>NC_068570.1:24475109-27194013 GCF_025698545.1 Gossypium raimondii | reverse complement strand
TGCCTGATTTGAACTACCGTGTGGTTAGCTCTCAAGGGTGGTGGTTCAAGATCAGCATTAACAACCTCCCATAGGTCAACTGCTTGCAGGTTGGTCTTCATTTTCACTATCCAAATATGGTAGCCTTCACCATTGAACACTAGTGGTGGTGCTGGAGAGAAACCCGATGAAGACACGTTGTTTTTTAGAGTAGAAAAGAGAAAGGTCCTCTAAAAAGTTGGCTCTCGATACCAATTATAGGACTTAAGAAACAAATTAAAGAATCAAAGCAGAGTCTTGAGCTTGAAGCTACAATGACTTATTGAACAAACAAGGAAATAGGGCTTGAAATAACAAGAACAAATTGCTTAACAAGAACCAAAAAAAGAAAATATTTTTGCTAAAAGATTCATCTATCATTACTGAAAACATTTCATTACATATAACAAGTAAAAACTTGTCTGAAAAACAAAAAAACTGTAACCTAAACACACCTAACTGCACTAACAAAGTCTTGAAACTTATAAAACATTGCTTGCACACTTGGTTAAGTTGATTTATCAAATCCATTAGCACCAAATTACATCAAATTCATTACATACTTAGTTCACATGTAACAAAGTAGCAAAACATCAATTAAACAACAAAAAACAGCAGCATGTTCTTTAGCTGCAACTTACATGGCTCGAACATAATGGTCTGCATGAAAGCCACCTTTTAACAATATGTCACACAAATATCATCACAATATTATCTCAATCAGCCATACTCCTTTACGTAACTCTATTATATCTTCTTCATCACACCCATTTTTTCCCTCCGGGCCTTTTGAATATTGACTGTGACACCTAGCTTTGTCTTATTAAAGCTCGTACATGTCTGCCTCTCATGAAAGGCATCTTTGCAATGTCATCGCTTAACCTCAAAGCGATAACCTTGGTCATCACTCTCTTTTTTTTCTCGTAGGTGAACATGAATGATTTGAAACGAATGTCTTCACTCGAAATGAGTTATCATTACCATGCTTGGATGCTAATATCTCCCACATGAACCTGTTTGCAGCGCATTTTGCTCTTACTCTTAATTTATCATTCTGCTTATAGCAATATGCAAATTTCTTATTTAAAGAATATTCACTGAGAGCATTCTTGAAATCGGCAGCATCCTTAAAAGCTTTACCCCAAAAATAACCCTTCACTATCATTATAGCCAAAACTCATTGACCTCACTCTTTGTGCATCATCTGCATCAGAGTCGTCACTTGTTGATATATATAGCTACCAGCATCATTCGAGTCAATGTAATCAGTATCTGATAAGTCGTTTAAATAAGGGTCAAGAACATGTGTTTTCGTAGGCCCTGCACCACCTTGTTCTAGGTTCCTACAATTTGGAAGTTCCAGATGCAAAGCTAGAAAATATTTTTAGGGGAGCCGAAATTAAATTGTAATTTATAATAGCCTAAATCTTTATAATTTTTAAAGGATTAAATTAAAATTTTATCATTTTTAGGGGGGTCAAAATACAATTTTACCTTTATTAATTTAAAATTTTAAAATCTCTAAAGGGAATAAATAAATAATTTTTCATTTGAAGGGCCCAGGGCACTGCCAGCCCCCCTTAGGTATGCCATATTGGAACATGAGTTGTTGAATCCCTTGTACCATCGGTGTTATTATATCAGTTACCGTCAATGCCTCTCTGAATCATCAACCTCAAACTTCCTATGTCTGTCATGTATTGCTACAAATTTCGCCGACCATGGGCCAACTGATCCTCTCCTTCATTGCCACACTCATCATCGTCATTTGCATCGTCATTAGGACTAGTGTCCTCTTCATCATCATTAGTACCACCCTCATAAAAAGCTTTAGGCAAATCAACTCCACTAGCTTCGCTTAAAATGTCATCTTTATGATCGACATATATTGATATTTCACCAAACTCTTTCAGATGATTTCCCATTTAATAATACTATTATCATCAAAATACAACTTCAAACCATTATCTGCACTCAAATTGAGTTCTAAGAAATACAAACTTTTAACTTGGTTCAACCCATATTGTAATTGGTGTACCATAGAGTGTAAACTCCAAAATCACAATGCTCAACAATTTTCACCTTTCCATTAACAAATGACATGCTTGGACTGCGGACAAAAATTCCTCCATGATGAAACTTTAACTAAACTTTCTTGTGAAAATTGTTGTCCTCATCTTCAAAATCCATACAAAGGTATAATGTCAAAACTTATCTGATATTCAAATTCAATTATAATAAATAAAGCAAATATATATGGGACCACTAAAGACAATTTCATGATGCTTTTCATTTCAAATAATGAATATCCAATTCAACAACTTTATTGGCCCTATATGTATATACACACACAAGGGACCACTACCATTAAGCAAAAGAAATGAAAAAAAAAAACTTTACCTCTGCCTTCACCATTTATATCTTTCTCCATTCTCCATTCTCCATTCTCCATTAAGCTTAACAGCTTTCTTTACTTTGATATTGTAAAAATATAACCAAACAAATTTGTTAAGTACTTAACCAATTTCGAAATAGAAAAAGAGTCGCTTGTTGAAAGTAAAGGAATATGTAAACAACAACATAAAAAAAAGAAAGACAAATGGAAGAATATTAAGTACTTACTCAAATTTGGAATAAAATATGAGTCACCATTAAGCTTTCAAAAATTTTCAGAGTTGTAGTTGAAGAAAGAAAAAAAAGATTGATGCTAGGTATATTCTCAAATTTTGAGGTTAGGGTTATAAGGGTTTGGGAGTTAATCTAATTCTATTTGGGAGAATCGTAAAAATTCTCGTCAAAATTTTTGGGTGAACCATTTAACTGTTTTTTTCTTTTATAATTTCAATGACGTGATTGGGTGAACCATTTAATTTTAATTTTAATTTTAATTATTCTCCTTTTATTTAGAAGTTATATCATTCCCTTTTCTTTTCTTCTCTTTTTATAATCAGTATATATAATTTTAATTGTTTCCGTAACAATTCATTTATACACAATATATAAATATTTTTATTTGTTAAAACACATTTTTTGATATATCAAGGTATCTATCAGAGCAAGCTCAATAACTAATCATTCACATCTTGTAGACATATTAAGAAGGTAGATATTGGCCATCAGTTTTAAAGTTGCTCCATACCCAAGGCAAGAATCAAATCATCGATCACTGTTTAAGGTAAGAAATACACTTACCATCTCACTCAACTCTCGTGATTAAAATCCCAAAATTTTAATGCATGACAAAGAGGTAAAATTTTAAGCACGTCTGTCGAAACCTTTTTGAAATCAACTTATATTTTGAAAATGAAAATGGAGTTACCACAAATCCTTTTTATGATGTGTGATCAGGTCACCTCGTAATTTGATCGTTTTAATAAAATGTTTGATTTACTAAAACAATGATTTTTGGTATACGAAATTTAAGAAATAGGTTTGGGAGTCAGTTACACACAAAGAAGGATTAGCACCCTCATGAGGCCCAAAATTGGTACCTAGTTGATTATTTGATGTCTTAGTATCGAGAATTGAAATTTTGAAGGGAGTTTAAAACACGATCCCTTTTTGTATTAAGGCATTACTAAATTAAACTAATTTTCATAAAAACGGCTTATTTTAGGTTAATCAAGAAGAAAGGATTGTGTCCCATAAGTTAGGACACAATGCTTCAAATCCTTGAAAACGAGAATAAACGTCACTTGATCGTTACTTAAATCTCATTTTTTTATTTTAAAGTAAATATTCGACTATCTCGATTTTAGAAGGAAGTCATATTCCGTAAGTTAGGAACACAAGTTTTCTAATTCCAAAATAATGAACATTTGCCTCGGTTTAAAAATTTTACTTTTTTATGCATCGTGCAAAAAATGAGCGTAATACTTAAAACAATATGCATTTTACTTATTCGGACATGATATAAACATGGATGAATGCTTAAACTTAATGTATGATATAATGACAGCGAAGTAATATACGATGGCCATGTGGATAGAACATTTATATTAGAATGATAACTAACAAATAAGTGGATAAATACTATGGTAATAATAATGTGAATATAGCAATAATAAGAATATTAATTCATGGAATTAAGAACAAAATAAATAAAGTAACTCAAAATAAAAATGAAAATGAAAGGTGCTTAATGGAAAGGACGTATAAGTAGTATCCAATTTAAGTATTTCAAAAAAAAGAATAATAAATAAATAGAGAAAACAAATAATATTAAATTTAAGTATTTAAAAAGTAAAAGAATAAATAGATAAACAAATATAAATAATATCGAATTTAAATATTTAAAAGGTAAAAGAATAATAAATAAATACATGAAACAAATGATGCGAACCTGGTCGCATCATGTTTCGGTACATCTCGATGACATTGGGGTTGGCCTAAACTTGAAGGGCCCAAGTGCAAGATGAAACATCTCTTAGGCCTGATTGATTATTGGGCCAATGTTTTTAAGGACTTTTTTTTTAATTCAATATAGTTTTATTTGAATTAATAAGTTTGCATATTTTTAATTTTAGACTTACATTTTGTGTGTTCTGCATTTAATAAAGTTATGCATTATGTAACTTCCATGCTAGTTAAGTATGCATCATAAATAATGACATGCATTATGTAACTCCCATGTTAGTTTAAGTCTACATCATTAAATTAAGTCTTGCATTATGTAACTCCCATGTTAGTTTAAGTCTGCATCTCATTTGTTCATTTAGTTTGCATTTCAAACCATGCATTTAAGCATCTTAGTTTAATAAATGAGTTGCTGGACATTTATTCAACTCATCTTAGTTTAATTAATAAGTGTTTTTTGTTGAACTTTATTTAATAAGTGTTGCTCTTAATTAATCTAGTTACTAGGATTATTTATTGGTGCATGAGTTAAGTTCATTTAATTATGCTTCTTTAATTAACTAGTTGCTAGAATAATTGATGCATATGTTTTAGTTCATTTACTTAGGTTAAGTATTAATGTGTGTTATGTTTAATAAGTGCTTACATGTGTTTAATAAGCTCATTTTAATGTCTTTATTGCAGAGTCTTTTCAAGTCATAACGTTACAATTCAAAGTTGTTACAACTTAATTGAAATGAACTTTCAAGTGCTATTTGAATACAAAAGAAGGAGCTGTTACAAAGGAGGTTTATACATCATTTAAGGAGGTTTTAAGGAGCATTATATGATCTATTTAATTTTGGCAAGACAACCTTTTCAACTACCAAATTGTTTTGCTATTTCAAAGGTTAATTCAAGCATTCAGATACCATTAAGAAGCTGGTTAATAAGTTGGTGTCTATTCGGCTGGCCAAGAGCTAACTCAAGAGTCATTTTTTCAAGCAATTAAAGTTATTCATTCAGCTGAATTGAAGTGAATTCAAGAATGGAGTTATTTGGCTCAAGAATGTGAAAAAACTTGAGTTTTATTTCAGTTTTTAAATGACACATTAAGTTGAATGTTTGTGACCATTCAGCTAGCCTATTTTAGCACTATAAATAGATGAAATCAAACTTTGTAAAGGGACTTTTGCTAAACTTTTTGCCAATTTGTTTCATGAAACTTTGTTTCTGTGAGGTTAACTTCCTCTCCAATTTCGTACGAGTCTCGAGTGACTTATCTAGTGAGCTAGTGGCGTCATCCTGAACTTGTTTCTGAACTTATCACCAACCCTAGTGTGGCGCTCATCCATCTAAATATACCTTCGGTTCCTACTTTGCTAAGTAACGGGTCGAGGTCCATCAACCTATTCCCAACTGTCACCTTAAACCATATAAGATTTGGGGCGATACTCGTTATAGTATTGAATCTTTCTTGATGTTTAAGTTCTATTATTCATCTCCATCACTTACTTTTTCTATCCTACTTCTTTGTTAAACCAAGCCCATCCAAAGTTATTCCATCTAAAATCCATCTATCTTTTAGCCACCTTGAACTTATTCCAACATACAATTTCCATACTTAACCAAAATTCATCCATTTTTAAAACCGAACGAAACTTCCTCGTCGATGATCGGGAAATTAAGACGACTCAACTCGCAACATCGAGGCGGATCGTATCAACAAATATAAAAGGACGTAATTAATTGAATGAAGGGATAAATTGAAATTTAAACTGAATTAAAGGTATAAATCATAATAATACAAATAAATTAAATAAGAAAACATAATCAAGGACCCAAATAAAATGCGCGCAAAAGAGGGGGACCAACTGGAAAATTATTCCTAGGCCCTCTAAATGCACCGTTCCCTAAGGGACGAAAATGAAATAAAATCAAAACTTTGTGGTAAAAATTAAAAGAGAAAAAATGAAATAGGACTGGATTGAAATGCCATTAAAAAATAGAAGGACCGAAAGCATAAATAGACCCCTTAGGTTAAAAACGTGCAGATCCTACGCGATTTGGGTCGGGTCGTCGGGCTCCACTTTGAAACGACACTGTTTTGACGTATGAAACTTAAGCCCAAAACGGTGTCGTTTTATAGGGCTATAAAATCAAAAATTAAGAAAAAAATTTCATTTTTCATCCGTTTTCAAAAAAAAGCTCTCAGCCATTCTTTTTTTTCTCTCTCGACCTTCCCATGTTCGGCCATTAGGTTTGGTGAGGCCCACGGTGGCCACCGGTCGCCGGCGACGGGCTCCGCTGTTCTCGGTGATCAAAAATTGCAAAAAATAACTCATTTTATCCTTTTGACGCTCCCAAATTTAGATCTGGGTTTTTTTTTATAAATCGTCAAAATAGCATAAATCCCTAGAGAACCTTTCGATTTTTTGGGTTTCGAAAACCGCTTCATATGAAAAATGTCATCTTTCATCGGAGATGACGGTCCTCGGCCACTCAGGTGGCAGAACGTGAAGAACCATGTAGGTTTTCAACCCCTTTTTTATTTTTATTTTATGTTTTTTTCTTATAAAATAAATTCGTAAAAAATAAAAGAAAAGAAAAAAATCTTTTTGGATTTTTGATTTTTTTTTTGATTACTCTTGTGTGTTCAGAAAATACATTGGTTAAGGCTTTTATAGCCAAATAATACATTAGATTCTTGGCTTTTCTATGTATTTTTCACTGTTTCGACCATTTCTGCTGTGCTGCCTTTGTCTCTTTGCTATTTGTTTCTGCGTATGGTTTCTGTCCTTTCATCCTTTTTGCAGGTTTGGCGCTTGGTCAACGGAGGAAGAAAGGTGGACCTTTTGCTACTTTGGTGAAACAGCGGCAGAAAGGGTGCATCAGGCCTCAGGATGAGGTGCCTCGGGCGGCGCGAGAGGAGCGGCGCCAAAAACCCTAGGGTTTCTAGCTATTCTGAAAATGTTTAAGTGTTTTGGGCCATTGAGCCTCTTTTCATTTGGGCTTGATGTAATTTGAACTTTGGACTTATTATTTTTTTATTTTTATTTCTTGAGTTGTTTTTTTTGTTGGGCCGGGCAAAAAATGGCCCATTACAACGTCCACTTGTAAAAACTTTAGATATCTATATTTGATTTCTTTCAATTTTGGAGGTTTTCACTAAAACACCTAACTTGCAAATTAAATGCTTGACGTATTTACTATAAGGAGGTAGTTGTTTGCTGATCTATTAAACTGGGTTAATCAGATTTGATTTAAAGTGATCGACTGGGTTCATCAAATTTATTAGCGTTATCATATTTGTTTGTGGAAGCCTGGACACAATCAATCACTTTAAACAACTACAAATGTATTACTGTAAAAATGATTTGTTATTTTAGTATTATATTTTAATTACCTTTTAACGTTATCACATTTGTTTGTAGAAGCCTGGACTCAATCAATCATTTTAAATTAAAGTTGGTCAACCTAATCTAATACATCGACAAACAACTACATGTATAAATGAGATGTTATTTTAATATTATATTTTAATGTTGTCACATTTAGTTGTGGAAATATAGACTCAATCAATCACTTTAAATCAAATACCATCAACCCAATCTAATACATCAACAAACAACTACATTCATAAATGATATGTTATTTTAATATTATATTTTAATGTCATCAAATTTAGTTGTGAAAATATAGATTCAATCAATCACTTTAAATCAAGTACGATCAACCCAATCTAATACATCAACAAACAACTACCTTCAAGCATTTAATTTGCAAGTTAGGTTTTTTAGTGCTCACATATATTAAAGCCAAAACCTCCGAAATTGAAAAAAAAAAAAAATCCAATATAGATGATCTAAATTTTTACAAGTGGACGTGCTTAAATTTTTCCTCTTGTCATGCAATAGAAAATCCAACCACACATGCTGCCATTGTAGTATAATGAAGTCACAATCATCATCATCCGGAAATATTTTTTAAAAATAAATACAAAATACAAAAAATTATTAAAATGATTAAAATTAGAAAATTTATAAAATTAAAATTTTTAAATTTTAAAATTTTTAAATCGCATTTACTAAAACTTGTACGTGAGATTATTGTCTCTTGGAAGGATATAAGCGATAAAAATTGTTTTATAATTCAATCAATCGAAATTTATAATCGTAAATATTTCCACTTATTAAGTTTGGGTAAGTTTTTTTTATCAAATTATATGAATAATAAAAAATAGTGTTATTTCAATTAAATAATAATTTTATTTATTCGAATATTTTTACTATCTCAAGACAAATTATTTATCTCTAGATCAATATCTTAAAAATTATTGCCAAGTGTTTTACCATTCTAAAGAACTTTGGTACAAAAAAAAAAATCATGTGCACAATGATGAATGAAGGAAGCTTACTCTAGACATTAAATAGGGAGTCGTGTCATGCCCCAAAATATATTGGGTTAAATGAAATAATTAATTAAAAAATGAATTAGGCTTGATGGTTAAGTAATTAGTGCTCTCTTAAAGGTCCTAAGTTTAAGCTACTTCTCTCCCATTTCTTTTTCTTTTATTTTCAGCAACCTAAGATAAAAGCTACACTAAAATATAAATCGATAGGAGTAAAACTTAATAAGAAATAAACCTTAGGCCTAATGGTTCGCATGTTAGATCCTCTTAATTGACTTGAGTTCAAGCAACTTCATTCCCAAAAAACCATTTTATTTTTCAATAGCAAGGGTAAATTACCATGCCACCCCTAGGGTTTGAAAACCCTAGGTACTTAGTCCCTTTTTTTCCCAATTACACTTGGATTTTGCTTTCTTTTCCATTCCAATGAGAATTTTGCTTCCTTTTCTCTATTTCTTCCCTTTTTTCTTTTCCATCCTCTTCTTTGCATAATCTTTTCTTTCCATTGCTAAAATTATTTTTTTTTCCGAATCAAAATCAATCATCGTTCAAATTGTTTTTCCTACCGATTGTTGATTTCGCCATTGATAACATCCGTTTCTTATTATCCAAGTTCGGTAAGTACATTCGTTTCAATTAGTAGAACTCGTAAATTCCGTAATAGCATCGGTCCACGTTAATCTTTCAATCCAATTACTCAATCTTTTCAGTTCTTATCAGATCTTTCAATAATCTTGATGAATCTTGAAACCAATCATTAACTCGTGTATAAATATCGTTTGAAGGGCATGTTTTGGGTACATCGGATCATATTTGATCGTGAGGAACGTCGATCGGGCTCCTAATGAAAAGTGTGTGTTCTTTTACAAGTGAATCGAGATAAATTGTGTGTAGGCTTAGGGTCACATGGGCGTGTGGACCACACGACCATGCACCTTGCAAACCCTAAGCTAGTTCGAATCTCACATAGCCAAGAACCTTCCACACTACCTGCCACATGGTCATGTCCCTCCTGTAGGTTAATTGTAACACCTAGTATGGTGGGTTCTGAGTTTGACGAGTTAATCAAAAGTAATATGATGGGTGTAGTACTATCCGCCCAATTGATACTTTTCGCATATAGATCGAGCGTGTAGTAGACGTTAGAATATTGTAAGGATTGTTCCCATCATGTTTGATCGTTAAGAAGAAGAGATAGGTGAGAATATTAAGGCTTTTTAGGAATCTTGGGTTGTTGCCAAAGGTATTGTGTGTAAAGTTTGTTTAATTATGGTGCTAGTTACATTCTAACGAGGTAGTTAGGAATGAGATGAAAGGATGAACTACATGTATATAAAAATGTTAGATTCTCGTGTACGTTTCTCGACAGTTGTAAACCATTTATAAGGAAGCTTGGAAAGATTGTGACACTTGTCAAGTTCCACTATGAGAACATGGGTTTTAAATATACATATATTGATTTGGGTTTGGAAAGAAGAGGGTTTTTCTTCTTTCTTCCATTCAAAATGGTATGGTTGATTTGTGTTGGAGTTGGGAATATATCTCTCTTGCTAAGCTGAAACTAAGGATCTAGTTCGTGAAGAAATTTGTTTCATATCCTATGTAAGTATCATAGTTTTGCATGTTGACTTTTGAAAGAGTAAGTTTGTGTTATGTGTGAATAGTAAGATGAAGAAGTAAAGCTTTGCAAGGAGGTTATCTGAGATTTAGATGATGGTAAAAGTTATACGAATGAGTTTTAATGATGTTTTTATCTTATAAGCAGTGGTTGTTGAAGTCTTAATAAATGTTTGAATCTGGAGATCAAGTTTTTGTTCATGGTTGTCAGATGAGTCTCTACGCTAACTCTTGCATATGCACTATTCATACAAAGAGATCTGTTGTAATAGCCCGGTTTAGACCCTAGACAGAATAGTGGTTTCGAGACCATAAATCTGAGTCAAAAAAATATTGTAATATTATTTTTGGTGTCTACAGCATGTTAATTTATATGTGTGAAAATATCGTAGGAAAAATTTTACTGTTTAAATGCTTAATTTTGATAAAAGGACTAAATCGCGTAAAGCGTAAAAATTGAGTTCTATTAGTTAAAGGCGTTAAATAGCTATAGAACTTAAATTTGAAGGTCCTTATGTGGCAAATAGCCCATTTATGAGTTATTGGATGATATTGGAGTGGCCTTTGGTGTATTTATTAATGTTATTAAAGGTTAAATAAGTAAAAAGGTAATTATATGTTAAATTAAATAAAACAAAATGCATTGTCATCTTCCACTACTCATCTTCACCGAAAATTCAAGGAGAAAAAAAGCCATTGTTGTCTTTAACATTCGACCAAGCTCTTATTTCCCAAATAGGTATGGTTTTAGCTTCATTTTTAATGATTTCTACGTTTTTGAGATCGTTACAGCTTAATCTAGCTAGCCTATATCTCCAATTTCAAAACTGTTAAAGTATTTGAATGTTGTCATTGTTGAATGCATGAGCATTTTGATAGTTAATGATGGAAAATAAATCATTTTTGTTAGATATGTAAATTTTGTTAATGAATTTTTTATAAAAATATCAATTTTGGACTAAATTGTGAAATATTAAAATTATGTGACTAAAATGTCAAATAAACGATAGAATTAGGCTGCTAGGGACCTAAGGTAAATTCGGCCCTACTAGAGTATGTTGAAATTTTGAATATTTTGAGTTATTTTGAAATAGGGACTAAATTGTTATGGGCTAAAATATGATTTTCCCATTTGTGTTTTTGAATAAATTTGAATAAATATATGATTAAGCAAGTCAAATTTGTATTGAAATAGATCAAGAAAAGAAAAAATTGGATTTGGATCGGGGAAAAATCAAAAATTTTCGAATAGCCGTCCGGTTCGTTCGTGTCCATACGAGGTAAGTTCATAAGTAAATAAATGTTGTTAAATTTGAAATTATGTGTGTTATATTTTCTTAACTGAATTATAATAAGTATATGTGTATATGCCGATATGAATTAAGCATTGGAGAACTAGTTACGAGCTTGAATTAATCGAATTATGACGTTCGAAAGCCCTGTACGAACCATAGGAATAATATAGGATACATTTGTCATGACATAGGATTCCGATATGAGTTATCATGTAAGACCACGTCTGGGACGTTGGCATTGATTTGAGATTTACCTGTAAGACCATGTTTGGGACATCAGCATCGTATACAATTTTGTGTAAGACCCTGTCTGGGACAGTGGCATCGATATTTGATTACATGTAAGACCACGTATGGGACGTTGGCATTGTAAGAGCTTCCGAGCTATCCGAGTATCCTTATTGATTCCGAACGGTTCAACGAGAAATATCGAGAAATGAATGACTATGTGAAAGTATATCCGATTCAAGTACGTATGAAGTGTATATGATATGCAAGAATGAAAGGTGAGTATGTTTCAAACGACGATATGTGAAATACATGACAATGAATGAAATGAATGTATATAAATGAACGTTGTGATACATATGCTCATTATATGAAATTGTAATGAAATAAGCTTAATTATATTCAAGAGTTCGAATACCATGAAATTGTGGTCCTATGTTTCGAACATGGGATTTATGAAACATGAAACATGGTTTTGAGGTATGCTAGTTTGGGTTGAAAGATGATTAGATAAATGTGATTGATAAGGTTAAATTATTAAATATGTTATATATATGTGAAAGAGTTAAATAAGCATGTTTTGAATTGTTAGTTATGTGTTTTGTATGACCGAATGTGATATATTTGAATGAAGAGTATGTATGGTTGAATAGTTGAATAATAAAGCATGTGTGATATGACTTTGATGTATGGTAGTTAATTTGAATTTTGAACTGATAAATGAGATTGAAATGGTTGAATTTTAAAGCATGGTTTATATGTTCATTGATAAATAAGGTAAGTGAAGTTGTGTAATGTGACAATATGGATTATATGAGAAAAGTGGTTGTATAGGTGTATGAGATTAACTAAATTCAGTCTATTAGAATTGAATTATATATGTTACTGTGATGAATTATTTGCTTATGGCTTACTAAGCTTTCAAAGCTTACTTTTTGTATTTTTCCTATGTTTATAGAGTTTCGGAGACTTGCTCGGATTGGAAGTCATAGGAGACCACATCACACTATCTAGTTTTCACTTTGGTAAATAAATGCTTTGAGTTTTGGTTATGTGGCATGTATAGGCTAGTTTTGATATATTTGGTTTGAAAATTGTATGTGTATAGCCATGCGAAAATGGTTTGATCATGATGGTTATCTTGGTTATATGATGTTAATGCTTGTGTGTATTCGGTCATATCTCAATATTATTATGGAAGTATGTTTCATGGTGTATATATGTGTGATATTTGGTTATATAATTTGGTTTGAATAATGAGTTTGCCAAGAATAGTATGTGTATCTGATATAGAAATTGATAGGTTCAAGTATATGATGAATGGTGTATAAATAATGTGACGCTAAAGTATGGTTATGTATGTATGCTTGGAATGTATATAGTAAGTGCATGAAGGGTTCACAAAGTGAGTCTAAGATGTCAGTACCCGAAGGGTATGTGTCTGTTCTTCACGGAGTTGTCAAAAGGGGTCCGTCGGGACTTTAAACACGAACTCTAAACTGGAAAGTCCATGGCCATGAATCTCTTTGAAAGGAACCAAAAGATGGTTATTACCCAATGGGTTTCCCTGCGTGTCCCAGGACGATGATGGGCAAACCTCACGTAACATGAGTTTAGGAAAATCCATATCGTAAACATGCCATAAAAGAAAAGCTTTTGTGGAAAATTATGAAAGGATCACCTTAGTGGCGTACTCTATCTGATAATCGATATGATGTATTCTGCTAAGTATGAAAAGTAAAGGGTATCGTATCTTCTTCAAAATTTATTCTGAATCTGAATCAATGCTAAATTGAGTTATAAGATTCTGATATAGCATAATATGGAGTCCATCTAGATGTTATTCACAGTGAATTATCAGTATGGGTATATGAACATAAATGAATCAGGGTATGTCTAAGTGAGAACCAATGGTATGAAAAAATGTGTAGGTTTCCGCCATATGTATGTGTCCACCTAAGACAATGTCAGTAATAACTTGTTTGAAAGAAGAGCACGAGTTAAGTTATAGATTGTTGGAGGTGGATTCTAATGGTATATTATGTTACAAAAGTATTATGGGGCAAAAGAATCATTGTAATAATTAGAAGGGTCCTTCAGTTAATTAAATATAAAAGATTAAGTATAATAGGGATATGATAATTGGTGTATACGAGATCTGGAAAATGGATGTCAAGGCAGCATTTTTGACGACTATCTTGAAGAAAGCATCTACATGATGCAACCCACTGAATATATAGCTAAAGAAAATGAGCATAAAGTTTACAAACTGGTTAAATCCATATATGGACTTAAGCAAGCATCCCACTTCTGGAAACAAATATCTAATCTAGCAATCAAGATTTTTGGATTTGAGGAAAACGTAGATGAACCTTGTGTTTATATACATTTAGTGGATGAAAATGTTGTCTTTATCATTCTATATGTTGATGACATTCTACTCAATGGAAACACTACAGGGAAATTGTCATCAGTTAAGCTGTGGCTAACCAAACAATTTAGTATAGAGGACTTGAGAGAAGCTAATTTATTTCTAGGTAGTTGAATCCTCAGGGATCGAAAGAACAAAGTGATAGAACTGTCTCAAGCTTCGTACATAGACAATATATTGGAGGATTATGCAATGATTGATTCAAAGAAGAGAAATCAACCCTATACATATTGGGATTTCATCTCGATTTAGAGGACTGTCCTAAAACAGCGGAAGAAAGAGAGAACATGAGAAAGGTTTCTTATGCTTCGACAGTAGGAAGCCTCATGTATTCTATGTTACGTACACATCCAGATATCTATTTTTCAATGGGGTTGGTAAGTTGATATCAGGTTTAATCCAAGACCAAGACACTGATATGAATTTAAGCATATACTCAAGTATTTTATGAAGAATGATGGATTATATTCTTGTGTATTATAAAGGAGGTCCTACTCCTATCGTATATACTGATTCTAACTTTCAAACATCTTGAGATTCGAGGAAATTAACATCGAGTTATGCTTCTGTCCTAAATGGCAGATCCATAATGTGAATAAATGTCAAGCAAGGTTACACTATTAACTTCACTATGGATGGCCAAATATGAGGTATGGAAAAGCTATGGCATTATAAAAGTGTGATTATAACTAAACCTAAAAGATACCACATAAGGAAAAAACACATTAAGGGATACTGGAGTGTTTGACGGAATAATGGATGTAATAAAAAATTGCATCTGAGGACAAACCCTAGGGATTTGTTTAGACAATACTTTAATAGCTAGAGAGCTCTTTGGGAAACATATGGAAGGCATAGGAATTTGAAACATGACTCATTTACTTCACTAGTACAAGTGGGAAACTGTTGGATATGATGCCTTAAGTGTAGTATTTTCGTCTAAGTATACTTGTAACTTTTTCGAATAGATTGATTAATAAAATTATTCACAAATTACATTAACACTTTGTATATTGTCCTCACATGGTTTTTGCCCACAAAGAAAAATGAATTGTTGCTCATTGGTTGTCTAATGTTTAACAAATGCAATCTGGTATTACATGGTCAGATCGTAATATGGAAAGACAACTTGTATTAGTAGACGAACCTAAACATGTCCTTAATGTAATCGAAAATGAGAAAACTAATTGAAAGACTAATATGTCATCTATTAAGTCCAATTGGGGAGATACCTTGTTTTGGGAATCGGAGTGGATGACTCGCAGAAAATAGAGACATATATGTGACTAACTGGACTAACAGTACATCAAATTAAGCCCAAGTATAATAGATCCTAAATTCATTTATGGTTGTATTTGCTTCTGATGTTCATAGTGTGGCATACCTAATCATGAGTGGATGTCGAACTATGTATACGTGACTTTTACAGTTTGATATAAGTAAATGCTTGAGTTCGAATAGATAAGGTACTAAAAGCTGGTGCATTGGGTGTATGACTTCTATAGTATGTAGCGTCATTCATAAAATTTAAATTCATAGCTCAAGACATGGGTAAATGATATCCTTTCATAAGCATTACATGGTTAATGAAAAGTAAACGTGGCCATGGGTTGTTCGTCTTTGTGATGAATGACTTGATCGTTATTTGATAGTGATTGATTTTTCATGAAGGAATATGTAATGGTTATCATGAGATAAAATAGTATCATATTGGTAAGGCGGATATTATCCCCAAGAGATCAAGGATATCCTATGAGGGTAACATAGTTATGCCAACGTCATTGGACGAGCACTGAGTATATGCTCTCGTAATGGTATGTCGTTAGGGAGAGCTTAGTCACGATACCATATTGGAAAGACTTCATGCCTAAATGAGTTTATAATTAATAGGTGAAAAGCTGAAACTTAATTATAAATCATTTGAGCCCTAATTACATATGTTTAATCGGTCCCTCTGCTAGCTCGATGAAACCAAAAAGGAATTATGTGTTTGAATCAAAATGAACCGAATGAATAAAAATATATAAATGGAAAACATTCAAAAATGATTATGGTTTTCTCCAAAATAGAGAAATGGAATCGTTTGGAAATGAAAGTCGGTTTCTTAATAAATGGAAATTGTAACATCCGAGAATAGGACTTAGAAATTTGAGCCTGATGAGCAGGAGAACACCACTAGGATTGGTGAGCTAGAGTTCACCACTAGGATTCTCAAGCTGGTGCTCACTAGAAGACTTGGCGAGCTGGTGTTTACCAAAATGCTTGGAGAGCTAGTATACACCAGCAAGTCTAACGAGATGGTATACGCCAACAAGACTAGCGAGTTGGTGTTCGTCAGTGGGTTTACTATATTGGGATCGCTAGTGGGCGTGGTGAAGTACTATACTGATTTTGGGTCGAGAGTCAAAAGTAGGAGTATATGAAGGTTAATTGTACCAAAGTTAGGAAGTCTACTTATATTAAAACACCATCCATGAACGTAACTTATTTCCTACTTCTACTGCGATTACGGTATTCTAGGAACATTAGAACACTTAGTGCCTATAAATTAAGCTCTTTCCATTAGAAATTTCATATTCTATTATGCAACAAAGTTGGCTCAAAATCATCATCGATTACTCTGTTATCAAGTTTTAAGAACTCAACACTTAGCTCTTAGGATATAAGGGAAGACTATGTTTCTCTGTTATGTTTAGAAGTAATTATGAAAGGTTAGAAAATAAAGGAAACTAGGTTCGCCAAAAGATTGACCTGTGCAAACCTATGATCAAGTATGAGTTTTGATGTGTATGTCTGTTATTGCATTTTGTATGTTTGTAAAACTGTAAAATTGACATAACCATCTACAACCAAGGACAAAGGAAAGATAAAACTTGTCTAAAGTTTCCAACAAATTTGCGAGTGTTCAGGGATTGCCACTTGTTTGTGCGAATCATAATGTTAACCAAAAGCTTAGGGTTTTAACCTAAATTTCGAGAGTAAGCCCTCTTTAAAACTATATTTTTTTTAAGATTAAGCATGCGTTTTTATGAACAGTGATATAGGAACTCTATAATGCAAGCTCAATACGAATAAGTGCTCTGCGAGCTTCTCATAATGTGTGAGCTCTACATTTAAAGTACATGTTTTGAAAAATATGTTTTTCTAAAACCATTAGATATAATGACATGCCATAGGATTGTGAGTACTCACCTTTATGTTCTATGATTTGGGTGAAAGGCCTTGGGATAGGTTGGAGTGATAAGGGAATGTTGAGGTAAACTCTATTCACTAAGACATGTTAATGTGTAGGAGAGTTTAGCTTTATGCTACACTTATGGGACATGTTAGACTCATTGAGTCATTCTGAGGCATTATAAGGAGATCTGCTTATCTAACAGGAAAATAAGTTCATGTTTTATGAAATAACGCTTTACTGTTTTACGCTATCTAATAGTAAGAATTTGCAAACTAGACTTCGCGTAAGTATGGCAAACCCTGTTCAAAAGTTCTATGACTTTGCTAAAGTTTTGTTTAACTTATGTTTTATGTTTTCTTTGTAGTTATTCTATGTCGTATATTCATTTAGTTTGCAAGAATCCACACACTCATTTTTATTAACTACAGATAGCTAGATTGCATGGTGAGCAACAATGAGGCGGGTGATCTAGGAAGCATAATTATTGTTCAGGTGATAAAAGCAAACCCTGGTTTAAAGGCATGTGGAACATTTTGTGTAACAACCTGTTTTTAGTAAAATCAGAACAGTGGTTCCGGGACCAAAAATCTGATGTGCAAATATTTATTTTATTATTATTTTATTGTCTACAGCACGTTAGTAGTATTGTATAAAACTTTCATTAAGAAATTTTACCATTTATATGCTTAATTTGATAAAAAGGACTAAATAAAAAAAGGTGCAAAAGTAGAGTTCTAATAGCTAAAAGTATTAAATAGCTATAGAGTTAAAAAGTAAGATGACCTAAATGGTAAATAGAACATTATTAAAGATAGTGGACTTTTATGGATATTTTATACGAGTTTTAAATGATTAATTAGTAAGATTAAACTTGTAATTTAATAAATAACTTAAAATAAAATATAGGAAAAGATGGTATCATCTTCTAGTTCTGTTCGCCCACCGAATTATTGAAAGAAAAACAACATTTTTGGTACTTGGAAGGTTCGGCTAGGTTACCTTGTGCATGTAAGGTTGTTTTCGTCCCGTTTTTAATGATTTTTATGTTTTTGAAGTCGTTGTAGCTTAATCTAGCTAGCCCAATGACTAATTTGCAAAATTATTAAAAGATTAAAGTTTTTCCATGACGGAATTCATGTTTTTATGAAGTTTGATGGTAGAAAATGAATCCTTGTTGTTGGATAAACAATTTTTGTTAAGTGATTTTTGATGAATTTTTCAATTAGGGATTGAATTATAAAATGTGAAATACTTATGGTATAACTTGTGAAATAATGAAATGTGTGGGTTGCTAGGAGATTGTATGAAATTTGGCTAGGCTTGCGTAGGGATGCAATTGCATGAATTTCATTTTACGAGCTTAAGGACTAAATTGAAAAAATCAAAATATTTGGGGCAAAGTGTAATTTTGTAAAAATGTGAATTTGGATTGAATTTAATAGAATAGTTATAAATTGGTTGAATTTATTTAATTAGATCGAGATAAACCTCAACTGGATTTAAATCGAGGAAAGGCGAAAGTCATGGATTAGCCAATCGTACTCCTTCGCAATAGTGTCGATGTAAGTTCATAGTAATTAAATTATATCATTTGAGTTACTTATGTATTTGTAATTTTATAATCAAGTAGTTAATTATTATATAATTACACCTCTGATCACACTTACGTGCCCCTATTGTACTTTGGTACCCCTGATCGCACTTACATGTCCTTGTTGTACTTCAGTACCCCTGATCGCACTTTTGTGCCATGATTACATTTCGGTAACATTAATTAAATAAAATGAAAGTTCACACATTTAATGTTAAGTTAATTAAATCGTTATGTACTTACTAAGCTTTGTAAGCTTATATGTGTGTGTGTGTCATTTTGTAGATTACTTTTGCTGACATGGGACAGATCAAAACTTCAGCTCACACTATTCATCATCTTTAGTAGCTTTTGAAATTTTTTGGGATTGTGGCATGTATATGGGGCTATAAGTATATATGTATATGTGTCTAGTTCATTTTGGTATAAAACTGAATTGCTAAGTTGTGTGTTTGGACACTTTGTTCTCTAGGTTGTACATATGTATCTTTTGACTTGATAAATTGGTATGAATGCAATCACTTATGGATGGTTTAATGTTGATGACTTTAAGTTGTTATGCTAGCATTTGCATTTGGTTAGGTGTTTGAATAAAAAAAGATGAAAGACTAGTTTGAAAATGCATGTTATAAAGGTAATGTGGTATGTTTTAAATGTGGATTTGGTATCTTTGTTTTCAATGGCATATAAGTCTATTGGTGATAGTAGTGGAATGATACAAATGGTACCTTTTTGGTGTTTGGTTGTTAGGTAATTTAAATGGCATATGTTGAAGTAAATTTAGTTTAAAAAAGAGTGAATATTATTTGGCCAAATTGAGTACATGGTTACATGTTTATATGTTGACATTTGAGGTGTCTATGGGCATATTGGTTGTATGTTAATATATCATATGTATATAGCTTGATTTTTCATTATTCTGGTGCCTTGATATAGCTTGTATATATGTGAAATTTTGGGTGTAGGTACATACCAAAATGGGTGAGAAAAATGGCTTGTAAAATAGTCTATTTTCGTCCACACGAGTAGAGACATGGGCGTGTGTTTTCAAAGGATTCAAGTTAGGTTGTTACACGACCTAGCACACGGGCGTGTGAGGTTACTTCGAAGGGTACACCGCCTGGCACATAGGTGTGTGGCTTGGCCGTGTGACCCAAGTCAATGATTTACACGGGCACATACGCGGGCTGGGACACGGCAGTGTGTCCTTATTTCGAATGCCCATATGGTCGTGTGACCCCTACAGTGTAGATAATTTTCACTATTTTCTGAATAATTTTCTAAGTTCCTGATTTAGTCCCGACTAGTTTCTAACATGTTTTTAGGGCCTCGAGGACTCGTATAAGGGACAATATGTATGAATTGGATTGGTTTTAACATGATTATTGACATGATTAGTATTCATTTGAAATTATGTTCGTTTGATTTGAAAACTCTGGTAATGCTCCATAACCCTGTTTCAACGGCGGATACGAGTTAGGGGTGTTACATTCTACTTAGGCTTAGAGATATCTTTATGATGACTTTGCTAGTAATCCTAGGACTTAGATATTTTATGTTTTCTTATGTCTTCCCTTGTGTTTTTATTTGTAAACCTATTTACTTTATAATCATCTAAATTTCAAGTACATGAATATAAAATAAGTATGATTTTATGTTTCTTAATTTACAAGTTCATATTTATGTAATTTAATTGCTAAACACAGTGTCCACCAGAAAAAAAATCAAATTGACTAACTTATAAATAATATATCAAAGTTACTGTGAAGTGACAAGGTGTGAACCCCTACAATTAGCGAACTGTTTCAGGCGAACCCTTAAAGAATTTTGATTTTTCATAATAGGAGAAAACCCTACGGACCGAGTTCGTGGAATCTGGATGTGTATGGTTAGTTCGTTCACCCTACCCAGTTAAAAGAAATTGTTATGCTTGTGGACCCTGTTGGTAAGGCCAACCCTATCTAGGTAAACTTGGAACCTTTGTGTAATGCAAACTCTTAATGAAATAATTATGTGATCCTTATGAGATCTCTTAAGAGAACCTTAGAAGAATAGTTATATGAACCCTTTTGTGATTGGTAGACAAGCCCTTTATACGAAGCCTTACTAATTTATGTATGCGAACCCCTACCTATTTTGCATGCGAAGCCTTACATTTTATGTATGCGAGCCCTAATTAGAATGCAAACCCTGTATTGCATGCGACCTGTATTGAATGGAAGTTCGTTTAAAAATTTCTATGTAAGTAATTACATGATATTCCGCTGCACAATTAATGTCTTAAGCATATTTTATGTTTTGAACATTGTGGCTGATGGAGGTTAGGTTGGGTGTTAAAGGAGAGTCACTTAGCTGGTTAATGTGGCGTTCCATAACTCGGGTTCGACAATCGGATCGGGTATGAGGTGCTACATAATTGGAAATGGAAATGAAATTGAGAGATGATCCATTTGTAAATATATGTGGAGTACTCAGAAATAATTTGAAGAACAAGTTTATGTTTTTGAGTAATTTTAATGCCCAAAAATGAAAATAAATCATTCGGTCATAGTGAAAAAGTTGAGTTGTCAAATATTGAATATATTTTCTTAGAAATTTTACTAAGGGTAAAATTGTCAAAATTTTATCAGGGGTAAAACTGGAATGAGAAAATTATTTAATTGGAAAATTTATTTTATTTTGAAAAATATAAAAATATGTAATGGGTTGGATTAAATTATAAAGTGCTGAGTGAAAAGTCCAGAAAACACATATAATTGGGCCTAATACAATGAGAGGCCCAAATCCCCATCATAATACATATGAGGGGAAGCACACCTTATTAGTCCCTATCCCTCTCCTAGTTGGACTAGGAAGTTGTTTTTCTAATTGAAATAAACCTCTACAATTCAACAAGAGTTCTACACTCTCTCCTTATAAATAGATGGCACCGGTAGAGCTATTTACATAAATTGGGGAGGTTGTTACTCTGCCGAAAAATAAATAGAAAACTATTAAATATATTTTTCAAGAATAACAATTCAACCGGTTTTGTTACTCTACCGAAAAATGGAGAGAATTTATTCCCAACTATTAAATATATTTTTCAAGAATAACAGTTCAACCGGTTTCTATTAAAAAAGAGAGAACTTTCATTTTTACCCCAAAGATAAAAGAAAACTTTTTCTAGTTCTATGTTTCGATTCAATTCGTTCAAGTCCGCACTCAAAGTAGTTCATGGTACAAGAAAAGTAGAGAAGATTGTTTGGTTTAAAGCTAGAAAACGGCAACGATCCACTTATTCGAAAACACAAGTATGATTTTGCTTCAAGGTTTATTGCTATAAATATCACATACTGGGTCGATTTTCAAAATTTCAATTTTTCACTATGCAAGAAAATCGTTTTCAAGCTAGATTTTTTACAATAAGGATTACAACAGTTTACCACCCACAAGCTATCGGTCAAGTAGCGGTCTCAAATTGAGAAGTCAAGAAGATATTTGAAAAGACTCTGAACTCTACCAGAAGAGATTGGAGTACACGACTAGATGATGCATTGTGGGCATACCAAACTGCATATAAAATGCCATTGGGAATGTCACCCTACAAGTTAATCTATGGAAAAAAAATTCATTTACCATCCGAGCTAGAAAAGAGGAATATTAGGTAATTAAAGAACTAAACCTTGATCCTTACTTGGAAAAAGAAATGTGATTCTTCCAATTAAATGAGTTGGGGTTCAAGTTCCTTGCATACGAAAATGCAAAACTTTACAAAGAAAGGAGCAGACAAAGACATGATGTCATGATTAAAAAGAGAACTTTCTTACCAAGACAATAGGTATTGTTTTTAATTCTAGACTAAAATTATTCCCAGGAAAATTGCGTTCAGGATGGATAGGACCATATATAATCACTAGGGTGTTACCGTATGGTGCCGTAAAGTTAATGAATTAATACAAGGAAATATTTCTCGTGAATGGTCAAAGAATAAAACATTATTTTGGAGGCTCTTTTGAAGCATTAGTCGAGAAACAAGGCCTGATGTGTAGAGTGGTAAAATATATCTAGGGTGAATAACAAAAATTAGAAAAGGATTAGAGCTACACACTAGATGAATCAGGTAGCCATACCTAATAACAACATCAAAATGGTGTAAATTATGTATAATTTTGTGTTATGTTGCACATATTAGTTTTAGTATGATTAAATTAGGATTTAGGCAATTTAGGAGTTAGGGTGCCCTTAAAAAGATCTTGAAATGGCTAGGCATGATCCAAAGAGTGCAAAACAACCGAAAATTTTGACTACCCAGTATGTGTTGCGACATAGGAACCACTGTGTCGCGACATAGCACCCCTTCTATTGCGACATTTAACTTTGAAGAAAAAGACAAAAAATTTCTAGTCGTGTCGCAACATGAAAACTTTTCCTGCAACTTCCCTTTTCTCTCGTCTATATGTGATCTTCTAAGATTTTTGTGTTAAATGCACATGAAGGCCGTTTTAGAACCCTACAAAAACCCTTTTTAACACTGTCCAGAATAAAAATTTAGGTCGTAGCCACCGAGTCAAATCCATGTTAAGCTTAGTGAAATTCTTCTTTAGATTTTCTTCTTGTATGAAAGTGTTTACCCTAATTCCACAAGAGTATCGCAACGAGCTCGTAAACCCAACAACCAGAGTGGAAACAAAGGTTAGACATTCCAAATCTTTTTTTTTCAATTGCTTGAATTTTATTTTGGGCATTTGCGGAAAAAGAAGTGTAATGGTCGAAGTACAAAAAAGTGCAACCTCTAACTGTGAATCCATTTGGGATAATTTTACAATCCTTTGAATGAAAGAAATCGAATCACACTTATTTGAAATTCAAAAGAAAACACCTCTTCAAAAGCAGAGATTCGAATCCCCAAAGACTTTGAGTAGTTAAATATATAGGGTGATTCAATATCATAGGTGGGACAAATTCTACACAATCCCAATGGAAGCAACTAATGTTCCCATAGTGCAAGAATTTTATGCATCATTGGAAGAAACAGAATCAAGGCAATCATAGGGCGAACCATGGTGACATGTCATAGTTAGGGGCATAGAAATATTACTATCACATTAGGAAATTAGTAGATATTATGACGTCCCATTCTATATGACTAATTTATAATAAAATTTTGCTTTCAAATTTTTTTCAGAATATAGATATGGATATCATAATAGATTACTTGACTATTGGTAAAGGTGAATGGAAACGACAATTTGAGACAGAGTTTCCAATATCCTTTTCAAGAATTAGATTAATTCCGAAAAAATATGTTGTTACAGTTTATCAATACTCAAATTTTTCCTGAACTAAATATCACTCACATTAATGCTTTTCTAGCAACAATGCTTTATGTTATTTTGCAGAAAGAAAGAACCTGAATTGGTACATGGATCAATTGAAGCATGATTCACTGAGTTCAAGAGAAGAAAGTAGTGTTATTTCTCCCACATCTGGTGACATCTTTATGGAAACAAGCAAAAGTACCCAAGGGTAGATCAAAATTATTGTTAAAGCTAATAAAGAATCCAATATAGTATTTTGGTGCAAGAAAATTGCTAGAAATTCAAAAATGAAAAAGAGAGTCAGATTTAAAACAAAAGCAAGGAGATGACATACTCACTAAATCTGAATTGATTATCCAATGGATGCAAGAAGGAGGACTGATTTTCGAGGACTGTGCCTGAGGATATGATTTAAAGATGCCACAGTTCCTATCAATCAAATATGGAGTAACACCCAGCCCAAGTAGTACATAGAAGTAATAAAACGCTGAAGAGGACCTACAAAAGGAAGAAGATCACGATGAAGAAAATGATGGATAAGGAGCTAAATCCTGAATCCAAATAAAATTGGACTATTTTAATTTTTAATTTTTAATTTTTAATTTTTAATTTTTACTCCAGACTTGTGATTTTTATTTTTGGGATGATTTCTATTTTTTGGTTTTCTTAGACTTTGTTTATTTTTGCATTATTATTCTATTAGCTAATTTATGTGTAGAAACCCCATATTTTTTAAGCTCAACATTTTTGGACCTAAACCAGGAAGGACGAGCTACACAACATTACGAGCAGAATTATCACACTAATCAAGTAACTTTGTTCCTCTATTTTCTTTGTGCACATTAGGGACAATGTGCTTAATAAAGTATGGGGTGAAAATTTTTTTTAGGAATTTTTAACTTCGTCCTTGATTTTCTTGCTAATTTTTAGGAAATTTTAGAATAAAATTCTTTATGTTGTTTTGTTTGTGCTCGAGCTTGTAGAAATAAAAGTGATTGGTTAGGAGCATGTAAATAGAATTGTGTGAATAACCAATAAATGTAGTTTGATAACAATTATTTCTAGATTATTTAATTTTAGACAAATTAGTTCAAGTTATTACACTGTGAATAGGATAAAATATGATAAGTATACCATGTGATAAATGAGTAAACAAATAACATACATGTTAATTGAATTTTAGGTTGTAAAAATCGATAAATTCAGTTAATCAAATCCATGTATTGAAATACCTAGTGATGACCTAATGCATTGTTTGGTAGACAATTAGAGCTAAAAAGTTGACTTTATACATGAATTCCTTAGTACGTTATTTTGAGCCTAAATCCATTTTCTTGATGACTCATAAATGAAACCTTGAGCCAAAAATATAATTTCTTGATCCTTTTTCTTTTGGTCTCTACAGAAACATAGGCGTCAGACCATTGATATTTAGGGTTAGGTAGATACAAACTGAAGGTTTCAAAATAAAGAAAAATTAGAGTGACCCCAAAGAATGAGGTGATATAGTGAGTATAAGATTCTTACAAACTTATGCTTGAATAGAAAAATCAATCAAAAGAAAATTGTTTGAAGGCCAAAAAGCCAAGCTAGAAAATCTCAAATGTATAGAAGAAAAACGAGTGAAAAGAAAAAAAAAGAAAATATAAAAATAAAATTACTCATGTTTGCACAAAAAGCTCACTAAGATGATTGTATTCAAGAATACTTCATTATGCCTCGAGATTTGGAGAGAAAATGAAGGAAGGAGAAGTGGGTATAAGGTGGTGAGCTTAATTAGGACACTTGATAATACTGGGAACAATATAATATGGCAAACTGAAAAGTCCTATGTGACCTAGGTATACACTGCATGGATGAAAATTAATATGAGTTTTGAAAATTTTTACCACTTAGAATACCTGTAGCATAATTGTATATTTGTGTATAGGTTTTGATGGAATCCTATACCTAGCACTATTTAGTCTGTTTACATTGTAATTTATTGAACTAATCTGTCTAACATTAAAAATCGAGAGTTAATTGCATATTGCGCTAGAGTTACATGATTATACATAACATTTTGTCTCTGATCCAGTCTCTTGTACAAAGCATGCTCAAGTACATTTTCTTTTCATTTCTCTTAGTTTCTATTTTTCTTTTGCGTTTGCTTGAGGACAAGCAACGACTTAAGTGTAGGGGTGTTTTATCTGCCACAAATCGTTGTGGTAGATTTGGTACTTTTCAACATTCAATGACCTTTTTTTCTAAGAATTTTAATATGTTTTATTACATTTTCGCATGTCTTATTTTAATATTAAAATATTACAAATTAAGCATTTTTTATGCATTATTTTGATTTAGTTGACCTAATTGGGGCAACACCATCCTTAAGGTGGTTTTACCGAGTTGCTTGAGTGTGTAGGACACAAAATTTTAGGCCCAAGAGCATAAGGAATGGAATTCGAATCGTAACATAAGCTTTTGGAGTCGCAACACAGCTGAGCTGTTAAGAAAAATCATACTTGAAGTTGTGTGTCATGATCTGTCGCAATTCATTATAGCAAATTAAGGGCTAGTTAAGCAATGCTTTTAAAAAGTGATTTTAAAAAGTGTTGTAGAAAAGTGCTTTTGAAAAGTTTGGTTTAAGATTTGAGTGTGTAGCATTGTTGTCAAAAAGTGCTTTTGAGAAATAAAATGTTCATTTTAGACATGGTATTATCAAGTAACAAATATGCATTTAAATAATGTTCAAATTAGTTAATATTATTATATTTTAGTAAGAATATAAAAATAATTTATTATAACTTGTTGTTAATATTTTAATATATGAAATATAAATTTTAAGTATTTTAAGTAATAAATATTAATTATTTATAAAATTTAATTAGAATATATAAACTATATTTTAAATATTTAAATATAACCATTAAATATTTGTAATTATATAATAACACATTTTATTAAATATTTAATTAATGATTTTAACACATTTGTAATTAAGCACCAAGAAAAAAAAGGGAAAGTACTATGTTGTTGGATGGGTGAAAAAGTAATTAAGCACCAAAAGTGTTTTTGGGAGATGAAAAGCTAAAAATTTTATCTTCTCCTTTTCAAAAGTGTTTTTCAAAAGTCAAAAATTTCATCCAAAAGCAACTTATTTAGCACAGATTTTCTTCCAAAAGTGCTTCTTTAAGCACTACTAAACAAGCCCTAAACCTCTTTACGTACTTAATGAGCTTGTTGGAGAGAAATTTAGTAGTGTTTTTACTTAGTTTCTATCTTTAGTGCTTAGGGAATAAAATGAGTAATTTAGGTGTTTATATGACCTATTGGGCCAAATTAGGCCTAAAGGTAGACTGACATGTTAGGTGAGTGTGCAAGATATCACTTTAGGGCAAAAGATAGTGACTGCTCCTGGTGTTGCAATACAAAGCTAGGATGTTGCAACATAGCAAGCAAAATGCACAAGGAGCAATCTGGCAAGGATGTCGCCACACAAACCATAGGGTGTCGCGATACAACCTTGAAGACACACCCAAAGAAGCAATTTGCCATGAGTGTCATGACATAGGCTTTAGGGTGTCGCGATACTGGCGTGACATGACCACTTAATGAAGCAAGGGTGTTTTCGTCCGTACAACACAACTTAATGATGTTTAGTCAGCCAAGTTAGGTGAAAAGAAGGCTACTAACCTAAAGGCTATAAATACCATTATTTAGAACTGCTTAGGGGACTTCTTTCCCTTCAATTTACATTTCTATTCTTAGTTTTAGGTTTTACTTTATTTTTTTATATTTCATTCTTGTTTTGTTCAGCAATGGATTCAAAAATTGAATCACTTAAATACTGTCAAGGATTGCACTTCAATTTTAATATCCAGGATCTTTTTATTTCTCTCTATTTTATTTTGCAATATTCATGTTTCAATTAAATTCAATGATGGTGATTGTTAGATCCATGAGCAACTAAACCCTTAGGAAGATTAATGAGTGGATGTGCGATTAGTTTATAACTATTTAGGGTTTCTTAGTATATCAGTTGGTTAGGAAAGGAAGAACTTAAACCCTAGGCTTGATAACCCTAGGAAGTCATTCTGGTAGATATGAACCTGAAATTAGTATACTCTACCGTGAAAACCTTTACCTGACCCCGTCTAACCTGTGACATTGAGAGATAAGTAGTGCTTGCCGACTCATTAGGTTAGTGGAAGGCTGAGAGGCCATACTAGGTTAATGACTAGCTGATTGAATAGAACCCAAGATAGGAGTTAACTATGAACATTGAAGTAAATTAGTCTTCTGCCTTTAGAATCTAAGAAATCCATAATTTGTCTTCCCAATACTTTAGTTTATTTACGCTATTCTTATTTTCCTATCTTTTATGATTAGTTGTAATATAATTTGGTTAAAGTACTACTTAGACCTATTAACATAGGAGTTAATATTAGTTTAATCAAGCTTCCTTTAGGTACGATCATTGGAGTACTTCCTGTACATTGTTGTACAAAAAATATATTACAACCTAACCCATATACTTGCGGACACCACCTTAATATCTATCTTTAGTTGCACTATTCCCACTTCCAACGTTAGTACGCCGAAAGGCAATTATGTCGCGACACAGGTGTCATGTGAGACCAAAAATAGGCAAAGGTGTTTTCGTCTGAACAATGCATCTTTTTATGTGATTAAGAATGGTGTTTACCCTAATTAGGGCTGTTCAAATCTCCTATAAATAGTTAAGTTGTGGAAAGCTTTGGGAGCCTTTTTCCACATTAGTTTTAGGGTTTATTTTAATAGATTTAAGTTAGTTTAGGTTTTAGTTTATTTTGTCAAACATTTTTATTTCTTATTCTTCGACTTGAATTCAATTTGAATCCAAGTCTTTGTAATCTTAATATTTCAGTATTCTTGTTTTATTATTTGTTTGCAAACACAAAGATCTCAAGTACTGTCAAAAGATTATGCTATTCTGAGCACTCCAGGATATAATATGGAAAATTTCTATCTTTTCTCTTTTATATTATTTTTTGTTTTTAAATGATTAATCTAATCATTGGAAAGATGGTTTTTAGGATGATGAGTGGCTAGATCTTTAGGGAGATTAATTTATCAGATGTGGGAGTATTAACGAAAGAGTTAGGGTTTTTCCAATAAGATTAATTGGTGTAAACGCATGTGTTCTTAAACCCTATTATTGATGAACCTATGAAGTGAGATAGGTAAACAGATCGAGAGACGAGGATGCCAAGTAAATCGTGTGTTTATCCAACTCAGGAAAGTGAGGCCGAAAGGTAAGCATGAACCGGTTGATTAGTTAGGTAGTAAAGGCTGAGAGGTGCCACACCCTCAACCCGATCCGATTAACCGAATCAAGATCTTGAGTATTACCACACGAATACAAACAAGAGTTTAATCTACTTATACAATTTATAGGTAATTACATCTTACTTATTTGCTAAATTTCAAACTAAAATACATAAGTATATACAACAACATGTGGTAAATAAATTACAATAATATCGAAATTGAAATCCTAATCAATTATAGATATCCCAAAGTATGGATCTCTAAGTAACACTTAAGTCTTTCGACACGCCACTAAACTCACTCTGTATGCATAATAACTTGATACGCTTGGCATAGTCTTGGCATCATCCCTCCTGGCACAGACCCACATCGTCTCACCTGCAACATAACACATAGATAAGTTCATAAGAACTTAGTGAACAAAGCATTATTTACATGAGTCATATTTGGACAATGTAACTGATAGTCTATATAAACAGTCTTATCATCTTTAACCTTTGAGTTTGTCTTTGGCGAATACTATCTCAAGTTCTATTCCTTTCCACGCATCCATTACTATACCTTACCCCGAAACTATTTCGTTTTCTTAACCAACTGTCTCCGATACATCACTTATATATTTTAATCTCTGAGCCATCACCTCATCACCACTCAAGAAGAAACATATATGAATATCCCAAATCAACCTACAAGGGGAGACACGACCGTATGGCAAGCCATGTTGAGGGTCCTAAGCCTTGTGAAAGTCGAAAACCCTAGGTTTTTAGGGGAATAAGGTCGTGTGAGGGGCCGTGTGGCCCACACTCCCATGTGGCTTGCCATGTGGCCCTATTCTAAGGTACGATTTACCCCGATTCTCTTGTAAAACAACACACTCCTTTTGCCGGAGGTCTGATAAATGATCCTTACGCTCAATTCTGGTCTGATTCACCTATAACAGGTTCTTTAAACAGGATTTACACATGCATCAATGATGAATTTCAAGATTAATCAAGGTTAATGGACAATTTTGGAAAAAAACATGATAGATCAAATTTAAATTGAAAGATTAATAAGATCTTACATTGTTTCAGAACTTACAAGTTCTACTAGTTGAAATGAAAACATTTACCAAACTTTTGATGAAAATACGGAGATTATTATTGATAATTCGACAATCGGTATAAAAATAGGTTAATGAATTTTCTTTTTGATTCGAGATTGTAAAATAACTCTCAAACGAAAAGATCTAAATTTTTTATAAAAGAAACAAAAAAATAAAGGGAAAAGAAAAAAATAAAGAGAAGAGAGGAAAAACCCTATTTAAGGTTGAAATGAAATTAAACTCCATTTCTTGTTAAGAGAGATTGGAGTAAATACTTAGAGTTTGGAAATCCTAATGGCTGCATGGTAATTTACCCTTTTCCACCAAAATTAAGAAAATATGGAGGGGGATGGCATGACTTTAACCTGGGAAAACAAAGGGGTAGAAAATTCTTAACCAATTGGGCTGTTGCTCACACTTGGTTATTTTCTACTTCATTTAATATATATTCAAGTATGGTTTTGATCATAGGTTGCTGAAATAATAAAGAAAATATTTGGGAGAAGTGTGGCTTGATCTTAGAACTTCTAGGGAATTCACTAAACACTTAACCATCAAGCTTAATCATTTACTTGCTCATTCTTTACAATTCAACCCCCATATTTTTGGGTGTTATAGTTCTCCCCTCCTTAAAAAATTTTCGTCCCCGAAATTTCCCTTACTGGTATGCAATTCGCCACCACACTTTCATTGCGCTACTCTGATTTCTATGTATAATTCTTCTCCCTAAACTTCCTACGACTTTTCTTAAAAATCCTATTCACTATCACGGATTGTCTTTTGGTAACTTCACTAACGGTTTCAACTACCCCAAATTCCCATTTTAATAGACACATTACATATACATATAGATAGGTGGCTCCTATGTTTGCTATGGTAAAATACTTGTGATGTTATCAGATGCATCTCTATTCTCTCAACCTCTAACAACATAAACAAGGGCGAGCTATCTAGCCTCAATTTTGTTCACACTTGTTGCAACATTATTCGTGGTCTTATTTTGACCTCGACCCCTCAGAGGTAATTGTCTTGTTCTCCAATTTTGGTTTTGGGTGGTACTTGCGTCAACTCTATCCTATGCGGGCAATCCTTAGTCATATGTTCTGTTGAACCACACTTTAAGCAAGCACTCAATTTCTTCCAACACTTACCTATGTGGTATTTTTCTCAATACACATAACTAGAAGTCTAACCCCTTGAATTAGTTACAACAACCTCTTGTTGCGGTCTACCCTTTCTAGTTTGTTTTATAGGATGAGAATTTGAGTCAGTAGAAACAAGCACTCAATTTCTTCCAACACTTACCTATGTGGTATTTTTCACAATACGCATAACTAGGAGTCTAACCCCTCGAATTAGTTACAACAACCTCTTGTTGCGGTCTACCCTTTCTAGTTTGTTTTATAGGATGAGAATTTGAGTCAATAGAAACAAGCACTCAATTTCTTCCAACACTTACCTATGTGGTATTTTTCACAATACGCATAACTAGGAGTCTAACCCCTCGAATTAGTTACAACAACCTCTTGTTGCGGTCTACCCTTTGTAGTTTGTTTTATAGGATGAGAATTTGGGTCAGTAAAACCAGAATCTCTCTTAACAGGGGCCTTACTCTTCCCCGATTTTCCCGTTCCAATTATTTGATCACTTCCACAATTTTGGTTTTCTCCACTAGGGTCTCAAACACCCATTCTTGGTGTGGAGCAACCTGTATTTTGAAGTCGTATCGCAACCTATTTTTGAACCTTACACACTTATCTTGTTCTGTGGCAACTATTCCTAGGGCATAGCGGTTGAGCCTCAAGAATTCAGCCTCATATTTTAAAACTATCTTGTCTCCTTACTTTAATTCAATGAATTTGAGTTTACAAGCCTTCACATATCTAGTGCCCACGTATTTCATTTAAAAGGCCTCTTGGAAATATTCTCAATTTATTCGTTCACCCTTCATAGCCCTTACAACATATTGCTACCAACGATAAGCTTCTTCCCTTAACAAGGACACAATGCTATTCAACTTTTGCTCTGAGGTACAGTCTAGGTCCTTCAAAATCCTTTCCGTCAACTCCATCCAATATTCCGCCACAGTAGGAGTTGTTCCAGCAACACCTATGAATGTTTCAACCTCATTCGATTAGAGTTTTTCCATAACAAATCCACAACTTCCTGATCCAAATTGGGCTTCCGCAACCCTTTGCAAAACCCTCAACATCGCCTGTGACACTATGTCATCTCCATTATTGTAACCTCTGACACTATTGGTGGCAGAAGTCTCCACATACTCCTCCTCAAAAATTGGGTTTTCTCCCTGAATAGTGAGTAGCTCGACGAGTGCAACCCTACGTGGTCTACCCCTACCATAACTACCTTAGGTCTTCCTAAAGACCTCACGAAAATCTAATATCTAAAGGATATCTACAGGTTTCAAACAACGGGATTCAAGTATTAGCTATTTCCTGAGTATTTTCTAATTTAATAAACACAGTTTATCTAAAGTTTCCAAAAGTATAAGTAATTAAAGTAGGACTAGCATCGGGGTCTCGGATTTAATTTCCTACAAAAAATCTAATTTTCAAAAGTTTGTAGCATGGTTTTTCCCAAAATACCCTTTTCTAGTGCATGCATGCATGCAGACTCATTCAAATATTTCCACAGTTCGAGTTTTTTGAACCTGGCTCTGATACCACAAAATGTAACATCTCCAACTCAAACTAGACGTTAGACCCGAAATTGAGAGATTACATCGGCTACCTAGATGGCCCAGTACAATCAGAGTGTATAAATCAATTATTTTAAAACATTCGTTTATCTTAGAAGAAAATTTAGCCTACTTTTAGAAAAACTAGTGATTTAACAAAATCCAATTATTTTTAATCTTATTCTTGTGGCGGAAACAATTATTGAAAACTTAGTTAATTTTTCATTTATTTATTACTCACAATTCTTAATTACAATCTACCAGTGGGAAAGTGATTTTTAACTTGTTTTATTAAAACTATATTTCATGTTTAATAAATTAAAAATCATATTTTAAGTTAAGTTAAATTTCATGTATGCTAACTCAAACCAAAACCTAAGTCACATGTCATAGTTCAAAAATAAATCCATACAATCTCTAAATAATGAATTATCAAATAAAAATTCTAAAACATGTATATATAAAAATAGATCTGAGTCGAGTCCCTCCGAATGTTGTGTTCGAGTCCTAACCTGGTGGGTTATTTGAAAAGATAGAAATTAAAAAGGGAGTGAGCTATGAAGCTCAGTGTGAGTTCCATCACAACCAAAACCAGTGCAAACAGTCGATAAGTCATATTAAATAATGACGCATAGAATCATTGTGGATAACTAGCAAATCAGAGTATCATTTTTCAGTTTAACCATCAATAGTATCTCAGAATTCATAATAACAATTTCAGAATAACGATATTTCAGTTCACTCAACAATTTATGCACCAGTATCAATATGTCATCATAAAAACTCCAGTTTTTATGCACATCCTTTATAAATGTCATATAGTTTCTCTTTAATAGAAAAGATCCTACCCCTCTGCTACACACCACACTATGAGTTCCCCAGAACTGATCCAACCTTATTTCTCCGGGTTGTAGATAAACCACCATTAAGTTGCAGTTACTGCCACTTGTTGTGGGTGCACAACATATTTTCAAATTAAACAAATTGCCACTTGATTCATGATCGAACCACATATTTGCAGTTACTACTGTGAGTGCACAACATATTTGCATATTAAACAAATTGCCACTTGGTTCATGATTGAACTGCATATGTGCAGTTACTACCACTTGTTGTGAGTGCAAAATATATTTGCAGATTACACAAACTACCACTTGATTCATAATCGAACCACACTATTTGCAGATTAAACAGTCACTCTTCCTTTGTACATATCATCCCACCTCATGCAATGCAATATGACACATTTGTAATAGAATAAATCAACACTAGTAGTACTTATGCTTAACATGTATTCGATTCATCACTAGCAATTAATGTGCTTTAATAGGTATTTCAATAGGGTTGTGTCAATATTTATACTAATAGATTATCTGTTTCACAATGTCGGTAGCATGAATTATACATTTCATAAATGATATACCCATAACACTTTAGTCATTATATCATAACTTCCAAAATAACACAATATCGAAGACTAAATTAAGCAAATAAACACTTTAAGGACAATTCCGGACATGTACAGGGACTAAACTGAATATATATCATACATATACAAACTATTAATAGTTCAATCAATCGGATCATGGATTCTAACATTATTTATTTTGTTAGGGACTTAATTGAATAAAATAAAACACTAAAAATAGTTTGGGAACCAATTAGGGAATATACTAGTCAAAACATAAAATTCTAGGTCAAAACTGTAAAATTTGTGAAGCAAGGGAGAAAATTATAAAATCTGAAAAATAGGGGAAAAAATATAAAATCTAAAAAATAGAGGTAAACTATAAAATTTGAAAAATAGGGGCAAAATTATAAAATTTGAAAAATAAGGGACACACTGTCGTGTGATCAGACCATGTGGGCTGCCCTAAATTGTGTGGAGTGTAATGCCCTAAACCTGACCAGATTTACCAAATTTGGATTTCAGGTACTACCATATAAAACTTAATAATTTATATTACCGAACATGGCATAGAAAATTACGATACACGTCATATGAAAAGCCACCGAGTAATTGGATTTGGCGTATTTGTGTAACCATTTAAATTAGTGATTCTCACTAAATTGGGTGTAATAAGAGTACTTGGATTACAATCTTCAATTCTTAAGGGAAGAGTGGGAATTGAAATAATTACACCGATAATTAAAATATATTACACTCAAATCCAATTAGCCTATAGCTTGCCAAACATGTCCCACATAATTTAAGTTTAAAAAGTCATTTTTATACAATAATAATAGTATTTTGATTTTAGGATATATATTTTACAATATAATTATATGTTATTTTACTAATCTCGTTTAAATCATTTAAATTTTTTATTAATAAGAGAAAATTTCCTATAAATTTTGACCTACTAAATAATTAACTAAATTACATAGTATTCATTATAAATTATTAATACTAAATTTAAAAATTACATATGATTTATTATTAGTTATTTATACTTGATCAATGATCAATTGATTATAACAATATATAGATGTTTAATGTTGCGGAGAGAATAACTCAACAAATATAGAATGTTAGAGTAATTAGATAAAATTAATCGAATGATTATTTTTCTTGTTAATTTTATTAGTAATCATATTATTGAATACTTTTTGGACTATCATATTATATATAGTCAAGACTCCTATAACAACCACTCTCTATAACAACATTTTGTTATAATAACAATGCTTTTAGTAAAATTGATTTTTAAAGTTTTCTTTTGAACCTCTATAATGGCTTTTCACGTAAACAACAATAGCCATACTTAATTATGAAGTACGCTTTTATTAAATTAGTTCTTTATAACAATCTAATGTCTCAAATTTTAAGTCATAACTATTCCATATAAGCAAGTCTATTAATTTTATTTTATTAAATAAAATTATCTTAGTTAAGATATTATTTTAATAAAATATTTTAATTTCACGTAAAAAACTATTAATTGTATTTTATTAAATAAAATAATCTTTAAAATGGAATTAAATATATTAATTAAAAATTCAACTATTAAACTCTTCGATTGCGTATAAGAGAAAGATGTTGAGTTCCCTCAATTAAATATATTAATTAAAAATTCAACTATTAAACTCTTCGATTGCGTATAAGAGAAAGATGTTGAGTTCCCTCTTACTCAATACATGGATTGGATTCTTTGTCAATATAAGCATTATATTGGCACCAAGAGAACAAAATCTAACAAACATGTTACCATTAAAAACATTTTTAAATGTAGATTGAGCCTTAACCTAGTTGGCATTATTGCTTTTATAACAATTAGTAGAACATATGTTCAAATGTGCTTAAATATGTTTTTCCTTCAAATTATGGGTTGCAAGGGGTTATAGGTAGAATTAAACATTGTATCAAATTTTCTTTAAGAGTAAACTATTAAAATAGTCACTTTTGTTTACCTCAGGTTACATTTTAGTCACTTATGTTTGAAACCTTACATTTTAGTCACTTACGTTATCACATTGTAACATTTTAGTCACTGAGTCATTAATTGCCGTTAACGGTGTAACGGTAAACTAACGTGGCACATTGAATCATCATTTCAAATAAAAAATTTAGGTTAATTTATACAATCGATCCCCATATTTTTTCGTTTTGAGCAATTTAATTTTTTTCTTTTATGTTCTTTTAACTTTCCATTTTTTTTCTTTCTTTCCATTCTCTTCTGCTTCTCCCTCTGTTTTCCTACCTTCTTCATTTCTTTTAATGTAGTTTTTCTATGTTTTCCATTTGATAAAACTAGTCCCTATACTTTTATTTTTTTGAACAATTTATTTTTTTCGAGTGAGGCGAGCTTGTGGACTAGTTTTAACAAATGGAAAACGTAGAAAAAATACGATAAAAGAAATGAAGAAGGGAGGAAAACAAAGGGAGAAGTAAAAGAGAATGGAAAATAAAGAAAAAAAAAGGAAAGCTAAAAGAACGTAAAAGAAAATAAAAAATATAGAGACCAATTGTAGAATTTAAGCTAAAATTTTCGTTTGAAATGATGATTTAACGTGCTATCTCAGCTTACCATTACACCATTAACAACAATTAATGGCTCAGTGACTAAAATGTTACAATACGATAACATAAGTGACTATAACATAACATTTCAAACAAAAGTGACTATTTTGGTAGTTTACCCTTCTTTAAATATTTTTAAAAATTTTATGTTGGTGTTTAAATAGATTGATATAATTTATTAACAAATCATAAATATAATTGAAAGTTTTAATTTAAATATAGTTTTATTTTCTATAAAACGAAAAAAATAAGTTTACAACAATTATATCTTTGTAACATTCAAATGTTGTTATTTGTGTATAATAATCATCTCTATTAGGCAAAATCTTGATAAACAAATTAAACTATTATAGAGAGGGTTGACTATACGATGGTTTGATATTAGGTTTTGTTATTTGATTAAAAAAAGTTTTCTCAAGTATTAGTAACTTTTGTAGGAAATATACTACGGCTAAACAAAATCGTTAGCACTAATTGAATAAATAAATTGTGTGTAAATAAAGGAAATAATAATTGTATTGTGAAAGAACCACTGCCTTAGAAGCAAATTCACCCTGATCAGTGTAATTGTATAATGGATGTCGCCCCCCCCCAATGTTAACACAATACTTCAATAGTCGTACATTCGAATAAAGAATATGGAACAAAATTGGTGTTGCTTTTCTCAAAGAAATAGAAAAATAATCGAAAAATAGAGCTGAAAAAAACTGATCAGAAAATATATTGAAAAGAAACAAGTGAGCTATGGGAGAAAAGATAGGTTGTTGTTGTGTATTGTTATATGAAATGAGAAAAAATATCTGACTAATTTATAGGACATTCTGACTTTTTCAAAATTTTAATAGCTTAAAAACTAAAAAATTGTTAAAAGAAAAAACAAAAAATATTTTTTTTAAAAGAAAAACAGCAAAAAAATTATTCAAAAAGAAACAAGCATAGTACATGTCATAGACATGTGTCAAGACAGACCGGCAAGCGGCTATGCCTACGAGAATAAGAGGCAACGCTATATTTAAACTCTCTTATAAATCTTTCATCAACTAAAGTGGGACATGTCATTTTACATCACCAACAATTTTTATAATAATTAATATCTTTTTAGAATTTAAAATCATGCATTTATTAATTAAAATTTATATTATCAAACGAGACATAAAATTTTAGGATATATTTAAACAATATAGATTAATTGGATAAATGCTTAATTATTATTAAGTAATTATATTTTTATAATTACAAAATTTTAATTTTTAGAAGTATTTGATTAATAATATGTAATTATATAATTGTATGTTTCGATTGAAAATATAAATTGTAATTAATAAATGCATCATTTCAAATTCTAAAAAGATATTAATTATTATAATCACTACTATAATAATTATATTTTAGGTAAACTATAAAAATAATTATATTTGGCCAAAAGTTCAAGTGCATGAATCAATGCATGTGGCCTCTACATGTGAACGGTCATATGAATCATCATAATGGCATGAATTAGAAGGTTCCATGAATGAAAACTATGCATGAATTCGGTCTTGAATGGAGATTCATGATAGACTTTATGGGGCCAGCCGAATGGTCCTAAAAAAAATATAAATAGAGATTAGATAAATTCAATCAAGCACATTTCAACATAACACTCATGACACAAAGAAATCAAACATATAACACTTTAAGAGCATGGCAACCATAGGTTTAAAACTAGACTTACAAAATAAGCAAGATGACACATACGAATAATTCATGATAACTAAAACCGAACCTAAAGATAAAACTTAGACACACGACTTAAATATAAACATACGTAACACACAAATATTTAAGCACCACCACAGCAAAACAGGTTTTTAGCGGCGTTTATAGCGGCACTTGAACAAAAAATGCCGCAAAAGTTGTACACTAGTGACGCAAGTATGAAAACGCCGCAAAAGGTTAGAGTTATAGCGGCGTTTATGACAAAAACGCCGCAAAAGCTCAAGCATTAGCGGCGCTTTTTGAAAAACGCAGCTATAGATCGAGCATTAGCGACGCTTTTTGAAAAGTGTCGCATAGATTAAGCATTAGCGGCGCTCCTAGAAAAATGCCATTATAGATCGAGCATTAGCGGCGCTTTTCGAAAAACACAGCATAAAAGTTGAGCAAAACATGTTGTTGAGCTTTAGTGGCATTAGCGGCGCTTTTTAAAAAACGCCGCAAAAGGTCAAGCATTAGCGACGCTTTTTAAAAAACGCTGCTATAGATTGAGCATTAGCAGCGCTTTTTGAAAAACGCCGCTATAGATCGAGCATTAGCGGCGCTTTTTGGAAAACGCCGCAATAAAGTTGAGCAAAACGACGTCCTTTGTTGTTGAGCTTTAGTTAGCGGCGCTTTTTAACAAATGTCGCAGTAGATCAAGCATTAGCGGTGCTTTTCGCAAAACCCCGTAATAGATCGAGCATTAGCGGTGCTATTTGAAAAATGCTGCTATAGATCAGCATTAGCGGCGCTTTTCACAAAACGCTGCAAAAAAGTTGAGAAAACGACGTCGTTTGTTGTTGAGAAAATCATTTTATTTTAGGGTTTAGGGTTTAATATTTATAGTTTAATGCCTATGGTTTAGGGTTTATGATATAATGTTTATTATTTTGATATTAGAGTTTTGAGTTTAGGGTTTAGGTTTAGAGTTTGTAGTTTGAGGTTTATTATTTTATAGTAGGGTCTTAGTACTGTTCATGGTTTTAGTGGTTAGGCTATTAGCGTTTAAGGGTTAGAGTTTTTGATAAAATGATAAAAAAAAATTTATTTTGGGTTTTAGAATTTAGAGTTTTAAGGTTTTAGTATTTAAGGTTTAGAATTTTAGAGTTTTAGGGTTTAGGGTTTATTTCCATATACAAAAATCCACCTCTTGGTAATTTTGAATTTGGGAAGTTAAGCAGATTGAGTCTTAGCTCAATTAGTGTGAGCATTGTTATCAAGATAAGAGAACATGTGTTTGAGTGTGTTGAAATGCATTATCCTCATGCTTATGAGTTGGGGAGGAATTATGAGTAGTTGTAGACATAATATCAAAAAAGAATTTGAGAAGTTAAATTTTATCAAAATTATCAATTTGGATAAATTCTATCAGCTGCACAAAAAATTAAACTCGTGGATACAAATTCTTCTTAAGAAGTTTGGTTTCATTTTTAAAATTATTTTCGAACACAATAATAAAATTTTACAAATTAAATATATTGTTTGAAAAAAAACAAACTTAATTTAAAGGAATTTAAGAAATAATTAAACCTTTCAAATATATAAACAAAGAAGAAAATTGGATTTAATCTTAACTTTGAATATTTATTAGTATCAAAGGCATTGCGGCTTTTATGAGAAAAACACCGCAAAAGGTAAGCAATAGCGGCATTTTTTTTTTAAAATGCCGTAAAAAATCATTTTATTTTAAACAAAACGGCACCGTTTTGCTCCCTGTATTCTATCCCTTCTCTTTCCCCTAAACCATAACCCCAAAATCCCTTAATTTATATCTCTAAACCCTGAATCCCTTATTTTTCCCCTTAAAAAATTTGGCATTCCCAAATCCCTTGATTTTTCCCCCAAATCAAAAACCCTAAATCAAAATCTCGAAATCCCTCTGATTTTCACCGACCTTCTGTTGCATCGTCGTCGATTGTCTCCTCTATTGCATCGCTATCGACCCTCCTCTGCCGCATCGCCTTCACACTCCTCTGCCGCATTGGCGTGTAAGTTTTTTCCGTTTGTTTGTTATTATTGTTAGCCCTAAAATTGCATGTTCCTTGATGACAATAATTTACTTTTAAATCGAGTAAATGTTATCTATTAAGGGAACAAGAAAAGTAAATGTTATCATATTTTGTTTATTTTTTTAAAAGAAATCGAATTCAGGGATGGGTTGGGTTGATTTTTTCATTGAAAATTTTCAATTTTAGAAGCATTATTTGCATTAAACCTTCCGATGTTAAAACTTTCTAAGTTATCATATCAATTCTCAAGTAAAGTCCCTTCCTATCTTGACCGCCAATGATATCCGCATTCAATAAGATTTTGAGAAATATATTGCTAGTAGATGAAGTGCCCTTGGAAATTATGCCAAAAAGTAGCATATATGTTGTAACCTTCTTTTTTTCTCTATTTCAGTGCAACATTTTTTTTTATGATTATTTTTTTTATGAAAGTGAGTAACATTGGCATTTGTCGAATATGATATTTATCCAGACATATGAAACATATAATAAAGAAGCCTGTAAGGGTCAACAAGTTGAACCCAGGGCAATAAGAAAGAAGAATGAGAGACGTGAATATAGGACAAAATTTACCATTAAAACAGCAAAACCATGTATGGCATACATTATTTATTTCCTTGATCACTCTTTGCAAAACAATCCAAGCCAGCCATTCCTTATTCATCCATGCGAATAACACATCTCAGTCCCTCACCCGCCTGCATCAACTCAAATGCCTTGTTGATCTCTGAGAAGAGCACAGTCTATGTGATGAATTTATCCAGCTGAAGTTCCTGCAACATCAAAGATATTGTTTAGGTAAAATTTTACGCTCCCTTGTTAATATGTCTACTAAAATATTGTTGTTAAATTTATAATCATATTTTTTAAACAATAATTTTAATTTGATAAGATTTTATAACATATTTGTAATTTTATAAATATTTTGCCAGTACTCCTGTACTTAATTTGATCAATTTTAGTTTATGTATTATTTGAATTGGTCAATTTTAGCTCCAATAATTTCCAAAATTTAAAACTTTAGTCTCGACCAAATGATAGTAGTTAAATCTGTTTGAAGTTTTATTTTGCTATTAGTATTGTATTATGCGTAAAGTTATAAATTTAATTGCTGATTTTTATTCCTAATATTGGATCATTTTACTTACTTTAGATTTACCATCCAATTTTCTACCATCAATCCACATTGTCTCAGGTAAGACAGTTCTGCTTCATTTCTTTCTTTGTTTTAATTTTCTTTATCTGCCAAAAAAAAGCAACGTATAGAAATGGTTTACTTTATTATAACACTTATTCCATCTTCTCTAATAATTTCGTGGATTATTATGACTTCTATTTGATGTACCTTATGTATTTAAATATGCTACTTAAAACAATATAGGGTTGAGGGTCTCTTTATTTTATTTTTATTGCCCTTCTGTTAATGCCCCATCACGTTAACCATTTTTTGCTTCAATCTTCCAATTTCCTACACTTAAACACTAATAGATATAGAACAACTATTTTATTTATTTATTTAGATGTTTCAAAATTATGCCGTCGAGGTTATCCTGTCTTGTTTACCTTGACATAGACATGCAATATGACCAGCACTATTTGAACTTGTAATTTTATTATTTAAATACTAACATGATTTTTAATATTTTGACTAAAAATATTAATTTATTATATAATTAAATATTATCTTTTGACTAAAAGTATATATTTAATACTAATTAATTTTTATATTAATAATGTTTGATTTTAATATTTAATATTTTTAAATGTTTTTAAAACTTATAAATATTTTTTATCAATATAATAATTTTAATCATTATTTAAATTTATTTTAATATAAAACTCAAATTACTATTCTTTTTTATATTAATAATGTTTGATTTTAATATTTAATATTTTTAAATATTTTAAAACTTATAAAATATATATCATAACTTACATAACTTACATTACTTGCATAATTTACCTAACTTACATAAATATATATATCATATCAAAACTTACATAACTTACATAATTTACATAACTTTAAAGAATTAAAAAAAACTTTGGATCTTAACTTAATAACTTATATATTCATATCATAACTTACATAACTCACATAACATACATAACTTAATAACTTATATTTATCATATCATAACTTACATAATTCACATAACTCACATAACTCACATAACTTACATAACTTATATATATCATATCATAACTTACATAACTCACATAACTCACATAACTCACATAACTTACATAACTTATATATATCATATCATAACTTACATAACTCACATAACTCACATAACTTACATAACTTACATAACTCACATAACTTACATAACTTACGTAATACATAAATATTATCATAATTAAATCTTGGTCTTGTTAAATATTTCAACTATTTTATATGTACTATTATTGTTGTAATTAGTTACTAAAATTTCAACTATTTTATATGTATTGTAGATAAAATGCCTAGAAGAAGATCGCGATATCTAAGTATTGTTCAAAATACTCCAAATTCGGATGAAACAAATAGTGAACAACAGACTGCTATTGGATCTTCGAATGTTCCGAATACACCTGACGAACCTGCAGAAATTCAAAGTAATGTTAAATTTAATTTACATGCTTGTTGACTTTTATTATTGATTTCTTTTTCAAATTATTATATTATAATATACCATTTTTCAATTGAAAGTGGTGGGACGCGCTGAGGTCGAGGACGTACGCTATTTAAAAATTTATACGAGTTAAATCATGTCGAGCGTGTCAAAGTATCTAGAAACAATCTTGGTCAGCCTGTTGGATCAGAAGCTCGACTTTTAGTAGAACATTTGGCCATTATAGCACGAAATGCCAATATGTTGCCTATCAACTACGAGTCATGGCATCAAATGCCTAAGAGTAATGTCGAAACCATTCTTATTTTGAAAAAAAAACAAAAATTAGTTGTCGATGAAAATTGGAGTCGCCACCAATCTTTTATTAAGGTGTGATTGGATCACCTAAACAAACAACTTTGGTCTACGAGTTTTAGAAAAATGGGTTTGGGAGTCAGTTACGTACGAGGAAGGATTAGCACTCTTGTAACGCCCAAAAATTGGTACCAAGTTGATTAATTAGTGTCTTAATGTCGAGAGTTGATATATACGATCCTTAGTCAAATTAAGTTATTCGTTAAAACTTTCTCATTTCGAAAAGAGAAAAATGTCACGCCCCATGCGTTAGGGCACGATATTTTATTTCTTCAAAAAACAAGTTTGTCCCAAAAGACTTGTGTTATAAAATTTAAAAGAATATCCAATTGTTTAAAATTTATAAAGAAATCGCAGCCCAATACATTAGGGCACAATTTCTCAAAATCCCAAATATTGAATATTTCCTTTATTAATTTTTAGAAAAAAAAATCTTTATCTCAAGAAATCAACACGTCACATCCAATGCATTAGGACACAACATATTGAATTCCTAACGACAAGCTTTTTATTTTGTTTGTTTTTTAAAAAAACATTCTCGATAATTAAATTCAACGAAGAAAATTGGAACCCAATATGTTAGGGCTCAATCTTTTCGAAGAGTCTAAATTTAAGTATTGCCTTTATTTTTGAAATTTTCTATTTTAAAAATTCGAGTAAAAAACGATATAATGTTTCATTGGATGCATGTATAAATGCCGGTTTAAAAATAACAAGAATATATACAACCATGGTATAGAAATAATATAAACATAAATAAGGAAAAAACAAACAATGACATGCAAAGTAACAAATAAATGAGCAAAATAAAAAAACAATCTTTTAAAATATAAATGAAAACATAAATCAATAAACAAATGAAGGAAATAAATAAAAATATAAAGAATAAAAGGTACATAATATATACATTGAAATTATGAAGAATAAAAAACATATGATTTACATATAAAATTTTGGATTATAAAATTTATATAAACAAAAGACATAATGCATTTATGAAAATAAAGAAAAACATATATAAATATATATATTATAAAATATGTGTTAAAAATATAAGTATGTATTTAAGCATTTTCGAAAATAAAAAACATAGATATATACATATATATAAATATAAAAATATTCATTAGAAAAATATATAAATATATTTACATGTACATATATAAAAAATAAATATATACATATATATAAATTATAAAAATAATAATTACATATATATAAAAATAATAATAATTTCATTATTGAAATTAATTAATTTTAAAAAAATAAAAATAAAAAAGACTAAATTGAACTGTAGATAAAAAATCTGGGGCAAATCCGTAAATAAGTGAGATCTAAAGGACCATATTGAACACGCCAATAATGCAGAGGGGCTGGAAAGGAAATTTTCCGTTCTCCTCTAAACGGCACTGTTCAAATCGGACCAAATTGAAAACAAAAATAAAGTAACGAGGCGAATTTTAAAAATAAAATAAACCAAATTGTAAAAACATTAAAAGGCAGATGGGCTAAGTGCGCAATTTACCCCTCCGCATAAAAACACGCGGATCCTAGGCCGGTTCGGGTCGGTTTCGAGTCGGCCTCCCTAAAACGATGAAGTTTTAGATGTATGGGGCATCTCCAAAACGGCACCGTTTTGCTACCCTATGTAAGCCCCTAACTTTCCAAAAAAAATTCATATTAAGCTATTTAAAAAAAACAAATCCTTTAAAAAAAAGCTCCCCCCCAGATCGTCCGGCTAGGGGCCCGGGCATCTTTCGGTCATCGGCCACCGCGCCGGCCGCCGATCTCCGGTGACGGCACTGCCGTCTGCGGATGTCGAAAAAGGGAAAATCCTCTACTTGGCCTTTTAGACCCCCTAAGCCCAAATCTGGGTTCAAATCCTTCAAAATACTGCCAAAAAAGACCCAAATCTCGAGAAACCTTTCGGTTTCCGGCCCTCTATCCTCGGAGACGACTACCTCGACCGTCCACGGCGATCTTGGCACCACTAAAGGTTGTTTCTTTCCTCTTTTACTTCGTTTTATTCGTTTGTAAAAAATAATAAATATAACAGTAGAAGAAATAAATAAAAATTGTAAGTATCAACCTTTTTTAATCGATTTTTCTCTCCATATTGAACTCTCGGTTTTGCTGTGAAAATAATAACCTTTTTTATTGATTTCCCCCCCTTTTTTACAGTATCTTCATGGCTTTTTTATAGCCCTAATGAAACAATATAAAGAAGAAACAAATCTGTTTTTATTTGATTTGCGAATCTTTGATTCTCTTCCCATATTCTGTTTGCTGTGCAAGTGAAGATTTAGGCTCGTGTGAGGCGGCGCGGATGCTTACCCTAAACACCCTAGGGTTTCCTGAATCTTTTTTGGGATGCATGTGTAATTGGGCCATTATTGGGCCATGTATTTTGGGCTGACTATTTTGTCTTATTAATTAGGCCATATAGGCCTGTTTGTAATTCGGGCCTTTTAGACCCGGGAAAAGTCAAGCATTTACAGCTGCCCCTCTTTGCTCGTTATTGTATAACAAGAATAGAGCAAAGACCTTAAAAATGCCCAATTTTGTCCGGTTGTGCTGGGCCTTGGTACTCTTCTTCTTCAAGTATCCTCATTCCTTCCTACTGCATCTTCAGAGGTATAGGAACTAGTGCTTCAATCTACTCCACTACAATGTCATGGAAATTGGATTTGTACGTTGTAGTTTCTCAAAATTTTCTAACTTTAATTTGCTCCACTGCCATTTCAAGGAGATAAGACTTATAGCTTCAACTTGATCCGCTGCAACTTAAATTTGATGCGATCTGCTCTACTGTAATTTCAGAGAGATAAGATCCATCATTCTAATCCACTCTACTACAACTTTAGAGAGATAAGACTAGATGCGATCTGCTCTTTGCAACTTTAGAGAGATAAGATCTGTTTTAATCCGCTCCACTGTAACTTCAGGGAGATAGGATTATTGGCTTTAATTTGGTCCACTGCAGCTTCAGTGAGATAAGATTTGCCATCTTCAGTCTGCCCCACTGCAACTTCAGGAGGATAATACTTGCTTACTCAGTCTGCTCCCCTGCAACTTAAGGGAGATAAGACTAGATGCGATCTGCTCTCTGCAACTTCAGAGAGATAAGATCTATCACTTTAATCTACTCTACTGCAACTTCAGGGAGATAAGATCCGCCATCTTCAATCTGTTTAACTGGAATGTCGGGGAAACAAGATTCGCCGTCGTAGCATCAATCTGTTCCACTATACCACCAAGGAAGTAAGATTCGACATTGTGGCTTCAATCTTTTTAATTGCAATGTTGGGGAAACAAGATTCGCCGTCGTAGCTTCAATTTGTTCCACTATACCACCAAGGAAGTAAGATTCACCATTGCGGCTTCAATCTTTTTAATTGCAATGTTGGGGAAACAAGATTCGTCGTCGTAGCTTCAATTTGTTCCACTACACCGCCAGGGGAGTAAGATTCGACGTTGCGGCTTCAATCTTTTTAATTGCAATGCTGGGGAAACAAGATTCGCCGTCGTAGCTTCAATCTATTCCACTACAACGCCAGGGAAGTAAGATTCGTCGTTGCGGCCTCAATCTTTTTAATTGTAATGTTGGGGAAACAAGATTCACCGTCGTAGCTTCAATCTGTTCCACTACATCGCCAGGGGAGTAAGATTCGTCGTTGCTACTTCAATCTGCTCCACTGTAATGCCAAAGAGATAGTATTCACTGCCCATAGCTTCAATCCGCTCCACTTCAGCTAATCCAGGCCTTAACGCCAAGGAGATAAGATTCACCGTCGTGGCTTCAATCTACTCCGTTACAACGCCAGGGAAATAAGATTCGCTGTTGTGGCTTCAATCTTTTCCATTACAACGTCAAGGCGATAAGACTAATGTCTTCGATCTCCTTCACTGCCAGTACATGAAGGCAAGATCTACTATTTTCAACCTACTCCACTGCTACTCAAGGAGATAAGGCTGGAGTTTTCACCGGTTTGTTCTCTGGGGAACATGACTTGTATAATTCAATTCATGAACCTAATTATGCCTAGTGATTAGGATGTCATGATCTGAATGGATCAAATGCTCCTAACTAGATGCGTATGAATGATGTTTGTATGAATGCAGAATGTCATTTTTCAAGAATGATCTTTCTTTATCGCTTAGGTTGTTATTGCTCAAAGTTTATTAAGGCTTTATCACTGACGTGTTGCAACAACTTCTTACTCGGCTGGTATTTCCAAAGAAACACTTGATCAAATTGCCCCCACTGTGAATTTCAAAGTTTGATCAAATTGCTCGCCTTGGTAATCATTGCTTGTTTGTTCATTGAAGTTTTGTCACCAACAAGATATCTTGTCATCTCGTTCAATCAATATTCGGACAACAAAATCCGAAAGAACAGTCTTAATTTAGACTTTTCCTTCTTAGACATTTCAACCTTTAAACTTGGTGTGTTCTAAACAATAATCTTGTTTCAGGTTACTGTATTATTTAGAAACTTCTAGAGTAATATGCAAAACTTCCCCTGTGAAAGTTTTATTAGTCTATTAATCATTATTCCAATGCAACATGCTTGCAAGATGTCACAACAATGGGTAAGAATAGAATTGATTTAGAGCGTGGCTCCGAAATTATCAAAGATAGTAAAGAAAGATAACAAAGAAATTAATTGAGAACACATATCTTGGAAAAGAATGAAGTATTCCAAGAACAACAAATTCAATATAAATAGTATGAAGAATATGTGACCCAGATATCGCAGCTTGAACTTCTTTGTACAAACTCTTTGAAAGACCATTCTGAGGTTAACATGTGTTTAGGAGATCTACAGTACTTCGTCGATGTCCCAAGATGTCGCCTACCCTTTCTGTTGATTCAGGTATAGCAAGATCACCGCATGCCCCCAATCTGATCAATATTTGAGCCACCCTTTTCGGGTTTTCAACTCAAATCCCCTTTGGTCTCAAGGCGCCCTTTGCGGGTTTTCACCTTAACCTCTCCATTTTACTTTTTCCATTTTTATTTTTTTCACATATGTTCTTCTTCTTCTTCTTCTTCTTCTTCTTCTTCTTCTTCTTCTTCTTCTTCTTCTTCTTCTTCTTCTTCTTCTTTTGCGACTTAAAGTGCCCTTTGCGGGTTTTTTAGTTTGGTTATCTCCTTCTTTAAGCGAAGTATTTCTTGACTGAATCTGAGTTTACAGGACTTTGCAGATTTTTATCATCCATCTTGCTCAAAATCAAAGCTCCTTTGGAAAAGACCTTCTCTACAACTTAAGGTTCTTCCCAATTTAACATATGTTTCCCTCCAAAATATTTTTTGTAGAGGGAGGATCTTCAACATTAGGTCACCCTCGTGGAATTCTCTGGGATATACCTTTTGTTATAGGCTCGCATCATTCATTTCTGGTACATCTGACCATGATGAATAGCTTTAGCCTTTTTCCTTTTATCAAGTTCAACTGATCACGTCACAATTGGATCCGTTCTACTTCATCCAACTTACTCAGCCAATACCCGGAGAAAAAGAATTTCGACCGTGATAAACTAAAAAGATAGACATTGCCCCAGTAGAGCTTTTAACTGCACCATTCATGATATTAATCCTGAACATACTGTAAATTTCTGATATCGTGTTTTCATTCAGATTGAAATGACAGTGCTTAACCCAGGCTTATTCTGGTATGACCATGTGAGGACATCTTTGAATTCTTGAAGTAACTCAGTGACGTCTTACTTTGTTTCTTCTGCCATGCATGTTCCCTCAAGGTCACAATCTCCATTGACTCTTCAGGAGGTAAATTTGTTTCTCTTCTTGCTCTAACATCCTCAACAAGTCAAGAGATAAGCTACAATCTATGTCATTTTCAAAGTCATGAAATCTCTCTAAACACATGCCTCGCTCAAAAGGAAATTCTGAGTCTGTAGCAGCGTCACTCATGTTATTGATATCTGGGTACCCATAATAAATGTCAAAGAATATACAAAAGAATGCATAAATTTATGAATAACTATTTGTACAATTATGATTATGAATGAATAAAGGCATAATATGGACGAAAATCCAAAAGAATGAAAGAATAATTATTCGAAAAGAATGAAAGAATATTGGCTCAAAAATGAAAGCAAAGATGTATTTTATTAGAATAACGACGTTCAGACATGAGCCTATTTCATAAAGGAATTCTTATTTCTTCTAGGCTAAAGGCAACAAATGTGTTCTGAACATTACTCTAAGTAAGCTCTAGATGCTACAGAGATTTCTTTTACAATCCGATTATTTAGAACACTCTCAAGTTTATCTAACAAGGTCCCTTTTCAAGTGTGTCTCCATATACGACATTGATGTGATCGTTTCCCACCACTTCTTCATACATTGCACTCAATCCATTATCAATCATGATTGGGTAGTGGATTTTCTGCACTAAATGAGTCATCAAACTTGACAACACCCATGTTGATTAGTCTTTCAACTAGCTTTTTAAATGTAGTGCAATTCTCTATTGAGTGCCCCGTACTTCCCGCATGATAATCGCATTGCACTTGCGTCATACCATTTGGGGTACGGAGGCTGTGGAGGCTTCACATGAAAAGGGGAGACAACATGCGCCTCGAATAAGCTTTGATATAGCTCCTTATACGACATTGGAATTGGTGTGAACTAGTATTTCTCAGTACCTTGCTCTACACTTGATTCTTGTCTTGATGAACCCTGCTTATTAGCAGCCCCTTTTCTTGGCTGATTCACCGTAATCAATTTACTGTACGTATTCACACTGTTCACCTCATTTTCTTTTTCCTTTGAGGCTTGTCTTCTGTTATTTCCTCTAGCATCAATCTTTCCACTTCTGATAGCATTTTCTATCATTTCACCATTCATAACTATGTCAGAAAAGCTTTTTGTGGCACTTCTTAACATATGTGTGATAAATGGGGCCTTCAATGTGTTAACGAAAAACATTTTCATCTCTCTTTCTAGAAGAGATGGTTGAACTTGGACGGCAACCTCCCTCCACCTCTGTGCGTATTGCCTAAAACTTTCACCGGGCTTCTTTTCCATGTTTTGTAAAGTGATTCTATCAGGTATCATGTTGGTTACATGACTGTACTGCTTTATGAATACCTTTGCTAAATCTCTCCACGAATTAATCTTGGTACGGCTCAATTATTTGTACCACTTGGAAGCTGCCCCTGTGAGGCTATCCTGGAAACAATGTATTAGTAGTTGGTCATTGTTAACATATCCAGCCATTCGCCTACAGAACATGGTTATGTGAGCTTCTGGGCAACTTGTCCCATTGTATTTTTCGAATTCTGGCATCTTAAACTTATTAGGGAGTACCAAGTCTGGGACTAAACTCAGTTCTTTAGCGTCAATCCCACGATAGTTTTCAGTGATCTCCATCGCCTTAAACTTCTCTTCGAGCCATTTGCACCTTTCTTCTAATTGTTTTGGTAACTCTTCATTTATTCTTTCTTTTTCAGCCACTTCATCGAAGTTAGGAATGACAGAGTTAGTAGGGTGGTTTCCGGAGTTAGAGTCCGATCCAGCTTGGAAGTTTGAAGCACCAGCCTGGAACTGCTGAGGCCTGATTGTGACAGTAGATTTGTGCGGGTATACCTCAGCTTGGGTTCACACATATAGAGGAGTAAAGCCTGGAGGATAGAGAAATTCATCATCATTTCCTTCTTCGATATTAGCTATGGGGCCCTTTCCCTTATCATTTCCCCCAGTCAACAGTTGGGTCAACTTCGCCATCATTTCCTTTTGAGATTCCAGTATCTTCTCCGAGATATCCTGTTGCATTTTGTCTAACCGCTCCTGCACTTGTAGCTGAAGTTGGTCTTGCATCTCCTTTTGGTACTATTCGAGCTTTTCCAATCTTTGATCCATGTCTTTGGTTTTCGCTTGAGTACCGTAACGATGTTTAGTAGATTGGTTGGTTTTTCAGATTAACTGAGGAATGATTTATATCAATTAAAATCTTTTAATATTTTTTTAATGCATATGAAGCAAATGCAATGCATGAAATGAATACAAAAAGGTGTCAATTTTGATTCAATTCCATTTAAGAAAACTTTACTAGAAAACAAATTTCTTTACATAAAATGAATTACAAATAAAGCTTTGCCCTACTACTCAGAATTCTAATCTTCCTAAGTGACAAAGCTAACTCTTGCCCCCGATCTGATTCTAATTCATACTTCACACTCAGCATGTCAGCCTGTACTGCCAAAGTCTGTATGTGATCAGTTACTTCTTGAATCTGGACCACAGCTTCCTCCATAATATGATCTCTGCTCCTAACTTGATTCTAAAAGTAGTGAAGCTGTTCATTATTACGACTTTCATTTGCTTCCAAATACTCCATCTGGATCTCATAATTTTGCAATGCCATTTCTGACTCTTCTATTCTTTCTTCATTTCCTCAATCTTGCTCAAGCTTGCTTTTAACTCTATTGCGGAATATCGATTTCGATACTGACGAAGAGATCTTTCCAACTCGGTCACCCTATCCTTTAATTCACCTTTTTCTCTTTGGCTATCTGACAAAGTCTTTTCTAAAGCCTAGTTTCGAATCTGCATCTCTTGGAATTTTCGTTCCCATCTATCAGCTTTGTCCTTTTCTTCTTGAATTTCTTCACGCCACTGTTCTGAAGCTTTTCCCAGCCCGGCAGTTCTCATTGACAGACGCAACTTTTTATAATCTATCTTCAGACTATCCAACTCCTCCTCAGCCTTATTTTTTCCCTTTCTCAATTTCTCAGTTTCGAGCTTTTGAACATTTATGTCTAATCTTAAGTTCATATTCTCTTCCTCCATTTGTTCTATTTTCTTTTCTAAATCTGCATTTCTTCTTTCAAAATCTTGTCTTATGATTTCTATCTCAGAAGGGACGACCCGCAAATATTCCTCTATTGACTGGCTATTTTCCTGATTTGACTTGGGTGTATTATCATTGATCCTTCTAACCCACCATTCATTATACTTAGGAGTTGTCATCGGTCCCACGGCTAACCTCTTCATCTGGCGAGTGTGTTTCCATGCACTGGATATCTCTTGAATCTTTTTTCTATAACCATCATCCCTGTATGAGAGTTCACAATCAGCTATTCCTTGGGTCGCAGGTATAAATTGTTTTGACCTATATTGTCTTACCACCAGCAATGGGACATATCCAACAGCTCCCTAAATTCCAAGCAGAGAAACCCAATCAAAATTACCACATCTATACAGGATCTCATCTGGAAGCAACCAAGGGACTCTCCACTCGATGTCCTCTTCTTGAAGATTCTGAAGAATTGCCATCCACTTCTCCTCCGAAATGTCGTCTCTCCTTGGTGTGGCTACAATCTCCTTTAATGGCGAATAATTTTCGGAGAAAACCCGATACGAAACCCTGTCAACCTTCCAAAAGTGACTGTGAAACCACGCGAGTAGGAGCAGTGCACATCCAATGAATCTACCCTCTCCCGCTTTTCGGCATGCACTCAATGACCTGAAGGTTTCTGCCAAAATTGCCAAAATCGGTGTAACCCTCTTATCAAGCCGATCAAATAAATCGGTGACTACTTCATCAACATGTCTCAAAGCTTTGGGGAAGACAACTAAGCCATATATACTCAAAGCAAAGACGTCTAACCTCTTCCTCACATCTGGGTGTGTTAGAATTAAATCTTTCAAACTCTTCCAATGAATGCACTTGCTATCCCCCTTTTGCTTAATCCGAGCAGCAACCCACTGCTCACTCATACCCGTTATATTCATCAGCTTCTTCGAAAAGGTTGGCACATTTACAGCTCTCGAGTAGACTTTATCTATTTGAAACTTTGAACATCGAAGTAAAGCCACATATTCTTCTATCGTAGGCACTAAATCGACCTTCCCAAATGTGAAGCAACTATAAGCAGGATTCCAAAACTGGGCGAGGGCTCAAAACAAGTGTTTGTCTACCTTCACATCAAGCAAATAAGGCAAATCCCCATAATTATTATAAAATAGCTGTCTAACCTCGTCATTCCACTGATCCCAGATTTCCTTCAATTCTTGCAAATTGTTTTGAGTTACACTGATGTGCGTAAAGTCTCATAATTCCGATACATATTCATCAGCCAAACTATCTCCTTTCTCTCACTGCGTTGTTTCAAACCAAGTTCGAATAGCCGCATTATCCTCCACTTTATCAAGAAACCCTTTTTCCATCATAAGCTTTCTATCTATCAATTGAATATGAACCGAGGCCTTTTATAATGAAATGAAATGTCATGTCATGCAATCAAAATAAAACACAAAAAAAGTCAGTATCATATATAAACATTGAATATAATCAAGAAATAGTAAAACACCTATTCAGATATCTATTAGGGTTCATTGTAGCTCTACATAAGGTGGATTCCTAAGGTTCATTATATGAAGTTCGGCTTCTAAGGCAAAGGTACCTGAACCAGCAGATTCCTCGATCTTCACCCATTATAGGCTCATATAGATCAAGTTCGGTTCAAGGGAATACATTTTCCCTATGACTATACGGAGATGAAAATCTCACGAAGGCATAGGTACATATGTATTCCGAAAGCGATCCACTATCTTATACAGAGGTGAAAACCTCACAAAGGAATAGTTTCTCACTCCCACTTAGAAGGGTAAAATCATTTAACTCATGTAATGTATAATGCAAACAATACTTAGATCAATTAAGTAAGAAATAATGAATGCAAAAGCATCTTTAAAACAAATTTCATTTTTTTGACCATAAGACAGAAATTAATCAACTTTGTGGCTCGAGTCTCAAAATAAGTCCCCAGCGGAGTCTCCAAGCTGTCGAAACCATTCTTATTTTGAAAAAAAAACAAAAATTAGTTGTCGATGAAAATTGGAGTCGCCACCAATCTTTTATTAAGGTGTGATTGCATCACCTAAAAAAATGACTTTGGTCTATGAGTTTTAGAAAAACGGGTTCGGGAGTCAGTTACGTACAAGGAAGGATTAGCATTCTCGTAACGCTCAAAAATTGGTACCAAGTTGATTAATTAGTGTCTTAATGTCGAGAGTTGATATATACGATCCTTAGTTAAATTAAGTTATTCGTTAAGACTTTCTCATTTCGAAAAGAGAAAAATGTCACGCCCCATGCGTTAGGGCACGATATTTTATTTCTTCAAAAAACGAGTTTGTCCCAAAAGACTTGTGTTATAAAATTTAAAAGAATATCCAATTGTTTAAAATTTATGAAGAAATCGCAGCCCAATACATTAGGGCACAATTTCTCAAAATCTCAAACATTGAATATTTCCTTTATTAATTTTTAGAAAAAAAATCTTTATCTCGAGAAATCAACACGTCACATCCCATGCATTAGGACACAACATATTGAATTCCTAATGACAAGCTTTTTATTTTGTTTGTTTTTTAAAAAAATATTCTCGATAATTAAATTCAACGAAGAAAATTGGAACTCAATACGTTAGGGCTCAATCTTTTCGAAGAGTCTAAATTTGAGTATTGTCTTTATTTTCAAATTTTCTATTTTAAAATTTGAGTAAAAAACGATATAATGTTTCATTGGATGCATGTATAAATGCCGGTTTAAAAATAACAAGAATATATACAACCATGGTATAGAAATAATATAAACATAAATAAGGAAAAAACAAACAATGACATGCAAAGTATCAAATAAATGAGCAAAATAAAAAACAATCTTTTAAAATATAAATGAAAACATAAATCAATAAACAAATGAAGGAAATAAACAAAAATATAAAGAATAAAAGGTACATAACATATACATTGAAATTATGAAGAATAAAAAAACATATGATTTACATATAAAATTTTGGATTATAAAATTTATATAAACAAAAGACATAATGCATTTATGAAAATAAAGAAAAACATATATAAATTATAAAATATGTGTTAAAAATATAAGTATGTATTTAAGTATTTTGAAAATAAAAAAAACATAGATATACACATATATATAAATATAAAAATATTCATTAGAAAAATATATAAATATATTTACATGTACATATATAAAAATAAATATATACATATATATAAATTATAAAAATAATAATTACATATATATAAATAATAATAATTACATTATTGAAATTAATTAATTTAAAAAAATAAAAATAAAAAAAGACTAAATTAAACTATAGATAAAAAATCAGGGGCAAATCCACAAATAAGTGAGATCTAAAGGACCATATTGAACACGCCAATAATGCAGAGGGGCTGGAAAGGTAATTTTTCCTTCTCTTCTAAACGGTGCCATTCAAATCGGACCAAATTGAAAACAAAAATAAAGTAACGAGGCAAATTTTAAAAATAAAATAAACCAAATTGTAAAAACATTAAAAGGCAGATGGGTTAAGTGCGCAATTTACACCTCCGCATAAAAACAAGCGGATCCTAGGCCGGGTCGGGTCGGCCTCCCTAAAACGACACCGTTTTGGACGTGAGGCCTCTCCAAAACGGCACCGTTTTGGTACCCTATATAAGCCCCTAACTTTCCAAAAAAAATTCATATTAAGCTATTTTAAAAAAAACAAATCCTTTAAAAAAAAAAGCTCCCCCCGCCCAGTTCGTCCGGCCAGGGGCCCAGGCATCGGCCGGTCGTCGGCCACCACGCCGACCACCGATCTTCGACGACGGCACTGCTGTCTGCGGTGACCGAAAAAGGGAAAAATCCCCTACTTGGCCTTCTAGACCCCCCTAAGCCCAAATATGGGTTCAAATCCTTCAAAATACTGCCAAAAAAGCCCCAAATCTCGAGAAACCTTTCGGTTTCCAGCCGTCTATCCTCGGAGACGACTACCTCGGTCGTCCACGGCGATCTGGGCACCACTAAAGGTTTTTTCTTTCCTCTTTTACTTCGTTTTATTCGTTTGTAAAAAATAATAAATATAACAGTAGAATAAATAAATAAAAATTGTAAGTATCAACCTTTTTTGATCGATTTTGCTCTCCGTATTGAACTCTCGGTTTTGCTGTGAAAATAATAACCTTTTTTATTGATTTTCCCCCCTTTTTACAGTATCTTCATGGCTTTTTTATAGCTCTAATGAAACAATATAAAGAAGAAACAAATTTGTTTTTATTTGATTTGCGAATCTTTGATTCTCTTGCCATATTCTATTTGCTGTGCAGGTGAAGATTTCGGCTCGTGCGAGGTGGCGTGAATGCTTACCCTAGACACCCTAGGGTTTCCTGAATCTGTTTTGGGCCGCATGTGTAATTGGGCCATTATTGGGCCATGTATTTTGGGCCGACTATTTTGTCTTATTAATTGGGCCATATAGGCCTGTTTGTAATTCGGCCATTTTAGACCCGGGCAAAATCGGGCATTTACAAGTAAGAAAAATGAAGCTCTCAATAATATTAAGGTAACAAAACATGAATGTAATTTATAATACTTTGGTTTAAGTTTCATTTATATTTACTTTCTAAACTTGTGTTTTTTGTAGGAAATGTTTGCTTTAGAGGTCTCGGATAATTATGTCAAGAAGGCATTGGGAAAAAAATGGAGAGACCATAAAAGTACTATAAAGAAAGAATATTTTAAGAAAAATATAAGCCTCGGAGAGAAATTGCGAAATGTCCCGCCGGGAATGCTAAGGTACCAATGGGAAGATACGGTTAGATTTTGGAATTCAAAGAAAGGAGAGGTATTACGAACTTCTAAACTCTTATAATTATTTCGGTTTATATTATTTACTATATACGTAATAATAATTTTATAATGTAGGATCGTGAACAAGTTGGAACAAGCAGCAAGCAAAAACAGAAATTCATTCACACAGCTGGGTCAAAAAGTTTTGCTTGTGTAGCTAAGGCCGAGGTATTTTGAATTTATTAATTGTGTCAAATATTTATTACTTTCTATTAAATAATATTTTTACTACTATATTGTAGGAACTGTCGTCTGGCCAAAAATTTGGATGCCTTCAGCTTTTTGACATTACACATAGGAAGAAAGATGGATCTCCTATGACTTTTGAAATTGCGGAAATTATGGAATGTTTACTTAATAAATTTTGAATTATTTTAAATATTTATAGTGTTTAATTATAATGGTTTAATTCATCGTTTATAATGCAAATAATTTTAAGTTATGTTGCATATGTTTTTATTATATATTTTGTTTCTAACTCTTTGATTGATTTATTAGAAGAAACTAAATGATAAAAAGGGGGAGTATGAAGCGATTGCTTCAAGTGATAGTTCTGTTAATGTTGACAACATTGATAACCGAATTATTACTGAAGTTTTGGGTCTTGAAAGGTATGGTCGAGTTCGATTTCAAGGATCTTTTGTTAACCCAACCTAATATTTTGGATCCAGCTCACAGCAATACATGCCTTCGGGGAGTCAGGCTCAAGCTGAAGTTCAGAGGTTAAGAGACCAGATGGCTCAGATGCAAGCAAGCACAGTTCAGCCAATTGCTCAACTTAAAGCGGAGGCAGCATCTAGAGAAGCTGAGGTTCAAAGAAAATATAAAGAACTCCAACTACAACTTAAAGCGGAGGCAACAGCGAGGGAAGCAGAGCAGAGCAGAAAGTATGACGCACTCCAGCTACAGCTTCAGAATATGATGAAGATGTTTCAACAGTCGCACAATCTGCCATCTTAGACATTTGTTTTCTTAGTGTAAGAATATTTTTAACATTGTAACTTTTAACATGATTGTAAGAATATTTTGAATTATCCTTCAGTTATCAATTTATATCATATATCTTTCGTTGAATTTGAAGTATCATTTAGATTTGTTGTTTTTGGTTGGATTTCATGCTACAGGAAGGGTTGTATATGGATGAAAATTGAATGTTACAAATCTACCAAAGTTAGTGGCTTTTTTCATAAACGCCGCTAAAGAATAGTATTTTTAGTGGCGTTTGTGAAAAAAAAGCCGCTAAAAGTCATTCTCTATAGCGACATTTGTGATAAAAGCGCCGGTAAAGGTCATGTTCTTTAGCAGCGTCTGTGATAAAAGCATCGCTAAAGGTCATGTTCTTTAGCGGCATTTGTGATAATAGCGCTGCTAAAGGTCATGCTTTTTAGCGGCTTTTGTGGGTAAAGCGCCACTAAAGGTCATGTTCTTTAGCGGCGTTTTATATAAAAGCACCACTAAACGCCGTAAAATTTAGCGGCGTTTTTTGAGGCGATAAGCCTAAAAAAAGGCCACTAAAAGCCTATTTTGCTGCAGTGCACATGGATAAGATTAAGTTATAGACAAAACGAAATAATAACTTGACTCATGACTTGTTAAGACAACAAACATGCAAATATCAAGTTCAGCACTCGAATGATTAATTTCATTTTAACTTTGGACCCCTCGCACTTGGGCCAAACTCGAGTCCTTCTAGCTGAAACACATGATGTGACCGAGATCACATCAACGGAGAGAAACAAATGCTTGATAAGGCATTTTACAAGGAGGAAGTGAAAAGGCTTTGCCTAACTTTTGAGCAACAAGTTTATATTTTATATCTCAGGCATCAAATTATTTTTATTAATAACAATAATCAAAGAAAAGCAAAACAGCGGCATATGATTGATTTTGCTTCTTTATATTTCCTATTTTCTTCATCAAATTACATTTGGATATTATGGCAGCAGTTGTAAATTATATTTGGACAACATAAATATGCACATGAAGAGACATTTTGACATCAACTATAAATTGCATTAAGACAACATAAATGTAGAAATAATGTAGCAAACAGCATTGACAGTAGCTTCATGGTCAATAATGTTAACATAATTACACACAATCAAGCTGAAAAGTTTCAAGTATAAGGGATATACGAGCAGCATATAAAATGGTACAACTTAGGGCATTTAACCAAAATTTTCACCATTTATTTCCTCCGAGAACAATTGGTCCTTACTAGGTTAATTTGAACCTTACGTTACTTAAACAACATCTAAATAATAAAGTCTTTGAACATAAATTTGGTTACACTATAGATTGTCGAACCATGCATGCCATTTTATTCATTCAGCGATTCAAAAGAAGTCCAAAAGGACTTACAAAATTCTCCCATAACAATGTTATATGAATATAATATAATTAAACTTCATGACTTATTTTCATGTAGCTTTACTTATTTAGTTAGTCTTTATGTATTCTACTGACATTTTACTAATTTAATTAATCGAATATTACTAGAAGACAAATTTTTAAAATCATTCGTAAATAATTAAAAATTAAAGGCCCTAAGTTCAATATTACCTAAATTAAATCCATAAGAAAATATATTGGGTTGTGACAGACAACCTCCAAGATATAGCCGCTTCAAAAACGTGAAGTAAAGCCATCTGCAAAACAAACAATAAGAAACTGAATAACTCAAAAGATAAAGTATGAGATAACCAAACATATCTTTTTTTTTTTTTTTCAAGTGATTGAACATTGCTTGTAACATGGATAATAATTTACTAATAAAACATAGCAATATAAATAGATGAAAATGAAGTAAAGAGCAACAAAATTAGAGGACTTGCGTAGTTATAAGCATAACTATGGCAAAAACTATGACTTGAATACATGTATATCGAGAAAATGTCAGACAACTACATTTGTACTCCACTATAAGAACCATTTACCGATTGCTTAGCAATCAACACTTTCATGATAAAAAAACCAAAGGATTGGATTACTCATTAATGACACTTTCTACCAATATTAACATTTCCTTTTCCCCACTTTCACGATAAGAAACAAAGTGCTACACATCCTTCTAAACTTTGCAGTATTCAGACCACATAGATACTTATTAAAGATTAGATTTTTTAGGGTTCTTTTTAAGGGTTTCTTTTTTGCGAAGAAAATATCAAGATTTTTATTTTAGGGTTTTCATTAAACAATAAAAATTTAATCTTTATTTTTCATGTTGAATAAAAACATTCAATTAATTGATGAAGCATTTAATTTGATTTCACTATTTTAATTCAATAAAAATGATAATAATTTTTCAGTCAAATAAAAAGAATACTAAAAAAGAAGAGACAAAAAGAAAACTAAAAACAGAGGACATGAACATTTTTCAATCTAAATTTAGGGTTTAAAAATTTTAATTAATTAAATTTATTTAATTAAAATTTATTATCATCTTATTTGGAAATTCAAGTTAACCTTAAACTTTAATTAGACTGCTATATAGGATTACAGTTAAGAAAATAACGAAACTTAACAGTAGAGTAATCATTTTATAATAAGATAATAATATAAATAACTAAAATATAATATTTTAAAAATAAATAATTAAAATATAATTCGAGATAAACGCAAATAATTATTTTAATAGTTTACTCTTATACTTTTATTGAATTACTTTGCGGTGCAGGATTGGCATAGCTGAGTCACGACTGTGTGAGTGGTTATATGAATCTATGGATAAGACGGAGCATCCTTGGCTCAGGATATAGCGCATTAGGCTTAGGCGCTACTGCAGCGCTTCGCTAACTAAAAAAGTCTGATTGCACCGACTGTTAGAGAAATTAATTAATGCTTTTCAGACAAAAATGACAGAGTTGCGATTTTACTTTGAAAATTGTGATTGTATTGATATATAATAAATGCGTGATTGAAAATTATTGGTATCATAATTTTATATCTATTCTTTTTGGTGAATATAATTATATATCTATTAATTTTTATAACTTTTGTAAGAATATCATATTATTTTTCCTAATATATTAATTTTTGAAATTACCTTTAATTTTTCATCTAATAATCTCAAATTCTGGAACATTTCTTTTCCCAAGAATTTCTTATTAAATTATTTCATTGCACACTCGGGTATTAATGTGTTTATATTTATTCACCTAAAAAATTTCTTAATTTAATCATCACGTTAGAATTTTTAAATATTTTGACCATTGTAGCCTTAAATATTAATAGAAGAATGATATGGTGATTTATTAATTACTATAATAATAAATTTAATTATTAATATTTAAAATAAAATTTATTTTATTTTTATTTAAAATTTTAAAAGATAAAAAGTCTAGAAAACTCAAAACATATACAAAATTACATAAAGTTTCAAAAGTTATAAAAGAATGCCAAAAATAGATAAGAATATTAACCTTCAAAAAAATACATAAAATAGAAAAAAAGGTATAAAATACGTAAAAGTGCATTACCATTTTGGAAAAATCATAAAACTACATCATTAATGGACTAATATACAAATAAATGCTAAAAAAATTATGTGAATGGGTCGATTTTAGAAAAAAATTACGGGAATATTTCTTTTTTTTAAAAAGTGTTTTTAGGTTATTTGTAGGAAAACACTTCCAACTAGAAGTGCTTTCTACCAAGTCACATGAAAATAATTCCAGTTGGAAGCGCTTTCCCCTCAACGGTCAAAATTAATGGTTACTTTTCCAACGACTATTTAATTAGCCGTTGGGCCCCCCAACGGTCAAATTTATTTCCCTTTAAACCCTCCCCTATTTTATTTTTTTTCCAATTCAATCTCAACTCTCTCATATTTCTCTCAATACCCACTTAAATTCACTAAATTGTTTTAAATTAAATTATCTTAACATTTTCGTAAATTATTTTTTCTAATACAAATTATACAGGTTTCTTCAAAATTATCACTGGCAAATTCTCTATCCGTCATGATAAGAACCACATTTCCATCGATCAATTGCAAATGGTAAGAATATTTCTTACTATATTTTAATGTTGTATAGTTGAATTTAATATTTTGTATTTTTTTCCTTTAATAGGCGGAAGATCGAATTTTGCAATCCAACATTCATAATTTACCCGCTCCTTCATCACCCTTGATCGAACTATGCTTGAAAGAAGCTGATTTTTGCACATGGCCCTTATAGGTAGGGGGTGTAAGTTGGACCCGACACTCGTAAGCGCGTTGGCGGAAAGGTGGAGACCCGAGATGTACACTTTCCATCTTCCATGCAGCGAGTGTACTATCACTTTGGAGGACGTGTAGTTACAACTCAGGTTACCAGTGGATGGGTTTGTAGTGACTGGGATTGTTCACGCCGATTAGAAAGCGGTATGCGAAGAACTTTTGGGGCTAGTTCCGCAGACAATTTTTTGGAAGCCAAATAGAAATGGCTTGGTTAAGAAGAAATTTTGGTGAGCTTGATGAGGATTCAACTAAAGTCGAAAGAGAACAACACGATCGGGCTTAGATCCTTACGATAATTAGGGGTATCCCAATGCCGAATAAGTCATGAAATCTCATCCATTTAAGGTGGTTGGTGAAACTCGTCATCTTTAGAAAAGCCAAGGAACTTAGTTTGGGGTCCACCGTGTTGGCGAAGTTGTACTAGGAGATGTGTCGGGCGACGCAACCACAAAACATTAAAATTGGTGGTTGCATGCTACTACTACAGTCATGGGAGCGATATCAGCTGCCATTTTTTTGTCCTGCAGCAAATTACCCTTACATTTTCCCACTCGTAACAAGGTAAAATTTATTAGATAATCTATTTATCGTAATAAAATAATTTAAAGATTAAATTATTCTATTAACAAATTATTTTAATAAGTGGAATCATGGGCAGAGTTACGCAAGACTACCGAGGGAGCTACAAGATATACGGCTTCTGTTAGACCAATAATCTGAAGCGCAGGTAAGTATTTTTTTTAATTTGAATTATATAGTATTAACATATTTGATTAGATATTTAATTGTATATATATAACTAATTTTTATCATTTTAATATAGTTTGAATTGATGTCATATAAGGATCCAACACCTCCAGAATGCATCTCGTCCAAATTATTGGCGAATCCCAACATCTGGAACGTGAAGGTGTCATTGGTAGTGTACGCTACCATGGAGATGCATGAGTCAAATAGGGTGTTGCGACAATTTAGGTTCAGGTAATTGATTTCAGTGGGACCTTAGGACCTCGATGATTTGCATCCTATCAACTTGCGAGGGAGGTTGAATGATAATTGGATTAGATTCCACGCCGAATATATCAGCATGTGGAACTATCGATACGAGCTTTTACCTCATCGCGAGGCCATTATTGCTCTAGAGTTAGCCTGTGATTTGAGTTCATGCCTTAGTTTAGGCTTTTTGGCAAGCCATACTTGCTAAGCGAAGAAAGATAAGAGTGGGCAACTGCATACGATGAGGCCACGATGGTTGCCAACACATCTAAGGTCTAGCGAATGAGTCCGTCGTTTGCACCTACGCAAGAGCCGACACCGATACCCATACCACTCCGTGGTCAATATGTGTCGTGCTATTCTAGTGCGTGTGCGAACCCTATCACTTTCACATAAGAACATTATAGTCTACCACATTTTTCTGCTTCTACTTTGATGTTAGGTTTTGTTTTTTTGACCTCTGTCCTCAATATATTACACACAGATGCTATCGACATTTTCGACGATGACGTATAAGCCATCCATGTTTCTGTCATTAACTGAGAGTCCAATCGTTATGCCACTGGTGCACGGAACACAATATAGTTTTACCCCTACATTAATAATGACGCAAACACCCCCGAGATCATTGTCATATCAAAGTGGATCTTTCCAAACACCTACTCCTAGATCGGAGGATGCACGATGGCAACCGAGAAGGAATCGATCGCAATCAATTACAGATAAAGGTAAAGAATGAGAGAGACCTGTACCACAACCTGTGACGAAGGTTCAACCAAGAAGGAACCCGACTTGCAACCATCGGTGACCCCAATGTGTCACACATTCTAACATGGGATAATAGTTCATTTACTTTATTATTGTACTTATCATGTTAACATTTCAATAAATATCAAATGTGTTTATTACATCGATGAAAAACATCTTTATTGTTTAAAATAAAAATTGTTTTTCATTAAAGTTGGCATTTGTTATAATTTATTGATTTGTATTGTATGAAAAAAAAACATGATTTTGCAAAGTACAACAAGTGAACAATTTAATAGATCTATTAATGAGGTGTTGTACTTGTATTATACTTTCAGTGTGGACATGACGGCATTGTATGCCCCGGGTTCTTACACCACTTGTATAACCTCGGTTGTTTTGACTTCTCCCAGATATTCATGTTTTCGTGTATCCAAGTGGATGCCGGTCAACCTTTTGGTTTACGACGCAATGATCTATCAGGTAACAACTTGAATGGAGCGCTCAATATAAACGGTCAGCTGCATTTATCTGGGACCGGTGGGAATACATTTCTCCATACGTTATACATGTTTATCAGTTTGTAGGCTTCTTCTACAAAGCTCATGGGATCCGAATGTACACTGCCACATGTTGCAATTACATGAGCGCATAGAAATCGAAGTGCGTCAAATTTCCCACAATCACAGCTCCAGTTTCTGAGGTGTACACGGTACACTCCCCCGGTAATCCATTGGTCAAGTCTATCAAACTTCGTTACTCGAAACCATAGGTCTTCGCGCGAGTAACACACTGGATGCATACAGTTTGCTCGTGTTATTGCCTTCCTAATTTCTTTCTATACGTCACCGCTTCAAACATGCCTGCCTTGCATTTGACCAACATAATTTGCCACTCACTTTGGAAAAAGTTCAGCCAAACAAAAGTATGTATCTTTGACTGTTTTGCCCGGCCCGTAATAAAAAAATCAAATCAAAATAAAAATTTAAAGTCCAAAAAAAAACAATAACATCAGTCCAATTACAGCCCAAAATAATTTAACCCATACCCAATCTATATCCCTAAAATAGTGGCCCAATTACAATATGGCCCAATGACCAAACAATTTCTACAAACCCTAGAGACCAAAACCCTAAGCCTTTGCCACCGTTGCACTCACATGCCCCACGAGCCACGCCTTCGAGCCACTCCATGTCACGGCGCCTCCGTACTGCCGTACCTGCACACAAACAAACAACAAAGAGCAAAGAAACAAAAAAGGACGCATCAAAAAGGAGAATAACATAATAGATTTTGATTTTTTCTTTTCTTTTCTTCTTTTTTTTCGATTATTTAGGCTATATAAAAGCCAAACAGAAATTTGTAAAAGGGGGCTTCATCACTGTAATCGGGGGTATATTTTTCTTTTTTTTTCTTTCGGCAAAGGCCGAATACACTGTAAAAGGGGGATACAGAGAAACTAATGTAAAAACACTGAAGCAGAATGAATAAACAGAAATAAAAAAAATTCTGAAAGAAGGTGTTCTTTTTTACTTCTTTCTCTCTTTTCGTTTCTTTTTTTTCTTTTCTGTTTTTATATTATTAATCGTGCATAAAAAAAAGGGAAACGGTTAAAGAGCTTACCTGGTGGCCAGATCTTCTTCCATTCTGCCGCAATCGGAGTTGGGCGAAGCTTTAAAGGCCTTTGAATGGCTTGGTTACTAAGCGGCGTTGAGGACCATTAGGGTTCTTTAGTTTTTTTTAGAAATATGATAGGAGGTTGTTAGTTTAGGTTTTAATTTAGCTTATATATTGTGAAGAAGACGGCACCATTTAAGAGCATGCTTTAGTAGCTTTAAAAACGACGCCATTTAGAAGCTCAGACCTGTGCGGTGACCCGACCCGGGGACGGATCCGCGCGTTTTGTAGTTTTTAGGTATATTGCGCAAATAGTCCTCTCAATTTTGCAGACTATTTCAAATTGGCTTTTTGCTTTTTCTTAATTTTTGCCCTGCATTTTAATGTTGTCTCATTTGAGTCCTTGTCACTGCGCCGCGTTTTGGGGGATGGAATAATTTCCAATCTGGCCCCCTCGTAATTCGCGAATCGTAGTTTAATCCTCCGTTTCTTTTAAACTTCATTTGTGGCCCGTTAATTTTGTTTCGACTGCAGATTAGTCCCTTTTGTATTTGCGTTTTTCCTATTCAGTTTAATATTATTATTATTACTATTATTATTATTAGTATTATTTTTTTATCAATTTACCTAAGCTTTTTTATATACATTATTTTATTATGTAGTATTATTTTAAGTTTTCCATATATTATTATTTAATTTCATAATGTATTATTTTATATATATTTTTTATGAGCCTAGCATAGTTTGTACACATTTTTATGATTTTATTTATAATATATCATTAATACCCATATATATATATTATTTATTTTAAAACTTTTGTATGCATAATTTATTGATTGTAATTTCTCCTCTTGCTATTGAGTTTTTAGTATATCTTTTAAATTTGAATATTAATCCATTTAATTTTGAATATTTATATTGGTATTTGTATAATGCATGATTGAAATTATTGTTGGTATGCTTGTTTGTATTTGTCTATTGATTATTTGTTATTCATTAGTGTATGCTATTTACAAATTGTCCTTTTTGGTGTCGTATGTTATTTTTCAATCACATTACATTTATTTTAAAGAATATGTCTCACTAAAGCATTAAAATCATTTTATCCCGTAAATATTTAAAATACTTGGTATTCACGATTTTCGAGAGAATGGCACCCTAACTTACTGGACTTCAATTCTTTTCGTTAAATTTAGATATCCGAGTATCCCTTTTTAAATAAAATCGTACAGATTCTAAATAAAAGTTTTTCGGGATTTCAAAATGTTGGATCCTAACTCACTGAATATGACATTTTGTTACCTTGAACTAAGGATTTTAAAATAAAGGCAATATTCGATATTTACGAATTTTGGGAAATCGAGCCCTAACTTACTGGGTTTTGATTTTCTCATTTGACCCAAATAATCAGATATCCTTCTCAAAATGCGTGAATTTTTAAAAATTAAAAAAGGACAAACCTAATTTCGAAGATTGAACTGTTGCATTCTAACTTACTGAGTGTGGCAATTTATCTCCTCGAAATAAGTGAGTCTTATCATCCAATTCATTTTATTCGAATTTTCTTTTTAAAGGATTGTATTCTAAAATCTTTTCAAAATTTCGACATTAAGACATTAAACAATCAATTCGGTACCAATTTTGGGCGTCACGAGGGTGCTAACCTTTCCTCGTGCGTAACCGACTCCCGAACCTGTTTTCTCAAAATTCGCAGACCTAAAATTATTTTCAAGGTGATCCGATCACACCACAATAAAAGATCGGTGGCGACTCCCATTTTCATTTTTAATAAGTCGATAACTAAATTTTTTATTTTTAAAAAATGGTTTCGACATTGACAATCGAGGTTACCGAAAACTGACTCGTTCCCTTCAAAACTGAATTGATGCATTCCGCCAGGTTTGTCGTCATGTGCCCATACCGTAGACCATTGTCGTAGAATTTTGTCCACTGTTTGAAGGGTATGTTGTAGAGATAGTCCACCTCATCATCGTTAATGGCCCATAAGTTTCTAACATTTCACAGAAGTGGTCTTTGACGAGCTCATATCCTATTGAGAGAAGTGAATAATAGTTTATCCATAATGCCCAACATTTGATCACCGATTAAATATCAAAGAATAATTAATAGTGGTAGTTACATACCCATGTTGATCACTTGTGCTCGCTGAGCAGCAGAGCCGTATCAGCCGTGGTAACTCAACGTAACATGCCTTAGACAATACTTATGGTGTGTGCGGTCCCAAAGCCTTCCCTATCGTTTAATTGCAACCAGTACTCTAGATCTCCGATCGGAGATGACACAAATATCGGGTTGGGGGCAGCCTCCTCAACCAAGATAGGAAGAAATCCCAATCGTCTGTTGACTCTTCAGAAGTGATTGCAAAGGCAATCAACAGAATTTTTCAATTGTCGTACTATGCCAGAACCAAAAATAATCGATAGATACATCTCTCGTACATAAAAGTACCGAAGATTTGTACAAGTGGCTTGCAATACTGGAATGCCTCTCGACATTGCTTGAAATTCCAGAACAAACGTTTGAACACTTAGCATTCATAGAACAACTAATCATTGTAGTATGTAGGCCCTGTTTCCAGATTGATTACACAACAAGAGACGCACTTCTCCAAGACCTGACACCATTGCCATATCTCGTTGTATGACACATCCCACTTACTATGCATCGTCTATAATGCCTTTCACTTTTCGATCCATGCCTTTGTATTGGCTATGAATATTTACAATTAGAACCAGCACTTCAATTCTAGGACTTACTTTGACCATAGGTAGTATTATATACGCGATCATTTCTGAATCCAATTTCGGATGATCCCATGAAATACCTGCAACAACATGAGTACGTTAAGATTAGTAATTCAACTCTGTCATACACTAAACTAGTATTAATGCATTACCCACGACAACACACATATGTGGAGTGGTATATTTCTTTATCATCCATAACATTGTCTTCTTCATAACAGATGCCATGATTTTTCAAGCACATTTACTGTCTCGTATTGCACACTTTGCCTCAAACTTGTCAGTTTGGGATTTAACCACGTGGAAGTTTACCCCATTCTTGATGTTATATTGTTTCACTACGGCGACAAAACCATCTTTAGTTAAGAACTTTTTCCCCACTTCTAAATCACTCGAATCCAACGAAGAACTCGCGTGGCCTGACCTTCTATGTAGTAGTTTTGCAAACTCCAACCCATCATCTAACTCGCGTGGCCCGACCTTCTGTGTAGTAGTTTTGCAAACTCCAACCCATCCTCTGATGATAGGTCTACATTATGCATGTGGGCTGGAGGTGAGTACACCGTGAACTGTGGATCTTCTTCGGTATTATCGCCAGGGCCTTTAGCATTTGAACCTTTATCTTTTGGTTCAGTCAAAACTGGCTCTGGTTCAGAAAATAATACAATTTCTAAACCATCAGCACTGAGCTCTCGGATTGGATTGGCATCGGATTTAGTCATTTCTTCATTCTCAGCTCCACCAACATCTGCAGTGTTAGACTTCCCTTCGCTGGTTGGCATCATAAGGAGTCCATCATCCTTTCTTGTATAGTTGTTGAAACATCCAAAATCACCTATTGATTGTCAACTGCTAGAAGTTGATGTCATTCCCCTGTAAATGTTCCCAGCGTTAAACAACAGCTGACCAAAGTTCAAATCAAAACCACTAAGTGTTGTGCAAGGGTCTTACCACCAAACCTTGTTTGTTCAATATTTTGGGTACCGCGATTGAAATCTAATGCAAAAACAGATGAGTGTCTTTCCATTGATGATTTTAGGATATTATAATGATAACTTTCTAACAGAGCGGTGAACCCCCCACACAACTGTGTCGTTGGACTCTTAGCTTATTCTTTAATTCTAGCCTATCGAACAAGAACATATGTTGACCTCCGAGGGCCTTCATCTATCCTTGTAAACTTCGCATATAACTCGAGATACGGTGATCCGCTGCCAATATGCGTCTGCACCATTGCCTCTAACCCCCTCGCACCTCTGATTTCGAAAGTGTCATATTTCACGAGGTCGACCGCAGCACAAAATCGATATTTAAGGGACGATACTCTCATCTTGTTGGATCCGATAATTTTCTGCCTAATTCTTTTCTGAAGTTATGAAAATTCTATGTTCTGGTTAAAAGCCAACTGCACTGTGTTCTCGAATATAAAAAATGACACCATTCTCGGTGTCACGCATTTCATCGTCATAGTAAAGAATAAAATTAATTCATCCAGTCATTTTTAGATCCAGATAACTTGTTCCACATGTTTGAAACGAAAAATATCATGCAGAGAGATAGCGCTGTAATTAAATATGAACAACAAAAATCAATGCTTACTTTACGCAAATAGGTTGCTACAACTTATGCCTTATGTGCGAACTTTTCCTCTTCTGATCTCCATACCATTTTTCTTTGCTCATAAATGGATTATGCCACTTGGTGTTGAATTAAGTTGGTTTTATAGACCATAGGTGACTCGTAGTTGGTTCAGAAAATTCCCTAGGCCTAGTGGAGAGTTGAAAATTGTAGAGACAAAATGCTCCAAGTAGGACGTACTGTCAGCAAACATACTGAAAGAGCGTCCAGCTAAAAGCATTATCAGTACCATGTCAACTTAAAACGCTTCCAGGTGGACGCACTTTCAATGCTTCTGATGATAGTGTGTCCTACTTGGAGTGATTTCCCTCTAAAATTTCAACCCTAGCCATATTATAAAAAACCCATCATATATCTTAGAATTCTTGGGATATATTTTCTGAACATAACTATTCGAAAATAATATATAAGAGAATAAATAATTTACTAAAAAATCAAATCAAACTAATATTAAGAAGGCAAAAAAATTAATAACTAATATTTCATCCCTGCCGAGTAGGCCGAGTTTTGATAGTGAATCCAATTCAATTTTCCAATTCGAATATATGATTGGTGTAAATACGATGTTCTTAAATTTGGAAATAAATTATTATTTAACATCTTGAAAAATTATTACAAAATAAATAATTAGAAACCTCAAAAAAAGAAAACCCTAAACCATACTTTAAATACCAAAAACCCTAACCTTAAAAACAAAGAACCCTAATTTTAAAAACTGGCACTGAAAATATAGGGAAAAACACTTCCAGCTAGAAGCATTATCCAAAATATTGCCTATTCTCGTAATTTTTCCTAAAATTGGTCCATTCACATAATATTTTTTTGGCATTTATTCATAAATTAGTCTCATTAATGTGTGAAAAATTATATATAAAATGTTGTTAATCCTAGAAAAATTGAGCTGCTAACACAAAAAGTTCTCGACTTTTGCCTTGGTGGTCAACTTCTATTGCATTTACTTCTAAATTTATTACTTCCACCTATCAAATTTGTACCAAGTTAAATTAAAATGAAAACTTGTAGGATTTCACATCTTACTTTAATAAAATTAAATTATGATAGATTCATTGTTTAGGCAAAATAAGGCCTATAGGCTGTTTTTTAATTAATTAGGCCTTTAGGCCGATTTTAAAATTAATTAGAGAAATAGGTCAATTTAAATAGAAAGTGCGTCCAACTAGGCGAGGTTTCTGCACATGTGTCAGGAAAGTGTGCCTACCTAGACGTGCTTCCTAGAAAGCTCGTCCAACTAGGCGCACTTTCCCTCAACGGTAAAAATGCAATAGCTTTTTGAACATTGTTGTGCCAATAATAAAAAAGAATTAAACTTCCAAAGGTAATTTTTTTTTACCCTATAAATATCCTCCCAAATTTTAATTTTTTCATTCACATCATTCTCTCAGCTCTCTTAAACTCTCTCAACTTTCTCAAACCCTCTCAAGCCTCTCAACTCTCTCATTTTGATTGTGTTTGATATTTTCATTTAAAAATAATATTTTTATTAATTATCTCGTGTTATATTTGATCAAAATCAATTTTTCACGAATGACTGTCTCTCTAATCCGCTTTGACGACAAGCATATTTTCACCGCCCAAGTAGTAATAGTAAGACGAAAATTTAAACTTTGTTAATTTCAATAATGTTAAATTTAATTTTTTTAATTTGAAATTGTTTTTATTGTGTAAATAGGCGGATGATCGTGTTCTACAGGGCTTCATTCATAATATGGGAAAGCCTACGATCCTTGAAATTTGTTGCCACTTGCAAGCGACTGGATTCTTACATGTGTCTCGTATGTCCAAGGGTTGCAAACTCGATTTGGCACTAATCAGCGTGTTGGTGGAAAGATGGAGGCCGGAACACACACTTTTCACCTTCTATACGACGAGTGTACAATCACACTTGATGACGTAGCGCTACAAATTGGTCTGCTGATGAATGGGTCAATTATCACAGGATTAACGATTGTTCTGGGTAAAGTGTGCCTCTGCGAATCACTGTTGGGGAAGGTCCCAGACAAGTTCGAAGGTGGTCGGATATCGATGAACTAGTTGAAGGATAATTTCGATGAGCTAGTTGAAGGATAATTTCGAGGAGGTCATAAAACAATATGCCCGAGCATACATCATAAGGTTAATTGGGGGCATTTTAATGTCGGACAAATCTCAAAATTTGGTGCACGTAAAGTGGCTACTACATCTAATGGACTTCAACGAGTGCGAAAAACTAAGTTGAGGATCTGCCGTTTTGTCCACGTTATACCGAGAGATGTGTTGGGCCACATACCAAGTACGACATTAATCGGTGGTTGCCTGCTCGTGCTGCAGTTGTGGGTCTGGTGGCAATTACTATTTTTACATCCCAAGGTGAGCGACCTATACATGTTCCCGTTGGTGACGAGGTAAACACCATTTATTAACAAATACGTAGTTTGTATAGTAATTTTTTTATTATACGTTTCGACTAACATATGACTTGTACAAGTGGAACTATGGGCCAGTTACGTGGGACTACCCGAGATGTTAGAAGATATTAGGCTATTGTTAGGCAACATTCGGAAGCTGAGGTTAGTTACTTATTTTTTCAAACCTAAATTAATTACGGTTTGATTCATAAAAAAATTCATGCATAACGATATTTAAAAATTTTCTTTTCAATTTGATTGGATGTCGTACGTCGACACTGATGTCATATCTTGCATCCTACCGAAAGTGTTGGACAATTAACAGATGTTGGACGCCAAGGTGTCATTGGTAGTGTACACAACGGTGGAAATGCACGAATCCGATTAGGTGTTGCGGCAGCCCAAGTGGAGGTAACAAATTCCACCACCACCGGGAGACTTTAAGGAGCTGTACAAGGTGGACATGCAGGGGAAGGACAATAATAACTGGACGGTGTGGCACGGGGAGTATATCGATGCGTGGGATCGTAAGATACAATTCTTACTCGTTTGTGAACCATTCTTTTCAACGGACACGTTGGTAGCTGATGATTACTTAGCATTGTTTACAGCTATTGGCAAGCTGTATTTGTTACCACCAGAGGAGAAGAGTTCACAAATTCAGTGAAAATGCAACATCGATAGCCACAGCAGCGTAGAGGGGATGCGATCGCATGACAAGTTTGTCATTCGCTCTGGCAAAAGATGCATTGCCTATGGTTATGCAATATCCGGGTTAGTTCACTCCACCACACTACAGACAATCGCCGCACGTAGCCGATTCTTCTATTCCTACAGGTAAATATTTCGTGGCACCGACGTCCCTCATATACTACACACCCATGCAGATGTCGATGTCCAACCCCGTGTTGGGACAAACACCAACGTATGTATCGTCACTGATGATGATACCGATGTAGATGCCTGCACAGCAGTCTATACCTGCTACCTTTCTGACATACCCAAAATTTAGGGCACTTTATGGTTACATGTCTATAGTGGCCCAAACATTGTGCACATAACTATTTTACAGGGGTGGCTCATTATTGCAACTACTGGATGTGGGAGTGGCGGATACACGATAGCAAATGAAGACGACACAACAATTGACCATGAAAGAAGATGATAACTTTGTCAATCTCAAAGAAACAATTACCTAGGGGGTCGTGCTAGCTACATATTCAGGCAATGATGATGAGGAAGAGGAAGTCTAGAAGCTTACACCTTCGAATGCACCTCTGATTGCACCTCTGGTTGTACGACCGATTGTACGCAGAAATCTTCCACGAGATGATAATCCTTCGCCTTGCGACACAGATTCTCCCCGACGACATGATTGAGTGTAATTTTTCTTAAAAATATTGTGATGTAAATATGGACATGTCATAAATAAAAAAAATATGACGTTATTCGTTCAAACAATACATTTGTCTTTATTACTATCTATCATGAGTTATGCGTATGTTAATAATAAAAAACAAATTGAAGTAGTGGAAATATGCGAAGCATGCTAATGTATATGAAATTTGGTAGAAAGTAATGTTATCACCGTTGAAGCCCCAACGTATCCCTGTACAGAGAACATGTTGGCTTCATATGCCCTGGGTTTCTACAATACCTGCATAATTTCTATTGATCGTGTCTCTCTCAAATATCCAGATTTTTCTTTAACCGGTTAGAATTCAGGCGACCTTGCAGGACGTGGCATAGGTCTTTGTTTGGCACCAACTCAAATGGCGCACTGGACACATGTAGCCACATAATCTTATCTGGGACAGATGGGAATTCAAAATTCCACACATTGTGAATGCGTTGTAGTCGATAGACATCATTAATGTAAGGCTTGTACTCAATCTATATGTTCCCACATGTGGTAATTGCATGTGCACAAAAGAACCGAAGTGCTTGGAATCTCCTACAATCGTAGGTCCCTTCCATTAGGATCATACGATAAGATGCATTTGACATTTTCTGGTCGGGCCTAACGTGCTCCGTGACTCTAAAATTTAAGTTTCGACGCGAGTGGCACACTACATACATGGTGTTTGCTCTCACTGCAGTTTGCCAAATCTCTTTCATCACGTCATCGCAGAATGTATTTCTACTCATTTCAATATCGGTCACGATTTGAATGAATAAACACAAAAAATTGTAGAGAGTTGTCTGAAAGAGTACACACAACTCTCACCCGTAATGCAAGGTTATTCTATTTGATATTAACTTGATGCATGTCTATGTTATGAAAATTGAACCCTTTTTATAAGAGAATTATGTAGAGAGAAAGAGAATACGTGCTATGAATTTCGTTTACGAATGCACACATTCGTTGCATATTGTATGGTGTGAATAACTTTCATCATGCATTCAGAAGTTATATAATTTCATCGAGATTTTGCGTTGCATAACGTGCTCAACAGATATTTGGAAAGGTACTTTCACCCTTAGAAGATAGAAATTTGTTAGAGAAAGCCCCTAACTGAACGAGCTTTCTCTAACAAATTTCCTATTACCTAGGGAGAAAAGCCTGAAGCTTCAAATAATTCGGACGCTTTAAACACATTTAGAACATGTTCCACCGCACTTTCAAGGTTTTTCTTTACAAATAGACCATTCCCTACGGCTATAAAATGGCTCACACACACCAAGCTTTATCATCCCTCAGTCATATAATTTCTTTCCAATCCTCTCCATTTCTCCACTATAAACCATTTCTCGGTCTTAAAAATTTCGGTCACTAAAAATATTTTGTTTACGTTTGAGGTATTCTTGATTGTTGGTAATGCAATATTGCTCCGAGCTGCACACATTTCATATATCATGTCGAGATGAAATCATTGCCTTCGAAGCCTCTCCTAGGGAAGTCGGTTATGGGGTGATTTTGCTTTCTACAGTCAAGGGTGGAAGTCGACATAGAGGTTTCAATCGACGACTGTTATGTGGTAAAGGATCAGGGTATAACGAGGGAGCCAGTTGACAGTCGTTATGCGACCATGAGCTCAATATTTTCAAATACTAGAAAATGATGCCTATGAATACCAAAAAAAGTTTGATGGCATATTCTACAGAAAAAATCTAGTGCTTCCCGCTATAATCAATGTAATTTTGTTTTTCATTTCCAAGCAATCGGTACCTTTAACCTTCCTTCTTATTCGGAGGCCGGCACCGTCATAGAGGCAAGAGGACTATCAGGCGAGGAGTGGTTATTGCGGTGCAGTAAAGGTGATGCTCCTTTTGGGGCAACGACAGTTTTAGTTATTACACAATCCATTAATAACTAGAATCGCTGTCGCGCCAACCCGAGTTTGACCTCTACTGTGTAGGAACATCAGCTTTCCTCTTGAGAGTCCTATTATGTCCACCTCGATGTCATCTTTCGGACAAGAATGAAAGGTTCAAGATATCGACTGCTTGGAAATAGAAAAAAAATTACGTTGATTACACTGGAAGTTCACAGAGTTTTTTCATATGATTATGTCATCAATATTATGTATGGTATATATAGGACATTGTTTACAGATATCCAAAAAGCTTGAACTCCTGACCATGTAACGACCGTCACCGAGGCCCTGGTTAAACTTGAACCCGTGACTGCATCATGGCCGTTGACTGGGACCTCCACCTGGACTTTAACCCTTGACCGTATCAAGCACTGTCGCCCCGAAAACTTGATTTCCCTAGGATGACTTTCTCTAAGGTGATAGTCCTATCCCGCCATGACACATGAAATGTATGTGTGTTGAGGCACGTTATCACATCCCCGACCCTTTAAAACTACTTAAGAACTTTCATCGTTCTAGTCGAAAACCATAAACACTTTCAAAATACTCTAAACCCAAAAAATCCCTAAACCCTAACCCTAAAAAAATAAAAGTCCTAACCCTACAGAGAGAAACAAAAAGCTGGACGTGCTTTTTGTTTCTCTCTCCTAAAAAATGATCTATTTCCTGGACGTGCTTTTTGTTTCTCTCTCCTAAAAATGACCTATTTCCCTGATTAAATTTAAAACCGGCCTAAAGGCATAATTAATTAAAAAAAAGACCTATTGGCCTTATTTTACCCATTGTTTGTATGAAAAACCATGTAATAAATTTATAAAAAATTTATATAAAAATTTAAAATTGATTTTGATTGAATGATAAAATTAAGATAGTATAGATTAAAAATTTTAGGTTCAAAAATATAAAAGAAAAATATCCTTAAAATAAATAATATTTGTTTATTTGTAAAAAGAATTTAGTAATTTTACAATTAAGTTAAAATTTAGTTGATGGAGGACACTATCCTAATTAAACTTTTAAATAATAGTATAGATGTTGTTTTATAATTTTCGTATAAACTTTGATATATTTTTAATATTTAATATTTCATAACACCTTGTTACAAATACTTAGAAGTTTTTAATTCAATTAAAAATATTTAGTACAATGATATAGTGCATTAAGCTCTGAAAGAAAATTCAAATTTAAAATTTGAAGGTAACATTGTTGGATATCTAATCTTATATCTTATGTAACTTGTTTGTGTTATTTTAAAGTATTTCTAAGCTTCCTTTTGACTTTCTTGTAAAATGAAGTACATAAAAGAAATGGTATTAATATAAATCGATAAATTTAAAAGTATATATACTTAAATAATTTCTTTTCAGCATATATTGAAAAATTAGCCTATTGCATATTCACGGATAATACAAAGATGGAAGAACTTTTGTCCAAAAAGTCCTAGTCAACGAGGAATGTACCCAAAAAAACATAGGAAATGATCTGGCACCAACCTGTAAGAAATCTTAAAAAAAAAAAATCCAACAAAGTTGAATAAAAAAAGGATTTTATATAATTTTTAATGTATTTTTATAAACACAAACAATGTACTTTCTGATTTTTAAGTAATTTTTAAAATATTTACAGTTTTTTTAAAAAAGTTAAATAGAAATCTAGATTAAGAAAAAAATGTAAAAATTAAAGTTAATTTATTATTATATCAATTAAAAAAAGTCACATCCAACAACAATGGTTAATTTTTTTAAAAAATATATATATAATTTAATACTTGAGTATTCAGTGGGATGGTTTACTTTTTTTTCTTCTAAAAGAAATTATTTATTTGTTAACTGATCACCCGTGAAACGGCCACAGGAAGCATGCCATGCACAATGGGGCAGAAACAGAGTTAAGAGTCCAATTGCGTGGGGATAGTGCAATCTGGGATTGGAATAAGACGTCAAATTCTACTTCATCATATAATTTCACATCAATTTATTAATAGAAATAATAAACTTTGGTTAACTAATCTCGTGATGTAATAGCAAAATATTTTTGTTGTAATGAAATTTTGGTTAACATCATATTTTTAGTTAGATTTTCAGATTATCGGCAATTATTTGTATTTGTTTAGTTTATTATTATTATAATAATATTAAAAAGTGAAAAAAAACACAAGGTTTGAATCAAGATGTCAAGCATGTGTTTTAACACCGTTTTAAGCTTGACTATTTGCTCTCATAAGTATTTGTGACATCACATGCATAGTTAATACCAACATGATACGAATATACAAATATCTTAAAATATTTTCAATACAAAATATTGATGTTTTAAACTTTTAAAAGATACTATATTCTATTACATTTACGAAAATTTGTTATATTAAAATATATATTTGGTAAAATATTTCTATTTGAATTTATTGGTTTTGTGTTCAATTATCTAATTATGTTTTTAAATTGTTTTATTTTAAATATTATATAAAAGTATTAAAAGACAACAATACTCTTATAATACTATTATTTACTCTTTAATGTAAAAATATTTTAATAATTTTACAATTGAGTTGATATCAAGTTGATTCATGACATCAATTTAATAAATTATTTTATATATAGTGAGATAAAATATGTTAAACCTGATTATAAAAAGTAAAATACATAAACGCTACTCAAATACATGAATTATCAACTTGTAAGAGTTAAGCTAGAATTTCGTTTTAAAGTAATCGAGTTAAAATTATAAACTTTAAAGAATTAAAATTAAAATTTTTGTGTCAAAATAATTTATATTAAATTATTAATTCTTAAAAGTAGTAAAAACAAAAGTATTTCATTTAACTAAGAGTTAGATTGAAATAAAATCAAATTATTAATTATTAGAGGATTAAAAGTACCATTACTCTATTTTATAAGGGCAAGCACTTTTAATTGCAAATTAAATTAAATTATTAATTATCAGAGGGTTAAAAGTATCATTACTCTATTTTATAAGGAGCCAAGCATTTTACTTGCACGCACTTCTAATTTTGAAGTTTTATATGCCAAATATATTAAAAATATAATTGCCAAATATCTTAACATGCCTTATGAATAGAGGTAAAAGACCTCAAAAAAAAAAAGTTGGTAAATGAGCTCCGTTAATAAAAAGCCCAACAAAAAGTACACCTTCAAATCAAAATATCCTAATCAAGTATTTGTGTCAATACCTTCTTAAGTACCATTTTATCCTAATCAATGGTAAGACAATCAGTTGGAATTTCAACTCAATTATCAATTACTCCACAATCGGTAAGTCAACTACAATGGCCTCAAGATACAAATTTAGTATACCAAACTAGTTATGCTAAAATTATTCAATGGGTAGAAAAGTTTGTTCAACAAAAGTTTGTTGAAACCACAACAAATACAATAAATAAAATATTTTTATAAAGAACTTATAGAACATTAGAAAGATAAATTTACTCAGACATTTGATAAAAATGAAAAGTAGAATATTTAAAATTTCCTAAACTATATAACATTAAAATTTGTTTTAATACATCTTTGGGAGTTTGAATCGATTAATTAACTTCCCTTTTGTTCAGTTCCTTTTTTTGATTCTTTCCATTTTCTTAAAAATTGTAAAACATCCTCCTTGAAATGTTCCAACAAAATAATTTGAAAAATTTTCTTTTGACCAATTGTTGTTGTTTATAATTATAGTCATAGACTGTGCCTAATCATTTATGGTTTTTTCATAGTCTGCTATAGGAATATTTGTAAGATCTAAATATATTCCTCCTTGAGCAATATATTTTTTATTTAGATCGTCTATCCTATGTGGGACAGGTTGGGTAGACGACCCTCCTAAATTTTCAGATTTTATTTCATTAGTAGCTATATTTTCAGTTTAATTACCAAACATTCTAGTTGTATTTTCAACTTATTCACAATTTCTATTAAAGCAATTTCTATTAAAGGATCTTAAATATCATAATCTAATTTTCTTTTTCCATTAAGATCTTGATATGTTTGATCAGTTTTCATTGGTTTGGGTATATCTATATTTTCATCTTCATCTGTTGAAGAATTTTCTCCATTAGATTTATAACTTGTAACTTTTATATCTTTTAGGTTTATAGAATTATTAGAACTACTACTATATGTAGAATCATAGTTTAGCATATAATGATAATTTCATAACACAAATAACTCTTTATGTTTTTCATAGAGTCGTTCTATAAGTTTTAAATATTCTACTTTTTCATTTTATCGGATGTCCGAGTAAATTTATTTTTCCAATGTTCTATAAGTTATTTATAAGATTGAAAGACATATTTTTTTATATGTAAACTTTCTTTTTGTTTTCATATTTTTTATGTTTTTCATCTTTTGTACATGATTCTTTAGTGAAGTGTCTTCTTATTTTGACAAAGCTAATATTATATTGATATTACCATAATACAAAGGTCCTAACTCTATTTCTTGTTCTATATTTTTATTAATAAGAACTTGTTCTAAGTTATTATTAACTTCAGATAAGATAGTTTTAGACTCGTTATTCAAATCTAATTCAATAACTTATCCTAATTTATTTATTTATTGTTCTATTTTATTAAATTTATTATATAGCTTATGAAAATATATAGATGTAATATCTATTAAACTATTAAAACCTTTACCAATTGATGAAATATTATTTTCGTTTTTAGAGTCAATAGGCATAATATGATTGCAACTTTTATCCATATATAGACAATACGTTTCTTCCATGAAATTTATCATAGGTACCTAAAATTGTCTTTTATCTATTAAAATTATCTTATTATAAAAACCGTCTCAACCGGGACAAAAACATGCAACATTAAGACGAGAATAACATATATATGGGTTTTAAGATAAATAACAATGAAATAAACAAGAATGAGAATAAAGGATAGAACTTACAATGAATACTACGATATTATTTCTCCAGAAACCGTTACACCATAGCTCTAATACCAATTACAAGATGACAAGAGGAGGGATAGTTGAAAAGCTACATAAGGAAACTAATAGTAAATGAAATATTTACAAAAGAGAGAAAGAAAGAACTTTAAAAAAAAAACTTGAGAAGTAACTTGAATGAAGCTTGAATACCTTTTCTAGGTTCCTACCCTTCCTTTTTATAGGAGAGATTCATAGCTTTTGATTTCTATTACAATTTCGCATAGTTTCTTGATAAGGATGACATCTTTTGTCCAGTTGTGGTTGCTTCCACATTACTTCCTTTTTTTTTGTTTTTTGGTTATGGTTGCTTCTACATTGCTTCTTTTTTTTTCCGTTTATTGGCAGTGTTTTTTTTCCACGTAGCTTCCTCTGTCTTTATGTCAGCTTTTTTGGATTCATCTAAATTTAATGAACCAATTGATAATTCTGGTAAGTTCAAACTTTCTCATGTATTTTGGATGTCTTCAATTATATGGGATGGAAAATCATCAATCTCCATTTTAGCTATCTTTTTTAATAGTTTAATGGATTCTTCATTCATATCATCCTAGTTATTTCCAGTATCATGTAACAGCCCAATTTTAGTTTAATCGAAACAGTGGTTTCGGGACCACAAATCTGAGTCAGAAAAATTTTTTAATATTATTTTTGGTGTCTACAGCATGTTAATTTATATGTGTGAAAATTTCATGAATTAATTTTATCGTTTGTGTGCTGATTTGTGAAAAAGGATTTAATTGTAGAAATGCAAAAGTTATGTGCCACTTGTTAAAGTACTGAATTGACATGGCTTTTTAAGTATGAGGTCCTTATGATGCAATTGGACCATTGAATTAATGCATGGACAAGTAAGGACATTAGTTAGTGGGATTTTAATGTTATATGACTAAGGCTAAATTGGTAATTGTTGTATTAATATTTATTAAATAAAATAAAACATGAAAATGGCCATGCATGTTCTTTATTTTTGGCTGAATGTTGAGAAAGATAATAAGCTTTTGAGCTTTTAGGTATTCAGCACTTTGGAGCTTAAAATTAGGTATGTTTCTTGTTCGGTTTTGATAATTTTTACGTTTTTGAGATCGTTGCTTTATATATTACCTAGCCCATGCTTTAACTTTTGGAATTGATGATGGTTTTGAGAAGTGCCATTGTTGATAATGTGATGAAATTGTTGTTTGATGATGAAAAATAAATTTTTGATGTTATATTTTTATGTTTAATTAAGTGATTTTTAGTAAAAATGTGTACTAAGGATTTAATTGTGAATTTTGTAAATTGAGGGGTCAACTTGTGAAATAAATGATAGAAATGGGTGGCTAGGGACCTTGGGTAGATTCAGCCTAACTAGAGTGGGTTGAAATTTTGAATATTTTGAGTTGTTTTGAAATAGGGACTAAATTGAAAAAAATGTGAAATGTTAGGGGCTCAAATGCAAATTTCCCATTTATGTGTTTTTGGAATAAATTTGAATGAAATGTGTTATTAAATAGCTAAATTTGAATTTATTTAGATCAAAAACAAAAGAAAACAGAATTAGAACGGAGGAAGTTGAAAGTGGTCGAGTAGTCAATTCCATCCGCTTGTCTTCATTCGAGGTAAGTTCGTAAGTAAATTATTGAAGTTAAATTTACTATATTTATTTTATGTATAGTCAAATCTAAATGTGTATGTGTACCCTATTATACTGAATTGTATTTGACAAATGATGATTAATTATGAGTTTTAATTGGTTGATTTACGACATCCGAAAGTCATACGAACTACAGAAATGCTAAAATGTGATGTCGTGTAAGACCACGTCTGGGACGTTGGCCTTGATTTGAGATTTACGTGTAAGACCATGTCTAGGACATTGGCATCGTATATGATTACGTGTAAGACCCTGTCTGGGACAGTGGCATCGTTGTTTGATTACATGAAAGACCACGTTTGGGACGTTGGCATTGTACGAGCTTTTTAAGCTGATCGAGTATCCTTTCTTTGAATCCGCAAGGTATAATGGGAAATCATATGGTAAACCTAAATGTGAGTTTGAATTAAGTAATTTAGGTACGTTTAAGTTACATGAAATTAGAAGTAAAGGTAAGTAATATGTATAATATGAAAGTTGAATTAATCGTAAAAATATGATTATATATGTATGTGTACATGATTAGTTAATTTCGGCCTACTGATGTAATTTTTATGAGTTCTTTGAAAATTATATAATTAAAACTTACTAAGCTATTTAAGCTTATTGCGTGTCTGCTCATTCATTTCTTTTATAGATTTTTGGAAGCTAGTAACGAGCTCAGGGATCTTCAAGGAAGTCTGTCACACTATCAACCTCTATCTCGGTATTTTAAAAGCTCGAAATTTTGAACATATGACATGTATAGGCTAGCATTTGTTTTGGTTGGTCTTGAAAATTGTAGATATTTAGCCATGCGAAAATGGCTTGGTTTAATGCTAATATGCTAATGTTTAAGAAAATTTGGAACATGGAATATTTGTGTGGTATACTTAGTATCTGAATTTGGTATGATGCAAAGATATATATATGGTATGATTAGTTCATGTTGGTAAGCTTGTTGTAAGGATGAATGATTTATTTTGGTTGTGTTTTGTTAATGATGCTACGATAATGTATAATCGGCCATGAAATAGCTCATTTTGGAGGTATGATTTGTAGCATATTTATGTGATGATTGATTATATAATTTGGCTTAATTGAAGTAAAAATTGTTGATTAAATGCTGTCCAAATATTGATTGAATGCTGTCCAATTGTTGATTAAAATGTTGTCCAAATGTTGATTTAATGCTGTCCAATTGTTGATTAAATGTTGTCCAAATATTGATTGCTGTCCAATTGTTGATTAAATGCTGTCCAAATATTGATTGAATGATGTCCAATTGTTGATTAAATGCTGTCCAAATGTTGATTTAATGTTGTCCAGATGTTGATTAAATGCTGTCCAAATATTGATTGAATGCTGTCCAATTGTTGATTAAATGTTGTCCAAATGTTGATTTAATGCTATCCAATTGTTGATTAAATGCTGTCTGAATGTTGGATAATTGCTATCCGTTTTTGAGCATATTAATGCTGTCCGAATTAATGCTTATATGCTGTTTAATTTTCGTACAAATGAAAATTGTCCAAAATAGGGTAGGTTACCTATGTTTTGTCTTAAATTACCGATATGCATAAGATATAAATTACTATTTTTATAAACTATTAATGAATTGGGTTAGCCATGATTTGGTATTTGAATTTAGAATTGGCTTTGTTTTAGAATGTTATGCACATGTATATATGTTATAAAATGATATGCTTGATAATTAGTTAAAGATATGGATTGTTCTTACTTAGTATGCATATGTGCATAGTTTTTATTTTTATTTTATAATGGCATGGCTAGAAGTTTGCTACTTAAATAAATATATACAATGGATGATTTGACATAAGCTTAGTGAATATGATGTAATGATATAAGCTTGAATATATATAGTGAATATTCGAATGGTATGAATATAATAGTGAATAGGTTCGAACTATGGGCTTGTAAAGCATGATTAGTTTTAATTGATTAAGTAATCTACAGATGCTATTGTGATTTATATGATTGGGCTGCTAATTACTATTTGAGTTTCTTTTAAAAAAAAAATTCCGTGATTGAGTTAGTCTAATTTGTGCATAATTTATAATGAAAGACTGTTCTGAGTTGTGTTTTGATCGGTAATGCCTCGTAACCCTAATCCAACGACGGACACGGGTTCGAGGTGTTACATATCATATGCCATTATTCTTCGACCATCAGTCTAAAATCTATATGTTTTTTGTTGAAGTAGATTCTGGGCTTTGGCGATTAGATCTATTCCTGCTTGGATTTAATAATAAACAGGATTATTATAGCACTTGTCAAGATATTTTGTCAAGTGCTCTTTCTCTTCTAAAGTTGAAGATAGGTTTCTTCTTGTAATCATTTTTTAAATAATCCAACTTTGATATGGCTGATAATTTTTTTTGCATTCAGCTATACCAATAAGACTACAAATTTCAAGATGAAAATAGTAAAAGAAGTCATTTTCGGATACCATACGTAATAACATAGATTTAATAAATCTGAAATATCTTTTAATAAATGAAAAGTAAAATTTTGAACTGTTATTTCTTTAACAAAACCTCATTCAATATAACTTATATCAAATGGTTCATGATCAAGCCTAAATTTTATAGTAGGAAATTTTTCATCTAAATAATTTGAAAAAAAATTAGACTGTAAAAATATTCGAAAAGGCTTCTTGAAACTCACTTGTCAAGTTGCAAATAGCTCTACCAATTTTAGAAAATATTTCTATAGGTAGGATAATTCTAACCTTATTATATAAACATAATCTAAATATTTTATTTATAATAGGATTAAATGCTCCTTGTTAATAAAATCTTGGGATATATCAAAAAATTGTTTATCTCCTTAATATCTAAAAACCTAATTTCTTTTCTTCCCAATCACGATATAAAATATATTTTAACAAAAATCATAAGCTTGTTTTTTTAGTTGTTTTTTCAACTAAGAATTGCGAAAGCTTAGTAAGAACTCTTTTAAAGTTTGCACTTTGCTTAGTAATATGGGTTTTCCATATTTCATTAATAAAATCATATAATTCTAAGGGTAAACCTGGATTATAAAAATATCTTATTTCTTGTATTTGTTGTGGTTTCAACAAATTTTCTATCACACAATTTTTTTACACCTTGAATAATTTCAACATAACTGTAACACCCCAAACTCGACCTATACTTAATGGCCGAATCTGGAAGTGGTACAAAGAAAATTTTAAAAATAACTTCTTCATTATTCGCAAATCATTGTAACCTTTGTTACTTAGTATGTTCAATTTTTTTGGAAAACTGATTGATATACTTTTTTGATTTAAAATCGTTTATGCCTTTCTATTAAACCGAATGTTTGCAGCAGAGTTTCTTTAAAATGTCATATTTTGGCAAATCAAATTGTTTCTTGAAAATCGTTATTTCAGAAAAGTTGTCGTTTTCAAAAAACCGTTTTATCAGTTGTTACACTTAGAAAACAAAAACAAAATCCAAAACAAAAAATAGTTCCAAAAAGTCCGTAGAGTCCCAAAATTACAAAACTCTTAAAAATAGAAAAGTTTAAACTTATTTTAAAATAATGTAATTTTTATAGAAATGTTGTCACCACTGAGCTTCCGTCGCACCGACTCGCCTAAATTTAAAGGTTACCTGAACAGAACAAACAAACAGAGAATGAGTTTTGAAACTTAGTGTTTAATGCGTATATAAAAAGAAATTCAAATTCAATCTCATGCAGAATAGATATTGATGTAAACCTTTTACAAAATCAAATTTATACAGATAAAAATATGCAGAATCTTACCCCCATCCTCTACACACCAACTTTAGCCATCCCATCACACCACGTGGGGTATAAAATACCCACCCAACCCTACATACCGTATAGTGTCTATACAACACTTTTCAGAATAATCACAACAATGTTGCCAGTACAATGGCGAGATATCGCCTCACACAAAACACTTCCTCCTCATAATACAAATCCCGCCGCATAGCTAGATACAGACAAATTATCAAATAAAACAGACTAGCAGATATCAGAATTAACATAACATGCATGCTCTTTTAACAAATTTTACACATGCTTATACATAACAAAACATATCATACATATCATATTTCATAATACTTATATTAATTTTATTTACTTTTATTCCAATCTAGCAGAGTAGCAGATTTCATGCTTTAAGGCTTATACCACACACATCGACCCTACGGAAGGCCCACAGTCGATCGAGACGACATGGGCGACCATAAAGAAAAATTCTAAAATTTGGGCTCACATGCCCGTATGGCCTACACGCCCAAAATGGCCTTGCCCGTGTGGCCCACACAGCCTGGACACAGCCCACACGCCTGTGTGGTCCCCACAGCCTAAAATGACCTAGGTCGTGTGTCACACAAGGCCTCACACATGACCCATCGCATGGCCGTGTGTCCCACACAGCCTACCACACGGCCAGGCACACGGCCGTGTGGCATTGACAGGCCCTATTTGTGGCTTTCATCGATCGTCATTTTTCGAATTTCTCATTACACACCTGGCTCGAATTTGATGTGAATGCTCCTACGAGATAACCGGAACCTAAACTTTATCAATAAAACGCCCAAAATCAATCTTAATTCCTTAATTTCAATCGAGTAACCACTCGACTAGAATGCAACCATAAACAATTTCAACTGAAAGCTTGCACTCATAAATGTTTCAAATGCTTACCACGTCCACGGTAGCCCGTAAACTTTACTATACAACCGGAGAGCCTTGGATTTCTTAAATATCACCTAGCAAAATGATACACAAATTCAACTTATACATTAAACCGAATACTAAGACATCAACAAAGATTCCTTCCAAAACCACAGCGAACCCTTACCTACGAAGCCGCACAAAGAAATTGAATATTCAAAACGCAGTGAAGAACAAGAATTTGTGACCAAAATTGATGAAAGTAGAAAAAGAAAAGGCAGAGAAATGAAGAGAGAAGAACGTCAAAAAGGGAAGAGATTTTTGGGGAAATAAAAATAAAAATAAAATAATATCCCAACTCCTACTCCCCATCAACTAACAAATCCCCCAAAATTGATGCACTAACACTCATCCACTACCACAGAGTATCAATTCCATCCAACTTCTACTACACAACCAGTACACACTCAAAAGCAAAAATTAACATCCTTCGCTCACACGAGGTTCAAACACAAGACCCTACGACAAGCTAACACCGTACCACTTGAACCAGCAAGCTTATTCTGATATAAGTTGATCAAAAATATAACATAAGGCCAACCACCAGGGATAAGCTTAGGAACAAAAAAGATAGCAAAATTTCCAAAAGTAGGACTTGAACCCAAGACCTCCCACACACACCCACAACACTTAACCACTGAAGCAAATACTCATTTATGACAGAATTCATAAAAACAAAGTTTAATAATTTAGGGCGTTACAATAACTAGCTTCGTATATTGAATTTGGATCTTGGGACAAAGGTAGTTGAACTACTGATTATGGTGTAAATGATAATTGAGTTGAAATTCCAACTGGTTGTCTTGCCATTGGATACCTTGATTAGGATAAAATGGTACTTGAGAAGATATTGACACAAATCTTTGATTAGGATATATTGATTTGAAGGTGTTCCCTTTGTTGGGCTTTTTATTAACTATAGTCCATTCACCAACTTTTTCTAGAGGTTGTTTACCTCTATCCATAAGACCTGCTAAGATAATCAGCAATAATATTGTCAATGCCTTTGACATATAAAACCTCAAAAATAAAAGTGCATAATTCATTATACCATCTAATTCTTCTTGGTATAGTTTCAAAACTTTTATTAGTATGGAAATGTTTAATTACCGATTATTAGTTTTATGATAAATTTTTCATGTGCTAAATATACAAGAAATTGTTTTATTACTTTTTTATAACTTATAATTATTTTTCAAATATGGCATTATTAATTTCATTTAGTTTAAATTTTCCTAAACTATATCCACATGTTAATTCTTCATTATATATTGTTCTTGCTTTTAAAATACATCCCCAATAATTTTGTGAGACATCTGTTTCTAAAATTAATTTATCTCTTTATTTACGTAAATAAAATTTTGTAATATGAATTATTTGATTTTAAACTTTTATAGTTTCATCTTTTTTAGATCGTGTAAGCAGTTTATCCTTTTTGTCATATAATGTACCTAATTTTTTCTAATAGGTTTGGAAATAAATTTCTTCCATAATTTATAATTCCTAGAAATTGTTGAAGTTGCTTTTTATCTTCAATCTTTTCAGAAATTGTTTTATTTTTTTGTAATATGATCTTATAGTTTAAGACCATCTGCAGATAATTTTAATCCTAAGAATTTTATTTCTTTTTTCTAACTCTATTTTCTTAGGGCTTAATATGATTCCATGTTTTATGACTTCTTGAGAAATAATATGTAAACGTTTTCTATGTAACTCTAGAGTATCTGAAAATATAAAATATCATCTATATAAACTACACAAAATTTGTTATATTTATTAAAATAGAATTCATCCATCTTTGGAATATTTGTGGTGCATTACATAATCAAAATTGCATCACTTTTCATTGGTAATGTTCATTGGATGCACTAAAAGTCGTCTTTAGATTATTCTATTAGAATGATTTGCTAGAATCTTGATTTATAGTCAAACTTACTAAAGTATTTTGCTTGTTTAGCATGTTTAATTAAAACATCTTTTCTTGGAATGAAATAACCATAAAAAATATTTTGATTTAATCTTTTATAATTAATGATCATCCAAGTTTTACCTCTTTTTATTTCTACACGATTTCTAATCACAAAATTTGGACTAGAATGTGGACTATTAGTTTTTCTATCGATCCTTTATCTAACAACTCCTTAATTTGTAGATCAAATTCTTCTATATCTTGTTTAGTATAGATAATAAGTTTTACTCTAATAATTTTATTGGGATTTTCCAATTTAATACTACAATATTTAGGATTATTTTGCCATAATTTTAATGGTTCTTCACTAAAATTATTATCTAATATATTAAATAACCAATGACTTGTTTCTAGTTGTTTTGTTCCTTTCTTGGTGGTGTAAATTTTTGTCACATATAAATTTATAGTTTCCTACTAATGATATTTCTATAAAAGTTTTTTCTACATATAACATAATTAAAATTTTATCAATAGAAAATGACAAGTGTTGATATATAAGATTATTACTTAATAATATGTCTCCATGCATTTCGAAAGCACAATAATTTAGGTATTACAAACCTTACATTATTTATATAAATCGATACATTTCTAGCTTTATATTGAATAATGGTTTCATTACCATTTATTCCTATGGCTCTTATTGGATGCTTTATAGATTTCCATTTCTCTAAAGAAATAGCATTTTGCTACAACTATTTTTGGTGGCTCTAATATCTAGTAAAACATGTAAATAATATGTTTTATATTCTCTAATTCAAATGTAATTTCAATATATGTATAATATTTCTGGATTGGAAATTTGAAAATGTAATTACATCTCTTGCTCCAAATTTCATTTGTTGGAGTATTATTGAATTTTGTATGTCTTCCATTCTAGTGTTTCTAGAAGATATAGAACTTCTACTTGGCTCTATTGGAAAAATACGAATATGAACTATTTTCATTCCTATTGGTGTCAAGTATTTGGAGTTTCCACTTTTCATCTATTTGACTATTAGAGAGTAAAACCATATTATTATTAATATTTGTTATTGCCGTACTTTTAAAATATAATTTATCTCCAAACGACACATATTCTATTATACTAACTGGTTTAGATGTACTTGGACTATTAATTTTCTATCATCCAGTTTCTTGGAATTGATAGATATCTTAAATGTAACAATTTTGATTGTATTTCAGTAGTAATTTTATTAGGTTAAAAGAATTCAATAATTTTGTTATTAATTTCTTTGATTGCTACTCATTGTATAGTATATTCATTAATAAAAGTCCAACTGATTGCTAGATCTTCAGCTAAATCATTAATTTTAGAATTTTTTGTCTAAATTCTAAGACATAAACATTCTTCTATCAAAGGATCTATAATAGATATAAAATAATCTAGTTTAAATTGTAGATAATTAATCATAATGAGCATGTGAGGAACTCGTGGACGTAGTACCCGAGGGCATGGCAGACGCTATAGAGGGGCTCAAGCTTAGCCATCTTCTATAGGCAGCATGCCCAATATAGAGATAAGTGAGTCAGTAGAGGCACCTACCGGTACCTACTGCAGAGACTGGGACCTAGACTCAGAATGGAAGGGATGACACATTGTTCCAAGATATATTTAGGGTATTACAGAGGGTCGCTAGGACATAAACTGGATCTGGAAGCTGTGGGTTGGTAATTGAATGATTTTGGTCTAATAGGGCGAAACTATTTAGGGGTGCCGTTGGGATTACCCCGAAAGTGGCTAAGTACTGGATTGCACCTCGGAGCAAAAAACTGAAGGGTGCGATATCTTTGCTTCACGATAAAGCATATCAATGATGGTAGTGAGTTGAGCAGGGTACTCAGCCTTAGCGTGTGACTTGGGCTTTCATTCAGAGCACGTTCCAAAAAAAGTACATGGGGACGAAGTTTCTTGAAGCCCGTAGGTTGGAGTTCATTGGGCTAAAATAGGGTGATAGATCTATGGTCGAGTATGACGCTGAGTTTCTAAGGCTGAGTAGGCACGCTCAGAGTTTTGTGGCTGTTAACTACAATAAGAGTGTTCGTTTTGAGGATGGATTACGATATGATCTGAAGGTGTTAGTAGCTCCACAATAGGAGAGAGTCTTCGAAACGTTAGTAGAGAAGACTAAGATTACTGAGGAAATCAAAAGCGTTGAGCGGGAGATAAGGAAATACGATAGAGGTTAGAATAAGAATAAGAGGGATTCGAGTCCTTCTAGTTCGACTTAATGGCCCAAAAAATGTGCCAGATTTGATAGGCCTCAGTAGGTTGAGATACCGATTAGTACTGTGGGGATTCACATTTGTATGGATTTTGGTAGACGCCATTTAGATGAGTGCTAGAGAAGGATAAGAACATGTATGCGGTGTGAGTCTTTGGAACACCATATTAAGGACTAACCATTTAGGGTTAATTAGATGCAAGCTTTAGTTTAGGGTTTAGTTAAGCCGTAAATAGTAGTATGATAGCCACCTAACGGTCGTGGTCAGGCTAGGGGTGGTAATGATTTGGGTTGTGGACAGAGGGCATCGAGCAGAAGTGCTAATCAAACTAAGATGAGACAACCTACGTTAGTGTATGCAACGAGGCACCGCGAGGACAGAGATGCAGCCAACGTAATAGTCGGTACATTTACTGTTTACTTTCAAACCTATTTTACATTGATTGATGTTGGTTCCACACATTCATATATAGCTAGTATAGTTTATGATAATTTGGGGATATCTGTTGAGAGTACTTCTAGTGGGATTTTTGTGATTAGACTGTTGGGTTAGTTAGTGAAAATTAGTAAAGTGTATAGGAGATGTCCGCTAGAGATTCAAGGGTTTGTATTTCTAGGTGATCTGATAGAGTTACCGTTTTGGGAAAACACACTCGAAATGAAAGAGTAACGAAGAACAAAAAAGCCAAAGGAAAATAGCACACAAAGTGTTTGAATAAATGCTCTTAAATATATTTAAGACTATGAACGGAATCAAATGGAGTGATTACAAATTAAAGGGGACACCACTATTTATAGTTGAGCTCCCCTAGAACCAACAATAGAGATTGAGTTATATCGACGATTTATATTAAAGCCTATCTACAATTGAGAATCCTAAGGGATTTAAACTCTATACAATATTATCCCTTTAGGATTTACACTATTTACCTTGGTAACTCTAGTTTTACTAGAGTGTTTCACTAGGCCACTAAGGCTTCAAGTAGATGAGCTTCTCCACGAGTTCCACGAATCGCGTCAGTTCATGTAGGTCAAATGAGCCTCATTTAATAAGTTGACCTTTATGAGGTGTTTTGTGTGGAATGGTCACGGGTTTCGATTCACGACTTGTGATGTTTTCCCCCACTCATTCTCGTAACACCATCGTTGCGTCTTCGGAATGACACTGGTTGGAATCATCTCAGAACTCTCTCCATGCCTCAGTCGATCCTTAACTAGCCTTTCTATTAGGTAGTCCCTCTTCTTGGAACCATTGCCTCGACTTTCATCGTCTCCTAACTCGAACTGTTTCGCTCTTTTTTGGTATATCTTGCTCGTAAATACCCGTTGCTCTCATTGGTCCACATTGTGACTTGTCTTGGTCTGAATCCTCTTGATTCGCACAAATAGGCTTCGGCGCGCCCATGTTGAACATTGGGTTAACCTTGAGTATTCTCACTAACTCAGGTTTGTAATCTCCTTGGCTTACCCGTTCAAAAACTCTAGAAAGGCCTCTATGTCATTGCCAAGCCAACAAGTTAGAACTAAAAACACTTCCAAAGTGTTTGATATATACCTCACTTGTTGCATTTACTCGTCTCAGCTACCTAATTTGCATCACCACTTCTCCTCCAAATTTTGATGCACAACCCTAAAGAACTAATTTATCTATTTCTCTACTCTTTACTCTTTGCACAACCCAATTTGCATCGCCACGTCTCAGCTACCTATTTGTTTCTCTACTCTTTACTTTTATTTAATTTGTTGTTTTACATGTTAAATATGAGTTCAAGGATTATTGTATTTGGATTCATGATTAACTAATTTCCTTAGGTAGTTTAATGAACGGATGTTTGAATAATTAATGAATGAAAGAGGGTTGAAATCTGGGTTAGTTGGATTAAATTATGTGTGATTAAACCATAGGAAGTGATGCCTCTAGGAATTAATTTAGGATAAACGAGATTGAGAGATAATTTTATCGAGTACTTCATAATTTATCCTGGTCAAGAAAGTGAGGCCGAGAAGTAAGCATTTATTAGTCAATTAGTTAATTAGTTAGAGGCCAAGAGGTAATAACTAGTTAATTAATAGGTAATTCGATAAAACCCGAGTTTTGAAGTTAATTAGGATCATTGAAGTGAGTTAAGCTCCTGCCTATTTTATTGGATTATTTTTTATTGTTTAATTGGTTGATTTTTAGTTTAATTGATTTTTAGGTTAATTAGATTAATTGATGTTAATTTGATTTTTTATTATACAATTTTAGATCGATGCTATTTAGACTTATTAGTGTAGAGAATTAATTTCAATTTCATTCAACCTCCCTTGTGTATGATCCTCAGAATACTTTACAGAATATTTTATTATAACATTCTTCTATATTACAATTTTACCCAATACTTGTAGGCACAGTTGTTTAGTTAATTATCTATTTTGTTGTAGTATTTTCAGTCTAGACGTTCGCAAGTCTGGCGGCGGTCAGCGATACTGTTGGAGGTGTGGAAAGCAAAACAGAAAATATATTTCCATTCTTCTTCTTCGGGGCCAAACAATAAAACTCCAGCCCTGGTTCCTCCATTTTCTATAGAACTGTCAACATGAAGCACCCAAGGTCTTTCTTGTGGCAGGTAAATGGTGACCTGATGTCAAATGTAGTAATTATTTTAGGTTATTTTTGTACTTAACGAGCTTGTTTTCTTAACATTTTATAATTAAGTATTGCATTTTCAATTTTAGTAGGTTAAAAATAAAATATTAATAAAATAAGCGTTTTTACACATTTTCTACAATTTTGATGACTCGTAAGGTTGACTCGGGCCTCGTGAGTGATTAATAGGTTATTTAAGTGTGTAGGATGCCAATTCAAGACCAAGAATATAAGGGATGATGATCGGGCTGCAAGGCAAGAGAGCCCGATAGCACAACGAAGCTGCCAAGGTTAAAAATACACTTGACATCGTGATGAGGAGCTTCATCTTATTATTGTCACGACGACGTGATAAATAAAGGAGTGAATTCACAATGGCGACACTATGACGAGGAGTCTTTCCACCTCATGACAACGTGGTGATGGTAGGCCAAAATGAAGCTGATTTCCTTGAATGGTACTTTTGGGGAAATTTCTTTATTTGTACCCTAGCATTATCACAATTTGCATTTATTGGTATCTAAGTGTATCTAGGAAATGAGTGGTCACCATGTAGCCCGTTGTCTATAAAAGCAACCTTAGGGTCACCAAAATTGTAAGCAATTCTAGATATATAGTTTTACTATTTAGATTTTAGTTTTCTTTTCTTTTCATGTTCGTGTAGTCGGAACATTTCTATTCTGATGTGAAGACAATTGCGAGCGAAGATTGCTCCAACACCGCAATTCAATATGTTCATGAGCTTTATTTATATTTTCATTAACTTTATTAATTAGCATTTGTATGAATAATTGAATACCTTATTATACTTATTTCATATCTTGCATGTTTCAATTAATAACCTAACTAATTTGTAAAGTGATTATTTATCTGAAACTGGTTGTTTATTCAAGAGTACTCAGTATATTAGTTAGTGACGCCCCTGATAGAATATTGAGACAGGTGAGACCGGAAAGGTATCCTATCCTATATAACTTGTGTCGAGTGGTGAGACCAGAAGGGTATCCGTATGCCTAGGAAGAGATCGAAAGTGTGACTTTGGTGGTAATCCTTAGTGAAGATGAATCGAAAGGGTAGTCTTAGTTAAGGGTGATAAATAACTCAATTTAGGATAATTAATTATTTAATTAGATAATTAGTGATTTAATCAATCATAGGCTAGAGGCTCGCGTTGTTGACACTAGGAATAGGAAAGTTCATTAGTTTAATTTGGGATAGTTAATTTAATTAGTTTAATTAAAATATTAAATTGGATTCACACTGCTAACTTGTGGCTTGATTAGATTAGTAATTATTTTCTGTAATTAATTTAATATCAATTTCTCTAATCTGTAATCCCTTGGGTACGATCCTCAGAATACTTACCAACCAGTGTTCTGTTGTAACATAATATTATATTACAATTTGATCTGTACGCTTGTGGACACTGCCGATTTAATTTTATATATTTTTTGTGTGCATTTATACTATAAACGATAACATATTTATAGGTGGTCAAGTTGTTGGCGTCGTTGCCAGGGATTGCGATGGTGAAATTTTTATTTGATTGATTACTGTAAAATAATATTAATCGAAAGACGAACAAGCTAGATAGTGTTTTAATTTTTTAATATAATTAAATATTTTTATTTTTAGCTTGTTGTGGTTAATTAAATATTTTTAGATACCTTGTCGATTATCAGATTTAATTATAAAAATTGATTTTTATAGGTCGGTATATGAACAATCCAAATTGAGTTGGTTGTACAGAGCTTCGACAAACCAATGGAGTTGGGATTACAAGGACGAGCAGCTTAAGTGTTCGAACAAACTCCCAAGTGTCGAGCAAATATACCTACGAAAGGGATGGAGATTCGAAAAACCTATGGGTTGATAATGACGTATACGAGGAGGGAGTATATGAACAATGGGAGATTAAGGAGAACCAAAGATCACTTATGTTAGAGCTTTACCAAAAAATATGAAACAATTACTTCGTTAGAAGAGATATATAAGCGACAATTAGGGACATCTGAATATTTAGATGAAACTCCTTATGATTCATATTACTATATGTTGAAATAAGAAAGTCGTGAGCAAGAATTCCAAGCCAAATCAAAGAGAATCTAACAACAGTTGAATCAATTTGAGGAATTTTTTCGGCAAAAAATCCCAAGCAAGTACTCCAGTGGAAGAGGTCGTACATGATGTATTCAATTCGATTATAAGGAGAAATTAATTACTGACAACCATTCAAAATTAAATCTTGAAAGTCAACAAGAGTTTGGATTCAGAAATAGGGATGAATTGAATTCAACTGAATATGTCCCTGATCCAATTAACATAGACGTAGACATACTAGTAAATGTAGCGGTAAAATTAGAGGTAGAGGAGCTTCAACCGATTCTAAATGAAAGTATAGACGAGTCGATACACTTTCTAGCCATAACCGATGAGGTGTCAGCCGAAGAAATCGATGAGTTTATCTCAATCTTGTTCAATGGGGAAGACAAAGCTCGGGCAACCAAAGCATCTCGCGACATGGAGGGAAGGAAGCTCAAGCTAATAATACATGGAAAAAAAGTTTGGGGTTGGCTCGAATTTGGCACCAAATAGCTCGTGTTGTGGGTGTCGCATCGGTTGAAGATAAGACGATATCATTGGAATCAATTGAGCATACTGGTTTATATCGCTCAACGGAAGAACAAACGACAGATCAAAGTTTCGAGGACCAACTGGAAGTTCTTTTAATGGGTGATATGGATCATCTCGATCCCAAAGAAGGACTTTTTGTTTAAAATTATTTTAAGTTTAAATTCTAGTTAATTATTTTAATTATTTAATTTCACGTTTAATTAGTGTATTTTTATTTAGTTTTACAATGGTTGCTTAGCTCAGAACCGGGGGAAATCATACGAGTCGAGGAGTCAAAGTATCATGTAAAGGGGAGGCCAAAGCAATATTAACGTTGTGATGAGCATTTTCACATCATCATGATGAGATTACCTCGTCTTGACGAGAACATCATGTTATCTCGATAAGTAAGCCACATTCGAATGAGGCTTTGTGACGTTGGAACAAGCCTTTACAACGAACAAACAAACATATGGAGACATTGTGATGAGAAATATCGCGTTGTCGAGATGTGAGGCCCCTCGCAGTGAAAAGAGAAAAGTGACATAGTAAGAAGCCATGACATATTGACATAGGAAGTTGAACCAAAGAGTCCTCGTCTTGATAAGCCAGAACATATCATCGTGACGAGGCGACGATTATAAATGGTCCTTGTCACAATGTGCCAAAAACCACCAGCTCCTCTAGTGTTTCGATTCCCCTTCTCCACCGCTCTCCTCCCTTTCAAAGCTTCAATCCACTATAAGTTTTAGATTTAGTGGTTAACTTCTCAATTTTAAGTAGTATCTCTCTTGAAATCTCCTTTCTAAAGGTGAAAATCAAGTCTCCGGTGAAGACATACGGCAGCCGGTGACAAGACATAGTGAATAGATGTTTAAACAGTGGCAAAAGCTTAGTGACACCCCTTCTCTAATATTTATATTTTATTGAATTTAGAACTATAGATTAAAATAACTTTAGAATTTCAAAATTTTTTGATTGGTTACTGGTCGAAATGGCTCCGTGGAATCGAGCGACATCACGGTGAATCAAGGAACGCGATGTTCCTGATGAATCAATGAGACGATTTGTCTCTGATAATGTCATAGCCCAATGGCCAATCTCGATAAACTGATGATCCTGAAACATGGCTTTGATTTCACCACTCAATAATTTCATGATCCAATAATCACAAGGATCGATCGGTTATGGTGGAATACATTCTGCCTACAATTACTTAAATCGACTGTAATATTGAGTGTTTAGGAATTTTACGCTAATTTTCTTGAAGCGCAAGAAAACTAAGTCTTTAAGAGAGGCATGTACGTAGACGTGTCTCCAATTGCAGTCGAGGCCATAAATAGGACACCTTGCTATGCCTCAGATTTTTACAAAAACTTATATGAGGACGAGGTGGACTATGATGAAATTATTAATTTCTTAACTAAGGGTCGAGGCCATTAGGTACAAAAGCAGGTGACCCGAGAGCCATTGTGATTCTAACAATTAATTATGACCTCGAAGGTCAAGATGTGGATGTACTTTATAAGAGCAAAATTACTGCCAACTTAGCACGTCACGGAAGTTACCTGTGATCATGCTATTTTCCTATACGCTATTTTACAGGGTTAGCAGATTAACGTGGGAGATCAGATCTTTGCGAACATGCAACAATGTGCCTTAGGGCACCTATGAGGACTCCTATACCCACACCTGATCATGAAGATGTGTTAGAGGGCCTATGTGGCGATTGATCTCAAAGAACCAACTTGTCCATCAAAAGGGGTACTAAACAACCTTATCTATGAGCAGTTCTGCAACAGCCAAGCTAGTCAAGTGGAGAGGCGAAACGAGCAGGTGGCCGCACACCATGAGTACTCGAGAGACCATGGGCTCTCAGAACCGATAGAGGTACCCCAACCTGTGCCACCACGGATACGCCAATCTTAGAATGTTCCAAAAGATTTGACAATTAAGGAGTGGTTCCATCATATAGCTGCCCAAGTTGAGCACCAGACATAATGGATGGCCCAACGTGACACGAAAGTAAGCAAACCCGACTTTAGATGGTCCCCGTACTGGGTCTCCCCGACAGGCGTCACTCCACCCATTCCACCCTTTGACACCTTTCGACCCACGCCAGCAGATCCATCCACATCGAGAGAGGATGTGGCAGGTCGTTTCGAAAAGCACGATGATGGCATGGACGAGTTTGATGATGACATCTTCATCGATTTATGAGGGAGTTTCCTTTTATTTTCTCGTTCTTGTTATTTTATTTTTAAAAAAATATTATTGTATTTTTGCATGCTTTATTTTTCTGTGTAGGAACTCCACAAGTTATGAGGCACTACAAATTCGAGCCAAAACCGCAAGGAAGAGTTAGTCCCACCATTTGTGATATACCTTTAACGCTAATCGGGTAACCTCTTTCTTTTTTTTTTATAGCACATTAGGGACAATGTGCCTAATAAAAATTTTCCTATTTTCTTGTTTTGTTTTTAGTCATTTTTAAATTTTATTTTGTGTTTTGTTTGTGCTCGAACTTGTAGAAATACAAGTGATTGGTTATGAGCATATACCTAATTGGTTATGAGCATATACCTAAGTTATTTGTTTAAATTGTAAATTTAGCTTGAAATTAAATAATTTAGGTTGTTTATATGTAGACTAATTAGTTCAATTTATTAAAATGTAAATAGGAAAAGAGATTAAATATACCAAGTGATAAAGATAGATACGGATGGGTAATTATATATGTAGAAGTATAGGGTGTTTGAATTAAAAATAAAATACTTAGTAACATTCAAGGTTATTGAAACAGTGCAGTATGACTAGTATAACCCTTGAAAATTTTTTTTTGAGAAAAATCTCAATCGTTTTGCACAAATAAAAAAAATGATAAGGGTTATACGGGAAATATTATGCATTAATGTTCAAAGCATGGACACAAAAAAAAATCTAAGTAGGAAAAAGATATTCGAAATGACTATATTTTGCAAAAATAAATACTACATTCAGTATATACATTTTTATGGGGCTATATAATTAATTTTCTTTAACTTATTTACTTTATAATTTATTGAACTAATGCATTTAGGTGTAAATAATTATAAATTGTTTAAATTTATAGCTAAAGTTATATATTTAAGAAAATTTTCCTAATGTCGATGCTCCAAACTAATGTCGTGTATCAAGCCAGCTCAAGTACATTGTTTAGCTATAAATTTGATTTATTTTCTTTTGTTTGCTTTAAGATAAATAAAGACTTAAGTGTGGAGTTATTTGACCTGATGTCAAATGTAGTAGTTATTTTAGGTCATTTCCACACTTAACGAGCTTGTTTTCTAGGCATTTTATAATTCAGTATTACATTTTTAGTATTAGGAGGTTAGAAATAAAATATTAATAAAATAAGCATTTTTATGTATTTTTTTTCCATTTTGATGACTCTTAAGGCCGACTCGGGCCTAATGAGTGACTAATGGGTTATTTAAGTGTGTAGGATGCCAGTTCAAGTCCAAGAATACAAGGGATGATGATCGAGCTACGAGACAAGATAGCCCGATAGCACAACCAAGCTGCCAAGGCCGAAAATACACTTGACATTGTGACGGGGAGCTTCCTTTCGTCATCATCATGACGACGTCATAAATAAAAAAGTGAATTCACAATGGTGACATTGTGACGATGAGTCTTCCCACGTCACAACGACGCGACGATGGCAAGCCAAAATGAAGCTAGTTTCCTTGGACGGTATTTTTGGGGAAATTTCTTTATTTGAAACCTAACATTTATCTGAATATTGCATTTATTAGTATGTAAGTGTATCTAGGAATTAAGTGGTTACCAAGTAGCTCATTGTCTATAAAGGAGACTTTAAGGTCATCGGAATTGTAAGCAATTCTAGACAGATAGTTTTACTATTCAATTTTTAATTTTCTTTTCTTTTCATGTTCGTGTAGTCAGAACATTTCTATTCTGATGTGAAGATAATCGTGAGCGAAGATTGCTTCGGCACCGCACTTCAATATATTCATGAGCTTTCTCCCATCTCTCATTCCTTTATTTATATTTTCATTAACTTTATTAATTAACATTTATATGATAATTAAATAACTTATTACGCTTATTTCATATCTTCATATTTTAATTAATAACCTAATTAATTTGTTAAGAGATTATTTATCTTAAACTGGTTTTTTATTCAATAGTACTTAGTATATTAGGTAGTGACGCCCCTAATAGAATATCAAGACAGATGAGACTGGAAGAGTATCCTTTCATGTATAACTTGTGTTGAGTGGTGAGACCGGAAGGGTATCTGTGTGCCTAGGAAGAGACCGGAAAGGTGACCTTGGTGGTAATCTTTAGTGAAGATGAACCGGGAGGGCAGTCTTAGCTAAGGATGATAAATAACTCAATTTATGATAATTAATTATGTAATTAGATAATTAGAGATTTAATCGATCATTGGCTAGAGGCTTACATTGTCGACACTAGAAATAGGAAAGTCCATTAGATTAATTTAGGATAGTTAATTTAATTAGTTTAATTAAAATATTAATTTGGATTCACACTACTAATGTGTGACTCTACTAGATTATTAATTATTTTCTGTAATTAATTTAATATTAATTTCTCTAATCTACAATCCTTTGGGTACGATCCTCAAAATACTTATCGGTGTTCCGTTGTAACACATATTATATTACAATTTGACCTGTACGCTTGCAGAAACCGTTGATTTAATTTTATATATTTTTGGTGAGCTATTTATACTATAAACGATAACACTTTTATAGTCGACCAGAGGGTTGTTGAAGGACCTTTTTCTAATGTTTCTGTTAGACTGCTGATGAGATTGTTTTCTTAAGAAGCTTTGGATGGTTGGGAAAATGAGTATTCAACTACAAATTCTACTAGGGCTTGAGCTTTGACTGCTTTCCATGATGAATATTCCAACCCAAATTCACTCAAATCAACACTCCATTTGCTCATTCGTTTGAAGATGTTTACTTTTCCCAAGATATCTTTAAGCGATTGATCTGACAACATCATAATAAAGTGAGCTTAGAAATAATGATAGATCTTTCCTGTAGCCACGATCAAAGAAAAGAAATTTTCTCAACCTATAAGTAATTCAGTTCTCCATCTTGTAGAACCCTTCTGACATAGTAGATTGAATGTTGTTGTCTTTCAACTTCTTTGACCAATAATGCTACAACTGTTTCATCAGAAGTGACGAGGTAGATATACAATAAATCTCTAAGTAAATGAGTTTCTAATAGTAGAGAGGTGCTCAACTATTGTTTTAACTCCTCAAAATATTGATGACATTTTTCTGTCCACTGGAAGAAACCCTTTAAAGCTTTGATAAACTGAAGGCACCGGTCAACCATCTTTAAGTCAAATCTATTCAGTGCCATTAGCTGCCCATTTGCTGTTGAATTTCCTTGGGCTTCTGGGAGGACTCATTTCCAAAATTGCCTTGATTTTCTCTAGGTTAGCCTTAATTACTCTGTTGGATATCATAAAACCCAAGAACTTCTTAGCGTTGGCTCCAAAAGTGCACTTACTCAATTGAGCTTCACATTATAACTGCGCGATACTGTGAATACCTCCCGAAGGTCATTTATATATTGCTCCATGGTAGCACTTTTGGCCAACATATTATCAACATACATTTCCATACATCTCCCTATCTGGTTCTAAAATTGCTTGTTCACCAATCATTGGTATGTAGCTCTTGTGTTCTTCAGACTAAAAGGCATCATCTTGTAACAAAATAATTTGTCTTTAGTGATGAAGGTTGTCTTATTTTAGTCTTCATTTATCATGAATATCTGATTATAGGTCGAAAAGACATTTATAAAGCTCATATACTAGTGTCCTGTGAACTGTCTACCAATCAATCTATAGATACGAGTGTAAAGTTATCTTTGGGGCATGTTTTGTTTTGTTTGGTGAAGTTTACACATGTTCGCCATCTGTTTCTAGACTTGGGCACCATGACTACGTTGGGGACTCAATCTGGATAGGTAGCTTCTCGGATCAAACTTGTAACTAGTAGCTTTTTTACTTCTTCCCTAGTACTCGAGATTGTAACACCCTTCGCCCGACTTGATTGTCGAGTCCAAGTTATAGGATGTCACATTCATTGCTAGAGTAACTATTGTAAAAAAAATAAAAAAATCATTTAAACATTCAAACATTCCATAATCACAATTATCACATGCTATATAAACTTTTCTGAGACTCAATCGAGATTACGAAAGTTTATTTGCTATTTCAAACATAAAATAGGACCAAATTGCAAAGTTTTAAAATTTTTAGATTAGGTATCGATACCCTGGTCAGGTATCGATACCATTTTGAGCTTCAATGTTTAGAAAAAATTAAGTTAAAAATAATGCATCAATACCAGTCATAAAGTATCAAACGGTAACATCCTAAAATAGGGCTTAGGAGTTTCGAGGGTATTTTAGGAACTTTAGCCTATATGTGCTCGAAATTTCATAATGTTGGTATTCAACAATATTTTTGACAGTGGCTATTAGGAAATTAAGTCAATTTCGGAAAATGAGTTTTAAATACCTTTAATTGTGAAAATGGGACTGACTTGTAAAAAAGTCAAAACTGTAAGCTTTTAATAGGCAAATAGACCAAAGTTTAAAATTGAACCTAGAAACCCCCGTTCCCAGCTTATTTTCACGATAGCTTTTCTCCTTCCCCATAGTGTTGTCGTCCTTCACTCTCCCAAAGTTTTAACTCTTCATTTTTTATTCTCAAACCATATTCTTTTGATTTCCATCACCTTCCAAGTAAATTACCTTCAAAAATCCTCAAGAAAACATCTCAAAACTCTATAGAATCCATCATCTTCTTCGCATGTGAGTTTTTTGGGTTTTCGATGAATCTTCCTTTTTCTTACATTCAAGTTAACCAATCATCTTCCTATTAGTTTTAAATGTTATCTAGACTTTTAACTCAAATTTCTAGTCATTAAAACGCATGTTTTAGATGTAAGCCAAAATTTTGGTCATTAATGGTGGATTTTAGGTTTGTGGATCAAAACTTGGTTTTAAAGTTTTTTTCAACTCGTTTTAACTTGGTTAGAAGGTTTTTAAAATTATTTCAAAGTTTTGTTAAGGATTTCTCAGGTTTTAATGAATTTTCCTCGTAATAGCCAAAACTTGTCGAAAAATTTTGATACCTTGAAACATGTAGTTTTGTGTAGTTTAAAGGATGGGAATTAGTTGTAGATGAACAAAACTCGTTTCATATGAAAAGATTAAGTGTAGACTGAGTTATTCAAATTTTATGTTTGTCATGCTAAAGTTTCGGTTTAGAAGAGAATGTATTTTAGGCTTATGGTTGTGACTGTTTAGGATGACTTATTGACTAATTTTTGATTTAATATTTGTGTGGTTTGTCTTGTTGAAGTGTCAGAGTCAATAGGATCTTCAACGAGTAGAGACAAAGGCAAAGAAAAACTTGTCTGAGCTTTCGGCTTTTTCTGACGAAAGCGTATTTTTGGTGAGTATTTTGGAATAGCTACTCGTAGATGATTCAATATGTAATTGGGAATTTAGATGTAGCCTAAACCCCTACTCGAAATTCCAAGTGTACGTGTTCTTACACCTTTGTTATAATGTGGTAAATGTGTGTTGTGCAATTGTGAAAACATGAGCATGTATGAGATATTATGATATGTGTTGTAAGTTGGTGAAGATTGTTATGAAAGTGAATATATGAGTATGTAATTCATGCCATGAGATAGTAAATAAGTGGGTACATTTTCATAATATGTGATAGTGGTTATAATGTGTTGATGATATGTATATACAATAAACATGTGCAGAAATCGATAAGTAAATACGTGTTGATAATGTGGATATTTTGGCCTTGTGAACCTTAAGACCATTGGATATAGATGGCATGCCATAGGATTGTGAGTACTCACCTTTCTGTTGTGACATTTGAGGCATTGAGGCCCGAGATAATTTTTAGAGAGATAAGGGAATGTGAGCCAAGCTCCATTCAATGGGATATGTGTGTTTGGTGTGTTGGAGAGCGTTAGCTATATGCTTCACATATGGGATATGTTTGACTCTATGAGTCTACGTGGTGTGTTGGAAATCCATGTATTTGATGAGTGGTGATAGAGTCCACTTCATGTTTTATGATCCTAAGAGTCAAACTATCATTAAATATATCTAAAATGTGTGATATGATATATGCTTGAATAGTCTTGTAATCATTAAGTAAAGGAATGTTTGAAGAATAAGGAAACATACAAACTTTGATATAGAATTAGAGATGCCATGAATACGTATGATTGTTTAATTTTTTCATAATGACTTGTTTGTGTAGAGGTTGTTTTGAGCATTCACTGAGCTTGTTAAGCTCACCCACTCAATTTTAACCTTTGCAGAGTAGTTACGTTTCCGGTGTGAGTGGTGTGGCCTTCGAGGAAGTGATCCAAGCCATTCTCTTAGTTGTCATAGTAGGTGTAATTGGTTTATTTATTATATGGGACATTAAGGCAATGTGGTAGGCTTTATATCGATTTTGTTAAGTCAATTTTGAGGCTATTTTCTTATTGTTTATGTTTGGAAGCATGTGGAATTGAACACAGTGTTTGGGCTACTGTCTTTGAAATTTTAATGCTTATTTGACTAGGTGAATGAAGCATAATGTTTAGGGATTAAGTTGAATGGTTTTAATGCTTGCATATGCTAAAATTTTGAAACTTGGAGCAGAAGTATCGATATTAGGGCTTTAAAAATGATACCTTTGTGTTTTTCAAAAGTGCAGGAAGATAGAATAGAGAATTGGTACCGATACCTCGGCCCCAGTGTCGATACTCGGGGTAAGTTTATCAATACCTTACGAAAGGTACCGATAATTTTTGATGTTTTGAAATTTGACAAGAAACATAATGCAAGTTTGGTCTTGATTTTCCACATGGTATCGATACCACTTAAAGGAAATATTGATACCCCCAAGACATTATTGATACATATGTAACATTTTTGTGAAAATTGGCTAAGTGGTCCCAATGCTTGATGTAAGTCCATTTTATGTTGATTATCGTGTATTAACACAATTAAACGTTAATTTGAGTTTGCATGGCTTAATATTCTCATGATTGCTATAGTAACAAAACAAAGTAAAGATGCTTGTATACTAAATGTGTTGGTTATGATAAAATCGATGTAAGACAGTAGTGTAGCGTCCTAAAACTTGGGCTCAATGATCGGGCCGGGTATAGGGTGTTACAAATACCTTCTTCATGATATCGATACTTTACCTTTGTATTGATACCATTTTAATGTTTGATGTTTTGAAAATAAAAAAAATGCTAAAGTACCGATGCCCTTTTCTAAGGTATTGATACCTCAAAACAAAAATGTCAAAAAACTACATTTTGGTATCTATTTCAAGCCAACTTATCAACTTACCCAAATGGTGCTTAAATGCACACTTATACCTACATAAAACCAAACCAAAACTATATATGAACATTTCATTTTAACCAATTCACATCATTCAAACCAATATGCCATCATTTGGCACCAAACATACTAAATCAACATATTCAAATTCAACCCATTCTTTCATGCTTTTAAACCATTCAATACCATCATATACCATATCAATCCATTAAGAAATGTTTTGGCATTCAAGTGCCACATTTAAAGCTTATCACATTACCATACATGCACATTTACATACATGAACATTAGCTCTCTTTACTTGAAGCACTAATTAAGATTCAAGCCAAACTATCAATCCAAAGTTAACACATATATTAACACATATGTACATGCCACATAATTGGACTTTACAATGATTATAAGTCTACTGAGTTGATAGTAAGATAGTGTGAGCTTTGAGACGATTCGATCAAAACATTTCATAAGATGACAACTATAAGGAAAAAGAAACAAATTTATAAGCAAATCGAATGCTTAGTAAGTTCATAGGCATAAAACTATAACTTACCTCATTTTTTCAATTTAATGCAATAAGCAATTCAACTTGGCAAGTTTGCCTAGACATGACAATCACATTTCAACAAGGTGAGTTCCTCGTATAACCATATCAATAACAATTCAATTATTTAACATTCAATTCAATTTCATTCATATAGGATCAACAATTTAATACCAATCGTATAGTTCAATCAACATATAATCTTTTGTTTAACCATTTAGCCTGAAGAATTTTAATGAACAGATTCAGATACACTGGTAACTACACCACACCAGGGCACCGAAATGCAAAGCCTATAGGCTATCATATAGAATCGTACAACAATATGTCCCTCCACCACACCGGGGTCTCCAAAAAGACATATAAATCTCAGTAATCTGCAACAAATTTTGGATTTCGATATAATCAATAATAACTTCGTTCAATCACATACTTTGTACCATTACATATATCTTGTACCAGTACACAATTAACCCTATTGGCATGTCAATCATATCCTAACGTTTATTTCGTTCATTCAGGCACATTTATCACATAAATAGGGGCGAAGCTAGAACAATTTTTTAGGGGGGGCGAATAAAATTTTAATTTTTTATAGTATATATCTTTATATTTTTTAAAAGATTAAATTGAATTTTTATAATTTTAGCGGGGCAAAGTGCAATTTTACCCTTACTAATTTAAAATTTTAAAAAAATTTAGAGAGCCTAAATAGTAATTTTCCATTTTAGGGGGGGCCAGGGCCCATGCCAGCCCCCCTAGATTCACCTCTGCACATAAAATGATTTCTTTACAAATTAGTTCATAAATCACATTTTTGTACCAAACTGTAAATATTTCAAATTACATTTACACAACACAAATTCATAATTCAAGTATATATTAAAATTAAATATAACCATATCATATGAACTTACTTGGAAACAACAACAACAAACAAAATGTTGAGGACTAATTCATAATTTTGCCTTTTCCTCAATTTTCCTCCGTTTGACTCAATTTCTGATCTATATGATAATTCATTTCAAATTATCAATCCCAAATATCTTATAACATCTTATTATATGCATATAATAGTTCAATTTCATTTTCGAAAGTTCTTTAAGACTGAAATTACAATAACTTCCAAATTTGAGCCTCGATTTTGAAACCGATCACAATTACATCATTTTATAACCCTTTATTAACAATAATTATAGAAATATCACACCAATTTCATAATTCATGCACTTTAGTCCTATGTTCAAAAACTAGCAACTAAACTTTACAAACTAGTCATTTTTCACTTCTAATCTTAAAATCTAACAATTTAGTACCAAAAACTTCAAGAAATCAACAATGACAACTTTTGAAAAATTTAACACTTTTACAAAATGGTACATGGGTTAGCTAAATCAAGCTCTCGGAACCTCAAAAATATAAAAAGTACAAGAAACAAACTTGAAATCACTTACCAATTTGAAGGTCGATTACTTGAGGTCTAAAAATGGCTTCTTTTATGTTTTCTTCGGTTCCAACGGTGGAGAAGAAAGAAAATAAAGATGTCACCTTTTAAATTTTAGCTTTTATATTAAAATTAAAGTGTAATTAATCTTAATTTATTATAATCCTTAATTAACTTAAATTAAACATCATTAAGCCAAAACAAGTGGGAGATGGCATCAACATCCACTATTAAATAATAAAAATTGGTCCAATTGCTCAATTGGTCCCAAAACTAAATAAAAAATTTATAACGATTAACTTTTACCATTTTTACAATTTAGTCCTTGTACCTTAATTAACTATCCAATTAACAAAATTAAGGGACCAACTTAAATTAACATTAATATTAACATTATGGACTCAATATATAAAATGGGGTTCCGAAACCACCATTTTCGACACTATTGAAAAATGACTGTTATAGTGACCTTCTCATCGGAGAATTTTCTGTTCTTTTACTTCTCTAGTCGAGCACTAGGATCTACTCCTAAGGACTGCTGAAGATGGGTGAATCCCCGACATGTCTATGTCAATTTGAATATGGTTTACTTTTTATTCATAATTCATACAATCCCATTGAGAGGATATCATTTACTCTTTATTCTAGTTATGAGTTCCACTATTGTGAGTGCATTCATGTCATACATAAGTCATGCAGTCAATAGACCAACTTTTAGCACACTACCATGAGAGCTTAGGTTTTCTATATATTAACATGAGTTATGTACATAATGCCAGTCACTTACTTAGGACTGAGGTAAGTCATACCATGAACACAAAAATGAATAAATCAATAAAAAGATCTAGGATAAGTTCAACTTAGGTCTAGTCCGATGTATGGTCAATCCAGACAATCACACCTATGTCTTTATTTTTGGGAGTCAAAACTCCGATAGACAAGACAAGCTATCTTCTTAATTACACTTAATTGTATCCTTTTATTCATTTCGAACCAATTGCTTGCGACTGATTGACTATTTAGATCATCTACTAATACAAGTTTTCTTCTTGCATTATAATTTGTTCTTTCAATGTAACTTAATATTAGGTAAATCTTAAGTAATCAAAGAGCTAATATTTGCTTGTACATTTGCAAAAACCTTTGAAGACAAACGTACAAAGATATAATTAATTATGTAGAAATTTACTTAATCAGTTCACAAATTGTAAATAAAATGACGAAATTAATGCATTAAGGGCACAAACCCTAACAATATATGCTTCTGATCTGTCGTAATTCGATGTAGCAATTAAACTAGTTTTTACACTTGAGGAGTTTGAATACGAGCATTTTTATTATGTTTTAATTAAGTTTTCATAGTTTAGTCTAAATGCAATAAAAAGTGTATTATGAGTCTTTTATTGACCTTAGGGACCAAATGGGGCCTAAAGGTGATCTAATATACTTAGTGAGTGTGCAGGAGATCATCATGGGGCGCATAAACTTAATACTGGTTGTTGTGTTGCAACATGAGAAGTTTGATGTCGCAACATAGGAAGCAGAATACAAGAATATTGAGATTGCATTCAGTATCGCGACACACCCTTGAAGCAACCCTGAACCTAAGCATATTGCCTTCGATGTCGCGACACAAGCACTAGGGTGTCGCGAAATCGGTGATTTACAGGAGATATTTATGAGCCTGGAGCATTTTGGTCTTCACAATCAAATATTTAACCTGAGAGCATCAGTTAACCTAGGGTTGAGGACAACGACAACCTTAACTCTATAAATAGGCTCATTTAGCCTTTGTTGTAGACAACTTTTTAAACTTTAATTTTTTCTTTGTAATTTCAGTTTTTAGTTTTAGGCTTTAGGTTTATTTTTAGTTCTTTTCTTTTTGTGTTCTTCGGAGAATGTGGTTTGTAAACATGATGAAATGCTAATGGTTTTTCTACGCTTCATCTATCAAATATAAATAGGATTCTCTAAATTCTAGTATTGATTTGTTATTTACGTTTATCTTTATATTCAAGTTTATTATGTTCATGAGATCCATGAGGAACTAATCCTCTTATGGGGGATTAGCGAGTGGAGGTGATTAATTGATTCTTATGTAGGATTTTCTTAGCGGATCAATTGTTTGGGAAAGGAAGAACTTAAACCCTAGTCTTGACGACCCTAGAAAGTCCTTTAAGTGGGAATTAACCCAAAATTGATATGGTCTATACCTGAACACTTTAGTCCTAAACCGGTCTGGACTATGAGGTCGAGAGATAAGTAGTTCTTGTCGACTCATTAGTTTAGTGGAAGATCGAGTGATCCTGCTAGGGTAATGACTAGTTGATTGAATATAAACCCGAAATAGGAATTAGTTATGACCACCAAAGCAAGCTAATCATCCATGCCTCGAATTGATTAAAGTTTATAAACTAAGTTTTCCGAAGTTCTTTATATTTAGGTTTTTGTTATTTCTATTTCATTACTTATAAAAACCCAAAAATACTTGCTTTTATGTTTTATCGTACTATAATTTATTTAAATTACTAATTAAATCTATTTGTGTTTAGGTTAGAATTAATTTAGTACTCGTCTCCATTGGGTACATTCCTCGAAATACTTACCTACTTCATTGTAACTATATTACAACTTGACTCGTATTCTTGTGAACATCGTCTCGATTTTATATCTTTTAGTTGCAGTATTCATATTCTGGATGTTGGTATGTCCGTAGGCGGTCAGCTTCCCATTATTGATTGTGTTTGTTAATTATTGTGTTCATGGTTTCTTTTTTGAGTTTTATATCATGCTTTATTAACATTTTTGTAATTGCATGTGGGCTTTCTAAATTTTGGGGTGGTATAATGGTTGGTAAGGATAATGTAAAGAAGTGAAAGTCATGGTTTTGAATGTATGTCGATTAGGGGTAAGCAAAACTTGATTCGACTTGAAAAAATTGAATTTTTTTTGAATTTTAAGTTAAACGAATCGAGTTATTCGAATCAACTTGAACTTTTTTTTCGAATTTCGAGTTCGAATCGAGTTGAGTTTTCGAATTTGAATAACTCAAATAATTTGAATAAACCGAATATCAAATTAAAAAATTTTACATTTTACCCTAAACCCTAAACATTTTTACTTTTTTCCTAAAACTTTTACTCCTTCCCACTTTCCCCCAAAACTTTTACTCCCATCCCACCCCCCATCTACCCCAAACCCATTCCCTCAAAATTTTACTCTCCCAAAACCCTCAAAACTTTTATTTTACTCCCTCAAAACTTTTTATTTTCCCCCTAAACTTTTACTTCTCACCCTTTACCCTCAAATCAAAAATCAAAATCATCCAAAAAAAAATCTCTAAACCTAAATAGTAATAATTTTATTATCTTTCTGTCAAAAAATAATTTTATTTAGATCTACTATTTATATTATTAAATTAATTTTCACATTTTGTACTATTTATATGATTGAATTGTTTAATCATATTGAATCTTTATATTAAAATTGAATTTTAATGATGCCATAAAATGTTTGTGTTAAAATTTTATGTTGATATCAATTTCACATTTTATCTTTAAAATAACTTTTATTAAAAATAACATTTTACATTTAATAGTTTTTTTAATTTCAAAATACACGTAACAAGAATTAGAAGATAATTGAAGCAACTAGTAAGCAAAGAAGCTAACCAGTATATATTTTATTAAAAATAACATTTTTACATTTAATAGTTTTTTAATTTCAAAATACATGTAACAAGAATTAGAAGATAATTGAAGCAACTAGTAAGCAAAGAAGCTAACCCGTATATAAAAGATTAATAAATAAATTATAAGATGATGAAAGTTAATAACAAATTTGATTACGGTGGACAAATTTGATTACGGTTAGTGACAGTGGTTATAAGGATCCAAAGTTATTTTTTAAAATTTAACTCGAACAAATATATTCTATTCGAATTTCATCTCACTCGACTCGATTCGAGAAAATTTTAAATCAAGTTAGGATAATAAAATAGGATTCGTCAACTCGATTAAGTCAAAATTTTTTCATTCGATTCGATCGAACGCTTACCCCTAACAGAGGAAATGGAAAAATGCAGAGGTTAGGGCTATTCGTCTGCCTCACTTTGAATATGGTTTTGAAATACCTTTGTACATTTTAGAGGTTGTGTTTCACTTTTTGTTGAACCCATGGTTTTGAAAGTCTTTGGGTTATTACGTGAGCTCCATTGTGGGCGAGCCTGTGCTGGAGAAGATTGATATGGCAGAGAGCTTATGTATGACAATAGTATAAATTATTGTTGAGATGTTAAGAAAATGTGTGTAAAAGTACCATAGCAGTCCCTTTACTATATCCATGATTACATTTTGGTCCTTCTACCAAAGAAAAATGACAATCTAATCCCTATATAATTTAAATTTGAAGAGTTTTTTTCATAATTTTTAATATTTATTTATGATTTTTTAAATTTTTTAAGATTTTTTAAAATATTTCTTGACATGACATATAAGACAAAACAGTTCCATTTCAAATTGAGAACCTTATAACGTATATATAAAACACCAAAATCAACACTTAACATTAATGACATAATTTTAACGGAGGGACTATTTTGCTCCATCAAACGTACAATGACAATTTGCTTATTGATCATAATGCAAATTGAGGCATATAATATAAGGACTATATGATACTTTTACCAATGTAGTATAATTGTGAAATGGATGGTTGAGTTAATATTACGAGTAAATTGATGGGTTAATATTTGATATATTGGTAGTTTAATTTTTTTCACAATCAATCTTAAAAAATATCATTTGTTTCTTTTTGACACTTGTCAATATTTAAACTCAGTTTGTGGAGTCTAAAATTAGTTATCAAATCTTTTCCCATAAATTGATATTTAAAAATGTAAATAGATTAAAATAAACTATAATATTTAAAATAAATAATAATAATAATAATAATAATAATGAGAAATAGAAAGTTGAACATGTAAAATCACGCGCCTTACTCACTTCCTCCCTCGCATTTATAAAAGCCAACCTTTCTCACAGACTTGCATTCACTCCCTCGGTCCGCCCTTTCAGTATTTCTCTTTTTCTTGAATAAGTGAATTCAATTTCATCCTAAAAGAAAAAAGGAATTCCTTCAGTATTTGCTTTCGGTACTTGTCCTCCTTTTTTTGTCGAAACATATAAGAAATATATTCAACGGAATAATTATTTCTTGTGATACCTAATATTTTTCTTCATTTAATGTTTTTGAACCCTGAGCATATTGCAGTTGATAATTTTGCAGTCTTGAGATGAAGTTATTTAAATTGGGGGAAAACATATATAGTTGATGGAGTGATGTTTGGTTTGTGTATTGGTAGGTGAAGAAGCAAAGTAAAAGAAAATGTGGAAGCTGAAGATAGCAGAAGATGGTCCATGGCTAAGCACAGTGAACAATCACATTGGAAGGCAGCATTGGGAGTTCGACCCAGATGCAGGAAGCCCCGAGGAACGAGCCCATGTGGAGAACCTTCGGCTTCAATTCACCAACAATCGATTTCGACTCAAACAAAGTTCTGATCTCTTACTGAGAATGCAGGTAATTTATTTATTTAACCTGCAATCTTTCATCTTTGGATTAACCTTATCAACAAAGTAAGAGGCTTCTTGTTTAGAGTTTTTTTTTTTTTTTAATAATCTTAATTTGATCATTTCTCACTCATTTATATTCTTCTTCTTCTTTGACGGCAACCGTGGCGTTTTTCTCCATCAGTGTTAAAAGACTTTTCCAATTTTCAAAAAATAGTCATTTTATGTCAAAAAGCAAATCAACTGCTTATGTAGAAGACATAATTTTCATCATATATATAAGTTTTATAAATATGGTAATATACAATCAATGGTTTTTTCTGAAAAGAAAATAGGTGTTCATGACAAGTGGACCAAGGCTTGATTACAGACTCGTTTTCGGGTCAGCCTGACTTCCATTTTCATTATATATTAATGGGAAAAAGATGAATAACTCTAAAGAGTAAATACAATGACACATATTTCATTTATAATTTTTATATACTATAACCTTGTAAGCTTTTTATTTTTCATCCATGATTTATGTGATATTTAATCATAAGATAATCTAAATTTGAAGAATTCCATGAATTTGAGTTAAGAAATTAATGCTACTCGGCAATTTTGATTGTAATATTTCTGTGGGGTTATAAAATTAGCTTTCATTTCTAATAACACCATTAATTAATAATAAAATAATATAAAATAAATATAACTAATTTTATTTTTAAAATAATTATAATTAAAATTGTTAAACATCAAACCCGCAAAAAATTGAAAAAATATAATTATAATTCATATTTAAATAAATTTAAAGTCCCACAATATTTTTATTTTACACAAATTATGCAACAACTAGATGATATGAATAAAAATAGGCAAGAAGGATTAAAGCAATCGCAATTCACCTTTGAGTACATCAATTTTCAATTAAAGGCTCCTTCGTCGGTTCCCTTCTTTTACTACAGGTTTCTATTGAAGTTCTGCCATATCTATCTTACTATAAACTTATCTTATTATATCATCTTTCAACTGACAATTGCTTGTTTTTTTTTAATAAAATAGCTCTTTTTTACTATAAAATCTACTCATATTTCACTTAAAAATATACTAATGTTTTTCCTTTGAGTTTGATAAATTTTTTTCAATTTTGCCATTAAACTTGGATGTTATTTTTTTAAAATTTGATAATGTTTAACTCGTTTTGGGCCAGTCTAACTTCTATTAAAATATAATGATGTGGTACTATAAAATTGTGTCATATCATCATTTATTTATTTTTATTTTGTGTATATTTTAAATTTTATATAAAAATTAAAATTTATATGACACATCATCACATCTTAATTATTTTTAAGAGATATAAATTTAAAAAGATCAAATTAAGAAAAATTTTCAAAATTCGAGATTAGTGAATATATCAAATTTGAATTTTTAGGATATTGACGACCTTTTAATTAAGAAGTGGGAACGAGTCAAAGTTGAGTTTTAGATGAAAGGAACAAATTAAATACAACTTTGCTGTTATGGGACCCAAGTTATTTGGTGATCAAAATTAGGGTGGAAGTTAGAAATTTTTTTAGGGGGTGAAATTAAATTATAAATTTTACGATAATAAAAACGTAATTTCACTATTTGAATATCTTATTTTTTTATAAATTTTAAAGAATTAAATAAAAATTTATCATTTTAGGAGGGTTAAAGTGCAATTTTACCTTTATTAATTTAAAATTTTAAAAGGCCTAAATGAAAAATTTTTATTTTAAGAAGGACTAGACCTTACCAGCCCCCCTTAATACGACCTTGATCAAAATAGATAAATCTATAGGCAGACTGATTTATTGATAAAACGTATTTAAACAATAATTTTAGTTGGAAGAATTACAAAATTTTATTTTATGAAATCTTATCTCTGAAATTTGAATGAATCTCCGTAGAAAGTAAGCGGAATATCCTATGTATTGTAAGCACAAAACTTGCAATTGTTCCGTTCTGGTTTGTCCAATTTGAGGAACATAATGATAGAGAAACATATAAGAAATCAGTTACGGTTAAAAGAGCTAACCAACTGTCCACAAGTGAAGTGGCATTATTTGCAACGCAGGATCTAGTGAGGCTGCATATATATATTATAAATGAAATGATTTTACATCTTTTTTAATATTATTAATATTTTCATAATTTAGTTGTCACATTACATGTTCTATTTATATAGATCATGCATATTAAATTTATTAACTATATATTAATATAGACTATTTTAGATCGATATGATAGAGATATCGATTGGTTAAAATTTTACATGTATGAAGTACAAATGTCTTCATGAAATGTGACAGTTGAATTGTTAAAATATTAATCATATAAAAGTTATAAAATTGTGTAAAATCATAAATTTTACACAATATATATAATATGATTCACCTAGAACATAATTATGTAATAAATTATTAAAAATTGATATAAATGTCAAATATAACTTAGCTCAAATAGTACAGTTGTAGTCAAGATAATAATATCTTAAGTTTAAGTATTATGATTTTCATTTATATGCATGTATTTTTTATATTTATCAAAATATAAAAATATTGAAATAATATTTATTACTTTATAAAAAAATTTAATAATTTTTCAACTAAATAAAAATTTGATTGATGAGTACAAAACATACAATACTATTGTTGTTACTTCCTAAGAATTCGTTCTATTTCCTCTCTATTCATTTCTTTTAGACTTAAAAAGAGGGTGTAAAATTCCTTCAACTTAAAAAAAAACATTTAAGTTTCTATTTTTTACTTAATTGGATACTTGAATCATCAAAATGCATCAAAAATATCTTTTAATCATTAATTTTAATAGTTGATTGTTAAATTTAACAATCTCTGGTCTTTTCTTTTCAATTAAAGTTGTAACGTGTCATGCCGTGATTATGACACCTGACGAAAAAAATCAATAAAAGTTATAAAAATTATTAAATATTTATAAATTTTACGTTTATTTTCTAATTTTAATAAAATTTAAATATTCTTTTATAAATTTTTATTGATGTTTTTGCCACTTGCCATACCCACACATGATAGTTTTAATTGATAAATGAACAAAAAAAAAAAACTAAAGACTTAATTATTTTTCTTATTAAGCTTTTCTTTTATCACAACTTATTTATGATTTGAGAAGTGATGTTTGTAGAGTATAACATGTCAAACTTAGGTTTTAAGATTAAATTTATTTTACCATATAATAAATTTAAAATTATGTTAAATTATAAGGTCTAGTGTGGTGGTTGTTTATCTCATTTTAGTCATGAAGTTATGGTTCAATCTTCATCTATGAGAATAAAACACATTTCATAATTACTAATTTATCTTTTTAAAAAGTACCCACGACCAAAATAATAATCAGGATTTTGAAAAAAATTAAAGCTGATTTTTATTTAATGAAAGATATAATAGATGCATGCAGTTGGTAAGCAAATTAGGAATGAGAGTCGGCAGTTGATCCCCAGTTCTCGACAAGCACCAACAAGGTTAAGCTTGGTCAACCCATAAATATAATTTTTTTGTTTCTTTGAATATTAAAGAAAAAAAAGTGAACAAAAACAAAGGGCATCTTCAGTCACCTCCAATATCCGCAAGTTGGGAATCTAGGAATCAAAATTCACCTACGTAACTTTCATAAATCCCTTTTATTTCTTATATAAAGATAAAGTAAACAAAAAGTCCACAAAATGATTATATTTTATTTTATATTTGTCCTACTAGGCAATTAACATTTTACTCTAATCTTGGATTTCCCTAGATTCAAAACATAAGCTACATAGGCCTCCAAAAATGAAGAATATATCAAAGCGAACGCTGTTTTAAATTAATTTATACATTAGTTTGTTTAATTTATTGATGACTTGGAAATATTTCATATGCGTTTGCAGCTTAGGAAAGAAAATCCATGCGGGCCGATTCCACCGGCTGTGAAAGTGGAGGAGGATGAGGAGGTGACGGAGGAAGGCATAACAATTACACTTAGAAGGGCTATCAGCTTCTATTCTTCTCTTCAAGCTCATGATGGTCACTGGCCTGCTGAAAACGCTGGTCCTTTGTTCTTCCTCCCCCCTTTGGTAAATTACCACCACTACTAGGACAAGGGCCGCCTCCAAACCCAATTCTTCGTTTAATATTTCTATTAATTTGGCAAAAATGCTTGTTAAGTAACAAATAAAAAATAGAAAAAACTAATATTTTAAAAGGGAATAACTTAGAATCATCTTTAGACATTAATAAAATAATATCACATCATTACCTTTTAAAGATATAATAATAGTATTATTATAATACACCCATGACCATTCACATATGATATCTTTTTTAACTTAATTTAACTATAATTAAAATTAGGTGTGTATGATAATTTTATTTCATTGAAATGAAAATTTTCATCATTTAATGATTTAGATGATAACTATTTTGATTTTTACTTAATATAAAATTTTCAACAAAAAAAAGTGTTAGAATAAGATAAATAGGTAGGTTGTTATGTAAAAATATTTAAGTGAATTTTGTTTTATTAAAAGTTGAAATAAATTATTTTTCATCTTAAACTATCTAAAATAATATAAAATATTATATTAATAAGTTTAAAATTAAAATAAATAATCTTTTAAAATCAATATTTACTTTTATCAAACAATATATTTATATTCAATACTTATATATAATAATTTACTAAATAATTTTTAATATAAATTCAACACTTATAAAATTTAGCAATAAAAATTCAGTACTTCAATTTTTAATTTATGAAACGCACCCTTATTTAAAAATAATTTTTTATAAAATAAAAATGTTTTTCTTATAATGTTTTAATGTTGTCAAATATTTCTTTCTCTTTCTCTTTTAATTTTCTATTTCAAAGTTTATTTTAATTAAATACAAAAGTTTGATAACACCATTAAAAGTGGTTATAATTTTTCAATTTTCAGCTTTTTGCTAAAGGTTTTTTAAAAAAATTAGTTGGGATTTCAATTTTTTTTCAATTTTCAATTTATGAATTTTATCAGTTTTATTTTTAATTATCGATTTTAGCATTTTCAAATTTCAATTTTTTTTGGCATATTAGTTTCATCGTGTTTGCTTATATATATATATATATATATATATATATATATATATAAGTTTTAATTAATTTTAAAGTAAGTTAACTAAAGTTAAAAAATATTATATATAAATGAATGTATAATGATATTTGTATGAATTTAAAATGATATGATACTATCTGGCTAAAATTTATATTTTAGAATAATTTTAATTTAAGTTATTCCAATGCACTTAACTTAGGTTTAAATTTTACTATTCAAACTTTGCCTGAATATTTTTTAATTTTATAATATATTTATTTTGTTTTTTATGCATTACGTAGTTTATATAAAAAATTAATATATAATATTATAATTTAAATATTAAAATATGTTTAAATTTTAATAAAATATATTAAAATACTAAATACTAACTATACATAATATTTTTAGATAATATGATTAAATCAAACATTTACAAATATTAGAAACTTGGATAAAATATAGGGCACTTATTTCGGATAGGACTAGGCTTATATAAAAATTTATGGTGTTGCACCAAACATATGCCCAACCTAACAGATGAACTAAGGTAGTTAGTATCGTATATGTGGATATATCGTTTTGGTCCTGATCTTAGTACGTATCGATATTAGTGTGTTTCGGTGTAATGTTTCGAGTTTATTGATATTTTTTAAATATTTTGCACATATATAAATTTATAATCTAATTTATAATTTCTTTATAAATTATATATTATACATGCATGCAAATATATTTATATGTAAATATAAGTTTTAAAATTATTAATTCTGTTCAATAAATTAATTTAATAACTGTATTTTAATTTTAAATGTAATTATAGAAAAATTAAAAATAATTATGATAAAAATTAAAAGTCAATTTAAAATATTAAAATTTTACATCAGCTAGAACAATCTACATATATAAGTCAGTATAGGCTGAAATGGGTCGAAACACACTAACACAATAGAAACGCACATAAATTTTTATAGGAGCAGAACATGAATTACTTAATACCAATTTAGAACCAAAGCGGCACATATTGACTAATACTGTACGATACTAACTACCCTGCGATGAACACTTCTACTAGCCAGTTTTTCATTTTCATTTTTATTTATTCTCTAATTATCAATGAAAATTTTACAATTATTATTTTATCTTACAATATTGCTATTGAAAATACATAGGTAATGGCGCTGTATGTTATTGGGAACCTCAATGCAGTATTATCTCTTGAACATCAGAAAGAAATCATTCGTTACATCTATAATCATCAGGTAGAGTATTGAGATTCAAATAAAGAAACTTATAAACCAACTGTTTCTATACTGAGGAATATTAAAAGCACAAAATCCTTATTCTTTCCATTTCCCTCTTGAACAAAATAAGTAACAAAATTGCATATCATGAACTTCATGTAGAGTTTATTTCGAATTGCAGAATGAAGATGGAGGTTGGGGACTACACATTGAGGGTCATAGTACAATGTTTGGAACTGCATTAAGCTATATTACCTTAAGGTTGCTGGGAGAGGGGATTGAAGATGATGAGGAAATGGCTGTTTCTAAAGGTCGAAAATGGATACTTGACCATGGTGGTCTAGTGGCGATTCCGTCTTGGGGAAAGTTCTGGGTCACGGTACATATTATATGGCCAGCTTTAATTATAACTTAAATGCAAAGTTAAACATTCAATTCCAAAGTAGTGTTATCTATGTTGAATACAGGTACTTGGAGTGTATGAATGGGCCGGTTGCAATCCTATGCCTCCAGAATTTTGGCTTCTACCTAACCTCTTTCCAATCCATCCAGGTTTTCCTAATATATTTTAATTCTTGGCTTAATATATTACATGAGCATGAGTATGTTTCAGACCCTACCAAGTGATCCTATATTGATGAAATGCAGGCAAAATGTTATGTTACTGTCGATTAGTTTACATGCCAATGTCATACTTATATGGGAAGAGATTTGTTGGTCCAATCACTAGTTTGATTAAACAAATAAGGCAAGAGCTATACAATCAACCTTACCATGAAATAAATTGGAATGCAGCTCGAAACACTGTTGCCAAGGTGCTTTTCCTTTTAGGGAATGTTTAATCTTACTTATTATTTTTTATTGTCATAATAATCTATTTGGCACTTCAATTTTACAAAAAAAAAGAAGTTAATTTAACCTTTTATTTAATTTTTCATTTTTGAACCGTTAAACTTGCATTATTTGTCAGATCACTCCAAATTTGATGGAAGTTACATCTGCTAACTTTGCTTATATGTCAGTCCACCTGTATTGTATTCTATATTAGTAATTAATTAATTATTAAAAATTAAAAGAAAAAAATATTTATTATAATTTTATTCATTTTAATAATTTTAATTAACTGATGTATTTTGAGGTAATTTAACAAATAATATAAATTTAAAGATTAAGAGAAAACTTATGTTAGCTTCATAGTTAAGGTGTTCATAGCTCTTAAGTGTGACATAGGTTCAAGTCGTGTTAGTTGAAAAATTAATAAAATGATTTTTAAAAAAAAAATGAAACAACAAATAAATGATTATGAGATTTTAAGTTTGATCGATATATATGTAGCCAAATACTAAACTTCATATGGGTTTTGTTTCAGGAGGATCTTTACTATCCACATCCTCCTATTCAAGATCTAACATGGGGTCTTCTCTACCATGTCGGCGAACCATTATTAACACGATGGCCATTCTCTATGTTGAGAGATAAGGCAATGAAAGTTGCAATCCAACATGTACATTATGAAGATGAGAACAGCAGATACCTCTGTATTGGGTGTGTAGAAAAGGTATTATGTCTAATAGCCTGTTGGGTTGAAGACCCAAACTCAGAAGCATATAAGCGTCACTTAGCAAGATTGCCAGATTACTATTGGATTGCAGAAGATGGATTGAAAATGCAGGTTAAAGATCAATCCCATGTTTTAGGAATTGAGAAATTTGTATATAATCTTTTGTTAATTCCAACGGTACTTATGATAAACAATATTGATATACCAGTTCCCTTTATATTATGCAGACTTTCGGCTGTCAAATGTGGGATGCAGCTTTTGCTATTCAGGCTATCATGTCGAGTGATCTAAGTGAGGAATATGGTCCAACTCTTCGCAAGGCACATGACTTTCTAAAAGCTTCACAGGTTAACTCTTTAGTTTCCAATATTGTTTTGCATTAGCAGTGGCCATCTGAACCTTGAAATGTAGCTTAATCAACTAAATGATATTATCTTCAAAGGTACGAGAAAACCCTTCTGGCAACTTCTCAGCTATGTACCGACATATATCAAAAGGTTCATGGACTTTCTCTACACAAGATCATGGCTGGCAAGTCTCTGATTGTACTGCAGAAGGGTTAAAGGTAATAATCAAACCCCACCAGTTATACAAGTAATGCCATGTTTTTCTTGATTTTTGGTAAAGATGAATATACAAGTATTGGAAATGTGTTATCTACTACAGTGTTCACTTTTGTTTTCACAAATGCCAACTAACCTTGTTGGAGAAAAACTGGAAACTGGGAGATTCTACGACGCTGTTAATGTCATACTTTCCCTACAAGTAAGAACCCAATGTTAAGGACATTTCACTTAAGATGCAAATAATGAGTAGCCATCCAATTTTTGTTAGAATCAAGTCCTAATAATGAACATTTTTTAACCTTTAATGTAGAGCAACAATGGCGGTTTCCCGGCCTGGGAGCCTCAAAGAGCTTATGGTTGGCTAGAGGTAATTCATCTGGCATCATTTATCCACTTCATTTTTTTTACTGCTTTTAAAATCATACCATATTTCTAACAACTACTTTTTTTCCTTTCCATAGCAATTCAATCCTACTGAGTTCTTTGAAGACACTCTCATAGAAAGAGAGTAAGCATTCTTCAGTGCAATTGCTTTTAGCCAATAATATTAGTATTTACTCCAACATTCATACTTTCTCCACTCTAGGTATGTAGAATGTACTTCTTCAGCAATTCAAGCTCTTTCACTCTTTCGAAAACTACATCCCAAGCATCGAAGGGTCGACATCGATCGTTGCATAGCAAAGGGGATTCAATACATTGAAGATACACAAAATCCAGATGGTTCATGGTAGACTATACCTTATATTCTCAATATAATCAATGATGATGTCTATGATTCAAAAAGAACAATCATATATATATGATAGTATGATGAAACAGGTATGGTTGTTGGGGAATTTGCTACACTTATGGAACATGGTTTGCAGTGGAAGGGTTGGCAGCCTGCGGTAAAAACTACCAGAACAGTCCTTCAATGCGCAAAGCTTGTGAGTTTTTATTGTCAAAGCAGTTGCAGAACGGTGCATGGGGGGAGAGCTACCTCTCTAGCCAAACCAAGGCATGAACAATCAGCCTACCTTTTCAATATACATACAATCTATGTTGCTTTGAGTCTTCATTTTTCTTAAAGTACCTTAACCAATATGGATATAACTTGCAAAAACCCTTTAAAGAAAATCTTAAAAAATCTGATCTTACCATTGTCAAAATGTTAATCCCTTATTGAATACTCATACTCGGTAGCAAATAATCTAAAATAGAACAAATGGATGCATAATTGAATGTTATAAACAGCAAATACTTCAGTTCTCAATTCCATTTATAGGTATATACCAACTTGGAGGGAAATCGTGCAAATTTAGTCCAAACAGCATGGGCATTGTTATCCCTCATTGATGCCGGACAGGTGAGTCTGAAGTACTTAAAGTTTTATTCTATGTCAATTTGACTCTACATTTTTCTAAAGTTACTTATATCTGACACATGAGTATGGGTCTATGACCCCTAAGGATCTTCCAAATACATAAAAAAATGGAAAATCTGACTATACCCATGTAAAGCACTTACCTGTATGCAACACATCTGAATTCGTATAACATAGATTTTAACCATTCAAACATTCATGATTCAGTGCAAAATTTAGAAAATCTAACTAAATCATGAAGTTTGTTCACCCTTTATACGCTTAAACAAATCAACTGTTGCTTTTCCAACTTGAAATCATCAAAGAATAATAGAGCTTTTCTTGCTGAATTGCCTTACTTTAACTGGATATCCATCTATAAAGCCAGCTCTTAAGTAATGTTCCATCGTGTTGTAGGCTGATGTGGATCCTACACCAATTCATCGTGGAATAAAGGTCCTGATTAATTCACAGATGGAAGATGGCGACTTCCCTCAACAGGTAAAAATATGAATCATCATTTTCTTATCTGTGTTCGAGACTTATGTTTGAACATGAATATGAAGATATGATCTCTAAAATTTCTCCATATACATGGAAAAAATTCACCACACCATTCTAAATATACACCCATTTTTAAGAGTCACATTTTATTCTGAGCAGCAGAAGTCTTAAGGATCTTAATGATTGTTTTCAATAGGAAATTACAGGAGTATTTATGAGAAATTGCTCACTGCATTACTCCTCATTCCGAAACATCTTTCCCATATGGGCGCTTGGAGAATATCGTCGGCAGATTCTATTTGCATGAATTTGGTTCATCTTCAGCAATACGACGATAATATGTAAAATATCTCAAAAAAATGGACAAATGCATCGCCCTGTTTATTCTTCTGTTAAATTTACGCCAATGATTTATAGGTTTTTTTACTTGTCTTTGAGATTGTAAAATGTGTCCTCTCAAGGTGGTCTTCAAACTAGTCCATCTATCCCTCCAATGCGAAGTGTATACAAAATAGTCAAGAAAACAACTAAACTGAAACACAGATAGCAGAAGAACTTTTCATGTAACATATTCCATGGACCTAATTAAGAAGATCCATATATATAGTATAATATGGTGTTGTTTGCAAAGTTGTTGTTTCCAGTTTCTGTCTTCCGAAAATCTTTTTCTAGACTTTTCCCCCCTCAACTCAACACAATGTTAAGTTTCAATAGAAATTAAATTATGCCGCTACTCAAAAGAAAGGTAATCATAATCCATCCTAGAAAAAAGAATTATATATGATAGGGTCTTGTTGTCCCATCTCAAACTAAAAGATTTAGGACTAATAACATCATATATTTTGGAGAAGAATTTCATAAGCATGCAAAGAAGCAGCTATCATTTTAAACTGAAACTAAAATTATAAAAATCCTCAAAATTACAAATTACAGAACTTTAAGTCTCCAAATTTCAAATATTATTCATAAGGGTAATCTACAAAAATAGTCACTCTTGTTTGCTTTAGCTTACATTTTAGTAACTTATCTTTGCAATGTTATGTTTTAGTGATAAAGAATGATGTGCATGAATGCGGGAGCGGATTGTAAAGTTTGTCAAAGTCGGGAATTTATCCTACATCTCTAGACATGTAAACTGAAACAACGAAAACAGATTAGTTGTCACAAAGGAGAGTCAAACGAAATTAAAACAAAAAGAAAGATGAACCGATTGGTAAAGAGTCAATAGAGAATGAATTAGAGTTTCTTGGATGGAAAGAAACCGTCCTTGGGCTTCAAGAAAATGCCCTAACCAGATCTGGAAAAACAAAGCACAAACAAATTTGTTAGAAGTGATTTTAAAGACAAAAACAAACTGTTTTGTGCAAGAATGTTTGAAACAACAAGAAAATGTTAAAACTCCTAATTTGATGTGTTTCTTGATGGAACAAGATAAGAGAACGTCTTTCTTGAAGCAACTTTAACCTAAAACGAAAATCAATAAAATCAGCAAGCCAAAACAACAATACCTAACTTAAATAAGCAAGAAACAATAAATTAAGGATAAAAAGAAGAAGATGGTGTCCTAAGAAGCCTTGGAAACATTAAGAATCCACAACTCCTTTCAATAACTCTAATTCCCCTCTAAGAAAGAGATCTTGGCAAGAAAAAGCTTGAAGATAATTCCCACAACCTAAAAGATTGTTAAAACAGCTTCTAAAAGAAACTCAAGAGCAAGTCTTGAAGAAAAACTCAAAGAGAATTATTATTAACTCAAGAAATCAATTGTATGTCTATAAGGGTGAACGTTCATGCTACTTATAGGCCCCTAAAATAAGTTTTCCTAACCCTAATAGAATACCTAACATGACAACTCTTCAAATAAAAAAAACAAAATAATTCTAAGTATGGACTTTTAATGGGAATTCAGCCAAAGGAATTAAATGAGCTCTTTGGGCTGAATTCTTACATGATGGTCCACCTATTAAAATAAAATTGGACCTATAGTTTAAATATTTTACAATTTGGGCCACTTTGATAATTTGGCCTAATATTCAATTAAATTACTTTCCAAACTTCAGGATGGGCTTGTAGACATCTTAATGGGCTATTTTTTCAAGAACTTGGTCTTGTGATTCGTTTGCTCTCGAAATTAGCTCGTTCAAGCTCATACATGAAATCCAATACGCCTTGTCTGCAAGATTTGGTTTCTTAGACAGTTAGAGTATATTGTAAGTAGCTGCAGTTAGTTTGTTTTGGTTGTTAGCTTTTATGTTAACTGTGGTTAACATACAATGTATTAGTATAAGTATGAAGCTCAGCAGAAAATGAAGATCATGTAAAATTTCATTTTGACATCATTTCAAAGAACTAGCTTCTCATCTATTTTTAAATTCGTTTCTTCTCTGTATTCTTTACCTTTTTTCTAGTATTTCTTTCATGGTATCAGTCGCCTAAGGTACTGGTGCGCTTCTTGCTATGCTCTCATGGCCACAAATTCTGTTTCTGTTGATGGTCATTCTCCACCTGTCTGTGCTGTGACACCTTTGCTGCATTCTGAATCTGGTACGGTTCGTTTGATTCAAAGTTTTCCTAAACATGATACGATTAAATTGGATGATGGCAACTTCATCCAGTGGCAGCAATATGTTAAACTAATTTCAGAAGGATATAATCTCTCTAGATTTGTTAACGGATCTCGTTCGTCTCTGCCACAATTTGTACTGAGTCCGGATGGCCAGATGGTTTTGAATTCAAAGGCTTCCGTTTTTCATCAGTAGGATAGACTTCTTGCATCTTGGTTACTCTCCACAATCAGTGGTTCGTTATTGTTGTGCTATACTGATGTGCGAACATCTAATGATGTCTGGACCACTGTTAATCTCATGTTTGTCGCCATGACTAGTGCTCGATTATCTTGAATCAAACACAATACACATTCGATCAAGAAAGGTATAATGACGATCAAAGAATATGTTGTGAAGATTCAAAATACCTGCGCTCTCCTTGCGGCCTCTGGCCACTACGTTTTGGACTCCGAGAAGGTGGAGATTGTTCTCACGGGGTTGTTGTCGGAGTATGACGCGTTGGTTACCCTTGCGTCGTTCTCCTCTGAACCCCTCCAACTGCGTCAATTGATAGATATTATTCTTGAGTTTGAAACGAGACAACAACACTTGGTTGTCGACACTCCTTATCATGCGAATCTCGTTGAGTCGATTGGCTGACTCCTCTAGGTCCGTTTGGTCCTCGCCTGGTGGTCCTGGTCATGGTTTCAGGGGTCGTGTGCAATGCCAGATCTGTGGCCACTTTGGTCACCTTGTACAACGGTGCTTTTATCAGTTTAATCGAAGCTATGAAGGTCCGGCACCGACGTTGGTTAGTTCATCTTTTAATCAAAATTTTGGTGCAGTGCGTAGTGGTGGTTACTAGCAGCATTTTGCGCCTCAAGTGCCATCATCAAATTTTGGCAGTGGCGACGATTACCAACCGCAATTGACGCCTCAAGTACTGTCATCGAATTTTGGCAGAAACGGAAATAGGTTGTTCTCTCCCTCTCATTTTTCTAATAGTGATACTAACCCTAATGTTTCTTCATTTAGGCTGGTGGTTCATCATGTCCATTTTGTTGATAATGAGCTGACTCTTCCACATAGATTTGGGCCTCAAAACTCTAGCCATGTGGGTTATGACAATGGTGGGTTGTCTATGTCTCATTTGGGCAATCAAATATCAACTCCAAGAGGTCATGATCAGTGGGCCTCAATTTTGCTGCGGGTACCTTGGTCCATTAAGCCTAGGGCTCGTATTTCTCATGATCAGCCACTTGATTTTACGACAGTACGTCAATATTTTTCTTCAGAATCACGTCCTAATGTTGGGTTTCCTCGCATTCCTGATGTGTCAGGCCTTGAATCTTCCACTGGTACTAACTCTCAAATGCACTTGGCCCAATATTGCTCTCCCGTTCAAAACATGGGTACTTCGACGTATTATCCTGACTCGGGGGCTACGCACCATGTGTGCAAGGAGGATTCTGCTCTAAACGATTCCACACACTATTCAGGTACTTCTTCTATTTTAGTGGGTGATGTGACTCGTATTCCAATTAAGAGCATTGGATCTTTTACTTTGGGTGCGAAAAATAGGTTACTTCATCTCTCTAATGTTTTACTTGTATCGACCATCCGCAAGAATTTATTATCTGTCTCTCAATTTGCTCATGAAAATGATGTGTTTTTTGAATTCCATCATTTTCATTGTCTAATAAAGGACATACAGACTCAGGATATCTTGCTGTGAGGCCACACTCGTGATGGGTTGTATCAATTTTCCCAAGGGTCTTCTGATGGTAGTTGTGCGTATCTTTCTGTCCATCACACTAGTGTTAATTCATATTCTGTGGAGAACAAAGTTTTTTAGCTTTGGCATCGGCAGTTGGGTCATCCGTCTAACCGTATTGCTCAATATGTGTTAGATAAATGTCATGTTGTTTCTAATAAGGATGTTCTTGGGTCTATATGTACTTCCTATCAAAAATGCAAATCTCACAAATTACCATTTTCTGCATCTACTACTCAATATACTTGTTCTTTTGAGTTAGTTGTGTCAGATTTGTGGGGGCCTACTTTTGTTGAATGTGGTAACAACTTGTATTATATTCGTTTGTTGATATGTTTAGTCGTTTCACTTGGCTTTATCTTATTTAGAAAAAATCCAAAGTGCTTTCTTTAGTTTCAAAAAATGGTGAAAACCCAATTTAGGAAGGAAATTAATCAATTTTAAAGTGATTGGGGTGACGAGTATCCTGCTTTCACATCTGTCATTGCTCAACATGGCATTACCCATCAAGTCTCCTATCCTCATACATCTGAGCAGAATAGAGTCGTGGAGTGAAAGTATCGCCATATTGTTGAGGTCGGTCTTACACTACACGCTCAAGCCAATCTATATTTGTGATTCTGGGGGTACGCCTTCACATGTGCGGTGCATTTAATAAACAGACTCCCTACGATTGTCTTGAAGGGAAACTCTCTATGCATGGTTCTTTATGGTAAAGGTCCTTCTTATGATCATCTATGCTTGTTTGGATGCTGCTAGTTTCCTTATCTTCAACCCTTTCACAATCATAAATTGGAATTTCGATCTCAACCATGCATATTTTTAGGATATAGTTCTTAGCACAAAAGGTATTAGTGTCTTACACCGACGGTAAAGTTGTCATTTCTCACCACTTTGTTTTTTATGAATATCGATTTTTGTATCCTGATCAACCTCTGTCTACTAACCCAATGAGTGAGCATGTTTCTACATATATTCCTATTGTGCAGCCTATCTCTTCCTCTTCTACTCTCTCTGATGGTCATTCTACGGATGTTTCCCGTGATACATCAACTGGTGATGCTATAGACTTAGCTCATTTGACTGAAGATTTGTTTTTACATCGGGGCCTATCCTTCCCAGATACCACACGGTCTAGTTCGGTCGCTCCATTTCCTCTACACCTCTGCCACTTGGTAATACTCATTAGATGGTTACTCACTCCAAAGTAGACATTTTTAAACCTAAAGTCTTAGTTGTCAAAGTTTCTAAGCATGAGCCGTGCACAATTGATGAAACTTTTGCTCATGAGGAATGGAAAACAACAACTCAGGTTGAGTATGACGCGTTGATTCGTAATCGCACTTGAGAGTTAGTTTCTTTACCATCCGGAAGAAAGGTAATTAGTTGTAAGTGGTTATTTAAGGTTAGAAGAAATCCTGATGGTACTATAGCTTGCCGTAAGAGTCGTTTAGTTGCTAAAGGATGTTCTCACGTACCAGAATGTGATTTTAGAGAAATGTTTAGTCTAGTCGTTAAGTCAGCTACTATTCGAACTATTCTGTCTATTGCAGTCTCCAAACACTGGCAACTTCGACAAGTTGATGTCAACAATGTGTTTCTTAATAATGATCTTACTTTAGAGGTTTATATGCAACAACCTCCAGGATAGGTAAAATATGGTAATGATGGAAAACCACTTGTGTGTCAGTTAACAAAAGCTTTGTATGGGTTGTGGCAAGCTCCACGTGCCTGGTTTGATAAGCTAAAGAACTCTCTTATCTCATTAGAATTTTTTCTTTCAAAGCCTGATGCCTCTCTGTTTATTCGTGTTACCAGCAAGACCACTATGTATGTCCTCGTCTATGTGGATGATAGTATTGTTATGAGAAATTCGTCTGAGGATATTAATATGTTTGTTCGATAACTTCACATTGAGTTCTCTCTTAAGGGCATGGGAGACCTACATTATTTTTTGGGGGTTGAGGTTACTCGTTCTACTACTGGGAACCTTCATCTATGTCAGCGTAAGTATGTCTTTGACCTTCTTGACCAATTCTCTTTGACTAATGCCAAAACAGATCATACCCCTATGGTTAGTTCTTCCACTTTGTCTAAACATGATGGTCTGCTCCTTGATGATCCTACAGAATATAGTAGTCTCACTAGTGTGTTACAATATGTTGTTCTAACTCAACCTGATATTACATATGTTGTTAACCGTCTTTGTCAATTCAAGCATGCCCCAATAGATATTCATATGGTTGCTTTAAAACGGGTTTTACATTATCTATGTGGTACTATTGATCATGGGCTGGTATTTCACCCTTCTAACTGACTATCATTGGTCGATTATGTTGATGCCAACTGGGGATTGAATTTTGATGATCGACGGTCCACCACCAGTTATTGTATTTACTTTAGAGACAACCCTATTTCCTGGTGCTCGAAAAAGCAGCAAGTTGTGTCTCGTTCCACTGCTGAAGCTGAACATTGAGGATTGGCTGCTGGTGCATCCGACGTCATGTGAATTATTTTGTTGTTCCAAGAACTAAATTTTTGTCGCATTAATATTCCTGCTATTTTGTGTGATAACTTTGGTGCTGTCGCTGTAGTTGCTAATCCAGTTTTACACTCTTAACTTCAAGCATGTTGAACTTGATCTATTTTTTGTCCGTGAGAAAGTGGTTGTTGGTTCACTTCTTGTTGAGGAGGTTCTCGCATGTGATTAAGTTGCTGATATTCTCACAAAGCCATTATCTATCTCTTTGTTTGCTCGTTTTAGAAATCTTCTTCGTGTTCTCGAAGTTCAGGAAGTTCGTTGAATGTTAAAGTATACTGTAAGTAGTTGCAATTAGTTTGTTTTGGTTGTTAGCTTTTCTGTTAACAACGGTTAACATACAATGTATTAGTATAAGTATGTAGCTCAATAGAAAATGAAGATTATGTACAATTTCATTTTGACAGTATTTCAAAGAATTAATTTCTCATCTATTTTCAGATTCGTTTCTTCTCTATATTCTTTATCTTTTTCCAATATTTCTTTCATGGACTAAGATTTTCAAGATTTGAAATCTTGATTTTCTTAATTCTTAAAATTGCTCGAAATAGAAAAATTGGACCAAGATTTGATTTCTTTATTTTCTTAAAATTAAGAAATTGAATCTTGATTTTCTTTTTCGGTCGTGTGTACATCTAGGGCCTTGGTAATAAAGTCTTGGATTGTCCCGTTCAATTTTGCTCAAATTTTCTTGGCCTTCGACCTTGTTATTGGGCCTTGAGGAAATTTGAGCCCATCACGTTCATGAGCCTTATTTTGGGCCTTGAGACTCGTATCATTTAGTCACTTACGTTATCGTTTTATGAGAATCCAAACGGGCCTTGAGTTCTGTTACCTCCCTAATGACGGTCCTATGTGAGAATCCAAATGAGTTTTAAATGCCAACTTGGATGCCTTACGTGGTAGTCCAAATTAAATTTATTTAATTAAAAACCTATTTTCATCCCAGCAAGTGGACATCAAAGTTGGCATTTAAAACCTATTTGGATTGCCACGTAGGACTGCCATTAGGGAGGTAACGGAGCTTAACGATAGTGTTAGGCATCGACCCGATTAAGCAACAAGTTACAAAAATAGCGGAATAAATTGAGAAATTGAACACACAAATTTAACGTGGAAAAACCCCTCCAAAGAGGATAAAAAACCACGGAAAAATATAATTTTACTATAATGGCAAAAGAACGAAGAGTACAAAAGATGGAGATAAAACTAAATTCCAAACCCCAAAAACAAAAAACCCTCAAAACGTAAAACAAATTCTCTAAATGTGTTATGAGTTCTAATCTCTAAATGGGGTGTGTTTTTTCTAAGGTTGTAAAAGAGCCTATTTATAGGTTAAATTCATATGTCAAATAATAATAAAATACTCTAAACTAATCAGTGTTTGACTGAAATAAATAAACAGAGTTTAACTAAAAGATTATTTTTCAAATTTGACTGAAAATAGGAGTCATACTTAACAAATCTCCACATTGACTCATATTTCTACAAGCCATCTTTGCCAAAGCCGGCCACGAGCCTATCTTGAACTATACAGGGAATTAACTGAGTCGAATCTATGCTTAGAAACTGGAAGACTTCTAGCCTTCGACTTGTACACTGCCAAATCAAAACTAACCCGGGTCTGATTTTCACGAACACAGTGCCCTAACTGTTCAAAACCTGCATCTAAAAGAGAACCTCTCTTCAACGAAACGATCATACATTTTTCCCTCTTATGACCAAGTTGCCTCCGCTCCAAACGAGTTGACTTCGACTCTGTAACGGATGAGGGACGTTCGATTTCACCGGTCTTTATAGAACCTTCCAGAATATAAAGACTACCAGTTTTTTTACCTTTTAACAAAATGAGAGCTCCACGAGATACTTTAATACCGCTCGACTAGATGTTGATTCTGCATCCTTTCAAGTCTAGAATACTCAAGGAGATGAGATTCTTTCGTAAATCAGGTACATACCTGTCATCTGAGAGTGTCATAATTGTCTCATCGTGTGTCATGATTTTAACAGTTCCAATACCAACTACCTTACTAGATGAATTGTTTCTGATGCGCACAACTCCACCTTCAATCGAACTGTATGTAGAGAACCATTTTCTATTGGGATACATGTGGAAAGAACATCCCGAATCTAGGATGCACTTGGACGTGAGCTTGGAGTTATCGCTCGTTGACACTAACAAGAAATCATCACCACTTTCATCGGCAAAATTAGCACCAGCTACATCTTCCTCGTTACTCTCAGCAGCTCTTTTATTTCATAGTTTATAACAATCTTCTTTGACGTGACCTAACTTTTTACAATAGCGACACCTTTTGTCTCGTTTCTTTAATGCTACCAAAATGAAAGCTTGCCTATTTGCCTTGCTATCCAAATGAAGCTCATTGTCGAATTAGTCTCTACTCAACAAATGACCCTTCACATCTTCGAACGAGATTTTGTCTCTGCCATAAATCAGAGTCTCCCTGAAAGACTTGAATGAAGGGGGTAAAGAGCACAATAATAGCATAGCTTGATCTTCATCATCAATATGAACCTTAACGTTCTTTAAATCATTTAAAAGAGTAATGAATTGACTGATGTGATCTCTAAGAAGCTCACCTTCGTTAATGCGAAACGTAGATAGATGTTGTTTCAACACTAAACGGTTAGCCAGAGACTTAGTCGCATAAAGAGTTTCTAACCTTTTCCACAAGGCGGATGAGGTCTTCTTCATCAATACCTCCTGCAATACCGTATTCGCGAGGCACAACTGGATTGCAGATATGGTATTTTCATCAAGCTCTTCCGATTCTATTTTATTTAGATTCTCAGGCTTTTTCCCGATAACAACCTTTTTCAAATCGGATTGAACTAGAATTGCCATCATCCGAACGTGCCACAGATTGAAATTTGTCTCACCATCGAACCTCTCAATTTCAAACTTTGTTGTTGCCATATCTGAATGGGCTGATCTATGAAAATTGAACTAGCTCTGATACCACTTGTTAGGTATCGACCCGATTAAGCAACAAGTTACAAAAATAGCGAAATAAATTGAGAAATTGAACACACAAATTGAACGTGGAAAAACCCCTCCAAAGAGGATAAAAAACCACGGGCAAAGATAATTTTACTATAATGGCAAAAGAACGAAGAGTACAAAAGATGGAGATAAAACTAAACCCCAAAAACAAAAAACCCTCAAAACGTAAACACAAAATTCTCTAAATATGTTATGAGTTCTAATCTCTAAATGGGGTGTGTTTTTTCTAATGTTGTAAAAGAACCTATTTATAGGTTAAATTCATATGTCAAATAATAATAAAATAATCTAAACTAATCGGTTTTGACTAAAATAAATAAACAAAGTTTATCTAAAAGATTATTTTTCAAATTTGACTGAAAATAGGAGTCATACTTAACAGATAGAGTGACCACTTCATAACATTTCAAACATAAGTGACTAAAATGTAACTGAGGCAAAAAGTGGCTATTTTATAGTTTACCCTATTCATAAATAAAAAATATCTTAATTTTTATTAAAAACCCAAAAAAACGTAAGTATGAATACTTATCAAATAGCTAACATCCAGTTATTTGGATTAAGTATAGTGTCAAACATTTAGATGAAAATTAAGAATACGAGGTATGAGTGTACTTTAATCTAATATACATAATATTTTACAAAGTAGTCTAGACTTTAACATGTTGTTTATTTGCTTAGGTTTTAAAATAACATTTTGATAATAGCTAACTACAACTACAACTATAACCCTGAGGCTCCGCCTCTAGGCTGCCCCATTGTATGCATATTACGACTGAGAAACAAAGTTGCCTTAGCACGACAAATTCTGGCCTGGTCCCTCTTCAAACTCCCAAATTTTCTCTATTTACCTGCAACACATAATAGCACACATACAAGTTCTAATGAACTTAGTGAGTTCTCATACCTTTTCAACATTGCGCTAGCACACTGGTATTTCATAGCTTAGAATTCAGGTTAGACTTGTCTGAATTAGGATGGTTCATCGATCTTATTGGCGTAGTATTCACATCACCTGAACTAGCTCACTTGTACTTGGCATGTTGTCTTTAACGTCACCATTGCTTATTTACTTACTCCTCTAGGAGAATAATTCATCTTAATCGATTACATTTGTCTTACTACTAATGTCACAAAGACAAAAGTTTGCACAATTGGCTATATAAAGCCTCGCACACATAAGGATTCCACTGATATGATTTCATAGATGTAATATCGAAATGTCGATTCATATATGTTTACTTTCTTGGGAGGGATTCCTTACAGATTTTCAGTTTTGGATTTATGAAGGAAAACCCATAGATATTTTCTAACACATCGTGCACCAATGAATCCAAACAACCAAATAAGACAAACCTAGCAAATAATTCCTACTGTAAAATACCATTAGTAGCTTGTTCCATGGACTCAAATTCACATTACGATACTTCTGGATTCATGTTCAGACCTACATTTACGGATTCACACTTTTTGAAACATGTCGACAAATTCATAAGGAAAATATCATTACAAATGAATAAAGATATACTCATCTCAATCAGAAGACCAATCTGGCGGACTGTTGTTTCCTACCTCTATTCGCAACAATAGATAACCCATTCAAAATTGTCCACCCTAAGAAATAGATAACCTATAGGTGAATTCTTAAGAGTGAATCCTCTATTTGCAGAATCATACATGCAAGATAGTCCTGACTGATTGTCATATCTAATGTAAAACCTTACACCTGACCCGATCGCCAAATCTGGATTATAGAGCGCTACTCTCCACATCTTAAATTAACTAGCACAATTATTAATATAGTTCGCATATATAGTGCAGAAGAAATAACATTTATAACACCTTTACTAATTGACTTCATAAATTTATAGAATAAATTTCAATGATAATTTAAGGTACAACAATTTCACAAAGTAACTTCAATCTATTCATTAGTTTCTTGACATTAGAATTATATACTAACCACTTAATTAAAAATACGACTGAGACCATGAGGCTTCGCCTTTAGGTCGTCCCGCTATATGCAAATTACATCTAAGGATTATGTCTGTCTGAACATAGCAGATTTTGGCTAAGTCCCTCAAGAACTCTCAAATTTCCCTTTTTACCTGTAATACATTATAACACATGGTTAAGTTCTAAAGAACTTAGCGAGTTCATACCTTATTGATGCAACGATAACCCGCTTGCATTTTATGGCCTAAAATTCATGTTTCATTTGTTTGCATTATGATAGTACGCCGATTTTATTGGTGTGGTATTTATGTCACATGAACTTGCTTACTTGAACTTGGCACATCATCCTCAACGGTATCACCGCTTGTTTACTCATGCATTCTGGAGAAATAATTCATATCATTTGATTGCAGTTGATTTATTGCTAATAACTTAAAAACAAAGGATGCCATGTACGGTTATATGGAGCCTAGAACACATACAACTCCTACTGATGAGATCTCATAGATGCAAGACCAAGATACCGACTTAATAGCAATTGATCTCTTGACAAATTATCTCTACAGATTCTATCTTCACTAGTTGCATTTGTTGTTCCTTATACATCTATTTCCTTGAGAGGATATCCTTGTGGTTACGTACTTGCAAACTTTTGAAATTTAACCTATAGGTAATTTCCATATCACGCCTTGCACCAGTAATTACAAATAACCCCATAAAATTGATCTTGGCGAATAGTCCCTATTGTGAACTATTGTTATTGGCATGTTGTAACGAACTAAGATTCATATTACAATCCTCATAGATTCTTGTTTCAGATCCAAGTATGCAAATTCATGCTTTTTAAAATGTACAAGCGAATTCATAAAGAAGGCCCCGTTACAACTTAATAATGCAAGTCTACTCACCTCAATCGAGTAGACAGATTTGACAGCCCGTCTCATCCTGGCTCTATTTTGCAATAACAAATAACCCATTCTTAGTAGTCTTTTGTTTAAATCAGATAACATGTAGGCAGATTCTTAAGAACGAATCCCCTATTTGTGAAATCATACTTGCAAGATAGTCTTTACTGACTGTCATAACTTTCATATACGGGCTCATACATACAGATAGCTCACACAAAATAATAGATTACAAGAGAACAAATTCCGGACTCAAATGGTCGTTTCTTTCCGTTGAGCTTTGTATATTTAATATCTCTTCACTTTCTATGTCCCTTCTTAAATCTTATCTTCACATAGTCATTAATCGCTTCATTTACCTTACTAATAGACTTTAAAATTTTATTTCGTACTTACTGAATTTATCACCACCTTTCGGCGGGGTTGACTACGCCCATTACTTAACACAGAGTTCACCCATATCTTCCTTACTTTAGGGTGCTATCTATACATGCCTATAACACATATCCTTAATTCGCCACTTATTCTAGCTCGTTCTGGCTTCATTATTCTTTTCTTGTTATAATGCGAGGTTTGTCATTTCATTTACATATGGTACCTTTCTTTTAGAGTTCGCTGGATACGTAGTTTCTTCTACTTGTCCATACATTATATCTTACACTTGCCTTACCCTTAGAGTCCTATCTTTAGTTTGCTTTTAGAGGACTGTTTATGCCATTGTTTCCTAATTCCTTACACGCCATTCATTCAGAATTTTCTATGAAGACATTTCATTATTTAAATAGCCGCAAATGCTTCCTTTGTATTTGCCACAAGGGTTTTCTTTTACAAAGTTGCCACTAAGGTATCTTGTCCTTTGCGCCATAAAGGCTTTCTTCATAGATATTTCCACAAAGGCTTTCCTTTGACAGACATTGCCACAAAGGTATTTCCTTGTAGAGATTTGCCATAAAGGCGTTCTTAAACAGAGGTTGCCACAAAAGGCTTACATTTTCAAAGTTCTACCACAAAGGCTTTCCTTTATATTTAGTACTCGCTGCAAAGGCTTTCCTATCTAGAGTTTTTCCATAAAAGTTGTCCTTTACATGCAATACTCGTCACAAGGGCTTTCCTGTCCAAAGTTTTTGCACAACCTCCGTATCTAGAAAGGTGGAAGGGAGGAAATGGAGGAAACTATTGGGATGTAAATGTGATGGGAGAAATGCATGGAGAAAATGAAATGATATGTGAATTTACTCCGGTAAGGCATGTAAATGAAAACCGTGATTGGTGAATGTCCGGGCCTTGTAAAGGAACACATAAGTGTTTGAATTAACAAGGAGGATTTGTAGAGGTTCGGTTGGATAAATGAATATTGGCACTAAGGAGCAATATCGTGAATATGAAACTATAGCTCTTCGGAGCATCGAATGGATCAGAAGCTAACACAAGGAAGGGGTCCATGAACTATTCCATGCAAGCATACATGTATTACGTAAAGGTTCTGCACGTGAATAGTGCTTAGTTGGGATGAGTATTTGCATGAAATGTACTTAGCAATAATAAATATCAACATGTGAACTATCTCTAGTTATGTTTTGAAATTACCTGTGATTTGTAACTGGATATAGTTAATATTTGCATAAAAACTGAAGTTAATGGTGACTTGTACTTAAAAGTGAACATTATCCAACAATGAACAATAATTGATTTGTGATATGTATAAAAATTGGTTTACTGATTCGTATTGAATGGCGTAACCACTGAAACCTTTATTTTTTATTTTACATAATGATTTCTTTTTTTCAGTAACATCTTCATTTGTCGGTTGACTTGTCAAATTGGGGTGTTGCAAATTGCATGTTTGACAAAAAATAAACACATACTTCAGGATTCTCAATCAATTAGTCACAATAATAACATAATCAAAGCACCATGCAATTCAAACAAAAAAAAAGAATTTTTTTCGAGATTATAAAATGAAATAAAAAACAAACAAAACATAAAAAACACGCAAATTAATCCTATGTACTTCCCCCGACACTTTAAAGCATACATTATCCTCAATATAAAAATATAAAGTGTAAACAAGAAAACTTCCCTGAAAAAGTTCGCATCCTTGTCGTCAACTGTCATTAAGATCCCGTGTGTTCTAAGCGTACGAAAAGATACCTAACGAAAATAAAAACACTACGATCAAATAACATGAAACATAATACTACCAACGCAAAATAAAAACAGGAAAAAGAAGTGTTGACAATATAACACCCCTAACCCATTTTCATCACTGGATTAAGGTTACAGAGTATTACCGTACAAAACAAAACATTCAACTTCAATACAGAACAATTATGCAATTTAAATATTATCATTTAATAACTCAATCTAATTTTGGTAAAAATACACTTACGGGCTTTAAACCGAGCCTACAGGGCCCTAAAAGCAGTTTGGGAACATCCAGGGATCAATTTGAAACAAAACATAAAATTTTGGAAAAACTTGAAAATTTTAGAAATAAGGGTCACATGCCCATGTCCCAACCTGTGTGTTCGCTCATGTGGGTATTCGAACTAGGGCAACACGGTCGTGTGCCAAACCATGTGTATATTAAAAATATGGCCACACGACCGTGTCGTAGGCCATGTTACATACTAACTTGAAGCACACGGCCATGTGGAGTGATCATGTGTGACACATAACTGTGTGGCAACCTGTGTCCCAGGCCGTGTGCAGCATAAGTTGCCCCTAAAACAAGCCAAATCAAACCTATATTCTTGCTCACCAAGACACACCATACCTAGCCTTATTTCAAGTGATTAAAAGCACATTCAAAACACCAAAAAACATGCCAAATATTAATCCATCCTATGCCTAACCAATATGCCATCAAAAGGCACCTTAATTCACACACCAATTCAACTCATTCAAAACTATATTTCATGCCCTAAACATACATTACATTGATCCACACATTATTGAACTACCTCATTCACATATCAATAAAACATAAGCTATATTTTTACAATGCATTTAAAAGTGACCAAAAGACATGTATTTACCCATGCATTTACAAGTCAAAAGAAAAACATATACACAAGAAACATAAAAACATCACATTGCCCAAAAAATATAGTTAAAACTCCTATTACATATAAGCCCTATACATGCCCTTTATAACCATTAGCCAAAATTACCAAAACTACCAAAAAAGTTGGCGGATAGTGTGATAGAGCTCCGACAAGATTCCAACTGATCGAGCTTCCGATGATTTACAGAACAAAGAAAACAACTAAATAAGTAACTAATGCTTAGTAAGCTCGTATAAAGGAACTTAACTTACCGAACATAAATGATTAAACCACTAAAGCATTTCTCATATACTTAAGCATACTTTCCTTTCCTAAGCACAACACCACAAGGTTAGTAGATACATTTGAGAACATATCAACTAATGAAACATGACACATATCATGGAAAAGGTTTCAATATATAAATCATCCATCACATAATTCAATTGTTACCTTTTCAATCCAATTACATACATTACATTTCCCATTCCGTATTCTCAATAACATAGCTCATTTCATATACATACCTTTTCATTTTAAACCTTAATTGTCCATTAAACCAATTAGAATAACATCGAATACTCGAGAAATGCTCACACAAAGTGTTCCTTACATGTAATCGTAACCATCTCTATAATGCTCACACGAGCTGTAGGTCGGGATGTTAGCTACATGATGCTGCTCACACGAGCTGTGGAGAATCTACAACAAATGCAAGGCTTCAACCATTATTAGGACATCTAGGACCAGCACCCAAAACCGTATAATCCCTAATGACATGTCATTTGTATCCTAAGTATTCACAAGGTTCAAATGGGACTTTTACACCATCCAATATCCAAAACATCGTATTATTAGTATCAATTTAAATTATACCTAGCATAACATTAATTAACATACAATCAAAACAACAATTAACAAGTTTAATACTTATACGAACTTGCCTCGACAAAAATAGTTGTATAAGTAAAGCCGATGATTAACCGACACCTTAGCTTTTTCTCGATTCAAGTCCAGTTGACTCTTTCTTGATCTAAATAATAATTTCATTCAATTAAACAATTAAAATAGTTTAAAACAACTAACTCAAGCTTCTAACTCATTTTAATGAGAATTTATAAATTTACCCCTAACATTTTAACTTTTATGCAGTTTAGTCCCTAAATCCAAAACTTGCAATTTCACCATTTTTAAATAAAAACCTATTAGCTGAATTTCCTATGGGATCATAACAACCCAAGATTTTCACCATTTCACAATTTTACCATTGATTTTTACTATTTTCTCAAATAGGCTCTTAACCTTAAAATCATCAAAAATCACATAACAAAATATGTCTATTTAACAACCAAGCTTAATAATCTATCAATTAAATTCACAAAAAATACAAACTCATTCATGGAAAGTCCTTAGAATTTTAAAAGCTTTACAAATTGACCCAGGGCTAGCTAGATTAAGCTAATACGACTCAAAAACATAAAAATCACTAAAAAGGGGACATCAAACACATACCATGCACAAAGATTGAGCTTCGCCGAAAGCTTTAGATGGATAGAAATGGAGAATCAGTTTGAAACATCCAAATGAAGAAGATGATGATTTTTATTATTAAATTTTATTTTTATTTACTAATTTACCAACTTACCCTTATTATTAATTAACAATTTCAAATAAACCTTGTCCATAACTATCCACTAACATAATATATGGTTTATTCACCCACTAAGTCCATTAATTTAAGATTCCACAGCCATTTGATCCTTTTAGCTAATAGAAATAAACTTTTACACCTTTTTTAATTTAGTGCTTTTTACCTAATTAATCATTCAAACACTATAATTTCTTAACCAAATTTTGATACGACCCTAATATAACCCTTTAGTATATGTCATGGCACCAAGTTATGTAGTCGTAGCCTCAAGGTAGATTTTCATGATACCCAATCTTACCTCGTCACGACAGAACATTTTGATTTGGATGTTGAAACTTTTATGCTTCCATGTTGCGACATTGAGACTAATTTTTGATTTCTTCAAATTTTTCGATTTCGTCACTCCACTATCTTAACACCTGTTGTGGAAAACAAAGAAAACACTAAATTTAAAACTTAAAATAAAATTAACAATCAAGAAAATTTGAAAACAAAAAAGTAAAAAAAATTAAAAGAAAACATAAAAGCCCTTTAAAAACTGGGACAATCTGTATTGCCATCGTAGAAGAATTTCCAGTTAGTCCTCAACACTTTAATTTGTCGTTTGTTCTTCTGTCAATGTGCATAAACCAACACTTTCGATCGATTCCACTGATAATGCCTTATTTTCGACAGATAAGACATCCAAATTACAAGCCATTTGATGCCAAATCCGATCCAACCCCAAACTATATTCTGGGGTATTCTTTCCTCAAGCTTCCTCGGCTCAATGTCGCTTGAGGTTCTGGTCGCACAAGTGACATCCCACAAATTCTAGTGGCATTTTAGGTATTTTTCAGCACTTAATGACTTTATTTTCTAGCCGTTTTAAGTTTATTTATTTCATTTTCAATATTAGTAGCTTAGATCAAAATATTAGCGAAATAAGTTTTTTTACACATGTTTTAAGTGTTTCAACGATCTGTTAGGCCAATTTGGGCCTCAAGAACAACTAATAGGCTATTTAAGTGTGTGGGATGTCATTTCAAGTTAAGGAGCATAAGGGATGATGGCCGTGTCACTACATAGGGAGGTTTGTGTCGTAGTACAGGAATTTTCCCCACGTCATGACAACACGACAAACTTGGAAAGAATATCATCACAACGACGTTGCAGCGAGGAGTTTCTCGATGTCATGAAGACACTAAAAAACTTGAGAATATTCAATCAAATTTGGATGGCCACTTAGGGTCATGTTCCTTAATTAAACCCTAATCACTCCAATGGCATTTTAGGCACTTAGCACCCAAATGTATGCCTATATAAATAGCTTTATAACCTCATTAGTGGGGTTAGACCTAGAGAGACAATTTTATTTTCTTTGTCTTCGTTTAGTTTTATTTTTATATTCCTGTTGTAAATCTATTCCAATGAGAAGATGATTGCGAGCAGAGATTGCTCTGAAACCGAGCTTATATTTATTTATAAGCTTTCTCTTATCTTTTTTTATATATAATTTTGTTAACCTGATCAATTAGTGTTTGTATGAATATTAGAATAAATTATTATGCTTTACTTATATTTGACATGTTTCGATTATAAAGCTGGTTTATTGATTAAGTAGTTATTTATCTGAAATTGGGTGTTTATTCAAGTGTACTTAGTATATTAGGAAGTGGCACCTCTAATAGAATATCTAGACAGGTGAGACCAAAAGGGTATCCTGTCATGTATAACTTGTGCAAAGCGGTGAGACCTGACGGAGAACCGTATGCCTAGGAAGAGACCGAAAGGGTGACTTACGTTGTAATCCTTCGTAAAGATGAGACTTGACGGGTATTCTCACTAAGGGTGATAAAGACTCAATTAAGATTAATTAATGGCTTAATTAGATAATTAGGGATTTAATCGATCAAAGGTCGAGAGCTCGCATCGTTGACACTAGGAATAGGAAATTTCATTAAGTTAATCTAGGTTAATTAATTTAATTAATATTTTAATTTGGATTCACGCTACTAATTCGTGACTCGATTATATTAGTAATTAGTTTTGGTAATTAATTTAACAATAAATTCTCCAATCTGCAATCCCTTGGGTATGATCTTTAGAATACTGACTAGTGTTTAGTTGAAACACTAAACTATATTCGAAATTTGATCTGTTCGCTTGCAGATATCACACTTAACTATATATATTTTATTTGCATGATTTTTACTCTAAACGTTCGCACGTTTGCAACAATCAAATTGTTGGTGTCGTTGCCAGGGATAGTGACGGTGAAAATTGTTATTAATTAAATTGCTTTGTAAAATAATAATAGTAGAAAGATAGACGAGTGAAATAGTGTGTTAATTTTTAATTATTTTTATTTATTTAATTTTCGTTAGATACATTATTGAATATTTAATTTAATCATGGAGCATTTTCTTCCAAATCCAGATGGTGAAGAGCCATCTTTGACAGAGGAGTAGAACATAGTTTGGAACAAGGTCCATACGATAGTCAGATTTCGAGATCGGGCAAGGAGAAGTAAGAATGTTCAAGCTTAGATTCGTGTGGTTTGGGGCATTTTTCAGAGAGTTTGACATTGAATTCGAGTTCAGGATGTCTTAAAGAGACTGTGTATGACTTTTGGGTTCTGCGGCCACTGAAGATGATAGCGGTAGGCACAGCGGTCTGGTGCCTATTTGTCCAGATTCCAATTTGCTTTAGAGAGAATGCATAGAAAAATCAGAAGAGAAGGGTTTAATTTTTTTTCAATTTCAGAAAAATAAATAAAATAAAAATATTACATTTTCCATATCATTTTTATGAAACAAATAAAAAAGCGCGTGGGCCTATGGTGTTTTGCCATGTGGAATTTTTAATCCACTTGTCTTAATGGAATTGACAATTCGAGGGTCGAATCGGTTGTTATATTTGCATTAAAGGTCTAATTAATCTCACTTTCAACTAGGGACTCAATTTATTTTTTGAATTATTTTTGAGAAACCTTTTTAGTACTTTAGCCAATATTAAAAACTTATTTGAAATTTAATTATTTATTAATTTTAGATAATTTTAAATTTATTTATTTAAAATAAATTAAATTTATTTAAAAATAGATTAAATTATGTGTTTAAGGGTTTGCGAATAATAATAGATATCATGAAAATGTTAAAACTAATAAAATTGGTTTTTATTAATGATAATAATTTTGAAAATTATTAGTATGGCATTACTAGTAAATTGTTTGCTAAACCAAATATATCAATATAATATTTTAGGAATTGCGAATGAGACTGATAATATTAACAAAGGTTAAGGTTTTGGAATTTTTGGGTGGAGATTTGGGTTTTATTATGCGTATTAGCGTATTTGTAAGTTTTCAGTTTAGATTTTATTTTAGATTTAAATCTCACCATATACTAATCTTATTTGAATATATTTTAATTATCAATTCATTTATTTGTGCTTTGTAATTATTTGATTTTAATTATAGTTATTCGAATGTATTACTTATAATTACAAATTGTAATTATATTTTGAAAAATATTCTCATGATTTTGATATAAACTTAGTAATATATAATTTGTGAGTAATATATTTTTTAACTCCACAAGCAAAGTTACTTACTTGTCATTTGCTCCATTTTTTCTGTATTTATTTTAAAATAAACATTTTATCATACTGTTTGTACACTTATCATTGCCCTATGAAATATTTAAATTTCACTAAGTACCATATATTTTTCATATATAACCTGCCTTATAATATTACTCCCATTATAACAATAAAATTTCTAAAAAAAAAATCATTAAAATCTATTTCATTGAAATCTTAATACGATAAAAAATACGAATACCAATTGTCTGGTCGAGGTGAATAAGGAAAACATAATCCCCTTGGATTTACATTTCTGTTTTCTTTTGTTCTACCAACAATTTTTTTCTCAAATAGCATATCAGTTGTATCATACATGACAACGTGGGTATAATCTTTCCTTGGAAACATTGAGTTTTAAAGAGGATGCTGGATTTGTCTAGACCAATCTAGTCAACATTGGGGGCAACCCGTCTTGTTTGGGAAACTAGATGGGAATCTTGTTCTAATTGATGCCTTGTTAGACCTTTCAATTCGATTTTGATGTTTATGTACTTAGTCATGTGGAATTTAGTGCTCAAGGCTCATGCTCTTACAATTGCCAACCGAATTTAATTTGATTTTTTATTTGGATGAGCAGGGTGTGAATGTAATATTACTGTTACATGGGTGAATATAAATAAAAGTTTTTATTAAAATTATTAAATGCAAATATAAGTATTTAAAGTGGAATTTATCCTTTCAAATATTTTTGTACAAATGATATTTTAATGATTGAATTGCCATATTTTATATTGGATACATATAATTCACACATGTCAAATTTTACATAAATTATAATTTTCATATTATTTATATTATGTAAAAAGCTTTCAATCGTCTAATATGATAGAGATATTAGATTGGTTCAAAATTTCCATATATAACAACTACAATTATACCAATAAATTCTATAGTTTAATCATCAAAACGTTAATTGTACAAAAGAAATATACGAAAGAGTATTAGTTTTACAAGTGATATAAGTGGATCTCTCCTCTAATTATTTTACATTTTAAGATTAGAGATTTTGATTTTAAGCTGAAATTTATTCTTTTCCAAAAGTTAGAGATTGTTTTAAATAAATATATGTTTCTCTTTTGCCATATATATAGACAGAATATGGAATAATTTGTTTTAACAACTTCGTGGTCCAATGATAAATGCATTATATTATAGGGATAATAGTTTAAGTTTACAAAGAAACTCTATTCGCCTCCCAATTTATTTAACAAGTAAATAAAACATATTATTTCCTGTTTTAAATCATTATAGGTTACAATTAAGTTTCAATTAGTTCTCTCTTTTTTATATCATATTTATTTTCTTTAATATCATATTTAACGATATCTAATATATCCACCAAAAAAAAAAAACTTTTTTATTTTCTAACGAAGGTACAAACTAGGTTTGGACAAAGCTCTAGTGTATGCTAAGGGTAATGTGAGAAGTTTCTTAGTCCTTCCAACATAGGCTCGTTTGGTCAAGTTATCATAATCGTTATCCTCAATTGCATCCAAAATCTTGCGATACAACATCAAGGACGACCAAACCTGCAAAAAAGTTCACAATGTTAGAATTCATCTAAACATTGTCAAATACATTGGAGCAAAAGAATGGATGTGTCAAGTTCACCGGCCAGCGGCTGTCCTTGTCAAGTTGGGAAGCTCCTTCCTCAGCTAGATTGAAAAAGGATCTTGCCCTAATAATTTGCTCTTTCATGAAATCTCTCCAGGCATCGGTTACCTTTCTGGAGAAGACATCCTTGTCGGTTAACCCGAACTGTGCAAGCTCATCTTGTGGAAGATAAACTCTTCCCCTCAAAGCACTAAAAAACAAAGACATCCGGATAAGTTTGGGATTTGAACAAGACAAAAGAATTGACCACCAAGACAAAAAGACTTACTCTTCCCCTACATCTCGAAGAATGTTTGTTAACTGATTTCCAATGCCCAAGTAGAGTGCTGCGTTATATATAGTATAAGCCGAAGCAGAGGATTCTGGTGCGATTCCCATTACTGGAACACTCATTAAGCCAACAGTGCCTGCTACATAATAGCAGTAAAGGTAAAGCTCTTGGAAACTCTCATACCGAGATTTTCTTGTATCCATTCTCATGCCCTCAATCATGTCCCTGAAAGGCTGCATGATAAAACTCCATAATTAGATTGATTTCTTTTCCATTGTTGTATGCTTCAAGTTGTAGTATTTCATAACCATATGGGATTCATTCTGCAACCGTAACTGGATCGCGTTTATAACTCTCTACACTCTAATTATACCTTAGTGTCCAAGGGAAAGTTGCAAACAGTGTCGGATAGTGCAGCATCGAGCATGTCATAGGGGCGTCCCTCGAAGATGTCTTGCAGTCTCTCTTCCCACCTTTCGAGTACTGCCGGACTCATGTACTCCGCATTCAGGCCGTCGACCAGTTCATCAGTCCTCCTGCACCAAACTGCAGCAAACATAGTTCAGTTGTTCCCTCAAATTAAGGCCAAACAATTTGGAACTAAAGATGATCAACCCTGTACTCTGGTTATATATCGGACTTGAGCTCACTAAATAATCTACAGAGTTTCATTCTTACCATAAATTGCCCATATGGCCTTCTGTCGCTCCTTTGTCATCAACAAGGTGCCTGCATCATGTTGGAAACAATTGCAAATAAACATATTCAAAAGAATTTCCCATTAAAAAAGCAAAACTGATCGGTTGGGATTTGACTTGTAAGACAGTATAGAAATGAGGCCAGACCTAGATAGAAAGTCTTTGCATATTCCGCACAAATGTTCCTACACTTGTCATAAGCGTCATCGATGAACATAGGTTCGAACCGCGGTTTTCTACAGTTGACTTCGCCAACTAAGCTGTTAGTCCAAGATTGCCTTCGGACAACTTCTTGGACTCGTAAATCGATGTCAGAAATGCCTTGCTTTGTCAATCCGGGGAAGGTGTTTGGTCTCTTTGGAGCAGTGATCACTTCAGTTCGTGCCGTTGTGACCATGGATTTCGGCGACTGTAAGCTTCCATTGCAGACTCCGATGCAAGGTTTAGATGAAAGAGATAATGTTATACACATCTGGGAATCCTAGCAAGTATCTCAAAGGCTGATCAGACAACCGGAGAAGAGAAATTAAATATTGGGGAGTTGTATTGCTGAATTGAATAATCCAATATATTATGCTGTTGGCCCGAATCTTTTATTTCAAGATCCAACTGATTGGATGTTTGTCCATTGTTTTTGTTTTTGTTTTCTTAAATTATTAATCTGTCGATAAAAAAATGTGATTACAAGGGGACACATAAAAAACTGTTAAAAGTAAATGGGAGTAGCTTGCGGTATTATACGTATCACATCAAATTAGCCACTATACTATTTTAAAATTTTAAATAAATTCAAATTTTAATAAAAAACATTTATTGTAATTCAATTCTACTTTATTTAAGGAATGATAAAAACTTAAAAGTATTAACAAATGATATTTTTAAAAGTAAATGTTAACTTTTAGTTTTGCCTTATTAGATTTTTTTAATAGTGCAGGAAATAAATAGATATATTTAATAACAAATAAATTAATTCGATCAAGTCCCTATAATAGAGGGACTTCTCAAGTATATTCACCTTTAAAGAACTTGCATGATATGTAATATAGTCATTTAGTGTAGTTATTAAACTTTAAAAAATGTAATACCCACAAATTTTGAGTAAATTTTTTAGTATTTTTAATGGGTAGATAACTTATTTTTATTTTTAGTTTAATTTAGAATTTAGGATTTTAGAGTTTAAATTGAATTTTCAACTGAAAATGGGAAACTTAAATTATTTTATTGGTATGTATTGCATATCATCTTAAAATAGTATTGTTTCTATTTTGGTCATTTTATAATTTTTTGTCAATTTAATCACTCGATTAAAATAATGACTCAAATTGGTCAATGCTGTTAAAAATTATGTTAATCCATTGACGGATTGTTGACATGGCAAATATATATATTTTACTTTTGAGTAAACCTAGAGATCTCTCTATAATTAGTCCAAAACATTTTTTTGTTTAATTGTAACATGAAGATTTCAATGGTGACATCATCAACATTTGTATGTTCTTTAAGAAGAAGGAGTCCAATGATGGCGACGATGAACCATGATCATGACCCCATCCTTTCCAAAGAGCCCACCTACCAGCATAACACTAGCGGCCGCCCTACCACCACCAACTACCGCGGCTATAATCGGATTCTAGAATGAAAATAAACCAATAATTATGCTACAGGTTCCTTCTTTGGTCCTTTCAAGGTGCTCAGATGTGTCGATACAGTTGCATAAAAGTTGGACCTACTAAAAGTTGCTCGAATCCATCTTGTATTTCATGTTTCCCTTCTCCGAAAGTGTTAGTCACACCTGACCAACAAGTTACTCCACTCCACCTAATGGATTCAACCACTACTTTGATCTTGCAACCAGTTGCACTGCTTGATGCACGAACAAATTTTTGTTTTGGATATGTTTTATTCTGCGATGTGATTTTTGCTTTCTCATCTCCAAATTCTCTCCTATTTTTCTCTTATTTTTTCTGTTTCTTTCCTTAATTCCATGAATATGAGTAATACAAATCCTTTCATTGTTGAGATCTATTACTCTTTCTATGTTTAAACTGCAAAAAAAAAAAAACATTTCACCAACTACATTAGCCTTGTCACTTTGTCGGGCTTAACCTATTTGGTATCGATAAAACTAAATTTAAAACTCATCTAAGGTGCTAACTTCACTAGGCTTACATCTTACCATGGAAACTACATTAGGCTTAAAATTTAATTTAGATGCCAACTTTAATTCTCTTACTAGCATCTAGAGAACTTTGGCCATAGTTACTTGTAGAAAAAATTTCGAATCAAAAACGATTTTCTTGCACAGCGAAAAATTAAAATTTTGACAATAGAGCTGGTTTGTGATACTTACACCAATAAGCCCTTTATCGAACTTGCACTTATGTTTTTGGCTAGACGAATCCTTGGCGTTCTCGATTTTCAACCGAGCTGCCTTATCCGTTATTCTTGTACGACAAACTACTTTGAGTATGGGCTCGAATGAATTCAAATTGAACATAGAACAAAAAATATTTTCTTTAGTTTCGACGTGAAAACAAATATCTCTTTAATAGAAAATGATAAAATTATTATTCAGGAAAATATAATTTATACTTAGAAATAAATTCCCACTATTTTCGAGCAGAATAACATTATCTCAAAGTTGTGTAAAACTTATTATGTTTTTAGTCCTGCCGATGTCATATATTCATAAGGAGAAGAAGTGGAACTCTTGTTGAATAAGTAGAAGTTTATTTAAAAGAAAAACAACTTCCTAGTTGAACTAGGAGTGAGAGGGGCTAATAAAGTGTGCTTCCCCTCATATGTATTATGATGGAGATTCGGGTCTCTCTTGTATTGGGTTCAATTATAAGTGCTTCCTTAACTTTTAATCTGATGCTTTATAATCCAATCCAATCAAATAAATGTTTTTCTACTTTCCAAAATAAACATCATAAATTAAATTAAATTAATTAATTAATTTCCCAATTAAATAAATTTCTCAACCTAATCTCGATTCCGTTAAAATCATGACAACTTTTTGTAAAAGAATCTATGAGAAAATATATTTAATTTTTCTACATTCAATGGATTCATTATGACCAATTGATTTAATTTCATAATTAATTAATTAATTAATTAATTAATCATAAGTTAATTCTCAGGTCATTTCCATATTTAGTGAGAAAATCACTTTCATTTCTAAATGTTTCTCATTTCCCTAACTTTATCATTTCTATCCATTTATGTTTATTTGATTCAACATGCAATTGATTTTTGGTTTCAACGAGCTAATGGAGGGACCAATTAGATATATGTGATTAGGGCTCAAATAACTAAGTTCCAACTTTTCCCTTATTAATTGTAAACTCATTTAGTCACGAAGTCATTCCAGTATATTATTAAGACTAAGCTCTCCCTAATGACATACCATTATGAAATTAACTTAATAAGTTCTTGTCACATCTTGAGATCGAGCTTGGAAGTTTTGGCTCTACAAGTAAAGGTTCACTAGTACTCTAGCGAACTGAGGAGTTCGCCAAAAGGGGAGTTCGCCAAAGGGGGAGTTCGCCAAAAGTGTATCAGCAAAGAATTCACCATTGTTTTAACATAATAATATGTACCAAAGGATGTGATAAAGGGTTCGCTAGGATTTATTGTAAGTGTGTTCCCTTGTATGTTTGGCGAGCTAGAGTTTGCTAAGTAAGTTGTGAACTGAGGGTTCGCTAGTTGAGTTGCGACCTGGGGTTTTGTTAGTCTGTTTGGCGAACTGGGGTTCGTTAGTCAAAGATTGAGTCAGACTTTAATTAGGAAATAATGATATGGTGTATCTAGGAATACTTTATGTGAAAGTAACACCTTTCCTAAGTCAAGTAAGGTATCCTAAGCTTTGTAAGACACTTTGGTCTATAAATACGACCCTTAGTTCATGAGAATTCTCTCATTGAATATTCTACCGTTAAGTCTCTATTCTAAGTCAAGTTAATAGCACCCAAGGTAAGTCTCTGTCTTATTAGGTGATTGTCTAGAAAGCTAGGTTCGCTTGTGTATGTGAGTTTTGTAAAAATGATTTGTTTCAATAATTTGTGTGTTTGTTTATATTGCGAACCAACCGGACCATCCACCAGCAATGATAAAGGCAAAGCCAAGCTTGTTTAATTTCTCAGTTTTTGGTGAGTGATCTAGATTGTCATAAGTATGTTCACTATCATGATTTTTAGTGTGACTGTTTAAGGTTCGTATCTTGTGTGCGAACAGTGATGGTTTTCAAGAACTTTGTTTTTAAACTAAGATCCAAAAGTAAGTTTCTAACAGAACCCTATTTTCAAGTTTTGAGACTCTATTTTCAAAACATGTTTGAAAAATATGTTTTATGTGAGCTTCTAAATAAGCCGATGTTTTTATCTATGTTTTATAGTATGGTTTTATTATGTTCTTACGAGATTTTGTACGAGCTCTCTGTGATAAGTCTATGTGTGTGCTCCTTTTCGAGTCATGTTTGATATATTGTTAGAAAGTCGGTACCCCCATGGCGCAGCGAAAATTAATAATAAAAAAATAATTTCGGCGATCCAACCCATGGATCCATGTACGAGGAACGAATTGGGGTGTAATAATGGTTTCAAAATTACCGTAATTTCAATCTGAGTACACAGTGACGCCTCGGCAATGAGATCTCTGATCTACTATCGAACCAAGCCGCAACCTTTTAAGATTCCGACCTCTACGTAATTCACCCAGTTTGACAATGAACGGAAGAAAATTCTCCAAAACTGTTTTGGAGAATACTTTGCTTGACGGCTGCTAGACCTCACAAGCAAAAAACATAATTTTTAAGGTTTTTTATATTGGTATATATATTTTTTTTCACCCTTTTATAATTGAGATATACAATGAATCATAATTCATAAAAATTTTATCCGAACATAATAATCATAATTAAAATACATAAATATAATAATGTTTTTTTAACCGAAAATTATAACTACATTAATTATAACAAAGATTTCGGTAAACTATATTTATTTAAATTTATATACAAATCAAATTCATATATTAATAGAACTGTGTTCTCATTATGTGTACAACATCCTTGTACATATAATATGTTTGATATTTGATTGCCCAATTAAATTAATTTTATAATTAATTTAATTCCCGTGACAACCAAACACAATACTAGCTATGTTTTATTCCGTTCATTTCAACCATAGGGTGTGACCCTGTAGGTTCTTGTAACATTAGCAGTAATACTGGAACGATTCTAATGTTACAAACAATGAGTGACATCTAGCAATGCATCATTGCTACCTAAGTTACAAGAAGTCATGATTCGACATAACCTTTTTGTAATTAACCTTTCATGCATTAATCCTTAAGTCTTTTTATCTCTGGACTGGACACAAGTCATGGAATAGTCACACTTGCATAGTCCATCCAATGTTCCTTGATATCTTGAGTAGACTATGATATACAAATAAGTATGACATCTCATATAAACTTATTTGAGCATGACCATGCATTTCTAGTCTCACTCAATCAAGTGGTCTAAGATATTACTCCCATTATGTAGGAGGGACTTATCCTATATTGATCAACCATATCCCTCTATATAGATTGTGGTATATTCAACATCAGCCTTTATAGAACAACTAGTTACGGTGTAGGTTTGACTGTATCAAAATATACAACTCACGATGTTGGAATAATGATGGTATCAAGTCTGAGGATCATATACATATTAATCACTATGAGTAATGTTGTGACAATTACATAATAATGCAAGAAACATACTCATAGCAGGTCAGTCCAATATGTTGTTCTCTAACACACATATTCATGCATTGATTTTAACACTCCATATCAATGACAACTCTTTATCATCAATCAACTACATGTTAGCCTTAATGCATTATTGTTGTCCTAGCCAACAATAATACTTGACTAAGGACCTTTTAAGAATAATCATATTATTCTCAAGATTTTATTATAAAACAGTTTATTTATACACACAGAAAAGAAACTGAACTAATAATGGTAACGCATTATATTAATAAACATGATAAATCAAGTATGTTATTACAACCATCTCATGATTGATCTTTGGGCATACTCTTACATATATAGGTATACCAAAGGATTATGAGTACTCACATATCTGTTTTTGTGATTATGGGCGTTGAGGCATTGGGATATGTCGAGAGATAAGGCCCTGAAACTATTTTACTAACTTATGTTTTTGACAAGATCTGCAAACTGGGTCTCGCAACCTCACCCGCGAACCTAGTAGGCGAAAACGATTTTAAGACTAAGTATTTTTTCTGTTTGTAAAGCACTATTCTAAAAGCATACCTTGTTGATTCCAAATTATTCACTTAGTTCGCAATGAACTCACCCATTCTTCTCTTACTTCGTAGGTAAGGAGGTCACAGATAATACTAGTGAGGTTGATGGTTTGGTGAGGATCATTCCTGACTAGATATTGGCGAACCTGGGAATATAGGCGATGGGGTTTAAAATTTTTTTATGAAGGCTTTAGTCTTATGATGTTTTGATCCAATTATCCAAACAGTTCCTTTAAAGTTTTAGTTATTATGTTTTGCGATCTATAACTTAGAATATTTGATTATCTTTTGTTATGAATAAAATCGATGTTTTTCATGCATGAGTGTTACGTTGATCTACTATTAGAATTTACGAGTCAGATTTAGTACTAAGTATCATTTTCTATGATCCCTGTATGTTTCTGATCCCAAAAATTACATGCGTACCCCCAACTTAGCGAAAACCATGCTTGCATACGAACCCTATTAGAGTAAGAAACGCTTGCGAAGCCTGTTAGCATGCCAATTGTTGTAATGTGAACTTAAATTTCAAGTGAATGAATAATTTAATATGTATTGTGAGCTTGTATGAGCAAACCTAGTCTAAGTTGCTATTTGCGAACCTATACTGTTGTGTGAACTCTTTGAGTGTGCAAACTCATGTTGAATTCTTCTAAATGAGCTTATGTTATTTGAAGTATGAGAACTCTTGTTCTATTTTTTGACATGCAAACCTTTTTTTAATGTTTTGTAAGCTCGCATGTTTACATTTTATGTATGCAAATAATTTCGCTATAGTGTTTTTATTTAATGCGTTATTGTTACAAGCAAGATGTATGTTAGAGGTTAGGTTGGGATTTAACAGAGAGTTTCTTCGGTGGCTAATATAACTAGCTAGATTCAGGTCAAACCTACTCGGTTGATTTTGAGGTGTTACATTGGTTAGTATCAGAGCTCGGTTCGCCGGACTGACCATTTGACAAGTAAGCTTGCCAAGGTGGTGAGGTATATTCGCTAGAATTTGTGAAGCGAGTCTACCAGAATTGATAAGGTAAGTTCGCCAAGATTTTAAAGTGTTATGTGGGTAAAATTACTTGTTTAGGGTAGGACTGGGAACAATATCGCCCTTGGTTCAGCTATATCTTTTGCAGGATTACGCCTTGAATCATCCCTCTACTATTTGCCAATCCAGTAAGTAAGTTGAGTTTTGCAAATTGTGCTCGCGTATAAGTTGTGTTTGGCTAATTGTGTTCACAAGTCTATCTGTAAATCTGGATACCCAGTTACGCGTGTTTGAAGTCTTGCTTAAGTCAGAATCTCGTGTACGTTTAGAGAAAGCAAGAATGCATCCCTATAGAGTGAATGCGAACCGTGTGAATGAAAATGCTGACCCCTTAGAAGGTAACTGGACTTCGCTAGGCACGAGCGACCCCACTGGGCGAACATCTTGGAAGAAAATATGGAGCCTTTGGTTCAGGCAATGATTGGGGATTTTAAGCAAGTTGCTAGTGTCAACCTTGCACCTGCAAACTATGGTTTTCCACTGGAGCGTCTACGATCTCTAGGTTGTAGAGAATTCAGTGGTATTCAATGAGCTGAACCTAAAAAAGCTAAATATTAGCTTGAGGGTGTAAAGAAAATCCTTTAGTACATGGCATGTTCTAACCAAGAAAAGTTAGGATGTATTGTATCTTTACTCACCGACAAAGCACATCATTGGTGGAAAACCGTGAAGTAAGGAATTACCACAGAGAGATTGACATAAGAGTTCTTTTTAAGGACTGTCAAAAAGAAGTTTATGGGTGAGCAATATAAAGAGGCTCACAAGCATGAGTTCATCAACCTTGTGCAAGTTGAATTATCAATGGCTGAGTACGAGGCAGAATTTGTGTGATTAAGCCAGTACGCATCAAAGATGGTTTTGCATGAGAAAGATTGTTGTTAGTGATTTTGTTTCAAACTACATCGAGATATCCAACTTTACCAGTGACTCGTGATAATGTGAACTTCGATGAGTTGGTGGACAAGGCCAAAACTATTGAGGAGATTAAGGTTCTACAAATGGAAGTTGGAGTTGGAAAGCAAGTGTTTGGGCGAATATCCAAAAGGGACCGCAAATCGCGAAACTTAGGTAGGAACATTAAATAAAGCTTAAGGGCAGAACGTTCGCGTAAGAAGAACAACACCCAAGATGAAAAGAAAGGTTCGTACATGTATGCGAGCTAGCCATTCTGTGAGCACTGTGAGAAGATGCATCCTGGTATGTGTCGTAAGTTGATTGGAGGTTGTTTCAAGTGTGATCTAAGGATCACTTGATTAAAGATTGTCTCAAATGTCGGGGGGGTTCACGAGTTCAACCTATGATCTCTACTCAAGTGCAAGCTAGTGCTCAGGGTCAAGGAAAAGGCAGATGTTGCAAAGCAAGGCCAATTGTGTAACGGACTCTAGCTCAAACTATTGTAACCCAAGAAGAAGAGTCAGTAGGTCTGGAACGAATTTATGCTGTAAGGGAACCTCATGAGAAAGGTGCCACTGATGTCATATAGGTACCTTTACTTTGTGAACTATTCCTTTATTTTCCCTAATTGACTCTGGTTCCACTCACTCGTATATTTTGAGCGAACTAGCTAGTGAACTAGGAATTCCAATAGAAACCATAGATAAAATTGTGACTATTACTAGTTTATTTGAGGATAGTGTGTTGGTAAATAAAGTGTACTTTCGATGTCCACTGATGATTCAAGGTCACATTTTCTATGGGAATTTGATGGAATTGTCATTCTATGAGTCCGATGTGATTTTGGGAATGGACTGGCTAACTGAGCACAAGGCCAGGATTGATTTTGAAATAAAAATAGATACTTTGCGAAGCAGTGAAGGCAAGGAAGTTATTGTGGTTGGTGAGCAAGCTTAGATTATGTCTAATTTAGTCTCAACGTTAAGGGAAGAGAAGATGTTAGGTAAAGGCTGCGAAGCCTATCTCTCTTTTGTGATGGGTTCGTAGGATATGGAGAAATAGGTTCACGAAATGCGAATTGTGCAAGATTTTTCTAATGTGTTTCCTGATGAGTTGTCTGGGTTACCTCTAAACTACGAAGTGTAGTTTGCCATTAAGTTGTATCTCGGTAGTACACTTATTTCGTTTATGTCATATCGCATGGCACCCAAAAAGTTTAAGGAGTTGAAGATACAGCTTCAGGAGCTACTTGATAAAGGTTTCATTCGACCAAGCATATCGCTTTGCGGTTCACCAGCACTATTTGTGAAGAAAAAAGATGGTAGCAGGAGGATGTGCATCGACTACAGATAGTTAAATAAGTTATCTATTAAAAACAAGTACTTATTGCCAAGAACCGATGATTTGTTTGATTAGCTACAAGGTGCCACAGTGTTTTCAATGATCAATTTACGATCTAGTTATTACCAACTCAAGGTGAATGAGTCAAATGTTTTGAAGACAATATTCTGAATGAGTTATAGGCATTATGAGTTTTTTGGTGATGCCATATGGGTTGACAACTGCACTTGCTACTTTTATGGACCTGATGAATCAAGTGTTTCATGAATACCTAGATCATTGTGTGATGGTGTTTATTGATTACATCTTGGTGTATTCACAAACTGCAGAAGAGCACGACACCCCTCTGCGAAATGTGTTGTAGATTCTGTAAGAGAAGTAATTGATCGTATAGTACACCAAGTGTGAGTTTTGGCTAAAAGAAATGGCATTTTTGGGGTACATCGTTTCAGCTGAAGGAGTTTGCATGGACCCAAATAAGATCGAAGCCATTGTAAAGTAAAGATCATCTAGGAGTGTAACTGAAGTGTGACACTTTTCAGGGCTTGCAAGTTACTATCGTAGGTTTGTGGAGGGGTTTGCCACTATTGCAGCACCCTTAACAAAGTTGCTTCAGAAGAAAAAGGAGTTCACCTGGATTGAGGAAAGGTAGTGAAGCTTTGACAAACTTAAAGAAATCCTTGCTAAAACACTTGTGTTGATCCAGCCAGAACTAGGGAAGGAGTTCGTGGTTTAAAGTAATGCCCCTGATACAGGGTTTGGATGTGTGCTGATGCAGGAAGGGAAGGTGGTAGCTTATGCTTCAAGGCAGCTGAAGGTTCATGAACGTAACTACCCAACCCACAACTTGAAGCTAGCAACAGTAGTGTTCGTACTTAAGATTTGGCGACACTACTTGTATGGAGAAAGTTGTACCATCTACATAGACCACAAAAGTCTCAAGTATCTGCTCACACAAAAGGAGCTAAATTTGCGTTAAAGAAGGTGGATAGAGTTACTAAAGGATTACAAATGTGTGATAGAGTATCACCCTGGCAAAGCAAACGTGGTAGTTGATGCTCTAAGTAGGAAGTCTGTGAATGAGTTGCGAGATCTATTCGTGCAGCTAAATGTGACAAGTGATGGGGGATTGCTCATGGAATTTCAAGTGAGGCCAACTTTGTCACAACAAATTAAGGAGAAGGAAGCTTCAGATAAAGAGTTGGTGAAGTTCACCAAATTGAACTAGGAGTGCAAGGTGACTTCGCACTAAATGATGGAGTACTCTGTTTTCATGGAATACTTCATGTACCTAATGATGAAGAGCTTCAGTAGATGATCCTTAGTGAAGCCCACAATAGTCCTTACGCAATGCATCCAGGCAATAACAAGATGTATCGTGACCTCCACGAACTATTTTGGTAGCCTGGATTGAACTGAGTTGTTACAGAGTTTGTGGCAAAATGCTTAACTTGTTAGAAAGTGAAAGCAGAGCACTAGTATCCTTCAAGACTGCTTTAGCCACTTAAGATCCCAGAATGGAAGTGGGTTAGGATCACCATGGATTTTGTGTCAGAATTGTCATTGATTATGACCAAAAAATATGTTATTTGGGTGATTGTAGATCCCCTCACCAAGAGTCCACACTTTTTAGCTATTCGCATGAGCTACTCTTTACAAAGGCTAGTAGAACTTTATGTAGCTGAGATAGTATGATTAAGTGGCATACCAATTTCCATAACTTCTAATCGAGATCCTTGATGTATCATGTTGAATGCTGCTAAGTGAGCTTATGTTATTTGAAGTATGCAAACTCTTAAGTCTTTCTATTGTTTGACATGCGAACTTTTCCTTTAATGTTTTGTAAGCTCGCATGTTTACATTTTATGTTTGCAAATAATTTTGTTTTAGTGTTTTTATTTAATGCATGATTCTCCCAAGAAAGTGGTGTGTTGTAGGTTAGGTTGGGAGTTAATGGAGAGTCACTTCAATGGCTAATGTAGCTCGCTAGATTTGGATCAAATCTACTCGGTCAGGTTTGGAGTGTTATAGCGCTCGTACAATGGCCTTTTCATAAGTGTGTTACCCTCATAGGATATCCTTAATCCCTTTGGAATAAATTTGTTCTCCCAATGTTGTAACGACCTGATTTCCAGTGGTATTAGAAATTACGATTGTGGGACCCCAATTTCACAAACCGAGACTGCAAATATTAAATAAAAATATTTACGGAGTTATTATATAGGTGAATTGAAATTTGGAGAGTTAATTTAGTAGATGGCTTGAGGACTTAAATTGCAATTAACCAAAGGTCCAAAATAACAATTAGACCATGTCAAATCAAACAGTAGTGGATGATAGTGTTGAAAAGTAATTAATTAAAAAAATCTTAATTTATTAAACATAAACCATGATTAATTAACCTAATTAATCTTAAAACTAAGTATAAAAGGAAATTTTATGTGAATGGAGAGAGAAATGCATCTTCCCTATCTGACCAAAGAAAGAAAAAAAAGGAGAAACCTTCATTATCACACCTCCAAGCTTTTAATCAACAAATTGGTTAGTGCAATTAAGTTTTTTTCTTGTAATTTTTATGTTTTTAAGGTCATGAGAGACTGATTTAGCTAGCCCATTACCAATTTGTAGAATTGTTAAAGTTTTGAAAGATGTCATTATTGGAAATTGAATGTTTTAGGTTTTAAATTATAAAGCTAACTGATACTTTCGTACATTAGGGACCAAACTAAATAAAATGTAAAATTGACTGTAGAAATAATAAATAGGAGGTCCCTAATAAGTAATAGTGAAATTGAAATTCAATTCAAAGCTTTAAATTGAGAGTTATGTTAGTCTGGGTTTTAGAAACTAAATTGAATAAATTGAAAAAATTGTATGAATTGATAATTTATTGTGAATTAGTTGATAATTGATAGTGCTACATGTTTTATGTTAATCCGTAGTTGATGTCGACCCGAATTCATCGAGAGGAAAAGGAAAATCCAAATTCATCAACGAGCAGCTCGGAATTCTTATTTGTATTTATAGGATTTAGAACTTAATTATTTATATCATATCCATGATATATTGCATTACATGGTAACGAGGTGAATTGGTAATAGCCAGTTGAGGTGAGTTTCTATAATGTAAGTTGAATATCAAACTATAGACTAAATTGAATAAAGTATATATTGTATAATTTATTTTATATATGAGAATTGGCATGAAAATGTCTTGAAATATGTTATATATGTTATGAAATTGTGATATTTTGATGAATTGTGATGATCAAATTTTAAATTGAACTTTATATAACGAATCGAAAATTGAATACGCTATTAGCTGTTTGGACCTAGTCGAATATAATTGGCATGCCTTATGGTTAGGTTATTGATTCAAAACCATAATTGCTGGGCAATTAAGGGTTGCAGATTGTAAATTGAGCCATTTTTGTTGGGCAATTCGGTGTGACAGTTTATTCAGATTGAGAAAACCATCATTCTCGAACAATCTGGGGTGGTGTATATACTTTCTTAGCGTCATCGTTGCCGGGCAAACCGGGGTGATAGACCCATGTTTCTGTTCTAAGTCCATGTTATTTAATAAATTTATATATGATTGAATTACTTGATTGATATGTGGAATGATATATGAAATGGAAATGCAATATACAACATGACTTGAAAATGAGCCCTGGGGTCAATTGCGTATTAATAAATCAATAGGCTCAGAAACGATATAAAATATGGTATGAGATGAGAAGTATGAATGTATAAAATTGCTCAAGATGAAAAATGATGAATATAATTGTAACTATATATAGTGACTAAAATGAATCAAATAGTTTATAGAATTGTTGAGAAATTGCTAAACTTGTAAGCAAATTTAATGAGTTAGTAAGTGAAATTGGTTGTATACTTGCCTTTGTGAAAGTGAAAGTGAAAATGGAAGTGTCTTATATAGAATTGTATGGAACTAGATTAAGAATTGAATCTAAGCATGTTGCATAAGCTTCTTTACCTTGACTTGAATCATAGATTTACCAATAAGTCTATTTTCTTAGTGTACAATTTTGTTTTTTTCCGTGCGTAGGTGAAGTAGATTCCCGATGGATTCATGTAGACATCTCAGCATCGAACCATCGATCCCCAACTCAACAAAGTTTGTATACTTTCTGTTGTAATTATGGTGGCATGAACCTAAGTTAAGTTAAGTTAAGTTTATTGTGATTCTAAGTTCTTGTATCTTTTGAAGTTGGTATGTTAAGGTATAGATTTGGCTAAGTGACATAGTTTTTTTTATAAGTCTTTGGTATATATGTTCTAAATGGTATGAGTGCTTCATATGTTAAAGATTGGTTTATTATAGGTATGTATGCATAATTTTTTAATGTTATGCATTAGTTGTTTAAGTTATGATTGATAAGGTACTAGCTTAATTTAGTTAATGTAATTCATATGTTTAAATTGGTATTGGATTGTTTCTTATAATAGGTAACAATTAGGTGTGGGAGTGTTTGTGGTAATACTTGGAAAATTGTAGGTTTTGTGGACTGAAATTGTAGAAATAGTATGTGACGTCGTGACGTTGAATGTATGTCTTCGTAATGAGATTTGGGCTACAGGCCACGGCGCGATGAGGAACCCCATCATCGTGATGAGGGCCAAGTCAGCATGTCACGTCATGACGAGAGACTCCCACATGTCACGATGTTAATCCTGTAATTTGAAACTTTTATAATTTAGTCCTGATTCGATCAAGGGTTGGTATTAGAGCTTCCGTAAGATCATACAAAATATGATAATGATTTATTATTACATTACATGTTTATGATACTCATATTTGTATGTTTAATGGAACAATATTATATTTATTTTATTTGTAGTTGCTTCGCCAACGAATGTGGCACACTATAGCTCGGACCCGACGGCCAAGTCGGGTATGTGGTGTTACATTTAATGGTGTCAGAGCTATTGGTTTAGCTAATTCTTGGACTAAAATGAAGTTCAGAATTGAGTCTAGAGGTATATGCCAAGTTGATTCGAGTTGAGTCGGGATTTGGATGTTGATTATAAAATGTTTCTATTGTATAGCTGAAAATGTGTGGTGAATCAAGAAATGATGGTGTTACAGTTAATGGTGTCAGAGCTATTGGTTTAGCCGATTCTTGGACTAAAATCAAGTTCAGAATTAAGTTTAGAGGTACATGCCAAGTTAATTCGAGTTGAGTCAGGATTTTGATGTTGATTATAAAATGTTTCTATTTTATAGCTAAAAATGTGTGGTGAATCAAGAAATGATGTTTATAGCAATGATAACTCTGTTGGCAGTGAGAATGGGATCGGAGTCAAGGCACCTAGCATTGATTTAGTCGGCATTCGGAAACATAGAATTGATATCAATCGATGGGAAAAAACAAATTTGATATGTTTTATAGCGTAAGTCCTTTGGTGGGCAGTGGGGGCTACTCTACAAGTTGCTCCAATCATTGTAACTTATTGAGCTCTGATTAATGAGTTACATAAGTATGGAGTGACCGAATTCAAAGGGTTGAAAGGTGTTGACTCATTATCAACTGAAGCTTGGTTAGAATCAACGAATCGGGTTCTGCAACAGCTTGAATGCTCCTCACACGAGAGTGTAACGTGCATAGTATCCCTATTGAAAGAGGGGATTTATCAATGGTGGCTGAATGTTACTCGTCATGTGTCAATAGATAGGGTTGATTGGACTTTTACTCAATCAGAATTCTAGAAGAAGTATATCGATGAATTATATTTGGAGGATTGAAAGCAATAGTTCATGACATTGAAATAGGGTATGGTGTCCATTGGTGACTATGAACGAGAGTTTTTTTGACTCAATAAATATGCTTTGAAATTGGTATCATCGGAAGAAGAAAGCTATAAATGATTCTTGTGGGGTTTCCATGACAAGCTAGGAGTTTAGTTAGTCTCGCACAGGATAAAGAAGTTTGCTGACCTCTCTAAATGGCCCACAATGGTTGAACAAACATTGTGCCTTAACAAGAAAATGGAACCCTCCTGAACCTTTGGGAAATGATTCAAAAGTTCTAGCTCACATCCATTACCTATACGGGTTAGAGAATCTGGAGAGCATTGGAGGTGAGTTTCAAAATGTGCTAAGTCTAAAGAGGTTGTGACCGATAGCTAACAATGTCAGTGGGCAGTGTGAGGGGCCCTATTAGAGATGTAGATATTTTGAGTCGTGATTTGTGTGGAAAGAGATACAAGGGCTAGTGTTGGAAGAAGACTGGTGTGTGTTTTCAATGTGGGTCACTAGACCATTTTGCGTGATATTGTGTAAGGAATGATGTTGATTCACCTGTTTCTACCCAAAGGTCCGCTCCTGTTGTTAGGGGTCGAGGAAACCCTCGTGGTGGCTTTATATCGAAGGGTAGCTCAAAAAAGGGTTTGAGTCAATAGTTCAGAGACTAGAGGTCAGAGCTCCAGCACGAGCATATATGGTTCGTATCGGTGAGGAAGGCGATGCTACTGTTGTCGTAGCAAGTATATTTATTTTGTATTTAGTACTTTTATATGCCTTGATTGATGCTGGTTCTTTCCATTCCTATGTGAATTCTGGTTATGTGGAATCGGGGAGTTTGAAGTCTAACTTTTTAATGTTGCAATGGTCGTGTTGAGTCCATTAGGGAAAATCTTGGTTTTTAATCAAGTTTCTAAATAGTGTCTGTTAGAGATCCAAAACATAGTATTTCCTGTTGATTTGTTAATCATGCCATTTGGTGGCTTCAATGTGATTTTGGTGATGGATTGGTTAATTGAGCATGGTATAATCCTGGACTATCGCATGAAGACATTTTCAATCCGAAGTCTAGAAGGTTAGACAATAGAAGTGAATGACATCAGATTGTGCAGTTCAACTCGAATTACTTCATCAGTCCGAGCTAATAAACACCTGAACAAAGGCTGTGAAGCATTTCTACCCTATTGATTTGCCACAATTCGTTGTTGCAAATTAAAGTCTTTTTGGCAATTAAGAAGCTTGTTTTCTAGCTCTTTTATATGTTTTTATTACATTTCTAATTTTTTAGTTTATGTTTGATTTCCTCAAAATAAGCTTTTTTATGCAATTTTTAGCCATGTGATGACCTAATGGGCCAATACGGGCCTACAGATGAACTAACAAGCTACTTGAGTGTGCAGGACATTATTTTTGGGCTGAGAACATGAAGGACGATGACAGCATTACGACACCGGGTTATGATTTTGTAACATTAGACTTTGAAGCCAAAGAATTTAGCCTCGAAAGGCAGTGTCACGACATTGGTCCCATGGTGTCGCGAAATCGGGCGACAAACAAAAATAATTAAGCCACGAGTATTTTTGTCCACAAAATAAACATTTAACAGTTTTTAGGGTTGTAATTAACTTAATTAGGTTAGATAACCTTGGCTATAACTAGAGGAGTTAGCCTCACTTAGGGAGGCTTGACTGATTAAACCATTTAGTTTAGTTTTAGGTTTTTATTTCAATTTTTTCTTTGTTTCAATTTAGTCCTTTTTGTGGTATAAACCAGAATTTTGTTCTTTGTTTAACTTGGATTCGGTTTTGATCCAAGCTTTTAATTAAGTAGTTTTTATTTATTTCTTTTTAGTTTTCAATTGAAATCGGGATTGTCTTCACGATTGTCAAAGGAAATTTGTCTTTTGTGCGCAAATCAATATCGAAACGGATCAATTTCTTTACTTCCTTTTTCTATTTGATTTTCTACTTTGCATGTTGAATATGAAATTAGGGATAATTGCATCTAGATCCATGAGTAGCTAGTTTTCTTAGGGAGATTAATGAGCAAATGTAGGAATAATTCAAAAAAAAAAAAGGGTTTGAGTCCTAGTTGTTGGATTAAATTATGTACGATTAAAACCTAGGATGGACAACCCTAAGAAGTAATTTAGGCTAAACGAGATTGAAAGATAAATCTATTGAGTAAATCGTAATTTATCTTGATCAAGAAAGTGGGGTCAAAAGATAAGCGTGTATTGATCAATTAGTTAATCAGTTAGAGGCCAAAATGTAATAACTAGTTAATTAATAGCTAACTTGATAAAACCCGAGTTATGAAGTTAATTAGGAACACTGAAGTGAGTTGATCTTCTAGCTGCTTAATGGGATTAATTTTGATTGTTAATTTGCTTTAGTTAATTTTATTAATTTATATTATTTCAGTTAATTAAATTTAATTTGGTTTTTTGTACTATAGTTTTGGGTTATTACTATTTAGCCCTGTTAGTGTAGAAAATTAATTTTAGTTTAATTCAACCTCCCTTGGGTACGATATTCGAAATACTTCTCGGAGTGTTTCATCGTAATACTTTTCTATATTACAATCTGACCTATATACTTGTGGACACCACTATTTTAGTAATTATATTTTTGCTATAGTATTTCCAGTCCAGACATTTGCACGTTGGCGGCGGTCAAGTTGTTGGTGTCGTTGCTAGGGAGGTTTCCGAGTTAAATTAAAATTTTATTTTATGCAATTTAATAGGGGAAATTGGAAAATTTCAAATTATAGATACGAATGTTAAATTAGTTTTTTTTATTTGATTTACTTTTAAGTTATTAATTTTATTTTACTTTCATCTCTTTGAATTAAGTGTATGAATCGAAGTGGAACCATGCCAATCGAGCAAAATCTTGATTTGGAGAAAATTTTGAGATGCACCCGTCAACAAATGCAAACTAACCCACCGATGGTAGCTGATTTTACCTCGGGAAAACCCCCTATTTGAATAACTACTCGAACCACCAGCACAATTTCAAATAGAGCCACTGATGGCTCGGCAAGAGCGAACATTACGCGAATACGCGCTACCCACTTTAGATGTGGTTCGAGCCAGTATTGAGAGGCAATCGATCAACACCAATAATTTCGAAATGAAGATGGCCACCATCCAAAATTTTCAGAACAACTTGCAATTTCGGGGCAATATTATGCAAGGCCTAAATCAAAACTTAAAGCGATTCCTTCAGCTCTGTGATACTTTCAAGTACAACAGGGTCACTGATGACGTTATTTGTAACGCCATCAACTCGACCCAATTCATCGGGTCTGGATCTTGGATATCACTAAACAATACAAAACATTTAATAAAAACAATTTGCACTTTCTCATTTATAGAAAACATGTTATTTAAAGTCCCCAAAGAAAAGCTTAACATTTGGAAATTTAAAATAAAATATATAATAAATAACCTATTACATCAGATTTGATACAAATCTTTACAAGTTAGAAATTATTTTAAGACAGACTTAAAAGGCGTATTCAAGACTGCACCACAAATCCACTGTATGCATAATAGCGCACTCTTCCACCAACTTGGCGTACTCCTAGCATTGTCCCCCCAAGCGAAGACTCTTCCTATCATACATGAAAAGCACTATCAAACATTGTAAGTGTAAGAGTACTTAGTGAACTCACCATAACCATACATTTATGGATACTATGCAAATTTTGTATGAATTGGTATAAGTCAACCATATTATGCATCATTTACTTCAGGTGATACTAACACAATGATATCATTCCTTTATATGTCAATTATCATGCCCTTATCATACTTCCATATCTTGTTAGTTGAGGAATCCTTCCAGTCATTTCACAAATCTCTTATCTCATTATACTCACTTAAAAGAACATACCTTTGGAAAATACTTTCAACAATCTATACCTTAACCCATACTCTTATTTTAAACAATTGCTCACTGACATTATCTTGGGCGGATACTTATGTAGAATTTCATACCATTGGTTCACATTTAGACATACCCTAATCCAGTTCTGTACACGTATCCATACTAATATTTCATTGCATATAACATCTATATGAACTCCACATCACGCTATATCAGAATCTCATAATTCAAAATAACATTAACTTAAATTTAGAATAATTTTAGAAGAAGATGCAAAACAACTTATTTTTCATATTTATATTTCATTGTGACGGATACCCTTCTCAACATACAGATACACCTTTCTTTTTCACATAACCCTTGCGACTTTATTCACCTCTTATTCCAAAGCAATCAATACCTTATGTTGATCATACTGTCTTACCATAAAAACAAACATTCATATTCATAGCTTACAAGATATTCCTAACAGTTCATGCCACAAAGGTCTAATAGAACACGCCACATAGGCAATCATACCGAGTGCGCCACCAACGCGTTACATTTAGAATTTTCCACAAAGGAATTCCTTTCAAGTTCACAAAAAAGGCTATTCTTTCAGAGTTCGTCACAAAGGCTATTCATAGATGTCCTGTTTACGATATGGATTTGCCTAAACTCACATAACGTGAGGTTTTTCCATCATCATCCTGGGACACACAGAGTGTGGAAATTTATACAAAGCGTGGGAACGTTTCAAGTTGTTTCTAAGGAAGTGCCCCACCATGGAATGCAAGAGTGGCTGGAACTATAAATATTTTACAACGGGTTGGATGGTAGCTTAAGAGCTGAATTAGATGGTGCATTCAGTAGGTCTTTTATAAAAAAACACTTATGAGCGAGCCTATTAATTGATCGAGGACATGGATGAACTCCTATATATGGCCCAATGTGCGTTTCTGCTATAATCCAAAGCTATCCACGGCTAAAGCAATATAAAAAAAGAAAAATATCAACATATTTTAGAAAAATTACATCGTTTGGTGACCATTGTCAAGTCGTCCATAAACAACATTACTCAAAGTTATCTGTCTTACTTTGAAATCCAATCAAAAGAAGTCAATTATTTTAGAAATATGGGTGGAAATCCTTATCCGAACACTTACAACCCCAACCGGGAGGACCACCCCAATCTAAAGTGTAGAGACAATCAAGGTAGCAAAAACTCAATTCAGAACCTAAAAAATCCTCGTATCAACCTTCGCTTATTCAAAGATCTCAAGAAAAGTCCTTGGGCATTGATCACATTGGTTGTGGTAAACGATTGGATCAAATTGAAAGAGAAATATAACTAATAGGGTTTGAAATTGAAGAAGTGAAATCCGAATGTGCTCAAACTCATGCCGATATGCTTAAACATCATAAGCACGTTGAATGAAATGCAAAGGCAAATAGGTATGAGCATTCCAAACAATATGGAAAAAAACCCTAAAAGGACGGAAAGGAACACAAGAATGTCATCGCACTCTGATCGGGTAAGACCTTGGTCACGCAAAAGGAGGATGAAATGGTCGAGAGAGTCGATGAGACCTTTGATGAGCCCGAACTTGAGGATCAAATGAAGAAAGTAGCCAAACCGGTAGATGAACCGTAAATTGAACAAAAATTGGAGCTTGTGTCCAAGCACATACTGTTTCCATCAAGATTAGAGGGCAAACAATGAGGGGATGAAGCAGAATTTGTAAGTTTTCTAAATTTATTTAAATCCCTTAATTTTAATTTGCAACTATTGGAATTAATTGGTAAAATACAGAAATATGCCAAGTACCTAAAAGAAATCATGTCTTGGCATAAGAAATTAAACAAAGGTGAGCAAATTAATATCGACGCCTCTTGTAGTGTGGTAAGTGCTCAAAAAATACCCTAGAAATTAAAAGATCCATGTAGTTTTACAATTCTTGTATAGATAAAGGACAAACATTTTATTAAGGCCCTTTGTAATTTAGGGGCCTCTATTAATTCGCTGCCTCTATCTACGTATTTAAAACTCATATTGGAGAATTGAAATACACAACAATCACATTGCATTTAATCGATAGGTCTTTAGTACGCCCAAAAGGTGTACTTGAAGATGTATTAGTATAGGTGAGAGGTTTTATTACCCCATCGATTTTGTTGACCTTGACTTCGAAGAGGACAAAGACATTCCCATTTTGTTGGGTATGCCATTTTTTACCACATTTAGATCGACCATCGATCTCGAGAAAATGGAATTAATTATGAAAATTGATTGTGAAATAGAGGTGTTCAAACATGGCCACGATTCCCAAAATCAAGAATTCATAAATAAATTAGTGGAAGAATGTTACGCAATTTTTTATATTACCCCTAACAACCTTGATTGGAGGTATGATATTGGTTCCATGTGTATAGGAATGTACAAGTTGAGGTAACGTGATAGATAGAAAGATCCCAGATGGCAAGGCAAATGGTGGACGGACTACGACAAATGAAAATGGAATAAGAATTCGGTGAAAGTAATTTATAGGCTATCGAATGAGTCCAGTATCCAGAATTGATTTAATCCTCAAAATCCTTAATCTGTGTTATAAATTAGTGTAAATTAAAATTTTCTTTTCGTATTTCAAACTTCAATTAGGATTAGTAATTTTAATTAGGATAAGATTTCGATCTTAGGAAGTAAAAGGGTGGTTAATTTGGATGTATTTTCAAATTAGGAGTAAACAAAAGGGATCGAAACAACAAAAAACACGAGACTCAAGAAAATGAGGACTGTGTCATGATACTGAACCTCGGTGTTGTGACACAGAACTTTGAATACTCTAGTATTTTCAAAATTAGGGCTGTGTCTAGATACCGCATCTCGATGTCTCAACATGGTACTTCAAAGCATCAAAATTTGAAATTACAAACCCATATCACGACACCGAACCCTAATGTTTTTGACCACCTATAAATGTGTTATCATTTATAGTAAAAAATTTAAAATATATATATAATTAAACCGGTGGTGTCTGCAAGTGTACGAGTCAAATTGTAATATAGTAAAGTTTAAAACAAAACACCAGTAAGTATTCTAGGGATAGTATCCAATGGATTGTAGATTGGACAAATTATTATTGAATCAATTACAAAAATAATTACAAATCTAATCGAGTCACAAATTAGTAGTGTGGATTCAAATTAATATTTTAATTAAAATAATTAAATTAATTAACCTAAACTAATCTAATGAAATTTCCTATTCCTAGTGTCGACAATGTGAGCCTTTAGCCTATGATCGATTAAATCCCTAATTAATAGACAGAAGATTAACTAAATTCAGAATTGGGTATTAATATGGATTTGATATTAATTAATTAGTATTACCTTTTGGCCTGTACTAATTAATTAATTAATCAATTGGTTGATTCTCACTTATCTCCTGACCTCACTTTCTCAACCAATATAAACTACGATTTATTTTGTTTAACTTATCTCCTGATCTCGTCTCCCCTATGATTACTTCCTAGGGTTGCCAAGCCTAAGGCTTATAAAGGCATAATTTTTACCAACTAATCCTATTATGAACCCTTATTTTTTTGTTAATTAATCGACTAGATTAATTAATCAGTTTAATAAATGAATCATGCAAGATATGAATAAAGCACAAGAAATCATTCTAATATTCATACAAACATTAGTTGATTAGGCTAATGAAATATAAAAAAAAGAATAAAATAGAAGAGTAAAGAGAATGCTCATTGATCAATCTTCGCTTGCTATTGTCTTCACATTGAAATAGAAAAGTTCTAACTAAACAAACATGAAAAGAAAAGAAAACTAAAAGTTGTGTTTGATGGATAGATGGATTGATTGATGCCTTAATTTGTGTATAGAAGCCTATTATTTATAGGCTAAAATGTGTGCACTTTATGCTTGATGTGCCACTGATACTTTGGGTGAAGGTAAGAAATAAAATCTACGAGAATATGCCAAAATACGTTGTTGATTTCATCCTTGCTTGTGACCCACGTTCAGGTTAGGGCTTAACATAGGTTTCTATGGCTCAACACGTGGTGGTGTCGCGCCATAGTAGTCTTTTTATGGCTTTGGATGTTTTTGTCATGCTTTCATGGCTCAGGAAGCTTGTGCAACACTCACCCCAAGTTTCTACATCAATTGGGCCTAAAATTAAGCCTCCTACACATTAAAATACATAAATTAACCCTACCTAAGGCCTGTGTCATCCTAATAGGTCATTAACACTAAAAAATGTGTCAAAAAACACTTATTTTTATTAATATTTAATCGTAACTACTAAATACTGAAAACATAATATTAAATACTAAATTTCCTAGAAAACAAGCTCTTTAAGTGAGGAAATTTACCGAAATAACTACTAAATTTGACAACAGGTCAAATACCACTACACTTAAGTCTTTGCTTGTCCTCAAGCAAACTAAATAAAACAAAATATAAATTGAATATAAACTAAACTAAAAACAAGAAATAAACATGAAAAGAAAAGAAATTGCACTCGAGCTAACTTGATACGGAAATTTGATAAAATATATTAACAAGATAATGTAAATAAACATATAACTCTAGGATGATATACAAATGATTCACAATTTCTAAAGTTAGATGAGTCAGCTCATTAAATTACAAAGAAAACAAATAAAAGAATATTAAGTATAGGTCTCCATCAAAACAGATAAATAGACATACAATTATGTTCAAATGAATATAAGCGGTAAAAATATCAATCATTCTCACAATTTCATCCATATAAAGTACTACATACGTCACATAGGACTTTTCGACTTGTAACATTCTGCAGCTTAGGCTGGTTTAGAATTCAAAGAACAAGTTTGACAAAATGACTAAGCAAGAAAGTAGTTCGGCATATTTCTTTGTTCCTGATACTCCCCCGACTATACATAGAGGTCATCACCTTCTATCAACTTCTCTGTAACACCCTAAACCCGACACGATCGCCATATCCAAGTACTGAATGGTACAATGAATCGTATAATTTAATTAATTAAGAATCTATCTACTTGTATACTTGATTAACTTAATATTATAAACTTGATGTTATTAACTACCATATAGAACCAGTGTAAAACTCATTCAACTTTGATTTCCAAACCATTATTTACAAGTTTTAACATAGCTTTAAATTTAATGCTTCCATCTTAGTCCCTGAGGCGGAGCCTCTAGGAGTGTTCTTTTATATGCATGCTACAACTACTGCTCCTCTCATCTCAAAATGGTGGACTCTAGCTTGGTCCCTTCCCAAAATGACCAATTAAATCATTGACCCTGCGAATAGGTAATACGACCATAAGTTCAGAAGAACTTAGTGAGCTTTTGTGAACAATGTATTCAACAATATTTCAACATAATGAAGAAAAATAAACTATAAAAAAATGTAATAGTCAATATGCGACCTACCGTTAAATTTAATAGTCAATTTGGGTCAATTATGCACTTAAGAAGCTTGTTTTCTATGCAATTTAGGATTTTATATTATGTTTTCAGTAATTAGGCCTTAGGATAGAATATTAATAAAAAAATGCTTTTTAACATATTTTGTAAGTGTTATGACCCAATAGGCTGACACGAGCCTTAGGTTGTGTTAATATGTTTAATTGAGTGTGTAGGATGAAGATATAAAGACCCAAGTGACATAGAAGCAATAGACGAGTGATGCACAAGCTTCTCGGGACATCAAAGCACAAAGCAAACAACTAAGAAAAATTTTTTGTGTCGTGTCACGCCATGCAAGGGGTGTGGTGCAACACACGTCGATGTGCTACCCAAGTTTATCGAGCTTATTTTCGTCCACGTAATCAAACTTATATGAAGACCTAGGACGTGTTGGAGACCTAATTTGGGCTTCCAACACTTCTATAAATAGGACATTAAAGGTTAAATGTAACTAAGTTATCCCAGACGCCTTCAAAAACCCTAGTAGTTTAGAAGTAGATTTAGTTTATTTTCTTTTCTGCTTTCCATACTCTTTTGTTTTTCCTCTTGCAATCAATTTTTATTCAAGAGTTTATTTATTTAATTATAGATATTTTAGTGTATGTTCTTTTCCATTTGCTTTATTTCTTTATTCCAATAAAGAGATTTACTGCTCTATTCCCTATTTTCTATTATGATTATTCAATTCTCTTTTATATTCCAAATAAATCGTGTTCTTCACATCATTTATTCAATAGAGAAAGAGATCATGAATAGCATGAGTGGCTAAATACTTTAGGGGAGATTAATGAGTGGATGAGGATGTGATTAATGGAGGATTTAGGGTTTCTCGAGATGTATTAGTTAGTATGAATTACGTGTGCTTAAACCACTAGTCTTGACAGCCTTAGGAAGTTATAATAGGCAAGGTGAGGTTGGGAGATAAGTCGAACAGAGTAAATCGTAATTTTTCCTGGTGGAGAAAGTAAGGTCAGGAGATAAGGGGGTATCAACCAAATGATTAGTTAATTAAAGGTCGGGAGGTAACAACTGGTTCATTGGTAGCTAATCCATCCTAGAACCCTAATCTGAAGTTAGTTACAAACTCTGAAGTAAGTTTATCATCCTGATTAGTTTATTGATTTGTTTCATTTGTTTAGTTTTATTTATTTATTTATTTTTATCTCATCAATCTATTTTATGGTTTATCATAATATAGGAGATAATTAGTACTACTTAGACTTGTTATTGTAAAAACGTTTTCATTATTTGTTCTATCCTCCTTGGGTACTATCCTCAAAATACTTCCAAAGTTCTTTGTTGTACTGAATTATATTACAATTTGACTCATGTAATTGAAAACATTGTCATTCTTATTTCTGATAGTTCCGGTGGCATATTTTATTATAAATGGGAAGACTTTTATAGGCAGTCAAAATGTTGGCACCTTTGTCGGAGAGTTTTCGACAATAAATTTTGAAAATAATTTTTTTACAATTAATAAGATAAGTAGGAAAGTTAAAACGTATAGATACAATTTTAATTTTTGATTTTTAAATTTTTTTAATTTCTTTTCAGGTTGTGTATGACTCGAAGATCCATTACTCCAATTGAACCTTATCCAGATCCGCAGAAACTACTTAAATGTAATTGTCCAACAATGAATACCAATCCACAAATACCAATCCACCTGTGGTAATTAATTTACCACGAGTAAATCCAATATTCGAAGATTTAAGAGAGTGACAAGGTAATAACCAGGAAGAAGTCCCAATGGCTTAACGAATGTTGCACGAGCATGCCCTACTTACACTAGATGCAGTGCGAGGAAGGATAGAACGACCGACGATTAATGCCAGTAATTTTATGATAAAGGCGACCACAATCTAGATGATCCAAAATACACTACAGTTCGAAAGGAACATGGTTGAAGACCCAAATCGGCACTTAAAGTGATTTCTTCAATTGTGCGACACCTTCAAATGTAATAGGGTATCCGATAATGCTGTACGTCTTCAATTATTCCCATTTTCGTTATGTGACAACGCAACTTATTGATTAGACTTGTTAGATAAGGTTCCATCACCACATGGAATAATCTAGTAGAAAAATTTCTCTATAATTTTTTCTTGATTAGTCGAACCATTCAGTTGAGGCGAGAAATCACCAATTTTAAACAATTTGAAGGTGAATCTCTGTACGAGACATGGGATCATTTCAAGACAATGTTAAGGAAGTTCCCAAATCATGGACTGCAAATTTGGCTCTGTATTCAAATATTTTATAACAATCTTGACGGACACATCAAATCGAGAGCATCCAATGGATCTTTTATGTTCTATACATACAAACAAGCCTACAAAATCATAGATGATATGGCCATGAATTCGTACATGTGGCCCAGTGAAAGGTTCATGTACAAATAAAAGCCTCCAGCAGTGAGCGAAGAAAATGAAGATAGATTCAAATGAATCATTGACAAGCTTAACCATTTGGAGACACAATCAAGTCCACAAGAGAAGAACCACACCATGAGAACAAACCGAAGAAGGTAAGCTATGTAAGTAATAAGGGTCGAGACCCCTACTCAAATACCTACAATACTGGTTGAAGGGATCATCCGAACTTCAAGTGGGGAGTAACCAAGGAGGCGCGAATCAAGCTCAAACTCAACAAAATCCTCCTTATTAACCTCCACCATTGCAACAACGAGCAGTGGACAACGACCATGCTGAATGTGGTCAAATATTTGACCAACTAGAGGGGGAGATACAAATGATGAAGACATATATTCGACAAGTCCAAACAACATGTGGACGACTCAAATCCTAGATGGATAACCTCTACCACCAAATGAGCCAATTGATGACAATTCTAGAAACAAAATGGCCATAGTCTCCCTAGTAACATGGAGAAAAGCCTCAGAGAGATGGGAAAGAGCACGTAAAGTTGATTGTGTTGCAATCATACAAGGAATTAAAGTCACCATCCAAGCCCATCCATTAAGAGGAGAAAATTCTGAAAGCGTTCAATGAACTCATGGAAAAAGAAGAAGCTACACACCATGAGCTGATCGAGGAGGTAGCCAAATCGATGCATAATCTAGTAATCTCAAGTTACATTATAACGAATATACTCCAAAAATTAAAAGATCTAGGTAGCTTTACTATCTTAATAGAGATAGGGAATCAATATTATAGCAAAGCCTTTTGTGATTTAGGGGTTAGTATAAATTTGATGCCTCTATCAATTTACCAGAAACTCAGACTCGGGGATCTTGAAAATAACTCGATAACACTTCAATTAGCTAACAAATCCTTACTACACCCAGAAGGTGTACTCGATGATGTTTTGATTAAGGTACGAGGACTTATAATCCCATCAACTTTGTAGTCCTCCACTTCAAGGAAAATCGAGAAATCCCCATTCTATTGGGTATGCCATTTTTAGCCAGTTCAAAATCGACTATTGATCTTGAGTGAAATGAGATAACCATAAAAATCGATGACAATATAGAAGTGTTCAATTATGGTCGTGATTCCCAAAACGAGGGATTAGCGATGGAGGATTGTTACGCATTATTCAATCTAACCCCTAACAACCTCGATCAGTGGTACCTCTTTAGTCGTGTTGGTGTAGAAAACTAGATCATAAAGGAACAAGACAAGTGGCGAGACTCTGGTGGAAGAATGAGCAAATAGAAGAATCGAGATGGTCGTGAACGACAACTAAATTTGATGGTAATATTTAAGGAATTGTTTGACAAGTCCGGTAGCACAACATAAATTTTAACCATCGAACTTATTTAAACTATAAATATTGTATATAATTTTGTTTTTGATTTGTTACAATTATTATTTAGACTTTGTATTTTGTGTTACAATTAGTAGGAAATAGGTTTCCGATGACAAGGGAGGAGCTAGACGTTAATAGGGTGCATGTACGGGCAACTGAGGACTTTGTATAAGTCTCAGAGAGGTAAAAGTCATCGCACAACAATCTCAAGGCGCGACACAACCCTCGTGAACCTAAGAACATAAAAATTCATTAGCGTGTCGTGTCACATCCTATCTTTGGCATGGGATATCTTTGAATTCAATACAAATGAGGGAAATATTGTTGTTGTGTTGTCCCATGCACCCATGTAGCACCATATACAAGCCATTTTTTTTTCCAACTTTTCGTTTTAGATGCAACGCAATCTTTAAAGATTTTCACTAAGATTGGACAACACGCAAAGCCCTAGATGGATTCTATATATTGCCCTTTGCAGCTATCAAACCCTTCAAGCCGTCATAGCCACCCAAAGTAATGTTTGCCAACCTTTTCTTCAAGATTCTGGGAATTCTTATATTTTTCTTCTATTTACAAACCCCACACCATGTAGAGTAACCTTTCCAATGGCGGAACCGTAGCGGATAGCCACACCTACCTTCGAGAAAGGGAGCTTGAAAGTAACCTTCTTGCAACTCAACGTAAAATCTCATTACAAGAATGAGGTTTTGAATCAATAGACGCATTGAAGAGTGAAACGTGCGAGTTAATCCAATACAATTGATGGGAAAAGTTTCACACAACCCTGACTAAGCCGGTGTATTGTCTGATCGTGCACAAATTCTATGCTACTTTGAAAGAGGTGGATGGTAGTAGACCAATATAGGTACCATGGATACGATTTTCAATCGAGGGAAGGAGATGACTATCTCGCCTTTTGAGGTAGCAAGACATTATAATGCTCCACTATATCTTTGTGATTTCGTACAATGAATTGATCTATTGTCTTTCTCGAAAGAGAATATAAACAACATAAAAAAAAACTCCTAACGAACGAGAAGGGTGAGTGAAAATGCCACTTAGGCATGGACTCTACAATTATACAAAGTATAATAATTTAAATAATGAATTTGTTTTATTAACAATCTATTCGAAAAAATTACAAGTGTATATTGATGAAAATACTATACTTAGGACACCAGATCCAACACAATTCATATTCAGACTAATTAAGGATTGTAATTGACCTAATTAAGCAGCTAACTTTGCCTATAAATAGCAAAGCTTATGCTAAGCTAAAGAAGCAAGTTGTTGGGGGGTATATTTTAGGTTTTAGCTATAGACTTAGTTTTAATTAGGATTTTAATTAGAATTTTATTTTCTTTTCAAAACAATATTTATTTCTTATTCTATCTTGGATTTGATTTGAGTCCAAGACTTCATTATTAAGTATTTTAATATTTTTCTTTCACTTATTGCCTGTCAACATTGATATCTCAATAACTTTTAAAGGGTTTTGCAAAACGGAGCGCATCCAGTTTATCAAACAAATCAATTTCTATTTCCCTTTCATTTTAGTTCAATTTCTGTTTTTGCATGATTAAATTAATTCTTAGGAAAATGATCATAAGATTCATGGGTAGTTAAATCCATCAGGAAGGTTAACAAGCAAATGTGGGACTGATTAATGGAAGAACGAGGGTTCCCAATAGAACTAGTTGGCTTAAATTATGTATGCTTAAACCTTAGGATTGACGATCTTAGGAAGTCATTTAGGGAAATAAGGTTGAAAGGTAAGTTTGCTGAGTAAATTGTAAGTTATCTCGGTTTAGAAAGCGAGGTCGAAAGATAATTGAGTATTTATCGATTAATTAATCAGTTAGAGGCTGAAAGGTAACAATTTGTTAGTTATTAGCTAATTCACCAAAACTCGAGTTCAAAAGTTAATTGCAACCTTTGAAGAAAGTTAATCTTCTGTCTGTTAATCGAGATTTCTTTGTTGATTAAGTTCTTTCTAGTAATTTTATTTTCTTCCATAATATTAATCTTCCTTATTTATTATTTATCGTAATATAACTTTTGGTAAGTACTATTTAAACTTATTATTGTAAAAATATTTTTAGATTTAATCTATCCTCCCTTGGGTACAATCCTCGAACTACTTCTTGTACAATGTTGTACAATACTATATTACAATTTGACTCGTATACTTGTAGGCATCGTTGCTTTATTATATATTTTTTGTTGCAGTATTTCTAGCCCAAACGTTCGCACGTTTAGCATCGGTTAATGGCCTAAACTCGAGGAAAATCTCATTAAGAGTGGGTATCAAGACACTAAGGCCATGAAAGTCATTATACCCTTGAAGGTGCTGAAGTGAAGAAAATTGAGGCAAACTCCAGTGGTATCGCGACACCGAAGAGTGGGTATCACGGCACTGATACCTCTAAGACCCCAATTTAGCCACTATTTTGGGTATCATAATACTGAAGCTTGGGTATCATGATACCGCTGCCTGAAGGATGAAAAACTGCAAGGGCAATTTTGTGTCCAAACAAGCTTAAGTCCTTTATTTCATTTTAAGGCATAATGGTCAATGTTAGGTTAAATGTTAGTATACTATAAATACTACTTTATAAGCTTTGGAAGACAGTTTTTTTGTTGGTTAAAAATTTCACCTTAGTTTTTCGTTGTTTTAGGTTAGGTTAGGTTAGGTTTTCTTTTCTCTTCTTTTCATTTTTGGATTAGGTTTAGAATATAATTTATTTTTATTGTTTTCTATTTCTTTTTTTATTCTTGAAGACTCTGCAAAAGAAGGATTATTAAACTCTTGGGCTTCATTGGATTTCCATCAATTGAATTAGCATTTTCTTAAATCATTTACCTTTATTTTTATGCTTACCATGTGTTTGATAAAATGTTTGTTTGAAATTTAAGTTTGATTATGTGCTAAATTGATTGATGGTGTAACAACCTGTTTTCAGTGGTATCGAAAATAGTGGTTTTGGGACCACAAATCGGGTGTGTATATGTGTGTATGTGTCCTTAAAAAATTAATTATTTAATATTTATGGAATTATTTAAGTGCTAAATCGTAAACTTAGTTTAAGTTAATATTTTTTAGTTTAAGCTAATGTTTATTCTTGATTAATTGATTGTTCGTTTATATAGAGATGCTTAATACGCTAGAGTTGATGTCTCTGATTGAAAATCTAGATAAACGAGACCGAGAAGAGAGTTTACCATTAGAAAGTTCTATATAATTGTGTCGAATAGTGAGACTAGGAGGAGATCTATATGCCTAGGCGAGATTGAGAGGAGAATCTAGGTGGTATCTTTTAGTCTAGGATGAGACTAAGAGGAGATTCTTGGCTAAGAGTGACAAATAATATAATTGATATAGGTTTCTTAGCTTAGTTAGTGAGTAATGAATCAATCGACCATCATTTTATTATTTTCATTGTATAAAGCAATAGAGAAGAAAATTAGATTAGTTTGTTTAATTGATAATTTAAATTTAGTTTACAAACAAATTATTTTGGAATTTGCACTAATAATTTCCGACTCGATTAGATTAGTAATTGATTAACTTGTAATTAACTTGATAAACACATTTACCAATTTGGCAATCCTTTGGCTTTGATATTTGGAATACTCAGATGTTCCATTGTAACACTGGAAATATTACAATTGACCTGTTACACTTACACTAAAGCTGCTAGATATTTAAGTAAAATTGTGTTGATTCATAGCCCTAATTCACGCATGTTGGGGCGCAATCAAAAGCTTAGTAAGTACCTAGGAATCCAAATTTTTTTTACCATGATTCCTATATATAAAAAAATATTATTACTATTATAGTTCCTGAATACATCTTAATAATCAATAAGGTATATTTTAACAATCAACAAATCATTCCATATTTATAGGATTCATTATTACCATAATCCACTACTTTTATCTTTTCATGGATTGACAGGAACAAAACTTTTACCAGTCTAATTCACTATATTATCATTTCACGGTTTAACGAAATTGTTATCTGAATCATTTACTTTTCATCTCACTATGTAACAAAAACTTTTCATCAAAATTTGCTTACCATAACTTTTTATATTTTCATTATCTTTTATTATTCAATAAAGGCCCAACGTAGACTTAACAAAACACATAAGATATATAGAAACATTACAGTTATGCACTGAGTGCAATAACATAACATAGTAGCACCGGAGTGTTATGTCAGAACAGGACAACACCGAAATGCATAATCAAAACAAAGAGTACGCTAAGTTTTTCCTTAATGGCATGCCATTTATATCCTATTAATCCATAGCTTGTCTACTTAGGCAACTACATCAAAGTCAATTTCATTTTCTCATTTTCAGAATAGAAGTTTTATACTTTGAACTTATTTCAGTTTAGTCCTTTTTATCATGAAATTCACTATTCTTTGTAATTCAATTTCTCTTTCACTTTTCATACATATACTATTTCATCACATTTTCTTACACATTCTATTTACCAATATGACATTTCATAATTTAACTACAATTTTACACTTTTTCAATTTAATCCTTATCTTTCCACAACTTAAAGAACAATTGTAATTTGAATTACAAAATCATGTATTTTTCATTCTTTACTACGTTGTTCACTTATCAAATATTTTCTTGTAAACTTTCATAAATTTTAATTTAGTACCTTTTGTTTAAAAGTTCAATATTCACTAATTAATCATATTAACTCAATTTTCTTTCTTGTTACACTTTAATCACATAAGTGATCTCAGTATCTTGTTTCACATGTCAATTTCTATGTATTTCACTTCTATTATTTCATCCACGTATTTTCTCAAGTTTGACAATTTAGTCCTTGTTATCATAAAATTCCATGTTTTTCCAAAATTTCACTTTTACAAATACTTTATGCATGTTTCATCATCTCATAACACATTCATTAAACTTTTATCACAATTTCCTTATTCACATATTAAGATTTTTACTCTTTATTTTGCTAATTTACTATAAAATTTCGCTAAGTTTACATTTTTTATCCTTAAATAACAAGAGAATCCATGGATATTTACTTTTTTCCAACTTCAAATCACTTGCTCTTCCTTGACCCTCATCACTTGATTCATTTTGTCAATCTCTTTCTTCAACATCATATCAAAACATAAAATTTTCCATGAATAATCATCACTTTAACATCTTTTCTATACTTTTCTAACAAAATTAAACTTGAAAACAATATGAAACCTTAACATTCATACCTTGTTCTCTTGGAATCAAGGTTTAACTTATTTTCTCTCTCCTCCAACTTCTAATTTTTTGAATCTAAATTGATATTCTTACTCTCCATAGTCTCCTTAGAATTTTTCTCTCTTGGTGATTATGAAAATTTCTTTGATTTCTAGGTGAAAATGGTGGATTTTTTTATGAAAGGACCAAGTTGTAAAGAAAGCAAATTTTCTTTTTCTCATGGATGGTGAAACGTGAATGATGGAAAAGATGAACGATGTTTTCTTTTAAGTTTTTCTAATTCTTTTAACTACTAATTAATTCATAAAAATATATAAAAATAAAATAATAATAAAATATTTCAACCAATTAAAATTCAAATCCATATCCATGATAATCATGATGTTTGATGAAAATTATCTTAATTGGGAAATGATTATTTACCCTTCAACATCTTCCACAATTCTTTCCTCGAATCATCACTTAATTTGGTAAAATTGTAATTTAGTCCTTCATATTTCTCCACTTATTCAATTTGGTCATGTACACCAATTTCATGTCATGAAAAAATGGTTTTATTTTTTAATTTTGGTCCTTCAATTTTCTTATATTTATGCTTCAACCCTCAAATTTTAAATAATTATACTTGAACCTCAAAAATTTTTACATCTTTACGATTTAGTCCTTACTTTAATTTAGTATATCACAACATACTTCTCAATTCAACTTTTTTGATACTCCTCAACCTCCTCTTTTATCATTTTCATTTTCTTATTTATTTTATCGAGAAATCAATTGTACACAATCTTAATTTATTATTGCCTTTAAAGTATAACAATTTTGTTAAAAGAATTTATATATAAAAAAAAGGCTATTACGTTTCTATTAACCAAAAGAATTTGAAAAGAAAACAAAAAGTTACTTTAGTTTTAACTAGCAAATTGTAATTCTTTATATAATACTTATTTTTAAAATTTTATTAAATGGACTTTTATAAACATTACGTTTTATATTAATTATATGTTATTTATGAACTCAATTTATTAGAGAGTTTACTTTACAATATATCAAATTTTTATAATCGGTAGAAATGTTCTAATAATGATTAACATTTTTTATCAGTACTATATTTGAAATTAAAATAGTTTATTTATGTTTATTAGTTAATATTTTGAATAGTGTTGTTTTAGATTAATTGCTTGAAGTAATATTATATTATATACTGAATTTTAATTATGATTTGAATTTTTTAATATCATGAAAAATTATTGATCAATAATATATCGATTTTTAATATGATATAAATTTTTAATTATTATTTAATTTTTTTAATATTTGAATTGATAAATAAGTTAATATATTTTAACTATGATTCGTATTGCAAATTAAAAAATTGATTACAGTAATTAAAAGTAAAATTTGTTAAGAATTAATTAAAAAATATGTTGATATAATTTAATTATGTTCATTTAAAAAATTAATTAAAAATTAAATGGGTAAAATTTCTTAAGAATAAAAACTAAAGTTTATAAAAGATTGACTACATCTAAAAACTGCTTGTCACTCGAATAATACTTTGCCCAAGTATGCAGTTCGATTGAATCGACAACCATATATAGCTGATAACGCGTGGGGCTAACTCCAATAATTATGGAGAAAGCCACTTGCAAGGGCTGTCTGCTGAGTTTTCACAGTTGCAGAGTGGATGGTTTAAAAGTAGCTGCATCTGATGTTCAAAAGGAGGAGTGAATTTACTTGCAAAATCGAGCCAACATTCAAGAACCTTTGAGCATTCCAATTCCTAAAGTAAGTGCAAGCGATCCTGATGGGAGACTCCAATTACTCCCAACAGCTCTTAGACCACCAGGAAACTCTTCCGACCACCAAGGCCGCCAGTGCAAGTCAAAACCACAAAAAGCTATCTATCATCCCCTTCATCTTCCTCATCTACTTCGAGGTCTACGGGGGAGCATATGGTGCAGAGGCAGCAGTGGGTGCCGCTGGGCCCCTTTGTTCCATATTGGGGTTCCTCATTTTCCCTTTCCTATGGAGCATACCTGAGGCATTGATCACAGCTGAGCTTGCGACCACCTTCCCCGGTAACGGCGGCTACGTCATCTGGGCTCACCAGGCTTTTGGACCATTCTGGGGTTTACTTATTGGTTCCTGGAAATTCGTCAGTGGAGTCATCAACCTCGCCTCATGCTCAGTTCTTTGTATCGAGTATATTAAGTTAGTTCTCCCACTTTTCTCTTGTGGGGCATCACGATACTTTGCAGTAGTGTCATTAGCTTTGGTTTTATCTTTCTTAAACTACACAGGCTTGGTTGTAGTTGGTTACACTGCAATACTTTTAGGTATTTTTTCACTTCTACCATTCATATTGTTGGCTTTGATTTCAATTCCCAATATTGATCCAAGTAGATGGATCAGTTTGAATGAGGACCGAGTTAAAACCGATTGGTCATTGTTTTTCAATACCCTTTTTTGGAACCTGAATTTCTGGGACAATGCCAGTTCTTTAGCAGGTGAAGTGGATCGACCCCAAAAGACATTCCCTAAAGCTCTTTTCTTAGCCGGGCTGCTCACTTGTTTAGCTTACCTGGTGCCACTTTTAGCCGCTACTGGGGCTATGCCACTAAAGCAAGAAAATTAGGTCAATGGCTATTTTGCCGATGTAGCCCAAATCGTTGCAGGCAAGTGGTTAATGATCTTCCTTGAAAGTGGTGCAGTTTTATCGAGTATTGGATTCTATGAAGCACAACTCACTAGTTGCGCATATCAGCTTCTTGGAATGGCTGATTTAGGGGTATTGCCTCAGTGTTTCTCGGTGAGATCCAAGTGGTTTAACACACCTTGGTTAGGGATTTTGGTCTCAACTTTGATAACTGTAGCAGTTTCTTCTATGAACTTTGCAGACTTAATTTCTTCAATTAATTTCTTGTATAGCTTAGCGATGTTACTAGAATTTGCATCTTTCCTTTGGTTGAGGAGAAAATTGCCAATGATGGAAAGGCCTTTTAGAGTGCCACTGGAGTTCCCTGGTTTGACTATGATGTGCTTGATTCCTTCTGGATTTTTGGTCTATATTATGTCGCTGGCTAATGGAACTGTGCTTTTGGTGAGTTCTGTAGTGAGCGCTCTTACTACTTTATGGTACTTTATGACGAATCATTTCTGCAAGTCCAACATGTGGACCCACTTTAAAAATGTTGGACCAAAATTGATGGATCAGGATTTGGAGTAGGCTGGCTGATTAAGATTGCAGTTAATTAGTTTGAAAAGTGATTACCTATCTGAATTTGATAAATCTTTGCAGCTAACAGTGGCAAAATGTGAATTGAAATTGTTAAAAATCATGTTGGCTTCGTTTATTCATAAATATATTTATGGGTTAATAAAGTATTTAATTAGTACTTGAAATTTTTTCTATATTTAATTGGTATTTGAGTTTGTATTCTATTATCAAGAATGGTATTTAGCTACTAAAATTATTAGTTTTTGGTTGATATTACAATGTTGGTCAATCTTATAGTAATATATGACAATCTCTTAGACATAAACTAAAAGAATTAAAAGGTCTTTTAAAATATAAATGAATTTAAAAGTACAAAATTGTTTGACATGTTAGGATATCAACTAAGTCTTGTTTAGAAAAGTTTAAGTACCAATTAATTGCTTTTGACAAGTTCAAGAGACAAATTACATGTTAACTCTTAAAAATATAATATTAAGTGAAATAATGAAGAATATAATGAAAATAAAATAGAGAAAGTTGGATTTCTCTTTCTCTCCCAAGAGTGCTTTGCTTAGAGTCCTAGAGAAAGCAGTAATTGCTGTAGCTTGGGATGGAGGAAAGCGGTGGTGATGATCGAGAGGGGAGGGATGGGATCCCTCTTCTAGCAGAAGAACTCATTTAGTTATCAGACAAGGGTTCGATGGTGGTACCAAACCCTAAACCTACTCTAATATGTACAGTTTGGAAAGAGAAGCTTTAAAGTCCAGAAAGCTTTAGGGCACAAATGAAAAGTATATGGAAGACAATGAAAAAGTTTGAGATATAGATGGTGGGGCAAAATTTATTTTTGATAGTGTTTGATTGGAAAGAATATCTGGAGACGATTATGTAGGGGAGACCTTGGCTCTTTCACAAAAGTATTATTTTATTTGATAGGTTAATTCAACCGGTGAAAAGAGGTCAGATTCAACTTACTTCATCACCGTTTTGGATAAACATAGGTTCATGTTTACCAGAGTTTGATAAGAAAGATCTCTTGCATGCAATCGGTGTCATGTTTGGTGGAGTTCTCGATATGAAATTAGTGGAGATTCTTGTCGGCTTAAGATTAATTTGGATGTTCAGAAATCGCTTCGTCAAGGTATTTTTATCTCTATTGATAATGTTAATAAATTGTGGGTTCCTTTTAAGTATGATAACTTACCGATGTTCTGCTTTGGATGTGGAAGATTGGGGCATGGGCTTAAATATTGCCTTCAGGTAATACCTACAGGAAAAAGCAAAATCAGTGATGATCCACCTTATACGTTGGCTTTAAAAGCAGAATCAAAGTTAATTGAGAATGAAAGTATGAAATTTAATGTTTTGTCAAAGAAGGTGGGGGCTCAATGTTCTTATACAGGAGGTATAGAGTTGTTGCCAAATAGTTCTAAAATAATAGTAGGAGGGAATAACGAGATTTGTGGGTTACAGGGGAATATGGAACTGATGAGAGGGGAGGAGGTGCTAAAGGAACATGAGCGTATATCTGTAGTAAAGGAAGATGAGAAGTTGAATGATAGTACGAAAAAGTAGGGTAATAATTCAAATCTTGCTAAAAAGGCAAGCTGGAAAAGAATTAAACCAGTGGCCATAATGATTCAAACAAAGGCTGAGAGTAATACGAGGAAGAGGAAGTCATCGGAAGTAGAAATTGCTATGTGTGGTAGGGAAGTCGTTTATGAAGACGGAATTAAAAGATTGAAACATGACGGAATAGAGGATTGTGATAAAGTCTTATCAGAAGTGATGACTGACATTTCTGACCAACTTGATGCTCCAAAATTTTTAGATCGGCGGCTGCCAAGAGGCAAGCCGACCGGACGCAATGATAAATATAAGTTGGAATCTCTGTGGATTGGGGAGTCCACGGGCAGTAAAAAGGTTGTGATATTTTCTAAAGTAGTACAATCCCCATCTGGTCTTCTTAATGGAGACAAAACTTGATAAGCAACATATGGAAAAAGTCAGAAGGAGTTGGGGTTTTATGAATGGAATTGATGTTGAAGCGGAGGGTTCGCGAGGAGGATTATGCTTAGCATGGAGAGGATATATTGATGTTAGTTTACAAAGTTTCTCTAGGAATCACATTGATGTCATGGTTAAAGAAGAGAAGAACGGAGATTCACGGGGTTCTATGGTTCACCCTATGTTAATAATAAGAGTGTTTCTTGGAATCTAGTAAGGAAGTTAGGGCAAGTTAAAAATCATCCATGGTTAGTAAGTGGTGATTTTAATGAGATCATGTATTCTTTTGAAAAATGTGGGGGTACACCAAGGGAGGAGAGTAGAATGGAGGCATTTCAAGAGGCTCTAGAAGAATGCCAATGAGAAGATTTAGGATATTCGGGGGTTTGGTTTAGTTGGGAAAGGGGAAATTTTTCGGAGACAAATATTAGAGAAAGGCTTGATAGGGGAGTGGTAAATGATAAATGGAGGCAACTTTTTCCAATAGGTAACATTCAACATTTAACCTATTCGATGTCTGATCACTGCCCACTTCTTTTAAACACAAAAAGTGGAAACACTTATGTGGGAAATCCAAAATTTAAATTTGAGGCGTGGTGGATCATGGAGGAGACGATTGAAAAAAAAATTAAAGCATCCTGGGAATCAATAACAGGCACCATAGTTGAGAAACTTAAAATATTACAAGTAGATTTAAAGGTATGGGCGAGATCAATCAAAAAGGGCGAGAGGGACTAAAGAACAAGCTCACTAAGGAACTTGATATGCTAATGGCACAAGAGAGGACTGACGAAACGATGGAAAAAGTTTTTGACATTAAGATTTATCTTAATATGGAAATTGATAAAGATGAAGTTTACTGGGAACAAAGGGCAAGGGCAAATTGGCTTAAAGTACGAGACAAGAATTCAACTTTTTTTCACAGGTTTGCCTCATATCGAAGATGCATTAACACCATATCTAGGCTGGAGTTAGATAGAGGATGAGAGGCTAATGAAGCGAGTGAGATCAATGAAGCTGTTACTTTGTACTTTCAGAAGTTGTTTATGTCAAATGGAGTTGGGGATCTTTCTTATCTCGTAATGGGCATTGAAAATAGTATTTCGCCAGATATTACTAGAGCTTTATTGTCAAATTATACAGCAGAAGAAGTGTATGTAGCCTTGAAAGGAATGGGACCTACTAAAGCACCAAGACATGATGGTTTTCCAACACTCTTCTTTCAGAAGTATTGGTACATCGTAGGTGAGGAAATAGCAAATTTTTGTTTGGAAATTTTAAATAATGATCACAGTTTTGGTCTTTTCAATCAAACGGATATCGTGTTGATCCCAAAAACCCCAAATCCCACAAGTCTAGTTAATTTTAGACCTATTAGTCTGTGTACGATCATTTATAAAATTGTTGCAAAGACAATTGTAAACCGACTCCAAGTAGTAACTTGGAGATGTATTGATGCGGCCCAAAGTGCTTTTATCCCGAGAAAGTTAATTTTTGAAAATGTGCTTTTAGCTTATGAGATTTTGCATACTTTTCGACAAAAACGCACAGGGAAAAAAAAGGATATATGAAAATAAAACTTGATATGAGCAAAGCCTATGATAGGGTTGAATAGAGTTTTCTTAAAGAAGTTATGTCACGAATGCGTTTTGCTAAGGAATGGGTGGAGCTGATTATGAAATGTATTTCCACAGCGTCTTATGCAGTTAATACAAATGGAGGAAGTGAAAGAATCTTTCAATCGACTAGAGGATTGTGTTAGGGAGATCCCCTAAGTCCTTTCCTATTTTTACTGTGCTGTGAGGGACTATCATCTTTGATGAGATTGGCAATGAAGGAGGGCTTGCTAAGAGGTGCAAAGGCTAGTAAAAGAGGTCCAGCAATTTCACATTTACTTTTTGCAGATGACTGTATTTTGTTCGAGGAAGCATCAGATATAGAGCAATGGTGTTAAATGGAATTCTGAAAGAGTATGAAAAATGTTCCGGCCAATGTGTAAATTTCAATAAATCTACAATCTTCTTCAACTAGAACACTTCAGAAGAGAAGAAGGAAGAAGTCTCAACAATCTTGGGGGTAAGGAGTTCAATAAATCTGGAAAGGTATTTAGGTCTTCCGAATATGGTTGGTAGACGGAAAAAGGAATCTTTTTAACATCTCAAAGAGAAGATTCATACTAGAATTGAAGGGTGGAGTTTATTATCCCAAGGAGGTAAGGAAGTCTCCATAAAGTCAGTACTTCAGGCTATTCCAACCTATGCTATGTCTTGCTTTCTTCTTCCAAGTTCTCTTTGTGAAGAAATAGAAAGCATTTTTGCAAAATTCTGGCGGTAAAAAGAACACGGGAAAAGAGGAATTCATTGGTGTCAGTGGAAGTATTTGTGTCGGCCAAAAGAAGAGGGTGGTTTGGGTTTCAGAAGCATGGTTCAATTTAATGTCTCACTATTAGCTAAGCAAGGGTGGAGAATTCTAAACAATCCAAATTCTTTAGTAGTGCAAGTTCCAAAAGAAAAATATTTTCCAAGTGCCAATTTTTTAAATTCGCGGTTGGGGAACAACAGTTCGTATACATAGAAGAGCATTTGGGCTACAAAGGGCATTTTAGAGTAGGGATTATGCTGGAAGGTGGATAGGGGTATGGATATTTCAGTAATTCATGATTTTTGGATTCCAGATGTAAAAAATGCCAGGTTATCATCTTTAATTACTAATTTGAGCGATTCTAAAGTTGCTAAATTATTTGATTCAAGTAGTAGAACATGGAAAAATAAGTTGATAGTTTCTACCTTTTCGGAGGAAGTAGGCCAGAAGATTATCCGTATTCCGTTGGCAGAAGAACCTTATGAAGACTTTCGGGCGTGGAATGGTAAAGCGTCGGGCGAATACACAGTACGCAGTGCCTATAAACTATTACAAAGCATTGAAGACGATCCTAGAGCTTACGCTTTACAAGCCAACTATAAGGAATTTTACAAAAAAATGGCTACTGAATCTACCTTAAAAAAAAAATTACAATCTGGAAAATATCATGGAATTATCTACCTACACGAGTTAACATGTTACAAAGAAAGTTAACAAACACTACAATATGTCCCCGGTGAGGAATAGGAACAGAGAATATGGACCATCTCTTCCATGAATATCCTGTTCCAGTTTTAGTTTGGAGAGAGTTATCATGCCAGTTATTTCTACAAGAAACTCATTTGGGGTTTTTACTGTGGCTAACCTGGGTATTTTCGCAGAGCTCGCCATCCGAGTGTAAGATTTTTTGCTGTGCATTATGGGTAATTTGGGGAGATAGGATTGTTAGAGTGCATAATGTAAATTGTGTTTTGAATGCATGAATATAGGTACATTTGGGTTGTGTAAGTGGTTGGACTTTAGGTGAGAAAAATGGCTTGGAAATGACCTATTTTTAATCTACATGGCCATGCAACACGGGCGTGTGTCCCAACTGTGTGTAACACACAACCATGCGACACAGCCGTGTGTCCCCTGTAGCTTACTAAGGGTTGCAAGTCAGGCTGTTACATGGCCTGGCACACGGCCTTTGAGGGGTACATGGCATGGCACACGGGTGTGTGCCTTGGCCGTGTGACCCAAGTCAGAAAGTTACACGGGCACAAACATGGGTTGGGACACGGCCGTGTGTTCCTACTTCGAATGCCCACATAACCTAAGACACAAGTGTGTGTCTCTGTCGTGTGAGTCACATGGCCGTGTGACCCATGGTGTTTGAAAATTTTCATCTTTTCCCTGAAAATTCTATATGTTTCTGATTTAGTCTCGATTTGTTTTTAATGTGTTTTTAGGGCCTCGAGGGCTCGTATATGAGACAAAATGTATGCTAGTGATGGAATTTGTTATGGTTGATTTTTTGAAGTAAATGATTTATATTTTTGATAGTTTTGAAGTGTAAACTCTGGTAATGCTCTATAACCCTATTCTGGCAACAGATATGAGTTAGGGGTATTACATTTTTTATTTAGTCTCAAATCGTTTTTAAAGTGTTTCGAGGGCCTTGAAGGCTCGATTAAGGGATGTTACACATGTGTATGAATGGACTTTGCTATGTTTAATGAAATGATTGGAAATGTATGTTTTTTATGTAACGATTTTATGGTAATGCTCTGTAATCCTATTCCGGCAATGGATACGGGTTATGGGTGTTACATCAACACAATATGCTTTTGTCTACAGTTCACAATAGCATCATCAAAGTTAACCAATCCATACCCAGAATCAAATCAAATTCATCAAATTGAAAGAACATCAAATCAGTCAAAAATTTGCAATCCCGAATCATCAAAGGACAGTTTTTACAAACTTTATCAACTAACACATACTGACCTAAAGGATTTGTTACTTTTACCACAAATTCAGTAGACTCGAGAGGTATTTTCTTATCTGACACTAGATTTATGCATACATATGACTGAGTTGATCTCGGGCCAATCAAAGCATTAACATTAGTATCAAAGATAGAAAATGTACAAGTGATCACATCAGGTGCTGAAGCTTCCTCTCGAGCATGAATTGTATAAGCCCTAGCTAGTGCCCGTGCCTCAGATCTAACAGTAGAATCTTTTGTTCCACTCTAACTGTTACCCATATTTCTATTATTTCTGGGTGGTCTCCCGCTCGCAGCCATATTACTTAAACGAGTATTCTGAGCTTTCTTTTTATTTGATCTTTCAAGGAATCTTTGAGAAAATGATCATAAGAACTGCATTTGAAACATGACTCGTCTTTCAATCTGTATTCTCTGAATTGTCATCTATTGCATTGTTGACATTCAGGTTTGTTGTTTTAGACACTACCCACACTCACTACAGATGTAGCCTGAGGTCTCAAACTCGAATGGTGATTTCCTTAATCTCTCCTCGAGAAACCTACTGAAGCTAATGAGCGATTGTGAAATTATTTTGATTTCTTCGATAGAGATGAGAACGATTTTTCCATAGGTCCTTTTCCTGTATCATGAGCCTCAGAATCTGCTTTTCTTTTTGCTTTGCTGAGTTCCTCATCCTTTTGTACACTACCAACCAAAATCATGAATTTTTCAACTCTATAATCCCAACTAATAGCTTGATGTCTTCATTTAAATCGTCTTCAAACCATGTACACGTAACAACCTCTGATGGTATGCATTCTTGAGCGTATTTGCCGAGTTGGACAAACTCTCTTTCATACTCGGCTATTGTCATACAACCCTATTTCAATTCGAGAAATTCTTTTTGCTTTTTATCAAGGAACCGTTGGCTAACATTTTTCTTTCTAAACTCTATCTAAAGAATTCCCAATTCACATGGTCTTTCAGTACTACCGTAATCAATGTATTCCACCACTAATCTATTGAGCCTTTCAATAATGATACAACACACTTTAAACATTCAGCAGGTAACTAGAACTCGACCTTTTATGGATTGCCTTGTATTATACTGTGGAACTCTTTACCTCCATATTTTCAGGTTTTATCAACTAGAGCCTTGCTCGAATGTATCTGTTCCAAACCCTGAGGAACAATAGGAACATGTTAGGGTATGGGTGAGGGTGGAGGTTGTTGAGCCAATGGGTTCGTTCTCATGAACTCTGAAAACCATTCAGACATAATCTGGAAGAAGGATTCTTTAGCCTCACCTCCCCAGCCCTCAGGTACGGGCCTACTACTAGAAGTTGCTCTATGAACGGAGGCTTGTGCGTTACTTTCAACCTCATCAGAATCCGCTAGGTTGGATGACATTTTATCTATATGAAAACATAGTTCAATTAGAGTCAAGAGTTGTCACAGTATCATAGGTTATATAATGGCATGTATTTCTGGAATCCATACATGCTACGTTGAGTTCAAGAACCGACTAAATCATAACTTTGATACCACTAAATGTAACATCCCTATCTCGTCTCCTTCGTTAGATTAGGGTTATAGAGAATTATCCTACAATGAGAAACATTTAAAATATTATATCATTCAACACGTTAATAATATCATAAATCATTCATTCACATGCATACTGTCCCTAAACTGAGCCCTCGAGGCCCTAAAAATAGTTTCGGAGCAATTTAGGACTAATTTGAAACAATTGGAAAGTTTAAGGAAAGATGTAAGAATTTCAAAATAGGGGTCGCATGGCCGTGTGACATATCCCCAGGCCATGTAACTTTCAAACCAGGGACAACCAACCATGTCTCAGCCCGTGTCCTCACCCATGTAACTCTCTGAGTATGGTCACACGACCGTGTCACACACCCGTGTGCCAAACCATGTAACTCTCTGAGTTGCCCCACACACCCATGTCAGACCATGTGTTAGGCTGTGTAACTCACTACTTGAACCCTAAGAAATCCCCAAATGTCACACGGTTGTGCTGGCAAGCCATGTGCCTCACACGGTTGAGTCACACGCCCGTGTCTTAGGCCATGTGAACCCAAAATTACCTAAAAGCAAGCCATCACAAAACCATTCCATTAATAACTTTTCAACCCATTCACGCACACTTTAAAGGGACAAAAACATCACCTATATACACATCAAAATTTCAGTTCAAGATCCTATTTCAACTAACGAATATGCCATTCAAAGGCACCAAGTTATTCCAAAACAAAAACTATCAAAACATGTCAATATTGTACCATTTCACACATGATAACCTATTCCAACTAGTTACTAAAACATACCACTTATAATCATTTTCAAACCATGCAAAACATACCATAAAACAAATCCTTATAAACATGCATAATAAGGTAATCAAAATAACATATTTTGACAAGGCATCAAATGGTACTAAACCAACATAACTTTCAAAACGTATACATGCCAAAACAAATTTAATACATTCATCAAAATACCATTACAAAACACCCTACACATGCCATTATAAGCCTTGGCCAAAATGCTCAAAAACTACCGAATTGACTATTGGATAGTGTGATAGGTCTTCGACGAGCTTTCAACCAAATCGAGTTTCCAAAAAGCTATAAAACAAGGGAAAACAACTACGTAAGCAACGAGTGCTTAGTAAGCTCGTATAAACCAAAACTTAACCTACTATTTCATTTGCAAAATATAAAACATAAGAATAATATCAACAAAAAGCATAAGCTTGGCATAAGCGTAAATAAAATCATCAAAACTCACAAGTTAGTGTACTTATTCATATATATATATATATATATGAAATCAACCATAAAAATCCCCAGATGTCACACGGCCGTGTGCCTTAGACGAATGAGTCACACACTCGTGTCTCAGGCCTTGTGCACAAATTACCTAAAATCAAGCCATCTAAAAACCATTCCATGCATGCTCAACCCATTCATGCACACCTCAAAGGGACCTAAACATCACCTAAATACACATCAAAATGTCATTTCAAGATCCTATTTGAACTAACCAATATGCCACTCAAAGGCACCACATTATTCCGAAACAACAACTATCAAAACATGTCAATATTGTACCATTTCACATATGATAACCTATTCCAACTAGTTACTAAGACATACAACTTATAATCATTTTCAAACCATGCAAAACATACCATAAAACAAAGCCTTATAAACAGTAATAATAATGTAATCAAAATAACACATTTTGACAAGGCATCAAATAGTACCAAATCAATATAACTTTCAAAACTTATACATGCCAAAACAACATTAATACATTCATCAAAATACCATTACATAAAACCCTATACATGCCATTATAAACCTTGGCCAAAATGCTCAAAAGCTACTGAATTGACTACTAGATAGTGTGATAGGTCTTTGACAAGCTTCCAACCAAATTGAGCTTTCGAAAATCTATAAAAAATGGGATAACAACAACGTAAGCAACAAGTACTTAGTAAGCTTGTATAAACGAAAACTTCACTTACTATTTCATTTGCAAAATATAAAGCATAAGTATAATATCAACAAAAACCATAAGCTTGGCATAAGCCTATAAAAAATCATCAAAACTCACAAGTTATCATACTTATTCATATATATATGAAATCAACCATAAGAAATCCCCATATGTCACACGGCCATGTCGCCATGCCGTGTGCCTCACATACCCGTGTCTCAGGCCGTGTGCACCCAAAATTACCTAAAATCAAGCCATCCTAAAACCATTCCATGCATAACTTTTCAACCCATTCATGCACACTTCAAAGGGACCTAAACATCACCTATATACACATCAAAATGTCATTTCAAGATCCTATCTCAAATAACCAATATGCCGTTCAGTGGCACCACATTATTCCAAAGCAACAACTATCAAAACATGTCAATATTGTACCATTTCAAACATGATAACCTATTCCAACTAGTTACTAAAACATACCACTTATAATCATTTTCAAACCATGCAAAACATACCATAAAACAAAGCCTTCTAAACATGAATAATAAGGTAATCAAATTAACATATTTTGACAAGGAATCAAATAGTGCCAAACAAACATAACTTTCAAAACTTAGACATACCAAAACAACAACAATACATTCATCAAAATACCATTACAAAGCACCAAATACATGCCATTATAAACCTTGGCTAAAATGCTCAAAAACTACCGAATTGACGACTGGATAGTGTAATAGGTCTCTGACGAGCTTCCAACCAAATCGAGCTTTCGAAAATCTATAAAACAAAGGAAAATAACTACGTAAGGAACAAGTGCTTAGTAAGCTTGTATAAACCAAAATTTAAGTTACTATTTCATTTGCAAAATATAAAGCATAAGTACAATATCAACAAAAACCATAAGCTTGGCATAAGCCTATACAAAATCATCAAAACTCACAAGTTAGCATACTTATTCTTATATATATGAAATCAACCATGTATAAGCATAAAATTTTACATCATCAATGTAACATTCCTTTACATCATTGCTCACATAAGTTGTGAAATGGGTCTGTTCACACAAGATGTGGGTCGGAATGTAAGCTACACGATGCTGCTCACACGAGCTATGGAGAATCTGCAACAAATACAAGACCTCAAAAATCGGTAGGAAATCTAAGACCAATACCCAAAATATGAAATCCCTAATGACATATCATTTGTATCCTAAGGTTCAACTTGGACTCAATATCTATCAATTCGTCATAGCATTGATAAGTTTATATATATCGATCCATTTAAGCTAAACATAACATAGTAAACATTCAATTTAAATAACATTAACACAATTACCGTTCATACGAACTTACCTCAATAATTATGGCTTAGTAGTTTTATCGAACTAGTCCGAAGCTTTACCTTTTCCTCGATCTAAATCCAAACATGGTTTATCTTGATCGAAATAGATAATTTCAATCAATTAACTAATTTTAGAATTAAATTTAACCACATTTCATATTTATGCAAAATTAAAAATTTGTCCCTATCATTTTAACTTTTCACAATTTAGTCCTTAAGCTTATAACTTAAAATCTAACCATTTCAATCTAAATTCATATTAACCATAGATTCAAGGGACTTTGGAAAAAACCATATCAACCATCATTTCGCATTAAAACCCTAGAATTTACACATTTAACAATTTAATCCCTAACTCCAAAATTTATCAAAAATCACTCAACAAAACTTGTTTATTTTTCAATAAGTATTTATAATCTATCAATTAGCATCAAAACTCATTCAAAAGCATCCATGTCATAACCCTCAACCTTTAATAATTTTACAAATTAACCCCTGGGCTAGCTAGATTAAGCTAAAACGATCTCAAAAACATAAAAATCATTAAAAACGGGGCTTGGCTTCACTTACATGCACACACCTAGGCTAGCTGAACCTTCAAGCCCTAGCAATGACTATTCTTTCCCTCAATTTTGGTTGCAAAAAGAAGAAGTGAGGAAGATAACACTTTTTCTTAGTTTATTTTAACCTTAATTATTAATTTACTAATTTACCCATCATAATATAACTTAAAACTAACATAATTGTGTCCAAATTTGTCCACTAACATCAATAATGGTATATTTAATATCTTAGTCTATTATTCTAAGGTTTCATAGTCATTTAACCCCTTTAACCAATTAAGCTCAATTTTTACACTTTTTACGATTTAGTCATTTTCACCTAATTAAGAATTTAAACATTAAAATTTCTTAACAAAATCATAATATGACCTTAATATAATCCCAAGACCTTAAAATAATATTAAAATAATAATTTACTCATCGTAATTATGGTCCAAAAACCACTATTTTTGATATCACAGAAAATGTGTTGTTATAAAGAATGTTTTTCCCTAATTGATGTGATCCGGCCCGGGTGAGTTGAGTCGATTCACGTGTTTGCATCGATCCTTGACGAGGACAATGTTCGGGTGTTGAAATCGCAAGTTTGGCGATGATATGCGGAAGCTAAGAAAGTCGTTTTGGGAATGAACGGAGGGTTTAGAAATATATAGGTTTGGTTTAATGATAAAGAAATAAAGGATTGATAAGTTGGACAAGTGGTGGATGTGGAAAAAAAATCTTAAGGACAAGAAAGAACCAACACTATATCAAAGTGCTGACCCGAGACTTATACGTCACTTAAGGTGGACCTTGACCCGCTAACTAGGAAGTTAGGAACCAAAGGTATATTTTGGAGAACGCCACACTCGGTGATGAGTAATAAGTTCAAAGAAACAAGTCAGGAAGATGCCACTAGCAATGCTAGATAAGTCGAACAAGACTTGTACAAAATAGGAGAGGAGGTAAACTCACTCGTGAACAAAATGTTCATAAAATTTTGCCAAAGTTCCAAAAGTCAAAAGTCCTTCAAAAGGCTGATTACACACATATTTATAAGGCTAGAAAAGGGCTAGCTGGATGGTCACAAGTATTCAGCTTAAAAACTAAAATAAAACTCAAGTCTCTTGGAATTCTTGAACCAAATAACTCCACCATTTAATTCACTTCAATTCAGCTGCATAATTGACCTTGAATGCTTGAAAAGTGACTCTTGAAATGTCCTTTGGTTAGCTGAATAGTCACCAGCACCTTAATGGTGTTTTGAATGCTTGAATTAATTCTTTTGAAATAGCAAAAACGGTAGATAGTTAAAAAGCTTGCTGCCGAATTTAAAGAAGCAATAATCCACTCTTTAATCTCTTTTAAATGATGTGTTAGACCTCCTTTGTAATAGCCCCTTTACTTTGTAACCGAAAATGACTTGAACATCCACTTTATTTAATTTGTAACAACCTTGAATTGTAACCGTTATGACTTGAAAAGACGCCTGCAATAAACACATTAAAATGAGCTTATTAAACACATGTAAACACTTATTAAACATAACACACATTAATACTTAACTTAAGTAAATGAATTAAAACATATGCATCAATTATTCCAGAACTAGTTAATTAAATAAGAATAATTAAATGAACTTAACTCATGCATCAATAAATAATCCTAGGTACTAGATTAATTAAGAAGTGTCTATTAAATGAAGTTCAATAATAACTCAATTATTACAACTAAGATGAGTTGAATTAATGACCAGCAACTCATTTATTAATCTAAGATGAGTTATTAACTAAGATGAACTCAATTTATTAGCAAACTGAAATTAAATGTCTCATTTTGCACTTGGGCCCCTCGAGTTTAGGCCAATCCCGATGTTGTCGAGATGTATCGAAACATGATGCGACCGGGTTCGCATTATACCCTCCCTCTTGAAGACGATTTGTCCTCAAATTGGGCCATTTGCTCGTGAAAAATTTTTCATCGTCACAAACACCTTTATTCTTGAACCCTCCCTTTTGAGTAGGATACCATTTCAAATTGTCACCTACAGAAAATAACTTTTCGACTACCCATTCAAACTTGGAATCCTTAAACCGATACCAGGATCAAAAATAGAAATTGATCTCACCTTCTCATAATGAATCAAAATGTTCTTCAATGGAAACAAACCAGAACCACAAAGTACTATGAAGATATAATCTTGGAAATCAAAAGTGCATCGCTCAAACACCTTGAGTTGGGCATGGTTCAAACAAATCAACGTCTCATAACAATTCATAAAACACACATTCCGATCAAAATCAGGAACATGGAGAAATCTTGGCAAAGAAAGTTTGAACATGGATTTTCCAATAGACCCATCACATTTTCCAAAAACGAAAGTCTTGATGTCATCATTCAAAACAAACATTCTTTCACCAACGAAAGAATGGAAATTAACACCACCAAAGTACTTTACCTTTTCAAAATTCAAGTCGTGAGCAAAATCATCAATTCAAGTTTATTGAAGTGGTTTAAGGAATAATAGAATCTTACCTTGCTCTCCTTTAGAATCAAGTGACCAAAAATCATATTGGACAGTAGCCAACAAAAACCTTTTTTCCTCGAGAAGGTAATGTAGTCGAAACTTCGTGGTTGAGTTAACCTTGTCGGAATAAAATGCGAACTTCACGTACAACCACAGAAATAGATTAAGGAACGAATTTAAATTGAAAAGAAATTTGGAAAATTTCGTTACCTTATTCAAAAACCAAGTATCAATCAAACGAAAATTATTCGCACGAAATTAAAGTTGCTGGTTTTTCCTACAACATGACCAAAACAGATTTTGAGTTTAAAAACATGATTTTGATTACTTATGCAAAAGTTTAGTAAAGGTTTTAGTAAATCAAACATGCTGAGACAAAAGGAATTTTGCATACACAGATACATACAATCAAAACACTTTACATTCTTTTAAACAAATTTGCACCAAATCTTAGATTTTTCACAAGGCAGTAATTGATGCACAAAATTATCACAATTGAAAATTGTAATCGCTTTTCGTGAAAAATCGTCATCACGCAAAATCAAATCTTTGGTTTGTCGATCAGACCGAACAACATCAACAAAGTTTTCTTCACAATGAAAATCAAGAGAAAAACTCCTTATACTTTATTTTGGAATGAGTTCATTAACCACAGTCAAGGAATAGCAATTAATCGGATGCAAGTAAGGGAATCTTTTAAAAACTAAGTCACTGAAAATGTTATCAATAACTTTCAAACATGTTTTTCGTGACTCAGTTGTTAGAATTTTCTTACCTCGCTTACTTTCGAGCTAGTGTGGTTCAATTTCGCTTTCATCCTTACCTTTTTCGATCAAATGGAATCGTCTCTCATCGGGAAGGTAATGAAGTTGAAACTTGTCATTTGAATCTCTAGAAACCTGGAAAGAAGAAACAATACGAGGGCAACTCGCAAGTTGGTTAGTAAAAATATTCCTCATTTTTTCTTGTTGACTTTCATCTTTTCCACTCGATTCTTTTTCAAGCTTTCTTTCTTTTTCCATAGTCTCCTACATTGTTGAAATCTCACTTTCACTCATTAATTCTCTTTCATTTTAAACAACACTCGTTTCTTGCATACTTTCTTTTGCAATCTCACTCTCTTTTTCTTTTTCAATGTCTTCTTCTTTTTCGATTTCTTTTTCTCTCGTCTCTCTTTTTCTTCTCTCAACTTTATTTCACTTTGGAGATAATACAAAAGAATTAAAACGATAGACTTTTCATTGGAAAGAAGTGGAAGAATCTTTATATAAGTCATGTTCATCTCTTCGTGAATAAACCTCCATGGATGAGTTCTTATACAAAACACGTTCTCCTCTTCATAGGTAATCTTTCGCGGATGAGTACTTTGATGCATACGAAGAATGACTCGGGCTTTCTCGTTTGGCATCTCAAATGATTTCTGACTCGAAGTTTATTTCTCATTGTCTCGAAAACTTTATTGAACAAGAGTCCCGATAATAATCTCTTCTCAAATAGTCATCGAAAAGGTGTCTTCATGATGGTCGTGACTCCGTTTTCCAACTTGGTGGAGTTTGCTTCCTTCGGGCGCTTACTCGAGGTTCAAACTTATCTTGAATGGGCTTAATCTTTCGGTTGAGGATATTCTTCATTTCTTTCAACAAGTATTGAAACTCAAATGCTAGAAACTCGTCTCGAGACATGATTATTTATTAGAAAGAAGAAATGTTAATAACAAAAGCAGAAAATGATTACCTCACCACAAAAACCTCACAAATTCACTCGGAAAGAAAATAGATGATTTTTCACTCCGCTCGTGTTTTCTCTCGTTTTTAAAGGCTTTTTCGAACACTATGTTGAGCTCACACTCTCTTGCCTTTTTCCACTCGACCTCTTTCTCACAATTTCGTATTTTGTCTTAAAAGACCTATTTGCTTGCTTCGGGTCGGTTTCAAAGAGCTTAAAAAAGATAAGCGTTTGGTGTAAGGTAGGTTGAACAAAAGAAATTTTTGGGTATGAATGTGGCATTTGGGGTTGAAGAATTGGGGGTAGAAAAAATCAATCTTGATGATCGGAACACAAAATAGAAGAAATGAGAACATAAACTTACAAAAAACATTTTTTTATATTTTTAATACTCGTATTTTTTTAATACTCATATATTTTTATTTTTTTAATACGAACCTACTCCAGATTCTTCACGAACATCAGTGCTCCTTGTTTTACTAGCTTTGATACCAAATGATGTGATCCAGCCCGGGTGAGTCGAGTTGATTCACGTGTTTGCATTGATCCTTGACGAGGAGAATGTTCGGGTGTTGAAATCGTAAGTTTGGTGATGATATGCGGAAGCTAAGAAAGTCGTTTTGGGAATGAATGGAGGGTTTAGAAATATATAGGTTTGGTTTAATGATAAAGAAATAAAGGATTGATAAGTTGGACAGGTGGTGGATGTGGAAAAACAATCTTAAAGACAAGAAAGAACCAACACTATATCAAAGTGCTGACCCGAGACTTATACGTCACTTAAGGTGGACCTTGACCCGCTAACTAGGAAGTTAGGAACCAAAGGTATATTTTGGAGAACGCCACACTCGGTGATGAGTAATAAGTTCAAAGAAACAAATCAGGAAGATGCCACTAGCAACGCTAGATAAGTCGAACAAGACTTATACAAAATAGGAGATGAGGTAAACTCATTTGTGAACAAAATGTTCATAAAATTTTGCCAAAGTTCCAAAAGTCAAAAGTCCTTCAAAAGGCTAATTACACACATATTTATAAGGCTAGAAAAAGGCTAGCTGGATGGTCACAAGTATTCACCTTAAAAACTGAAATAAAGCTCAAGTCTCTTGGAATTCTTGAACCAAATAACTCCAGCATTTAATTCACTTCAATTCAGCTGCATAATTGACCTTGAATGCTTGAAAAGTGACTCTTGAAATGTCCTTTGGTTAGCTGAACAGTCACCAGCACCTTAATGGTGTTTTGAATGCTTGAATTAATTCTTTTGAAATAGCAAAGGCGGTAGATAGTTGAAAAGCTTGCTGCCGAATTTAAAGAAGAAATAATCCACTCTTTAATCTCTTTTAAATGATGTGTTAAACCTCCTTTGAAACAGCCCCTTTACTTTGTAACTGAAAATGACTTGAACAACCACTTTATTTAATTTGTAAGAGCCTTGAATTGTAACGGTTATGACTTGAAAAGACGCCTGCAATAAACACATTAAAATGAGCTTATTAAACACATGTAAACACTTATTAAACATAACACACATTAATACTTAACTTAGGTAAATGAACTAAAACATATGCATCAATTATTCCAGCAACTAGTTAATTAAAGAAGCATAATTAAATGAACTTAACTCATGCATCAATAAATAATCATAGGAACTAGATTAATTAAGAAACATCTATTAAATGAAGTGAATAATAACTCAATTATTAAAACTAAGATGAGTTGAATTGATAACCAAAAACTCATTTATTAATCTAAGATGAGTTATTAACTAAGATGAACTCAATTTATTAATAAACTGAAATTAAACGTCTCATTTTGCACTTAGGCCCCTTGAGTTTAGGCTAATGCCGATGTCGTCGAGATGTATCAAAACATGATGCGACCGGGTTTGCATCACTAATTGACATAGGTTTAATAGCTGATTAGGAGGGTTCAAGAACTCAAATTAGTTCTAAAATTAAATGGGCAAAATTCAAGTAAAAAAACCCCCTTTACCCACTCCTAGGCGCACGCACAACCACCCGTGGTGGTTGGAATTGAAGTTTAATTTTAAAATGATATGATATTTAATTAAAATCTGGAAAAATACCTTTAAAAATATTTAAAATCTCCCAAATTCAAGATCTAGAAATTTAGGTTTTTAAATTTCAAGATTACCTAAGAAATTAAAAGAAATGGAGATCTTACACAAGCTAATAGAGATGGGCAACAATGGCACTGTCTTGGCAAGGTTGGAGTTGATCTTGGAGACTCAAGATTTCAATTTTGGGGCTGTTCAAATTGAAGGAAAATGGTAGCAAGATAGGAATGAAGGTAATGCTCAATCTTGAAGACAATAGAAAGAAAAATCAAAGGTGAATGGTGGTGATAGGTGTGATGACAACAATAGTGGGAGAATGAGAAAAGAAAAAAAATCAAGGGAGTGAGAGGAGGTTATGGATGGTTAAGGTAGAAGAAAAGAGAGTTAGAGGCTGATTATTTTGAGTAAAAATTGTATTTATACCTAGGTTTACTAGACTTGGGTAGCAATACATTAAAAATAAGGGAATTTTTGCAAAAAAAAATATTTATTTTGTAAAAGATGGGACTTGAACTTAAGACCTCCATCTAACTTTCATGCTTTCACATTTAATGACTAGCCATTGGATCAATTCCCTATTTTTGATATTTTTTCTAAATTTTTATTGAGTTAAATTTTGGGATGTTACATCTTTACCCCTTTAAAGAAATTTTGTCCGGCTCCCAAGTAGCCAAATTGAATACTAAAGCCGAATTGAATCCTCTGGCTCCCAAGTAGCCTCTTTGATGGCATGATTTCTTCACAATACTTTCTCTAGTGGAATCTTTTTTTGTCTTAACACTTTGATCTCACAGTTTAATATTCGAACCGGTTCGTCTTCAAATGACAAATCCGGTCTAACCTCAATCTCCTCAATTGGAACGATATACGAGGGATCATATCGATACCGTCTTAACATTAAGAAGTGAAATACATCGTGAATTTGATCTTACTCAGGAGGAAACTCGAGTTGGTAAGCCACAAGACCAACCCTCTTAAGCAGTCGATAAGGACCAATAAATTTAGGGCATAACTTACCCCTTCGACCAAACCTCAAGATATTCTTCCTTGGAGAGACTTTAAGAAAAACCAAATCACCCACATTGAACTCAATGTCCTTGCGCTTCAAATCAACATACGACTTCTATCTATCTGAAGCTGCCTTCAGTCTTTCTTGAATTATATGAATCTTATCTTCGATTTCAATGACCAATCAACTTCCTTTCACCCTCTTCAGTCCAACATAAAGGCAAGCGACATTATGACCATAAAGAGCTTCATAAGGTGCCATTTGGATACTTGACTGATAATTGTTATTATAGGCGAACTCTGCCATAGGTAAATGATCTTCCCAACTACCTTTGAAGTCGATTACACAGCTCCTTAACATATCCTCTAATATTTGAATGACCCTTTCTGGCTGACCATTAGATTGTGGATGAAAGGCCATACTGAAATCCAACCGAGTACCCAAAGCCTCGTGTAATTTCTTCCAAAATCGAGACGTGAATCTAGGACCCCGATCTGAAATAATCAACACTGGCACACTATGCAATCTCACTATCTCAGAAACATAAAGCTTATCTAACTTCTACAGAGAATAATCACTGCAAATAGAAGTAAAATGGGTGGACTTAGTCAACCAATCCAGCACAACCCAAACAAATCCTTCTCGGTAGGAGTCAAAGGTAACTCACTAACAAAACCCATTGTCACTCTCTCCCACTTCCACTGTGGTATTCGAATCGGTTGGAGTAACCCTGATGGATACTGATGCTCCGCTTTAACTTGCTGGTAAGTCAAACATTTAGATATGAATACGATCACTTCATGTTTAAGACCTGGCCACCAATACACTTCCCTCGATTGTCTCAAATTTTGATCATTAGGCACACAATACCTCATTCTAAAGCACAAAATTCCATCCGAGTTAATCCCAAAGTCCTCAGTTGATCCATCCTCAACCTATTTAAATCGAGGTGTTAGGTTTCCATTTAAACTCTGCTTATCCTTAATTTCTTAAACCCAAGTAGGCTTTACTTGTAATTCTGCCAAAACAAAACCATCATCAAAGAGACTCAAGAGAACAAACATAGCTTTCAAGTAAGACATTGCCTTTCTACTTAAGGTGTCGACTACCACATTGGCCTTCCCAAGATGATACTCAATCGTACAATTATAGTCTTTTAACAACTCAATCCATCTATATTGCCTCAAATTAAGTTCCTTCTGGGTGAGGAGATATTTGAGGTTCTTGTGATCGGTGTAAATAATGCACTTCTCACCATACAGGTAATGTCTCTAAATTTTGATAGCAAGCACAACAGCTGCCAACTCAAAATCACGAGTGGGGTAATTGCATTCATGTGGACTAAGCTGTCTCAAAGCATAGGCTACCATTTTACCATCCTACTTCAAGACGCAGCCAAGTCCAACATGTGAAGCATCACTATATACAACATATTCCTTACCTGATTATGGTTGAATTAAAATGAGAGGTTCTATCTTCATAGATTTTAACTTTTCAAAATTGGCTTGTTGTTCATCTCCCCATTTAAAAGGAGAATTCTTCCTCTATAGCTTAGTCAATAGGGCTATTATCAAGGAAAAACCCTTAACAAACCTTCGATAATACCTAATAAGACCCAGAAAACTCTAAATTTTCGAAGCATTCTTTGGTTGCCTCTAATCTAGGATAGCTTCAACCTTTTTGGGATCTACTCAAATACCCTCAACTGATACCACGTGACCTAAAAACATCACTTCCTTCAACCAAAATTCACACTAATCTAGTTTACCAAAAAGTTACTTTTCACGGAGTATCTGTAAAACCACTCACAAATGCTCACCATGGTCGGTCTCTGTCTTAGAGTACACAAGGATGTCATCAATGAAAACCACAATGAAATGATCAAGGAAAGGCTAAAAGACATTATTCATAAGGTTGATGAAAGCCATTGGAGCATTAGTCAACCCAAAAGGCATGACAAGGAACTCGTAATGTCTATAACGAGTCCTAAAAGTGATTTTGGGGATATCAGATTCTTTCACTTTGAGTTGGTACTACCCAGATCTTAAGTCAATTTTGGAAATGATAGTTGCACCTCTAAACTAATCGAATAGGTCATCAATCCTTGGTAAAGGGCATTTATTCTTGATAGTTAACTTATTCAATTGCCGGTAATCAATGCATGATAACTCTTGAAAAGAGTTATACTTCAAGCCTCCAGATTGAATTAATTGTCTGTATTTAAGTAAATATGTTTGCATTTTTAGAACATTGCATAACGGAGCTTTGATTGTGCTATAAATGTTATTATTTGTTACTTTTATTATTGGGGAAGAAATGTGTTGGTTGTGGTTGGCAGTAGGTAGAGGATGAAAAAGAGAAGAGAAAAGAAGAAAAGAGTAGGAAAATGAAAAAAGTGAAATATTGCCACGGAAAAATGTTGGTTGGATTGCTTATAAGAACACCATGGCAATTCTAGAAAGATGACGCAACATTCGGTCCACGTCATTCTTAGCCAATTGTACTTGTACCAGATAAACCACTCTGAAACAGATGAAGCAAAAGGTATGTGCTAAGAGGGAGGGACCTATCCCTTAAGGAAGGAAAGATAAAATAGAAAAGTAGATCGAGAAAAAGAGAGAAGAATTGAATAATAGTTTTTTCTCTCTGCATCAAGTTCTCGCGAAAAATCTCAGAGAGAAAGAGGAGAGGGTAGCAGCTTACAGAGTAGAGTATTCACAGATGCAAGGAAGGGAAGAGAAATTTGCCCTGGATTTTTAATTTTATCTCATTATTGTAGTGAAAGCTAGAGTAGTGACAGACTCCGGCCATTCTGCCTTGATTTTCTGATTTGAAATTTGTGATTAATAAACTTAAATGACGAAGTTGAATGGTTTTTTTTTTTTTGGATTTGAATGTCCAACCAATGAGCTAAATCTCATTGGGTTGGAATTATTTGGGTGACTTCTTATTATTTTTAATACCCATGGTTTGATTTTGAGTAGATTATTGTTTCATTCGATTTGTGATTATTTTAAATGTATGCATGCAAGCTCTAAACATAGATGATTGTATGTTATGATTTTAGATCTGATTTAATTTTGGAAACATTAAATAGATTGGATTATTATCGGATGATGTAGGCACGTATTCAAAAGAATATTTTCAACACTCTAGACATATAAGTTGCAACCCTGTACAGGGAAAGGACGAATAATTTGTATATCATTCTAGAGTTCTATAGACATACAAAAACTCAGAATGATATCTTAAAGTCTGGCTCTCGAAAGAAGTAGACTGTAGTAGTGAGTCTTGAGCAGTAGACTGGTCAAGAGTTTTTCATGGCATTATTTTGATATAAAAATAAAGTCTGAGTAATTCCAACCTTTATCAGTCAATAGTACAAATCTCCGCCACTTAATCTTTGAGAACGGTCACTACATTTAAATTGCCCTAGTATATTTTTATTCATAATTGATTTTATTAAGTCATTCATGAAATTGTTTTAATCAACTTTGATCCCTATGGAGATGATACTCACTCATCACTTTATTACTTGATTCAACAAGTTTTTGGTGCCATTGTCGAGGATCGACAATTTTGGCGAAAATTTTGGTGTGTTATTATCTCTTTAATTTTATTAGTTTAGCTTAATTAGTTTTTTTGAATTTTTTTTCAAGATTTTTATTGGTGCATGAGTAGAGATATTCTAGCAATTAAAGAGTATTCTTTTGATCCAGAAACCAAAAAAACCTTGAGAAGGAGAAAAGAATTGCGAGAAATGGAAAGAATTAGAAATGATCAAGTTAGAGAAGAGCCATTACATCAGAAAGGAAAAGATGTTGATATTCCTTGAATAATAGATGACAGAGACAACATCAGAGAACATGTAATGCCGATCTCAAATGATTTGAATACAGGAATTATCAGACTACATATCCAGGCTCAACATTTTGAGTTAAAGCCGGTGATGTTTTATAATGGATTGAATGCGTATACAAGGATGGTGGTTGATGCATCTGCCAATGGGACTTTGCTTGATAAATCATATAATGAGGCATATGAAATTTTGGAAAGGATAGCAAACAATGATTACCAATACCCTACTACAAGAGGAGGGACTGGCAAAAGAGTTTCTAGGGCAATGGAACTTGATGCGATTACTTCCCTAAAACCTCAGGTATCATCTTTAATGAATATGATTAAAACACTGAAAGGACCAGCTGCAGTGTAGGAAATAAAAGTAGCTGAGTTAACATGTGTTTACTACGGAGGAAATCATGTTTTTGATGAATGCCCATTGAATCCAGCCTCACTTTATTATATGGGCAAATTTAATAATAACAACAACAACCCATATTCCAGCACATATAATTCGAGGTGGAAGCAACATCCCAACTTCAGTTGTTGTAATCTAGGAGTGGGAAATTCCAGTAATGTTATTTGACAGAATGTTACAGGTGCACCACCTAGATACAATCAACTCATGCCACAATAAAATGTTTAGCACAATCAACTTCGAGTTCTTAATTGATGGAAGATCTATTGAAGGAATACATGGCCAAGAATGATGCTATCATTCAAAGTCAAGCTGCATCTTTAAAAGCTTTAGAGAAACAATTGGGGAAAATTGCCCAAGCATTAAGCTCAAGACCGGAAAGAGCGCTGCTGAGTGATATTGAAAATTCATGATCTCAAATAAAGGAACAGTGTCAAGCTATTACGCTTAGAAGTGGTACGCAACTATCAGGAGTTTTTAATGACACCACTATTGAAGGATGTAGTTCAGATTTCACAAATAAGAAGAACTCAGTACCAGTAGTGGAACATGTTACAAAGGAAAAGAGTAACCAGAAAAATATTAAAGCAGATTCATCTTTGTATTGCCAATAAAAATGCCATGGCACAACAACCTCAACAATTGGAAGGAAGGCCATCACCACCTTTCCCTTAGCGTTTCCAAAAATATAAGTAAGACATTCAATTCAAGAAATTTTTAGAAGATGTGAAGCAATTACATGTCAATATACCATTGGTGGAAGCATTGGAACAAATGCCCAATTTTGTGAAATTCATGAATGATATCTTATCAAAGAAGAAAAGGTTTAGGGAGTTCGAAATTGTTGCTCTCACTGAATGATGCACAAAAATGTTAATAAACAAATTGCCACCAAAACTGAAGGATCCAAGGAGTTTTACTATACCTTGCTCTAATGGAAACCATTATGTAGGCAAAGCATTATGGGACTTAGGTGCGAGTATAAATCTAATGCCTATTTCTACTTTCAGGAAGCAGAGAATAGGGAAGGCGAGACTACAACTATCACTTTGCAATTATTTGATTGTTCATATGCACATCCAAAAGGTAAAATAGAAGACGGTTTTGTAAGAGTTGACAAATTTATTTTTCCAGCAGATTTTATTATTCTGGAATGTGAAGCTAATAAAGAGGTACCAATCATACTTTGGTGACCTTTTCTAGCAACTGACAGGATATTAATTGATGTACCAAAAGGTGAATTAACTATAAGAGTTATTGATCTGTAGATAAATTTAAATTTTTTCGATGCTATGAAGTGTGCAGATACTTATGAATAATGCCACGCTGTCGAGATAGTTGACACAATAGTTCAGTAAGAATTTGTAGAATTTTATCACAATAATTGTAATGATGATGCAGACAAAATTAAGTTAATTAAAACAGAAATGATTGAAGAGCTTGGTGAATTGATGGAAGTTAAGCAAATCGAGAATGGATCAATGAGATCCTCGGCCATCCATAGAAGATCCTCCTATATTGGAATTGAATACTTTTCCATCACATCTGAAGTATGCTTACTTGGGATATAACAACACATTGCTAGTAATTATTTCTATGGGATTGACATTAAATCAAGAAGCTCAATTATTGAAATTTTTAAAGAAATCTAAGAAAGCATTAGGATGGATGATTGCGGATATCAAAGGAATCAGTCCAGCAATTTGCATGCAAAAGATAATATTGGAGGATTGCCATGGAAAATCTATCGAGCCACAGAGAAGACTGAATCCCATTATGAAGGAAATTGTCAAAATAGAGATTATCAAATGGCTGGATGCTGGAATCATATGCCCAATTTTGGATAGTTCTTGGGTGAGCCTTGTTCAATGTGTACTTAAAAAAGGGGTGTCATTGTGGTAAGCAATGATAACAACAAACTCATTTGTACTTGTACTGTCACGGGATAAAGGGTTTGTATGGACTATCGAAAACTCAACAAAGCAACAAGGAAGGATTATTTTCCTCTACCATTTATGGATCAGATGTTAGATACATTAGTGAGGAAATCCTTCTATTATTTTCCAGATAGTTATTCGAGGTATAACCAGATTGCCATAGCTCCTACTTGCCAATAGAATACCACATTCACATGTCGTTATGGAACTTTTGTGTTCCAATGAATGCTGTTTGGATTATGCAATGCCCCTGCAAAATTTCAACATTGAATGATGGCAATATTTTCGGATATGGTGGAGAAATTTTTAGAAGATTTTTATGGATGACTTCTCGATGTTTGGCGATACTTTTGAAGATTGTTTAAGAAATCTAGATTTAGTTCTTTGTCGGTGTGGAGAAACCAACCTTGTTCTCAATTGGGAGAATTGCCACTTTATTGTCTGTGAAGGCATTGCTTTGGGACATAAAATTTCACAGCAAGGGTTTGCCATCGACAAAGCAAAAATTGAAGTTATTAAGAAATTGCCACCACCCTCCACAGTTTAAGGTATTCGCAGTTTTCTTGTCCAGGCAGGATTTTGTCGATGATTCATCAAAGATTTTTTGAAAATATCAAACCCCCTGTGTACATTTTCAGAGAACAACTGATATTTCAATTTTGATGAGCAGTGCTTACAAGCATTTGAGGAGTTGAAAAAACGGCTAGTCATAGCACCAATAGTCATAGCACTAGATTGGACTTTACCTTTCGAACTTATGTGTGATGCTAGTGATTTTGCTGTAGGGGCAGTCCTTGGGCAAAGAAAGGACAAGGTATTTCATGTTATCTACTATGCAAGCTGGACATTGACTGATTCACAGCTAAATTATACCACCACTGAGAAAAGGTTGTTAGCTGTGGTATTTGCCTTTGACAAATTCAGAGTTTATTTAGTAGGCACCAAAATTATGGTTTATACAAACCACTCTACAATTAAATACTTGGTGACCAAGAAAGATGGCAAGCCCAAATTAATTTGAAGGATACTACTATTGCAGGTATTTGATCTGGAAATTAGAGATAGGAAAGGCATAGGAAATCAAGTGGCTAATCATTTGTCTCAAATTTAAACAGGAGATGAATATGGTAATATTAAGTACATTTAGGATGATTTCCCTGATGAGCAACTGTTAGTGTCCATGGCATTACTGTGTTATGCTGATATCGTAAATTTTCTGGTTAGTGGATTGCTACCACCTGACCTAACAAATCAAATGTGAAGAAAATTTTTACATGATGCCAAACAGTATTATTGGGATAAGTCGTTTTTATTTAAATATTGTGTAGACTAGATAATTCAGAGGTGTGTTCCAAATGACGAGATTCAAAGTATTTTATTTCATTGACATTTAGCACCGTCTGAAACGCACTTTGGGGCATGAGAACTACTGCAAAATTTCTTCAATCTGTTTTTATTGGCCAACCATGTTTAAAGATGCTCATGAATTTTGCCAAGCTTGCAACCGTTGTCAAAGAACTAGAAACCTATCGAGGAGGTATGAATATAGTACACTATAGATAGATGATTTAATATTCATGCATTTTGTCATTCATTTTGCCACACGTACAAGTGCCAAATAACTGCTAGACTATGCTGAGTATATTGATATCGGTGATGTTTGATGAGGATAATAACTCTTCGATTAATTTAGAAAATTGTGACAACTGATTAATCATGTTTAGCTTAGGATAGTTGTTTGAAAATTTATTCCTAAAAGTAGAATAACTTAAGTATCAATGCAATTAAATCTGTAGTAGGGTTCTTTTAATGCATTTAGAATTTATTGAACCTAAATTCAATAATTTGGTTATGAATGATAAGGAATACCTTGACAATAGTTTTACACTCCAATGTTTGAAACTGTTAAATAGGTCAATAATGCTTTGTTTGCTCCATCGTATTATTGATAAAAAAAACAAGTTCAAATAAGAGTGAGTAAAAAAAATTGCATTAATAATAATTTAGGGATACTCTACTGTAGTAATAGGCTGATTAGCTAAGGAGGTAGTTGTTTGCTCCATCCATCTCTTTAGTCAAAAGCCTTAGCTTCTTGAGTGAAATTGTAATACCTCGAAAATTACTATAGTAAGAAAGTAAGATAATATCCTTGATATAGTAAAATAAGGAAATAAAGTGATAAAAAGGGTAATATTGAGTTATGTCAACATTGGGAATTATATTATGACATATTAATTCAAGAAAGGATTAAATTGCAAAAGTGAGAAAAATTTTGTTGCCCAAGAGTAAATACTCAAAATTTGAAGGATTAAAGTGTAAATACAAAAAATTTGAAGGTCCAATAGTGTAAATATTTTAAGGGTGGAATAATCTAGAAACTAAGGAAAATGGATGAATTAGGACCAAATTGAAAAGGTGAAGAATTTTGAGGGACTAAATCATAATTTTACCAAATTAAGTGATGACTCAAGGATGGAATTTTTAAAGATTATAAAGGGCAAAATGGTCAATTAGAAGAGAGAGAAATCTAGAAGATAATGATGATGTTGGAGATATTTTATATTAATTAAATAAATAAATATTAGTTTATTAATATTTTAATTTAATTTTTAAATGATATTTTAATATTTTATTAGTATTTTATTTAGTATATATAACAAAAGGAAGATGAAGAATCATCCATTCCACCATATTTCCATGCAACCAACATTAGAAGAGAAGAGAAGAAAGAAAGTTTTGCTTTCTTTACAATTTGGTTCTTTCACCAAAAATTTACTATTTTCACCTAGAAATCGAAAGAATTTCCATAGCTTCCAAGAGACAAAAATAATAAGGAGACAATGGGGAGCTAGAATGTCAAGTTAGATTCAAGAAATAGAAGCTGGAGGAGAGAGAAAATCAAGTTAAAGATTGAAATCAATAGCATAAGGTAAGAACATCCAGATTTCAATATATTTTTAAATTTGTTATTGTTGAAAAGTATGGAAATGATGTTATAGTAGAGTTTTCTTAAATAAATTCTTGTGTTCTTGATATATTAGTGAGAGGAAATAAGTGAAAATGATAGGAAATATTATAGAGAAAGGGAATAAGGAGTTATAAATTTAGTAATCAACATCTTGCACTAAAACAGTTTTGGACAGCAAGAGAGGTTAAATTTGAAAAATCACCATAAATTGTGAAAATCGAATTAGAGTATGAATAAAATATGGAAATAAATATTATTGAGTCTAGTTTCTCATAGAATAAACGGTGTAAGTAATGGAATTTAAAATCATGAGATATAATAAATTTTGTGAGATAAGGTCGATGAATTCGAGTTTTCCTATTCGACTTGGAAAAATCATTAAAATTATACAAAAATAATTATTGGTTATAATTTATATTTTAAAATTATAAGTGAGTTTAATTTCAATAGAAACAAACGGAACATCATCTAAATTCTGTAAAGAGAGATAATTAATTTTAGTGAAGAGGGTCGAATTGTCAAATAGTAAAACATGACAAACTTTAAGGAATAAACTCTACTTATTGGCTAAATAAAAATTCTGAATATTTTATGGTAAGAATATATGTGAGTCTAGTTTTACATAAAATTTTTGGATTTCAATTTGGGGTTCTTTAGCTTAAGATATAATTATTTTAGTGACTATGACTTAACTAAATGACTTGTTATGAGTAAACAAGTTAATAGTGGTATTATGTATATATCAAGGATGTGGAATGGAGTGGAGGAGGAGGAAAATGTACGTGAATATTCAGCTAATATGAGTTTATTTTAAAACAGCTAATTTACATGTTTTATGTTCAAACTAAATTGAATAAAAGTAAAATTTGAAGGGTAATTTTGTAAAATGTCAAAAGTGACCAAATTGCATGAAATGAATTGTTTTATTATTTAAATTAATAAATTGAATGAAATATTAATTTATATCAAGATTGGGTGGGAATTGAGAAAATAGAAAATTACCAAAATGCCCCTAAATTTTGGTATTGCTACAATTTAGCTTGGTAAGTTCGTGTAACTTGAATTATATTCTTAAATACTTGAAATGTATGCTATTGATGTGAATATGATTTGAATGTTCATTGTATGAAAATTGATGAAAGATTAATATATTTGATAAAAGAGGAATAATGCATTGAATGGATGTATGAATGTTTATCACACTATCCATTAATTCTATCAGTAATTTTGGATGGTTTGATTCTAGTTATAATGACATGTATGTGTTAAATTGGCCAACGTTAGCTCATTAATGTTTTGATTTTGATTGATTTTAAATATGAATGCTTGATGAAATGAAATGTTTGTAAATTAATTTGTAAACTCCGGTAATGCTCTATAACCCTATTCTGGAGATGGATACAAGTTTGGGGTGTTATAGAAGTACATTCAAATTATTGCATGATATACTACCTGGTAATGCAGTGTATGCTCTATTGAGATTTTCAAGTAAAGAAACCATGTAACAAGATGAATTCCCTAAAAAAAAACTAACATCTGAAATTAAAATTTTGAAATGACTGAATAAGTGAGAATAGAGAAACTGAGTTTAGAGCAAAGATATCCTAAATACATTAGCATAGGTCTGCTATAGTCAGAATTACATAATTATTTAGGGACTTTTATTTTTAGGAAACATTTTATATACTTCATCTGCTAAACAAGCCTATAAAACTAGCACCAATTTATTTTTTAATAGAAGATTGTTTAGAATGGAGGTATTAACTATAATTAGTCCAACAGTGCAAATGGTAACTGTGTGTTTTGACAATTTCATGAATTCATGCATACTCATATATATTTTGCTTGAGGAAAAGAAATAATTCAGGTTTGGGGGTGTGATAACTCTTGAAAAGATTTATACTTCAAGGCTCTAGATTGAATTAATTGTTTTTAATTATGTAAATATGTTTGCATTTTTAGATATTTTTAGAACATTGCATAAAAAATCTTGGATTGTGCTATAAATGTTATTATTTGTTACTTTTATTATTGGGGAAGAAAGGTGTTGGTTGTGGTTGGCAACAGGTGCAGGATGAAAAAGAGAAGAGGAGAAAAGAGTAGGAAAATAAAGAAAGTGAAATATTGCCATGGCAAAATATTGGTTGGATTGCCAATAAGAACGCCATGGAAATTCCAGGAAGATGATGCAGCACTCAGTCCACGTCACTCTTAGCCAGCTGTATTTGTACCAGATAAACCACCCTAAAAATGAGGAAGTAAAAGGTGTGCGCTGAGAGGGAGTGACCTACCCTATAAAGAAGGAAAGAGAAAAGTAAATCGGGAAAAAGAGAGAACAATTGGAGAACAATTTTTTCTCTCTACATTAGATTCTCGTGAAAAATCTCAAAGAAAAAAAGGAGAGGATAGCAACTTACAAAGCAGCGTATTTACAAACACAGGGAAGGGAAAGAGAAATCTTCCCTGGATTTTGCATCAAATCTCATTATTAAAGTGAAAGCTGGAGTAGCGAGAGCTTCCTGCAGTTCTGCCTTGATTTTTTGATTTGATCTTTGTGATTCATAAACTTAAATGATGAAGTTGAACGGTTTTTTTTTGAATTTGAATGTCCAACCAATGAACTAAATCTCATTAGGTTGGAATTTTTTGGGTGAATTCTTATTATTTGTAATGCCCATGGTTTGATTTTGAGTATATTACTAATTCATTCGATTTGTGATTATTTTAAATTCATGCATGTAAGATCTAGATATAGATGACTGTATGTTATGATTTTAGATCTGATTTAATTTTGGAAAGATTAAATAGATTGGATTATTTTCGGATGATGCAGACAAGTATTCGAAAGAATACTTGCAACACTCTAGACGTAGAAGTTGCAATACATACATGGAAAGGAATAACAATTTGTATATCATTCTAGAGTTCTGTAGACATACAAAAACTCAAAATGGATCTTAAAGTCTGGCTCTTGAAAGAAGCAAACTGCAGTAGTGAGTCCCTGAGCAGTAGAATGGTCAAGATTTTTCCATGGCATTATTCTTATATAAAAATAAAGCCTGAGTAATTCCAACCTTTATCATTCAACAATACAAATCTTCCTCATTTATTCTTTGAGAATTGCCAATGCATTTAAATTACCCTAGCATATTTTCATTCATGAAATTTCTTTATCAAATTATCATTTGTTTCTTTTGCATAGTTTAATTGGTCAATTTCTTAGTAATAGCATAACCAATTATTTTAATCAATTTCAATCCATGTGGAGATGATACTCACTTATCACTTTCTTACTTGATTCAACATGTATACTTGCACGTTCGCACTACACATTCACACGTGACAATGCACATCTATAAGGTTTCATATTTCTTTTTCAGAAATAAAACCGGTGAGACCCATGGCGAAACACTAGGTCTAATAAAACCCTTATCCAATAGTTCTTGCAACTGTACCTTTAACTCCTTCTGCTCTTTCGGTGCCATGCGGTAGGGAGCGATGGACACTGGTGTTGTTCTTAGCAACAACTCAAATTTGAATTCCACTTCCCTTTCCGGAGGTAACCCTAACAATTCCTCAGGAAATACATCGGGAAATTCCCTCACTGTACAAATACTTTCAACTAAAGGATCAACGGCCCTTGCATCTTGGGCATAAGTCAAAAACCCTTCTCACCCTTTTCGTAGATAGGTAATTCTGATGTTCCTCTACCATAATAACTTCTTTCCTAGACTCAGTCACGAAAGTCACCCTCTTCCATGTACAATCTAATTGAACTTGATGCTCAACCAACCAGTCCATCCCTAAAATCAAATCGAATTCATTGAAAGGAAGCTCCATCAAATCGAAAAGAAATACCTCTCCCTGAACCTCTAATGGACATCTTTTATAAACTTTATTCAAGAGTGTGGATGATCCTAAGGGACTAACCATTGTTGTAATGTTTTTGGTTTCCTCTACCCTAATTCCCAATTTTACAGTTGCATTACAAGCAATATACAAATGGGTGGATCTTATATCAATCAAATCCAAATAGGGTATCAAATAAATAGTAAGGTACCTGCTATGACGTCAAATGCATTTCTATCCTTTCGGCGCCTAGCCGCATAAACCAAGGCAGGTTGTCTCGCCTCAGTTCGATTCACACCTTAAGTTGGTGCTCTCTGACCCTGATTACCATTCCCATTTTGGTTCTGATTACAACCCCTCTAAGCACCCCAATTACCTCTCTGATTTTGACCCTAGCTACGCCTTGATTCTGAGCCAGAGCTTGCACCTAATGCTGACGACACCCATATCAAACAAGCACCCATCCTCCTCCAACACTCGCCCAGATGGCACCTCTAACAATACTGGCAAACCTGAATCTGCCCTTCTCTAGGGTCCACTGATTCCCTATTTTGCGATGGTCTAGCCTCTTTGGTCTGCTTAACAGGTCACGGATTAGGGCCAGTACGGCTCATTTCATTTTTGGTCTAATATCTCTGTTTCCCTTTCTTCTTGCACTCTACGCGCTTAATCTCCTCAATGATCTTTATCTTCTTAACCAAAGCCTCAAACACACGCTCTTGGTGCGAAACCACATAAACCCTGAGGTCATACCTTAAACCCTCATAAAAACGGAAACTTTTTTCCTACCCAGACGCCACCTTACTAGGTGCATAGCAGCTCAACCTTAGAAATTTTGCCCCATACTCATAAACTGACTTGTCTCATTTAATTTTAGTAAATTCCAACCGTAAGGCCTCCAAATAGCGAGGGCCCACATACTTACCCTGAAAGGCCTCCTTAAAATATGCCCAATCAATACACTCTGACAACATTCCCCAAACCACTGATTGCCACCACCAATATGCCTTATCCTTTAATAGAGACACGACACCCTTATGTTTCTGCTCAGGAGTGCAGTCCAAATAATTCAAAATTCATTCAGTGGCTTCCATCCAATACTCAGTCACTGTAGGAGTAGTTCCAGCAATACCCCTAAATAATTCTACCCCACTAGAGCAGAGCCTCTCACCAATTGTCCCACGACTAACAACACCTATTCGATCCCTAACAACCTTATTCAAGGCCCACAATAAAGCCTGAGTTACTGGATCATTCTCAACATATTAATCATTATTATTCCCATTTTCCATATTCCCACCCTTAGTAGTGGGTTCACTGTTAACCTCATTTTATTCATTATCCTATTCTAGCCCTAATGATATAGTTGACTCAATCGGAGCCCTCAGAGGTCTTCCCCTTCAGTCCTTTCTACCATGAGTTTGTTTAGTCTTTTGTGCACTCACAATTTACAAGTAAGAGCTTTTAGTACTTTGTTTAGTCTTTTATGCACTCACAGTTTTTCATTGAAGTTGTATGCAACAGTCATTCTAATCTTACTAAAATTTTAGTATTATTTCTATGGACTTGGTATCGAACCTTCACGCTTCATCGTTTCTTGTATAAAGCGTTTTTCAAATCCAGTATGCCTTTTTCTCCCCAAAATTTTCTCTTTCCATATATGCATGCATATAAACTTACTTAAAAGGATTTAAAAACATAGTCCAAGATTTTGCACCAAGGCTCTGATAACACTAAATGTAACCTTCGAAACCCGACTTAGACGTTATGGTCGAATCGTGAAGGCCACAGTGGACACCTTAGTGTCGAACCTACTCTATCAATAGTTTAAAACCTACAAGTACCCTATTTTGTAAAATCAAGGTTTCTATTGTTAACCTTGGAAAACGTCCATTTACTGAGTCTAGCCATGGTTAGGTCAAACTAGTGAATTAGGTGAGTTTTTATAAAACCTTATTGACGGCGTTGCTTTTGAAAAATCATTTTGCTATCTTCTTAGCAGTTGAAATGTACCATTACTAGTCAAATTATTCACTTAGCCATATATCATGCATAATCCATTTCTATAAATCTATAAAAATCGTGTATCTATACAAAATATGAGTGTCACGCATGCATGAAAAACCCCAAAAGTCTTAAATAGTCCCTAACCACAGCTTAAAGAAACTTTACAATCTAAAACCGAATAATAATAGTAAAATAACCTAAAAATATAATTAAATTAAACTAATATGACGATATGAAGTCCGAAGTCCGCCGAATGTTCGCATGCCAATTTCGATCAGTGTGAGACTAAACAAGCGAGTATTAAGCATTCATACAAGCAATTTCATAGAGATACCAATGGCACAATCAAACATTATCAATTGTAATTTCAAATGCACATGATCGTCAGATATGCTCATGTGAGATCCTACCCATACCATCCGCTACACACCACGAGTTCCTCAGAACTCGTCTAGCAAACTCCAATAATTGCGAGCATAGCTTGATGTGGTAAAACAACCACTAATCAATAATACATAAAATCTATCGAATATCAAATAATGCGATACAATCGCCAATAACATATAATATGCGATAAAATTGTCAATCCCCTCAGTACTCCAAATGCAGTGCACTAACTACGAATATATGCGAGCTTAATATGCTGTCGGCACTCCGCGAAACTCCTCCGTTATCCACAAAATATCCCAACCCAATGCAATTGCAATATGTCATACAAACTCATGCATATTGATATTTCAATACTTTTCAAATTTATTTGACATGTTCAACATGTCCTCAATAATCACATACTTTTGGTACAAGGAAATAGTGTTCCAACTTTCAAATTACCATTAAGATGGTATCCATCAATATCTTTCAAATTCACATACTTTACAGATTTCATTGTGCATAAATAGCAACCTCATGAATATACATCAATTGCAAATATTTCATGCATTTAAATCATGCATAAATCTAATATCTCAATAATTCATACCATTCAATCAAACATTCTCAAATCACATAATATAATTATGCATAACAATCTCAATCACACATTCACACCGTCAAACTAGCAATTTTGCCAACACATCAATCTTTTAAGGCTCGAAACGTACTTGGTTTGGCCATTCACAAAACTAATATTTTGGCTATTAAGAAAATGTAATAATCAAGCTATTTATCAAATATAACATGGCATTTATTATTATAAAAAAAATTATAAGTTTAGGACACACCTTTTTTTTTGCTTTCTCGTAACACATTACTGAAACTTTCAATTTTCCTTAATAAACATTTTTATGATCCTAAACCAAAATTTAGTATAAATTCAATCAATTTACCTTTTCACAAGCCCCCAATTTCCAACTTATGGTTTCAAACCAATCTTCAAATTTATAACTATTTTACGAATTGAAACTAGTTCGATTTCTCAAATTGTATCGATGTGAACCGTATGTACGATCGTTCTTCGGCTTTACGGTTGATTTGGGATGTTTGGGTCAGCACCTAATTCAATAATATACTAAAAAATCAGTAGCTAATAATGATTAAATTCCTTTTTCTAATCAATACATAACCTTTACCCAAAAACTATGTCGAAACAACAAACTAGTTTGCGCTTAATTGCACTTACGCTTCCCAATTTGTGAGTTTCGAATGTCCAATCGACTAAGAACGTTTTTCCCTAATTGACATGGGCTTAATAGATTGTTAATAGGGTTCAAGAACTCAAATTATGGTTGAAATTAAATGGGAAAAATTCAAGAAAAAAACAACCCCTTTTTTCCACACCTAGGTGCACGCACCACCACTCATGATGGTTAGAATTAGGGCTAAATTTAAAATGATTTGAGATCTAATTAAGCTAGAAAAGTACCTCTAAAAATATTTAAAACCCCAAAATTATAGATCTAAAAATGTAGGTTTTTAAATGTCAATATTACCCAAGAAATTAAAAGAAATAGTGATCTTACACAAGCTAATGTTGATGGGCAGCAATGACTCTTTCTTGGCAAGGTTGGAGTTGATCTTAGAGACTTAATATTTCAATTTTGGGGTTGTTATAATTGAAGAAAAATGGTATAAAGATAGGGATGGAGATAATGCTCAATCTTGAAAGCAACAGAAAAAAAAAAACCAAAGGTGAATGGTACTGATAGGTGCAACGGCAATAATGATGAGAGAAGGAGAAAAGAATAAAAATAAAGATCAAAGGAGGGATAGGAGGTTAGGGACAGCTAAGGTAGAATAAAATAGATTTAGAGGTTGATTATTTTGAGTAAAAATTGTATTTATACTTAGGTTTACTAGGCTTGGGTGGCAATACATTAAAAATAAGGGAATTTTTGCAAAAAAAATTATTTATTTTGTAAAAGATGGGATTTGAACTTGGGACCTCCAACTAACTTTCAAGCTTCACATTTAATGACTAACCATTAGGTCATTTCCCTATTTTTGATATTTTTATATATTTTTATTTAGTTAAATTTTGGGATGTTACAATGTGGAGAAATAAGGAAGGTGATAGAATGAGACATAAGACGGTGTTCGGGAAAGGGTTACTAAGGGGGAGAATATGGGACAATATGATGTGCCAAACTATTTTCGTGCTTAAAACTATTTGACTCTTACTATTCTTGAAATCCATACATGTCCTTACCCTCAAGACATTATGTCGAAAAGCCTTATGCGCCTAGGAAAACTTATTCACAATTCAAAATCATCTTGAATAATTGCATTTATAACTGCTTGTATTCTCGCTAGGATAATCAAATTACTTGTATAATTTATTGATGGATTCTTACATTTGAAACCCTTCATGCTTGTATACTTTGTAATGTATTGAACTTAGGTGTTTGATATCAAAAGTGGTATGTCAGTTATATCTCATGCCAAGATTATGTGTGAGTATGAAATGCCTATAAATGTGCTCCGAAGCTAACATTTGTACCATACTTGCTTAAGGGTCATATTTTTGTTTTTCACTTTTTGTTTCTGATGCTTGAGGATAAGCAATGAATTAAGTGTGGAGAAGTTTGATTTGTCGTAATTCTATGCAGTAGATTAAACTAGTTTTTGCACTTTAGGAGCTTTAATATAAGCATTTTAATTAAGTTTTAATTACATTTTAGTAAGTATTAGTTAAGTTAATAAAATGTATAATTTGATTCTTTTATTGACCTTAGGGGCCGAATAAGGCCTAAGGGTGAGCTAATATACTTTGTGAGTGTACAGAAGACCATTAGAAGACGATTAACTCGATATTGGTCGCTAGGTTGAAACACAGAGCATAGGATGCCACAACATAAGGATCAGAATAAGAAAAATCCAAGACTGCCTTCAATGTCATCACACAGCCTAAGGATGTTGCTAGATACCCTTGAAGACACCCTAAAGTTTAGCGTACTACTATCGATGTTGTGACACGGGACTGGTGTGTCGTGGCATCTCCTCCGTATGAAAAATTAAGCTCGAGAACGCCGGTGACCTAGGGTTAAGGACGAAGACCATTTTAAGTCTATAAATAGGCTTAGCTAACACGTGTTATGGACACCTCTTTCTATTGTATAATTTTCGCTTTAATTTTAGTCTTTACTTTTTTCCTTCTCTTAGGTTTTAAATTTTATTTCCATTCTTGTTAACTACTTTTAGGAGAAATCAAATTCTAAAATTATTCTCAACTCTATGAGGATTTTACTCTTAAATTCACTACAGCTTAGGCTTCTTCTAAACTTTATTCTTGAAATTGTTCTTTATGTTCATCCTTTCATTCAAGTTTATATTGTTTATTAGATCCATGAAGAATTATCCTCCTATGAGGAATTAGCGAGTGGAGGTACGAATAATTAACTATTTTGTAGGATTTCTTAACGGATCATTGCTTAGTAAAAGGAAGAACTTAAAACCCTAGGCCTGACAAACTTAGGAAGTCATCATGGTAGAAATTAACTGAAATTTGGTATGGTTTATTCATGAACACCTTAACCCTGAACCGGTCTGGACTGTGAGCTCGAAAGATAAGTAGTTCTTGCCGACTCAGTATTTTAGTGGACATATCGAAAGATCCCGCTAGGACATTGACTAGTTGATTGAACAAGAAAACTTGATATGACAGTTGATTAAGATTACATAAGCGAGCTAATTACCCATGCCCAGATTAGATATATTTTCTTATTCGATTTCTTGTTTTTCATTTATTTAATTTTATTTTTGTCCTTCCTTATTATTAGTATAATTTATTAAAACCCTCATTTTCATCTTTCATACTATAATTGATTAAAGTATTAATTAGATCTATTTATGTTTAAATTAGATTTGATTAGTTCTTGCCTCCCAGGTACAGCTTCTCGGAGATGTTGTAACTATATTGCAACCTAACTCGATACTTGCAGATACCTCTTTTTCACATCTCACAGTGTGATTTCTACTCCGTCGTTGGTGTGTCCGGAGGAGTCACCTAGCCTTGTAACTTTCAGCTTTTCCATATGCATTTCTTTTCCTCTTGTAGATCCACTTACACTCTATGGTTTTTATCCTTCCTACAAGTCTACAAGTTCCCACACTAAGTTGGTGGATAGGAGGTTAGGGACAGCTAAGGTAGAATAAAATAGATTTAGAGGTTGATTATTTTGAGTAAAAATTGTATTTATACTTAGGTTTACTAGGCTTGGGTGGCAATACATTAAAAATAAGGGAATTTTGCAAAAAAATTATTTATTTTGTAAAAGATGGGATTTGAACTTGGGACCTCCAACTAACTTTCAAGCTTCACATTTAATGACTAACCATTAGGTCATTTCCTATTTTGATATTTTTATATATTTTATTTAGTTAAATTTTGGGATGTTACAATGTGGAGAAATAAGGAAGGTGATAGAATGAGACATAAGGCGGTGTTCGGAAAGGGTTACTAAGGGGGAGAATATGGGACAATATGATGTGCCAAACTATTTTCGTGCTTAAAACTATTTGACTCTTACTATTCTTGAAATCCATACATGTCCTTACCCTCAGTACATTACAAGCCGAAAAGCCTTATGCAGTCTAGGAAAACTTATTCACAATTCAAAATCATACTGAATAATTGCATTTATAACTGTTTGTATTCTGCTAGGATAATCAAATTACTTGTATAATTTATTGATGGATTCTTACATTTGAAACCCTTCATGCTTGTATACTTTGTAATGTATTGAACTTAGGTGTTTGATATCAAAAGTGGTATGTCAGTTATATCTCATGCCAAGATTATGTGTGAGTATGAAATGCCTATAAATGTGCTCCGAAGCTAACATTTGTACCATACTTGCTTAAGGGTCATATTTTTGTTTTTCACTTTTTGTTTCGATGCTTGAGGATAAGCAATGAATTAAGTGTGGAGAAGTTTGATTTGTCGTAATTCTATGCGAGAGATTAAACTAGTTTTTGCACTTTAGGAGCTTTAATATAAGCATTTTAATTAAGTTTTAATTACATTTTAGTAAGTATTAGTTAAGTTAATAAAATGTATAATTTGATTCTTTTATTGACCTTAGGGGCCGAATAAGGCCTAAGGGTGAGCTAATATACTTTGTGAGTGTACAGAAGACCATTAGAAGACGTATTAACTCGATATTGGTCGCTAGGTTGAAACACAGAGCATAGGATGCCACAACATAAGGATCAGAATAAGAAAAATCCAAGACTGCCTTCAATGTCATCACACAGCCTAAGGATGTTGCTAGATACCCTTGAAGACACCCTAAAGTTTAGCGTACTACTATCGATGTTGTGACACGGGACCTGGTGTGTCGTGGCATCTCCTCTGTATGAAAAATTAAGCTCGAGAACGTCAGCTGACCTAGGGTTAAGGACGAAGACCATTTTAAGTCTATAAATAGGCTTAGCTAACACGTGTTATGGACACCTCTTTCTATTGTATAATTTTCGCTTTAATTTTAGTCTTTACTTTTTTCCTTCTCTTAGGTTTTAAATTTTATTTCCATTCTTGTTAACTACTTTTAGGGAGAAATCAAATTCTAAAATTATTCTCAACTCTATGAGGATTTTACTCTTAAATTCACTACAGTTAGGCTTCTTCTAAACTTTATTCTTGAAATTGTTCTTTATGTTCATCCTTTCATTCAAGTTTATATTGTTTATTAGATCCATGAAGAATTATCCTCCTATGAGGAATTAGCGAGTGGAGGTACGAATAATTAACTATTTTGTAGGGATTTCTTAACGGATCAGCTGTTTAGTAAAAGGAAGAACTTAAAACCCTAGGCCTGACAAACTTAGGAAGTCATCATGGTAGAAATTAACTGAAATTTGGTATGGTTTATTCATGAACACCTTAACCCTGAACCGGTCTGGACTGTGAGCTCGAAAGATAAGTAGTTCTTGCCGACTCAGTATTTTAGTGGACATATCGAAAGATCCTGCTAGGACATTGACTAGTTGATTGAACAAGAAAACTTGATATGACAGTTGATTAAGATTACATAAGCGAGCTAATTACCCATGCCCAGATTAGATATATTTTCTTATTCGATTTCTTGTTTTTCATTTATTTAATTTTATTTTTTGTCCTTCCTTATTATTAGTATAATTTATTAAAAACCCTCATTTTCATCTTTCATACTATAATTCGATTAAAGTATTAATTAGATCTATTTATGTTTAAATTAGATTTGATTAGTTCTTGCCTCCCCTGGGTACAGTTCTCGGAGATGTTGTAACTATATTGCAACCTAACTCGTATACTTGCAGATACCTCTTTTTCACATCTGTTGTGCAGGATTTCTACTCTGGTCGTTGGTGTGTCTGGAGGGAGTCAGCCTAGCCTTGTAACTTTCCAGTTTTCCATATGCATTTCTTTTCCTCTTGTAGATCCACTTACACTCTATGGTTTTTATCCCTTCCTACAAGTCTACAAGTTCCCACACTAAGTTGGTTTTCATATAATCCATTTAAGCTTTCATAGCTATTTCCTAGAGCTTGGAATCAACACTCTACATCGCTCCATCAAATGTGAATGGGTTATAATCTTCCTAGTCGGTAGACTTAGTGTTTAGAACACTTATGCCAGATTGGAAGAGCTCAAGCCGACAAGAGACCCTCCCACTATGACGAAGCTCCCTATGTTGTTGGTTGTTTGCAAGTCTTCTATTAAAAGTTGGTTCTGGAACCATTTCAATAGGGCTTTGTGTATTTCCCAGAAGTTCCTCAAATACTTCTTTACTCCAAGGTTTAAATTTGTTCATTTAACCTTCTTCAAGGAAAGTAGCATGAGTCGACACCATCATAGTTTGATTACGGTTTCAAAAATGGTTTTCTTCCTTCCAAGGATGGAAAGAAGGAGATAAAACATGAATATGATATTACTTTCCCACTAATTTAACTTCTATATGTTGATTAAATTTTATTTAAACTAATTTAATTAACATAAGAAATGTTTAATTAACTTAATTTAGTTTTAATGAACTTTAATGGATTCCATCATCACCATCCACTTTCCCTTATTGAGAAATGGCCCAATTGCTAAAGAGGACCCTAGGCTAATTTCTATTTTAATTCTCAAGCCTTTTGGCATTTAAAAATTAATAGGATTCAAATTTTACAATTTAGTCCCTGTGCCTAAATTAACTATTCAATTGAAAAAATTGATCGACCAAACATCAATTAATTTTTATATTAACCCCATAAATATTCATATTTAATATTTACGGACATGAATTACGAAATGGAGTTTCAAAACTTCATTTTTAATACTATTGAAAATCAAGCCGTTATAAGGCCAATTAATAACTAATCAAGTAAAATCCATAATTTTAGGTTAATTACAACCGTGGATATTAATCAAACTCTTGTTTGTCATTCCTAATAATTTATATGTTAAGTTTAGTATTTTTTCAATTAGATCCCTTGGTAGTATTTAGTTCATATGCTCTTAATTCATATTTAATTGTAGTATAGTAATTAGATTAGTAACTATTTAGCCTTAGTTTTGCATGTTCTTGATTACTATTCAGTTCGATTTTAGTCATACCTCCATTGGGTAAAATCCTAAGAATACTCCAATATTTCGTTGTAAATAAATATATATTACAATTTGACCTATTTGCTTGTAGTATACTGCATATATATTTTTAATTTACATGGTTTTATAGTGTTAGTGCAAGCACACCAGGGCATAGTCAAGTTGTTGGCACTATTGCTGGGGATAAATAAATAAAGAAACTAAAGAATGAAATTGAGAAACTAATGGTTTTTTACCTAATTAGGTCGAATCTACCTCGATTATGAGTTAAGATTGATTATGTGGATGGAAACACCCTTGTAGATTTTAAGCCCATTGAGCGTCAATGTTGAGACATTATAGGTCCAATGTCTTGATTTTGCAGCCAGTTTGCTCGAGTCTTTGTAGAAGGGCTTGGATGTCGCGAATTTGCTTCAGCCTTGAGATTGACTTCCATTTGTGGCTACTGTCAAAACTGTTGCGACTCTACCTTCCAATGTCGCAACTTCTTACTCCCAATGTCGTGACCTTGTCCACAATTTACTTGCCCTGTCGATGTTGGTAAAAATTTCTTCTAAGTTTTGGTGTAGCTTCAATTCACAACATTCTGGTTAGTACACTAATGTTTAAGCTTACTTGGTTCAAGTCGTTTCTTGCATCTCTAAATCAACTCATTAGAACTTCATTAGAGTCAAATTGGCCTGATTGATTGATAAAAACCCTAAAAAGGCTTGTTTTATTCAATTAGATATAACTAACATGTAATTAATAAAACTACTAAAATGACATAAAAATTGCTACATTATCAGCTCCTTAAGTATAAAAAGAACCTAATTTGCTATATAAAATTAGGGCGGATCAAATATTGACATATTTGGAAGTCAGAATGAGTATATCCAATAGGAGTAAGATCTCCTCTAGAATACACAAATTTATAATCTCTTGTTCTTCATAAACACTTGAGCATATGCTTAACTACTTGCCAATGTCTTGGACTGGGATTCGATTGATATTGACTTACCAATCCTACTGCAAAATAGATATCTGGACGTGTGCATAACATAGTATACATGATACTTCCTACTGTAAAAACATAAGGAAATTTTCTCATTCTTCTTCTATCTTAGGACAATCCTCTAAAGAAAGATGACATCCCGATATTGAAAGTTGGGTTCCCTTATTAGAAACAGTCATTGCACAATGTTCCAATATCTTTTCTATGTATGAAGCTTGTGATAATGCTATCACATTGTCTTTCGATCTCATAGGACTTGAATACCTAGAACAAAATTAGTTTCTCTCAAGTCCTTCGTGCTAAATTGTTGAGTTAACCACATTTTAATTGATGACAATGTCCATACGTCATTGCCAATAAGTAGAATGTCATCGACATATAGAATGAGAAAGACCACATTTCCATCTCTAATACGTTCATCTACGTTTTGGTCAAATCCAAAAGTTTTGATCACTTGATCAAATGTTTAGTTCCATGAGCGAGATACTTACTTAAATCCATATATGGATCTAAGCAGTTTTGCAAACTTTATGCTAATTTGTTTTAGTTATATATTTGGTGGGTTGCACCATATAGATGCTATCTTCAATACAGCAGTTCAAGAACATTGTCTTAACATCTGTTTGCCAGATCACATAATCAAGAGCCGTCCCAATGGATAACAATATGTGGATTGAATTAAGCATGATAACTAGAGAGAAGGTTTCTTCATAATCAATACCTCATTTTTTAGTACAACTTTCTTCTTCAAGTCTGGCCATGTAAGTTTCCACTTTTCCATCTGCATTTCTTTTTTTCTTATAGATCAACTTACGCCCTATGGGTTTTCTCCCTTTCAGTAAGTCTACAACTTCCCACACTAAGTTGACTTGTATAGAATCCATCTTAGCTTTCATAGCTATTTCCTAGAGCTTGGAATCAGCATTCTGCATCGCTTTATCAAATGTGAATGGGTCATTATCTTCCTATTCGGTAGACTTGGTGTTTAGAACACTTCTGCTAGATTAGAAGAACTCAAGCCTATAAGATACCCTCTCACTGCGATGAAGCTCCCTATGCTACAGGTTAATTGCAGGTCTACTATATGAAGTTGGTTCTAGAACCATTACAATAGGCCTTTGTATATTTCCTGAAAGTGTCTCAAGTACTTATTTACTTTGAGGTTTAAATTCATTCATGTTACTTTCCTCAAGGAAAGTAGGATACGTCGACACTATCATAGTTTTCTCTTTGGGGTTATAAAACAATCCACCCTTTGTTCCCTTAGGATTTTTTACAGACATGCACAATTTTGTTTGTGAATCCAACTTCCTCGCATCCTTATCCAATACATGGTCTAGGCATCCCAAAATCCTTAAATGATTTAGTTTTGGCTTCCTATTTTGCAATAATTCGGATGGAGTTTTAGATGTGGCCTTATTTGGTACATTATTCAGAATATAGCAAGTCATTCGTAGGGCATATCCCCTAAAGAAGATTGACAGCTTCAAATAACTTAACATCTAACAAACCATGTCTAATGAAGTTCAATTTTTTCTCTCTGCCTCACCATTCTATTGTGGAGTTCCCGGTATGGTTAATTGGGATAATATCTAATTTTCTATGAGATACCCTAGTAACACATCTGATAAATAAGCCCCACATCGATCAAACTAAAGTGCCTTTATGGGTAAGCATAGTTTGTTTCTCCATATCCACACGAAACTCTTTGAATTTATCAAAGGTTTCACTTTTGTTGTGCATTAGCTACACATATATTTGAAATAATAATCAATAAAGGTTATGTAATAATTGTAACCACCTCTTTCACAGATGTTGATGGGGCCACATAAGCCAGTGAGCACAAGTTCTAAGGGTTTCACAACCCTCGTACCTTTTGCATTAAAAGATCATTTGGTCATCTTACCTTCCAAGAAAGATTCACATTGTTGAAGATGACTTCTTTAAGTGAGCTTAAAGTGCCATATTTTGCAAGTCTATTGATTATTTCTTGGTTAATATGACCAAGACTCAAATGCCAAAGGTACACCTCATTAGAGTAAGAACTTTTAAGTCTTTTATTCGAAGCTTTAGTTTCAAGTGGTTTTTACATCTTTAGTTTGATAAAATAGAGATTATTATTCATCCATTCATTACAAATAAGATTACAATTTCTAAATATTGCAACACTATTACTAAAATTCACGGTCAAGCCGTCTTTAAATAAATATGCAATAGAAATTAAGTTTCTTTTGAAACTTTGTATATAGAAGACGTCTTTCAAAGTAAATTTCCTAAAATTATCAAAATAAATATGTACATCTCCCACTGCTTCAACTGAAAAACTTGTCTTGTTTCCAGTCCACAACGATATGCTCTTGTCTCTATGATATTTCATTTCCTTAAACCTCTATAGAGAAACACAGACATGATTTCTGGCTCCAGGATTAGTGACCTAGTGGTCTTTTGAATCTTCCACTAAGAAAACTTCTAACATAAATATTTCCATACCTTTCATTTTATTAGTTAGGTAATCCATCCACTCTTTTTAGTTAGCCATGAATTCATGTCAGTGTTCCTAATTAACTTTAGAACTCGATTTTATTGAATTAGCTAATAACTAACTAGTTACTACCTTTCGACCTCTAATTAATTAGTTAATTGAAAAAAACAACTTATATCTCGACCTTTCCATTTAAATCGGGATAAATTATGAGTTACTCGGTAAACTATTCTCTCGACCTCTTTTACCAAAATTACTTCCTAGGGACATCAATCTTAGGGTTTAAGCACACATAATTTGAGCCAAATAAATCGAAAACAAACCATAATTCTTCTATTAATTATCCCCACATCTGATCGTTAATCTTCGGAAGGACATTAGCTGCTCATGGATCTAAATACAATTTTCCCTAATATAAAATTAAACATGCAAAGAAAATATTTAAATAAAGAAAGGGAACATATAAATTGATCCATTTTGATATCGAGTTGTGCGCAAAAGTCAAAATTCCTTTGACAGTTGCAAAGATAACACCGATTGAAATTGAAAACCAAAAGAAAACTATAAAGAACTGAATAAATGAAAGCTCGAATCCAAATCGAATCCAAGTCAGAGCAAGAAGAAAAATTACAGTTTTCAAATAAAATACTAAATTGGAAATAAATTGAAACTAAAATTAAATGCTAGAAATATACTCTAAAAATGGCCATCCAAAACTGTCTCCTTAACTTAGCATAAGAATGCATAAATATATAGCAATGTTTCCTACCAACTAGGTCAATTACAAGCCATAAGGCTGAATAAAATGTGTTGTGCAAACGAAAACACTTATAGCTTATTTTTGCCTTCTGTCACTTCGGTGTCACAAGACTATACTTCACAAAGGACTTATTTCGCTTCGAAGTGTAGTGTTACTGCCCAACATGCTAGTATCGCGACACTGGCGTCGTCCCTAATGTTCTTGGCCTAAAAATAGTGTCCTACATGCTAAGTCTACTTGTCAGTCCTTCCCTAGGCCCGCATTGGCTCGTTAGGTTATTACATCACCAAAATATGCGTCAAAATGTTTATTTTACTAAAATTAAACTCAAGTTACTATAGATGGAAAACATAACAAAATAACCTAAAACAACTAGAAAACAAGCTCATCAAATGTCGAAAAGGCTCTAATTTGTCACAACGAATTGTAATAGATCAAACTCCCCCACACTTGACTCATTGTTTGTCCTCAAGCAACAAAACAAAAACACTCAACAATAAGAAGATAAAACAACTAAATGGTGCTTGAGCATTGTTCTTACATGAGATTAGTTCGAAACATTATAAATGAGATAATGTGATAAAAACACATAATTCTAGCACGATATGTAATTAACTCCCGATTTTTAATATTAAACATGTTAGTTCACTAAATTACAAGGCAAACAAATTCAAGAGTGCTAAGCATATTATTCCATCCAAATAAGTACAAATTTACACATTTATGTTCAGTGAATACAAGTGGTAAGAGCTATCAATGCTAAGTTTAACTTTCATCCATGCCTTGTATCACTTAGGTCACATAGGACTTTTCAACTTGTAACATTTTACGGCTTAGGTTGTTTCAGAATTAAAGAGCTGACTCTACAAAATGGATTAAGTACAAAAATAGTTTGACACATTATATCGATCCCAGTCCTACCCCAATTATATAATTTAGCTCACCACGTTATATACGCTTCTTTCACCTTCGTTTTCTCTCCATTTTCTAAGTCATTGTATAGTATTAATGAGTACAATTAGCTTACCAAATTTTTTGTGCAAAAAATGAGTAGAAAATTTTTTTTATCAATTTTTTTTCTTTTTCACTCTCTTTTCACTCACTTTGCTTTTATCCGTTTTATGTGTTTATAGCTCTTGCTTGGCTTTTAACCCTCACAATGCTTTTATTCACTCGATCTTTTCATTAAAACATAAGCTTGCAAGAATCATGCACTCATTATATTATAATGTTCCTGATTTTTCACTCATAATTTTTTTATTTTGAAACCTTCTTTATGTATCTACCTAACCCTAAATATCAATGACCCGACATCTAAGTTCATGCATATAATTTTTGGGATCAAGAGATTATATGTTAGGCTTACAGTTTCATTCGAGGCTAATCAAGAAAATGGATTGAGGCCCAAAATAAGGTACTAGGGAATTTATGCATAGGGTCGGCTTTTTCACTCTAGTGATTACCAAACAATGCCTTAGGTCATCCTTAGGCAATTCAATACATGGATTCAATTAACTGAATTTTTCAATTCTAACTACCTATAATTCAAACAAAAAAATGCTTTTATGTACTTATTTTTCATTTGGTATACTTAATTAAATAACCTAAAATCATTTACTATCGATCCAAATTTACAGTTTATACAGAAAATCCAAAATCCTATTTATATGCTCCTAACCAATCACTTATATTTCTACAAGCTCAAGTACAAACAAGCACACAAAAGAAAAATTATCAACTAAGAAAAAATAAAACTAGTAACAAAAACCTAAAGCTTTGAAAAATTTCTATGTTACCTTCCCCCCTCGCACACACTTAATTTGGCACATTGTCCCTAATGTGCACCCAAAAGATAAGAGAAGAGCTGCTCGGTTTTCACGTGAAAGTGTCTCAAAGGTAGTCAGTTTAGCTCCAAATTGTAGTCTCGTCTAATGTGTGAGGTTCCTGCATTGAATTAACATAGGGGTTTTTTTCAACATAATCATAAAAATATAACTAAACAAAAAAAAAGACGGAAAAAATACCATCCAAATCCAAAATTTACTACAATATGAAAATAAATTAATTAATTAAAGTAGGAATTTAGCATAATCAGAATCTGACTCGTTCGTGTTCCCTCGGTTTGTACTTCCCTCATCCTTGTTCACTTCAAGATCCTCTTCCTCATCATTATTGTCTCCTTGTGTTGGACCACATTTGATTGGTGGGAACTGTGGCATCCTCAGGTCGTGCCTCCGTACATAGTTTCCATACACTGGCCATGTCTCCTACATCCATCATTTATCAATTCAGAATCTGAAATATGACTTCTATCTCGACTTTATCAAATTTCTGCTACCCTTTTTATTTTTTGAGATTGTGGGTCTTCTATTCTTTTTTCTTGTTTTCTGTTCCATTTTCTGTTCCATTTAGTGGCTTGTTTGTGATTTGACACAAGTAGTTGTCTATAAATGGAGTGCTCCTATATATCCATGTTCCAATGCAAAGTTTTTCCTTTTTTAAAATAGCATATAGCATAGTAGCTAGGAAGGTGTTGATGCTAGAACCATTCACAGCAAGGTATATTCGAGTACAAATAAATTCCACTAAAAACTTAGCAATAGAGGTGTCATGCTCGATAGATGAAATGATATTGGAAAATTACTACCCAGGTCCCATTCCCATTCTCCTCGCCCCTCACTTAAATAAGTTATGACATCATCCATATCTATACTTGGACAAAATTTCAAATTAGTCCATTGTATGAAATCATACATGTAAAATGGCACACCATAAAAAATACAAATTTTTAGGGTAGAGACTAATATATCTTTTCCTCTAACGGTGACATGTGACCATGGTTAACCCAATGGTCTCATTGCTTCACAATATTTAAGTGAAGTGTATAATTTCTGAACCACCAAAATACAAGTCAACACGCTTGGGTGTTTGTAGAAATTCTCCCACTTATGGAAGCACACTAGGTTCCATATATTGCCACCACTATTCATTGGGAATTCGAATCCCCATTCTTGGATTAATGTTTTCATCTGAATGCCTATGAGGTATTTTTGATTTTTTTCTCTCTTTCATACTAACAAAGTTATCAACTATTGATGACTTGTCATTCAGCACTCCTTGAACGTGTTCAGGGTCCATTGAGAACACTTAATATTTCTACAACCAATGACCTAAAAAGTAAGAAAGACACTAAAATATAATTGATCAAGAGTTAGAAAAAATAACCTCCTTTTTCGCCTTTCTTGAGTTGGTTGACGAGTTGTTTGTGTTGAAACGACCCCTTTTGCATGCAATCAGGAGAAAAAAATGAGACAAGAACTAATATGTAGCAGCACACTAGAGAAGAAAATTCATATACTAGAGAATAATAAGAAAGAAAAAAGCAATTGGAAGGAGGGGCTTGATGGTGTCTGGGGGTGGTAAGTATGTTTTGTGGTTGACGAAATGTGTTTTAATATGTTTAGTGAGGGTTTTGAGGGTTAAAAGGACATTTTTATTAAAATTAAGTTTGGCTAGTTGCTTGTAAATATAGGTAAAATTATGCAGATTTGACACGGTGTCGCGACACGGGATATGGGTATCGGAACACCGAACTTCGAACACTCTAGGATATACCTTTTTTTTTCAAAATTAATTTGATTCAAAATGTAATTCGCAACATTGGGTTTTGGTGTCACAACACTGCCCTATGCTTTAAAAATAGGGTACTTCAAAGTTTAGTGTCGCAACACTGAGACCCAATATCGTGACACAGCCCTTAAAATCCCAAAACTCACCTTTTTAGGTGTATCTGACCATTTCGTCCGCACCTAATTTGAAATATTCTCCTAAATAGCCACCCTTTAGCTTCCTAATGTCTAATCCTAATCTATTGAATATAAAAAAATAACTAAAAACTAGGTTATAATACAATTGTACATGTTAACACCATTTTTTTTTAAAATGGGGTCGACTTGGATTTTAAAAAAGAATACGAATGTGGGAGTCGCCACTAATATTTTTTATTTAGGTGTGATTGGATCACCTCATTTAATCATTTTAATAAATGTTTAAATTTATTAAAAACAATAATTTTTGGTCTATAAAATCCAGAAAATGGGTTCGGGAGTCGGTTACGTACAAGGAAGGATTAGCACCCTCGTAACGCCGAAAATTGGTATCTGGTTGAATAATTAATGTCTTAAAGTCGAAAGTCGAAAATCTGTAAAGAATTTAAAAAAATGCGATCCTCCCTTTTTATTAATGTTAAATTTATAAACGATGCTTGGATAAATCGAGGTGGATGCTAAAGACCTTTTTGTCTTAGAGTAATAAAATGTCACATCCAGTACGTTAGGACACAACATTTTAAACCCTCGAGAACAAGCTTATCTTTTGATTTTCAAAACTTGTGCATTTTAATTTCAAAAGGATATTTGATTATTTGGGTTAAAGGAGAAAAATCGAAACCCAGTAAGTTAGGGCACGATCACTCGAATTTCCCAAATACGGAATATTGCCTTTATTGTTTTTAGAAAAATCCTCACCTCGAGAAAACATGTCGTATCCAATGCATTAGGACACAACGTATCGAATTCCCGAGATAAGCTTTAATTTTGGAATTTCTACAATTTCGTTGGAAAAGAGAGACTTGGCCACTTAAATTCAACAAAGAAAATTGAAACCCAGTAAGTTAGGGCACAACTTTCTCGAGAATCTTGAGATACTGAATATTTCAAAAATAAAGCAATTTTGATATTTTAATAAGACATAATTTTTACACAATGTAATGCGATTGAACGTTTACGTATGACACCAAAAAACAATTTGTAAATAAACATACACTAATCAAATAAACAATAGATAAAGATAAATCCAATAATACACATAGCAACAATAATCACAATCACATGCTACATAAACGCTAATAAAATCAATATCCAAAAATCAAATGAGTTATCATTTTATTTGCTGAATATATAAAGGATAACAAGAGGAAAAGAAAAGAACAAATTGCAATCAATATACATTCAAGAATTAAAACATATACTTAAGTTCAAAACAAATTTGCAATAAAGTTTTTTAACATTAAATAATAGTATTTAGATGAATTTTGAAGTAGATTTTACACGAGGGAAAAATAAAGCATAAAAATATATATTAATTTTAAATAAATAATATATAGGGTTGAAATTTCATGCAAATAATAATATACAAATATACAAAATGTGAAATAAACTAAATATATTAGGATTTTAAAACAAATAAAATATCTATGTTTATACATGTAGAAAATAGGTATAACGATATATAGTTTAAAACGAAATAATATATTATATATTTACATATATGTATAAAGAATACATAATGAAGATTAAAACGGTAATACACAATGAATTTTAAAACAAACATATAGTAAATCCAAAATGGTAATATAAATTTATTTATAAATAAATAAAAATAATACTACACAAATAATAAAAAATGTAATGAAACTACATGTTAATGTATGATAATAATACAAAACTTAGAGTAATAATATAAATAATAATATACATATACCAATAATAATTATTTATATATATATAAAATAATATACATATACATAGGTAAATAAACTGATAAACTAATACAAATTATAATACTAAGAATTATAACAGCAGTAACATTAACAATAATATAAATAATAATAATAATAATAACAAGGATTATTTCGAAAATAAAACAAAATTTCAAAGGCGACTTTGAAATAAGTATGACAACGACCGAATTGAAAATCGTTTAATACCAAAGGGACTATTGCTGCAATTAAGCGCATAAATCCAGGCACTCAAACCCAATCATTGAAAACAATGCAGTTTAATCATGGGTCTAATTGAAATTGGAACCAAATATGAGGTAACAATTAAAAAATGAAGAAAAACCAAATTGAAATGGAAACAAGTGCGGAGGGGCCTGTTGCGCAATCAAACCGTCAAAGGAAAACTCACGAGTCTCTTGTGGGTCGGGTTAAGCACATAGCTACTGGCCTATACGGCACCGTTTTGGAACCACTGATCAGACTCCAAACGGTGCCGTTTTGTATGTTACATAAAGACCACCAAAACCCTAAATTAGCATCCACTTAATCATTTAAGAGCAAACCCTAAAAACCTTCCTCTAAACGCTGCTTGGCAGCTTTTGGACTCACCAAGGCTCCGATTACGATGGAGTTCGGCGGTCTCCCTCTTTTTATTTTATCTTATACATAAAAACATAAAAAAACGAAGAACACCCAAAAGAAATCGAAAATCGATTTTGTTTTACTTGTTTTTTTTTATCTTCGAATATATATCAAAAAAGAAGAATAGACCAAAAATATATATATATAAGAACAAAAAGAGAAAAATGAAAGATCTTTTAGAATCACCTCTTTTTTTGTATTCTATTTTTTCAATCTTTTTTCATATAATATCTCCCCCTTTACAATCTGTTTCTCTCGGCTATTTATAGCCGATTTACAAGGCACTTTTATCTACTGTTTTGGCTTCATCTCTGCCACTGTTTCTTCACATTTTTCTTTCTTCCATTTTTGTCTCTTTTTGCAGGCGAGGTGAGGTTAACGGAAGGGTTTTGCCATCTTGGTGCAAGGTCGTACCAGAGGAGTAGACCTTGGGTTGAGGTGGGCGGTGGACGCGCTGACAGAAGCACATGGAACAGCAGCGTGGCTAAGTGCTAGAGATTTTAGGGTTTCTGTTTGTTTGTTTGTTTTTTGGCCATTTGGGCCAGGGTATTTTGGGCTTTGTTTTTATTTGTTTTGGGTCATTAGACCCAGGTCAAAATTGGCCCATTATAGTACAAATTTTACAACACAAATCAAGATATTCTCAGTTGGATCTTAAGTATGACTCTCTAATTCATCCGGGTCCCAACTGCAATTGCTCTCCAAGTCCTCTAATTCATCCTTCACTTCCATTAGCACTCTACATTCTAGTTTCTACTTCACGCTCTTCTTGATTGTGGCCCCAAAAGAGTGTTTTAACCTTTGTCCATTGGTAATGAATGTTTCACCATCTTTGGTTATTAGTTCTACTGTTCCATGAAGTGACACTTGCTATACTGTGTACAACCCTGTCCTTCTAGAGCCTAGCTTTCTTTATGATCTGCCATAATTTGGTGTAGTAGATTAAACTAAATTTCGTACTTTAGCTACTTGAAACCAAGAACTTTTATTAGCTTTTAATTTTGTTTTTGTAAGGTTTCTTAAAGTTAGTAAAATGTGAAAATTGAGTCTTTTATTAACCTTAAGGTTAAGTGAGGCATAAAGGTGAGCTAATGAACTTTGTAAGTGTGCAAGAGACCATTAGAAGGCGTACCAAATCGATAATGTTCGTTATGTTGCAACACAAAATGATCAATGTCGCAACATAGGGAGTGGAATGGAGAAATCATGAGACTACCTTTGATGTCATGAAACAGCCTAAGGGTGTCGCGACATCGACTCTAGATGGAAACTAACACAAGGCAGGGGGCATTTTGGTCTGCACAATCAAACTTAAAGCTGGGGAACGTCAGCTAACCTAGGGTTAAGGTGGAACGATGGAAATGTGCAAGTGTACACAATAGCAACAAGTAACAAAGTGACAAGTAAATGTCAAGTTATCGTACCCAAAGGGACTGTGAAAAGAATCATTTATGAATGCAATTTTAAAAACACTTTGGTGAAGAAAAATATTTTGATTTGAGGAGATGATTAAAAACCAGGATTTTAACTAAGTAAAATAAGTAAAAATAAAATAACAGTTCCAATGCACGATTTCAAAAGATGATTTTAATCAATATGACATAATTGTGTTAGATTAATTACATTTATCTCTTGACTATATCTCTATGTCAATTCAACCGATTAAAAACTCATGTTCATGGTGTTACGAATAAATTCACGACAACTCGGTAATTTTCTAACCTATTAACATACTTACCTACCAAAATCCATTTATCTCTTGACTATACCTCTATGTCAATTCAACCGATTACACAAATTTTAATAAGCAAATGTGTTAATGCACATACATACTTATGAAATTAAAATAATCTCTTGTACATATCTCTATGTCAATTCAAACAATTCATTCAATCTCATAAGCACATAAAAGATTGCGCGAGATAACAATGTATTTCTACCTTGAAACAGTTTAATCACAATAATCTTGCAAGTTATGCAAGGCTAATGTATCGTTAGATAACGTTGTTAATTTAATCCTCAGGTACCTTAGATTATTAAACATGCACTGATTAAGTATTGTGTCAATTAATTACAATTTCAATCCGTTTAAATAATTAATTCATTAGTTACCTTAAAATTGTAATGCAAGAATAACTTAGTCAAGGTTTTACTTAATCAAACATCTTACCGAGGCCTATAACAACACAAACACAGTTTTAATAAATTAAGTGGAAAAAATGGAATCAACCTAACACAAATTAAATTTAAGCTATATTAATTAAATTAAACATACCAACATCACAATTATTCATAGACATGGTTTCTTCGAGGCTTGACTAGTTTGCTCCGCTCCTCCTTCTCCGCTTGTTTTTATTGATCCGAGGCTTCCACAAACACTTGAATGATGTTCCAAATGGTGGTTGAATGACTCTTTTTCAAGGGGTGAAATTGGAAAAGGAATAGGGGAGGAAAATAAAGAACAATGGAAGGGAATGAAGAGAGAGAAGTGAAGAAATGAATGGGTTTGAGATGTGTTTGAAGTGAGCAGCTAAGGGGGTATTTATAGGTTGAGAAGGCTACTAAAAATAGCCAAATTAGCAGCCAAAGACTCCCCCCCATTTCCGGCCACACATGTGGCATGTTTAAAGATTTCAAACATGTTATTTTTAGGTAGGGGCAAATCTTGAAAGACATGAATAGTGGGATTTGAATGAAAATTTAAGGAGTCTTAAAGGGACATTTTTCAAGCCAAATAATCAGCCAAACAAGCTAATTGAGTCAGCATGTGGGATGGTTTTGGGCTGCTCGATGCTCGATTGGATCAGTTTTCTCTGTTCAGCTCAATTGTCCCCTTTTCATAATTAATTAACAATAATTTATTTAACACAATTAAATTGGATTAAAATTAAAATTAATTATATTATGAATTAATATTCATAATTTGGACCGTCTTTTGCTGAAAATATAATTCGCCTTGATGCTTCAAAATTGCTTCTCGATTTTGCGCTTCTAGTAGTGTCTATTGAGCCGTTTTTCGCCCTTTGTGCAAATCTGCCGAAAATAATAAAATTTAATCAAAATTTATTATAAAATTCAACATGTTAATAATTTAAGTACAATTAATTATTTTATAATAATTATATATTTTTCGACAATAATTTTACTGAAACTGCATGAATTTTAGTTAAAAAGGGTAAGAAAAAGTGTATATTTTCGTGTTTCCATAAGAACAACGACCAACTGAAATCTGTAAATAGGCTCATTTGTCACATATTATGGACAGAAATTACTTATTTTATAATTTTTCTTTTAATTATAGTTTAGATTTTCTTTCTTCTTAGGTTTTAGATTTATTTTAAGTTATTCTTTGTTTATCTTAAGAGATCTGATTTGTAGAGACAATCAATCTTATGGATTCACATCATTCTTAATACAAATCAAGCATTTTCTTAAACTCTATACTTGATTCATTCTTCATGTTGTATCTTTATATCATTTATATAATGTTTATGAAAACTATGAGGAACTAATCCTTTTATAGGGGATTCACAAATAGAGGTATGATCTATTAACTATTTTGTAGGGTTACTCAACGGATCAGTTGTTTGGGAAAGGAAGAACCTAAAACCCTAGGCCTGACAACCCTATGAAGTCATCAAGGTGTGAATTAACCCAAAATTGGTATGGCCTATTTGTGAACACCTTAACCCTAAACCGATTTAGACTTTGAGATCAGAAGATAAGTAGTCATTGTCAAGTCATTATTTGAGTGGAAGATCGAAAGGTCTTGCTAAGATAGCGACTAGTTGGTTGATGAGGAACTTGAAGCGACAGTTGATGGGGATTAGCAAAGCGAACTAATCACTCATATTCATATTTAATTTATGCTATCTTTCAATCTCTTGAATTTTATTTTTTATGTTATTATATTTTATTATTTTAGAAATTTGAAAAACTCCTTTTATTTTTAACTTCGTACTATAACTAATTTAGATTACTAATTAGACCTTTCAGTGTTTAGGTTAAAATTGATCTAGCACTAGTCTCCCCTAGGTACAATCCTTAGAGTACTCACCTACTCCATTATAACTATATTACAACTGGACCCATATACTTGCAAATATCGCATCATCTACATATATATTTTACTACAGTATTCACACTTTGGACATTAGTACGTCCGGAGGTAGTCACTTACAAATAGGTTTAGTCTAGAGTTAAACAATAATACATGTTTCCTTGGTAAAAATGTTTGTTTCTTAATCATCGTGCCATGTCCCAGTTTTATCTTCTCCTTGTATAGTTTCACGTTTCCATAGGCCATAAATCTAAAGTCTTCCAACTCATGCAGCTGAAATAGATGTGTTTCTCTAGCTAAACCGGGGTCTAAGTTCAATTCCTTGATGGTCAAATATGTTTTTTTATCTAAATTAATTGGAAAATGACAATTTTTTCTATAGACTAGTCTGTAAGGAAACATACCTAATGGAGTTTTATATGTTGTTCGATATGCCCAAATACATCATCTAGTTGTTTGCTCCAATCTTTCTGATTTGGGTTCACTGTATTTTCTAATATCTGCTTAACGTCTTGATTTGATACTTCTTCTTACGCTTTAGCTTAGGGTGATATGATGTGGTGATCCGATGTTTAACACAATAAATTAAGAAAACATATTTTTGCGTAAAAACTGTAACTATAGCTTTGGTGTCATTAGTTGGTAGTTCTACTACTTCCATTCATTTCAATACATAGTCTACAGCTATGAGAAAATACTGATTGCCAGAAGAACAGGGAAATGGGCCCATAAAATCAATGCCCCAAACATCAAAGATTTCTACGTCTAGGATCCCATTTTATGGCATTTCATCCCTTTTTGAAATGTTGCCTTCTCGCTGACATATGTTGCATCGCTACGCAAATTCGTAGGCATCTTTGATCATAGTCGGCCAGTAAAATCCTGATTGTAATATTTTTCATGCTGTTCTTCTCCCTCCAAAATGGCCCCTGCAAGGGGACGTGTGGAACCCTAACAATGTCTTCCATTTCTTCCTCTTCCACACACCGTCAGATTAACTGGTCTGCACGTTGTCGAAAAACATAAGGATCTTCCCATATGTACTTTTAGGCATCATACATAATTTTTTTCTTTTTCTGTCATGACGTATATACAAGAAAAACTCGTCAGGCCCAATAATTGACAATATTAGCATGCAAGGTGTTTTATGAGTCAACTGCATTACCTAATGATGGATTATTTGGAGTAACTGCTCATCGACAAATCCCTCATTTATTTTTTTGTCAACATTTTTCCTCTGCTTCGATTTCCAACCTTGAGAAATGATCGACGACTTGATTTTCTATGCCCTTCCTATCAAGGATCCAAAGATCAAATTCTTGATGTACTAATACCTACCACATTAATCTGGCTTTTTCGGCTTCTTTTTCATAACATATTCAAAGCTAAGTAATCTATGTAAACATAAACTCGATTTACCATTAAGTATGGCCAAAACTTCTTGCATGTGAATACTACGGCCAACATCTCTTTTTCTGTAATGGTGTAATTGTATTGAGCAGGGTTCAAATTCTTACTTTCATAATGAATTGCATGGAAATTCTTGTCTTTATATTTTCATTATACTACTCTTACAACATAATCACTCGCACCGCACATAATGATAAAGGGCTTCGTCCAATCTAGGCTAACTATAATAGGAGCTGAAATTAGTCTATGTTTAAGAAACTCAAAGGCCTGGATACATTCTTCATTAACTATGAAAGGTGTGTCCCTTCACAGTAATTGACTCAAAGGTTTTGAAACCTAAGAGAAATCTTTTATAAATCTTTTTTAAAATTTAGCACGGCCTAAAAAGTTCCAAACACTTCGGACTATTGCTGGGTGTGGCAGGTACTCTATAACTTCACTCTTTTATTTGTCCACTTGCAGCCCCTTCTTGGAGATTTGATGCCCCAGGGCAATTCCTTCATTTACCATAAAATGACACTTTTCCCAATTAAGGACTAAATTTGTTTCTCTATATCTTTCTAGAACCCGCTCTAAGTTGCCCAAGTATTATGTAAATGAATCTCCATATACTGAAAAGTTATCCATAAAAATATCTAGACCATCCTCTAGCATGTCAGTAAAGGTTGATGTCATACATCTCATGAAAGTAGCTGGGGCATTACATAGTCCAAAAGGCATTCTTTGAAAAGCATATGTTCCAAAAGGACTAGTGAAGGTAGTTTTTTCCTAATCATTAGGATGAATTAGAATTTGGTGATACCATGTGTACCCATCGAGAAAGCAACAATACTCTTTTTTTGCCTGTCTAAAATTTGATCAAAGAATAGGAGCAGAAAATGATCCTTCTTAGTTGTATCATTTAGCTTCCTATAATTAGTACATACTCTCCACCTTGTTACTGTCTGAGTTGGAATTAACTCGTCTTTCTCGTATGCGACCATTGTTAAACCACCCTTCTTAGGGATACATTGTGGGCTCACCCACTTATTTTCAAATATAGTACACACAATTCGTAACCTCCCCAACACGGCCTAGACTTTATGGTCAAATTGTGAAGATCACATTAGCCACCTGTGTGACTAACTACCCTACCACTCTTTGAAAACTTTAGTTACTCTCTATTTTAAGAAAAACCATGGTTTACCTTTGTTATTTTGTAAAACATTTCATTAATTAAATTAATCGTCCTTAGGTCATGTTATTAGCATTTGCATGGTTTAGAAAACACATTGCTTATCGTCTCACTTAAAAAACCTTGTTATGTTTTATTGCAGTAAAAAACTCAATTTATAACAGATTTATCGTTAATCCAAGTATCATGCATTGTCCAATTTCAAAATATGCTTATAAAATCAAATTAACGTCTCAATTATGAATGCATGAAAATCGCAAATCACAATAAAACCCAAACCACAATCCAAATAACTTTACAGTCCAAAAACCAAATAAATTTAAGTAAAAATGAAGCAGAACAAATTATTAGTCCGAAGTACGTTGTGTGTTCGCATGTCGTGTCTGAACTTAGCCTTAAGAACAGTCCAAATAACTTACCTGAGATGTTTGAAACTATGGGGTGAGCTAACTAGCTTTGTGTGAGTCTAAACAGTAGAAACAGTCAATTAACCATACAAACATTAGTCAAACATAATGAAATGCATAAAGAATCCTACCCAACCATCCGCTACACACCACGAGTTCCCAGAACCCGTCTGCCAAACTCCAAACATTGTGAGCTAAGCTCGATGTGGTTAAACCACCATTATACGTAATGTAGTTATAATGGAATTTAAAATGTGATATAATCATTATTCTCTTCATTACTCCTAGTGCAGTGCACTTACAACATAAATTGGGTCTTAATATGTCACCATTACTCCACGAATCTCCTCCATCATCCACAATATCTCACTTTACGCACATGCATTGCATCATACAAAATGCAAGCAAGATCATGTCTTCATCATAATCACATTTCAGTGGCATGAATTACACGCCTTCATTAACATTCATTCCCTCACAGTGGTGTCTTTTATCAAGTCTTTCATTTCGTAAACAACTTTCAGTGCCTATAGATCAAGCTTTCCATGAGTACATTTCATAACATTTCACTCAAGCATACATTTCATGCATTCAATCTTTATTTTCATTTTAACATGCACTATACATAAATCTAACATACATTATATATTCAAACCATTCATGTTATTTCATACCAATACTAGTCATACAAACAATCAGTCAACCATGCAACTTTGCGAACATGCAATTTAGCTGGGGCTCGAAACGTACCTGATTCGGCCACCTTAAAATCACTTACTTAGCCATTTAACTCAGCCCGGACAGCAATCTTAAACATCTATTTAATCACTAAAAATATTTTTAAACATTCAAGTTTACAGGTTAGAACCCATACCTTAATTTCGCACAACTGTAGCACTACTTGCAAACCCACGATTCCACATTTAGACTTAAATTGAACCTAAGCTAAAATACAAAATTTATCGATAAACTGCTGCTAAATCAGTCATAAGACACCCTCTAAGGTTTTGATCAAGTTAGTGTTACAACAACCAACTTTCAGATCCAAATTGACTAGACTAGTTACACTAATTCTATGCGAATCGTGAGCGCGGACGACTAACGGCTTCACTGTTGGTCTGGGACATTTAAATCAGACACTAACACGATAAAATAATAAAATTAAGTAGCTAAAAAACCATAAATTAACCCCAATTTATCCAACCAACAAACCCCTTAACAATAGAATCGATACTACCCAATAACCTGCAAACAACTGCACTTACGCTTCCCGATTTGTCAGATCTGAGTTGCCGAATGATTAAGATCAAATTTTCATAAATAATAAATGATTAAAGGTTGATTAGGAAGTGGTTTATCATATTAAACCTTTCTGGAAATAAGTGGTAAAAATAATAAAAATCGGCAGCCCCCTAATGGTAGATCTAAGAGCGACAATTCACCAAAATTGGCTACGAAGGGGACTGTTTTGAAAAACACCAAAGAGATTTGTTTTAGGGCTGAAAAGGATATATTTTATTCTTTAAAAGAAAATTAAATAAAGGTTGGAATCATTATTTTAAATCGACTTTAAGGATCCAAACGACAGCCACAAAAAGAAAGACTTTAGGGGCGTCAACCACCACCAACGACAACAATTTTGGGGCTGCTTTGAGAGCTTAATAAAAATAAATTTGAAGGCTGGAAATTTATCATTTAAATCATTAAAAATCATCAAAATTCCAGATCTAGAACAATGGTTTTTTTATAAAAAATTTTGATAAGAAAACGGAACAAAATACTTACTTGAGAGACAACAAAGGGGCAACAATGATGAACCTTATGGCAACTATGGAGGTCTTCTTTCAAATGATAAAAATATTAGATTTAAGGCTGGAAATTTAAGGGAAAAGTGAAACAATTTAGATAAGGAAAATGGTGCAAAAATCCACCGCTAATGAAGAAAAGATGGGCGACAAAGAAGGGGTTTTAGGAGACGGCACAGTGAGGGAGAAGAGAAGAAAAATGAAGAGGAAGAAAAGAGAGGAAAGGGAGGCTAGGGTTGGAAAAAGAATATCTAAAGGTTGGAAAGTTAATGAAAAAGGTATATTTATACCTAGGTTAAATGGTATAGGCGGCACAAAAATAGGAGGAAGGAGAAAATTTAGCAAAATTAAGCTATTTTACAAAGGAATGGAATTAAACTCGAGACCATAATCTATTTGCACTGCCTCCTCATTTACCATTGGGTCACTTACTCATATTTTAAATTACTCTACATTCTTTTAAGAAAAAATTTGGGATGTTACACAATTCTTGCATCCAACCATTTTTGGAACTCCTTTTTCGCCACCTCTTTCATTGCTGGGTTAAGACACCTTTGTGCATCCACCACCGACTTCTTCCTTTCTTCTAGCCCTATTTTATGTTGACAGAGTACGGGGTTGATTACAATGAAACACTCTAAGAAGTATTCTAAGGATTGTAACTAAGGGAAAGTTAAATTAAACTAGAATTCGTTTTTCTACACTAATAGGGCTAAATAGTAATAATCTCAAATTGTAGTATGAAAACCCAAATTAAAATTAAATAACAAAAATAACATAAATTAAATGAAATTAAGAAAGACAAATTCACAATTAAAATGAACTCCAATATACAAGCAGAAGATTAACTCACCTCAGTGTTCCTCATTGACTTCAAAACTCGGGTTTTATTGAATTACCTAATAACTAACCAGTTATTACCTCTCAGCCTCTAACTAATTAATTAATCGATAAGAACAACTTATCTCTCGACCTCGATGTTTAAACTAGAATAAATTGTGAGTTACTCAGTAAACTATTGTCTCGACCTCTTTTACCTAAATTACTTCCTAAGGTCGTCAACCCTAGGGTTTAAGCATGCAAAATTTAAATCAACTAATTCAAAAATAAACCCTAACTCTTCCATTAATTATTCCTACATTCGATTGTTAATCTCCTGAAAGAAATTAGCCACTCATGGATCTAGATTCAATTTTCCTTAATTTCAAATTAAATATGCAAAGAAAATATTTAAATAAAGAAGGGGAATAGAGAAATTAATCCATTTTGATATCGAGTTGTACGCGAAAGCTAAAATTCCTTTGACAGTTGCAAAGATAAGCCGATTACAATTGAAAACCAAAAGAAATTATAAACAACTAAATAAATGAAAGCTCATATCCAAATTGAATCCAAGTTAGAACAAGAAGAAAAAATATATTTTTCAAATAAAATAGTAATGTGAAAATAAACTAAAACTAAAACTAAATCCTAGAATCTACACTTATTTTACTAAAATTAAAGTCATGCTACTAGAAATGGAAAACATGACCAAATAATCTAAAATTACTATAAAACAAGCTCATTAAGTACCGAAAAGACTCTAATTTGACATAATGAATTGTGGCAGATCATTACTTAACTAGAAGATCTTAAGTGTATAACCGTCATCTCAACACCTATTGCATCCGGCACTACAAATGAGTCATCATGGGATAACCTCACTGAGTAATATATTGTGACTACTTGTCCTCTTTGAAGACAAAACTTCTTGTTATATCGCATTATAATACCTACCACAAAGGTCGGTCCAAATATTATATGATTAATACATAGTTCTTCTTTCTTTTAGGAAATCTCCTTTATGAGGTCCACATGACAATCCTACCGTGAGGTAGTTAAATCATCATGCCATCACAATAGACCATTGATGGAGGTCATAGGTCTTGTTTAGGGACTTTTTCCCACTCAATATTTTAAAAACATATGAGGTTTTTAATGTCCGATTTCAATCATGAATAATTAATATATGCAGGAAAAGTAAATGTGGCACTCTTCCCTAAACTATATAGCATGCTTATCATACATTCGCATGAACATAAATTCACAGTAAAAAAATTTATCATCATGCTTATCATATATATAAAAGCATAAAATTTTAAATAACCCTGACCAACCTAAGTTTCCATGATTCCATCCTATAAAATATAAAATTACAAAATTCACCCCAAAGCATACTTTGGGTTTTTTATTTTTCCACCACAGACTTCTGCTATGGTAACGGTTCACATTTTCATCATCGTCTTTCCGCCACCATTTCCATGTCGTTGTTGCCTCGGGTCACCATCGAACCATCGTCAGCAGCCTTGGCTGTAAAATATCATCGTCAAACCACCATCGGTCTACTACAAAATTGATTGGGTCTGGTTTGCATCATGGTGATTGATCTAAATGCGTCTTGGCTCTCTAGGTTCCATCAAAAAAATTTAGGTTACAAAAATCCTATTTCCATTTTTGGTTCACATACTTTATTTTAAAATAATAAAATTAAAACCTATGTGAAAATAATAGTCCACGTTTTGATTTATACATGCCTGAGAAATTAATACAATTACATCTAATTTTCTAGGAATCACAATTTTGGCAAAATTAATTTATCATAAATAACAATAAAATAATAGCATGCATTCATTCGAATACAATCCCCTAAGCATGCATACAATTACAAGTATTCCACATCTTATCAAAACTAATCACATGAAGAATTTCACATCTTGCACAACGAAATATAAAAATTTTGAGAAACGAACCAATTTGTGATATTTATAGCAATAAACCCTTTATCAAAATCTCACCTGTGTTTTCAGCTAGACAAACCCTTGGCTTTCCTGGCTTTCAATCGAACGGCCTTCTCTGCTATTCTCATACCATGAAATGTTTTGAATGTGGACTTGAACAATTCAAATCAAATACAAAACTAGAAATAGTTTCATTTACTTTAGTGTGAAAGCAAGACTTCTCTCAATAGAAACCGACGAAATTTTTATTTTGAAAATTGGATTTTATACGTGGAGAATAAACTCTCACTATTTTTGAACAGAATAACAATATTTCAAATATGTATATTTAGTCCCACTGGTGCCATCTATTTTCAGGGAGAAGAGATGAAACCCCGGTTAAACAAACTAGGGTTTATCGTCTCTCTTTTTAAACATGATGCGCTTTTGAGTCCAATCACAAGTACTTACTGGACTATTAACTCAATACTTTATAATTCGATCCAACCCGATATTTGTTTTTTCTACTTCCCAAAATAAACATCTTAAATTAATTTTAATTAATTAATTTACCAATTAAATAATTTTCTCAACACAATTCTAATTCCATTAAAATCATGGCAATTTTATCGTAAAAGAATTTCTTAGAAAATATACTTAATATTTATACATTCAACAAATTCACTATAACCAAATAATTTATTTCCATTTTTGAATTTCATTTAATTCAGAAACCATAATTTCATTTCTAAGTTATTTTCATTTTTGAGAAAACCACATTCAATTCCAAATGTTTCTCATTTCTCCATTTTTACCATTTCTATCAATTTTGTTCATTTGATTCAACATGCAATTCATTTCTGGTTTCAACGAGCTAGCAAAGGAACCAATATATACGATTCGAGTTCAAATGATTTATATTCCAGCTTTTTCACCTATTAATTATAAACTCATTTAGTCACAAAATCATTCCACTATAATATCCTGACTGAGCTCTCCCCAACGATATACCATTACGAAAGCAACTCGATCAGTGCTCGTCCAATGACATTGCAATAATTGTGTTACCCTCATAAGATACCATTAATCTCTTTGAGATAAAATCATTCTCCCAATATGATCCTATTTTATCTCATGGTAACCATTACATCTTCTTTCAATAAAATTAAATTACTATCAAATGCTAATCAAGCCATTCATCACAAAGATGAACTACCTGTGGTCACATTTACTTTTCATCAACCATGTAATGAAAATGAGAGGATATCATTTACCCATGTATCGGGTCATGGATTCCACTATTGTGAATGACATTACATACTGCAAAAGTCGTGTACTGTCGCGTGTCAATATGATATGCAAATTGTGAAAGTATACACGACGAATCAAGTAATAAAGTGATAAGTGAGATCATTTCCACAGGGATCGGATTAGGTGTAGAAATGATCAAGTTATGATAATGATTAATGTTATGGCAAAGTCAAGTTAAGTACGCAGTGGTAAATTAAAAGAATAAAGATGAATGAAATATATACTGACTAATACTGAAAAATGCTAACATAAACCAAGAGTAAAAATGCAACAGCAATTACAAGAATAATTATGTGAATATATTGCGAGTGAATAAATAAATAACTAAGAATGCTATGGAAAAGGTGCTACAACAACGGATTGAAGGTCTATGATGTTGATTGGAAGGCTGGGATTACTATGAATCTGCACTTACTTCCAGTAATTCCTCAACAAAATTGTGCTTAATCTATTACTCAGAAGAGACCTAAAGTGACCTGATTCTTTTGAGATCACGGTCTCAAGTGACCTAGCCTGTGTCTATAGGCCTTGTCATGATACCCTGCATTATTTTGTCTTCATTCCATATGATCGTTGCTCTATGTCTAGAGTCTACTAAATCTGTCGAGTACTTGCTCATATCATTTAATTACAATCCAACTAATCCAACCTTTTCAAAATTAGATTCAGTTTATGGGCATATTGCACATTCATCTATGTCTAGAGAATACACGCATACCCTTAGGAAATAAAACAATTGAATTAAACAATAAATTAAGTCAAATTTATGCTTTAACTATTGAAAAAAATAAAATTCTCCATCATGTAATCTCAAGCCTATGAGATTTAGCTCATGGGTTGGTGGAAACACGAAAATATACACATTTTTTCATGCCTTTTTTAACTCAAATTCATGCAGTTTCGATAAAATTCTTGTCAAAAAATATATAATAATTATAAAATAATTAAATTGTACTTAAATTATTAACATGTTGAATTTTAATTAATTTTATAATAAATTTTGATTAATTTTGATCATTTTCGACAGATTTGCACAAATGGCGAAAATTGGCTCAGCAGACACTACTAAAAGCACAAAACTGAGGAGCAATTTTTGAAGCATCGAGGTGAATTAATTATTCAGTCGAAGACGGTACAAGTCATGAATATTAATTCATAAAATAATTAATCTGAACTTTAAGCCAATTTATTTTGGGTTAAATAATTATTATTAATTAATTATAAAAAGAGGCCAGTTGAGCTGAACCGAGAAAACCGATCTGACCGAGCATTGGGCAGTCCAAAACCTTCCCACATGCTGACCTAATCAACTTGTTTGGCTGATTATTTGGCCATCAAAATAGCACTTGAATACTCCTTGAATTTGCATTCAAACACCTCTACTATTCATGCCTTTCTAGATTTGCCCTTACCTTAAAATAGCAAATCCGAAACCTTCAAACTTGCCACGTGTGTGGTCGGCTATGGGGGGACTCTATGGCTGCTGATTTTAGCTATTTTTAGCAGCCTGCTCAACCTATAAAAAACCCCTTGGCTGCTCATTTGAAACACATCTCAAACTCATTCATTTCTTCACTTCTCTCTCACTTTTCTCTCTTCATTCCCTTCCATTGTTCTTCATTTTCTTCCCCTATTCCTTTGTTAATTTCACCTCTTGAAAAAGAGTCCTTCAACCACCATTTGGAGCAGCATTCAAGTGTTTGTGTAAGCCTCAATTCAACAAGAACAAGCAGAGAAGGAGGAGCAGAGTAAACTAGTCAAGACTCGGAGAAACACCAAACTTGATTCTTGTTCCTTATCATTTTAATTTTATTGTTGTTGTTATGAACATGTCTATGAATATTTGTTATGTTGATACGTTTAATCTAATTAATATGGCTTAAATTTAATTCATGTTAGGTTGATAGAATTTCGTCCACATGAGTTATTAAAATTGTGTTTTTGTTGTTACAAGCCTCGGTAAGATGTTTGATTAAGTAAAACCATGACTAAGTTATTCTTGCATTACAATTGTAAGGTAACTAATGAATTAATTATTTAAACGGATTAAAATTGTAATTAATTGACACGATACTTAATCAGTGCATGTTTAATCATCTAAGGTAGTTGAGGGTTAAATTAGCAACGGTATCTAACGATACATTAGCCTTGCATAACTTGCAAGATTATTGTGATTAAACTGTTTCAAGGTAGAAATACATTGTTGACTCACGTAATCTTTTACTTGCTTATGAAAATTGAATTAATTGTTTGAATTGGCATAAAGATATGTACAAGAGATTATTTTGATTTCATAAGTATGTATGCGCATTAACACAATTGCTTATTACAATTTGTTTAATTGGTTGAATTGACATAGAGATATAGTCAAGAGATAAATGGATTTTGGTAGGTGAGTATGTTCTTAAGTTAGCAAATTATCGAGTTTTCGTGAATTTATTCGTAACAACATGAACATGAATTTAATAATTCTAAGTTAAGAAATGTAATTAATCTAACACAATTTTGTCATCTTGATTAAAATCATCTTTTGAAATCATGCATTGGAACTTTTATGTTCTTTTTATTTATTTTACTTAGTTAAAAATATTAGTTTTTAATCACCTCCTCAATTCAAAATATTTTTCTTCACCAAAGTGTTTTTAATTACATTCATAAATAATTCTTTTCACAGTCCCTGTGGGTACGATAACTCGACGTTTACTTGTCACTTTATTACTTGTTGCGATTGTGTACACTTGCACATTTTCGTCGTTCCAAGTTTTTGGCGCTGTTGCCGAGACTGTTTTAAAAGACATTATTTGTGAAATTGTTAATTTTGCATTTTGGTCTTTTTTTTGTTAAATTTTAATTCTATTTTTTTCTGTGTTTATTTTAGGTGTTTATGAGTATTGATCAAATTATTGACCTACTCCTTGTAAATCCTGAAATTGAAAGGACTTTCTAACAAAGGAGAAGATAAGAGAACCAAAGAAGGACCGAAGATATGAATTTCGAAAATCCAAACCAAAATCCAAGAGGAAAATTCACTTATAATACTCACAATCTGATCATTTTTGCCAATGACAGAAACTATGTCATTCAACAATATGCCATTCCTCTATTCAACGAGCTTAATCCGAGTATTAGGAGACACGAAATCGAGGCACAATAATTTGAGCTAAAGCCGATCATGTTCCAAATGTTGCAAAATATAGTTCAATTTAGTGGGATTCCTACTGAAGATCCACATCTTCATCTTCGGCTATTCATGGAAGTGAGTGACCCATTTAAACTAACTGAGGACGCCTTGAGACTGGATTATTTCCATAATCCTTAAGAGATAGAGCACGAGTGTGGTTGAACTCCTTACCATTTGGTTCCATGACTATATGGAAAGAGTTGGTTGAACGTTTCTTAATGAAATATTTCCCTCCATCTTTAACAGCCAAGATCTGAAATGAAATCACTTCATTTTAGCATCTTGATGAAGACTCTTTATATGAGGCATGGGAGTAGTTCAAGGAGTTATTACGAAAGTTCCCTCATCACGGCATTCCTTGCCCTTTTTAGGAGTGTGGAAACACGAAAATATACACACTTTTTCATGTCTTTTTTAACTCAAATTCATTCAGTTTTGATAAAATTCTTGTCGAAAAATATATAATAATTATAAAATAATTAAATTGTACTTAAATAATTCAAATGTTGAATTTTAATTAATTTTATAATAAATTTTGATTAATTTTGATCATTTTCGACAGATTCGCACAAAAGGCAAAAATTGGCTCGGCAGACACTACTAGAAGCACAAAATCGAGAAGCAAATTTTGAAGCATCGAGGCGAATTAAATTTTCAGCCAAAGACAATCCAAATTATGAATATTAATTCATAATATAATTAATTTTAATCTTAATCCAATTTATTTTGGGTTAAATAATTATTATTAATTAATTATGAAAATAGACCTAATTGAGCTGAATCGAGAAAATTGATCCGACCGAGCATTGGGAAGCCCAAAATTGCCCCACGTGCTGACCCAATCATATTCTTTGGCTGATTATTTGGCTTGCAAAATAGCCCTTGAAGACTCCTTGAATTTGCATTCAAACCCTCCACTATTCATGCCTTTCTAGATTTGCCCCTACCTTAAAATAGCAAGTTTGAAACCTTTAAACTTGCCACTTGTGTAGCCGGCCATGGGGGGACTCTATCGCTACTGATTTTTTCTATTTTTAGCAGCATACTCAACCTATAAAACCCCCCTTGGCTACTCACTTGAAACACATCTCAAACCCATTCGTTTATTCACTTCTCTCTCTTCATTCCCTTCCATTGTTCTTCATTTTCTTCCCCAATCCCTTTGTCAATTTCACCTCTTCAAAAAGAGTCCTTCAACCACCATTTGGGGTAGCATTCAAGTGTTCATGGAAGCCTCGGTTCAACAAGAACAAGCGGAGAAGGAGCAGGGCAAACTAGTCAAGCCTCGGAGAAACACCAGATTTGATTCTTATTCCTTATCCTTTAAATTTTATTGTTGTTGTTATGAACATGTTTATGAATATTTGTGATATTGATATGTTTAATCTAATTAATATGACTTAAATTTAATTCTTATTAGGTTGATTGTATTTCGTCTACACCAGTTATTAAAATTGTGTTTGTGTTGTTACAGGCCTTGGTAAGATGTTTGATTAAGTAAAACCATGACTAAGTTATTCTTGCATTACAATTGTAACGTAACTAATGAATTAATTATTTAAACGGATTGAAATTGTAATTAATTGAAATGATACTTAATCAGTGCATATTTAATCATCTAAGTTAGCTGAGGGTTAAATTAGCAACGGTATCTAACGATACATTATCCATGCATAACTTGCAAGATTATTGTGATTAAACTATTTCAAGGTAGAAATACATCGTTACCTCACGTAATCTTTTACTTGCTTATGAAAATTGAATTAATTGTTTGAATTGGCATAGAGATATATACAAGAGATTATTTTGATTTCATAAGTATGCATGTGCATTAACACATTTTCTTATTAAAATTTGTTTAATCGGTTGAATTGACATAGATATATAGTCAAGAAATAAATGGATTTTGGTAGGTGAGTATGTTCTTAAGTTAGCAAATTACCGAGTTGTCGTGAATTTATTCGTAACAACATGAACATGAGTTTAATAATTCTAAGTTAAGAAATGTAATTAATCTAACACAATTATGTCATCTTGATTAAAATCATCTTTTGAAATCGTGCATTAGAACTTTATTTTCTTTTTATTTATTTTACTTTGTTAAAAATCTTAGTTTTTAATCACCTCCTCAAATCAAAATATTTTTCTTCACCAAAGTGTTTTTCATTGCATTCATAAATAATTCTTTTCATAGTCCCTGTGGGTACGATAACTCGACATTTACTTGTCACTTTATTACTTGTTGCGATTGTGTACACTTGCTCATTTCTGTCGTTCCAATCGGTGATTAAAACTCAAGTTTGAAATAACACCCAACATCATTTTGATCAAATTAATTCATGGAAAACAGAATAAGAAATAAAGGAAGAACTTACGAAGATGACTGTCACCAAATCAATCCTCAATCTAATAGCACAGCGCCCTATGATGGCTGAGAGGAACTGTGTAACACCTCTTACCCGTATTCATCATCGAAACAAAGTAAGAAGTGTTATCAAACGATCTGAAATATTTTTTTTACAAAAATTTTGACATAATTTCTTTTCATAAACATTCAATTCCTCCTGCAAATTCTTGAAACACAATTTCAAACAACTTCAATATTTCAACCAAATACAATTATATGTTCAGACACAATTTATCCATCCACAACATTCTAATTACTTTGTTAATAGTTTAAGGAAACAATTTATCAATTAATATACACCAACATTTTAAACCAAAAAATATTTTATACATATATATATATAAATTTATACCACATTACATTAAGTCATCTATACATGCCATTTTTCAAAGTATTGGTTGCAAAATACCCAAAAGATGATGATGATAGTGTGGATGATGTTCTGATCCCGTCCAATTCCTGAGCTGATTAATATCACTATAAAACAAGGGAAAAATAAAGAAGAGTAATCTTATAGCCTAGTAAGTATGTATGTAATTGATAAATAAATTTCTAGCATGATACCATATATAATATAATTTTTATCACACAAATCTATTATCTATTCAATTTCCAGCAAACTGTTTCTCTGCATCATAGTCACTAAATTATTTTTATCTAGAGCTATAGAACTCCAAATTAAGATCCGTAAATTTTCCCTGAACCTAGACTCATATACCTTATTACCATAAAATTTTCAGAATATTTGGTTTAGCCAATTAGTACAGTTTATTCTCTAAATATTCCCTATTTCACTGCTTGACACTTCTGACCTCTCTTCACTAAAAGTTAGTTATATCTTAGTACAGAGTTCAAATGATGTTTCCACTTAATTATTTTGAAAAATATTGAATAATAAATTTAATAATGTAAATTTCAAAACATAATTATTTTTTACAATTTTAGTGATTTTCCAAAGTCAGAACAGAGGATTTCGAAATCATTCAGACCTTGTCTCACTAAAATTCCAATATCTCAAAATATATAACTTCTTTGGCCATTATTTATGTTTTATGTGAAAGTATACTCATTAAGATTTAATTTCATGTCTTATTCAACCACTAAATCAATTTCTATAATTTTTGGTGATTTTTCAAATTAACATCACTGTCACTGTCCAAATCTATTCTATTCCAACATCCCTCATTCACATAGCACTATAACCATTTATTTTATAACACAATACAAGACTTCATCACTTCAGTCACTCTTTCGCAACTTATCACGTTCCAATCACATACTCATATCTCATTGAACATGTCGGTATAGCAACAAATATTTGGCGTTTTTCACACAATACTACCCGTGTTACTTTTATCATTCGATACACGTAGCAACTTATCACGTTCCAATCGCAACTTATCACATTCCAATCACATACTCATATCCAACCCTTTCGCATAAATTGTCACGAAATATAACAAAAATAATTATAACGATGTATTATTACATACAACTTACCTCGATACAAAATGTAAAGATTTTGGAATTTAATCCCCAATCTTCTCTTTTCCCCGATTAAGGTTGACTTCTCGTCTTTCATGATCTATAACAGCAAATTGAGCTTGTTTAACATTCACATTTATTAAAACAAGCTTCGACTCAACTTTTTTCAAAATTACGATTTTGTCCCTAAACTTTTGCATAATTACATTTTTGTCCCCAAGCTCGAAAATTAAATTTCACTCCTTATTCTTATGTTTTACAACATGCTGAACATTTTTTCCTTCTATGGAAATATCAAATTCTCACTCTAACATGTACTTATGAACATTAAATATTTTTACAGATTATGTCGATTTACCCGTTTTCATTTAAAATCACTTAGCAAAAGTTGTTTAACATAATTCCTAGCTTCATATTCTACCATAAAACAGAAAAATAAAGACATTTCACCTATGGGTATTTTTCCAAATATGAACCCTAACATGAATTAATGGAAGAAATAGCTAAACCGAGCTACGAGGATCTCAAAAATGCGAAGAACATTAAAAACGGGGCTAGGATGCACTTACTGTGAGCTTGAAAAAGCAAAGAAACCCTAGCTATGGTGTCCCTTAAAATTCGGCAGCAACTATGGAGAATATGACACCATTTTTCCATCTTTTTCCCATTTTATTTCTTTTTATTACCAAATGACTAAAATGCCCTTAAAAAAATCTTTTTCACTAATTCTATGCCCATTTTTGTCCATCAATTAACTAATGGTAATTACCACATAAGGACCTTCAAATTAAAGTTTCATAGCAACTGGACACCTCTAACATATAGAACCCAATTTTTGCACTTTTTACAATTTAGTCCTTTTGACTAAATTGAGTGTCCAAACGTCGAAATTTTCGAACGAAATTTTCACGAAATTCTTTCGTGAAATTGTAGACCATAAAAATATAATAATATTTATATTTTCCCTTATCGGATTTGTGGTCTCGAAACCAATGTTCCGACTAGGCCCAAAATCGGGCTGTTACAAACTGCCTTTGGTCTCCTCTTTTGATCTCTACTCAGCCGCTACCCTCAACTATTGCCTCTGAATCTCCACACTTAGGGCTTCCTCCTTCAGATTTTTATAGGTTCTTTATTCCTAGAATAGCTCCAATAGCCCACTATATCTTCTTCTCTTTTTTAGGAAGATTTTTCTGGTACAAGTAGAGTTGAGCTAAAACTGGTATGCGCTGAATGTTTACTCAGTCATCTTTCTTAATTTCCACGGCATATTGGCAAACTATCCAACCTGTTACCCAAAAAAACCTTCATTCCTTTACTTTTTCTTTCATATCTTACACCTGCCAAACCACCAAACACAACCTTTCTACACACAATTAAAAGTATCTAGCATGTAAACATAGTACAAACTCCTAATGCAAATGATAAAAATACTAATAAAATGTCCTAAAATGTCATTAAGTTTACCCAAGTACAAGCTATAACCTAGGTCTAAAGGCATGAAATATAACTCTTCTCTAGAGTTATCACACCCCCAAACCTGAGTTATTACTTGTCCTCAAGCAAAATATGCATGAATGTATGTATGCAGCAGCATTGCCAATGCTTGTTCCAATCTTGTACTGTCAATCTATTCAAATACCAATATATACATCAGTTCTCAACCATCTTCTCTCGTTTAAAACCTGTTTGAGATTCAATGGTTTGATTCAACAAAGGTAGTGCAGAAAATTAATCCCTAAAAATAAAATTTTCTAAGTTTCATGTATGTTCTACCATAGCAAATATCTCCTAGCTTACTCAGTTCATTTATTACCTAAACTCAAGTCACTCTTGCTCTAAGCATACTTATATATAAACATTTTTTAAGTCAAATTTATGAGGATATTACGGGATTTAGCATGTCACAAAATTCTTTTTCTTGATAATCACAATGGAGCATACATTGAATTACCTAGTACTCAATCATGTCACAATTTAAACAGAAATTACTCTTGAAGCTAAGACTTTTAACTTAGAAGATGATGGAGCAAACAACTACCTCCTTAGCTATTTAACCCGTTACTACAGCAAAGTCCCCCTAATTTATTTACTTTCTATACACACTCTTACTTAAACTCACATTTCTAGTCAACAACACCATGGAGCAAACAAAGTGGTGCTGACTTACTCGGCAATTCTAAGCATTAGAGTGCCCACTGTCCTTTATTTATTAATGCCAAGGCAAAATGACTGAATTTGGTTTTAAAAGTCCCTAAGTTCATTAGAAAGTACTTACTATAACCCAAAAAAAAAACTTAGTATAGAACATCTCAATTTTAGAAATTAATTTTCAAGCAACCAATCCTAAGCTAAATTCACCTAATCCACTGTCACATGTTCTAGGTGTATTGAAGAATCTAAGCTCATCATCGAACATCATAAGTACAAATTGTACTCCTCATAGGCAAACAGTACATGATAGTTACATTGTCGTGGCAAAGCAGATTCAACTAAACTAAAATGATTATACTAAAATGATCATACATACTAAATGTAAAATACAACCTAAATGCACAACACACCCCCAAATCTAAAGGATGCATTGTCCTCAATACATGACTAAATATATAAAAGAACAACCAAAAGAGAATTTTTTTTTTAACAAATGCTGTAGTAAAAGAAATTAAATGAAAGATGCATGAAAGAGAGGAAAAAACATAGTTGGCTTGGACTAGCATGTAGATACTTCATTCTGCCCGATGAGTGGATTTTCAGGCACAGACCTTGTATCGCCACTTCGTCTTTTTGGGGGTCGTTTCTTCCCTTTCCTTGTCAGTTTCTGTGAGTTCATCGATCAAACAATCAATGTCAAAGTCCTATGCAGTGATGGAAGCTGGTGGCAACGGTGGAGCAGGTTCGTTACCCTTGGTGGTGGTGGTAGTGGTAGTAGTATCATTTTTTTTCTCCTTTTTCTTTTTTCTCAGCATTTAATGGTGCCATCTTCTCGGGCTCTTCAGGAGTAGTTTAAGTAGGTGTCGCGGTAGCAGGTTGACTGGGCGCTTTAGCAGCAACTTGAGTGGGTGCCTCAGTAGTATTAATAAATGATAGCAAGGTGTCCAAGAAGGTAGGAAATTTTGGCATTGGCTTTGTAAAATTCTTTTACAGGGATTTCCTTTGAGCCAAATCTTTACTCCTTACATAAGCCTAATATTCAGCTTGCTACTGCTGGGCCTATGCCATCTCCTCAGCAAGGTGAAACTGTTAGATTTCAAAAAGTGACATCCTCTGCTGTAACTGCTTCAAAGAGTGCAGCATTTGCTATTCAAGGGAGCTACGAGAAACTAGAGGTGTTGTTATGGGAGTATGCGTAGCAAAGGAGGTAGTGGCATGACTATGTTAAGTTGCCTTGGAAGTATCAATGCCTTTGATCTTGGAAAAGATGGTCCTGCCCAGCCCACCTTTGTTAGGTGTGATATCCTTCTCTGCATTGAGAGGGACTTGAGCATTTCGACATAGGGCAGTAATCAATGAGGGGAAATTTAAGCTACTCGCATTCTTCTCATTACATCGATGAACTTCTTGAAAAATGAACCTCCCAACATTAATCTTCATCCCTTTTAAAATGGAGTGCAGTAAAAGCATTATTTTTTTTGAAATAATGTTATTGTGCGTAGATAGCATAAGTCGGCTTCTCAGAAAATGATACCAAATTTTCCCAATGAGCTTCAATAAAGCTTTCTTGACAGTATAACATTCCTGGCTAGAAATAGTCTATCGAGTTCCCTCTATATATAAATCTTCCAATGCCTGATTTAAACCCTCGATAGTAATATTTTTAGCAAACGCCGTGTGTTCGTCCTATATACCTACAAGACCAAACTGTATATTAATGTGGTCTTCGTCAAAAGGAACAGAAGTACCTCTTACGTAGATAAAAGGGGAATCTAGAGAGTTGACATGGGCATAAAACACTCGAACAATTTTCCCTAAAACATCTTCGGGGTGCAAACAAAAAATGTTCCACCCATTTTTTTCTACAATTGAAGATACAAATTCCTCGTATGCCATGTGTGGTCCATCTTTAAATAAGAACCCTTGCTCAAAACAGAAAGGCCGCTTCACAATATTGTTGTTATATCTTTGGCTGCAGCAGCATTAAAGAATGTCTTTGGCTGAGCAGCACCAGCCCTTGATTATTCAGTAGTTTTGACGCGGGCAATGGGAGTAATCTGTAAGAATTCTTGGATTAGTGGACAAAAAGATATGAGAGATTGAAGAAAATAAATGATAAAAATGAAAACTTTAAAAGAACTTAATAGAAGTGAGCAGTTGAGGAGAGAAAACTAAGGGCATAGTGATGATAGTTCAACAAAATTGAAACGTGCTAGGGAAGTTGTCTGACGTGAAGGGGGGAAGGAGAAAATTAAGAGGACTTTGGGAGGGAAAAATGTGAAGTGCCCTAATCCAAAAAAGTCTTAACTTCCCTTTTATGTGCTCGCTCAATAATAGAATTATCCCAACTAAAAAAAACATGTTTCCCTTTGGACTTATCTGCCTGGTCAACCTCACATTGTCCACTACCTAGTTCATCGTAATGCTATGACAAACACCTCTTAATATTGTAATTGCTCAGTTCCCATTTTTTTTATTCTTCCTCTGAAAATTATAGAAACTTTTTCAAAAATAAAAACAGAAATGACAATAATATAATTACCAAAAATAAAATAAAATTAAAGCAATTAAAGAAAAGAAAGATAAAAGAAATTGTTAGCTCAAACATCTCAGAGATCAATGGACTGCTTGTCTCTATTGTAACACCCCTTACCCGAGACCGATGCCGGAGTCGAGCACGAGACATTATCTGACTTAACTTACTAGTTCAAAGCATAAAAATTTGCTTTAAAAATTAATTCGATCACGTTCAATCAATATGTCCCAAAAAAGGATCCTCGATACCCTAAAATATGCAACGGAAATGGTTCGGGTCCAAATCGGGAACATTAAAAATTTTCCGAATACTTAAACAAATCAAAATAATTTATTTCACTATTCACAATAAAATTGTCCACCTGCATAATAGTCACTAATTTAATTATAAATTGAATTAAGAAACTCAAAATTTAGATACGTAAATTTACCCTAAAACTAGACTCATATATCTTCTTATCATAAAATTTCCAGAATTTTGGGTTAGCCAAATAATACAATTTATTCGTTAAATTCTCCCTTGTTTCACTGCTCTATAGTTCGACCCTCTTCACTAAAAATCAATTTTCTCATTGTACGAATTCAGATAAAATTATAATTTGTTTCTTTTGAAAATAGACTCACTAAGGAATCTATAAATATAAATTATGACTCATAATTATTTATATACAATTTTAATTATTTTCTAAATTTAGAACAGGGGACTTCAAAAACTATTCTGACCGTGTCTCACTAAAATTCAAATATCTCATAATATATAATTCCTTTGCCTACACCGTTTCTTTCATGTGAAAATAGACTCGATAATATTTAATTTTATATCTCATTAACTCTCTAATTCAATTTCTACTATCATTGGTGATTTTTCAAAGTCACATCAATGCTGCTATCCAAAAACTGTTCCATTGCAAATTTTTACTCTTTTATAATTTCTTTGTATTAACTATCATTTAGGCATACATAACATCAAAACATGTTCTTAAATAGTCATTTTAATAGTTAATCATTATTTAATATTTACATTCTATTCATTAGCCATATCATAAGGACACACACACAAAATAACTAAGTCCCTATACATGCCATAACTTAATCGTTCGAATCATAAAATACTGAGATGTCTGTTGATAGTGTGAAACGATCTCTAACGTCCTTACGATCCCCGAATTAGCTTGGAGATACTATAAAAAGAATGAAAATAAAGGGAGTAAGAGTAAATCTTAGTAAGTTTACAAGCAAATAAACAATAACATTTATCATAATTAATTATACTCATAATTTATCATCAAGTATCATGATATTTACTTTCTTCTTTACTTACTCTCTTACTTGTTTACTTACTTGCTTACTTAAATAACTCATGATTATAACTTACTTCTCCCTTCCTGAAATTTCTTTCTCAACTAATAACTGAAATATTTTTAACCTTTATAACTCACCTGAATCTATTTATTATGCTTTTACCTGAACTTTCATGTAACAAAGTCTATTTACTAGCCCGTTGAATCACTTGGAATACTAAGGATACTCGGGTCTCCTGTCTGAAAATAACATGCCAAAGCCATTTCCTAGATATGGTCTTACATGGGATGTTTCCTGTACTGTCAATGCCATATCCTAAATATGGTCTTACATGGGATGTTTCCTGTACTGCCAATGTCATATCCCAGATATGGTCTTACATGGGAGTTCTCATATCAGTGCCCATGCCATGTCCCAGACATGGTCTTACGGGGGACCTTTCATCTGGGTGTCAACGCCATGTCCAAGACATGGTCTTACATGGGACATCTCATAACCTCAATAATGCCAATGCCATGTCCCAAACATGGTCTTACATGGGATCTCATTCCCCTAATGTCATGACATTTGTATCCGATACATTCCTAATGTTTCAACGGGACTTTTTATCACTGATTCTCTATCATCTCATACTTGAGTTCACATTAAATAATTTCATGAAATAAATACATGATTACTGGAAAATAATAACATTAATAACACTTATTGAAATATTGCATTTATTTACCGTAAACTTACCCCGGTACAAAATACGATCAAATCTAGCAACTTAGTCCTCAACCTTTTTCTTTCCCCGGCCTAACTTCGGATTTCATTCTTCTTGATCAATAATAGCAAATTTAGCTTATTTAATACTCACATTCATCAAAACAGTCCTTGACTTGAACTTTGGCAACATTGTGATTTTACCCCAAAACTTTTGCATATTTACACTTTTTCCTCAAAGCTCGGAATTAAAATTCATCCCTTATTCTTTTGTTTTATGACATGCTAAACACCTTTCCCTTCTATGGCAACATCAAATTCCCACTCTAACATTTACTTATGAACATTAGGTATTTTTACCGGTTATGTCGTTTTACTCGTTTTCACCTAAAATCGCCTAGAAAAAGTTGTTTAACATAATTTCAAGCTTCATATTCTATCATAAAACATCAAAATAAACACATTTCAGCTATGGGTATTTTTCCAAACATAAACCCTGACATGAATTAATGGTAGAATAAGCTAAATTGAGCTACGAGGACTACAAAAACGTAAAAAAAATTAAAAACGGGGCTTGGATGCACTTACTATGAGCTTGAGAAACTGAAGAAACCCTAGCTATGGAGTCTCTTGAAATTCGGCATTTATGGAGAAGATGAGCACATTTTGCCATATTTTTCCCTTTTAATTCTTTTTATTACCAAATGACTAAAATGCCCTTCATTAAAACTTTAGTTTTTTTTTATCTATGCATGCCCATTTTTGTCCATGAAAATCTAATGGTCTATTTACCATTTAAGGACCTCTACTTCAATTATGCACTTCAATTAAATCCTTTATAATCTAAAACTCATATTTACCCACTTTTGCAATTAGACCCTAATATGCAATTCAGACATGCAATCTCTGAAATTTCTTACCGGTATTCTAACGCATGCATCCAACCAATCGGTAAATCATAAAAATTAATCACAATAAAATTTTCTATCTCAGATTCATGGTTTCGCAACCACTATTCTGGTTAGGCCCTATTTCGAGATGTTACATTTCTCCCCCCTTTAGGGTTTTTCGTCCCCGAAAATCTTACCTATGAAGAGATTTGGGTACTGCTTTCGCATAGCCTCTTCGGGCTCCTATGTAGCCTCATCTACCCCATGCCTATTCCATAATACTTTCACAAGTGCAATACTTTTGTTTCTTAGTTGCTTGGTCTCTCGAGCTAGAATCTTTACCGGTTCTTCACCGTAAGTTATATCTGGCTGAATCTCAACCTCTGTCTGAGAAACCACATGTGACGGATCTGAACGATAACAGCGTAACATAGACACATGATTGAATAGTTGACCCAGCTCCTTGTTGTTTGAAGAAACCCTCCACTTCAATTGGTATTTTTTCACGAAAATCAAACATGAGATAACAAATCCAGTCTTTCACTAAGATTTTGAATAGCTGTCCCAAGTTCAAGTTGATTATGTTTCCCCTCTTACTCGGAGAAAGACGATCAAACAATTCCCAATCATGGTCCTTGCGGATCGAATCATCCATTTAATATACAAAAAGAAACTCCAGATATTTGATATCTTTCTCTTTGAATGAGATCTCAATTCCAGCGACGGTTTCATTAGATATCTTACAACTAGAATCCCTTTTTTTTTCTGATCCAATTCCTCCACCACCACGAACCCCGGTTAGATTCAGGCATGATACACTTTTTAGTTATTGGGAGAACCCAAGTACTCTCTTTCGGATCCAGGAAATAGCTCTAGAGATCTTTTTTTCCTTTTGGAAGATATAGGAGCGAAACAATCAACCTATTGATATTGGAAGACCCAAAAGATTCTTCCAATGTATCATTTCTTAGTCCAATGGAATTCATAGGTATAGGAAAAAGCCCTGTCAAATAAAGATTTTTTTCTTTCGACCATATTTCGATTGTTAATACGTTATATAAGGACTGCTACTACAAATAGTACTACACCCTTGATCATGAAATATCGATTGCTTGTTGAACCCTGTGAATTGTGTGAAAGTAGGATACTCCAAATTCGGGGGTCCAAGAGTTATAAAACGTTCTTGGTGGAAAAAAATGTGAATGAAAGATCCCACTAAATTGAATTGGGTCCATGAATCTAAGAAATAGTGAGAATTCTTGATCTCTCTCAATATCTCTCTCAATTCGAAAATCCAGGATTTGAATTGATGTCCTTTCATTGATTCCTCCTAAATTGCATTAATGTATCCTAAAGATTTCATTTCAATTGGAATTTGGTTATTCACCATGTACGAGGATCCCCGCTAAGCATCCATGGCTGAATGGTTAAAGCGCCCAACTCATAATTGGCGAATTCGTAGGTTTAATTCCTACTAGATGCACACTAATGGGACCCTCCAATAACTCTATTGGAATTGGCTCTGTATCAATGGCATCTCATCATCTATACATAACGAATTGGTGTGGTATATTCATATCATAACATATGAACAGTAAGAACTAGCATTCTTATTGAGACTCGAACTCATAGGGAAGAAAATAGATTTATGGATGGAATCAAATATGTAGTATTTACAGACAAAAGTATTCAGTTATTGGTGAAAAATCAATATACTTCTAACGTCGAATCAGGATCCAATAGGACAGAACATGAATCTTCTCTAACTCAGTCGGCAAAGCTAACCGATATGCTAAGGGCCTAACTCTTTCAGTCACCTCGAACGGTCCAATAAAACGTGGACTTAGTTTGCCTTTCTTGCCAAATCTGAGAACTTTCTTCCACGGGGATACTTTCAAAAATACCCTGTCACCAACCTGAAACTCAATTTCTTTTCTTTTCAAATCTTCATAGGATTTCTGTCTATCTGAAGCTGCTTTCAAGCAATCTAATGACTTTTACTTTCTCTTATGTTTCTTTGACTAGAACAACCCCGTAAATCTGACTTTCCTTAAGCTCTACCCAATACAAAGGCGTACGACACTTACGTCCATACAAAGCTTCATAAGGTTCCATCTTCAAACTCGACTAATAACTATTATTATAGGCAAACTCTACCAACGGCAAATATTTCTCCCAACTACCTTGAAATTCTAAAACACAACATCTGAGCATATCCTCAAGTATCTGAATAACTCTCTCTGACTGACCATCGGTTTGAGGATGGAAAGCTGTACTAAAACTCAACTTTGTGCCCAAAGCTTCTTGTAATATCTTCCAAAATCGTGAAGTAAATCTCGGATCTCTATCTGAGATAATCGATAATGGTACTCCGTGTAGTCTGACTATCACTGAAATATACAACTCGGCCAACTTAGCAAGTGAATAATCCATACGAACTGGGATAAAATGAGCCGACTTCGTTAGCTTATCAATCACAACCCATAATGCATCTTTCTTTCTCAGTGTCAATGGAAACCCTGTCACAAAATCCATGGTAACTCGGTCCCATTTCCACTTAGGAACTAACACAGGCTGCAATAAACCTAAAGGTACCTGATGTTAGACCTTTACCTGTTGACAAATCAAGCATCTAGAAACAAATTCTGAAATATCTCTTTTCATTCCTGCCCACCAATACGTTTTCTTCCAATCATTATACATCTTTGTACTACCTGGGTGAATAGACAAAGAACTACTATGTGCTTTCTGTAAGATCTTTCGAATAAGTTCGCCATTCTTTGGTACATATATCTAGTTTCTAAACATCAAACAACCATTAGAACCGATCTAAAAAGCAGACTCTACACCTGACTCGCACTGAGCTCTTTTAGCTCAACTCAGTGTCATCTTTCTGAGCTTTACAGATTTCTTCAAGAAACATCAGTTTAGCTCTCAACTCAGCTAAAATAGAACCGTCATCTGATAAATCCAAACTAGTATTCAAAGCTCTCAATGTAAATAAAGACTTTCTACTCAAGGCATCAGCAACAACGTTTGCCTTACTCGGGTGATAGTTGATCACTAGCTCATAATCTTTAATCAACTCTAACCATCTTCTTTGCCTCAAATTCAAATCTTTCTAAGTCATCAAGTATTTCAAACTTTTATGGTTAGTGAATATTCGACACTTCTCACCGTACAAGTGATGTCTCCAGATCTTCAATGCAAATACAATGGCAGCTAGTCCTAAATCGTGCATCAAGTAGTTTTTCTCATGTGGCTTTAACTGTCTAGAAGCATATGCTATTACTTTACCTTCATGCATAAGTACACAACCCAATCCATTCAAGGATGCATCACTGTAAATCACAAATTCTTTACCCAGTTTTGGCTGTACTAAAACAGGAGCTTCAGTCAACAATGCCTTTAACTTGTCAAAACTCTACTGACACTTCTCAATCCATTCAAACTTGACATCTTTCTGCAAAAACCTTGTCAACGGGGTAGCTATCATGGAAAATCCCTTTACAAATCATTTGTAATAACCAGCTAATCCAAGAAAACTTCTAACCTCTGACACATTTCTGGGTGGTTTCCACTCAACAATTGCTGAAATTTTACTTGGATCAACTTTAATACCATCACCTGAGACAATGTGTCCAAGGAATCCGACTTCTCGAAGCCAGAACTCACTTTTGCTAAACTTGGCATACAACTGATTATCTCTCAAAATTTGTAAAACTGTTCTCAAATGTTGCATGTTCAATCTCATCAGGAGAATAAATCAGAATATCATCAATAAACACAACTACAAAGTTGTCCAAGTACGATCAAAAGATTCGGTTCATTAAATCCATGAATATGGAAGGAGTATTAGTCAAGCCAAATGGCATCACAAGAAACTCATAGTGACCATACCTAGTCTGGAAAGCAGTCTTCGAAACATCTGACTCTTTAACCCGCAACTGATAGTAACCGGATCTCAAATCTATCTTGGAGAACACAGTGGCTCCCTTCAATTGGTCAAACAGATTATCAATTCTTGGTAGTGGATATTTATTCTTTATTTTTAATTTGTTAAGCTACTGATAATCTATACACAACCTCATCGAATCGTCTTTGTTTTTCGCAAAAAGCACTAGTGTGCCCTAGGGAGAACAACTAGGCCTTGCAAAACCTTTATCAGTTAATTCCTGCAACTTAGCTTTCAATTCCAACGGGGCCATTCTATAAGGAGCAATATAAATGGGAGTAGTACCTGGAACCAACTCAATACCAAACTCAACTTGTAACAGCCCGATTTTGGGCCTAGTCAGAATAATGGTTTCGGGACCACAAATCTGACAAGGATAAAATTTATTTTTACTATATTTTTATGGTCTACGATTTCACAAAATTAGTTCGTGAAAATTTTGTTCGAAAATTTCGACGTTTGGGCACTCAATTTAGCTAAAAGGACTAAATTGTAAAAGAAGTAAAAGTTGAGATCTACATGTTAAAGGTGTCCAATTGTTATGAAATTATAAATTGGAGGTCCTTATATGGTAATTAGACCATTGGTTAAGTTGGTGGACAAAAATGGACATGGTTAGGCATGTTTCCAAAGTTTTTCATTAAGGGCATTTTAGTCATTTAGTTATTAAAATGAATTAAAAACAAAATTAAAAGCCAATTTTTGTCCATCTTCAACCCCTAGGCCGAAAATTGCATGGATAAACCATGGATAGGGTTTTTCAAGCTTCCAAGCTCGATTTTAAGTCCGTTCTAGCCCCGTTTTTAATGATTTTTATGTTTTTGAAATCCTCGTAACAAGATTTACCTATTTTTACCATTGTTTTGAGCTGGGGTTTGTGTTTAAAAATTTACCCATGAATGATATGAATGTATTTTGATGTTTTATGGAAGAATATGAATGTTTGAAGTGTGATGAATGTCTTTTACTAAGTGATTTTTGATGAAAATGCCTAAAAGGATTAATTTGTAAAAGTTATAAAAATATGTCACAAGTGTGTCAATAAGTGAGAATTATGGAATGCTATAGTTATGTAAATGGTTTGGCTAGTCCTAAACTGCAAGGAAATTGAATAAAAATTATTTTACGAGCCTAGGGGCAAAATTATAATTTTGTGAAATTTTAGGGGCAAAAATGTAATTTTTAATGTGTGATTTTCAGACTAAATTGAATAATGTGAGTGTTAAGTAAGTTAAATGTGTTATTATAAATCAAGAAAGACAAGAAATTGACTTTGATCAGTGAAAAAGAATAGTGAGAAATTTCCCGGTTGAACCTCCAGAATAGAAAAGATTCGATTGAAGTGACAATAATGATCACATGTGTTGCAAGGGTTGTGTGCAGGCCACTATGTGAAAGAGATAGTAATGGTCACGTAGTACTATGTGCAGGCTACTACGTGTACCGGGTACCATTGATTATAAAGGTGGTTGTTGTGTGCTGATTCCACCAGGTATCATTAATTATAAAGGTGGTTGTTGTATCCTAATTCCACCGGGTACTATTGATTATGAAGGTGGTTGCTATGTGCTGATTCCACTGAGTATCATTGACTATAAGGGTGGTCCTATGTGCTGATCCACCATGAATCTATTATTATTCCGATGTGTTCATCGGGAAATTGACTAAGTGAAAATACATGAGATCATGTAGCTACTAAGTGTAATTGAATATGACTATGTGATGAATGAGTGCAGGTATAAGTTTGAAAATTTATGAACAATGTGCTCGATATTTGATCAAACCATCGGTAAGATGCAATGGAGTAAGTGAAATTATGAAAGAGTAAATTTAGCAACAAAACAGTTTTGAACAGCAGGAGTTGTGTGACTTTGAAAAATCACAAAAAATGGTGTAAATAGAATTAGAGAGTGAATAAGATATGAAATTAAATCTGAATGAGTCTATTTTCACATAAAAGAGACAGAGAAAGCAAACAAGTTTTATATTATGGGATATTTGAAATTTAGTGAGACAAGGCTAGAATTATTTTGGAATCCCCTCTTCTGAATTTGGAAAATCATTAAAATTGTAAAAAATAATTATGGATAAAATTTATATGTTTAGAATCCTGAATGAGTCTATTTTCAAAATAAACAAATGAGAACATTATTCAAATTTTTTACTATGAAATAATTAATTTTTAGTGAAGAAAGGTTAGAACTGTCAAGCAGTGAAAAAAGGGAAACTTTAAAGAATAAACTGTACTTATTGGCTAAGAAAAAAATTCTAAAAATTTTATGGTAAGAAGATATGTGAGTCTAGTTTTGGGAAAATTTAATGGATCTTAATTTTAAGCTCGGTAGCTCGAGATATAAATAAATTAGTGACTCTGATGCAGACAGACAGTTTGAATTTACATACAGGAAAATAATGAAAGTATGGATAATGTTGTTTAAGTGTGTTATACAAATTAAGGATGTGGACTGGAGAGGAGGAGGAAAATTGGGAAATATATGAATGATTTTTGTATAATTTGTAATATGCTCGATTATAATTGATAAACGATGAAATAGAAATGATGCTTATATTTGCGCATTATTGGTCATGATTTAAGCTCTTGTGGGAAAATAAAGTTTCATAGTATGTGTGTATGGTATATTTGGAATATGATTTAGCTTGAAGTAATGTCATGAATGGTTTATGAATTAACACATGTTGGTAAGTTTGATACATTAATAAAATTTGTGCTCATCCATGCTCATAATGCTTATGCTATATGTTTATTTGGTTAACATATTTGATGTACATGCTTAGGCTTTGACCAAGTTGTGGATGGATTATGCCACGTTAAACTTATAAGTTATGCATTGAAATGGTAAGTGCCTAAATGGAAATATGCTTGTGATCATGACAGGGGTGGTAAGGTTTAAATTATGTAATCTCTAGTGAAATGGTTTATCATGTAGTTAGTTCCAAAAAGAATTATGCTTAAATGCACTAGCTTGCGACTATGGTTGAACGATATGTTTATGTCTTGTGTGATATGCATAGGAAACGGGTGCGGAAAGGTAATGAAATAGTAAGTTCATATTTGAACTGAAAAATGACGAAAAAGAGGATGATGAGTTGAACTGATGTTGTTATTTAAGATAAAGTGATATTTTCATTGCAAAATTGAGAATTTCATAAATGTGTTAATGAATGGTATAATCAAAAAACGTTGAGTTAAATGGTAAATACGTATTAGTATTGAACTTACTAATATTGAATTGTACGTGAATTAAATGGAAATTGCTAGTGATATGATTTGAATTGTGAGCATGAGAAATTGTGAACTGAATGAAATGGAAATGAAGCATTGAATTGCATGGGTATGTATCGGGTCTCGTAGGCTCTATTTATTATGAATATAATATTTTGAGGATATATTGTGAAGAATTATAAAAGCATGTTAAAAAAATTTTGAAATTTTTAATTTAGATGAAATTTTATAATACGGTTAAATACGTTTACAAGCGTCTGTGTTCTGGTAATGCCTCGTACCCTATTCTGGTGTCGAATACGGGTAAGGGGTGTTACACAAGTTCTCTAATAGGAGGCAAACCTGGCAATTCTTTCGGAAACACATCAAAAAACTCATAAACTACTGCCACTGATTCAATTTTCAACTCTGGATTTTTAGTATTCAATACAAAAGCAAGATAAGCTTCATACCTTTTTCTCAAACATTTCTGAGCAGACATAACATAAATCATGGCAAGAGAACTATCTGACTCATCTGAATTAACTCGGATAATATCACCATATTTGCATTTTAACTCAATGTATTTCATTTCGTAATTCACTATCACATCATGGGCAGTCAACCAATCCATACCAAGAAGCACATCAAACTCATCAAATGGCAATAGCATAAGATCAGTCGGAAAACAGTGACCTCTAATCATCAAAGGGAAATTTTTACATACTTTGTCTACTAACACGTACTGGCCTAATGGATTCGATGCTTTAATCACAAATTCAATAGATTCTATAGGCATGTTCATACTAGGCATCAATCTCATGCAAACATAGGAATGGGTCAAACCCGGATCAATCAAAGCAATAACATTAGTATCATAGAGAGAAAATGTACCCATAATCACATCGGGGGAGGATGCCTCTTCGTGAGCGCGAATAACATAAGTCCTTGTGGGTGCTCTAACATCTGGTCTAGTTGCTGAGTCTCTGGACGTACCCCTGTTACTTGCTCCAACCAGATTCCTCCGTGGTTTGCCTCTAGTGGGAGCATTTCCTGATCTTGCACTCGGTATTACTTCTATATAATTGTTTCGGGACATTCCCGAATAAAATGATCTAGTGCACCACATCTAAAACAAGCACTTTCATTTGCTCAGCACTCACTGAGATGACGTCTACCACATTGAGCACACTCTAGTCTAGGTGGTCGAGTACTACCCACACTTGCGACTGTAGCAGTCTGAGCTCTTGAACCCACAAATCTTTTACCTCTGTTTCAGCTAGGATACCCGGCTGAAAAATTTGATCTAATGGAGAACTCTCTAAGCCTCTTGGATGTAGACTGAAATGATCTGCTCATCTGCCTTTTCTTCGTGTCTTGAACCTCAATTTCAACTTTGACCTTTTCTTTTTCTTTTTCTTTTAACAACTCCTCTGCCTTACAGGCTCTTTCAACTAGAACAACAAACTTTTTTATCTCTAGAACGCCAACTGACAGCCAGATATCATCATTGAGCCCATCCTCAAATCTTTTGCACAAGGTAGCCTCTGTAGACACATACTCTCGAGCATACTTGCTGAGTCTAACAAATTCATGTTCATACTCGGTTACAGTCATCTTACCCTGCTTTAACTCAAGCAACTCTTTTCTTTTATGGTCAATAAATCTCTAACTGATATACTTTTTATGGAACTCCTCTTGAAAGAAATCCCAAGTAACTCTCTCGCTCGGTACAACTGACACAAGAGTCTTCCACCCATGATAGGCCGAATCTCTAAGGAGTGAGACAACACACTTCATGCATTCCTCAGGTGTACAGGATAACTCATCAAAGTCTCTGATAGTATTCTCAAGCCAAAATTCTGCTCTCTCTGCATCATCATCTTTAGTAGCCCGAAACTCTTCAGCCCCTATTTTTCTGATCTTATCAACTGGTGGCCTTTCTCTTATAATTGTACTTGTAACTAGGGGGGCTACATAGGGAATCAAAAAATCATGAGGGGGTGGAGGTCTAACAACCAGATTCGTACAAACGAACTCGGCAAACCATTCATTCATAGCTTGGAAGCAGGCTTCTCGAGCCCCTCCTCCCTGACTAACTGTAACAGGCCTTTCACTACTATCTGGTGGCACCGTCCCTTCTGCGGGAGCGGGCACATTACTTTCTACATCATCTACAACAACTCGTTCGGGATCCATAACTATAAAAGAATAACATTTTAAAATCGTCAGGAGTCGTCACACTATCAAAATACAAGTATGGCATGTATAGCTAGACTTTTATTCATACTGAATATTCTGAGAACTGACCAAACTCTCGCTCCAATACCAATAAATGTAACATCCCTTACCCGAGACTGATGTCGAAGTAGAGCACGAGGCATTATCTGACTTAACTTACTAGTTCGGAACATAAAAAATTGCTTTTACAATTAATTCACTCACGTTCAATCAATATGTCCCTAAAAAGGATCCTTGAGCCCCTAAAACATGCAACAAAAATAGTTCGGCTCCAAACCGGGAACATTAAAAAATTTTCGAATACTTAAACAAATCAAAATAATTTATTTCATTATTCGTAATAAAATTGTCCAACTGCATAACAGTCACTAATTTAATTATAAATCGAGTTACGAAACTCAAAATTTAGATCCGTAACTTTTCCATGAAACTAGACTCATATATCTTCTTATCATAAAATTTTTAGAATTTATGGATTAGCGAAATAGTACAGTTTATTCGTTAAAGTCTCTCATGTTTCACTGCTCAACAGTTCTGACCCATCTTCACTAAAAATCAATTATCTCCTCGTACAAAATTCATACAATGTTATTGTTTGTTTCTTTTGAAAATAGACTCACTAAGGAATCTAGATATATAAATTATGACTCATAATTCTTTCTGTACAATTTTTAATGATTTTCAAAATTTAGAACAGGGGACTTCCAAAACCATTCTGACCATGTCTCACTAAAATTCAAATATCTCATAAGATATAATTCCTTTTCCTACACCGTTTCTTTCATGTGAAAATAAACTCGATAAGCTTTAATTTTATATCTTATTTACTCTCTAATTCAATTTCTACTATCCTTGGTGATTTTTCAAAATCACGTCAATGCTGTTGTCCAAAAACTATTCCATTGCAAATTTTTACTCTTTTATAATTTCTTTGTATTAACTATCATTTAGGCATACTTAACATCAAAACATGTTCTTAAATAGCCATTTCAATAGATAATAATTATCAAATATTTACATGCAATTCATTAGCCATATCATAAGGACACACACACAAAATAACTAAGTCCCTATACATGCCATAACTTAATCGTTTGAATCATAAAATACCGAGATGTCTGTTGATAGTGTGAAACGATCTCTGACATCCTTACGATCCCCAAATTAGCTTGGCGATACTATAAAAAGAATGAAAATGAAGGGAGTAAGCGTAAAGCTTAGTAAGTTTACAAGTAAATAAATAACAACATTTATCATAATTAATTATACTCATAATTTATCATCAAGTATCATGATGTTTACTTTCTTCTTTACTTACTCTCTTACTTGTTTACTTACTTGCTTACTTAAATAACTCATGATTATAACTTACTCCTCCCTTGCTGAAATTTCTTTCTCAACTGATAACTGAAATATTTTTAACCTTTATAACTCACCTGAATCTATTTATTAGGTTTTTACTTGGACTTTCATGTAACATAGTCTATTTACTAGCCCGTTGAATCACTTGGAATACTAAGGATACTCGGGTCTCCTGTCTGATAATAACATGTCAAAGCCATGTCCCAAATATGGTCTTACATGGGAGTTTTCATATCGGTGCCCATTCCATGTCCCAGACGTTCTTACGGGGGACCTCTCATCTCGGTGCCGACACCATGTCCCACACATGGTCTTAGGTGGGACCTCTCATAACCTCAACAATGCCAATGCCATATCTCAGATATGGTCTTACATGGGATCTCATTCCCTGAATGTCATGACATTTGTATCCGATACATTCCTAATGTTTCAACGGGACTTTTTATGACTGATTCTCTGTCATCTTATACTTGAGTCAACATTAAATAATTTCATGAAATAAATATATAATTGCTGGAAAATAACAACATTAATAATAATTATTGAAATATTGCATTTATTTACCATAAACTTACCCCGGTACAAAATACGATCAAATCTAGCAACTTAGTCCTCAACCTTTTTCTTTCCCCGGTCTAACTCCAAATTTCGTTCTTCTTGATCTATAATAGAAAATTTAGATTATTTAATATTCACATTCATCAAAACAATCATTGACTCGAACTTTGGAAAAATTATGATTTTGCCCCTAAACTTTTACATATTTACACTTTTTCCCCAAAGCTCGAAATTAAACTTCATCCCTTATTCTTAAGGTTTATGACATGCTGAACATCTTTCCCTTCTATGGCAACATCAAATTCCCACTCTAACATTTCCTTATGAACATTAGGTATTTTTACCGATTATGTCGTTTTACTCATGTTCACTTAAAATCGCCTAGCAAAAGTTGTTTAACATAATTTCAAGCTTCATATTCTATCGTAAAACATCAACATAAACACATTTCACCTATGGGTATTTTTCCAAATATAAACCCTAACATGAATTAATGGTAGAATAAGCTAAACCGAGCTACGATGACTCTAAAAACTTAAAAAAACATTAAAAACGGGGCTTGGATGCGCTTACTATGAGCTTGAGAAAGTGAAGAAATCCTAGCTATGGAATCTCTTGAAATTCGACCCTTATGGGCAAGATGAGCACATGTTGCCATCTTTTTCCCTTTTAATTCTTTTTATTAGTAAATTACTAAAATGCCCTTCATTAAAACTTTAGTTATTTTTATCTATGCTTGCCCATTTTGTCCATGAAAATCTAATGGTCTAATTACCATTTAAGGTCCTCTACTTCAATTATGCACTTCAATTAAACCCTTTATCATCTAAAACTCATATTTACCCACTTTTGCAGTTAGACCCTAATATGCAATTCAAACATGCAATCGCTAAAATTTCATATTGGTATTCTAACACATGCTTCCAATCAATCAGTAAATTATAAAAATTAATCGTAAAAAACTTTTCTATCTCGGGTTCGTGGCTTCGTAACCACTGTTCTGTTTAGGCCCTATTTCAGAATGTTACATCGATCCACATAGGCACCCTAGTAGTGTTTTAAGCATTGCCCATTAACCTGAAATGTGACCCCTATTTTCAGATATTTGATATTAACAGCTCCAAAAGAATACACTTGGGTTACTTCAAAAACACCTGACCAGCGAGACATTAATTTACCAAGAAACAATTTGAGCCTAGAGTTAAATAACAACACCTATTGTCCTGGTTCAAATTGTCGCGGCAAGATTCTTTTATCATGCCAACACTTGGTTTTTTCCTTGTACAGCTTAGCATTCTCATATGCTTGCACTCGGAACTCCTCCATCTCATTCAATTCTAACAACCTTTTATGGCCAGCAACGACCCAATCCATGTTCAGGTTCTTAATAGCCCAAAATGCTTTGTGCTCAAGTTCAATAGAAAGGTGACATGGCTTGCCATAGATAAGCTTAAAAGGTGACAATCCCAATGGATTTTTGTATGCTGTATGATACGCCCACAGAGCTTCATCCAATCTGGTAGACCAGTCCTTACGAGTAGGATTTACCACTTGTTCTAAAAAAGATTTAATTTCTCTGTTCAAAATTTTAACTTGTCCATTTGTTTGGGGTGATATGCTATGGCAATCTTATATTTCACCCCATATCACTGCAAAGCATTAGCTTCCAACTTATAGTCAAAATGAGACCCCTCATCACTAATAATGGCTCTAGGTGTACCAATTCTTGTAAGAATGTTCTTGTGCAAAAACTTAATTACTGACTTTGCATCATTAATAGGAAAGGGAACAGCCTCAACCCACTTAGAGACATAGTCCACTACTAACAGTATGTACACCTTACCCACTACTGGTGAAAATGGACCCATAAAGTCTATTCCTCATACATCAAACAACTCAATCTCTAGTATACTTTGCAATGACATTTCGTGTCTCCTAGATAGATTCCTTGTTCTCTGACAATTGTAGCATGATTGATAGAATTTATGAGCATCTTTGAACAGACTTGGTCAATAAAATGCTGACTTAAGTACTTTGGCAGCAGTTCTCATCCCTCCAAAATGTCCCCCGTACAGAGTTAAATGACAATGTTGTAGAATGCTACGTATTTTGCCATCAGGAACATATTTCCTAATTATTTGATCAGCACAATGTTTAAACAAGAAAGGTTCATCCCAATAGTAGTACTTGGAATCATGAAGAAATTTTCTTCTTTTCTGACTGTTGAGATCGGGTGGTAACACACCACCCATTAAATAGTTCACTATGTCAACATACCAAGGTAATGTCGTGGCAACTAACAACTGTTCATCTAGAAATTCTTCTTTAATAAGTGTATCATGACTACCTTCACTTCCAGATTCTATCCTTGACAAGTGATCAGCCACGTTATTCTCAATCCCTTTCCGATCTATATTTTCTAAGTCAAACTCCTATAGCAATAGTATCCACCTAATCAACCTCGACTTAGCATCTTTTTTCTCACTAGTTACTTAATAGTAGAGTGTTCTGTGTAGACTATGACCTTTATACCAACTAGATAAGAACAAATTTTATCAAATGCGAACACCACAGTCAATAACTCTTTTTTTGCAGTGGCGTAATTTAGCTTTGCTTTTGATAAGGTTCTACTAGCATAGTACATTGCCCACAGTATTTTGTCTTTCTTTTGCTCCAGCATGGCTCCCACAGCATAATCGTTGGCATCACACATGAGTTCAAAAGGCAGTGTCCATTTTGAAGCTACTACAATCGATACTACTATGAGTTTTTTCTTTAAATCTTCAAAGGCTGACAAATACTATTTATCAAAATTGAAAGGTCTATTTTGCTCCAACAAAGTGCACAAAGGTTTAGATATCTTTGAAAAATCCTTAACGAATCTTCTATAAAAACCCACATGACCTAAGAAACTCCTAATACCCTTGACACTAATGGGAGGTGGTAATTTTTCTATCATTTCAATTTTTACTCTGTCTACTTCAATTTCTCTCTGTGATATCTTATGCCCTAGGAAAATTTCTTTACAAACCATGAAGTGGCATTTCTCCCAATTTAAAACAAGATTCGTTTCTTCACAAAGGCACAAAACCAATTCTAGATTTTTCAAATAATCTTCAAAATCATTCCCAAACACAGAAAAATCATCCATAAAGACTTCAAGAAAATTTTCCGCCATGTCAGAGAATATAGCCATAATACAATGTTGAAAATTTTACATAACTCGAACGACATCCGTCTAAACGCAAAAGTGCCATATGGACATGTGAAAGTTGTCTTCTCTTGGTCATTGGGAGCTATGGCAATCTGATTATATCCTGAATAACCATCTAAAAAATAGTAGAAAGCTTCTCTAGTTAACCTATCCAACATTTTATCAATGAATGGTAGGGGAAAATGGTATTTCCTCGTTGTCATGTTAAGCTTACGGTAATCCATACATACTCTCAATCCCGTGATAGTACAAGTTGGTATGAGCTGATTATTGTCATTACTTACCACTATAACACCTCCTTTATTAGGTACACATTGCTTAGGACTCACCCATGAGCTGTCTGAAATCAGGTAAACAATGTCAGCGTCAAGCCACTTAATAATCTCTTTCTTAACAACTTCTTTCATGATTGGATTTAGTCTTCACTGTTGTTCAATAGAATTGTTAGGGCAATCCTCAAACAAAATCTTATGCATGCAGAATGCAAGGCTAATTCCCTTTATATCAACCAGGGTCCATCCAATGCCCTCTTAAATCACCGAAGAACTTCTAACAACCTTGCTTCTTGCTCAAGTATCATTTTCAAATAAATTACTACCGAAAAGGTACTATTGTCTCCCAAATATGCATACTTTAAATGCTACGGTAAAGGTTTTAACACCAGTGTAGGATGTTCCCCTATAGAAGGTTTAGGAGGATTAAAAGGTCGACTTGATAAATCCGAGGATTCAAACTTCTTCCCTGGTCTATCCACTATTTGCTTGGATGCCATAAATTCACCAAATCCCTAAAAACTTACTATATCACTCTACTCAAGTGAGTGTTCATCACTGTCAGAATTGTTGTGGTAATATCTGGTGAACTCCTCCACTGTTGTTTCTATTAACCCAACGGCGTGGCATTCATCATTAACATTAGCACATTTTAAAGCAATAAACACGTTGAAGGTAACCTGCTAACCATTTACCCTCATGGTCAAATCACCTTTCTGTACATCAATTAAAGTTCTGTTTGAAATAAGAAAAGGTCTTCCAAGAATAATTGGCACATCTTGGTCAGCTTCATGTTCTAAAATAAGGAAATCCACAGGAAAGATAAATTTATCTACTCTTACCAGCACATCTTTAATTTTACCTTTCAGATGCACATCTCCAATTCATTCCTAGCTTCCTGAAAATAGACATAGGCATTTGATTTATACTTGCTCCTAAATCACATAATGCCTTACCAACATAATGACTTCCATTTGAACATGGGATAATGAAACTCCCTGAGTCCTTCAACTTTGGAGGTAATTTATTTGTCAACACTACTGTGCACCCTTCAATGAGAGCAACAGTCTCAAATTCTCCCTATCTACTTTTTTTGACAATATATCTTTCATAAATTTTACGTAGTTGGGCATTTGCTCCAAAGCTTGAACCAGTGGTATGTTGACATGGAGTTGTTTCAAAACCTCCAAAAATCTTTTGAACTAAATATCCTACTTAGAATTATGAAATCGCTGAGGAAAAGGTAAAGGTGGTCATCTTTCAAGTTGTTGATATTGTGTTGTCGTGGCATTCCTGTTAACAACATTACCCGATTCTGCCATAGCATTTTGCTGCTTACCTTGTTTAGGTTCAATTTGTTTTCAAATGACTCCAGAGTCTTCTCATAGTTGTTACTCGATTTATCCTCTACTACCGTGGCATCTTGAGCAACGTCATTCAGTTGAGTTTCACTTTTGAGAGTGATGGCCTTGCACTGCTCATTCCCTTGTGTTCTTGAATTTTTGGTATCACTTGGCAATGCCCTTTGTGGTCTCGAATTCAAAGCGTTTGCTATTTTCCCTACTTGATTCTCAAGAGCTCGAAGTGACGTAGCCTGAATTTGAATTACAGCATCATTCTTAGCCATATATTCTTTAAGAAAAGCACCAATTGATGATGATGATGAAACCAATGTCCTACCTTACTGGACATTTTGCCTATGCATTAGTTGATTATAACCAAGCGGTGCATTGATTATAACCAAACTTTAAGTAAATTTTAGTATGAGGCTATGAAATGATAGGTGTCATATTAAGTTGGTATGGTGTGCTAGAAATGGGATAGTTTAGTGTATATTATGGCTTATAGATGATTGTTTTGATAATGAGTATCATGAGCATTGTAATGTGTTTTAGTATATGATACTTGGTATGATGTTAAGTGATTGAAAATGGCATGTTTTAGTTCTTTAAAGGTGTGTTTATAGACTTGTGAACATGCATTATGAATTGGTTTAGGTACCTATGTAATTGGGTGAGGAAATAGCATGATCTTGATCATTTTTGGACACACACACAAGGCTTGAGACAAAGGCTGTCACACGACTGTGTGATACACGTGAGCAACCCATACGGGCGTATGCACTTAGCTTGTTAGGTACAAGATTCAAACGGGCTAATGCACGGGCGTGTGAACCAAGTCAATGAGTCACACAGGCTAACACACAGGTTGATACACGAGCGTGTGAACCAAGTCAATGAGTTACATGGGTGAACACACGGGCGTGTGGTATAACCACACGGCCATGTTTGGAGCCACACGGTCTGGGCTCTGTCACACGGCCTGGGTACACGGCCATGTGACCCTTGTAGGTGACATTTTCAGGTTTTTCTAGAATTTTTCTGATTTGGTCCCTAATTGCTCGATAGCTATTTTTTAGGAAGGCCCGTAAATGCATGACCATTCCATTTTGAATTTCTTATGTATTTATTAAATTAATTTGAAAATTAATTGCTATTGGATATAAAATGTTCCATTTTTTATGGTAATACTCTGTAACTCTATTCCGACAACGAAACGAGTTATGGGTGTTGCAAGAGACCTAAAGTGACATGCTTCTTTCGAGAGCAAGGTCTTAAGTTACCTGGCCTGTGTCTAAAGGCCTTGTCACGGTACCTTGCACTGTTTTGTCTTCATTCCATATGATCGTTGCTCTATGTTTAGAGTATACTACAAGTATCTGTCGAGTACTTGCTCATATCATTCAATTACGGTCCAACTAATCCAACCTTTTCAGAATTAGATTCAGTTTATGGGCATACTGCACATTCCTCTATGTCTAGAGAATATGCGCATACACTTAGGAAATAAAACAATTGAATGAAACAGTAAATTAAGTCAAATTTATGCTTCAACTATTAAAGAAAATAAAAGTTTCCATCATGTAATCCAAACTCTATGAGATTTAGCTCATGGGTCGATGATTAAAATTCAAGTTTGAAATAACACCCAACATTGTTTTGATCAAATTAATTCACAGTGAACATAATAAGAAATAAAGGAAGAACTTAGGAAGATGACTGTCACCAAATCAATCCTCAATCCAGCAACACAGCGTCTTGTGATGGCTAAAAGGGACTACCTTTAGTCTCCCTTTTTCATCTCTACTCAACCACTACCCTCAATTTTTTCCTCCGGATCTTCACGCTTAGGGCTTCCTCCTTCGACTTTTTATAGGCTTTCTTTTCCTAGAATAGCTCCAACAGCCCTCGATATCTTTTCCTCTTTTTTAGGCAGATTTTTCTGGTACAAGTAAAGTTGGGCTAAAACTGATATGTGTTGAATGTTAACTTGGTCGTCTTCTTGAATTGCCATGGCATACAAGATGGCAAACTATCCAACCTGTTGCCTTGGCAAACCTTCACTCCTTTATTTCTTCCTACATATCCTGCACCTGCCAAACCACCAAACACAACCCTTCCACACGCAATTAAAAGTATCTAGCATGTAAACATAGTCTAAGCTTATAATGCAAATGATAAAAATACTAATTAAATGTCCTAAAATGCCACTAAGTGTACCCAAGTACAAGCAATTAGCTAGGTCTAAAGGCATAAAATATAACTCTTTTCAAAAGTTATCATATACCCAACACACTAGCTTTTGATTCTTTATCTACTTAAACTTAGGCTTTTACTTACATCAAAGTATATGAGTCACGCATACATAGTCCGTCATCCACTCAAGATTAAGGTATATCACACTTTGAACATCCCAAGTGATCAAATCCATAAACGAATTATGGATCTATTCTACTTGGGTCCAGCTCGATTTATTGTCAATCCAGTCAGACACATCTATGTTTCTATTTTTTGTGAGTCATCCGCTTTGATGCCCAAGATAAGGCATCTCCCTAGTTGGACTTGATAGACAACATATTAGTCTTTCAATTAGTTTTTTCATGTTTGATTATACTAAGGATATGTTTAGGTTCATTAACTAATATAAGTTATCTTTTCACATTATGATCTGAACACGTAATACCGCTTAGTATTAGTTAAACATTAGGTAACCAGTGAGCTAATATTTTCTTTTATTTTGCTTTACATGGAAAAACCACGTGAGGACAATATACAAAGTGTATAAATATAATCATCAATAATTTTATTAACCAATCTGTTCAAAAAAAATTACAAGTGTACATAGACGAAAATATTACACTTAGGGCACCATATCAAACAAATAAGGTTGGACTAGACATGAACATTCAAATTAAGGTAGTGTTCAAAAGTTTATTTAGGGATTTCATCGGCTTTTGAGTCGCATATAACTTAGAAAACAAACAGTTAACTCTTATTTAACTTATAAGTGAACTCCAATACTATAAGTTGATGTTGAATACAGGAGAACAAGTCCAAAAAGTAGTAGAGAACTTAGTAGTTGTTTCTCCCTCTAGAGTGAAAGGAAAGTAGGCTAAGGAAGAGTAAAAATGCTAAGTCTCCGAGTCTGCCAAAAGTTGAAAGAAATAAGCCTAAAAAGCCTAAAGACTTGTCTAAGTCTAAATGTTTCTTCTAGGGAAAGAAATGGCACTTCAAGATTAATTATAAAGAGTAGAATGATTATTAAGCCTCTAAGGGTAAAGGTATGAAACTATTTGTTATTAAAATTTATTTAGTGAAAGACTCTATAGACCATTATGTCATTGATTCTAGAGTCACTAATCATGTTTGTGTTTCTTTTACAATGGTTCAAGGAAATTAGAAGTCTTCGGGATAAGGAACTCTCATTACGAAACATAGATTGGAGCAATGTGGCGATAGAAGTAATGAGAGAAGTCCATTTGTATTTTGGAACATAAAAAAAAATATTTGGTTAGTTAAATTATATGTTGGTTAAAAATCCAGATAACACATATAATTGTGTCCAATACATGAGATGGGCCCAAGAGCCCATCTTAATACATGACAAGCGACAAACCCTAGTCCCAATAAGGGTTGTCGCCACCTTTAGGATTTTCTAACAAGAAAAGTATATTTTTCTATTAAAATATTATTTAATTACAACTTGTTCAAGTAAAACTCTTGTATCTTATTCCTATAACTAGGAACTATGGAATGACCTAAAAACATACTTGTTAAGTATCATTACTCTGTCAGAAAATAATGACAATTTATTTACAGAATAACTTCTATTTTCTAAAAAAACTCAAAAAAATTTCGGTTTCTCATAAAGAGAAATCAACTTTCCCACTAAAAGTTACTCTAATTTTCATTTTATGTGTTCAATTATGTAGTTTGAGCTCATACTCAATGCAAAACGAGATTCAAGGATAATGGGGAAAATCATTTGGTAGAAAGCCAAGAAACGACCTAAACTGTATTGTTCAAAGTACATTCAATAATTCAATTTAGGGTTTAATACTATAAATATCACAAAGCTCAGTTTTTTAAAAATTTAAACTTCCGATATGCTAAAAACATTGTTTCTTAACTAATATTTTCTAACAATAGGTCCCCAAAGAGTTTGAAAAGTCTCAAGACCATGGAAGTTTGTCTTTGAAGCCTCTATCCCCAAAAAGTTTATAAACCACAAAAGTCGATTCATCAAACTTAATCCTCAAAAAGTCTCGAAACCATGAAAGTTGGTCCTTTGAGCCTTTAGCCCCATTAACTCTTCTAATCACAGAAGTTGGTCCTTCAAGTCTTCGTCCCCAAATAGTCTTCAAACTTGAGAAGGTGGTCGTTGAAAACCCTTTCAAGATCTCTAATCTCCAAAGAGTTTAAGGAGTCTCGAAACCACAAAAACTGGTCCATTGAAGCCTTTCAAGGATCCCTTGTCTTAAAGGTGTTTGAGGAGTCCTATACTACAGAAGTTGGCCTTTTAATCCCCCATCCCTAAGGAATTTGAAGAATCTGAAAACCATGTAAGCTGGCCCCTATAAACCCTTCCAAGATCCTTTATCCTTGAGGAGTTTGGAAGCCATAATAGTTGGACCTTGAAGCTCTTCCAACACTGATCGTTCATCCAAAAGGAGGTAGAGAATCCTGAAGCCACCGAAAGACCTCTAGGCCCTTCCAAGGTCCATCCTTTGTTCCTTAGTAAATTCCTCAAACCTTTCCACCCACAACCGAGAGGAAGATTATATCTCCTTACACTTTCGTTATATTGGGCCACTTGATACTTTTCAAGACTTTCCTACTTTCTGACCTCTAATAAAAATTAAAATAAGATTAATCCCTTTATATTTCACCAAAGAAAAATTAGATTTAAATATTCAATTGTTGATGGGCAAGAAGGAAATCTAAAAAGAACTTGGAACTTTTGGTGCCATCGATCAACAATTGCCGCCATTAATTATCACCTCAATAGTATCATGCTAATAACCAAAGATGCATGTTTTTGTTCAAAATTTCTTTCATTTGTTGTTTGTTTAACATGAATTGGCAACATAAGCTGCGTTGTTCACATGATATGAACAGGAGCATGATTGTAGACAGTGCAGAGCTACATATTTCAATTCTTGTAGATCAGGATATAGTTGGTTCTAAACTGCAACCATACGGTTTTATTGACAAAAATAGAAAGTACCATATCATTTTCTAAAATCATGGATATATCCTGGTTATTCTCCTCCATAAACCACTAGAAAGATCAAACAAATCCTAATATATAAGCCCCCTTGAACTACATTTCCCCTCAATGATCCCCAATTGCCTCATTTTTGCTGCAAAGTTGGGGTCTACAACTAAAAACAGTTCATTATTGTAGTTCACTTGCAGAACAGCTGCTGCATTACAGCTACATATTTCAATTCTTGCAAATCTGGATATAGTTGGTTCTAAACTGCAACCATACGGTTTTATTGACAAAATAGCAAGTACTATATCATTTTATAAAAAAAATGGAAATACCCTAGTTATTCTCCATAAACCACTAGAAAGAACAAATAAATCCTAATATTAAGTCCCCTTGAACTACATTTCCCCTCAATGAACCAGCATTGCCTCATTTTTGCTGCAAATTGGGGTCTACAACTAGAAATAGTTCATTATTGTAGTTCACTTGCAGAGCAGCTGCCTGGTTTTTATATCAACATCAGAACACCTTGAATATCAAGGACCGCCGAATCCAGTTTAATTGGTGACCCTTAAATTTATGATGAAAGCAGCATGTGGTTCAGTTCAAACTTTGTTTGTTGCCTATAGAGCTCTCTAAAGCATTACTGAAGGATTATTTAGCAAACCGCACCGTCCACTCTGAAGCTATTTCATCATGTTTTGCTTTATCAGCTAAGTACAAGCGAGCAACACCAGAAGTGAGAGGACTATCTGTCATTAAAAAGAAGAGCCATACTTCAGCATGATAACAGCATATGACATACGGCATATTTTACACTAACAAGATCATGATATTTGAAGCAGTTGCAGCAATGCAACATCAGTTTTGTTTTCGAGAGCTTAAAGGCAACATATTGAGAAGCGTCAAGCACAAATTAGATATTGTTTGTTGTTCCTTGTGCAACAATTGCACCAACTTTTTTATTCCTCACAGTAACTACTAGGATATACTCCTTTAACTCGACAAATTGCCTCCGAACCTACCAGCCTACCTGTTAAGAAATGATAAGAGAATTCAAGACGTATTGGGGAACTTACAAGGGTCAGGGTTTGAGAAAATTGATCTGATTGCAGTTAGAACCTTTGAGATCGTTAGGGCTGGGCTCCAGCTATCCTTTAAGATGTCCAAACTAAGATTGCCAGCAGCATCAACGTTGCAGTGATATATGCGGGTTTTGAATACTACCTGCAAAATGATACATGTAATCAAAAGGAATAAGGAAAAAAATGGAACTCTTACACATGTCGAGTAAGACTACATAGTGTTCTCACAAATAAAAAGAACCTTGTATATGTCTGAACCTTGAGTTCCAACTAAAACTCTCTATATTTGCAACACAATCTAGTATCAATCTACATCACAGCAAGACACAAGGTTTATGTATTCTGAATGGTACTACAAATTCGGAGCTGGCAGGTTGGCAATACATACTTCCCTAAGCAGCACATATCAAGCATCTAACATGCATGAAAGCAAAGGTGGTAGGGGGAACTCTTGGACCATGTTGGCCATTTTAATTCGAAGATCTTTTAGCACTTACACTTGGGAAAGGAAAGTGCAGCACTAATTAACATTGTCAAAGAAAAGTTAGTTCGGATCCAGGTACGCAGGCTGGAAATGAAAATATTGGGATTTGTCTAGCCTAATTCTTTTATTGGCACCTACTAAACCCCCAAATATTTGAAATCTATACAGAAACAGAATGCCATGCATGTTGGTGGTTAAAATGCATATTACCATAATTATGTATTTTTCATCTAGCTAAAACATTAAGTACCTCCCACTGTCATACAAGTACCCCATCCCTCTCTCCCTCTTAACACAATTAAAAATTCAAGCTGGGTTCGAGAGATTATGGACCTATATATTATGGTTACAAGATTTAAACTGCAATGTAAGACAACAAAAAGATATTGTTTAACGATCTTCGACAATATGAGTAACGAGCATACCTTGGGAGGTTGAAAGGGATAATCACTTGGAAATGTTATGTCAAGGAAAAATATGCCACCTTGGTATGGTGTTCCTAGAAAAATGAACAACAGGGAGCTTATCAATATAGCTGAGTTAATCTTTTCCCTGGACAACAATAAAAATAAAAGATGACAATTTTGGGAAACTAGAATTAAAACCAAATTTATTCAAGCATTCAGTTAAATTAAACAAGAAAATCAATAATAACATGCACCTGTTACTGAAAACACATTCACAATACTTTTCAATTGTTTGTTTCTTCAAAATAAATCTGTAATTTGTGCAAAATTCAACTAATTATGCCTGCAGGTTTACATCCTTTCACCTTTAATTTCTTACCAAAAGAAGCATCAAATTAATGAACACCCACATTCAGTACAATCAATCATGAAACAAGAGCTAAGCAAGTAAGCTTAAGCTAACATTCAAACCCGAAGGAAATTATCACATAAGCAGCCAAATCATTCAGAAGAAGACCGTCAAGGGAGTGATAGAAAAACGATTTTGGAAACAACCATATCTAAAAAGTAATCAAATAAATGCCAGGAAGCAAAATTGAACAACCACTCTTGAACGAATATCTCAAAAGCCAAAAAAGAAAAACAATTACATCATTGACAAGAAAACATGTAAATTCAACAAAACCCAACTTCTTGAAAGCAAGCATTTTGCAAGTGAGCGTAAAACCAAGAGATTTAACAAGCACCCATTTCTCAGTAACGGTAAAATCTAGGAAAGAAGGAAAATACAAGAGATGTTTAAAAATACCCATTTGTGAGGAAGGGAAAATAAGTTTAAAAAAAAAAAAAAGACAGAGAGAGAAGAAGAGTTATAAACCAGGAGGACCAATGATGGTGGCGACCCAATGGAAGAGATTGTCACCCTTGGGGGCAGCAGAGCAATGAGGAGGAGGGTCGGCGTTGAGCTCAGACATCTCCCTTTGTATCCTCTTCCCTGAAGCCGACACCGAGGTTGTTGAAACCCAAGTCCCACCTGCTGCTGTCGCTGTTGATGAAGACGATGATGATCTTCCTCCTCCTATCATCACTGTGATCTTCCCTCACTCATCATTTTTCTTGTAATAAAGTAAACATCTAATTTCTTCTTATTTCTCGCTTTTGACTCTCTCTTTCTCTCTCTGCACATCAGAATACAGAACCTAATCTGATTTCCGGTCGGATCAATTTAAACCCTACAAGTCTTTATTGGAATAATGTTATATTTACCCTTACTTTATCCGATTTTCTAATGTGATATACAGCTCCTTTTCTTTTTAACATCAATGTAAATAGTTTTGTCCCGTGCGAGCCATGGATTTTAATTACTATCATATTTTTAAATAATTAAATATTATAAATCTTAAAAACTAATTTGTTTTAAATACAATAGAAATTTATTAATTAAATAAAATTGATAAAATTAAAGATATAAAACATATATTTAGTATCAATATATCAATACAATAACATAATTATTATTAGTAAATGTATTTAATTTATTAGAGGCAAATCAATTAAGAATTAAAGTAAAATAAAATGATTTTGACCTTCTAATTATTAGAGGCAAATAAATTAAGAATTAAAGTAAAATAAAATGATTTTTGACTTTCTAACTTTACAAAAAAATTATTCCAGTCATCCATTTAAGTTTTCATTTCTTTTAACCCTTAAATTTTCTCTTTTTTGTTGTCAAATCACCTAAAAATAGATAAAAATTAATGTTTGTTAAATTTGGCATAAATGTGGATTGTCGAGTGTATGACATGTCAAGATTTAATTATTCTTTGAAAATTTAGGAATATTTTTATATTTTTTATATTTTATACTTTTTAATCATTTTAATTATTTTTAATTTTAAAAAATATTTTTTAAATTTTAATTTTTTAAAATTTTTAAAAAAGAAATTAAATACTGGCTTGTCATCCATGTGACAATCCACATGTAAGCTATGGCAGCAACGTTAAAAAACATTAATTTTTCCATCCATTTTGGGGTAATTTGACAAAAAAAAAGACATAAGTTCAAAGACTAAAATAGGCAAAAGAATTAAATGAAAGGTTAAAATGATTTTTTTGTAAAGTTGGAGGGGAAAAAAAGCCATTGTACCTTAAAAATAAAATGATTTATATTTACTCAAAATTCCATAGTAAAAAGTAAATTTAATCAATTTAATTTAAATATTATTATGTTGGTATATTGATATGTATTGATGAATTACTATTGCACATATATAATTGAATTGAGAAATTGACTTATAATGGAAATTAAAAATGGTTTCCCTATTAACTATTCAGACAGACTTGAATATAGTTGTCATGCTATAGGATAGGAAGAGTTCAGGGTTACTTTGATTATGAGTCGATGAGGCACTAGATGCCAAATTACTTCGGTTATACACATGAGACATTGGGTGTCAAATTTATGAATGAGCGCTGGGCGCAAACTATTTACTTCTGATTTATCTGTTGAGGCACAAGGTGTCAATCTGGTGTGTTGATTGGGTCCGTGTATCCTTTCGAATCCGAGTCGAGTTAATAGGGGGAATAAATGGTAAAGCGAGACAAGTATAATTGAAACGATGATGATAGAGTTCTCGAAATCATGAGATTGAAAATTGGAAATGAAAAGAGTTATTTGATAATTTAGATTGCAAATAGATATGAAATGGAAAGTAATGTGATATTTGATTTGTGAGATATAAACCAGATTGATAATTGTGATATGATAATACAAAGTTGATGAACAATATATATGAATATCAATAGTATTGAATGCTTATACGTATCGGAGTACGAGTCGGAAGGCCAATATGAAAATGTGATAAATCTATGAATTTGACGCATAATCCGAACAATAAAATGGAATAATGACTACTATTATATTGAAATCGAATGTTCTGTTGACAACAAAATGAAACGAGACGATATAATCTTTAGATTGATTAATTGAAGCTTGTATACATTGATACATGAGTACTATTGAGACTTTTAATTGTATTTGTGAATTGAAATGTTTATGGGAATGATGTCAATGGTATTGAGTTGTTAATTTTCATGCAATTGGTATTAAAATTATTTTAAATGCTAAACATTTAGATTATTATATGAATTGGTTACTAAACGAACTCACCTTGTTGATATAGGGTTGCTGAATTTAGGCAAAATCCTCAAGTTAAATAACTTGTTGTATAAATTCATAAAATGAGGTAAGTTTTTATTTTGATAACTGTGAACTTACTAAGGATTTTAATGCTTACTCCCTTTATTCTCTTTTCCTTGTAGATTATTAACTCGCGGAATGTGTCAGATGGATCATCAAGAATCTCACACTACCATGTTGTTGATTCAATAATATTCTAATCGTTTAAAAATCAGTTTTAAGGCATGTATATAGGTGATTTGTTTTTGGTCAATCTTGAATGATGATCTTGGTGGAAACTTTGCTAAGTGGTTAAGTGGGTGTAACAGCCCGTTTGTAGTGAAATCGGAACAGTGGTTTTAGGACCACAAATCCAAAGTCAAAAAATTTATTTTATTTTTTTTACCTACAGTATGATAGAAATACCGTATAAAAATTTCGTTAAGAAATTTTACCGTTTACATGTTTAATTTGATTAAAAGGACTAAATCGCGTAAAGTGCAAAAGTTGAGTTCTAATAGCTAAAGGTATTAAATAGCTATATAACTTTAAAGTGGAGGTCTTTATATGATAATTGACCCAATAATAGTGATAGTGGATGTACATGCCTTGGTATAAGTGCAATTATTAATGTTTTAATAGGTTAAATAGGTAATTTTGTAATTAAGGTTATAATAATTAAAACCAAATTAAAATATCATTTGGTATCATCTTCCTCAACTGATTTTTAAGAAAAAATAAGATATTTTTCATCCTTCACATTCGACCAAGCTTGTGTGTGCAATTGTTAAGTGATTTTTGTCCCTTTTTTAATGATTTCCACGTTTTTGGGATCGTTGTAGCTTAATCTAGCTAGCCCAAAAACTAATTTGTAAAATTGTTAAAGTATTGGGGTTTTTCCATTGATAATCATGCTTCATTTTTGAAGTGTGATGAAAGAAAATGAATGGTTGTTGTTAGATAAACAACTTTTGTAATGGAATTTTTAGTAAAATTGTCAAATAGGATTAAATTGAAAAATGGGATAAATTATGTGGTAAAATTATGAATTTGTGAAATATGTGGGCTGCTATAAGCATGTATATAGTTTGGCTAGGCTTGGGTAGGGATAAAATTGAATGAATTTCATTTTTCGAGCCTAAGGAATTGCAAAGAATTAAAAGTATATGGGAAAAATGGTAATTTTGCTAAAAATGTGTGTTGGACTAAATTGAATATGAATTATATTGAATTGAGTTAAATTTATTTGTACAGATCCTGTTAGACCTCGTACAGAGTTAGATTGAGGCAAACAGAAAATCTCGGATTAGTCGCCTCCATATCTACATACGCTCGTCGAGGTAAGTTCATGTAATTAAATTGTGTAATTATATTCTTTGATTGAATTAAATGTATGTTATTTGCATTATCATCATATATGAATATCGATCGCATATATGACGACAAACAGCGATTACTAGGCCCCATTTGAACATTAGGAATTCCTAGGATACAAATGACATCTCATTAGGGTTACCGATTTAAGCTCTTATGAGCTTACCGATACTCAGCTCGTATGAGCTTACCGTTATTCAGCTCGTATGAGCTTACTGTTATTCAGCTCAGAGGAGCTTACCATTTACAGTTCGTATAAGCATACATGTATATGAATTGACAGATTACAGTTCAGTACACCTCGTGTGTACTACTCGCGTATCCAACGATATTCTAATTGGTTTAACGGGCACAGTTCTGTTACGAGATTATATGAGTTCGATACGAACTAGTATAGGTATTTGCATGAATTACATGGAAATGGTTTGTATATGATATATGGATACATGGTATAGATGTCACATGTATATGGAGTTTGAATAGCTATTGAACTCATACATGATTATCGGTTTTTATATGAATTACATAGCCAACATGGTTGATGAATATGTGTTTGGCTTTTGGCTAAATTGAGTTGAGATATGCTTTGGTTTACTTACCTTAAATGTGATTAAAATGGTAAGTTAAATTCTCTATTATATGAACTTCCTAAGCTTAAAAGCTTACTCTATATTATTTTTTGTGTTTTATAGTGATTCGGAAGCTCATTCGGGTTGGAAGCTTGTTAGAGTTATATCACACTATCCATCAGCTCTTTTGGCACTTTCGGTTATAATGGCATGTATAAGTTAATTTGGCCAATGTTGGCATATAAGTGTTTTGTTGAGATTAGCCACTTATATGGCTTGTGTTTGGTCTATTTTGATGTGTACATATATGTGACATTATCATATTTGATGTGTGTTTGATATAGTAGAATGATGGAAAGTAAAATGTGGTTTGAATATGCATATAAGATATGTTATATACCTTGGTGTGATTTAGTATGGAAAACTTATAGGTACATTGATATTAGTTAGAATGGTATATTTGGTACCATTTGGAAATATTGGTATGTTTTGGTAAGTAAGTTAAGTGACATGAAATGATGCAAACTGATTTACCTTGTGAATTGGTATTTTGGATACCAAATAGGTGAGCTTGATAAGTGACCTACATGATAGGTTTTGGTACAATTATACATATATGTATTTAGTCACTTAGGTAAATTTTGATACATGGTTGACATGTTTGCATATTGTCATTTGAGCTGCCTAAGAGCATATTAGTTGTATGTGATGATTTTACAAGTTTAAGGCTTGATTTTGGCTTGTTTTGGATTCCTAATTATGACTTGTGTATATGCAAAATGTTGATTGTAGGTGGATGCCAAATTGTATGAGAAATATGGCTTGTAAAATGACCTATTTTCATCTACACGACAAAGACACGGACGTGTGCCTCAGCTGTGTGTGACATACGACCAAGTGACACAGTCGTGTGTACCCTGTATCTTTTAAAGAGTGCAAGTTAGTATGCTCACACGGCCTAGCACACGGGGGTGTGGCTTGGTTGTGTGGCACAAGTCATTGAGTTACACGGGTACAGACATGGGCTGAGACATGACCGTGTGTCCCTATTTCAAATGTCCACACGGCTTAAGACACGGGCGTGTCTCTTGGCTGTATGACCCCTGCAGTTTTGAAAATTTTATAAGTTTTTGAAAAATTCTCTAAATTTTTGATTTAGTCCCAATTTGTTTCTAAGGTGTATTTTGGGCCTCGAGGGCTCGTATTAGGGATATTATGCATAATTATGATTGGTTTCTGACATGAATGCTATGTTATGAAATGTTTGAATTTTCTGTCCGTTTAAATTGTAAACTTTGGTAATACTCTGTAACCCTATTTCGACGGTCGATTTGGGTTAAGGGTGCTACATTTATTGGTATCAGAGCTATGGTTTAGTTGATTCTTGGACTTAATGTAGCGTATACAAGTCTAGCTATACATGCCGTTATATAACCTGTGATAGTGTGATATCTCCTGACCTTTTAAAATAGGTTTTTATATAGCGATGACATCCAACCGAGCTGATTCCAATAAAGTAGAGAGGAACGCTTAAGCCTCCGTTCACGGACAGCTTCAGTGGTACGAGGCCCATATCTGAGGGTCAGAGAAGAGAGACTAAGGAAGCCTTCTTCCAGATGATGAATGAGTGGTTCATCGAGTTCATATGGATGAACTCGGCTACTCGACAACCTTCACGCCCTTCTATTCCCCACTCGACTCCCATTATTCCTCAAGGTACGGAACCAATTCGAGTTAGTAAGCCTCCTGTTGATAAGATTCATAAGTACGAGGCTAAAAAATTCTAAGCTACTACTGAAGATGATCTTGAGAGAGCTGAATTCTAGTTAGAGAATACCATTAGGGTTTTTGACGAGTTATCTTGTTCACCGACTGAATGTTTGAAATGTGTAGTATCTTTACTAAAAGATTCAGCTTACTAGTGTTGGAATACATTGACTTTTGTAGTGCCGAGAGAGAGGATCACTTGGGATTTCTTTCAAGTTGAATTCAGAAAAAAATACATCAGTTAGAGGTTTCTCGATCAGAAACGTAAAGAATTTCTAGAGCTCAAGTAGGGTCGTATTTCAGTGTTTGAATATGAACAAGATTTTGTTCGATTAAGTAAATATGCTCGAGAGTGCATTTCGACCGATACTGCAATGTAACAGGCCATATTATGGTGAGTGTCGAATAAAGAGCGGAGCGTGTTTCAAATATGGTTCTTTTGACCACTGTCTTAGAGATTGCCTAGAGAAATTCGAGAAAGAGAAAGCGCAGACCACGAGGTCGAGCAATACTGTTACGAGAGGTAAACCACTTCATAATCTTGAAAATGTGAGTGGTAGCTGTGGTGTAACGAAAGACTCTATTGTGAGATCCGAGGCACGAGCACCAGCTAGGGCTTATGCTAATCGCGCACGCGAAGATGCTTCTGCGCCAGATGTTATTATTGGTACTTTCTCTCTTTATGATACTGATGTAACTGCTTTGATTGATCCCAGATCGACCCATTTATATGTTTGCACGAATTTAGTGTCTAGTAAGAATTTATCTGTTGAGTCCACTAAATTCGTGGTTAAAGTGTCGAACCCCACAGGCCAGTATGAGCTAGTTGATAAATTTTGCAAGAACTGTCTGTTGATAACTCAGGGTTACAGTTTTTTGATTGATTTGATGTTATTACCGTTCGATGAAATCGATGTGATTTTAGGCATAGATTGGCTAACTCTGAATGATGCTGTGGTAAATTGTAACCGAAAGCTTATCGTATTGAAATGTCAGAATGGTGAGATGCTTTGTATTGAATCAGACAATTCAAGCGGGTTGCCTATTATGATATTAGCTATGTCAGCACAGAAATATGTGAGAAAAGGTAGTAATGCTTACCTTGATTATGTATTGGATGCTAAAGTGTCTGAATCGAATCTTGAATCAGAACCAGTGGTTTGCGAATATTCTGATGTGTTTCTAGAGGAGTTACCTAGATTACCGCCGGTCAGAGAAGTCAAATTTTCTATAGAACTTGTACCGAGAACAACACCGATATTGATAACACCTTATAGAATGGCTCCTATAGAGTTAAAAGAGTTGAAAGCATAGTTGCAAGAGTTGACTGATAGGGGTTTTACTTAACCTAGTTTTTCACCTTGGGGTGCACCGGTTCTGTTTGTTAAGAAAAAGGACAGATCGATGAGATTATGCATTGACTACCTTCAGCTCAACAAAGTTACAATCAAGAACAAATATTCACTACCTCGCATTGACGATTTGTTTAACTAGTTGAAATGTGCCACAGTGTTATCGAAGACACATAGTATTAGCTGAAGGCATCAGAATTTTTGCTAAATTTAGCAAATGTGAGTTTTGGCTCCGAGAAGTTGGTTTTCTAAGACACATAGTATCAGCTGAAGGCATCAGAGTTTATCCGAGTAAAATTTCAACGGTTGTTGACTAGAAACCACCGGGAAATGTATCTAAAGTTAGAAGTTTTCTGGGATTTGCTGGTTATTACCAGAGATTTGTGAAAGGGTTCTCAATGATAGCTACACCAATGACATGACTATTATAGAAAGATTTGAAGTTTGAATGGTCTGATAAATTTCAACAAAGTTTTAACCAGTTGAAAGCACTGTTAACCAAAGCACCAGTTCAGGTTCAACCTGAATCGAGTAAAGAATTTTTTATTTTCAGTGATGCGTCATTTAATGGTTTAGGTTATGTTTTGATGCAGGAAGGCAAAGTAGCTTATGGCTTCAGATAGTTAAAGCCGCGTGAGAAAAACTATCTGACACATGATTTAGAGTTGGTAGCTATTGTGTTTGCGTTGAAAATTTGGTGACACCATTTGTTCGGTGAAAAATGTCACATATTTACCGATCACAAGAGTTTAAATTATTTGAAATCGTAGAAAGATCTTTATCTGAGATAGCATAGATGATTCGAACTATTGAAAGATTATGAGTTAGTTATTGATTATCATCTAGGAAAAGCAAACGTAGTTGTGGATGCTCTAAGTAGAAAGTCTTTGTCTGCTTTGTGAGTGATGAATACTCGATTATCATTGTCTGATGATGGCTCAATGTTAGTTGAGTTAAAATCTAAACCGATGTTTTTACAGCAAATCTGTGAAGCTCAGAAAGGTGATAGTAAATTGTTAGCTAAGCGGGTACAATATAAGTCAACTTTTGATTCAGAATTTCAGATAGGACCCGGTGATTTTTTTTTTCAGAGGTAGAGTTTGTGTACCGAAGAATCCAAAGATTATATAGAAAATTTTACACGAAGCTCATAATGGTAGCTTGTCTATTCATCCGAGGAGCAATAAAATGTACAGTGATTTGAGACAAATGTACTCATGGTCGAGAATGAAACGTGAGATTTCTGACTTTGTATCCAGATGTTTGATATGTCAGCAAGTTAAAGCTGAACATCAGGTACCTTTAGGACTGTTACAGCCAGTGATGATACTGGAGTAGAAATGGGATAGAGTTATTATGGATTTCGTATCGGAGTTACCCCTATCTCAGAAAAAGAAAGATGTTATTCGGGTTATTATTGATCGTTTGATAAAGTCTGCACATTTTATTCTGGTACGTACATATTTCTCACTTGACAGATTAGCTGAGTTATATGTTTCTGAGATTGTCAGATTACATGGAGTACTAGTCTCTATTTTTTCGGATAGAGATTCGCTGTTTACGTCGCGATTATGGAGAAAGTTACAGGAAGCTCTGGATACGTGGTTGCATTTTAGCACTGCATTTCACCCTCAGACCGATGGTCAGTCCGAGAGAGATTCAAATTCTCGAAGATATCCTTCGTTGCTATGTTTTAGAGTTTGAAGGCAAGTGGGAAAAATATTTACTATTGGTCGAATTCGTGTATAATAATAGTTTTCAGTCGAGCATAAAGATGGCATCATATAAGGCTCTGTATGATTGTAAATGTCGAACTCTGTTATACTGGACTGAGCTCGGTGAGAAAAAGATACACGGGGTTGATATGATATGCGAGACAGAGGAAAAAGTGAAAGTGATTTGAGATAGTTTGAAAGCAGTTTCAGATCGTCAAAAATTGTATACAGATCTTAAACGTAAAGATATAGAGTTCCAAGTCAGTGATAGAGTATTTTTGAAAGTATCGCCCTGGAAGAAAGTTCTTCAGTTTGGTCGTAAAGAAAAGCTGTGTCTGCGATTTATCGAGCCGTATAAGATTACTGAAAGAATCAGATCTGTTGCGTACCGATTAGATTTATCGTCAGAGCTTGAGAGGATTCATAATGTATTTCACGAGTCTATGTTATGACGGTATCAATCTGACCCTTCACATGTTGTCTCTCTGCTAGATGTTGAGATTCAACTTGATATGACATACAGTGAAGGACCGATAAGAATTTTGGCATGAGAGGTGAAAGAATTGAGAACTGAAAACATAGCTTTAGTGAAAGTTCTCTAGCAATGACACAGAATAGAGGAAGCCACCTGAGAACCCGAGGAAGCTATGAGAAAGCAATATCCGAACCTCTTTTCTGGTAAGATTTTCGGGGATGAAAATTCCTTTAAGGGGAGAGTTGTAATAACCCATTTTCAATGAAATTAGAATAGTGGTTTCAAGACCACAAATCCAAAGTCAAAAAATTTATTTTATAATTATTTTATTACCTAAGTATGATAGAAATACCGTATAAAAATTTCGTTAAGAAATTTTACCGTTTACATGTTTAATTTGATGAAAAGGACTAAATTGCGTAAAGTGCAAAAGTTGAGTTCTAATAGCTAAAGGTATTAAATAGCTATAGAACTTTAATGTGGAGGTCCTTATATGGTAATTGACCCAATAATAGTGATAGTGGATGTACATGTGTTGGTATAAGTGTAATTATTAATGTTTTAATAGGTTAAATAAGTAATTATGTAATTAAGGTTATAATAATTAAAACCAAATTAAAATATCATTTGGTAACATCTTCTTCAACCGATTGTTAAGCAAAAAGAAGCCATTTTTCATCCTTCACATTCAGCCAAGCTTTTGTGTGAATTGGTAAGTGATTTTTATCCATTTTTAATGATTTCTATGTTTCTGGGATAGTTGTAGCTTAATCTATCTAGCTCGAGGACTGATTTGTGAAATTTTTAAAGTATTAGAGTTTTTCCATTGATGAGCATGCTTGAATTTTGAAGTGTGATAAAAGAAAATGAATGGTTGTTGTTAGATAAACAACTTTTGTAAAGGAATTTTTAATAAAATTTTCAAATAGGATTAAATTGAAAAATGTGATAAATTGTACGGTAAAGTTATGAATTTATGAAATATGTGGGCTACTATAAGCATGTATATAGTTTGGCTAGGCTTGGGTAGGGATAAAATTGAAGGAATTTCATTTTTCGAGCCTAGGGACTAAATTGCAAAGAATTAAAAGTATAGGGGAAAAGTGGTAATTTTGCTAAAAATGTGTGTTGGACTAAATTGAATACGAATCATGTTGAATTGAGTTAAATTCATTCGTATAGATTCAATTAGACCTCGTACGGAGTTAGATCGAGGCAAAGAGAAAATCTCAAATTAGTCGCCTCCGTATCTACGTACACTCTTCGAGGTAAATTCTTGTAATTAAATTGTGTAATTATATTCTTTGATTGAATTAGAAGTATGTTATTTGCATTATCATCATATATGAATACTGATCGCATATTCGACAACATACGACGATTATCGAGCCCCATTTGAACCTTAGGAATTGGTAGGATACAAATGATGTATCATTAGGGTTACCGATTTCAGCTCTTATGAGCTTACCAATACTCAGCTCGTATGAGCTTACCATTATTCAGCTTGTATGAGCTTACTATTATTCAACTTGGAGGAGCTTACCGTTATTTAGCTCAAAGAAGCTTACCGTTTACAACTTGTATGAGCATACATGTACATGAATTGACGGATTACAGTTCAGTACACCTCGTGTGTACTACCCGCATATCCAACGATATTCTAAATGGTTCAACAGACACAATTTTGTTACGAGATTATATGAGTTCGATACGAACTAGTACAAGTATTTACATGAATTCCATAGAGATGGTTTGTATATGATATATAGACACATGGTATAGATGTTACATGTATATGGAGTTTGAATAGTTGCTGAACTCATACATGATTCTCAGTTTTTATATGAATTACATGGCTAACATGGTTGATGAATATGTGTTTGGCTTTTGGCCAAATTGAGTTGAGATATGCTTTGGTTTACTTACCTTAAATGTGATTAAAATGGTAAGTTAAATTCTCTATTATACGAACTTACTGAGCTGAAAAGCTTACCCTATTTTATTTTTCATGTTTCATAATGATTCAGAAGCTCGTTCGGGTTGGAAGCTGGTCGGAGTTATATCACACTATCCATCGGCTCTTTTGGTACTTTCGGTTATAATGGCATGCATAGGTTAATTTGACCAATGTTGGCATATAAGTGTTTTGTTGATATTAGCCACTTATATGGCTTGTGTTTGGTACATTTTGATGTGCACATATATGTGGCCTTATCATATTTGATGTGTGTTTGATATGGTAGAATGATGGAAAGTAAAATGTGGCTTAAATATGCATATAAGATATGTTATAGACCTTGGTGTGATTTAGTGCTTTGTTATGGAAAACTTATAGGTATATTGATGTTAATTAGAATGGTATTTTTGGTACCATTGGGAAATATTAGTATGTTTTGGTAAGTAAGTTAAGTGACATGAAATGATGCAAAATGATTTACCTTGTGAATTGGTATTTTGGGTACCAAATGGGTGAGCTTGATAAGTGACCTACATGATAGGTATTGGTACAATTATGCATATATGTATTTGGTCACTTAGGTAAATTTTGATACATGGTTGACACGTTTTCATATTGTCATTTGAGGTGCGTAAGGGTATATTGGTTGTATGTGATGATTTTACATGTTTAAGGCTTGATTCTGGCTAGTTTTGGATGCCTAATTATGACTTATTTATATGCAAAATGTTAAGTGTAGGTGGATGCCAAATTGGGTGAGAAATGTGACTTGTAAAATGGCATATTTTCGTCCACACGGGCAGAAACACGGACAGCTGTGTGTGGTACACAGCCAAGTGACATGGCTGTGTGTCCCCTGTATCTTTTAGGGGGCGCAAGTCAGTATGCTCACAGGGCCTAGCACACAGACGTGTAGCTTGGTCGTGTGGCACAAGTCAGTGAGTTACGCGGGCACGGGCATGGCCTGGGACACGGCCTTGTGTCCTTATTTCGAATGCCCACAAGGCCTAAGACATGGGCGTGTCTCTTGGCTGTGTGACCCCTACAGTTTTGAAGGTTTTATAAGTTTCCAAAAAATTCTCTGAATTTTCGATTTTCTCTCAATTTGTTTCTAAGGTGTATTTTGGGCCTCGAGGGCTCGTATTAGCGACAATATGCTTATTTATGATTGGTTTCTGACATGAATGCTATATGTTATGAAATGTTTGAATTTTTTATCCGTTTAAATTGTAAACTTCAGTAATACTCTGTAACCCTGTTCTGGCGACGGATTCAGGTTAGGGGTGTTATAGTGGGAAAAGCTAATACTTATATTTATATGTGTGTGATAGTAATGGTCTATGTTGATGGTAACTTATTGAATGGTTTAGGTATATATGCTTAAATGCTTGAATGGTGAGTTAATAGTATGATATGGAATGGGTGCGGTAAATAAGTAGTTGGGAAATGATGAATGTTATACTTATAATGATTAGATTACTTGACAAATTTTGTATATATTTATAGGTTTGGATTTGAGACAATTTGGATGTTTGAATAATTTGATTGATGCATTTTTTATTGATTGTAATTGAGGTGTCTTTGAAGGCAAATCGGAATGGCCTGTATGTGGTGTTTTGGTGGATTTTGAATTGTTGAATTAAGGTGCCAATTGTGGCATCTTGGTTAGGCACTTAGGATGGTTGTTAATAGTGATGTTTTTGGCATGATTATGATGTTTTTGAATTGGTTGAGTTATGGTATAATGTTTGCTCGTGGCATAAGTGAACTAGGGTTAGAAAGCTTGTTTTGAAAGGTTTCTTCAGGTATACACGCCCTGACACACATCCATGTATCATAAACAAGCATTCGACACAACTATGTAGTCTGTATGTTTTGAGTGATATTTGGTGCACATGGCCACAGTCAGTTACACGGCTTGGCGACACGACCATGTGATCCCTGTTGCAGAATTTGTCTATCTTTTTTATTTTGTTTCAAGTTGATCCATGTTTGATACTGAGTTGATTTTAAGCTTTCATAAGCTCGATATAAACTCGAATTCAGTTGTAATGCTTATATATGTGACATATTTAATCGAGATTTTAAATTATGAATTGCATGTAATTGATTTGTATTTGTTTGTAACATTCCATTACTCGAGTTCGACAACCGGACCATGTAAGGGGTGTTACAATAAAAGAAAGTAAATACAAAAAATATTTACACTAAATTAATCATCACATTTAATAATAATTATTGAAATTTGAATTTCTTTTAAAACAAATCCACAAAATACTTTTCACCGCACCAAACAAATAATGGATAAATAAAAAATGTTTAAGATTGGTTGCTTTGCATAATATAAACAAATTACAAAAAAGTTCTTAAAAATAATATTATATTATTTCATCATTAATTAAAATAATATTTTATCTATCTCCAGTGTCATTGTTGTTTGGATATGATTCGATATTGTCTCTTTGAAGAACTATTACTTTGTTTCATTGTTAATTATATAGTTTTAACCTATTATTGCTAACAATCTCTCATTTTTCTACCAATAATTTTTGTTAAATGTTACTTGATTAAATATTCCTAACTACCAAATGTTATTTATAAAGTTAAAGTTTACTTTTAATTGGTATCTGACTCTAATACTAATTAAGTGATAATTAATATGCTTATAATTCTATTCAATTAATAACTCTATTTTACATAAACAAAATTAACACTGCTTTTTAAATAAAAGTAATTTTTATAATAATGTTAAATTAAATTATAATTATTTTTAACTAATATTTGTAATTTAAATTATAATTATAATGTTCACTATTTTTTCTTATATTTTGTGCTTAGAGTTTTATTCAAGTAATAATTCTATTTTAAAATTAGCAAAAATTTTTACATCAAACTTTTAAAAATAATAATTATAAATAAATTATAATTATTTTAAATATATATTTATTTTAATTTTATTAAATTTTATTTATTTTAAAAGTATAATTTCGGCAACTTCTATTTTATGACAACATTTTAATTAATAATTTTGAATTAAATATTATAATAATTTTAAATATTAATTTAGTAATATCATGAAAAATAAAAATATTCTCATCGGTTAAAAAATCTCCTTACTTGTACTTATATACTATGGGTACATGAAAGTTTTTCTATGAAATATTAAAAACTGTAAATTAATTAAAAAGAAAAGAAGTATGACATATGAAATTAAATTAAAAGACATCATCATTGTAATCGTTATTAATAAAATATTATTGTCAAGGTCGCTGGATTAAATGTGTATATTTAAAATATAAGATTATGAAATAAATTGAATTTTTTAAAAATTTGTTTATTAAAATAAATTGAAGATCCAAATTAATCCAAATTAAAAGTAATAATATTTAAAATTGAAACTAATTTATATTTCACAATTAAAATAGTTAATCATGACTAGTAATTGTATTTAATTTTAAACATGTTTAAGGATTAGAGTATTGGTCCAAATTAAAAGGATGGCTCAAAGTTTAAAAGGATTTAGAAAATAATAAACTTTGGTAGAAAGGTTAAGTCCATTTAAAGTATGGTTTAGACTCATGCTCCAATATTCAATCTTTGAATCCACTTGATCCGATTTCAAGTTTATAATATGATATTTTTCTTTTCTTATATATTATGTAATTTATATCATATGAAAATAAATATATTATAATGTTATTACTAAAAGGGATAATATAATTTTAGCTAGTTAATTTGGCAACTAGGTTCACTTCAATATTTGTACTTGTTTTTATTCCACATCATTAATATTTGAACTTGACAACTAGATCCATTTTGATTCTTGAACTTGAAAAATATAAAATATTAATGATATGACACTCTAAGATTGTGTCACATTATCATTTGAAAAATAAAAAAATTATATAAATTTGTAGGTGATGATACAGTAAAATCCTAGAGTGTCACATTTAGTGTTTTAATAACTGGGTTGATAGTTAAAAAGGTCCAACTATCAGTTCCTATTTCAACCAGTTCAATCAATTTGATCGTCGAACCAACAAAAAATATTCATAAAAATATTAAAAAATAAAAATACTAAACTGGTTCAATTTGTTCAACTTCCAATTTTTATCCCAGTTTTCTATTTTTACTTCAAGCAATTTTTGAGTCAATTTTGTTTAACCCTTTTGTTTGGACCATTATGACAACCAATTCTCGATCCATCTAATGTAGTCATGTTCTAGTAATACTAGTCATATAATCAAATATTAACAGAATACAAGTTCAATAACCAAAATGGATCTAATTGCCAAGTTCAAAGACTAAAAGGACAAAAAAAAAAATACATGCACCAATGTGAACCTAGTTGCTAAGTTCAGTGACCAAAAGTTATTTATCCCTTACTAAAAAAGCATTTTTAGCTGCTTATTTTAATAATTTAATAAAATAAAAAGAAAATATATAAATATAGTAAAAAATATATGTTGTTGACAACTTAGAATCTTTAAAATTTTGCTATAACTGTAAATTAAGGATTAAATAGGCATAATACTAGTGATTGTATAGTTATTTCTTTCCTTAGATAGGATTATCTTTTGTATAAATAAGCTATGTAATCATCTCTTTGATATATAAGAGAAATTATTCTATTTCCTTACAAAATTCGTCTCTCAATTCTCTAAAATCAACATGGTATTAGAGCTTTTACCCTAATTTAGGGATCAATATTTTTTTTATTTTTTTGAAATAGCATAAACCCTAGAAAAATACCCAAACCTCTTAGGGTTATTACCTTTTCTCACCGTTAGTCCTAGAGGAGTCGAAACTCCATCGCCGACGAAACCTCAAAAGTCAGCCTCTGGAAAAGTCCTGTGTCAGTCTCACAAACTTTTACTAGTCACTATCACTCTCTCCATGCGCCAGCGTGTGACACCCACTCTAGTGGATTTTATTTCGCCATCGTTGTCGACCTTGGAGCAATATTTTGACCTTTTCCCTATGAAAATTTCTTGGTTTGGCGAGGTTGAAATTTTGGGTTTTTTTTTAAATTTTTTGGGTTTTTCTACAAATACAAGTTGCTGTTTTTATTTTTAGAAATTTTCATTTTTTCTTCCTAAAAAATGACAATGATAGATGAGAAAAAAAAGCTTTCCCCTTTGATGAAATTAAGCACCTTAGACGCCTCTTGTCACAACTTAAGACTCTTTCTTGAAGTCAGTTAATGTCTATAATGTTCACAGTAATACTGAATATTGGTTATTGATTCTAGTGCAAATAGACACATGACAAATTCCACTATAAAACTCCTAAACTACTTCCCATGTTAAACAAAGGAAAGTATCAGACTGGCTGATAGGTCCTTTACTCTTGTGTCTAGATCAAGTTCTGTCATTTGTACACCAAATATTAAACACTATCATACGTTTTACATGTTCCTCAATTTCCCATTAACCTCTTATTTGTTAGTGCTATCACAAAACCTTAAATTGCAAAGTTGATTTTTTTCCTAATCATTGTGTTTTTAGGATCTTCAAATAGGAAAGAAAATTGGTAGTGGTAGATTGTATGATGGCTATATTTGTTAAATTTATGTAATGGTTCTACATCATCTTAAAGCTTTCTTTGGAGAAAATAAGGTTATTAACCAAGAAAGAATGCAAGGGCACAAACGATTAGGTCATCCATCATTTTCGGTTCTAAAATAGTTATATCCTAATTTGTTTTAAAAGACGCAGTTAGATTCATTGTTTTATGAAGCTTATAAGCATGCTAAACATACTAAGAACTATTCTCTTTTGAGAAATAATAGAAGTATCATTCCTTTTATAACTATTTACCCTGATGTTTAGGAGTCAACTAGGCATCCCTCATTATTTAATAATAGATTGTTTATTACTTTTATTGATTGTTGTACAAGGATGACTTAGGTGTATTTATTGAAGTCAAAAAATGATGTGTTTGCATGCTTTCAATCTTTTCATAAAATGGTGAGTACTCAATTTGATGCTAAAATATAGTTTTTTAGAACTGATAATGCTACAGTGTAACAGCCTACACGGAGGAGTCTTAGTATTCGATTACTATTTTGCGCATAGATGGTAAAATTTAAGATAGAGATAAGTAAGTAAATTAGTTATTATGTCTAAGTAGAGTATTCTTAGTTATTCGTCATTTGGGGAATCCCTAATTTTGGTGAACACTAGGGTTTGGCAAATTCTTCTCTCAAGTATCTGCCCACCTTAGATGTTTAGTTGAGACTTGATTAGTTATGTTGGAATTTAGTTAAGACTTAGTTATAACTGAACTAGATTATTGTAGTTGATTAGACTCAAAACTTGTTAAGTGCACTTAATCATGTGAATCAAGAGTGTTAGTAGAATTACTTGATTTATCCACTAATCCTTGTCGCCGTTGCTTAAGTATATAAGGATAGCAGTGATCTTTCTAAAACACCCCTACATCTTCTTCTTTCTTGAATTCCTTTGTAAATCTCTAAAAAATCTAAGTTTAGAAGAACTTATTTAAAGAGAAAGTTCGCAGTATGTAGCTAATCGACGTTAATACCAGCTCACTGGTAATTTCTGGTGAATAGATATTATCGAAGTAATTTACGTGTTTTTTGTACCGCATGCATAGATGTTAGAATGGCGTGTGAGGAAGGAGATTTCTTGATTTTGAATTAAGTGTTACCGATTCTTGCATGCATGTTAAGATTTGATAGAATGATGATCTGATATGTATAAATTATCCTTCTTTTAGCTCAAGAAGCTAACGAAGGTCCCTATGATAAAGGAAAATGACCTGCTGTGTAGACTTGTACTAGAGTTTCTGGTAAGTTCTTTCTTACTTCTATTGTTATATAACTTGTGTAAGGTAAGCAATCTTCTTCAGTGATGCATGAATGGTATATATGTGGATGATGGTCGTCTAGTGTCGTCAGTTTGAGTTCAATCTATCTATGTTATGAAGTAAATGCCATCCTTCATGCATAAGCCAGTACCATCTATTTGTGATATATGAGATATGATCTGTAGTGATGGAGTGATCTCCCGTAATTCAGTGTAGCATATTTAACTAGTTTTCATACTTAGGGAGCTTGAATACGGGCATTGTCATTAGGTTTTAGTTTATTTTCTTAATTTAGTTTAAGTTCAATAAAAAGTGTACTTTGAGTCTTTTATTGACCTTAGGAGTAAAACGGGCATTGTCATACTTAGTGAGTGTGTAGGAAACCATTTAAAGGCATAGGAACTCAAGGCTGGTCACTATGTTGCAACACAAGAAGTTTAATGTCGCAACATAAGGAGTAGAATAAAAGAATTTTCATACTGCCTTTGTTGTCGCGACACAACCAAGAGATGTCGCGACACACCCTTGAAGCAACCCTTGAACCAAAGCATACTGCCTTCGATGTCACAACATAGACACTGGATGTCACGACATTGGCCTTTTATGGGAAACAACTATGTGTTAGGGGTGTTTCGGTTCGTACAATGGAAATTAAAACACAAAAGTGTCAGCTAACTTAGGGTTGAGGATGACGACTACCCTAACTCTATAAATAGACTCTGTTAGCACTTGTTTAAGAACAAATTTCATATTCTAAGCTTTTCTCTATAATTTTAGTTTTAGTTTTCCTTTCTTTTAGGCTTTAGGTTTATTTTCAGTTCTTTTTTCTTCGTGTTCTTTGGAGAACTTGTTCTAAAAATGCAATCAAACGTTTAAGGATTATTTATTTATTCTTTATGCATATCTTTATTATCAAGTTTATTATGTTTATGGATTCCATGAGGAACTAATCCTCTTATAGGGGATTAGCAAGTAGAGGTGTGATTGACTAATTGTTATGTAGGGTTTTCTTAGCGAATTAGCTATTTTGGGAGTGGAAGAACTTAAACCTAGGCTTGATGACCCTAAAAAGTCATTTAGGTAGGAATTAACCCAAACTTGGTATGGCCTATCTATGAACACCTTAACCCCGAATTGGTCTGGACTGTAAGGTCGAGAGATAAGTAGTTATTACTGACTCGTAGTTTAGTGGAAGATCAAAGAGATCCTGTTAAGGTAACGACTAGTTGATTGGATTGAAACCTAAAATAAGAATTAGTTATGATCACCAAAACGAGCTAATCATCCATGTTTACATTTGATTAAGTTTAGAAATTAGTTTTCTGAAATCTATTTTATTTATGCAATTTTGATTCTTATTTATAAAAAATCGAAAATTCTTTTTTATGATTTGTCGTAATATAATTTATTTGTTTTACTAATTAATTTTATTTGCATTTTGGTTAACTTTAATTTAGTACTTGCCTCTCTTGCGTTCAACTCTCGGAGTACTCACTACTTCGTTGTAACTATATTACAACCTAACCCGTATACTTGCAGACATTGCCTCAATTTCACATCTTTAGTTGCAGTATTTGCACTTTAGATGTTAGTACATCTGGAGGCGGTCAAGTTGTTGGTGTCGTTGCCAATGAGGCAACGCTATTAAGTTGATTTTAATCTTTGTGTTTAATGGAATAATTAGGAAATATTTAAATTATAGATACGATTTTTATTTTTATTTTTATTTGTACTAACATTTTTTATTTTCTTTTTGGGGTCAATGTATGACTCGCAGTAGGGGAAAACCTATAGAGCTGACCATTGATCCTGAAAGAATAATCTGCAGAAATCGTCAACAGCAACAACAACAAAAGTAGATGCAAAATCAATCGCCTATAGTAGGTAATCCATTACATGAGAACCTGTTGTTCAACGAGGTTGACAACACTAACATCCAAGATTTACCACCACTGTCGCTGCAACTACTAACAAATCCACCTATGGCGTAAGCAGAGAGAACCTTAAGGGATTATGCACACCTAATCTAGAGATGGATCAAAGAAGCATCACAAGGCTAACTATCACAACAAATAACTTTGAAATCAAACTGGCTATGATCTAGATGATCCAAAATAGTTCATAGTTTTGAGGCACAATGACAAAGGACCCAAACCAACTTTTAAAACAGTTCATTCAGCTTTGTGATACATTTAAATACAATTGGGTTACCGACGATGCTATACATCTTCGAATATTCCCCTTTTCTCTAATCAATAACACATTTACTTGGTTAGAATCGCAGGTACCGGTATCTATCACGACATGGAATGAACTTGCAGAGAAATTTCTACAAAAGTTCTTTCCTGTTAGTAAAATAGTCCAAATAGGGAGAGAGATCACTACATTTAAGCAACTAGAAGGAGAGAGTTTTCACGAAGCTTGGGAGCACTTCAAGATGTTAATCCAAAGATTCCCACAACATGGTTTACCCAAGTGGTTGAGACTATAGATGTTTTATAATGGGTTGGATGCACACGTACGCTCAGGAATAGATGGAGCTGCAAGAGAAGCCCTGGTGAATAGGACATACGAGGATGCATATGACCTAATTGAAAATATGGCAATGAATTCCTGTTAGTGGCCAACCAAAAAATATACATATGATCAGAGATCATCTACAATAAAATTTGTCCAAGAAGACGACATATATCAACATCTTTTAGACAGAATTAATCATATAGTGTCTTCATCTAATACGTCATCAACATTCGGAGGAGACAAACCTCTTTTCCATTATCTCAATAATCCAACCGAGGACGTGAACTATATCGGGAATAGGGGTAGAAATCCTTATTCAAATATGTATAATCCTGGCTGGAGAGATCATTCAAACCTTAGATGGGGAAAAAACTAGGGAGGAGGTACTAACTCTAATTCTGCTAAAAATAATAATTACCAACCTCCTTATTTGTAGAAACCTCAGGAAAGGGCCATTCTGAATGAGCATACTGTATGTGGTCAACATTTGGATCGGATCAAGGGGGAGATGTAGTCAATACGGATTGAAGTAAAACATGTGCAATCTAAGTGCGCCAATACAACAAAAACATTGACTAAGCTTGAGGATCAGATAAGCCAATTGATGTGCATTATGGGAGACATCAAATTGCAAATTGGCACTGGAGTCACTAGCAACATTGAGATAATCCTTGGAGAGAAGAGAATGAGCACGTGAAAGCAATTATGTTCCGCTCAAGCAAAGTACTGAGTAGCCCAAAGAACCTAACTTTAGAGGAGAACAAAAGGGGTAGTGGTGATCTTCAAAAGGATCCCCAACAAGCTAAGAATGAACTAGAACTAGAGAGGTAGCCAAGCTGGAAGCTAAGCTGGATGAAGAGCCAATCAAGGAAGTTGCATTAGTAAGGGTACCATTCCCTTCAGGATTAGAAGAAAAACAAAGACGGGATGAGGCTGAAGTTGTAAGTTTCTTAAACTTATTTAAATCTCTAAACGTTAACTTACCTCTAATTGATTTAATTGAAAAATTTCCTAAATACACAAAGTGTTTAAAAGAAATTATGTCTAGACATAGGAAAATAAAAACATGAGAGCAAGTCAATGTAACGCCTCATGTAGTGCAATTACATCCAAAAAGATGCCCTCAAAATTAAAAGACTCGGGGAGTTTTACAATACCAATTGAGATAAGGGATATTCATTTCAGTAAGGCTCTATTTGATTTAGGAGCCAATATTAATTTGATGCCCTTGTCTATATATAAAAAACTCAGGTTAGGGGAGCTTAGAAATACACAAAGTTCACTACAATTAGTTGATAAGTCTTCAGTACAACCAAAAGAGGTACTTGAAGATGTGTTGGTTAAGGTGCAAAATTTTATCATCACGGTAGACTTTGTAATTTTAGATTTTAAGGGAGATAGTGAAATACCCATTCTGTTGGATAGACTATTTCTAGCAACATCGAGGTCAACCATCGACCTAGAAAATAATGAGTTAGTAATGAGATCAATGGTGAGACCAAAACTTTCAAATGTGATCATCAACAGAATGAGGTAAACAGGGAAAAATTAGGGAATAAATGTTTTGAGGTATCTATAAAAATCCCTAACTACCTTAAGCCAGAAAAGGTGTTTTCTTTGATCAGTGCAGGTCAAAAGAGCAAATTCAAACAGCAAGATAAATGAAGAAAGGTGGAGTGACATGATGGATGCTGGACGAACACTGATAGAAATAAAACTAGAGAGCATTTACATGTGTTGTAACAGAGATGACAAATGAATCCAACAGCAAAATCTAACCTATTTAAATTGAACTAAAAATTTTGTGTATATTAGTGTGTTCTATACTAATGAGTAGCGCAAAATTTATTTTTACTTAAAATGATCAAAATTGTTTATCGAACACTTTAAAAAAATGAGAAAATGGACTGAATTAGAGTCAATATCACAACATGGAACCTCTATGTCGTGACACCACTCATAGACTCAAGAAATTAAGAAATCTATCTTGATGTCATGACATAACAGCTAGTATACCTCTAGAATAAAAAATTTCAAGGTGTGTCGCGACATCGAAACCCAATGTCACGACATAGAACCCTTCTCTCATGACATCGCTGCAATTTTCTGCAGGGTCGACTCGACCCGTTCGCAACTCTTTGACTAAAAACTTGTTTTAACTCATTTTAACTTTAAAACACCCTAATTTTAAACCTAAAAACACTTTGAACATAAATCTAGGCCACCTCTAAACTTTATATTTCCCTAAACTCTCTTAAACCTTAAATCCCTTTTTCCACTTTTCCCTATTCTAGGGCAACAATTTTCTTCTTTTTTACTCCACTCGGTGCAGGAACTAGAAGTATATCAGTAACAAAGCAACCACAACAAAAGCTCTATGCGAATTTCTAAAATCTCATATCAGGTTAAGGGTTCCTATCTCATTGTTAATGTTCCATTGAATACATTGCTTGATATTTTGTCTATCTCTAGCATAAGAGTACAGTAAATATGCTGCCTAAGAATTCTAAAAAAATGAATAAACAAGAACCATCGTCGATTTCGAATCCTTTAAAATTCTGAAATTCTAATGCTAAAAAATATTTTCTTGAACTTCAAGGTAAAACATTTATTCAAGAAAGAGGATTCGAACCATCGATGGTTCTATGCAATGAAATTTGATTTTTAGTCGGGTACCATAAATGGGAACGCTTCTGCACAATCCCAAAAGAAAACGATGTTATTCCACTTGTGCAAGAATTTTAAGCTGCTATTAGGGATGAGGAAATCCAGAGACCACACGGTGTTATGTAACACCTCAAACCCAGCCTAAACATTAGGGCTGAATCTGGTGATGTCACATTGTAACACCCCTTACCCGTATTCTACGCTGGAATAGGGTACGAGGCATTACTAGAATAAATACACTTATAAACATATTAAACCGAGTTATAAAATTTCATCCAAATTAAAAACTTTGAAATTATTATCTTCGAGTCGCTAATTAGGGTTTATGAGGCCCAATACATACCTATTCATATGCTCAATATATCCGTTAAATCAATCCAATATTGAAGAATCCACTTTAAGTTAGAATCAATATTAATCACAATCATAAATCTTTTCATGTTATTTTCATATATCACTAACTGAACTTTGAATGTCAATTTACGAATATGTAATTCACTAACACATTCTGGTATACACAATGTTTAATTGATGAAATCATTTAATTGAGCTAAATTTCATATTCACTCCAAATTTTCTTCTATATCCATAAATGCTTTCACTTACCATTTACCTAACCAATTTCTCGAACCAAGCTATCACACAACAATAATACATCACTTGTGCTTCATGAATTCAATGTTCGAATCTTATCACCACCAAATCCATGTCATTCGAATACTTAAAGTTTATTCAAGCATATATTATTACATTTCATAGACCAAGCATATGTCAAAATTACGAATACGTAATCAATTAATTTGTCATTTATTTGACTAGCAAATTAATCTCAAAATTCATAATATTCCATTACTTAAGATATGCCATAAAACACTCCTTTAACATAAACTAGCACCATGGCCAAATTTTCAGTATGCTATTTATTCCCCCTTTTCCGAATCACATAGCAAAATATTACAAATATGTATATATTTCAATACTATAATTATGCATCAACTTACCAACATGAGGTAATTCATGAGCCACTCATGACATCATTTCATGCCAAATATACCACACACATATGCTATGAAACTTTATTTTCTCTCATGAGCTTACCATGACCAGTAATGCACCAATATAAGCATCACTCCTATTTCAACATTTATCGATTATAATCAAACATTTAACCAATTATACACAATTCATTCATATACTTTATTGTCCTCCTCCTCCTCTCCATCCCACATTCTTTATGTATATAACATGCTTAAATAGCATTATACATAATTTCACTATTCACTTATATTTAAATTCAAAGCTGTCTAGTCGAGTTATAGTCACTAAATCATTTTTATTTGGATCTACAGAGCTCTGAATTAAGTTCCGTTAATTTTCCCTGAAACTAGACTCACATATATTCTTACCATAAAATTTTCAAAATTTTTTTCATAGCCAATTAGTACATTTTATTCTTTAAATTCACCCCTATTTCACTATTCAACATCCCTGACCTCTCTTCACTAAAAATGAATTATCTCATTGTATAAAATTCAGATGATATTTCCATTTATTTCCTTTGAAAATAAACTCATTAAGAATTCTAATAATATAAATTATAACTTATAATTATTTTTGTAAAATTTTAATTATTTTCCAAATTCGAACATGGGATTCAAATCAATCCGACCCTACCTCACTAAAATTCAAATATCTCAAAATATATAACTCTTTTGCTTGCTCTATTTCTTTTATGTAAAAATATACTCATTAAGATTTCATTTCATATCTTATTCACTCTCTAATTAAATTTCCACCATTTTTGGTGATTTTTCAAAATCACACTATTGTTCTTGCCCGTAACTATTTTGTTGCTAATTTTACTTTTTCATAACTTCACTTTTTCACTTTCAATCATTATTCAATTCAATTCCACACATATATTCATCATTCAATCACACTTAATCGTTACATGATCTCATGTATTTTCACTTAGTCAATTTCCCGATGAACACTTTGGAATAATAACGGATACACGGTGGATTCAGCACAGAGCAACCACCCTTTGTAATCAATGATATCCGGTGGGATCAGCACATAGCAAACCACCTTATAATTGATGATACCGGTTCACATAGTAGCCTACACATAGTACTACACATGTGATCGAAGCTATCCGGTACGCATAATAGCCTGCACATAGTACTACACATGCGACCTATCATTCTGGTACACGTAGTAGCCAGCACATACCATCACTTTCACTTTCACATAATGGCCTACACACAGTCCATGCCACACATGTGATCATTTCTGTCACTTCATTCGTATCCCTTTTTATTTAGAATGTTCAATCGGGAAATTTCTCACTTTTTCTCATTTTTTCCTTTTTCACTAATCAAAGTCAATTCCTTGTCTTTCTTGACTTATAATAGCACATTTAACTTACCACTCACATTATTTAATCCAGTCCAAAAATCACATTTTGGCAAAATTATATTTTTACCCTTAAAGTTTCACAAAATTATGATTTTGCCCCTAGGCTCAGAAATTAAAATTTATTCCTTTTTCTTATATTTTATGACATGCTGAACATTTTTCCCTTCTATGGCTACATCAAATTCTCACTCTAACACTTACTTATGAACATTAGGTATTTTTACCGATTATGTCAATTTACTCGTTTTCACTTAAAATCGGTTAGGAAAAGTTATTTAACATAATTTCAAGCTTCATATTCTACCATAAAACATCAAAATAAACATATTTCACCTATGGGTATTTTTCCAAATATGAACCCTAGATTAAATTATTGCTAGAATAAGCTAAATCAAGTTACCGGGACTCCAAAAACGTAATGAACATTAAAAACGGGGCTTGGAATCACTTACTATCGAGCTTGGAAGCTTGAAAACCCTAAATATGGCTTCCCCCTTGCTGAGTTCGTTCACCATGGAGAGATGGACAAATTTTTGGCTATTTTGGCCTTTTTAATTCTTTTAATTACGAAATGACCAAAATGCCCTAACTTAAAAATTTCCTATTTAACTTATCTCTTGTCCATTTTTGTCCAACAAGTTAACCAATGGTCTAATTACCATTTAAGGACCTCCAATTTAAAATTTCATAACAATTGGACACTTCTAACATGTAGAACTTAACTTTAGCACTTTTTACAATTTAGTTCTTTTGACTAAATTGAGTGCCCAAACGTCAAAATTTTCAAACGAAATTTTCACGAAATCATTTTGTGAAATCGTAGACCGTAAAAATATAATGAAAATAATTTTTTTTCTCGTCGAATTTGTGGTCCCGAAACCACTATTTTCGACTAGCCCAAAATTCAGGCTGTTACATGTTATGTGGAAAACCACAACAGTACGAGGTAAGGATATGTCATTCTCCCCAAAAAAGATTTGTAAATATTACGGTGCCCCATACTATGAATTTGATTTTTTTTTAAATATTAATTTAACAAAATTTAAGATATCGATCTGGCAAGCATCATCAAATATTTAACTGGAAATTGAGGTGAATGGAACCTCCGCTTAGATACCAGGCTTCTAACAATTTCAATCAAGCCATAATGTTCCCGATTGCTAAAATGTGGCTACAATTTATTAGCATTAGAATTCCACTTACTCTTAATGTGTCTAATGTCAATACATTCTAAGCTATTATGTTATAAGGAATTTTACAGAAGAAACATATATGCATCAAGGAATGGATCCATTAAAATATGAAGCATTGTGTGAGTGGTTAAAAGGTCAGGATTTTCTTTCCCTACCTTATAATGACACTTTGCAAAAGCGCAGAGGTTCCAATGGAAAAAATGAGCAGCTCATGCATCCAACAAAGAGCCTAATATGCAACTCTATGTACACTCAATATGTAGAACTCCAGCGAAAGCAAATTATAGATTGGAACCAGAGGAGAAAAGAAAAGATGGATGTTCCGACCTCGATTAAATGAAAAGAAAAATCGACACCTAGACAAAAAATGGGCAAGAGCAGTAGTGAAAAATAGACAGGATGATACGATGGATGCAAGAAACAGGTTCAGTCTTTCAAGAATTTGCATGGCGGAACAACATGAGAGTACCTAATTATCCACTGGACATGTTTGAGTCGATACAGACCCATCATGGAGAGGAAGAGCAAGGGAGCGAGGAAAGAGAAAATAGCGAGGATGAAGAATGAGAACAGGAAGGAGATGACATAGATTTTAAGGAAGAGGTGGATGATTAAATCGAATTTTGAATTTTTATCACTGGATTGTGATTAATTTTGGATCATTTTAATTTTTATCATTTTAGGAGTAGGATTAACAATAGATTTTTACTTTTTTTTTTGCTTTAAGTTTTCGATGTAGGAACTCATATGAAAGAAGCACAAAAATTTTGAGCTTATAACGATCAAGGAAGGAAGCACCCACCATTAAATAATAGTATTATCACGATCAATCGAGTAACTTCTTTCCTTATCTATTTAAGCTTGCACATTAGAGACAATGTGCTATCTAAAGTATGGGGGGAGGGGGTAACATAGGAAATTTGTTTTTAATTTTTAATTTTTATTGTCAATTGTGTGCTTGAGCTTGTAGAAATACAAGTGATTGGTTAGGAGCATGTATATAGGTTTATTGTGTTTACTATAAAATTAATGTTAAATTTTCAAATATTAGACTACTAAGTTCTATATATTACACTATAATAGGTAATGAGTAATTGAATATACCAAATGGTATAGAAAATACAGGGAAACGAGCATGCTAGTATGTACGATAAATAGTTGAATTTGTGATTGCCTGAGTGATTAAATTTGTGAAAATTGAGATATCTAAGGATGAGTATATACCCAAAGCCAAAAAAGCTAACCTTATTTATCAACCTTTAGTACCTATTTTTGAGCCAGAAAACTCTTCTTTATGCACCTTCATGCAAAAACCAAGTCAAAACATTAATTTGTACTCATCCTTTTTCTTTGGTCTCGAATTGCACGAATATAGATGTTTAGCCATACATATTGAGGGTTAAGTAGATACATCACAGCAGATTTTGTAAAAATAAGTGTGAAGTAGGAAGAAAATAGTAATTATAGGTTAGTTATATGTGCAATACAAAAGAAAAAAATTCAGAAAGTAAGTCAAAACGAGTAGAAAAGGTATGTGAAAATAAAAAACATTGTGAGTGGGTTATATGAAAAAAGAAAAATGTGACAGTCACGAAAGTAGAAAAATTCAATCATTGGTGCACAAAAACTCGTGATCTAACCGTAGTTTCTATATTATGGTGTGACTTCCTATATGGACAAATAAAGAAGGTGAGAGAAGGAGAAATAAAGCGGTGAGAGCCCTATGTAACCTAGGTAAACTTATTCTTGAATTGACATTATTTTGAGCAACTACGATAACAACTGTTTGTATTCTGCTAGAATAATCAAATTACTAGTATGATTTATAGATGGATTCATATATTTGAAAACCTTAATGACTGTACACTTTGTAATATACTAAACTTAGGTGTTTAATATTAAAAGTGGTGAATCATTTATTATCATGTCAGGATTATGTGTAGTATGAAAACACCTGGTTATGTACCCTGAAAAAATTTTTTTTACTATACTTGCTCAAGGGATGTCTTTTATCTTTTATGTTTTTATTTTGCCTTGCTTGAGGATAAGCAATAAGTGTGGGGGAGTTTGATCTACCATAATTCGATGTAGAAAATTAAACTAGTTTTCATACTTAGGGAGATTAAATATGGCCATTTTCATTAGGTTTTAGTTCATTTTCTTATTTTAGTTTAAATTCAATAAAAAGTGTATTTTGAGTCTTTTATTGACCTTAAGGGCCAAATGAGGACTAAAGGCGAGCTAACATATTTAGTAAGTGTGCAAGAAACCATTCAAAGGCATAGGAACTCAAGGCTGGTCGCTATGTTCCAACACAGGAAGTTTAATGTCACAACATAAGGAGTAGAATACAAGAATTGTCATACTGCCTTCGGTTCTGCGACACAGTCAAGGATGTCATGACACACCCTAAAAGCAACCCCTAAACCAGAGCATACTGCCTTTGATGTCGCGACATAGAAACTAGGTGTCGCGACATTGGCCTTGTACAGGAAACAACTATGAGCCAGGGGCATTTTGGTCTACATAATGGAAATTAAACCACGAAAACGTCAGCTAATCTAAGGTTGAGGACAATGGCTACCCTAATTCTATAAATAGGCTCAGTTAGAACTTGTTTAATGACAACTTTTCATATTCTAAGTTTTTCTCTATAATTTTAGTTTCAGTTTTCCTTTCTTTTAGGCTTTAGGTTTATTTTCAGTTCTCTGCTCATGTTCTTCGGAGAATTTGTTTTGAAAACACGATCAAATATTTGAGGATTACTGCATTTCATTAATCGAATACAAATAGGATTCTCTAAACTCTATTCTTGATTTATTCATTATGCATATCTTTTTTTATCAAGTTTATTATGTTTATGGTTCCATGAGGAACTAATCCTTTTATGGGGGATTAACGAGTGGAAGTGTGATTGTCTAATTGTTATGTAAGGTTTTCTTAACAAATCGGCTGTTTGGAAGAGGAAGAACTTAAACCCTAGGCTTGAAAACCCTAGGAAGTCATTTAGGTGGGAGTTAACCCAAATTTTTTTTGGCATATCCATGAACACCTTAGCCCCGACTCGTTAGTTCTAGCCAACTCGTTAATTTAGTGTAAGATCGAGAGATCCTACTAAGGTAATGACTAGTTTATGGAATAGAAACTCAAAATAGGAATTAGTTATGATCACTAAAGCGAGCTAATCACCCATGTTTAATTTGATTAAGTATAGAAATTAAATTTTTGAAATCTATTTTACTTATGCAATTTTGATTCTTATTTATAGCTACGCAAAAAATTCTTTTTATGATTTGTTGTAATGTAATTCATTTGTTTTACTAATTAATTGTATTTTTTTTAGGTTAACTATATTACAACTTGACATGCATACTTGTGGACACCACCTCAATTTCATATCTTTAGTTGTAGTATTCACACTCTAAACATTACTACGTCCAGAGGTGGTCATGGAGAAGAGGAGATATGTTTGTGTAGCCTCCGGTAGGGTAGTTATATTGCAAACTATACAACTACATCACGATAAAAAATGCTATTTTGAATAAGTATGATATAAGGAGTTAATAGGGTGTATGTATGTGAATGCGACTGTATGATATCTTTATGTTTCTGAATTCTGGATACATGGCTGGCATGAGGATGGGTTTGTCTAAGTTGTGTTAAGTCGGCGTACAATATCCGCCCATGTGTTATGCAAATTGGTGTAATAAGTCTGTCTCTGTTCTGTTAACAACATTGGGCGTATTATGATCATTATATAAAAATCCTTCTGAAAGTTTTAGTATTATCATAAGTAATAGTGTGTATGGTTTCTATTTACTTTTGGGAACTCACTAAGTTCGCATGAACTTACTCCATTATCTTTTCCTCCTTAGGCGTGTTGATAGAAGGAAGGCTTTCTATTGAAGAGACTATGCTAGAGCACTGTTGCTATTGTGAGTTGTTTGTTTTGTCTTGTATCATGCATGATCTTTAAGGTTGGTGTATAAATATATTTTTGAAACTAATATGTATAACGATCTTTTATTTTGTTAATACATTTTTTTGAAGAGAACCTTCTTAATTTCAGTTCTTGGATTTGAATTATTATAATTTGTTCATGAATTTATTTATTTGTACTTATACGTCGGATGATTTGAGCAATATTTTGAACTGCCAATGATGTACATTGAAGCCTTTATAAATTAAAAGCCTATCACATGTTTTATACTCACAAATTTACAAAGTTTTACAAGCTTCCACCGAATGATTTGTATAAGAAGTAGTTTGATTTTAAGTGTGACACATCATAATCAGATCCAAGTGGTGGATCAGGTTTGGCGTGTTACATACATAGTACAACTTTGATGACTATTTGAAGTCTTTTGGGATAATTCATCAAACAAGTTGTCCAAGAACTAGTGCTTAAAACTGGGTAGTTGAAAGGAAGAATCGACATTTGCTTGAGGTAGCCAAATCTCTCATACTCACTATGAATCTTCCAAAACCATACTAGGGTGATGCAATACTTGTATTTGTTTACTTTATTAATAGAATGCCTTTAAGGGTCTTTTATTTCAAAAGTCCCTTAGAAACCATAAGATGTAGAAATAAGTATACTATTCCTTCAATAGTGTTTGGATGTGTTTGTTATGTTCACGACCGAAAGCCTGGAAAGTTGTATCCACAAGATCTTAAATGTGTGTTCATCGGGTATTATCCAACACAAAAAGGATAGAAGTGATACCACCCTCCTTCATGACTAGTTTTTGATAGATGAATATCACTTTTGAGAAATTAAGCCCTACTATGATACACACAAATCACCTCTTCAGGGAGAGAAAAATAGAAAAGAGGTGATACCCAACTTAGTAACTCTGCAAAAACTTATACCAAGAGAAAGAATGGAGGATCAAACTCTAAAAGATCAAGAAGAGGCTATTGTAGGAGAGAGAGATAGACTACTGTCGAGGGAAAGACGCTAGAAAAAAATTGTCTCGAAAATGGTTTTCTTGCCCAATAGAAAATTAGAATTTTTAAAAAAGAACCAGTTTGTGATATTTATAACAATAAAACCTTTTCCAAAATTGAACCTGTGTTTTCAACTTGACGAATCCTCGTTGATCTCGGCTTTCAACCAAACGGCCTTCTCTGCTATTCTCCTACCATGAACTACTTCGAGTATGGGCTCAAAGGAATTCGAATCAAACACAGAACCAGAAATTGTTTACTTTACTTTTAGTGGGAAAGCAAATTATCTTAATAGAAACCGATAGGATTGTTTTTCTAGAAAATAGAATTTATACTTATAAAATAAATTCTCACTATTTTCAGGGAGAATAACAATGTCTCAAAGTTGTGTGTTTAACCTTACCAGTGCTATCTATTTATAAGGAGAAGAGGTGAAACCCTTGTTGAATTGTAGAAGTCTATTTAAATAGCAAAATAAACTCCTAGTTTAACTAGGATTAGGTGGGGTAGCCACCCTAGTTAAACAAACTACGGTTTGTCGTCCCTAACATTAAACATGAGGGGATTTTGGGCCTCTCCCATATTAGGTCCAATTCCAAGTACTTCTTGGACTTTTAACCCAGTACTTTATAATTCAATCCAACCCAGTATATGTTTTTTTTCTATTTCACAAAATAAACATTTTAAATTAATTTAAAGTAATTATTTTCCCAATTAAATAGTTTTCTCAACCCAATTTTAATTCCGGTAAAATCATGACAACTTTACCGTAAAACAATCTATGAGAAAATATATTTAATTTTTCTAAATTCAATGGATTCACCATGAAGAATAAATTTATTTCCATTTTTGAACTTAAATTATTTAATTGATGAATGAAATAATAATTCAAAAAACCATAAATTCATTTTCGAGGTCATTTCCATTTAAAGAAAACCACATTCATTTCCAAATGTTTCCCATTTCTTTAACATTGCCATTTCCATCTATTTATTTTCATTTGATTCAACATGCAATTCATTTCTAGTTCTAATGAGCTAGCGACGAGACCTATTGGACATGTGCGATTACGACTCAAATGATTTATAGTTAAGTTCTTATAACATCTTGCCCGGCGAAACCTTAGTGATTGAATATTGTTTATAGAATTAACGCATTTAGAGTAAGTTCTGAGTGGGTAAGGTATTGAACTTGTCTAAGTATAAGAATTCTTTGAGTCCACCTTCGGGCGAAGTCTGCATTAGGCGAGCTTGGTGTTTGGGTAGGCTCTTCAGAAGAGTATACACCACCCCAACTGTTAGATGAACGTTAGGCCTTTAGTGTTAAGGCCTTAATTTGAAAAGAACCATATACTCTATTATTATTTTATTACCCTGGTTGGACAAACTAGTTAGACGAACGAGAATTTGCTTAGTATAAGAATAAGTTTTTGTAGCCTATCAGACCCGCATTTATGAAGAGAAAAAAGTGCTTAATCACAAGGAACGAGGGGTTTAGAGGGAAATCAGACTTATCCACTAAGTTTTCCTTTCGTGTAAGTTTTTTTAAAGTAAGTTTTTGGCTTCTTGAGCAAGCTTTATGCTTTCTTTGGCAACCATATTTTTCTTCTAAAACATTCTTTGAAATTTTCTCTTGGAAAATCCTAGATTTAAGACTTGCTTGAAGATTTTGGGTTTGTTGTACTTAGCCAACTCCACCATTGTTTGGTGCCTGTAAATATTGATGAAGCTCAAGTTATTTTCATGGTTATGTATAGGGCCCTAAGGTTGTATGCTTTAGGGTCAGTGTTAGGTGTAAGGGAAGAAACTTTCAGATTCTGAGTTTCCTGTTAATGTTCTTGTGAACTTGTTTAGTTTTCTAGTATAATGAACTAATAAGTATAACTATTTATTCTATAACTCAAGATACTCTTGAGGGCTCCCGTGATAATGCCAGAGGTCTTACTGTTTGAACATTTCTGCATCTTCTGGTGAATTCCTTCTTGCTTCCCTGTGTGTGTATAATGTTCTCATTTATGTTTGATTAAGGTAAGCATTCTTATCCTATAAGTGATATGTTTGTGTATGGGTAATAAATGTTTATGGTTATAAGTATGATGGTTGTCTATGTAAATGGAGTAAGGACCTATCTTCGTGTTTAAGCCACCACCCATTGTTTTTGGAATGAACACTATGAATCAAGTTATAAAATGAAATCATGGTGATGCCTTCAATGGAATGAGCATTGAACAAGCATATGGAAATACATGAAATGTAGCTTCAGTAGGGCAAGATATTTTGCAAACCAGATTGGCAAATCATGATGAAACCAATTAAATGAATGCTAAGGCTTGATCATGGATTTGGGTGTGGCTAGCATGAAGAAGGTTGTCTGTAAGGTTGCATAGGAGTAGTGTATGCACCAAAGGAATAATGTTTGTATAAAGTTTGTTCTGTTTGGTACGCGTTAATGGGTGAATTGTATGACTTATTGAGTTAGAAAGGTGTATTGTTATTATATATAGCTATTATGATGTTTACTCTAGAACTCACTAAGTTCTTTAAACTTATTTAGTTACCTTTCCTTCTTAGGATCATCGACAAAGTAAAGGACATCTTTTGCTGTGAGGCTTCTAAGTATTTTGTATTATGCATGACATAAGGGTGGTGTCAAGATGGTGTCTTTTTGAAGAATGAATTTTGTATTTTAGAGCTATTTTTTGCAACCATTAATTAAATGAAACCTTAGTGAAGTGATTATGCTTTCACAAAATATCTAATTACTTACTTTGAAGGATTAATGTTTTTTCTAATTATATGTTTATGTATACGAAATTGTAGTTAAATTGTGATTTAAGCCCGAAATGGTTTTAAAAGCTTCTAGTGGAGCTTCTATGTTTTTTTTCTTGGAAATGTATAACCCTCTTTACCCTTAAATTCACAAATGATTTACAATTCATATGTGTTTGGAACTGTATCTTTATGAAGATCACGCCTGTACAAGTTTAAGGCAAAAGATTTTAAGGCAGTGACGTGCCAATCCTGTGTCCTCCTTAAGCATCGAGTTTGGGGTGTTACAGTTTCAACTTTTCTCCTATTAATTATAAACTCATCTAGTCACGAAGACATTCACTATAGTATCATGACTATGATCTCCCTAATGGCATACCATTACGAAAGCAACTCGATCAGTACTTGTCCAACCTCATAGAATATCCTTAATATCTTTGGGATAATGTCCTTTCTCCCAATATGATTCTATTTCATCTCATGATAACCATTACATCTTCTTTCATGAAAATTCAATTACTATCAAATAGTAATCAAGTCATTCATCATAAAGACAAACGACTTGTGGCAACATTTACTTTTCATAAACCATGAAATTCCAATGAGAGGATATCATTTACCCATATCTTGAGCTATGAATTCCATTTTTGTGAATGACACTATGACCTGATGTCAAATGTAGTAATTATTTTACTATATTTCTGCACTTAAAGAGCTTGTTTTCTAGCTTTTTTTAGTATTTATTATTGCATTTCTAGTATTTAGTAGTTAGTATTAAATATTAGTAAAATAACACATATTTGAGTGTTAGTGACCTATTACACCGAAATGGGCTTTAGGTAGTTCTAATTTTTTTAATTTGAGTGTGTAATATGCTGAATTTATGGCCTAATGGATGAGTGTTCCACAAGCTTCTTTAGTCGCTAAAAGATTAAACAGACCTAAGAGCCCATAGAAAGCATGCTATGTTGTCCCATGCAATGTCTATGGCATGACATAAGCTTAACATGGAGCCAAAGTCCTTTAGGGTTAATTTTGTTCGTAAAATTAAACTAGTAAGAAAACCTAGGACGTACTAAAAACCTAATCTAGGTTGCTAACACTTCTATAAATAAGACCTTAGGGGTTTGATGTAACTAAGTCATCTTAGACACATCCAAAAACCCTCATAGTTTAGGAGTAGGATTTACATTGAGTTTTCTTTTATTTTCTTAAATGCTTTGTCTTTTCTCTTAGAATTGATTTCAATCCAAGATTTCTTTTATCCAATCGAAGTTATTTAGTTTATTTTTCTTTGTAAGCAATGGGATTCATTTTCCCAATCAAGAGACTCACTATCCCGCTCTTAATCAATACAAATCAGGATTATTATATATCTCTTGTCTCTTTCAATTTAGTTGTGTTATTTACATGTTTATATCAATTGAGTTTGAGATTATGAATACCATGAGTAGCTAATTCCCTTAGGGGAGATTAATAAGTAGATGGGGGAGTGATTAACAGAGGATTAATGGTTTCTTACATAATTAGTTGGTATAAATTACACGTTTTAAACCCTAGGCTTAGCAACCCTAGGAAGTAATCAAAGGTTATAAACGAGGCCAAGAGAAAATTTTGTTGAGTAAATAGTAATTTATCCTGGTTCAAAAAGTGAGGTTGGGAAATAAGCAAGTACCAATCAATTAATTAATCAGTTAGAGGCTGGGAGGTAATAATTGATTAGTTAATAACTAATTCACCCTAAAACTCTAATCTGAAGTTAATTACAACCCCTAAAATGAGTTAATCTTCCTGATTGGTTTAATTAGTCTTAATAAGTGTATTAAAATGTTGTCTGAATATACATGCTTTAATATTTTCTGAATAGGTGTATTAAATTTCTATATGAAATTACATGGTTAGATATTATTTGGATTAGTGTGTGTAATTGCTAATCGGGTTTGTTTGCTTGTTTTACTGTCCAAATATGGTTGGTTAATGTCTGAAATTTCCTTGAGAATTTAGTTATTACTACTTGTTATGATGTCCATTTGTGACTGAATATGGTACGGATTCTTTTGTCTTGATAGTTCGATTAACTTCTATCTGTTTAAGCTGTCTGAATGAGGCATAAAAGCTTTCTGATTTTTTATTTAAAATATCCAAATATTGTGTCATTGGTGTTGTCCAAATCAGCTTTTATAAAAGACAGATTACAGAAATTAAGTTGTACGGCATGCGTTCTTTTCCGAACAACCCCTTATATATAAATTTCAACATATGTATGAATTGTTGTACTTATATATTTATCGTGTTGATTGTATTGGGTGAGTAGAATGAAATGCTGTACAAGAAAGAACTTGATTATATTGAATTGCAAATTGTTGTTGAGACAACCATTGGGTAGGTGAATTATTTGAGCTATAATGTCAGTTATTACTAAATGTTATTATGAGACAGTTGAAATATGAGGGGAGATTGAAATGGTAGAAAATCAAAGCGTAAAGGGTGCTTGTAGAATGATACATTTATTTTCTTCTAAGCTCTAGTATTTGATAGTGCATGAAAACAATAATTGGGATGGTATTAGTCCATGGATTTCAAAGATACGATGGGTGGAAATGGGATTTTAATATTGTGCAATGTGATGTAATTGTGGCCTTGCAGAGGTTCGACAGATTTGCAAGGTTGATTGTTGTACTAAGATAGGAGGTTAAATTAAATCGAGGAATAGTTTATGGATCACATGCAAAAATGGTAGATTGTATCTTCTTTCTATATTTAAACGTTCGCTAAGTGGATGAAATGCTTTGTGTCATTCAATTCATGTTTAGAACTTGATAAATATTCGATTAAAATTTCGTTTTCATTTACCCGTTTAATTGTAAAACTTAATAAAATGCTGAAATTATATTATTCAATGCAATAGTTGGTTGTGATAAACTCTAATAAACTTGAACTCATTTGGGTTCTTCTCTTGTTCCTACTTTTAGGTACAACAACCTACTCTAGGTTTTTGAAGTGACTTAACAAGATCGTGGGCATCTTCTTCTTTCGTAATCCCTTACTTTTTTTATTAATTTGTAACATGTATATACTTTTATGCCGGAGTGGCTTATGAAAATTGTATATAGACAAACCGTTGAATTAACATAGTTAAAATACTTAGGGTTGCAATATGGTAATGCCTATTTTGAAATTTCACATTTCTATCATGAAATTTATATTGAACCACTGCTTGATAATTAAACAAAGTCAGAATTTAAAATCATCTTTTGGACCAAACCATCCATTTCTGTTACTTTTGCATATGGAATGTTTATATCAAGTTAACATTTTTAAACCCACCCAAATTGACAGATGGATGAAGTCACTTGCATTCTTTTATTATTAGTTGTTTTTCGATTTTGTATTTGGGTTGTCGGTCATCCAGTTTACTTCTAGTTTGTTACATAAAATTTTTAATCATTGCTTGGTGTCACGATACTACCTTTTGAATGGTAATAATGTGGCTCTAGAGTCTAGTGTTGCAACAACACTCATTTTTGTGACGCTGTAGTCATCCTTCTTCTTTTAAGCTCGAAAATAGTGTCCTACACACTAAATGAAGTCGTTAAATCATCCCTAGGCTTGTAGTAGCCCATTAGGTCATGAAATTATTCAAAATTGCTTAAAAATTCTTATTTTTCATAAATTAAAACCTAAGATCATAAAAATTGAAAAAAAATATAAATACTCAAAAACAAGCTCGTTAAGTGCCGAAAAGACCTTTATCTACCACAACGAATTGTGCTAGATCAGCAACTACTATCAAATACGTTGTAAACAAATCATACAAACATTTAATAAGTCATAAACACATAGACAAAATGATATACAATTAATTTCGAGCCTGGCTTATGAAAACCCTTTTTGTTGGCTCGACCATGAAATATGACCAAATTGCAACATTTTCAAATTTAAGAACAAGTATCGATGTCAAGTCGAGCTTTGATATTTGGAAGAATTGAATAAAAATATATAGTATCGATACTCCACATAAAGTATCGATACCTTTCTCAAATTATTAATACTTTATCTTGATATCGATAGCTCATAATTTAAGGTCCAAAATCTACACTTGGTACATATTTCATACCAAACCTTTAACCAAACCATACCAAAACATTCCAAACATACTTAAACGACACCAAGGGATGTTCAAAACATACTTAAACAACAATTTACCTCTTCACAACCAATATCAATAATTCAATCATCATTTAAATTACCATTTTCACATACCAAGATCTTCACTAAAACATTAACCATATACAACTTTATTTCATACTAAAACACATCTTAAAAGTACCAATTCACCTCTCTAAGCATTCCAAACATGGTCAAAACAAACCTATGTCAACATGGTACTAATAATGCATACCATATTACCATTCCAACTTGTATAATTCTAGCACAACATCTATCAATATTAAAACATATATTCAAATTATACCAACTTCCATTTGCCAACTTTGCATAATATAATTATAGGCCATATTAACTTCTAATTCAAACATTTGAACATAGCAAAATATAAAAGGACCCTCCTAGGTACATGTCACCAAACTAACAAAAGAACTTCACCAACTTAGTTGAGTTTGAGATTTTGTTTAGATGTTGAAGTTGATAATCAGGATCTAACACTTAACCTAACCTTCACATAAAAAACAAAGTCATACGCGGAGTATAAACTCAGTGATATTTCTACAATTCAAATATATATAAGATTAGCATTAACAAAATTTATCCTAAGAAACATGTATAACTATATTGACATTTCTACTATGAACTTATAACTTGGAGTTACCAAGTTTTATATCTTCAGTATGAACATTTTAAGTGTACGAAACTAACACCTTCATCCCACTTCAATACAATCTATATAGATATTTCATTATGCTTATAATTCATTTCTTTCTAGAGACTTCCAACTTGCTTGAATCTATTTCGACCCCAGGGCTCGATTTCATTTGATTCACTTACTCTATCATCTGATTACAACAATTCAATTGCATTTAATCAAAAAACACATTGATATAATCTTGTTAAACTGATTCAGATTTTCAAGACGGATACTAGGATTAATCAATCTGCATCTCAAATTGGTATCGCAATGTATCATTGACTAACCCGAAGTATAGACCTGTACATTTAATAGAATGACCAATTTGAAATATCATCACATATTTCAATTCACATCCCATTATTCTCAATTCAACATCAATTCATCATGTAATTTAATATATTTCATCTCAATTTCACACCATTTCCTATATTTGTTAAGTCGTGCAACATTCTATTCTATTCAATTTAGTCCTTATCTAAATATTCAGTTCCGACCACAACATTTCATTCAATGATTATTAATAGCTTACCTCAATATCATATAATGCAGTATATCATGAATGTGCAGTAACTAAATAGGTTTCGAGTCATAGAAAAAGAAATTGAAAGCTCGTGCCGCTCGTCGTTGACTCTCACCTTTCCTTTCCCTTTCGATGATATTACGTTGTTTTTAGCTATGAATAATAATTCAGTAATTGTATAATATCAAATCACATTCAATTACAAAGTCATACATATATTACAAATTATTTAATTTAATCCCTAAAACCAATATAGTCATATCTTTCAAATTTGAGCTTTGATTTTAAAATTGATCTCAATTACATTCTTCTATAGCCCTTGCTTTCTATAATTTTATAATATTACACTAATTTCAAAATTTATGCATTTTAGTCCTTATGTTCAAAATTAACAATTAAATTTTACAACTTAGTTTTTTAATATCTAAGCTTAAAATCTAACAAATTAACACCAATTTTATCAAGTATTCATCAATGGAAACTTTTAAAACTTTAAAAATTTACAAATTGGTACATGGACTAGCTAAATCAAGCTCCCAGAGCCTAAAAATAAATATTACAAAAAATAACTAAATTAAAAATATCAATTTTATATCAAGAGTTTGAAGCTTGGAACACTCTTTTCTTTCCTTTGGTTTCTTCGGGTGGAGAAGAAAAGATGAGCAAAATGTTACTTTTCCTTTTAGTTTTGTGGCTTATATACATAATATTTAATTAATCGAATTTAACTTAATAAATCTTAATTAAGTTAATATTAACTATAATTAATCAATTTAGTGGATGAAAAACAACACCCACCACCATTTGAAACTTTTAAAGTGGTTCAAATTGTTCATTTGGTCCTCTGATTAATTAAAAAATTATAACGATTAACTTTTATACCTTTTACAATTTAGTCATTATATTTTAATTAAATATCCAATTGAAAAATTAAGGGAATAAACTTTAATTAACCTTTATACTAATAATATAAATATTAAATAATAATATTTACGGGCTCAAACATTGAAAATAGGGTTTCAAAATCGTCTTTTTCAGAACCACTGAAAATCGAATTGTTACACTAATGGTCCCCATTAAATCAACCATCCACTAACATATATTTTAGCATGGTCTAATTGATATTTTAGGCCATTATTTAATTGCGGGTTAAGTCCTTAATTCATTTTCTAATTAAAAATCTATAGTGATTAGACTTTACAATTTAGTCTCTGAACCCTAATTAACTATCAATTTGACAAAATTATTTATCCAAAATTCAATTCACCTATAACATATCTTCGTAAATATTTTTATTAAATATTTATGAGCTCGGCTTAAGAATGAGATCCCGAAACTGCATTTTTCGACACCCCTAAAAACTAGGTCATTATAATTTTCCTCCCCTTTAAGAAATTTTGTCCTCGAAATTTATCTGGAAAGGGTGGGAATACTGGGATTTCATTTTCAAATCAAATTAACTCATTTTTTATCCTTTCTTATCGGTCCTTAGACTCGTTTAATTGTACTGCATAGTCTTTTGCATGTTATCGATATTCATATATTGCAATTTATATTCGAATTATCAAATCACAATATCAATTCAAATCATATTCCCTTAAATCTATTCACATATTATTAATTTATTAACTTAGTTCAGACTCAAACCAGATACATAGATTAACCAACTTATATCTCAATCTAGCGTTATAATACATCATTAGATAAAACCAACTTGATCTGCGACCCGTGAAACATACCTATTGTATCCCTCGTTAAAACATTCTCCATACGAAAAGGATGACTCTCAATGTAGATTGGTCTATCATTCTTTGACAAATTAATCATACAGCCTGCAGCAATATTTGTTTTGCTATAAATATGGTCAATATGTTCAAAAATAAAATGCATAATAACTTCTTTTTTTGGATTACACAAAAAAGTTACTTTAGTTTTTTTCTTTTTCTTTGTTTGATTTTGTTTTTATTTTTTTCAAATTATTTAAAATTAAATGAAATGTATTATGAATTTTAAATAATTCAAAATAAATAAAAATGATTTTTTAAAGTCGAAAAATTCAAAATTCAAAATATATTTTCTTTGCAATATTTTTAATTATTCTTAATAATACTTATAAAATTTTAAAAAATTTGAAAATCCAAAATTATAAAAAATATAAAAAATAAGAAAAAAATTATAAAATATTTTCTAAACTTTTATTTGAAAACCATCATTAATCTAACCCAAACCCTAATCATTTTCAGTCATCGTCTGCTACTCATCTTTATTTTCTCAACTCTCATTTACAACCATCATGAATCGTAACTCGAGTCTCCCGACACCTTCACTTATAGTTTGTTACCCATTATTAAAGCCATTTCTTAACCACCAAAGCATTAGGCATCTCTATGATACCCGTAAAACAGTGAGATTGCAGAGTTTCAACGTCATTATGGTTCTTCTCTAATTTTTTTTCGAGGGTTTTCTCTTGATATCCTAAGGAGAGATTTGAGTTCGTCGTGAGCACGGGTTTCTGATGGAAGCGCCAGAAAAAGAGCATGGTGGCAGTAGTGATGGTAATGTAGGTGGTTTTGAGCAGAGGTGTTAACTTTTGGAGGAGCGAAAGCTTTGGCCTTTAGGGCTCATAGAACAAATCAGAGGACGATAGAACCCTGGTGGAGGATAATTAGAATGGTGATGAAGATGAAGACTATGTCTCGAAGAAAAGAAAGGATTGTTGAGTAATATTTTGCTTGTGTCTTATTGATATGAGTATCTAGGTATTTATACATATTGTTACTGGTACTATTATAGCTCATGATAGGGCCCCACTATATTGTCTTGACTCTGATGCCTCCAGTACTAACATTCTCTATCCTTAGTACTAACATTCTCTACGAACTCCAGGTTTGTTGGGCACGTGTCTATAGAGCATGTAATCCTTTCTGCTCTTGGGGCTAGCCTTCTAGGCGAGCTCTGTACCTATTGGACACGTGTCTAGGTGGCCTGCAAAATACGTGGCACTTTCTATGAGTTCCTTGGCCACAACCAGAATGAGACTACGATCTTTCCTAGGTCCCCACGAGCTACTTCTACAAGCTGTACATATGATCCTACCCTATGAGCTCACGCAAGGTTCTTACGAGATGGGTCTATAACCTTGCCTTACAATCTAGTTTGCCTTGTTGTCCTCTCATGGTCAAGTCACGGGTCAGAGGCTCGATTCTTTTTTAGGATTCGGGTCTCAAGTTATTGACGTATAATAATCTCCTCCCCCTTAAAATGGCCTAACGGGTGTCTTAAAGTGGTGTTCCTTAGGTCCATCATATCAGTATTGAATCCAGCTTGCTAGGTATGCTTGCTAGCGGTTATTGCATGTGCATATTTGGTCGTTCAAAATTGAACAATTTTCATGCATTCGTATATGGGCCGTTGATTTTTTTCGGTCACACGAATTGTCTAAGAGGTGGGAAAAGAACTTATTCTTTAAAAAGATGTCATTGGAAACCCTAAATGCTTCATCTTTAGCATTTCCTACAATCAAGACAAAGTTAATTTCTAAAAACCTTGCTTTTTCTTTCAAAATTTATGTTTTCTTCTTTTACTTGAGTTATGGTGAAGATGAGGGGCATCGACAATCATATAGTTCAATCCCATTCGTCACGAGAACGGTCGTCTCTAGTTCTGGTGATGGATAAACTCTACTCCTGCACCGTCAAGTTGAAGGAATTGTGACGATTGTTGGTCATCCCGGGAATAAAACTTCTTAATTTCATACACGAGTTCTCCATTCCAGAGGGGCCGCATCGGTTGTGTGAAACCACTGAAGATAGCTTCCTGCTCCCTTTCCATGCACTTGAGGCTGGGTTTCACCTGCCATTATATCCCTTCTTTTGTAGTCTACTCAAAGAATACAATGTTGCCCTCGGTTAGCTCTGGGGCTTCACCTAGTGAATAGCCACAACATATTTTATTGATTGCTCTCGGCGTGGCAAGGTTCCCTTGCTCGCGGTTTTTTAGCATCTATATCAGTTGAAAGGCTATAATTGGGAGAACTCGTCGGGGTTTTATTATTTCTCTCCTTGTAAGAAGGTGAAGACTATTATTGTGAATTATTGCTTGAACCTTCATCTAAATCGAGGGAGGTATATCCAAATTTACAGCAAACTTGGCGAGGACTTTGGGTTCCCGATAAGGTGGTCTTCACAGATTAAGATATGTGCTCGTTGCCCCCATTCAGTTTCATAGACTTCGCACTGGGTGCCTATTGGTTTTGGAAGATCTAATCACGACGAGGAATGTCTTCTAGTACTGTTTGAAGTGTAATAGCTCCAACAGGTGGAGACCTGATGATAGCGAGGAGGTCACTCATTCTGTCAGTGCACTATTTAAGCGGCACACGTGGCCTCATGACTCTTTTAATAAGTTAGGCCTCATATTGATGGGACGCACAGAAGAATCAAAAAATTTTTCTACCACTTCTGTGAGATAAAGCTACGCCTGTTTGCTCTTGCGGAGTCCTCGTGTGGGGAAGGTGGTAGTCAACAGGTTAATTTGTTAGCTGCTCCTATTGATTACAGGGTTATTGTTGGTACAAGGATTGATTAGGGCTCCAAAGATACTTCATGTGGGACCAATATCATTTTTTGCGAGCTCAACGAGGCCATGGACATTGATTCGTTGGTTACTGAGGCACGCAAGAAGGGTAAGACCACCATGGGGTTGTGCGCATTTGTTCTGCAAGTGAGGAGAAGAGGAACAGTGTACAGTTAGAGCGTCGGAGTAAAAAAAGGTCAGCTCTTATTGGTGTTATTGCCACCGTTGTTGGAACTTCAAGTCCTCGTAATTCTCCACGGGCGAGCTCTCCATCTATTTCCCCTGTGAGCTTGCCAATTTCTGTTGACGAAGATACCCCTCCAGTTCTCTCTCGAGGCTCTCATTCTATACCTATCATTGAGGAAGTACCCGCCGGGGTTAGTAGGGGTTCAAATACGTGGCATGGGGACTAAAACTCACAAGGCCCCTCGGCAATGAGTCTTTCCTCGTCTCTACGATTCTTACTGTCTGAAGCCAACATGGTTGGATTGAAATATGAAGAAGCTCATCAGAAGGAGCTCGCAGAGATTAAGAAAAAGTTGGCAAGATCTCTTGAGCAGTGCAATAAGATGATGGAGGAGAACGAGATTATCAATAAAGCAAAACAAAGATCTCAAGGAGTGCCTGTCCATAATGGAGGTTAAAGCTGAGGGGTTAGAGCACGAGTTGATCACTGAAAGGGAGAGCAATAAAGCTCTACAGGCTGAGCTAGATGGGGCTACAAAAGAGCATACAATCGGAAAAGATAGGATTATCTGGGAGTGCCACGATCAAGTGGATAGCAAGATCAGGGAGTAGTTTTAGGTCTTAGAGGATTTTAAGAAGAAGACATCTTAGAATGTTGTAAGTTCTATTTCATAGCTACAGTTGAATACACTGCTCCATGCCCATGTCGCTACTGGTTCTTTTGATGTTCGCAAATTGGATTTCTGTGCTCTCGTAAGGGCGGATATGAGCAAGCTGGGTTTTGATGTGTTATGCCCCTCGGGTGCTACATAGGATTCCTTCATGTCGACTTGGAAGAATTCTCCAGATTCCTACAAACAATGATGTTTCCCCTACTGATGACACGAACCAAGGTGTTGATGGGGAAAATGAAGGCAATGTATTTTAAGTATATTGTGCATGTTGTAATTTATTTTCTTATTGAAATGAGGGTTTACTGTTTGAGGAAATTTGTCTTTTCTGATCTTGTTATACTTGTCATATATTTATATCATTATAAAGGCTTTAAGTAAAATCTTCAAAAATCATCAACTATGAATGTGGATCTGCGAGCTATTTTGTACTTGGGAAAATTTTCTAAAAAAATAAGCTGGGAATGTGCATCCGTGAGTTTTTTTATATTTATAAAATTTTAGAGGATGGTAAGGCTGTGAGATTTTCACTCTAGCTAATTATGTTCAGGGTTACGATTCTTCACCTACTAGCTTTAATCTGGTATCTGGGAGCTTTGCCCTCGCTAACTGTGTTAGAGGCTGCGGCTTTTTGCTTGGGAGCCTTAACATGATAGATGGGAGCTTTGCTCTCGCTAATTGTGTTGGAGGCTCCGGCTCTTCACCTACAAGCCTTATTAAGACAGTTGGAAGGTTTACTCTCACTAACTATGTTAGAGGCTACGACTTTTTGCCCACGAGCTTTAATATGATAGCTGGGAGCTTTGCTCTCACTAACTGTGTTGGAAGCTGCAGCTCTTCGCTCGCGAGCCTTAATATGACAGCTGGGAGCTTTGCTCTCGCTAACTGTGTTGTAGGCTACAGCTTTTCGCCCGCAAGCCTTAATGTGACAGTTGGGGGTTTTGCTCTCGCTAAATGTGTTGGAGGCTGTGGCTTTTTGCCTGTGAGCCTTAATATGATAGTTGGGAGCTTTACTCTCGCTAACTGTATTGAAGGCTGTGGCTCTTCACTCGCGAGACTTAATATGATAGTTGGGAGCTTTTCTCTCGCTAATTGTGTTAAAGGCTGCTACTCTTCACCCGTGAGCCTTAATATGACAAAAAAATTTATTGGAAAAATATTTTTATTCGTAGGATAAGGAGTCATACATAGTATTTTTTGAGATGTAGGGCATTCTAGGTTCGTGGTACAATTATGCCTTCCATTCTTACTAATTTATATGCTTCATAACCTATCTTTTCTATCCCTTTGTATGAACCTTCCCAATTTGGAGCCATTTTTCCTCGTTAGGAGGTAGATAGGTTAGCTTCGGTGTTTCTTAAGACAAGGTCACCCACTTGAAACTGCTTGTTCCTAACCTTGGAGTTATAGTAGCGACCTACTTGTTGGGCGCATGTTGCATTTCTAATTTCATTTGTTTTTCTGAGTTCATTGATTAGATCGAGGTTTAGCCTGAGGGCTTATTAATTAGATTCCTCATCGAAGTGTTGTGTTCTATGTGACCTTAAACCAATCTCCGCAGGGATTACAGCTTCTACACTATAGACGAGAGAAAAAATTATTGCTCTCGTCGCAGTGTAAGGTGTAGTTCGCAAGGCCCATAAAATTCCTTGTAGCTCTTTCAGCCAAACTCCCTTAGCTTTGCCCACTTTTTTCTTGAGGGCTGTCAAGATTTTTTTGTTCATAGCTTCCACTTATCTATTGGTCTATGGAGTTTTTACCAGACTTTGAACTAGAGCTATTTGAAGGTTAGTGCAAAATTGCTTGAATTTTCCATGGAATTGCATGCCGTTGTTTGTGATAATTGTGTGAGGTATCCCAAATTTGCAGACAATTGACTTCCATAGGAAAGACTCCATCTACTTTTCTGTGGTGGTCACTAAAGCTTTAGCTTTGATCCACTTGGTGAAGTAGTCCACAACCACTACTATGAATTTATTTTGTGCTATGGCTATAGGGAAGGGACCAAGGATATCGACCCCCCAAGTTGAAAAAGGCCAATGACCTAACATGATCTGAAGGGGCTCTGCTGGTTGCCGCTATATTTTAGCGTTCCTTTGGCAAGAATCATATTTTTGAACTAACTGATGGGCGTCTTCCTGTACGGTAGGCCAGTAGTATCTGTGTCTAAAGATCTTCTGTGCTAGCAGTCTACCTTCTAAGTGGTCACCATAAATTCCTTCGTGGATCTCTCTCATAATGTATTCGGCTTCAGTTGTTGTCAGGCACCGCAACAGTGGGTGTGAAAACCCTTTTCTATACAACTGGAATGATGGAAATGTGCAAGTGTACACAATCGCAACAAGTAATAAAGTGACAAGTAAATGCCGAGTTATCGTACCCACAAGGGCTGTGAAAAGAATTATTTATGAATGCAATTAAAAACACTTTAGTGAAGAAAATTATTTTGATTTGAGGAGGTGATTAAAAACTAAGATTTTAACTAAGTAAAATAAATAAAAATAAAATAAAAGTTCCAATGCAATATTTCAAAAGATGATTTTAATCAAGATGACATAATTGTGTTAGATTAATTACATTTCTTAACTTAGAATTATTAAACTCATGTTCATGTTGTTACGAATAAATTCACGGCAACTCGGTAATTTGCTAACTTATGAACATACTCACCTACAAAAATTTATTTATATCTTGACAATCTCTCTATGTCAATTCAACCGATTAAACAAATTTTAAGAAGCAAATGTGTTAATGCACATACATACTTATGAAATTAAAAAATCTCTTGTACATATCTCTATGCCAATTCAAACAATTAATTTAATCTCATAAGCACATATAAGATTACGTGAGGTAACAATGTACTAATAAATTCAAACAATTAAATTTCTTAACTTAGAATTATTAAACTCATGTTCATGTTGTTACGAATAAATTCATGGCGACTCGATAATTTGCTAACTTATGAACATACTCACCTACAAAAATCTATTTATCTCTTGACTATATCTCTATGTCAATTCAACTGATTAAACAAATTTTAAGAAGCAAATGTGTTAATGCACATACATACTTTTGAAATTAAAATAATCTCTTGTACATATCTCTATGCCAATTCAAATAATTAATTCAATCTCATAAGCACATATAAGATTACGTGAGGTAACAATGTATCGTTAGATACCGTTGCTAATTTAACCCTCAGCTACCTTAGATGATTAAACATGAACTTATTAAGTATCGTGTCAATTAATTACAATTTCAATCCATTTAAATAATTAATTCATTAATTACCTTACTGTAACACCCCATACTCGGCCTAGAAGTTAAGCCCGAATCTGGCGTGTCACATTGAAGTGTTTTTCGAAAACCATGTTTTCATTGGAAACCCTTCTTGAAATTTCAAACTTCTTGTTATTTAAAACTTGTACAAAACCTCAGTTCACGTTTGTTTATTTTCAATCGAGGTTTATTATAGAAAAGTTGTTACCTTCAAAACCATAATGTTGCAGAAGCCTAATTTAAAACAAATGACTTACGAAAATGTGATATTTTAGAAATTGAGTTGCGAAAACGTAGTGTTAGAAAATAGTTATTGTTTTGGAAAATCGTGTTCTACTTCTAGCAGATATAAATCACAATCACATCAAATCCCAAATTTAAAATCCAGAAATTATAGAGGCCTTATTACAACCCGAATCAACATCAAAGTGCTTCAGTAAATGAGCAAAATAAAATAAAACATGTGCAGTTGTGTGGCCCTCTCTGAGTCCCTCGCAGGTCTGAACCGTCTAACGCTGGGGATTACCTGAAAGGTTAAAAATTGGGTGATTTTATGAAAATTCAGTGTGTAATCCCCTCATTAAAGAAATTGAATCAGACTAGGCCTGAGCCCTTAACAGTAACAGTATCAGTGTGGGCCTTAGCCCATTACGATAACGATGGCAAATGGCCTTAGCCCCCATCAGCCTCGGTTCGGCCCGAGCCCAAATCAAATGGCATATATCACATTTATCTGGGCCTAAGCCCATCTCAATATTAGAATCAGAATATGCAATGCATAAATATCCATACTAACCCTGCACTCCATCTCCTGTCCAACCCTACACTCTTGTGGGGATTAAATCGACCCACCCATCCCTACACTCCTTATGTAGCACCGGTTGCGGCACTAACCAATATTGCAGTAGAGCTGCCAATCACATAATCGACTTATAGCCATTGGTGGGTCCACAGTCGTCTCATGCGACCCGTGCGACCTTCACATATCAATCACTTCCTCCAATACAAGATACCAACGCCATGCAGTATGTCGTGTATGCAGTATGCCATGCTCAGAATCAGTCATATATACATCATAGAACAAGTCGGTCATACACATATTTCAATTCCTAGGGGTATAACAGTTATATTACCCTTCAGAGGTATTTCGGTAATTTTACCCTTCGAGGGTATTTCGATAATTTTACCCATCGGGGGCATTTCGATAATTTTACCCATCAAAGGTATTTCGATAATTTTACCCATCGAGGGTATTTCGGTCATTTTACCCATCGAGGGTATTTCGGTCATTTTACCCATCGAGGGTATTTCAGTCATTTTACCCATCGAGGGTATTTTAGTAATTTTATAGGCCCATTTCGGCCTAAGCCCATGATAACGCTCATGGGGGCCTCTATAGTCCCACACTGGGTTTTGTGGCCTCAGTTTACCACTCGAGCATTCGCACCCAGCGCCGTCTTTTTCGGCTTTTCGGCTTTTGCTGATTAGCAGTCAGATCAGGGTGTGTACACACCTGTTTGCGAACACTTGCCAAAAACTCTTAAGCACCAACCTATATTCATTCCAACCTTCAGTTAGTGAACTGACGAATCAAGTTAACCACTTCTTAACTTTTAGCCCAAAAATACCACATTACCTTAATTAAATGAGGGTGGCTTAATCCTCTAAGATCGTTAAGCCAAATTTGATCACAAGCATTGTCGAGAATCTGGATTATAAACAGATTTTGTTAGCCAGGGTTGATTGAAAATGTGGCTAAATCCACGAATACCATCTTCTCAACCAAAAGAATATTCGGCCTTTAGAAAAGTTTAAAGAAACCAAATTTTAATGGAAAGAAGGAATGCAACTAAAGGTAGAGTGTTTCTCCTGTCTGAGGTGACTTCAATAGTGGAAGGGGAGATATTGTTTTATTTTCTCAAAGGTTGTTTGACATTCTTTAGTCTATGAGAAAGAGGTTCTTAGAGCCATGAAGAAAGAGAGGCATTTGTCCCCCATTCTAGAGATGAATCTTTTTAGCGCCACAACCCTACCAGAGAGGCGTTGGATTTCTTCTATGGTTCGTGGGGGAGACATTTCCATGATGGCCTGAATATTTTCTAGGTTTACCTCTATCCCCCTTTCTTATATCATAAAGCCCAGGAACCTACTAGCTCACACATCAAAGGCACACTTTTTTAGATTTAGCTTCATGTCGTGAGTTATTAGCACTACGAACATCTCGGACAGGCTTCGCATGTCCTCTTCCATAGACTCACTTTTCACAAGCATGTCATCCACATAAACCTCTAGGCCACGACCTATCTAATTTTTGAATATCCAGTTCACCAGCCTCTGGCAGGTTGCCCTCGCATTCTTGAGGCCAAATGGCATGACTCGATAGGAAAAAAAGACCTTCTTCAGTGATGATGGTTGTTTTTTCTTGGTCATCCCGGTCCAACAGGATCTAATTGTAGCCCAAAAAAATCTCCATGAAAATCGTGAACTAGTGGCCTGCGAAGGCCTCAACTAGTCAATCGATCAAGGGTAAGGGAAAGATGTCCTTGGGGCACGCCTTATTGAGGTTTGTAAAGTTGGGGCACATTCTCCACTTACCACTTGCATTCTTTACCATCACCACATTTGAGACCCAATTTGGGTATTCCACCTCCTTAATAAACCCTGCCACAGTAACTTGGCAACCTCCTGCCTTACTGCCTTAACTACTTGCGGTGCGAACTTCCTACTTTTCTGCTTTATCAACTTTGCTTCAGAGAGCACATTTAACTTGTGCACGATTATCTGTGAATCTAGACCCGACATGTCCGTCACGAACCAGGCAAAGAAATCTGAGTTTTTCCTCAAGCACTTGATCAACGTGTTTTTTTATCCTCTTTTAATGCTGACAAGATCTTGATCATTCTCTCTTCATTGTCGCGGACGAGTTACAGAGTTTTGGTGTGCTCCGTACCTTCAGGATTTTTGTTCCTTTGCTTGTCTTTCACATCTAAACTGTCTAAGTCCAAAACTTGGCTTGTTAATTCAACCTCCTGTGAACTCTGCCCCTAAATTATAGGTTCCCTTATTTTCTTGACAGATAATATGTGGCATTGCCTCAGTGTGCGTTGATTAAATCGTAGGAAACTAATCCCAGTCTTTGTTGGGATCTTCATTTTCATGCAAAAATTCGCCATTACCATTTTCACCACTCTCATTATTGGTCTCCTAAAAATGGTGTTGTATGCCATCGAGTGGTCCACTATATAAAATTACACATCCTCTGTGGTCGTATGCTTTCCACCCCCTAAACTGTATAGTGGGTTGGCATTGGATAACAACTGTACTTTCAACCCTATTTTTTGTATGCTTCTCAGGATAGAACCTCCACTACATTTTCGCTGTCGACCAGTATTCTTTTGACTTCGAAGCCGGTAATTGTTACCGAGACTACCATCAGGTTGTTTCCCTCTTCCTCGTGGACTAAATCTTCATCGTTTCTACCAAATTCAACATTCCACTTTTCTTGTCATCACGACCTCTTTGGAGCACTGACTAACATCACACTTCTCATGTGTGCCCGTCTCTTTGTGTTCGAGCCTACCAAGTCATCGTCGGTACCCATGATCATGTGGATGGTGCCTCGCACCTTCTGTTTGCCCTTAGGGTTGCCTCTCAAGCTCTGGGCCTGTTGTGAACCACTCTAATTGATGAATTCAATGAGGTTTCCATTTTAGACCGCTTCCTCGATGGCATCCTTCAATGTGAAGCAACCTTTAATTTTGTACCCCATATCATCGTGGAAAGCATATTGGTCCCTGGAGTTCGCCCTCCTACCAATGTTCTTCATCGGGGATAATTTAGGCAAGATGCCAAGGATCTTTACCTAGCTGAGAATGTAAGTACACGTGGCATTTAGAGGGGTGTAGGCCTCAAACCTTCCCTAGGGGGCATATCTCTTAACATGCTCTTGTTGAGGTCTTTGAGGATTCCTGAATGCATTAAGACTAAAACTTTATTATATTATAAATATTAAAATTTTATATTATAAAAATAATTTGCGTATTTTATAAAGTTATAACAAAAGAATTCTATTATTTAAATCTTACATGTTTTAATATAATTTTTATAAAAATTATAAAAATGTTATAATATGCATAACTTATTTATGTGTTCATGTTATATTTATAAAATAATATATTTATTAATAAAAATTTTATAATTTCTTTAACAAAATTTATCTATAAAAAATTCTAAAGTTTTGACAAAAATCTATATTATTCAACAATTTATAAAATTTTATTTATAAAGATTATATATTATACAATTTATATTATTTTTTACTTAATTTATGTAATATGAAAGGTGATATAACCTAGCACAAGTTTTTCTCCAATTTAAACTTATATGATTTTTTTTATATAATTAAAGCTATAGATTAATTGGTATTTGAATCCAAATATTATAAGGTTGATACTAATTATGAAAATACAAAAAGTTATTTTAGCACCATATCATAGGATATGATACCATTATAGAGAATGGTGCCCGACACAAGCACTATAAATAGCTCACGAACTCTTTAATTTGAGACCAAGGGCATAGCTAGGGGGCTGGCAGGAGCCTCGGCTCCTCTAAAATGGAAAATTTTTTATTTAGGCCCTTTAAAATTTTTAAAATTTTAAATTAGTAAAGGTAAAATTGCACTTTGCGCCCCTAAAAATATTAAAAATTTAATTAAATCCTTTAAAAACTATAAAGACGTAGGTTACTAGAATGGAGAAATTGCATTTTTAGTATCGTAAAAATTATAATTTAATTTTGACCCCCCTAAAAAAATTTTCTGGTTTCGCCCCTGTAACACACCAAACCCGTCCTAAACGTTATGGCCAGATCTAGCAATGTCACATGATAAGGTGTTTGAAAACCGTGTCGTCACGTTAAAACCATTTCCATTGAATTCCTTATCTTAATATCTTATTAGTTTCAAAAATGTGTTGTTCATTTAATCGATAGTTTCAAAATGTTATTCGTTTGCAGAAGCTTTTAAAACAGATTAAACAATCGTGCTTTTAGGAAAAACATTTGTTTCTTTTGAAAAATCGAGGTTTCCTACTACTAGCAACTGTAATCCATAAGGTAAAAATAATTAAAACCCAAAACCAAAGTCTAAAAGTCCAATTACAACCCAAAAACTTAGCTAGTAAAAATAGAATAGAAATAAAACCAATTATCGTAAATATGGGTTAAAAACCATGAAAGTCTGAAATCGTGGTCACCACCGAGTCCTCCGCCACACCGATCCATCTAGATCTGGGGATTACCTATGCACATTTAAACAAAATGGGTGAGTTCATGAAAATTCAGTGTGTAATCCCACAGAAAACAAACAATAACAAATCACAGTGCACAGTTAAAGTAGCCCTGGGCCTAAGCCCTTTTTTAGTAACAGTTTGGGCCTTAGCCCATCTCAGTACAGTACCAAATATGCTGTAGGGCCTTAGCCCATCACAGTATCAGTAGCAGTCATGCAGTATTCAATAACAAAGTCCTACCCAACCAGCCTCTACACACCATCTCCGTCCAACCCTACACTCCATCTGGGGATCAAATTAACCTACCCATCCCTACACTCCAGGTAGTACCGAATGTAGCACAAAACAATAATTTGTAGCTGAGCTGCCAGTATGTTAGGCTTAAGAGCCTTTCAGTACACTTCCTCCAAATATAATTAACCCAACCCCATGCAATGCAACATACAAGTCATGACATGCTATCTCAGGACATGAGTACATATAACCAGTTTAGTATACAAGCATACTATCATCATACTCAACACATATATAAATCAAATAGTCAGTTCGTATAATTAGGGGTCTAACTGTTGTTTACCAACCCTACAGTAGGTTCACAGTCGACTTGGGCGACCCGTCCAACCTTAGCAATCAATTCACTGAAAATGGGCCCACAAGCTTATGTGGTCTGCTCATGTGGCCCACTCGGCCCAAATTGGCCTTGGTCGCGTGGTCCATTTTTAATGTAACCCATGCTAGCTAAATATTCATATATGCTTTCACTATTTACTTATATGTTCCTTCAAAGGTGTCTACTTGAGTCACTGTTGCTAAATTATTTATATCTTGAGCTAAAGAATTTAAAATTAAGGTCCACTTAATGTCTCTAAAACCAGACTCAAATACCTTTCTACCATAAAATTTTCAGAATTTTAGGTTAAGCCAATAAGTACAATAAAATTTCAATCTTACCATCATTCTGTTGTTTGACGACTTCGAGTTTTCTTTGCTAAAATTTAATTATCTCTTAGTAAAAAATTTGGATGATGCTAATAGTTATTTTTATTGAAAATAGACTCATTAATAATTTAAACATGTAAATTTTAACCCCTAATTATTTTTCTCCAATTTTGATGATTTTTCAAAGTTGGAATAGGGAAGTCAAATTCATTCTAACCTTGTCTCACAAAACTTATTATATCTCACGATTTACAATTCCATTACTTACACCGTTTCTTCTATAAGAAACTAGACTTAATAAGCTTTAATTATATATTTTTTTCATCCTCTAATTCGATTTCCACAATTTATGGTGATTTTTCAAAGTTAGCCTACTACTGCTGTCCAAATAGAAACCAATTTTAGCTTTTCGTGGAGTCCCATTTTCTACGTTTCGGGTACACACCTGATTTTTTTATGCTAAAACAGTCCCCGAGCACTCCAAAGCCTATAATTGAACAAATAACACTAATTTAATCTCACATAACGTGATCCTAGGTCGAACTCATATCGAGGTTTTAACCCATAAGTGACTAAACCTTACCTTCAACTGATGAATAGTAATTCCCACACAAACTAAGACTCCGATTGGTGATTACGAGCCCTTAAATCCTTCCCCAATTGGCATACACAAAACACTTTATAAAAATCACTTATCTAAAACTTACCGAACGATTGCAGACAAACATGGAGCGACACGAGGCAAAGTAGGAAAAGAAAAATCAAGAAGATGAAGGGTGAAAGAAAGCAGAAATTCAGTAGCAACGAAGAGAAAAGCGGCAAGGGGTGATGGAATTTTGGCGAAAAGAAAAAAAAAGGAAAAAAAGATGAATAGAATAGTTGATAACCACCCCAATCCCTTATTTGTCTCCATCAAACTCCCCACTAAATCTACTACTCAGATTTTTAGTCCATCTTAAACTCTCTCGGACGCACGAGTAAAAATAATGCCCACGCCAAGATTTGAACAGAGGACCTCCTTCAGACCAACACTCCACTTATCAACCAGACTAGCAGACCCATTCTGTTAATCATTTGCCAACTTTTACTTAAAAGCCTATTGACCAAAGATAAATTTGCCCAAGTCTTGGCTTGAGCTTGAGACCTCCCAAACACACCCAGAACAGATAACCACTAAAGCTTTGTGTCACACATTCACAATCCCAAAATTAAAATTTCGGGGCATTACAATTCTACCCTCTAAAGAAAATTTCATTCTCAAAATTTACCTGATCAGAACAGATGAGGACACTACTGACACATCGCATCCTCAGGCTCCAATGTGGCCTCTTCAGTGCTATGATTACGCTATAGAACCTTTACCAGTGGAATGGATTTCCTTCTCAGAGCCTTAATGTCGTGATCCAAAATCTGAACTGGCTCTTCCTCAAAGGTCAAATCTGGCCTAACCTCGATCTCTTCAACGGGGACAATATAAGTAGGATTAGAGCAGTAGCGCCTCAACATGTCCTCCAATATCTGAATCACTCTCTGAGACTGACCATCGGTCTGATGATGGAATGCAGTACTGAAGTCCAACCTTGAACCCAAAGCCTCATGTAACTTCCTGCAAAACCAAGATGCGAAACGAAGATCTCTATCAGAGGTGATCGAAACTGGTACTCCATACAGTCTCACTATCTCAGAAATATAAACCTTCGCCAGCTTTTGCAAAGAATAATTAGTACGAACCAGTATGAAGTGCGCGGACTTGGTCAATCGATCCACGATGACCCATATTGAATCCTTCTTAATGGGTGTTAGAGGCAACACATTAACGAAATCCATAGTTACGCACTCTCATTTCCAAAGAGGAATCTTACCCAGCTGCAGCAAACCGGAAGGTAACTGATGCTCAGCCTTAACCTGCTGGCAAGTCAAACATCTACCCACAAAATCAATAACCTCACATTTTAACCCTGACCACCAATATAAGTCATGGAGGTCTCGATACATCTTATTTCCACCAGGATGCATATGCTACTATGCGCCTCTCTCAGTATGGTCTATCTCAAATTAGTATCATTCAAAACACAGTTCTCTCACAGAAATAGAGTACCCCATCACTGTTCAGTCCAAAATCCATAGTACTACCACCCGCATGTTAGAGTATGCCCAAAGATCAATCATGAGATGGTTGTAATAACATACTTGATTTATCATGTTTATTAATATAAGGCGTTACCATTATTATTTCAGTTTCTTTTCTGTGTGTATAAATAAACTATTTTATAATAATGTCCTTAGAGTAATATGATTATTCTTAAAAGGTCCTTAGTCAAGTATTATTGTTGGATAGGACAACAATAATGCATTAAGACTAACATGTAGTTGATTGATGATAAAGAGTTGTCATTGATATGGAACGTCAAAATCGATGCATGAATATGTGTGTTAGAGAACAACAAATTGGACTAACCCGTTATGAGTATGTTTCTTAGATTATTATGTAATTTTCACAACATTACTCATAGTGATCAATATGTATATGATCCTCAAACTTAAGATCATCATAATCCCAACATCGTGAGTTGTATATTTTGATACAGTCAAACGTACACCATAACTGGTTGTTCAATAAAGGATGATGTTGGATAGACCATGATCTATGTAGATGGATATAGTTGGTCGATATAGGATAAGTCCCTCCTACATAATGGGAGTAATATCTTAGGCCACTTGATTGAGTGAGACTAGAAATGCATGGTCATGCTCAAATAAGCTGATATGAGATATCATACTTATTTGTATATCATACTCTACTTAAGATATCAAGGAACATGGAATGGACTATGCAAGTGTGACTATTCCATGAGTTGTGTCCAATCCAGAGATAAATGACTTAAGGATTATTGCATGAAAGGTTAATCATAACAAGGTTATGTCGAATCATGATTTCTTGTGACTTAGGTAGCAATGATGCATTGCTAGGTGCCACTCATTGTTTGTAACATTGGAATCGTTCTAGTATTATCGCTAACGTTACAAGAACCTCTGAGGTCACACCTATAGTTGAAATGAACGGAATAAAAATAGTTGGTATTGTGTTTGGTTGTCGCTTGAATTAAATTAATTATAGAATTAATTTAATTGGATAATCAAATATCGAACACATTATGTACAAGGTTGTTGTACGTATAATGAGAACATGAATTTGGTTAGTATATAAATTCAAATAAATATATAGTTTACCGAAATCATTATTATAATTAATGTAATTATAATTTTTGGTTTAAAACATAGTTATATTTATTTAATTTCTAAAAACCCTAAAATAGATATAAAAATCCTATTTTTTCTTTGATTGGGGTCTAGTAGCCGTCAAAGAAAAAAATTTTCCAAAATAGTTTTAGGGATTCATTCCGTTCATTGTCAACTGGGTGGATAACATAGAGGTCGGAGTCACGATAGATTGCGGCTTGGTTCGATAGTAGATCAGATTACTCGTTGCTGAGGCGTTGCTATCTACTCAGAATAAAGATTCGGTAATTTTTAAACCTTTATTTCACCCCGATTCGTTCCTCACACATGGATCCATGGTTAGGATCGCCTAATGTTTTAATTTTTTGCTGCGCCGTAGGGGTATCGGCGTTCCAACAGTGGTATGAGAGCCACTTGTGTGATACGTACTCGGGTTTCAATACTTGGGTGATGCAATTGTATGAGATGCATGCTTCAATTTTTATTACGTTTCCGACTGTTGAAATCATTTAAGAGTAACCTGATAACCATTCCTTTTGACAATGGATTAAATGTTAATCATGGTGTCATGGCCTATTCAGTTTAATGTTATTACTGTTAAGTGTTAACAGATCTGTAATGGTGCGACGGTAGTGCTTACAATTTCCAGTAAGAGTTAACTGGTTAGTGGAACAAGGGTTGTTCTGGCATGAAACCTCAAGGACTAAAATCTCGAAAACATGATTCTATTGATAAAAGTTATCAAATCGTGAGGTTTCATTTGAATGGGCTTTGCAGTTCATACTGCGGGGGCTCCGTCTGCCTCAGACCCCATCTTCTTAAAGTATGTTTTATAATAAATTAAACTTGGTGGCCATAAAAGTTGGAAGGATTTGTTATAATTCACCTTAACAAGACGTTGTATTATGTATGCTATTACTGACATGCACAATGTTTGAAATGCATAGTTATAGCCCAATGACCCATTTGATAAAATGTTGTAATTTTATAAATACGGCCTGCGTGTCGTGCCTTACTACTATTCTCACGTATTTCTCTTATCATCTTACTCCCTCATATGTAAAATGAGTTTCTGCATGTTGTAATTTGCAAGAGTTGTTGTGGGCTAGACGAGAAGGAAGATGGGCCAACTAGTGTGGATCGATAGCTTGTGAAACGGCTTAAACCTTTAGGTTTCCTTTTGGTTCTCCCATTGGCTTGGGTTGCACCACCTTAGTTTATGGGCTATAACTATTGCATTTATTTATTACTTTATTTATTCATGTATGAGATGCTATGGATGTCTAAAGCATGCCAAATTTTAAATATGTTAAAATTTGATAATAATGAACCACATTAATTGATGAGATCAATTAAATAGCTAAATGGACTAAGGTAAACCATAATTTGTGAGATGGAACAACCTTAACAAAATCCCTCTATTAAAATATTAAGTCAATATAGCCTTCCAATTTTGCCCTCGTTAAGGCCTCGATCAATACTGTGTAGGTTCTGCTAAAACGAAGTACTAGTATTTATCTTGGTTAAACGCGAAGAATAAACAAGTGATATTCGCAGGTTAAAATTGGTTAATGACTTGACTAGGTTATTCTAATAGGATTAGAAACCTAGAGGCAAGTAATTTGGATAAATCATAAGATGATTAGAACAAGAGTTGTTCACCAAACTTTAGGAGTTACATATGATGTAATTAGCAAGTGTTGCTTACCTAGATAACCATAATCTTGAGAGTAAAGCCAAAACTGACTTAAGAGGAGGTGAAATATGGATCCTTAACCCACTTAAAATGCTTTTTGAGAAAGTCTTTTCGAAACTAATATATGAGGGTTACTAATTTTGAAATAAAATAGTGGGAACATCTTTTAATAAAGTCCTTTTAATGATTGATATAAATTTGATAAATTTACACACGCATATTTTATTGTTGTAGATACATTATGGCTGCAAACACTAATACACCCTCATTGCGATCGGTCCTTGAGAAGGACAAATTGAATGGTTTGAATTTTGTTGACTGGTTCCGTAACTTGAGAATTGTCCTCAAGCAAGAACGGAAATTATATGTCATTGAACAACCGGTTCCTATCGAACCACCCGCTAATGCCTCGAGGGCTGATAGAGATGCTTACAAGAAGCATCTCGATGACATGGTAGATGTTGGATGTCTGATGCTTGCCACTATGAATCCTAAGCTTTAGAAGCAACATGAGGACATGGTTGCTTATGAAATGCTTGAGCACCTGAAAGAACTTTATCATGGGCAAGCATGGCAAGAGAGGTTCGATATCTCTAAGGTCCTATTTCAATGTAAGCTGGCTAAAGGAAGCCCAGTAGGACCTCATGTCCTTAAGATGATTGGCTATATTGAAAGCCTGTCTAAGCTTGGGTTTCCATTGAGCCAAGAGTTGGCCACTGATGTTATTCTGCAATCGTTGCCGGATAGCTATAGCCAGTTTGTCCTCAATTTCAATATGAATGAAATTGATAAGACTCTGCCACAGTTGCTCAGTATGTTACGACCTGCTGAAGGCAACGTGAAAAAGGTTGGACCCAAGCCTATACTGATGGTCCATAATAACAAAGGAAGGGAAAGGCCAAAGTTCAGACAAAGCCCAGGGGCAAAGGTAGGCCCAAGCCTAGAAAAGTAAAGGCTGCATTGAAACCTAGAGGTGGGGTGGCTAAGGAAGGAAACTATTTTCATTGTGGTGTGACCAGACATTGGAAGCGGAACTGCCCTATCTATCTTGAGGAAGTCAAGAAGGCCAAAATAAGCGGAACGTCTGCTTCAGGTATTTATGTTATTGATATTAATTTATCAACTACTACTTCATGGGTATTAGATGCTGGTTGTGGTTCTCACATTTGTATGGTTGTGGTTCTTACATTTGTACTTCTGTACAGGGACTACAAAAGAGTAGGACTTTGGCTAGAGGAGATGTGGACCTACGAGTTAGAAATAGAGCAAAAGTTGTTGCATTAGCTGTGGGAACATATAATTTATCTTTGCCTAGTGGACTTGGTTTATGTTTAGAGGATTGTTATTATGTGCCCAGTTTGACTAAAAACATTATTTGAATTTCTTGTTTAGACAAAAAAAATTTTGAGATAATTATTAAGAATAATTGTTGTTCTTTTTTTCTCAATAATGTTTTCTATGGTTCGGTGCAATTGATTAATGGCCTCTATATTTTAGATCAAATGAATCCCATTTATAACATAAATACTAAAAGATCGAAAATAAATGACTCAAATCAAACTTATCTATGGCATTGTCATTTAGGCCACATAAGTGAGGAACGCATATCCAAGCTCCATAAAGATGGTCTCTTGGATTCATTTGTTTTTGAACAATTTGAAGTATGTGAATCTTACTTATTGGGAAAAATGACTAAATCTCCTTTTACTAGTAAAAGTGAACGAGCTAGTGATTTATTGGGCCTAATACATTCTAATTTATGTGGGCCAATAAATACACATGCTAGAAGAGGATTTCACTACTTCATTACTTTCACTGATGATTTCAGTAGATATGGGTATGTCTATCTCATGCGTCATAAGTCTGAATCCCCTGAAAAGTTCAAGGAATTCAAAAATGAAGTACAAAATCAACTAGGAAAAACTATCAAGACACTTCGATCTGATCGAGGTAGGAAGTATTTGAGCTTAGAGTTTGATGATCTTTTGAAGCAATGTGGGATTGTCTCACAACTTACTCCTCCCGGTACTACTCAATGGAATGGAGTTTCTGAAAGAAGAAATCGAACTTTGTTAGACATGGTTCGACCCATGATGAGTCATGCTGATCTGCCGGCTTCCTTTTAGGGACATGCACTTGAGACAGCTACTTTCACACTAAATCGTGTTCCATCTAAATCGGTTCAAAAGATGCCATATGAGATGTGGACTGGGAAATGTCCCAGTATGTCTTTTATGAAAATTTGGGGTTGCGAAGCTTATGTTAAACGTCAGACGTCTACTAAACTTGAACCCAAATCTGAAAAGTGTGTTTTTGTGGGATATCCGAAAGAAACCAAAGGATATTATTTCTTTAATCCCACTGAGAACAAAATACTTGTTGCTCGGACTGGTGTCTTCCTAGAGAGAGAATTTGTTTCTAAAAAAGGAAGTGGAAAAAAAATGAACTTGAAGAAATTTGAGAATCACAAAATACCACTGAACCAGAGATAGAACAACAGCAAGTTCCACATGGAATTGAGGAACAAGTAACTGCTGTAGAAACACAACCACCGCGTAGATCTTTAAGAGAATGCCAAGCACTTGAGAGATATGGATTTCTCATTACAACGCATGGTGATGTTCTACTTATAGATAAGGATGAGCCTAGGACTTATGAAGAAGCGGTGACGAGCCCAGACTCTGAGAAATGGCTTGAGGCCATGATATCTGATATGGATTCCATGTATGAAAACCAAGTATAGACTTTGGTTGACCCACCCGAAGGGGTTAAACCCATAGGGTGCAAGTGGGTTTTCAGAAAGAAAACCGACATGGATGGTAATGTACAAACATACAAGGGGCGATTAGTCGCTAAAGGTTTTCGCCAAGTTCATGGTGTTGACTATGATGAAACCTTTTCTCCTGTATCTATGTTTAAATCCATCAGGATCTTGCTCACTATAGCTACATTTCATGACTATGAAATCTGGCAGATGGACATCAAAACAGCTTTCCTTAATGGGAAACTTGAAGAGGATGTGTACATGACACAACCTAAAGGTTTTGTCAGTCCAAAAGATGCTAGAAAGGTATGTAAGCTACAAAGATCCATTTATGGATTAAAGCAAGCTTCTCAAAGTTGGAATCTTCATTTTAACAATGCAATCAAAGAGTTTGGTTTTATCAAAAATGAAGATGAGCCATGTGTTTACAAGAAAGTTAGTGCGAGCACTACAACATTCTTAGTACTGTATGTGGATGACATACTTATCATAGGAAATGACATACCTACCTTGCAGTCTATTAAGACTTGGTTAGGAAGTTGTTTTTCTATGAAGGACTTGGGCGAAGCCACTTACATCTTAGGAGTGAAGATCTATAAAGATAGATCAAGACGACTACTAGGTCTAAGCCAAAGTACATACATAGACAAAGTACTGAAAAGTTTCAATATGGAAGAATCTAAGAGAGGATTCCTACCTATGAGACATGGTATTTCACTCTCGAAGGAAATGTGTCCTTTAACTCCACAAGAGAGAGAACGCATGAGTAAAATTCCATATGCTTTCGCTATTGGATTTATCATTTATGCCATGTTATGTATCTGTCCAGATGTCTCATATGCCTTAAGTATGACGAGCAGATACCAAGTAGATCCCGGTGAAGGTCACTGGACCACAGTCAATAATATCTTTAAGTACTTAAGAAGAACTAAGGATACGTTCCTAATATATGGAGGTTAGGAAGAGTTAAGTGTAAAAGGTTACACTGATGCCAGCTTCCAAACCAACAAGTACGATTCTCGATCACAATTAGGTTTTGTGTTTTGCCATAATGGTGGTGCTGTGAGCTGGAAGAGTTCAAAGCAAAGTACAGTAGCTGATTCTACAACAGAGGCCGAGTATATTGCAGCCAGTGAGGCAAAAAAGGAAGCGGTTTGGGTCAAGAAGTTCATTACTGAACTAGGGGTTGTACCTAGCATATCAGATGCTATAAAACTCCGATGTGATAATAATGGAGCATTGCACAAGCTAAAGAGCCTAGATCTCACCAGCGATCCAAACATATAGTTAGGCGCTACATCATATTTGAGAGATTATCGGTCGAGGGGATGTAGAGATATGCAGAGTACCTATAGATGATAACATTGATGATCCCTTAAACAAGCCTCTGACACAGCAGAAGCATGGTCGTCACACTAAGTCGCTTTGTATTAGATATATAAGTGATTGGTCCTAGTGCTACTGGGAGATTGTTAGAGCATGCCCAAAAAAAAATCATGAGATGGTTGTAATAACATACTTGATTTATCATGTTTATTAATATAAGGCGTTACCATTATTATTTCAGTTTCTTTTTTGTGTGTATAAATAAATTGTTTTATAATAATGTCCTGAGAGTAATATGATTATTCTTAAAAGGTCCTTAGTCAAGTGTAATTGTTGGATAGGACAACAATAATGCATTAAGACTAACATGTAGTTGATTGATGATAAAGAGTTGTCATTGATATGGAATGTCAAAATCAATGCATGAATATGTGTGTTAGAGAACAACATATTGGACTGACCTGTTATGAGTATGTTTTTTGGATTATTATGTAATTGTCACAACATTATTCATAGTGATTAATATGTATATGATCCTCAGACTTGAGATCATCATAATCCCAACATCGTGAGTTGTATATTTTGATACAGCCAAACGTACAACATCGTGAGTTGTATAATCCCAACATGGTTGATCGATATAGGATAAGTCCCTCCTACATAATGGGAGTAATATCTTAGGCCACTTGATTGAGTGAGACTAGAAATGCATGGTCACGCTCAAATAAGCTGATATGAGATATCATACTTATTTGTATATCATACTCTACTTAAGATATCAAGGAACATGGAATGGACTATGCAAGTGTGACTATTCCATGAGTTGTGTCCAATCTAGAGATAAATGACTTAAGGATTATTGAATGAAAGGTTAATCATAACAAGGTTATGTTGAATCATGATTTCTTGTGGCTTAGGTAGCAAAGATGCATTGCTAAGTGCCATTCATTGTTTGTAACATTGGAATCGTTCTAGTATTACTGCTAACATTACAAGAACCTACAGGGTCACACCCTATAGTTGAAATGAACGGAATAAAACATAATTGGTATTGTGTTTGGTTGTCACTTGAATTAAATTATTTATAGAATTAATTTAATTGGATAATCAAATATCGAACACATTATGTACAAGGTTGTTGTACGCATAATGAGAACATGAATTTGGTTAGTATATAAATTCAAATAAATATATAGTTTACCGAAATCATTATTATAATTAATGTAATTATAATTTTCGGTTTAAAACATAGTTATATTTATTTAATTTATAAAAACCCTAAAAATAGATATAAAAATCTTGTTTTTTCTTTGCTTGGGGTCTAGCAGCTGTCAAATAAAAGTTCGTATTTCAAAACAGATTTAGGGATTCCTTCTGTTCATTGTCAACTGGGTGGATTACGTAGAGGCCGGAGTCACGATAGATTGCGGCTTGGTTTGATAGTAGATCAGATTACTCGTTGCTGAGGCATTGTTGTCTACTCAGAATAAAGATTCGGTAATTTCAAAACCTTTATTTCACCCCGATTCGCTCCTCACACATGGATCCATGGTTAGGATCGCTGAATGTTTTAATTTTCTGCTGCGTCGTAGGGGTGCCGGCATTCCAACACCTCAATCTGCCGGAATCGAAGACCCAATGACTAAACCTCCAACTGCTTACCCTTAATCTGCTCAATCCATGACAGCTTAACCTGAAGCTCGAATAATAAACTACCATCATCAAATAAACTTAGGTGAGCAAATATTGCCCTCAAATCAGTCATAGCCCTACGGCTCAGTGCATCAGCCACCACATTGGCCTTACCAGGGTGGTACTCAATGGTGCAGTCATAGTCTTTAAGTAGCTCAATCCATCTGTGCTGCCTAAGATTAAATTCCTTCTGAGTGAGGAGATACTTGAGGCTCTTATGATAAGTGCAGATGATACACTTCTCACCATAAAAATAATGCCTCCAGATTTTCAGTGCGACTACCACAGCGGCCAACTCCAAGTCATGCGTCGGATAATTCACCTCCTGAGTCTTAAGCTGACAAGATGCGTAAGTTGCCACTTTACCATCCTGCATTAACACCCATCCCAAACAGACACGTGATGCATCACTATAAACAGTGAACTCCTTTTCAAGCTCTGGCTGTATCAGAACAAGGGTCTCACTCAGTGCAGTCTTGAGCTTCTCAAAGCTCTCTTACTGCGCATCAGTCCAGTTAAACGGCACACCCTTACATAGAAACTTAGTCAAGGATGCTGCAATCAAATAAAAACCCTCTACAAATCGTCGATAATATCCCGCCAGTCCCAGAAAACTATGGATCTCAGACACGTTCCTAGGCTGCTTGCACTCTAACATAGCCTCAATCTTTCAAGGATCAACTTGAATCCCCTAAGTCGAAACTACATGACTAAGAAATGTCTCCTCACGCAGCCAGAACTCGCACTTACTAAATTTAGCATAGAGTTGTTTTTCCCTCAAAGTCTGAAGAACAACTCGAAGGTGCTCATCATGCTCATCCTCAATCCTCGAGTAAACAAGTATATCATCCATGAAAACCACCACAAACAGATCTAGATAAGGCTGGAACACTCGATTTATTAAATCCATAAAAGCTGCTAGTGTATACTACTCCAATGGCATCACTAGGAACTCGTAGTGACCATAACGATTCCTAAACATCGTCTTATGAACATTGGCCTCCTTAACCATTAATTGATGATATCCAGATCGAATGTCAAACTTGGAGAAAATCGAAGCTCCTTGAAACTGGTCAAATAGATCATCTATCTTCGGTAGGGGGAACTTGTTCTTAATGGTCAACTTTTTCAGTATTCAGTAGTTGATGCATATCCAGATGGATCCATCCTTCTTCTTTACAAACAGTACCAGTGCTCCCCACGAAGACATACTAGGGCAGATGAACCCACGATCTAATAACTCCTAAATCTGAGCCTTCAACTCCGTAAGCTCCTTCGGTGCCATTCGGTAGGGGGTGATAGACACCGGGGCTGTACCAGGAAGGATCTCTATCCCAAACTCCACTTCATAATTCGGAGGTAAACCTGGTAGCTCCTTAGGAAAGACGTCCGGAACATCCTTTACCGTTTTGATATCCTTAACCGTAGAGTCCCCAGAATCTGAAACACTTACATAGGCTAGGAATGTCTCACATCCCTTACGAACCAACTTCTCCGTCACCAGTGCAGAGATCACATTAGATAAATAGTTCCAACGTTCTCCAATAATGACTAACTCCATATCCTCCTCAGTGATTTTCACCTTCTCGACCAGGGCAAAAAGATCTCACTCCCACTGTGGGGCTATCAGAACTCTCAAATTATCTCTGAGGCCATCCTCAAAGCGGACACATCGCTCATACTTAGATGCCACCATCCTCGCACATAGCGGCTCAATCTCAAAAACTCGGCCACTAATCGATCCCCTTGTGTATGATTCAGAAACTCCCTCCTACGTGCATCCACATAACTAGCCCTGACATATTTCCCCTAGAAGGCGTTCTTAAAGAACTCTCAGGTCAGACGTTCAGGCTGAGTGCCCTCCTTAACGGTCAACCACCACTGGTAAGCCTCGTCCCACAGCAGCGAGACTGCACCCTTTAATTTCTGCTTAGGGGTGCAATCTAAATATCCATGATTCTTTCCATGGCCTCAATCCAATACTCGGCCACATTAGGGGTGACCCTAGTGACACCCTTAAAGAGCTCAGCTCCATTGGACCGAAGTCATTCCGTAACTGACCCTCGACCCCCAAATCCAATATTGGGCCCAGCGACCTTCTCCAAAATCCTTAGCATAGCCTAGGACAATGTATCATCCCCAACCATACGATCTTAAGACCCAGTCTCAGTAGCGGGATACCAATCTCAGTAGCGGACGACACTGGTGACTCACTCGTTTCCAAATTTGGCAGGCTGCCCGATGACAAGGGCTCAGCTCGAGCCCCTCTACAGCCTTTACCTTGGCCTCTAATACCCCGTCCGCGGATACCTCGTGTGCTCATATCTAATCAAGTTTATCTAGTATTAACAATTTTATGAATCAGGTATAGTTCTAGTTTTTATTAACAAATGCTTTATGTAAAACAGTATTGGTTCTTCAGATTTCATTTTCGTAAATCGCAGTCTCACTACAATTTTCAGTTTCTCTACAATTTTCAGTATACACTAACTAGAGTTTTTTCAGTACAGTTTACTACCTATAGTAGTTTTAGAATATACTTCCATAACAGTTTCATTTTAAAATAAATCACAGCTCATAATACTTAAAGGATCGGCACCGGAGACTGGGTGTACCACTTGCTCAATAAATATATTTTAAATCATTTGGAAATCAATCAATTTTTTAAAAGTCCATTTTTTATAAAACCAATAATCTACAGTCGAGTTTAGCATCCTGGCTCTGATACCACTAAATGAACACCCCAAACTCGGCCTAGACGTTATGGCCGGATCTAGCGATGTCACGTGATAGGGTGTTTGAAAACCATGTCGTCGAGTTAAAATCATTTCCATTGAATTCCTTATCTTAATATCTTATTAGTTTCGAAATTATGTTGCTCATTTAATCGATAATTTTAAAACATTATTCGTTTGCGGAAGCTTTTCAAATAGATTAAACAATCGTGCCTTTAGGAAAAACATTTATTTCTTTTGAAAATTGAGGTTTCCTGCTACTAGCAGTTGTAATCCATAAGGTAAAGATAATTAAAACCCAAAACCAAAGTCTAAAATTCCAATTACAACCCAAAAACTTAGCCAGTAAAAATAGAATAGAAATAAAACTAATTATCATAAATATGAGTTAAAAATCATGAAAGTCCAAAATCGTGGTCATCGCCGAGTCCTCCGCCGCACCGATCCGTCTAGATCTGGGGATTACCTGTGCATATTTAAACAAAAGGGGTAAGTTTACGAAAACTCAATGTGTAATCCCACCGAAAATAAACAATAGCAAATCACGATTACGATTAAAGTAGTCACCGGCCTAAGCCCTTTTCGATGTCGATAATGAGTTTGGGCCTTAGCCCATCTCAGTACAATATCAAATATGCAGTAAGGACTTAGCCCATCACAGTATCAGTAGAAGTCATGCAGTATTCAGTAACAAAGTCCTACCCAACCAGCCTCTACACACCATCTCCGTCCAGCCCTACACTCCATGTGGGGATCAAATCAACCCACCCATCCCTACACTCCAGGTAGTACTAGAAGCAGCACAAAATAGTAATTTGCAGCTGAGTTGCCAGTATGTTAGGCTTAAGAGCCTTTCAGGACATGCAGTGCAACATATAAGTCATGACATGCTATCTCAGGATATCATTACATATAACCAATTCAGTATACAAGCATACTATCATCATGCTCAACACATATATAAATCAAACAGTCAGTTCATACAATTAGGGGTCTAAGTGTTGCTTACTGACCTTACAGTAGGTTCACAGTCGACTTGGGCGACACATGCAACCTTAGTAATCAATTCAGTGAAAAAGGGCTCACACGCCCATGTCGTCTACCCATGTGGGCTGTAACGCTTAGGTTTGTGGAACTGTACATAGTCGTTATCAAGTAATAAGTATGTATTGAGTTATCGTCTCCACAGGGATTGTATTTGTGCTAAGTCACTTAATTTGTAAAATTATATTAACAATTTGGTAAATAAAAACACAATATAATTGAGAAGTGGTGATTAAAATATATTCAACTAAATGCAATAATCCCTAATGCAAATTATCCTAAGTATGCAAACTATATGAATGAAATAGATTTTAGTAAAGTTAAACACAATTTGAAACAATTATAACATAAATAAATTAGGACAATTACTTTAATTAAACCCAATTTATTATCAACATGCTTAATAACATTCAGAAAAACATTCCATGGCAACTCGATCTTTCATGAGTTTGGAAACCACATTAGGTCCTTTCGAAATCATTTACTTAGTAAATAAGCATTTTATTGATCCTTATTTACTAAGGGTTTTTTAGCATTCGTGTGAGGTAATAGGGACGTGTTTGGTTTGAAACAATTTAATCACACAAATCTAAAAACTATGCAGATAACAGAGCTTGGTTAGAGTTGTTATGCAACCTGCAATTCAATTAGGTTAGGATCTAAATTGAGCATGCACATTTCAATTATGCGTCCATTAGTCGTCGTCTGGTTAGGATTACTCAGCTAATTCAGGTGCATTTCAATCACGTATGAACGAAAAACAAACTTGATTTTAATTGAAAACATGATCGATTGAGGCACAAACATTATAAGCATGAACAAAATAAATATTATTTAATAAAAATAATCATCCTAGCTTAAATAAATTTAAGCTATCATTGTTTTAAACAAGAACAAAGAACACATACCAAACATCCTTAAATTAAACTTAAAGAAAAAAAAAGATTAAACCCAATTCAGAGTGGCTATCACCCAAGACTCTGACTGACGAGGCTCCTTCGCTTCTTCGCGTTGCTCCTTTGCTGATGGCTCTCCAAGGTGGCCTACCAAGGGTTCTTTAAGAGGCTTAATTACTAAAATCCTTATGCAAGGATGATGAAGGGGAAAGATAGTTAAAAGAGTTGAGATAACGATGAATGAGTAAGAGATGATGGGATGAGGGATGATTGAAAAGGTGAGAAATGAGCTCTTATTTATAGGTGAGGCAAGGGAGCTAGTTTGCTAAAAATAGGAGTGTCCATCCTTTGAAACTTCCTCCAAGAGTGGCCAGCCATGGATTGAGGAAAGGTGGCTGATTTTTCCTTGATTTTTGGTCAATTTGAGTGCCACAACAACTCAGGAATAAGACTCAGTATAATTAAACCAGAAAAAATGGTTTATGACATCCATGTGTAGCCAAAAATTGGGTTGACTTGGTCCCCAATTTGGATGGTTTTGCAATTAGAAGAAAACTCTCAGACCTGTCCAAAATAGTAGATAGTTTAGAGGACCAAATAATATAATTTAACCATTTTAATTTATCAATTTACTTAGTTAATTAAAACCCAATTTACTAATGAAATATTAAAAATGAATTATTAAATATAACTTTATATTTTATTATTTAATTTAATCATGTTTGGCCCACTTTATAACTTAAAAATATAATATACTCAAATTAATATAAAATAAGTCATTTTATGCTTGAAAACTATATAATAAAGTAGAAAATCACATTTTAATAATTTCTATGTCTTAATTTCATATTTTCGCATATTTCACTGATTTATTAAACAATTACTTAGTTTTAACAACAAATTTAAGTAAAAAGGTGATGAATTATATAGGAAAAATCCTATATATTTTTCAGTTTACACACCCCCAAACTTAAATCATTGCTCGTCCCGAGTAATGTTCATGCATAGCACAAGGTCTTACAAAGGCAAATTTTGCTGAGTGTAAGTAGCATCAATCTTCGTCTCATAATCATGCATCAATAAATTCATGCTCATAGATCTTCTTTATTAACAAGTAAGTCATATACAAACATTTTGAAAATTTTATTCTAAGTTTCAAGATATATCAACATGAATTATAGTTTGCATGTATGTCACAGCCATAGATAATATTCTTCATTCAACACAATTTCTTATCAATCAAGCAAAACAATCATAAGGCTTATTTATGATCTTCATATGTTGAACTTAATACCTCCTCTCCACTAATGTAGGTGACATAATCATCAAATCAATAGGTCTTTTATAAGGTTGTAATGGGGCTTGATTAAAGGTGGGGATTTTAAGAGATGGGACATTTCGGTTTCAAAATCTTAACCTTCAACTTGTTTTGAATTTCTCAAAATTCAACCTTTTTCTTCAAATGAACCTGTGGAACTCCCCCAAACTTATTTTGATCTCATATTCATACATTTTCTTTTTGGAGACTAAGCAAATTTTTCTTCACTCTTTCTTTGTCTTTGTTGTTGTTTTTTTAAGCATGAGCACATACATCTTTGTGAAAATTTCCTCAAATGTTGATTCCCAAGACAACTTTATTTAAGATAGGTGCACAAAATTAGGATAATTTTAAAAGAAAATGGTAACTGGCTTATAATGGAGGTTTATTACAATGAACAGGCCTTTAAGCTCAAAATTATAGTTTCAAGGGTCTAATATCATAAGGTGGGCTTGAAAAGGCTCAAACGATCCACAGAAAAATGGTGCCTATATCATTTTAGATTTTTATGTCCCCTATAATTTCGCGTCAAGAAAGTTACTAGGTCAATTATAAAGATATAAACCTTTATGCCTGTCTAATCTTAAAAGAAACTAAATTTTCATGGCAAACATTACCTGAGACTAGGATCGTAAAAACATTTCATTTTTCATGATAACATAAAATCACTCAAATAAAATCATCATTCATGCTTGCATACAAGCTATCTTATTAAAAATAATTTCTCTAAACATTCATTTATTAAAACATACTAATGAAAGAAATGATTTTAAACATACTTGAAAATTTTAAATATTTCGAGCAATTATTTACCTTACCCCCTTTAAAAAGAAGCAATGTCCTCATTGCAAAAACAAAGTAATGAATGAAAAGTGAACATCAGGTAGGGTTGTAAAGAAAGAGAGGTGAGTCATTAAGACTGCTTAAATACCAAGTCTTTCCTAATAACCCAATCCTAGACATGTTCATTCCCATTGCCACATCACTTAGTCTTTTTTCTTTCTAAAGAAGTATTTATTCATGTTTGCTATGTTTTATTTTGCAAAAATTAAATCCTAATTACTAAAGAAATAAATTCCTAAAAACCTAAAAATAATTAAATAAATAACGAGACAAGAATTACCCCTTTTATTTTTCTGACTTATTCCCCTTGTCTTCTTTAGCTCCATCTTCGCTTGCACCGTCAATTTCTTCCGTCCATGTCTTAAAGATAGCATCTGGGAACTCAGGAACAAAAGTATTAGAGATATTCTTAAAAGTATTTTGAATTGAATCATCTCTAATTTTTTCATATCTCCAGTAAGCTTGTTGTTGATTATGCATGAACTTGCACATATCCATCAAAATTGACAACTCTGATTTCCTTGAAGTACTTGCAGAAGTCGGCATGGGAGTTTTATATCCAGGTTCAACACTTAGCTTGACTGGTTCTTCTTCTGGCTCAACCATAGGTTTAGGGTTTTTATCTCCTTCAGCTGGTTAAGGACTATTTAGTTCCTTATCAGATTCTTCTTCTGCAGTGTCTGTATCTGAATCAGCTTCAGTTTCTGTTTTATTTGTTGACTCTTCTATTTCTGGCTCAGTTGGTTCCTCTTTCTCACCTCATGCACTCTTTCTACCAACCTTTTAAGATCATGACTTGTAATACACTCTTGAACATACTGCCCCTTCAGATTTGCTTGTGTTTTAACACGGGCCCTTAAGCAAAATGAAGTGATTAATGATGGAAAATAAGCACTTCCTACCTTCTTTTTAGCGCAATAATGAATCTCCTTGAGGATAATTTTCCCAACATTAATGGATTTTTCTATCAAGATTGCATATAACAAGAGCATCCATTCCATCGAGATGGTGGAACTGTGTGAGATAGGCATAAAACTGTAGCGAACAAAATAAAACCATACCTTTGCTACTGGTTTTAAGTATTCTCTTCGATAAGAATGGCTTCCATACTTTCTTATAATTCATTGGGATCCCGAATTTGTCACAAATCAAGCACTTGTTGAAGAAAATCCTAATTGATATTATTCATCATAGGGTAGTACTCATCTTCTTCAACATCAAGTAAATTAAACAAATCATTGATGGACTTAGAAGTAAGAGGTACCTTTTTCTTTCGAACGATGGCTTCAGTAGCATCTTGCGTAGTTAAACTAGCATAGAATTCTCGAACTAGTTCATCATTGGGAAGTGAATGAGCATCACAAAATCGTTCCCATTTGAGAGCATTGATTATCTTTCTCATTGGAACAGGAACAACCATCACATCATTGCTCTTCAGGTTAAATCATTTTTCTGGTATCATAGGTTGATGCTTGAAAGTTGAATCAAATCTCTCTTTCACTTCTTCATCAACCCCAATCAGGTTTTCAGGAGTAGGCTTTAACGATCTAGTTCTTTTGCCAGACATGGTATTTTCCTGAAAAGTCAGCAAAGTTTCTGTACAAGAGAGAAAAGAGAAATCGGCAAATTTGGTATAACTTGCTACGGCAAAAATCTTTTGACGGTAAGGATAGTACGGCAGTGATCTCTTTACGACAGCAATAGGGAATTTTGGCAAAAAGAAAGAAAAGGACTAGGGTTTCTTTCAGGATTTGAGGTTGACGACACAAGGAAGAGAGACTTATGGATTTTTAGGGTGGAAGCAAATTGCTTTGAAGGATATTAAAATTAGTAGAATGAAGAGAGGTTTATATAGAGAAAAATTAAGGCAACATGTAGCTAAAATTTAGCTACATTAAAGTTACTTGGGCGGTAAGTAATGGGTGTGACGGCAGGGCCTAATAGTACTTGGGCCAAATTTGACCCCCTTTATTAACATAAATATTTAAAATTTAAACTGAACAAAATAAAACTTAAAAATTTTAATTAGAAAATTTCTTCTTAACAAATAACATTAAATTAATTCCTAGGAAAGGTTGGAGGGGTCACAGCGGTCCCACTTAAGTTCCAATCTCCTTAGACAGAATTAATTAAATGTAATAAATTAAGAAAATAAGTTCTAATTATTTATTTATTTACACAATGAGTTCATGAAAAATTAAGGGTCTGTTAAGATAAGCGAGGATTCAATTCGCTCATCTTCACCATTCCAGTAGTGTTTGAGACGTTAACCATTAACTTTAAACGTACCTCCATAATTGTCGTATAATTCAATAGCTTCATAAGAATAAACTCGGTAGATGGTATAGGGTCCTTTCCATTGGGATTTCAGCTTCCCAGGAAATAACTTTAGCCTTGAATTAAACAACAACACATTCTGACCTTCTTTAAACTCGCGAGGTCGTATATGACTATCATGTCATCTCCTTGATCTTTCTTTACACATTTTGGCATTCTCATAGGAAAACAACCTCAGCTCTTCCAACTCATCCAATTGTAACATCCTTCTGTCACCAACTTGCTTAAAATCAAAATTTAACTGCTTCAAAGCCTAGTGAGCTTCATTCTCCAATTCTGATGGAAAATTAAATTTAAAGAAAAGATAGATTAAACCCAATTCAGAGTGGCTGTCACCCAAGACTCTAACTGACGAGGCTCATTCACTTCTTCGTGTTACTCCTTTGCTGATGGCTCTCCAAGGTGGCCGACCAAGGGTACTTTAAGAGGCTTAATTGCTAAAATCCTTATGCAAGGATGATGAAGGGGAAAGATAGCTAAAAGAGTTGAGAGAATGATGAATGAGTGAGAGATGATGGGATGAGGGGTGATTGAAAAGGTGAGAAATGAGCTCTTATTTATAGGTGAGGCAAGGGTTTGCTAAAAATAGGAGTGTCCATCCTTTGAAACTTCCTCCAAGAGTGTCCGGCCATGAATTGAGGAAAGGTGGCTGATTTTTCCTTCATTTTTAGTCAATTTGAGTGCCACAACAACTTAGGACTAAGACTCAGTCAGCAGCAAATCTTCGGGAAAATCTCTGATTTCTTTAACTCTTCAAGGACTTTGTATAATTAAACCAAAAAATAGTTTATGATATCCATGTATAGCCAAAAATTGGGTTGACTTGTTCCCCAATTTGGACGGTTTTGCAATTAGAAGAAAACTCACAGACCTGTCCAAAAATAGTAGATAGTTTAGATGACCAAATAATATAATTTAACCACTTTAATTAATCAGTTTACTTAATTAATTAAATCCCAATTTATTAATGAAATATTGAAAATGAATTATTAAATATAAATTTATATTTTATTGTTTAATTTAATCATGCATAGACCACTTTATAACTTAAATATATAATATTCTCAAATTAATATAAAATAAACCATTTTATGCTTGAAAACTATATAGTAAAGTATAAAATCACATTTTAATAATTTCTATGTCCTAGTTTCATATTTTCGCATATTTCATTAATTTATTAAACAATTATTTGGTTTTAACAACAAATTTAAGTAAAAAGGTGATGAATTATATAGGAAAGATCTTATATATTTTTCAGTTTACATGGGCCCACATGCCCGTGTGGCCCACTCGACCCAAATTGGCCTTGGCCACGTGGTCCATTTTTAATGTAACCCGTGGTAGCTAAATATTCATATATGCTTTCACTATTTACTTATATGTTCCTTCAAAGCTATCTACTTGAGTCATTGTTACTAAACTATTTATATCTTTATCTACAGAATTCCAAATTAATGTTCGCTTAATTTCTTTAAAACTAGACTCAAATACCTTTCTACCATAAAATTTTTAGAATTTTTGGTTCACCCAATAAGTACAGTAAAATCTTCAATCTTACCCTTGTTTTGTTGTCTAACAGCTTCGAGCTTTCTTTGCTAAAAAATAATTATCTCTTAGTACAAAATTTGGATAATGTTATAATTTGTTTCTATTGAAAATGGACTCATAAATAATTTAAACATGTAAATTTTAACCCTAATTATTTTTCTCCAATTTTTTATGATTTTCCAAAATTAGATCAGGGGAACCTGAATTCATTCTGACCTTGTCTCACAAAACTTATTATATCTCAGAATTTAAAACTCCATTACTTACACCGTTTCTTCTACGAGAAACTAGACTCAATAAGCTTTAATTCCATATTTTTTACATCCTCTAATTTGATTTCCACAATTTATGGTGATTTTTCAAATTTAGCCTACTGCTACTGTCCAAACAGCAAGTAATTTCAGCTTTTTGCCAAATCCCATTTTCTGTGTTTCGGGTACACACCTGGTTTTTTTTTATGCTAAAATAGTCCCCGAGCACTCCAAAGCCTATAATTGAACACTAATTTAATATCACATAATGTGATCCCAAATAGAACTCGTATCGAGGTTTTAACCCATAAGCAACTAAACCTTACCTTCAACCGATGAATAGTAATTCCCACACAAACTAAGACTCCGATTGGTGATTACGAGCCCTTGAATCCTCCCCTAATTGACATAAACAAAAAACTTTAGAAGAAAGTTAACAAACTGAGACAAATCACTTATCTAAAACTTACCAAACGATCCCAGACAAACGTGGAGCGACACGAGGCAAAGTGGGAAAAGAAAAATCAAGAAGATGAAGGGTGAAAGAGATCAGAAATTCAACAGCAATGAAGATAAAAATGAAAAGAGGATAGAGGGATTTTGGGGAAAGTAAAAAAAAGAAAAAAAGATGAACAGAATATTTGATAACCACCCCAATCCCTTATTTCTCTCCATCAAACTCCCCACTAAACCCACTACTCAGATTTTTAGTCCATCTCAAACTCTCCTGGACACACGAGCAATAATAATGCCCATGCCAGGATTCGAACATAGAACCTCCTTCACACCAACACTCCACTTAAACACCAGACCAGAAAGCCCATTCTATTAATTATTTGCCAACTTTTACTTAAAAGCCTACTGACCAAAGATAAAATTTTCCCAAGTCCTGGCTTGAACTTAGGACCTCCCAAACACCCTCAGAACACATAACCACTAAAGCAGTCAAAAATTTTGTGTCACACATTCACAATACCCAAAATTAAAATTTTGGGGTGTTACAGCCCCTATTTGAGACATTCAAGGCTTTGAAATGTGATTGAGAAAAAATTTGTTGTTCTAAAAAAATATTTCTCATATTAACAACACCACTAGAGGTGATCATGGCGGCTCGGCCTGACGGCCCACCCAAAATATGGGAGGGTTCGGGTAAAAATATAGGCCCGAAATACAGGCTTAGGCAAAAAAGAGGCCCGTTTAGAAAACGGGTCGAGCCTCAGGCAAATTTTTTTTTGCCTGGGCCCAGCCTTGCCCGGCCTGAATATAATATATTTTTTTATTTTTTATTTTTCAAAACATTTCTTCCCGATTTCCCCCATTTCCCATTTCCCCTCTTCTACAAATCCCTAACCCTGTGCCCGACTACCCTCCTCCCTTTTTTTCTCAACCTTCACCTCCGGCACCAATCCACCTCCAATCCTCCACCGATCCACCTCCGGTCCTCCACGGCTCCACCCATTTCCAGAATCAAAGGTTAGAGCGAAGCTACAAACGTCTTCTACCTTTGAATTTCAAAGGTATATTAATAGTGTTAACCCTAGTTTATTCGGTTCAATTCTCATTAGACATTTAGTTAGTTTTCTTTATTTTTTCTTTCTCTGATCTTTACTGTAAATATAAGTAATCTTCCATGGATTTCTTGTGAGTCCAGTTGAGAAATCGTTAATGTGACACTGTTTGATGGAGTGTGCTCTTGTATTTCTATACCACAAGCTATAATCAAAATAAACAGCTTTCCTTTGTCCCCAAACAAGAAATGGCAAGAGTTGCAACCATAGTTCTTGATAACGAAAGTTACTAGTAAGAGTTGAATCTATTGTAGTGGCTGAAGCCTTAGCCAAGGATTTTTTGTTCTGGTCGACCTCTGCTAAAAGGGATATCTTTTTCTTTATATGTTGAATCTGTTGATGTATCTTTTGTCCACTGATAAAATGAATGTTGCTGTTGATTGGGTCACTGGATGCACTAAGATAAGATGGATGATGGTTACTTCTATATCAGTGGATTTTTTTTAATATTTTGATCAGGTAAAGCAATGTTTCTAGTAATGTAAATAAACTACTATGGTTTAACTACCTTCTTTTTTTTGTAATGGAAGACTTGTTTAATTCTACTTATGTTTAACAACTCTTTTAAGCTTCCAATATATACTAACAGATTTTAGTAATGAAACCGACTTTTATATTTAATCATTTGAAAAATATAAAAAATTTAGACAAAACAACTTTCATATTTGTCACTTAAAAGAATTGTTAAACATAAGTAAAATTAAACAAGTCTTCCATTACAAATAAACATAGTGATATGACATGAATTTGTAAACTACAATCATATAGAAGGATAGTCATAGCCAAATCGACAATTATAGCTATATATATATATATGAAGAGAGTAAGAGACTGATTATTAAGAGTTTTATTCAACAAGTGAAGTATTATTTTTTAGCATATGGTTCTGAATCCATAGATAAGAAAACTTGTTTTTCATTTTAGAAAGCAACTTATATATATATATATATATATATATATATATACATATATATGTATATATGTATGTATGTATATATATCTTTACCGTAAAATTGCCTTGAGGTGAGTTTTGTATTTCAATACGAGGCTATAGGATTAAGGGTAGCTGAGCACAATTAAGAGCAAAATTGTGTTATTCAATTATTATTGGATGAGAATTGATTTATGTTTTATAGATCATGTAATTTGTAGGGCTGACTTCTGAGATCACAAGCTTAGTTTCTTCATTTAATTTCATCTTTTTGTTTTTGCTTTGTTTTATTGCAGAAACAAGCTATTTAGTGAGGCAGAAAAACAGTAGGCCCAGGCAGGTTGCTGTCACTATCTCACACCCTTTCCTTCGAAACAATCAACCTTAGCGACTTTTCCTAAATGATGTGTGTTTTTTTAGTATTACTTAAAGACATGTGACAAGTTTGATCTTGTATCACAAGGCTAGCATAGTTAAATAACTAGTTTATTATCTCGTGCAATATATGAGTTCAGTATTATACTATTATGTAATACGTATTAATTAAAATATATTATATTTATTTTCTCAAAGCTGTTATAAAATTTGTAACTTTTGAAAAGTAAAATAATATAATTCTTCACTTTTATATTTGAAAGGTAAAAATAATATAAATATATCACATATAGAACATTTTATTTTGGTTTTGGAAGTTGAAATAATCTTACAAACTAACACATGATTTTTTTCTTCTAGGTTTGCTATGTCTTACCCTTTTTTGTAATTTTGGAAAATATGAATAAATTTTAATTTTGGTCTCTCTATTATGCCTAAATTTGATATTTAACTACTACACCTTAATTTTTAATGTAATATAATGTTTTAATATCTTGTTATAAAATTTGTAACTTTTTGAATTTTTCGTTTTAAGTTGTATTTTTCTACCAAAAGAAATTCACACATTAAATGTTGATGTCATATAAATATAGTGTTACTTGTCAAACATTAAAAATATTTAAATTTAAAATAATTACTTACCATTTTTAATAAAATACTAGAAAACTATTAACTATGTCATTAATTGCCCAAAATGAAATTTAAAAGCCAATAATTTTATGATTAGATGTCGTAAATTGTAATTTACCTACAAATGTAGGGCTATTTTGAAGGTGCATGGCATTTATGAATCCTCAAATAGAGACAATATTTATGTTCAGTTATTTAATTTAGATACATGTATATAAATATATATATATAAGATTTATATGTATATAAATATATATATGTATATAATTTTAATACATGAATATATATAATATATTCAATAACCGAGTTATAAATAAGATTATTTTTGCATTTTAGGACTTGAATTTTTATGACTATGGCTAGTTCAAACACTCCTATACCTATGGACGATGGGTTTAATGAGTATGAAAGTGCTCTCAAACGTCAAAAGTCTACCACTTCAAAGGTGTGGGATGAAATGACAAAGCTTGAATGCGAGAACAAAAATGAATTGAAGGCAAAATGTAATCACTGTAAGACTATCTTCTCTACTAAGTCTTCTAGTGGAACCTCTCATTTAAGACGTCACCTAAATAGTTGTTTGAAAAAGGTTAATAAGGACATCACTCAGTACACCATAGCCACTCAACCATCACCAAAAGGTGTTCCATCTATAAAAAACTACAAGTTTGATGCTGATGAGTGTCGTCAAGCTATTTCTACTTTTCTTGTGTGTGGCAAGCATTCATTGGAACTCGGAGCATACTAATGATGAATATATTTGCATTACTGCTCATTGGGTTGACAAAGATTGGAAGCTACAAAAGAGAATCATAAGGTTTAGAGCTTTACTTCCTCCGTATGATAGTTTGAACATATCGGATGAACTTGTTTTATGTTTATCTCAATGGGGTATAGATAAGAAAATTTTTAGCATCACTTTGGATAATGCTTCTTATAATGATGTTATGGTTTCTTGTCTTAAAAATTGTTTTCGTGCAAACCGAGCTATTTTGTGTGATGGTGCTTTTTTTCAAGTTAGATGTTGTGCACATATATTGAATCTTATAGTTAAAGTTGGTTTGGAACTTGCTGAAGATGTTGTTAATAAGATTCGAAATGAAATTAGGTACATAAAAAAGTCAAGAATTTGTAGGAAAAGATTTTATGATGTGGCCGACAAAAGTTTTCATTTGAATGTGACCAAAAAGTTGCATCAAGATGTGTGTGTGAGATGGAATTCTACTTTTTTGATGCTTGAATCTTCTCTTTACTATAAAGATGTGCTAGATTATTGGGGCTAACGGGATAAAGATTATCAAATGTTTGCACTTTCTAACGAGGAGTGGAGAAATGTTGCTATTCTTTGCAAATTTTTGAAAGTCTTTTATGATGTGACTTGTGTTTTTTCTGGTTCTAATTATCCAACGGCTAATCTTTATTTTAGAGGGGTTTGGAAGGTTCATAAGGTCTTGCTTGATACAATTAAAGGTCCTTATTCGTTTTTAACTCAAATGGTTAAGCAAATGCAAGAGAAATTTAATAAGTATTGGGCTGAGTATTCGTTGATATTGTCATGTGCTGCAATTTTAGATCCTCGTTACAAGTTGAATTATGTGCAGTATTGCTTTAAAACAATCTATGGTATTCATGCTTTAGATTTTGTTGAGACCATTCTTAGCAATCTTAGACTCTTGTTTGATGAGTATGTTAAGAAATCCAAATCCACGTCTTCCTCTTTGGCTGGGAGTTCTAATGTTTCGGATAAAAATCTTGTTGATTCTGGTTTGGATGAACACAATGTTAATAGTGCTGATTTTGGGGGATGTTTTGATAAGAGTGATGATTATAAACGGTATTTAGACGAATCTAGCACTAGGAGTGAAAAGTCACAGTTGGAAATTTATTTGGAAGAACCGGAGCTTGAGTTGAATAGTCAAATAGATGTTTTAGATTGTTTGAGCAAAAGTTCAGTTCGATACAATGAGCTTTCATTATTGGCTCGTGATCTTTTGGCAATTCCAATATCGACTGTAACTTCCGAATCGGCTTTTAGCATGGGTAAGAAAGTTATCACACCTTTAAGGAGTTCACTTAAGCCAAAAACGGTTCAAGCCGTTGTTTGCTTGGATGATTGGATGCGAGCTAAGGGATTTTCAACAGGTAATTGTTGTTCTCGTTTTATTGTTGTAATTTTATATTATTTTTTCATCAATTTGATTATCTAATTATTTATTCTTATTTTATGTTAGAAATTGATTGCAAAAAGGACAATGAGGACAATGAATACGATGAGGATGATGTTTCTTCAATTGCTTTTTAGGATATTTCCTTTCTAATTGTTGAAATTTTAGTTTAGTTTACAATTTATATTTTGTTATAAAATTAAATATGTAGATTGGTTAATGTATGGATATTTTGGTTGTTTGCTTATATTTTGCAACTTTTTTATACAATTTTAGTGTTTACAAAAAAAAAAAACGGGCCGGGCCGGGCGCGAGCTTAGTATTTTTTTCCTCGGGCCGGGCCCGAAAAAAATTTTAGGCCCATATTTCGGGCTAGGCGGGCCCGGGCTTAAAAAGCGAGCCAAAATTTTTTCTGGGCCCGGCCCGACCCGACCCATGAGCACTTCTAAACACCACCTTAGTATAGCATAAAGAAAAGGTTGGATCGTACCATCATGTTAGACGTTTCATAACTTCAAACATAGGTGGAATTGAAATGATTAATACTTCAAAGACTTCGTGGAACAAGGAGATCTTGATAACTATAATGGTGCAAATTCAAATTTAGATGATGATGAATTCAGTCAATGACTAACAAATGATGATAATGAGCATATGTTAAACATTAAAGAGAGAATAACCCAACAAATATGAAACTAGAACAATTAAATAAAATTACATATGATGTTTATTTTTCTTGTTATTTTTATTAGTAATCATATTATCAACTATTTTTAAAACTAACAAAATACATATGATGATTTGATTTTAATTCTTGTTATTTGTTTAAAAGTTATTTTATCATATTTATATTTTTATAGTAATTAACATTTTAAGAATATAAATTATGTAATGTATAATTACAATTTGTATTGCTAAATATAATATAAAGAATTACGATATAATTAAAGAGAGTACAATTCCTACCCTAGTAATCATTTAGTCTGGTTGTTCAAACAAACCCTTAAGGGTAAAGAATAATTTTATTTTTATTTTTATTTTTATTTAATTTTTAATTTTAATTTTTAATTTTTTAAAAATTTTAAATAACTTTAACAATTTCTATAAATTTTGAATTTTTATAATAATTTTAAAATCTTTAAATAATTGTTGTGATATTATGTCAAATTAACATATTTATATGTTTTATTTTGATCAATTTTTGGATATGATGCTATTAATTTTGGTGTTTATTGCTTAATTTCTATATAAGTGCAGTGTGAGTCCAAAATGTGGAGAACAAATGAAAATATGAAGTCAAATAAAATTTGGGTATGGAAGTAATAATTTAACATACAAAATTTTTATATTTTAATATTTATTTTCATTGTTTTATTTAAATATTATTTATATAAATATTTACTAAGAGTTAAATTAGGATTAAGTTTTATGTCCTATATTTTATTTAGATAAATGTTGATATGGTGAATCAATAAATTTATTAATTTTTTCATGGAGTTTGAAATAATTTGACAAAAATTAAATGAAGAAAAAGAAAATGGATTAAAATAACTTTTTATATAGTTCGAGAGTAAAAAAAATAAATAAAATAAATAAATCTCATCACTTACTAAATTAAATATAAAAATTGAAAATAAAGCATTTTTCTTGTTCAACCAAATTTTACCAGTTTAAAGAAAACCTTGTTTCATATATACTGGTTCAAACCGGGCCACTAGTTCTAATTCCACCGGTCCACTCTCAAGTTTTTAAATTAAGGGCACGTTTGGTTCGCTGTAATGGAATAGAGCTGTAATTGAATAGATGTGTAATGGAATAGAGCTGTAATAGTAATTCAATTGTTTGGTTGAATGGAATGGAATAGAACTGCAATAGTATTCTTGTGTTTGGTTGAATGGAATGATGTTGTAATACCATAAGGAAAAAAACTAAAATGACTAGAATACCCTTAGCAGAAATTTTTTTTAGGTAGATGATTGTTGTTATTGTTATTAAATTATAATAAGATTATTAATATGAATAATAAATATTTTAATCATATTTTAACATAATTATTATTCAATATAATTTAATAAAAATATCTAATTTAATAAAATTCTTAATATAATTATTCTTATATGAATTTACTAAAATTATAATATATAATAATATAAAATATATATATAACCTACTTTATTATTTTTAAACCACAATACATATTTAATGTGCTAAAATATCATTGATGAAACAAATAATTTAATTATTCTACAATTAAAAAAATATTAGAACTAATAAATAACTTAAGAATTAAATTTTGCATAAACATATATATTCATATATTAACAAAAAGGTTACATGACTTCATTAGTTTTTATGTCATAATCCAAATATTAGAAACACAAAAAGTCCCCAAAATATCATCAACAGAACAACGATTTTTAATGGTCAGCAAGAAATCTTCTGACCCATTCCAACCGTACATTAGAAGGTAAACTAAAGAAAATGAGCATTTGCATTGGATGATCTGGAATTTTGCTCAATGCTCGATAGCACTCATCCACAGTTAAACCTTCTATTTCACATAAGGTTGGATATAAATTTATAGCTTTTTCTTGGATGATCTGGAATTCTTCTGACTTTTGTTGAACTACCACATCGGAGGCAATACTCCTACTGATTTGTTCGCCAATGGCCCGCATGTTTTCCGCCAATAAAGTGGAATTAGACTATCCTTGTGAGGTGAACAAATTTTGAAAATAGTCTAGAGCAATTTGCATAAATTCTTCGTCTTCAAAATCTTTGATCATGTTATTATGTTGATGCTTTGTAGGTATATGTATAATTGAGCTAAAATTAAAATTTCATCTATATATTGAATTAAAATTAAATTTATATATATACAATTGCACCAAAATAAAATTTTAAATCACATTCTACATCAAATTAAAATTTAATGTAATTTTAAGATTTATTTAAAATTTTTTGTTTCCATATTTATTATTAATATTCATTACAGTTAATTAAAACAATATTTTGTTAATTAAAACAATTAAAGACTTTGTAATTATTAAACGGTATTTAATAATTAAATATATAATTTAATTATTTTATTTTAATAAATTGGAATATTAAAATAAAAATATTAAAAATAAAAAATTTAATTTAATTATTTTAATTAAATATATAATTTAATTAGTTTCATGCATTTCATTATTGTGTACACCACCTAGTAATGGCAACTGAGTTCGTACAAGGAAATTATACTTGACCATCATGCAACTAATATGTGTACACCATTATTAAAAACAGAATCTTTTTACCATTATGTTCAATGCCAAACAAATCACCAACAAGCCATAAATACGTATTTCAAACATTGATAACACTATAAGAATAAAGTTTGAATTAATCACATCTTCCAATAAACTCATGCGAAATAGAGAACTTTGAACTTGAGTTCGCAGAAATAGCTTTGAGAGGTGAGGGACAAAAATCTGACTGATGGAAGAAACTTTAAGCCACATATACAAGAAAATTAGAAAAAACGTGGCTCAACAATGGGCATGCTACTACATATCTAAAGTGAAACTTAAACACAAGAAAAATATGCCATGATAAGTTAGGAAAATAATGCACAATTCCTTAATGCTGTTATATCAAAGAAAGATCATAAATGTCATCAAGATCAGGGATTTAAATTGCGGTCGCGGTCGCGTTTTCGATCGCGGTCGCGGACATAACGGATACTATTGCGGTCACTGCGGATATCGCGGTCGTGAATTTTTTTAAAATTCGCACAACTTATTGTAAAACATAGTAATTATAATTATAAAAAGTCACTTTTAATGATTTTTAGAGTGTTTTCTAACACTTATGAACCTTTATTAATATGATATGAGAACACAACTTTTATAATCATTAATTATTCTTACATTTATTTATTTAATTTTCTAAGAATGTTATATTAACTAATAACAAAGTAAAAAAAGGAAATATTAAAATTTATCATATTTAATAAGTTTGAAAGTTTTATAGATAAAAGAATTGAAAATTCATACCTAAGAGATGTCTTCAATATTTCTTGTGACTTTAAAGATGGTGCGAGATATAAACATTCTATCTCTGCAAAAGGAAAAGAGGAATAGATAAATGTATAGATTCTCATTAATTATTTCTATTTCCTACCACTTATTCTCACTCTCATTCTACTTTCATATATAATTTAACATGCTTGATTCTTAATTATCTTTTCATAAAATATACTTCATTCATTTATCTAAAGATATATATTATTTTAAATGTTTTAATATCATCAAAATTAAGAACAATAACAAAAGTTTTCTTTAAAAAAACATACCTTACAAATAATGATAGTGGTACGATTTAGTTTTCACCAATTAGTGTAATGACGAGGAAGATCAAATCCTTCACCTTCACTTTGGGAGCGTTCTTAACTTGATTCTCTTGACCTTTGTCCAAAAATATATCCAAAAAAAGTAACATTTTCACATTGGTTTTCATATAATTGATATGGAGGATATATTTGAAGAGGAGGATACATGGGAGGTGGAGGTGGGTGATACATTGGTGGAAGAGGATGCATTTGAGGTTGGTATGGCACACCATAATTAGGAAATGGTGGATAATAACCATATGGTTGTGGATAATCATGTGAAGGTTGAAAATATGAAGGTTGTTCTGGTGGATAAAAACCTTGAGTGCTAGTAGATGATTCACTATACCCAAGGTTACTAGAACTCGATCTCCTACCAGATGAAGATCCTATAGAAGTATGCTTCTTGCCTTATATTCTATTGATGGAGCTCTAGGTTCACTTCTATCTCTCCTAGGTTCAAGAAACATATTTCCATCAGACTCTGATCTGTCACGAAAATGTCCACCAATGGTACCAACCCTATATTCTCCTCCATACTGACTAGAATACCTAATTTTACCTCTATCACCACTATATTTATCATCCTCATCAATTGGACTTATACCACCACCATCAGGTCCATCGCCACTCTGACTTGGAGTTGAACTAGAACTTGAATGAGACAAAAGTTGTTGTTGAGATTGATCAACATCTATTTCATCATCAGAGGTATCCACAGGTAACACACCGGCATTTTCACCATCTAACAATGGATTCTCTTTCTCATGAAGCCATTCTGATAGTGGATCAACATCTTCAAAGATATGATCAAGGCTGATAGGATTAAAACTAGCATTTATATCATCAGTGCTCATTCTTTTTTGATGTCTTATCTGAAGCCTCATATTATAATAAGTAAACACTAGTTTTTCAAGTTTTTTATACTTTAACCTATTTCTTGCCTTGGTGTGAATATAACTAAATGTGCTCCAATTTCGTTCGCAATTTGATGCTGAAGTTGTTTGACTAAGCACTTTAATTGTTAATTTTTGTAATTCGAGAACACATGTGCCGTATATTATCCACCACTCAGCTGCATAATATTATTTAAATTTCAAAATAACTTCAAAATGTACAATATAATTAAATAATATAAATTAAATTAAATAATTTAATTAACTGTTTACCCAGATTTATTTGCTTCCAAGCTCTTTGTGCTTGTGGAGTATCGAATGTCTCATGTTTATCTCTAAATAGTAACAACTGCATAAATAAAAGATAGAGTAAAAATAAAAATAAAAATTCTATTTCAAATTATATAACTAAGTTACAAATAATAGTACTTGAATCTAACCTGATTAACCATTCTGACTTGAGTATCAAGAGAAGGTTCTAATCTTTCAATTGCTGATTGTGTACCTTCTAATGTTTCTATTAGTACATTCTCAGAATGCTCCACCCCAAATTGAAATTGAGGATTGAGAAAATAACCTAAGTATAATTTATAAGAATATCATCAAATAATAATAATCTAAAGCTTAAAATAATAAAATATAAAAATAGTTCTTAATTATATGAAACATTTTATCTTACCAGCTGAATGTAAGTCAGAATGCATAAAATTCCATCTATTGTCAATAATCTTTTTGTACTTAGTGAAATATCGACAATTTGATGAATTTCTCGTTTAGCTCTATCAACAGCCTCATAAATAAAGCCCATTGTTGGTTTTTCATCGCTATCCACAAGTCTCAATACTTTTACTAGAGGCTCGTAAACTTTTATGAGGTCATTAGCTTTTTTCCAAAAATCTTTTCCCAAAACAATTTTTTTGGCTTCATAAGCAGGCCCTGACTTTTGCTGTCCCCATTTTGATTCTTTAAATTCCTATATATTCATAAGAAAATTTTTAAAATAATATAATTTAAATTATTTGGAACTAATAAAATCATTAAAGGTTTCTATATTTAAGTAATTATATTAACTAATTATAAAATACTGACCTTTGAATTAAACATTTTTCTCAGACCTTGCTTTTGTCTTGTTATCTCTTCAAGTTGAATGAAATGAGTTGCAAATCGAGTAAGAGCGGTCAAGTATTTGTTTCCTTGTGTATACTTCTTCATCAAATCAACAGTCCAAATGTGATTGTATATAAAGCAAGTCACTTTCTTTGCCTCATCTAACACTTTTGCTACACTGGGCTTTTTCCCAATATCTTCAAGGCATAAATCTAAACAGTGAGCTGCACATGAGGTCCAATATAAATGTTTTCTTTTCAACATTAATTTTTTTCCAGCAGCTTTCATTGCTGCCTCATTATCAGTCACTATTTGGACAATTTAATTTTCTTCAATTTCTTCTACAACTGAATCTAACAAACAGTAGTAGAATTCAGCATCTCTACTATGGACACTTGAGGCATCTATCGATTTCCAAAAAATGGTTCCTTTATTGCAATAAACAAGGAAATTAATGATGTGCATTTGATTCAAACTGTTGGTCCAACCATCACACATTAGAGTTGCACCCAATTTTTTCTAATGAGTCTTTAGTCCATTTACCCAATCATGAACTCGTTGATACTCTGACTCCAAATACACATCTGAAACCTCATAAGGTGTTGGAAGCTTTACACCTTGTCCAACTTCTGCTGACACTTGAATTAAGTTATACAACCATGGAGAGCTTGCTAATTGAAAAGGAAGTCTTTCATATATTAAAAATTTAGATACCGCTTCACCTATCTTCCTTCAAAAAGTCTTTAAAAAAGAGTCATTGACCTTTGGTTGCTTTGAACTTTTGTTTCTAACCAATTCAGGTATAGCTCTCCTTAAGGTAAACTCAGACTCACTTGGGATGGATTTACTTGTTCTTTCTCTATTATGTTCTCTAGCTAATCCATGAGAAGATCGCCCTTCTTCATAAATATTATCCCAACCACCAGTGCTTCGTTTGAATTATTCCCTTCTATGCCACTTGTGTTGTGATTGGATACTTTCTCGAGTTGCTTGCCTTATAGTAGAAACCTCATCAATGAATCCCTCGTGTTCATCCTCCTCTTCTATTAATTAAGATAAAAATTCATCTTTTCTCCTCTTTTTGTCTATTTTCTTTGTGTTGCTTTCTTTTAGTACATTCATCGTACTTTCTCTAATGACACATGTTAATAAAATAAAAATAATTCACACTTTATATTATTATCAATTATATATAATCTTTATTGATAAATTTACAATAACATTTAAAAATAAAAAAAATATATCACATACCAGTAACATTAGGGCATGGTGCAACATTGCCGGTTTTATGAGCAATGTGCTCTTTAAATCGTGTTATTCCTCCTTTCACAACTTTACCACAAAGTTTACATACGATATTTCCTCTCACATTTGGCACTGGAGTTCCAAAGTGCCAACCTATATCATTACTTGGTGCACCCTCCAATCCTTCAGTCGAGAACTCTTCACGTGGTGGCATGCTTTATTTTATTTATATATAAGAAACATAAAATTATATTTAGAAATACAAGCAACTCATTACTTATATTATCAACAATATAATACCAAAAAAGTAAACAAAATTTAAAGCTAAAGTAAAGACCTAATATTATAGAAATAAATAAATAAATATTGTGTAAAACAATTTAATAATAATAATAATGGTATTAATAATAATAATAATAATAATAATAATAATAATGATGATGATGATGATGATGGTATTAATAATAATAATAATAATAACAATAATAAAAATCTTAAAATTAAAAATTATATAAAAGGATATAGATAAATAAAATGATATAATAAAATAAATGTATTTAAAATATTTAGGTAAATAAATATGAAAAGAAATATAATTGAAATAATAATGCAAAACTAATTACATTTTAATAATATGGTAATAATAACAAGTAAATAAATAATAAAATAAAAAAAGGAAAAATAATAATAGTAATAGTAATATTAAATTAATTAATTCAATAATAAAATAGCAAAAATAACAAAAAAAGGGACCAAATCGAACTAAAAAACATAAATTTGCGGAAAAATAGAAATAAATAAAAAGAAAAAGGACCAAGTTGAATGCGCGAAAAACAAAAAGGGATCAAATGGGAAATAATCCCCACGCTTCAAAACGCACAGCTTCAAGGTGGACCAAATTGAAATACGAAATAAATTATAGGAAAAAATTCAAAAAAAAAAGAAGCTTGATTGTAAATAATAAAAAATCAGAAGGGCTAAAATCGCAATTAACCCTTCCGTTCAAAAACACGCGGATCCTAAGAAACGGGTCGGGTAAGTGCGCGGGTCAGGCCAAAACGACGTCGTTTTGGTGCCTGAGAGGCTTGCCCAAAACGGCGTCATTTTGGAAGCCTATTTAAATCAAAATTTTTTTCAAAAACTTCATTTCAGCCCTTATTTAATTTTTTTTTCCTTTTCTCTCCATTCTCCATTTTCTCTCAGGCCATTGCCCAGAATCCGGCCATCGGCCATAGTGGCACCATGGGTCAATGACGCACATGTGGCATGGTACCTGATGGTCAAAAATTGCCCCAAAACATTTTAAACCCCTTTTTTGTGTAGAACACAGATCTAGGAATAAAAATCTCGAAAAAGCACTCTGTGCTGTAGATTCAAGACATGTAAGCAAGAAATCCAAGAATATGCTTCGGTTACTTTACTACTTTACTTACTAGTTAGTAGTAGTGTAATACTTACTTGAAATTAAGAATAGAGTTTCTATTGCTGCTGTCTGTGACTCTGTTGTTTGCCGAAATATGGAGAAATAGAATTTCGCATTTTTGTTTGCTTGTGAGTTTTGAACTTTGGAGTTTTTTTCTGTTTATTTGGAGTTCTGTATAGTGTATATATGTTTTTACTTTTTTTTGATTGAAAGCCCTCTGGTTTTGCAGGTAGGGGAATATATTCCCTTTTGTTTTATTGTAAAGTACATCACTATTCAATACCTACATCTCTTGATTTTTTTTTAATTTACGGTAACGGAAAATAACGGCAATAGCGGTCCGTTATTGCCGCAATTGGCCGTTATCCGTTAAGTTATACCGCTATCCACCGTTATCGGTGTGACTCCACTTCACTCCGTTATTTTCAAAGAATAGCGATTTGAGCGGTGGCACTACCGCTATATAACGGCAGCTATTCCAAAATCGGTCCGCTATTTAAATCCCTGATCAAGACAAGTTTCCAACTCGCTAGCCATGAATTCACCTGATAAACTTAACATGAAACAAGATATGGTTCTTGATGCAAAGTACCTCCCCATTACATTTGTCCTTCATGAAGCCATCATGTTGATGCTTCCGTTGATTTTCTATCATCTTTTGCTCCAGCTTCTTAACTGATTCCATATATTCCATCTGGCACTTTAGTTGTTCCTTCTGTAAAAGGAGCAACCAGATGTTCAATATCAATATATCACATTCTCAAGCAAATAACTATTTAAGAATGAATAATGGAAAATATAAAAACATGAGGTTATAGAATCACGCATCAGGGGGAGTGATAAATTGTTGAACTAACCTCTAAGGAATCTGTGAAATTTCTCTCAACCTCAGAGACACGGTTTTGTGCTTCTAAGTTCATTCTTTCAACTTCATCATCAAAAGCCTTCTATTGCCTTTCATTTTCTGCAATGAGCTTGTCCAGCTGTATTTCAAGCCTTCTAGCCAAACTTTTATAATCAAACTCTTCCTTTATTCTCAACATATTCTCCACCTTCATTGCCTGTGCATAATGGAGTTAGCAAGGTAATAGCATCTTACTTTTACATGATTTAGAGACTATGTTACAGGAGACATGAAGAAATGGACAGATGAAAGAAAAGTGTCAAACAACGAAAAGAAGCTTAAATATAACTAGGATGCATCTTGCCCAGTTCCTCCACTTTATAATCATGAGTTGTTTGAAAGCAGATATTACTTATAGCAAACAACGAAAAGAAGCTTAAATATAACTAGGATGCATCTTGCCCAGTTCCTCCACTTTATAATCATGAGTTGTTTGAAAGCAGATATTACTTATAGCAAACACATGATAGATTATAGTTTCAGCCCATTTTGGTGTAAGAACTCACCCTTTGACCAAACAATATCGTACTTGCAGTCTCTCCTCGATGTCGTGGGGAAGGGCCAATTGTCACAATTAATGAGGTCTTGGCAGTACCTGCAATACATAGAATCTATCTCATAATAACTCAAAAACATTCAACTCCAGATATAAAACTCCTAAAGAAATATATAAAAATTTAGATCATAAACATCTTCGCCATAATAGCTTAGTTAGGTTAAAATGTAGCCCGGGCACATGCCAACTTAAATTAACATAAAAGATGACTTACCTCCGAAAGAATCTCTGAGTAGCCTCGTAAGTTTTGAATCACGAATGGGCACATGAGCGCTATTCTCTGATAAAGCATTAATACACTTTCCCAAAGCACTCAGTGACAGGTTAATAGACTTAGCTTCTTCTAACATGTGTCCCTCACTTCTTGCTAGAAGCAAAGAGAATCAAACTCATCATCTACCAACCGGATCCAACTCATAAGTAACGCCAGCACTAGCACTTAAGAAAGTATACAGGTATATATAGGTTGGATAGGAAATATAACTTCTTTGCCAAAGATATATATATGAGATGCAATGCTTAAAAATCTTAGGTGGCAAAAAATGAAAATGCTCTTTGATATGCAGCATGCAACCGATTTGCCACTAGAAGGGAAGAAAAGATAAGCACCTGACTTTTGAACACGCTCTGAGCCTGCCAAATCTACCAATACTAGCTTGCTATTCCGGACAAGAGGCTTTGGAGGTTTGACAAAGTGAGAAGACTTGTCTGATTCACTTGGAATGGCAACTTCTTCTCCCAAGACTGATCTCTTAACATGTACCTGCAGTAACATGGTTGAATATATATTATCATTTTCCGGATCAAGGAGATCCTGGATGGTCTCCATGTAAAGCTGAAGGAAACATTGGAAACAAACTAGTAAAAGTTCTTACTGAGGAAACACAAAAGCAGAAAGTCTAACAAAAAAATCAGAGCATATAAACTGTAAGGAAACGATAAAAAATTTTAAAATCCAAGAAGCATTTTATACAAAATAGCACAGTTAGACAAACATATCCGGCTATCACACTCGAGTCCAAGTAACATTGATCTAAACTATCATCATTACATTACATGCCCGATTAAACAACAACAATAGCGATAATACATAAACAGAAACGAAGGCAATTCTCAAATCCGCATCCACACATACTACTAAGCAGTATTCGTGATTAAATCCTGAATATAGACTCTCACCTAACTAATCAATCTTCTCTAAAGAAAAACATCAACTTAATTCAATACAGAAACCAAAACATAAACTCCATGTTAACATCCTCTTAATATTAAAACCCACAATTTTGTCATTAAAAAATTTAAAGAAATTGAAATAAAGAGTACTCAACTAATCAAAATCACAAGCCATTCGGAAAACAATCCAAAGAACAAGAAGAGAACCACCTTGAAAAACATATGGATTTTTTTTCCTTTTTCCCTTTTCCAACTTAGCTTCTTTACTGGTGGCTAGTATTTAAAGCCTATATGCTTACAGATAAGAAGGTTTTTGGATGTTCCTCACACTACAAATTTTTTGTTTAATCGTCCGTCTTCATGAAATGCAAACATTCTTATCTTATATAACCATAACCGTAACCATACTTTGAGCTTAACTTTTGATTTCTTTACAATAATTAAACAGAAAAGAAAAAGAAGCAGTAATTTAATGGTATTACCTTCAAAGTCTTGGGAAATTTCACGAACGAGCCTTTGCAAAGGCAGTTTCCTGATGAGGAGTTCTCAGTACTTTGCTGGTACTTCTAGATTTAACTGCATCCAATGGAAACATCATAATTTCAATTCGTGTAAACAAGAATAAGAAAATGTGACTGAAAGGGGAAAAGAAGGGCAGTAAAAGTCTCAACCGAACTTACAATATTTGGGGAGATGAAGATGAATGAACTTTAACTAAAAGGAATCAGGAAAAAAAAGAAAAAGAAAACGTAGGAGATGAAGATGAAGGGCGAATGGATGTTTGATTTGGGGAGGAAGAAATCTGGAGTGATGAATTTTGGGAAAAAGAGAGGCAGGATATTTTGGTCTAAAAACCTAAACGGTGGGGCGTTAAATAGGTATTCAGACCCCCAACCCCTGTAATAGCAAATTCGTGAGCTGAGGGAATGCCCATGTAATAGCAATTCCGTGGAATCACAAACGGTGAACCAAACGGCTGCTTTACTGTAGCGCGCGGAATTAAGGCGGAATGGAATAGCTATGAAGTCAAATAAAATTTGGGTATGGAAGTAATAATTTAACATACAAATTTTTTTATATTTTAATATTTATTTTCATTGTTTTATTTAAATATTATTTATAAAAATATTTACTAGGAGTTAAATTAGGATTAAGTTTTATGTCCTATATTTCATTTAGATAAATGTTGATTTGGTGAATCAATAAATTTAACTGAAGTTAAATTTGGGCAATTTACCAAAAAAAAGTCTTTTTTTTTTTAAATTTACCAAAATGGGCCCAGTATTTTATTATTTACCGGAATGGGCTCTTTTTCCCGAAATCACGTCCACGTCAGCGCGATGTCAGGGGACGTTCTAGGAAATCGTGGCCACATCAGCGCGCTTTGCTGACATGGCAACAAATTGCGTCCTCTGGAGCGCGATTTGTGTCTACGTCAACAAAAGCAGTTACCGACGTGGCAACGATCTGACCCGCGCGTGAACAAAACTATAAATACCCCCCACCCCTTTGTTTTTTTTCACAAACTAATCCTCTCTCAAATTTCCTCTCAATTTCCTCTCAATTTCCTCTCAATTTGCTCTCAATTTCCTTCAAAATTTCTCTTAAATTCATATTTAATTTCAATTTGCTCTCAAGTTCTTCTTAAATTTCTCTTAAATACCTATTTTAAATAATTTTAAAAAATTTATTTTTCTAAATTTTTATCTTAGTAAAATTTTGTACGATTTCAAAGAATGGTAGGAGAATTGACTCGTCTTGATAATCATCACATATCGGTGGAACAAATGAAAATGGTAAGCGTTAAATAAAATTTTTAAATATTATTTAAGAATTTTTTATTTATGCATTTTTAGATAATTATTAATTTATTATTTTTTATAAAAGTCTGTAAATCGGGTATTGGAATGCAATATCCGGAATATGCATGCTCCTCCATCACCGTTGGTAGAGAACTACCTGCAGGAAACGGGTTTCTGGCACGTGATGAAGGTAGGTCGGGGATGCAAGGTGGACTCGAAACTAATCAGTGCGTTGATCGAGAGGTGGAGACCCGAGATGCACACATTCCATCTTCCATGTGGAGAGTGCACTGTCACTTTGGAAAACGTCAGCCTGCAATTGGGATTGCCGGTGGACGGGTATCCAGTCACGGGGTCTACCCAATCTAGCGATTGGCCAGCGGTGTGCTACGAGCTTCTGGGCGCTATTCCGGAGAAAATAGACGGAGGTAAGGTCGAGATGGGCTGGTTGCGAGACACATTCCAGGATCCGGATAAAGATTCAACCGAAATGGAAAGAATCTGATATGCTCGAGCATACATTCTTCAGTTAATTAGAGGTTATTTGATGCCGGACTTGTCACGGAGCCGCGTACATCTAAGATGGCTGTTGAAACTCGTTCATTTTAGAGCAGCCGGTGAATTAAGTTGGAGGTCTGCCGTCTTGGCCACATTATATCGGGAGATGTGCGAGGCGACACGACCGAGGAGAGAAAAAATCAGAGCCTGCCTGTCACTACTGCAGTTATGGGCAAGGTTTCACTTTCCATTTCTACGTCCTCGAGTGGACCACCCATATACATTCCCACTCATAACGAGGTAAATTTTATATTAGAGTTTACAATTATTATGTAGATATTTAAAAATAAAAGTATGCTAAAAGTTTATTTAATTAGGTGGAACCATCCGGCAAGTCATGCTCGATTACCTACGGAACTTGAAGATATACTGCTTCTATTAGACCAACAGTCCGAAGCATATGTAAGTATTAAATAAAATTGATATTTCCATCATTTGCTAGTCGATTGGTAATTAGTATTTAGTATTTAGTATTATGTATATAACTAATATTTCTATAATGTTCATATAGTTTCAATGGACACCATACGAGGATCCGGCAATTCGGGCAGTAATTCCGGATGAGTTCTTACAAAATCCACTAGCTTGGCACGTGAAAGTTGTGTTGATCAACTACGCAACCGTGGAGTCGCACCAGTCAGACAGAGTGCTACAACAGTTTGGATGTAGACAATAGATTCTCGTAGATCCTAAGGTGTTTGACGATCAACACAAAGTCGACCTTCGGCAATTGAATACGAATTGGCCGAGATACTAGTCCGAGTACATGGAAATGTGGGAAGATCGGTATGAATATATACCTACTCGGGAACCAATCATCATTCTGGAGTTAGCATGCGTTCCGGAATACATGCCATGGTTTAGGATCCATGGCAAGCCGTATTTACTGACGCCAGATGAGAGGCAGCGGCAAATACGTGTCCAAAGGGAAAGGCGCGGGCCTCTAAATCCAAGACAACAAGACGACGAAGGTAGCCCCTCAATGAGGCCCAGACATTCACCCGGCTCATCATCAGCGGCCATGCAATCACCAGGCCCAACGAGAGCACCGACACAGTCACCCGACGTAGCAGTTCAACTGATGATACCCATGCAACCACATTTTTCAAATGATGCCAGGTGCGTTTCCTAGCCCTTATATGTATCATTTTTCGAGTCCTATGGTAGGTTGGAGTCAAATGCCCAGTTCAGCTCCATTTCCTGTTATACCGAGTGGACCGCCGATGTATAGCCCAGCGGCACACGATTGATTGCAAGAGGGGCTGTCGGGGAGCTCTCCTTTTTACCAATCCCCACCAACGTATGGGTTTCAAACATCGTCGCCGTTCATGATGCAAACACCTCCACATACACTATTCTTTGAAGGTGGATCATCGTCCCAAGTCCGACAACCAGATATCGTACCGGAAGAACCAGAATCCCTGCCGAAGGAACAACAACCGCCGCCGAAAGCTAGACAAAGGAGGAATCCAGCACGTAACCGTCAACGGCCGCCATGTGGCACTGAATCCCTCGGGCATAGACATTGATAGCCATATTTAAATTTATTTGTATAAATATTTTGAATATTTTGATATTATTTTATGTAATAAAATAGAATTTTTTTTGAGTTATTTTGATATTATTTGATGTAATAACATGAGCTTAATTAATTTGTACAAATATTTTGAATATTTTGATATTATTTGAGAATTCTATTAACCATTAATACAATTATCAGTTAATATTTTTACATTCACATAATGTTAGATTTGAAAAATGTTTTGATTGTTACTAACAATTAATACAATTATCAATAAATAATTGAAAAATATAATTTATTTACAATTACATTCAACTATTCCGATTAGGGCATGATCGGCTTGTATGGCCTGGATTCCTACACCATCCGCACAACTTCTATTGACTGGCTGTTTCTCGGATATCCATATTGTTATGTATTCTAGTTGAGCAAGGTTGACCCTTTGGTTTATGACGCAATTCTCTATCCGGTAACAGCTTAAAAGGAGCAAGAGATACGGGCGGCCACTTATGTTCATCTGGGACCGGTGGGAAAACGTGTCTCCAGACGCTGTACATGTTTTCTAATTTGTACACTTCATCCACATAGCTCATCGGATCCAGACGGAGATTCTGACAAGCTGCAATAACATGAGCGCATGGATAACGAAGTGCATCAAACATCCCACAGTCACAAGTTCTATTTCGCAAGTGTACATGATATTGCCCGCCAACAACACCTTGGTGCGGTCTGCCAAACTCTGTCACGCGAAACCATAAATTGTCTCAATCGTGATACACTGTATGCATAGTTTTTGCCCTCGCCTTGGCCTTGTTAATTTCTTGAATTACCTTACTACACCATACATGCCCTCCCTGCATCTGGCCTGCATAATTTGCTGCTCGCTTTGTAAATAGCACCGCCAAACGAAAATATGTCTCTCACATAACCGATGTTATCAGTAGATGGCGCGTTCCTTTAAGAACAGAATTTATGCATTCAGCCAGGTTCGACGTCATATGGCCATATTGTAGGCCGTCGTCGTATGCTTGTGCCTACTGTTCGCAACGTATGTTACAAAGGTAGTCCGCCCCTTCTCCGTTAATTGAACGTAAAATTGCCAACATCTCGTGAAAACGGTCTTTATTTATTTCATACCCTGCCAATATAAGATCATAGCGAATAATTTATACCACTTCTACCAATAAAACTAATTCAAATTGACAAACGAAATAACACAAATATAGACTAAATACCCATGTTGGTCACTTGTCGTCATTCGTTCTTAAGTGGATATTGCCTGTAGTAGTTCGAAGCAACGTGTTTTAGGCAATATCTATGGTGTGTGCGCTACCATAAGCTTCTCTGTCGATCAAATACAACTAGTATATCGGCGCCCCAATCTGAAATAACACAGATATCAGGTTGGGGGTACACATGCCTCCTTAACCTAGAGAGAAAGAAATCTCAGTCATCAGACGACTCCCCCGGTGTTATTGCAAATGCAATTGGAAGAATTCTCCCACCGCCATCCTGTGCCACTGCAAGCAATAGCCGATGAGTATACCTACCGAACATAAAGGTACCGTCAATTTGTACCAACGGCTTGCAGTATGGAAATGCGTCTCGGCATTGCTTAAAGGTCTAAAACAGGCGTTTGAACACTTGGCATCCACGTAGCAGTCGGCCGTTGTAGTACGCATGTTCCGTTTCAAGGTCTGTGATGGCACCTGGGACGTATTTCTCTAGCACCTGACACCACTGCCATATTTCATTATATGAGGCGTCTCACCCACTATGCATCTTCTCCAACGTCTTTTGCTTAGCTATCCAAGCATTGCAGTAAGAGGGCATGTACCCCATTTGGCTACAAATATTGGCAATTAACACTGGCGCTGAAGTCCTAGGATCTACTTTAACCGTGGGCAGTATCAAGCTAGCTAACATAGCTGAATCCATCTTGGGATGATCTTGTGAAACACGTATAAACCGAGTACATTAAATAATGCAACATTGCATAATAAAAGTATTATTCAGAAACCGTCAATACTGTACCTACAGCACATGTATGTGGACCTTTGTACTTTTTAATCTCCCACAACCCTGTCCTTTTCCTTAACGAGGCGTAGATTTTCCATGAACATGTGCCGTCTTGGACCGCACATTTCACCTCAAACTTATCAGATTTGGATTTAACGACGTGGTAGTTAACGCCATTTTTGATGCTATGTTGTTTCAAAGCACCAATAAAACTATCCTTGTTGGTAAACTGATTACCAACTTCAAATTCACTGGAATCTACCCCCGAACTTGTACGATCACGCAACCAGTGTGGTAGATCTAGAAACTCTAACGCATCATCTGCAGACAGATCGACATTATGCATGTGGGCTGGAGGTGAGTATGCTTTGAATCGTGGATTTCTTCTTCATCTGAACTCCTTTCAGCATCTTCAGGTTCTGTTGGAATAGGCTCCGGTTTAGAAAATAAGCCAACTTCTGCACCATCTGGCCCGGGCTCTCGAGGTGGATCCACATCGGAGTTATCTTCTAAGCCACAATCATCTGCAGCGTACGAGGTCCCCTCACCAGTTGACGTCGTAAGGAGTACATCATCCCTTCTTCTGGGCATTTGATAACGTCCCCAATTGGATGTAGATTGCCACCCACTAGAATTTGATACCGTTCCCCAGTACGTATTTCCAGCATCAAACATCGAGCCACCGACGTATATGTCCCATCCACCGACAGAGTGTCTTGCAGGAGATGTGCATTCGACACCGCTACCAAACATGGGCTGTTTCGTATTTTGTAACCCGCTAACCGAGTGTCGGCCAGGGGTCGTGTATACATCTCGAACACCGGTCGCAAGTACATCATCTGGCGATATAAATTGTACATATAACTCAATATGAGGTGCTCCACTAGCAAGATGAGTCTGGACTATTGCCTCCAAGCTACAAACACCTTTTATGTCGAACGAGTCATATGTCACTGGATCAACAGAAGAACAAAATCGAAACATGATAGACAGAGCTTTCATTGGCGTCGTTCCGAAAATTTTACGCCTAATTCTTTTACGAAGTTCTGTCAAATCTATGTTCTGGTTAAAAACCAGTCGCACCGTATTCTCTGACAAAAAAACAATACCATTCTCGGTGTGGCAAACCTCACCATCGTAGTAAATAACAGCACTAATGCGTTCACTCATATTTGAAACTCTAACCTTCTTAGCCTCTCTAAATTGTTTCTGCTGTGACTTATGCATTCTGAGAACATTTTTTGCCTCATTTATAGCCTCAGTCCAAACATGTTACTGTAGCAAAAGCGCGTCCACGTAGGTGCGATTTCACAAATTCTTCTCATAAAGTATCTTGGTAGAAGTAATTTTATACTATTTGCTCAGAAACATCAACTCGAAATTATTTCTTCCAGGACCAACTGTAGCAAAAGCGAGTCCACGAGGGCGCGATTTCAGAAATTCTTCTCAAATAGCATCCTGCTTGAAGCGCTTTTTATACTATTTGCTCAGAAACGTCAACTCGAAATAATTTTTTCAGGACCTGCTGTAGCAAAAGCGCGTCCACGTGGGCGCGATTTAACAAATTCTTCTCATAGAGCATCTTGGTAGAAGCGATTTTATACTATTTGCTCAAAAACGTCAACTCGAAATTATTTCTTCCAAGACCAACTGTAGCAAAAGCGCGTCCAGGAGGACGTGATTTCACAAATTCTTCACGTCCACGTAATTTAATTTTAATTAATTAATTAATTTCTCTCCGAAGCCCTAAAAATCTAAAAAACCCTAAAAAACCTGACGTGGACACAAATCGCGCTTTCAAGGCCGCGCTTTGTTCCCATGTCAGCAAATCACGCTGACGTGGACGCGATTTGCTGACATATCCGCTGACATATCCCCTAACATCGCGCTGACGTAGACGCGATTTAGGGGAAAAGGGCACATTCCGGTAAATAATAAAATACTGGACCCATTTCGGTAAATTTAAAAAAAAAAATTGGTTTTTTTTTGGTATTTTGGCCGTTAAACTTTTCATAGAGTTTGAAATAATTTGACAAAAATTAAATGAAGAAAAAAGAAAATGAATTAAAATAACTTTTTTATATAGTTCGAGAGTAAAAAAATACAAATAAATAAATAAATCTCATCACTTACTAAATTAAAAACATAAATTGAAAATAAAGCATTTTTCTTGTTGAACCAAATTTTACCAGTTTAAAGAAAACCTTGTTTCATATATACTGGTTCAAACCGGGCCACTAGTTCTAATTCCACCGGTCCACTCTCAAGTTTTTAAATTAATGGTCTTAAGTGCTGATCGTACAAACAAGCAAATAAACAGCAGCGAGCTAGAATCGCATTTTTCCATTGTTCAATGTCACTTAAAATAAATTTTTTTAAAAGAAAAAATCCAAGTTTAGTTATAATATTTCAAAAATCATGGCTAGAAATGGGTGCCTGCTTGCTAACCTTCGAGATCAAATAACGGAATGAACCCTAGAGCAGATAAAGAGGAAGCAAGATTAACAACTGAATACCACCCTGCTCCATCAAAGGCAAAAGTAACCATCAGCTATCATGGGGCTTTGCTCGCGGATTTCATTACATAATGATCTTCGGCCCGAACAAGGTTTCCGATGTCATAGCAAGATTATCAAAAGACAAGCGGCTGAGATTACATATCGAACCTTCGACACTAAAAGCTTCATACTCTCACCCAATGGACTTACGGGACCAAATGCTCCAGGAGGCAAAAGCCCTTCCCTGGCACTCGAATTAGAACTGCTTCAATAAAAAAAAAAAGTCATGATCCTATATAAGTATTTGTTAATATGGAACACATTTAACTCTGAAAGGTAATGAACCTCACCTTCCCGTAAATATACAGGACCTATAACCTGCACAAGTTATACACCAATAAAGCAATCAGCCAACTAAGAAAGACAAAGCTGGATATCATGACATTAAGAAGGCAGAATATATGACAATTAAATAGCAAGACAGCAATAGCATGCAATATGGTTGATGTGGCAAAAGATAGGTTTATGAAAAAGCCAAGAATTCCATCCTATCTTCAGACATAGTAAACATGTTGGGGAAAACAAGACTCAAAGATACACTAAACACATGTAAATCATGTGAAACAGATATAAAACATTCCATAGTAAATATGAAGTCTTTGCAATGGTTACTTCATTCTGGAAAGAAAGAATGAAAATCTTGAGGACTTTGTTGTTGATTAGGTTTCCTACTCCAGAAGAACCGTTGGAGTTAACCTAATAGATACAACATAGTACTATGATGATAGTACTAATGCTGTATCATTGACCAACCTGGGTTTTTTTTTTTTTAAGTTTTCTTGATAATCTTTTAGGAGCCTGAGTGAAACTTTAAACACAAGTAAAGAGCCACTGGCAAAAATAAGACAAAACCCAGAAATAGTATTCAGCATACTTGTTACTGTCACAATTTGAAATACTAACAAGAATATCCACATTTAATAACTAGATACATAGAGCATAGAATCACCAATTACTCAACTTAATGTTTTTCCTTTTTTTTTCTTTTTGATTGTAATATTAGGACTATGAAATATTCAGCTTTGTCGCTCTAAAATGTTAGGTTTCTTTCCCTACAATGATTCCCATCAAAGCTTAAATTTTACTACTTCCTTTTAAGTTTTAAAGCAAACCTAGGTATTGATATTAGGTCATTATAACCCAGCTAGCAAAAACTGAAAGTTAAATTTTACTCAAGTATTTTAAAAGATCAAAATTATAGATAAAATTAAGATTGATAACGATGAGAAAACTTGTCATACTTACTTGGATCATTACTGGTAATTGTGGCTGTCCCACCAAAATCACATGTTGCACCAACGGTATGCATTCTTTGATAATAGTCATTGTAAGCATAAGATGCATGGTTCTTGGTGTTATTTGGGAGATAACATGGCTGCCCTGATTGTATAACACTGCAATTGGCCTGGCCTTGCCCACATGCCCAGTTAAGCCCATCTTGCAACTTACCTTCACTGGCATCGTCTTTTGCAACACAGAAAACTGTCGTAGCATTTCCCATAATCTGACTAGAACCACTAAAACTCAAAGGAAAAACAGCAGTGCCATTCGTATAAAGCACCCCCCAATTCTTCTCAGAGACAGGCCCAGGTCTCTTGTCTTCATTAAACAATTCGTAAATGTATGTGTTGATGGGAATATTTGGCCGACTGGGAGGGCCTGAATCATTGGAAACTCGCCGAATCAAATAATTAATGAAGGTCCCAGCATTTTCAACAGTGGCATCAGGTTCATTGGGTCCACCTTGCCAAGGCCATCCTGTTTCAGTGACAACAATAGGGATCCCAGAAAAATTGAGAGCATCCATAGAATAATAGGTTGCATCAACCATCACATCGAACATGCTGTTATAGTGGAAGAGAGTGTTTGGGTCAACAATTTGTTTGACTGAGGGGAGAGGTTTGAAAAGTGCATAATCAATTGGAAAAATGCCATTTCCATTAGTGTAACCATAATAGGGATATGCATTTAACATAAAATAGGAGTTAGTGTTATTCAAAAACTGAAGAAGCTGGTATACTGTAGAGTTGGGTGAGGAATTAAAGGCAGCAGTACAAGGGGGGAAAGGCTCGGGGATTATGTCCAAGGGTTGGGGGCTCGAAACTTTAACTTGAAAATTTAGATTAGAAGCCACAAGAGCTTTATGGAGGTTATTCATAGCAGTAACTAAAATTGGGGCAGCATGAGGAATTGATGTAAGAACCTCACTGCCAACAGCAATGGCTGTAATGTTGGTTGAAGGCACATAGGATGCTACATTTTTGTTGACCCAGGCTGCTGCAGCTGATGCGGATTCTCCAATTCCAAGAACTTCCTCGTTTGTCACGCCCACTGTAACTTCAATCCCACTGTCAGCAAGTGCCTTCAGCATGTGAGAGTCAGCATCATAAAGTCGTACATGAGTGATTCGATGGGTTTTGATGATAGAAACAACTTCAGAAGCTGACGGCATGCTGGAAACATCAGTACCAATGTTTATCCCAATGAATGCACCTATAAAATCAATTATCTATTTCAGTAAAAACCAACCACAAACATGATTACACGGTTTGTATATAAATTACATAAGACTAAGAAGACCCTTGTAACTATAATGAAAAACAAATTGCCCAATTGGATTATTAAAGGTAAATTCATGACGGTATGACAATTCCATTGTGCTTCTTTTCTTTTTTTGGTTTCCATTTGCTTCAAGTGTGATCTCCAATGCAGTAAATAGTGGAACCATCAATTGATTTACTTCCTTCCCGCAAATATTAACAACACTCAATGAACTATCTGTCCTAGCTATAAAGTCTCAATAGTTGTCTCAATCATTCTCCACGATTCAAGAAAACATTCTTAGGCATAAACCAATAAAAAGTCCAAAAGAGTCCATGTTGTGGACAAACAGAAAACAAAAGGAAATGAAAACAAACAGAACATAAGCATTTTGATTTCAATGGTCTCTTGATCTTTAGAGGCATGTCTGATAGGCACCTTCTAAATACTGGGACAAGAAACCACAGACTGAATTATGACTAAAATGGTTTTAATTTTACATTGATAATCACTGGTGGAATTAGATCCATAAAATGTACCAACAGTGGTTATTACAAAAATAAAAATAAAAAAGTTGCTCATTAACAAGGACTATCCTTTATAATGATTATTTTTTACAGCTGAAGCATTGAGACTCATAGGAAGAGCAAACCCAAGAGGTAAAAGCTCAAAATTTCTAAAGCCTCATCTAAACAGCAGACATAATAATACACAGAGCTTCGAATAGAATTTAGCTTAAAAGTGAAACCCTCAGTAATTTATAGATTACCTAGCACATTGGTAAACATGCCAATTAGAACCAGAAGCGAGCCTCCAAAACATCTATCAGGATTCATCTGAGCATAAAAATAAAAAATAAAAAACTCCAACCTAGACGAGCAGTCTTGTGCTGTTTACACTCCCCCAGAGCTTAGACACTAAAGTTCTGCAAACAAAAGTAAGAATCGGGTATAGCCTATGATAGTCAAATTCAGCCAATCCTGATAATTTAAGGGAAAATGAAACAAATAAAGAAATCATAAAAAAAACACAAGAAATCTACATATATTCAGGGAAAAAGAAATTGGGTTTGTAGTGCTGTCGCTCAAAGCTGCAAAATAGTATTACATGTTCAGCGACAGAAGGATAAACTATCACATTCACATTTGACCTTTTCAAAGCACATTGTCAAGAAATCGACCTCCATGTATTATAGGACAGGATAAACTGAAGTGGACCTCTTTTGACTCCTTACAGAAAAATAAATAAAACAGTACATAACATTCACCAAGTACATTAATCTTCAGTGAACATGATTTTGACAAACATTATGTCAAGCGAAATCTTACAATTAGCATGAGTTATTAGATCCATACTCCACAGCGGTATAAATCTAATGTGCATGTAAATTTGCTCACCAAGGTAAGTATTTTATACGTCTTGCAAAACAAAAATTTAAAAGAAGCTAAAATATCTTTGAAAAAGGAACCACTAATGGAAAGCAATGCAGCTGTGAAAGAAAAGTCTGGTTCCAAAATGCCCAGATGCAAAGGTCCCCAAAGTTGAATTTTAAACTACCCAGTGCCCAAACTCCACATAATAATGGTAAATAATATTACCCAGATGAAAAAATCAAGAGAAATAAGTTCTAAAGTACCTGATCTAAGTTTCCAAGCTGCTATAAAAAAATAAAATTAAAAACACATAGCTATAGAGCTTCAGCTGATAAAAGATATTCTTCTATTTACATTATTAAATATAATTTACATAGTAATAAAAGAACGAAAACATCAACTTACATAATAAGTAGAAAGCAGTACTTTAGTAAAAAAAACGTAGAAAACTGTTTCAGATTCAGAGTTAAGAAACCTCTCTAATGGCAGCTTGTCTTTGTTTGAACTCTCAGTAGCCACTGACTTGGTTGTCTTTGCAACTTTGTTGTTTTCTTGTTAGTCTTTTTTGCAATAATTTATTTTAAAAGAAATTATTGCCACAAGAAGAATATAGAAGTAGCAGAATATTTGCTTGGGGACTGTATGCTAATTAAATTAAAAAATAGTATAAACCCATTCTGATAGTTTGAATAAAATATATATTCGTTTAAAAATGAGTTCAGCCTTACATAAATTTTTCTTATCACAGATTCGACCTGGCCCATATTTGTAAAAGCAAAACAAAATCTGCTATTATTTTGTTATTTTCTTATTGTTTTCCGGTTGTTTTCTTGTTTTCTCATTATTTTGCTATTATTTTATAATTATATTACTACTATTTTATTGCTATTGTTTAGATATTGTATACCTCTTATTTTATTGTTAATTTTACTACTATTTTAGAAATATTTACTTGTTACGTTACACCTATGTTAGTGTTATTTAAGTATAATTTTTTAATTTATTTTTAATTTGTTGGAAAATATTTATTTTAATATTTTTAGTGGTTTTGTGTATTATATTTTTAAAAAAATTAATACGGTCGGGTCTGAGTTTTAACATTTTTATCTGGATCAAGCATGGATAAAAGTTTAGGCCCATTTTCAGGTCGGATCAGGCTCAGGCCTATCAAAAGGGCCTAAAATTTTATCAAGGCTCGGCTCGAACCTAACCCGACCCATGGTCAGGTCTAGTTGTCGTACGTTAAGTCATTTACAAAAAAACCATTTCTTTTATTTTTGAAACCAACCGTTTTATTGATACTAGTATGGTTTATTCACGCTTCGTGTTGAGTTGATTATTTATTTGCGTCAAATTATAGAGTTAAAATTTGAATATTAAAATATATTTTAAGCAGAATTTTTAGAAACGGATCGGTGGTTGAATTGGCTATGCCACTGGTTTGTATGATTCGATTAAATAAATCATTAAAAATATAAAAGAAATCTGACTCAATCTATTTTTAGTCTGGTTTAATCGATTCATACCAGTTCATAACTCAATTGATCTTACGCCTCTCTTCGAATTGATATCCCAATCAATCCAATCTAGTTCAAATCATCATAACTCTAAGTCTCTACATTTTGTACATTTGAAATTTCTTCTTCTTACTTTTATTTTCAAGAATTTAATCCCTGAACTTTTTGGATTTAAAAATCCGCTTTCAAATTACATATAATCACGTAACATTTTAATCGAAAATTTAAATATATTAACTATTTGGACTAATCAACAACATTATAAAAATATAAAGACCGAACTATGTTAAAAATTAAAGTATAATGTTTAAATCTTAATTTTAAGCATATTAAAAGGACCAAAATTGAAAATTAACCATTGTTATTAAATAAAAAACATGGTATGTGTGCCACGTGTTAACATGAGGTATATAAATAGATATATATTTAAACTTTTAACATATTTTAAAGATTAAAACTGAAATTATACCAGTGGAGTTTTAGACTCCACAAGCCATATTAGCGGGTTTATAAGTGTGCTATAGGAAAATAATAAAATATTTAAAATATATTTTAAAAAAGACACATAATAATTCTTTAAAGTTGTTTGTGGAATAAAAAAGTATATTACTAATGTACCAAATATTAATCCTGTTTTTAATCTAATAAAATATTTTATTAATTCATTTTATTTTTGAAATATGTATTTATGGTGTTTGTATATGCCGACTTACAAATCAATTTATCATTTATTTTCAAATAGCTTAGAAAAATAATTAAAACAGAAAATTATTTTATTATCTTTTAGTTTTGATTTTTAAATAATATATTTTTATATAGGAGTATATATTTTATTATTTTATTATTTTAATTTTAATTTTAAATGATATATTTAAACGAGTTAATTCACATGTCTACTCGCAAATTCATACTTGATTTACTTAAAATTTTTAATTTATATTTTTAAAGATGTTGAATCATGCATTTACTCCTGAATCAAGTTAAGACTGCGATCAAATCTGCTCTTTAAAAGGGACAAGAACTTTGTAAGACATTCCTTATCTAACCCTGTTCAAATAGACACTTTTTTTTTCTTTTTTTTCTTAAAATTATATAACAATTGTCAAATTTTAGTTTTGGTTCTTATATTTTGCTCAATTTTGAATTTCAATTTCTATACTTTAATTTTTGAGATAATTTGGTACTTCAACTTTTATAATGTCATTAGTCTAAATATTTTATTCGATTAAAATGTTGAGTGATTTTTTAAAAATGTTGAGTGATTTTTTAAAAATGTTAATATGGTAAAAATTCTCTAATAAAAGTATGTTCATTAAATTCGAATATACAAAAGTATAAAGATTTGGAGCATATTTTGACCATCAATTTTTACTTTGTAATTTAGTCCAAAACAATTAACTCAACCCAAGTGTGGGTTGAATGTATACTAGTATATTATAAATTACAAGGTTCTAGCTAAATCATATTATATATATTATATTAGCTAAATAATGAAATAAATATTATGTTCACCTTACAATTTTTTTGTCATGTGCCAGTCTCCATTTCAAACACTTATATTATAAATATCACATTAACTAGAAAATACTTTTGTATCTCACACTTACATAATAAATAAATGTTAATTTCCTCACTATTTACCTAAATTATTTGGAGTTTCTTTATTTGAAGCATCACTATTTATCTAAATTATTTAGAGTTTCTTTATTTGAAGCAATTTATAAGGGAGGTGTTATAGTTAAAATTTATTTATGTATTATCTTTACATAATATATTATTATGTATTATTTATTATTTATATATAGTAACATATAGTATTTATATATAGTAACATATAGTATTTATATATAATAATATATATAATATATGAAAGAGAAATATTTACATTATAAATAAGTGTTAGTTTTTTTCATTATTTACATTTTTTTAGAGTTTATTCATTTGAAGAAATTCATGAGAGAAGACTTATAGTTAAAGTTATATATATAATATTATCATTTTATATATATTATAATATATATCATATATATTATATATTACAAGGTTTTGACTAAATAAGGAAATAAACATTATGCTTACGTTACAATTTATTTACTCATGGCAGTCTCCATTTCAAACACTTATACTATAAATTCTACATTAATTAGAGAGCACTTCCATAGTCTACACTTACGCTATAATAAATGTCAAAATTTTTACTATTAAATAGTTTTTTAGAGTTTCTTCATTTGAAGAAATTCATGAGAGAAAGCTTATAGTTTAAAGTTATTTATATATAATAATATATTTTATTTATTATTTATATATTATACTATTTATCATATATATTATATATTACTAGGTTCTTGCTAAATAAGGAAATAAACATCATTTTCACATTATAATTTTTTGACACATGGTCGTCTCCATTTCAAGCACTTATACTATAAATCTCACATTGACTAGAAAATATTTTTATACCTCACACTTACCCGATAAATACGTGTTATAGAGAAGGTTTATAGTTAAAATTTATTTATATATCATTTTTACATAATATATATTATTCATTATTTATGTAACACCCCAAACCCAACCTAGACGTTATGGCCGAATCTGGAGTTACTGCATAGAATGGTTGACAATTTAATTTTCTTATATTTTGAAAACCGACAATAACTCTTAAAATCCCGGATCTTTTAAAATCGTATCTTCTTTAACAATTTTACTAAAAGGGTTGTTTGTTTATGTTTTTTAAAAAAACTTATAATTTTGTAGTGGATCTCTTAAAAAAATTTATATTTTTGAAAACACAATTTGATATTTGAAACCTCTTGTTTTTGCAGAAAACAATTGTTGTTGATAAATCGTTTAAATAGTATAATTTAGAAACGGTAAATAATGTCAAAAATCCCAAACAGTCCAAAAAGTCCAAAATTTACAAAACACTTAAATCCCAAATTAAAATAATTAAAGTAAAATCAAAAGTTATATAACCGAGCTCCTGTCACACCGACCCGCTTAAGTCTGAGGATTACCTGAAAATATCAGTCAAACAGAAAGTGAGTTTTCAAAAATCAATGTATATCGAATAACTTTAAAAAGTTAATTCATAACAAACATATTTCACAGAAATGGAATCATATCAGAGTAATACAGATACAGACATATAATCCTACCCCCATCCGCTACACACCAACTCCGACCATTCCAACACACCATATGGGGTATGAAATACTCACTGAGCCCTACACACTGCTTAGTGTCGATAAGACACTTTACATAATATTTGCAGCTGCGCTGCCAGATAGATAGGCGAATTATCGCCTTTTACAGAAACATTTCCTTCATGTAATATAACCCATCCCAAAAGCATATATAGTCAAAACAGAAATCATACATGGTACAATTTTACGCGCATGACATGTCAGATACAAATTTCATATATAACATTTTTCGAGATTACTTATCACATGGCAACTCAAATATACTTACACGCATCAGAATTTATACTAATAGATGACTAGATTTCACGTTTTATAGTACATTTAGTCACATGCCGGCCCTACGGAAGGCCCATGGTCAATGGAACGACGTGTACGACCCTAGGGAAATTTCATAGTTTTGAGCTCACACGCCCCAAATGGCTAGCCCATGTGGCCCACACAGCTTCACACATGCCCGTGTAACCCACACAACCCAAACAACCTAGACCGTATGTCACACACGGCCTATCACATGACCTGCCACACGGCCGTGTGGCTCGACTGTGAATTTTTTTGGCTTTCACTAATTGTTGTGTTTCATGTTTTTTGATACACACCTGATCAAGAACTCGATGCATGCCCAAAATTGAATATTCTAGCACCTAAATTGAAGAAGCCATACAAATTAACAACAAAATTTCTCAACCTAAATGACTAATTTCAGTAATGAAACACCATTTAATCGAGAATAAAACACAATAAATTCACAACATCCTCTAAACACACCCTCGTGCACTTACCGATACGAGCAGCACTACACGAAATTCATGACGTCAGAGGAACAACCAATTGCTCTCGATCCTCAGCTAACAACGCACAAAAAAATAATTAAATAAAACTAAAACCCCAATTCCACCGCCAAAACTCAACCCACACGAAAAAGAACCCAACCCTTCAAAATTTCACAACTTACCAGATAAACAAATGCCACAACCACCACCTAAGATGTAAACAAAGGATAGAAAATGAAAGTAATGGCAAATTAAACCAAAACATAATCAAGAATCAAAATAAAAGAATAAAGATTGGAAATGAAGGAAAAAGAACAAAAAATAAAGAAACAAAACACTAAAACATGGAAAGTAGATGACGACGTGAATATGGTTTTAGAAAAGGAATAAACGTAAGATAATTTGGGTACAAAACCAAATGAAAAAAAGTTGGAAACAAATGAGACGTGAAAAACTAAAAAGGGAGTTAGGGGATTTGTTGGGATTTTTTAAAAAAGAAAATAAATAAAGTATTAAAAATAAAATAAAACAAAACAAAAACCAACCCAACTACTCAATTCTTATCAGATTACTCAAAGACCTAATTTAATTCAAACCCAACTACTAATAGGCCAACTTGAACAAACAAACAAAAATATATCAAAACCTTCTCACTTTGCTCACTCTAAGACTCGAAGACCTGACCTCAAACACATACTCAAACTCTTAATCACTGGGACAAACACTTAATTATGACATATCTCAACAAAATAAGAATTCATATTTTGGGGCGTTACAACTCTACCCCCTAAAAGAAATTTCGGCCTCAAAATTTACCTGATTCTAACATATGTATATACTATTGTCGAATCGAGTCTTCAAGTTCCCATGTAGCTCATTCTGTGCCATGATTCCATTAAAGAACCTTCACTAACAGAATAGACTTCCTCCTCAAGACCTTAACGTCTCGATCCAGAACCTAAATTGACTCCTCTTTAAAAGTCAAATACGATCTTACCTTAATCTCCTTAACAAAAACAATATGAGATGGGTCTGACCGATACCGCCTCAACATAGAGACGTGGAACACATCATGAATACGGTTCAGCTCTGGAGGTAGCTCTAACTAATAAGCAACTGGTCCTACATGTTTTAAAATTTGATACAGCCCAATGAACCTAGGGCTCAACTTGCCCTTACGTCTAAACCGAAAGACCTTCTTTCACGAAGATACCTTAATAAACACATAATCACCCAAAGAATACTCAATATCCCTCATTTTCAAATATGAATAAAACTTTTGTCTACCAGAAGTTACCTTAAAACAATCTCGAATCAGTCTAACTTTATCCTCAGTCTCGGAAACCAACTTAGGACCCAAAACTCGTCGCTCACCCAACTCAGTCTAACACAATGGAGTACGACACTTACGACTATATAGAGACTCCTAAGGTTCCATATGAATACTGGACTGGTAACTGTTATTATAGGCAAAGTAGGCTAACGGCAGAAACTCCTCCCAACTACCTCGAAAATCAATCACACAACTCCGAAGCATATCCTCCAATATCTGAATCACCCTCTCAGATTGACCATCTGTCTGAAGATGGAACATAGTACTGAAGTTTAACCTCGAACCCAAAGCCTTATGAAGTTTCTTATTGAAACTGGATCCCAATGAAGTCTCATGATCTCAAAAACGTATAACTTAGCCAACTTCTGAATGGAGTAAACTGTCTTAACAGGAATAAAGTGGGCAGACTTGGTCAACTGATCCACGATGATCCATATAGAATCCTTCTTAGTGGGTGTTAAGGGTAACCAACTAACAAAGTCCATATTCACCATTCCCATTTTTATAGGGGAATCTTAACGGGTTGAAGCAAACCCGAAGGCAACTGGTGTTCAGCTTTAACCTGCTAGCACGTTAAGCACCAAGAAACAAAATCTGCTACCTTCCATTTCAACCCCGGCCACCAATATAACTCACGCAAATCATGATACATCTTATTTCTGCTAGGATGCATAGCATAGGGGCTACTATACACTTCCTGCAGAATGAATTGCCTCAAATCAAAGTTGTTATTCACACAAACCAGTCCTCAGAAGCATAGAACCCCATCGTTGTTCAACCCAAAATCAAACGTACTACCATCCTCCACCTAACGGAATCATAGAGCCAAAGAATCATTCCTCAACTGTTTCACACGAATTTAATCAATCCAAGTCGGCTTAACTTGCAACTCGGCTAATAGATTCCCATAATCAAACAGACTTAGGCGAGTAAACATTGCCATCAAATCAAATATTACTCTACGACTAAGAGCATCGACCACCACATTGGCCTTATCAGGATAACATTCAATAATTCAGTCGTAATCCTTAAGCAACTCAATCCATCTACATTGCCTAAGTTTTAACTCATTCTGAGTAAGGAGATACTTGAGGCTCTTGTGATCGATGTAAATGATACACATTTCACCATACAAATAATGGCTCCAGATTTTTAAGGTAAAGACAACCACATCCAACTCTAAATCGTGCGTGGGATAGTTGCCTTCGTGTGTCTTAAGCTGTTGAGACGCATAAGTCACTACCTTATCGTCTTGCATGAGATTACAACCCAAACCAACTTGTGACGTATCACTATAAACCATGAATTCTTTACCGGATTCAGGCTATATCAGAATAGGAGCCTGAGTCAAAATAGATTTGAGCTTCTCAAAGCTCGATTGCTACTCATTAGTCTAGACAAATGGATCATTTTTTTCGCAACAACTTAGTCAGAGGAGCTGCGATAAGTGAGAACCCCTCGACAAATCTTTGATAGTAACCCACTAGCCTAAGAAAACTACGGATCTCAGAAACATTCCTAGGCTATTTCCACACAAGCACAACTTTAATTTTCTTAGGATCAAGTCAGATCCCTTCAGCAAAAACCACATGACCTAGAAGAGTGACTTACCTAAGCCAAAACTCACACTTGCTCAACTTAGTGTAGAGTTGTTTCTCACAGAGTATCTGAAGAACTACTATAAAATGCTCATCATGATCACCCTCAGTCTTAGAGTATACTAAAATATCATTGATGAATACAATGATGAATTGATCCAAATACAGTTGAAACACCCGGTTCATAAGGTCTATGAATACAGGTGGAGTATTTGTTAAAGCAAAGGGCATAACTAGGAACTCGTAGTGCCCATAATGAGTCTTAAAAGCAGTCTTATGAACATCGACCTCCTTAAGCTTAAGTTGATTATACCCAAAATGAAGATCTATCTTAGAAAACACAGAAGCCTCACGAAATTGGTCGAATAAATTGTCGATCCTCGGAAGTGGGTACTTATTATTTACCATCAATTTATTCTACTGACGAATATTTCTAACAAATGAATCCACAAAAGTAGAATTACACACGTAGGCTAGAAATGCCTCACACACTTTTTGAACCAACTTTTTAGCCATAAGAGCAGAGATTACATTAGATATGTAATCCCGACACTCATCGATCATAACCACTTCCACATCATTCTTAGATCTCAGAACTACCCTTTTAGCAACACAGTCCAAATTGACCGATGCTCCACGAGCCAGTCCATTCCAAAAATTAGATCGAATTCCCCAAATGGTAGGTCTATCAGATTATCCAGAAACACAACCCCTTATATCTCCAACGGTACGTTCTTATACAGTCTGTTAACCCAAACTGATTGACCTAATGAACTAAGTACTGTAATCTTTCCATAAGTGCTCTCAACAGGTATCCCCAAATTCACAGATATAGAGCTAGCTATATAAGAATGTGTAGATCCTATGTCTATCAAAGTAATATATGGAGCAATATGACTAAAGATTGTACCGATGATAACATTTGTGGTGTTCATGTCCTCACGACGTTTAGCTACATACACCAATGTAGGCTGCCTCACCTCAGTTTGATTAGCACTTCTGCCCAATGCTCTCTTACCTTTCCCTAAATCGTTACCACCCCTGGTTGGACCATGGCCCCTAGGCAGCTATTGAACTACTTGTTGAGGCTGAACAAATCTCATAGCTGAAGCTTGCATTTGATCAGAACACTATGGACAATCTCTGATGCGGTGCACCATTAACCCACATCGCAGACAAGCTTCTAACCTCCTCCAATATTTTCCTGGATAGCGTTTACCACAATCCCTACGCGATTGAGGCAAAGTAGGACCAACTAGGACCTCAAACCTCGGATGCCCATCAGATCTGGCCCATTTCTTAAGTCTCTGGGTAGAACTAGAGGGCTCTGAATCCCTCTTATTCTTACCCCTCTCACGCCCCCTACTTTCATGTTCAACGCGCTTAACCTCCTTTGCAATCGTTGCCTTATCTACCAAGACGACAAATACTCGCTTCCTCTGTGAAGCTATCAAAACCCTCAGATTATCCCTCAATCCTTCTTCGAAGCGAATACACATTTCATATTCAGTTGATACTATCCCACAAGTATATTGGCTCAATCTCATAAATTCAACCTTATATTCGGCCATAATATTATCTCCCTGGGTAAGGCTCATAAACTCGAGTCTACGAGCATCCACATAACTCGCCCCTACATATTTACTTTGGAAAGCGCTCTTAAATTGATCCCAAGTAATCTGATCCGGCTGAGTACCCTCATCAACTGTTAACTACCACTGATCTGCCTCATTGCGAAGCAGAGATATTGTATCCTTCAAATTCTACTCAAGGGTGCAGTCAATGTCATTCATAATTGTCTTTGTGGTTTTCAACTAATATTTGGCCACAGTCGGGTGACTCTAGTGACGCCTCTAAACAATTCAACATCGTTAAAATATATTCGTTTAGTTACCAACCCACGGTTTCCAAAACAAGAATAGGGCCCAGCAACCCTCTCCAAAACCCTTACTTGGGATAATACGTCATCCCCAGCCAAGCGAATTTAAGACCCAGTCTCAACAATAGGTGTAGTTGATGTCTCACTCGTATCTAGATTGGGCATATTGCCCATCGTGGAATACTCAGCTCAAGTCTTGTCAACTAACTTTGATACCATTAAATGTAGCACCCTAAAATCGACCTAGACATTATGGCTAAATTTGGAGTTGCTACATAGAACGGTTGACAATTTAATTTGTGTATATTTTTAAAATTGACGATAACTCTTAAAATCAAGGATCTTTCAAAACTGTATCTTCTTTAACAATTTTACTGAAAGCGTTATTTGTTTATGTTTCAAAAAGAACTTTTGATTTTACAGCGGATATCTTAAAAAAAGTAATATTTTTATAAACACAATTTGATATTTGAAACCTCTTGCTTTTGTAAAAAAAATTGTTGTTGATAAACTGTTTAAACAGTATAATTTAGAAACGGTAAATAATGTAAAAAATCCCAAACAGTCCAAAAAGTCCAAAATTTACAAAACACTTAAATTCCAAATTAAAATAATTAAAATAAAAGCCAAACTTATAAAATCGAGCTCCCGTTGCATCGAGCCACCTAAGTTTGAGGATTACCTGAAAATATCAGTCAAACATAAAGTGAGTTTTCAAAACTCAGTGTATACCGAATAACTTTAAACAGTTAATGCATAACAAACAAATTTAACAGAAATAGAATCATATCAGAGTAATATAGATATAGACATATAATCCTACCCCCATTCGCTACACACCAACTCTGACCATCCCAACACACCATGTGGGTTATGAAACACCTACCCAGCCTTACACACCGCTTAGTGTCGATAAGACACTTTACAGAATATTCGTAGCTGCGCTGCCAGATAGATAGGTGAATTATCGCCATTTATAGAAACACTTCCTCCTCGTAATATAACCCATCCCAAAAGCAGATATAGTCAAAACAGAAATCATACATGGTACAATTTTACGCGCATGACATATCAAATACAAATTTTATATATAACATTTTTCGAGATTGCTTATCACATTGCAATTCAAATATACTTACAGACACCAGAATTTATACTAACAGATGACTGGATTTCATGTTTTATAATACATTTAGTCACATGTCGATCCTACGGAAGGCCCACGGTCGATGGAGCGACGTGTACGGCCTTAGGGAAATTTCATAGCTTTTAGCCCATGTGCCCCAAATGGCTAGCCCATGTGGCCCACACGGCCTTATACATGCCCGTGTAGCCTACACAACACAAACAACCTAGACTGTGTGTCACACACGGCATACCACACAACCATGTAGCATCGACAGTGAATTTTTTTGGCTTTCATTGATTGTTGTGTTTCATGTTTTTCGATACACACCTGATCAAGAACCCGATGCATCCAAACACTGACCAATTACGCTTTCGCTGAAAAGCTGAAAGCTCAAACTAGCTTTTCCTTGCCTTTATCTCTACTCGTAGAAGGTTGTATTCAATTTGAAACTTCAACATAACAAATTCACACAACAATATATCCAAAAATCAGTCAATGACTCATTATAAGCATACAGAACATAAGCCTAAACTAAGTTCTCATGTAACCGAAACCTTTAACATAGCTAATTTAAAACTCAAATATCTCGGTCTATACTCAATATTTTTGCCTAAAACCAATTCCGTTCATCTTATAATTCACCTACGACTAATTCCCAACCTTTAAAATACAATAAAATACTCAATTCATAGTATCGACTTTTTAACATGTTTTATTGCTATTTTTTGAAAATTCATTAAAACTTAAGAAATATTTAACGAAACTTCAAAGTAAGTTTATAAACCTTCTAATCATGTAAAAAAAGTTAAAAAATACTTTGAAATCAAGTTTTTATGCAAAATCCCAAAATCCACCATTAACAACCCAATTTTCGGCTTTTATTCAAAAAATGCGATTTAATGGCTAAAAATTCCATTTAAAAGACTAGGTAACATTAAAAACTAATAGAAAGCTGAATGGTTACCTTAGATAACGAAAATCCAAGTGTTTGATCGAAAACCCAAAAAACCCGAAAGCATGACAATGGAGAAAACTATGGTGATTTTGGGTGTTTTTCTTAGTATTTAATGAAGGTTTATGACTAGGAAGATGATAGAAATCAAAGGAATAGAGTTTAGGAATCAAAATAGATTGGGAGAGGCTACTTCAAACAAGGGACGACAACCCACAATATTGGGGAAGAGACTAGCGTGAAACTTATAGATGAGGGATGATTTAGGTTAATTTTTAAAATTTGGTTTAATTCCTCTTACAAACTCACAATTTTGACTCTTTTACAAATCATTCATATTTTCAAAACTAAAGGTATTTAAAAATCATTTTCAGAAATTGATTTAATTTTCTAAAAATCATAGTAAGAAACTTTGTCGATAAACCATGTCACAAAATTCCGAACACTCTAAGGCTAAAATTCCTAGAATACCCCTAAAACTCCTAGGGCCTATTTTGGGGTGTGACAAAAATAATCAAGAATCAAGATAAAAGAACAAAGATTGGAAAAGAAGGAAAAAGAACAAAAATTAAAGAAACAGAACACTAAAACATGGAAAGTAGATGATAGCGTGAATAATGGTTTTAGAAAAGGAACAAACGTGAGATAATTTGGGTACAAAACCAAATGAAAAAAAATTGGAAACAAATGGGACGTGAAAAACTGAAAAGGGACTTAGGGGATTTGTTGGGATTTTTAAAAAAAATAAAGTATTAAAAATAAAATAAAACAAAAACCAACCCAACAACTCAGTTCTTATGAGATTACTCAAAGACCTAATTTAATTCAAACCCAACCACTAATAGGCCAACTTGAACAAACAAGCAAAAATATAGCAAAACATTCTCACTTTACTTGCTCTAAGACTTGAAGACTAGACCTCAAACACATACTCAAACTCTTAACCACTGGGACAAACACTTAATTATCACATATCTCAACAAAACAAGAATTCATATTTAGGGGCGTTACAATTTATATATAGTAATATATTATTTATATAATAATGTATATTATTTGCAGGGGAGGGATCCACTTACCATAGTGTAAAACATAAGTGGTTTTACACCTTACAAACTTTTATACCATTGTTATTTTAAAATCCAACTATTGAATTTATCAAGATATTTGTACTTGTCATGCATGTAATTTTTGAATCGAGCCAATATCATATCAATCTAAAAATTGTGTATATTAGTACCAGTTGGAAGTTTTCTATGTAAAACAAATAGAAAATTTTAATTTATTTCAAACTTGACATACATGATCTGCACAAATGGCAAATGAAATATGATGGTTGTATTCTTAAAATATTAATCATATTAAAAGTTACAAAAGGGTGTAAAATTATTTAAGTTTTACAGTGGTATAAGTAGATCCTCCCTCATTTATATATAATAATAAATATATTATATGAAAAGAAACACTTACACTATAAATAAGTATCAATTTCTTAACTACTTGATAGTTCTTTAGAGAGAAGGCTTATAGTTTAAAGTTAAATATATTTTATTTATCTATAATGTTAGCTCGATGTTCCAAGCTTTTGATATAACAATATTTAAGATAAATTTTTCTTTATATTTTCTAAGTTATTTGGTGAAAATAGTTATTGAAAATTTTGGTTAAACATTTTCAAAGCATTAAAGACTTGTAAAATTACTCAAAAACATGTTTTAAATGTGGTTTAATTTATCTAAATGTTTTTGAGCCCATCCAAAATATTTTCAAGTGTTTTAAACTCATTTTATATAAGTCTGGGAAGTTGTATCGATACTTTGAGGAAGTTCTACCGATAGAAGTAAGTAAGAGAGCACTTCAAGCATACCTTCAAACTTCTATCGATACTTAAGGGGCTTTAGCCGATACAAGTAAGTTAGTAAGCAATTTTGAATTCCCTTGCACCTTCTATCGATATAACTATCAATACAAGTCTGAACCCTTGAAACCCCCAGGATTGTACCAATACAAGTGGACTTCTACTGATACATTAGGCTCCAACTATCATAATTTTGAAGGTTTCTATTGGCGTAAGTTCACTTGTACCGATACAAGTATATTTGCAACTACAAATAAGCTCGAATTTAATGTTTCCAACGGCTGGAATTCATCCCCAATGACCATAAATTTCCACAAACTTATTACTTGGTACAAAAACAAGTTTAAGACACATCAAAAAATAAGACAGACATATCCAAGCATTATAACACCCTATACCCAATCTGATTGCTCGGTTTGAGATACGAGATGTCATATTCATTGCTGGAGAAACTATGATAGATTACATTTCAAATTAACAGTTAATGCATATTAATAAGTTTGAAACACCATTATGACATGTTGTACAATCGTATTTAAGTCTTATATGAGCTTACTAAAACTCTTTTGATAACTCAAGACCAAATGAGGACTCAAATGTAAAGAATTAAAATTATCGAGTTGACGTCACGACTTGGGGGTTCCATGTCGCGAGGTAACTTACTGACTTGTCCTCGTCAAAACATTAAGAGCTTGACGTCACAGCGTCACTCACTGTTTCCTAAAGGTCCAAATGATACCAATTTATAACACTTAAACAAACAATCCAATACTTTAATTGCAACCATTTCAGCAATGATAGCATTCCCATGTACTTATTTCCAACATTTAGCATTATATATATACATGACATAAAATCATCATCTTAACTTCAATACATATGACAATTTTAACATTTCAAACCATTTAACCATTTCAACTACTTATGCTAATCGCATATATGCATTTAACATGTTATGAACTAAATTCAAACTACATTGCTAATTCAAGATTCAAATTGACCATTTCCATACAAAACTGACTCCAAAACCTAGGTACATTCCTTATATCAAAACATAAAGGAGCTATACAAATATTTTTGAGTCGAGAGTTCAGGTTTGGATGTTGAATCACTTTTCGAGTCTTCAAGATCTTCTAATACCTACGCATGGAATAAACAAACCATACATTGAGCGATAAAGCTCAGTGGTACTTCTGTGATTCAAGTCATATAAACAAGATAATAACATGTTATGTACAACAATGTATGCCAAGTTTCAAACATTTTACTTTCACTGTAACACCCCAGACCCAGCCTGGACATTATGGTCGAATCTGGCGATGTCACATGGAAGTGCGTTTAAAAAGATGTATCATTTCTAAAACCATTTTCCATTTAGAATTCATCATTATCTTTTATTAATTCTCAAATTGTGATTTATTTCCAAAACGCTATACTTTGTGGAAGTTTTTAGAATAGTTTGCATGTGCGTGGTACTTTGATAAATTATCTATCTCTTTTGAAAACCCAAGTTTAATCTATTTCTAGTAGATATAAACAGAAATCAGCATAAAATCCAAATTTTAGGTAAGTTGCCAGAAGATGAGGACCCAGCTTGAGCACCTCTACGGCCTCTACCACAGCCTCTTGTACCCCGTCCGCGAGTACCTCTTGTGCTCATTGTTTATTCATGTTAATCTGTATTTATAATTTTATGCATCATTTTACAGTTCCAGTGTCTATTAACAAATATTTTATGAAAACAATATCAAAAGTGTAACGTTTGTATTCGTATAACACAGTGTCTACCAGTGTTTATCAGTTTTACTACAGTATAAATATACACTAACCTGAGTGTTTTCAGTACATTCTATCTATAGTAGTCTCAATATTACTATATATAGCATTTTTAGTTTTTAAATAGATATTAGTTCAAAGGACTTACACGATCGGCGCCGGAGACTCGATGTGCCACACATTCAGTAAAAATGTTTCAAATCATTCAAAAATCAGTACTTTAAAAACCAAGTTTCAAAACCCAAATCCACAGCTGAGTTTTACAACCTGGCTCTGATGCCACTAAATGTAACACCCTAAACCTGGTCTGGACGTTATGGTCGAATCTGACGATGTTACATGATAGTGTATTAGAAAACCGTAGCTTTGTTTAAAATATTTTCCGTTTAGAATTCCTCAATATCTATTATTAATTCTAAAATCGAGATTTTTATTCAGTCATTAGTTTTCAAAACATTATGCGTTGCGTAAGCTTTTTAAAATAGTTTGTGGTCACCTTATGGGTATTTTGCTAAAACACATGCATTTCTTTTAAAAACCCGTATTTGTCCAACCTCTAGCAGATGTAAAACATAAAACAATATAAGTCCAAATTTTAAGCGAAAATCCATAGAGGCCTTTATTATAGTAATATACCCCAAATAAAACTTTAAAAACTTAATTAAGTACGAGACAGTGTAAAAGGGGTCGTGCGGCCACCGCAGAGTCCTCCGTTGCTCCGATCCGCCTAAGTCTGGGGGTCTCCTGTACAGATAAAATAGAAGGGTGAGTTTACGAAAACTCAGTGTATAAACCCCCTATAAACAAGCAGACAGAAATCAATCATAGTTTGGGCCTAAGCCCATTTCAGTAACAGTTTCAATTTTAGTTAGGGCCTTAGCCCATTACAACACAGTAACAGTCATACAATTGGGCCTTGGCCCATTACAGTATCCATAATTAGAACAGTAACAGCTATGCAATATCAAATCTTACCCAGCCAGCCTCTACACACCAACTCCATCCAATCCTACACTCCATGTGGGGATATAATCAACCCATCCATCCCTACACTCCAAAAAGTACTGAATGCGGCACTAGACAGTAGTTTGCAGCTAAACTGCCAGTAAATTAGGCTCGAGGCCTTTCAGTTCACTTCTTTTGAACATTATAAACCCCATTCACCCCGAACAGGCTAGTTGACTCTGTCACGAGCTGCGAAACTCCCCTAATCTACACGAACGGGGTAGCTAATTTCATAATGGTTGATGGGTTTGGGCCATGTTCTCTCCCAAGTTGGTGTGGGTCTGTCCTATCTTCTTAGTTTTATTTTAATTAATTTTCCCCATTTACTACCGTTGTTTCAAAATTTAGTTCCCTCTTTCTGTTCCCAATTTTTTGATGCTAGCTTCTTTTCCCCTCAAGCCGGCCGTGCATAATTTTGGCTCCTCTCCTTAACGAAATATTGAAAGGTGAGTTATACGTTACCCTTTGTCTATTTTAGTTTTGTACTCTATCCTCTCGACAGTTGGTAAGTGAGTAAGTGTTTGTTGTTTTGTTGTATAAGTTGCTGAATGAAAGGTTGTATGTATATTCTTGGGTTTAATTGACTTGTTAAGTGAAATGTGATTAAGGGTTGAAACAAAAGAGTTTTGTGGCTTTCGTGCTAGGTGGAGATCAAGGGTTGGTTGGTGCTTTATCAATGAATTAAGGGTACGATTTCGATTGATTTTGGTTTTGGTGTACCAAGAGTGCGGCTTAACTCCCAACGAAGTCAGGTGTGTAAGCACTACTCTAAAAGCGGGAATCGGTGAAAAGCCAAAAAATGTGATTGTCGATACCACACAGGCGTGCGGCCGTTGTGTGGTAAGCCATGTGATTGAGCATGGGTGTGTGATCGTCGAGGCTGGCCACGTGCGATTCATGTACCGGGCCGAATTGGGCTGTGTGGGCCAAACGGGTGCGTGAACCCCACACGGGCATGTGGGATTATTGGGCCAGGCTGTGTGATCTACATGGCCAAGGCCATTTTTGGGCTGTGTGGGCTACACGGGCGTGTAAGCCCACATGGGTAAATTTCATGGGCTTGTGGGCCCATTTTCACTATTTGATGGCTAAGTTGCATGGGCGTGTAGGCTCACACGGGCGTGTAGGCCCACACAGGCAAATATCTTGGGCTTGTGGGCCCATTTCCACTGTTTGATGGCTAAGGTTGCACGGGTCGCCCGAGTCGACTGTGGACCTACTAAAGGGTCGGTAAGCTTACCTAGACCCCTAATTGACTGAAATGACTGTATGACTAATACGATTATGCATGTTAATAAGCATGATGATGTTCCACTGATTGATACTGTATGCCATGATTTTATGTATTATATTATGTTTTAGCATGTCATATATGTATATTACATTGCATTGGGTTGGGGGTTTATAATATTCGGAGGAAATGCACTGAAAGGCCTCAAGCCTAATTTACTGGCAGTTCAGCTGCAAACTACTATCTAGTGCCGCATTCGGTACTTTTTGGAGTGTAGGGATAGGTGGGTTGATTATATCCCCACATGGAGTGTAGGGTTGGACGGAGTTGGAGTGTAGAGGCTGGCTGGGTAAGATTTGATATTGCATATCTGTTACTGTTTTGAATATGGATATTGTAATGGGCCAAGGCCCAAACACATTACTGTTACTGTGTTGTAATGGGCTAAGGCCCTAACTGAAACTGTTACTGAAATGGTCTTAGGCCCAGACTATGATTGCTTTCTGTCTACTTGTTTATAGGGGGTTTATACACTGAGTTTTCTTAAACTCACCCTTCTATTTTATCTGAACAGGAGACCCCCAGACTTAGGAGTATCGGAGCGATGGAGGACTCTACGGCGGCCACACGACCCCTTTTACATTGTCTCGTACTTAATTAAGTTTTTAAAGTTTTATTTGGGGTATATTACTGTAATAAAGGCCTCTATGGATTTTTGCTTAAAATTTGGACTTATATTGTTTTATTTTTTACATCTGCTAGAGGTAGGACAAATATGGGTTTTTAAAAGAAATGCATGTCTTTTAGCAAAATACCCACAAGGTCATAAACTGTTTTAAAAAGCTTCCACAAAGCATAATGTTTTGAAAACTAACGACTGAATAAGAATCTCGATTTTAGAATTAATAACAGATATTGAGGAATTCTAAACGGAAAATGTTTTAAACAAAGCTATGATTTTCTAATACACTATTATGTGACATTTCCAGATTCGGTCATAACGTCCAGGCCGAGTTTGCTGTGTTACATTCACGAAATCATGACATTTGAACAAATTAATTTACTATCATCAATAAGAATTAATCACACATACCATACCATTTAGTTATTTCATAATCCCATTTTTGAATCGAATCTATTGATTCACCATATTTCCATACGACCCTTTAGGCTCATATAATCAATTCACATGGTCTTTCACATGTTGTCAATATTCACATATCACATATATGCATTTGTAGTACCATTTCATATTATCAAATCAATTCAAATATCATTTAACCAATTCACATTTTATAATCCCTATTAACTTGAATCGGACTCGGAATGGATACACGGATCACCCAACCAACACACCAATCTGGCACCTAGTGCCTCATTAGAATATCCAAAGCATATAAATTGCGCCCAGTGCTCATCGGTATAACTGAAGTAAAATGTGTGCCTAACAATCATCGAAACGTCTAAAGTAAAATGTGCGCAACGCTCAAAGGTATAACCGGAGCAACCCGTACACAATCTAATCCTATGACATGCCAACTAAAATCTGACTCTACCCGAACAGTTAATAAGGTACCAATAACCCAATCACATTATATAAAACAATTCATAAACAATAATCTCATCTTGTTTCTCTCATCTCATTTCATCATCAATTCATATATGTTAAATTTCAAATAACATAGTTCATACTATATTCATATCAGATATCATTTATATCACACTCTTTTATACTAGATTCATATCAAACCAATTTCTTAGCATTCAATATCATTTAATACAAATCATTTCATATGTCAATATAAGCTTACCTTGATACTTAATCATGCAAACAACATGTAAATGTATATATATATGATTATCTCGAATCATAAAAGTACAAACAGATAGTTAAACTACTCGTCAATGACTTTTGCCTTTCTTTTCTCTCGCAACAGCTTGACATCGTGTTTAGCTACGTAAGATAATTCAAAAATAAAAAAATTATCAGTTTATACTTAATTCACATCCAAATACATAGCCACCATATTTTTGAATTTTATTCAATTTAGTCCCTATACTCGGGATATACATTTTATCGATATATAATATCGGATCAAATTTTTTTTTCACATTCTTTCATTAGGGACCCTATACTTCCTACCTATAACATAATTTCATGATAGTTTTCAATTTAATCCCTAATGTTACAATGTTATCTAACAAGCTTAATTAGCTTAACAATTTAGCCCTTTCATGATCTAAGCTTATTAACTATTCAAGCCTTAAACATGTCATTAGTCTTTTCGAAAATGAGAAAACCGATTGAAATACTAATATGACATCTACCAAGTCCAATTCGGGAGATGCTTTGTCTTGCGCATTGGAGCGGATGACTCCTAAAAGATAGAGAGATAGATGTGATCGACTGGACTGACAGTACATCAGACTTGACCCAAGCAGAATAAATCCTGAATCCGTTTATAAATTTATTCACTTGTGACGTTCATAGTGTGACATACCTTAATCTGATTGGATAATGGACCTTGTATTAGTGACTCATATACTTTCATGTAAGTAAAAGCCTGAGTTCAAATAGATAAGGAACTGAAAACTGGTGCATTGGGTATACGACTTCTGTAGTAGTAGCATCATTCAAAATAATGAAATTCATAGCCCAAGACATGGGTAAATGATATCCTTTCATTGGCATTACATGATAGATGAAAAGTAAACAAGACTACGGTTGTAACATCAAAGATAGAAAAGGTATCAACAACAACATCAGGAGCTGAGGTCTCCTCGCGTGCACAGATTGCATAAGCTGTGGTAGAAGCTCAAGCTTCAGACGAACTGTTGTATCCTTGGTTCCACTTCTACTGACTCCAGCTATGCCACTATTTCATGATTGTCTCCCTCTCGTAGGAGTAGCAACAGGTTTTGCATTTTGATCTCTGTTCAAATCAGCTCGATTCGGGCAATCTTTCTTATAATGATTTAAAGATCCACAAACAAAACAGGACCCGTCTTTCAATCTACATATCTTATAATGATTCTGACCACAATGGTTGCATTCAGGTTTAATCACATTCTGAACACTACCCATATTGGCTACTGAAGTCGTCAATGGTATCATATTACTCTATTTTGATCCATCTCTTCTAACAAAACCCTGATGGTGCTAAAAAATGGCTATTAGATTCTTCCATTTTCTTTGACAGGGGAGCAGAAGACGTTCTGGATGTATTTCTCTTATTAAATTCGAGAGCTTTTGTTTCATTATGTTTCTTGTGATTGCAAATTTCTTCCATTTTTTGAGTTCGATCAAATAAAACTATGAACTCACACAATTCCATTTCACCCACAAGCATTTTAGTCTTATCATTCAATCCGTCTTCAAAGCTTACACACATTTCTTCCTTAGTGCACATAATCTCATGAGCATATTTACTGAGTTGTATAAACTCGTGCTTGTATTCAAAAAATGATCTGTTTTCTTGTTTCAACTCAAGGAATTCCTTTTTCTTCTTGTCTAAGTATCACTTGCTGAGATATTTCTTTCGAAATTCAATTATGAAGAAATCCCAGTTAACCCATTCATTCGATACCACAGCAGGTAGAGTTGACCACCAATAAAAATCCTCCTCTTTTAATAGTGACACTGCACATCTCAAATGATCTTCGGAAGGACACAACATTTCATCTAAAACTCTCTACGTGAGTTCTAACCAGTACGGCTCTGGCCAGATCATCTCCTACATTACCGCAAAACTCTTTGGCCCCACAATTTTGAACTTTATCAATAGAAAACCTACGAATATTCTTTCGTATAGGGATTTGAGGAAGAAGGGTTGGACATTGTTGAGCCACGGGATTCGTTCTCATATATGCATTGAACATGTCATTCATCATAAGGAGAAAGGCACCTTAAGCCTTTTCCCTTGGAATTTAAAACTCTGGACAATTTTAAGCAATCTCATGATTGATGGCTGGAATATTACTCTTTACTTCATCGAAAACTGCTCGATTGCATTCAGTTGACATCTTTTATCTATAAGAAAACAAGTCAAACTGATCAGGAGTCATCACACTATCACAAGTTATAAAGTGGCATGTATTACTAGACTTAATACATGCTACGTTTAGTCCTAGAATCGACTAAATTATAGCTTTAATACCATTAAATGTAACACCATATACCCGGTCCGATCACACATTATCTACCATTAATACTATAAAACATCAACATTATCTACTATATTGACATAAATGATCAAACAATTCATAATATAATATAATTACAATCATTCAATGATAATCAACCATAATCGAGTCTTAATCGAGTATACGAAGGTATTAAATTAACCCAAAAAAAATTTTGGACTAATTTAAAACTTTTACAAAAATTTAGGTAAAAACTAAAAATAAAGGTCACATGACCATGCGACTAGGCCGTGTAACAAGGCTAAGACCGTGTGGTCCTATGACATGACCATGTTGCCTAACCATATAACAAATTTTAGTCGTGTACTCCATGACACACGACCATATTCCTAGGCCATGTAAGTAACTGTGGTTGTGTAGACAAACCTGCACCAAAATTAAACAGGCCATACAACCATGTCATGCAACCATGTGTGGCACACGTCCGTGTGGTAGGCCGTGTGCACCTAAACATGTATTTAAAACCATGTCATTTTACCTATAATTTCTTAGATCACAAGCCATGCAATTATCATCCATAATACCTAACTAAAATACACCAAAACTTGCAAAAACATACCTAATAACATTCAACCTAAGTGCCTAACCAATATGAGCTCATTAGCACCACAATTCAAACATTAAAACATAAATCATTCAAGCACAAACTACTTAACATTTCATGTACATTCAACCATCAAATATACTTCATTTTCTCTTAACTATATTCATCAACCAAAGTTGATCAACTAACCAAAACATAAGAAACGTTTCGTAGCCAAGATAACATAAATAATACCAAATAGGTTTATACCATCACAAGCTATCAAAACAACAATTATAGCTTACAAACTTATACAGTAATTCACATATCAAATGACACAAAACATAGCCAATAGATCACAAACATACCTATACCAAAACCCTACTTACATGCCACTTATAACTAGGCCAAAATAAACAAATAGCTATAGAAAGAGTTGATGGATAGTGTGATCTCCAATGATATTCCAATTGAAAGCATGAATCTGACAATCTACAATGAGGAAAACAAAAAAAAAGGTAAGCTTACATAAAACTTAGTAAGTTCATATAATTAAAACATTACATACCTGTTACTTTAATCATACAATTCAAACTTAACATAACTAGAATTCCATGCCTTGTTTCACATTCCCTATCATACCACATGGATAGACATGTACATATAACATAGCAAGATCCTAAGTTACTTGTTTCACAGCCAGTTCACTACTATATAAGTATACAATCATTCATGCCATGAGATCCATTTCTGAACATTTCATTAACTGTTTTCCCGGAGAACTATAGTAAATTAACTTTAGATACACGGGAAATAATTATCACACAAGCTGAGCCTTGGACATTAACCATTACACGATGTTCCTCACACAAGTTGACAAGAGCCTGCAACAAATGCTATATTCTAGCCATCGGTATGGTATCCACCACCGATACATAGTACCTGAAACTATATCACCAGCACAGAGGGCTTGAAAACTATTACACCAGTACATAAAACTTGGAAACTTTAATCACCGGTACATAGTACCTGGAAACTGAAATCACCTGCACCTAGTGCTTAGAACACTCTAATGACATGTCATTTGTATTATAGCTATCCACTAAGTTTGCACGGGCCTTAATTAGTATCTTTTCATGATTATAACCATATACCATGTTTCATTTCAAACAAGTACCATTGTCATGCTTTATTACTTAAGCCTTTGTTTCCATATCCAAACTACCTCAATTAACTATGATCATTATTTACACTTAAATATAAACCTATATGATTAGAATTAAAAATATCAATAAGCATAACAAATCTAATGCGAACTTGCCTAAACGTAGTAGCTACCAACACCTCGACGAGGATTACTCGACAACTTTTTATTTTCCACGATTATCAAACGATTGATCTGTTTCTTGATCTATATATAATAATTTAGCTCAATTAACCAATTCAAATACCTTAAAATATTTAAATTCATCTATTTGACCCTATATCAATATTATACACTTTACCCTAATCTTTTACCTTTTATTCAATTTAGTCTCCAAACCCGAAACTTACACAATTACCACAATTAAGCCCAAAATCATGCTAGTCAAATTTTCACTTATTCATCTACAACCCACGGTTATATAAATTTCACAAGAATTTCATGCTAAATTTATTAATTTATCAATTTAGTCCATAAAGTTAAAACTAACCAAAATCATTTTACAAAATAGTTTTATTTGACAAACAAACTTATAAATATTTCATTCAATTTCATAAAAACTTACAAAACATCAATGGAAAATTTCAAAATCTTTAACAGTTTTATGAATTAGTCCCCAGGTTAGCTAGATTAATTTACAACGATTTCAAAAACTTAAAAATTATTAAAAACAAGATTGAAATCAACTTACATGCAAAAAGTTTTGTTGGCTGAACTAAAGAAGCTTAAAAATGGTGATTTTGAAGGTTGGTTTCGGTGATGGAACACCAAATGAGAAAGATGATAAGTTAATTTCATGTTTTTACTTTTATTATTGTTATTATTAATTTTAATAATATATAAAATACAACCAAAATTTCCACTAACCATCCCATATTTAATTATGGTCTAATTACAACATAAAGCCTCCCAATTTTACTATTTAAGTCATTTAATTAATAAAATTAGTTACTAATTAACTTTTACAATTTAGTCTTTTTCTTTAATTAACTATCAAATCACCAAAATTTTTAGAACAAATTTCAATTGCCTATATAAAAACTTCGTAAATATTTAATAATAATATTTATGGGCTTGATTTTTGAAAATGAGGTCCCGACACCTTATTTTCCAAAACCATTTTACTTTAGGGTAAAACCACTTGACTTTAGTTAACTATCCAATTAAGAAAACTTACCCCTTGATAATTTTAATAAAACATTATAATCAACTCATAGATATTAATAAATACTATTTACAAACTCACTCATCAGAATTATGACCCCTAAACCACTATTTTCAACGCTGCAAAAAACAAACGGGTGTTACAATACCACTTTACTTCGAGGCTTAAAGTAATCCATGTAGCTTTCCTCAAGGAAAGTAGCATGATTAGAAATTGTATTTGTATTATGTTTTAGATTTTAGAATAATCCACCAATTGTTACTTTTGGATATCCTACAAACATGCACAATTCTATCCGTGCATCCAACTTATTTGTACTCTTATCCAAAACGTATGTTGGACAACCTCATATTTTAAAGTGATTTAGAGCAGGTTTCTTTCCATACCACAAATCATAAGGTATCTTACAAGCAAACTTGGTTGGCAGATCATTCAGAAAATAGCAAGCCATTTGTATTTCATATCCCCAAAAGGAAGTAAGTAGTTGTGAATAGCTTAACATTGAATGATCCATGTCAAGCAAGATTTTGTTCATTCTCTTAGCTACGTCATTCTGCTGTGGAGTGCCTAACGCGGTCAACTAGAATAAAATCTCATTCTCTATGAGGTATCCTAAGAACTCATTGAAAAGTATTCCCTACCTTGGTCAGATCAAAAATTCTTTATGGATAAACCTAATTGCTTTTCCACTTTCGCACGAAACTCTCGAAATTTATCAATGGTTTCACTTTTTCGATGCGTTAGATACACATATCCATATCAAAAATAGTCTTCGATGAGAGTCGCATAATAATCGTAACCTCCTCGGACACTGATGCTCATGGGACCACATACATCAGTGTGCACAAGTTCTAAAGGTTGGTTAGCTCTTGTACCTTTCGCATTAAAAGAGCTTTTAGTCATTTTACCTTCCAAGCAAGATTCACATTGTGGATGGCTAACTTCCTTAAACATACTTAAAAGACCATCTTTCATGAGCCTAGTGATTCTTTCTTGGTTAATATGACCAAGTCTTAAGTGTCATAGGTACCCCTTATTAGACTGAGAAGTTTTAAGCTTCTTATTCACCATTTTAGTTTGAAGCATGGAGTAGTTATTTGGTTTGATAAAATATAGATTATTTTCCATCCATCCATTATAGATTAAAGAATGATTTATGTGAATAATAATCCCTTTATTGAATGTCATGAAATAACTGTCATCAAATAAACATGCTACAATAATTAAATTCCTCTTAAAATAAGGTATATAAAATACATCATTTAAAATAATCTTCCTAAAATGATCAAAATTTAAAATAAGTTTTCCCACTGCTTTGGCTGAAACATAGCTCTAATCTTCGATCTACAAAGAGAGGTTCCTATCATGCAGACTTCTTGTTTTGTTAAACCCCTGTAAAGAAACACAGACATGGTTAGTGACTCCAAAATCAATAACTCAGTTGTCAATTGATTCTTCCACTAAGCAAGTTTCAACCACAAAGAGTTTCAATACCTTTTCCCTTTTTGGCTAGGTTATCCAAATGCTCATTGCAGTTTGATTTGAAGTGCCCTTTCCTGTTGCAGAAAAAACATTTGATCTTTTTAAGATTGTTTGAATTCTTAGCCTTTTTCCTATCCATATAAGTTGGAACAAAAGACTTAGTCGGTTTCTTCTTTCCTTAGCTTTTTGCTTCCCCATAGAGGACAAGGAGCCCACAGCTAAGTTTGCCTCAGGTTTCTCCTAAATCAGCTTTCCACCATTCAACATCAACTCATAGGATTGTAATTCCTTCATGCACCGAGTTAAGGTAAGCTCCTTATTCCCCAAGTTGTAAGCGGGCCTAAAATTAGAGAACCCCTTGGTTAAGGATTTGAACACCATTTCAATCTGAGTGTTCATGTCTAGTTCAACCCTATTTTCCTCTACTTCCGCAAAGAATCTCATAAGCTTAGGCATATGTTCTTTGACCAGAGTGTCGCGTTGCTACTTAGAGTTAATCAAATTTGTAATAGAAAATTGTAGAGTCAATACAATGTCTCTGAACAAATCCTCCAAATTTGTCAAGATCTCTTTGGCAGTACCGAAATTCTCATTTTGCTTTTGCAGCACACTACTCATGCTCGCTAACATATAACATTGCACAATTGAGTCAGAATCTCTCCAACGATTTCTTGCTTTGGGCTGAGCTTTAGGAGGGTAGTTTCGTCAAGAATGAATTTGTGTTTCTCACAATTGAGAACTATTTGTTTTCATTCTCAAAAGTTATCCCCATTCAATTTATTCTCAGTAATAATGCTAATAAGATGAGTATGAGACACATTTGAACTGAAAAAACAATAAAGATTCACTAATTACTATCTTTGTATTAAGAAAATATTTTCATTTTAGCAACATATCAAGAATGTTGTATAATGTATGCATCTTGTATTAAAGCCTTGAAAAAAAAATTTCGTTGCTACAATCATTCTCACGCCCATCAATCATGTCGCTTTGAGGTCTCATGATTAACTAGAAAAAATATAGATTACATCAAATCAGTTCGTGAGTATTAATTCTGAAGACTCCACACGAACCAACGACTGTTTAACATTTCGCCATCATCTCTAGCTTAAATATAATTTCTTGGGAAATTATTTAATAATAGACAATCTTGAATGTGTAACCTTTGAATCAATACCCATCATGAACATACTTTCATTTGTGAGTCATCTTGAGACAATCTCTCTAAGAGTCATGCATAATTAATTGTCCTTAAAAGGAAATCTCATCTAGTGAACCAACATGATAAAGTTTACCTTTGGGTGTGGCCAGGGTAGGAACTAGCTCGAATCTTTATCATGCTATCACATAAGGACCATCAATGAAGGTCATAGATTTTGTTCAAGGACATCCTCCCACTCAATATTTTAAAAACATGCAAGGTTTTTATCTAAGATTTCAAGAATGGTCAAACAATATTCCTAGTGGCATTCTTACTTTATCTATATTACATGCTTCCAATATATGCATGACATGCTATACCATTTTATAATATTCACATTCATTTATTCACATGAATCAATCAATCATAAAAGAAAACAATTTTGATTCTCCAAAGTTTTTCTTTTAAGGGAAAAAATCGAATAAGTGAATGTGAAACGTGCACCAGGTAGGGTCCCAGGAAAGGGAGGTGAGTCATATTTGACCACTTTTCTTTGCCAGTGTTAATCGTAGGCATGCACCTTATTATTACCACACTTCTCACAGAAATTGAATTACCTAAAGTGAATGGAACAACACAACACATATATTTTCTCATTACCACACTTCTTGTTTTTAAATCGATCAACTGTGAATCATCTCATACGTATATATATAAATTATAATATAACATAATATAAATATTATAAACAATTATAAAATAGATATATACGGAGATGGTAGTTAAAATAAAATTGTCAGCCAAGGTTTCTATGGTTCTCTTTCTAGAAAATAAATGAAAATTAATAATTACATAGTTTTTCACCACAAGGCATTCCATAGGTCTTCAACCGCTATCACTCTATATTCTCCTCGCTATGGATTTTTTTTTGGAAATTTTACATTTAAGTCCTATATCTGTTTCCAGCTCACAAGAATTCTATGAAATAAAAAAATAGTCCTATACAAAGATGATAGTCCATGGTCTATTTCCTAAGAAACACAACCTTGACAACAACCAAAAAAACAATTTTATAACAAAAATATAATATTACATCCATTCTCATATATAACTCAAAATATACATAAGATCTAAAGAATATCACTTTCTATGTAATCGAATCATTCAAGAAGAAGAGAAATCTATTTTGATTATTTGTTTATACTTATAGATAGAACACAACTTGGCTCTAATATTGTTTGTTGGAAAATCTGGTTTGAAAAATGCAGCAAAAAATAAGTTTAAGAAAAAAATAGAGTTTTAAATTTTTTTTCAAAACTAGAACTTGATTGTGATATCTAAAGTAATAAATAATTAATCAAGATTGTACCTTTTCGATTCGTCTAGGATGAACATTTCAACCGAGTAGTCTTCAACGCTATCATTTAGCTCACATCTGACGAGTGTGGGCTCGCTTCGAATAAATTTTTTTCCACAAAATTACCAGTAGGGTAATTTCGTAATTTCTTTAAACTTCTAGGCCAAGTTGTAAATAAGAAAAATATCTCTAGAAATTTTTTGAAATAATTTCTTCAGAGGTTTTTCTCTCTACAACTTTCTATTGAATTCAAGTGTGAAAATAATGACCCATGGTTCTCTTTATATAGGGAGAGTTTAGAGAGTTCAACTATAATTAAACTTTAATCACTTTAATATTAAATTAATATAATACTTATCAAGATAAATATTAGATTAAATTTAATATTAAATATTATTAAATTAATAGAATTTTGATCTATAAGGTAAATATTTAATTTAATATTAAGATAATCACTTTAATATCAAATTAATAAAATATTATCAAGAAAGTATCAAATTAAATTTAATATTAAATCTAATAAAATAATATTATTTTGTAATAGTTAAATTGAAATCAAATTATCTGATAAAGCCCTAGTAGGAGTGTGATTCCTCCACTACTCAATCGCCGAAAGACAACTCTGGCTAGTGCCGCTGACACCGTCATGTCCAGTGGTGCCATTGTACGTACGACACCCTTACGTCACCCCGAGCCAGTTCGACTATTGTCGGTTTGGTCTAGGTTGGTGACGGCCCGGTCGGTCTGACCTTGCCATCGGTTGGACCGTTGGCCCTATTTCACATACTAGGCTGGATTCAACCAATTTTTGGGTCTCAGTCTCGGTTTTGGATTTTTGGGTCCAATTTTTTTATCTCATGTCCAATTTTCAAGTTAGACATTTTCAAGTTCAATTATCCATTGGGCTAATTGTCTAACTCGAAAATTATTTTTCAAAGATATCATATTTATTTTAATTAATTTGATTAATTTAATTTTACTTTATCAAAATTAATTTTCCCAAAAATCATTAAGATTTTCTAAATTAATTTCTCAAGAAAATTCTTTAATCAAATTCTATAGTTGAATAATTCTCACGACTGCCTAATTTAACTTCATATCAAATAAATCAACTCAATTAAATTATTTCTAAAGTCGTTGAATTTTCTTCTAATTCAAATGTAGTCTGACCGTGCTTTTGTTGAGGTAGCGGAGGGACCAATCAGACATATACAATTAGACTTTAGGAATTGCAATTATGGAAGTATCGTTCCGATAATTCACAATTTTCTTAACCATGAAGTTAGTCCACAAGAAGTACCATGATTGAAATCTCCTTATTATATACTATTTACGAAAACAATTCATCCAACTACTTTGTCCAATGACCTCGTCATTTGTGTGTTACCCTCATATGATATGCTTGATCCCTTTGAGTTAAATCCATTCACTCAATACAATCTTATTTTATCTCATTATCACTATTGTATTCCTAATGATTAATATGATCATTGTCAACAAATGACTATGATAAATTGCTCGTTCAAGAAAAAGCAACCCTTGGCCACATTCCTTATTTATCAATCCACATATTGCCAATTAGAGGATATCATTAACTCTTTAATTGAGTTATGAATTCCACTGTTGCTAGTAAATTCATGCCATATACAAGTCATGTACCCAACATACCAGCTATGGGTTTGATCATCTTTATAGCATAAGCCTCCACTTATATCAAAGTACATGAGTTACATAGGCATGGTTAGTAACTAACCTATGATTTAAGTAAGTCACATTATAAACGTCACAAGTGAATTAATTCACAAATGAATTTAGAATTAATTCAACTTGGGTCTAGTCCAATGTATCATTCTTCTGATTAATACATCTATGCCTCTACCCGTGGAGTCAACTGCTTCGATAGCCAAGACTAGCCATCTCCCCAATTGGAATTGTAGACGACATAATAATCCTTCTAAGTATTTGAATCAAATGCTCATTTTGATTCTTTTATGAGATTACGGACTCGTTTAGATTATCTATTGAAGTAAGTTGTCTTTCTCGCAATGTAAACATTTCTACAGTGTCATTATCATCAGTTTGAACTTAGACAATTAATGAGCTAATATTTTCTTCTCACAATTTAACTATGCATGCAAAACATTGAAGACAAAAATACAAAAAACATAATGTTGAAATGTGAAATTAACTTTATTTATTTATTCATCGTTCAAATACATAGAAAACAATTACATATTTACTACAATATGTGACATTTCCTAAAACGATCTTCTTTGTTGTTCTCGTACCACGAACTACTTCAAGTGTGGGCTCGAACGAATTGAATCAAAACACAAAACTAGAAAATGTTTTCTTTTTCTTTTGGGGTGAAAACAAAAATTCTCTCTTCTTTAATAGAAATCGGTAAAATTGCTATTCTGAAAAAATATATTTAATAGTTGAGAATAAACTTTTTTTTTTATTTTTTGGCAGAGAAATAATCTCTTAAAGTTGTGTAAATTACTCTATTGGTTCCATCTATTTATAGGGAAAGAAAGTAGAACCCCTGTTGAATTGTAAAGGTTTATTTCAAATAGAAAAACTTCTTACTTAGAGTAGGAGTGGAGTGGACAACACACCATAGTATTCCTGTTAGGGTTGTCACCCACTTCATGTTATATGAGAGGTTTTAGGCCTTTCTCACATTGGATCCAATTACGAGTACTTCCTGGGCCTTTTGACCCAGTATTATGTAATGTAATCCAACCTGATTCAATTTTTCTATTTCTTAAAATAAACTTTAATATTCTATTTTAAACAATTTTCCCATCCCTATTTTATACCTAGTAAAATTTTGACGATTTAACCCCAATAAAGTTTTGACAATTTTTTTCTTGGTAAAATTTCAAAAAAAATGTTCAAAACTCAACATGTTTACTGTGACCAAATAGTTTATTTCCATTTTTGGGCTTCAAAACAACTTAAAAACATAAATCCATTCTTCCGATAATTTTTAAGTAATTCATATAGAATTGAAAATGAATTATTTCTATTTCCATTTTTAGATACCTACTTATTTCCAAATGATTCCATTTTTCCATTTCAGAGAAAACCATGATCATAACTAAATGTTTCCCATTTTTCCTTTCCTATTCATTCCTTTCATTTCCATTCAAACACACATTTCATTTCTTATTTCAACGAGCTAGTAGAGGGACCGATTAGATATATGTCATTAAGGCTCAAATGATTCATAATTAAGTTTCAGTTTTTTTCCTATTAATTATAAACTCATTTAGTCATGAATTCATTCCACTATAGTATCGTGCTCATCCAATGACATTACCATAAGTGCGTTACCCTCATAGGATATTCTTAATCTATTTGGGATAATATTCATTCTCCCAATATGATCCTATTTTATCTCATGGTAACGATTACATCTTCATGAAAAGTCAATTATTATTGAATAGTAATTAAGTCATTCAGACATGTAACTGGGAAAAGGTGACACTTGCTTGAGAGGACTAGGTGAAACTGCCTTTTTTTAATAGACTAGTCAATGGCCTAGACACGAAGGCATAGCTGCAGATGAATCGACGATAATAGTCAATGAGGCCTAAGAAACTACGCAGCTTCTTTACTATTGTCGGTGTAGGCTATTGGGTAGTGGCTTGAATTTTATCTAGGTTGACTGTTATCCCTTGCACAAAAATTATTTGTCTTAAATACCCAATCAATGTCTGACCAAATAAGCACTTAGATGATTTAGCCACAAGCTAGTGATTTCAAAGAAGCAAATGGACCTCTTCGATGTACGTTAGATGCAATTCCCAAGTCGTGCTATAAATTAAGGTGTCATCAAAGAAAACCAGAACAAAAACTCGAAGAAAGGGCCAAAAAATGTCAGTCATAATTTTTTGAAATGTCGAGGGTGCATTAGTTAAGCCAAAAGGTATAACCAAAGATTTGTAGTGGCCGTCGTAAGTCCGAAAAGCGGTCTTGCACTCATCGCCCGCTTTGATTCAGATTTGATGATACCCTGTCAACAAATCCAATTTAGAGAAATAACATGCATCATGTAGTTCATCAAATAGTTAATTGATGGAAGGAATCGAAAAATGATCGTGAACTGTAATCACGTTAAGGGCTCAGTAATCCACACAGAAATACCACGTTTTGTCTTTCTTACGGACCAGTAGTATTGAAGAAGAGATGGGGCTGGTGCTGGGACAGATAATTCCTTCCTCTAACATCTCAGTTACTAGCTTCTCCATCTCTTTTCTTTTTAAAATAAGGGTACTAGTACGGTCGGACCTAAATTGAAGAAGATTATGGGAAAAGGGGAATGGCATGATCCTACGATTAAGGTGACGGAATCCCATACAGTTTAGTGAAAACATCATAGAAAGTAGCCAAGAGATCCTGCGATTAAGGTGACGGAATCTCATGCAGTTTAGTGAAAACATTATAGAAAGTAGCCAATAGTGCTTCAAGATTAGTGGGATAAGGAGAAAGAGAGACTGGTTGAGTGGTTATTAATTGCAGGCTAAAATACTCGACAACTAAGTGGGTGTGAGATAGAATGAGAAGAAAATTATATTGAATCTGTTGAACAACCGGTGACTTGTCCCCTTGCCAATGGGCGTGGTGACCCTGATGATTGAATTCAAAGGTAGAAGTTGCATAGTTGGTGATGGAGGGCCTGAGAGTAGCCAACCAAGCAATGCCCAAAATCATGTCCCATCCTTATAAGGGTAAGACATAGAAATTGACCAAAATTTTGTGGCCTTGGATGAGCAGAGGGACCTGACAACTGATACTAGTATATACCAATCATTCATCATTGTCGACCAAAACTTAGAATTGGGTTGTCTGTTTCACTGGGAAATTCAAGAAAGTAGCAATCCGGGTTTGTACAAAATTGTAGATACTACCACCATTAAGTAACACCTGAACCTTCTTGCCCTTAACGTGCCCATTAAAGCAGAGTCATTGTCAAACAACCCCCAACCAAGGCATTATAGGAAATAGCCAACTCTGTGAGCACCTCTTAGAAAGGTAACTACTCTGCCAGTGTCTCTGTAGGGGTTGCAATAGGGGTCAGTAAGGAATTTGGTGAATGAGGCGAGTCCCGATTATCCATAAAGAGAAGCAGTTGGGGCTTGGACTTACACTTATGATTTCAAGAATACTTTTCGTCGCAGTGGTAGTAGAGATACTAGGAAAGGCATTGGGTGGCCTTGGTGGGAGAGAGACGTCGAAAAGGAACTTTAGCACCGCCTGAAAGGGTGGCAAGATTTTGTGCTATAGACGCTAGTGTAGGAAAAGCAAAAGAAGATGGTAGGGTTTTCGGGTTGGGTAGAATGGGCCTGTTGTTGCCCAAGGTAGGCTTAAATAAGCCCTTCTCTATCACAATTTGTAGCTCATGCAATTGGTCCAACCTAGTATTCGATCAGAGACCCTAGATAAAACAATGGACCAAGAATAAAGGAGGTAAATACATGGTCCAGTTTGTGGTTGCCTTAAAATGGGTTTGGTAATATGTCATAGTGGAAGTCTATTGGAGCTTTGCTAGTTAACCTTCCGGTGTTTCGAGATCATGTGACTGAAACGACCTGATGATAGCCTTTGTGAATTGTGTCTATCCCAACAACTGTTTGTTGCGATATATCCAGTCATACCATTTGGCGATGGTATCATCAAGATAAAAAGAAGAAATTGTGAAGTAGTCGTGCTTTTGGATGTTGTAAAAGGAAAAATAACAATCTTCTTGTAAAACCTGTCGGTCAGGATTCGAGCTAAAAAATGTGTGAACTAAATCAGAGTTGGTTTGTGAGTTCCTAGCAAATTCAGGCCATGTGGAGGTGGTGGCGGACACTGCCCAACTTTGGAAAAGTTAGGAGAATAGGGTGATACTGTCGGAAAGTGAGCCAATATTTCCTGGAGCATTTGTTGGTTAGAGGCAACGGTCATGTTTAGATAATCAACCTCCTTGCGAAGTAATGACTATGCTTCTTCAATAGATTTGACATTTTCATCAAAGAGCTTGATTCGGGTACCATCCACCATCTTTGTCGATGGTCAATGAAGCACCAATGTAGTAAATGGGGTGTCCTACAATAAGGAATAGGAAATATCCAAGGAAAACAGAATGGAAATGGAACGATATTTAGTATATTACAACAAAGAGCGTGATAACAATAACCAAATCACAATTAATTTGCATAGAGAATGAGATGGGGAAGCAGAATGTTGATTACAATTGATGTAAGAATGACTAATTTCCCATTTCCCTGTCATTTTATACTCCACTTAGGTCGTTATTCTTCTACTGATGTGGACTAAGTGACAATTTCAAAGTATTTTTGTGACACTTTTTGCAGTCATGTGCTTCTCTTGGGGTCCTGATAGGCCTTCCTTCTAGTTTACTACCTAGATAGGTTCTTTTCCTCTTGGTTCAATCATAACACCAACAAGCTGAAAAAGAAGAACAAGAAGGGCAACCGCTAGAAGACGAAAACGGGTACAAAGAATCTAATAACAATATGGAAGAATATTCGAGAACCAACGATAATACGCCTCCTTTTCTTCACCAAAAATCCAATCTTTCACAACAACAGCAAAAGCAAAGAGCCTTTTGTTTCTTCACCGCAGCATCCTCAACCTTTGGTTTCGTCGAAAAGAAGTGGAGGAGGAAGGCTGACCACTGTTGATTATTCCATTACCCATGTTACCTTTGATCGTTTCAATAGCTTCTTGGGTCTTCCTGTCGAGTTTCACGTTGAAATCCTCAGTCAGGTTCCAAGTGCTAGGTTAATTCCCTTTGTTGCTTCTCTTTTTGTTATTTGGTCTCTAGTTTTTCTTTCAAGCTTCTTTTGGGTTAAAGATTTCAGCTAAGGAGTTTTCGCTCAGCGGCGGTGCTAGCCTCCGGGCTAGCTATCGCCCACTTTTTTCCTCTCCTTTCAACCCTTTCTTTTTCTTCTCATTCACAACACATGTCTTCTCTCTTTTCAGTTTGCAGATCTATTTTGTGGGTATCTTTGTTGTCTTCACAAGTTGTGATGGATAGATGACGGTACCTGTTGTTTGCTAAAACTCCACCAGCCACCAATAGTTTTTCTTGGAAAGTGGGTGGCTCTTCGTCAACTTCTTAATCTATTTTTCTTTTGAGAGTATTTTAGAATAATAAATGATTTCACGTGTCAATTTGGACCCAAGTTGTCTTAAGTTTTATATTTTTTTTGTTTGGTTTTCCATTGTTTAATAAGTCTTCAGTTTTAGAAGTTTTTGTCTGCTCTTGTAGTACGTTTTTTAGTCTTGCTTATGCATGTAATCTTAGTTTTACAATTGATTTTAGGGATGATTTTGTTGTCATCCTCTCTAGTTTAATGAATGCTTGATTCTTTTATCGATTTTTGCTCACTGCTTTGGACCATCCGAGGCTAATTTCCTTATCGTATTAAGTGTTTGCAATAACTCCAAATATGTTGTGCTTGAGTTGTGACAAAGCCAATTGTCAACGTGTCATAATGTTCTATTTATGTTGAGGCTAAAGTTTTTGTTGTGTTGATGGAGCTTATCCTTCACCGACGAATATTTACTAATTTTTCCCTTAAATTATATAGTTCTATTCATTGAATGAATTAATAAATTTACCTTAAAAAAATTCCATTTTGGTCCTAAACTGTTTTAAAGTCCAAATGTTTGTACAGTTTAGATCTCAAAAAGTGAAATAGTACATTTCTAGTTGTTTTGAAGTCACAAAACAATTGAGAGATTAAAACATCTGCAGTTTTTTTAAAAAATAGAGAATATTGAAGAATTAAGCTTTTGATACGGAAAACCATAACCCCGAAAATTCAAAATCATTGACTTTCTCAAGGTCTGTTCATTTTGAAAACTTAAAAATGAACAACCCGTTTAATAATTTATGTTGCTAAACTGGGTTTATACTTTTTTCTTTTCTCTTCCTTAAAGCTCTCTGCACTATAAAAATGGCAGTAAAAATTAGACTTTTGAGCTGCATAAATTGGAGCTCCATGGCAATTTCCAGTGAACTTCATGGAGTTTATTAGTATTAAATCAAATTTTGTGGTATTTTACGTTTTGCAGAACTAGGAGGAGAGAAAAAAAAGAAGAAGAAGAAGAAGAAGAGGAGGAGGAGGAAAGTGAAGAAGGAGATTAGTCGGCGGTTTGAAGAGAGGTGATGGAGGGGAGTGTTCTGATGGTGCCCGATCGGAGCTGTAGACCAACAACTATAAAGGTGGTGGCTAGGGTTCATTTGGGGGATTTAGGGAGAAGAAAAGGAAAACCGAAAAGAAGAACAAAGGAAAAAAGTGGAAATATATTTTTAAAATATTTTTATTAATTTTTAATATATATATATATATATATTAGATTAGGATAAATTACAAAAATAATCACTTTTGTATTATCTGTACTTGTTTTCTTTTAGGTTAAGATTTCAGCTAGGAAGTTTTTTTAATATGGAAATATTTTGTTTGTCAAATATTGGATATATTTTAATATGCTATTTGTCATAATCTTATTTTGTCATTTATCTTAAATTTAGCGGTATTATATAAAAATATTAATTTAGTTGACAAAAAAATTAGGATATTTAATATGAGACAAAGAAAAAAAAAACCTTAAATACGAAATAGACAAGTTGAAATATTAATTTTATGTTTAAGCCATTCAAAAAATGTGCGCAAGAATTTTCTTCTATCTCTATGGGTTCATATAAAAGGTCAACTAAAAATAAAAGACCATTGCTAAGATAGCAAGCCCAGCCACTGCGCGGACAAGAGACCCCAACAATGGAACACTTAAATCTCAAATGGTAAAGAAAAATAGTTTTATATGCTAACAGATGCATAATTAAATTACTTATTACCTAGAATATAATGACTAGTGTATTAAGTAATTTTAAATAATTAAGTGATTCGATTTAATGTTAATATCATAAGAGTAGAATCTTGAAATTTTGAAAATCAAATAAGAAAAATATTATGACTAAAAAATATCTCAACAAAGCAACATATATCGAATTAATACTTAAAAGAGGAAAAAATAGGCATAATGATTTATTTATCCTCTAATTTTATTTAAAAATAATTTTAACTCTTTATTTAATTTTTATTTTATAAATTTACGTCTTTTTATTAAATCACCTTTAAATAGATGAAATGTTGTCATTTTTCACTTTGTTGATGTGGCATATATATAGATTCCCATGTGGATGGCACATCAACATTTAATTAAATTTTAAATTTTAAAATTAAAAATCATTAAAATTATTTAAAAAGTATAAAAATAATTTTACATCTTAATTAAATGTTGACATGCCATCCACATGAAAATCCACGTATATGTTACATAACAAAGTTAACAAATGTTAAAATTTTCACTCATTTTGGGGTGATTTGATAAAAATACAAAGTTAAAAGTTAAAAGAGATAAAATTAAAATGAAGAACTGAAATAAATAAAATTAGAGGAAAAAACTATTATATAAAAATATATTTAAGAGTTCGGTTTAAATTTATTTCATTCTAATGATCTTATTTTAAAAATGTAGGCAAATGATCTTCTTACGTTTTATTCAAGTGTTATTTTATATTTATTTTACCTTACAAGAAAAGAACTTGTATGATCATTGATTTGAACTCATATTATGAGATTTGAACTCATTTCAATTGAATTAGAAAACCTTCAATTTACTACTCAACTTAGATTTTATTTTCATATTCTTTTATATTTTAATTTTATTATGCATATTTTATTACATCCATTAATTGTATATATATATTTAAAATGTTGTTGATTGAGATGGTATTTCAAATTAACTCAAAGCCATCATAGGATTAATGGTAACACCATGATAAATGATTGTATCCTTTAGTAACCTTAATATGATGTATTTATGTGTTTTAATATCATACATATTTTATATGTTAATACTAATTAATTTCAAATAATGCATTTAATTGTTCATTGTATGTTATTTTTAAAACAAATCTTTATTCTAAATATGTATATAAGTGTAATACAACTTCTAGTATTTATTAATGTTATATTTGATCAGATACCAAAAGTACTAACAATAATGGACAATTTGTACCCAAAGAAAAAACTGCACAAATTAAATATTAAATACATTAATTTGTGGCGAATGAGATCTTGGGTCAATCACAATAGCAAAGCTAAGACCAGGGAATTTTAATGTACCAAATTCTAGTGTCATTTTATATAAAATGAGTGATAGAGAATTTAGATTCGAAAATTTAAATTTATATTTCAAATTATCATGTAAATAATAAAAATGAAATGCATTATAGACAAATTTGTTTAATTTCAATTAAAAATATAAAACACGAATTTATTATATCCAAAATATTTTTAAAATTTTCAAATTAACTACTAAATAGACTTCTAACAAAAAGGATTTACAAAATATCATAAATGTCACATTTTAAATAGTTTACTATTCTTCCAAATTTCTTGATTTGTAGAATACCGTTCAGCAAGCAATGAGTTTGATAAAATTTCGCTATATTTGATCCATCAGACAATACCGATTAACCTCTTCACATGAACCAATTATTCCACCCACCACAATTTATTGAGAAAAAAAAAACAGTACAGAACTTGAAAGCCATAAAAAAGGAATAATAATAACTACTGTTTTCACCTGTAACAACGGCTGTAGCTGTGAGGGTGGGTATATTAAAACTTAAACCCCTTCCAAGCATTTACTCTTTTCCCCCCACCTCTTCAAGAACCGTTACCACTAATTATCCTGCGCTTCAGATCAAATCGTTCCTTCAATGGGAGACCAAGAATCTGAACACAAGGCAAGCAAGCTAATACTATCTGCATGTTTTAACAAATTGTACTATAAATAAGTCACCAACTAATTGTGGGCAAAACAGTTCCTCAATTTCAGTACTTGATTACTAGTTAACAGACGGCCTTAAGAAAGAATCTCAGCTGCAATAACTCTTTTTACGACATAACCAGTTGGACTCTAAAACCTTGAAAATATCCAAACTTTAAGTTCAAACACCAGCATCCATCATCAAATACACCAAACAATACAAAAGATGGCAGCACAATATCATTGACTGGGAGACCTTTCTCCATTGAGTTCCCTCTTGTATTCCTCATGGTATGGACTCCGGCTACAGCTTCTGCTTCTGATTGGGCTTCCAGCTTCTCTTGGGCTGTGGCTTCTGCTCCGTCTCGGGCTTCGGCTTCTTCCCTGGCTTGGGCCTTGGCCCCTTTCTAGACTCCGGCTACAGCTCCTTGAGACATTGTATGGTGGAGAACGTGAATACCTATCTCGGCTGTAGTGTCCATCTTGGGGTGAAACTGATCTGCTTAGGAAAAACATCATAAAGTTATATTATATTTCACATATATATAACAAAAACCTATGAAGGGGAATGTTTAAGATAATTTGGAGCTATGGAAGAAACACATCTACTACCTCGAGTAATGCCTATCTTTAGGAGGTGAATAATCACGACTTCGAGACCTATATCTCCCATGACGAGGTGGAGACCGTGAATATCGAGGCGAACGAGAGTAACGAGGAGGGGACCTTCTCCTATCACGATATCGACCTCCTCTGTAACAGAAAAGATTGAAAGTTGAAAGATAGGAAAGCACAACAGTTTTCCTAAGAAATGTAAAGCAAATCCAAATTTCCTAGGAAATTTCTTTGTTCCATGGGATTTATGAATATGTTTAGCAGGATCAGACAACACTCAGCCAGTGATGAGGTCAGGACTAGAAATGCTCAAATGGCAGGTTCAGAGCAATAAATCACCCAACTATTTTATTTGGAAGCTAGACGATGAAATAACTCCCCCTTAATCAATAATGGAAGCCAAATGTGTCTTGAAACTGTCCAAAAACATAACAGCTCAGTAAATATACTGGAAAGCCTACCTTGCTCGCTCTCTGTGCCTCATTTCAGCTGGTTTCTTCCTGTTTTCTTCAGCAAAGACCACAGTCAACTCTCGACCAAGAAGAACCTGCCCATCCATCTGGTATTTGGCTTCAGCAGCATCAGCAGGATCAACATATTGGACAAAACCAAACCCTCGAGGTTCCCTGAAGAATTACATGAAAGAGTCAGCGTAAGGCAACAGCAGAAAATAAAATCTAACAAGGACCATACCGACCAATAACCTTTTCCAATGATGTTTCCAACATAATCCCCAGTAATATGGAAGATCATCATAAGCATGAAAAAGCAAGCACTTGCCTGCTAACCTTGCAAGTATCAGTTTAAAGATCACTTGAAATTCTTCAAGACTTGGAACATCTTCACAATGTATTCAAACCAACTTTCTTCCAAGCGTCACTACCACTAACATCATCTTCAAAAGAACTCTATTTACTTGATTGATGTCTTCAAAACTTTAATTTCACTGTTAAACCTCAAGAACTTCAATTAACACACCCAATTTGTGATTATAAAAGAGTATACTTAAAGAAATGCCCCACCATCGGAATGGATATTCAGAGGAAGGAGCATTAGCAGGGCGTGCTAGGTAAAAGCACAGGGAGAAAAAAATACAGGTTTTAAAAACTTCGCTTGAACCCCTAAAATTTGATATGAGAATTTTGAAGAACCATAAATCTATCAATTGACGATCCCCCAATGAAATTATCAAATTATTTAAGTTATAAATTTGCTAAAAGAAATCATAAAAATATTTGAAGAAAGAAGAAATAATAAAAGTGTAAAGCAAAAAAGTTAACACAATAGTATTCTGTGGTTCCAAAAAGAATGAAACGTCGCCAAACATGGCTGATGGCCTATACCACACAGAATCCATGGAAAGGTTAAAAGAATACATGTTTCTGATTCTATCAAGAATGAATGTTTCAAGTCTAGAGAATGAGGGAAAAAAGAGAGGAAGACGCAAAACAGTTAAATATATCTAAACAACTTAAATTTCATATGGCAGCAAATATTTCCTTACCCAGTATAATAATCCTTGGGCAGATATATATCTTTAAGAGGGCCAAATCTTTCGAATGGCCTGCGAAGGTCTTCTGGCCTGCAAAAGCAAAAATCATATCTGAATGCTTCAGGTGGGACGCAAATAATCAATCATTTGTCCCATTACATTATCAAAGACAAAAAAGAACGATTTGAAACTTCACAGCAAATAAATAGCCTCCCCCAATGAAACAATTGCTACAATTCAGTGGTTCATTCCGAAAAAACAGACGAAGAAACTATAGTACTCACATAAATGAGGATAAGATACTAATTATTAAGAAAGAAACTAGGAAAAAATAAATATTTCGCCATAATAACAAATTTCAAAACGCAGAAGAAATTAGAAGAGCTGATAATACAAGTCCAAAAGGAACACGGAGCGAGAAGCAAAAGAAACCTGCAGTCATGGCGGAGGTTGCGAACCAAAAGGCTTGTAGGAAGATCTCGAGCGCGACCGCCGTAGCGGCCTCTGGGGCTAGGGCTCCGTCCTCTCCGGCCGTAGCCTCTGGGCGGAGATGGAGTATAACTCCTGCCTCTCATTTAGGAAAAGAATAGTGGAACAATCTGCAAAACCTTGATATTCAAAGAGAGGAGAAGAAGATGGGAGAAACCAGGCGGAGGCGAGGGTTGAAGAAAAGGAGAAGTTAAACGGCTGTGGATTGGATGCAGCAGAGGCAAAGGCAAAGGGTAAGATTAGGATTAGGGAAGGGAAAGTGAATGGGATAGATCTCTGGAGTTTTCCTTTTTGTCTTATAGCCTTTCTTTGCTCGCGCCACGCGTATTAACATTCAAGCTAGGCCTATTTGATAGCTGTCAAAGTTCTTAATAGGCTAGGCCCGTGCCGAGTCTAGGTTCTACAAATTTCATTACGACTATATAAAATCACTTATGTTACTAGTCAAATTTGATATTAATTCAATTATAAAATTATTAAAATATTTTTTATTAATATTATTATAATAATATTTTCATATTTTTAAATAATCTTAAAATAAAATAATTAAAAATATTATTTAAAATTGAACACAAAACTCATATGAAAATCTCTTATCATTCCACTAATTGAAATAATTTTATAAATATATTTTATAATATATAATATTTATATTCACTCACATCATATGTGATAAATTTTAATATACATTTAATTATTTTATTTTAATAAAATATTTCAATTTTATATGCTAAATGTAAAATGATTAAGAAATAAGTAAATATATAATTTTTAAAAAAATATTTGTATATGTTTAAAAGATGAGCAGAAAAATCGATGTGAATATATTAAGTATATTATAAATACATAAAATAATATTATTAATTTGATTTGTAAAATAAATAATTTGTAAGTTTTGAGTAATATTTTTTGCTTGTATATATTTAAAGTAATTTTCACTATATTTGTAGCATTCTTCACCTATCTCATTTACAGTAGGGGTGAGCAAAATTCGATTCGACTCGAAAAAATCGAAAAAAAATTCGAATTTCGAGTTAAACGAATCGAGTTATTCGAGTTAATCGAGTTATTGAATCAACTCGAATTTTTTTCAATTCGAGTTCGAATCGAGTTGAGTTTTCAATTGAATAACTCGAATAATTGAATAATTGAATATCAAACTATAATATTTTACAGTTTTACCTAAACTCCCAAACTTTTTACTTTTCCTCAAAACTTTTACTCCTTCTCACTTTTCCCCAAAACTTTTACTCCTCCTCCCAACCCCCAATCTACCCAAAATCCATTTTCCACCAAAATTTTACTCTTCCATTCATTTTTTTCAAAATTTTACTCTCAAAACCCTAAAACCTTTTATTTTCCCATAAAATTTTTACTCCCTCCCACTTTTCCCCTAAAACTTTTATTCTCTTCCCATCCCACCTCCCATCTACCCCAAACCTCCCCCTCCAATTTTTTTAATATTTTCCTCCAAAATTTTACTCCCCTATTTACTTTCCTCAAACTTTTATTCCCCAAAACTTTTATTTTCCCCTAAACTTTTACTTCTCACCATTTACTCTAAAATAAAAATCAAAATTATCCAAAAATCACTAAACATAAATAGTAATAATTTTATTTATATATACTATTTATATTATTAAATTAAATTTCACATTTTATATTATTTATATTATTGAATTGTTTAGTCATATTGAATATTTATATTAAAATTGAATTCTTAATTATGCCATAAAATATTCGTGTTAAAATTTTATATTGGTATCAATTTTAAATTTTATTTTAAAATAAATTTTATTAAAAAATCATATTTTTATATTTAATATATTTTAATTCCAAAATATATAGTGACAAGAATCCAAGATAATTGAAACAACTAAGCAAACAAATAAGCTAACCAGTATATAAAAAATTAATAAATAAATTATGAGGTGATGAAAGTTAATAAAAAATTTGATTAAGGTGGACAAATTTTATTACGATGGGTGACAATGGTTACAAGGACCCAAAATTATTTTTTAAAATTTAACTCGAACAAATATATTCGATTCGATTCGATTCGAATTCCATCTCACTCGACTCGATTCGAGAAAACTTCAAATAAAGTTAGGATGATAAAATGAGATTCGAAAACTCGATTAATTCTAAAATTTTCGATTCGATTCGATTCGATTCGATCGAATGCTCACCCCTAATTTACAGTATAAGTAGGATGTGCCATTGGAGTTTTTACTTAGTTTGCACGAAAATTTTCTTGTATGAAAAACATTTATTTCTGGGGATATTAAAACTTAATCATATCATTTTTAAACATTTGAAAACATATATGGATTTGTTCGAATAAGAAAACAAATATTTAAGACTCCTTTGGCTTAAAATGAGATTGTTTGATTGGACATATCAAGAGATTTCACAGTAATCAAACTTAAGTACATTTAATTAAAAAATTAAAAATAATATTGAAACAACTTGAAGGATTGTAAATCAATTTAAAATAATTTAAAATATTTTTGGGTGATAGGACGTACCTAGGGTCACGTACGTGCTTCGGGGTAAAATGACCAAAACAATACAGTGGCCTTGTATAGAGGGGGCTAAGTATCGGTGCCAAACCCCTAAGTATTAATATATTGGACATGTACTATAGCATTCTAACCACTGACTTGTTTGGTGCAGTACCTATGGCAAGGGTATCAAACCCAAGACCCCTGAAATTAAAAATAGAGTCTAAATTACTCTAAAATCATACCCAAACATTACCATATCATTTCAATATGAATCAAAACATTATAAATCGTTATTTAAACTCATTTGGGCATAAGAACATGACATATAAACACACTTAAATTGGAGTGACATACATTTTAGCTAAACAAGTTTCCAAAAAGATTTAAAACATGCCATTCACAATGTTTATAAAAAATATTAGACTTTGTAGACATGCCACTAATGCATGATCTATAAAGCTCAGTAACAAGGATAATCACACTTATCCTAAGTCTTTATTAACATTAAGTCTTTAAATGAAACATTTATGTTTGATTGTTTTAACTACTTCAATCAAATTTACCAAACTTATGAGCTCAACCCACAACTTAAGGGTTTAATAGCCAGTACAATTATGGAATTTATGTTCTAGTCCTTATGGGAGGTTTATATTATTTTGGAACTTAGTTATCCAAGTCTTTATCCAAAGTTCTTATCATGTATTTATGGGTTCTAATTATGGACATTGGTTCTATATATGCCTTTGTTCATTCCATTCTCAGTGTCTTCCCTAAGAGCTTTCGTAATTCAATTCTCACCTTAGTAACATTTAAGGTTTTTATAAACCAGGTTTATTTGGATATATTATTACTCCATAGTCTAAGCGGCCTATTTATAGTCAGTTCTTTACAATTCATATAGCTTATTAGCTTTTTAATACGTACCATTATTGGTACTCAATACTTATATTAATGGCTAGTCTTATTTGTTAGATTTTAGCTCATTTCACCCACAATAAGCTTAGAGGCAAAGGTCGGATACTTGGGACTAACCAACCAACTTACCCAAGTGTTACACTTGAAGGCCAATACAGTAAAACTCCAAAGTGCTACACTAGAAGGCTAAACCACAGTCGAAATCACATCCCCTAATAACCATGTACATACTTCCCCTATTGACATGCCAATCATATCCTAACTAACTCACCAAGCTACTAAGGTTTTAATTTATTAATCCAAATTAACTAGAGGATTTCATTTGAACATAATTTTAGTTTCAATAACAATTTTTATGGCATTTCCCACTATAACATAATTTAGTAACAGTTTTGTGGCTTATGCTACTATAACATAGTTTAACATAAATTTCATTTCTCATGTTTAATTTTATGTAAGGGTCCCTATTAATGAAGGGGCATATTTCATTCACTTGAAAGTTCTTATTTGACCATTTTGATATTTTATTACTTATCTTTCTAAATTTCAGTATAGATTTTCATGGCTTACATTATTGGAAAAAATCTGGCTCAAAAATGTTTTTTTCGCACAATAAAAAATAAAAATATTGAAAATCGAGTCGATTTGTGATATTTATAGCAATAAACCCTTTACCAAAATCGCACTTGTGTTTTCGGCTAAACGGATACTTGTCGTTCTTAGCTTTCAACTTAACGGTCTTCTCTGCTATTCTCGTACAATGAACTACTTCAAGCGTGGGCTCGAAGTAATTCGAATCAAACACAAAATCGTAAATTGTTTACTTTACTTTTAATGGGAAAGCTAAATTCTCTCTCAACAAAAAAAAAGGTAGAATTGTTATTCTGAAAAATATAATTTATACTTAGAAAATAAACTCTCACTATTTTCGGGTAGAATAACAATATCTCAAAGTTGTGTATTTAGTCCTATTGGTGACATCTATTTATAGAGTGAAGAGATGAAACCCTTGTTCAGTTCTAGAAGTCTATTTCAATAGAAAAACAAACTCTTACTTTAACTAGGATTCGGTGGGGCATCAACCCTAATTAAATAAACTAGGGTTTGCCACCCCTAACATTAAACATGAGAACCTTTTGGGCCTATCCCATATTAGGTCTAATTACAAGTAATTCCTAAAATTTTAACCCCCAGTATTTTATAATTCAACCCAACTTGATATTTATTTTTCTATTTCCAAAAATAAACATATTAAATTAATTTAAACAAATTAAATTAATGTCCCAATTAAATAATTTTCTCAACCCAATTCTAGTTCCTTATAATCATGATGACTTTCTTGTAAAAGAATCTATTAGAAAATATATTTAATATTTCTACATTCAATGGATTCACTATGACCAATTAATTTATTTCCATTTTCGAACTTCAATTATTTAATTAATCAATTAAATAATAATTCAAAAATCATAAATTAATTATTTAAGTAATTTTCATTTAGAGAAAACGGCGTTCATTTCCAAATGTTTCCTATTTCTAACTTTACCACTTTTATCCATTTTTGTTCATTTGACAACATACAATTCATTTCTGGTTTCAACGAGCTAGCGGAAGGATTGATTGGATATATGCGATCAAGGATTAAATTATTTATAATTAAGTTTCAGCTTTTGCCTATTAATTATAAACTCATTTAGTCACAAAGTCATTCCACTAGAATATCATGGCTAAGCTCTCCCCAAGGGCATACCATTATGAAAGCAACTCGATAAATACTTGTCCAATGACCTTGTCATAAGTGTGTTACCCTCATAGGCTATCTTTAATCTCTTTAGAATAAATTCGTTCTCCCAATATGATACTATTTATCTCATGGTAACCATTACATCTTCCTTCATGAAAGTCAATTACTATCAAATAGTAATCAAGTCATTCACCACAAAGACGAACGACCCGTGACCATGTTTACTCACCTACCATGTAATGCCAATGAGAGGATATCATTTACCCATATCTCGGGAAATGAATTCCACTATTGTGAATGATGCTACATACTATAGAAGTCGTATACCCAACGCACCAGCTTTCGGTTCCTTATTTATTTGAACTTAGGCTTTTACTTCATCAAAATATACGAGTCACGCATACATAGTCCGTCATCCACTCAGGATTAAGGTATGCCACACTATGAATGTCATAAGTGAATAAATCCATAAATTGATTCAAGATCTATTCTCCTTGGATCCAGTTCGATGTACTGTTTGTCCATTCAGTCACATCTATGTCTCTATCTTCTAAGACTGATCCGCTTCGATGCCCAAAACAAGGCATCTCCCCAATTAGACTTGATAGATGACATATTAGTCTTTCAATCGGTTTGCTCATTTTCGATTAGACTAAGGACATGTTTAGGTTCGTCTACTAATATAAGTTGTCTTTCTATATTACGATGTGACCACATAATTCTACTTAGTATTAGTTTAAACATTAAACAACCAATGAGTCAATATTTGCTTCTATTTTGCTTTGTATGCAAAAACCACATGAGGACATTATAGAAAGTATAGTAATGTAATCCATGTATTATTTTATTAACCAATTTGTTCAAAAAAATTACAAGTTTACAAACGAATATACTACACTTAAGGCTCTAGATCCAATAGTCTCCCACTTTCCCTAGTGAAGTAGATGAGTAATATTCCGCATTCCCATTCTCTCCACGTGTTTCTCAAACTCCTATCTAGTAGAGTCTTGACAAATGGGTCTACAAGGTTGTCCTCTAATGTGACCTTGACTACATCCACGATTTCTTCTGTAGCTTCCTCCCTTATGATATGATAATTTTTATCAATATGTTTCATCTTCTTGTGGTTTCTTATTTTCTTGGTATTAGTTATTGTTGTATTGTTGTCACAATATAGTGTGATAGATTTTTTATACTAGGAATGACTTTTAGATCTGTAAGGAACTTTGAAAGCCATATGACTTTTAGATCTGTAAGGAACTTTGAAAGCCATATTACTTCTTTTGTAGCCTCAGAAGTAGCCACATATTCAGCTTCCATAGTGGAATTAGCAGTATAGCTCCGCTTTACAGTTCTCCACACATTGGACCTGTTGCTTAAGATAAAAACACAACCCGATGTCGATTTCCTTGAATCTCAACATGTTTGGAAGTTAGAATCAATATATTCGATATGAGTAATATCTCCTTCAGAATACACAAGCATATAATTTCTTGTTCTCCATAAATACTTAAATATATGCTTAATTGCTTGCCAATGTCTTGTCCTAGATTCGTCTGATATCGACTTACCAACCCCACTGTGAAACAAATATTTGGACGTGTGCACAACATAACATACATGAGACTTCCTACTATCGAAGCATAAAGAACATTTCTCATCTTTTTTCTTTCTTTCGCTGTCTTAGGACAGTCCTCCAAAGAAAGATGAAATACCAATACAAAAGGTTGATTTCTCTTCTTTAAATCAGCCATTGCATAACGTTCCAATATCTTGTCTATGTATGAAGCCTGCGATAGTGCTATCACTTAGTTTTTTCGATCGCTTAGGACTCAAATACCTAGAACATAATTAGCTTTTCCCAAGTCCTTCATGCTAAACTGTTGGGTTAACCACAGTTTAACAGATGAAAATGTCCCTACATTATTCCTAATGAGTATAATTTTATCGACATATAGAACAAGAATGACCACTTTTCTATCCCCAATATGTTTATAAACACAAGGTTCATCTATGTTTTGCATAAATCTAAATATCTTGATTGCTTGATCAAATCTTTGATTCCATGAGCGGGATACTTGCTTAAGTCTATATATGGATCTAAGTGGTTTGCAAACTTTATGTTCATTTCTTTTAGCTATATATCCAATGGGTTGCATCATATAGATGCTCTTCTCAAGATAGTCATTTAAGAATGTTGTCTTGACATCCATTTGCTAGATCTTATAATCGAGAGCTACCGTAATGGATAACAATATGTGGATAGACTTGAGCATGACAACTAGAGAGAAGGTTTCTTCATAATCAATACCCTGTTTCTGAGTATAACCTTTTGCTACAAGTCTAGCCTTATAAGTTTTAATCTCTGTCGCGATGTGCATGCATCAGGTCTATAAATATTGCAAATAAAATATAAGAATAAAATGGTGTTTGCAAGTATACAGGTCAGACAGTAATATAGATTTGTGTTTATAACAGAACATGGGGATTATTCCGAAGATCGTACCCAAAGAAGGTTTGATTAAATTAAATTGTAAAACCATCTCACGTGCACAATTAAGATGATTTGCCTTCGGTTCACAAGCATGGTCACTTCACCACTCCACTTAAGCTATTTCATTAAAAAAAATAAACACAAAGGAGTGTGAGCTTAAACAAGCTCAGTGAGTGTTCAAGATGCTACAACAAACCACAAAAAAAAAAGAATTAAAATCAAGCATGCTAAACAAATTTATCACTTAGTACCTTCAAATATCATATCTTGTTGATACATTGGCAACTTGTGAATATGAAAATGTATACAAATATCTCACATTGGATACTCGGATCTCCATCACACCATAACTCAAAAGAGCCTAAATGTCCCAAGTAAGTGTAGCATTAAACTAACACTCTCTAACACATTAACATATCCCAATTAATGGAGCAATGCTCTACATTTCCTTATCCATCCAAACATGTCCCAATAACAAAGCGTATAAATGAGTACTCAATCCTATGGCATGCCAACTATATCTAATATATTCAAAATTTTAAAAGGTTGATATATCCATTTCACATTTTAATTTTCTAGTTTATGCACACTTACATCTATTATACTTATCATGATCAAACATTTATCACATGTTCACATAATGTACCTCAAGTGCAAACATTTTGCTCATTGAACACAATACACTTTCATACCAGATGCGTGTGCATAAAACCAACTGTTCAAGATGTTTAGAGATATACTCAACATATATAATCATATCACACACTTAAGCATATCGTAACTCATGTAAGCTTTATTTACAAAATATCAAGCTCAAGAAAGAACACTTACTCTTGGGACTTAAATTAGGTGTTTAAACCACCTAAGGCCCCTTTTAACTCAATGATTTGTGCATTAATCATAGCACACTAGACCACTCACCTTGATCAAGCCTTTCTTCAAAGCCAAAGCTCAAATAAGCTTTTGTTTGCCATTGTCCTTGCTTGTTGATGCTCTCAAATGAGTTGGCACTTTACATACACATCAAACACAATATAAAGACATTACAAATAGTAGCAAACACAACTAAATCACTCTAAAATCACAGATCAAAGCCTCTTATTCACAATACTAAAAACTTAGTTAGTTTTGCCGAAATAACAATTTCAACACTCAGATCTCATTTCTAAGCCTTAATTTTTTAATTCTAATTATTGTAATATTTTATTTTATTTATTTCTATTTATTTTAATTATTTTATCTAATTACGATTTTTAGTTCACTAACTCTTAGTTTTCTAACCCGATTCTACTAACTTAATTTTTAAGATGTGACAACTTCGACACATTCCAAAGGGCTAGGGGCAACGTCATGTCGTGTCACACATAGGCCATGAAGCAAAATAGGCACTTCGAAGCCACAACACCTAATGTTAAAGGGTCATGTCACACCATGCACAAGATATGGCGTGACACAAATACTTCATAGCTAAAATGGGGGTTTAGGGCATTGTGTCACGCCATGCGTAGGCTATGGCATAACACGCCTGTATTTTTCAGCCAAAATTAGGCTGTTTCAGACATGAAGCCTATGAACAGTCTATTCATAAACACTTATTTTAGGCAGTAAAACATACATCTTAATCACCCAAAGAAGAAAAAACATTATTCTCTAGTTGCTGCACCTTTCCCTACGATCTAGCTTCGATTTTTCGCAATCCCTACCTCCGATTTCCATAAGTAAGTTCTATTTCTCTTGTTTCATCATAGTTTTCTAATTCTTATATTTTATTTTAGAATTATATTCCACATCGATTGAGGGTCGAATTTCGTCGACAACTACCCGAGGTTTTGTGTTCTAACTTTTCTATTAATCAATTTTATTGTTTGTGTTGTTGATACTTACTTTCAATTAAAAAATGGCACCAAGGAAAAACCAACGCACCTGTAACACCCCTTAGCCTGTCAAGAAGACATGGCATGTATCATTCATCTAAACAAACTGCCCAACGGGCTAGAGCATTACTGATAGATACAAACCCTTCGAATTAACATAAAACTTTTAGAAAAACAATTATGAATATTTTCTTTGGTGTAAAAAAAACATATTCTTCTCTTATTTGGTAACGCACCTTTAAAGAAAATAATGTGGGTTATAAAAGATAAACTATTAATCATTCACTTCCATCAATGACGAATACATATAAAAGACAAGTTTGTAAACTGGAAATCAAGGGAGTTTGGTGTAAACTTTCATAATAAGGGGCAAATCCTCTTTTTAAGGTAGCACAATACAAACGAAGAAGTTAATAGCAAAATTTAAATACAAAACATATGTATACACCCTCTGCCAAATAGTCATGCATGATATAAAAATAAACAAGTGGCTCACTTGTAACTGCAGCTCTGATGTAGCCCCCTTCAACTGATCATCCTTTTACTATGAAAATGCCTGAGAATGAAAAGTAACGGAGTAAGTTCATTTAAACTTAGTGAGTTAAAAAATAGGCACAATTAGTTTTATAAGAACTTCGATAATCAACAAGTATTAGTACTCGTAAGGAAAAAAACATACTTTTTCATTAAACTCTGTTATATAGACATAATACACTAACTGTAATCCATAGTTCCCTGGCGGCAACACTACGCTAATTTAAAATAACATATACAACACTCAAGTGGACATATTCTGCCAACTTATACACATCTCCCACAACCCTTCATGGTTACTAATGACCCATCCTTGTGCTAGCCTCAGACCCATATCTTAGAAATTAGAATCACATATCAGCCATATTTATTTTCATATTCATATCCTTGTTATGTCAAACACGTGTTTTCCCGTAATGTCAGGCTGTGGTCTACTAGTCCGGTTTGCAGTATAGCTGCCCTATCGGAGGTATCACATATAAATCTCTTTTCCATAATTTTCACATATCATAAATTTTCTAGTAATGGGCTCATGTTTATGTTGACAATGGTCATACTTATAGATACTTCAATGACTATTACACACATGCAAGATGCAACACATCGACTAATTTACAATAAGAGCAACTTACCATACACAACCTAAATATCATAGAAGTTTCATACCTTAAATGAAGTAAAAAGGAACTCAATAACAAACTTCATAACAAAATCTAGTCTACTGGTCCTTTGCCTCGATTGCTCGGACCTTCACTAGTTTATTGAGCTAAATAAGAAACAGTTATAACCATCAGACCATTTATCTAATTTAATCATGCATGCACTAATGCAAAAATGTAAATCCCTTCGACAATAACCTAAGGGCTTTGACTAGCTACTAGAAATCTAGTAGAAATCAAAAATGTAAAAATTACCAGTAAGTTGATACTTAACAAGGGTGTTTTGACTAGCTACTAGAAATCTTCCTCGTCTTCTTTAACAAAGATACCTTAAAATTTTCTAAAAACTCAGAAAATAACAGAGAGAAAAATAAAGGTAAAACATGTCAGCTATCGACATCCATATATAGTACAGACAACGGGAACAAATCTTAGTGGGAGGGTCAAAAAATCCCACTATAGCCCCTGAAACTCGAGAATAGACTTGCCTAAACATCTACCAAACTTAACTACTACCACTAATCAGTTTAGTAAGTAGTAAAGCATTGCTTTTACACTAAAACAAGCTAACTAAACAATTCATTTAGCTACTTAAACACATCAAGCTGTCATCTACAGTACTCTAATTCAATTCCAATTAGGTCTCAACTAAACTCTAACGATACTTACTAAGCCATTATTTTCACTCTAAAAACATGTAAAACAAGTCTATCGATTCGAGAACTAATAAACTCGCCCCAAGTATTAGGGATTGGCAGATTGTCACACAAAAGAGTCCGCCAAACCTTAGAGCTCGCCAAATGGTGAATTCTAGAAATATGTCCCTCAATTAGGTGTACTGTTAAATCCATGCAATACGCTACCAGACACTTAAGGAATAATTCACCCCTTTTTTTCTACCCTGGCTTACTCAACTATACGCCAAACAGCATATCTAGACGGTCGATGTCAGGCGAACTATTATAACTCTCCCTCATTTAGAAATTCCGTCCTCGAAATTCTTACTTGTGAATAGTTAAGGATATTGCTCTTTCATCAAACTTTATCTTTCCCAAGTGGTTTTCTCCATATTGTGGTTCCTCTATAATACTTTTACTAGTGGAATTCTTTTATTTCTCAATTTTTTCATTTCTCTTACCAAAATACGAATAGAGTCTTCTTCATAAGATAAGTTGGGTTCCACCTCTAGTGTTTCTACTTGCACCATATGACCTGGATTCGATTGGTACCTTCTTAGTATGGATACGTAGAACACGCTATGAATCTTAGATAGCTCTAGAGGTAGTTCCAATCTATATGCCACTGTACTAACTCGCTCTAGAACTTCGTACGATCCTATGAATCGCTGGTTCAACTTCCCTTTTAGTCTAAACCTTATAATCCTTTTTCAAGAAGAAACTTTCAAAAATACCTTGTCTCTCACTTCAAACAAAACATCATTATTTTGTTTTATCAGCGTAAGCCTTCTGCTAATCTTGAACAACCTTTAAATGGGTTAGAATAATCAAAACTTTCTCTTCTGTTTCCCGTACCAAGTCTGGACCAACTATTTTCCTTTCACTGAGCTCCATCTAATAGGTGGGTGATCTGCACCTTCTTCCATATAGTACTCTGAAAGACGACGTTCCCAGGTTATATATGATGACTTCTTTTGTATGCTAACTTTACCAAGGGAAGATATTTTTCCCAGTTCAATTCGAAATCTATTGTATAAATTTTGAGCGTGTCTTTAAGAACTTGAATTACTCTTTCTGATTTTCCATTTGTTTGTGGATGGAAGGCAGTACTAAACTGTAGCTTGGTTCCTAAGAATTCTTGCAACTATTTCCAAAACCTCGAAGTGAACCTTGGATCTCGATCTGACACTAAGGATATTGGTATCTCGTAGAGACGTACAATTTCAAATATGTAGAGTTCTACCAATTTTTCCAATGAATAGCTTATGCGTACTAGAAGGAAATAGCTGACTTAGTTAACCTATAAATAATCACCCAAACTGCGTTCATTTTAGAAGGACTGAGAGGAAGACCCGAAACAAAATCCATGGTGATCTTATCCCACTTTCACTCAAGAATTTCTAGAGGATACAACTTCCTTGAGGGAACTTGATGTTCTGCCTTCACTTGCTGGTATGCCAGATAGCTCAACACATACTTTGATATCTCCCTCTTCATTCCAAGCCACAATTACAAACTCCTTAAATCATGATACATCTTAATGCTTCCTGGATGAAGTGAGAAATTTCTTTCGTGAGCCACCTTTAAAAATTATTGCTTTAAATCACTTCCTGCTGGCACATACATTCCACCCATAAATCAAAGTTCTTCATCCTTTCTTAGGGTGAAGTTTGTTGCTTTGTTAGACGTCATCCGCCTCTTGTATTCATCACACTTCACATTCGTTAATTGTTCTTCCAAAATTTGAGAAAGGAAGATAGGTTGGACAGTCAATTCTACAAGCAACGATTCATCGCCTATCATGCGAACATTCGCTCGACGCATCCGCCACTATGTTAGCCTTTCAAGGATGGTACTTGATTGCTAGGTCGTAATCCTTTAGTAGCTCCATCCACCGTCGTTAGTGTAGATTTAAATCCTTTTGTATCATCAAGTACTTTAATATCTTATGGTCTGAGAACATGTGGCAGTTCTCCCAAAGAGATAGTGTCTCTAGATTTTTAGTGCTAGCACCACTACTGCTAGTTCCAAGTCATGTGTTGGATAGTTTTCTCATGTGACTTGAGCTGGTGAAATGCGTACGCCATGACCTTCCCAATTTGTATGAGCACACATCCCAGTCCATTTAGGGATGTGTCAGTAAACACAGTGTACTCCATGCCTGATTACAATCGAGCTAAAATCGTGGCCTCAGTTAAAACTACTTTCAGCTTGTCAAAGCTTCTTTGACATACCTCTATCCAATCAAATTTCTCTTTCTTTTTTAACAGTCGTGTGAGAAGTGTTGCCAACATGGAAAACCCTTTTATGAACTGATTGTAGTAGCCTGCTAAACCCAGGAAACTACGTACCGCAATGATATTTCTTGTTAGATTCCAATCGAGCACAACTTTGATTTTATCAGGGTCTACCTTGATGCCCTCAACGAAAAATAACAAGACCTAGAAAATGGACTTCCCCTAACCATAATTCATACATATTGAATTTGGCAAACAACTTGTTCTCTCACAAGGTTCTTAACATAATCTCCAAGCGTTCTTCATGGTTTGTCACACTTTTAGAGTAGACCAAAATATCATCAATAAAGAAGACTACGAAATGGCCAAGAAGGACAGAAAGACTCTATTCATCGGATCCATGAATATTACAGGTGCATTCGTTAACCCAAAGATCTACATGCATAACAAGCTCCTGCATGTCTCCAATATTTTCCTGTTTGATTCTTTCCACTTGTTCACATACGGGGTCCCTTTGATGGAAAAACGAGTTTGGAAAATGCAGTGGAAAATAAATTTAGGGAAAAATAGAGTTTTAATTTTTTTTCCTAAGTAAGATCTTAGTTGTGATATCTCAAGTAATAAACACTTAATCAAAATTGTACCTTTTCGATTCATCTAGGATGAGTGCTTCAACTGAGTAGTCTTCTCCTCTATCCTCAAGCTCACATCTGCCAAGTGTGGGCTCGCTTCGAATTAGAAAATTTCTCACAAAAATTACCAGTGGGGTAATTTTACAATTTCTCTAAAATTTTGGGTCAAGTTGTAAATCAGATAAATATTTCTAGAAATTTTCTAGAATGATCTCTTTAGAGAAATTTATCTCTACAACTATCTCTTGAATTCAAGTGTGTGTAAATAATGACCCAATACACTCTTTATATAGGAGAGTTTAGATAGTTCAACTATTATTAAACTTAATCAGTTTAATATTAAATATTATTAACAAGATAAAATGTTTATCTACAAGATAAAAATTAAATTAAATTTAATATTAAGATAATCACTTTAATATTAAATTAATAAAATACTATTAAGTTAAGTATTAAATTAAATTTAATATTAAACTATTAAAATATTATTATTTTTAAAATAATTATCTGAAATAAAATTATCTGTTAGAGTCCCAGTGGGAGTATAACTCTTTCAATGCTCAACCATCGATGACCAACCGTCGCTGACCACCGAGATGTGGCCGTCGCAGCCACCATCATCGTCGTGTCTAGTGATTCAGATGCGACACCCCTATGGCATCCCAAGCCGGTTTTGCTGCTCCCAATTCAGTCTGGGTCAATGACGACTTGACCGGTCCAATCTAGCCATTGGTTGGACTATCGGCCTAGTTTCACATATTAGGCCTCGTTCGACTAGTTTTTAGGTCTTAGTCTAAGTTGTGGGCTCCCCGACCCAATTTACGATTTTAGATCCCATTTTCAAGTGTAATTACCTATTGGGCTAATTGTTTGACTTGAAAACTAATTTCAAAAAATATCATATTAATTTCAATTAATTTAATTTTACTTGATCAAAAATTAATTTGCCGAAATTAATTTTTCAAGAAAATTTTTTAATCAAATTCTCTAGTTGAAAAATTCTTGTGACCACCTAATTTAATTCCACATCGAATAAATCGACTCAATTAAATTATTCTCAAAGTCGTAATTTTTTCTATTTCAAATTCAGTCTAATCGAGCTTTTGTCTCTAGTGATTGTAATTTATGTCCAGAAGCATCTTTCTGATAATTCGCAATTACTTAATCATAAATTCAATCCACAAGAAGTACCATGATTGAAAACTCCTTATTGTATACTCATTACGAAAGAAATTGGATGATTACTTTATCCAATGACCTCGTCATGTGTGTGTTACCCTCATATGATATCCTTGATTCCTTAGAGTTAAATCCGTTCACTCAATACAATCCTATTTTATCTTATTGTCACCATTGTGTCTTCTTAATGATTAATATGATTACTGTCAACAAATGACTGTGATAAATTGCTCGTTCGAGAACAAGCAACCCGTGGCTACATTCCATATTTATCAATCCATACAATGCCAATGGGAGGATACTATTAACTATTTAATTGAGCTATGAAATCCACTATTGCTAGTAAAGTCATGCCATACACAAGTCATGTACCCAACATACCGGCTATGGCTTGATCATCTTTAGAGCATAAGCCTCCACTTATATCAAAACATATGAGTTGCATATGCATGGCCAGTGACTAACTCAAGATTTAGGTAAATCACACCATGAACGTCACAAGTGAATTAACTCACAAACAAATTCAGAATTAATTCATCTTGGGTCCAATCCAATATATCATTCTACCAATGAATACATCTATGTCTCTACTTGTGGAGTCAATTGCTCCGATAGCCAAGACTAGTCATCTCCTCAATTGGAATTGTAGACGACATAATAATCCTTCTAAGTATTTAAATAAAATGCTCACTTTGATTCTTTTACGAGGTTATGAACTCATTTAGATTATCTACTGAAGTAAATCGTCTTTCTCGTAATGTAAACGTTCTTTACAATGCCACTTATCTTCAATTTGAACTTTAGACAATCAATGAGCTAATATTTGATTGTCACAATTTCGCTATGCATGCAAAATATAAAAGACATAAATAGAAAAGACATAATAGTGAAATGTGAAATTAACTTTATTTATTCATCGTTCAAATAAATAGAAAACAATTACATGTTTACTATAACATCGACACATTTCCCAACACCCCATCTGTACTCGCTATCGAGGTAGCTTTTCGTCACCCCCTTCTTGTTGAAAACTCGAAGGCTGAAAATCTCTCCTTGGTGCAGAGAAACTTCTATCTTTTGGCTTCTTAAAATTCTTGGAGTTTTGTGGACTAGAGATTCCATGCTTCATTCTGTCTCTATCTTACCCTCCACTTCTTTCTTGGATAATCATTTCCATCTTCTGAGCTTTGGTTGTCATGGCCGCTAGACTCTGAACTTCTAATGTTGCCACTAGGGCATTGATTTCATCCCTAAAGCCCCACTCAAACTTCACGCATAAGGGTTTTTTAGTTTGAAATATGTCTCGCACGTAGTGACTAGGTCTGACAAATTCTTGCTCATATTCTATTACCGACATTCATCCATGTTTGAGATATAAGAACTCTTTCTTCATTTGCTCAACATACATTTGATTATCATATTTTTCTTTGAATTTTTTTAAGAAAAACTCCCAATCTATCAACTCTTCTGGGGTCACACTTAACAGTGTTTCCCACCATTGATACGCTTCCCCTTTCAATAAGAAAACAACGCATAATAGGATATTTGTTGGAGTGCACTGAAGCTCTGAAATTACTCTACGTACATGAGATAGCCATTGTTCTGTTGATGCAGGGCCATCGCCCTTATCCCCTAGAAACTCTTTAGTGCCTCGTTTATGTATGTCTCTCAAGGGATCTCCTTTAAATTGAGATGTAGTCGATACTTGATGTGTAGGAGGTATTGGTTGTACCATTTCAGGCTGAGGTTGTTGTGGTGGTTGAGGTACTTGAGTTATTCCCATGAACTGGTCAAACCATTAACCCATCATTGTGCTAAAAATATTGCAGAAATTGTTTCCCGTCCTGCCTGGATTAGCTGCAGGACCCTTTCCTTACACTGGAGTACATGACTTTCAATTTCCTCACCCGTCGCTTCTCTTGAGCTTTCAAACATCATTTTTAGCTACAACACAACTTAATTTAATCAAAACTGCAAGGACTAAGCCAAAGATATATCATGCAAGGTGGGGTGTGATTTAGCTTTTGATTTTTCGAGCATCGGCTCAACCTAAGCCTTAATACTAAACTTGTAACACCCATTAGCCCGTCAAGAAGACATGACGTGTATCATTCAACTAGAAAAATTGCCCAACGAACTAGGGCGTTACTAACAGATACAAACCCTTCAAATTAACATAAAACGTTTAGAAAAACAATTACGAATATTTTCTTTAGTGTAAAAAACATTATTTTTCTCTTATTTAGTAACACATCTTTAAAGAAAATAATAGGGGTTATAAAAGATAATCTATTAATCATCCACGCGAATACATATAAAAGACAAGTTTGTAAACAACAAATTAAGGAAGTTTAGGGTACAATTTCATAATAAGGGGCAAATTCTCATTTTAAGATAGCAAAATACAAGCGACGAAGTTAATTGCAAAAGTTAAACACAAAACGTATGTATATGCCATACGAAAAATAGCCATGCATGATACAAAAATAAACAAGTGGCTCACCTGTAACCGCAACTCTGGTATAGTTACTTTCAACTGATCCTTCTTCTATTATCAAAAAAACTGAGAATGAAAAGTAATAGAGTAAGTGTTAGAAATCGATTTTGGAAAAAGCAACGAAAACTAAATTTAGGAAAAAAACAGAGTTTTAAAATTTTTTTTCCAAAATAAGAACTTGGTTGTGATATCTAAAGTAATAAAAACTTAATCAAAATTGTACCTTTTTTATTTCTCTAGGATAAACGCTTTGACCGAGTATTCTTCTCTGCTATCTTCTAGCTCATGTCTGTCGAGTGGCGGCTCGCTTCGAATAAAAAAACTTTTCACAAAAACTACTAGTGGGGTAATTTCACAATGTCTCTAAACTTTTTGGCCAAGTTGTAAATAAGAAAAATATCTCTAGAAATTTTTTGAACTAATTTCTGCAGTGAATTTTCTCTCTACAACTTTCTCTTCAATTCAAGTGTGTGAAAAATAATGATCAAGCCTCTCTTTATATAGGGACAATTTAGAGAGTTCAATTATAATTAAACTTAAACATTTTAATATTAAATTAATATAATATTTATTTACAAGATAAACATTAAATTAAATTTAATATTAAGATAAAGTTAGGAATCAAATAAGAGAAAATTACAAAGGTATTATTTCATATGAAAAACTTACATATGGTGAACTAATTAGTTTAACCCAAATTGAAGGATTAAAACTTTGTCAAGATTTAAAATTACAAAAATAACTTAAGAAAGAAAGATATCAATGTAGAAAGGAATTAGGATCATTCTGTCACCAATTTGACATCAGGAATGAACCTTCTTCTTCAAAAACATGTTGCCCTGAAAAGCCAAAAAATAGGAAAAAGAATATTTCAGAATATTATAAAAAACCTAAATATAGAAAATACGAAAATGGAAGAAACAACAAAAAGCAGAAAACAAAATTGATAAAACAATAAAATGTTATAGATGTGGAAAACCGGGACATATTTCAAAATATTGTAAAATCAAAAGAAAAATCAATAATTTAAATTTAGATGAAGAGATAGAACAAAATTAAATGAAATCCTATTAGAAACAACTTCTTCGAAAATGATACATCTATTGAAATAGATGAATTACAAATAGATGAATTACATACAACATCTCGGTTTTCTAGTGATGAAAATTAACCTTCAATTAACATGTTAACCAAAGATCAAGAATTTATGATTGAAGTTATTGATAAAATTCAAGACCTAGAGCTTAAAAGAGAATATCTTTTGAAATTAAAATCCTCATTAAAAGATAAACCGAAAAAGAAAAAGAAATCATTTCTAGTCAATCACAAATGTATAATATACAAGACATAATATTTAATAAATATGAAAAATAAAACCAAGGCAAATTACAAAATCTGAATTACAACTAGAAATAAAACATACTAAATTGGAACTTTCTCAGCTTAAAACAGAACAACAAGAAATGAAAGAACAAATGAGGTCCTTAAAACACAAAATTGCGGAAAAAAGTTTGTCGGAAACTGAACCTGAACCTGAAGAAAATACACAAGAATATATGATGATTCTAACTGAAGTATCTATTCAAAGATATTTAATAAAAATAAATATTGTTATAAATAATGAATTTCAATTAGAAACAATATCCCTTTTTGATACAGGAGCGGACCAAAACTACATTAGAGAAGAAATAATTCTAACAAAATATTATAATAAAACATCGAATCTCTTAAAGTCGCAAATGGTAAAAATTAAAAATACTTACAAAATTCCCAATGCAAAAATATCCAACAAAGGTATAAAATATCAAACATGTTTTTAATGGTAAAAGATATTACCCAAGATGTCATATTAGAAACCCCATTCATATCCTTACTCAAACCTTATAAAGTAACAAATAATTCTATCTCCACCAAAGTTTTAAACACTAAGGTAGAATTTCCTTTTGTAGAAAAACCGAAAATAAGAAATCTCAACTTGTTAAAATCTTTATCCATTCATAATGGGCAAATTAATAATTTAATTAATTATAAATGAAGCAAATCTCTTTTCTAAAAGAAGAAATATATTTTAAAAATTAACGGAACAATTAAGAAAAGAGAAATACAAAAAAGAATAGATCAAATCAAAAAATAAATAGAATCAGCAATTTGTTCTGACATTCCTAATGCCTTTTGGAACAGAAAAAAAACACGAAGTAACATTACCATATGAAAAAGTTTTTGATGAAAGACAAATACCCACAATAGTAAGACCCATACAAATGAACAAAGAAATGGAAGAATTTTGTAGAAAAGAAATACAAGACCTTCTTAATAAAAATTTAATTAGGAAGAGCAGTTCCCCTTGGAGTTGTTCAACATTCTATGTAATAAAAAATGCAGAACTTGAAAGAAGAACACCAAGATTAGTAATTAATTACAAACCTCTTAATCAAGCCTTAAAATGGATTAGATACCCAATACCAAATAAGAAAGATTTGTTACAAAAACTTTGTAATGCAAATATTTTCTCAAAATTTGACATGAAATCTGGATTTTGGAAATCCAAATAAAAGAAGAATAAAGATATAAAACAGAATTTACCGTACCATTTGGACAATATGAATGGAATGTAATGCCTTTTGGGTTAAAAAATGCTCCATCTGAGTTTCAAAGAATAATGAATGATATTTTTTACCAATATTCTCAATTCACAATAGTATACATCGATGATGTATTAGTATTTTCAGAAAATTTAGAAAAACACTTCAAACATATTTCGATCTTTATAAAAGTCATAAGAAATAACGGTTTAGTAGTTTCTAAATCCAAAATAAGTTTGTTCCAAACCAAAGTATGGTTTTTAGGTCATTATATTATCCAAGGAACCATTACCCCAATAGAACGATCTATAGAGTTTGCTACCAAATTCCCAGACCAAATTCTTGATAAGGTCCAATTACAAAGGTCCTCAGGAAGCCTCAATTATGTCATAGACTTTTATCCAGGTCTTAGCAAATTATGTAAACCGTTATATGATAGGCTCAAAAAGAATCCACAACCTTGGACAAATAACCATACCAATATTATCACCCAAATCAAAAAACAAATCACTAAGCTTCCTTGTTTATATTTAGCTGATCCAAATGCCCCTAAGATAGTTGAGACAGATGCTTCTGAAATAGAATATGGTGGGATCCTAAAACAAGTTAAAGGAGGAAAAGAGCAAATAGTCCAGTTTACTTCCAGACACATGAATCCTACTTAGCAAAATTATAGTACCATTAAAAAGGAAATTTTATCAATTGTTTTGTGCATTACAAAATTCCCAAGTGATTTATTAAATCAAAAATTTCTTTTACGAATCGTTTGCAAATCAGCAAAAGAAGTTTTACAAAAAGATGTTCAAAACATTGCCTCAAAATAGATTTTTGCAAGATGGCAAAAATATTAATTCTTTAGCATATTTACAATCTTTAGCATATTTGATTTTGATATTGAATACATCAAAGGAGAAATTAATTCTTTGCCTGATTTTCTAACTAGAGAGTTTCTTCAAAAATGCCCCCCAAACTTCGAGACAAAGGAAAAGGGAAAATAGAAGAATCATCCAAAACCCAAATCACCTCAAAACCAATTAAGTTATGGTATGAAATTCTCCCTGAAAAAGATGATAAATCACCATCATCGTCAAAATCCTCCAAAAATACAATAATTCAAGATGCACAAGATCCAAATGAGATTGGTTCTCAAATTAAAAAATGGATTGAATCCCTATCTCAATCTCTGAAAGTAGTATTGGCCTTTTCAAAAATGAAAGAGGAAACTCCTTTCAAACAAATTGCTGCTGAAGCAGCAAAGGTTTCAAAAAATAAAGAGATTGTTTTACAAAAAACAAAATCTCTTAAAAATGTTCTAAAAGAGACTTCTCTCCAAGATGTTTTTCCAAAAGAGATAGCAGTGTCTTCACAGACTGCTACAGAAAAATCTTCACAATATTTTCCAAACAAATATTTTGAAAAAGTTCTTGTTGTGGAGGAAGAATTTTCAGAAAAACCTCCACAAATACTTGCAAAGAACTTTTCAATGGATGGCATTTCAAACCATTGGATTCTCAAAACCCCAACAAGATTATGAAAATATCTTGGTCCAAACTGGATCAAGATTGTTCAAACATTACAGATCCAAAAGATCCAAATTTTATTACCCATTCAACATGCCCAAATATTAAAAATTCTTCGACCAAGAGATTGGAGTGAAACCCAAATTCTCCAAAGAAATTCCCACCAAATTTACCACCAAAATAGACCATTACCCATATTTTACATATTGGGATTACCAAATGGCATGGTACAATGCCTTCTTAATGAACAACCAACACATGAGACATTCTTGGCTCATATATTTCAAATATGGCACCCAATTCAAATTCCCAAACTGGTTCCAGGAGTGGTGGAATTGGTATGGCCATCATCCTTTGAGATACTACCAGAAAAAATTCAAAACTTATGGCCCAAATTCTTTGACATATTTCATCCTGAACCAGATCAAAAACACATTTACAGGACAATCCATTTTTTCTCTAAACTATGCATTTCTTGGATTGTCTCACGGAATTATTCTTATGAGCAAGACCAACATACTGGAATTCCATTATTAGTTCGCAACTACAGGACTAAATGGTGGGACAAATTTAATGATGAAAAATATGATTCAAAATATTTGGATAATTTTTTCAACAAGAATCCGAGATTATGTAAGTCTGCAGCCCCGGATCAAACCACAGCAAAATTTCTTCAAGCAAAGTCGACAGCTAGTGCAATGTTAGCTCAAGCTAAGACCAAAAAAGAATACAAAAAACTCATGACTGAAATGCTTAGCTCATTGGACTCCGAATCTGAAGATGAATCTTCAGCATTCTCAATCAAGACGGTGAATCTTGCAGATGATAACACTTCGGTAACCATTACTGGGTCCAAAAAGAAATAATACCAGAAATGATGTATGAATAGGAGAGATTCCCTGCAAGAAATGATGTGTGAACCAGAGAGATTCCCTGCAACAAAATAATGCGTGAACAGGAAAGATTCCCTGCAAGAAATGATGCGTGAACAGGAAAGATTCCCTGCAAGAAATGATGCGTGAACAGGAAAGATTCCCTGCAAGAAATGATGTGTGAACATGAGAGATTCCCTGCAACAAAATAATGCGTGAACAGAAAATATTCCCTGTAAGAAAGACAAGTGCATAGTTCTGTAATTTTTATTTTTGTAACCAGAGAATATATTCTCTGAAAAGTTCTAATAAAATTTTCAAATGTAATGATTTCCGGATTCAGATAATGTAAAGAGAGAATAGCCCTTTATAAAAGGCTATCAGTTTGAGAATGAAAGACAGAACTCGATTTAGCCATTTGAATTGTTTCTCCAAATTTTCCAAAAAGCTTTTTCAAAATTTAATTTTAAGTTTCCAAATTTTCAAATTAAGTTTTCAAACTTAAGTTTTCAAATTACAAATATCTCATTACCAATCCGATCCTTAGATCTAATATTAAGATAAGTATTAAATTAAATTTAATATTAAACCTATTAACATGATATTACTATTGGAATAGTTAATCTGAAATTAAATTTTCTGGTACAGTCCCAGTAGGAGTGTAATTCTTCCATTGCATAATCATCGAAGACCCACCGTCGTCGACCATTTTTCGGCCACTGGAATGCCGTCGTCACAACCACCAGCACCCCGAGCTAGTTAGATTTTATCGGTTTGGTCTAAGCCAATGACAGCTCGATCGATTCGGTCTAGCCACTAGTTGGATCGTTGGCTCGGTTTCTCATACCAAGCCATGCTTCAACCAGTTTTTGGGTCTTGGTCTTGATTTTGGGCTCTCAAACCTAATTTACGATCTCAGGTCGAATTTTCAAGTTCAATTACACATTAGGCCAATTGTCTAAGTTTAAAATTAATTTCTAAAAATATCATATTAATTTTAATTAATCTAATTAATTTAATTTTACTTAATCAAAATTAATTTTCCCAAAAATATCATCCAACTGCTATGTCCAATTACCTCGTCATGTGTGTGTTACCCTCATATGATATCATTAATTCCTTTGAGTTAAATTTGTTCACTCAATACAATCCTATTTTATCTCATTGTCACCATTGTATCTTCTTAATGATTAATATGATCAATGTCAACAATTTACTATGATAAATTGCTCGTTCGAGAATAACCAACCCATGGTCACATTCCATATTTATAAATCCGCATAATGTCAATGAGAGGATACCGTTAACTCTTTAATTGAGCTATGAATTCCACTATAGCTAGTAAAGCCATTTCATACACAAGTCATGTACCAACATACCGGCTATCGACTCGATCATATTTAGAGCATAAGCCTCCACTTATATCAAAGCACATGAGTTTCATATGTATGGTCTGTGACTAACTTAGGATTGAGGTCAATTACTGTAACAACCCGGTTTTAGTTAAATCAGAACAGTGGTTTTGGAACCAAAAATCCGAGGTTAAAAAATTATTTTAATATTATTTTTGGTATTTAAATCATGTGATTATATATGTGTGAAATTTTCATAAAGAAATTTTACTGTTTGAATGCTTAATTCGGTAAAAAAGACTAAATCGCGTAAAGCGTAAAAGTTGTGTTCTATAAGCTAAAGGTGTCTACTAGCGATATAACAATAAAGTAAAGGTCCTTAAGTGGTAAATAGTTCGTTTTTGAGTTAGTGGATGATAGTGGAGTGACATTTGGTGTAATTACTAATGTTTTTAATGGTAAAATAGTAAATAAGTAAATTAATGATAAAATAAAAAAAAACCAAAGCTAAAATTTTGTCCATCTTTTCTTCTTTGGCCGAATATTGAAGAAGAAAGGCACCATAGATGAACACTTAGGGTTCAGCACACACATAGCTTGATTAAGGTATGGTTTGAGCTCAGTTTTTGATAATTTTTACGTTTTTGAGATCGTTGCTTCGTGTTCTAACTAGCCCATGCCCTAATTTTTGAATTGGTTGATGAATTTTTGAGTTTACATTGATGATAGCTTGATGTTTTTGAATGTTGATGATGGAAAATGAAGCATTGTTGATAGATTAATATGTTTTGTAAAGTGATTTTTGACAAATATGACAAATAGGGATTAAATTGTGAAATATGCAAATTGAGTGGTTGAAATGTGAAATAAATGGAAGTTTTGTGCTGCTAGGGGCACTATAGTAATTTTTCTAAGCTTTGGTTATATTGAATTTTTTGAATTTTTTGTATTTGTGAAATAGGGACTAAATTGAAAAAATGTAAAACTCTAGGGGCTAAAGTGAAAAAATGTCCAGATAGGTATTTTTGGAAGAAGTTGAATGAATAGGTGATTAAATGAGTTAAATTTTAATTCATATAGATCAAGAAAGAAAGAAATTGGATTTAGATTGGGGGAAATCGAAAGTTGACAAGTAGTTGATCCGATCCGTTCGTTTCCGTATGAGGTAAGTTCATAAGTAAATAAATGTTTTTGAACTCAAATGTATATGTTTTATATATTTCCAAATTGATTTAAATATAGATATATATATATTGCCGAATTAATTTGAGCATTGGATGATTGGTTTCGTGCATGAATTGATTTAATTACGAAGTCGAAAGCTCCGAATGAATCTTAGGAAATGTATAGGATGTCATGATATTAGGACTTCTGAGGTGTGATTTCGTGTAAGACCATGTCTAGGACATTGGCATCGAAGTCAAAAAATGTGTAAGACCATGTCTGGGACATTGGCATCGTATATGATTCGTATAAGACCCTGTCTGGGACAGTGGCATCGATATGCGTTAACATGTAAGACCATATCCGGGATATGGCATTGTACGAGCTTTATATGATTTTCGTGTGTTTTTAAAAATTTCGAATGTGAATTTGAGCTAAATGGTTCAGCTATGTGTGATGTTTATATTTTCATGAAATAATTAGGTAAGTTTAGTACTTAATGGGATAATATGAATTTATATGAGACAATTAAATGTATATGTGTTTGAGATTTATTTAAATTCGACCTAGTTGAATTGAATTATAAATATAATTGAGATGATTTATTTTCTTATGGCTTATTAAGCTTCCAAAGCTTACTTTGTGCATCCTTCCATTGTATTATAGATATATAAAGCTAGCTCGAGCTCGGGGATCATCAATGATTATCTTCATACTATCAATCGCCAATTTGTTATTTTGAAAGCTTGATATTATGACATATGGCATGTATAGACTATGGGAAATTTTGAATTGTATATAAGTTCCCATGCGAAATGGCTTGTTAGAGATACTAATTTTTATGTATATTCGGTCATGTTATAAGCTCTTTTGGGAAGTATGTTTCGAGGTATATATGTATGATAATGTTTGGTTATAAGATTCGGCTTGAGTAATGATTTAGTTAGTGGATGTGTTTTGTTATAATGTAATATGATTCAATGTATGTTAGTTGGTTCGAAATTTGAATAGTAGACATGAATTGTGATAAATGACTGTGTTAGACTGTGTTGTGTTAGGTAATGCCTCGTAATCCTAATCTGGCGACGGATACGGGTTAGGGGTGTTACAATTACACTATGAATGTCACAAGTGACTTAATTCACAAACGAGTTCAGAATTAATTCATCTTAGGTCTAGTCCAATGTATCATCCTGTCAATGAATACATCTATGTCTCTACTCGTGGAGTCAACTACTCTGGTAGCCAAGACTAGTCATCTCCTCAATTGGAATTGTAGACAACATAATAATCTTTCTCATTATTTGAATCAAATTATCTATTGAAGAAAGTTGTCTTTCTCGCAATGTAAACGTTCTTACGATGCCACTTATCATCAGTTTGAACTTAGACAATCAATGAGCTAATATTTACTTGTCACAATTTCGCTATGCATGCAAAATATGAAAGAAAGAAACTTAAAAGACATAACAATGAAATGTGAAATTTATTTATTCATCGTTCAACTAAATAGAAAACAATTACATGTTTACTACAATTTGGACACATTTCCCAATAATCTCCCACTTGCCCCAGTGAAGTAAATGTGTTATGTTTTGGATTCCTATATCCTCGACGTGTTTATTAAAACTCTTAATTACAAGAGTTCTAGTAAACGTATCCGCAATGTTATCTTCAGAAGCTACTTTCACCACGTCTGCAATTTCTTCGATTACTTCCTCTAGTACCAAGTGATACTTCTGATCAATGTGTCTTGTCCTTTTGTGACTTTTCATTTCCTTGGTATTAATTATTGCAGCACTATTATGACAATACAGTGTTATAGCATTTTCCATACTAGGAATGACTTCAAGATCAGTTAAGAACTTTCGAAGCCATAGTGCTTATTTTGCTGCCTTAGAAGCAGCCACATACTCGGCCTCCATAGTAGAGTTAGGAGTGCAAGTCTGTTTTACACTTTTCCATACTATGGCTCTACGACCTAGAACGAATATATTTCCCAATGTCGGTTTCCTCGAATCTTTACAGGTTTGGAAGTCTGAGTTTTTGTATCCAATAGGAGTAAGGTTCTCCCTAGAATACACAAGCATATAATCCTTGATTCTTTTAAGATACCTTAATATATGTTTTATAACTTGCCAATGCTTGAAGCTGGGATACGTCTGATATTGACTAACAATTCCTACTACGAAACATATATCTGGATGTGTGCAAAGCATTGCATACATAAGGCTTCCAACTATCGAAGCATATGGAACTTTACTCATATGCTATCTTTCTTCTTCTGTCTTAGGACAGTCATCCAAAGAAAGATGAAAACCTAACGCAGTCGGTTGAGCGCCTGGCTTCACATTGATCATTGCAAAACGTTCCAGTACATTATCGATGTATGAAACTTGTGATAGAGCTATCATTTTATTCTTTCAATCTCTAAGGATTCGAATTCCAAGAATACACTAGCTTCACCCAAGTCCTTCATGCTAAACTGTTAAGCTAATCACAGTTTAACCGATGATAATTCTCTTACATCGTTTCTGATAAGTAGAATATGATCGACATACAAAATGAAGAAGACCAACTTTTTGTCCTTTATACATTTATAAACACAAGGTTCATCAGCGTTTTGCTCAAACCCAAAAATCTTGATCATTTTATCAAATATTTTATTCCTTGAGCAGGACACCTACTTAAGCCTATAAATGGATCTTAGTAGTTTGCAAACTTTCCCCTCCTTTCCTTTGACAACATAGCCAATAGGTTGAACCATATAAATGGTCTCATCAAGATAGCAATTCAAGAATACTGTCTTGACATCCATTTGCCAGATCTTGTAATTGAGAGCAGCGACAATGGATAAGAGTATGCAGATAGACTTCAGTATGGCTACCAGAGAGAAGGTCTCATCATAATCGATGCTTTCTTTCTATGTGTAGCCTTTTCCTACAAGTCTAGCTTTATGTGTTTCCAATTTCCCTTCCATATTTCTCTTCTTCTTGTTGATCCACTTACACCCGATGGGTTTAATCCCAATTGGTAAGTCTACAAGTTCCCACATCGTATTGGATTTCATAGAATCTATCTTGGCATCCATGACCTATTTTTAGAGCTTGAAATCTACGTCTTGCATAGTCTCATCATAAGTGAGTGGATCATCATCCTCATGATTGGCTTACATATTATAAATATTACCATCATAGATAAAGAAGTCTGGTTTCTTAGAAACTCTCCCACTATGATCGATTCCTCTATGCTGTTGATTGTTTACAGGTCTTTCTACAACTTTCTCGAGAATTGAACTTGGTGATTGTTCTACAAAACCCGAAAGTTCCTCGAGTACCACTTTATTTCGAGGCTTAAATTTATCAATGTAGTTTTCCTCGAGAAAAGTAGCATGAGTAGAAACTTTGATCATATTATCTTTCGAATTGTAGAATAATCCACCCTTTAACCTTTTCGAATATCCTACAAACATGCACAATTCTGTCTACGTATCCAACTTCTTTTCATCCTTATCTAGAATGTGTGCTGGACAATCCCATATTCTAAAGTGATTTATAGTGGGTTTCTTTCCATACCACAGTTCATAAAATGTCTTACAAGCAGGCTTGGTTGGCACATTATTTAGAATATAGCAAGCCGTTTGTATCACATATCCCCAAAAGGAAGTAGGGAGTTGTGAATAGCTTAAAATTAATGAACCATGTCAAGTAAGGTTTTATTCATTCTCTCAACTATGCCATTCTACTGTGGAGTGTCTGGCGTAGTCAGTTGGGATAAAATCTCATTCTCTATGAGGTATTCTAGGAACTCATCAGAACAGTATTCCCCACCTCATTCAAACTGAGGATTCTTTATGGATAAACCTAATTTATTTTCCACTTCTGCACAAAAATCTCAAAATTTATCAAATGTTTCACTTTTGTGGTGCATTAAATGCACATATCCATATCGAGAATAGTCATTGATGAAAGTCACATAATAATCGTACCTTCCTCAGGCACTGATGCTTATGGGACCACATACATCAGTATGCACAAGTTCTAACGGTTGGTTAGCCCTTGTACCTTTTGCATTAAAAGACCTCTTAGTCATTTTACCTTCCAAGCAAGATTCACATTGTGAAAGATTAACTTCCTTAAGCATACTTAATGGACCATCTTTCACGAGTCTAGTAATTTTTCTTGGTAATATGATCATGTTTAAATGCCATAGGTACCCCTCATTAGAGTGAGAAGTTTTAAGCTTTTTTTATTCACTATTTTAGTTTGAAACATCGAGTAGTTATTTGGTTTGATAAAGTTAATATTGTTTTATATCCATCCATTACAGATTAAAAGACAATTTCTATGAATAGTAATCCCTTTATTGAATGTCACAGTATAACCATAATAAAATAAACATGCTATAGAAATTAAATTCCTCTTAAAATGAGGTACATAAAATACGTTTGAATAGAAATTCCTCTATTAAATGTCCAGTTGTCAATTGATTCTTCCACTAAGCAAGCTTCAACCATAAAGAGTTCCGTACATTTTTCATTTTTTAGCTAGGCAATCCAAATACTCCTTCCAGTTTGATCTAAAATGCCCTTTCCTGTTGTAGAAGAAACATTTGATCTTTTTTAGGATCTTTTGACTTCTTTTCCTTCTTCCTATCTTCACGGGGTGGAACCGAAGACTTAGTCAATTTCTTCTTTCCTTTAGCTTTCTACTTCCCCTTAGAGGACGAGGAGATTACAACTAAGTTTGCCTTAAGTTTCTCCTAAACCGACTTACCACCATTCAACATTAACTCATAGGATTGTAATTCCTTCATGAGCTGAGTTAAGGTAAGTGCCTTATTCCCCAAATTTTAAGAGGCCTTAAAACCAGTAAACTCCTTGGTTAAGGATTTGAACACTATTTCAATCTGAGTGTTTACGTCTAGTTTAGCCCCATTTTTCTCCACTTCCACAAAGAATTCCATTAGCTTAAGCATATTTCTTTGATCGGAGTGCTAAGTTTCTGCTAAAAGTTTATCAAATTTGTAATAACGGATTGTTGAACCAATGCGACTTGATCTCCGAGCAAATCCTCCAAATTTGTCATGATCTCTTTAGCAGTATAGAAACTCTCATGTTACTTTTGCAACACACTACTCATGCTCGCTAACATATTACATCGAGTAATCAAGTTAGAATCTCTTTAGCAATTTCTTGCTTTGGGCTAAGCTTCAGAAGGGCACATTTCGTCAAGAACGAATTTGTGTTTCTCATAGCTGAAAACTAATCGCAAATTTTGTTTCCATTCTCAAAAGTTATCCCTTTTCAATTTATTCTCAGTAAGAATGCTAATAAGTGGAATAGGGGACATATTTGAACCAAAAAAATAAAGATTCACTAATTATTATCTTTGTATTAAGCAAATATTTTCGTTTTAGCAACATATCAAAAATGCAGTATGATGCATGCGTCTCTTATTAAAACCTTGAATAAACATTTTTCCGTTGCTACGGTCATTCTCACACCCATCAACCATGACGCCTTGGGTCCCATGATTAACTAGTAAGAACATGGGTTACATCTAATCAGTTCGTGAATCTTAATTCTCAAGACTCTATACGAACCAACGACCATTTAACATTTGGCCATCATCTCTGGCTTAAATATCGTTTCTTGGGAAACTATTTAATAACGGTCCGTTTGTTTACATGTAAAAGGTTTTACGAAAAATATTTTCTACATTTTCCTATGTTTGTTTTACAGAAAACAACTTGGTCAATGGAAAATGACTTACGGGTCAATGAAAAATAAGTCTATTTTCTTGTAAAATGACTTACCCTTTTGAAAAGAGCAACTCATTTTCCGGAAAAGAGCTCCTCTATAGGTAATTTTATTTTTATATAAAAATTAACTTAAATCAAGTTTAATATTATTATATTGATAATGAATTTTACTTTTATTTTTAAAATATGTAAAATATTAAAATATTAATACAAAATATTATATTTTTCAATATTATTAAACATACATATTTAATTATTTATATTTAGTCACATAATAATTTATTAATACAATTAATTTAATTTATTATTTTAATAAATTATTTAATATTTTAATTTTATTTTAATAATAAATTTTAAAATGATAGTTTTAAATAATATTCTTCACATATTATTAAAATATTCAATATTAATATTTTAATAATAAATATTTATTACAAATATACATATATTAATAATAAATATATTATAATATCAATATTAAAATATGTCATAAGTCTATGTACTCGACACAAATTTACAATTTAGTCTTTGTACTTTTATTTTCAAGAATTTAGTCTCTCTACTTTTGATTTGAAAATCAAGTCCAATTGTTGACATTTTTTTCTTTTTCAATTTTGTTGTTGTTACATGTTTAAATAAAAAATTCACTTGGTAGTCATGCAACTAAAACATGACGTTGTAATGAATCAATTTAAAAAATATATTTAGTATATTCAAAAACAATGTAAAATATAAATTTATAGATATAAAATAAACTCAATTAAACAATGAAAAAAAATCTCAAATGTATGTTCATTTAATTGAAAATAGCTTTTATGAAATATTTTTAAGAAATCTGTCAAACAATAGAAAATATTTTACACAAAATCATCTAAACACTAGAAAATATTAACTTTTCCAGGAAAGTAAGTCATTTTCCAAGAAAGTAAGTAATTTTCCAGAAATCATTTTCTAAAAGCCATTTTTAGAGAAACAGATAGACCCTAAGAGAAGATCTTGAGTGTGTAACCATTGACTCAACACCCATTATGAACACGCTTTCATTTGCGAGTCATCTTGGGATAATCTCACTGAGAGTCATGCATGACTAGTTATCCTTAAAAGGAAATCTCATCCAGTGAACCCACATGATAAAGTTTACCTTAGGGTGCGACCAGGGTAGGAATCGGATCAAAACTTTATCATGTTATCACTTAGGGACCATTAATGGCGGCCGTAGGTCTTGTTCAAGGACCTTCTCCCATTCAATATTTTAAAATAACATGTAAAGTTGTTTTTATCCCATATTTCAAGAATGGCTATACAATAGCCTTAGTGACATTCTTACCTAATCTATATGACATGCTTCTAATAAATGCATTGTAACACCCCTAACCCATATCCGTCGTCAAAATAGGGTTACAGAGCATTACAGGAAAATTTTAACATAAAAACGTTCATTCTCAAATATTTCATAAATTATATCATAATCCATGCAAACACTTGCATAATGTCCCTTTTTCGAACCCTCGAGGCCTTAGAAACACTTTAGAAATGATTCGGGACTAAATCGAAAATAGTTAGAACTTTATGGAAAAAGATAGAAAAATTCATACTACAAGGGTCACAAGGCCGTGTGGCCAGACCGTATGACTCATACGGCTGAGACATACGCCTATGTCTCAGGCTGTGTGGGCATTCGAAGTAGGGACACGTGGACGTGTCCCAGCCCGTGTCCGTACCCGTGTAATTCTCTAACTTGGTTCACACGGCCAAGCCACACACCCGTGTGCTAGGTTATGTAACTCTTGAAATGCAACATTTAAAAACCTACAGGGGACATACATGGTTGAGACATACGCCTGTGTCTTAGGCCGTGTGGACAAGAAATAGGCCAATTTCAAGCCATTTTTTTCACCCAATTCAAGCACACCCTTACAAGTCATTTGCACCTATATGCAAGCATTCAAAATGTACTAACACATGTATATTCAAGCTAGATCATTGTAGTATTTAATCATACAACCAATATGCCCAAAAGGCACCTCAATCACAACAATCAAACATGATTATACATTTGCTAAGTTTAACCACAAATCAACTAACCTTTATAACTAATTTTATGCCAACATTTACCATAATGTTCACATGTCAATATCATACTCAAAAACACCAATTTGACTATTCAACACCTATCATCACTACCTTAGCAAACTTGACCATATGTCAACACCTCCAAACACACAAAACTAGCCATTTCTTAACTCAATGTTCACTATCAATTTCCGTACCTCAATGATCATATTGAAGCATATCAAAGCAACATTTCATAACATGCATTTTATACACCATTCGAAGTCCCAACCTTTAAGCACCAACATGCCAAAATATCAACCATAATAGACCACATATACATGCCAACATAACAAATAATGCATCATCCAAAATACCATAATTACAAGCCAAACATATTGGCTATATTATCAAGCACAAAACACCTATACATGTACATATTTAACCGTTTTTCGATTAACTTGTTTTTATATCAAACATGCCCTAAATGTTCACTTTGCAAACATGCCAACTCTTACCACTTTGGCCATAAAACCATGCATCAATTTGATATTATAAGCACCAACCTTTAAACATCAAAGTGCCAAAAGCACACCAATCATCAAGGCACTAAATATCGTTAGTTTCACAAATTCAAAGCAACATTACATGCCGATATCATTAACTAAACATTAGACATACGTCCACCCATACATGCCATTATAACCACGACTAAAGCATCAAAATCTACCGATAAAATCGATGGATAGTGTGATGGATCTCTGACTAGCTTCCAACCCAATTGAGCTTCCGATAATCTGTAAGGTAAAAGAAAAACTACGTAAGCAATGAATGCTTAGTAAGCTCATATAAACTATAAGCATAGTAATCCATTTCAATAATAAACTTTATAGAATAAACATAAATCTATGTCAATACTATAAGATTCATAAATTGATATGACCATCAACTCACAAATGAGTAAGTTCGTTAACGTCGCATATTTATTGACCATTCATAACATGATAGGATTTCATAAGACATAATATATAATCATCAACCTTTTATAAGATTATATATCTTTCTATTTACTTACTTTCCATTCCGTCCCTAATGCTTATCATAAGCCTAAACAACATTATTAACTCTTGATTCAGTGTATTTATCCATAGCATAATTAATTTCCTCACATATAATACATCATAATACATCCCAACTACGTACTTACAGTTTCATTTCCTTTTCTTACCCGTTTCATAAACAGAGTACAAGCATTGTCATAAAAATCAATCATATCCACAAGCTTGACATAAGCCCTAGAACATCAACAACACATGGTAGTTTATTTAAACATGATTATGAATTTGACATGGGTAACCATTATTCTTGAGTGTGATTCAATTGGATTTATCATCCATCACAACATGTCATGTTTTTCCATGTATCATCATTCCATTGAGTTTCATATAAACATGTCTTAGTTCTTATTGAACACTTACCATTTCATTTGCATACACATAAGACATAAATATAACATTAACCATAGCCACAAGCTAGTGATTAAACACATAACTTAGAAATATCATTACATGGTAAGATATGGGTACATAACATAGCATCACTTATATCATACATTTCATAAACATGAATATTCATACTTTGATCATTGGTACATCATACCTTTTCATATTTGTCGTAGTGAAGTCAATCGGAACCCTTACTGGAGCTCACACAAAGTGTGCTAAACAATGGTTGTAACCATCCATTTTCATATTCCATGGTTGAAACCATCCCTTTTCATTAATCGATGGTCGTCACCATCCCTTTTCATACTTGATGGTCGAAACCATCCCTTTTCATTAATCGATGGTCATCACCATCCCTTTTCATACTTGATGGTCGTCACCATCCCTTTTCATAATCGATAGCCGAAACTATCCCTTTTCATGATCGATAACTGAAGCTATCCCTTTTCATATTCGATGATCGCCTATAGGCCGTTGGATTTACGTCGTCTCACAACATGATAACTTTTATAATAACATATATATATATATATTGATTCATTTTCAATAAAATCATATATTAAAATTAAATTTAATCAAAATTATACATAATACAGTTCATACAAACTAACCTGGCTAAATTTCAGAAATGACAAAGTACAAAGGCATTTTGGTAATTTTCTATTCTCCTTGATTTTCCACCCGATCTTGATCTAAATTAATATTTTCATTCAATCTATTAATTTAGATAGTAAAACAATATATTTTATGCAATTTAGTCATTTTGATATTTTTATAAAATTTCCCAAAATTTTACTTTTATTCACTTTAGTCCCTGAGCCTAAATCATGCAAATTAACCATTTCTAATTCCAATTCACATCATCCAAATATTCATGGCACACAAAAAATCCCAAATTTTCAATAAATTTACATTAAATCCTTGTTTATTTACTATTTTAACAATTTAGTCCCTAATCGAAAAATTCATCAAAATCACTTAACAAAATACTTTTAAACATCAACCAACATTTTAAATTAATCATTTAACTTCTAAAATCACATAGATTCATCAATGGAAAAATTCAAAATCTTTAACAGTTTCAAAAACGAAGGTACGGGCTAGCTGGACCTAGTTGCAACGATCTCAAAAACATAAAAATTATTAAAAACGGGGCTAAATTGGACTTACATGCAAAATGAGACTTTGACTGAATTCTTAAGCTATCATACATGGCTTCCATATTTCTCCAATTTCAGAAAACACCAAGGAAAAAGATGATAATTGTTTTGTTTTTAATTTAATTTAATTATGAAATTACCATTTTGTCCTTTTAATAATCATCCAAATTTTATGCTTTTAGTTGCCCAAAATCGTCCACTAAATTCTTAAATGGTATAATTACCATTTAAGTCCCTTTTCATTTATTCAAAAAGTCATTTAATCACTCAAATCAAAAAGTGATCAAATTTTACATCTTTTACAATTTAGTCCTTTTCGCTTAATTAACTATCAAAACGTTAAAATTTTTCAACAAAACTTTATTACCATATTAATGAAATTCCTTAAATATTTATAAAAATATTTACGGCCTGGTTTATAAAAACGAGGTCCCGAGACCTCATTTTCTAAAACCACTTGACCTTAGGGTCATACCACTTGAACTTAATAAATCACTTATATAACATAAATTATCAAATCAAAAACCTTTTTAAAACCATATTTGACTCATAAATATTAAATAATAATATTTATGAACTTACTCGTCGAATTTGGTGGCCCCGAAACCACTGTTTTCGACACCACTGACAAACGGGCTATAACATGCATGGCATGCTATGATAATTTTATAGTATTCACATTCATTTATTCACAAGAATAAATCAATTGTAAAGCAAACACTTTTGGTTCTCCACGGTTTTTCTTTTGAGGGGAAAACCGAAGAAGTGAATGTGAATTGTGCACCAGGAAGGGTCCCAATAAAGAGAGGTGAGGCAAATTTGACCGCTTAAAAACCAAGCATTTCCTAGCCAGAGCCAATCTTAGACATGCACTTTCTCATTACCACACTTCTCACAGTAATCGAATAACCTAAAGAAGTGAACAGAACAATACAACACATGTATTTACTCATTACCACACTTCTTATGTTTAATAGATCAACTGTGGATCATCTCATACATATATATCACAATTATATCATAAATAATTATTAAATAGATATATATAAAGAGATGGGCAATAAAATAAAATTGTTAGTCGAGGTTTTCATGGTTCTATTTCTAGAAAATAAATGAAAAACTAAAAAAGAATACATAGCTTTTCGCCACAAGGCATTCCTTGTGTTTTTGACCGCCATCGCTCCTTCTTCTCCTCGTCATGGACTCCTTTGGAAAAAATTACATTTAAGTCGTATGTCCGTTTCTGGCTCACAAGAATTCTATGATTTTGAAAAAAATAGTCCTACGTGGAGATGATAGTCTACGATATATTTTCTAAAAATCACAACCTCAAAAATATATATACAAAATATATAATATTACATCCATTCCTATATATAACTCAAAACATGCATAAGATCTAAAGAATGTCACTTTCTATGTAATCAAATCATTCAAGAAGAAGAAAATTTTATTTTGATTATCTGTTTATACTTATAGATAGAGTGCAACCTGGCTCTGATACCAATTGTTAGAAATCGAGTTTGGAAAATGCAGCGAAAATAAATTTTAGGTCAAGTTGTAAATAAGAAAAATATCTCTAGAAAATTTCTAAAATAATTTCTTCAGAGAATTTTCTCTCTACAACTTTCTCTTGAATTCAAGTGTGTGAAAAATAATGACCTAAGACTCTCTTTATATAAGGAGAGTTTAGAGAATTCAGCTATATGACTAAACTTAATCATTTTAATATTAAATTAATAGAATATTTACCTACAAGATAAACATTAAATTAAATTTAATATTAAGATCATCACTTTAATATTAAATTAATCAAATACTATTAAGATAAGTAGTAAATTAAATTAAATATTAAATATATTCAAATAATATTATTTTTAGAATAGTTAATTTGAAATCAAGTTCTCTAATAAAGTCCGAGTAGGAGTGTAATTCTTCCATTGCTTAACCATCGAAGACCCACCGTCGTCGACCATTTTTTGGCCATCGGAATATTGCCGTTGCAACCGTTAGCACCTCGAGCTGGTTCAATTTTTATCGTTTAAGTTTGGGCTAGTGACGGCCCAATTGGTTGGACCGTCAGACCAGTTTCTCATATCAAGCCTGGTTCGACCAATTTTTGGATTTTGGTCTCAGTTTTAGTTCTCGGACCTAATTTACGATCTCAGGTCTAATTTTCAAGTTCAATTATCCATTAGGCCAATTGTTTGACTTCAAAATTAATTTCTAAAAATATCATAATAATTTTAATTAATTTGATTAATATAATTTTACTTGATTAAAATTAATTTCCCCAAAAATCACTTAGATTTTTCAAATTAATTTTTCAAGAAAATTATTTAATCAAATTCTCTAGTTGAACAATTCTTACGACCGCCAAATTTAATTCCTCATCGAATAAACCAACTCAATTAAATTATTTCTAAAGTTATAGAATTTACTTCTAATTCAAATGTAGCTCGATCATGCTTTTGTTGAGCTAGTAGAGGGACCAATTGGACATATACAATTAGATTATAGTAATTGCAATTATACCCAGAAGTATCGTTTCAATAATTCGCAATTACTTAATCTTGGAGTCAATCCATAAGAAGTACCATGATTGAAAACTCCTTATTGTATACTCTTTATGAAAACAATTAATCCAACTGCTTTGTCCAATGACCTCGTCATGTGTGTGTTACCCTCATATGTATCCTTAATTCCTTTGAGTTAAATCCATTCATTCAATACAATCCTATTTTATCTCATTGTCACCATTGTGTCTTCTTAATGATTAATATGATCACCGTCAAAAAATGACTATGATAAATTGCTCGTTCGAGAACAAGTAACCCGTGGCCACGTTCCATATTTACCAATCCACACAATGCCAATGAAAGGATACTATTAACTCTTTAATTGAGTTATGAATTCCACTGTTGCTAGTAAAGCCATACCATACACAAGTCATGTATCCAACATACTAGTTATCGGCTCGATCATTTTTAGAGCATAAGCCTCCACTTATATCAAAGCACATGAGTTACATATGCATGGTCAATGACTAACTCAAGATTTAGGTAAATCACACCATGAATGTTACAAGTGAATTAATTCACAAACGGATTCAGAATTAATTCATCTTGGGTCCAGTCCAATGTATCATTCTGACAATGAATATATCTATATCTTTACCCGTGGAGTCAACTGCTCCGATAGCCAAGACTAGTCATCTCCTCAATTGGAATTGTAGACAACAAAATAATCCTTTTCAGTATTTGACTCAAATGCTCACTTTAATTCTTTTACGGGATTACAGACTCGTTTAGATTATCTACTGAAGTAAGTTGTCATTCTCATAATGCAAACGTTCTTACAATGCCACTTATCATCAGTTTGAACTTAGACAATCAATGAGCTAATATTTGATTGTCACAATTTCGCTATGCATGCAAAATATGAAAGACAAAATATAAAAGACATAACAGTGAAATATGAAATTTATATATTTATCGTTCAAATACATAGAGAACAATTACATGTTTACTACAATATGAACATAATTAATTTTATTATAATTTTATTATAATAAACTTTGTATTTACCCTCGCAAACCTGAAAATTAACCCATTTGATTTTCAAACATATTATGGTTGCATTTCAAAAACGTAATAATAAAAGTGTTTTACAATTTACATAAAATTTTAATATACAAAAATTTAATTCCACTTAATTAAGATTTTGCTATATATTATTAAATTATATTTAAAAATTTAAAATAAATAAATATTACATTTGAAGTTTAAAATTTGCACTACTAAATAATTACCAACGTTATCTTAGTATTATGACTGCTGAGGTATCAACAAAAAAACTGCCACTTATTCAACAATAAACTACTCCATCTAATATTGTTTCCTAAATTGCTTCAATATATTACTTTAGATAATATATATGATATATTATATAAATGTCATTGTTATATTACAAATTTAAGCTCAAAACCAATTTATTTGTCGCTTTTTTATTGTTTCATTATAGGAAAAACTCTTTTAAAATTAAATAATACCTTTAAAATCTATTTTGTTTTAATTTTTTATCTATAATGTATATATAAAAGTACAATTTGAAATTCTTTTAAACATATAAAAATACTCTTTATTCTCATCATATTACTAAATTGATATTTAAAAATAATTATAATATTTAATTTAGAATTATTAATTAAAAGTTGACATAAAATAGAAGTTGTGATAATTATATATTTAAAAATAATTATAATTTAATAAAAATTTGATAATTATACAATTAAAAATAAGTATAATTTAATTTACAACTAATAGTTAAAAAAGTTTGATGTAAATAAAGTTTTGCTAATTTTAAAATAAAATTATTATTTGAATAAAACTCTAAGCATGATATATAAGAAAAGTTGTGATAATTATAACTTAATTCAATTTAAAATTATTAATTAAAAATAATTATAATAAATTTGAAATTATTATAAAAATGACTTTTTACTTTTAAAAGAGTTATGCTAATTTTATTTATGTAAAATAGAGTTATTAATTAAATTTTAAACATATTAATTATCATTTAATTAGTATTAGAGTTATATACCAATTAAAATTAACTTTAACTTTATAAATAACATTCAATAGTTAGATATCTTCAATCAAGTAACATCTAAGAAAAATTATCAGTAAAAAGATGGAGACGGTTAACAATAATAAATTAGAAATATATAAAAAGAGCAGAGTATTAAAATAATGATTATTTGAAGAGACAATATTGAATCATACTTGAATAATAATAGTACAGGAGAAAAATATACTATTTTTAATTAATGATGAGGTAGTATAATATTATAATATTATTTTAGTTTTTTATAAATCTTTTATACGGTAGGAAACAGATATCCTTAAATTCATTCATTTATTTATTTATTCATAAGTTGAAGTGGATTTGTTTTATTGGAACAATTTACGAAAAAAGAACTTTTGCCTCTTTTTGAATATTGTTAGGGTTCTCTTTTAAAGTTTTTCAACATTTTATTTTATTTTATTATACAGATTTTCTTGCATCAGATTGGAATAAAACGACAAGCATGCTTTTAATACAAGTGTTGGTTTTGCTTTGTTGTAAACTGATGACCAAACATTCAAAACTAGCTCTTACCTGAAAATTGTATGGAAGCTTCACCCCATTTTAGCTTTTATTTTAATAAGTGGGTTAGCTTTGTCCGTATGCATGTTAATTAAGGATGAATTAATTGATTTATATCTAACATATTAAATTTATTAAATTTAAAAATCACTAATTTTAATTTTTGTATATACTATTTTAGTTAATATCTGTTAACATTAAATTTGCTTTTACTTTTAAGTTTTTGGTACATATTACATGTTAAGAAAGAAATGATAATATCAAGATTTAAACTTTGATATTTGAGATGTCAATAAGGAGTTTAACCAGTGCTTTCTTATATTGTTGACAACAAAATTTTAGTTTTTTTTAACAGAAAGAAAAGTATTGAAAGAAACAATGCTTAACAATAAGATATCTTAGCGATAGCTGGAGCTCATTTGTCTTAGTGGATTAGTTGTAGAACTTCGGGTACTTCTTTGAGACTAATTTAGTTCGAATTATCGTTGCACACATACAAAAACTAAACTCTTGAAATGAGAATAAGAGATTTTAACTACTGTTCTTTTAACTTGAAATAATAATTTTTTGCGGTTATAAATATAAAATAAATAAAATAGTCTTTTGGAAGAAGGTTTAAATTTAAGCTAAAAACTTGGGAATGAAGCTACGTTTATTACAAGTTCAAATAGTTATAAAAGAATAAAAAAGAAAAGTCTTTTAGAATGATGTTTAGTTTAGAAGCTAAAGACTTGGGAATGAAGCTACGTTTTTTACAAGTTCCAAATAGTATGTAATGTAATGCGTGACCTGAAGTAATGAGTCGCATCAGCGCTGGCGTTTGTGTTTTCCAATTTCCACCACTGAACTTTGACTACGTCACATTTCACTCTTTTAAACTCAATTTAATTTAAATTTTATGCTAATTAAAAATATTTTTTTCTTTATTAACAAATATAAATAATATTTTTTACCGAGTCATAATACAAACATCATATTTGAAATATAAAAAAGTTAATTTTTAATATAATATAAAAATTAACCTTCAAAAAAAATAAATTTTCTTAAACGTCTAATGAGAGTTTATTTTTTATTAAAATTTAATCTAAATTGATGAACAATTCTGAAAACAAAACTGAAATAGATAAATCAATATGTTTTACAAATAGGAGGCAATAACTCTGTTTGTACTTAGTTCCATAAAATTATAAAACAAGGAAATTACTAATCAACCTGAAAAAAAAGTTTCATCCAAATGAAATTTGAATATATAGACTAAAAATATGTTCTACTTTTGAAGATGTCAATTTTTTTTTTTTTTTGTTTCTATGTTTTCAAACAAAGTACAAAATGTTTGCTCTAAAATGTACCAAAATGGAATCAAAAGGAAAAATAGTACAAAAAATAAGTTGAAAGAAAGGAAAGGAGGCCTGCAACCACGTGGTAGAAAAAAAACAAACAAAAAAGAACAAAGGCAACACTGTTTTGAGTCTTTGAATTTCTAAGTGGTCGTCACCTATAAATATAATCCGAGGTCGAAGTTAGTATTTGTAGTTTGATTTTTGCATTGAGACTTGAAAGAGTTTGTATTCCTGAGAGACAGAGAGAAAGCAATCTGAAACCAAAATCCAACAAACAACTGAGAAAATTCTCAACAATCCGCTTCTTTCCTGTTCTTTTTAGCCCATTTGTTTGCTTTTCATTTTTAAGGTAATATTCTCTTTATTCTCTACTGTTTACTTGCCCAGTGCTGGTTTCTCTTTTTGTTTTTGTTTTGATGCAATGGGTTCCATTAATTTGTTATTTTTCAGTCATATGTTTTTTAGAAATGTGTTTTTTTTTGGTTTCTCAAGCGGGGTTCTGAGAATATTGCTGTTTTTTAATGGTCTTGGCAGATCCAGAATCCTTGTTCTAGGATGTCGATAAGGGTTTCTTTATTTGCTTTTGACTTAATGAAATGCGCTTCTTCTTTTTTTCCCCTTTATTTTCATTCATCAGACAATGTGAAGAAGAGAAAAGATCTGCATTTGATTCTAATAAGATGGTAGATTTTCAAGTTAACAAGCTTTTATTTATTTTTTGCTTGGGGGGGTTATACGTTCAACAAGTGGTGCTGTTTGTGAAAATGGTTAACCATTTTGTGTATAACATGAATCATGCTGTATCTTGTTTGTTGTAACATCAATAAATTTGATATATTTACCATTTAAAACGCCTAACTGAGTTGATTTTTGTTTCAGAGAAATCAGTGTGCTTTGTTGTGGGATGGGTGTTTCTTTTTCCTGCCCATTTGCTACATGCAGTGATGTGGAGAATGGCTTAGAATCCATCACGGTGAAGTCCATTAGTTTCGGTGATGATGAAGTCAAAACACCAGTTAGATCCACCAGTTTCAAAAGTTTAGATTCCGAGCCAATGATATTTAGATCTGTAGGTTCCGGAAAGATGATACTGGAGGGGTCTGTTAGCTTTAAAGGGAGAGATTTCGGGAGAATGCTTTCATTTAAGTCTCCTTCATTGGATAAAGCTGAGAATTTGCTCATTCAAGCTGTCAGTTTAAATAGCCAACGAATGAATATTCAATCCCCAAAACCAGATGGTTTAATAGAGACTCCAAAACCATCACCCGTTTTAGATCCCAACAATCCACAACACGAGGCAGCAATAAGATTACAGAAGGTATACAAGAGCTTTCGAACAAGGAGAAAGCTAGCAGATTGTGCGATTCTTGTTGAGCAGAGCTGGTGTGTATTATATTTGTATGTTCTATATTACCTGTCTATGCAAAACTTTTTTGTTTTTTTCTAATGCAATTATTTGTTGTAATGTAGGTGGTGGAAGCTCTTAGATTATGCTGAACTCGAGAGGAGTTCCGTCTCATTCTTTGATATAGATAAAGATGAGACTGCAATTTCACGTTGGTCAAGGGCAAGAACTAGAGCTGCCAAGGTTGGAAAAGGTTTATCGAAGAACGGTAAAGCTCAAAAGCTTGCTTTGCAACACTGGCTTGAGGCAGTAAGTCACTTGCAGTAAAAATGAATTTAGTTTACAGCAGTTCTTTATTAGTTATTAGTATTACTAATTCTTGTTTCATGTGTTATTCAGATTGATCCAAGGCATCGCTATGGACACAATTTACACTTCTATTATAATCAATGGCTCCATTCTCAGAGTCATGAGCCCTTCTTTTACTGGTAATTTTCTTTAACCTAGTGTTTTGGTTCATTACTAATACTTTTTCTACAAAGTGAAACTGAAAATGGATATACTTGTTTCTAAAGTACAGGCTGGACATTGGAGAAGGGAAAGAAGTAAATATAGAGAAATGTCCTAGATCCAAGCTTCAACAGCAGTGCATCAAATATCTTGGTCCGGTGGGTCTTTATTTCTTTTGTTCATCAAATTTTATCTGGGTTTATGTTCAAACCTTCACTGAAACAATTATCCTCCTTACAGATGGAAAGGAAGCCCTATGAAGTTATCGTGGTAGATGGGAAGTTTATATATAAGCAAACAGGGAAGCCTCTCCATACTATTGAAGAAACTGGCAATGCTAAGTGGATTTTTGTTCTTAGCACATCAAAGATCTTGTATGTTGGCATTAAAAGGAAGGGTACATTTCAACATTCTAGCTTCTTGGCTGGAGGTGCTACCACTGCTGCTGGAAGATTAGTTGTTGATAGCGGTGTCCTTAAGGTATAGCTATGGATAATATCTTTCATAACTTTTGTTTTTTCAGTACTCCTTTTGTTATGCCACTCTCTTGACAACACTTACTATTACTCTGTTCAACAGGCAGTTTGGCCTCACAGTGGTCATTATCGACCTACAGAACAAAATTTTAATGATTTCATTTCATTTCTAAGGGAGAACAACATGGATCTTACAGATGTCAAGGTAAATATATATATATATATATATATATATGTTATATGCTTCAAGTATCATTTTTTCCCCTAAAGCGAAAAGAAATGCTGACAGTGCCACTTGTTACATTCAGATGACTCCGGTGGATGAGGAAGAAACCTTGGTTGGCAAAAAAAGTAGTAACCATCTTAGCTGCAACTCATCTGAAGAGGACTTTAGCTTAGAGCCCGAAGAGATCAGTGTCAGAGACTCTATCAAAGAGGTCGTTGATTCAAGGGAACAAGAAACTAGTGCAGCTCAAGAACACCCCAAGTCAAGGAGACTCCTCAACCTTAGCAGAACCTTGACAAATCTTGAAATACTGAAAAGAACAGAATTGTTTGAGATGTCAAATGGTGACCATAGAGCTGTTGTGCCAAGTTACTATGATAATATGATGGATTCTCCTTTGAAAGATGGTTATGAAACGGAAGAGGAAGTCACTGCTTTGGAACAGGATTCAGTGGTTCCAAAAGAAAAGACCGATGAACATTATTTAGATAACGAGGTAGAAGACATTCCTGACGAATCGATTCTTAAAAGAGTTAACTCTAGAAAAGGAATGAAGTCCTATCAATTAGGGAAGCAGTTGTCATGCAAGTGGACTACAGGAGCAGGGCCCCGGATTGGTTATCTGAGGGACTATCCCTTGGAACTCCAATTCCAGGCTTTGGAGCATGCGAAATTGTCTCCAAGAAGTGCAAGCTATTCAAATTGTACTTTTCTTTCTGGTCTACTAGTAGCCTCAGTCAAAAAGTTTCCACACCAGCAGGTGCAAGTGAAGAAATGAGAACCCTAAGTTTACCTGTGCTCAAGAAGGGAAATTTATTACAGAGAAGTATACATTCCAAATACAACTCTCCCCATTATGAAGGGGAGCAGTTGTAACAAACATTCAATAGCCAGACTCGAGTACATTCCCGGTTTCAATTTAGAGTGAATAGAATTAGAAAAAGATGATATATGAATTCTTTTCAATACTAGATCCTTATGTACAGATTTTCTGATTGGTTCATTTTGTATCAGAAGAAGACATTACAAATTGTAGGAATTCTGGGTTTAACGCCCTTTCAATACAAAAGGAAAAGAATTTACTCTCTGTTTGTTTTTTTTTTCTTTGGCAAATTAGGTTTACAGTTATAAGTTTCTAAGGATTTTCACAGCATTTACCTAGTGTATTCCCTTATCGGTGGAAAATTAAGGGAAAAGAGGAACAAAGTTGGAGGGAACTCCACTTGCATTACTTGTTTAGAAGCGTCGTTGGAGGGAAAATATAGCTGCATTTATTCCGAAGTAGACAATTTAAAATTTAAAAACACGTGGACTTTCTTTTTTTATCCAACTATTTTGTGCTAGGGTTTGCGGGATAATGTATAAACTGGGCAATTTTTACTTTTACGTGTGATTTTTTTTTTTAATTCATTTTGATATTTGAATTTGAAAATTTTGGTCTAAGTTAATATTCTCTAGCATAGTTAGCTTTTGTATTCGCAACTAATGAAATAGCAGCATATGTCCTAAAAATTAAAAACATATTTAAAAACAGAATTTTTAGGATTGTTTGTTTTTTATTTCTCCAGGTTACCGTCTATTTTTAGTATTTTTATATTTTTTATTAAAATAATTTTAAAAATTTCCATTTTTAGATTTATTTATTTTAGATATTTTGGATTTTTTATTTCCATATAATACTTGGCACATGTACTAATTTGAAGTGTCACATAGTGTTGTGTTATTGGTGCCAAGATCAAATGAAAAACAATTGACAAAATTAATTAGGTATCTAAAAAAATACAACTTGATTAAAGATTTCAATTAGAATACTTTTTTAGATACCTAGTTAACTCTGTCAAATTTGTTATGATTTGACATTGGCAGTCAATAACACAATTTCACATGCCACTTCAAATTAAGACATACAATCATTATTTGATAAAAAGATAAAAATAATTAATAATTAAAATTTATAAAAAAACTATAAAAAGTAAAAATATCATAAAAATAAAAATTTTGAAAAGCTCCAAAATTTTATAAAATACATGGAATTTTTTAAATTTATTATTTTGAAATTATAAAAATGTAAAATTACTAAAATTGTATGTCTAAAAGAATTTGGATAAACTATCATCCTAATTCATCTATAGTGGACATCCATTTATCCAAGTTCATTACGCGTGAAATTGAAAAATAAAAAATCCTAAAACTTTTAATAACCCTTAAAACTATTTTAAAAAATTTTAAGACACATGTAACTTTTATTGACTACTAGACAAATACCTAAATAAAATGACAACTTAATTAACATTTTCAAGTTAAGGTACTAGTTAGATCTAAAAAAATTAAGTACCAATAATATACAAGTTAATAAGTTCAGGATTAAATTATACATTAACCCGTTTCCATTATATACCAACTTTAATTAGGGATGCAATGGGATGCTTTTGTGATGGCTTTTTTTTTTTTGTAACAATTTGGTTTCTAGTGGTGTCAAAAAATGCTGTTTCGGAACCTTATTTTCACAACCCGAGTCCGTAAATACTAAATAGAGATATTTCTGGAGTTAGTGTATTGATATATTAAAATTTGGTTAAGTAATTTAGTTGAAAATATGGTTAATTAAGGCTTAGGGACTAAATTGTAAAAACTCAATCGCTATAGAATTTTAATTAGAAAAAGGCTTAAGAACATAGGTAGCAATTATCCAAAAGACTTAAGTGGTTAATAAACCATTTTTGAATGGTGGATAGTGGATGATGATGTTGGATGTCATTAGGCTTAATTAATTTATGATTAAAGTATAATAAATTAATATTTAACTAATTAAACTAGATTAATCAAGCCATAATCCTACTATATAAGTAAATTGATAGTGGAAGAAGATAAGAATTTTCTTCATCTTCTTCATTAAGCCATCGTCCACCATTGTAGCTAAAGAAAAGAAAGGTTTGAAACCCTTATGATATTCGAACAACAACACAAGTAAGTCCCTAGCCATTTTTCTTTGATTTTTGTAGTTTTTTTTTATTAGGGGAGCTTTGTTAAGCTAGCCCATGTATTAATTTGTTCAATTGGTAAGATTTTGATAAGTTACCATTGTAGAGAAATTGAGGATTTATGCTTAAAACTAATAGAAATTAAGTCTAGATTATGAAAAGGATTGTAAAGCTTAACAAGCTCAATTATTAGCTTTGTTATAATAGGGACCAAATTGAATAAAATGAAATTTATTTATAAAATTAGGACAAGAATAGAAAGTATATGTTCCCTAATGAGTAAATGTGAAATTGAATTTTAATCAGAAGCTTTTACTGGAAGTTATGTTTGTCCTAGGTTTAGGGGATAAATTGAATAAATTGAGAAATATGCTTGACTTTGTGTTTGAATGTGAATTTGTGGAAATTGATATTGTTTATTTTTTTTGTGTTATCGTACGTAGCTAATGTCGATGTTGAGCTATCAAGAGGGAAAAGAAAAGCGAAAGTTATCGACGAGTGACACAAAATCCTAGTTTGTACTTTTATGATTCAAGATTGAAATATTTGCTTGCATATGCATGTTAATTGAATGATTGATAATTTAGGTGAAATGAAGATGGTACGGATTGTTTTGTTGGTATTGAAAAGGTAACTTGAGATAATGTACTAAAATGAATAAAATGAAAATAACATGAATTAGTTGGAATGTGATGTGTGATATGGAAATTGAATGGAAATATGTTATATGACATAAGATATAATGTGTATTGATAATGACTTGGATTGTGATTATGATTGTGGTTTAGAAATGATATATGTATTGAATTGTAAAATGAAATTGAACTTTGTAACCTATTAACTAGTCGGGCGGAGTCGAATATAGTTGGCATGCTATAGGTTTGGATTGTGTACAAGTTTATGTGCTTATGCACCAGGATGCACTTCGTGTGCCAGTTTCCCCTATTTCGGTTTATCTGATGATGCACTTCGGTGCTAGTTGGTGTGTTGGTTGGACGATCCGTGTATCAGTCCAAGTCTAAGTCAGGTTAATAGGGGTTATAAAATGTAAGTCTGATAAACGATACTGATATGAAACTATATGATACTATGGAATCAAATACGCGCATATGTGAATTGTGATAAAGAAAGCATAAAATCTATTATGCATATTAATTGAAAATGAGCCCTAGAGGTCGAAACTGTAACACCCCCTGCCCAACCCAATTACCAGGTCCAAGCTTCAAGACACTACATTCATAACCGGAGCAACTACAGTCAATTTACAATGAAATAATCATTCACATGTGCAGTTAAACATAAATCATAATCAAATTACAATAATAAATCATTCAGGTCTTATTAGAGCTTACAAAAGATTAGTACCATTCTCGGGGTCGAATTAGGACTAAACTAAAAAATTTTAAAATGTGTCAAAAGGGTATCGCAATCTTCGGGGCTAGGTATGGCGATTTCAAAGATAGTAGCAAAACTTCAAAATATGTCAGGTGGGTATCACTATATCTAGGGCTTGGTATTGCAATTTCGAAGACAATAGGTAAATATCCCAACTTGAGGACCAAATTGCAAAGTTTTCAAAATTAAACAGGATCGATATTGCGATATCGAGGGTATGGTATCGTGATATTGGAAGTAGACCACTAAGTCACTATTTTGGCAAAATACACATGTTTAGTACCTATTTCAAACTTTCCATTTCAGCCATTCAAAGATGCCTCAAAATACCATATTCAATTTATCCAAAACATACCTAAAACCATACCAAACAAGTCATTCAATCATTTATAATCCAACCAATTCAATATGGACTTGGCTCAACTTGAAACATTCCAAACTAATATACCTAATCATATGCCAACCAACTAATCAAATAACCATTCTGCTGGAAAAAAATTCGATTTGAAAATGGTTTTCTTGCACAGTGAAAAATTAAAATTTTGAAAATTGACCCGGTTTGTGATATTTATAGCAATAAACGTTAGACCAAAATTGTATGTAACATCCTCAAGGTACAGTAGGTGGTATAGTAGCATGTCGGATCGACAATATTAGAGAATTTTTGAAAATAAATTTATTGGAAATATCAGTGTGATAGTGTGGAATTTAGTTGGAACCAGTAGAGGGTTCAGGGTGTTTTTGAAATGAGAAAAGTTCACTTGGAGTATTGACTAAATTGTAGGAAAATGAAAAGTAGTGGGGAAAAAGAGTGAAAATTAAAAATTTAAGTTAGAAACATAGGATTTGATGGAAAACAAGGAAGGATTAGGAAGAAATTTTACTAAATAAAATATGATTCATGCATGGAAATTGTAAAGATAATAAAGGTCAAAAATGGTAATTAGTGAGGCAAGATATTTATGGATAATAATTGGGCCAAAGTGTATAGATGAGAGGATAAAGGACTAGGTAGCAATTTAGCCATTTTAATTAAAAATCATGTGATATTTTTGAGGAAGAGTGTGGAAGCATGAAGAAAAAGATGAAAATATCATCATCCATCATTTAGTCTCTCACATCAAACCTAAAACCCTTTCAATCCATCTTTTGCTTTATTTCCATCTAAGTCTTTTTCCTTCATTGTTGAGTTTTTCAAGTTTATTTCACCAAAATTTCTTCATGTTTTCTTAACCAAATTGAAAGAAGAGTGTAGTAGTAACCTTAGTTTCTTGAAAAAAAGGGGCTAATAACTGTAATAGCCCATTTTTCGGTACTTCGGAAATAGTGGTTTCGGGGCCACAAGTCTGACGAGTAAGTTCGTAAATATTATTATTTAATATTTATGAGTCAATTATGATTTTTAAAAGGTTTTTGATATGGTAATTTATGCTATTAAAATGATTAATTAAGTTCAAGTGGTAAGACCCTAAAGTCAAGTGGTTATAAAAAATGAGGTATCGGGACCTCGTTTCTATAAAACAAGCCATAAATATTTTTAAATATTTAAAGAGTGTCATTAAATTTGTATTAAAGTTTAGTTAAGAAATTTTAACGTTTCGATAGTTAATTAATTAGAAAGGACTAAATTGTAAAGGATGTAAAATTTGATCACTATTTGATTTAAGTGATTAAATGAATTTATGAATAAAGGTAAAATGACTTAAATGGTAATTAAAAAATTTAAGGAGTTAGTGGACTAAAATGGACATGGATTTGATATTTTATTTAGTTATTAACTAAGGTTAAAATGGTAATTTGATAAATTAATTAAATTAAATAAAACATAATGTAAAGGATGAATGGTTGTCATCTTCTTTTCTCTTTTTTTTCAACCGAATATCCATGGAAGATCTAAGCTAGATTCAACAATGGTGGTTTCCTCATGCATGGTAAGTAATTCTTACCCGTTTTTAGTAATTTTGATGTTTTTAATATCGTTGCAACTAGGTCCAGCTAGCCCGTACCTTTGATTTTGAAACTGTTAAGAATATTGAATTTTTCCATTGTTTAACCTTGTGATTTTAGATTTCAAATGTTGAATTTTAAGTGTTAGTTGGTAATTAAAAATATTTTGTTCAGTGATTTTGATGAATTTAACGATTAAGGATTAAATTGTTGAAATTGTAAAAATACAAGGGCTTGGTGTGAAATTGTTGCAAAAATGGGCTGAAATGGAGGCTATGAATATTTTTATAGTGTGAAATTTCAATAAAAATGGTTAATTTGCATATTTTAGGCTCAAGGACTAAATTGAAAAAAAGTAAAATGTTAGGGGAAATTTCGTAAAAATTTTAAAAATGAATAAATTTCATAAAATAAATTTTTTTACTCTCTAAATTAATAAATTCAAAATTAATAAATTGAATGAAATTATTAATTTAGAACAAGATCGAGTGAAAAATTGAGGAGAATGGAAAATTACCAAAATGTCCCTGTACTTTGACATTTCTGCAATTTAGCCAGGTAAGTTCGTATGAACTATTATCATCTAATGGTTGATTAAATTGAATGTTTAATGTATGATTTTATTGAAGATGAATCAATATATATATGTTATTATATAAATTATCATGTCATGAAATGACGTAAATCCAACGACATATGACGATTATCGAGCCCTATTTGAAGCTTAGGAATTCGTAAAATACAAATGACATGTCATTAGGGTTTACATGTTTCGGGTGCTGGTCTTGAATGTCCTATCAGTGGCTGAGTTTCGACATTTGTTGCATATACTCAACAGCTTGTGGAGTAGCATCGCGTAGCTACGTTCCGACCCACAGCTCGTGTGAGCATACTCATTTCACAAATCGCATGAGCATATATGTACAGGAAAGGATAGACTACAGTTATATGCTTAGCACACTTTGTGTGAGCTATCTCACGTATCCAACGGTATTCTAATCGGTTCAATGGGCATGAATTTACAAGGATATGGTAAGTGTTCTATATGAACCAAGACATGTATGTATGAAAGACTTTGAAATGGTGAGCTACATGGAAAAACATGTTGTGTTATGATGGATGATAAATTCAATTGAATCATGCCCACGTATGAAGGCTATTCATGTTAAATTCATACGAATTTATGTTTAAATGAATTGACATGTGTTGTTGATGTGCTTAGGCTTGTGCCAAGCTTATGAGTGGATTACATCATGCCTAGCCTTAATGAAATACTTTGAAACAGTAAGTGTTCAATGGGTTATACGCTTATGTACATGAAAATGTGGTATAAAGCAAAGTATGTAAATTCTTATGAAATGGTTTATCATGAAGTTGATTCCGAAAGTGCTATGTTTAAATGCACTAACTTGTAATCATGGTTGATGTTATGTAACATCCCGATTTTGGGACTAGTCGGAACAGTGGTTTCGTGACCACAAATCCGATGAGGAAAAAATTATTTTTACTATATTTTTATGGCCTAAAATTTCACGGAATGATTTCGTGAAAATTTCGTTCAAGAATTTTGACGTTTGGGCACTCAATTTAGTCAAAAGGACTAACTTGTAAAAAGTGCAAAAGTTGAGTTCTACATGTTAGAGGTGTCCAATTGTTATGAAATTTTAAATTGGAGGTCTTTATATGGTAATTAGACCATTGGTTAAGTTATGGACAAAAATGGACATGAGATAAGTGAAATAGGAAATTTTTAAGTTAGGGGCATTTTGGTAATTTAGTAATTAAAATGAATTAAAAGGGAAAAAGATGGCAAATTGTGCTCATCTTCTTCATTTGGAAGAAATTAGCAAGGGGGAAGCAATAGTTAGGGTTTTCAAGCTTCCAAGCTCCATAGTAAGTGATCCCAAGCCCCGTTTTTAATGTTCTTTACGTTTTTGAAGCCCTGGTAACTTGATTTAGTTTATTCTAGTAATAATTTAACCTAGGGTTCATATTTGGAAAAATACCCATAGGTGAAATGTGTCTATTTTGATGTTTTATGGTAGAAAATGAAGTCTTAAATTATGTTAAACGATTTGTGCTAAGCGATTTTAAGTGAAAATGAGTAAAATGACATAATCGGTAAAAATACCTAATGTTCATAAGTAAGTGTTATAATGGGAATTTGATGTTACCATAGAAGGGAAAATGTTCAGCATGTTATAAAACATGAGAATATGGGATGAAGTTTAATTTCTGAGCTTTGGGGTAAAAGTGTAAATATGTAAAATTTTAGGGGCAAAATTGTAATTTTTCCAAAGTTAGAGTCGAGGGCTGTTTTGATAAATGTGAGTATTAAATAAACTAAATTTGCTATTATAGATCAAGAAGAACGAAATCCAGAGTTAGACCGAGGAAAGAAAAAGGTTGAAGTCTAAGTTGATAGATTTGGCCATATTTTGTACCGAGGTAAGTTTACGGTAAATAAATGCAATATTTTGAAAATTTTTATTAACGCTGTTATTTTTCAGCAATTATGTATTTATTTCATGAAAATATCTAATGTTGACTTAAGTATGAGATGATAGAGAATCAGTGAGAAAAGCCCCGTTGAAACATTAGGAATGTATAGGATACAAATGTCATGACATTAAAGGAATGAAATCCCATGTAAGACCATGTTTGGGACATGAAATTGGCATCATTGAGATTATGAGAGGTCCCATGTAAGACCATGTCTGGGACATGGCGTTGGCACCGAGATGAGAGGTCCCCCGTAAGACCATGTCTTGGACATGGCATGGGCATCGATATGAGAACTCCCATGTAAGACCATATCTGGGATATGGCATTGGCAGTACAGAAAACATCCCATATAAGACTATGTCTGGGACATAGCTTTGACATGTATTATCAGACAAGAGACCCGAGTATCCTTAGTATTCCAAGTGATTCAACGGGCTAGTAAATAGACCATGTTACATGAAAGTTCAGATAAAAGCATAATAATAAATTCAGATGAGTTATAAGGATTGAGAATATCTCAGTTATCAGTTGAGAAAGAAATTTCATCAAGGGAGGAGTAAGTTATAATCATGAGTTATTTAAGTAAGCAAGTAAGTAAACAAGTAAGTGAATAAGTAAAGAAGCGAGTAAAGATTCTAATGTTTGATGAAATTTATGAGTATGATTATTTATGATAAATGTTGTTATTTATTTACTTGTAAACTTACTAAGCTTTATGCTTACTTTCTTTATTTTTCTTATTTTTATAGTATCGTCAAGTCAGTTCGAGGATCACAAGGACGTCGGAGTTCGTCTCACATTATCTACAGACATCTCGGTATTATGTGATCTCGAAATGTGTAAAGTTATGGCATGTATAGAGACTTAGTCATTTTGAGTGTGTTTATATGATATGGCTAATGGTTAGCTATTAAAATGGCTAAGTAAGAATATGTTTGGTATTATGAATGCCTAGGTGATAGTTTATACCTAGAAATTATGAAAAAGTAAAAATTTGCAATGAAACAGTTTTGGGACATCATAAGTGACGTGACTTTGAAAAATCACCAAGGATAGTATAAAATGAATTAGAGAGTGAATGATATATAGAATTAAATCTTATCAAGTCTATTTTCATAGAAAAATAACGGTGTGGTAAAGGAATTTTATATTCTGAGATATTTGAATTTTGGTTAGACAGGGTCAGAATGGTTTTTGGAGTCCCCTGTTCTAACTTTAGAAAATCATTAAAAATTGTAAAAAAATAATTATGAGTTATAATTTATATGTCTAGATTCCTTAGTGAGTATATTTTCTGTAAAAACAAGTTAGAACACCATATGAAAATCATACTATGAGAATTGATTTTTAGTGAATCAAGGTTAGAATCGTCAGGCAGTGAAACAGGGGAGACTTTAATGAATAAACTGTACTAATTGACTAAACCAAAAATTCTAAAAATTTTATGGTAAGATAATATATGAGTCTAGTTTTAGGGAAAATTGACGGATCTAAATTTTGAGTTTCGTAACTTGAGTTATAGTTAAATTAGTGACTGCTGCGTAGGTGCACAACATTATGGTGAACAGTGAAATAAATTTTAAAAGCAAATTTTTATGCCCCGAACTAATAAGTTAAGTCAAGTAACGCCCCATGCTCAACTCCGATAACAGTCTCGGGTAAGGTGTGTTACATGTTATGCTTATATCCTGTGTGTTATGCATATGAAACCAGTGAGGAAAGGCAATGAAATGGTAAATTCATAGTTGAAATGAAATATAATGAAAGGGGAATAATGAGTTGAAAGATGTACTTATTTGTGAGAAATTTATGTATGCTATGGATGAATGTACCTATGTCATGGAATAATACACTAAGTCGGGAATTGATAATGTCGTTTAGGCTTATGATAAGCATTGGAAATGGAATGGAAAGAAAGTAATTGAAATGTGTATAATCTTATAGAAAGGTTGATGATTATACATTACATCCCATAAATCCTATCATGTTATTAATGATAAATAAATGTGACTTTAATGAACTTACTCATTTGTGAGTTGATGATCATATAGATTTATGAATCTTATGGCATTGGCATTGGCATAGGTCTATGTTTATTCTTTAAAATTTATTATTAAAATAGAATATTATGCTTAAAGTTTATACGAGCTTATTAAGCATTCATTGCTTACATAGTTATTTTCCTTTACTTTACAGATTATCAGAAGCTCGATCGGGTTAGAAGCTAATCGGAGATCCATCACACTATCCATCAATTTTATCGGTAGATTTGAATGCTTTGGTCGTGGTTATAATGGCATGTAAAAGTGGACTTATGTCAAATGTTTAATTAATGAATTTGGCATGGAATGTTGCTTTGAATTTGTGAAACTTATGTCTTTTTGATGCCTTGATGGTTGGTGTGCTTTTGGCACTTTGATGCATAATGGTTGGTGTTTTTAATATCAAATTGTTGTATGGTTTGTGACCAAAGTGGTAAGTGTTGGCATGGTTGCAAAGTGATCATTTAGGGCATGTTTTGATATGGAATTTAATCAAGTATGTTCGGTTGAATTATGAACATTTGGACATTAGTTTGGTATATATATATGTGTTGGTTGTTGGAACCATTTGGAAATAGCTAGATTGGTAACATTTAAATGGTTTTGATGCATTTGAGAAGTGGTCCAAATGGTAAGGTCATTTTGGTATGTTTTGATATGGAAACAAGTTAATGGATAAATGGTTAAATATGCAATGTTTAGGTATGTTTAATGTATGTGTTTGAGGTGCCTTTATGGCATATTGGTTGAATGGAATTTTGGTCATTTGAAATTGGTCATTTTATGCATGTTTGAACATGTTTTAATACCTTGGTCATATGTGCAAATGGCTTGTAAGGATGTGCTTGAATTGGGTGAATGAAATGGCCTGAATTTGGCCTATTTCTTGTCCACACGACCTAACACACGGGCGTGTGTCTTAGTCATGTGTGACACACAGCCATGCTACACAGCCATGTGTCCCCTGTAGGTTTTAAAGGTTGCATTTCGAGAGTTACACGGCTTGGCACATGGGTGTGTGGCTTGGCCGTGTGATCCAAGTCAGAGAGTTATACGGGTAATGGCACGGGTTGAGGCACGACCGTGTGTCCCTACTTCAAATGTCCGCACGGCCTGAGACATGGGCATGTGTCTCAGCCGTGTGAGTTTACACGGCCTGGCCACACAACCGTGTGACACCTGCAATGTGAATTATTCTATCTTTTTCCATGAAATTCCATATGTTTTCGATTTAGTCCCAAATCATTTCTAATGTGATTTTAAGGCCTCGAGGGCCCAAATAAGGGACACTATGCATGTGTTTGAATAGAATATGATGTGTTTTATATAATGATTGTAATTGAATATTTTAAGTTAAAATTTTTTTTGGTAATGCTCCGTCACCCTATTCCGGTGACGGATATGGGTTAGGGGTGTTACAATAACTATTTAAAAAGAAAGAGAAAAGTTAAGGTTAATTGCGACATCAAGATATCAAGGTAAGAGATGGAAAAATCTTTATGATGTTCATATTTTTTTTTACTTTTTGAGCATAATATATTATTTGAGCATTATTTTAACAAGTAAATGTTATGTATTGGTTATGGAAATGAAGAAAAAGAGAAGAAATAAGAGGACCAAATTATAGAAAAAGGAAAAGGTGTAGCCAATAAGTGAAGAAGTAAGAAGAATCATCAAACAAGACTTGGTTGTAAGTACTACAAGGATTTAATTTCATTTTTAGATATTTATATTATAAATTACTAATTAAATGTTTAAATCTTAGTTTATGTGTAGTAGTAATGTAAAGGAGTAAATTATAAAATGGTAACTATGGTATGAAAATGTGAATGAGAATAAAGTGATAAAGTAAATTATGTGTATTGAGATTATTGTGTGTGTGGTAAAGTTTTTAAAATAAATAGAAGTTATATGTGAAAATTATAAGATCAAGGACTAAATTGAAAATTTTCATAATTGATACTGAGCCCAAGTAGATGGATATGAATTATTAGGATATTGATGGAATGCCATTAAGGACTATATTGGATGCTTATTGTTTATCCGCTTCGATGGTGTTCAGTTATTCGCTCTGGCGATGTTCAGTTCCTTTCTATGTCTTAATTGTTCTAATCGATCAACTTTTGGCCATTTAAGTAAATCTTAAATTAGTAAGTGCAATTTATTCAAATAAGATTACCATTATGGATATTTATGTATGAATACTTACATTATTATATGTATTTTTCCAATTAAATTCTTGTATTACTTACTAAGCTATTTTAGCTTAACACGTTTTCTTTTAATGCGTAGGTTGAGATCAAAAGGGAAGTTAGAAGTGGTCTGAGACCTGCTCATCCCATCACATCTCCAAGCTTGATTAAGAGTATGATTTTGTATTTTGGTGATAGTATGGAATGTACATAAGCCTAACATATAGATTTTAGTACAAGGGACTAAATTGTTAATTGTGTGAACTTTGTTTAAATTGAATTTATATAAAATTATGGTATGTTTAAAGTTTGATTCCACAGGTTTGATGTTTATAAAATGAATGTGTTATGAATTGTGGATAAATGGGGCTATGTTGGAATGCTTTGAATTGCTGAATAATGTTGTAAATTTGTTGGATTGTTTTGAAAACTTTGCAGGGATTTTAGCAAAATTTCAAAGCATTTTTGACATTTTTAACTTAAGGTATCGATACCAAGGGGTACGATGTTGATACTTGGGCTTTGAAAATCACTTTTTTCGAAATAGAATGCAATTCTGGTATTGATATCACATTTGGTATTGAAATTGAAGGCAAGGTATCGATACTTAAGCCTAAGGTATCAACACCTTTATCAAAAATTTGAAATTGTGGAGTTCTAGATGTCGGTTTTGTTATCGATATGAATTAGGGATATAGATACCTTATGATTTAGTATCGATACTTACCCCTTGCTTTGAATAAAAATCTTATTTTATTTACTGACAAATGCAATCGGTTAATCGGTAAAGCTTCCAAACATCTGTAATGATAGTAACAAGTTCTAAATTTTAAAATTTAGTTGAAAAATGCCCAATTTATCTAGTGTTTAGCCAAGAGTGCTTTGGCATCAAATAGCCTTATATCAGGTCCTGTAGGTCGGATCAGATATAGGGGTGTTACATCGTACCTGTGTTTTCGGATAAGCGGATCCTTGATGTTTTTTGGCTTTCAACCAAACGATCTTCTCTGCTATTCTCATACATAAATTGCTTCGAGTGTGGGCTCGAGCCAATTGAATCAAAACACAGAACTAGAAATAATTTTCTTTTCTTTTGGGGCGAAAACAAAAATTCTCTCTTCAAAATAGAAACCGTTAGAATTGTTATTCTTGAAAAATATATTTAATAGTTGAGAATAAATTCTCACTATTTTTTGGTAGAGTAACAATGTCTTAAAGTTGTGTTAATAGCCGTACTGGTGCCATCTATTTATAGGAAGAGAAAGTAGAACCCTTGTTGAATTGTAGAGGTTTATTTCAAAAAGAAAAACAACTTCTTAGTCCAACTAGGAGAGGAAGAGGGGCTAATAAGGTGTGCTTCCCCTCATATGTATTATGATGAGGATTTGGGCCTCTCATTGTATTGTGCCTAATTATATATGCTTTATGGACTTTTAACCCATCAATTTATAATTTAATCCAACTCAATACAAATTTTTTCTATTTTCTAAAATAAAAATTAATATTCCAATTAAATCATTTTCTCATGTCAATTTTAACCTTTGTAAAATTATGATGATTTTACCCTAGTAAATTTTCTAAAAAAATATATTTAGTATTTCACAATTCAACTTGTTCACTATGACCGAATGATTTATTTTCATTTTCGGGCTTTAAAATAGCAAAGAAACATAAACTCATTCTCTCGATCATTTTTAACTAATTCATTTACATTTGCAAATGAATCATTTCTCATTTTCATTTCCATTTTGAGAAAACCACATTCATTCCCAAATGATTCCATCCATTTCGAATAAAACCATAACCATTTTTGAATGTTTTCCATTTCTCTATTTCTGTTAATTTTGTTTATTTTGATTCAAACACACAATTCATTTCTGGTTTCATCGAGCTAGCGGAGGGACCGAATGGACATATGTAATTAGGGCTCATATGATATATAATTAAGTTTCGACTTTTCGCCTATTAATTATAAACTCATTTAGTCACGAAGTCATTCCACTATAGTATTGTGACTGAGTTCTTTCTAACGACATGCCATTACGAAATCAACTACTTAGTGCTCATCCAATGACCTTGTCTTAAGTGTGTTACCTTCATAGGATATCATTGATTGCTTTAGGATAATATCCGTTCTCCCCATATGATTCTATTTTATCTCATGGTAAGCATTACATCTTCCTTCATGAAAAGTTAATCACTATCAAATAGTGATCAAGTCATCAATCACAAAGACGGACGACCCGTGGCCACATTTTCTTTTCATCAACCATGTAATGCCATGAGAGGATATCATTTATCCATGTTTTGGGCTATAAATTCCACTATTGTGAATGTCACTACTGTAACAGCTCATTTTCAATGGTGCCGGAAATAGTGGTTTTGAGAACACAATTTTGACAAGTGAGTTATTATTTTAATGTTTATATAAAGTCTATGGAATTATATTATGTAACACCCCAAACCCGGCCTAGACGTTATGGTCGAATCTGGCGTGTCACATTGAAGTGTCTTTTGAAAATTGGACTTGTTGGTAAAAATTCATTTCCAATTTAAAAACCTCTTTGTTAGTGTTTAGCAAAACATCTAGCCAAAACGATTGCTTTGTTGTTTGCTTTTGTTATAATAAGTTGATCTAAAAATCGCGAAAGCTTTTGAAACTCTATTGTTTAAATTTTGTGTCTTTGAAAATAGTAATTATTTTGAAAGTTCGTCCTCTCCTAAACTAGCAGTTTAAAATAAGTAAGTAAAAGCCCAATTAAAAATTTAAACAAACTTAAAGGCCTTATTACATAGACAAAACCCAACATAAACTTTAAACTTAAATAAAAGCAAGTGTAACACAACTGCAGTTGTGTGGCCACCTCTGAGTCCTTCGCAGCACCAAATCACCTAAGGCTGAGGATTACCTGTACAGTTAAAAGGAAAAAGTGAGTTTACAAAAACTCAGTGTGTAATCCCCTATCAGTCAAACAGTATACAACATGCAGTAATAGTCTGGGCTTGAGCCATATTTAGTAATTATACAGTGTGGGCCTTAGCCCAATACAGTAATAGTGTGGGCCTTAGCCCAGTATAGTAATAGTACAGTGCAATAATGCAACCCATCCCAATCCAACCAATACACCACTCCGTACCACCAACACACCATGTGGGAAGAAAATCGACCCACCCAGCCAACACACCAATATCGCAGCAAAGTTGGCAGTAACAGTATCGCAACAAAGCTGCCAGTAACAGTATACGTCCTCCATAACAGTATCCCAACCCCATGCAGTATGTCATGTCATAAATCATGCATATCATAGAGCAAATCAGTTATACATAACATAGGGCCATATCAATCATTTCATCTCCTAGGGTATAACAGTTATTTTACCCTATGGGGGTATTTCGGTCATCTTACCCTATAGGGGTATTTCGGTCATCTTACCCTATAGGGGTATTTCAGTCATTTTACCCTATGGGGGTATCTTAGTCAGTTTACCCTATGGGGGTATCTCGATCATTTTACCTTAATTTTGGTCATTTTACCCTATAGGGGTATTTTGGTCATTTATTGACCTCTCGAAAGGTCCGCAGTCGCCTCGAATGACTCAGATAACCTAAATGGTCAAAATAGTGTAAATGGGCCCATGTGGGCCCACACGTTTGTGCGGCCCGTTCAGCCTAGAATTCGCCACGACTAAGGGATCTATAACGCTCAGTCTAGTATTTGCCACAAGTCGTGGATTTCATCCGTGTGGGGCCTACGAGCCCATTGAGCCCACACGGCCCATTTCGGCCCAACGTGGCCCATTACGGCCTAAGCCCATGAAAATGCTCATGGAGGCCTTTACATTCTATTTCCCATGTTTCGCGGGTTAGGCTTACCACACGAGCGATCGCACGCCTGTGTGCTTTCAAACACCGTATTTTCGGCTTTTTAGCGTTTTACGATTGCAATAGGGTGTTTACACACTTGTTTACGAGAAGAGTGCAAATATCTATGTACCCCAACCTAGATTCAATCAAGACCCAAAGTTTGTCCTTTAATCATTAGGGTAAAACACCCTCTTATTGACATTAAATCCAAAACACCATCCTTACCTTGCTTGAAAGAGGGCGACTTTACGCCTCCAAGACCGCCAACCAAAAGTGGTCACACACTTATCGATTATCTACACCACAAACAATGATCTCAAACTAAGTTAGGCCATATAAGTGGCCTCAAACTGTGAACGATATCCTAAAAGAACATAGTCAGCATATGGCCTAAACCCCAAAAGTGAGGTAGCATAATACCTTGTTTGAACGTTGAGGACAAGGGTTGCGACTACTTCAAACCACATACAATCCACCACTCTTCAAAGGAAACCTTAAAACCGCAACGAGTAACACATTAAAAGGAACAAATCAACAATCGATAATTAAAGAATAAAAAGAAAAGTATTCGGTTTTAAGAAGAAGAGAACAGGTTTAATCAAAAGTGAAGAGTATAAAAACTTTACCGATAGTCAGAAACACTTGCAGCATTGGAAACAGTAAGAAGTAGCAGAGAAAAGCTTGGCACAGAGAATGATACAATCAAAAGGGAATATTCGGCTAGATGATAAAAGGAAGAAAAAGGGATGGAGAATCAAAAACCAATAAACGAAAGAAAGAAAGAAAGAATTCGGCAGAGGAGGAAACCCAAAATACTATTCGGCCAAAACAAAGAAAAATATAAAAGATAAAAGGGAAGAGCAGCAAAAGAAAACTTGAGAGGTATAACAAGTCTTAGAAAAATTCGGCACTAAAAGCAAAAAGTGATAAGATTGCTGACCAAAATCGAAGCAGACAGAGAGAAAACAACCCCCAAAAACCTCAAAACCGATTATCCTAGTGCCTAATGACCAAATTCGGCACACACACTCCTCAACACCCCATTTCCATGATTTTCTCCTAAAATCTCTCCCTTTATCCCTTCTTGAATCACTCCACCGATTTCTCTTCAACTCCCCCAACAACTCTATTCCGATTCCATTCAAACTCCCCTTAGCCGTGTTTCAGTCTAACTCCACTACCTACACAGCTCAAGCAGCAAAATAAATACTCCATTGCACAACCCAGGACTTGAACCTCAGACCTCCCAGTTACACAACACGTCACATTGCCACTAGACCACAAGCTATTTTTATGTCATAAAACAAGCACTATTATTTATAAGGCATATATGCCAATGTCCACATTCATTTAAGAGCAAAACTAAAAATTCTGCAGAAGCCAAGACTTGAACCCAGGCTCCTCAAACACTCCCATACACACCCAAATCACTTAGCCATTAAAGCAAACAAGCAATCAGTGTCAAATCATGCAAAATTTAAAGACTTAGATTTCTAAGGCGTTACGTATTAGGTTCATATTAAAGTTTCTTTAAGAAATTTCAAAGTTTAAATGGTTAATTAGGTAAAAAGGACTAAATTGAAAAAGGTGAAAAAGATGATTCTAGTAAATAAATGGTTTCAATGGATTTAAAATTATAAATTGAAGGATGTAGTTTGTAAATATACCTTATTTTATGCTAGTGGATGTGCATGGATAGGTTTTATTGTAAATAAAGTGAATTTTAAAGGATAATATAGTAATTTAATAATTAACACTAAAGTAAACTAAACAAATGCTATCATCTTCTCCATTTCTTCATTGTTTGGCTGAATCCACCATTTTTGAAGGGAGGAGCATTTGACTATTCCTTTTGCTTTGCATGGTAGGATTTTGTGTCATGTTTTTAATGATTTTTATGTTTTTAAGCTCATTTTAGCTTAGTCTAGCTAACCCGGGGGTTAATTTGCAAAACTGTTAAAGGTTGAGGGATTTCCCATGGTTGTTCCTGAATAAATTTTGAAGTTATTTGATAGATTATTAATCTTGGTTGTTAAACAAACTTGTTTTTTAAGTGATTTTTGATGAATTTTGAAATAGGGATTAAATTGTTGAAAGTGTAAGTCCATGGGTTTTATTGTGAATTGTTGGTAATTATGGGTTGTTCCAAGGTCCCTTGTAGCATTGGTTAATATGTATTTAGGTTAAAATGATTAATATTCAAGTTATGAGCTTAAGAACTAAATTGTGAAAAGTTAAAATATTAGGGGTAATTTCATAATTTTAGATAAATATAAATTATTGATTGAATTGAATACTTGAAGTACCTAATTGAATGAAATTATCTATTTAGATCAAGATAAACAACAACTAGATTTAAATTGAGGAAAGGCGAAAGCTTCGGATTAGTTTCAAATTCTACTTTTACGACTATAATGATCAAGGTAAGTTCGTATGAAGTGTAATCGTATTAATGATAGCTAAATTGATTATATGTTATATTGTGTTAATATAAACGGACTTGAAAATACATATATATATCGATGCTTTGAGTAATTGACGGATAAATAGTCCTATTTGAACCTTAAGGATTCTTAGGATACGAATGACATGTCATTAGGGATTTCATGTATCAGGTGCTGGTCTTGAATGTCCTACTGATGGCTAAGGTCCTGCATTTGTTGTGGATTCTCCACAGCTCGTATGAGTAGCATCATGTAGCTAACATTTTGACCTAGAACTCATGTGAGTAGACTCATTTCACAACTCGTGTGAGCACTATTGAAAAGGAAATGTAACAGTTATATGGAAAGGCACACTATGTGTGAGCATTCTCGAGTACTAATGTGATTCTAGATGGTTTAACAGGTAAGTAAAGGAAATGAAATGATATGTATACAATCAAAATGGTTCATGATCTTATGAAAAGGTTGATGAATATATGAAATCTACTTATGATATGATTGAACTCAAATGTATCATGTATGAACTTACTAACTTGTGAGTTTTATGGTGCTTTTATAGGATTTTACTAAGCTTATTGCCTTGGTAATGATATTATTCTTATTCTATAAATTGTGCTAAAAAGATGTTAAGTTATGTTTGAGTTTATACGAGCTTACTAAGAACTAGTTGCTTACATAGTTACTTTCCTTTGTTTCGTAGATTATTAGAAGCTTGATCAGTTGGAGGCTTGTCAGAGATCTATCACACTATCTAGCAACCATTTCAATTGTTTTTTAGTATTTTGGCTAATGTTATAAATGACATGTATAGGACCTTTTTGTAATGGTTGTTCTTGAATATGTAATGGTCAGTTTGGTATGTATATGTTTTTGAAGTTTGTGTTTTATTTGATAGACTTTTAATGCCTTGACATGTTTAAGTCATTTTGGCCACTTTTAGGTACTTGACATATTTGATCCTTGTTGGTATGCTTGTGATGATATGTAAATGGTTATATGTGATTTTATTTGGTAGTTAAAGGAACTAGGTTTTATGCTTGAAATGTGGCTATATTGCTTTGATTTGATTAATGATGTTTTGGTCTAAATGTGGTGCCTTCGAATGACATATTGATTAGATTAAATAGGATGTTTGAAATGGTATGTTTAGATGTGTTTGAATGATGCTTAGGTCTATTGAATGTGTGCATGAATGGAGTGGTTGAATAGGCATGTTTTGGCCTTGAAATGGTTTGATTTTAAGGTTAACTCGGGAAACCCTAAACCTATCTACACCTGCTATCACACAGTCGAGTGACATATAACTTGACTAAAGGGCCATGTGTCACTTATTAGTTTTTAGTGTATCAAGTCAGTGTGTTACACGACCTAGCACATGGCCTAGGACGCTGTCGTATGTTACAAGTCAGAGAGTTACATGGTCTGGCACACGGCCTGCGACACGATCATTTGACCCAACTTAGTGAGTTACATGGGTTGAGACACGGGTTATGACATGGCCATGTGTCCCTTTATTCGATTGTTACACGGCCTAGGCTATGTCACATGTCCCTTTATTCTATTGAGATGTTTTAGTGTTAAATGTTGTTTTGATTGTTTGGTAATGATCCGTAACCCTAATTCAGCAACGAAGATGGGTCAGGGGTGTTAAAACTACATACTAATAAAGTCATATAGTAGAACTATTAATTTAATTCATGAATAATTTTATTAACCAAGCTATTCGAAAAAAATTACAAGTGTACTTAGATGAAAATACTACACTGAAGGCATTAGATCCAACAGTCCACTTTCTCTAATGAAATAGATGAGTCATGTTTCGCATTATTGTGCCCTCCATATGTTTCTGAAAGAGCTTTCTAGGTAATAGAGTCTTGGCAAAACAAATCCCTAGGGTTTTTCCTCAGATGCGATCTTTGACTACATCCACTATTCCGTCAAACACTTTAGTCTCCCTTATGATGCTTTGTATCAATGTGTTTTGTTCTTATGTGGTTTCTTTGAGTTTAACTATACCCACATTGTTACAATGTCATACCTTTTTAATACCTGATATTCAACCCTCCATAGTGAAGTTAGTAGTGCAACCTCATTCACATTTATTCACATTATGGGCTCGCTGTCTAAGACAAAAAACAAAGTCTGATGTCAATTTCCTCGAATCCCAACACGTTTGGAAGTTAGAATCAATATATCCGGTAGGAGTAAGATCTCCTCCGAAATACACAAGCATATAATCCCTCGCATTTCTTAAATGCTTGAGTATATTCTTAACTGCTTGGTAGTGTCCTAGTCTTGGATTTGCCTAATATTGACTTACCAACCCCACTACAAAACAAATATCTAGGCATGTGCATAACATAACATATATGAAGTTCTTAATGTTAAAACATAAGGAACATTTCTCATGTTCTCTCTTTCTTCCACTATCTTAGGAAAATCCTCTAAAAAGAGATGAAATAAGGTAAAAGGGGTTGATTTCTCTTATTCAAATTGGTTGTTACATAACACTCCAATATCTTGTTTATGTATGAAGCCTGAGACAGTTCTATCACTTTGTTCATTCGATCCCTTAGTATTCAAATGCATAGAACAAAATTAGCTTCTCCCAAGTCCTTCATGCTAAACTGTTGGGTTAACCACATTAAGCGGTGACGATGTCCTTACATCATTCCCAATGAGTAGAATGTCATCGACATATAGAACAAGAAAGGCCACGTTTCCATCCCTGAACGTTTGTAAACACAAGGTTCATATATATTTTGCTTAAATCCAAAAGTCTTGACCACTTGATCAAATCTTTAATTCCATGAGCAGGATTCTTGCTTTAGTCCATATATGGATCTAAGCAGTTTGCAAACTTTATGCTCGTTTCCTTTTGCTATATATCCGGTGGGTAGTATAATATATATGCTCTCTTTAAGATAGTCATTCAAAAACGTTTTCTTGACATTCATATGCTAGATCTCATAATGGAGACTTACTTCAATGGATAACAATGTGTAGATTGACTTGAGCATGACAACCGAAGAGAAAATTTCTTCGTAATCAATACCTTCTTTCTAAGTATAACCTTTTGCTACAAGTCTGACCTTATAGGTTTCCAATTTTCCATCTACGTTTCTTTTCCTCTTATAGCTCCACTTAGACCCTATGGGTTTTATCCTAATCGATAAGTATATAAGTCCCACACTGAGTTGACATTCATAGAATCCGTCTCATCTTTCATAGTAATTTCCCAGAGCTTGGAATTAGCACTATGCATTACTTCGTCATACATTAGTGGGTCATCATCTTCTTGTTCGGCAGGCTCAGTGTTAAAAACAATTCTACTAGATTGGAAGAACTCAGGCCTACGAGAGACCCTCCCACTACGACTAAGCACCCTATGCTGTTGGTCTTTCTTGGAACTGTTTTCGTAGGGTTTTGTATATTTTGTAAAAGTTCCTTGAGTACCTCTTTGCTTTGAGGTTTGAAGTCATTTATGTAATTTTATTCAAGGAAAGTAGCATGAGTTGACACTATTATAGTTTGCTCTTCTGGGTTATAAAACAAACCACCTTTTGTTCCCTTTAGATATACTACAAACATGCACAATTCTGTCTGTGAGTTCAACTTCCTCACATTTTTATCCAATACGTAGGTGGGGCATCCCAAAATCCTTAAATGGTTTAGACTTGGCTTCCTACCATGCCATAATTCATATAGATTTTTCAATGCTGCATTAGTTGACACTTCATTCAGAATATAGCAAGTCGTTTGTACCACATATCCCCAAAAAGAGATTGACAGCTTCAAATAACTTTTAACATCAAACAAACCATGTCCATCATGGTTCGGTTCATTCTCTTTGTCATGCCATTCTGTTGTAGAGTGCCTAGCACGGTCAATTGGGGTAGAATCCCATTCTCTATGAAGTACCCTAAGAACTTATCTAATAAATATTTTTCACATCGATCAAACTAAAGTGTCTTTAAGGGTAAACCTAGTTATTTCTCCACTTTCACACGAAACTTTTTGAATTTATCAAAGGTTTCACTCTTTCAGGTACACATATCCATATCTGGAATAGTAATCAATAAAGGTTACATAATATTCATAACCACCTCTTGCACTGACGCTTATGGGGCCACACACATTAGTGTGCACAAGTTCCAGGGGCTTCACATCCTTCGTTCCTTTTGCATTAAAAGATCTGTTGGTCATCTTATCTTCCAGGCAAGATTTAGATTGTGGAAGATCAATTTCATTAACCGAACTTAAGATGCCATCTTTCACAAGTCTAATGATTATTTATTGGTTAATATGACCAAGTCTGAAATGTCAAAGGTACAACTCATTAGAGTGAGAAGTTTTAGTTTGTTATTCGATAATTGTAAGACACCAAACCCAATCTTTTAGGAGGATCTGAATCTGACGTGTCATTACTCAGAAATCATTATCTTAAACTGTTTTGGGTGTAAACATTAGAAAACCATAGTATTTGAAATAAAGCTTTAATAAAATATGGAAAATGAAGTATAAGCCAAATGATGTATAGAATTTCAGTAATATATTTTATCGCCCCAGAATAGAAACACTTTTAAATCATTACAAAAATTTTAATGAAACTTCATTGAATCATAATTCTTTAACATGAGTCTTAATTACAATTTCTTTCCAAAAAAAAATTAGACATTACTCCTATTGTAACACCCCTGACCCGTATTTGTTGCCGAAATAGGATTACATAGCATTACCATACAAACAAAACATTTATACGTTCATTTTATTCATCAATGCAAACATAATCCAAATACGTTCAATCACATACATAACGTCACTTAATCGAGCCCTCGAGACCTTAGAAATAGCTTAGAAATAATTCGGGACCAAATTGTAATCAATCAGAAAGTACAAGAAAAAGTTAGAAAAATTGGACTGCAGGGGTCACACGGCCGTGTGCCTCACACGCTCGTGTCTCAGGCCGTGTAACAATCTATAAATAGGGACACACAGTTGTGTCCCATCCCGTGTCCTCACCTGTGTAACTCTTTGAGTTGGGTCACACGGCCAAGACACACGCTCGTATGCTAGGCCGTGTAACTCTCGAAGTAGCCCCACACGCCCGTATGCCAGGACGTGTAACTACCTGACTTGTGTGCAATAAAACCTATAGGGGACACACGACCATGTCACCAGGCCATGTGTCACACACGGCTGAGTCACACGCCTGTGTCTCAGGCCGTGTGGACATGAATTTGCCCAATTTCAAGCCATTTTCAACACCAATGCATGCATATGCCTAGAGACATTTTGTACATACAAACAAGGCATCCAAATATGAAAAACCCTACATAAAATGACCAATTCAATAGGTCAAGATCATTCAACCAATATGCCATACAAGGCATCTCAAATGCAAATATTCAATATTACCTAAACATGCAAATAAATTTCACTTCTCATTCATCAATCACATTAAACTCAATACCATCTTCAACATACCAAAAGTTGACCATATTTCAACCAAATCAACAGTTACCATTTTGGTCATTCAAACATGCATCAAACATTACAAAGTTAACTTGTACATACCATTATAAACTATTTTGCATACAAGATATCAAAATACACCTACATTTAAGTACTATATACACCTACATCAAACACCATTATAAACATCCTAATTACGTTTCAATCTCAAATTCAACTACATAAGTTTATACATGCCACTACCCTAGGAGAAACAAGAACTACCAAAGTCATTGGATAGTGTGAGCTGAGGATTTGATCCGTCCTAAGTGTCAGCAACAACGATCTACAAAATCAACCAAAAATATGAATAAGCTTATAAAGCTTAGTAAGAACGTAGCATACCATAATCTAACGTTAAATTGAATATGATTCACATTTCATTGAGTTCAGAATTTTTGAAGTCTAATCAGGGGCACGTGTGTGTAATTCAAGGGTATCGAAGTACAAACAGGGGCACGTATGTGCAATTCAGGGTATCGAAGTACAAATAGGGGAACATATGTGCAATTCATCATTTTTCTTCTAAAAACGAAATAATTAATTTATTATAATGCAAATACACAAAATTGAAATTCATTAATATTAAAACACTATGAACTTACCTTGACAATTAAAGCGTAAAAACAGAATCAACTAATCTGAGGCTTTAGCTTTTCCCCGATCTAAATCTATTCTTGGTCTATCTTGATCTAAATATATAAATTTAATTCATTTAATAACCCTAGCATTCAATTTAGTCCACATTTCATATTTTTACAAAATTACTATTTTGCCCTAAACCCTAAACCTAACCAAAATCACTAGGGACCTATATCAACTCATGTAATTCACCATTTCATGAATTTAACTTGAACTTTTACTATTTTTACAAATAAGTCCTTAAATGATATTTTCATCAAAAGGAATTTTCATTTTAATGATATTTAACTTGTTTATTTATCAACAAAGACTCATAATCTACCATAGAAAATCAAGAATCATGCAAAAAAATCATACAAAAACCCTATATCTTTAATAGTTTTGCAAATTATTCCCCAAGCTAGCTAGATTAAGCTACAATGATCCTAAAAACATAAAAATCATTAAAAATAGAATAAAAAATCACTTACATGCACAACCCAAGCTTGCCAAAACAAGAAACCCTAAGAAATACTATTTCTCCTTCAAATTTTGATGGTTTTAGCATTTGGGAAAGATGAACACATTTTGTTTTATTTAATTTTTAACTTATTTACTCATTTACACGTTTAACCTTTAAAATCATTCAAAATTTCTTTAATACCTTATCCATGAATGTCCAATAACCCTTTAATTGATATATTTACCATCCATGTACCTTAGATTAAAATTCCATAGCTATTTGACACCTTTAACAAACAAAACTCTACTTTTGCACCTTTTTCGATTTAGTTTTTTTTACGTAATTAAGCATGCAAATGGTAAAATTTCTTAATGAAATTTTAATACGACCTTACTAACGTCCTATAGAAATTAAAATAACAATAAAATAATAATTTGAGTGATTAAATGACTTATTGAATAAAGGAAAAGAGACTTAAATGGTAATTAAACCATTTTAGGAGTTAGTGGAAGGTTTTGGGTAATTAAAAGCTTGAAAATTGGTTGAATTTTAAATGGAAAAAATTGTAATTTTATAATTAAACGTTAATTAAATAGAAGAAAAGCCATTATCACCATTTTGATGTGTTCTTCAGCGATTGTAAGGAAGAAAAGGGAGCCATTTTAGACCTAGGAATTTTAGCATGTTCAAAAGCTTAATTGGTATGTCATTTTAGTGCCGTTTCTTTTAATTTTTTTATGTTTTTCAGATCGTTCCAACTAGGTCTAGCTAGCCCGTACCTTCGATTTTGAAACTGTTAAAGATGTTGAATGTTTCCATTGATGAATCTAGTGAATTTTTTATGTTAAATTATGAATTTGAAATTTTGGTTGTTATTTAAAAGTATTTTGTTAAGGGATTTTTGATGAATTTTCTGATTAGGGACTAAATTGTTAAAATAGTAAAAATACAAGGGTTTGTTGTGAAATTATTTAAAAAATGGGCTATACTGATGGCCATGAATATTTTACTAGCATGGATTTGCATTAAAAATGGTTAATTTGCATGTTTTAGGCTCAGGGACTAAATTGAATAAAAGTAAAACATTAGGGTAAATTTAGTAAAATGTAAAAATGAATAAATTGCATAAAATGAATTATTTTATTTTCTAAATTAATAAATTTACTAAAATTATTAAGTTAGATCAAGATCGAGTGGAAAATCGAGGAGAATGTAAAATTACCAAAAAGTCCCTATACTTTGATATTTCTGCAATTTAGTCAGGTAAGTTCGTATACGATTATTATTAATTTTATTGAATATTTTTGATAGTATTTCATTATTGATTAAAACTTAAATGTCATTTTGCTATGTTTTAAGAAATAGAAAAGTGGTGATATTCGGGCTTTGTGTTTAGCAGGCTTTGTGTCGATGATATTCGGGCTCCGTCCCTAGCAGGCTTTGTGCCAGTGATATTCATGCTCTGTGCCTACCAGGCTTTTGTCAGTGTATTATATCAAGCTTTGTGCTTAGCAGGCTTCGTGCCGATGTGTTATATCAGGCTTTGAGCCTAGTAGTCTTTGTGTCAATTCATTGTAACATGTAAGTTGTACTGAAAATATTATTTTCATTATTCGATGTTATTTTATTTGATTCAACGGTTATGAAAAGGAAGGGATCCGTAAGTATTCAAAGGACTTATATCATGAATCTATGAAAAGGAATAAAAGGTAATGTTCAATGAAAGTATGTTTATGTTCATGAAATTGATGATTACAAGTGATGTTATTCATGTACATGATTTACCTTATGATATTTCGAGTGAATTATGAGTAAATGCACTAACTTGTGTATTGATGATGATATATTTATGCTTATGTCTTGTGTTATTTAAATGATAACAATAAGTTCATAATTGAGATGTAATGTGATAATGTAAATGCATTGATGAGTTAAAGGGTTTACTTATATGTGAGAAATTTACTTAAGTTATGGATGAATTTATGTAGGTTGTGGATAAATACACTAATTTGTGAGTTGATTATGGTTTGATAAATCTTACGGCATTAGTATAGGTTTATGTTTACATTATAAAGTTCATTATGGAATTGGAATGTTATGTTTAAAATTTATACGAGCTTACTAAGCATTTATTGCTTACATTTTTTTTTACTTTTCAGATTATTGGAAGCTCAATCGAGTTGAAAGCTAGTCGGAGATCCATCACACTATCCATCGAATTTATCGGTCAATTTTGACGTCTTGGTCAAGGTTATAATGGCATGTATAGGTGGAATTGTGGTATATGTTAGTTTGATGAGTTTGGCATGTATATATATCATTTGGAATTGGTTAGATTGGTGTCATTAATATGGTTTTGATGCTTAAATGGTTGGTGTTGGAATGGTCAAGTGAAAGTATACTTTGAATGACCAATTTAGTATGTTTGGTTGTGTTTTGGAGTATGTGACTTATGCTATGTTTTGGCATGGAGACAAAATACATGATAAATGGTAAATGTGCACATATTTAGATTGATTTGATAATTATGTTTAGGATGCCTTTTGGCATATTGGTTGTATTGATAAATGACGTATTGTTTTGCATGTGTGAGCATGTTTAGGGTGAAAGAAATGGCTTGAAAATGGCCTCTTTCTCATCCACACGGTCTAAGACATGGGTGTGTGTCTCAGCCGTGTGTGACACATGGCCACGCGACACGGCTGTATGTCCCCTGTAGGTTTTTAAAGGTTGCATTTCGAGGGTACACGGCCTGGCACATGGGCGTGCGACTTGGCCGTGTGACTCAAGTTAGAGAGTTACACAGGCACGGACACGACCGTGTGTCCCTACTTCGAATGTCACACAGCCTGAGACACGGGCGTGTGTCTCAGTCGTGTGAGTCACACGGCCTGGCTACACGGTCGTGTAACCCCTGCAGTTTGAAAATTTTCTTCTTTTTTTGAAAAATTTGATGTTTCCGATTTAGTCTCTACTTGTTTCTAATGTAATTTTAGGGCCTCGATGGCTCGTACAAGGGACAATATGTATGATATTGACTGAATTTGATATGATTGATGTTAAGTTATTAAATGTTTAAAATTTTTGATAGTTTTGAATGTAAACTCCGATAATACTTCATAACCCTATTCTGATGACAGATATGATTTAGGGGTGTTACAATACCGATTTCAATGAGAACGGGCTATTACAACTCTCCACCTAAAGGATTTTTCATCCCCGAAAATCTTATCAGAAAAAAGGTTTGGGTATTGTATTTTCATAGTTTCCTTCGGTTCCTAGGTAGCTTCTATACTGTGACATTTCCAGTGAACTTTCACTAAAGATATATTTTTATTTCTAAATTCTTTAACCTCTCGAGCTAGAATTCTAATCGGTTCTTAACTATACATCATATCTGGCTATAGCTCAACGTCAACAGATAAAATCACATGTGAAGGATCTAATTGATACCGTCGTAAAATAGATACGTGGAATACATTATGAATCTTTTCTAATTATTATGACGAAGCTAATCTGTAAGCTACTGGCCCGATTCTCTCAATGATTTCATATGGTCCGATAAACTGCAAACTAAGCTTTCCTTTACGGCCAAAATGAAGAACTTTCTTCCAGGATGATACTTTCAAAAACACTTTGTCACTGACTTGATATTCAATGTCTTTTCTTTTCAAATCTACGTAAGATTTCTATCGATTTGGAGCTGCTTTCAAACTATCACGTATCATTTTAACTCTTTCTTCAGTTTCCCGTATCAAATCAATACCGAATAACTTGTTCTCACTAAGTTCAGTCTAGTATAACAGAGTTCGACACTTTCGACCATACAAAACTTCATACGGTGCCATTTTAATTCTCGATTGCTAACTATTGTTGTATGCAAAATCAACCAACGGTGGAAATCTCTCCCAGTTACCTTTCGAACTCTAAAACACAACATTGGAGCATATCCACAGGTATCTGAATTACTTGCTCAGATTGACCATTAGTCTATGGATGAAACATTATGCTAAAATGCAACCGAGCACCTAGAGTTTCGTGTAACTTGCTCCAGAATCTAAACGTAAACCATGGATCTTTGTTAGAAATGATAGAAACTGGTACACCATGAAATCTAAAAATCTCAGCAACATATAGCTCTGCCAATCGATCTACAATGACCAATACACCGTGAAAAATCCATACGCACTGGAATAAAATGCGCAGATTTCGTCAAATGATCTACAATGACCAATACAACTTCTTTCTTTCTCGGGGGATAAAGGCAATCTTGACACAAAATCCATTGTGACACGTTACCATTTCCACTCTGGAATCATCATTGGTTGTAACAAACCTGAAGGAACCTGATGCTTAGCTTTAACTTGCCGAGAAACCAAACATCTCGATATGAACTCTAAAATTTCACGTTTCATACTTGGCCACCAGTACATCTGTTTGAAATCATTGTACATTTTATTGCTACTAGGATGAATAAACAAGTTACTATTGTAAGCTTCCTTTAAGATCTTTTGAACAAGATCAAAATTTCTCGGTATACAAATTCTACCTTTGAAATACAAACTATCATCGGAACCAACATGAAAATCTGACTCAGGAGTCATCTCCATCTATTTTCGTTTAGCTATCAACACATCATCACATTTCTGAGCTTCGCAGATCTGTTGCAAAAACATTGGTCTAGTTTTTAATTCGGCTAAAATCGAACCATCATCAATCAACATCAATTGCATGTTTAATGCTCGCAAAGTAAATGAAGATTTTCTACTCAATACATCAGCAAAAACATTAGCCTTTCCCGGATGATAGTCAATAAACAAATCGTAATCTTTCAATAACTTGAGCCATCTGCGCTGTCTCAAATACAAAAAATTTTGTGACATCAAATACTGTAGGCTTTTATGATTCGTAAAGATATGACATTTTTCTCTGTATAGATGGTGTCACCAAATCTTCAAAGCAAATACAATCGCTGCAAGCTCTAAATCATGAGCCGGATAATTCTTTTCATGTGGTTTCAACTATCTAGAAGCATACACTATCACTTTGCCCTCTTACATCAAAACACAACCCAAACCGTTCAACAAAGCATCACTATAAATGAAAAATTCTTTACCGGTCTCTGGCTGAACTAACACTAGTGCCTCGGTTAAATGGCTTTCAACTAATTAAAGCTTTGTTGACATTTCTCGGACTATTCAAATTTAACATCTTTTTGCAACAATCTCGTCAACAGTGTAGCAATCATTGAGAATCCCTTCACAAAAATTCTGTAATATCTAGACAAACCTAGAAAACTTCTGACCTCAAAAACATTTCTTGGAGGCTTCCAATCTACCACAGCTGAAATTCTGCTTGGATCAACTCTAATACCGTCAGCTAAACAACATAAAAATAATTAAAAATGGAATAAAAAATCACTTACATGCACCACCCAAGCTTGCCAAAACAAGAAACCCTAAGAAAGGCTATTTCTCTTTCAAATTTCTGTGGTTTTAGCATTTGGGAAAGATAACACATTTTGTTTTATTTAATTTTTAACTTATTTACTCATTTACCCTTTTAACCTTTAAAATCATTCAAAATTTCATTAATACCTTATCCATGAATATCCACTAACCCTTTAATTTGTATATTTACCATCCATGTCCCTTAGATTAAAATTCTATAGCTATTTGACACCTTTAACAAATAAAACTTTACTTTTTCACTTTTTTCAATTTAGTCCTTTTTACGTAATTAAGCATGCAAATGTCAAAATTTCTTAACAAAATTTTAATACGACCTCACTAACATTCCATAGAAATTAAAATAATAAAAAAATGATAATTTACTTATTGGATTTGTAGTCCCAAAACCATTTTTTCGATTTCATTGAAAACGGGTTGTTACACCCATGATCATGCATAATACAAAACAACATAAGTCTCACAACAGTAGGTGTCGTCTGGCGTAGTCTAATAGAAAGTCTTCCTTCAACAGTAGGCCTGAGAAGGAAAGGGAAACGAGGTAAGTTCAAAAGAACTTAGTGAGTTCCAGAAGAAAACATAACAATAGTTACTAATAATTCGGGTAGATCCTTTCAAAGATTCAAACAAAATCACACAATTCGCTAGATGGCGAGTACAATACACAGACATACTATATGTCGATTTACTATTCCTTTGGTGTATACAATATGCCTATATGAACATTCACACAAAAATTCTTCATGTTAGCCACATACCCAAATCCATAATTAGAATCATATCATTCATTCCATTCATATTTCTTTGGTTTGTATCTATTGTCATGATTTGCCAATCTGGTTTGCAACATACATTTGCCTTATCAGAGGCTACACAACTATTTTCATGTATCATGATCTTCCAGTTCAATTTACATTCTATTCAAAGGAACGCCATGAATATAATTCTTTAACATTATTTCAATGAGTCAGTCTATATCATTCTTGCTAGAAGTAGAGGGTAGCGGGTTTTTACAATTTAACACAGACATAACAAACTCAGACTGACAACTCTGAACACCCTTTTCATATACACATTATACCTCTACAGAGTACAAGTACTTACCTTACATGAGTTATAAAATAAGAAAATTACACACATGGAAGCAAAAAGGAACTCACTAGAAATAGAACAAAGTTTAGATGGCAGGACCTTTGCCTTTGTCATTCAGACCTTCTACAACGTCTTGAGCTAAAATATGGCTAATTAAACTTATCATATCATTAGACTATTGAATCCAAACATGCATGCAAGAAACATTAACATATAACCCAAAATCAGGAAGTTTTCTTACTTACATATACATCTAACACTTATGCATGCATAGCTAAAAATACGTAAATGAAAATAACCTAGGGTTCATCAGTATTTACCAGAGAGCTAAAACAATCGTGGGAGTTGGTTGAATACAGTGAACCCAACTTTAGAAAGATTTTTGGACTTAAGCATTTCAAAGAGAGTGCAGAGAAAATCAAGAAAAAGATGAATACAAAGAAAACGTAAAAGTTTAGTGGAAGAATCAAATTATTCCACTAGCACCTTTAATTTTCATGATTAAGTGTGCTTATCATAATTTAAGTCTTATCAAGTATAGTATCTTAGTTCCATTCTAACCAGTTGTTACTGGACTAACTAAATAGACTTATAAAAATAATAAACAAATCTATGAAACTACAAATTTGAAGACTTCGCCAAAATATCTAGGTGGCATATAATCAACAGAAGAATCCGCCAAGCCACAGATCTGACCAAAACACAGAATTCACTAGATCACAGAACTTGCTATAACACAGATTTTGAGAATCGATGCATACACAAAATTCATACTTATCTATAACTAATACTGAACTTACTCATAACAACACTTAATACAATAAACAATAACCATAAATAAAAACTTTGTTGGGTGGGTTGTTACAATAATTCGCCACAAGCAATGTGTACATATTTAGTTTGGATAAAATAGAGATTATTTGATATCCATCCATTATAGATAATATTGTGATTTATAAATGTTGCAATTCCATTATTAAAAGTCACAGTCAAGCTGTCTTATACAAACAATCAATTGAAATTAAGTTTCTTTTGAAACTTGGTACATGGAAAATGTCTTTCAAAATAATCTTCCTAAGGTTATTCAAGCAAGAATGTACATCTCCCACTACTTTAGCTGCCACAGTTGTCTCATTGTCGGTCCACAATGATAGACTTTTATCTCTAAGATCTTTAGTCTTCTCAAACCCCTGTAGAGAAACACAAACATGATTAGTGGCTCCCGAATCAATAAACTAATGGTCTATTGAATCTTCCAATAAACAAGCTTCAACCATAAAGAGTTTCATGCCTTTGCCTTTGTTGGCTGAGTATTTCTTCCACTTTTTATAGTTCACCTTGAAGTGTCATTTCTTACCTTAGAAGAAGCATTTATACTTAGATAAGTTTCTAGGCTTTTTTGTTCTCTTCCTTTCAACTTCTGGTGACCTAAAGACCTTTGCCTTACCTTTCTTAGTGTGCTTTCCCTTACCTTTTGAAGAAGAAGCTACAACTATGTTTGCTTTTGCTCTTCAAACAGACTGACCGACATTCAACATCAAGCTAGTTATAGCAGACTATTGAGCAAAACTAGCTTGGCCTTCGAACAGGTCTTCTAGCTTATCTAAAATCACATTGGTAGTCTTACAACTTTCCAGTTGCTTATATATTGTGGTGCTCAAGCTTGCCAGCATATTAGAATGACCTATCTCATTAGACTCCTCCCAACGTTTTCTAGCCTCAACTTGAGTGACTGGAGGACACTTATTATCAAGGACTATTTTAAGTTTCTTACAACTTAAGATGTTTATCAGATTCCTTTTCCATTCATTATAGTTATTTCCGTTTAGTTTTTTTTAGTGAGTATGTTCAAGAAGGGAGTTGATGTCATTTTTGAACTAAAAATAAAAAATTCATATATTAATATCTTTGTATTAAGCAAATGTTTGAAAATGTTTTTGCAACATTACAATATGCATTAAGATGATGCATGCGTATTAAATTAAACCTTGAAAATATTTGTAAGCCATTGCAACGAGAATTCCTGCACCAACTGAATAAGCCACCTTTGGGTGATCATGGTCAACTGGTATGAACATGGATTTCCATCCAATTAGTACATGAACCTAATTTCTTAGGCATTCACATGCACTAATGATCGCGTAACATTTGACCATCATTCTAACTTAAGCATAGCTCCTTGGGGAGTTACTTACTAGATGATCTTGAGTGTTTAACCATCAAGTCAACACCTATCGCATCATGCACCACAAATGAGTCATCCTTGGAAAATCTTACTGAGTAGCATGGTGTGACTAGTTGTCCTCTTTGAAGATAGAATTTCTTAATATATCGCATGATGATACCTACCACAAAGGTAGATCCAACTATCATACAATCATAAGAAAATTTTGCTTACTTTTAAGAAGTATCCTTAGTAACATCTACATGACAACATCTATCTTGGGGCATGTCCATTTCATGCCATCACAAGAGACCATTGATGGAGGTCGTAGGTCTTGTTTAGAGACCTTCTCCCATTCAATATTTTAAAAACATGCAAGCTTTTTAATGTTCGGTTTCAATCATGAATGATCAATATATGCATGACAAGTACATGTGACATTTTCCCTAATCTATATGACATGCTTATCTCATATATGCATGACCATATATTATTGGTCATATAATTATCATCATGCTTATTTCATGAATATAAAAGCATAAAAATTTTAAATGACTCTGACTAGCCAAAGTTTCCATGATTCCATCCTAAAAAAATAAAAATTGCAAAATTACAAAATTCACCGTAAAGCATACTTTGGGTATTCTGCTACAATTTCGGTTCACATTTTTTCATCATTGTCTTTTCGTTATCACTTCCGTGTCACCGCCACTGCCAGCCACCATCAAGCCGCCATCGACCATCGTTGGGAAAAGCTGGGTTATCGTCGGCTACCGTCGGCCCATCGCCGACCATTATTAGACCATCGATAACCTTCTGTTTGCTAGACGACCTTTGACCACTTCCTAGTTTGGCTATGTCGGGTTTGCATCATCTTAATTGGTTTGGATGCATCTTGATTTTTTAGGTTTCGCTGGGAAAAATTTGGTTGCAAAATTCCTATGTCCGTTTTCGACTCACATATTTTATTCTAAATAAATAATAAAATAAAACTTTATGTGGAGATGATAGTCCAGGATCTAAAATATACATGTCCAATAAATTAATAAATTACAATTAGATTTCTAGAAATCACAACTTTGGCAGAATTACTTTATCAACCATAACAATAAAATAATTATATACATTCATTCACAAACATTTCCCTAAACATGAAAATAATTACAAGAATGCCACATGTTATCAAATATTAGTCAAATAAGATGAGGAAAGAGATTCGATCTTAGTTTACATTACAAACAAAGCACAACTTCCAGCTTTGATACCAATTGTTAGAAAAAATGCGGTTTGAAAATAGTTTTCTTGCACATAAAAAAATTAAAATTTTGAAACCGACCAGGTTTGTGATATTTATAACAATAAACCTATAGGCTGAAATCAAACTTGTGTTTTCAGATAACCAAATCCTTAATGTTTTCCAGCTTTCAACAGAATAATTTTCTCTATTATTCTCATGCCACGAATTGCTTCAATTGTGGGCTTGAATCAATTGAATCAAAACACAGAACTTGGAATAATTTTCTTTTCTTTTAGGGGTGAAAATGAAAATTTTCTGTTCAAATAGAAACAAACAGAATTGTTATTCCTAGAAAATATATTTAATAGTTGAGAACAACTTCTCTCTTTTTTTGGCAGAGTAATAATGTCTTAAAATTGTGTTAATAGCCCTACCGATGACATCTATTTATATAAAGAGAATTTAAAACCCTTATTGAATTGTAGATGTTTATTTCAAATAGAAAAACAACTTCCTAGTCCAACTAGGAGAGGAAGAGGGGCTAATAGGATGTGCTTCCCTTCATATGTATTATGATGGGGATTCGGGCCTTTTATTATATTGTGCCCAATTATATGTGCTTTATAGACTTTTAGCCCAACACTTTATAATTTAATCTAACCCAATTATATGTGCTTTATTGAATTTTTTCTTATTAATTATAAACTTATTTAGTCACGAATTCATTCCACTATAGTATCATGACGGAGCTTTCCCTAACAACATACCATTACGAAAGTAACTACTCAGTGCTCATCTAATGACCTTGTCATAAGTGTGTTACTCTCATAGGATAGCCTTGATCACTTTAAGATAATATCTATTCTCCCAATATGATCCATTTTATCTCATGGTAACAATTACATCTTCCTTCATGGAAAAGTCAATCACTATCAAATAATGATCAAATCATCCATCACAAAGACGGACGACCTATTGTCGTGTTTGCTTTTCATCAACCATGTAATGCCAATGAGAGGATAACATTTACCCATGTTTTGGGCTATGAATTTCACTATTTTGAATGATGTTACATACTGTAGAAGTCATACACCCAATGTATCAGCTTTCGGTTCCTTATTTATTTGAACTCAGGCTTTTACTTAGATCAAAGTGTATGAGTCACGCATATATAGTTCGTCATCCACTCAGTATGTATGTCATAAGTGGATAAATCCATAAAAATTTGGGATCTATTCTACTTGGGTCATGTCCGATGTACTGTTAGACCAGTTAGTCAGATCTATGTCTTTATCTTCTAGGAGTCATCCGCTTCGATACCCAAGACAAAACATCTCCCCAATTGGACTTGCTAGATGACATATTATTCTTTCAATCAATTTGCTCATTTTCGATTACACTAAGGACATGTTTAGGTTCATCTACTAATATAAGCTATCTTTTTACATTATGATCCGACTATGTAATACAACTTAGTATTAGTTAAACATTAGACAACTAGTGAGCAACATTTGCTTCCATTTTTCTTTGCGTGCAAAAACCATATGAGAACATTATACAAAGTATTAATGTAATTCATGAATAATTTTATTAACCAATCGTGCAAAAATTACAAGTGTACTTAGATGAAAATACTACACTTATTGAATCTCACATTATTAGCATGAAATCCCTACTCATTCAACTTCATATATGAATCAACATACCAAAACACAAGATACCCTATATATATACATCAAACATATATCATCTTTAAGGCACCAAATCAAACATCTAAGTTTGTAAGTAACATGCTATACCAACATAACTCAACCTATTAGGTACATGCCAAGTTAAAACATAACAAAAAATGAACAAACATTTTTTTGTCTGGGATCGTTGATTGAATGCTGAAGTTGATCATGATCTTGAATTGAACCTAACCTATGCATGGTAAACAAACTATACGCTGAGAAAAATGCTAAGTGGAAAATCTATGATTCTTGAAAATTTAAACAAATATAAACTAATGCATACATTTAGTTTAACTTAATCTTAAAACTAATTCAAACACAATTTCATGAAACTGAATTTTCTAATTCCATATAGCATGTTTATCTTCATGTTAGTTCCCTAATTCACTAAGCATACATACTAGCTTGCCTTATAACATTCATTAATAAACATTATATTTCATCCTCATTATCACTTACAAGTATTTATACTCATTCATTCAACATAAACAACAATTAAAGTCATATATTCCATTTCATGTTAGCATTTCAATAATTTTCTGATCAAATTGTCTCTTTCATAACTATTCAACCCCTAGAGCTTGTTTTTAGTTCTTTCACATGCTATTACATATCACAATTCAATGTCATTTCATTTCTTGTATCATTCAGCCAATTCAAGTCTTTATAACCCTATTAACAAGACATGAACTTAGAATGAATACGCGAATCCGTCACCTTGGATTGCTCGACAATGATGATGCTATACAAATACGTACTACCTCCTCGGATTGCCCAACAATGATGGTTTTTTTCTCAATTTGATAAAGTTGTCACCTAGGATTGCCTGATAACGATGACTCAAATTATACAAAGTACTAACCCGGATTGCCCGACAATGATGGCTATAATTAACATTCTGACTCTATGGCATGCTAACTTTATCTGAATCGGTTCGGACAACTAATAGGGCATTTAATTTCCATCTCATTAGGTCGACAGATTTAGCGTTAGGCGCAGACCCCTAAAGAGTAAAGCTTGCCAGTGAAGCGTGAACATAATTATGGGGCCTCTGATAAATTAACCTAGTCCTTAGTAAGAAGAAGAAGGGAGTATTGCCACCTCCAAGGTATACCTCTTCAATGCATATCTCCCTTAACACTCGAGTGTGGGGTGTGCCATTTCTTACAAAACCATTACAAATTCTGTTGCTAACCCTCTTTTGCCCCTATTACAGGTTTATCCGCTTCCCTTAGCTCTTTCCGGAACCCATCGCATAAAGATGTGGAGGCCCTTATAGAGAGTGCATAAGAGGTTGTGGTGGCTGTAACACCCATAACTCGTATCAGTCGCCGGAATAGGGTTATGGAGCATTACCATAAAATCGTAACATAAAAACATACATTTGGACCATTTCTTTCACCCAATTGAAACATGTACCTAGACACAATTTGCACTTATGACCAAAGAATTAAAATATGCAAAAAATGACCAATTTACTAAACCATTAATCCATACAACCAATATGCCAATAAGGCACCTAAATCCCAGACTATTAAACACATCTAAACTTATGCATATTTGGCCATACATCAACCATACACAACTAACTTATTTCCATCTCAAAACTTGCCATTCTCGACCTATATGATGTCAACATAAATTTACCATTTGGACCATTACACATATGCATCAAAATCATATACGTGACACAAATCAACCATTTCCAAATGGTGCCAAGCAACCAACATATATATACATACCAAAATCAACACTTAGCATTCAACCCAAACTTTAAACATAAGTCCACCAATATATGCTAGTATAACCTTGATCAAAATATCAAAATCTACAAATATAATCGTTGGATAGAGTGATATGTCATCAATGAGCTTCCAAATCGAGCGATCTTCCAACAATCTATAAAACATAGGGAAGAAAACTACGTAAGCATATAATGCTTAGTAAGTTCATATAACATGAACATAACTTACCATTTCAGTGCATAACTTTAAAATTAAACATGTTACAATTGAACCAATAGATTTTGCAAATTTACTATTCAATTTAGTGATAAATTTATACTTTTACAAATTCATACTTTTTCCCTTAATATTTCAATTTATTTACAATTTAGTCCTTGAGCTCGTAAATGGAAATTTATGCAATTTCATCCACATTTTAGGCTAGCTAATTTACCGAGGGACTCATATCAACCCATTCAAACCATCATTTCATAATTTTTACCATGATATTTAGTAATTTTACAAATAAGCCTGTAAATGATAATTTTATCAAAAATCACTTTACACAACTTTTTTATTTAACAATAGAACACATAATCTTTAATTAAACTTCAAAAACCATAAAAACATGTTGATGGAAAAACCCTAAACCTTTAATATTTTGTAAATTAGTCCTTAGGCTAGCTAGATTAAGCTACAACGACTTCAAAAGCATAAAAATCATTAAAAACGAGACAAAATTCACTTACATGCAAGCATTAGAAGTTGTCAAACTAAGAACCATAGCCGTGACCTTTCTCTCTTCAAATTTTCGGTGGAATTTTTAACTTGAAGAAGATGATACCTTGTCTTTTACTTTATTTGTTTATTCAATTACATTATTAACCTTAGTTATAACATAAAAAATTCACTTATTAAGTGTCCATCTTTGTCGAATATTTATAATAATGGTCTAAGTACCATATAAATCCCTTAAAAATTTAATTTCATAGCTAATAGATACCTTTAACTAATTAAACTCTACTTTTGCACCTTTTACAATGTAGTCCTTTTTACATAACTAAACATGCAAATGTTAAAATTTCATAACGAAAATTTTACACAACCTTATTACTATTCCGTAGACACTAAAATAATAATAAAATAAATATTTACTCGTCGAATTTGTGGTCCCAAAACCACTGTTCCTATTTCACTAAAAACGAGTTGTTACAACTCTCCCTCCTAAAGGAATTTTCGTCCCCAAAAACCTTACCAGAAAAGAGGTTTGGGTATTGTACTTTCATAGATTCTTCCAGTTCCTAGGTGGCATCTTCTATACCGTGATGTTGTCAAAGAACTTTCACCAAAGCTATGTATTTATTTCTCAATTTTTTAACCTCTCGAGATAGAATTCTGATCGGTTCTTCACTATACGTCATATCGGCTGAATCTCAACGTGAAAAGGTGAAATCACATGTTATGAATCTGATTGATATCATCGTAACTGGAAACACAAAAATATACACACTTTTCCATGCCCTTTTAAACTCAAATTCATGCAAATTTGTAGTAATTCTTGTCGATAAATATATAATAATTATAATATAATTAAATTTTACTTAAATTATTAACATGTTGAATTTTAATTAATTTTATAATAAGTTTTGATTAATTTTGATCATTTTCGATAAATTTGCACAAAGGGCGAAAATTGGTTCGGCAGACACTGCTAGAAGCGCAAAATCGAGAAGCAACTTTTGAAGCATCAAGGCGAATTAAGTTTTCAGCCGAAGACGGTCCAAATTATGAATATTAATTCATAATATAATTAATTTTAATTTTCATCCAATTTCTTTTGGGTTAAATTATTATTAATTAATTATGAAAAGAGGCCAATTGAGCTAAACCGAGAAAATCGATCCAACCGAGCACTGGGCTGCCCAAAACCATCCCACATACTGACCCAATTAGCTTGTTTGGCTGATTATTTTTCTTGCAAAATAGCCCTTTAAGAATCCTTGAATTTGCATTCAAACCCCTCCACTTATCATGCCTTCCTAGATTTGCCTCTACCTTAAAATAACAAGTTTGAAACCTTCAAACTTTCCACATGTGTGGCCGGACATGGGGGGACTCTATGGCTGCTGATTTTTGCTATTTTTAGTAGCCTACTTAACCTATAAATACCCCATTGGCTGCTCATTTCAAACACATCTCAAAACCATTCATTCTTCACTTCTCTCTCACTTTTCTCTCTTCATTGTTCTTCATTTTCCTCCCCATTCCCTTGCCGATTTCACCTCTTGAAAAAGAGTCATTCAACCACCATTTGGAGCAGCATTCAAGTGTTTTTGGAAGCCTCAGTTCAACAAGAACAAGTGTAGAAGGAGGAGCGGAGCAAACTAGTCAAGCCTCGGAGAAATACTGGATTTGATTCTTGTTCCTTATCCTTTTAATTTTATTGTTGTTGTTATGAACATGTCTATGAATATTTGTGATGTTGTTATGTTCGATTTAATTAATATGGCTTAAATTTAATTCGTGTTAGGTTGATTTCATTTCGTCTACTTTAGTTATTAAAATTGTGTTTATGTTGTTATAGGCCTCGGTAAGATGTTTGATTAAGTAAAACCATGACTAAGTTATTCTTGAATTACAATTGTAAGGCAACTAATGAATTAATTATTTAAACGGATTGAAATTGTAATTAATTGACATGATACTTAATCAGTGCATGTTTAATCATCTAAGGTAGCTAAGGGTTAAATTAGCAATGGTACCTAACGATACATTAACCTTGCATAACTTGCAAGATTATTGTGATTAAACTGTTTCAAGGTAGAAATACATTGTTATATCGCGTAATCTTTTATGTGCTTATGTGATTGAATTAATTGTTTCAATTGACATAGAGATATGTACGAGAGATTATTTTAATTTCATAAGTATGAATGTGCATTAACACATTTGCTTATTAAAATTTGTTTAATCCGTTGAATTAACATAGAGATATAGTCAAGAGATAAATGGATTTTGGTAGGTAAGTATGTTCATAAGTTAGAAAATTAACTAGTTGTCGTGAATTTATTCGTAACAACATACACATGATTTTAATAATTCTAAGTTAAGAAATGTAATTAATCTAGCACAATTATGTCATCTTCATTAAAATCATCTTTTGAAATCGTATTAGAACTTTTATTTTATTTTTATTTATTTTACTTAGTTAGATTCCTAGTTTTTAATCACCTCCTCAAATCAAAATATTTTTCTTCACCAAAGTGTTTTTAAAATTGGATTCATAAATAATTCTTTTCACAGTCTTTATGGGTACTATAACTCGACATTTACTTGTCACTTTATTACTTGTTGCGATTGTGTACACTTGTACATTTCCGTCGTTCTAGTAACATAGATACATGGAGTACATTATGAGTTTTTTCTAACTCTGACGGAAATGCTAATCGGTAAGCTATTGGCCCGATTCTCTCAATGATCTCATACGGCCCGATAAACCGCGGACTTAACTTTCTTTTATGACTGAATCGAAGGACTTTCTTCTAGGGCGACACTTTCAAAAACACTTTGTCACCAACTTGAAATTCGATGTCTTTTCTTTTCAAATCCGCGTAAGATTTTTGTCGATCTGAAGTTGCTTTCAAACTGAAGCTTTTTCTCACTGAGCTCAATCCAATATAATGGAGTTCGACACTTTCGACCATATAAAGCCTTATACAGTGCCATTTTAATGCTCAACTGATAGTTGTTGTTGTATGCAAATTCAACCAACAGTAAAAATCTCTCCCAATTACCTTCGAACCCTAAAATACAACATCGAAGCATATCCTCGAGTATCTGAAAGACCCACTCAGATTGGCCATCGGTCTGAGGATGAAATGCGGTACTAAAATGCAAAGAGCCTCATGTAACTTGCTCCAAAATCAAGACGTAAACCACGGATCTCTATAAAAAATAATGGAAGCTGGCACATCGTGCAATCTAACGATATCAGCCACATACAACTCTACTAATCTTTCGAATGAAAAATCTGTATGCACTGGAATGAAATACGTAGATTTCGTCAAGTGATAAAAAATTTCCCAAAACGACGTATTTCTTTCTTGGAGACAGAGGTAGTCCCAATACAAAATCCATCGTGACACATTCCCATTTCCACTCTAGAATCATCATTGGTTGTAGCAAGCCAAAAGGTACCTGATGTTTGACTTTAACTTGTTGACAAACTAAACATCTCGATACAAACTCAAAAATCTCTCATTTCATACCTGGCCACCAGTACATTTTTTTCAAATCATCGTACATCTTATTGCTACCAGGATGAATAGACAATCTACTATTGTGAGCTTCCTACAAAATCTTCTGAACAAAATTAGAATTTTTCTAAACGCAAATTCTACCTTTAAAATATAAACTATCATCATAACCAACATGGAAATCTGAATTAGGTGTCGTCTCAATCTGTTTTCCTTTAGCTACCAACACACCGTCACATTTCTGAGCTTTGCAAATTTGTTGCAAAAACACCGGTCTATCTTTCAACTTAGCTAAAACTGAACCATCATCAATCAACGTCAACCACATGTTCAAAGCTCGCAAAGCAAATAGAGACTTTCTACTCAAAGCATCGACAACTACATTAGCCTTTCCCGAATGATAATCAATGATCAAATCATAGTCTTTCAATAACTTGAGCCATCTGCACTGTCCCAAATTCAAATCTTTCTGCAACATTAAGTATTTCAGACTTTTATGATTCGTGAAGATATGACATTTTTCTTCGTACAAATGGTGTCACTAAATCTTCAAAGCAAATACAATCGCCGCAAGCTCTAAATCATGAGTCAGATAATTTTTTTCGTGCGGTTTCATCTGTCTAGAAGCATACACTATCACTTTGCCCTCTTGCATCAAAACACAACCCAAACCGTTTAATGATGCATCACTATAAACCACAAATTCTTTACCCGAATCAGGCTGAACTAACACCAGTGCCTTAGCTAACAACAGTTTCAACTAATCGAAGCTTTCCTGACACTTCTCAGACCACTCGAACTTAACATCTTTTTGCAACAGTCTCATTAAAGGTGTAGAAATCATCGAAAATCCCTTGATAAATCTTCTGTAATATTTGACTAAACCCAGAAAAATTCTAACCTCAGATATATTTCTCGGAGGCTTCTAATCTACCATAACTAAAATTTAGCTCGGATCAACTCTAATGCCATCAGTCGATACAACATGTCCCAGGAATCCGACTTCTCAAAGCCAGAACTCACATTTGCTAAACATAGCGAACAATTATTTTTCGCACAAAGTTTCCAAAACAATTCTCAAATGCTTGGCATGCTTTGTCTCATCTCATGAATAAATCAGAATATCGTCAATGAATACCACAACAAATCTGTCTAAGTACAGTCTGAAGATTTTGTTCATAAAGTCCATAAATATTACAGGTGCATTAGTCAAACCAAATCGCATCACAAGAAATTCATAATGTCTGTACTTGGTACTGAACGCGGTTTTCGGCACATCTGATTCTTTAACTCATAACTGATAATAACCAGAACAAAGATGAATCTTTGAAAACATTGTCGCACCTTTAAACTGATGAAACAAATCATCAATATGTGGAAATGGATACTTGTTCTTGATCGTGACTTTGTTGAGTTGTCGATAGTCAATACATAATCACATGGACCCATCCTTTTTCTTAAGAAATAATGCCGAAGCACCCCAAGGAGAAAAACTAGGTCAAGCAAAACCCCTATCAGTCAACTCTTGTAACTGTGCTTTCAACTCTTCCAACTTTGTAGGTGTCATTCTATAAGGAGCTATCGATATCGGAGATGTTCCCGACACTAACTTAATAGCAAACTCAACCTCTTTGATTGGCAGTAACCTGGGTAACTCCTCTAGAAACACATCTGAATATTCACATACCACTAGAACCGACTCTAGCTTCAACTCAAAAACTCTAGAATCAAATATGTCAGCAAGATACACTTCACATCCTTTTCTAGCATATTTTTGTGCTGACATAGCTGATATAACATTAGATATATTATCTAGTCCATCTGACTCAATACGAAGCTTTTCACCATTCTAACATTTCAACACAATATGCTTTAGTCTACAATTCATAACAGCATTATGCAGAGTTAGCCAATCCATGCCTAGAATTACGTCAAACTCATCAAAAGGTAGTAACACCAAATTAGTAGGAAAGTTGCAACCCTGAATCATCAAAGGACAATTTTTACAAACTTTATCAACTAACATATACTGACCTAGGTGGTTTGTTACTTTAACCACAAATTCAGTAGACTCAAAAGGCAATTTCTTATCTGACACTAAAGTCATGCATACATATGAATGTGTTGACCTCGGGTCAATCAAAGCAGTAACATCAGTATCAAAGATAGAAAATGTACCAGTTATAGCATCTGGCATTGAAGCTTCCTCTCAAGCACGGATCACGTAAGCTCTAGTCAGTGCTCGTGCCTCAGATCTCACAGCAAAATCCTTTGTCCCATTACGGCTATTACCTGTATTTCTAGTGTTCTGTGGCGGTCTACCTCTTACAGCAGTGTTGCTCGGTCAAACAATCTGAGCCTTTTCGGTTGGATGACATTATTCATATGAAAGCATAGTTCAAATAAAGTTAGGAGTTATCACACTATCACAGGTGATGCGACCCAGCCTACAGACCTAGCCAACACCAAACGAGATTCCCTCGAGCTCCCCGTTGGACTAATTACTCGAGCTCAAGCTAAACGTTTTAAAGAGTCCTTATCGGTTCTAGTTGAACAAGCTTGGGAGAAAGCTCTAAAGGAGCTGGATGAACCAACAAAAAGCAATCTGAACTTGTTGGAAGCTGAATTTGAATCAGCTAGCTCACTTAGCTAGCTAGACAATGGACATCTTTAATTCAGCTCATTTAATTATGTTTGAGTTTACTATGGCTTGAATTACATTTATTAAATATATCTTAGCCTATTAAATATTTATTTGTGTGCTTTGTTTTTAAGTTGTTTTAAATTTTCTTAACAGGAATTAAAGCAATCGGCTGGAACAAATACATGCATAGAACCGATTCCATGAAGCTCATTTAATGTGGCGCATGTACCTAAAAATGCATGAATGTTGAGAGCTGATTCTTAGCTGAACATTCATGTACTTAGCTGATTCATTGAAGCCATCCAATGAGGAGTAACATACCTGGAGTATGCATGAACAAAGGGAGCTACTATTCAGCCGAATATACATGTATCTAGCCGATACATTGTAGCTCATTAATGAAGTATGCATGCACCCGATTGTGCCTGTACCTAGGGCTATTTGGTGCATTTCTCCAGCCAAACGATGCATGAACTTTTTCTAAAGAATATGAGCTGAACAATTACCTTTTCAAGTGATCATTCGTTTCTTGTTCACATCTACAAAACCGGATGTTCACACTTCAAGATCGATCAGCTGCCCACAAGTTCATTCATCAGCTGACCTTCCATTTGATGCACCTACACTTCTCAAATGCATACAACAAATCAAGCTACATTCAGCTCTTCTATCAATATGAATCAAGATCGAACAAGCATTGGCCCTTCACTAAGTTCATTGTTTTCAGCTGAACATTAATTTAGCTCAATTATTTCCTTTTAATGTTTTTTCTATTCGGCTGGTAATATTTCAACCTAGAAATAGTTTATCTTGTAAACATTTAAAGAACTTAACTAAGAACTTTTGACATATATGAATTATAACTTTGTGAGTTATTCACTCTCATATTTCTTTAAGATTCAACTTGACTTATCTAGTTAAACTAGTAGCGTCATCCTGGTTTCTTTTTTGAACTTATCACTCATCAAAGTGTGGCATTCAAACTTATATCATTGGTTCCTATCTTGCTAGATAGTGGGTCACGATCCTATCCAGCTATCCATCTTTTCACCTTGAAACTTATAAGATTCGGGTCCTTAATTGCTATTAAGGGTTCTTTCTTGTTTTGAGTTCTTTAATCCATCTTTTCCATCAAACTATTTTTGTTTTATCTGCTACCTATATAAACTATCTTCTTAAAATTATCCTTTTGCTAAACTAAAACGAGAACTACTTAATTTTTGACCGAGCATTCAAATGACTCAATTACATCCCGTAAACGAGTTCGTATCAACAGGTTATATAATGGCATGTATTTCTAGACTCATACACGCTACGTTCAGTCCGAAAATTGACTAAATCGTAGATCTGATACCACTAAATGTAACACCCCTAACCCATATCCGTCACTAAAATAGGGTTACAGAGCATTACTGTAAAATCGAAACATAAAAACATACATTTCGAAACATTGATATAAACATAGCATAATCCAATCATATACAGGCATATTGTCCCTTAATCGAGTCGTCGAGGCTTTAGAAATACTTTAGAAATGAATTGGGACTAAATCGGAAACATTTGAAATATTAAGGTTGTGTGACTCACACGACTGAGACACATGCCCTTGTCTCAGGCCCTGTAACAATCGAAATAGGCACACACGGCCGTGTCCCAGCCCGTGTCCGAAAACATTAAAACATGTACCTAGACACAATTTGTACATATGACCAAAGAATTAAAACATGCCCAGAACATGCAAAAAATGACCAATTCACTAAACCATTAATCCATACAACCAATATGCCAATAAGACATCTCAATCACAAACCATTAAACGCGTCTAAACTTATGCAAATTTGGCCATACATCAACTATACACAACTAACTTATTTCCATCTCAAAACATGCCATTCTTGACCTATACCATGTCAACATAAATTTACCATTTGGACCATTACACATATGCATCAAAATCATATAAGTGACACAAATCAACCATTTCCAAATGGTACCAAGCAACCAACATATATATACATACTAAAATCAACACTTAGCATTCAACCCAAAATTTAAACATAAGTCCACCTATACATACCATTACAACCTTGATCAAGGCATCAAAATCTACCAATATAATCGTTGGATAGTATGATAGGTCTTCGATGAGCTTCCAAACCGATCGAGCTTCTGATAATCTATAAAACATAGGAAAGAAAACTACGTAAGCATATAATGCTTAGTAAGTTCGTATAACATGAACATAACCTACCATTTCAATGCATAACATTAAAATTAAATATGTTACAATCCAACCAATAGCTTGGCACAAGCCTAAGTATCATCAACAACAATTGTTAGCGCATTAACACAAAATTCACTTGAATTATCACATGGTAAGGTAAATTCACCTAAACATAATGCCATTGAATTCATACTTTCTATAAACATAGATATACATTCATTGATCATTATCATTTCATACCTTTCTATAGGTTCATAACATAGCCATTGGAACATTTATCGTTCCTTCCCTTTTCATGCCCGTTGAACCAGTTAGAATAATATTGGATATGTGGGAAAGCTCACACAAAGTGTGCTAAACATATGGTCAAACCCATTCTTTTTCCTTTTCCTTTACATCATTTCTCACTCGAGCCATAAAATAGGTCTGCTCACACAAGTTAATGGTCGGAATGTAAGCTACATGATGCCGCTCACACAAGCTGATGAGTATCGGCATCAAATTTCAGAACTCAGCCATCGGTAGGACGTTCAGGACCATCACCCAAAACATGGGAACCCTAATGACATGTCATTTGTATGCTATCTATTCCTAAGGTTCAAATGGGGCTCGATAATCGTCGAAACGTCATTGGATTCTCATCATTTAATTACATGATATATAGCACAATTCATAAATATCACAATAACATTTCAACATTATTTAAATATATAAACTTACCTCGATAATAAAGATGTCGAAACAAGGTCAACTAATTGGAGGCTTTAGCTTTTCGTCGATCTAGATCCTTACGAGGTTTATCTTGATTTAAATAAGAAAATTCAATCTATTTAATATTAATACTATTCAATTTAGTCCAAAATTCATAATTTTGCAAATTTACACTTTTGCCCCTAATATATCAACTTCTTTACAATTTAGTCCTTAAGCTCGTAAATGGAAATTTATGCAATTTCATCCACATTTCATGCTAGCTGATTTACCTAAGGACTTATGTCAATCCATTCAAACCATCATTTCACAATTTTTTCCATGATATTTACTAATTTTACAAATAAGCCCCTAAATGATAATTTCATAAAAAATCACTTTACACAACTTGTTTATTTAACAACAAGGACTCATAATCTTTCATTAAACTTCAAAAACCATACAAACATGTTCATGGAAAAAACCTAAACCTTTAACAATTTTGTAAATTATTTCCTAGGCTAGCTAGACTAAGCTACAACGACTTGAAAAACATAGAAATAATTAAAAACAGGACAAAATTCACTTACATGCAAGCATTAGAAGTTGTCAAACCAAGAACTGTAGCTATGACCTTTATCTCTTCAAATTTTTGATGAAAAAGTTAACTTGAAGAAGATGATACCATGTCTTTTACATATTTTATTTATTTATTTATTAAATTACTTTATTAACCTTAGTTATAACATAAATTTCACTTATTAATCTGTCCATATTTGTCCATTATTTATAATAATGGTCTAATTACCATATAAATCCTTCACAAAATAATTTCATAGCTAATAGATACCTTTAACTAATAGAACTCTACTTTTACACCTTTTACGATTTAGTCATTTTACAAAACTAAGCATGAAAACGTTAAAATTTCATAATGAAATTTTTATACGACCTTATTAATATTTCGTAGACACTAAAATAATAATAAAATAAATATTTACTTGTCGAATTTGTGGTCCCGACACCACTATTTTGATTTCACTAAAAATGGGTTGTTATAGAAGCAACGGATGCTAGGTCGTGGGCGATCCACAATAATTGCAATAGGTAGAGGCTAGAAGGAGTTAAATTAGTCCTTATATCAGAAATCAATCTCAAACACCTCAATTCTATTTAATCAATCATTAATAACTCAGCTAGAGTTCCATGTAATGTAAAATGACAAACGAACACAAAAAATTAAGTGTTTCCGAATCATAAAAATACAAACCAAAAATTTTGAGCTATTCATCGACGGTTTTGAATTTTCCTTTCCTTCTCGATGGATTTACTGAAGTTAGCTACGGATGAACATAAAAAATACATTATTATCAATTATCAACCAATTCACAATTTATTATCACGTTATACAACTTTTTCAATTTATTTAATTTAGTCTCTAAAACCAAGACTAACCTAACTTTCAATTTAAAACTACAAATTCAAATCTGATTTCATTATTACCTATTAGGAACCTCCTAATTCTTATTTCTACAGTCAATTTTAAATTTTATTCACTTTGGTGCTTAATGCACAAAACTCTCAATTTAGTTTTACAATTTAGTCCTTTTTCACATCTAAGCTTAAAATATATCAATTTAACACCTAAATGTTTCAATTCCCAATAATGGCATCTTTAAAAATTTTAAAAAGTTTTAAAAATTGCTACATGGTCTAGCTAAATCAAGCTCCAATGACCTCAAAAAAAATGACAAGAAAAGAACTTAATTACACTAACCAATTTGTTTATTAGAAGCTTAACGGTTAGGCCATGAAGTTTCCTCTTCTTCTTCTTTCTTTGTCTGGATTGAGAAGATGATAATTCCCTCTGTCCACCACTAATTAGATATATATAGCTAAATTAGGTGATAATTAATTAGTTAATCATGTTTTACGCTAATTAAATCAAGATTTGCTTAATTAATATTTTATAATCACTATGACTAATTTATATTTTGGCATGTCCTAATTCCTATTTTAGATCTTTGGTTAATTGCCATTTAAGTTCTCAAGCCATTTTCTAATTAAAAATCTATAGCAATTGGATTTTACAATTTAGTCCCTAAACCTTAATTAATCACTAATTCAGTTAAATTACTTATCTAAAATTCAATTCACCTATATAATAACCTAAGACTCATTTACAAAAATGGGGCCCAAAAATTACCTTTTTCAACACCACTAGAAACTAGGTCATTATAATTCTCTCCCTTAAGAAATTTCATCCTCGAAATTTACCTAGAAAGAGGTGAGGATACTGGGATCTCATTGTGTCTTTTGGTTCCCAGGTCGCTTCTTTCACACTATGACTGCGCCACAGATCTCTCAGGAGTGGCAATAATTTAATCCTTGTAACAGCCCGTTTTTAGTGAAATTGGAACAGTGGTTTTGAGACCATAAATCTGAAGTTGGAAAATTTATTTTATTATTATTTTATTTCCTAAGGCATGATAGTAGTACTGTATAAAAATTTTACTAAGAAATTTTACCGTTTACATGATTAATTTGATAAAAAGGACTAAATTGCGTAAAGTGTAAAGGTTGAGTTCTAGTAGTTAAAGGTATTAAATAGCTATAGAACTTTAAGGTGGAAGTCCTCATATGGTAATTAGACCATTAGACTTGATAGTGGATTTTCATGGTTTGGCATTATTGAAATTATGATTAATTTTAAAGGTTAATTATGTAATTTGGTAAATAATGACAAAATAAAATAAAACAACAATTAGGTTATCATCTTTAACCTTTCTTTCAACTAAAAATAAAAGAAAAAGAAATCCATGGAAGCATACGACCATTCTTGTTTTCCTAGATTGATCGGGGCAAAGAGGAAGTCTCAGATTAATTGCCACAGTATCTACGTATACTCGTCGAGGCAAGTTCGTGTGATTAAATTGTGATTATATGTTTTATTTTTAAATATTCATGAATTGTAAATTTGCTACATGTATACATGTTTGCATATCCAACAATGTACGACTACCGAGCCCCGTTTGAACCTTAGGAATTCGTAGGATACAAATGACATGTCATTAGGGTTTACATGATTCAGGTACTTGTCTTGAACATCCTACCAATGGCTGAGGTCCTGCATGTGTTGCAGATACTCCACAACTCGTGTGAGCATCATCGTGTAGCTATGTTCTGACCCACAACTCGTGAGAGCATACCGATATACAGCTCGTGTGAGCATACCAATTTACAGCTCGTGAGAGCATACCGATCTATAGCTCAAGCGAGCATACTGGTTGACAGATCGTATGAGCATACATGTACAGGATTTGACGGATTATAGTTATATGAGTTAGCACACTACGTGTGAGCTATCTTAGGTATCTAACAGTATTCTAAATGGTTCAATAGGCAATATTCTTATATGAATTAGTAAGAGTTTGATACTGACTATTACAGACATACATATGAATTACATGGAAATGTTGTTACATGCTATATGGAAAATGGAATTTGATGATACATGTATATGAAATTAATCATTTGATGTGCTCATCCATGTATTTACATGGCTAACATTGTTGATGTATAAGTGCTTAGGAATTTGGCCAAATTATGTTCGGATATGATATGTTTACTTCCTTATTATGTGATTAAATAGCAAGTTTTATTCTATATTATACAAACTTACTAAGTTTAAATGTTTATTCTATGTTATTTTTCGCGTTTTATAGTGAATTAGAGGCTTGTTTGGGTTGGAAGCTTGTTAGAGCTATATCACACTATCCATTGGCTCTTTTGGTACATTTGGTTGTTTAATTTTGGTTATAATGGCATGTATAGGTATTGTGGTTAATTTTGGCCATACATTTTGGTTGTTGTTTTGGCCATTTAACTTGGCTTATGATTTGGCATTTTGTTGATGAAATGGTATAGTTTGGTATGTTTATACGTAGATTAAAAATGGTTGATGATATGCTTGATATGGTTGAATGATGGAAGATGAAGTGATAGTTGAATGTTCATATTGTATAAGTCTTGCAACTTGTTGTAAATTGGTACATTGCTATGCATGATCTAATTCGTTATTAGATGCTAGTTATAGAATGTCATTTTGGTTCCAAATGGTTGTGTTTTGGTAAGTAAATTACATGGTATGTATTGATGCAAATATGCATACAAGTTAGTTGATTATTTGGTTAAATTGAATACATGGTTAGTCATATTTATATATTATCATTTGAGGTACCTAAAGGCATATTGGTTGTATGGTGTTATACCATATGTTTATAGCTTGTTTATGCTTGATTTAGATCCATTGTTATGGGTTGTAAATATATATAATCTTGATTGTATGTACATGCCTAATTGGGTGAGAAAAATAGGTTGTAAAATGACCTATTTTTGTCCATACGGGTAAAGACATGGGTGTGTGTCTCATCCGTGTGTCACACATAGCTAGGTGACACGACCATGTGTCCCTTGTAGCTTTCAAAGGGTTGCAAGTCAGGCTATTACACGGCCTGGCACACGGGCGTGTGGCCTGGCCATGTGACCCAAGTTCGTAAGTTACAAGGGCACGAACATGGGTTGGGACACGGTCGTGTGCCCTATTTCGAATGCCCACACTGCTTGAGGCATGGGCGTGTCTCTTGACCATGTGAGTCACACGGCCTGGCCACACAACTGTGTGACCTTTGTAGTGTTGAAAATTTTCACTATTTGAAAAATTATTTGATTTTCTGATTTAGTCTCGACTTGTTTCTAGCGCATATTTAGGGCCTCGAGGGCTCGTGTAAGGGACAATATGTATGATTTGACTTGGTTTTAATATGTTTATTGCTATGATATGAAATGTTTGAAATTTTTGTCTGTTTGAATTGTAAATTATGGTAATGCTCTGTAACCTTGTTCCGCAACAGATACGGGTTAGGGTTGTTACATTTATTAGTATCAGAGCTACGATTTAGTCAATTCTCAGACTAAACATAGCGTGTACAAGACTAGCTATACATGCCATTATATAACCTGTAATAGTCTAATATCTCCTGACCGTTTTAAAACATGTTTTCATATAGCAGTGACATCCAACTGTGCTAACTCCAATGAAGTAGAGAGTAACGCTCAAGCCTCCATTCGCGGAGTAGCATCAAGTGGTATAAGGCTCGTATCTGAAGGTCAAGAAGGAGAGGCTAAGGAAGCCTTCTTATAGATGATGAGTGAATGGTTTGCGGAGATCGTACGGACGGACCCGACTACTGAACAAACTCTACCCCCTCCTACTCCCCAACCGATTCCCATTATTCCTCAAGGTATGGAACCTATACAAGTCAGTAAGCTACCTGTTGATAAGATCCGTAAGTACAGAGTTGAAGAATTCTGAGCTAATGCTGAAGATGATCCCGAGAGAGCTGAATTCTAGTTAGAGAATACAACCAAAGTTTTCGATGAATTGTCTTGTTCACCGGCCGAGTGTGTCAAGTGTGCGGTTTCATTATTGAAAGATTCAACTTACCAGTGGTGGAACACGCTGATTTTAGTATTGCCGAGAGAGCCGATCACTTGGGAATTCTTTCAAACTGAGTTCCAAAAGATATAGATTAGTCAAAGGTTTTTAGATAAAAAAACGTAAAGAATTCCTTGAGCTCAAGTAGGGTCGTATGACTGTGTTAGAGTACGAGCGGGGATTTGTTAGATTGAGTAAATATGGTTGGGAGTGTATTCCAACAGAGACTACAGTGTGTAAAAGATTTGAAGAAGGGTTAAATGAAGACATAAAGCTATTAGTTAGAATTATTGAACTGAAAGAATTTGTTGTATTAGTCGACCGAACACATAAAGTCAAGGAGTTGAATAAAGAGAAAAAACATGCTAATTTTGAAGCTAGAGACTCGAGAAAGAGATTGACTTGGGAAAAATATCAATCGACATCAAAAAGATCAATAGAACATCACAACCGTTCTATAGCTTCAGTGGGGTACTCCAGTAGAGACAGAGGCAACCGGCGTTCGAGTCTAAAACCTCAAGCTACCTCCATACTGAGTGTGCGTAGTGTCAGAGATGTTTGGCCTAAGTGCAAGCACTATAAACAACCACATTATTTTAGGTGTCAATTAAAGAATAGAGCGTGTTTTAGGTGTGGTTCTTTAGACCACCATCTTAGAGATGGCCTGGAGAAATTCGAGAACGAGAAAGTTCAGACTACGAGGTCGAGCAAACTGCTATGAGAGGTAGACCATTTTGTAATCCTAGAAATGTAAGTGATAACCGTGGTGTAACAAAAGACTTTGCTTTGAGATCCAAGGCACGAGCACCAGCTAGGGCTTATGCTATTTGCGCATAAGAGGATGCTTCTACGCCAGATGTTCTTACTAGTACTTTCTCTATTTTTTATGCTGATGTAACTTCTTTGATTGATCTGGGATCAACCTATTCGTATGTTTGTACGAATTTAGTATCTAGTAAGAATTTACCTGTTGAGTCCACTGAATTCGTGATTAAAGTATTGAAACCCTTATTTTAGTATGTGCTAGTTGATAAAGTCTGCAAGAATTATCCTTTGATGACTCGGGGTTATAGTGTTCCAACTAATTTGATGTTGTTATTGTTCGATGACTTTAACGTGAGTTTGGGCATGGACTAGCTAACTTTACATGACACTATTGTAAACGGTAAACGAAAGCTTATTATATTGAAATGTCAAAATGGTGAGACGCTTTGTATTGAATCAGATAGTCCGAGTGGGTTGCCTGTTGTTATATCAACTATGTCAGCTTAGAAATATGTGAGAAAAGGTTGTAATGCTTGCCTTGCTTATGTATTGGATACTAAAGTGTCTAAATCGAAGTTTGAATCAGTGTCAGTGCTTTGCAAGTATCCTGATGTTTTTCCATTGGAATTACCTAGATTGTCGTCGATTAGAGAGGTTGAATTTGCTATTGAACTTGTACAGGGAACATCACCAATATTGATAACACCTTATAGAATGGATCCTATAGAGTTAAATGAGTTGAAAGCACAGCTGCAATAATTGACAGATAGTGGTTTTGCTCAACCCAATTTCTCACCTTGGGGTGCACTAGTTCTGTTCGTTAATAAAAATGATGGATTGATGAGATTGTGTATTGATTACCGTCAGCTCAACAAGGTTACAATCAAGAATAAATATCCACTACCTCGAATTGACGATTTGTTCGATCAGTTGAAAGGTGCCACAATATTCTTGAAGATTGATCTTCGTTCTGGTTTTTATCAGCTACGAGTGAAAGATTTAGAAGTTCCAAAAACTGCATTCAAACCAAGTACGAACACTATGAATTTATTGTCATGCCATTTGGTTTAACTAATGCACCTGCAGTATTCATGGATACGATGAACATAATATTCAGACTGTATTTAGATAGATTTGTTGTGGTATTTATTGATGACATTGTGATATATTCATGAGATGAGTCTAAGCATGCTGAACATTTGCGAATTGTGTTACAAACCCTACTTGATAAACAATTTTTTTCTAAATTTACCAAATGTGAGTTTTGGCTCTGAGAAGTCAGTTTTCTGAGACATATAGTATCGATTGAAGGCATTAGAGTTGATCTGATTAAAATTTTAGAAGTTGTTGACTAGAAACCACCAAGAAACATATTCGAAGTTAGAAGTTTTCTAGGATTAGCTGGTTATTACCAAAGTTTCATCAAAGGGTTCTCGATGATAGCTACACCGATGACGCAACTCTTACAAAAGGATGTGAAATTTGAATGGTCCAAAAAATGTCAGCAAAGTTTCAATTAGTTGAAAGCACTGTTAACTGAGGCACTAGTTCTGGTTCAACCTTAATTGAGTAAAGAGTTTGTGATTTTCAGTGATGCATCTTTAAATTGTTTAGGCTGTGTTTTGATGCAGGAAGGCAAAACGATAGCTTATGCTTCCAGACAATTAAAACCGCACGAAAAGTATTATCTGACACATGACTTAGAATTGGCAGCTATTGTGTTTGCGTTGAAAATTTGGAAACATCATATGTTAGGAGAAAATTTTCATATATTTACCGATCATAAGAGTTTGAAGTATCTAATGTCACAGAAAGATTTGAATCTGAGACAACACAGATGGCTCAAACTGTTAAAATACTATGAGTAGATCATTGATTATCATCTAGGAAAAGTGAACGTAGTTGAGATGCTTTGAGTAGAAAATATTTATTCACCCTGGGAGCAATGAATACATGACTGATATTATCTGATGATGGTTCGATCTTAGCTGAGTTGAAAGCTAGATCGATGTTTTTACAACAGATCTGCGAAGCTCAGAAATGTGATGTTGAGTTGCTAGCTAAATGGGCACAGTGTGAGTCGACCTCCGATTCAGCATTTCAGATAGGATCCGATGGTTGTTTATTGTTCAAAGGTAGAATTTGTGTACCGAAAAATCTAGAGCTAATTCAGAGAATCTTACACGAAACTCATAGTGGTAGATTATTTGTTCATCCGAGAAGTAATAAGATGTACAGTGACTTAAAACAGATGTACTGGTGGCCGGGAATGAAACGTAAGATATTTGATTTTGTATCTAGATGTTTAGTATATTAGCAAGTAAAAGTTGAACATCAGGTACCTTCGGGATTATTACAGTCACTGGTGATACCGGAGTGGAAATGGGATTGAGTTACTATGGACATCGTATCAGGTTTAACCTTATCTCCGAGAAAGAAAGATGTAATTTGGGTTGTTGTTGATCGGTTGACGAAGTCAAGACATTTTATTCCAGTACGTACGGATTACTCCCTTGACAGATTAGATGAGTGGTATGTTTCTGAGATTTTCAGATTACACGGGCTGTTAGTTACTATCATTTCGGATAGAGATTCGCGGTTTACATCGCAATTCTAGAGAAAGCTACAGGAAGCTCTTGGTACGCGGTTGCATTTTAGCACTACATTTCACCCTCAGACTGATGGTCAGTCTAAGTGAGTAATTCAAATTCTCAAGGATATGATTCGTTGCTGTGTTTTAAAGTTTGAAGGCAAATGGGAGAAATATTTACCATTGGTTGAATTCGCGTACAATAACAGTATTCAATCGAGTATAAATATGGCACCGTATGAGGTTTTGTATGTTCGTAAATGCCGAACTCCGTTATACTGTGCTGAGCTTAGTGAGAAAAACATACACGGGTTGATTTGATTCGTGAGACTGAAGAAAAAGTAAAAGTGATCCGAGACAGTTTGAAAGCAACTTTAGACCATCAAAAATCATATGCAGATCTTAAACGCAAAGATATAGAATTTCAAGTCAACGATGGAGCATTTTTTATAGTATCGCCTTGGAAGAAAGTTCTTAAGTTCAGTCGCAAAGGAAACTTAAGTCTACAATTTATCGTGCCGTATGAGATTACTGAAAGAATCAGACTTGTTGCGTATCGATTACTTTTATCGTCAGAATTAGAAAAGATTCAAAATGTCTTTCATGTGTCTATGTTACGACGAAACCGATCTAACCCTTCACATGTTATCTCTTTGATGGATGTCGAGATTTAGCCTGATATGTCGTATAATGAGGAACCGATCAGAATTCTGGCACGAGAGGTGAAAGAATTGAGAAACAAGAACATAGCTTTAGTAAAAGTTCTCTGGCAATGACATGGAATAGAAGAAGCCACCTGGGAACCTGAGGAAGTTATGAGAAAGCAATATTCGGACCTCTTTTTTGGTAAGATTTTCGAGGACAAAAATCCCTTTAGGGGAGGAGAGTTGTAACAACCTGTTTCAAATGAAATTGGAATAGTGGTTTTGAGACCACAAATTCAAAGTTGGAAAATTTATTTTATTATTATTTTATTACCTACAACATGATAGTAGTACCATATAAAAATTTTGTTAAGAAATTTTACCGTTTACATACTTAATTTAATAAGAATGACTAAATCGCGTAAAGTGCAAAAGTTGAGTTCTAGTAGCTAAAGGTATTAAATAGCTATAGAACTTTAAAGTGGAAGTCCTTATACGGTAATTAGACCATTAGAGTTGATAGTGGATTTTAATGGTTTCACATTATTGAAATTATGATTAATTTTAAAGGTTAATTATGTAATTTGGTAAATAATGACAAAATAAAATAAAACAACAATTAGGTTATCATCTTTAACCTTTCTTTCAACAGAAAAAAAAAAGAAAGCCATGGAAGCTCAACATTTGGCCATTCTTGTTTTCTTTGATTGATTAAGTCAGACCTCGTACGGAGTTAGATTGGAGCAAAAAGAAAGTCTCAGATTAATCGCCTCAGTATTTACATATACTCGTCGAGGTAAGTTCGTGTGATTAAATTGTGATTATATGTTTTATTTTGAAATATGCAAGAATTGTAAATTTGCTACATGTATAGACGATTGTATATCCAACTATGTACAACTGCCGAGCCCCATTTGAACCTTAGGAATCCGTAGGATACAAATGATATGTCATTAGGGTTTACATGATTCGAGTACTGGTCCTGAACGTCCTACCGATGGCTGAGGTCCTGCATGTGTTGCGGATACTCCACAACTTGTGTGAGTAGCATCATGTAAATATGTTTCGACCTACAACTCGTGGGAGCATACCGATCTACAACTCGTGTGAGGATACTGATTTATAACTCGTGAGAGTATACCGATCTATAACTAGAGTGAGTATACCAATTCACAGCTCATATAGGAATACATGTATAGGATTTGATGAATTATAGTTGTATGAGTAGCACACTACGTGTGAGCTATCTCGTGTATCCAATGGTACTCTAAATGGTTCAACGGGCAATGTTATGATACAAATTGGTAAGAGTTTGATACAGGCTATGAGAGGCACACATATGAATCACATGGAAATGTTGTTACATGTTATATGGAAAACGGAATTTGATGATACAAGTATATGAAATTAATCATTTGATGTGCTCATCCATGATTATTGGTTTATATATATACATGGCTAACATTGTTGATGTATATGTACTTAGGCATTTGGTCAATTTATGTTGGGATACAATATTTTTACTTACCTATTATGTGATTAAATGGTAAGTTTTATTCTATATTAGACAAACTTACTAAGCTTAAATGCTTACTTTGTGTTATTTTTCGTGTTTTATAGTGAATCGAAGGCCTGTTCGGGTTGGAAGCTTGTCGAAGCTATATCACACTATCTACGGCTCTTTTGGTACATTTGGTTTTTTTAATTTTGGTTATAATGGCATGTATAGGTATTTTGGTTAATGTTTGCCATATATTTTGGTTGTTGTTTTGGCCATTTAACTTGGCTTGTGATTTGGCATTTTGTTGATGAAATGGCATAGTTTGGTATGTTTATAAGTAGATTAAAAATGGTTGATGATATGTTTGATATGGTTGAATGAAGGAAGATGAAGTGATAGTTGAATGTACATATTGTATAAGTCTTGCAACTTGTTGTGAATTGGTACTTTGATATGCACGATCTAATTGGTTATTAGATGCTAGTTATAGAATGACATTTTGGTACCAAATGGTTGTGTTTTGGTAAGTAAATTACATGGTATGTATTGATGCAAATATGCATACAAGTTAGTTGATTATTTGGTCAAATTGAATACATGGTTAGACATGTTTATATAGTATCATTTGAGGTTCCTAAGGGCATATTGGTTGTATGATGTTATACCATATGTTTATGGCTTGTTTATGGCTTGTTTATGCTTGATTTGGATGCATTGTTATGGATTGTAAATATATGCAATGTTGATTGTAGGTACATGCCTAATTGGGTAAGAAAAATGGCTTGTAAAATGACCTATTTTCGTCCACACGGATAGAGACATGGGCGTGTGTCTCAGCCGTGTGTGACACATGGCCAGGTGACACAGCCGTGTGTCCCCTGTAGCTTTCAAAGGGTTACAAGTCAGGCTATTACATGGCCTAGCATACAGCCTGGCACATGGGTGTTTGAGGTTACTTCGAAAGGTACATGGCCTAGCACACTAGCGTGTGGCTTGGCCATGTAACACAAGTCAACGAATTACACGACCATGGAAACGGGCTTCGACTTGGCCGTGTGTCCCTATTTCAATTTCCCATATGGCCTGAGGCACGGGTCTATCTCTTGACCGTGTGAGTCACACGGCTATGTGACCCCTGCAGTGTTAAAAATTTTCACTAGGTTCTAAAAAATTATCTGAGTTTTTGATTTAGTCCCAACTTGTTTCTAGTGCATATTTAAGGCCTCAAGGGCTCGTATAAGGGACAATATGTATGGTTCGACTTGGTTTTAATATGTTTATTACTATGATATGAAATGTTTGAAATTCTTGTCCGTTTGAATTGTAAATTTCGATAATGCTCCATAACCCTGTTCCGACAAAGGATATGGGTTAGGGGTGTTACATCCCCTCCTTTTTTCACTTCGCGAGCTAAGATTTCAACTAATTCCTCCTCATAAGATAAGTCAGGTTGAATTTCAATTTCTTCCACTATAATAGCATGAAACAAATTAGAACGATACCACCAGAGCATGGATACATGAAATACATCGTGAATCTTTTGCAATTCTAATGGTGGGGCTAGACGATAAGCTACCAGTCCAACCCTTTCGATTATTTCATACGGTCTATTAAACCTGGGACTCAAGTTCCGTTTACGACCAAATTACAGGACCTTTTTCATTGAGAAAACTTTAGAAATACCTTATCACCCATTAAATATCTGATATCCCTCTATTTTCAGATCTACATATGATTTTTGCCTATCAATGCTGCTTTCAATCTGTCCTTGATTAGCTTTACTTTATTCTCTACTTTCTGAATCAATCTTCCCCAATGATTCTTCTTTCTCTCATTTTCAACCAACAGATAGGCGTTTTACGTTTACGACCATATAAACCTTCATATGGAGCCATTTGAGTACTTGACTGGAAACTATTATTATACACAAATTTGGCTAATTGTACATAACGTTTCCAACCAGATTCAAAATTAATAACACAAGCTCGCAACATATCTTCCAATATATGAATTAATCATTTTGATTGACCATCAGGCTGGGGATGGAACGTTGAGCTAAAATATAATCTTGTACCTAAAGGTTCATGCAACTGTTTCCTAAATCTTAAAGTAAAGCGAGGATCTCGACTGAAGATAATGGACACAGGCATGCCGTGAAGTCTAACTATCTAGTGAATATAAATTTCTGCTAGCTTTTGAAGTGACTAATTAGTTCTCACCCCAAAAAATGAGCAGATTTGGTTAGTCTATTAACCACTACCCAAATGGCATTTCTTTTTCTCGTTAAAGTCGGTAGACCAATCATAAAATCCTTTGTAGTTCGTTCCTATTTTCATTCTGGAATAGAGATAGGCTATAACAACCCAGTGGGAACTTAATGCTCGGTCTTTACCCATTAACAAGTCAAACATTTAGCAACATATTCAACAATCTCCCATTTCATTCTGGGCCACCAGTATGATTCTTGCCGGTCACGATACATTTTCAGACTGCTAGGATGCATAGCGAAGGGGCTGTCATGAGTTTTGCGTAAAATCAATTCTTTTAATTCAACAACATTGGGAACACAGATCCAATTATGAAATCTAAGGCAATATTTTTCACCTGCACTAAAATTATGAAATACTTAATTGAAAAGTGAGGAGAATAGAATGTTCGACAAGATACCGAACTACCGACTAACTTCAATCAAGCTATAATGTTTCCAGTAGTTAAAATGTGGATGCAACTTATTTGCACCAGAATTACACCCGCCCTTAACATTTCTAATGTCAATACATTCTGAGCTCTTTTGTTATATGACATTTTACAGAAAAAGAAAATTTTCATTGGACAATGGATCCATCCAAATATGAAGCGGTGCGTCAGTGGCCAGAAGTTTGGGATTTTTTTCCTATCCCATGCAGCACTTTGCAAAAGTGTAGAGATTTCGATGGATGAAAATGAGCAATTCATAAAGCCAACAAAAAGCATAATTGGAGATTTGTTATACACGTAATATGTTGACCTTCAGAAAAAGCAAATTATAGATTAGAACCAGAGAAGGAAAGAAAATATGGATGTCCCAGTATCAAACAAACGAAAAGAGCAAACGAAAGCTCAAAGAGGGGCAAGTGGAAGCACCGAAGAAAAACTCGATGGAATGATCAGGTGGATGCAGGAAACGAGCTCAGTTCTTCAATAATTCGCTTGACTAAATGGGTTGAGAGCCTCAAATTATCCACCAAATATGTTCGGTCCAAAACGGACCCATCATTGAGCGGAAAAAGAGAAGGCGACTTCAAAAGATAAGGGTGAGGGGGATGAACACAATCTCCTGAGAGATGAGAAAGAGTATGAGGTGACATTCCTGCCGTAATATTCTACAACAAAAGGGCCAGTCATTTGAAGCCCAACTCAACTCACACATTCCATGAGTGGGAGTTCTCACCAAGGATACATCACGAGAAAAAGAAAAGCACCAATAGAAATGGGGCATTCACTCATGTTGATGATTTAGATTAGAAATGAACTTTTTGGGATTGTATTAAATTTGGGATAATTTTTTTTATTTATTTACATTGTTAAGAGTAGAAGAAATAATAAACTAGTAGTTTTTTTGTGTTTTGTTTTTTATGTAGGAACCCCACATGGAAGAAGCACAACGATTTTGAGCTTTCAATGACCCAAGATAGAAGCTCCCACCAATAATCTACAGAACTATCACGATCAATCTGGTAACTTCGTTCTTTATCTTTTCAGGGCTACACATTGAGGACAATGTGTTATCTAAAGTGTGGGGGGTAACATAGAAAATTTATTTTAATTTTTTATGTTGTTCTTTGATTTTTCTTGTTAATTGTGTGCTTGGTCTTGTAGAAATACAAGTGATTGGTTAGGAGCATGTACATAGGTTGATTGTATTTACAGCAAACTTGGCATGAAGATTGGTGATTTTAAATTTTTGATTACTAGACTATTAAAGTTCTATATATTACTTTGTAAATAGGCATTAAGAAATTGAATATACCAAATGATATAGAGAATACAAGGAAATAAGCATGCTAGTATGAATGATAAATTGCTAAAATTGTGATTGATTGGTTGACTAAATTTGTGAATATTGAGATACCTAGGGATGACCTAAGGCATTATTTGGTATACACCTGGAGTCAAAAAATTAACCCTAGTTATTCATCCTTAGTACCTATTTTGAGCTAGAAAACATTTCTTGATGAACCTCTATAGAAAAACCGAGCTAAAAATGATAATTTGTTATTACCCTTTTCTTTTGTCCTGAACTGCATGATTATAGACGTCTGGCCATACATATTGAGGGTTAAGTAGATACATTATGGTGATTATGTAAAAATAGAGTGATAGGAAAGATCAGTGGAGTATAGTAATTATAGGTTAGCTTAAAAGTGCAAAAAGAAAAACTCAAAAAGGAAATTACATGAGTAGAAAAAGTACGTAAAAATAAAGGTATTTGTGAGTGTGGTACCGTGAATAAGAAAGAAAAGTGAAAAATTCACAAGAATAGAAAAACTCATCCATTAAGTGTACAAAAACTCATAAGCTAGCCGTAGTTACTATATGATGTTGAGATTTCCTATAAGGAGAAATAAAGAAGGTGAGAGAATGAGAAATAAGAAGGTGAGTAAGAAAGGGGTACTAAGGGGGAGAATAGGGGACAATATGATATGCCAAACTATTTTCATGCTTGAAACTATATGATGCTTTTTATTCTTAAATTTCATACTTGTCTTAAGCCTCAGAACGTTACAAGCTGAAAAGCCCTATGTGATTTAGGTAGACTTATTTATAATTTGGAATCATACCGAATAATGTAATTTATGACTGTTTGTATTCTACTAGGATAATCAAATTACTTGTATAATTTATTGATGGATTCCTACATTTGAGACCTTTAAATGCTTGAATGTTTTGTAATATACTGAACCTAGCCGTTCAGTAACAAAAGTCATAAGTCAGCTATTTATAATGACGAGATTATGTGTAAATAAGAAATATTTATTCAAATGCTCTAAAACCAACATTTGTACCATACCGGCTTAAGAGTCATCTTTTTATTTACTGTTTGTGTTTGCTTAAGGACAAACAATGACTTAAGTGTTGGGGAGTTTGATCTGTCATAATTTGGTGTAGTAGATTAAACTAGTTTTTGCATTTTAGGAGCTTAAACAAAAGCATTTTGGTTAAGTTTTAATTACGTTTTTTCAATTTCAGTTACATCTAATAAAATGTGTAATTTGAGTCTTTTATTGACCTTAGAGGCCGAATGAGGCATAACGATAGGTTAATAGACTTTGTGAGTGTGTAGAAGACCATTTGAAGGCAAGCTGACATGATATTGGTTGCTGTGTTGCAACACGAAGAGCTGAATGTCGCAACATAGGGAGTAGAAGAGAAGAATTTAAATACTACCTTTTGTGTCACGACACAGCCTGAGGATGCCACGACATGCCCCTGAAGACACCTGAAGATGAAGCATACTGCCCTCAATGTCGCAACATAGTACTTGGTGTGTCGCGACATAACCTCTGTACAAGAAATAAGTACGAATCAGGGGTATTTTAGTGCACACAATCAAACATTAAGCACGAAGATGGTAGTTGACCTAGGGTTAAGGACAACGTCCACTGTAAAGTCTATAAATAGGTTCATTTAACACATGTTATGGAAAATTTTTCATATTATATAATTTTCTTCCTATTTTTATACTTTTTTTTCTCTTTTTAGGCTTTAGGTTTATTTTAGGTTTTGTTCTTTGATTTGTGGAAGAAATTAGATTTGTGAAATGTGATCAAACTCTGTAAGGATTCAGCATTCAATTTTAATACAAATTAGGCTTCTTCTAAAATTTATATTCTTGAATTATTGTTCATGCCTATTCTTTCTATCATGTCGATATTTTTTATGAGATCCATGAGGAACTAATCCTCTTATGGGGGATTAGCGAGTAGAGGTATGATTAATTAACTATTTTGTAGGGTTCTCTTAGCGGATCAGCTCTTCAGGAAAAGAAGATCTTAAAACCTAGGCCTAACAACCTTAAGAAGTCATTAAGGTGGGAATTAACCCAAAATTGGTATGGCCTATCCATGAACACCTTAACCCTGAACTGGTCTAGACTCTAAGGTCGAGAGATAAGTCGTTCTTACCGACTCGTTATTCTGGTGGAAGTTTGGTTGAACTATTTGATTGAATAAGAAAACTCGAAACGATAGTTGACTATGATTACCGAAGCAAGCTAATCACCCATGCTCAAATTTGGTAAATTTACTATTTGTTTCTCATTATTTCTTTGCTTCTTTTCTTTTTATTTTTTATTAAGAATCCTAAAAACCTTTTTTTTTATTTGATCGTATTATAATTAATATAAAGTACAAATTAGATCTATTTATGCTTAGGTTAGAATTAATTTAGTGCTCGCCTTTCTTGGGTACGATCCTCGGAGTACTCATCTACTCCGTTGTAACTATATTACAACCTGACCTGTATGCTTGCAGATATCGCTCTTTCATATATTTTGTGCAGGATTTCTACTCTGGACGTTGGTACGTCCAAAGGCAATCACACTTGTATTAATTGATTATTTTGTTATCTATTAATTGATTGTGTGAAATTTTCTTTAAAAGTATGTCAGGCTTTTCACAATCAACTGCAACTTCTTCCTAAAGTTCTAAAGGAACCAAAAGGAAATGAGTTTCGAAAGAAGATGTTGCATTGATTTTATGTATGGTAGACTTGCACAACGCTGGATTTTTTAATGCGGATATGAGACTCAAGGTTGGTTATTTACTTGAATTGGAAAGAATGATGGAAATTTTTTTACCTCATGCAATGCTAAAGGCTAAACCTATTTTTTGAGTCAAGGATTAGGACATTGAAAAAGGATTAGGTCATCATTTACGATATGCTTAGAGGAAAAGACAATAGTGGCTTTGGTTGAGACGACCATAAGCAAATAGTTGTTGTTGAAGATGCAGTGTGGGACTTATATATAAGATTAAGAATTTTTTTGCATTTATTTTCTTGTATCAACTAACTTATATCCATATAGTATATAATGGCTATGAATTTTTTTTTATAGTCATAAAGAAGCCGGGCAATTCAAAATTTGAAGTCTCCCTTATTATTAGCAACTTACTTCCATATACATCAAAGATCGAGTCACAGGGAAATATGCTCAAATAGCTACTGATATTTTTGAAGAATTACGTGCTGAGGATGTTGCTAAAGAAGAAGGAAGCAATGACAATAGATGCGAATTTGATGCTTCCTTAGATGAGATGAATGTTTCGGCTACACAATCACAACTGTCTAATCCCAACAAAGTTGATACTACATTTTCAAAGAAGAAGAAAAAGAGTCCCGAGGTTAGTGAGCCAAATTCTTCTACTTCACTTTTCGATGTTGCCAAGTTATTAACGAATAATATAAGAATAGTTGGGCTTGAATTAAGTAGGAGCATTGCCTCTGAAATGTTCATTAAAGAGAAGTCAAGTATGATCATTCAAGAAAAGATACAAACTCTCCATGTGGTATTAGGTGAAATAGAAGGTTTAATTGATGATGAACGAATTGATGCATTGACCAAAATTCCTAATTATCCAACGCAAATGCTTATATTTCTAAGTCTACCACATTCTATGCGATTAGCATGGGTGAGAAAATTTATTTCTTCCCATTAAAAATGTAGTGGTAATGGATGAATATAACTTTTTATATGCCATAGAGGGTTGTAACTTTTTGTATGTGTAAATGGATTTGGTGGTGAACAAATATAACATTTTTTATCTAATTTTAGGTTGTCACTTTTTGTATATGTAAATGGGTGTGGTGTTGGATTAATATAACTTTTATATGTAATTACAGGATGATATAATCACATGGATGTATTTCATATTAATATTTTAAATATTTTAATATAATTGAAAATAAAAATAAAAACTTTTAATATAATTTAATATAAAATATTATTTCCAAATTTTAGAAAATATAAAATAAAATATTTTAAATATTTTATAATAACTTAATATAAAATATAAAATTAATTTGTATAAAATATGTTAAATATTTTAATATAATTTAATACAAAATATTATTTCCAAATTTCAAATAATATAAAATAAAATATTTTAATATAATTTATTATAAAATATTAAATTAATTTAATATAAAATATTTTATATTTAAATATTATTAGTTTGATGGAAAATATTATTCTTTCATATTAAATTGATGTGGAAAATGCATTAAATGTTAAAGGCCATATTCGTCATTTGAGGGGTTTTTTTTGCTATTACATATTTATTCCTTTCAACCAAACGCATGGATACTATTACAATACTTATTCCATTCCATCCAACCAAACCACTATTATACCTATTCAATTACATTACAGTCGTATTCCATTCCAGTGAACCAAATGTGTTGTAAGTATTTGAAATACTTACTTTCATATTGCTATCTTTTATGTAGATTTTGATCATTTTGGACACACCAATCTGATCTACAATAAGCTTATACTATTCGCTCGTTGACTGGTAGATTTTGTTTATGTCATCATAGTAGAGTGACATGTATTTAGGTGATACTTGCATGTGGATATAAAGGAATCTAAGTAGTAGTTGAACATTATGGTTCCTTTGGATGTTATACTTGAAATGGATAAAAATTTAGATTTTGAACATGTATAGGAATGGTGCAAAATATTTTGGTTGTTATGCGTAATGTTTTAAATATCTGCGGGACATTTTGCATTATAGGTGTTCGTCGGACATTTCACAATTTAGGTGTCTGCAGGACATTCAGCTATATATTTGATATGTGTGTGTGTGTGTGTCTGTATAACCACATGCAGTAGGATTACCCGCAAAATAGTTCGTCGGGTATCTTTTCGTGGAACAGTCTGCCATGATTGTATTATGCATGTTGAAGGCTGCGTATAGTGTTTGTGGGTGTTGTAATTTATGCGAGCATAGTGTCAGCGAATTGCAAAAAGAAAAGAATAAAAATATATATAATAATTGTTCAAGTAATTGGTGATAACATCCTATAGCTTGGGTCTAGCGACTAGATCGGGTAAAGGGTGTTACATTTAGTGGTATCAGAGCTACGATTTAGTTGATTCTAAGAGTAAAACGTAACACGTATGAGTCAAGAAATACATGCCACGTGTAACCAATGATAGAGTGATGACTTCCGATCTGATCTGATTTTGGTTTTTTATATTGATAAATGATATCTATTGACTTTAATCATGATGCACCTAATGAAGTAGATAATAATGTACCAACTTCTGAGCAATGAGCTGCTCAAAGTACGCCCTCAACTCAAGGACAAGGAAATGAGACGTGTGGTACCTTCGTTTAGATAATTAATGAGTGGTATACAGAGTTCGTGCAAACTCACCCTGTGGCTCTGCAACCTCTACCCCCTACTGTGCCTTATTCAGCACCCCCTGTCCTCAAAGTTTTAACTCAATAAATGCTCATAGACTCTCAATTGATAAAATTCAAAAGTGTGGGGATGAAGAATTTCGAGGGAAAAGAGATGATGATCTAGCTAAATTTGAATATTGGCTAGAAAATATATAGCGGGTATTTGATAAGTTGGTGTGTTTGCCAGAAGACTATTTGAGGTGTGTTGTGTCCTTACTGAAAGAAGAAGCATATCTACGGTGCACTACGCTAATCGTAGTGGTTCCGAAAGAAAGAGTTGACTGAGAATTCTTCCAAACTGAATTTCGGAAGAAATATATCAGTTTACGGTATCTGGAAAAAAAGAGAGAGTGTTTCTTGAGTTAAAACAAAGAAAGATGTTACTGAAAAAGTATGAAAGAAATTTTTTTAGACTCAGTAAATATGCTCGAGAGCTAGTTCCCACAGAAACTGAAATGTGCACTCGTTTTGAGTGGAGTTTGAATGAAGAAATTTAGATGTTTGTTGGAGTTCTTGAAATAAAGGAGTTTGTTACATTGGCAGATAGAGCATAGAAAATGGAAGATATATGTAATGCAAAGAAGCAGGTTGAAATGAAATATTGGGATTCAGGAAAGTAGAGTATGTTTAGATCCTTTCTGCCTCCTCCACCAAAACGGTTCAAAGATGTTTCAAATAGGTTCACGCCTCTTTCTAGTTATTCAGGGAGAGATCAATCATGACATGGAAGTCCGAGACCCCATACCACATCAGTCGCCAGTGTGAGTAGTGTCCACAATTTGAATAAACTGGTATGTGAGCATTGTGGTAAAAACCATTTTTGTGAATGCTGATTGAAGAGTGGTGCTTGTTTCTGATGTGGATCGCTGGAGCATTTTCTGAAGGATTGTCAACAAAAAATTAAAATTAGCTCTAAGTAAATCACTAAATCTTCAACCACCCTACAGAGAGGTAAAAAACAAGGATCCAAAAATAATGTAGGAATTAGCCGCAGCACTGCACATGAGGTGAATGCAAAGTCTAAGGGTCGAGCACCCGCCAGAGCATACGCGATCTGGGCCAGAAAAGAAGTCATTTCTCCTGATGTGATTGCTGGTACTTTTTCTCTTTTTGATTTTACTATTTATGCTTTAATCAATCCTAGACTAATGGATTTGTATAAATGCACTACATTAGTAACTAATGCTAGTAGAAAAATATGCACTACATTATTCAACCATCTCTCATTCGACTCCCATTCTTTGTACAATAACTTTGCATCCTCCCAAGGTTAAACTCCATAGCTTTAACATCTTCTTTTTTTAAGTCAACTACTACTAGCATTAAAAGTTATTTTGGTTTTCGTTGAGAAAGGAATGCAATTGACTAAATCTTTTTTTCGACACAATAGAATTTCAAACTCACACACTCACTCATTTAAATTATCACAAGCCTGGCCCATAGATTAATCCCACGACCTTGAAGATATAGTGAAGGACCATTCAGCAATAGGTCAAATACTGAAGTTTGTAGTCGACTAAATCAATTTAAAAAATAAAGAGTTTTCACATGTGGCATAATCAATGAAGGACATTTTTCATATTCTTCACCAATGATCCAACGACTGAAATAAGAAAAATTCGCACGAAAAAAAGTTCTCATCATAGACCACACCCTTAAAATATTTTTTATATTTATTTATTATTTAATTTCTAGTATGAAGAGTTGTGAACAAGTAAGATTTCTAAATCTGATGAGGCTGACATGGCACCGCCTAAGTGTAAGTGTAGCGTAATCAACTCAGCCTTCAGAAAAAGCACTTCATTGCAAATCTGTCCCGGTATACCCAGATCTTTATTTTCACGGTCCCCAAAATTCTTGTTTAACTACTGGATCTGGTTACTTTCTCCTTCCAGGAAAGCTAGACCCATTAAACATTCACTTGTAAGTAATTCAAGTCTTTTGCCATTTCCCCTTTATTTATTTATTTTCGTTTCAGTTCTGTTATTAAGATCTGATTAGTTTTTGGTATTGGGTTTTCAAAAAATAAACGAAACCCTTGGAGGAATCAGATTTTTTTTGTTGGTTTATCTGGAGATCTATTTGTTTCTGCAATTGGGTTTTCTAGGATTAGAGAAAACCCATGAAGGAATCAGAGTTAAGCACTGAACCAATCGGACAAAATCTGATAAAACTGATAAGCAATCTATGCTTCTCAGTTTTTGTGTTTTCAGTGTTGATATTTACAGTTATTGCTATCACTTACCAACCCCCAGATCCATGGCTTGAATCAGCTCCGGCCTTAACCAAGCTCTTCACTCAAACTGAGAATGCCACTTTCAAAAACGACGATTCTATCCTTAAAACTGGTGAGGATGTAGTTCTTGTGGCATCTCCTGAAGTGCCCCCTGCTTTGGCAGTCAATCCCATCACGGAAACCGTGATCAAGAAGTCCGAAGAGAAAATCTTAAATTTGAACCTGAAATCAGATTGTGAGGACCTCAAGTTCGTAAATTGTTCGGATCCACGTGTTTTAGTCACAGTGGAGAGATTCAATTTGAAAACTTTCAAATTTATTGTGTTTCTGGAGTATCAAACTCCGGTCAATGGGTCAAAACTGGATGAGTGTGATGTGGCTTGGAGGTTTAGGAACAAGAAAGAGAAGTCTTGGAGGAAGTACAGAGATTTTAGGAGGTTCAAGTTTGGGATCGGAGAGAACTGTACCTATAACGTGGTACATGCTGGTGGCTGGCATACAGGAATTAATGCTCGGAGGCCTAGGAATAGACCTAACACCACAAGGAGTAGTGGGAATCTAAGGCTGGCACCACCGGTAGGCGATGAAGAGATAAATGATACTATTCCAACTTTGGGATCGGAAATGAACTTTAGAAAAGGGAAGTATTTGTATTATGCGCGGGGAGGGGACTACTGCAAGGGAATGAATCATTACTTGTGGAGTTTCTTGTGTGGTTTGGGGGAGGCTATGTATTTGAATAGAACATTTGTGATGGACTTGAGCGTATGTTTATCGGCAACTTATAATCCAAGCAATAGGGACGAGGAGGGAAAAGATTTCCGGTTTTATTTTGATTTTGAGCATCTTAAGGAGGTAGCATCTGTTGTGGAGGAGAGTGAGTTCTTGAGAGGTTGGAAGAAATGGAATAGGGGCCGTAAAAGAAAAGTGCCAGTCAAGAAGGTTACAACCTATAAAGTCACACCTATGCAACTTAAGAAGGATAAGAGCACGATAATTTGGAGGCAGTTTGATGCACCAGAGCCGGAAAACTATTGGTACAGGGTATGTGAGGGGCAAGCAGCTAAGTACATTCAGAGGCCATGGCATGCTTTATGGAAATCAAAGAGATTGATGAATATAGTGACTGAGATCAGTGGACAAATGGACTGGGATTTTGATGCTGTTCATGTGGTTCGAGGGGAAAAGGCACAAAATAAAGAACTCTGGCCGCACTTGGATGCCGATACCTCTCCTGATGCTCTTCTCACAAAGCTCAAAGAAATGATTCAGCCTTGGAGGAATCTTTACATAGCAACAAACGAGCCATTCTATAATTACTTTGATAAATTGAGGTCTCAATATAAGGTCCATCTGCTTGATGACTACATGGAATTATGGAGTAACAAGAGCGAGTGGTACAATGAGACAACATTGCTGAATGATGGGAAACCAGTTGAGTTTGATGGATACATGAGAGTTGCTGTGGACACTGAGGTACTTTACCGGGCGAAGACGCGTGTAGAAACCTTTTACAATTTAACTAAAGATTGCAAGGATGGAATCAATACATGCTGATGAGGTTGTGAGCTACCCCTCTGTCTTTTCTTCCTTTTTGTCTTTACACTTTCTTGATTCTGGTACAAAGTATAATTGTGGAGACTAATTCAGGCTTGATGTGTTTCCTTGATTTTCATTATTATCATTATTAGTATAGTCGTTCATTACAACATCCCTTTATTACTTCAGCTGCTTAAATATATCAATTCAAATTCATAGGATGTGATACTGAGATTTCTTAAGACATAGGAGTTTCATGCATTATCATGGCTTTCACCGTCTTTCTAGTTTTTGCTTGATGCCCTTTCGGTCTCTTTGCCAAAAACAGCAAAAACCCCTAAACTGTACTGCTTTTATCTGAATCAGACCTAAATATGCCCTTAATCTTTTATCTTGTACTCAAATAAGTTCTCAACATTTAAAATTGTACCCAAATAAGTTCTCAACATTTAGCTTATGCCTAAGTAAGTTTCTAACTTTTAATTTATACCTAAATAAAACTTTGAATAGAGCTTTTCACTTTCAGCCAGATCAAATGAAAGGGTTAGGACTTATTTGGGTTTATGTATATATTTGGTTAAAATATGCCGCAAGTCCCTGTACTTCTTTGTAACTTCATAATTTAGTCATGTACTTTTAATTTTAGGAATTTAGTCCCTCTACTTTTCAGATTTCGAAATTCAAGTTCAAGTGATAACAATGTTAAATATATTTTGTTAAATTCAAGTTCATTATAATGTATTTTTAGTTACACTACTATCAAGCGAGTTTTTTTCAAAATATCACACTAATTAATTTAACAAAAAATTTAACAACGTTAACAATTGTACCTGAATTTTAAAATATGAAAAGTAAAAAGATTAAAATTTTAAAATAAAAGTAGAGGGATTAAATTTTTTAAAGCAAAATGTTTTATAGCATATTTTAAATTATATATTTGTACAGTTCTACATATAAGGCCCTAAGCTCTTCATATGTTGACAGGTGAAACATTTACTATATAGGAAAATATTCAAATCTCAATTTTGGTTTCTATCTATTTACTTGTATATAAAAGGACGTCATGATTTATATATGATAAAAGAGTTGAACACATTTGCGCTTCTGAGTGCTTGATGCAGAACTCAACTACCATCTTCTCGTGTTCAATCTCTTAACTTATATGTCGAAAAAACAATCTAAAGTGCTAATCCTACATATATAATTAAATGATTTTATCAAATTTACCTTGAACACTAAAGTAAGTTAAACACATTTTGCATAAGATCCGTTAGACTATTTTCCTTTTCCTTTTTTACTGGTTAGTAACATGTTAATTTTTATTCAAATGTCATGTTTTCGACAGTAACTTACACATAGAACCATATATTCTAAAATCTTACTATATTACCACCTGGAGTCTTTCTTTATTAGTATCTTAATCACTTCTTCAGAATATACATTTCATACCATTATCAACATACTGTTTTGACCCAAGCATGGGTTTCTCAATTGTTAGTTCTAAACACTCATAATTTAGATTAATTCCAATTACAACCATTACAATCATGCTTCGTTTTGCTTCATTTCTTCTAAGCTGACAAGTATGCTACATTTTTTCCATTATATAAAAGAGATTGTCAAATCTCATTTTTGGTCTCTCTTTCAGTATATCTATCTATCTATCTATATATAAAAGCTTTTATATATAAAAAGAAGGCTTATATTGATAATTGTTAATTACTTTAATCAAATTTTCACGTGATTTACAAAATATTATTCTAACAAAAATATTATTATTTTAGCATGATGAACTAGAATAAATGTTTTTCTTTAATTCATGTTAGCTATGAAATTATTAATGTACTAATTATTTATATTGATTAATAACTTTTTCCATGTTTAAGTTATTATAAAATAATGGTAAAATTATCATTTCGATCTATTTTCTATCTACAATGCTCACATTTGGGATTTAATTTTATATTTTAATTTAAGATTAACTTACTTTTTGGGATTTAGTTTTATATTTTAATGTAACATAATTTGGTTCTCTACTTTTACAATGACATTAGTAAGTCCAAATAATTAACATTTATTAACTATTTCAATAAAAATGGTGATGTGAATTTCTCTTAAAATACATTTCTAACACAAAAAGAAAAAAAATCATGGAAAATTGGTAAGTTTATTTTAAGAAAAATTCAACCTCAATATTTTAACCAAAATAATTGAAGGTATCAACTATTTCGACTAACTAATGATATTATATAGAAGAATGGAACAACTTCAAATTAAAATATAAACACTAAATTTTAAATTTAAACATGGTAGATTGGATCGTAACTATAATCTAATCTAAAACAATTTATTTTAACATAATCATTTATCATTTGATTATGATTTTTTAAGAATGTTGTTTTCAATTTAATTTAATTAGTATGAAGCGAAGTGAGAATAGCAAACTAGTAGGTGTTAATGTGATTACAGGGTTAAATTTTGTTATTATATCTATAAATTATAGATTTAGTTCTTATACTTTAAAGTGATATTTTTATTTTTATGTTTTATAAATTTTGAAATTCTAGTCTAATAATTGCGATTAAATTGGTTAAATTATGCTATTCTCAAAATTTTATGCAGTAAATATTATTATATGTATAATGTTAAGTTAATTTGTTATTTTCATATAATATTCGTATGTAATTCGATACTAATTTATTATTTTCATATAAGACTAAAAAAATTATCATTTTATTTAATGAATTTAACTACTATTAGATTAAAATTTTAAAATTAAAATTTAAAATAATTAAATTGATAAATAATGATTGCCTGAAACAATAAATATTTTGCCTGTTGAAGAGCCTTTTTCTTTATAAATATTTTGTTTATAGTTTGTTTTGACTAGAAGTAACCACTGGCAGGGATGATTGATGAGTAAATGTTATACTAGTGCTTCTATTGGTTTATTTATTTATTTTTAATCGAATTGTAAACTAAAAATTTGAATAATATTAAAATTATTTTAAAATTATATTTTATTTAGAAATTTAGAAATTAATATATATGTTTTAATTTGATATAAATAAGTTGGTTTATATGCATTTATAATATTATTATTTGACACCATGAATTATTTCGATTAAAATGATAATGTTTGAATTCTTTTTAAAATACACATTTTAAATAATCATATTGAAATAAGTTTTTATTTTTATTGTTAAAAAGTTGTAGACTATATTTCAAATATGAGCCTAATAGAAAAAATAAAAAAAGTGAAATTTGACAATTAATGGCCAAAAGGGGAAATTATAAAATAAATGGCTAAATCATATCAAAGTAAAACGTAAAATTAAAAATTAAAAATAATCATAATAGAGATTAGAATTGAAATTTTACCATTATGAAACAATGAAAAAAAAGGGTGATATACATATAAAGCATTAGGGACAAAAAAAAAAGCACTACACGTGTCAAATGGTAAAACTTAGGGCACAACTTTGATACATAGTAATAAGGGTGAACGTTCGATCGAATCGAGTGAAAATTTTGACTTAATCGAGTTCACAAGTCCTATTTTATCATCGTAACTCAATTTAAATTTTTTTCGAATTGAAACGAGTGAAATGAAATTCGAGTCAAGTCGAATCAAGTGAAATTGTTCGAGTTAAATTAAAAAAATTAAAAAAGTCAAATAGAAATATCGTTATAATATCGTTATAGTATAACTAATTTCATGTTAAAGCACATAAATTTGAGACCATATATATTTGAAAATTTTTTCAAAGCAAAATAAAAATAAAAATAAGATAATTGAGTATGATAAATTTGAATAATTAATTAGGTCCAAAATTATTACTTTAGAAAAATTTAAAATTTAAAATTTATTTTAGAATTTTTAGAATTTTTAAATTTAAAATTTTAAATTTTTATAAATATTTTGAACTTTAAAATTATTTTAAAATTTTAAAATTATTTTGATTTTTTTTTAATTTTTGTTGAGAGAGAGACCAATTTGCTTAGTTTCAAAGTTGACAGGAGCCAAAAGAGTATTTACACCAATCTATTATTCGAATTATTCGAGTTATTCGAATTGTAAAATTTCACTTGACTTGAATAATTTGAGTTGACTGGAATAATTCGAATAATTCGAATAACTCGATTTGATTAACTCAAAAATCATTTTTTTTGTCGAATTTTGCTCACCCCTACATAATAATATAGATTTAAATTGTTGAATGTGTTACTTCACTTAATGTTACTATCCACAGTTATAGTTAATGCTTCCAAAGTCTTTGCAATTTTTTTATTTTGAAACAAACAAAACTTAATTAAAGAAATTCCATAAGCGAAGAAAACAGCAAGACCATCAAATGGTGAAACCAAGCTCGAGAAAAAGTGCTTGAGTAAAGTATAGCTACATGGCGAAGAGAAAATAGGCAAAACTCGCCTATAAATAGAGGTCACAACCGACATAACAGGAAAGGCCACAAAAGGCCAACAAAAAACAAAATAGAGAAAAATAGACAAAGCTTCAACTTTGTTCCAAACACCAAAAAAACAACACCGGTACTAATCGTTTAGTCTTCGTCTTCAACTCCAAGGTTCATTCAGGACAGACATTGCAACCTGGCGACGTAGGAGACCAGGAATACTCCAACCATGAAAACTTTTAGGATAATTGTTGATAGATTGACTAAATTATCGCATTTTATTCCAATGAATTTTAGCTATTTTATCCATTCTGCTAAGCATATTAACCTAGTCAAGCATTAGAATCATTAAAATAGTTAGAAGTCAAGAAATAACGCAATATTGGTATTTAAAATACTTTGATTGGATGTGTCTCAGTTCAATTCGTGCCTACAAAGGAATTCATGAATCAACAGAAGTAATTAAGGACTTAGTGTTGAAAGAGTAATTCAAGTCACGACATGAAAACATGAAATATCACGACATCCCTATGGGCCTGGGAAGGTCGTGACATGAAATGGCCAAGTTGCGACGCTACACGAGAAAGTTGCGGCGTCGAGACAGAGGACGTCGCGACAAAATTTACTATCTAAGCCAAACATCCAAAATGCACCTATGTCGACCTGAAACATTTTCAATTCATATCCATGGCTTTTAGTACTAAAAATTACATGTCCTAAACATCATCTAACATGCAAAACATAACAATGATTACACCAATCCAAAATTGTAACAAATTAACAACTAAAACATGATTATACGCTCTAACCACTTGGTAATCAACACATTTCTACCTAACCTAGTTCAAGAAGTAACTAAGCACTTATAAACACACATACTAGTTTATTTATTAGGCATTAGAATTCCACAAAACAAACTTTATAAATTCATAACTAGCCAAACATACCATAGTGACCAAATAGTATTTAACCACCAAAACTCAACCTAGGTACATGTCATTAACTAAATTTATGGACAAAAGAGTAAAAATTTAATCCGAGCTTAACCACTGATTATTGGATGCTTATCGGACCTTTAATCAACTTGAGAACCTATTCAGGACCTGCACATAGAAACAAACAAATTTGTATTTTGATTATTGTATACTTAATGGTGCTTACATAAATCGAAAACAATGCATAATCAAATTAAACATATAAACTAGTTGGAAATTCATATATATATGTGTGTGTGTGCAACAAATGTGTATCAAGAATCATTGTCTCAAGTTCGTTACTTAGTGCTTTTTTAAAGAACCCATATTTAGTTTAATTTTCGTATATGATGTAATAATGTGCCTCCAATGCTTACATTATCATGTCAAGTATCAATAAACGAATACAAATAACCATACCATTACTATCTCAATCTTATTTTCATAATGCATATGTTATTTCCACATTTACATTAATGTGTTATTTTACCAATTGAATTCATTGATTCGTTTTATAACATCATCGACCCTTAAGGCTCGTAATATCCAATTCACATGATCTTTCATATGGTATCATTCATCACATTAACATTTATATTCAATTAATAAAATCAAGTTCCAAAACCATCGTTTCTGACACCACTGACTTTTCGGTTCTTACATTTTTTATGTGAGTCACTGGACCATTTTGCATGTGATTGCTCGAGGAATAACATTGATTAACCTATTTCTACCTAGAGGTCCGCTCCTACTATTAGGGGTCGTGGAAATCCACTTGGTTGTTCTGTATTGTAAGGTAATTCAAAGAAAGGGATTGAGTCTACAATATAGAGGTTTGAGGCTAGAGCTCCAGTTCGAGCATACGTGGTTCGTACTCGGGAGGAAGGCGATGCTACAGATTTCATAGCAAGTATTTTCCTCTTATATCCAGTACATGTATATGCCTTGATTGATCCTAGTTCTTCCCATTATCATGTGAATTATGTTTTTGTGAAATCAAGTAGTTTGAAGTCGAAAATGTTTAATGTTGTTATGGTCATATCGAGTCTATTAAGGCAAACTGTGCTTGTTGATCGATTTTGTAAATGGTGTCCATTAAAGATCCAAAACATATCATTTCCTATTGATTTGTTAATCATGTCGTTTGGTGGCTTTGATGTAATTCTGGAAATGAATTGGTTAATTGAACATGGTGTAATCTTGGACTGTTGTAATTAGAAGTTTTCAGTCCAGAGCCCAAAAAGTGAGGTAGTAGAAGTGAGTGGCATTAGATTGAGTAGCTCAACTCGAATCATTTCATCAATCCAAGCTAATAAACTCTTAAACAATGGTTGTGAAGAATTTCCAGCCTATACTATTAACTCGGGCTCGAATGAAAGTTAGATAAGGAATATTCGGATGGTGTGCGAGTTTCTAGATGTGTTTCTTGAGGAATTATCAGGACTGCCTCGAGAAGTTGAATTCACAATTGAAGTTTTTCCTGGTACAACTCTTATATCAATTGCTCAATACCGAATGGTGTTGACGGAGTTGAAAGAGTTGGAAGTTCAATTTTTTTACTTGATTACGACTTTATACATCCTTGTATATTGCCCTAGGGAGATCTAATGTTGTTTGTAAAGAAGAAATATTGATTGATGTGGGTTTGCATTGATTATCGACAGTTGAACAAGCTAACAATTAAAAAACCGATATCCTCTATCGTGTATCGATGATTTGTTTGATTAGTTGAAGGGTGTCTCAGTCTTTTCCTAGATTGACTTAAGATTGGGATATTACAGTTAAAGGTAAAGGATATTGATGTACCAAAAATAGCGTTTTGTACGCGGTACGGTCATTATGAGTTTCTGGTGATGCCATTCGGATTGACTAATGCTCCTGTGGCATTCATGGATCTCATGAACCACATATTCCACCTCTATCTGAATCAGTTCATGGTGGTATTCATTGATGATATCTTGATCTATTCAAGGTCAGAAGCTGAACACAATAAGCATCTAAGAATTGTATTACAAGTGTTACAAGAGAAGCAACTCTATGGAAATCTAAGAAAGTGAGAATTTTGGTTATCCGAAATGGTATTTCTAGTGCATGTTATTTTAGCTAAGGGAATTTGGGTTAACCCTAAAAAGATTAAAGCTATCCTTTAGTGGAAATGTAACACCCTTTGCCTGGTTCGATTGTTGGACCCAAGCTACAGGATGTTACCACAGATTACTTGAACAATTATTATATATATTATTCTTTTTTTACAATTCGCTGACATGATGCTAGCATAAATTATAGCACACACAAACACTATACACAACCTTCAACATGCATAATACAATCATGGTGAACTGTTTCGCAAATAGATACCCGGAAAACTATTTTGTGGGTAATCCTATAGTGTAATGTTCTACAAACACATACATTCATACCATATATATAGTTGAATATCCTGCAGACACCTAAATTGTGGAATGTAAAACAGACACCCATAATGTAGAATGTCCGGTGGACACCCATAATGCGGAATGTCCTGAAGACAATTAAAACATAACACATACAATCCTATTCTTTTCATAACAACCAAAATAATGTGCACTATTTGTATACATGTTTGAAATCTAAATCTGTGTCCATTTCAATTATAACATCCAAAGGAATCATAATGTTCAGCTACTACTGGGATTCACTTATATCTACATGCAAGTATCACCTAAATACATGCCACTCTACTATGACGACATAAACAAAATCTACCAATCAACAAGTAGATAGTGTGCACTTCTTGTAGATCCAATTGGTGTGACCCGAATGATCAAAATCTAAAGAAAAGATAGCAATATGGAAGTAACTATTTAAGACACTTAGTAAGCTCATACAATTTAAATACTTAATTTACTGCACGCACAATTTAAAAATTAATCTAATATGCGTTCATAGTTTACCATACAAACCAACATCATTTTCAACATAAGGAGTGCAGACTCTTTATTAAACATATGTATATCAAGTATGCCACATGATACATTGAAACTTTCATACATGATTCCTTTCCATTCATTCTCAGTATAAAAGGGCGGGTACTCTATTAATCATACAGAGATTAAGTACGCCACATAATATGGTAACTCTTTCCTACTAGATTCATTCCTTTTCCTCTCACTAGCGCAGACTCAAAATTTACTAATCAAATCTTCCATTACCTCATAGTTCTCCAATTTCACACCTCACATGTTTTATGATACCCAATGAAACATTGTAAATGAACTTAAAGCACAGGTACACTTCACATCAGAGGCTCTTTTGAGCTAATCATGCATAAAGGTTTCAGGTTACCCGTTCGGGCTAAACCTTTATCGACATAATAATAGCCTAGCCAGGGCTTTATATACATGTAACACTCCACACCAGACTCGATTGCTGAATCTGGGTATGGAGCATAATGAGTGAAATCATTAATAGTAGTACACTTTGCTTTTAAATCAACTTTCTGATTTGGCGGGGTAACCATTTACCAAAATGACGTTTTGTAAATTTGAAAGTATATATATAATTAAGAAAAATTGAAATTTAAAATGGTACCATGCCACTTTAAAAGATTAAGCTACAAGTAAACAACATTTGACATCAATTTAGACAACATCCATAAATCTTAATTAAAAATAAGCCAAATATGCTATCAATCATCATTTGAATATCTCAAAATATCATTTCAAAAAATAAAATTTAATGAATTTTAGAGAGGGTGACATTTAACAATCGTCCCAGTTTCCCCCAGCAAATACATGTTACCCCAAAAAAACAAATAAGGCTCACAAATAGCCGCTGCTATGGTTGTTTCCTTCAATCACTACGTTCAACTAATGACCTAAAAGTACGAAGAAGAAACTAGGTAACTTTGAGAGAACTTAGTGAGTTCTTGGGGAATAAATCCCACCATAATCACTATTAGACATTAATAAATTAGACTCAAGTTGACCGACTAGCTCGCCATACTTGTCGGATACAACTCTCTTTGATTCGAAGTACCCGCTGGTAGATACTACTGCAATCAGAATCAGCCTATTCGCGGAAACTAACTAATTTTAAGACTCACTTAGGATGAGCACAAGTGCAACTGCTTCACGTGTACGCCACTTACACATACTACCCTTTTTTAAATGTCAGGCTTACTATTATGTAACAATCCGTTTTTCAGTGGTGTTAGAAACAATGGTTTTGGGACCACCATTCTGACGAGAGAATCTATAGATATATTTAATTAATATTTCTGAGTTAAATATAGTATAATAGTCAATCGTGATTTAATAGATTTTATTAACTGGCCAGTTAGTAAAGATACAAGCTGTGCATATTGAAAGTTAAATGATTTTGAAAAATGAGGTATCGAGATCTCGTTTCTATAAATCGATCCCGTGAATATTTCATTAAATATTTATGGAGCTATTATATTGGTGAATTGAAGTTTGGTCCAAAAAATTTAGTGACTGAATAGTTAATTAAGGAAAAAAACTAAATCGTAAAAGTCGTAAACTTAATTGCTATTGTTTTATTATTTAAATGGTTTAAAAAGTAAAAGTGGGAGGTTTTATGTTGCAAATAGGCCATAATAAAGTTAATGGACAATTGAACATTAGTTTATATTATATTTTAAATGTTATATATTTTAATTTAATTATTAAAGTAATAATATTAATAAAACCAAAGTAAAACATGTTTCATCTTCTTCATTCATTCATTTTTCACAATTGAACCACCATTTTTATACCTTGGAAGCTTAGGTCAAGCTAAGTCCCTTGCATGTAAGCTAATTTTCAACCCATTTCTTGTAAATTTTATGTTTTTGAGATCGTTGTAGCTTAATCTAGGTAGCCCAGGGACTAATTTGTGATACTGTCAAAGTTTTTAAAACTTACCATTGATGTTCTTGGAGCTTTTTAGTTGATAATGGTTTATTTTGAAGCTTGATGTTGAAATAAGACTATTTTGTAAAGTGATTTTGTATAGTTTTTAAGTTTTAGAACTAAATTGAAAATATGTTAAATTTGGCATGGTTTCTTGTAAAATTTCAGTATTAAAGAGGTTGATTATAGATGTTTAAGAATTCAACAATATGGGTTTATGCGTTAATTGTGAAAATAAGTTAGTTTCGATTTTAGGGACTAAATTGAATAAAATATAAAAGTTTAGTGAAATTTTGAAAATGCCAATAAAGTATTCATAAGCATTATAATTGATCAGTTGAAAAGTATTTGAGATTGATAGCTGAAATAAAATTACTTTATAGATAAAAAATCGGTAGATAATCGAGGAAAAAGGGAAAAATGCTAATTAGTCCTTGGTATTACTATCCCTGTAGTTTAGCCAAGGTAAGTTCACACAGTATAGTTGCATTTAAATTGTTCTACATTTGATTTGTGAATTTATAATTTTTTGATAATAGTTTTGAATTGTGCACAAATTGGTACAACGGGTGAGTTATGAATTAAAACATATGAAAAGGATAAGTTGATGGTTAAATCAGAAAATGATGAATTGATATTTGAAATAAAAATGAATTGGTAATTGATTATAATTGATCGAATTGTGCTGGTATGAAATTGTTTGATTGTTTATGGTAAGGACTAAGTTGAATTGATATAAGATTATTGTATATTGATTTAAATGCAAAATTTATTTTGTAATGAGAAGAACTATGTTGGTATATTGATATGTATTGATGAATTACTATTGCACATATACAATTGAATTGTGAAATTGGCTTATACTGGAAGTTGAAAATGGTTTCCCTATTAACTGTTCGAGCAGAATCGGATATAGTTGGTATGCTATAGGATAGGAAGAGTTCAAGGATTACATCGACTACGTGTTGATGAGGCATTGGGTGCCAATTTGGTTAGGTTTAACCGATGAGACACTGGGTGTCAAACTTATTGATAGCGATGGGCGCAACTATTTACTTCAGATTTATCTGATGTGGCACAGGGTGCCAACCTGGTGTGTTGGTTGGGTTCGTGTATCTGTTCGAGTTCGAGTCATGTTAGTAGGGGAATAAATGGTAAAAGTGGGATAAGTATAATTGAACGATGATGATAGAGTTCTAGAAATCATGAGAATGAAAATCTGAAATGAAAAGTGTTATTTGATAATTGAGATTGCAAATAAGTACGAAATGGAAAGTAATGTGATATTTGACTTGTGAGATAAAAAATGGATTGATAATTGTGATATGGTAATACAAAGTTGATTAATAATATATATATGGATATCAAAAGTATTGAATACTCATATGTATTAGATGTACGAGCTGGAGGGCCAATATGAAAATGTGATAAATCTATGAATTTGACACAAAATTCGAACAACAAAATGAAATGATAGGATAATCTTTAGATTGATTAAATGAAGCATTTATTCATTGATTCATGTGATATCAATGAAGTTTTAGTTGCATTTGTAAATTGAAATGTTGATTGAATTTTGCTAGTGATATTGATTTTTATTTCATGAGATTGGAGTTAAATTAAATTGAAGTGCTAAATTTTCAAATTACATATGAATTGAATATGGGATGAGCTTATCTTGTTGATTTACAGTTGTCATGTTTAGGCAAGACTGTCAAGTTAAATAACTTAGATATAAATTAGTAAATTGAGGTAATTTATTGTTTTAATTCCTGTGAACTTACTAAGCATTGTATATGCTTATTCCCTTGTTGTAACACCCTTAACCTGTCTCCATTGCCAAATTAGGGTTACAGAGCATTATCGTACAATAAAAAACATTTAAGCATTATAACATTCAATAACTTAAATATATCATAAACCGTTCAATCACATACATTTCGTTCCTAAATTGAGCCCTTGAGGCCCTAAAAATAGTTAAGGAAAAAAGTAGCAAAAATTGGAAATATAGGTCACACGACCATGTGACATAGCCTCAGGCCGTGTAACTTTTGAACAAGGGACGCACGAACGTGTCCTAACCCATGTTCTCACTCACGCAACTCACTGAGTAGGGTTACACAACCGTGTCACACGCTCGTGTGCTAGGCTGTGTAACTTACTGACTTGTACACTAAGTAACTCCCAGATGACACACAGTTGTGTCACCAAGCCGTGTGTCTAATACAACTGTCACATGCCCGTGTCCCAAGCCATATGAACCCAAAATGTACCTAAATCAAACCATTACAAGTCTATTTCATACCTAATCACTTAAATCATATAAGCACACATTCAAGGGATTCAAATGCCATTCAAACATACATAAACATGCCATTTTAATCATCCTAAATCACCTAACCAATGTGCCATTCAAAGGCACCACAATTGCATCAAACATCATTTACTAAATCAAGTCAACCTTACCTCATTTGTTTCATAAAAACCTAGTTCAAATAAGTGCCAATACACACCGTAAATGACTATTGTCAAGCCATTTCAAACATACCAAAACAACCTTATATACATACACTTATAAGTGACCAAAATATTATACTTTGGTAAGACATTGCAATTACCAAATCAACATAACCTTCCAAACATAAACATCCAAATCACCATTACATAACATCCTAAGCATTTCAACCACAAATTCATCTTTATAAATACATATATACATGAAACTACCTTAGGAGATACAAAAACTACCAACTTAGATGGATAGTGTAAGCCAGTTGAATGATCTTTCCAAAATGTCAGCAACGATTATCTACAAAACAATCCATAAGAATTGATAAGCTTACAAAGCTTAGTAAGAACATAGTATAACATTTAATCTAAATACAATTAAATATAGTTCCTATACTATATAATTCAGAGTTATCGAAGTATAAACAGGGCACGTAAGTGCATTCAGGGGTATTGAGTACATTCAGGGGTATCGAAGTACAAACATAGGCACAAATGTGCAATCAGGGGTACTGAAGTACAAAAAGGGGCACGTATGTGAATTCAGGGGGTATTGAAGTACAAATAGGGGCACATATGTGCAATCAGCGGTACCGAAATACAAATAGGGGCATGAATGTGCATTTAGGGGTATCGAAGTACAAATAGGAGCACGTATGTGCAATCAGGGGTACCGAAGTACAAACTGGGGCACGTATGTGCATTCATACAATAATTTTCTATGATCATATTAATTAAAGAATCATAATATGAGAACACAATTTGAAATTCTTTTACATACTGAAACACTATAAACTTACCTACTACTCAATTCTGACCAAATGCAGGGACTAATCTGCTATTTTCCCTTTTCCTCAATTTTTGTCTTTTTGATCCAAGTTTTGATCTATATAATAATTAAATACAATATATTAATCTCATACATATTTCAAATTCCATTCAGTGTATATAACCCTTAACTTTTCATTAATTACATATTTTCCTAAAATTTTATAACTTTTGCAATTTAGTCTTCTTACCCGAAAATCATTAAATTGACCATTTTCCAAGAATAAAACTACACTCGAATTTTTTAGGCCCTTAAGTAGTTCATATCATTCATCAAATTCACTATCAAACCTTGAAATTTTGACATTTTAACAATTTAATCCTTAAATCAAAATCTAACAAAAACCACTTCACAAAATAACCAAATACCACAATCAAAGCTTCAAACATATAACTATCATCACAAAAAACTAAGACTCAACAACGGTAACTTGCACAAATTTTAACAAATCAAAAAACGAAGGTACGAGCTAGCTGGACCTAGTTGCAATGATTTCAAAAACATAAAAATTACAAGAAAACGAGCCAATTTCCATACCATGCAAGGTTAAGAAAGTAATCGAAGCTCTGTAATCTCCAATGGTGATTTCGGTAAGAGGTTGAAGATAAAAGAAATGTAAAATGTCTAATTGTTTTAATTTGTTTAGTTTAATTTTGATTTATGTACCAATTTGCCATTAAACACTTATTATTTTATCATTTTCATACCATTTGCTGTCCAACCATAATAACAAGGGCTAATTGCCACATAGGTCCCTCCTCATTTGGTTTTAAGCTATTTAATCATCTAAATGCAATAATTACTAAGTTTTGCACTTTTTTTAATTTAGTCATTTTTCGTTAATTAGCTATATAAACATTAAAATTTCTTGATCAAATTTTAATCTGACTCTAATGATTCTATAAATATTCTATAACTATTATTTACGAGCCTATACAACAGAAATTTTTGGTCTTGAAACCACTGTGTCGTCACCACTAAAAAATAGGCTGTTAAAACACTTCCCTCTTAGGAAATTTCGTCCTAAAAATTGTTACCTAAGAATAGATTCATATATTGTAATTTCATTGATTCCTCGATTTTCCAAGTAGCCTCCTTCGTACCATGCCAATGCGATAAGACTTTAACCAATGGTACTCATTGTAACAGCCCTACACCCGGTCCGAAAGTATAGACCCTGTATAAGACTGTTACATTTGGTGCCAAAATGGTTTTGGCTAGACACTATTTAATTTAAAAATTTATACATAGTATGTTAACTTATTTAACTCAAAAATTATTAATATAAACGTGTAGGGTTATTATTGGATGTTAGATTATGTTTGGAAATGATTTTAACACTGTTTCTACTCAAAACAGTCGAAAAATATCGATACGAAAACAAAAACGATACTAAAATCACATTCTATTTTGGAAATTTTGTATTTCAAAGCCTAAGTATCAATATCTATACCTTTGGTATCGATACCTTGGGTAGAATTTGGCGAAAATCAATTTAAAAGTTCACTAAAAACCCTTGTAATATATATAGATTCTTCTCAATAGTTAAGACCAATTCAAAATATATTAAAGTTACTTAAAACCACACCAAATAAATCGTAATCATCATATTAGCAAACCACATTTGCAAACATACTTATAGTTTCAATAATTCATTGCATATAGAATCAAAATACTTCAAGTAAAACCAAAATAGATAGAGTTTTAAGAGTTTGTATTTTAGTCCCTAACACATGGAACACATTTGGTCTACCTATGTACATGCCATTTTAATTCAAAATATGGTACCTACTCTTGAAGCTCTTGAGGATGTGATGAGATGAGAGATATCCTAGCCCAACTCTATCTCTTTGAGTCTAACAGTACGTACGCGTTAAAATAAACGCGTTAAGCCGGTGAAGGCTTAGTAAGCACTACAAGAATAAATAGGTAAATGAATCAAAACATAATATTTTAAACTTATTCAATTAATACATATTTACACACATACAAGTTTCTTCAACTATACCTTACTTTAATAAAATTTAACTTACCTTTTGTAAGTTATCAAAATTACCTCAACACATTGATGATTCACTTTTATTCACAACTCATATTCTTAGCCCAGAGTAGACTCTATAGAACACACTGGATATACGAAATAAATAAAGAGGTGCATTATTATGCACTATTGAACAGAGAGCACTAAAGTGCTATACAGAGAGCACGGATGTGTTAAACGGAGAGCACTAATGTGCTAATAATCAGAGAGCACGCTAAGGTCCCTTAATGGCATGCCAATAATATCCTAGTAGTTCTAAATTCCGTCTACTTGGGAATTAAAGCTGAATTTCATACATTTAAATAATTTACATAAATATTTTAGAAAAGAGTTCTCATTTCTCCATCATCTACAATTTAGTCCCCATTTCACAAATCACAAATATCACCCTTTTTTCACACATATACTTTTACAACAACATCATTACTTAGTGTTCAAACAATATACCATTTCATATTCTCCACCTATAATTTTTTTTACAAATTTCATAATTTCATAATCTAATCCTTTTTTTTATCTATTTACAAATTTAAATTTAAATTTTACATTTCTATTCTAAGTAATTCTATACTATGATATAAACATTTAAATAAAATAATTTTAAAATCTTGTAGTACTAACAACAAAAGGTTGAGATGATGTATTTTATTCTTCCTTCACTCCTTAGCCTTCTCTTTCCTTTTCTTCAATTATATCCTCCTTTCTTTTCTTTCTCTTGAATTTCATATAAAACATATAACATTTATATGTTAAAACCACAATCAAGTGACTTTTCTATACTATTTAATAAAAATAAACACGTATGGTATGATAATTTCATCATCTCTTACCTTAGCTCTTTGAACACACAAAACCCTAACTCATGCTTTTCACTCTTTTAACCCATCTATGGAAATTTTCTCATGAAATAAAGTTGTTCACTAGTCTTCTCTTTGGTTTTTACTAAATAAATTTCAAAGAAAAACAAATGTTTGAAGCTTGAATGGTTCAACAATGGAGGAAGGACATGAAGGGAATTAAAAGAAAAGTTGGATGAAACTTGGGGAAGAAAGAAGTGACGGTTTGAGGGTGAAAAAGATTATATCTTTAATTTATTTCCTTCACTTTTCTACGTCATTCCACTAAAATACCTCACATTTTTAATTAAAATGGTCAAATTGCTAATAAATCCTTAAGCCATCCATCTTTATACTTTTACCCATCATCATTACAGCTAATAAATCTCTACTTGGCTAATTACCACTTTGTCCTTCCTCATCTTTCATATTTCCTAGGATGACTCATACAACAGTTTGGTTAAATTTCTTCTTGACCCTTCGTTCCTTTCCTCTACTACTATATATCTCCTAACCTATTATTTTTCCTACTTTGGCCACAATAAATTCTTTATTCTTTTAATTAAGTCAATGTATCTATTTAAAATTTTCCTACCTAAGGAGTATTTTCTAATTTTTAATTGGATCTAAATACTTCCTAATTTAATACTAAAAATTCCTGTTTATTATTTTTAAAAATTTTTGCACTAATTCTTGACCCAATCCATCACTGTACCTAATCCCGAGGTAAAATGTGGATGTTACAATTCTCTCCTCCTTAAATAAATTTCATCCTCAAAATTTACCTAACATAAATAACTACGGATATTGTTGTGTCACCGTTTCCTCTCTTTCCCATGTTGTTTCTTTCGAATTATAATGTCTCTACAAGACTTTTCCCAACGAAACCTATTTTTTTTCAATTCCTTTACTTCCCGAGCAAGTATATTAATTGGCTCCTCTTCATAATTCAAATTTGGTTGGACTTCTATTACTTTAAGAGTAATCACATGAGATGGGTCAGACCGATATCTTCGTAGCATTGAGACATGAAAAAAACATTGTGAATTCTATCCAACTCCGGTGGTAGAGCTAACCGATAAGCAACTGGACCAACTCGTTCTAAAATCTCATACAGCCCAATGAATCTTGGACTCAGCTTCCCTTTCTTCCCAAATTGGAGAACTTTTTTCCATGGCGACAGTTGCAAAAATACTTTCTCACTTACATTGTATTCAATATCTTTTCTTTTGAGATCGACTTAAGACTTCTTTCTATCTGAGGTTGATTTTAAATGGTCTCTGATCAACTTCACTTTCTCTTCTATTTCTTTAATCAAGTCAGGACCCACTAATTTGTTTTCACCCAATTCTATCCAGCACACAGAAGTTCTACATTTTCTTGCATATAGTGCTTCATATGGCGCCAATTGAATACTAGACTAGTAACTGTTATTGTAGGTAAATTCAACCAATGGTAGATAACTTTTCTAGCTGCCTTCAAATTCAATGATGCAACTTCTCAAAATGTCTTCCAGTGTCTGAATTACCTGTTCTGACTGCCTATCAGTCTAAGGGTGATATACCATACTAAAATTTAATTGCGTACCTAAAGCTTCATGTATCTTTCTCTAAAACTTCGATGTAAATCTCGGATCCCAATTAGAAATGATGGATACTGGCACTCTGTGAAGCCTTACTATTTCATCTATATACAACTGTGCATAATTGTCAATGGAGAAATTAGTTTGTACTTGTAGAAAATGGCCGAACTTCGTCAATCGATCTACAATTACCCAAATATCATCATTCTTCTTCGATGAGAGTGCAATCCAATTACAAAATCCGTAGTAATTCTTTCCCATTTCCATTCCGGTATGGCTATTGATTGTACCAATTCGACAGAACTTGATGCTCTACCTTCACTTGTTGACATGTCAAACATTTAGAAACATATTCAACTATGTCTTTCTTCATCCTTTTCCACCAGTAGAATGGTTTCAAGTCGTGATACATCTTGTTACTTCTCAGATGTAAACCAAACGAACTGTGATGTGCTTCATTCAAAATACTTTAACTAAAAACTTCTTGATTAGGTACACATATCCGACCGTGAAATCTCAAGCTCCCCTCACTATCAATCTTAAATTCACTATTTTTCCCTTCCTCAAGTTGTTTTTTAATCACCGATAATTCTTCATCTTCTTTTTGAGAATCTTTCACCTCTTGCAACAAAGTAGGTTTCACCTTTAACTCAACAAATAACTTACTGTTTTGTTTCATCTCTAAATGTGAATTCATTGTTTTTGAAGCTGCCAAAGATTTTCTACTTAAAGCGTCTGCCACTACATTCGCCTTCCCGGGGTGATAATCAATGATACAATCATAGTCCTTTAATAATTCAACCTATCTTCTCAGTATCAAGTTCAACCCTTTCTGGGTTACAAGTGCTTCAAACTCTTATGGTTAGTATAGATATAGCATTTTTCCCTGTACAAATAATTTCTCCATATTTTTAATGAAAACACCACTGTAGCCAATTCAAGATCATGTATCGGGTAGTTCTTTTCATTTGGCTTCAATTGCCTAGAAGCATATGCTACTTCTTTTCCTCCTTGCATTAGCACGCAACCCGAACCACTGCACGAAGCATCACTAAAAATCATATACTCTTTACCAAATTCTGGTTGAATCAACACATAAGCTTCTGTCAATGTTTCTTTTAATTTCTCAAAGCTTTGCTGACACCTCTCTGTCCAATCAAATTTCACATTTTTCTGCAGCAACTTTGTTAAGGGTGAAGCAATCATAGAGAATACCTCAACAAATCTTCTATAGTAACTGGCCAATCTAAGAAAACTCCTTACTTCTGTCACATTCTTTGGTGGTTTCCATTCAAGTATAGCCTTTACCTTTTTCGGATCTACTTGAATACCATCTGCTGATATAATGTGTCCTAGAAGAGTGACTTCTTTTAACCAAAATTCACATTTACTCAATTTAGCATACAACTGGTTTTGTCTTAAAACCTGTAGCACAATCCGGAGTTGTCTATCATGTTCTTCTTCTCCTTTTGACTACACTAGAATATCATCTATAAATACCACCACAAATTGATCTAAATAAGGCTGAAAAATTCTATTCATAAGATCCATGAAGGTGGTGGGAGCATTAGCCAATCGAAATGGCATAATCAAGAACTTATAATGGCCATACCAAGTCCTAAAGGCAGTTTTCGACACATTAGATTCCTTTACCCATAACTGATAATACCTTAATCTGAGATCAATCTTAAAAAATACACTAACTCCTTTTAACTGGTCAAACAAATCATCAATCTTGGGGAATGGATATTTGTTCTTTACAGTCACTTTATTTAGTTGATGGTAATCTATAAAAAGCCTCAAAGACCCATATTTCTTCTTCACGAACAATACTGGTGCTCCTCATGGTGAGACACTAAGACGTACGAATCCCTTGTCCAGTAACTCTTGTACTTGTGTTTTCAATTCTTTCAACTAAGTGGGTGACATCCGGTAAGGTGTTATAGATATCTGTGCGGTGCCTGGAATTAACTCAATCCCAAACTCCACTTCTCTTTTTGGGGGTAAACCAAGTAATTCCTTTGGAAATACATTGATAAAATCTTAAACTACCAGTATCTTTTCTATCTTAGAATTCGTTGCACGGGTATCTAAAATGTAAGCAAGAAAAGCAGTATATCCTTTTCTCATCATCTTAGAAGCTTTCATTGCAGACATCACATTTGTCAGTGCACTATATTTTTCATCGATTACAATCACTTCCTCTTCATCTGAAGTTCTCAAGGAAATTCTTTTTCTTCTGTAATCAACCATAACCCCGTGCTTTGACAACCAGTCCATACCCAATATCACATTAAACTCATGAAATGTAACTGCCATAAGGTCTGCTGGAATCTCATAATCCTAAATTTTTAAGGGATATCTTCTATACACTTTATTAGCTTTTTCACTTTTCCCAAAAGGGTTACTAACTACTACTTCGTATTCTGTAGGTTCTACTGATAACTCTCTTTCTTTCACTAATGTAATGAATATGTATGAATGCGTAGAGCTAGGATCAATTAGTACAATTACAAAAGAATCAAATAAAGAGAATTTACAAGTAATCACATCAGGAGAGTCTTATTCTTCTCGTGTTCTGGTAGCATAAGTCCGAGGTCTTTGGGATTCAGATCTATTGACTGTTTCTCTCACCGATCTTGTACCACTACCAGTACCACCTAAAATTCCAAGTTGTCTATCTCTTTGTGGAACCGAGCTACCTCTCGCAGACTGTTCTGTAACATTTTCTAACGTTTTTGGACAATCTCTAATCAAATGATCTTTCAATCCACATCAGAAACAGGCTCGAGAATTTGGTCGATATTCTTCTGAATGAAATCTTCCATAATGCTCACATGATGGCAGTGTTGGTTTTCTTCTGGAACCCTCGGTACTAACCACAGAGGCCGCCTACTGAGTTTGTTTTGTCTGACTTCTGGATCTTTGCCCAATAGTAGGAGCAGTATATCTAGAATCTCTAAAATCCTCACTCTTTTTAAATACGGTGGTGGTGCTAAACTAGTTGCTAGTCTCTTCCCAAAACACTTCTCTTTCGAACAAGCTAACCTTTCTTCCAATCGTTCTGCTCTATCAACCAAAATAGGAAATTCTTGTAGATGTAATGGTATAAGAGGAACATAAATTTAGTTAATCCCCACTCAAATCTCCTGCACATAAATGTTTCATTTGCTACCAATACTTTGGCAAATTTACTCAATTTGATAAATTCACATCCGTATTCAGCAATAGATATGTTGTTCTGCTTCAAATCCAAAAATTCTCTTTTCTTCTTCTCAAGATAAAGTTGACTTGCATATTTCTTTCTAAATTTAGACACAAAGAAATTTCAATTAAATTTCTCTGCAGGATGAATATTCATGATAGTGGTCCACCATTGGTAAGCCTCACCTTTTAATAAAGATACTGCACATTTCAACTTTTCATCCCCTGTACACTGTAATTCTTCAAATATCCTTTGACTGTTCTCCAGCCATTCTTCAGCTTCAACTGGGTCATCTTCTTTCCTTTAAACTCTTCAACTCCAAATTTTCTGATTTTCTCCAAAGGAGATCGATAACTAGTTGTAGATGGTTGTGGTTGTGAAATAGGAGGAGGAGGAGGAGGTGGAACAGATAGAGTATTATTAGTTCTTACAACTTACTACAATAACTGATTCATTGTTTGTAACAAGGTTGCAATTGAAATTTCATCTCTAGGCAGTGTCGGCTCAGTTTCAGGTTGAGTTCTTTCTTCCAATTCAGGGTCCTTATCATCCCCTAAGTTTATCAATTCACTTCGGGCTTAGGCTCTATGTTGATCTCTTTCCTTATCAAGGTTTGGTGCCCTACTCTCTACTTCATCTTCTGACTCTTCACGAGGTTTATTTGACATCTTTAAGTTCTACAATATTCATAAATTACGTAAGTAAATAACTAAATCTCATCTCATCACATCAATATACAAAATGGCATGTATAGATAATCCCATTCCCGACCCAAGAATCGAAAAACATAAGCTCTGATACCAATAAATGTAACACCTCTATACCGGGTCTGATCGTACGGACTCGGTATAAGACTATTTCATTTGGTGCCAAAATAGTTTTGGCTAGACACTATTTAATTTAAACATCTATACATAGTATTTTAACTTATTTAACTAAAAAATTATTAATATAAACGTGTAGGGGCATTATTGGATATTAGATTATGTTTGGAAATGATTTTAACCCTATTTCTACTCAAAACAGGAGAAAACTATCGATACCAAAACAAAAACGATACCAAAATCACATTCTGTTTTAGAAATTTTGTATTTCAAAACCTAGGTATCGAAACCTATAACTTTGGTATTGGTACCTTGGGTAAAATTTGGCAAAAATCAATTTAAAACTTCACTAAAACCCCTTACAATATATGTTGAATCTTCTCAACACTTAAGACCAATTCAAAATATATTAAAATTACTTAAAACCACTCCAAATCAATCATAATCATCATATTAGCAAACCACATTTGCAGACATACTTATAGTTTCAATAGTTCATTTCATATAGAATCAAAATACTTCAAGTAAAACCAAAATATATAGAGTTTCAAGATTTTGTATTTTAGTGCCTAACACATGGAACACATTTGGTCTACCTATGTACATGCCATTTTAATTCAAAGTATGATAACTACTCTTGAAGCTCTTGAGGATGTGATGAGATGAGAGATCTCCTAGCCCAACTCTATTTCTTCGAGTCTAACAGTAACTACACGTTAAAATAAATACGTTAAGCCGGTGAAAACTTAGTAAGCACTACAAGAATAAATAGGTAAATGAATCAAAACATAATATTTTAAACGTATTCAATTAATACATATTTACACACATACAAGTTTCTTCAACTATACCTTACTTTAATAAAATTTAACTTACCTTTTGTAAGTTATCAAACTTACCTCAACACATTGATGATTCACTTTTATTCACAACTCATATTCTTAGCCCAAATTAGACTCTATAGAACACACCGGATATACAGAACAAATACAAAGGTGCATTATTATGCACTATTGAACAGAGGGCACTAAAGTACTTACAACAAAAAGGTTGAGATGATATATTTTCTTCTTCCTTCACTCATTAGCCTCTTCTTTCCCTTTTTCTTCAATTATGTCCTCTCTTTCTTTTCTTTCCCTTCAATTTTATATAAAACATATAACATTTATATGTTAAAAACGACAGTTAAGTGACGTTCCTAAACTTTTTAATAAAAATAAACATGTATGATATGATAATTTCATCATCTCTTACCTTAGCTCTTTGAACACCCAAAACCCTAACTCATGTTTTTCTCTCTTTTAACCCATTTATGGAAATTTTCTCATGAAATAAAGTTGTTCACTAGCCATCTCTTTGGTTTTTACTAACCAAATTTCAAAGAAAAAGGAAGGTTTGAAGCTTGAATGGTTCAACAATAGAGGAAGGACATGAAGGGAATGAAAATAAAAGTTGGATGAAATTTTGAGGGATATAGAAATTATGGTTTGAGAATGAAAAAGATGATATCTTTAATTTTTTCTCCACTTTTCTACATCATTCCACTAAAGTATCTCACATTTTTAATTAAAATGGTAAAATTGCTAATAAGTCCTTAAGCCATCCATCTTTATACTTTTACCCATCATCATTACACCTAATAAATATCTACTTGCTAATTTTACCACTTTGTCCTTCCTCATCTTTCATATTTCCTAGGATGACTCATATAACGCTTTGGTTAAATTTCTTCTTGATCCTTCCTTCATTTCCTTTACTACTATATATCTCCTAACCTATTATTTTTCCTACTTTGGTCACAACAAATTCTCTATTCTTTCAATTAAGTCTATGTATCTATTTAAAATTTTCCTACCTAAGGAGTATTTTCTAATTTCTTATTTGATCTAAATACTTCCTAATTTAATACTAAAAATTCATGTTTATTATATTTCAAAAATTTTACACTTATTCTTTACCCGATCCATCACTATACATAACCCCGAATTAAAATGCGGATGTTACACTCGTTTATTCCTAAGCTCTTTGACTTTCCAAGCCAAAATTTTCATTGGTTCTTCAAAATATGTCAAATTTGGCTATAATTGAATTTCACTATGAGGAATTACGTGTGTTGGATCAAATCTGTATTGTCTTAGCATTGAAACGTGGAATACATTATGAATTTTCTCAAGCTCAGGAGTTAGAGCTAATCTATAAGCTATACGACCAATTCTTTCAGTAATCTCGTACGGCCCGATAAATCTCAGACTCGAATTTTTTTCTTGCCAAATCATTGCACTTTCTTCCACGAAGAAACTCTTAAAATTACTCGATTGCTAACAACAAATTCGATATCTTTTCTTTTGAAATCTACATACGATTTTTGACGATTAGATGCAACTTTCAAACAATCTCGAATAATTCAAACTTTTTCTTCAGTTTCTCGAATTAAATAAATCCTTACCATTTTGGATTCGCTCAGTTCGGACTAATACAATGGTATTTTACATTTTCTTCTGTATAACGCTTCAAACAGTGCCATTTTAATTTTATTGTTTATGTTGTGATCATGAATATGAATAGTTGGTTTTTGTTGTTCTTTTCTAATTAAAGTGAATTAAAATTAATTCGTATTAGATTGATTACATTCTATCCACTTGGATTATTAAAATCATGTTTGATTGTTATAGGCCTTGGTAAGTTGTTCAATTAAATAAAACCATGCCTAAGTTATACTTGCATTATAAAATGTAAGGTAACGAATTAATTAATTATTAAAAGTATTGAAATTATAATTAATTGATGAGTATTTAATTGGTACATGTTTAATCTTCTAATGTAGTGAAGGTTAAATTAGCTATTTACACTAAACGATACATTAGTCTTGCATAACTTGCAAGATTATTGTGATTAAACTGTTTAAATATAGAAATACATTGTTGCGTCACTTAATCTTTTATATGCTTATGAAGATTGATTAATTATTTGAATTTGCATTGAAAATGTTCAAGAGATTAGTTAATTTAATAAGTACATATGAACAAGAATTAGAAAATTACAAAGTTGTCATGAAATTATTCGTAACAACATGAACATGAGTTTAGTAATTCTAGGAATGTAATTGATCTAACAAAATTATGTCATCTTGATTAAAACCATCTTTTAAAATTGTGCATTGAAATTTTATTTTATTTTACTTAATTAAATTTTAGTTTTCAATCACTTCCTCAAAATCAAAATATTTTTAATCTCCAAAGTGTTTGATTTGTATTTCATAAATATTTTTCTTTCACAATCCCTGTGGGTACGATAACTCAACATTTACTTGTCACTTTATTACTTGTTGCAATTGTGTACACTTGCACAGTTCTGTCGTTCCAACGTCAGAAATTTTTTTTTGGAATTTTTCAATCAACAATTACAAATACTTTATTCGGATCAACCCTGATTTCATCGGTAGATATAACATGTCCTAGAAAATCAACTTCTCGTAGCCAGAATTCACATTTATTGAATTTCGCATATAGTTTTTTTTCACTTAAGGTTTGCATCACAACTCTTAAATATTCGGCATGATCTAACTCATTCAGTGAATAAATTAGAATGTCATCAATGAATACCACAAAAAATTGATCTAAATATGGCTGAAACACTCGATTCATCAAGTCCATGAATGCCGAAAGGGTATTAGTCAAACCAAATGGCATCACTAGAAATTCATAGTGACCTTATCTAATTCGGAATGCAGTTTTCGGTACATCTTACTCTTTAACTCTCAGTTGATAATATTCGGATCTCAAGTCGATCTTTGAAAACACTGTAGCTTAACTAATCGAATAAATCATCAATAGGAGGTAACATGTATTTATTCTTAATGGTGGCTCTATTCAGCTGTCTATAATCTGTACATAGTCTCATTGACCCATCTTTCTTTTTCACCAAGAAAACCGGAGTACCCCAAGGTGACATGCTTGGTAGAATAAATTCGCGATCTAATAACTCCTGCAACTGTACTTTTAAATCTTTCAATTTTTTAATAGCCATCATGTACGGTGTTATCAAAGTTGGAGCTGCCTTAGGCACAAGTTCGATCACAAATTTTACTTCTCGAGTCAGTGGCAACCCGGGAAATTCTTTTGGAAAAACATCAGCATATTCTTTGACTATTAGCACTTGCTCGATTTTTTACTCAACCACTTCCGAATCAAGAATATAGGCTAAATAAGCTTCACATCCCTTTTTAATCAATTTTAGAGCTGACAGTGCTGAAATTACATTTGTAATACAATCGACCCCATCTGCCCTAACACAAATCAATTCACCATTTCGATGTTTCAAGCTAACAAGCTTCCTTTGACAACTCACTATTACATCACGCTTTGACAACTAATCCATTCCCAGAATGATATCAACATCACCAAAAGGTAACAACATCAAACTAGCGGGATAATCGTAACCCCTAACTTTCACTGGACATGATTTACATATCTGATTAACTAAAACACATTGACCCAATGGGTTCGTAACTTTGACAGTATATTCATGAACTCAACAGGTAATTTCTTTTTTTCTACTAATGCAGTGCATATATACGAGTGAGTTGATCTAGGATCAATAAATGCATATACATTAATATCAAAGAGAGAAAAAGTACCCACAATAACATCAGGGCAGTAGCTTCCTCACGAGCTCTAATTGCATAGGCTTTAGCTGGTGTTCTCGCTTCAAATCGTTCATTCATCTCGCTAAAGTTAGCCAGAAAGTTTCAACCCCGAATCATCATAGGACAATTTTTACAGGCTTTATCTACTAAAACATATTGACCTAAATGGTTTGTTACTTTAACCACAAACTCAGTAGACATATGAGTGCATTGACCCCGGGTCAATCAAATAATTAACATTAGTATTAAAGATAAAAAATGTACTGGTGATCACATCAGGCACTAAAGCTTCCTCTCGAGCACGGGTCGTGTAAGCTTTTGCTAGTGCTCATGCGTCAGATCTCACAGCAGAATCTTTCGTCCTACTACGACTATTACCCATGTTACTAGTGTTTTGAGATGGTTTCCCTCTCGTAGCTGCATTACTCAGTCGAGTAGTCTGTGTCTTTTCTTTGTCGGACCTTTTAGGGCAATCTTTGAGATAATTTTCATACGAACCACATTTGAAACCTGACCCGTCTTTCAATCTACATTCACTGAAGTGTCATCTATTACATTACTGACATTCGAGCTTGCTGTTTCTGACACTGCCCACACTCGCTACAAATGTAGGCTGAGGTTTCGAGCTCGAATGTTGTTTTCCTCCATCTTTTCCAGAATAACCCACTGAAGCTGACGAACGACCATGATATTCTTTTGACTTTTTCGAAAGCGATGAGTATGATTTTCTCATAGGTTTCTTTCCTGAATCACGAGCCTTAAAATTAGCTATTCTCTTTAATTTTCTAAGTCCCTCGGCCTTGTGTGCTTTGTTAACTAGAACTAAAAATTCTTTTAACTCAAGGATCCTTACTAATAGCTTTATATATTCATTTAAACTGTATTCAAATCGAGTGCACATAGAAACCTCTGTCAGTATACATTCTTAGGCATTCTTACTTAGTCGAACAAATTCCCTCTCATACTCTGATACTGTCATACGGCCTTGCTTCAACTCAAGGAATTCTTTACGTTTATTACTTAGAAATCTTTGACTCACATATTTCTTTCGGACCACAGTCTGAAAGTATTCCCAGTTTACCTGATCTCTCGGTACAACCGCAACTAAAGTGTTCTACCACTGATAAGTCAAATCTTTCAACAATGAAATAAAAAATTTCAAACATTCCATTGGTGTACATGACAATTCATCGAAAACTCTCACCATGTTTTCTAACCAAAACTCAACTCTCTGGATCATCTTCAACTATACCTCAGAATTCTTCAGCCCCATACTTTCAAATTTTATCTACTAGAGGCTTGCTCCCTTGTACTGGTTCCAAACCCTAAGGAACTATGGGGACTGGTTGGGGTACAGGTAGGGGTAGAGGTCATTGAGCCATTGGGTTTGTTCGCACGAACTCAGAAAACCATTCAAACATCATCTGGAACAAGGCTTCCTTAGCTTCTCCTCCCCGACCCTCAGATACGAGCCTACTTCCACTAGACGCTGCTCTATGAACGGAGGCTTGCGTGTTACTTTCTACTTCAACAGAATCAGCTTGGTTGGATGACAACTTATCTATATGAAAACTTAGTTCAAATTGAGTCAGCAGTTATCACACTGTCACATGTTATATAATGGCGTGTATTTCTAGACTCATACATGCTATGTTCAATCCGAGAATCGACTAAACTATAGCTCTGATACCACTAAATATAACACTCCTAACCCGTATCCATCACCAGATTAGGGTTACAGAGCATTATCGTACAAACATAACTTTAGAACATACATTTCATACGTTAATATAAACATAACATAAATCATTCATTCACATATATATCATCCCTAAATCGAGCCCTCAGGACCATAGAAATTCATTAGAAACAATTCAGGACTAAATTGAAAACATTTGGAAAGTTCAAGAAAAAGTTATAAAATTTTGATTGCAGGGGTTATATAGATATGTGCCTCATACGGCTGAGACACACGCCCGTGTCTCAGGTCGTGTAACAATCGAAATAGGGAAACACGATCGTGTCCTAGCCTGTGTCCTTACCCGTGTAACTCTTTGAGTAGGGTTACATGGCCAAGTCACACACCATCTGCTAGGCTGTGTAACTCTCGAAATATCCCCACACGCCCGTGTACCAGGCCGTATGGTAGGTTGTGTAACGGCCTGACTTGCATGCAATAGAACCTACAGGGGGCACTTGCCAGGCCATGTATCACACACAACTATGTCACACGCCCGTGTCTCAGGCCGTGTGGACATGAATTTACCTAAAATCAAGTCATTTCTAACTCTAAACCATATATACACCTAAACGCATTTTGTACACATAATCAAGTCATCAAAACCTTACCAAAAAATGCATATAATGACCAATTCAATAGCCTAAAATCAATCAACCAATATGCCATTTCAAGGCACCTCACAAGCAAACATCAAAGCTTACCTACACATGCATATTTGTTCACTTTTCCATCATCAAGCATAATTCAACATCTAACAAATCATGCCATAAATATGACCATAAACACTTCATCACAAACATACCATTTAATCCATATCATTCATGCATCAGAAGGTACCAAATCCAAACAACTTATACATGCCAAAATTCTCAACTAACATTCAACTAAATACCAATACAAGTCCACCAATACATGCCATTATAACCTTGGCGAAAACATCAAAAACTACCGATATTTATGCTGAATAGTGTGATAAATGTTCGACGAGATTCCAAACCAAATGAGCTTCTGATTATTTATAAAACATAGGAAAATAAACTACGTAAGCACATAATGCTTAGTAAGTTCATAAAACATGAAACATAACTTTCCATTTCATTATATAACATTAAGTTTAAGCATAATGTAATCCAACCACAAGCTTAACACAAGCCTAAGCACCATCATGAACACAAGTTAGTGCATTCATACATAATTCATTTGAATTAAACATATGGTAATTCATTTCCATGAGAATATACATCATATGATTCATTCATCCTTTTCATGAACATATGCATTATTCCATTTGGGAACTTACCTTTTCAATCCTTTTCATTGCCTATTGAACTATCTAGAATATCATCTGATACATGGGCAAGCTCACACGAAGTGTGCTTAAACAAATAATCGTAACCTTTACTTTACATCGTTGCTCACATGAGCCATGAAATGGGTTTGCTCACACGAGCTGTGGGTTGGAATGTAAGTTACACGATGTTGCTCACACAAGCTGTGGAGTATCCGCAACAAATACACGACCTCAGGCATCAGTAGGACATTCAAGACTAGCACCCGAAACATGAAATCCCTAATGACATGTCATTTGTATCATACAAATTCTTAAGGTTCAACCGGGACTCGATAACTATAATAACATGATTTTGGATATACATTGATCATTAGAATTTTAAATACATGTTACCATATAATTAAACAACATAAACATAGTAATCTGTACATACGAACTTACCACGACAACTAGAGCATAAAAAAGAGATCGACTAATCCGAGGATTTAACTTTTCCCCGATCTAGATCCGTATGTGGTGTATCTTGATCTAAGTAGACAAATTTAATTCATTTAACATCTGTACCATTCAATTTACTCCACATTTCATATTTTTACAAAATTATAATTTTGCCCCTAATATTTTAAGTTTTCACAATTTAGTCCTTAAGCACATAAATTGAAATTTAAACATTTTAATCCTCTTCTCATGCTACCCGAATTCATTAGGGACCTATATAAACTCATAAAAACCATCATTTCATAAATTTAATATGAGCTTTTCCTACTTTTACAAATAAGTCCCTACATGCCATTTTTATCAAAAATCATTTTACAAAACTTGTTTATTTATCAATAAGGACTCATAATCTACCATTAAACATCAAAAATCACACAAGAGCATTCATGACACAACCCTAAAATTTTAACAATTTTACAAATTGATCCCCGGGTTAGCTAAATTAAGCTAAAACGACTTAAAAAACATAACAATAATTAAAAATGGGATTGAAATACATACCATGCAATCAAAATGACTTGACCGAATACCCTAGCAAGCTTCCATGGTTTTCCTCTTTTAATTTTAGTGGTGGATGGCAAAATGAAATAGATGAAGTGATTTTTTTAATTACTTTAACCTTAATTTACTCAATTACCATTTTAACCTTTAAAAAATTTAATAATTTCAACAAAACCATGTCCATAAACATCCACTAACAACTCAATTGTTTTATTTACCATCCAAGTCCCTTAGGTTAAAATTTCATAGCTATATGACACCTTTAACTAATAAAACTCTACTTTTGTACTTTTTATGATTTAGTCATTTTTCACGTAATTGCATGCAAACGTCAAATTTTTTTAATAAAATTTTAATACGACCTTACTAACATCCCATAGACATTAAAATAATAATAAAATAATAATTTACTCGTAGATTTGTGGTCCCAAAATCATTATTCTAATTTCATTGAAAATAAACTATTATAAGGGGTGCTAGTGTTGGCACAGTAGGGGGTGGAGGTGGCGGAATTGCAAGATTTGATTGCTTGAACTCATTGAACCAATAGTTCATCATTCTAAGAAGCATATTTTTCATTTCGTTAGCAAAAGACTGTGGAATCGATGCTTCAAGGTTAGAGGCTTGAACATTACTTTCAGCTTCGTTAACTACAGTCAGATTTGACTCAGCTGACTTTTTGAATCTATGAAGGATCAAAAGCATCAAACTATCACAGGGTATCTGCGGGATGTATATACTAAACTCTACTCAGCTACATTAGTCCTAGAACCGACTAAATCGTAGCTCTGATACCATTAAATGTAACACCCCTAACCCGTGTCTATTGTCGAATTAGGGTTATAAAGCATTATTGTACAATCAAAAGCATCACACTATTCCTAGACAATCTCGACTTGAATCTCTCCATTCCCTCTTATGTCACACTTAGGGCTCATCGTCAAGGGCTTATCTATATCCCTTTCACGTCGGTTCACCCGTAGGAGGCTTAAGCCGCCACGCCAAAAAGCTTCAAAAGATAGGTTCAAGAAGATAATACCCCCAAAAAAGCCTCCCCTATTTTTTCCTTTTTCACGTGAATATTTGTATTCTTCCAAATAGCACAGGTGTCCTTTCATCAGAATCATGTTGCCTCACGTACAAGTTGGTTATACCAGACTGGATAGCTCACATATTTTTGTTCTTATCCGGACAGCTGTCAGGTACGGCGACAATTCTGGGTGCAATATGGAAATACTCATGTAGCGACATTAGTACCAAAACATGACGAAATTAAGGATAAATAGGTTAAGATCCACTGAGTTATAAAATGCAATTTATTAAACTGAAAATGCTAAAATATGTGCTAAAGATAACTAAATAGGGACAAATAAATTAATAAGTAGGGAGAAAACAAGTGTTCTCTCTTGTATTATCACACCCCCAAACTTGAGGTTTTACTTGTCCTTAAGTAAAATAGAGACTAGCAAGGCTACACAAGAATTCACTAACGCAAATGATCATTCTAGCAACTTCAATCACCTAAAATCCCAATGAATGAGTCACATTCAGATGACAGAATATTGCATCTACGATACATAAGTATGAATGAATAAGATTGCAACTTTATCAAAACCAGCATCATGCTTTAAATCCTAAATTCTATCTACCAATACAACATTTATTGTACAATATACATCTCTTCTTTTTTGTGAATTAGGGATATCGTTGCATTACTGTACCCTTGTTCCCGAGAAGTAATGATGGAGTGCAACAAACCCTTTATCCAATAACCTTTGGCCAGATTCATTTTTCTAACACTTGCATTGGAGTGTTCCCTCTTTAACATTTCATAATACACCTACTTTGGAGTGTTTCTTATTCATAACTATATATATAAGCAGTTGTAAAAGGCAGGTTCATTCAAGATTTAAGGAATGCTAGTAGTCATCATTACTAATGCAACCTAAATCATTTATCAAAGAATTGAAGATACAACATTAAGTCAAATTTATCCGACTCATTCATTGATAATTCACATGATTCAAGAATTAAGCATCGAATGTAACAAAAATTTTCAAACACATTTGCATTAACCACAAATAAACCTTGCATGCTTTATTAAACTCAAAAAAACTCCTTGTGCTTTTGTCTTTGGAGCGTTTTCTCTTCTTTTCTTTAGGCTACCCATGGTCCTCAGATTACTCCTCAATTTTGGTGCTGCCTTGGCATCATCGGCTGGTTCTTGTGTAGAAGGGGTCACCTTGAGTGGTCCGATATAGACTACTATTGCCAATGAGTTGTGGTGGCTCGCACTGGTTACCTTTATAGCTTCCACTGGTGGAGCTCCTTCTCGCTCCAGCTTATCATTAGTTACACCCATAAAATCGGATGCATTGACAATGTTCTCAGTAGATTCTTCCTCAGTAGCTTCTTTCTCAGAATTTTGTTCCTCGGCATTCTCGTTAACAACTGCAACACATACTTCCTCCTCTCCCACATCAACTTCCTCCTCAATAGTAGGCGCCTCTTGACCAGTAATGAAGTCACCCTCGACCAGGCTATCAATCCTTCACATGCACTCCTTAATGTCCCTTGAGTCCTCTTCTTTCTCATCATCAGAGACGTACATAATGTGAGGGGATTCCACCGATCTGTCTCAGTCCTATAAGTTATCTTCCTCGGATAAGGGTTCATAATCATGGATGATCAGTGGGACTGGGCTTAACTGACTTAATGCGGCTACAATAGAGTTGTTACAGACCTTGGTATTAGCGTAGAACAAATTTTATGATCTGTCCATATCCTCTATTATAGCGACAAGCCTGATCTGCTTATTGCTGACGAAATTGGGAAACTTTTGGATATCCTGCATTTTGCGCAACAATGATGTCTCAACAGTCGGGTTTGGTCCCTTGCTTTCTGCCTTGGTTTTTCCTTCCTTGTCTTGTTGGTCTTTCCCTCCTTCATTATCAGTGTATCTTTGCCACAAGTCATTCTTTCAATAAAGGCTTCATTTATTGGGTCCTTAATCTCTAGGACCTTTTCATCATCATAAGGCATGATCCCTTTTTGCTAGCACAATAGCATCACCAATGATGGGAAAACCAAAATTCAAGTTTACCTTACGACGCAGTCAGTAATTTCTTGGTGGAGTATTGCATCGACATGAATCTTTCTACCCTTGACAATTGAATGTATTAGACACATTCTATTGAGGTTGACTATGGTACTATGAGTAGAGGGCAGTAGTCTGCAGTTGACAAAATGAAACAAGATTGTGCTTTGAGGTGTCAAGAAACAGTAGTGCATCTTATAATTCTTTTGATGTGAAGCTGTCTACAATGCTCCTTCGACACATAAATCCTTCACCAACATATACCTTTTTTCATTTGTGATATCCTAATAAACTCGGAGTGTTCATCTACATCCACTTTAGTGTTGTACAACTCATTGAAATTTTTAACATCCCATGGGATTAAGCCTTCTCGAACAAAGATAAACTCTAACTCATGGTCATAAAGGTTAGTGTAAAACTCACATACCAATGGAGGAGAATAGTTTCCTAGATGAGTGCAGAAAGTCTCCCACTTCAGCTTAGAGATGGTTCTGTAACTTACTTACCCAAGTCTTGCTGTTGTGAAAGGAGAATACCCTGTTATAGGTGGAAGTTTCGCTTCAAAATGTTATTTCATTAAAAATATCGCTAGATCCTTTTTCTCCATTGGCATGGAGGTTTTCAATTCAGGAACTGCAGTTGCAGAGTATGAGTGTTCTTCAACAGTCTTGGTGGCTTTCTTGACTGATCCTCTCGTTCTTGCCATATTTTGTTTGTTCTGTGGAGTGGAGATGGTTTAAAGTTGTAAAGGTACAAGCTTGGGGAAGAGAAAGTGAATAAAAATGGCTGCTTTATATGTGTTACAATCGGCACAGTGAAGGGGGTTTATAGCAAGTGAAAGAATAAGATGGAAATGCGTGATTTTTTTATGTGAAGAGATATAAAGCTGGCGGGAATAAATGTGTCCAATGGGAATTGCCCCCGTTTAGAAAAATTAGATGCCTAGGTCACTTTTGATGTAACGGTGGGATATAAAAATTATGATTTTCCCTTCATTTGTGGTGAGTCATACGTGACACTACAATAGTATGAACTGCGTTGACAATAAAGCCCAAGTGCATTGACAATGGTACCTAATTATTCTACAAAAATAAAAATAAAAAAAGTAAAAAGAACTTGAACAGAAACAAAAATAAAATAAAATTACATAAAAATAAATTCCATAAAAATTAAAATTTTTCAACAAATTTAATGGTCTCTGCCTGCTTTTGTTCAATATTCCCAAAATAATGTTTCAATTTCTTGCCATTCACTTTGAATTGGTGCCCATCATGTAAACCTCTGATTGTTACCACACCATGAGGAAATACTTCAACAAATTCGAAAGGTCCAGACCAACGAGAGTGCAATTTACCCAGATACAATTTCAGTGTAGAATTGAATAATGAAACTTGTTGACCCGCGAGAAATTATCGCTGCAAAATAATTTTGTCATGCCATCGTTTGGTCTTGTCTTTGTAAATTGCAGTGTTTTCATAGGCAGTTCGCCTAATCTCCTCTAGTTCAGTGATATCCAACAACCTTTTTTCTCCAGTAGCTTCATAGTCCATGTTCAGTTGCTTAATTGCCCACATTGCTTTGTGCTCCAATTCAACTAGCATGTGACATGCTTTCCCAAAAATCAATTGATACGGCCACATCCCTAATGGAGTTTTGTATGCTATCTGCAACGCCCATAAAGTGTCATACAGTCTAGAAGACCTATCTTTCCTCGAAGGGTTCACAACCTTCTCAAGAATGTTTTTAATTTGTCGATTCGATAATTCACCTTATCATTAGTTTGCGGATGATAAGTAATATCCATTTTATGATTAACTCCATATCTCTTCAGTGCGGCTACTAGTTGGTTGCAATGAAAGTTTGTACCCTAATCACTAATCAATGCCTTTGGTGTGCCAAAGCAGGTGAGTATATGTTTGTGAAAAAATTTAAGCACTGTATTTGCATCATCCTTTGGGACTGCAATAGCTTCAATCCACTTTGAGACATAGGCAACAACTACTAATATATAAAGATTTCCAAATGAACTTGTAAATGATCCCATAAAATTCATACCCCAAACATCGAACAGCTTAACCTCCATAATTGGCTACTGGAACATTTCATTGTGTCGGGATATAGAACCAGTGCACTGACACCTATCGCATTAATTTACAAAATTGTGGGCATCTTTGAATAATGAAGGCCAGTAGAATCCTGATTGGAGAACCTTAGCAGTAGTTCACATGCCACTGAACTGACCTCCATAAGGAGCATCATGATAGTGCTTAAGGATTGAAAGCATCTCCTCTTCCGGAACACAACGCTGAATAATGTTCTCATTGCATACCTTGAACAAATACGACTTGTTCCAATGATACTTCAATATTTCATGAAGAAATATTTCTTTTTTATGGCCTGTGACACCCAATGGGAGTTTTCCACACATTAGATAACTAACCAAATCTGCATATCAAGGGGTTCTATCACAGTAATCAACTTCTCATCTGGGAATGCGTCGACAATTTAAAGTATGTTTCCATCTTTGCTGCAAACTTCCAATCAAGACAGATGGTTTCCAACTTGATTCTCTGAACCCTTGCGGTCTTTTATCGCTATGTCAAATTCTTGCAACAATAAGATCCAGCGTATCAATCTTGGTTTTGCATCCTTCTTCGCAAAAAAGATATCTCAATGTTGAGTGGTCAGTAAATATGGTAACTTTTCTGACAACAAGATAAGAATAAAACTTATTGAAAGTAAAGACTACAACCAATAATTCTTTCTCTATAGTGGTATAATTGATTTAAGCCTCTGTAAGAGTTTTGCTAACATAATAGATGGCGTGAAATATTTTTCCCTTGCATTGTCCTAGAACAACACCCACAACAAAGTCGCTTACATCGCACATAACTTCAAAAAGTTGAGACCAATCTGGTGAAATGACAATGGGTGCATTTACTAGCTACGTCTTTAATTAAATGAATGAATCCAGACATGCATCATCAAAGAAGAATTTTCGATTCTGTTCTAGTAATGAGCATAAGGGCTTTGCATTTTTTGAGAAATCTCTAATAAATCTTCGATAAAACCCCGCATGCTTTAGAAAACTGCGAATACATTTCACATTTTTTGGTATAGGTAATTTCTCAATGATTTCCACTTTAGCTTTGTCTACTTTAATGCCTTGTCTAGAGATGCGATGGCCCAACACAATTCCTTCAGTTGAAATGAAATGACATTTTTCCCAATTTAGAACAAGATGTGTGTCTTCACATCGCTGCAATACTTTATCCAAATTGTCAGTGCAATGATCAAAACCATTCCCATAGATAGAGAAATCATCCATAAAAACCTCTAAAGAATCTTCAATCATATCTGAGAATATTGTCATCATGCACTTTTGAAATGTGGCTGGTTCGTTGCAAAGACCGAAAGGCATACAAAAAAAAGTAAAAGTACCAAAGGGACAGGTGAAAGTTGTTTTCTTTTGATCCTCCGGTGCAATAGCAATTTGATTGTACCTAGAATATCCGTCTAAGAAGCAATAATAGGCTCTTCCAGCAATCTTGTCCTACATTTGGTCAATGAAAGAAAGTGGGAAGTGGTCCTTCCTTGTGGCAGCATTAAGTTTACGGTAATCCATACAGACTTGCCATCCCGTAGGAATGCGTGTAGGAATTAATTCATCTTTGTTGTTGCTAACCACAATGATGCCACTCTTTTCAGGAACGCATTGCACTATACTTACCCAATTGCTATCATAAATAGGGTAAATAATTCCAGCAACAAGTCATTTTATAATTTCTTTCTTAACAACTTCCTTCATCTTATCATTTAATCTTCTTTGTTGCTCAATCAATTGTTTGCCTTTATCTTTCAATTTGATCTTGTGCATGCAAAAAGATGAACTAATGCCTCGAATATCAGAAATACTCTAAGCAATAGCTCGTTTATGCTACTTAAGAATATGGACAAATTTCTCTTCTTGAGTTACATCCAGTGTTATGGAGACAATAACTGAGAGAGTATTGTTATCACCAAGAAAGACGTATTTAAGATGACTAGGTAATGGTTTCAATTTTAGAGTAGGAGCTTCGTCAATAGATGGCTTGAAAATTGGAGTTTGTTCTATTGGTTAACTCTAAGGATTCAATCTGCCATCCATGCCTGAGTTCAATATTATTAGCTTCAACCATGTTGTCACAATTATGTAAGAATTAATCAGTACATGTCACTGCAAACTCCTTAGAAAGTATTGTGCTTTGGTCATTGAATTCTTGCTCAATTAGATCACCTAGAACATTGATAGTATGTCATTCTTCTTTATCCTTGCATTGAATAGATTCAGAAATAGTGAAGGAAATGTGCTCATAATTAAGTCGCATGGTCAATTCACCTTTATAAACATCAATAAGGGCTAGTTTAGCAATGCTTTTGAAAAGTACTGTACAAAAGAGCTTTTGAGAGGTGCTTTTGAAAATTTTGGTTTAAAATTGGAGTGTTTAGCATTGCTATCAAAAAGTGCTTTTGAGAAATAAAATGTTCATTTTAGACATGTTATTATCAAGTAACAAATATGCATTTAAATAATATTTAAATTAGTTAATATTATTATATTTTAGTAAGAATGTAAAAAAATTATAACTTTTTGTTAATATTTTAATATATGAAATATAAATTTTAAATATTTTTAAGCAATAAATAATAATTATTTATAAAATTTAATTAGAATATATAAGCTATATTTTAAATATTTAAATATAACCATTAAATATTTGTAATTAGTATTTTAATTTTTTTATTTTTAATTAATGATTTTAACACATTTGTAATTAAGCACCAAGAGAAAAAAAGGGAAAGTACTATGTTATTGGAGCGGTGAAAATGTAATTAAGCACTAAAAGTACTTTTGGGAGAGGAAAAGCTAAATATTTTAGCTTCTCCCTTTTAGAAGTTCTTTTCAAAAGAACTTCTGAAAAGCCAAAAATTTCAGCCAAAAGCAGCTTGTTTAGCACAGCTTTTCTTTCAAAAGTTCTTTTGGAGCCAGAATTGCTTTTTAAGCACCACTAAATAGGCCTTAAGAGTTCGTCCGGTGGCTAAAACTGGTCGTCCCAAGATTATGGGAACCTCCTTGTCTATCTCACAGTCAAGTATGATAAAATCAGCTGGAAAAATGAATTTATCTACACGAACTAAGATATCTTTGATTTGCCCTTCAGGTTGAGCCAGGGATCGATCAACTAGTTGCAATGTCACTACAGTAGGTTTCATGTGACCAATTCCCAACTTTCTGAAAGTAGATAGTGGCATTAGGGTGATGCTAGCTCCCAAGTCATATAAAGCCTTACCCAAATAATGGTTGCCAATTGAACATGGGATAGTAAAGCTCCTAGGATCTTTCATTTTGGGTGGCAACTTATTTTTCAAAACAACACTACAGCCTTTTGTAAGTGCGATAGTTTACATATCACTGATCTTCTTCTTCTTGGACAATAGCTCCTTCATAAATTTCCAATAATTCAGAATTTACACAAGAGTGTCTACTAAAGGAATATTGACCTGAAGTTGCTTCAGTGTGTTCAAGAACTGTTGGTACTGCTTATGCTGCTCATTCTCCTTGAACCTTTGTGGAAAAGGTAAAGGTGGAGATACATCTGATTGTGTCGACGCCTTTGGTTGCGCCAACAGTTTTGAGGGTCAAACATTTGGCATATGAGTCACAATTTGTGGAACTTCATTATCTGGTACATCGACAAGCTCTTCAAATTCAACCTTCTCACCAGGGATCACTTCACCAGTATCTTGAGGTGCTACAATAGAGTCTATAGTTGGCTTATCAGTTTGTTTACCATTCCTGAGAGTGATAGCCTTATAGTGTTCTTTCCCATCGGACAGGGATTTTCTGTGTCACTAGGTAGTGTGTTTGGTGGCTGAATATTCAGATTCGAAGCAAGTTGTCTTAATTGTGCCTCCAACGCCCAAATAGAAGATGAATTCCCTTGCACAATAGCTTCTGTGGGAGTCATATACTCCCGCATTAAAGCCTCAAGAGCTACTAACGGGTTAGAAGGAGAAGCTTGCATGTATTCTTGCCGTCGATGTTCTTAAAAATGCTGATTGGGCATTGGAGAGTGTTGTGGCTGTGTCTGATTCTGGTGTGGATGCATTTGAGTGTGCTGATTGTAGTTCTGCTGTTGTTGATTGTAATTCCCTTGTCTTGAACTATAATTGCCTTGAGTAGATATATTCACATATTGGAATGTCGCAGCATTTTGTCCAGCATTTTGAGTTCCCCAAGACTGTTGATTGCATGCAGAATTATTATAAGAGGTGTCATAAGAATTGTTGCGGATGTTACTGACATAAAATACATTCTTTAAATTTTTTGGACAATCTTCATAGCTATGGTTGTCACTGCAAATCTCACAAAAAAGGTAAGAACATCAACTTGTTGAGTGACTTGTATAGGTGCAACGTCACTAGTCCCTTGCATATTTTTTATCATATTTGCAAGAGAAGAAACTTGAGCACTGAGTGCAGATATTGCATCCAATTCAATAACTTCAGGAGTAGCTTTTGCTTGTGCAGCTTTAGAGCTAGGATATTGATAATCATTCTAAGGAATTCTCTCAAGAATTATAATAGCGTCATTATAAGTACAATCCAGCAAAGGACCATTGGCTGATGCGTCGACAAGATTCCTCATGTGTGAATTTAGCCCATTATAGAAAATCTTAATTTGTGTTTCCTGTTGAATGTCGTGCATGGAACAACATCGAAGCAAAGATTTATAACGTTCGCATGTGGTGTGAATATTCTCATCATCCTGCTAATGATAAGCTATAATATCATTTTGGAGACGAGCATCCATTGTCAGCGGGTTAAATTGCAAAATAAACTATGCTGCTCGTGCATTCCAAGAAGTAATTGATCTGGTAGATAGCCTAAGGAACCAAGTACGAGCTCTTCCCCACAAGGAATAAGGAAATAATTGCATCTTCAAGGCGCCATCAGGAATGCCTTGTTGACTAAAAGAAGCACAAGTCAATGAAAATGATTTAAGATGTTCTCGTGCATCTTCATGTGGTAGTCTAGCATATTGCCCATTAGAATTCAGCATTTCAAACATTACTTGCTTGAGTTCAAAATTTCCAGCCTAGATTGCTGGCCTAACAACTCCCAGTTGTAAGTCATCCAAGACAAGTACTACAAAATCTATTATAGTCCAGTTTTGTATTTGAGCGTCTTGTGGCAATGGTGGGTCATTAGCATTTTGGTACTGCATAGGGGGTATGACTTTATAGTTTCTTGGTAAAGCGATATTCCTTTATTCTCGAAGTCTCCTCCGAACAGTTCTTTCAATTTCTGGATCAAAATTGGAAATAAACTTCGGATTGCTTCGATTCATACAACACCTAAAATAAAATGTGAAAATAGCGACAAAAAGAAAACAAGTTAGTAACAACTAAATATTATGAGATAAAAACAAATAAAAACAAACATCAAACAAATGCCATCCCCGGCAACGGCGCCAAAACATGATCGACTGTTTAACGTCACAGCAATACTGTGAAAGCGTACACTATCGATTCAAGTATAGTAGACACATATTAGTTTGTCGGATATCGATCCCACGAGGATGGTTGTCTTTTGTCTATCAATGCCAGTGAAATAAATAGATAGAAACGAGATAAATTGTGAGAATAGTTGTTGAAGTAATAACTTGAAAACAATAAGATAAAATATGATAATGATAAATAGGGTTCCCCAACATGAATATTCAACAAAATATTAACTGTTCACAAGGTATAAAAAAGGATAGGTGTGTAACAGCCCGGCTTTAGCTAAATCGAAACAATGGTTTCGGAACCACTAATCCAAAGTTGTAAAATTATTTTAATATTATTTTTGGTATTTGCAGTATGTTATTTAATATGGGTGAAAATTTCGTGATTTAATTTTACCGATTGGTTAGTTAATTTGATAAAAGGACTTAATCGCGTAAAATACAAAAGTTGCATACTATTTGTTTAAAGTGCTTAATTGCTATGATTGATTAAATTAGAAGCCCTTATGATAATATTATACCATTTGTAGTGTTAATGGACATTAATGGACATGCATTATAAATTTTTATGTTTATTCATTAAGGGTAAATTAGTAAATAGTATATTAATATGTAATAAACAAAACAAAACATAAAAATTCATGCATGTTCATCTTATTTTGGCCGAAACTCAAAGAAAAAGGAAAACATTTTGAAGCTTTAGGGTTCGACACTTTGAAGTCTTGATTGAGGTATGTTTTGAGCTCGGTTTTTGATAATTTTTACGTTTTTGAGATCGTTGCTTTGTATTCTAGCAAGCGCATGCTTTAATTTTCAAATTTTATAGTGATTTTGTGAAATTCCATTGATGAATATTCAAGCTTTTTGTTGTTTGATGATGGAAAATAAATATTTGATGTTAGATTATCATGTTTTATTAAGTGATTTTTTATAAAAATGCTTATTAAGGATTAAATTGTGAAATTTGTAAATTGAGGGGTTAAAATGTGAAATAAATGGAATTAATGGGCTGTTAGGGACCTAGGGAAAATTTGGCCTAACATGAGCATGATGAAAATTTGAGTATTTTGTGTTGTTTTGAATTAGGGACTAAATTGTGAAAATGTGAAATGTTAGGGGCTAAACTGCAAAACACCCATTTATGTGTTTTTGGATGAAATTGAATGAATATGTGATTAAATAAGTTAAATTTGAATTGGTTTATATCAATAAAGAAATAAATTAGAGTTAGATCGGGGAAAGTCGAATGTTGTCGAATAGTCGTTCCGATCCGTTCGTTTCTGTACAAGGTAAGTTCATAAGTAATTAAATTTTTTTAAATTCAAATGTATAAATATTATATGTAGCCGAATTGAATTGTATGTATTGATATATATATATTGTTGAATTAATTTGAGCATTGGATGACTAGTTTTGAGCATGAATTGATTTAATCACGAAGTCGAAAGCCCCGAACGAACCTTAGGAAATGTATAGGATACTGATGTCATGACATAAGGATTTTTGAGATGTGATTTCGTGTAAGACCATGTCTGAGACATTGGCATCGAAGTGAGATAACGTGTAAGACCATGTCTGGGACATTGGCATCGTATATGAGTCATATAAGACCCTGTCTGGGACAGTGGCATCGAAATGTATTGACATGTAAGACCATATCTGGAATATGGCATTGTACAAGTTTTATATGATTTTCGTGTATCCTTAACAATTTTGAATCGTTCATCGGGCATTGACAAAACGAGACCAATGATGAAATTGAGCTAAATGGTTTAGGTATGTGAGAAGTTTATATATTAATGAAAGATCAAGGTAAGTATAATATTTAATGTGGTAATTTGTAATTATATAACTTAGATGATTTTATATGTGAATGAGATTGATTAAATTTGGCCTATTTGAATTGAACTATTAATGTTCTTGTGATAATTTAATTGCTTATGACTTACTAAGCTTTCAAAGCTTACCTTGTATGTCTTTTCATTGTTTTATAGATTTTGAAAGCTAGTTTTGAGTTCGGGGAATGTCAAGGATCATCATCACACTATCAGTCGCTATTTTGATACTTTAAAAGTTTGTACTTTCGACTTATGGCATGTATAGGCTAGTTTTGATATGGTTCGTTTTGATCTGTATATATGTAGCCATGCGAAAATGGCTTGATAATGATGTTAATGTTTGTATATATTCAGTTATGGTAAAGGTTCAGTTTGGGAAGTATGTTTCATGGTTATATGTTTCAGTTTGAGTAATGAGGTAAATGATGAATATATATTGATTGAGCATCGGTTATTTTAGTATAATTTTATATGGTAAATAAAGTATATTAATTAGGTATGTTTAGTCGTTTATATGGATACTTATAAAGTGACATTTTGATGTTTGTTTTAGTTTATGAAATGGTATAATTAGCTTTGATTTGAGTTGTGAAATTGGTTTGATTTTTGGAGGTTGTATTGTTGACCGAATAGATGAAGTTAAATGGCTTGGTATAGGTAACTTGGATTGGTTATTGGGCATAAGATTGGATATATTATAAATTTTATTTTGTGTCTGAAACTAGTTAATGAAATTATGGTAAATTACGCATGAATTGGGTGTGAATATGTAAAGTTTGAGTTGGTGCTTAGCAAATAAAAATGGTATGTTTAATATCTAGTTAAAGGCATGAAATTGTACTAAAGAATGTCTTAATGTATGCTCATTATATGAGATGAATTATGTTTGATTATGATTTAGGTATTCGAATGCTATGTAATTGTTGGAAGTACTTTGACTATTTAAATTAGCTTATTTTGTGCATTGTTAAATAATAGATAATGTATATAATCTATCTTGTGGTTCGGCAAATTGGATATATTTATGTGGTTAGTTGTTCAGTTAAATGTTAATATTGGTAGGAGTTTGTATTTGCTATGTGGTGACTATGTTATGCCATATGAGTTTGGATATTTGGTGTGGCATGCTAATGACCTATGTTTTGATGCATAAATTGCCTTGTAAGTTGTTTTGTAAATGATGAAAATTGCTTTGATCATTAGGTGAGATAATTATGATATACACATATATATATGATGCATATTTATATTCGACTATGGTATTTGGTTCATTTTGATAAGCATGAGATTTTGATAATTGGTAATGTATAAAGATTATATTTAACCATTTGTTAATGTTTGCTAATGAATCATATTTGGATAAGTAATAAATGGTATAATAGAATTTGTTTTAACTTGTTATGTGAAAGTGCATAGGTTTATAAAAGGGTCATATAATAATGAGTCGATGAAATAGATGTAAACTAAAGAATGAGGTGATATATGTGATTGATATATGGAATAAAATATGTTTGGTTTAAATTAGGTATCAAATACCAAGAATGTGATGTTCATATGGTTCAAAATTTTGATTGAATGGAGTATATTGAGTTGATGGAATTTGAAACATGGTTTGTATTTGTGATATGGTTAATAAGGCATGTTTGAATTAATTGGTTATGTGCCTTATATATATATATATGAATTTGACATATATGGATGAGTGAATGATTGTTATTTGATTTTGATAACTATTGTAAAGAAATCATTATAATTTTGTGCATGAATTGTAATAAATGTTTGTGATGAACTATGTTTGGTTCGGTAATGCTTTGTAACTCTAATCTGGCGATGGATATGGGTTTGGGGTGTTACATATGATTGGTATTAGAGCTACGATTTAGTTGGTTCTAGGACTAACGTAGCGCGCGTCAGTCTAGCTAGACATGCCATATATATAAACTGCGATAGTGTGATGATTCCTGACAATTAAAATGTGTTTTTGTATAGTAAATGGATTCCGATCGAGCTATAGCTGATGATGTGGAAAGTAGTGCGCCCGCTCCCACTCAGGGAGTAGTGCCGGCTGATTCTAGGTCGATTATGAGTGTCCACGAGGGAGAGGCTAAACAATCCTTCTTCTAGGTAATGAATGAATGGTTCACACAGTATATCTAGAGAAATCCGACTGCTCAAAAACCTCCACCCCCGCCTAACTTTCCCCAAATACATGTGATGCCTCAAGTTACTGGTCTGATATGATTGAATAAGCCTCCGGTTAATAAAATTAGAAAATATGGGGTCAAAGAGTTTAGAGCTACTATCGATGATGATGCTAAACGAGCTAAATTTTGGCTTGATAATACAATTCGGGTGTTCAATGAATTACCTTGTACTCCTGATGAATGTATCAAATGTGCTGTATCTTTGTTAAGGGACACTGCGTATCATTGGTGGAATACATTAGTATCAGTGGTTCCAAAAGAACTAGTTACCTGGGAGTTCCTTCAGACTGAGTTCCAGAAGAAATTAATCAGTCAGAGATTCATAGATAAAAAACGTAAAGAATTCCTCGAGTTAAAATAGAGTCGCATGACACTGAAAGAATATGAGCGGAAATTTGTGGTACTCAGTAAATATGCCCTGGAATGTGTTTCGACTGAAGCTATAATGTGTAAAAGGTTTGAAGATGGTTTGAATGAAGACATTAATCTGTTAGTCAGGACTCTGGAAATAAAAGAGTATGTGGTACTCGTCGAGCGAGCATGCAAAGCTGAAGAACTTGGGAAAGAGAAAAGAAAAGCTAATTTTGAAGCTAGAGATTCACGAAAAAGATCATCGAGTAAGTCATTTCTTTCAGCATCAAAGAAGTTCTGAGATAATTTTAATAGTTCAAAGGCTACTGTGGGTTATTTTAGAAGAGACCGAGACAGACCACCAGTGAGTTCGAAAGTTACTTTAATAGCTAGTGTTGGAAATGTCAGATCAAATCAACCTGAGTGCAAACATTACGATAAACGACATCCTAGAAATTGTAGATTGAATAATTGGGCTTGTTTGAAATGTGGATCATTAGATCATTTCATTCGTGAATGTCTTGAGTTGCCCGAGCAAGATACAGTGCAGAATACGAGGCCGAGTAACACTGCAGCTAGAGCTACACCACCTAGAAACACGGGTAATGGGAGTGGTAGCCAGAGGGGAACTAAAGACACTACTTTTAGATCTGAAGCCCGCGCACCTGCCAGAGCTTATGCTATCTGCCCTCATGAAGAATCTTTATCTCCAGATTTTATTACCGGTACTTTCACTCTCTATGATACTACTGTGATTGCATTGATAGATCCAGGATCAACTCATTCTTATGTATGTGGGACTTTAGTATCTAGTAAGACTTTGCTTGTAGAGTCTACTGAACTTGTGATTAGAGTATCGAACCCCTTAGGCAGGTGTGTTTTGGTTGATAAAGTATGTAAGAACTGTCCGCTGACGACTCGAGATTTCTATTTTTCGGCCGATCTGATGTTATTGCCATTCGAAGAATTTGATTTATGTGTATGGATTGGCGAACGTTGCATGATGCGATTGTGAACTGCAAACGAAAGACGATCGATTCGAGATGTCAGAATAATGAAATTATCTGGATTGAGTCAGATGATTTGAATGGTTTACCGGTAGTGATTTCTTCGATGTTAGCTCAAAAATATGTGAGAAAGGGTTGTGAAGCTTACTTTGCCTATGTACTCGAATCTAAAGTGACCGAAAAGAAGATTGAGTCAGTACCAGTTATGTGTGAATACCCGAATGTGTTTCTGTAAGAGTTATCGGGTTTTCCACCGATCAGAGAAGTTGAATTTGGTATTGTGTTAGTGCCGAGAACAACTCTGATATCAATAGCTCCGTACAGAATGGCACTGACCAAACTAAAAGAGTTGAAAGCTCAGTTGCAAGAGTTGACAGATAGAGGTTTTGCACGACCGAGTTTTTCTCCCTGGGGTGCTCCGGTATTATTTGTGAAGAAGAAAGATGGAACTATGAGAATGTGTATTGATTATAGACAGGTCAATAAAGTGACAATCAAGAATAAATATCCTCTGCCACGAATAAACGATTTGTTTGATCAGCTGAAAGGGGCCACAGTGTTTTCTAAGATAGATTTTAGATCAGGTTATTATCAGCTGTAAGTTAAAGACTCAGATGTATCGAAAACTGCTTTTCAAACAAGGTACGAGCATTATGAGTTCCTAATTATGCCTTTCGGACTAATGAATGCACCTACTATTTTTATGGACCTAATGAATCGGATCTTCAGACCGTTTTTGGATAGATTTGTTGTTGTGTTTATAGATGACATCTTGATCTATTCCCGTGATGAATCTGAGCATGCTGAATATCTGAGAATAGTACTACAGACTTTGTAAGAGAAACAACTATTTGCAAAGTTCAGTAAATGTGAGTTCTAGTTGCGAGAAGTTGGTTTTTTGGGGCATATTGTGTCAGCATCGGGTATTCAAGTCGATCTGAGTAAGATTTCAAGAATATTGGATTGGAAGCCTCCGAAAAATGTATTCGAAGTCTGAAGCTTTCTGGGACTCGTCGATTATTATAGACGATTCGTAAAAGGTTTGTCAATGATTGCAACCCCGATGGCGAGACTTCTACGAAAAGATATTAAGTTCGAGTGGTCAGATAAGTGCCAGAAAAGTTTTGATTAGTTGAAAGCCTTATTGATTGAAGCTCCAGTGTTAGGTCAGCCAGAGTCAGGTAAAGAATTCGTTATCTATAGTGATGCATCCTTGAATGGACTGGGTTGTGTATTGATGAAGGAAGGCAAAGTCATAGCTTATGCCTCGAGACAATTAAAGCCGCTTGAAAAGAATTACTCGACGCCCGATTTGGAATTTGCAGCTATCATATTCGCGTTGAAGATTTGGCGTCACTATCTGTTCGGTAAGAAATGTCATGTTTATTATGATCACAAGAGCTTAAAATATTTGATGACTTAGAAAGATCTAAATCTATGACAGAGAAGATGGATGGAATTGTTAAAAGATTATGAGCTAGTGATTGACTACCATCCGGGAAAGGCCAATGTTGTTGCTGATGCTTTAAGTCAAAAATCTTTGTTTGCTTTGCGTACAACGAATACTCAGTTAGCTCTATCTGATGACGGCTCGGTTATAGTTGAGTTGAAAGCAAGACTGTTATTTATGCAGCAAATTTTTGAAGCTCAGAAAGTTGATAAGGAATTGTTAGCAAAATGGGTTAATGTGATTTGAATTCTGATTCAGAGTTTCAAGTTGATACTAATGATTGTTTAAGTTTTAGAGGCCGAATATGTGTACTGAGAAATTCAGAGTTGATTCAGATGAATTTAAATGAAGCTCATAGTAGACGTTTCTCTGTTCAACCAGGAACCACAAAAATGTAGAATGATCTAAAACAAGTTTACTAGTGGTCTGGTATGGAACGTGACATCTTAGAGTTCGTTTCTAAATGTTTGATCTGTCAGCAAGTTAAAGCTGAGCATCAGGTACCATCTGGTTTATTGCAGCCGATTATGATTCTTGAGTGTAAATGGGATAGAGTGACCATGGATTTTGTGTCGGGATTACCCCTATCTCCGAGAAAGAAAGATGCGATCTGGGTTATAGTTGATAGATTGACGAAATCAGCTCATTTCATTCCAGTACGAATGGACTATTCGCTTGATAAGTTAGCTGAGTTGTATATTTCTGAGGTTGTGAGATTGCACAGAGTACCTATTTCTATTATTTCAGATAGAGATCCAAGGTTCACATCGCGGTTTTGGAAGAAATTGCAAGATGCTTTAGGTACAAAGCTACATTTCGGTACCGCTTTTCACCCATAGACGAATGGACAATCCGAGCGAGTTATTCAGATACTTGAGGATATGTTACGATGTTGTGTTCTTGAGTTTGAAGGTGCGTGGGAAAAGTATTTTCCATTGATTGAATTTACGTATAATAACAACTTTCAATTGAGTATTAAAATGGCACCTTACGAAGCTTTATACGGTCACAAATACCAAACACCTTTGTACTGGATTGAACTTAGTGAGAATAAGATTCACAGGGTCGATTTGATTAAAGGGACTAAACAGAAAGTGATTCATGGTAGTCTGAAAGCAGCGTCAGATAATCAGAAATTGTACGCAGTGAAACACCCCTTACCCGACACTATTTCCGGAGTCTAGTATGAGGCGTTACTTGACTTAACTTAAAAGTTCGGGGCATAAAATTATACTTTTGAAATTAATTTCACTACTCACAACAAAGCTGTGCACCTGCATAGTAGTTACTAAATTAATTATAACTTGAGCTATAAAACTAGAAATTTAGATCCGTAAATTTTCCATGAAACTAGACTCATATATATTTTTACCATAAATTTTTTAGAATTTTTTGTTTGGCCAATTAGTATATTTTATTAGTTAAATTCTCCCTGTTTCACCGATTGACTATTCGGACCTCTCATCACTAAAATTTAATTATCTCATTGTACAGAATTCATATGGTATTTTCACTTGTTTCTATAGAAAATAGACTCAATATAGAATATAGAAATATAAATTAAAACTTATAACTATTTTTGTACAATTTTAATGATTTTCTAAAGTCGAAAAAGGATTCCAAAACCACTTTGACCTTGTCCAACTAAAAGGAAAATATCTGATAATACATAATTTCTTTGTCTACACTGTTATTTTTCTATGAAAATAGACTCAATAAGATTTAATTATATATATCATTCACTCTCTAATTCATTTTATACTATCCTTGGTGATTTTTCAAAGTCACATCACTGCTGCTGTCCCAAAACTGTTTCACTACCAATTTTTACTTTTTCATGACTTCTATGCATAATTTATCACCTAGACATTTATAACAACAAACACCTTCGTACTTAGTCATTTTAATAAATATTCATCATCAAATATTTACATATCATCTTTTGGTCATAATTTCAGAATATACAATCGAAATGACTAAGTCCCTATACATGCCATAGCTCGAAACATTTATCGTCTTAAAATACCAAGTTGTGGTGGTTGATAGTGTGAACGCTCTCCGACGTCTTCAAGATCATAACTATGCTTGATAATACTATATGAAAGAAAAAGAAATAAAAGAAGTAAGCATAAAGCTTAGTAATTTTACAAGTAAATAAATAACAGCATTTAACACAAATAATGATTTGCAAGTATCATGTTCTTAAGTTTCCTCTTTACTTACTCTCATTTACTTGTTTATTTACTTACCTATTTAGATAGCTTAAGATTACAACTTACTCTTCTCTTGCTGAAATATTGGTTCTCACTGATATCATAACATATTCTTAACTCTTATAACTCACCTGAAGTTGCTAATTATACTTTTACTTGAACTTCCACAGAACATAATCTGTTGTCTAGCCCGTTGATCCACATTGGAATAATAAGGATACTTGGGTCTCTTTTCTGATAATAACATGCGAAAGCCATGTCCCAGAAATGGTCTTACATGGGATGTTTTCTGTAATTCCAATGCCATATCCCAGATATGGTCTTACATGGGAGTTCTCATATCGGTGCCCATGCCATGTCCCAGACATGGTCTTACGGGGGACCTCTCATCTCGGTGCCAACGCCATGTCCCAGACATGGTCTTACATGGGACCTTTCATCTCGGTTCCCACACCATGTCCCAGACAGGGTATTACATAGGACCTCTCATAATCTCAATGATGTCAATGCCATGTCCCAGACATGGTCTTACATGAGATCTCTTTACCCAAATGTCATGACATTTGTCTCCAATACAGTCCTAATGTTTCAACGAGGCTTTTATCACTGATTCTCTGTCATCTCATACTTATGTCAACATTAAATAATTTCATGAAATAAATACATAATTGCAGGAAAATAGCAGCATTAATAATAATTATTGAAATATTGCATTTATTTACCGTAAACTTACCTGGGTACAAAAATGTGATCAAATCTAACACTTTAGTCCTCAATCTTTTCCTTTCCCCGATCTAGCTCTGGATTTTGTTCTTCTTAATCTATAATAGAAAATTTAGCTTATTTAATACTCACATTCATCAAAACAGTCCTTGACTCAATTTTAGCAAAATTACAGTTTTGCCCCTAAACTTTTGCATATTTACACTTTTTCCCCAAAGCTCGGAAATTAAACTTCATCTTTTATTCTCATGTTTTATAACATGCTGAACATTTTTCCCTTCTATGAAAACATCAAATTCTTACTCTAACACTTACTTATGAACATTAGGTATTTTTGCTGATTTTGTCAATATACCCGTTTTCACTTAAAATCGACTAGCAAAAGTTGTTTAACATAATTCCTAGGTTCATATTCTACCATAAAACATCAAAATAAACATATTTCACCTATGGGTATTTTTTTCCAAATATGAACCCTAGGTTAAATTATTGCTAAAATAAGCTAAATTAAGCTACCGAGATTCCAAAAACGTAAAGAACATTAAAAACGGGGCTTGGAATCACTTACTATAAGCTTGAGAAATTGAAGAAACCCTAGTTATGGCTTCCTTCAAGTTTTGGCAGCAAGCAAGGATGATGAACACAATTTTTACATCTTTTTCCCTTTTAATTCTATTTATTTACTAAATGACTAAAATCCCCTTAAAAAAATCCTATTTCACTTCTCATGTCCATTTTTGTCCATAACTAACTAATGGTCTAATTACCATATAAGGACCCCTAATTTATAGTTCCATAACAATTAAATACCTTTAACATATAAAATTAACTTTTGCATTTTTTACAATTTAGTCATTTTGACTAAATTGAGTGCCCAAACGTCAAAATTTTTGAACAAAATTTTCATGAAATCTTACCGTGAAATTGTAGGCCATAAAAATATAGTAAAAATATAATTTTCCTCATCAGATTTGTGGTCCCGAAACCACTCTTCCGACTAGGTCCTAAATCAGGATGTTACACACAGATTTGAAATGAAAAGATATTGAGTTTCAGATTGGGGATCGAGTGTTTTTTAAAGTATCTCCATGGAAAAAAATACTTAGATTTGGAAGAAAAGGCAAGTTAAGTCCGAGATTCATTGGGCCGTATGAAATTATCGAGCGAATCGGGCCGGTTGCTTATAGATTATTGTTGCCACCTGAATTAGAAAAGATTCATAATGTATTTCATGTATTGATTCTTCGACGATATCGATCCGATCCCTCACATGCGATTTCCCCGTCTGAGATTGAGATTCAGTCTGATATGACAATATGAAGAAGAACCAATCCGAGTTTTAGATTGTGAGGTTAAAGAACTAAGAAATAAGAAAATTTCATTAGTGAAAGTCTTATGGCATCGACACGGGGTTGAAGAAGCTACGTGGGAGCCTGAGAATGCTATGAGAGAGCAATATCCAAACCTTTGCACCGGTAAGATTTTCGGGGATGAAAATCCTTAATGGGGAAGAGTTATAACAGTCCGATTTTATCAGAACAGTGGTATTATTTTTATCAAAACCACAAATCTGAGGTCGTAAAATTATTTTCATATTATTTTTGGTATTTACAGTATGTTATTTAATATGGCTAAAAATTTTGTGATTTAATTTTACCGATTGGTTAGTTAATTTGATAAAAAGACTTAATTCCGTAAAATACAAAAGTTGCATACTATTTGTTTAAAGTGCTTAATTGCTATGATTAATTAAATTAAAAGTCTTATGATGATATTAGACCATTGGTTGTGTTAATGGACATTAATGGACATGCATTATAAATTTTTATGTCTATTCATTAAGGGTAAATTAGTAAATAGTATATTAATATGTAATAAATAAAACAAAACATAAAAATTCATGCATGTTCATCTTATTTAGGCCGAAACTCAAAGAAAAAGGAAAACATTTTAAAGCTTTAGGGTTTGGCACTTTGAAGTCTTGATTGAGGTATGTTTTGAGCTCGATTTTTGATAATTTTTATGTTTTTGAGATCGTTGTTTTCTATTTTGAGTATGATGAAATTTTAAGTATTTTGTGTTGTTTTGAATTAGGGACTAAATTGTGAAAATGTGAATTGTTAGGGGATAAAGCGCAAAATGCTCATTTATGTGTTTTTGGATGAAATTGAATGAATATGTGATTAAATAAGTTAAATTTGAATTGGTTTAGATCAAGAAAGAAAGAAATCGGAGTTAGATCAGGGAAAGTCGAAAGTTGTCGAATAGTCATTCCGATCTGTTCGTTTCTGTACAAGGTAAGTTCATAAGTAATTAAATGTTTTTAAATTCAAATGTATATATATTATATGTAGCCAAATTGAATTGTATGTATTGATATATATATTTTTCCGAATTAATTTGAGGATTGGATGACTAGTTTCGAGCATAAAATGATTTAATCACGAAGTCGAAAGCCCTGAACGAACCTTAGGAAATGTATAGGATACTGATGTCATGACATAAGGATTTCTGAGATGTAATTTCATGTAAGACCATGTCTGGGACATTGGCATCATATATGAGCTGTATAAGACCCTGTCTGGGATAGTGGCATCGAAATGTGTTGACATGTAAGACCATATCAGGGATATGGCGTTGTACAAGCTTTATATGGTTTTCGTGTATCCTTAACAATTTCGAATGGTTCATCGGGCATTGACAAAACGAGACCAATGATGAAATTGAGCTAAATGGTTCAGGTATGTAAGAAGCTTATATATTCATAAAAGATCAAGGTAAGTATAATATTTAATGTGGTAATATGCAATTATATAAGTAAGATGATTTTATATGTGAATGAGATTGATTAAATTTGGCCTATTTGAATTGAACTATTAATGTTCTTTTGATAATTTAATTGCTTATCACTTACTAAGCTTTCAAAGCTTACCTTGTGTGTCTTTTCATTGTTTTATAGATTTTGAAAGCTAGTTTTGAGTTCGGGGATCGTCAAGGATCATCATCACACTATCGTTCGCTATTTCGGTACTTTAAAATTTTATACTTTCGACTTATGGCATGTATAGACTAGTTTCGATATGGTCCGTTTTGATCTGTATATATGTAGCCATGCGAAAATGGCTTGATAATGATGCTAGTGTTTGTATATATTCAGTTATGGTAAAAGTTCATTTTGGGAAGTATGTTTCATGGTTATATGTTTTGGTTTGAGTAATGAGGTAAATGATGAATATATATATTTATTGAGCATCGGTTATTTAGGTACAATTTTATATGGTAAATAAAGTATATGACTTAGGTATGTTTAGTTGTTTATATGGATACTTATAAAGTAACATTTTGATGTTTGTGTTAGGCTATGAAATGGTATAATTAGCTTTGATTTGAGTTGTGAAATTGGTTTGATTTTTGGAGGTTGTATTGTTGACCGAATAGATGAAGTTAAATGGCTTGGTATAGGTAGCTTGGATTGGTTATTGAGCATACGATTTGGATATATTATAAATTGTATTTTGCGTCTGAAAATGGTTAATGAAATTATGGTAAATTGTGCATGAATTGGGTGTGAATATGTTAAGTTTGAGTTGGTGCTTAGCAAATGAAAATGGTATGTTTAATATCTAGTTAAAGGCATGAAATTGTACTAAAGAATGTCTTAATGTATGCTCGATATATGAGATGAATTATGTTTGATTATGATTTAGGTATTCGAATGCTATGTAATTGTTGGAAGTACTTTGACTATTTAAATTAGCTTATTTTGTGTCTTGTTAAATAATAGATAATGTCTATAATCTATCTTGTGATTCGACAAATTGGATATATTTATGTGGTTAGTCATTCGGTTAAATGTTAATATTGGTATGAGTTTGTATTTGCTATGTGATGACTATGCGATGCCATGTGAATTTGGATATTTGGTGTGGCTTGTTAATGATCTATGTTTTGATGTATAAATTGCCTTGTAAGTTGTTTTGTAAATGATGAAAATTGCTTTGATCATTAGGTGAGATAATTATGATATACACATATATATATGATGCATATTTATATTCGGCTATGGTATTTGGTTCATTTTGATAAGCATGAGATTTTGATAATTGGTAATGTATAAAGATTATATTTAACCATTTGTTAATGTTTGCTAATGAATCATATTTGGATAAGTAATAAATGGTATAATATAATATGTTTTAACTTGTTATGTGAAAGTGCATAGGTATATAAAATGGTTTGTATAATAATTAATCATTGAAATAGATGTAGACTAAAGAATGAGGTGATATATGTGATTGATATATGGAATAAAATATGTTTGGTTTAAATTAGGTAGTCAAATACCAAGAATGTGATGTTCATATGGTTTGAAAATTTTGATTGAACGGAGTATATTGAGTTGATGGAATTTGAAGCATGGTTGAATTAATTGGTTATGTGCCTTATATATATATGAATTTGGCATATATGAATGAGTGAGTGGTTGCTATTTGAATTTGATAACTATTGTAAAGAAGTCATTATAATTTTGTGTATGAATTGTAATAAATGTTCGTGATGAACTATGTTTTGTTCAGTAATGCCTCGTAACCCTAATCTGACAACAGATATGGGTTAGGGTGTTACAAGGTGATTGTCGATGCATTAAATTGTAATGAGTATCTTCCCAAGCTTAACTTTTATATTTAATCTAAGACTTAAACATACATATTAGCCACACCTTACGATGATGGCAATGGAACAGTATTAAGAACAAGTGGATTAAATTCCTCTAATCCTCAAGCAACTTCCATTGTCATGCTTGTTAGCTTGAACTTTCGCTGCACTTTCCAGTGTCAGTGACCACAATAACACTTCCATGCTAAAAACATTCAAACCAAAAGATTAAACAGTAGAAGCAAGATTGAATAAAACAAAATTTAACCCAGAAATTATGTATACTTTAGTACAAACATAAAATAGAAAGTAATCACCATCGTTTAGAAAAGAAATATAAAATAAACAAGTGGAGAATACTATTCCTAGACAATCTCGACTTGAATCTCTCCATTCCCTCTTGTGTCACACTTAGGGCTCTTCGTCAAGAGAAAATCTACATCCCTTTCACGTCATTTCACCCGTAGGAGGCTTAAGCCACCATAGCTGAAAAGCGTCAAAAGATAGGTTGAAGAAGATAACACCCCCAAAAAAAGCCTCCCCTATTTATTTCCTTTTTCACGTGAGTATTTGTATTCTTCCAAATAGCACAGGTGTCATTTCATCAGAATCATTTTCCTTCTGTATGTACAAGTTGGTTATACTAAACTCGATAACTCACACATTTTTGTTCTTATCTAGACAATTGTCAGGTGCGGCGATAATTCTGGGCGCATTCTAGAAATACTCATGCAACGACATCAGTACCAAAACATGACGAAATTAAGGATAAATATGTTAATATCCATTGAGTTATAAAATGCAATTTACTGAACTGAAAATGCTAAAATATATGCTAAAGATAACTAAATGGGGATAAATTAACCAATAAGTAGGGAGAAAACATATGTTCTCTCTAGTACTATCACCGTGTAAACCCAAAATGTACCTAAATCAAACCATTACAAGTCCATTTCATACCTAATCACTTAAACTATAGAAACACGCATTCAAGGGATTCAAACACCATTCAAACACACATAAAAAAACAACCTTTTATACATACACTTACAAATGACCAAAATATTATACTTTGGTAAAACATTGCAATTACCAAATCAACATAACCTTCCAAACATAAACATCCAAATCACCATTACATAACACCCTAAGCATTTCAACTACAAATTCATCTATATAAATATATATATACAAGCCACTACTTTAAGCGATACAAAAACAACCAGTTTAGACGGATCACCATTACATAACATCCTAAGAATTTCAACCACAAATTCATATATATAAATATATATATATACACGCCACTACCCTAAGAGATACAAAAACAACCAGTTTAGACGGATAGTGTGAGCCGGTTGAATGTGTAAGACCCTTAACCCGCATCCGTTGTTGAATTAGGGTTTTGGAGCATTACCGTGCAATCATAAACATTTAAACCATATTTCATTCAGTTACATGAACATATCATATATCAATCATACATGCATATTCTGTCCCTAAATCGAGCCCTCAAGGCCCTAGAAATACCTTAAAAATAATTTGGGACTAAATTAAAATCATTTGGAAAGTCTAGGAAAAAGAGACAAAAATTTGATACAGGGGTCGCCCGGCCATGTGCCTCTGTAACAACTTGTTTTCAGTGAAATCAGAATAGTGGTTTTGGGAGCACAAATCTGATGAGAAATTTTTTATTTTATTATTATTTTAATTTCTATGGTAGTAGTGTTGTATAAAAATTTCGTTAAGAAATTTTGACGTTTGCATGCTTAATTTAGTAAAAAGGACTAAATCGTAAAAGTTACAAAAGTTGAGTTCTATAAGTTAAAGGAGTCTAATTGCTATGAAATATAGATGTGAGTGGCTTTGAATTGTAATTAGACCATTTATGTCGATAGTGGACATCCATGACATGGCTTTATTAAAATTATTAAAGTTATTAAAAGGTAAAAAGGTAAATGAGTAAATAAACGTTAAATTAATTAAAACAAAATGTTCATCTTCTTCATTTGATGAACCAAAAATGATTTTGGCCACTAGAGAATAGGGAGCTTTTGGTTGAGTTAGGGTTGTGTGCATGGTGAGTTTTCAAGCCCCGTTTTTAATGATTTTTTTGTTTTCGGGACCGTTGTAGCTTAAACTAGCTAGCCCGGGGACTAATTTCCAAAAATTTTAAAGATTTAGGGTTTTTCCATGAATTTTTTTATATTATTCTTGAATTTTAATGAAATATTACGAGTCCTTTTAGATAAATAAACAAGTTTTGTAAAGTGATTTTGTTGAAAATGTCATTTAGGGACTTATTTGTAAAAGTAGTAAAATATCATGATTAAATTTTGAAATAATAATTTGTATGAGTTGATATGGGTACATAGTAAATTCAGCTAGCATGAGTTAAGGATGAGAATGCTTAGATTTCAATTTATGAGTTTAAAAACTAAATTGTAAAAAGGTTAAAATGTTAGGGGTAAAATTATAATTTATGTATAAATGTGGATTATGGATTGAATTGAATGTTTGAGATTGATTGAAACACTTAATTGAATATAATTATTTATTTAGATCAAGAAAAATCTCAACCGAATCTAAACTGAGGAAAGGAGAAAATCACGGATTAGCTCGATCATACTTTTACGCTCTAGTTGTCAAAACAAGTTCATAGTATTTTTATACATAATTAAATTTCTACTTTTATCTTCACAATATAGTTATGTAACTAATTGCTTATACTCAATTATTCCCTAAATTCCACATACATGCCTGTGTTTGTACTTCGATACCCCTGAATTGCACATACATGCCTCTGTTTGTACTTCAGAAACCCCTGAATTGCACAAATGTGCCCCTATTTGTACTTCGATACCCTTGAATTGCACATATGTTCCCATTTTGTACTTTAGTACCCCTGAATTGCACATATGTGCCCCTATTTACACTCGGGTAACTTCAAATCGAGTAAAATATGATTTGCATCCAATTGTTGTTAAGTTAAAAGATTTACTATGTTCTTACTAAGCTCTATAAGCTTATGCACTTTTGTGTATTGTTTTGTAGATCGTTATTGTTGACTTTTGGGTAGATCGAATCTTCGGATCACACTATCCACCAATGTTGGTAGTTCTTGTGCTCCTTAGGGTTGTGGCATGTATATGTGGCTATATAGGTTGTTATGGTACATTTTGAAAAAAATACTAAACTAAGTTGTTAGATACTTTCCTAAGATTGTAAATAGGTATCTTTTTGGTACAATTAGAATGGTATGAAAACATACACTTGTGGTTTGTTTTGGCTTGTTGGTGAATTAAATTGCTATGCTAGAAATGGTCTTAATTATTGTATGTTTTAAGATGATATGGAACTAGATGTGTATGTTGGAAGTAAGGTTAGTTATGCATATGTTTTGCAAGTTTGTTTGATTGTGATTGAGGTGTCTTATAAGGCATATTGGTTGAATGGATTTTGGATCATTTGAGTTGGTTAAATTAAGCATGTTTTGTTAGGCTTTTGGTGCCTTGATCATATGTGTATATGGCTTGTAGGTACTTGTTGGAATGGGTGAAAGAAATGGCTTGATTATGGCCAATTTATTGTCCACACGGCCTAAGGCATGGGCGTGTGTCTCAACCATCTGTGACACACAGCCAAGCGACACGGGCATGTGTCCCCTGTAGGTTTTAAAGGTTGCATGTAACATCCCTAACCCGTATCCGTTGTTGGAAGAAGGTACCGAGTATTACCCGAGTTTACTATTTCAAACAATCAAATGTTTTAAACGTTTAACATCACGTCATGAATCATAGTAAAACAAAACAAAGACATACATATTGTCCCTTATTTGGGTCCAAAAGGTCCTAAAAACACGTTAGAAACAAATCGGGACTAAACCGAAAACTTATGGATTTTTTTAGAAAAAGTTAAAAATTTTCAAACTGCAAGGGTCACACAGCTCTGTGGACATTCGATGTTGGGACACACAGTCATGTCCCAGCCCATGTCCACGCCCGTGTAACTCTCTGACTTGGGTCACACGGCCAAGACAGATGCCCATGTGCCTGGCCATGTGCTAGGCCGTGTAACAGGCTAACTTGAAATCCTTAGTAAGCTATAGGAGACAAACTGTCATGTCTCCTGGCCGTGTGTCACACATGCCTAAGACACACACCTATGTCTCTAGTCGTGTAGACAAGAATTAGGATATTTTCAAGCCAGCACTTTCACCCAAAATGTGCACACTTGTGCAACTCAAACACACCCAATTCAAGCTTCAAAAGTGTACCTAAAATGTGCATAATCAAGCTAAAACCACATGATACCAATTCATACAACCAATATGCCGTAAGGCACCTTAATTTACATGTCATTAAGCATATCCAAACACAAGTATGATCTAGTCATTATTAATTTAACATTTGCAACCTAAATTCTATATCACTTCATACTACATTTACCACATTCAAACATATTAAAATGACCATTCATAACATGTATTCAATTGATCATTCGAACACATACTACTCAAGTACCAAAATGCCAAATTATCAACCATCATAAGAATATATATATATACAAGCCAACATGACAACTAAATTCACTATCCAAAATACCACATTTACAAGCCAAACATAATGGCTATTTCATCAAGCATAGACACCTATACATGCCAGCTTCCGATGAACTATAGAACATATAAAATGAACACAAAGTAAGAATGTTATGCTTAGTAAGTTCGTAACATATAATCTATACTTGTCAACACAATACACAATCTTAAAATACATATGTAGCAATCCAACATGAGAAATAAATGATTTATAAGCTTAAATCATATGAATTCATACTTTTCATTGTCATGAAAACACATATTTCCTACCTTCTATAGTAATAAGGTAAATTGCATCGAAAACTCTTACAAAAGCACACACAAAGTAAAATCACGATAGTTGTTACCACCCCTTTTCATAGTTCAATAGCTGAAGCTATCCCTTTCCATATTTTGATAGCCGAAGCCATCCCTTTTCATAATTCGATGGTCATCACCATCCCTTTTCATTGTTGATGGTCGTCACCATCCCTTTTCATAATTTGATAGCCGAAGCTATCCCTTTTCATAATTCGATAGCCGAAGCCGTCCCTTTTCATAATTTGATAACCGAAGCCATCCCTTTTCATAATTCGATAGCTGAAGCCATCTCTGTTAATGATTCGATGGTTGTCACCATCCCTTTTCATAATTCAATAGCCAAAGCTATCCCTTTCCATATTTTGATAGCTGAAGCCAAACCTTTTCATTGGACAATGACTGTCGATACATCGTTGTATTTTTGCATCGAGACACAATTTGATATTATAAAATAATAACATTTATAACATAATTTAAAACGCTATTTAAACATACGAACTTACCTCGACGATAAAACATAGAAATAGTCGGTTAATTCGAAGCTTTCTCTTTGCCTCGATCTAAAGCCGTACAAGCTCTATCTTGATCTAAATGAATAAATTCAATCAATTTAATAATCATTCTATTCAATTCAATCCAAATTCAATATTTTACAAAATTACCCTTTTGCCCCTAATGTTTTGATTTCTTTACAATTTAGACATTAGGCTCATAAAATGAAATTCATGCAATTTCATCCCTTCCCAAGCCTAGCCAAATTTCATACAAACTCATAGCAGCCCACACATTTCATTATTTCACAAATTACACCAATTTAGTCGATCCCTCGGTACCACCACAATCAATGTGTTCCACCATTGATAAGCCGAGTCTTTCAACAAAGAAACAACACTTTTCAAGCATTCAATCGGTGTATAAGATAATTCACTGAAAGCCCTAATTGTGGTTTCTAACCAGAAGTTGGTTTCTCTGGATCATCTTTAGCTATACCTCAAAACTCTTCAGCCCAATACTTTTAGATTTTATCAAATAAAGGCTTACCATTCATATTGATTCCAAACCCTAAGGAACTGTGGGGACCGGTTGGGGTACGAGTGGGGTGGAGGTCATTGAGGCATAGGATTTGTTCTCACAAACTCAGTAAACCACTCAGACATCCTTTGGAAGAAGGCTTCTTTAGACTTTCCTCTTTGGTCCTCAGACATAGGCCTATTACCACTAGACGCTACTCCGTGAACGGAGGCTTACGCATTACTTCCTACTTCATCGGAATCGACTCGGTTGGATGACATCTTATCTATATGAAAACAAAATTCGATTTGAGTCAGGGGTTATCACACTATCACAGGTTATATAATGGCATGTATTTCTAGACTCTATACATGCTACGTTCAGTTTGAGAATCGACTAAACTTGTCTCTAATACCACTAAATGTAACACCCTTAACCCATATCCGTCACCGAATTAGGGTTACAGAGTAATAACGTACAATCAAAACATTTAAATCATATTTCATTCACTAACATGAACATATCATATATCAATCATACATGCACATTTCATCCCTAAATCGAGCTCTCGAGGCCCTAGAAATATCTTAGAAATAATTTGGGACTAAATTGAAATCATTTGGAAAGTCAAGGAAAAAGATACAAAAATTTAGATATAGGGGTCACACAGCTGAGAGACACGCCCGTGTCTCAGGCCATGTAACCTTCAAATTAGGGATACACGACCGTGTCCCAGCCCATGTACTCACCCATGTGCCAGGCAGTGTAACAGTTGAAATAGCCTCACACGACCATGTGCCAGGCCAAGTGCTAGGTCGTGTAACTCACTGACTTGCATGCAAAGGAACCTTCAGGAGACAAACGTCTGAGTCACACGCCCGTGTCTTAGGCCATGTGGACTTACAATTCTCCTAAAACAAACCACTCCCAACACCAATTCATGCATAATCACTTGAACAATTTGTGCACACCTACAAGGCATCAAACCATACCTAAACATGCATATATTTGCCATTCCAAAATTCCAAATTCAACTAACCATTCTGTCATTCAAAGGCACCTCAAACACACAAAACAACACTTAGATAAACATGTATATTTACAACATTTCAATTATCAATTACTAGTTCAAAACTTACCAAACATGCCACAAGTTGACCATAACGGTACCAATTCAAAACATACCATATGAGCCATTCAAACATACATCACAAGTTAACCAAAATGACACAATCCAACACGGTATCAAATGGTACCAACCAAGATAACTTACACAACTTATACATACCAAATCATCCATTAAATATTCAACTAAACATCACTATCAGCCCACCTATACATGCCATTATAACCTTGTCCAAAACATTCAAAAACTACCAATATTTATATTGGATAGTGTGATAGATCTCCGACAAGCTTCTAATATAAGAAAGAAACTACGTAAGCACATAATGCTTAGTAAGTTCATAGAAAATAAAACATAACTTACTATTCATTTGCATAACATAAAATATAAGCATAATACAACCCAAACCACAAGCTTGGCACAAGCCTATATATCATCACCAATACACAAGTTAGTGTGATTGTACATGGTTCAAATGAATTCATCCATAACAAGAAACTTGCACATGTATTCATATCATTTATATCATCATTCCTTTCCACAAATTCATGATACATCACATTTCAACACTTACCCTTTTCATTTATTTTTCATACCTATTGAACCACCTAGAATTTCATCAGATACTTAGGCAAGCTCACACGAAGTGTGCTTAAACATATAACCATAACCTTTCCTTTACACTGTTGCTGACATGGGCCGAGATCAAACGAGTTGTGGGTCAGAATGTAAGCTACACCAACCTGTTCACACAAGTAGTGGAGTATCCGCAACAAATGCAGGACCTCAGCCATCTGTAGGACAGTCAAGACTAGCACCCGAAATATGAAATCTCTAATGACATGTCATTTGTATCCTACAAATTCCTAAGGTTCAACTAGGACTCAACATTCGTCAAATCATCATAGCTTTGGTACAATTATACATCGACCCATTTACATTAAAATAACATAATAAACATTCAAATTAATAACATTAATTCAATAACTGTTCATACGAACTTACCTCGACAACTAGGGCATAGAAGTTAAACAAGCTATTCTGAAGCTTTTGCTTTGCCTCGATCTAGGTCCGTGCATGGTCTATCTTGATCTAAATAAACAAATTTCAATCCATTTAATACCTCTAGTATTCAATTTAGTCCACATTTCATATTTATGAAAAATTACTATTTTTCCCCTAATATTTTAATTTTTTACAAATTAGTCCTTAAGCTCATAAATTGAAATCTAAGCATTTTAATCCCTCATTCAAGCTAACCAAATCTATTAAGGACCTATAAAAAGCCATACAAACCATCATTTCATAAATTGGCTATGAACTTTGACCATGTTAAAATCAATCTTTAAATTCAAATTTCATCAAAAATCACTTTACAAAACTTGTTTATTTATCAACAAAAATTCATAATCTACCATTTAACATCAAGAATCATACAAGAAAATTCATGGCATAACCCTCTATCTTTAACAGTTTTACAAATTGACCCCCGGGCTAGCTAGATATTAAGCTAAAACGACCTCAAAAACATAGAAATCATTAAAAACGGGGTTCAAAATCATACCATGCAAGCAAGGGACTTGACCAAATGCTTCAAACCTAGCAATTGTGTTTTTTTTTCTCTTCAATATCGGTGGAATTAACCTTTGGAGAAGATGAGCACTCATTTTCTTTTATTTTTTTTAAGTTTAATTTACTAATTACTATATTAACATTTGTTTTTAACCTTAAAAATCACTTAAAAAATGTCCATATATCTCCAATAACTTTAAGAATGGTACAATTACCATTTAAATGCACTAACTTTAAAGTTTTATAGCCATTTAGCCCTTTTAAAAAATAAAACTCCACTTTTTCACCTTTTATAGTTTAGTCCTTTTCATGTAATCAATCATGCAAACATCAAAATTTCTTAACGAAATTTTAATACGAACTTATTGACATCCCTTAGACATTTAACATTATAATAAATTAAAACTTACTTGTAACACCTCTAACTCGTATCCTTCCCCAAAATAAGGTTACAAAGCATTGCCGTAAAAACGTAACTCAAATCATTCATTTCCAACATTTCATAATCAATTGAAAATCCAATCAAGCACATGCATATCATCCTTATTTGAACCCTCTAGGCCTTAGAAACACTTTAGAAATGATTTGGGACTAAATCATACACATTTAAAACTTTATGGAAAAATATAGAAAAATTCACACTATAGGGTTAAGACGACCGTGTGGCCAGGCCGTGTGACTCACACCACTGAGACACAAGCTCGTGTCTTAGGCTGTGTGGGCATTCGAAGTAGGGACACACAACCGTGACCCAAACCGTGTTCGTGCCTGTGTAACTCTTTAACTTGGTTCATACGGCCAAGCCACACACCCGTGTGTCAGTCGTGTAACTCTCGAAATGCAACCTTTAAAAACCTATAGTGGACAAATGACCGTGTTGTGTGGCTGTTTGTCACACACGACTGAGACACACGCCTATGTCTTAGGCCGTCTTGACAAGAAATAGGCCAAATTCAAGCCATTTCTTTCACCCAATTCAAGTACTCCTAAATAAGCCATTTGCACATATGAGCATGGTCTCAAAACATGTTCAATTGTGCATAAAATGACCAATTTCAAGTGACCAAATTCCATTCAACCAATATACCATAAAGGCACATCAAACACATACATTAAACATACCTAAACATGTGCATATTTAACCATTTAGCAACTAACTTGTTTCCATACCAAAACATACTACGATTGATGCATATCAACCTTACCATATTAGGTTCATGTCATAGCAAAATAACTTTACCATTTGAACCACTTCTTTCATGTATCCAAACCATATAAATGATACAAAACTAGCCCTTACCAAATGGTTCAAACATCCAAAATATATATATACCAAATTGATGTCCAAATGGTCATAATTCAACTAAACATATTTTGATTTAAATTCTATATCAATACATTCCATAAATGATCATTTTGCAACCATGCCAACAATTATCACTTTGGCCACAAACCATACTTCAATTTGATCTTATAAACACCAACCATCAAAACATCAAAATAACATAAGTTTTAAAAATTCAAAGAAACATTTCGTGCCAATATCACACAAGCATACCAAATTGGCCATTCAAAATATATCATCACTAAACCATTTCAACATTAGCCATCAAGCCCAAAAATGCCAAAATGTCATCAATCGTAAAACCATAGTTACAAGCCAAACATAGTGGCCATATCATCAAGCAAAAACACCTATACATGCCATTATAACCATGACCAAAGCATAAAAATCTATCGATAAAATCAATGGATAGTGTGATGGATCTCTGACTAGCTTCTAACCCGATCGAGCTTCCAATAATCTGTAAGGTAAAGGAAAAATAACTATGTAAGCAATGTATGGTTAGTAAGCTCGTATAAATTTTTAAGTATAAAACTCCATTTGAATAACAAACTTTATAGAATAAACATAAACCTATGCCAAGGCCATAAGATTCATAACATGATAGGATTTTATGGGACGTAATATATAATCATCAATCTTTCTATAAGATTATACACCTTTCAATTTACTTACTTTCCATTCCATCCCCAATGCTTATCATAAGCGTAAACAACATTATTAATTCCCATATCGATTGTATTTATCCACAATTTAGGTAGATTCATCTATAGCATAAACGGATTACTCACATATAAATACATCACTTATCATATTAAACCTTTTATAACATCATAATACACCCCAATTATGTACTTACCATTCCATTCTCTTTTCTTACCCGTTTCATATGCATAGTACAAGCACAATCGTAAACATCAATCATATCCACAAACTTACCATAAGCCTAAGCACATCAACAACACATGTTAGTTCTTTTAAACATAATTCCTGTGAACTTAACATAGATAACCATTATACTTAAGCATGATCTAATTGGATTTATCATTCTTCATAACATATCATGTTTTCTATGTGTCATTTCAATAAATTTCATGCATAAATGTCTTAGTTCATATTGAACACTTACGATTTCACTTGCACAACACATAAGACATAAACATAAGATTAACCATAACAACAAGCTAGAGATTAAACACATAACTTAGCAATATCATCACATGGTAAGATATGGTACATAAACTTAGTGTCACTTAAATCATACTTTTCATAATCATGAATGTTCATACTTTGATCATCGATACATCATACTTTTCCATAATTGTCGTAGTGAAATCAATCGAAACCCTTACCGGTTCATCCCTTCTCATGCCCGTTGAACCACTCAGAATAATATCAGATACATGGGGAACTCACACAAAGTGTGCTAACATATAGTCGCTACTCACACGAGTTGTAAATTAGGCCTACTCACACAAGCTCTCGGTCAGAATTTAAGCTACACGATGCTGCTCACAGAAGCTGTCAAGTATCAGTAACTAATGCCAGACCTCATCCATTGGTAGGATATTCTAGACTAGCACCTAAAACATGTAACTTGGGTCTACTCACATAAGCTGTCGGTTAGAACGTAGCTACACGGTGCTGCTCACAGAAGCTGTCGAGTATCCGTAACAAATACCAGAACCCATCCACCGGTAGGACATTTAGGAGCAGCACCCGAAACATGGTAACCCTAATGGCATGTAATTTGTATCCTATATATTCCTAAGGTTCAAACAGGGCTCGATTGTTGTCATACGTTGTTGAATTTCCATTGTTTCTTAACAAGATAAATTACATAATAACATATAATATATTGATTCAACCACAATAGAATCACATACTAACATTCAAATTAATAAAAAATATACAAAATTCAGTTCATACAAACTTACATGGCAAAATTGTACAAATGACAAAGTATAGGGCCATTTTAGTAATTTTCTGTTCTCCTCGATTTTCCACTTGATCTTGATCTAAATTAATAATTTCATTCAATATATTAATTTAGACAGTAAAAGAATGTATTTTATGCAATTTAGTCATTTCTGACAATTTTACAAAATTTCCCCAAAAGTTTTCCTTTTATTCAATTTAGTCCATGAGCCTAAAACATGCAAATTAACCATTTTTTATTGAAATTTCACACTATCTGAATATTCATAGCCTCCACTTCAGCCCATTTTTGCCGCAATTTCGCATCAAATCCTTGTACTTTTATTATTTTAACAATTTAGTCCCTAATTGATAAATTCATCAAAAATCACTTAACAAAATACATTTACATAATAACTAATATTTCAAATTCATCAATGGCAACATTCAAAATCTTTAACAGTTTCAAAATTGAAAGTACGGGCTAGCTGGACCTAGTTGTAACAATCTCAAAAACATAAAAAATTATTAGAAACGAGACCAAAATGACATACCATGCAAGCTTTTCAAGTTGCCGAAACCTCCATGCTCAAAAATGGCTTCTTTCTCCATTAATATTCGGTGAAAGAAGAATTGTAAAATATGATAATGGATTTTGGTTTTATTTAATTTAATTATCAAATTATCATTTTAACCTTGGTTAACAATTAAATGATCATATGAAAATGGGCTGTTATAAATGATCCCTTAAAAATGTCAGCAACGATTATCTATAAAAACATCCATAAGAACCGATAAGCTAACAAAGCTTAGTAAGAACATATTATAACATTTAATCTAAATACAATTAAATACAATTCCTATATTATATAATTCAGAGTTACCAGAGTACAAACAGGGCACGTAAGTGCATTCAAGGGTACCGAAGTATAAACAGGGGCATGTATGTGCATTCAGGGGTACCGAAGTATAAACAGGGGCATGAATGTGCAATCAAGGGTACCAAAGTACAAACAGAGGCACGAATATGCAATCAGGGGTACCAAAGTACAAACAGGGGCACGTATGTGCATTCACGGGTATCAAAGTACAAACAGGGGAATGTATGTGCAATCAGGGGTATCGAAGTACAAATAGGGGAGCGTATGTGCATTCAGGAGACCGAAGTGCAAACTGAGGCATGTATGTGTAATCAAGGGTGCCGAAGTACAAACAGGGGTACGCATGTGCATTCATACAATAATTTTCTATTATCATATTACTTAAAGAATCATAATATAAGAACACCAGTAGAAATTCATTTACATATTGAAAACTATGAACTTACCTACTATTCGATTCTGAACAACACAGGGACTAATTCGCTATTTTCCCTTTTCTTGGGTTATTTTCTTTTTTATCCATGTTTTAATCTATATAATAATTAAATACAATATATTAATCTCATACATATTTCACATTCTATTCAATGTATATAACCCTTAACTTTTATTAATTACACATTTTCCTAAACTTTATAACTTTGGCAATTTAGTCCTCTAACCCGAAAGTCATCAAATTGACTATTTTCTAAGAATCAAACTACATCCAAATATTTTAGGCCCTTATAGTCCCTATCATTCATCAAATTTACTATCAAACCTTAAAATTTTGACATTTTAATAATTTAATCCTCAAATCAAAATCTAACAAAAAATCACTTCACAAAACAACCAAATACCACAATCAAAGCTTCAAACATATAATTATAATCACAAAAAACCAAGATTCATCAATGGTAACTTCCACAATTTTGAACAGATTAAAAAATGAAGGTATGAGCTAGTTGGATCTAGTTGCAATGATCTCAAAAAAAATTATAAGAAAACGAGCCAATTTCCATACCATGCAAGGTTAAGAAAGTAACCGAAGCTCCCTAATCTCCAATGGTGATTTCAGCAAGTGGTTGAAGATAAGAGAAATGTAAAATGTCTAATTGTTTTAATTTGTTTACTTTAATTTTGATTTATTTACCAATTTGCCATTAAACACCTATTATTTTATCATTTTCATACCATTTACCGTCCAACCATAATAACTAGGGGTAATTACCAAATATGTCCCTCCTCGTTTGATTATTAAGCTATTTAATCATCTAAATGCAATAATTACTAAGTTTTGCACCTTTTTTAATTTAGTCCTTTTCCCTTAATTAGCTATCTAAACTTTAAAATTTCTTGACGAAATTTTAATACAACTCTAATGACTCTATAAATATTCTAAAAATATTATTTACGAGCCTATACGACATAAATTTATGGTCCTAAAACCACTGTTTCGTCACCACTGAAAAATAGGTTGTTATACTTGTTTTTTCCTTTCCTGTAGATTGTCAACTTGCGAAACAAATCAAGCAGATTGTTTGAAACTCACACTATCCTAGTAATGGTTCGATATACTTTTGACCATATTAAGGCTTGGTTATGTGTAACATATATTGTAACAGCCCATTTTTGGGTCAAATCAGAACAGTAGTTTCGGGACTACAAATTCAAAGTTAAAATATTAATTTTACTATTATATTAAATTTTACATCATGATAGGATTATTACTTGAAAGTTTTGTAAATAAATTTTACTGTTTGAATGCTTAATTCGCTAAAAAGAACTAAATCGTGTAAAGCGTAAAAGTTGAGTTCTAATGGCTAAAGGTATTAAATAGCTATAAGGCTTTAAGTGGAAGTCCTTATATGGTAATTAGCATATTAGAGTTGATAGTGGATTTTAATGGCTTGGCATTTGTGTAAGTTTTAAAGTTTATAAAGGTTAATTATGTAATTAGATAATTAAAGTTAATAATAAATAAAACCACATTAAGCAGCATTTTGTATCATCTTTCTTGAAGCCATTTTTTGTGCTTAACTTTTGGCAATCTTATATCCTTCAATTTGGAATTTATTTTTAATCTGTTTTTAATTATTTTTATGTTTTTGTGATCGTTGCAACTAGTACTAGCTAGCCCGTGTCTTTGATTTCAAAATTGTTAAAGATTTTGATAGTTTCCATTGATGAGCTTATGTGTTATTTGATGTTTAATGGTGAAATATGAATATTTGATGTTAGATTTTCATATTTTATAAAGTGATTTTTGATGAAAATACAAATTAGGGATTAAATTGTGAAAGGATAAAAATCTGGGGTTAAAAGTGTGAATAAATGTGAAATATGGGCTGCTAGGGGCACTATAATAATTCGGCCAAGCATGGGTCTTGTTGAATTTTTTAAATTTTGTGTATTTGTGAAATAGGGACTAAATTGTAAGAAATGTGAAAGTTTAGAGTCAAAGTGCAAATTGGCTTAAATATGTGTTTTTGGACTGAATTGAATGATTATATGATTGAATGAGTTAATTTTGAATACATATAGATCAAGAAAAGAGGAACCGAAATTAAATCGGGGAAAGGCAAAATTATTGAGTAATCGATCTGATTTGTCAATTCCGAGTATGAGGTAAGTTCATAAGTAAATAAATTTTTTTGAATCTAAATGTATATGTTTTATACATTACTAAATTTGATTTGTATATGGTTATACATCACCGAATTTGATTTGTATATGGATATTCATTGCCGAATTTGATCTGTATATAGATATACATTACCGAATTTGATTCGTATATGGATATATATTGTTGAATTGATTTGAGCATTGGGTGACTGGTTTCGTGCATGAATTGATTTAATTACAAAGTCGAAAGCTCTCAATGAACCTTAGTAAATGTATTGGATATTGATGTCATGATATTAGGACTTCCGAGGTGTGATTTCGTGTAAGACCATGTCTGGGACATTGACATCGAAGTGTGAAACTGTGTAAGACCATGTTGGGACATTGGCATCATATATGATTCGTACAAGACCCTGTCTGGGATAGTGGCATCGATATGCGTTAACATGTAAGACCATATCCAGGATATGGCATTGCACGAGTTTTATATGATTTCCGTATGATCTTAACAATTCCAAATGTGAATTTTAGTTGAATGGTTCAAGTATGTGTGAAGTTATATGTTCATGCAATATTAAGGTAATTTTAGCACTTAATGTGATAATATGCAATTATATGAGTTAGTTAAATGTTTATGTGTTTGAGATTTATTTGAATTTGACCTAGTTGAATTGAATTATAAATATCATTGAGATGATTGAGAAAGAGGTTAGTACGAGACGATACAGGTACGTACAGAACCTATTCGAATATTTAATAGAGAAAGATAATGAAATGGTATTTGATCATGTTTTAAGACATGAGAAAGGTTTTTTGTAATTGAATATATGGTGATGTTATGTACAATTAGTTGAATTGTATGTATTTGATGTATTGAATTATTCACTTACGAGCTTACTAAGCTATGAAGCTTACTTCGTGTTATTTTCTTATGTTTTATAGAGAATCAACGCTAGCTCGAATCCAAAAGTCATCGAGAACATCATCGCACTATCGGACATCTAAGTTGGTACTTTTGAATTGTATATATATGGTATATGGCATGTATAGGCTAGTGTCATCTTGATATGTTTTGAGTTATGATATTATCCATGAGATTTTGCTTTTAAAGGTTGGTGTGTATTTGGCCATCTGAATTGGTTGTTTAAGTGTTGAGAAAATGCATGTTTGAACTTAAGATGAATTGATGGTTATAGTAAGTTCAATTGATATACTTTTGAGTTAGTTTGGTACTAAAATTGAAATGAATTGAACGAAGTTTATTAGTTAACTTTTATATAGTATTATGAATGTTGTTGATCAATTTGATAAGTAAATGTTTTAGGCATGATTTAAATATGTTTGAATGTGAAAATGTGTTGGTTTCCATATTGATTGTAAATCGGCTGCGGTTGAGATTGCAGGGAAGGTTAGATATTTATAAAGGGGTTATATTGAGTTCACAAAAAAAAATTTCCTCGAGTTTCTGAATTAGTCCCGAATCATTCCTAACTCGTATGATGGACCTCGAAGGTTTATCTAAGGGACTTTAAGATTATTTTATATTATATTTGATAATTATTTGTACATTAATTGTAAATTGTTTGTGTAATATCTCGAAAATTACTACAGTAATACCCCGAAAATTACTACAGTAAGAAAGTAGGTATCCTTGATAGTAAAATAAGGAAATAAAGTGACAAAAAGGGAAATTTTGAGTTATGGCAACATTGGGAATTATATTATGACATATTAATTCAAGAAAGGATTAAATCGTAAAAGTGAGAAAAGTTTTTTTGCCCAAGAGTAAATACTCAAAATTTGAAGGGTTAAAGTGTAAATATGAAAAATTTGAAGGACCAATAGTGTAAATATTTTAAGGGTGGAATAATCTAGAAACTAAGGAAAATGGATGAATTAGGACCAAATTGAAAAGGTGAAGAATTTTAAGGGACTAAATCATAATTTTACCAAATTAAGTGATGACTCAAGGATGAAATTTTTAAAGATTATGAAGGGCAAAATGGTTAATTAGAAGAGAGAGAAATATAGAAGGCAATGATGATGTTGGTGATATTTTAGATTAATTAATTAAATAAATATTAATTTATTAAAATTTTAATTTAATTTTTAAATGATATTTTATTATTATTCTATTTAGTATATATATGGAAGAAAAGATGAAGAATCTTCATCTTCTTCCATGGAACCAGCGCGAGAAGAGAGGAAAAGAAAGAAAGTTTTTGCTTTCTTTACAATTTGGTCCTTCCACCAAAAATTTACCATTTTCACTTAGAAATCAAAAGAATTTCCATAGCTTCCAAGAGAGAAAAATAACAAGGAGACAATGGGGAGCTAGAATATCAAGTTAGATTCAAGAAATAGAAGCTGGAGGAGAGAGAAAATCAAGTTAAAGATTGAAATCAATAGCACAAGGTAAGAACATTAAGATTTCAATATATTTTTAAGTTTGATGTTATTGAAAAAGTAAGGAAATAATGTTATAGTAGAGTTTTCTTATATAAGATCTTATGTTCTTATATAAGATCTTATATAAGTACATCAAGATTTCAATATATTTTTAAGTTTGATATTATTGAAAAGTAAGGAAATAATGTTATAGTAGAGTTTTCTTATATAAGATATTATGTTCTTGATATATTAGTGAAGAAAAATAAGTGAAAGTGATGAGAAATATTATAGAGAAGGGAATAAGGAGTTATACACCTAGTAATCAACATTTTGCACTAAAATAGTTTTGGACAGCACCAGTAGTCTAAATTTGAAAAATCACCATAAATAGTGAAAATTGAATTAGAGAATAAAAAATATGGAATTAAAGATTATTGAGTCTAGTTTCTCATAGAAGAAATAGTGTAAGCAATGAAATTGTAAATCATGAGTTATAATAAATTTTGTGGGATAAGGTCGAATGATTTTGGGTTCCCTGTTCTAACTTTGAAAAATCATAAAAATTGGTGAAAATTTATTAGGGTTTAAATTTATATGTTTAAAATACTGAATAAGTCTATTTTCAATAGAAATATATGGGAACATTATCCGAATCTTGTACGAGGAGATAATTAATTTTAGTGAAGAAGGGTCAAAACTATCGGACAATGAATAGGGATGAATTTAAAGAATAAAATGTACTTATTGAATAAACCAAAAATTTTGAAAATTTTATGGTAAGAAGATATGTCAGTCTAGTTTTTGAAAAATTTTCAGATCTTAATTTTGATTTTTGTAGCTCAGGATATAAAAATTTTGTGACAATGACTCAAGTGGACAACTTTGAATGAACAAATAAATAAATAGTGAAATTATAGATAATGTTACATATAAGCATGTTATATACATTAAGGATGTGGAATGAGAGGAGGAGGAGGAAAATATATGATTATTCAACTAGCATGAGTTTTCATTAAAATGGCTAATTTGCATGTTTTAGGTTCAGGACTAAATTGAATAAAAGTAACATTTTAGGGTAAATTTGTAAAATGTCAAAAAGTGACCAAATTGTATGAAATGAATTTTTTATCATTTAAATTAATAAATTGAATGAAATATTAATTTATATCAAGATTGAGTGGAAATTCAAGAAAATAGAAAATTACCAAAATGTCCCGAATTTTGGTATTTCTACAATTTAGCCCGGTAAGTTCGTGTAAGTTGAATTATATTCTTAGAAGATTGAAATATATATATTGGATTGAGAAATTGATTTGAATTGTGAACATGAGAAATTGTGAATTGAATGAAATGAAAATGAAGCTTTAAATTACATGTGTAAATATCGGGTCTCGTAGGCCCTATTTGTTATGAATATAATATTTCGAGGATATGTTGTAAAGAATTATAAAAGAACGTTAATAATTTAAAATTTTTAATTCGAATGAAATTTTGTAACTCGGTTTAATACGTATGCAAATGTATGTCTTCTAGTAATGCCTCGTACCCTATTCCGGCGTCGAATACGGGTAAAGGGTGTTACAATGTGACATCGCGAGATTCGGTCATAACGTTTAGATCGGGTTTGGGTGTTACATTTAGTGGTATCAGAGCTATGGTTTAATCGGTTCTCAGACTAGCATAACGTATGTGAGTTTAGCTATACATGCCATATTATTTACTCGTGATAATGTAATATCTTCCGACTCCAATGAAATTGTTTTGTAAGACAGAGATGAATTCTAACCGAGTTGTTTCCAATAATGCTAAGAAAATTATGTTGAAGTGATTGAAATGTGTTTATGATGAAATGAAATTTAGAATGGTATGAATAGAAAATTCATGATAAGTATGTGTTAACGTATAAAGTAAGACAACCATGAGTTCAGAAATGTAGAAACGTAGAATAAAATGAAAGTTTATATGGTGATATGCTCATCCGCGTTTGCTTGGCGCGCATATGATGTTATGTACTCAACATATTTGATTAAGTAAATATGGTAAGTAAATATACACAAATAGATGGAATGTATGTTTATGTACACTTGCTTGAATAAGTGTACCGTATGTTTATATGATAGAATCTTATGTTTAATTGTTAAATTAGAAATAATATGATGTTTGTTTTATGTCTTTGCTATTGAACCATGAATATTACAATAGTATGAAAATTGAATTGAAAGATCAAATTGAGTAGAACACAAGAATGAGTACTTTCATTTAGTGATATGTGACGAATTTACAGAAAAGACCATGACAACATGTGATATGTGATTTCCATATAAGACCACATCTGAGATATGGCATCGGCTTGCAATCTCGTATAAGACCATGTTTGGGACATGGCATCGACATCGATATGTGAGCCAATGTAAGACCATGTCTGGGACATGGCGTTGGCATCATTGAGATTATGAGAGGTCCCATGTAAGACCATGTTTGGGACATGGCGTTGGCACTGGGATGAGAGATCCCCCGTAAGACCATGTCTGGGACATGACATGGACACCGATATGAGAACCCCCATGTAAGACCATATCTGGGATATGACATTGGTAGTATAGGAAACATCTCATGTAAGACCATGTCTAAGACATGGCTTTGGCATGTTATTATCAGACAGAAGACCCGAGTATCCTTAGTATTCCAAGTGATTCAACGGGCTAGTAAAGAAATTATGTTACATGAATGTTCAGGTAAAAGTACAATAAATAGATTCAGGTAAGTATAAGGATTAAGAATATTTCAGTTATAAGTTGAGAAAAGAATTTCAGCAAGGAAGGAGTAAGTTATAATCATGAGCTGTTTAAGCAAGCAAGTAAGTAAACAAGTAAGAGAGTAAATAAAGAAGTTAAATTTGATGAGATAAAATATTCAGGTATGATACCTAAAAGAATGTATGTATTAACTGGAATTTTTTTTACTGAGTGGAATAAAGTGAGGTTTGTGATAACAAAATTAGTCAGAGAAATGATAATTAAGTGGTAAAGATGTCTGTGTGTGAAGGTTACAGTCGAAATGAACATGATGATCTTTTCTGGATATTATATATATTCTTTTATCCTCAGAGATATGTATGTGTAATTGTTTAGTTTTGATAGAGTTCTTATGTTGTGAGAATGTTAGCTAATTATAATGTTAGACGAAAGCCCTGTTGGTCTAGTCGGTTTATGACTGGTTATTGTTCTGTTTTGCATGCATATTTAGAAAGTGTATTGTTTTGCTAAAATAAATATTGTGCTAATGACTAAATTGCAAAACATGTAAACGTGATATGTGAAATACATGATATGGATTATTAGTAAATTACGGATGAATAATGAATTTTGAAATATAATTTATGTATTAAAGATAGAGAAGATATAAATATACGGATTATTGGTACAAGGATTAAATTGTAAAGGATGTAAAAGCATTATGCGAATAGTGTAAAAGTGATATGCATGCATGATATAATTTTCCCAAGTAGATGAGATTAGAACTACTAGGATATTAGTGGTATATCATTATAAGACCTTAGCACACTCTCTGGTTAATAGCACGCTAGTGCTCTTTGATTATTAGCGCATTTATGTTCTCTATATAACACTTTAGTGCTTTTTGTTTAATAATGCATAATAATAATGCACCTCCGTATCAGTTTCGTATATCCTAAGTGTTCTATCTAATCTACTGGGCCTCTGCTAAAAAAAGATAAATAATTTTCGCTACAAGGTAAAGGTTTACCTCTGATTCATGTTTGAAATATTGAATTAAAAATAAATTGTGAAATGAAAGGATAGAGAATGAATACAAATACTAAGCTAGGTAAATATGTACAGAAGGGAACTATAGAATTATAGAGATGATTTTAAGAAAAATAAATGAAGAAAGGACTTCTAGTTAAGTGGAAAGAGAGGAAATAAGAGCTCGATTAAGTAAAAAGAAGAATATTATTGAAAAGAAAGTACAAAATAATATAAAAACTAGAAATGTTAGTGATAAGAATGGATAGAAAAGGATAATTGAAAGAATATAGAAAAGATGAAGTTCATGATCAAAACAAAACAAGGAAATTTCGAGGACGAAACTTATTTTAAGGGGAGAGAAATGTAATATCCGAAAATTACTCTTAATAATACCGAAAATTACTACAGTAAGAAAGTAGGTATCCTTGATAGTAGAATAAGGAAATAAAGTGACAAAAAGGGAAATTTTGAGTTATGGCAACATTGGGAATTATATTTTGACATATTAATTCAAGAAAGGATTAAATCGTAAAAGTGAGAAAAGTTTTGTTGCCCAAGAGTAAATACTCGAAATTTGAGGGGTTAAAGTGTAAATACAAAAAATTTGAAGGACCAATAGTGTAAATATTTTAAGGGTGGAATAATCTAGAAACTAAGGAAAATGGATGAATTAGGACCAAATTGAAAATGTGAAGAATTTTGAGGGACTAAATCATAATTTTACCAAATAAAGTGATGACTCAAGGATGAAATTTTTAAAGATTATGAAGGGCAAAATGGTCAATTAGAAGAGAGAGAAATCTAGAAGGCAATGATGATGTTGGTGATATTTTAGATTAATTAATTAAATAAATATTAGTTTATTAATATTTTAATTTGATTTTTAAATGATATTTTATTATTTTATTATTATTATATTTAGTATATATATGGAAGGAAAGATGAAGAATCTTCATCTTCTTCCATGCAACCAATGTGAGAAGAGAGGACAAGAAAGAAAGTTTTGCTTTCTTTACAATTTGGTCATTCCACAAAAAATTTACCATTTTCACTTAGAAATCAAAAGAATTTCCATAGCTTCCAAGAGAGAAAAATAACAAGGAGACAATGGGGAGCTAGAATATCAAGTTAGATTCAAGAAATAGAAGCTGGAGGAGAGAGAAAATCAAGTTAAAGATTGAAATCAATAGCACAAGGTAAGAACATCAAGATTTCAATATATTTTTAAGTTTGATATTATTGAAAAAGCATGGAAATAGTGCTATAGTAGAGTTTTCTTATATAAGGTCTTATGTTCTTGATATATTAGTGAATAAAAATAAGTGAAAGTGATGGGAAATATTATAGAGAAAGGGAATAAGGGAGTTATACACCTAGTAGTCAACATTTTACACCAAAACAGTTTTTGACAGCAGCAGTAGTCTAACTTTGAAAAATCACCATAAATCGTGAAAATTGAATTAGAGGATGAAAAAAATATTGAATTAAATATTATTGAGTCTAGTTTCTCATAGAAGATACACTGTAGCAATGGAATTGTAAATCATGAGTTATAATAAATTTTGTTAGATAAGGTCAGAATGATTTCGGGTTCCCCTGTTCTGACTTTGAAAAATCATAAAAAATTGGAGAAAAATGATTAGGGGCTTAAATTTATATGCTTAAAATATTTAATGAGCTTATTTTCAATATAAATAGACAGAAACATTATTCGAAACTTGTACGAGGAGATAATTAATTTTTAGTGAAGAATGGTCAAAACTGTCAGATAGCAGAATAGAGATGAATTTAAAGAATAAACTATACTTATTGGCTAAACTATAAATTATGAAAATTTTATTGTAAGAAGATATGTGAGTCTAGTTTTAGAGAAAATTGCAGATCTTAATTTGGAGTTCTGTAGCTCAAGATATAAATAATTTTGTGACAATGACTAAGTGGACAACTTTGAATGAACAAATAAATAAATAGTGAAATTATAGTTAATGTTACATATAAGCATGTTATATACATTAAGGATGTGGAATGGAGAGGAGGAGGAGGAAAATATATGATTATTAAACTAGCATGAGTTTTCATGAAAAATGGCTAATTTGCATGTTTTAGGTTCATGGACTAAATTAAATAAAAGTAATATTTTAAGGGTGAATTTGTAAAATGTCAAAAAGTGACTAAATTGCATGAAATGAATTTTTTATTATTTAAATTAATAAATTGAATGAAATATTAATTTATATCGGATTGAGTGGAAATTCGAGGAAAATAGAAAATTACCAAAATGTCTCTGAATTTTGGTATTTCTGCAATTTAGCCTGGTAAGTTCGTGTAAGTTGAATTATATTCTTAGATGATTGAAATATATATATTGGATTGAGAAATTGATTTGAATTGTGAATATCAGAAATTGTGAATTGAATGAAATGGAAATGAGGCTTTGAATTACATGTGTAAATATCGGGTCTTGTAGGCCCTATTTGTTATGAATATAATATTTTGACGATATGTTGTAAAGAATTATAAAAGAATGTTAATAATTTAAAAGTTCTAATTCGGATGAAATTTTGTACCTCGGTTTAATACGTATGCAAATGTATGTCTTCTAGTAATGCCTCGTACCCTATTCCGGCGTCGAATACGGGTAAGGGGTGTTACAATGTGACATCGCTAGATTCGGTCATAATGTTTAGACCGAGTTTGGGGTCTTACATTCTGATAGGTCTAGTAATGCTCCATAACCTTATTCCGGTGACGAGCACGAGTTAGGGGTGTTACATGTATTTAGGAAGTCTTATGTTTGGGAAAATATTATATTTTGAGTAAGTTTGGTATTTGAATACCATTGGTATAGGTATATGTGTGTGTGATGGTAATGTTCATGAAAATGGTATCTAGTTGAGTAGTTTGGCTTATATGATTGGTTACTTAAATGATGATTAGGTAATGTGCCAAGGAATAGGTGTGTAAAGGTAATATATGTGCTTAAGTTATGCTTTAAATGATTTTGATAATAATGATGCATATTTAAGAAGTTAAGTTTAATATTGTTTGAAGGACTATTTGGTATTAGGTTAGATGATAGTGAAAGTGTCATTAATGGTATTTGAACTTGTTGTGGTGCCTTGAAGGGATATTAGTATTAATGAATGTGATAATTGGTTGATTTCGATTTATGAATTAAGGTGTTAGTTGTTGCATGATCATTAGGAACTTATGTAAACTCGAAATTATATAGGATTTTTCTATATATTTTCATCACCTTTTGACTTAATAAATATGTTAATCTTGAGTAACTATTATTAAAATAAGTGAATTTTACGTAATTATTAATATTGGACATGAATTTGTAAGGTATGTGAAATTATGCTTAATTACATGATTTCTGTACATAATTTATATTATTTTCAAGTTAAATATTAATATGTAAATTTTCACTATGTAGGAGGACCATGGAAGATGCGATTAACATAAATGATGCAAGGACATGCACACATCCACTTCATTTGGATGACAAGACCATGCAAAATTGGGTCATAAAGATGTTAATTTGACCTAGTAAATGATGTGCTAAAAGATGGACTTGTCTGATTAATTATTGGACTGAGAAACCGTCCAACAAGGAGGAATGAAAGCCCAATTTCAGCACAAGTAGATGGGTGGCCAAAAATAAGCTTTGGGGTCTTTAACTAAAGGTCCTTGCAGTTGGAAATATATCAGAAATTGATCCACCAACTTGGTCTTTGAAGTCGTCCACCTTATGGCTATTAATAGCATTGTTTTGAATTCAAAAACAGTCAACCAAGTCATCCCCTTTTCCACAATTTGTAGCTAGCCATGTATGAGAGAAAAGAGAAGGGTTTTGAATTCTATTTTTAGCAAACTCTACCATTACCTTCACCAATAAATATCATACAAATCTCGCTTCTCAAATCATCCCTTACTTTAAAACATATCCTTCATCACTCATCTCTCATTCATTCTCTCATTCATCATTCTCTCTTCCATCTCCCTATTCTTTTCCCTTGCATAGCCATCCACCTCCCTTCCATTATTTAGCCAAAAAAATCTTTGTTAAGACTTTTCTTTGGCAAGCCACCTTAGGAAACCCTTAGCAAAATAAGCACCAAGCAGAACGGAGGAACACATCAGTCAGAAAAGATCAAAAAGGCTATTGAACTGAATTAGAGTTTACTCTTTCCTTTTGTTATTTAATTTACTTATCTTTTCTATGTGTTTATTGTTTTTGACATCAACGATGATATTTTAAATCCTATTTTTTAGGATGATTATGTTAATTCAATAAGATTTATTTGATTAATGTTTAACATGTTTGTGCCTCAGTGGATCATGTTTTCAATTAAAATCAAGATGTATTTCATTCATACGTGATTGGGTGCATTCAGATTAGATGAAAGATCCTAACCAGATGACAGCTAGTAGACACATAATTGAAAAGTGCAATGCTTAATTTAGATCACTGAACCCAACTAAATTAGAGGTTCATAGTATCTTTAGTTAGCTCTATTATCTTGCATAGTTTTTAGGTTTATGTGATTAAGTTGTTGCAAACGTAAATGTCCCTATGACCTCACATAAATACTAAGAAGCCCTTAGTTTAATATGATCATTAAAATGCATATTTCACTAAGTAAAAGATTCTGAGAGGACTTAATTTGGTTTCCAAACTCATGAAAGATCGAGTTGCCATGAAATGTTTTCCGAACATTGTTAAGCATGATGAAAATGAATTGAGTTGATTAATATAATTATCTTAGCCTATTTTATGTTGATTGTTTTTGTTTCTAAATCCATTCATTCATACATTTGCAGTTAGATTTATTTGCATGGGGATCAATCTTTGCATCTAGTTAATTTCACTTAGTTTAATCATTCACCACTCAAAATATTGTGTTTTTACCACTAAATTCTTAACTTATAATTTTACAAATAATCGATTAACATACACAATCCTTATGGAGACAATAAATCATTTAACTTACTTACTACTTGAATAACTGTGTACACTTGCACAAATACCGTTAAAAGTTTTTGGCGCCATTGTCAGGGTCTATTGCCTTAATCATTCTTTGTGAAATTATTTTTTGCACTTTTGTTTTTATTTAATTTCTAACATTACTAATTTATTCTTTATTATTTATTTGTGATTTTATTTATGAGGTGTTTGTGAGCATATATTCAATCATCGAGCTAATTCCTATAGACCCTAAAATTGCATAGACATTTAGATAGAGAAGGCGCGAGAGATTTGCTCAAAGACAAGTCGAGATGGGCCTTGGAAATAAAAATGATGGACAAGGTAATAGAGTTAATCATGTGGACAACCCAATCCTTATTGTGGATTATAGGGATGGTGTCATAAGACAATACGATGTGCCACTCTTCAAGGAATTAAATTCATGAATTTTGAGGCTGGATATCGAGGCACCACAATTTGAATTGAAACCAGTGATGTTTCAAATGCTCCAAACGATGGGCTAGTTTAGTGGCATGTCCATGGAGGATCCACATCTTCACCTTCAGTTATTCATAGAGGTGAATGATTCATTTAAGTTTGATGGCGTGACTGAATATGCGTTAAGGTTGAGGTTGTTTTTGTACTCATTGTGAGGTCGAGCACAAGCATAACTGAATTCATTGCCACCAAGTTCAATATCTACTTGGAAAGAATTAGCAAAAAGGTTTTTGGTAAAGTATTTTCCACCGAGCAAGAAGGCAAAGTTGTGAAATGAAATAACTAATTTTTAACAATTTGATGACGAGTCCTTATACGAGGCGTGGGAAAGATTGAAAGAATTGCTTCGTAAGTGTCCTCGTTATGGGATTCCTCATTGTATCCAATTGGAGACATTTTATAATGGTCTCAACGAACATACAAGATTAATGGTAGATGCTTATGCGAATGGTGTGATTTTTTCTAAGTCTTATAACGAGGGTTACGAGATCATCGAAAGGATCGCTAGCAATAATTACCAATGGCTGACAAATTGACCAATTTTTTAAAGACGAGTAGTTGGAGTGCATGAAGATGCCGCATTGACTTCACTAATGGTTTGAATAATTTTGCAGCTCAATCACCAAGTTAGTATGATTTGTTTCATGTGTATATTGTGGGAATGATCATTCTTTTGAGAATTTCCATTCAAACCCCGAGTCTCTTTGTTATGTAAGGAATCAGTATCAAAATAAGAGTGAATCTATCATGGAGGAATCATTCAAACTCTTCCTGGAGTACCAAGGAAATGGATTGAACAATCAAATGCAATATAAACCCAATCAATCCCAAGGGTTTGTAGTATAGCTCCAAAACCACCTCAAGCTAAGTCGTCAAAAAAATTGGAGGACTTGTTGATGGCGTACATGGAAAAAAATGACCATTTGATCCAAAGTCATGCAACAACACTAAAAAATCTAGAGAACCAGATGGGTCAATCAGCTACTGAGCTTTGTAGTAGATCGCAAGGAGCCTTGCGGAGCGATATAGAAAGTCTGAGGAATTCTAGTAAGGAATTGCAAGGTAGTTGCATTACGAAGTGGTAAAAATTTTGGAACCCAAAAAGGTTGTGGTTAAAGATGAGCCTACTGAAAAGGAGGAAAGTCAACCAACAGTTGAAGTTCCTACACTGAAAAAATCAGATGCTAAAAAATCTGATGAGGTAAACCCTAAACTAGTAAATTCTGGTAAGCTAACACCTTCTTTTGCAAATTTACCTCTTTAGAAAAGTTGTCCGTATCAATCTAGAGTTTCATATCCTCAAAGACTTTAGCAGAAAAAGCATAAATAAGAGGTACAATTCAATAAGTTCTTTGATGTTCTAAAGCAACTGCAGATCAACATTCCATTGCTAGAGACTTTAGAATAAATGCCTAATTATGTGAAGTTTATAAAGGATATTCTATGCAAGAAGAAAAGGCTTAGTGAGTATGAGAGTGTTTCTTTGACGAAGGAGTGTAGTACGTTCTTACAGAACAAGCTACCTCCAAAATTGAAAGACCCTGGAAGCTTTACGATACCCTGTAACATCGAAGAATCTAACTGTGGTAAAACTTTGTTTGACCTTGGAGCAAGCATCAACTTGATGCCGAAATGTATTTTCAAATTTTTGGAATAGGTGATGTAAGATCCACTACTGTGACACTTCAACTAGCGAATGGTTCATTAGCATATCTCGAGGGAAAGATCGAGGATTTTTTGGTTAGAGTTGATAAGTTTATTTTTCATGCTGACTTTATTGTGTTAGATTTTGAAGCATATAAGGAAGTTCTGATCATCCTAGGGAGACCTCTCCTAGCCACAGGAAGAACGTTTATATATGTGCAAAAAGAAGAACTCACAATGAGAGTTCAAGATGATCAGGTAACATTTAACATTTTAAAGGCCATGAAATTTCCCAATTTGATGGAGGAATGTTCAGTGATAAAGGAATTAGAAACCTTATTTTCTATGGAAAGCAATTATGAAGAGGACCCATTAGAGAACACTTTAGGGTCTAAACCATTGGAAGATGAAAAAGGTAAAGAAAACATGGCTTTGATGGAAGCTAATCCGAGGAGTTATGTTCAACCATTGTGATTTGAACCGCTAGAGTCAAAAGTTCAGGAATTTACACAACCCAAGTTGTCAATTGAGGAACCGCCTAAGCTTTGACTGAATGTACTTTTGTTCTATTTAAAATACATTTATTTAGGTAATAGTTCTACTTTGTTTGTGATTGTTTCAGCAGAACTGATAGAACACCAAGAGGAGCAACTGATTGTTGTTTTAAAGTAATTTTTAACGAGGTATAAACCCTTTCTACTGTATGTATAAGATTACTTTAAAGGAAGGTGAGCGAGGTAGAATCGATTGGCAAAGGAGACTTAACCCTATCCTGAAAGAAATCATGCAGAAGGAAGTGATCAAATGGTTTGATGCAGGAATTATCTGCCTCATCTCAGATAGTTCTTAGGTAAGTCCAGTACAATGTATACCAAAGAAAGGTGGAATCACGATTGTCAGGAATGAACGTAAGAAGTTAATCCCAATGAGAACTATCACGAGTTGGATAATCTGTATTGACTATAGAAAATTAAACAAAGCCACTCGTAAGGATCATTTTCTGTTACCCTTTATAGATCAGATGTTAGATCGACTGGCAGGTAACAAAATTTACTACTTTTTAGATGGATATTCGGGATACAACCAAATAGTTTTCACCCCGGAGGACTAACATAAAACTACTTTTACCTGCCCATATGTTACATTTGCTTTTAGGTTAATACCTTTCGGCTTATGTAATGCAGCTGCCACATTTTAGTGATGTATGATGGAAATTTTCACTGATATGGTTGATAATTTTGTTGAGGTTTTCATGAATGATTTTTCTATTTTTGGTAACACTTATGATATTTGTTTGAGTAATTTGGCTAAAGTACTAAAAAGATGCAAGGAGACGAATCTTGTCCTTAACTAGGAGAAATGTCCTTTTATGGTTAAAGAGGGAATTGTCTTTGGACATAAAATTTCCAAAAATGAAATTGAAGTGAATATAGCAAAGTGGACGTACTTGAAAGATTACCACCTCTTGTTAGAGTGAAAGGAGTTAGAAGTTTCTTAAGCCATGTTGGTTTTTATCATAGATTTATCTAAGAGATGACATGATAGTCGTATACAACGTTGTGAATTTAGAGAAGGTTAAAAAGTGTTTTTCTTTAATTCGAGGCTAAAGTTATTCCCTGGGAAGCTCAAATCCCGATGGAGAGGACCTTATACCATCTTCAAATTTTATCCATATGGAGCTGTAGAATTGCACGAAAACCATGGATGTACGTTTAAAGTTAATGGTCAACGTATCAAACACTATTGGGATGGTAAAGATGAGCGAATTAAACTTCATTCAAATTAGTAGACCCTTAATTTGTAATAAAAAATTTGAAATTATTTTTCTGAAATTAGTAAATTTAATTAATTCTATCTAAGGAGATTGGAACTTAAGCAGGATCGTTGTGGCCCCTCGAACCTTTGTAGGAATTAATTTAATGTAATCTTTTGAGAAGAAATTTTTTGATTAATTTTAAAATTTTTAATTTTCACTTTAATTTCTTTTTTTAATGTAAGTAATAACCCTAATATTGTTACCACTTTTCCCTCCATCTATACTTGCCACCTAAGTCACTTAAGTAGTAAAATTTTGCTACAAAATTACCTTAATTTACCACTATATAAACCATTTTCTACCATCACATTTTTCACAACCCTTTAAGCAATTAGCCTAACCGCTAGCTACTCATTCTTTTTTTCCCTTTAGTCATCAGCCTAAATGTCAAAAAATATCCCCAAATTTCTTCCTTTATCACAAAACCTTAGACTACTATTGCCGCAAGCCTTTTGCCGGAGCAACCATATCACCGCTGCATTCCTATCACTGTCGAATCCTATCACTATCGCAAGCCGTGCACCACCCCAAACCTGTTGCTACAGCAAGCCTATCACTGCCGCAAAATCCTTTGCTTCATCCATTACCAAAATTTTGCCTATTTTTTGGGAAAATCACCATGTCTCGCAAAAGAACTAGATCTCCTAAGACCTCTGCTGAAAAATCCATTGTGATTCAAGATGAGGAAGTGAAAGAAAGGTTTGATTCCATCATTAAAAATCTACCTATGATGCCAGAAAAAGGTTTCAACTTGGAGAGCAATGATAAGATGGTTGTGCCTTTGTCGATTTGAAAGACAATTGATGCCCTCAATTGGAATTATTTTTGCGATGTACGATCATTACCCGAAGAGGAGTTAGTTCAAGAGTTCTATGCCAATTTGACTAAGCTAGATGCTACTAAAGTTCTTATTTGTAAGAAAAAGGTACCCCTAACTTCTAAGTCTATTAATGATTTGTTTAACCTGATGTTGAAGAAGATGAGTACTTTGCCATGATGACAAATATAAATTGAGATTTTCTTCAACAAGTTCTTAATGTTGTGAAAAATCTGAGATTCCAATGGATTATAAGAAAGTATGGTAGTCATTCTTGTCGAAGGGAATATCTAAAATTGTTGGCTAAGGTATGGTTTACGGTACATGAATGTTCAAAAAGAATTTTTGTTCATAAGTGTGTTCAAATGCAAGCATAATTTCTGATTTTATCTAATTTATTCTTATGTTATATTGAGTATGGAATGCTTGTATGTTCTTTAGACTTAAGTGGTATTTCCCATGAAAATTCATTTTCTTTAGAAATAGACATACATGAAGGTTTAAGTCTTTAAAATTGACTTATTAACTTTCTTGAGGCAAAATCCTAGGAGGTATAAGAATTTAATATGATATAGGCAAGAAATAGACATGTACGAAGGTTTAAGTCTTTAAAATTGACTTAGTAACTTTCTTGAGGCAAAATCCTAGGAGGTATAATAATTTAATATGATACAGGCACACTTTCTTTGGATCGCTTGAGTCGTTCAAGCCGACCTTATTAATTTAACCCTTGAAACATAATTTTTGAGCTTAATGGACTATTTATTGCAAATTACCTACATCATAAGTCATATTATCATCTTTTTGATTTCATTGTATTCTTTTGCACTTATCTTAACTAAATTTTTCTTGGTGATCAAAATTTGAGGAGATATACGAAAAGATGTACATGCTCTTCTCATGTTTATAAAAAAAAGGAATGAAATAATAAAGGTAAGTTTGTTCAAAAGAATAAAAAGTAATGAAAATTTTGCTCAAAGTCTAAAAGATAAAGGTTGAGCAGGAGTTTGAAATAAGTTTCGGGACCTATTTGTATGAAGGTTGTAATGTAAAAGGATCTAAGACAAAGTTAGGATTAAGATGATTGAACCTACAAATTCATATTTCTTTATCCCTACCATTAGCTTAGCCTCATTAAAACCTAATAAAAGACCTACTGATTTGATGATTTTATCGACTAGACTAGTTGAGAGGAATTGCTAAGCTCAACATATGAGGACCACTAATTCATCCTTATGATTGCTATGTTTAGTTGATAAGGAAATCATATTGATTGGATCATGTTTTCAATTAAAATCAAGATTTATTTCATTCATACGTGATTGGGTGCATTCAGATTAGCTGAATGATCCTAACCAGACAACAGCTAGTAGACGCATAATTGAAAAGTGCAATGCTCAATTTAGATCACTGAACCCAACTAAATTAGAGGTTCATAATATCTTTAGTTAGCTCTATTATCTTGCATAGTTTTTAGGTTTATGTGATTAAACTGTTGCAAACATAAATGTCCCTATGACCTCGCATAAATACTAAGAAACCCTTAGTTTAAATTGATCAATAAAATGCATATTTCACTAAGTAAAAGATTCCGAGAGGACTTAATTTGGTTTCCAAACTCATGAAAGGTCGAGTTACCATGGAATATTTTATGAACATTGTTAAGCCTGATAAAAATGAATTGAGTTGATTAATTTAATTATCCTAGCCTATTTTATGTTGATTGTTTTTGTTGCTAAAGCCATTCATTCATACATTTGCATTTAGATTTATTTGCGTAGGGATCATTCTTTGCATCTAGTTAATTTCACTTAGTTTAATCATCCACCACTCAAAACATTGTGTTTTTACCACCAAATTGTTAACTTATAATTTTACAAATAATCGATTAACATACACAGTCCCTGTGGAGATGATAAGTCATTTTACTTGCTTATTACTTGAACAGCTGTGCACACTTGCACAAATACCATTACAACTTAGGATTATTGTTATAATGATAATTTTGGTTTGATATGAATATTTTTGAATTGGTTGTATGTTTGTACTGGATTGAATGAGTTCTGTGTAGGATATTTGTGTGCCTATATGTATCCATGAGCTAAGATATAGATTTGGGCATGAAATGAACTTCTATAATTTATGGTTTTGACCACCTGGGTAAAAGTTTCGATACCACGGACCAAGGTATTGATACTTGACAAAATAAAATTGTTTTGATAATGGCAGAATGCCAAAACGGTATTGATACTTATTTTTGGTATCAATACCTTTGATAAAAATATTGGTACATGTTTCTTTTGTATCGACACCTAGTTCCATATTTTGGAAAAGTTTTTAGATTGGTACATAATCTTACTTGAATTTATTCAACTATGTTTGTATGCTCAATTTAGTCCCTGCTTTACTAATAACATCTATTATGCATGAATATGGATTAATTTGATGCATTTTAATTGAATCGAATGTTATAATTTGTGTGTGAATATTTTGGTGTTTGTAGTAGAATTCTATAACTTGGGTCCAGCAAACGGGCTGACTGAGGGGTGTTACATATTACCTTTCATGCAATATGCTCTACTTATTTTACACATCCTTTTTCTACACATACTTCCTTCCTTGTGCTAGCTTCCAATCCTAGCTCTGAAGAACCATATTCCTATGTTTTCATACTGCTAAGTAGAGCTATTTATCAGTCATCATCTTCGTACCCCCTAACATTCATCCTTATTTTGAACACACACGTGTTCCCCCACAAGGCTTGGTTTTCACTAGCCACGGTTTGTAGCAGAGTGCCATACTGGAGCCAAAACATTTTATCATGTGTCTTCCATTTTATCATTATACTATCGCGTGTGAAATTATATGCAAATTTGTGCAAGTATACACATTGGTTGAAGTAATAAAGTGATGAGTGAGTATAGTCCCCACGAGGATCAAATTGAGGCACAAAAGTGGTCAAGTTATTATAACCTAGTTACTGCTATGGCAGGACTGATGAATAAAATGCTATGGAAAACTAAGGTAAGTATGTAGTGATAATTCAAAGGAATGATGATGTATGTGATAGATGGAATTGATGAGTAATTAGAAATTCTATGGCAAAAGTGAAAGCATAAATGTAATGGCAATAGGAACAGTGATTACCTGAACAAAATGTAAACAAAGAAATAAACAACTAAATATGTTGTGGCAAAGTTTGTACGGGAAAGAATAAGGATAGAGTGATGTTGATTCGAAAGTTCGAGATTACCCAGAATCGACCCTGACTGTCAATAATGCTCTGGAAAAATCGTATCTACTTTACTGCACAGAAGAGTTCTAAAATGGCCTGCCACTCACAAGAGCAAAACTTCAAGTTACTTTTCCTGTGTTTATAGGATTTTTAGATATCTTACATAGGTTCCTTCAGTATGATCATGACTCTATGTCTAGAGTCGACTACAAGTGTCTATTGAGTACTTTCTCATTTCATTTAATTTTAATCCAACCATTCCAACCCTATCGGAATTAGAATCAGTTTATAGCATGCAAACAACCTTCTATGTTTAGAGATCGTTGAATTTTAATTAAGAAATAAGAAAAATTAAATGACATAGTAAAGTAAATTACATATATACGACATCCATAACAATAGTTAAAGCTTCATCGAAAGTAATCCCAACCCTATGAGATTTAGCTCATGGGTTGGGAAATAACTTTCCAAACCAAAATATTCTCCGACATTGTGTCCAACTACTTCAATTCAATATTTCGAAGGAACACTAATGGAAATAACAGAAGAACTTTGGAAAGCAGCTTTCGATTGCCTATTCCACACTTCGATAGCACAGCGTCCTATGATGGCTAAGAAGGACTGCCTTAGACTTTCTTTCCCTTGCCCAGCCAAACCCTTATTCAAGCCTAAAGATCTCTCTCCCTTTTTCTCCTCTATTTCGTGAGGTCCCCTTCATCGGTTTCTATAGATAGATTAGGCTAGGATCGGCCAACAGCTCGTGATTATCTTCTCCTCTTTTCGGGGGATTTATCTGGTACAAGTTTGAAGTTGAATTTGAACTAGGACTACCGCGCAGAAAATGTTGACTTGGTCTTCCAGGCATTGGCACAGCATCCGTGCTGGTAAACTATCTGCACTTTTCCCTGACAAAACTTCACTCATTTATTTCCTCATTCCAAAACTTGTTCCTGCCACACAAAAACTTCACCACAAGCGATTAAAAGTGCCTAATTCCAACACATTCCAAGTCTTAATGCAATATTAAAAATTCTAACTAAAATGTTCTAAAATGCAACAAAATGTACTTAAGTACAAGTAATTAGCTAGGTCTAAACACATGAAATATAACTCTTTTCAAGAGTTGTCACACCCTAAACCTGAGTTATTGCTTGTCCTCAAGAAAAATACACCTAAATGCATGAATGCACCCGTCTTGTCTTGGCAAAAAAAAACTTTCTTGTACTATGTACTTATTCGAAAAATAGTTTATACCTCTGTTCTCAGCAATCTTCTCTTTTTCTAAAACTGATTCGAATGGCAAATGTTTGTTCAACAAAGGCAGTGTAAAAATTTCTCCCTAAAAACAAAATCTTTTAAGTACCCATGCATTCTCTCTTTCTTCCTATAGCAAATATTTTTTTTCTTACTGAGTTCATTCGTTACCTAAACAGAAGTCACTTACTTTAAACCCATATCAAAATATATTGTTCACATTTTCATATCTCCTTTTTTTTTGTTTTTTCTCATAAAAATAATAATAATATTATTAAGGGATTTAGCATTTCACAAAATTCTTTGACTTGACAATCTCGATAGTGCATGCAACAAATTGCCGAGTACTCAATCATGTCACAATTTAAACCAAAAGTCACTCAAGAAGCTAAGGCTTTTAACTAAAAATATGGATGGAGCATACAACTACTTTCTTAGCTACTCAGTCCTTTTTGCTATAGCAGAGTGCCCAAAAAGTTATACCAAACACTCTTAATTAAGTCCTCCTTTCTAATCAAAAACACGATGGAACAAACAAATTGATGTTGACCTACTTAACAACTCTAAGCATTAGAGTGCATACTTATTTAAACAAAATGTCGTGGAAATTTAACTAATGTTTGGTTGCAAAAATCCCTAAGGTCATTAAAAAGATACTTACTATATTACGAAAAACCAGAAAAACACAAGTATATGACATCCTATTTTTAGAAATCATTTTCCAAGCAACATAGCCTAAGCTAACTTCACCCAATCCATTGTTACTTGTTCTAGGTATATCGAAAAAAATTTTAAGCTCATCATCGAACATCATAAAGAAAAATTGTACTTTTTATAGACAAAGCAGTATTTCAATATTTATTATGCATGGCAAAATATCTTATATACCAAAATGAACATACAAAATGGAAACTAGATGCACAATACACCCATAAACCTAAGAGATGCATTGTCCTTAATGCATGTAAAATCATGAACAATATATAACAAGTATGAATATGCACACAAACGATAAGAAAAAAAATTATGCAATGCATGAGATAAAAACAAAACTTAACCTCCTTGGACTGTAACATTAGCACTTCATTCAATTCTTTCTCATGGACTTGCATGCACTGACTTTATATCGTATCTTGCTTTTCCTTAGGTCAACTTCCTCACCTTTTTTGTCGGCCTCCGTTAGTTCATCAATCAGTTGATCTATTACTTGATCCTGTGCGGTCATAGAGATGGGTGAAGATGTCGATTTAGGAGTTTTATCTTTTTTAGTGGCAGTAGCTAGTGGAGTCACTAGTAGGGAAATTTGTTTCTTCCTTTCCTTTTTCTACATCCTTCTCGAGGTCGGTAGAGTTTAACTTTTCCAACTCCTCCTCAATAGCTTTTCCTTTATCTGTAGTGACTTCTTCAGTCATAGGGTCAATGCTGGCAGCGGATGGAACTGACTCTTTTCTGCATTCATTAGATGAGAGCAAAATAACTGGGAAAGTAGGAAATTCTGGCATGGTCTCGAAAAATTTTGTTAGAGGGATCTTTTTAATGCCAAATCCCTATGTTTCACATACGACCAATACTGAGCCTGGCATTCATTGCTTTGTTCCAACTCTTTCATCATTTGGTATTGTTGCACCTCAAATAGCGATAACCTCTGTTCTAATTGTTTTAGAGAAGTAAAGATTTCCTGGTCATGAGAGGCGAGAGATGTTGCTATGGGAATACATGTGGTAGGGGAAGCTTGACTGTGCTGGGATGCTGCGACAAACTCAGTTCCTCGAAGCTTGGAAAAAATTACTCGCGTTACCCTACACTTATTGGGAGAAACGTCTTCTATATCAACTAAAAGTGCATTTGCTGTCTTACATAGGGCTAAAATAAGGGAAGGAAAATTCAAACTCCTGGCATTATTATCAACACTTGCATGAAAATTATTCCTAGATACAACATATGTTTATTTCCTAATTCGAGTCAGACTCAATCTTTGACTGGAAAACCCCAAATTCGCAACTTACCTGGCAAGCACTAGCTCACCAAACAGACTAGCGAACCCCTTACCACATCATTTAGCTTACTGTGCTTCACCGAAACACTTGGCGAAATCATTGCTAATACCTTTTTTACAAACTACCAGTTCATCGAAGTATTGGCGAACCCCTAGTTCACCAAAACACTAGTGAACCCTCTATTGTGAAGCCAAAATTTCCAGGCCCAATCTTGGGATGTTACAACTCTCCCCCAATTAAGACATTTCGCCCTCTAAATGTTCATCTTCAAAATGTTGAGGATATTGTTGCTCCATTGCTTCTTCTGTTTCCCAAGTATCTTCGTTGGTCTTATGGTTCCACTACAACACCTTCATTAAACGAATCCTTTTACTTCGTAAGAGTTTCACCTTGTGAGCCACAATCTTTACTAGTGTTTCCTCATAAGTCAAATCAGGTCACACTTCAATATCATTTGCTGACATTACATGGGATAGGTTTGCATAATACTTTTTCAGCATGGATACATGAAATGTATCATGAATACAATCGAGTTCACGGGGAAACTTAAGTCGATAAGCTATAGGACCAATCCTTTCCACCACTTCGTAAAGACCGATTGACCTCGGACTTAGCTTTCCTTTACACCCAAACCTTGGGACTTTGTTCATGGTGATACGTTGAGAAACACATGCTCACCCACTTAGTACTCAATATCTCACCATTTCAAGTCAGAATAGGACTTCTATCTATCTGAAGCAACCTTAAGCCTTTCACATATCATCTTCACCTTGTTCTTTATTTCATGAAGTAATTTAGGACAAACTATTCACTTTCTTGTTAACTATTGTTATAGGTAAACTCAGCCAAAGGCAAATAATGTTCTCAGCTTCCTACGAACTCCAAAGCATAGCTTCATAGCATGTCTTCCAACACTTGTATCACTCTCTCAGATTGGCCATCTATTTGAGGGTGAAAAGTAGTTCTGAATTGAAGCTTCAAACTCAAAGCTTCTTGTATACTCTTAAAATATCTCGAAGTAAATGGAGGATATCGATCGAAAGTAATGGAAACTGGATGTCATGCAGTCTCAGTATCTCAGCAATATAAATCCCTGTGAGCCTTTGCAAAGTATAGCCCATGCGAACAACTAGAAAGTGTGCGCTCTTGGTAAGGCAATCTAAAATCATCCAAATAGCATATTTCTTGGTCGAAGTCAGTGGGAAACCTGACACGAAATCCATGGTGATCATTTTCGACTTTCATTTTGGAATTTTGAGTTGTTGTAGCAAGCCTGAAGGATATTGATGCTCTGCTTTCACCTTCTGTTAGGCATTTCGCCACAAATTCTATAACTGCTCGCCTCAATCCAGGCCTCCAATTCAGTTCGTTGAGGTCACGATACATCTTGTTACTTCCTAGATGCATTGCATACAAACTATTATGTGCCTCATTAAGAATAATATGTTGTAGCTCCATGCCATTTCTTATGCAAAGTCTTCCATGAAAATAGGGTATCCTTTTATTGTTTAGTGCGAAGTCCACTCGTATACCTTCCACTTGGTGAACCCTCTTCTCCAACTCTTACTCTGAAGCTTGCTTCTCTTTGATCTATTGTGACAACGTTGGCCTTACTTTCAGTTCCGTAAGCAATCCCTCATCACTAGTTGCACTTAGTGGCGTGAATAGAGCTCGTAACTCACTCATTGGCTTCCTATTCAGTGCATTTGCTACCAGATTTTCCTTTCTAGGGTGATACTCTATCTCACAATCATAATCCTTTAGTAGCTCTATCCACCTCCTTTGTCGTAAATTTAACTCCTTCTGCATGACCAGATATTTGAGACTTTTGTTGTATATTTAGATGGTACAGTTCTCATCATATAAGTAGTGTCGCCAAATCTTAAGTGTGAACACCATCACTGCTAAGTCCAACTTGTGCATTGGGTAGTTATGCTCATGAACCTTCGGCTGCCTGGAAGCATAAGCTACCACCTTCCCTTCTTGCATTAGCATGCATCCTAACCTTGTGTCAGAGGCATCACTGTAAACTACGAACTCCTTTCCTGGTTCTAGTTGAATCAACAAAAATTATTTAGTGATCTCCTTAAGCTTCTCGAAGCTTTTTTACCTTTCTTTCGTCCATGTGAACTCCTCTTTCTTCTAGAGCAACTTTGTTAAGGGTGCTGCAATAGTGGTGAACCCCTCAACAAATCTACAAGCCCTAAAAAGCTTCACACTTCAGTCACACTTCTTAGCAATCTTTATTCCATAATGGATTTTATTTTCCTTCGGTGTACGCGAACCCCTTTAGCTAAAATGATGTGCCCCAAAAAGGCAACTTCTTTGAGCCAAATTTCACATTTGATGTACTTCATGAGCAACTACTTCTTTCGCAAAATTTGTAACACAATTCACAAATTAGTATCGTGCTCTTCCTCAGTTTGTGAATACACCAGGGTATCATCAATAAAAACCACCACACAATAATCTAGATATTCATGGAACACTCAATTCATCAAGTCCATAAAATTAGCTGGTCCATTTGTTAACCCAAAGGGCATCACCAGAAACTCCTAGTGCCCATACCTCATTCTGAATGTTGCCTTTAAAACATCTGACTCCTTCATCTTGAGTTGGTAATATTTAGATCGCAAATCAATCTTTGAAAACATTGTGGCACCTCACATCTGGTCAAACATATCATCAATTCTCGACAATGGATATTTGTTTTTAACCGTTAACTTATTCAACTGTCAGTAGTCAATGAACATTCTCATGCTACCATCTTTCTTCTTCACAAACAACACTGGCGAACCCCAATTTGAAATACTTGGTCGTATGAAACCTTTATCTAGTAGCTCTTGAATTTGTATCTTTACGTCCTTAAGCTCTTTGGGTGCCATGGGATATGGTGTGATAGAAACAGGTGAATTACCCAGGTAGCTTATCTGGAAACACATTTGGAAAGTCCTTCACAATTTACATCTTGCGAACCCCTTTTTCCATGTCCTACGAACCCATCACAAAAGCGAGATAGGCTTCATAACCTTTACCCAACATATTTTCTACATTCAATGTAGAGACCACATTAGACATAAACTGAGTTCACTCACCAACCACAATTACTTCCTAGCCTTCACTGATTCGCAAAGTGACTCTCTTCAGCTCAAATTTGATCTTGGCTTTGTGCTCAGTCAACCAATCCATTCCCAAAATCACGTCAAACCCATAGAATGGAAACTACATCAAGTGAGCATAGAAAACATGAATTTGAATAGTCAGAGGAAACCTACGGTACACTCTATTGACCAACACAATATCCCTAAATGAATTAGTGAGAGTCATTCCCATATATATGGTTTCCATTGGAATGCCCAGTTCACTGACTAGTTTACATAAAACATATGAATGTGTGGAACAAGACTCAATTAGAGAAAATAATGGAATAGTTCGTAGAGTAAAGGTACATATGATAACATCGATGGCACCTTGCTCATGAGGTTCCCTCATAGCATAAACTCATGTAAGGCCTCTTGATTCTTCTTCCTGGGTCACAACAATGTGGTTAAGGTTTACTACTCAACTGGCCTTGTTTTGCCTCCTCTGTATCTTCCTCGACCACGTGTACTAGGTCACACTTAAGTAGGGGCCGCAACCTAAACTTACGAACCCTCCTGACGTCCTGGACAATCTTTTATCAAGTGATCCCTAGAACCACACTTGAAACAACCTCCAGTCATCTTACAACATTCATTAGGGTGTCTTCTCTCATAGTGTTTGTAGAGTGGCAAACTCGCAGGCCTGTGCAAACCTTCTTTTTCACCCTGGTGTTGCTCTCTATCGTATATGATCTATCCTGAAGCTTCACTTAACATTCCTACCTGAATTTTGTAGGTCGCGATCCCTCTTGGAACCTCACCCAGACACTTGTTTTCTAGCTCCAACTTCAGTTTGCAGAGCCTTAATCTCCTCAATAGCTTTGGCCTTGCCCACTAGCTTGTCGAAGTTCACATTATCGTTAATCACTAGGTAAAGCTAGATAACATAATGCAATCTGAAATGAAATCTCTAAAATGATTCTTCTCTTATGAGACCATTTCTTTTACATATTGACTTAGTTGCACAAATTTTGCCTTATACCCAACCACAAACAGTTCACCTTGTACCGGATTGATAAACTCAAACTTGCAAGCTTCCATACATCTTGCAAGCTTCCATATATTACTCACCCATGAAATTTTTCTTGAACGTTTCCAAGAAAAGCTCCCATGTCAATCGGTCCACAACAGTTCCTTGCTTCATGATGTTCCACCAGTGGTGGGTTTCGCCAATGAGTAAAGACACAGTGCTTCCTAACTTCTCTTGGTTAGTATATGTTGTTTTCTCAAGGATTTCCTCAACACCATCAAGCCAATATTCAGCTTTAGTGGGATCAATTCCTCTAAAACCACTAAATTCCCTACCACCTAGAGCTCGCAGACGCTCCAATGACAGCCCATGATTCATAGGTGCAGTATTAGCACCAGATACTCGCTAAAAATCCCAAATCATGGCTTGCACTAAGGGCTCCATTCATTCGACCAAGATGTTGTCCCTATGAGGTCGCTCTTGCATACCTGAAGTCTGATCACCTTCAAAGGGGTTACATAAAGTTTGCACAGTTTACATTTAGTTTACGAGGAGGCATTCTTACTTGCTTTAAACGTACATGAGTTACTAACTTAGATAAAACATAAAACACACATAACTTAGCATCCATAACTTAACAAAAAAACTTGTGAACACAATATGCTCATAGCAGACTTAAACGTGAACATAGTTTGCACTTGACAACTTAATTGCGAACACTGTTGGCCAAAACATAACTTACTTACTGGGATGGCAAATAGTAAAGGGATACTCTGAGGCGTAATCCTGCAAAAGATACAGCTAAGCCAAGACAATTTTGTTCCTAGTCCTACCCCAAAATCAAATAGTGACGCACACATACAAAGCACTTCATACTGCGGCATACTTTACCAATTCTAGCGAACACACTTTGACATTTTGGTGAACTTACCTGTCATATAATTAGCCACGCAAACAAAACATGGCTAACTCTCATACCAAACAGTGTAACACTCCAAACTCAACCGAATAAGTTTAACCCAAACCTGAGGTGTCACATTAGCCACTAGAGCGAATCTTTGTTAACTCCCAACCTATCCTCCAGCACACCATTTAATTACAACTTGAAATATGCTAAGTTATTACACAACAGCGAAATAAAATCATACATATTATATAAATCATGCGAGCTTACAAACCAAATAAAGGAATGGTTTTCCTGTCAATAGAAGAAAGACTTAAGAGTTCGCAAACATCAAATAACATAAGTTCGCATACAGTAATATAAGTTCACTCAATATCAATAGTTCATATACAAAGATACACGGGTTCACTACATAATAGGGTTTACACATAAATAGACTTCACAAAAAAGGTAACACGCATGCATGAGTTTTCATACTTTGGTAGGGTTCGCATAAATGCATGGGTTCACATACATATATGGGCTCGCACAATTTGCCTGGGTTTGCTAAGTAGAAAGACTATCTCTACCAAAGATACGCATGTAATTTCCATGGTCATAGAAAATAGTACTTACCAATAAATCTGACTCGCGTTTTATGACAAAAGGAAATAATAGTAACACTTATGCATGAATAAACATCAACTTCATTCATAATAAAGGATAATAAAATATTTTAAAACATGGTTCATAAAAAAAATAACTTAACTTTAGAGAATTTAATTTCAATAACAAAATTAAATTATGATAAACCTAAAATTTCATTGCCTAGTTCCTGGGATTGGCTCGAATCCGCGATCTTTTAAGTGGTTCAGAAAGGGAAAACCTCAGCAGAACGTTGCAGCAAATGGTACTAGAAGTTCTATTAGATTAGTGAGAATTCTAGATTGTAGGTATTGTAATAAGTGACATTCGGGCGCGTGTTGGAAAAAGTTAGGTACATGTTTAAGATGTGGGTTTGCTAAGTATTGTGTTAAGGATTGTCCACCTCATCCTCTAAATCTGCTGTGAGCTTCGACCCAAACTCAGAGTCAAAGAGCTAGAAAACTGCCTTTGAGGGGTACGGTTAAAATTGAGGCTGGACAGCGGACACTAGTTTATGTAGCTAGGTGTCAAGAGGTTTGGGACTCCTCTAATTTCATTCTAGGTAATTTTATTACCCATTCTAATTTGTATCTTGGATTGACTAAGATTGGTTTTACCCAAATGTTTGTTGCTAGTAGTGTTTCTGTTAAACTAGGAATTCAGGGTAGGGCAAAACTGTTAGTGAAGTTATTGTAGTTAGTCCTTTGGGATAGTACATGGTAACGTATAGGATCTTCAATAGAAGTCCATTGGAGATTTAAGGAGAAGTATTGCCTGAAACTACATTGGATTCAAATTTCCCAGGAAATTATGAGGACGAAATTTCTTTTAAGGAGGGTAGAGTTGTCACAACCTGAAAATTTGGTTAGTAGAATCGAGTTTGTGAACCGAGAGTGGTCACGCCCTAATTTTTAAGATTATCTTTATGCATTTGTTAAATAAGTGAGTTATTGGCTTGATGGTTAAAAGTTAGTGAGTTCATCCTTGAAACCCAAGTTCAAATCCCTTCCCTCGCATCATTTTTATTTTGTGCAATTTTGCTTCAAACCTTAGTAAGTGTCAATCCTGTTTTAAAAAATAAATGTTGTAAGAGTTTTAACAAGAATGAGTAGTTGGCTTAGTGGTTAAGTAGTGTAGCTTCTCTTGAGGATCAAGTTCAAGTACCCTTGGGTATATTTGTAACACCCCTAACCTGTAACTGTCACCGAAAATAGGGTTACAAGGTATTACCGAACCAAATTCAAATTCGAATAATCATATATATACACATGTACAACCCACTAAACCAACCAAGTCTTAAATCAAAAAGGTAATATCAACCTATTACAAGTCATTTCATATCATGGATCGAATAAATTCATAAACACATAACTCATAATAAAAAATTTATGCGAATATTTCAAACACCACTTTTGGTCATACCTCATTTCGCCTACTCGACTAACAAATCAATTACAAACAACAATGACACAAATGAGTATATAAAACTCATATTTAAAATTTTACCTATTTTACATGTAATCATTATGTTTTAAAATATGTACCTATATCAACCCTTATAAATACAAACAAATAAAAACATTAATGAATATGCCATAAGCATTTGTATAATTTCATAGTATATTCACTTATTATTATTCATACACTCAAAACTACTTATCAAATTGCATACAAATATTTATTCATCAAATAAATAAAATAACTATTCATATGGCCAATTTCCCAAGCTTTATTCGAATACAATTAAGCTTAAATACTTATGCTTTAACCAATGTCAAATTCATCAATACTCAAACAATTACAAGCATAACATACCAAGACCGATCCTATATATATATATATATTTATTTATTTACTATGTATTATTTATCCTCAATGTTTCAAAGGTCATTTACAAGACCAATTCCATAAACAATGCTCATTATGCAATTTACCAATTTCAACTACTCTATATTCATAGTAAATCAATATACAACTTTCACATAGTAAATGATAATTCAAATTCAATCTCAATTACCGAAAATTAAAATATTTCCATCCATGATTTCAAACATAGCTCATACTTATACCGTATCATATCAATCAACTTTACTTGTCTATCACAATCAATATTCATAATTATCAAAATTCAAAATCCTCCAAAGCATAACATCACTTATATTAGTCTCAACCATTTAAGAAGAATAGTCAAATCATCAACCATAATATTTAATCAAAGCATGAAACCATTCATGTCAAAAATAAAGAAGCCATTTTCGCATGGCTTATTATATATATACACTTCATTCAAAATATATTCAAAAAGGGGTAGTATAGCCTATACATGCCATAGATTTTATATTTAACTTTTATAAATACCGAGGATAGACGATAGTGTGATTGATGTCGCTGACGATCCCCGAGCCCGTAACTAGCTTCCAAAATCTATAAAATCGAAGCAAACACACATACACCATAAGCCATCACAGCTTAGTAAGTCATAATCAATTAGACAATTCAATAACAAAACCGAATAATGCAATCATATTCATATATATACACATTTGAGCTTGCAAAATTCAATTATCTCATAAGTAAATGAATCAATTTCAACTTGGCCGAATATAAATGTAAATAAAAACGAACTTTTTTTTTTCACTTTCAAATCATATACCCACTTTTTACCAAATATACTCATTCATATATAGATGCATATAATTCACAATTACAATATCACATATACTTACCATTTGGCCGAATATAGACCTTCATATACTCATATAGTTTCATTTACCCCATATAAATTTTCTTATCACAATTGAAGTAACTAACTTACCTTGATATCATGTATTATTCGACCATTGCATACTTGACCTATCATGTATTAAATAATTGGTCGAGACCATAATGAAGTTGCATAATTAGTGCTCTTTCTCATCTAACCAAATTGCTCTCGGTATCGCACACTTAGTGCCCGTTATTCAACATCATCATTTTAATTTCGCACACTTAGTGCCCATTATTCAGCATCGTCATTTTAGTTTCGCACACTTAGTGCCGTTCATATAGCTGTAGCTATCCCATACTCGCACACTTAGTGCTAAATATTGATAAATCCCATTCACGTCTATTTCTACTTTCCGACTAAAATATATTCAGCTATATATATATTTGCATACTTTCATTTCGGCATATATAACTAATATTTATTCAGAAATTATAGCATCTATTTGATTATAAACTTACCTCGGATAGCGATAAACCGAAACAGAACGATCAATCAACAACTTTAATTTTCCCCCGATCCAATGCTGATTTCTTTAATTCTTGATCTAAACACATTCAAATTTAGCTCATTCAAACATAATTTCATTCAATTTCATCCAAAAACACATAAATGGGTAATTTACTATTTTACCCCTGATATTTAACATTTTTACAATTCAATCCAAATTGCACAAAACACAAAATATTCCAAATTATTCACAATGTAGTTTGGCCGAATATTCCCTAGTCACATATAGGTCATTGCATGTCGTTTATTTCACAATTTAGTCCCTCAATTTAACATATCTTAAAATTTAACTCAAAATAATCAAATTCATCAAAAATTCAAAAACAAACATTATAATCTATTACATATCTTTTATTTTCTACCATCAACCAACAAAAGTCACAAACTATCATCAATGGCACATCACAAAATCATCATAAATTCAAAAAATTAAAGCATGGGTTTTGAAGAACGTGAAGCAACGATCTCAAAAACGTAAAAATTATAAAAAAAACGATCAAAAACTAACCTTAATTTAAGCTCAACCAAGGCCGAATATAACAAAGCTTCAACTCTTTCTATTTCTTTCAATATTCGATGGTGGTGGATGAACAATCCACTAACATTTTTCATTTGTTTTTATTATAATATACATTATAATTCATTTACCAATTAACCTTTAATAATAATAATATTTAACATATATGCTAAGGTCATTCTTGTCAAATGCCACCCACTAACCTTAATAATGGTCTATTTGCCACATAAATCCTTCACATTAAAAGAACAACTATTATTTGGCCCTTTTGAATTTAACCCTTAAATTTTTATTTTACGCGATTAAATCCTTTCATTTAATCGGACACTTAAACGATAAAATTAAAACACGAAAATTTCACACAAGCAAATTCACACATAATAGACATAGAAAATAATATTAAAATTTTTTTGACTAGAATTTGTGGCACCAAAACCACTATGTCTGATTAGGGTCTAAATCGGGCTGTTACAATATTTTTTAAATAAATTTGACATCCACTCTTGGTCAACCCTCCTTGCCACCTAAGATTAGTTGTCATACACAGATTCTTTCCTCCCTTTTCTTCCTCCTCCATTCCTTATTTTCTCCTATTTTTAGTGCTTTGTCCCCCTTCCTTTCCTTTCTTCTCCCTTGTTTTCTCTCCTACCATTTCTTTTCCCTTTGACTTGTGTATGATCACTAAGAAAACTGTCAATCTAATTTTTTATCATCTTTCCCTGCTTTCTCTATTTTTTCTCTCTTCACCACCACCTTGTGTCAGCCTATTTACTACTTTCGACATTTCAGTTTCAAACTCCTAGATTTAACCATATCAGAATTAACATATGAGTGAGGAAACAGGGTCAACCAACACATAAACAGGTGCAAAGAATAGTAGAAATATACTTGTCATGACATTGGTAGCATCACCTTCTCCTCGAGTTCGAACCACTTAAGCTCGTCCTGGGGCTCTAGCTACTGATTTTTGTTCCATTGATTCTTTTCCCTTTTTTGCATCACCTCTGGATATTGAAACACCATGACCCCTAACTAAAGGTGTAGATCTCTTAGTAACAGCAGGTGCAGTATTCTCATCTCTCAAAAACTCACAAGTGAAGTGCTCCAATAATCCACATCAGAAACAAGCATTTTATAATTTCCAGCATTTCCCTAAATGTCTTTTTCCAAAATGCTCACAACTCAGGACTTCTGGAGCTCTAGTCAGGCCTTTTACACTACTAATTAAAACTGTTGGTTGACGATCTGGCATTCTATTTAGTGTAGTCGATCTTGTAGTCGCTCTTAGACAATCACAAGCAATGTTCCAAATCATTTTCCTGTAACATGAGGAAGTTCAAATTTCTTATCCAATCTCATAGATTGTTCAACCATCTTTATCTACTCTAACAAATCAACAAATTAATTTATCTTCAATGCCACCAACTGTGTTCTAAGTTCGTCATGCAACCCACGCAGAAAGCATTTACAACTCGCCTCTTCAGTCAATATAAGCTTTAAAACATATTTTATAAGTCATAGATATTCTCACTTGTAATATACCATAAATAGTTTACCATGTTTCAATAGAATAAATTCTTTTCGATTTTCCAAGTATAGTTCCCCAACATACTTTTTTCTGGAATTCCAACTGGAAGAATTCCTATTAAATAGAACCAGCATGGGTGTGATGTGTAACAATTTGCCAACAAGTATAAGCTTTATGTTGTAACAAAGAAACAACACAAGGAACACTCTCACTAAAATTACAGTCTATCTATTGAAGTACTCGGGTTGTTGGTTCTAGCCACATCTCGGTTGTTGACGGATCAACCCCTTTAAACACCAAAAATTCAATAGCACCATAACTCTATAATTATTTAATAAGAGCCCATCGAATAACAAGCACAGGTACTATCGTTGGAGTACCTCCCACCACTCTTTGAAGAGCATTAGCTATAACACAAAGTATGTTTCCATTACCTTGTCCCTTGTTACCATCTATATCAACTCTAGGTTGTTGAGCACCAGTTGAATCTACACTTAGTGCTACCGATTTGAACCTAATTTCATTCTCAGCGTATTGACCGCTATTATGAATACTCTGATTAACCTTATTTCCAGAATCTCCCAACATCTTTTAACTATAAATCATAAATATTATAATCAACATCCAAATCCTGACTCAGATTCGACACAACTTTGGCATATACCTCTAGACTTGATTTTGAATTTGATTTAGTCTAGAATCAACTAAGCCTATAGCTCTGATATCACTAAATGTAACACCCTTTATCCGGTCCAGTCGTCGAACCCAATTAATAGAATGTTACAAACAATTACAAAACATTTACATACTAATTATAGTTCAAAAACTCAATTAAATATCAATATATTACATATAATAAAATACAATAAACATTACAACCAAATTGGGGTTTATATTGAGCTTACGAAATCTTAAAATCAACCTAGTATAAAAAAAGAATCAATTTTGATACAAAAATAAAAAGGTAAGAAAATTCTTAAAATAGGGGTCACATGGCTATGTCCCCTGACCGTGTGAAAGGTTGAGGCCATGTGGGGATGGTCACACAGCTGTGTGGGCAAGCCATGTAACAGCCTGATGCCTTGTGGAGCTGGAGTTGCACAACCGTGCAAACAACTATGTAACTCACCGATGCCGTGTAGGCAAAAAGTATAATTATTCAAAAGATGTCACATGAATGTGTCACCAGGCCGTGCAATAGACTGTGGCCGTGTACACCAATTATCACCCAAAACATACAAACCACACGATCATGTGTCAGGCCGTGCTTACCTAAGAAACCTTCCAAAATAAGTTTTTTAACCCTAATTCACTTACGCCACAAGCAACTCATTATCTCAACTCTCAACCACTTCAAAAAAACATTGATATCATACCAAAAACAACACTTATAACAACAAATCTAAGTGCCTAACCAATATGCCACAATTTTAACCTCAATTCAAAAATTCAAAATTTACATCTATCTAGCCATTCAACCACATCCACACTACTATATAAGCATGCACTTTTCCATATCTAATAGAAAGTATATTATCAAATCAACTTTTAAGAAAAAATACCAACCGATTCAATAAAATAACATTATCATCACCTACATATATATACATATATACACAAGATTCTCAAAATGCCAACAAATCCAAAATAGCAATAGATTAACCAATGACACCTTAGTTACATGCCATGAACAAAATAAAAATATCATCAACACTTGAGTCCAGGATTGCGGTCAGATGTTGAAATTGATGATCGAATCAAAAAGTACCTAACCTACGCACGGAAAACAAAATCGTACGCTAAGTATAACTTAGTGGTATTTGTATAATCCAAACATTAAAAAAAATATAAATCATTCAAATGCATGAGTTAAGGATTAATGATGTTATGCAATTTATCATATCAAATTTTACCCTTTCTTGATTATATTATCCAAATCCAACAAAAATCACTAGTCTAAGACACAACATTTCCCTTGCATATTTCATTTGCAATCTCAAACATTAGGTATTACATTTCATCACCATTTTCCATCTCATGAATACAAAGAACATATTCACCGCAACTTCTAATCAATTCATAAATCATTATTCTGGTTCTCATTTTTATTTCCCTATTAACCTGAATCAGACATGGACATATACGTGGATCCAACCAACTTACCAATTTGGCACCCAGTGCCTGTCGGATAAATTCGAAACTAATAAGTTGTGCCCTGCACTGGCCGGTAAAAATAAAAAAATAGATGTGCCCAGAACTGGTCGGTATAACTAAAAAATGGGGTGCATAACACTCCCCGACACGTAGTTTTATAACCCAAAACTCTTTCTATCCCATGGCATGTCAATTATACCCGACCGTGCCCGAACAGTTAATAGGGTAACAATTTTCTCAATTCAATTTATAAACCAATTATTTTCAATTCTATATCATAAATTCATCAACCAATCATCCATTCATATATACATAACAACATTATTCATTTCCATACCAATTCAATTTCACATATGCAACAATATACATTATTTTCACAATTGTTCAATTGAGTCCCTTTTCACAACTAACCATTCAATCGAATCCATTCAACTCAACTTATCAATTCAAAACATTTTTCCCAAAAACTAACTCACCTTGAGATGTTACCATGCAAACAGTTCATAACGCAGCAAAATTAATTAGATCGAATTTTAAAAACACAAACCATAAACTCTGAGCTATTCGTCGACGACTTTATCTTTTCCTTTCTTTCTCAAGGGATCCGAGTCAACGTTAGCTACGGATTAAGACAAATATACCAAATTATCAATAAACTACTAGTTTCACATTAAATTTCTAACTTATGTAACTTTTACATTTTATTCAATTTAGTCCCTAAATCCTCCAATTTTTTCTATTTCACTCTAGTCCTAATTGAACTTCCTATTTTCCATTTCTACCATAAATTTTGAAATTTATACATTTTTCCCTTATTAAACAAAACTATCAATTGACTTTACAATTTAGTCATTTTTCAACTATAAACTTAAAATCTATCAAATTAACCCCTAAATCTTCAACTACTCATCAAGGAAAACATTCTAAATCTTTAATAGTACCAAATAATATTACATGGGCCAACGAGCTTAAGCGCGCTCAGGATTTTGAAAACATAAAAATTACAAGAAAAGTGACTAAATTGACTAACCAATTGAAGCTTGGAACTTTTAAAACCCTTTAGTCGATTTTCTTCTTTTCCTAGTTATGGTGATTCGGTCATGCAAGGAAGATGAGAGAATTGTTTCTCTTTCCTTCCATTAGCTTAACATATTATTATTAAGATTAAATTTTAATTATTAAATTACAATTTAACCTTAATTAAGCTTAGCAATAACCACTACCATCCACTAGCCTCAAATTGATGGAATATTTTCCATTTAAGATCCTTGCTTGAATTCTAATTGGATACTTTCTTAAGAAGTAATCTTTTTAAACATTTACGATTTAGTCTTTGTACCCTAATTAAGCACTAATTCAACAAAATTTCTTGTCTAAAATTCAATTCACTTCTAAAATAACTCTGTAAATAATTTTATCAAATATTTATGAGTCCAACTTATGGACACAGGATCCTAAAACCACATATTCTGTAACCATTAACTTTCGGGGCGTTACATGCATTCTTCGAACATAAATGTATACTTGTGTACTTTTTTAGATGGAGCAATATTCATAACATTCTTGAATTTGTTCTTTTCTTAACTTAGTGAACTAACGTGTTTGATATTGAAAACCATAATTCAATTATGTATCGTACTAGGATTATATGTTTAGTCACATCATCTTACTTATAATGTTCCGAATTAGTCTCATGTATTAAGCATGCTTAGGCACCGTTAGTTATTTTCTTTTCTTATTTTTTTCTGTTTTTCTTTTGTTGCTTGAGGAAAAGCAACGACTTAAGTGTATGGGAGTTTGATCTACCCCAATTCGTTGTGCCAAATTAGAATCTTTAGACACTTAATGAGCTTGTTTTCTAGCTCTCCTACATGTTTTTATTACGTTTTCATTTTTTATTAGTCTATGTTTAATTTCCACAAAATCAACGTTTTCATGCCACTTTTAGCCATGTGATGACCTAATGGGCCAATACGGGTGTAACAACCCATTTTTCAGTGGTGTCAAAAATAGTGATTTCGGGGCCACAAATTCGACGAGTAAGTTTGTAAATATTATTGATGAATATTTACAAGTTAATTATGGTTTTTAAAAGGTCTTTGATATGGTAATTTATGCTAATGATTAATTAAGTTCAAGTGGTAAGACCCTAAGGTCAAGTGATTTTAAAAAATAAGGTATCGGGACCTCGTTTCTATAAATCGAGCCATAAATATTTTTATAAATATTTATATTGTGTTATTAAGGTTGAATTAAAGTTTCATTAAGAAATTTTAATGTTTAGATAGCTAATTAATTAAAAGGGCTAAATCGTAAAAGATGTAAATTTTATCAATATTTGAGTTGAGTGATTAAATGGCTTAATGATTAATAGTAAAGGGACTTAAATGGTACTTAAATTATTTAAGGAGTTAGTGCACTAAAATGGACATGGATCGATGTTTTATTAAGTTCTTAACAAAGGTTAAAATGGTAATTTGATAAATTAAATAAAACATAAGTAAAATATGAATAGTTTTCATCTTCTTTTCTCTTTTGTTTCAGTCGATTGTCCATGGAAACATTAAGCTAGGTTCAGCCATGGTGATTTCCTCATGCATGGTAAGTAATTCTTACACGTTTTTAGTAATTTTTATGTTATTGAGATCGTTGCAACTAGGTCCAGCTAGCCCATACCTTCAATTTTGAAATTATTGAAGATTTTGAATGTTTCCATTGATGAATATTTGTGATTTTAGATGTTAAATGGTGAATTTGAGGTATTAGTTATTATTTATAAGTATTTTGTTAAGTAATTTTGATGAATTTACCGATTAGGGACTAAATTAATGAAATAGTAAAAATACAAGGATTTGATGTGAAATTATTACAAATGTGGGCTGTATTGGATGCAATGAATATTCAGATGGCATGGGTTTGAAATAAAAATAGTTAGTTTGCATGTTTTAGGCTCATGAGCTAAGTTGAATAAAAGTAAAATGTTAGGGGCAATCTTGTAAAAATTTAAAAATTACTAAATTGCATAAAATAATTTTTTTATTGTCTAAATTAATAAATTGAATGAAATTATTAATTTAGATCAAGATCGAGTGGAAAATCGAAGAGAATGATAATTACCAAATAGCCCTTGTACTTCAATATTTCTGCAATTTAGCCAGTTAAGTTCATATGAAATATAATCACTTAAATTTTGATTAGATTGAATGTTTAATGTGCTGTTCTAATGTAAATTATTTAATAGATATAATTTTATTATGCAATTTATCATGTAAAGAAACGATGAAAATCCAACGACATTCAACGACTATCGAGCCTCATTTGAACCTTAGGAATGAATCGGATACAAATGACATGTCATTAGGGTTTTGATGTTCTAGCTGTTGGTCCTGAATGTCCTACTGATGGCTGAGGTCAGGCATTTGTTTCAGATACTCGTCAACTTGTGTGAGCAGCATGCGTAGCTTACATTCTGACCGTCAGCTTGTGTGAGTAGACCCAGTTTACCATGTTCAAGGTGCTGGTCCTGAATGTCCTATCAATGGCTGAGTTTTGACATTTGTTGTGGATACTCTTCAAGTTGTGTGAGTGGCATCGTGTAGCTACATTTCGACTATCAGCTTGTGTGAGCAGACCCATTTATGGCTCGAGTGAGCAATGATGAAAAGCAATGGTTTCGACCATATGTTAGCACACTTTGTGTGAGCTTTCCCACGTATCCAATATTATTCTAAGTGGTTCAACAGGTATGAAATGGGAGGTAAAGGTATACATTCAAATGAATTATATCATGAAAACTATGAAAAGGAATGAAAAGATAATGTTGAATGAAAGTATGTCTATGTTCATGAAATTGATGATTTCAAGTAAGGCTTTTCATGTTCAATGACTTATCTTATGTTAATTCAAGTGAATTATGAATTGATACACTAACATGTGTTATTGATTATGCTTAGGCTTGTGTCAAGCTATTGGTTGGATTGTATTATGTTTACTTATAAAGTTATGCATTGAAATGATAAGTGTCCAAACGGAAATATGCTTATGCTCATGAAAGGGTGGTAAGGATTAAACTATGTAATTTCTTATGAAATGGTTTATCATGTAGTTGATTCCAAAATAGCTATGTTTAAATTCACTAGCTTGTAGCCATGGTTGATGTTATGCTTATGTCCTGTGTGTTATGCATATGAAACGGGTGAGGAAAGGCAATGAAATGGTAAGTTCATAGTTGTAATGTAATATGATAAAAAGGGAATGATGAGTTGAATGATGTACTTATATGTGAGAAATTTACGTATGTTATGGATAAATATACCTAGTTCAAGAGAAAATTTACTAATTAGTGAATTAATGTTGTTATTTAAGCCAAAGTAAGTAAATGCAATGAAAAGTAAATAAATGGAAGGGTTCAAAGTCTTATAAAATCCTATTATGTTAGGAATGAAAATATTTGTGATATTGATGAATTTACTCATTTATGAGTTGAAGGTTATAAAGTTTGATAAACTTTATTAAATTGGTATAGATTTATAATAACCCCATAAATTTCATTATTAAAATGAAATATCATGTTTAAAGTTTATACGAGCTTACTCAGCATTCATTGCTAACATAGTTATTTTCCTTTACTTTAAATATTATCGGAAGTCCGATCGGTTTGGAAGCTCGTCGGAGAACTATCACACTATCCAGAGATCATATTGGTAGCTTTTGATGTTTTGATCAAGATTATAATGCATGTATAGATGGACTTATGGTTTTATGTTAGTTGATGAGTTTCGCATGTATATGTCATTTTGGTTGATGTAACCCTGGTACCTTTGATGCCTTATTGATGTGTGTCATTTTGATAATGTATTAATGCAAGTTACATTGGCTAAAATGGTAGGTCATGAATTGATCACAACATAGTCAAGTTATGGTATGCTTTGGAAATGTTTTGAATAGATGTGCATGAGTCAAATATGGTATGTATATATGTTGATTGTTGGAACCATTTGGAAATGGCTAGATTGGTGTCATTTAAATGGTTTTGATGCATGTGAGAAGTGGTCCAAATGGTAAGGTTAGTTTGATATGGCATAAATCTAATATGGTATGGTTGATATGTGTCAATTATGATATGTTTTGGTATGGAAACAAGTTAGTTGATAAATGGTTAAATATGCACATGTTTAGGTATGTGATTGAGGTACCTTTTGGCATATTAGTCGTATGGTTAAATGACCTATTGAATTGGTCTTAATATGCATGATTTAGGTATGTTTTAAGGCTTGATTCTATGTGCAACTTGCTTGTAAGGATGTGCTTGAATTGGGTGAAAGAAATGGCTTCAATTTGACCTATTTCTTGTCCACACAGGCATGTCTCTCAGTCGTGTGTGACACACGACCATGTGACACGATCGTGTGTCCCCTGTAGGATTTAAAGGCTGCAAGTCAGGCATATACATGGCCTAGCACACGGCCTGGCACACGGGCGTGTGGCTTGGCCATATGACCCAAGTCAAAGAGTTACACGGGCTGGGACACGGTCGTAACCCTCTTTTGGCGACGGATACAGGTTAGGGGTTTTACAACAAGCCTAGGGATGTGTTGGAAAAATTCAGTTTGAAAATAATTTTCTTGCAAGTGAAAAATAAAAAATATTGAAAATCAACCCAGTTTGTGATATTTATAAGAATAAACCTTAACTGAATTCATACCTGTGCTTTTGAATAAGCGAATCCTCTATGTTTTTTGACTTTCAACTAAACGATCTTCTCTGCTATTGTCGTACCACGAACCACTTTGATTGTGGGCTTAAACCAATTGAACCAAAACACATGATTAGAAAAAGTTTTCTTTTAAGGTGAAAATGGAAATTCTCCCTTCTTTAATAGAAATTGGTGAAATTGTTATTCTAGAAAATACGTTTATAAGTTGAGAATAAATTCTCTTTATTTTTTGGTAGAATAACAATCTCTTAAAATTTGTCTAAATAGCTATATTATTGTCATCTATTTATAGGAAGAGAAGGTAAAATTCTTGTAGAGTTGTAGAAGTTTATTTCCACTAGAAACATAATATCCTTGTTTATCTAGGATACAGGGGACAGTAACCCTAGTTTATGATACTAGGGTTTTGTCGTCCCACCACCTTACATGAGGGTTTTTGGGCCTCTCTCACATCGAGTCAAATTACGAGTACTTCCTTGGTATTTTTAACCAAGTACTCTGTAATATGATCCAACCCGATTTAGTTTTTTTATTTTCCATAATAAATTTTAATATCTACATATTAAATAATTTTCTATTCCCAATTTTACCCAGCACACTTTTGATAATTTTATGCCAATAAAATTTTGAAGACTTTACCCTTGATAAAATTTCGAGAAAATTCATTCAATATGTCACAACTCAATATGTTCATTATGACTGAATGATTTATTTTCATTTTCAGGCTTCAAAACTGGCCAAAAACATAAACTTATGCTTGCATCATTTTTTAAGTAATCTTATATAGGATTGCAAGTTTCCATTTCTATTTCCATTTTTGGAAACCTACATTCATTTCCAAATGATTCCATTTCTCTATTTTCATAAATGTGTTACCCTCAGAGGATATCCTTGATCTCTTTGGGATAATATTCTCTCCCAATATGATCCTATTTTATCTCATGGTAACCATTACATCTTCCTTCATTAAAAGTCAATCACTATCAAATAGTGATCGAGTCATCCATCACAAAGACGGACGACCCGTGGCCATATTTACTTTTCATCAACCATGTAATTACAATGAAAAGATATCATTTACCCATGTTTTGGGCTATGAATTCCACTATTTTGAATGACACTACATACTACAGAAGTCATACACCCCACGCACCAGCTTTTGATTCCTTATCTTTTTGAACTCTAGCTTTTACTTATCAAAGTGTACGAGTCATGCATACATAGTTGCCATCACTCATGAATTAGGTATGCCACACTACGAATGTCACAAGTGAATTAAAACATAAACGGATTTGGGATCTATTATGCTTTGGTCATGTCCGATGTATTGTCAGTCCAATCAGCCACATCTATGTGTCTATCTTTCGGGAGTCATCTGTTTTGATGCCCAAGACAAGATACCTTCCCAATTGGACTTAATAGACGACATATTTGTCTTTCAATCGGTTTGCTTATTTTTTATTAGACTAAGGACATGTTTAGGTTCGTCTACTAGTACAAGTTATCTTTCTGTAAAACAATCTGACCACATAATACCACTTAGTATTAGTTAAACATTTAGATAATCGATGAGCAACATTTGCTTCTATTTTGCTTTGCGTGCAAAAAATATGTAAGGACAATAATACAAAGTATATTAATTTAATTCATGAATAATTTTATTAATCAATCTATTTGAAAAAATTACTAGTGTACTTAGATGAAAATACCACACTTAAGGCACCTGTAACACCCTATACCTGGCCTGGTCAGCAGGCCTGAATACGGGATGCCACACCACTGTCTCATCACATTTACACTAAACATGATGCTATTTTCAAGTAAATTGTTCATCTTTTGTTAACCAAGAAAGTTTTTAAGTCGTCCAAATGGTTAATTATCATTCTTACATGCAAATCATTTGTTAAACGATCATACATTTAGTTAGAAATATGCTTAGGGGATAATTAGCAAAATTCCATAAAAATGTCTATAGGTATCGATATTGATATTCAGGTACTGATAATTTCCTGAAGTGGTATCGATACCACTTGGAAAAGTGATAGCAATTGAGCATTCTGTTTCTCAATATGAAAACCCATCTATTGGAAAATATTGGTACCACAAGATAAAGTATTGACATTTATCCCCTGAGCATCGATTCTCGAGCAATGGTATCAATACCAAATCTCTATTTTGTTTACTATACGTTTTATTTCACAGAGGTATCGATTTTCAAAGCCCAATATCCATACCTCTACTATTGGAGCTAAAAATACATAATAGGAATGCAATAATTCATCACAAATAGTTCCTAATCAACATGCATCAAGTACTAAATAAAATAACTGCTCATATGAGTTAATCAACAGTACAAAATGTTAAAAATGAATCTGAATCAATATCATCATGCCATTGTCAATGTTTAAGTATTTTAGCATAAAAACAACATAAAATTCATATAACCCAAATCAAAGTGTCCAAAGATCAACATCTTAAAAGGTCATACCACATTTCCTATTGCCCCGAAACAAATAAGAATAATAAAACACCTACAAAGAATCACCAGACTTCCTTGGATCACTCCCTTAAAAACCACGTTGGCCATACCGACGACTCTAATCTGCAAATGTTGAAATGAGGGAATGAGCTTTTGCAAGCCTAGTGAATGCAAGAATGCCACAACATAAACACATCATCATGCAACACAACCAGACATTCATTCACAAGTAGTACATTCTTAAGTCTAGTATCATACAGTAAAAAATCACACATGGTCTAAAGGTCATTCTCATAACACATATACATAGTCATTCAAGCATAGAACATATTCCACATAATTATATAACATAAGATAAGATAAGATAAAATGACACTTGGATTATGAAACATATAGTGAGCTCTATCAGCACAAATTTGATACACGGATCTCCTTACACCACATAGACTCGTAGAGTCAAACATGTCCCAAAAGTGAAGCGTATAGCTAAGACTCTCCTTATTTCCCCTCACATGTCCCGTTGAATGGAGCTTAGCTCAAATTCCCTTATCCCTTCAACATGTCCCAGAGCCTCAGTGCTCAAAACCTCTATACATATAAGTGAGTACTCACAATCCTATGGCATGCCAACTATATTCAATGGTTCCAAGATCAAAAGGCCAAAATATCCAAAAACAACACATATTACTTACCGATTATCCGTGCACTATCATTGCATGTTAGCATCTTTGGTAAAACACTAGCATATTCATATAACATATATATTGTACATTTATTAGATGTATATGATTGCACTTTACACAATAAGTACCATATCCACATATCACATATCATGTGTATTATATAACCACATAACCACAAGACAAGAATAGCTCAGGAAAACTTACACTCCAAATTTAAAGTACGAGTTTAAGGTACATCTAAATTCCCAACTATCACACGACTCGTGTTTAAGAGTAGCAATTTTATACACTCACCACTTTATGCTTTTGTCGAAAATCGAAAGCTCCACTAACGTTTCTCTAGCTCGTAGTAAGCTCTAACAAATCCAAACCTTTACACATATAATCACACAATGACCACGGTCAAATATCAACCAATAATCCACTCAAACCAACTAAGACACAAGCTTTAAGCTAAGTTCTCATGTGATTTAAAATATTAACATAACAAAATTTACATACTAATATCTCGATCTATACTCAACCTTTTCGCTTAAAATCAGTTTTTTTCATCTACTTAATCATTTATGCCTAATTCGCAACCTTTAAACTAGACAAAACTACTCAACTCATGGTATCGACATTTTTCGACATCTTTCATGCAATTTTCATAAAATTCATTAAAACATGAGAAATCATTAACGAAACTTCTAGATTAGTTCAAAAACCTTCTAATCATGCTAAAATGAGTTGAAAAACACTTTGGAACCAATTTTTTATGCAAAATCCAGAAATCCACCATTAATGGCTCGATTTTTGCCTTTTATTTGAAACATGTGATTCGATGGTTAATAATTCAAGTTTAGAGTCTAAATAACATTAGAAACTTATGGATTCATGAATGATTACTTTAGGTGGAAGAACGAACGAGTTTTGATGAAAATCTAGAAACCCCACGTTTGAAGATGTTGATAAAATCTATGGAGTTTTGGGTGTTTTTCTTGAAGGTTTATGGTAATAAATGACTTAGGAATGACAGAAATCCAATGTGTTGTGATTTGGGATTAAAAATCAATGGTATAGTTAATGATATAGCAAGGGGGGACAAAATTTTGAAAGGGAAAAGAAACAGACGTGAAAACATGTTGATGAGGAATAAATAGGTTGAATTTTACAACATGGTAAAACTGCAACATAAATGCCTAGTATTTTGAATTTTCTACAAATTATTCCTTTTTCAAAATTACAGGTTTCTAGAGCACTTTTTCAAAAATAGATTTGACAGTTAATATGCCATAGTCGAAAAAACTATCGAGTACCAACCTTACGAAATTTCAAGCTCATATAAGCTAAAATTCCTAAAATATCCCTAAAACTCCTAGGCCCTATTTTGGGATGTTATAGCACCAGATCAAACAGGATGAACTAACAAGCTACTCAACTTGTAGGACATTGCTTTTGGGCTGAGAATTCGAAGGACGATAGCAACATCGCGGCACCGGGATGTGGTGTCGTAACACCCGACTTTGAAGCCAAGTAATTTAGCCCTGAAAAGTAGTGTAACGACACTGGTTTTGTGGTATCGCAACATTGGATGACGAATCATAATTATTAAGTCAAAGGTGTTTTAGTTCGCACAATAAAAATTTATCAATTTTTAGGGTTGTAATTAACCTAATTAGGTTAGATATCTTTGGCTATAAATAGGTGTGTTTAGCCTCACTTTAGGAGGTTTGGCCAATTGAGCCACTTAGTCATGTTTTAAGGTTTTTGACTACCTCTGAACATACCAATGTCCAGAGTGTGAATACTACAACTAAAAGATATGGAATCCAGGTGGTGTCTGGAAGTATACGGGTCAGGTTGTAATATAGTTACAATGAAGTAAATATGTACTCTAAGGATCATACCTAAAGGAGGTGAGTAATAAACTAACCTTAACCTAAATTCAATTAAATCTAATTAGTACTTTAAATAAATCATATTACGAACAGATATAAATAGAAGATACTTGGGTTTTATAATAAAGAAAACAAAAATAACAAAAGTAAAGTGGACTTCAATATATAAATTCTAACTTAATCAAATCTAATTATGGGTGCTTAGCTCGCATTGGTGCTCATAACTAATTCCTATTTTGAGTTTCTACTCAATCAACTAGTTTTTACCCTAGCAGGATCTCTTGGTCATCCACTAAACTAATGATTTAGAAAGAACTACTTATCTCTCAACCTCACAGTCCAAACTGGTTCGAGACTAAGGTGTTCATGGATAGACCATACCAATTTTAGGTTAATTCCCATCTAAATGACTTCCTAGGGTCGTCAAGCCTAGGGTTTAAGTTCTTCCTCTCCCAAAAAATTAATCCACTAAGAAAACCTTACATAGTAATTAATTAATCACACATACACTCACTAGTCCCCCATAAAAGGATTAGTTCCTCGTGGATCTCATGAATACAATAAACTTGATAATAAAGATAAACATAAATAATGAATCAAGAGAAAGTATGAAAAGAAAAGAAAACTAAAAACTACAATTACAAAGAAAAATTAAAGTATGAAAATTTTTCCCTAAATAAGTTTTTTAAAAGCCAATTTATAGAGTAAGAGTTATCATCATCTTCAACCCTAGGTTAGATGACGTTCTCCTGTTTAATTTCTATTGTGTAGATAAAAATGCCCCTAGTTTGTAAGTGCTTCTCATATAGGACCGATGTCGTGACACCCTAGTCCTTGTGTCGCGACATCGAAGGCAGTATCCATGGTTTAGGGGTAGCTTTAGGGGTGTGTCGTGACATCCCTTGGCTATGTCGTGACACCCAAGACAATATAGCAGTTCTGGCATTCTACTCCCTATGTTGCAAAATCGAACTCCCCGTGTTGCAACACAGCAACCAACTTTGAGTTCTTATGCCTTTGAATGGTCTCCTACACACTTATTAAGTATGTTAGCTTGCCTTTAGGCCTCATTCGACCCCTAAGGTCAATAACAGACTCAAAATACATTTTTATTAAATTTAAACTAAACTAAGAAAACACAAATAAAACATACTAAATTTGCTTGTATTCAAGCTCCTCACGTACAAAAACTAGTTTAATCTGCTACACCGAATTACGACAGATCAAACTCTCCCACACTTAAGTCCTTGCATGTCCTTAAGCAATCCAAAATAAAAATAGAAGCATAAAGGACATCTCATGAGCAAGTATGATACAAAGGATGGTGTTGGAGTACATAACTAGGCATTTTCACATGATCCTAGCATGATATATACATGACTTACCACTTTCAATATCAAACATCTAAGTTCATTATATTACAAAGTACACTGGCATTAAGGTTTTCAAATATATGCATCCATCAATAAATCATACAAGTAATTTGATTATTTGAGTATAATACAAACAATCATAAATGCAATTACTTAATATGATGTCAATTCATGAATAAGTCTACATATATCACATAGGGTTTTTTGGCTTGTAACATTCTAAGGCTTAGGACAAGACTAGAATTCAAGAGCAGAAAGCATCAAAATAGCTTCAAGCATGAAAATAGTTTGGAACATCATATTGTCCCCCTTAGTAACCCTTGCTCACCTCACCACATTATTTCTCCTTCTCTTACATTCCTTATTTCTCCACATAGGAAGTCACAACATACTAGCCATTACGACCAACTCACAAATTTTTATGCATAAATGACTGAGTTTTTCTACTTTTGTGACTTTGTCACTTTTTGATCTTTTTCACTTCATCTCGCTCATAATGCTTTTACTTTTCAATTATTTTTCTTCTCGTTTTGGGTTTCTTTTTGAATTTTTTCTTTTGTTGCAAATATTGGCTAACCTATAGTCAATATATCATATTGATTCTTCCTATTTCACTCTTTTTTTTACAAAATTCGTTGTGATGTATCTACTTAACCCTCAATATGTATGGCTAGACATCTATAGTCGTGCAATTCAAAGCCAAAGAAAAAGGATAAATACAAATTAATGTTTTTGGCTCGGGTTTTGTATGAAGGTTCATCAAGAACTATTTCTAGCTCAAAATAGGTACTAAGGATGAATAAATAGGGCTATCTTTTTAACACTGATTGTTTATCAAATAATGCCTTAGGTCATCCCTAGGTATCTCAATATTCACAAATTTAATCACATAATCACAAATTCAACTATTTATCATACATACTAGCATACTTATTTCCCTGAATTCTCTATATCATTTGGTATATTCAATTACTCAATTTCTTTTTACAAGGTAATATATAGAACTTAGTAGTCCAATAATCAAAATTTTAAAGTCATTTACTATCATGCCAAATTTATAGAAAACACGATCAATCTATGTACATGCTCCTAACCAATCAATTGCATTTCTACAAGCTCAAGCACACATTTGATAATAAAAATTAAAACGAAAACATAAAAACAAATTTCCTATGTCCCCCTCCCACATTTTAGATGGCACATTGTCCTCGATGTGTAGCCCTAAAGAGATAAGGAAAAAAGTTACTCAATTGATCGTGACATTGCAATAGTCTAATGGTAGGTGTTTCCTTCCTTATTCGTTATGAGTCCAAATATGTTGTGCTTCTTTCATGTAGGTTTCCTACACATAAACTTGAAACAAAAACAAAACAAATATATAAAATCTATTGTCAGTTCTACTCCTTAAACCCTAAAATAATTTAAAAATTATCCAAAATTAATTACGATCCCAAAAATAAAAACTAATAGTTCAATCATCATCCGAATCATCAAAATAGGGCAATTGTCCCCTCTCCATCGTTGCCTTCCCTTTTCTTGAGACCTGACATCGAGATGAGCCTCCGTCTGACGAAGGTACTCTGTGCATTGGGCTTCATATTGTAGGCCCCTTCTGTGTATGATACCGTGGTTGAATGGCCACCTCTTAGTCATCATCACCCTTTTGATATCCTTGCTCGATAGTCTCTCTTTCTCCTCTTTGTCATTTTCGCTTTCCTCATCCTCAAATGTTTTGAATGTATCCAAGTTTTGTAGGTAGTTAGGTTCTTTAATGTTGTTTTGTCGTGCAAACTCTTGGATAATCGGTCCTGACTCTTGCGTCCACTTTATCATCCAAACTAGTTTCGAGGTTTTTCTCTCTCTTTCCTTCTGAAGTTTTGTTGGTTATTTCTTTTTCAGAGATATGAGGATGCCCATCTTTTTCTTTTCTCTTTTGGTTCCATGTTGCGATCTGCTTCCGATTAAGTTCTACGTATTGTGTATACATAGAATCACCTATTACGCTTTTTTTGGTCGCATAAATTATTCCTTTTCTTCCACTAGAACCCTTGCATTTTTGTAAAGTGCCATCACAAGATAGGAAAAGAAAATCCCTACCTTTTGGCCACTAACACAACACTTCATATTTTGATAGATCCATTCTCCGATGCATATCTGGTTTTCTGTAGAATTTTATATAACAAAATAGCTTAGGATGTATTGACATTAGAAACATTAAGAGTAGGACTGATTCTGGAGCAAATAAATTGCATCCACATTTTAGCTATAGGAAACATTATGGCTTGATTGAAATTGTTCGGTAGCCCAGTATCTTGCAGAAGGTTCCATTCACCTCGATTTTCAGTTCAATATTTTATGATGCTTTCCATATCTACACCTTTCAATGTTGTTAAATTCATATTTTCTAAACAATCGGTTTTATAGAAAGAAGCATCATAAAATTCACAAATCGCTTTCGGTGTCAACGACCTCTGAATTTTCTAAACAATCTGTATTTTCCACTTGGCACCGGACGACCTCCGGGTCTCTTCATCCCTGAGAGCAGCATAGAACTCTTGGACAGGTGGGATTACAACATTTTCTTTGGGAGAGACACAAAATTGTTCCCATTAATGATATCTAACTAGCATGTAAATTTCATTGTAGAGAACCATTGACTGTTCAAATCCCCGTTCCTGAATAAATGTTTTTCCCTATAATTTAAGAAAACACTTTCCGGCATTGGGGTTTCAAAATTTTAAAGGATTCAAAAATTTTTCTTCTCTTCTTAGGAGGCATATTCGATATTAAAACTTAGAAAAACTAATAAATTCAACAATTGTATTTCAAAAGCAATGGAAAAGTAAAATATGGAGTTTGGAACTCTTAACCTCAATCAATTTCTTCAAGATTCCTCAAAGAACTCCTTTGTTGTGATTGTTTCCCATTTTTTTTACACCAAACCATATTAAAAGAAGAAGTTTGTAACAAAGCAATAAAGAAAAGTAAAAGAGGGGTTTAGGTTTTATGAGGGTTTAAAAGATTTTGAAGGATGTGGGAAAGTTTTAAAGATAAAAGAAGTTTGGATGTTTTTAAAAGTGTTGTTGGGTTTTTAATATGAGGTGTTTTAAGGTTAAAAGTTAGGTTAAATTAAGTTAAAATTAGTGGATTAGGTAATTAGGTCAGGTCGACCCTACAAAAAATTGTAGCGATGTCACGACAAAGGGATTCTGTGTCGCGACACCCTTGACAAGATGTCGATGTCGCTAAACACTCTAAAATTTTGAAAACCTAGGTAAATTATCCTTTATGTTGTGACACAAGGGTGTTGTGTCACAACATCGAGATGATTTTCTCGATTCCTTCAATTCTAGAAAAGGTGTCACAATACGAGGGTACCCGTGTTGCAACACTAACTTTGTTTTCGCTCAAACTTCCTCTTTTTGGAGTGTATTGGTTTCTATTTAAACAAAAATTTAATAAGTATTACAGTCTAAACTACCACTTAGTTAAAATATATATATATATAAAGTTAAAGTTTAGTTTAAGGATGTTAAGCATTGATGTCGTGTTCATCCGTTAGCTCAATCAATATGCTCATGGATGCTCTTCATGTTTCATGTCTATCAGTGTTTGTCTAGTATCAATCGTGCCACTCCACCATCCTCCGCTTGTCCCAATCTTTGAACTTGTTTTTTCTACCTACGCTAATTGCGGAGAACACTTCCTCTGGCTCAGGGTAATTATTGATTTTTATAGATATTTCAAGAGATTACTTCCCTAATTTGTCCTTATTTATCTCATTCTACTAGTACCCACATTTAAAAATTATTGTCTCACCATTAATCCTCGTTGTTAATTCATTATTTTCAAAGTCAATGGCGGACCTGGATATTGCTAAAAACAATCTACCTAATAGAATTGATACCTCATGGTCCTCTTCAAAATCTAGGATAGTAAAATCAGTCGGGATAATAAAGCTCCTCACTTTGACCAACACATCTTCAAGTACTCCTTTCGGTAGTAATGAAGACCTATCAGCTAACTGTAGTGTAATCTAAGTATTTTTAAGCTCCCCTAACTCTAGTTTTTCATATATAGATAAGGGCATTAAATCTATCCCCTATCTCTATAGGAATTGTAAAACTTCCTGGGTCTTTTAGTTTTGGGGATCACACTACATGAGGTGCTTACGTTAACTTGCTCTCCTATTTTTATTTCCCTATGCCTAGACGTAATTTACTTTAAATATTTGGTGTATTTAGGAACTTTTTCAATTAAATCAATTAGAGACAAGTTAACATTCAGGGATTTAAATAAGTTTAAAAAACTTACAAATTCTACCTCATCCTATCTTAGTTTCTCTTATACCCATGAAAGGAATGGTACCCTTGTCAGTGTAGGTTCCTTGATTGGCTCGTCCTCAGACTCAGCTACGGGTCAGTCTCAATTTCTTGGGGATTTTCTTGAAGATCTTTAGAATCCTCTTTATTCTCCTTGTGAATTGATTTTTCCAGGCTACTCATTACTTTGCCCAAACGAAGGGTGATTATTTTCACATGCTCCTTCCCATCTTTCTGAGGACTATTTTCTATGTTACTAAGGATTCCAGTGCCAATTTGTCTTTTGATGTCTCCCATCATGCTCATCAATTGACCCATTTGATCTTTCAGCTTAGTCAATGTTTTCATAGTGTTAGTAAACTCAAATTGCACATGTTTTACTTCAGTCCTCATTGACGGTATCTCCCCTTTGATCTGATCCAAAGGTTGACCACATAAAATATGGTCTTTTGGGTTGACCATTTCCTAAGGCTTTTGTAAATAAGGAGGTTGATAATTAGTATTTTTTATTCGTTGTGCACTGTTACCTCTTCCTTGATTTTTGCCCCATCTCAGGTTTGGGTGATCTCTCCAACTAGGATTATAAGTGTTTGAATAAAGGTTCTCACCCTTAATTTCAACGTAGTTGACATCCTTAGTTGGATTATTAATGTAATGAAAGAATGGTTTTCCCCCACCATATATGGATGACGCACTTCATGAAGAATCTATGCAGTTGTGTCTATCCATTATTTGTTGGTATCTATCATCCTCCTAGGCAACTTTTACCTTAGATGCCTTCTAGCCATATGTATAGCGTTCGGTTGGCCATTGGTAGGAATTCATCTCCATGTTTTCTTTCAACACATGAGCATCTTCGTATGTTCAGTTTATTAAAGCTCCTCCTACGACTCCATGTAGTCCTGAATGTGTGTGCACATCCAACCCGTTGTAGAACATTAGCAGCCTTAGCAACTCGCGTAGTCCATGATGTGGGCATATCTGTATCAAAATTTTAAAATGCTCCCAATCTTTGTGAAAGCTCTCTCTTTCTAACTATTTGAACGTTGCAATCTCTCTCATCAATTGGACTATCTTACTAATAGGGAAAAACTTGTAGAATTTTTCTTGCAAGTTCATCCCATGTTGTGATGGCTCCTAGTGCTTGTAAATCTAACACAGAAAAGGTGTTATCGATTAAGGAGAAAGGGAACAACCGAAGACAAATAACGTCATCAGTGACCTCATTGTATTTAAATGTATCACAAAGTTGAAGGAACCATTTTAAATGTTGATTTGGGTCCTCCTTCATTATGCCTTTAAAATACAAATTGTTTTGGATCATCTAGATCATGGCCAGTTTTATTTCAAAATTGTCAGTCATGATGGTTGGCCTTGTGATTCTTCCTTGAACCATCTCCAAATTCAGCAGCGCATAGTCCCTTAGGGTTTTTTTGTTACACGTACATTTTGATGGTAATTACGATGGTGGTGGTAGGTTATGTGGGTTATTATTGTTAATCTCGTCAGAAGCGGATTATCGTGTGGTAGATTGCCTGTAGCATGTGGTTGATTCCACATCTATTGTTGTTGTTGTTGCTATCGATGATTTTGGCAAATTAGACACTCAAAATCAGTAGCTAGCTTTATAGGTGTTTGAACACCCTATACTCGGCCTGGTCGCCAAGCCCGAATATCAAGATGTCACACCACCATCTCATGTCATAACCAACAAGTAAAATTTCATTCCAATGAAACATCCATCAATTTGCTATTCGCTTTAGTCGTAAGTCAATCATACTAGCTAGTTATCATTATCACATGCTAAACTTACATTAAATAGTCTTATAAACATATTAAAACATGCATAAGGTCTATTTAGCAAAATTCTAAAACCAGGTCTGTAGGTACTGATACTAACACTAACGTATGGGTATTTTCTTTTAGTGACATCAATACCACCTGAAAAAATGATACCAAACTTGCATTATGTTTCTCGTTTAAAAATCAAATACTCAAAAATTATTGGTACTTGTCGTGAAATATTGATACTTTAACCCCGGGTATCGATACTCAAGTAAGGGTATCGATACCAGATCTCTATTTCGACTTCCTGCACATTTCAAAACATGGAGGTATCTATTTTAAGACTCGATTTTCGATAAATGTAGCATACTTATTCAATTAATCCATTCCATTTTATTTTCTAAACATCATACATCAATTACTTCGACAAATAATCATTCAACGGCCTAATTAACTGTTCAATATTGCAAAATCGTGTTCGAGCAAGTAACATCAATCCATTCTCATGTTCATGAACCAAAGCATCAAAATAACATATAATCCTTATAAATTGAACCAAAAACAAGCATAACGTTTAGAAATCAATAGGGCTATAACGAGTCTACCGTATTGCCTCATTCCCCAAAACATAAATAAATACAGGACTCCTACGAAAATAATAAATAGACTTGCTTGGATCACCTCTATGAAACCACACGCTCACACTGACACACAACTAATCTGCAATGGTTAAAGAAGGGAGTGAGTGAGCTTAACAAGCTCAGTGAATGCTTAGAACAACTACCATGCAAATAGTTCATCAAACATTAACGAAACAACCATATAGCATAACCTTAACAGTTCCAACTTTAGTGTCATAATATACTTACTCGTGCATTATTATTAGTTCTTTTACATGGTAAACATATTCACTTTTAAGCATATATCCTATTACACATATAATCACCTAACATTCAAGAATATATCACAATATTCAAAAATAGGTTTATAGGTAAATTGCATAATGGTCACACGTCATATAAACACATATCACAATACACAAATATTCATAATTTAAGATAATTTGGAACTTGAGCTATAAAACATAGAACTGATCTATATCATTACTCATCAGATACACGGATCTCCAACACACCAAACATAAACTCATAGAGTTAAACATGTCTGAAAAGTGAAGCATAGAGCTAACACTCTCCTTATTTCCCCTCACATGTCCCATTGAATGGAGCTTAGCTCACATTCCTTTTTCCTTCCAACACGTCCCAAGGCCTCAACACCTAAAATCACTGTACATATAGATGAGTAATCACAATCATATGGCATGTCAACCATATCTAATGGTTTCAAGATCATAAAGCCAAAATATCTGAAATCAAACACATATCACTTATCGATTATTTATGCACTATCACTGCATACTTGCATCTTTAGCAAAATCCTATCACTAACATTTAGCATATACCTAACATGTACATATTTGCACTTTCACAACAATTACCATAACGACATATCACATGTTATAGTATCTCATCTCAATTCTCATATTCACAAAGACATAAACACTTTATTCACAAGCTAACATAGGTATGAGAAAGCTTATACTCAAAATTTAGACTAGGGGTTTAGGATACTACTAAATTCCAAAATAATGCATTGAATCATGTCTACAATTAATTATTCCAAATACTCACCAATTATGCTTTCGTCAAAAAGCTGAAAGCTTAAACTAGTTTTTCCTTGCCTTTATCTCTACCCGTAGAAGGTTCTATCGAATCTGAAACTTCAACACAACAAATTCACACAACAATACATCCAAAATTCAGTCAATGACTCATTACAAGCATACAAAATATAATTCTAAATTGAGTTCTCATGTAACCAAAACATTTAACATAGCCAGCTTAAAACTCAAATATCTCGGTCTATACTCAATATTTTCGCCTAAAACCAATTACGTTCATCTTATAATTCACCTACAACTAATTCTCAACCTTTAAAATACAACAAATACTCAATTCATAGTATTGACTTTTTCAACATGTTTTATGGCTATTATCTAAAAATTTATTAAAACTCAAGAAATCTTTAACGAGACTTCAAAGTAAGTTTAGAAACCTTATACTCATGTTAAAAGAAGTTGAAAAACACTTTGAAATCACATTTTATGCAAAATCCCAAAATCCACCATTAACGACCCAATTTTCAGCTTTATTCAAAACAGGCGATTTAATGGCTAAAAATTCCATTTAAAAGACTAGGTAACATTAAAAACTCATATAAAGATGAATGGTTACCTTAGATGATGAAAATCCAAGTGTTTGATTAAAAACCCAAAAAATCTGAAAGCATGACAATAGAGAAAACTATGGTGATTTTTGGTTTTTTTCTTGGTATTTAATGGAGGTTTCTGATTAGGAGGTTGATAGAAATCAAAGGAATAGAGTTTAGGAATCAAAATCAATTGGGAGAGGCTACTTCAAACAAGGGACGACAATACACAATATTGGGGAAGAGACTAACGTGAAACTTATAAGTGGGGGATGATTTTAGGTTGATTTTTAAAATTTGGTTTAATTGCCTCTTAAAAACTCACAATTTTGACTCTTTTACAAATTAGACCTATTTTCAAACTTAAAGGTATTTCAAACTCATTTTCAGAAATTGATTTAATTTTCTAAAAATCATAGTAAGAAACATTGTCAATAAACCATGTCATAAAATTTCAAACACTCAAAGGCTAAAATTCCTAAAATACCCCTAAAACTCCTAGGCCCTATTTTGAGGTGTGATAGGTGTTCCCTTACTACGAGTCATATACTGAAACCAAAAATAAAATAAAAGATGTTAGTGAAATTAAAATTTGTCTCTATAATTTATTAATTCCGTAATTATTCTCTTAGAACGTAAAAATTAAAATCAATTTAGTAGCGTTGCCTCTCCGAAAATGGCGCCAAAAACTTAACCGCCTCTGAACATACCAACGTCTAAAGTGTGAATACTGCAACTAAAAGATATGGAATCAAGGGGATGTCTGCAAGTATACAGGTTAGGTTGTAATATAGTTACAACGAAGTAGATAAGTACTCGAAGGATCGTACCTAAGGGAGGCGAGTACTGTAACATCCCAAAATTTAGCTCAATAAAAATGTAGAAATATATCAAAAATAAGGAATTGGCCTAATGGTTGGTTATTAAATGTGGAAGCATGAAAGTTAGTTGGAGGTCCCAAGTTCAAGTCCCATCTCTTGCAAAATAAGTTATTTTTTGCAAAATTCCCTTGTTTTTTTAATGTGTTATCGTCCAAGCCTAGTAAACCTAGGTATAAATACATTTTTTACTCAAAATAATCAATCTTTAACTATTTTTTCTCCTACCTTAGTCATCCCTAACCTCTTCTCCCTCTCTTGATCTTCATTTTTTTTCTCTTTCTTTTCTCCTACCACCATTGTTGTCGTTACACCTATCACCATCATTCACTCTTGATTTTTCTTTCTTTTGTCTTCAAAACTGAGCATCATCTTCATCCCTATGTTGTTGCCATTTTTCTTCAATTAGAACAGCCCAAAATTGACATCTTGAATCTCCAAGATCAACTCCAACCTTGCCAAGAAAGTGCCATTGCCTCCCATCTCCATTAGCTTGTGGAAAAACATTCTTGATCGATTGGTCATTTGAAACTCACAATTTGGGAAGCGTGTTGACCCCAACATCCCAAATCAACCGTAAAGCCAAAAACAAACCGCACATATGATACACATCAAAGCAGTGTACATATAAGAATTTATTAAGGAAAATTGGAAGATTCGCTAATATGCTACGAGGAAGCGAGAAATAAGGTGTGGGTCCTAAACTCGTAAATTTGTTTGATAATGATAAATTTCATGATATATTTGATAAATTAGCTTGTTGATTGGATTGGCATAATAGTCAAAATATCAGTTTTTTGAATGGCCTCACTAGGTACGTTTCGAACCTTAAAAGATTGATATGTTGGCAAAATTGCTAGTTGGACAGTATGAATGTGTGATTGAGATTATCTTGCATAATTGTATTATATGATATGAGAATGTTTGATTGAATGGTATGAATTATTGAGATATTAGGTTTATGCATGAATTAAATGCATGAAATATTCGCTATGATGTATATTCATGAGGTAGCTATTTATGCACAATGAAATTCGTAAAGTATGTGAAATTGAAAGATATTGATAGATACCATATTAATGGTAATTTGAAAGTTGGAACACTATTTCCTTTTACTAAAATTATATGATTATTGAGGAAATTTTGAACATGCCAAATAAATATGAAAAGTATTGAAATATGAATATGTATGAGTTTGTGTCGCGTGTGAAATGATATGCAAATTGTGGAAGTATACACGTCAGATCAAGTAATAAAGTGATGAGAGAGTATCGTTCTCACGAGGATCAGTTTGAGGCACAAAAGTGGTCAAGTTATTATAAAAATTACAATTAATGTTATGACAAAATCAATGATAGGAGTAATGATGTAAGCAATACGTGAAATTAATGAGTAATTGGAAATGCTAAGGCAACAATGAAAGTAGAAATGTAATGGCAATAACAAGAGTGATTATCCAAATAGACTGTAAACAAAGAAATAAACAACTATGCTGTGAAAAACTTACTATGACAAAGAATAAGGATGGAGTGATGTTGATTCGAAAAGGTTGGGATTACTCAGAATCGAACCTTATTGTCAATAATGCCTTGGCAAAATCATATCTACCTTACTGCATAGAAGAGTTCTAAAATAGCCTGCCTCTCGCGAGAATAAAACCTCAAGTTCCCTTGCCCGTGTCTATAGGCTTCTTAGATATCTTGCATGGATTCCTTCTATATGATCCTAACTCTATGTCTAGAGTTGACTACAAGTGTCAATCGAATACTTCCTCATTTCATTTAACTTTAATCCAACCAATCCAACCCTTTCGAAATTAGACTCAGTTTTTAGCATGGGAACAACCTTCTATGTCTAGAGATCATTGCAATTTAATTAAGAACTAAGAAAAATCAAATTAAATAGAAAATTAAATGAGATATATACGGCATTTATAAAATAGTTAAGGGTTTATCGAAAGTAATCCCAACCCTATGAGATTTAGCTCATGCACTGGGAATTAAAATTCCAAACCAAAATATTATCTGACATCGTGTTCAACTACTACAATTCAATATTTCGAAGGAAATAATGGAAGAAATTTGTGAAGCATCTTGCGCTTGCCCAGTCCACACTTCGGCAACACAGCCTCCTTGTGATGGTTGAGAAGGACTGCCTTCGACTTCCTATCCCTTGCACAACCAAACCCTTATTCATGCCTAAGGAACTCTCTCACTTTTTCTTTCCCCTTTGTGAGATCTCCTTCATCAGTTTTTATAGATAGATTAGGCTAGGGTCGGCTAACAGCTCATTATTATACTCTCCTCTTTTAGAGGGCTTTATCTGGTACAATTTTGAATTTGAATTTGAACTGTTGCGTGAAAAATGTTGACTTGGTCTTCCCGACATTGCCACAGCATCTGTGCTGGCAAACTGTCTTCACTTTGCCCTGACACAACTTCACTCATTTATTTCCTCATTCATAAACATGTTCCTGCCACACCAACACAAAAACTCCACCACAAATGATTAAAATCACCCAATTCCCACACAGTCTAAGTCCTAATGCAATATTAAAACTGCTAACTAAAATGTCCTAAAATGCAACAAAATGTACTTGAGTACACGCAACTATTTAGGTCTAAAGGCATCAAATATAACTCTTTTCAAGAGTTATCACACCTCCAAACCTGAGTTATTTCTTATCCTCAATCAAAATACACCTAAATGAATGAATGCACCCATCTTGCCTTGGAAAAATATACTTTTTTGTACTGCCTAGCTATTAAAAAAATAATTTATACCTCTATTCTCAACAATCTTCTCTTTTCCTAAAAATAATTCAATTGTCAAAGGTTTGTTCAGCAAAGGCAGTGCAAAAAATTATTCCTAAAAACAAAATTTCCTAAGTACCCATGAATTCTCTCTTTCATCCTATAGCATATATCTTTTTTATTTACTTAGTTCATTTGTTACCTAAACAGAAGTCACTTCCTTTAAGTCCATATCACAATTATTCATATATTTATTATATATTTTTTAAAATAGTAAAGTAAAATATTATTAGGGGGTTTATCATGTCACAACATTCTTTGACTTGAAAATCAAAATGGAGCATACAATAGATTACCGAGTACTCAAACATGTTACAATTTAAACCAAAAGTCACTTATGAAGCTAAGGCTTTTCACTAAAAAGATGGATGGAGCAAACAAGCACCTCATTCACTACTTAGTCCTTTGCTACAATAGAATGCCCCTTAAAGTTATACCACACACTTTTACTTAAGTCCTCCTTTCTAATCAATAGCACAATGGAGCAAACAAAGTTATGTTGACTTACTTAGCAACTCTAAGCATTGGAGTGCATATTTATTTAAACAGAATGTCGTGGCAATGTACTAATGTTTGGTTCCAAAAATCCCTAAGGGCATTAAAAAGATACTATATTTCGAAAAACCAAGAAAAACACAGAGTATAGGACATCCCACTTTTAGAAATCAATTTCTAAGCAACTTAGCCTAAGCTAGCTTCACCCTATCCTAGGTATATTAAAAAATTTTAAGCTCATCATAGAACATCATAAAGAAAAATTGTACTTCTTATAGACAAAGCAGTATTTCAATAGTTATTATGCCATGACAAAATATCCTCTCAAAAAAAATTTTTGAAGTGATTTTCATTATGGCAAATCCCTATATTTCACATATGACCAGTACCTAGCCTGACGTTCATTTCTTTGTTCCAACTCTTCCATCATCTGGCATTGTTGCACCTCAAACAGAGGCAACCTTTGTTCTAACTATTTTAAAGAAGTCAAGATTTTCTGCTCATGAGAGGCAGGAGATGCTGTCGTGGCAATACGTATGGTAGGGGAAGCTTGACTGTTCTACGATGTTGCAGCAAACTCAGTTCCTCGTAGCTTGGCAAAAATTGTTCGTGTTATCCCACCCTTATTGAGTGTAACGTCCTCAACATCATCTAAAGGCACATTTTTCGCCTTACATAGGGTAGAAATAAGGGAAGGAAAATTCAAACTTCCGGCATTTTTATTAGCACACCTATGGACCTCTTGAAAGATAATTATCCCTATATTTATTTGTCTTCCTTATAGAATAGAATGCAACAGCAACATTCTTTCTTTCGAAATAGTTGTGTTATGCATAGATGGCGTAAGATTCAGTCTTCCTTGTAGAATAGAATACAACAACAGCATTGAAGAATATCTGTCATTGTGAGGCACCAGCGTGCGAAGATTCTACTACTTTAGAAGTACTTCTTACACTCGACATGAAGAAAAGGTTAGGGAAATAGAAAAAGAAAAATAATAGAGTAAAAAATGAAATAGCAAAGAAGTCGAAGACGAGAGGACTGTGAAAATGTGAACTTTGTGAGAAGTGGGAGACGTGAACTAGTTGGAGAAAATAAAAAGGGATAATGATGATAGTTTTTAGGGAATAGGAAACGTGAGGGAGAAGGGTTATGATGTGGAGGAAAGGTTAAAAGTTGACAAGACTTTTGGAGGGGAACTGAAATAATGAAGCCCTACATTGTGGGCTTCATACTTTGCATTTCCCAACTTTCACTATATGCACTATGTAAAAAATCTTTCCTTTGGAATTTTCTAACAGGTCAACTTTATTAACACCTCATCATTCAGTTTTTCATGGCATAACATTTCTTTGTAATGCCGCAACAAACTGTTGCTTTGTAATGCCGCGACAAACTGTTGCTTTTCTTACACTTAACAAGTCCTGCTTTTTTTTATGCTGCTCTTGTTCATAATAATAATAATAGAAATGAAATTGTATTAATAATAATAATAGGAAATAAAATGGAAAAACTATTTATTGACTAAAAAAATTCAAACATCACGAAGGCTAATTCTTTGCTTGTCACGGTCTATAAGAGCACCTCAATAATGCTTCAAGCGTTGTTCATTAACCTTGAATATAGCCCTTATTCTTAGGTCTTTAACAACAACAGCACCATGTTGATACACTTAAATTACTTCAAAAGGTCCTGACCATCAGATTTTAACTTACCAGGAAATAATTTGAGCTTGGAATTAAACAATAATACCTACTGTCCAAGTTCAAATTGCCTTGGTAAAATTACGGCGTCATGTCAATGCTTGGTCATTTCCTTATAAAAAAATATTCTCATATGCTTGTGTCAAAAACTCCTTTATCTCATTCAATTCTAGCAATATCTTGCTACCAGCAGTAGCCCAATCCATGTTCAGCTTTTTAATTGCCCAAAACGCCTTATGCTGTAGTTCAACAAGTAAATGACATGGTTTACCATAAACAAGTTTAAAAGGTGACATCCCTAGTGGTTTTTTAAATGCAGTTCAATATCCACATAGAGCTTCATCCAATCTAGTAAACCAGTCCTTTCGAGATGGATTCACCACTTTTTCTAGAATTTGTTTAATTTCTCTATTAGAAACTTCAACTTGGTCATTCGTCTGAGGGTGATATGCCGTGCAATTCTATGTTTCACCCCATACCTACGTAAGGCATTGGCCATCATTTTGCAATCAAAATAGGATCCCTCGTCACTGATAATTCCTCTCGGTGTACCAAATCATGGCAAAATGTTCTTATGCAAAAATTTCAAAACCGACTTAGCATCATTCTACCCACTTAGAAACATAATCTACTACCAAAAGTATGTATATCTAGCCTACGGATGGTTAAAATGGACCCATAAAGTCTATTCCTCATACATAAAATAGTTTAATCTCCAATATTGTAACACCCCAAACTCGGCCTAGACGTTATGGTCGAATCTGGCGTGCCACATCAAAGTGTCTTTCGAAAATAGGACTTGTTGGTAAAAATTTGCTTCTAGGTTTAAAAACCCCTTTATTATTATTTAACAAATCATCTAGTCAAAAAGTTTGCCTTGTTATCTGCAATTGATATAAAAGGTTGATCTAAAATCGCAGAAGCTTTTGAAAACTCTAATGTTTAAATTTCATGTCTTTGAAAACAGTAATTATTTTGAAAATTCGTCTTCTCCTAAACTAGAAGTTTAAAATAAGTAAGAAAAAGCCCAATTAAAAATTTAAACAAACATAAATGGCCTTATTACATAAATAAAACCCAACATAAATTTTAAATTTAAATAAAAACAAATATAAAACAACGGCAGTTGTCTGGCCACCTCCGAGTCCCTTGATGCACCGAATCGCCTATGACTGAGGATTACCTACAGGGTAAAAAGGAGAGGGTGAGTTCACGAAAACTCAGTGTGTAATCCCCTATCAGTCGATCAGTATACAACATGTAGTAACAGTCTAGGCCTGAGCCCTATTCAGTAGCAGTACAGTGTGGGCCTTGGCCCAATACAATAACAGTGTGGGCCTTAACCCATTACAGTATCAATACAGTGCAATAATGCAACCCATCCCAATCCAGCCAACACACCACTCAGTCCCGCCAAACAGACCATGTGGAGATAAAATCGAGCCACCTAGCCAGACACACCAAGATTAGCACTGGTTGCGGCACTAAACAGTATTGCAGCAAAGCTGCCAGTAAGATAAATGACATATAGCCATCAGTAGGTCCATAGTCGTCTTGGGCAACCCATGCAACCTTATCAGTACGGTAAACTTCCTCCAAATATAACAACCCATCCCCATGCAATATGTCATGACATAATCTCATACGTGTATGCAAAATGTCATGCTCAATCATAGTCATACATATCATAAAGCAAATCAGTCATACATAAATAAGGCCATAACATTCTTTCATCTCTTAGGGGTATAACAGTCATTTTACCCTATTGGGGTATTTCGGTCATTTTACCCTATGGGGGTATTTCGGTCATTTTACCCAATGGGGGGTATTTTGGTCATTTTACCCTATAGGGGTATTTCAATCATTTTAACCTATAGGGGTATTTCGGAGCTCGATTCATATATCGGCCTCTCGAAACATCCGCAGTCGCCTCGAGCTACTTAGGCATCCTAAATGGTCATCACAGTGTAAATAGGCCTAAGGCCCATTACTTGGCCCAAGTGGGCCCACACGCTCGTGCGGCCTGTTCAGCCCAGATTTCACATCGATTATGAGATCTACAAAGCTCAGTCCAGTATTTGCCTCACATCGTGGATTTCATCCGTGTGGGGCCCATGAGCCCACTGAGCCCACACGGCCCATTTCGGCCCAACGTGGCCCATTACGGCCTAAGCCCATGATAATGCTCACGGAGGCCTCTACCATTAAACACCCATGGTTCATGGGTTGGGCTTGCCACACGAGCGATCGTGTGCCTGTGTGGTCTCAAACGCCGTATTTTTGGCTTTTCCGCTTTTTCCCATTCTACAGTTGAATGGGGTGTTTACACACCTGTTTACGAGAAGAGCGCAAATCTCCACGTACACCAACATAGATTCAATCATGACCCAAAGTCAATCCTTTAATCATTAGGGTAAAACACCCTCTTATTGACACTTAATCCAATGCTTGAAAGAGAGCAACTTTACTCCTCCAAGACCGCCAACCAAAAGTGGTCACACACTTATCAATTATCTGCACCACAAAAAATTATCTCAATAACTAAGTTAGGCCATATGAGTGGCCTCAAAACTTGAACGATATCCTAAAGGAACATAGTCGGCATACGGATTAAACCCCAAAACTGAGGTAGCATATTACCTTGTTTGAACGTTCAGAAGAAGGGTTGCGACTACTTTAAACCACTTACAATCCACCACTCCTCAAAGGAAACCCTAAAACCACAACGAGTAACACCTTAATAGGAACGAATCAACAGTCGGTAATCAGAGAATAAAAAGAAAAGTATTCAGTTTTAAGAAGAAGAAGATAAAAGAACAGGTTTAATCAAAAGTGGAGAGTATAAACACTTTACCGATAGTCAGAAACACTTGCAGCACTAGAATAGCAAGAAGCAGCGGAGAAAAGATCAGTGTAGAGAATGATACAATGAAAGGGTGATATTCGGCTAGAAGGTAAAAGGAGAAATAGCCTGGCAAGGGTAAACCGATTGAAAGACAAGTGGATATTCGGCCAAGTGAGCACAGATTGAGGAAGAGAAAAGAAAGAGAAAAAGAAAATAATGGAGAATAAAAAGCCAATAAATGATTGAAAACAAGAAGAATTCAGTAGAGGAGGGAACCCAAAATACTATTCGGCCAAAACAAAGAAAAAGATAAAAGATAAAAGGAAAAGCAGCAAAAGAAAACCCGAGAGGCAGTCGAAACCTTAGCAAAAATTCGGTACCAAAAAGCAAAAAGAGGAAACACTACAGAACTGAAAATGAAAAGTATACCAAACTGTATAGTATAACCCTCTAGCCAAATTTCCTGAGTACCAAAGTCCATTTTCGCCACACTTCTCCTCTCCCCCATTTCCCTTGATTTTCTCCTAAAATCTCTCCCCTTATCCCTCATTGAATTATTCCACCAATTTCTCCTCAACTCCCCCAACAACTCCATTCAAATTCTACTCAAACTCCCCTTAGCTGTGTTTCAATCCAACTCCACTACCTACACAGCTCAAGCAGCAAAATAAATACTCCATTGCACAACCCAAGACTTGAACCTCAAACATCACAGTTACACAACACGCCACCTTGCCACTAGACCACAAGCTCTTTTTTTGTCATAAAACAATCACTATTATTTATAAGGCTTATATGTCAGTGGCCAGATTCATTTAAGAGTAAAAATTAAAATTTTGCATAAGCCAAGGCTTGAACCCCTGACTTCTCAAACACTTCTAAACACTCCTAAATCACTTAACCACTGAAGCAGACATTCATTTATGTCACTTCCTTACACAACTAAATATTTATGTGCAGTCTCCTAACTGTTCCCTTGTTCAAAACATATTTCTTCTAGGCCCAAAATTTGGGGTGTTACAAATACACCTTACAACGACATTTCATTTCTCATAGAAACATTTCCTATTCTCTGAAAACGGTCATATGACTTATAGAATTCATAAGCATCATTAAATAAACTCAGCCAATAGAATCCTGACTGGAGTACCTTGGCAGTTACTTTCATCCCTCCAAAATGTCCTCCATATAGGGCTAAGTGACAATGTTGTAAGACACTATGCATCTCTTCGTTAGGGACACACTTCCAAATTATTTGATCTACACAATGCTTGAATAGGAATGGTTTATCCCAATATTACTGTTTGGCATCATGAAGAAATTTTTGTTTTCTTTGAGCATCGAAGTCAGGTGGCATTACACCACTTAGTAAGAAGTTTAATATATCAGCGTACCAAGGCAATGCCTTGGCATTGAGCAATTTTTCATCTAGGAATTCTTCCTTAATATATTTCATGCTCCCATCTTCATTCCTCGATTCTATTCTTGACAAATGATCAACCACTTGATTCTCGGTTCCCTTCCGATCTCTAATTTCCAAATCAAACTCTTGTAATAAGAGTATCCATCTAATCAATCTCAAATTGGCATCTTTTTTTCGTACCAAGTACTTGATAGTCGAGTGATCTGTGTAGACATTGACCTTTGTTCCCACTAAATAAGAACAAAATTTGTCGAATGCAAAGAGCACTGCTAGAATTCCTTCTCCGTGGTGGTTTAATTTAGTTGCATCTATATTAACATTCTACTAGCATAATATATTGTATGTATTACATTGTTTCTCTTTTGACCCACAATTACTTCCACAGCATAATCACTGGAGTCACACATGAGTTCAAAGGGCAATGTCCATTCTGGAGCAACCACAGTCGATGTTGTTACAAGTCGCTTCTTAAGCTCGTCACAAGCCTGCAAACATTGATCATCAAAACTAAAAAGCTTATTTTGTTCAGGTATCGTACACAAGGGTTTAGAGATTTTTGAAAAATTGTGGATAAATCTTTTGTAAAATCCTGCATGTCCTAAGAAAATTCTAATACCCTTAACATTGGTTGGTGGTGGAAATTTTTCGATCACTTCTATCTTTTCCTTGTCCACTTTAATCCCTCACTGTGACACCCTATGTCCAAGGACAAAGCCTTTACGGACCATGAAATGGCATTTCTCCGAATTTAATACTAGATTCGTTTCTTCACAACAACATTAAACTATCTCTAAATTTCTTAAGCAATCTTCAAAATCATTTCAGAACACAGAGAACTCATCTACAAAAACTTCAAGGAAGTTTTCCACCATGTCTGAAAATATGTCCATCATGTAGCATTAGAAAATTGTTGGGGCATTGTATAACCCGAATGGCATCCGCCTAAATGCGAAACTGCCATATGGACACGTGAAAGTTGTCTTCTCTTGATCTTCAGGTGCTATGGAAATTTGATTATATCCTAAATAACCATTTAAGAAGCAATAAAAAGCCTTATCAGCCAATCTGTTCAGCATTTGATCAATGAACGGCAAAGGGAAATTATCCTTCCTAGTTCCATTGTTAAGCCTACGGTAGTCCCTACACACTCTTCATCTCGTAACAGTACGAGCCGGTATGAGCTCATTGTTGCCATTACTTACTACCGTGACACACCCTTTCTTGGGTACACATTGAATAGGACTTACCCACGAGCTACCGAAAATTGGGTAAATAATGCCAGCATCAAGCCACTTGATAATTTCCTTTTTGACAACTTCCTTCATAATTGGATTCAGTCGTCTTTGTTGTTCAATGGATTTTCTATGGCAATCTTCCAATAAAATTTTGTGCATACACCATGTAGGGCTAATCCCCTTATATTGGAAAGGGTCCAACCAAGTGCTCTTTTATATCGTTGTAACACTTCTAACAACTTGTCCTCTTGCTCAGGTATTAATTTAGCAGAAATTACAACTGGCAAAGTACTGTTATTTCCCAAATACACATATTTCAAATGTTGTGGCAGTGGCTTTAACTCTAGAACGGGATATTCCTCTACAGATGGTTTAAGATTGTTCTATCAAATTTAGGGAATCAAATTTCCCATTATATACTTGGCTTCCATAAATTCACCAAGCTCTTCAAAGCTTGTTGTATCACCTTGCTCTATCAAATTGTCTTCACTATCAGAATTTTCGTAGCAAAATTTTACAAATTCATCCACTACTACTTCTATCAAGCCAATGGTGCGACATTCCTCATTCTCACCTATGGATTTTAATGCATTAAACACATTGAAAGTAACCTGCTGATCATTCAGTCTCATGGTTAGCTCTCCTTTTTGTACATCAATTAGGTTTTTGCTAATAGCAAGAAACAATCTTTCAAGAATAATTGGTACATCATGCTCAGCTTCACATTCTAAAATAAGAAAATCTATAGTAAAAATAAATTTATCCACCCTTACCAATACATCTTCAATTTTACCTTTCAAATGAACGTAAGATCGGTCAACCAATTGCAACGTCACTATGGTAGGTCTCGCTTTCGCAATCCTAGCTTCCTAAAACTAGACATAGGCACTATATTTATACTTGCACCTAGATCACATAATGTTTTTTCTACATAATGATTTCCAATTGAACATGGGATAGTGAAACTCTCTAGGTCCTTCAACTTTGGAGGTATTTTATTAAAACACATTTAGTGAGAGCAACAGTTTCAATGTCTCTTAGTCTGTACTTCCTTGACAATATATTTTCATAAATTTTATGCAACTAGGCATTTGCTCCAAGACTTCGATTAGTGGTATATTAATATGGAGTTGCTTCGAAACCTCTACAAATTTTTTAAACTGGTCATCTTGTTTGCATTTATGGAATCGTTGTGGAAAAGGTAGAGGCAGTCATCCTTCAGGTTGCTAATATTGTTTTGTTGTGACATTTATTTCGACAGCCTGATTTGGTTCTGCCACAGCATTATCATTTTTAGGTGTTGTATGCTTTTTAGATAATCCTGGGATCTGTACTTGATTGTTACTTGCATTGTCCTCTTTTGTCATGACATCGTGAACAACATCACTCAACTGAGTTCTGCTTCTAAGGATGATTGCTTTGCAATGCTCCTTGCCTTGTGTTCTTGAATTCTCAGTATCACTCGGCGGTGCTCCTTGTGGCCTTGAATTTAGAGCATTCATAATTTTCCCCACTTGATTTTCAAGTGGTTAGAGAGATACAACCTAGCTTTTTTATTACAGCTTCATTCTTGGCCATACATTCCTTTAACAAGTCTTCAATAGAATTAGAAAATGATACCTGAACTTGTTGAGCATTTTGCCATGGCATAAGATGATTATAACCAGGCGGTGCATTATTGATATTCTATCTAATGACATTGTTAAAATTCCCTGCACCTTGATTGCCCCAACTGAAATTCGAATGCTACTTCCACCCTGAATTGTAGGTGTTGGAATATGGATTTCTATTTCGATTAGAATTACCCATGTAATATATTGACGCTAGGTTTGATAGGCATTTGTCAAACACATGAGTTTTCATGCAATAAACACATGACAAGTCTGTTGATTTCACCTCATGGACTACAATTGGATTTTTCATAATTTTAATCATATTAGCTAAAAAAGATTCTTGGGTTGTTAACGAAGTAATTGCATCAAGCTCAATAGAACCAACAACTCTCTTACCCATCCCAATTCTTGTGGTCGGATAATGATAATCATTGTTGGCAATCTTTTCCAAAATCTCATATGCTTCATTTTAAGTTTTGTCCAACAAAGTACCATTGGCAGATGCATCAACTACCATTCTTGTGTGCACATTCAACCCATTATAAAACATCTTCATTTGAGTCCAGTGTTAGAATTTATGCATCGAACATTTTCGATTTAAGTCCTTAAATTGTTCCCAAGCTTCATATAGTGTTTCATCCTCCAATTGTTGAAAAAATATAATATCATTTCTCAACTTAGCATTTATAATAGTCGGTTTATATCGTAGCAAGAATTTCTAGCAAAGATCATTCCATGATGCCACTGTTCCCGATGGAAAAGAATTTAGCCATGCTCTCATACGATCTCTTAAAAAATATGAGAATCGCTTAAGTCACAGAGCATTTTCAGGAACATCCTGATGATTGAATGAGTCACATACTTTTAGAAAGAGTCTTAAATGTAATCGTGGGTCTTCAGTGCGGAGTCCACTAAACTATCCTGCGGTTTGTAACATTACAGGTTTCAACTTGAATTGTTGAGCTTGTATGGTTGGTCTGACTATCCCTGGATTCAAATCATCCAACACTGGGGTGAAATGCTCTCTAATTGGCCTATCTCATTCATCCACCACACATCTAATGGGAGGATTTTCATTGCGATCAATTGAATTGCCATTAAGATCATTCCTATTTCCATCCATTTTTCTCAATTCTTTTCTACTCCACAAGGTTTTGTCAATCTCTGAATCAAAAAGGTATTTTGTGTTAGTAGGAATGCCTATTGCCATGCACCAATGGGAAACTTGTAAAAAGAGTAAATACACTAAGTTAAATAAAACTACTAAGTAAAATAACCAAACCAAATTTCGCCAAATTATCAATCCCTGGCAACAACGCCAAAAACTTGTCGCGTGAGAAATGGTATGTGAATTGTGCAAGTATACACGTTGGATAAAGTAATAAAGTGATGAGTGAGTATCGTTCCCACAAGGATTGGTTTGAGGCACAAAAATGATCAAGTTATTATAAACATGCGATTAATGTTATGGAAAAATCAATTAAAATATGCAGTTGCAATCAGTGGAGTAATGACGTAAGCAATACGTGGAATTAATGAATAATTGCAAATGCTATGGTAACAGTGAAAGTAGAAATATAATGGCAATAGCAATAGTGATTATCCAAATAGATTGTAAGTAAAGAAATAAACAACTAAATATGCTGTAAAAAAATTACTACGACAAAGCATAAGGATGGAGTGATGTTGATTTGGAAAGTTTGGGATTACCCAGAATCAAACCTTACTATCAATAATGCCTTGGCAAAATCATATCTACTTTACTGCACAGAAGAGTGCTAAAATAGCTTGCCTCTCGCAAGGACAAAACATCAAGCTACCTTGCCCATGTATATAGCTTTTTAGATATCTTGCATGGTTCCTTCTGTATGATACGAATTCTATGTCTAGAGTCGAAACCAAGTGTCAATCAAATACTTGCTCATTTCATTTAACTTTAATCCAACCAATCCAACCCTTTCGAAATTAGACTTATTTTTTAGCATGCGAACAACATTCTATGGTTAGAGATCTTTGCATTTTAATCAAGAACTAAGAACAATCAAATGAAACAATAAAGTGAATGAGATATATACATCATTCATAAAATAGTTAAGGGTTCATCAAAAGTAATCCCAACCCTATGTGATTTAGCTCATGGGTTGGGAATTAAAATTCCAAACCAAAATATTATCCAACATCGCGTCCAACTACTACAATTCAATCTTTTGAAGGAAATAAGAGAAGAACTTTAGGAGGCAACTTGTGTTTGCCCAGTCCAAACCTCAGTAGCAAAGCGTCCTTGTGGTGGCTAAGAAGGATTGCCCTCAACTTCCTATCCCTTGTACAGCCGAAACCTTATTCACGCCTAAGGAACTCTCTCACTTTTTATTCGCCCTTTGTGAGATGCCCTTCATCGGTTTTTATAGATAGATTAGGCTACAGTTGGCTAACAGCTTATGATCATATTCTCCTCTTTTAGGGGGGTTTATCTAGTACAAGTTTGAATTGAATTTGACTTGTTGCGCAAAAAATGTTGACTTGGTCTTCCCGATGCCACGGCATCCGTGCTGGCAAACTACCTACACTTTGCCTTGACACAACTTCACTCATTTATTTCCTCATTCCAAAACTTGTTCCTGCCACAACAACACAAAATATCCACCACAAGCGATTCAATGCACCCAATTCCTACATAATCCAAATTCTAGTGCAATATTAAAAATGCTAACTAAAATGTCATAACATGCAACAAAATGTACCTTAGTACACGCAACTTGCTAGGCCTAAAGACATGAAATATAACTCTTTTCAAGCGTTATCAGTTTTTGTGACATATTTCATATACATTGGGTTGAGATATTTTGTTGTTAACAGACGACTTTCGTGGAGTACCGACGGCTTATTAAGTTCACATGTATTCGTAGCTAGTGCACTACATTTGGAGTACTGGTGGGATTGGCGATTTTATAACATATTATATGTTATTGGCGATTGTATTGCACTATTTGATATTCAGTAGATTTTCTACATTATTGATTATTGTTGGTTTTACCACATCGAGCTATGTTAGCAATTGTTGGAGTTTGGCTGACGGGTTCTGGGGAACTCATGGTGTGTAGCGGATGGTATGGGTAGGATCTAACATGTGCATTTGTCATGATCATGTGCATTTAAGTTTTTATTGATAATGTTTGAATGTGCAATGGGTATCTTAATAAAATTGCTTGAATGAATGCTTAATGCATGTTTGTTTAGTCTCACACTGAACGTGTTAAGCTCACCCCATTACCCTAACTTCTCAGGTAATGAACGAACATAGGATTGGAATTGGCATGCGAACATACGACGGACTTTGAACTCAATTTCGTCTTATTATTTTTGCTTTAATTTTATATTTGGTTTATTTTCTCATTATTTTTATTTTTTTTTTTGGATTGTAAGTTATTTAAAATTATGGTTTGGGATTATTTGTCTTTTTGGGGATTACCATGCATGCATGACACTCATACTTGGTTTAGTTTTACGGACCTTGCATACTAAAATTCGACTATGCATGATACATGGCTAAGTTAATAATTTGACTAGTAATGATATTTTTTCACTGCTAAGAAGGTATTCAAAATGAGTTTTCTAAAGCAATGCTGACAATTAGGTTTTATAAAAATTCACCTAATATTTTAATTTGACTAAAGCATAGTTGGGCTAAGTAAAGGGATGTTTCCCAAAGTTAACAATAGAAACCACAATTTTTTAAAAGAGAGAAGTTGAAGGTTTTAAGTTGTCGTTAAAGTAGGTTCGACACTAAGGTGTCCATTGTGGCCTTCACGATTTGGTTGTAACGTCTAGGTAGAGTTTGGGATGTTACATTTAGTGGTATCACAGCCTAGGTTCAAAACCTCAGACTAAATTTTCAAACCTTTTCAAATTGGGTTTGCATGCATACAAGAAAAATGAGTATCTTTGAGAAAAACAAACCACAGAATTTTCAAAGTACTTTTTACAAGGAATGACGAAGTCCGAAGGTCTGATGCCAAGTCCATAGAATAGTAACAGAACTTTATTAAGAGTATAATGACTATTGCTTAAAACTTTAATGAAAGAATTATAAAATGTGAGTGTGTAAAAGACTAAACAAAGTACTAAAGGCTCTTACTTGAAAATTGTAGATTCATAAAACACAAAAATGAGCGCACGTGGAATGATAACTTGTTATTGGAGGGGTTGTAGGGGGCAACCTCTAAGGGCTCCGGTTGAGTTGGTTACATCATTAGGGCCGGAAGAGGATAATGAATAGAATGAGGTTAATAGTGAACCCACTATTGAGGGTGGGAATATGAAAAATGGGAATATTAATGATGACCATGTTGAAAATGATCCAATACCTCAAGCTTTATTGAGGGCTTTGAATAGGGTTGTAGGGGATCCAATAGGAGGAGTTAGTCATGGGACAATTTTTGAGAGTCTCCCTCCTAGTGGGGTAGAATTTTTTAGGGATATTTTTGGAACTACTTCTACAGTGGTTGAGTATTGGATGGAAACCACTTAATGAAATTTCGAGGATTTGGACTAAACTCCTAAGCAGAAGCTTAAGGGGGCCGTGTCATTTGTTAAGGGATGAGGCTTATCGATGGTGGCAATCAGTGATTAGAGGTACGCTCCTAGAGTGACTTAATTGGACTTATTTTTAAGATGCCTTTCAGAGTAAGTTTTTGGTCCCTTGTTATGTGGAGGCTCGTCATTTGGATTTTATTGAGCTTAAATAGGGAGACAAGACAGTTTTTAAGTATGAGGTGAAATTTATAAGGTTGATCCGCTATGTACCAAATATGGTGGTGTTTGAGCAGGAAAATAGTTTTCATTTTCAACAGCGTCTAGGGTATGACCTCAAGGTTCAAGTAGCTCCACACCAAAAGCATGTGTTTGAGGCTTTGGTAGATAAGACCAATATTATTGTGGAGATTAAGTACGTGGAGCATGAGAAGAAAGGGAAATAGAGAGATCAGCTCAAAAGAGAACCAGGCTCTACTGGCCCAAAACCGCGACCTGTTAAGCGGCCAGAGAGGCTAGAGCACTACAAAATAGGGAAGCAGTGGACCCTACAAAATGCGTTTGCCAGTATTGTCAAAGGTGTCATTTGGACGAGTGTTGGAGGAGGTTGGGTGCTTATTTGATATATAGTTCGATGGAGCATAAGATTAGGGATTGTCCTCGGCATCAAGACCAGGTCCAAGCTCCGATTCAAAATCAAGGCCCAGCTGGAGGTCAAAATCAAAAAGGTAATCAGGGTGCTCAGAGGGACCGTAATCATAGTCAAAATGGGAATGGTAATCAGGGTCAAAGAGCACCAGCTCAAGGTGTGAATCGAGCTAAGGCAAGACAACCTACCTTGGTTTATCTGGCTAGGTGCTGAGAGGATAGAGATGCGACTGACATCATAGCAGGTACTTTCACTATTTCATCGATAACCTATTTTTCCTTGATTGATATAGGATCTACCCCTTCGTATGTTGCCTATAATGTGGCTGTAAAATTAGGAATTCAGGTAAAGGATACTGAAAACATTGTAAATGTAGTTAGTCCCTTAGGATCTTCCACACTTGTGAGTAAATTTTATAAAGGATGTCCTTTAGAGGTTCAAGGAGAGGTATTGCTTATCGATTTGATGGAGCTTCCTTTCAATTAATTTTATTTGATTTTAGGGATGGACTGGTCGGTTGAGCATCAAGTTCGATTAGGTTGTGCATTAAAGAGGGTGACTTTGGTGACTAAGTCTGGAGAAGAAGTTATTATGGTAGGGGGAACGTCGAAATTGTCTGTCCAATGTATCTCTATTTTAGTAGTAGAAAAGATGGTGCGAAAAGGATAAGAAGTGTTTTTGGCTTATGTTCGAGATTCAAGTGTCGTTGCTCTTTTAGTTGAAAATATCCGTACAGTAAGGGAATTTCTCGATGTATTTCTCGAGGAATTTCCAGGGTTTCTTCCGAATAGGGAAGTAGAATTAGGAATTGAGTTACTGCCAGGAACGGCACCAATATCCATCGCTCCCTACCGCATGGCACTGAAAGAGCTTAAGGAGTTCAAGGTGCAGTACAAGAACTATTGGATAAGGGTTTTATTGGACCTAGTGTATTCCCATAGGGCGCACCGAGTTTATTTGTGAAAAAGAAAAATAGACCCTTACGATTGTGCATTGATTACCAGCAACTAAATAAATTAACTATCAAGAATAAGTACCCTTTACCAAGGATTGACGACCTATTCGATCAGTTTAGAGGTGCAATTGTCTTTTCCAACATTAACTTAAGATCTGGGTATTACTAACTCAAAGTGAAAGAATCTGATATCCCTAAAACTACTTTTAGGACTCGTTATGAACAATACAAGTCCTTTGTCGTGCCTTTTGGGTTGAGTAATGTGCCAGCAAATTTCATGAAACTTATGAATCGTTTCTTTTAGCCTTTCCCTGATCAGTTCGTCATGGTTTTCATTGATGACATCCTTGTATACTCTAAGAGAGAGACCGAGCATGATGAGCATTTGAAAGTGGTTTTATAAATACTTTGTGAAAAGCAAGTTTTTGCTAAACTCAATAAGTGTGAATTTTGGTTGAAGGAAGTGATGTTTTTGGGTGACGTGGTATCAACTGAGGGTATTCGTGTAGGTCCTAAAAAGGTTGAAGCTATCCTATATTGGAGGAAATCGAAGAATGTTTCGAAAATTTAGAGATTTTTAGGTCTTGTTAGGTATTATTGAAGGTTTGCTAAGGGATTCTCCTTTATAGCAGCCCTATTGACTAAGTTGTTAAAGAAGAATGCTCCTTTTAAGTAGGGAGACGAACAGCAGGCCAGTTTTAAAAAGTTGAAATCTGTGTTGACAAAAGCTCCCATTTTAATTCAACTAGAATATGGTATGAAATATGTTGTGTATAACAATCTTCGCATGTTAGACTTTGTTGCATCTTGATGCAGGATGGTAAAGTTGTAGTGTATGCTTTAAGACAGCTTAAGCCGCATGAAGGTAATTACCCCACCCATGATTTGGAGTTGGCAGTTATTGTGGTTGCTCTCAAAATTTAGAGACACTACCTATATGGTGAGAAGTGTATTATTTACATCGATCACAAGAGTCTCAAATATCCTCTCACCTAGAAGGAGCTTAATTTGAGGCAACGAAGATGGACTGAGTTGTTAAAGGACTATGACTATATGATCGAGTATCAACTTGGGAAGGCCAATGTTTTGGCTGATGCCTTAAGTAGAAAGGAAATGTTTGACTTGAAGTGTATGTTTGCTTGCTTGAGTCTCATTGATGATGGTGGTATTTTGGCAGAATTGCAAGTAAACCCTGCTTAGGTTTCCTACAACATATCAGTTTTATAATAGTTTTGTTTTATTCCAAATTAGTCCTTTTATGTTATAAACTATAATTTTTTTCTCTGTTTATCTTGGATTCGATTTCGATCCAATCGTTTAATTAAATAGTTTTTTTATTTCTTTTCAATTTTCAATTTTCAATTACAATTGGGATTGTCATCGCGACTGTCAAAGGAAATATGGCTTTCGCGCTCAAGTAAATATTGAAACGGATACATTCTCATATTCTTTTTTCTATTTAATTTTTTGCTATGTACGTTGAATATGAAATTAGGGATAAGTGCATTTAGATTTATAAGTAGCTAATTTCCCAAAGGAGATTAACGATTCGATGTGGAAATAATTAACTGAGGAATTAGGGCTTGAGTTTGAGTTAGTTGGCTTAAATTATGTGTGATTAAACCCTAGGATTAACAACCATAGGAAATAATTTAGGATAAACGAGATCAAAAGGTAAGTTTACTGAGTAAATCATAATTTATCACAGTTACGAAAGTAAGGTCGAAAGGTAAGCATATACTCGTTGATTAGTTAATTAGTTAGACCAAAAGGTAATAACTGGTTAATTAATAGCTAACTTGACAAAACCCCAGTTTTGAAGTTAAGTAGGAACACTGAAGTGTGTTAATTTGCTGCTTAGTTAATTAGATTTCTTTAATTTTAGTTAATTTATGTTATTTTGTTTAATTAATTTTTATTTGGTTTTTTTTAGTATAATATTATGTTATTACTATTTAGCCATGTTAGTGCAGAGAATTAATTTTTGTTTAATTCAACCTCCCTAGGGTATGATCCTCGGAATACTTCCTGGAGTATTTTGTTGTAACACTTTACTCTATTACAATGACCCATATACTTGCAGATACCACTACTTTATTATTTATCTTTTTGTTGCAATATTTCCAATCCAGACGTTCACATGTTTGAAAATAGTCAGCAACCCTAGTTAAATATACTAGGGTTTGTCGCCCCCCTTTATTACATAAGGACATTTGGGCCTCTTCCATATCAGGTTTAACTACAAGTACTTCTCAGGTTTTAAACCCAATAATTTATAATTTGATCCAACCCAATATTTTTTTATTTTCCAAAATAAACTTCAATATTAAATAATTTTCTCCTCCCAATTGTGATGATTTTACCCCTGATAAAATTTTTGAGAAAATATATTAATATTTCACCATTCAACTTGTTCACCATGACTATGTGGTCTATTTTTATTTTCGGGCTTTAAAATAGCTCAAAAATATAAACTCAATCTTCCGATCATTTTTGAGAAATCCATGTTCATTTCTAAAAGATTTCATTTCTCATTTTCATTTCCATTTCCATTTCCATTTTGAGAAAACCACATTCATTTCCAAATGATTTCATTTTCTCCATTTTCATTTTGGAAAAAAACAAGAATCATTTCCTGAATATTCTCCATTTCTATTCATTATGATTCAACACGCAATTCATTTTTTACTTCAACGAACTAACGAAGAGACCGATTGGACATATGCAATTGAGGCTTAAATGATTTATAATTAAGTTCCAAATTTTCACCTATTAATTATAAACTCATTTAGTCATGAATTCATTCCACTATAGTATCGTGACTGAGCTCTCCCTAACTACATACAATTATGGAAGCAACTCGATTAGTGCTCGTCCAATTACCTTGTCATAAGTGTGTTACCCTCATAAGATATCCTTAATCTCTATGGGATAATACTTTTTTCTCCCAATATGATTCTATTTATCTCATGGTAACCACTACATCTTCCTTCATGAAAAGCCAATCACTATCAAATACTGATCAAGTCATCCATCAGAAAGACAAATGACCCGTGGCTATGTTTTACATTTCATCAACCATTTAATGTCAATAAGAGGATATCATTTACTCATATCTCAGGCTATGAATTCCACTGTTGTTCTTTATCTATTCAAACTTAGGTTTTTTCTTGCATCAAAGTGTAGGAGTCATGCATACATAGTCTGTCATCCACTCAGGATTTAGGTATGACACACTATGAATGTCACAAGTGAATAAATCCATAAATGGATTCAGGATCTATTCTTCTTGGTCTTGTACAATGTACTATCAGTCTAGTAGTCACATTTATGTTTCTATCTTTTGGGAGTCATCCGCTCCGATGTCCAAGACAAACCATCCCCACAATTGGACTTGATAGATGTCATATTAGTCTTTCAATTGGTTTATTCATTTTTTTACTAGAATAAGGACATGTTTAGGTTTGTCTACTAATCTAAGTTGTCTTTCTATATTATAATCCAACCACTTAATATTGCTTACTATTAGTTAAACAATAGATAACCAGTGAGCAACATTTGCTTCCATTTTGCTTTGCATTCAAAAATCATGTGAGAAAAATATACAAAGTATTAATTTAATTCATGAATTTATGAACCAATATGTTCGATAAATTAAAAGTATACTTAGACGAAAATACTACACTTAGGGCACCAGATCCAACAACCAGTGTCACAACACCTTTACTAATGATACATGTTTGTTTCTTACTTCTCTAATTTCCTGAGTCAAAATATTAACTAGTTCTTAATCGTATGTCAGATCAAGTTGTAACTCGATTTCATTGGAAGATAACACATGTGAAGGGTTAGAACAATAACAAAGTAATATTGATATGTGACTCCTTTCATTTTCTGAAGAAAAAGCAAGTTTGTAAGATACTCAACTAATCCTTTGAAGAATCTCATAAGGCCCTATAAATCTCAAACTGATTTTTCCTTTTTTGTCGAAACGTAGAAATTTCTTTCAGTGTGAAACTTTCAAAAACATTTTATCGTTGATCTGAAACTCAATATCTTTTCTTTAAAATCAATATAGGATTTCTAACAATCTGAGGCAACTTTCAAACATTCATGTATAACTCTGACTCTTTCTTTTGTCTCTCATATCATATCAGCCATTGTCAATTTTCTTTCTCTCAACTCTGACCAATACAATGTGGTTTTGCATTTACATTTGTATAAAGCCTCGCACAGTGCGATTTTGATACTCAATTGATAACTTCTATTATAGTCAAACCCAGCTAACGGTAGAAATTTCTCCTAGCTGCTTTCAAATTCAATAATACAACATTATAACATCTTCAAGAATCTATATCACCCATTCTAATTGTCCGTCAGTCTGAGGATGAACATTTTACTGAAGTTCAATTTTGTACCTAGGGCTTCATGCGACTTACCTCGAAATCTATAAGTAAATCTTGCATCTCGATTAGAAATATTAAACAATGGTAAATCATACAGTCTAACAATCTTAGAGACATACAGTTCAGTCAACTTCTCAAGCGAGTAATCTATCCTGACGATAATAAAGTATTTGGACTTCATCAATCTGTCAACTATTACCTAGATTGCAAATTTTATTTTCAGTGTTAACGGTAACTTCGATACAAATTCCATAGTAACATGCTCCCATTTCCATTCCAGAATCTTCATAGGTAGTAACAAATTTGACGGAACTAAACATTTTGCCATAAACTCTTAAATTTCTCAATTCATCCATGGCCATCAATATAACTGTTTAAAGTCTAAATTTCTTAGCATACACAAATGTTTTTGAAAGCACAGATTCCCCTTATTATCAACACTAAACTCTAAAGTCTGATCATTTTCAGTAAGTTTTCGTTTAATTAGCAATTATGAATCATCTTTCTACAACTCCTAAATTCTTTGCAGAAATACTTGTTTAGTTCTCAACTTGGGTAAAATAGAACTATCACATTCTAGAGTCAGGTGAGTGTTCATAACATTTAGAGCAAAACAGAGATTTTTGACTTAGTAAGTCAGTTTCCACATTAAATTTACCCGTATGATATTCAATAATCAAATTATAATCTTTCAACAACTCTAATCATCTTCGCTATTTCAATTCAACTCTTTCTGTGTCAATAGGTTCTTCAGACTTTTGTGATAAGTGAAAATGTGACACTATCTCGTATATATAATGTCACCAGATCTTTAGAGCAAACACTATAGCAGCTAATTCTAGATCATACATAGTATAATTCTTCTTATGTGGCTTAATTTGCCAAAAAGCATAGGTTATTACTTTTCCTTCTTGCATTAGTACACAACCCAATTCGTTAAGAGACGCATCACTGTAAACAACGAATTCCTTCTGGATTCAAGCAGAGTCTATACTAGAGCTTCTATTAACATAGCTTTCAATTGTTTGAAACTCTGTTGCCATTTATCTGACCAAACAAAGCTAACATTTTTCTATAACAATTTTGTCAATGACAGAGCTATCATCAAGAAGCCTGTAACAAATCATCTGTAACATCCAGAAAGTCATAGAAAACTACGTACTTTGTCATATTTTTCAGAGATTTTTAGTTCACATTTGTCAAAGTTTTGTTTAGATCAATATGGATACTTTCAATTGATATTACGTGTCCCAAAATCCTACTTCTTGAAACCAGAATTGACATTTATTGAACTTTGCATACCACTATTTCTCTCATGATGACTGTAACACTATTCTTAAATGTTGGTCATGTTCAATTTCATTCCTTGAGTAAATTAAAATATTATCGATAAACATAACAACAAATTTGTCCTGATATAACTGGAAAATTCTATTCATCGGTATAAAAGTAGTTAGGCGTTTGTTAATCCAAACGGTATTACCAAAAACTCATATGGTTCATATCAAGTCTAAAAAGAAATCTTCGGTACATCAAACTCATAACTTTGAGCTGAAAACAACCTGATCAATAGTCAATCATCAAAATTAGGGTAGCTCCTTTTAATTAATCAAACAAGTCGTCTCTTCAGAGTAACAGATACTTAATCTTTATGGTGACTCTATTCAACTATCTGTAATCAATACACAATCCCATAGTTTCGTCTTTCTTTTTTTCACAATAACATTGACACACTCCAAGATGATATGCTCAGTTGAATAAATATCTGTCTAATAATTCTTGCAACTATACTTTCAATTTTTTTGTACAATTTCATACGATGCAATCGAAATTAGAGTAGTTCTGGGTGTCACTTAAATAACAAAATAAACTTCTCTCTCAAGCAGTAAACCTAACAATTCTCCAAGGAAACATATCAATGAATTTGTTAACTATTAGAACCTGTTTTTTATTTGATCCCGGTACTTCAGTATCTAAAATGTATACTAGATATGGTTCACAACCTTTTCTAATCAGTTTTTGGGCAAATATCGCTAAAATAATACTAGTAGTAGAATCAAACCGGTCAGCCTCAACATTAATTAATTCATCATTCAGACATCTCAGCGGTATTCTTTTGTCTACATTTGACTAAAACATCATGCAATATAATCAATCAATACCCTGAACAAATATCAAATTTATCAAACAGTAATAACATTAGGTTGGCAAGATACTCACGACCTCAAATTTGTAGTGGACAGTCTCTACATATTTTATTACCAACAACACACTAACCTAACGGGTTTATTACTCTAAAATCAAATTCATTCAACTCTACTGGCATATTTCTTTCAGCTACTAATATAGTGTAAATGTATGAATGCATTAACCCAAAGTCAATCAATGTATGTTCAGAAATATCAAATAAAGAAAATGTACCGATAATAACATCACGAGTAGTGCTCTCTTCTCTGATCCAGTTAGCATAAGCTCTGGAAGATGCATAAGCTTCAGATCTCATCGATGTAGCTCTGGATTTACCTCATTTGACACTAGCAGTACCACTAATTTCAGGTCTCGTGCCCTTCTGTAAAGTCGACATCTATTTTATATTCTAATCACTAATAAAATTTAATTTCCTTAGGAAATTTCTCATAAAGTGCTCAGTAGAATTGCATCTGAAACAAGCTCTTATTCAAAACGAATACACATCCCGACCTCAGTAAATACAAGTTCTCGGGTATACTTGTTGAATTGAAAAAATTTACACTCGTGTTCCACCACTATTATATTCCCCTATCTTAATTCCATAAACTCTCATTTCTTATTTTTAAGATATAATCGACTAATATATTTCTTTTTAAATTCAATCTGAAAGAAGTCCAAACTCAGTCGGCCTTTTGGTGTCATTGAAGTCAGGGTTATCCACCACTAATATGCTTTTTCTTTCAGTAGAAATACTACACATTTCGAACAATCTTCCAAACAACACATTAATTCCACCTAAAACCGTCAGAATGATTTCTAGTCAATACTCTTGTTGGATCATCATCTTTCTTGCCTCAAAATTCTTCTATCCCACATTTATGATTTTTTTCAATCGGGGTCAGTTAACATTCACAGGATTTGGGTTTTGAGGACAATATATTGCCATAGGAGTCATACTCAGGGTAGAGGTTGGATTTGGGATTGTAGAGCTGAAGGGTAGCTCCCATAACTATATGAACCATTGGTTCATCAATTGGAAGAAGGCATCTCTTGCCTCATTCCCTAAACCTTGAAGAATGGGCACACTATAAACAACTCCCTACTCAAAAGTAGAAACATTACTTTCTACTTTTTTAGATACATCACGATTTGATTCGGTCGATATAATTTATCTATATGAAAAACAGAGTCAATTTGGATCGAAAGGTTGATCACCTATAAAAGTGTTACCATTTATAGTAAAAATAGCACACCAAAAATATATATAATTAGAATGGTGGTGTTCGCAAGTATACGGGTCAAATTGTAATATAGTATGTAACGTCTGAAAAGTCAATCGTGTCAGAAAGTGTATTTTCGAGGCTCCGTTTCTGTAAATCAAACTTGTAAATATTTTTATTTAATATTTATGGAACTATGTTGGAAGTGAATTGAATTTTGGATACGTAATTTCGATGAAATAGTGTTTAATTAAAGTACATGACTAAATCGAAAAAGGTTAAAAGTCTAATTATTAAGGAAATATAATTAGAATTGAATTTATAGGAGTTATTAAATAAATAAACCATTATGTATAGTCATAATGGTGCCCGTCTAAGATTTATAATACATGTTATATATATGTTAAAACTTAAGTTAAAATTTAAGTTATTATTAAAATAAAATAAAAACAAAAAGGTTAATGGATTGAAAGAGAATGTGACTATTCTATTTTCAATTTTTTTTTCTTCTTTTGAAAAAAGAAAGAACAGGGAGAAGAAGAAACACACAGCTAATGTTGTTAGATTTCAAGCTCAAATTGGCTAGTTCAATTTAGTCATTTTCTTGTAATTTTTTATGTTTTTGGAATCCCGGTACCTAGAACTAACTGACCCATGTTATAATTTTTAGTATTGTTAAAGATTGTGAGTTTTATCATTAGTGAATAATTAATGTTTGAGGTATTATTCTGGTAGAGTTTAAGCTTGGAAGGTTAAATGTGAAAATTTTGTTATTCTCCGTTTGAATGACTAAAGTAAAAAAAAAAAAAGATAGATATGCAAAATTTGTATAATTTAACAATTAAATACGAATTGAGTTGTGTATTAGTAATTTATTTTATTTTTATTAATCAGTATCTAATGTCGACTCAGAATCTGCGAGAAAGAAAGGGAAAGAAAAGATTGTCGACGAGTAGCTCGGAGAATACAGTTTGTGTTTCTATAATTTGAACTATTTCAATTGTTGTATTTTTACATTGCATTGCATGGTAAGTTATAAGGTAAGCTACAAGTTGATTCAGTGTGATATATTGAAGTGGTTGAATCAGATATTTGTGCTAGGTATTGAATTGAATATTATTTGAAATGTGAAATTATTTATGATATGGAAATAAAATATGTTGCTATGTGCATATATATATATATATATATATATATATATATATATATGTGTGTGATTGAATTATTGGATTGATGAAATTGTGTGATGGAATTGAGGAATTGGTTTCTGAATTGAACCGAGAAATATGTTACTGTAATATCCCGAAAATTACTACTGTAATACCCCGAAAATTACTACAGTAAGAAAGCAGGTATCATTGATAGTAAAATAAGGAAATAAAGTGACAAAAAGGGAAATTTTGAGTTATGGCAACATTGGGAATTATATTATGATATATTAATTCAAGAAAGGATTAAATCGCAAAAGTGAGAAAAGTTTTGTTGCCCAAGAGTAAATACTCAAAATTTGAGGTATTAAAGTGTAAATATAAAAAAGTTGAAGGACCAGTAGTGTAAATATTTTAAGAGTGGAATAATCTAGAAACTAAAGAAAATGGATGAATTAGGACCAAATTGAAAAGGTGAAGAATTTTGAGGGACTAAATTGCAATCTTACCAAATTGAGTGATGACTTAAGGATGGAATTTCAAAAGATTATAAAGGGAAAAATGGTCAAATAGAGAGAGAGAGAGAGAGAATTCTAGAAGGTAATGATGATGTTTGTGATATTTTTAATTAATTAATTAGATAAATGTTATTTAATTAATATTTTATTAAGATTTTAGTATTATTTTATTATTAAATGATTAATATAAAAGGGAGGAAAGATGATGAAAAAAATTATGATCTTTCCATGCACCTAACGTTAGAAGAGAAGAGAAGAAAGAAAGTTTTGCTTTCTTTACAATTTGGTCCTTTCACCAAAAATTCACTATTTTCACCTAGAAATCAAAAGAATTCCCATAGCTTCCAAGAGAGAAAAATAATAATGAGACAATGGGGAGCTAGAATGTCAAGTTAGATTCAAGAAATAGAAACTGGAGGAGAGATAAAATCAAGTTAAAGATTGAAATCCATAGCACAAGGTAAGAACATCAAGATTTCAATATATTTTTAAGTTTGTTATTGTTGAAAAAGCATGGAAATGATATTATAGTAGAGTTTTCTTAAATAAAGTCTTATGTTATTGATATATTAGTGAAGGGAAATAAGTGAAGATGATGGGAAATATTATAGAGAAAGGGAATTAAGGAGTTATAAACTTAGTAATCAACATCTTGCACCAAAACAGTTTCGGACAGCAGCAGTAGGTTAATTTTGAAAAATCACCATAAATTGTGGAAATATAATTAGAGAATGAAAAAAATATGTAATTAAATCTTATTAAGTATAGTTTCTCATACAAGAAACGGTGTAAGTAATGGAATTGTAAATCATGAGATATAATAAATTTTGTGAGACAAGATCAGAATGAATTTGGGTTCCCCTGTTTTGACTTTTTAAAATCATCAAAAATTGAATAAAAATAATTAGAGGTTTAAATTTATATGTTTAAAATCCTAAATGAGTCTATTTTTAATAGAAACAAACAGTAACATCATTTGAATCCTGTACGAGGAGATAATTAATTTTCAGTGAAGAAGGGTTGGAACTATCAGATAGCAGAACAGGGATTACTTTAAAGAACAAAAGGTACTTATTGGCTAAACACAAAATTCTAAAAAACTTATGCTAAAACGATATGTGAGTCTAGGTTCATATGAAATTATCGGATCTTAATTTGGAGTTCCGTAGCTCAAGATATAAATAATTTAGTGACTATGACTCAAGTGGACAGACTTTGAATGAACAAATAAATAAATAGTGAAATTATAGATAATGTTACATATAAGCATGGTATATACATTAAGGATGTGGAATGGAGAGGAGGAAAATAAATGATTATTCAACTAGAATGAGTTCTCATTAAAATGGTCAATTTGCATGTTTTAGGTTCAAGGACTAAATTGAATAAAAGTAATATTTTAAGGGTAAATTGGTAAAGATGTCAAAAAGTGACCAAATTGCATGAAATGAATTTTTTATTATTTAAATTAATAAATTGAATGAAATATTAATTTATATCAAGATTGGGTGGAAATTGAGGAAAATAGAAAATTATCAAAATGTCCCGAATTTTGGTATTTTTGCAATTTAGCTGGTAAGTTCGTGTACATTGAATTATATTCTTAGATGATTGAAATATATATATTGGATTGAGAAATTTATTTGAATTGTGAACATGAGAAATTGTGAATTGAATGAAATGGAAATGAAGCTTTGAATTACATGAGTAAATATTGGGTCTCGTAAGCCCTATTTGTTATGAATATAATATTTCGAGGATATGTTGTAAAAAATTATAAAAGCACATTAGTAATTTGAAATTTTTAATTCGGATGAAATTTCGTAACTCAGTTTAATAAGTATGCAAATGTATGTCTTCTAGTAATGCCTCGTACCCTATTCTGGCGTCGAATACGGGTAAAGGGTGTTACAATGTGACATCGCCAGATTCTGTCATAACGTTTAGACTGGGTTTGGGGTGTTACAGTTACCCAATTAATTGTTCGGGTAGGATAGGGTACAATTGGCATGCCATATGATAGAAAGAGTTCAGGGCTTTACTACTATGTGTCGGGGACTGTTAGGCAACCTATTTGATAGTTATACCGACCAGTGCTAGGCACATCTATTTTTCAGTTTTACCGACCAGTGTAGGGCGCAATTCTTTTCTAAGGATTTATCCGTCAGGCACTAGGTGTCAAACATTGGTGTGTTGGTTGGATCCGCATATCTAAGTCCGAGTCATTTTAATAGGGGAAAATAAAAAGGAAAGGTGGAATTGAAATTAAAAATAGAAATCAGAATTTTGGCATGTGAAATGATGGAAATAGAAATGGTTGTGAACTTGGGATTTTTATATAATGAATGTATGAAATGAATGTGTGATGGTTTATGAAATACTCATGTTTGAATGGATTAATGAAGTTATAAAAGGAGAATGAAAACCTATATGTTTCTTTGCATTTCTCTTATTGCATTTTAATATTGAAAATGAATGTTCTGAATTATGTTAGTTATTCGGATAATAGAAACACCCTTAAGTTATACTCAGCATACTATTTATTTTTCTCATGCGTAGCTCAGGTACTTATCGATACGATAGCCAATTCAACGTCCAGCGACAATCGCGAACTCAATTGTGGTGAATGCTTCTTTTTTTTCTTGGCATGTACCTAAGATGTTTAAGGTTTAAAATGGTCATTTTTTATTTACTTAGGCTTTTGAGATTTGTGTAAATATGTATAATTGTGATAACAATGGTTCTGTGGTTGATAATTTGATGAGTTGCTTTGGTTATGTCTTTAATGTTTCCTTGGTTAAGAAAATAGCATGTTAGGCGTTGTGTTTTGGTTAATGCTTGGTTTTGGTTGGTGAAGGATATGCTTAGATTATATTAGAAAATGTTGGGTAAGTTGGTATTATATATGTTGTGTTGAAGGATTGGATATGTGCATGTATGGTGTGAACATTTGAGGTAAAAATGAAGGCATATTGGCATGAATGAATTTGGTAAATTGGCTAGTCTTGAATTATTGATTGAGGAGCCCATTTGTGGCATAAAAGTTAGACACTTAGGATGATGGTTTTAATTGATGTTTTGGAGTTGATTTGAGTGTTTTTTGAACAGGTTAAAATTTGGTTCAATGGTAGCTTGTGGAGTATGTCTTTTTATATAGTTTGCATGCTTTGAAAGAGCTATTTATAGGTACACACAGCTTGAGGTATGGCCTGGCACATGATCGTATGTCACAGACGGGCTAGTGGCACAATCGTGTGGTTTGAAAAATTTTATTGAATTTTGTGCACACGGGCACAATGAGTTACACGATCTACTCACATGGTCGTATGACCCCTGTTTTCATTTTTTCATATTTTTATATTTTATTTGAGATTAGTCCTTGTTTGTTTCTAACAAATTTTTAAGGTCCTGTAAGCTTAATTTAAGGCTCGTTTTATACTATTGATACAACTAATGATTGAATATTGATTTATGATATTTAAAATTAAATTTTTAATTGTTTTTAGTTGCTATCGGATTTGTAAATAATCGTAATATCTCGTGGCCCTATTTTGGCAATTGAGACTGGTTAGGGGTGTTACATAATATGTGTGTACGACGGAACATCAACGGAACATAGGAAGTATTCTGAGGATTGTACCCAATGATGGAATAAATCTAATGAAAGTCTATTTACAATAATAAGTTTAAATAGCAATAATTAAATATTATATTATGACAAATCATAAAAGGAATTAATAAGAGAAATTAAAAAATTAAAATAAATAAATAATAAAATAAACAAACAACTAAATCTATAAAACGAATTAGAAAGATTAACTCATTTTAGGGTTTGTAATTAACTTCAAATTTAGGGTTTGATGGTGATCAGTTATCAATTAACCAATTATTACCTACTGACCTTAAACTAATTAATCGATTGGTTGATACTCGTTTATCTTCCAAACTCACTTTCTCAACCAGGATAAACTACGATTTACTCGATTAAACTTATCTCTCAGTCTCGTTCAACCTATGATTACTTCCTAGGTCAAGCATGTTTTGCCACTCGTCTACAACTCTAGTCTTCTCATTCTCTCGCGATGACCCGGTGTCATCTTTAGCTATATTTGATAATTCAATTATAACAACAATGTTTAGTTTGTCCAATTTACATTCAAACACATAATCAAGCATATTTTGTATTTTATTCAATTTAGTCCCTATATCCAAGATACTTATATTCTTCCAAATCTAATATCAAATTAAAATTCAATTTCACATTATTTCATTAGAAACCTTATACTTTCTACATGTAGTGTAAGACCCTTAACCCGTATATGTCGCTTGAATAGGGTTGTGGTGCATTATCGTAAAACCATAACATAAAAACATACATTTCCAATCATTTCATTAAACATAGCAAAGTCCATTCGTACATATGCATATTGTCCCTTAATCGAGCCTTTGAGGCCCTAGAAACACTTTAGAAACAATCCGGGGCCAAAAAGAAAACATTTGGAACATTTAAGAAAAAGTTGGAAAATTTGAACTGCAGGGGTCACACGGCCATATGGGTAGGCTATGTGACTCACATGGCTTAGACACACACCTGTGTCTCAAGCCATGTAACAATCAAAATAGGGACACACGGTCGTGTCTCAGGCCGTGTCCGTGCCCGTGTAACTATCTGAGTTGGGTCACACGGCCAAGCCACACGCCCGTGTGCCAGGCCGTGTAACACTCGAAATGGCCTCTCACGCTCGTGTGCCAGGTCATTTTCTAGTCCGTGTAACTGTCTGACTTGCAACCTTTAAAAACTAGAGGGGACACACGGCCGTGTCTCACACATGCCCGTGTCTTAGGCCGTGTGGGCATGAAATTGGCTAAAATCAATCCATTTCCGTCACCTCTTTCAAGCTTGTACCTAAACACATTTTGCACATATGACCAAGGCATCATAAACATACCAAAACATACATAATATGACCAATTCAAGTGACCAAATTTCATTCAACCAATACGTCATATAAGGCACCTCAAAAGAAAGCATTCAACTTGACTACACATATGCATAATTGGTCACCTTGCTACCATTTCAAAACATACCATACTTCACTTATACCATGTCAATATAACTTACCATTTGAACCATTGCTCTCATGCATCTCAAACACATATACCTAAATATACATATTTGACCATAACTCATCCATAACTCATCCATATATATCTAACTTAATTCTATACCAAATTATACCATAATTGACCACATTGAAACTACACCATCAGATACCCAATTGGTCATTCAAAACATACATCAACTTAGCCATAATAACACTAACCATCAAGGCATCCAAGTACCATAAGTACATCAACCATAATAACATATACATGCTAAACATAATAACTAGATCATTAAACACAAGTCCACCTATATATGTCATTACAACCTTGACCAAAACATCAAAATCTACCGATACAATCGCTGAATAGTGTGATAAATCTCTGACAAGCTTCCAAACTGATCGAGCTTCCGATAATCTGTAAAGTAAAGGAAAACAACTACGTAAGCAATGATTGCTTAGTAAGCTCGTATAAACTTTAAACATAACACTTCATTTCAACAATGAACTTTATAGATTAAATATAAACCTATACCAATGCCTTAAGATTTATCAACTACATAACCATCATTAACCTTTTCATAAAACTATGAACTACTTCTTTTACTTACTTTCCATTCCATTTACTTAGCATAAACTTAAATAACAACATCAATTCACTAATTAGTATATTTGTTCATGAACTAGGTAAATTCATCCATATCATACGTAAATTTCTCACATATAAGTACATTATTCAACTCATCAATCCCTTTTTCATCATATTACATCTCAATTTCTAAACTTACATTTTCATATCCCTTTCTTACTTGTTTCATTTGCATAATGCAATACATAAGCTTAAACACCAGCCACATGATAAACCATTTCATTAGAAAATGCATACCTTGATTCTTACCACTCTTTCATGAACATAAGCATATTTCCATTTGGACACTTACCATTTTAGTGCATAACTTTTAACATTAAACATAATACAATCCAACCAATAGCTTGGCACAAGCCTAAGCATCAGCAACAACACATGTTAACATATTCAAACATAATCCACATGAATATAATTCATTTGAACTCATCATTTTCCTTAACATATCATACTTTCAATGAAACTTACCATTTCAACCTTTTCATAAATACATGACATAGTTTCTTTTGAACACTTACCATTCCTTTCCTTTTCATCCCCGTTGAACCGTTTAGAATACCATCGGATACGAGGGACAGCTCATACGAAGTGTGCTAAACATATAATTGTAACATTTCCTTTCCTTTACATCATTGCTCACACGAGCTGTGAAATGGGCCTACTCACACGAGCTGTGGGTCAGAATGTAAGCTACACGATACTGCTCACACGAGCTGTGGAGTATCCGCAACTAATGTAGGACCTCAACCACCAATAGGACATTCAAGACTAACACCTGAAACATGAAAACCCTAATGACATGTTATTTGTATCCTATGAATTCCAAGGTTCAAACGGGCCTCGATGATCGTCGTGACATTGTTGGATTTACATTGTTTCATGACATGATAAATTGCATAATAACATATATATATATATATTGATTCATTTACATTAGAACAACACATTAAACATTCAATTTAATCAACATTTAAGTGATTATAGTTCATACGAACCTACCTGGCTAAATTGCAGAAATGTCAAAGTACAGGGGCTTTTTGGTAATTTTCATTTCTTCTCGATTTTTTATTCGTTCTTGATCTAAATTAATAATTTAAATAAATTTACTAACTTAGATATTAAAACTAATTCATTTTATGAAATTTATTCATTTTAATATTTTTACACAATTGCACCTAATATTTTACTTTTATTCAATTTAGTCCCTAAACCTAAAACATGAAAATTAGCCATTTTATTGCAAACTCATGCCAATATAATGTTTATAACTTCCAATACATCCCATATTTATAAAAATTTCACATCAACTTCTTGCATTTTACTATTTCAACAATTTAATCCCTAATCGTTAAATTCATCAAAAATCACTTAATGAATACTTATAAATAACAACTAATACTTCAAATTCACCATTTAACATATGAAATCACAAATATTCATCAATGGAAACATTCAAAATCTTTAACAGTTTCAAAAATGAAGGTACGGGCTGGCTAGACCTAATTGTAACGATCTCAAAAACATAAAAATTAAAAGAAACAAATGAAAAATGGCTTACCATGCATAAATTGAAGCATGGTTGAACCTTGGTTCTTCTTTCCATGGTGTTTCGGTGAAGAACAAAACAATTTGAAGAAGAAAGCTTTATATTTTCTTATATTTTTACCTTTATTCTTTATTTTAATAATAAAATAACTTATAAAACTTATAAAATTAAAGAAATTAAAGCATTCAACCGTCCCACTATCTTAAGGATGGTTAATTTACCCATTAAGCCATCCAATTATAATTCTTTAATCAATTAACACCTTTAAACTAATAGCGATTAACTTTTTCAATTATTATGATTTAGTCCTTTTGTTTAATTAACCAACTAAACATTAAAATTTCTTAACGAAACTTTAATATAACTCTAATTACACTCCATAAATATTTAAAAAATATTTACGGCTCGGATTATAAAAATGAGGTCCCGATACCTCATTTTTTAAAACCACTTGACTTTAGGGTCTTACCACTTGAACTTAATTAATCATTTATATAATATAAATTATCATAACAAAAACCTTTTTAAAACTTTATTTGACTCGTAAATATTAAGTAATAATATTCACGAACTTACTCGTCGGATTTGTGGTCCCGAAACCACTATTTCTGACACCATTGAAAAACGGGTTGTTATATGTAGCATAATTTTATGAAAGTTTTTAATTTATTCAATTTAGTCCCTAATGTCACAAAGTTATCTAACAAGTTTAACTTACTTTCTAATTTAGTCATTATCGTAATCTAAGCTTACTAACGGTCAATTTCTTCAAATCAATTTTAAAATCATCAATTTCATTTTAATGACAACTTACTAAATATTTAGCAATTGAAGAAATTGATACATGGGTTAATTAAATCAAACTCTCCTTGATTACAAGAAAATTCAAGAATTAGCATTGTTTACCTCAGTAAATTGAATGGTCGAAATGATTCTTTTTCTTTTGGCATGAACGGTTTGGTGAAGATGATGACAACATCTTTCCATCCACTAATATATATAGTTTAATTAAGCTTTAGTTAATCATGTTTAATTAGTCTAATTAATGCATTAATATACTAATTTATTTATAAATTAAACTAAGTGGAAAGCACCATCATTTTCCACTAACTTATATTTAAAATTGGTTAAATAACCATTTTGATCCTTTGAATAATCGTTAACTAGGTCCTCAGACAGTTTTTAAATTAAAACTTGATAACAATTAGATTTTTACAATTTAGTCTTTGGGCTTTAATTAACAATTTTTTCGATTAAATTACTTAACTGATCTTCAACATATTTTCATATTAACTCTGCACATTTTCCTATTTTGTCTTTACGGACTCGATTTATGGAAATTGGATTCTGAAACTGCATTTTTCGACACCAGTAAAAGTCGGGTCGTTACAGGACACCAACTCAATTAGAGAAATTATGGAAATGTCTTTCCGTAATTAAAATAAGATATATTATTCGAGAGTATTTTAGTCTTTTTATTTAAAAAAAACTAATAAAAATATGCATAGGGTGAGATTAAAACTCATACAAATTGCATCAAGAAACCTTAAATTTACCACTCAACCAAAAATTTATTTTAATATTCAAAAATTATTTTATTGTTTACATTTTATTATCTCCTTCAATTGTATATACATATTAATAATGTTTTTGATTAAGTTTGTATCACAATTTAATATATTTTTCTATTTTAATATCATACATATTTCATGTACTATTTTTAATTAGTTTCAAACCATACATTTCATTATTTATGGTATGTTATTTTCTAACACACATTTATGTTCTAAATATGTGGTTTCTATATGGATATGCATGTGATAAAATTTCTAGTTATATATTAAGCACTTGACTAAACTTGTGTCACGAGTCAGCCAGGCCCCAATTTAATTGGGTAATGACAAAAGCACTCACTTTACAAAATAAATTGTATTAGATTGAGAGTGTTTCAATCATTTTATATCTTTTATATAAAAAAATAAACACGTAATAAGATTTGAACCTAAGATTCTATGTTTTGAACATTTGTACTTTATCATTCAACCAAAGCTCCATTTATTATCTATAACAATTTTTATAAATATATCCATTATATAATTCTATTTTTCACTTCCATCGTGTGTACTGTAAATCTATTTATAAAAAAATTGGTTTTTTCATTTAGATTATGATTTTTAATGTATATTTTATTTTAGAATAATCTCAAATAACTTTTAAGGATGTAGACTAGGACTTAAGTTTATTTTCAATTAAAATTTTAAATTAAAAGTTAATAACATTAAAAAGTTTGTCGTGCCAGCGTAACTAGATTCCTGGTGTTATAAAATTAGCAAAGCATTTTTAAGGATGTTGTAGCGGAACTATATTCCTAATGTTATGAAATTAGCAAGGCATTTTTAAGAATGTTGTAGTTTGTTTGTGTAAAAAAAAAAGTGAAGTTAAAACATTTGGTTATATACCAAACATTTGGTTCAATAGGCTTTGTTGATTGATTTAAGATTCAATTTGCTTTATTGAAAATGGGTCGTGAAAAATTATTTCTAAAAAAGTTTTATTTTTTTGAAAGCTAATATTTTTGGTGTTTAAATGAATCGGTATAAAATATTTTCATTGTTTGGTGATTTCTCAAAAATATATCATAAAAATTGTTTTCGAAACATATATTTGAGATTTTCCAATCTTTTCATTATTTAATTGAATTTATTTTATATCTATAAATTTATATTTTATATTATTTTTGCATATATTGTAATGATTTATTTATAAATAAATACATCAAATTAAATATATAATATTACTCCATTATTAACCTAGACTATTAAAAGTAATAAATTAAAAACAACCAAGTCGAATAAATGATTATTGATTGTGTATAAAAAACAAAAAATAAAGATTGAATAATAATAATAATAATAATAATAATAATAATAATAACAATAAATTAGGTTTTAAAACACAATTAGTACTACATAACATTAAACTAATAATACTATCCAAGTGCATAATTAGTAGTACATCACATGAGTACAATATTGTTCAAGTGCATATTTAATCCTACACCACATAATTAATAGTTCACCACATAATAATACTGTCCAAGTACATATTTAGTACTAAACAACATAATTAATAGTTCACCACATAATAATATTGTCCAAGTGCATTATTGTACTACACCACATAATTAGCACTACACCACAATAAGACATTGATATCTTTAACATAGGGAAAAATTTTGAAGCTAATTTTTTCTATGCTTTGACCACATTAAGACATTGATATCTTTAACCTTGGGAAAAATTTTGAAGTTAATTTTTTCTATGCTTTGTACTTTTAGCTAAGAAAGATTTGGCATCAAATTCACAAGTTGCAAGATAATCAAACACACTACAAAGAAAATCGTCATCAAATGTTTTTATCCAATCACTCGAAACCTTACATTGTGACCAATTATATGTAAAAATATAACCACTTGCTCCCTAACATTCACCGATCTAGTTGATTGTAAAAATTGTTCCTAGTAAGAATGTCACATAATTTTTTTAAAAAATAAATCTCATCCTTATTACATCAATACAATGTAAGTTGCTTCTACATAAAATATTATTAATATAATTTTTATTTCATAATCTCGATTTAAACTAGGGTGACGTAATTTACTTCCTAATTTTTAATCTTTCAATCCAAAAATATCTAAAAGCTAAAATTAAAACCACAACCCCAACAATTGCATTATAATCTTTATTAAGTCTATCTAAAATAATAATACCACATGAATATTTAATCATTACAAAAATAATAATTATATTTTGGCCTTCTATAATATATAAAAAAACTGTTTAATTATCTCATTCTATAAAAACAATCACTAAATCAAAGCCGAATAGTATATTAACCCTTTTTCTTTAGGCCATTAAATTCTCCATACTATAGCTATATTACAATACCAAAATAGTTTACAAGTCTGGACATTTGAAGTGCATTGACCCAATGTCAAACATCAAATCCTAAGACTTTGCATGGCGAAAAAACCAAAGAGAGGCAAACATTGATTCTTTTCTTCTGTTCAAAGCAAAGAAAACAAAATACACCAGCAAGGGATAACATTAGAAAAACCATAATTCAAAAAAATATCCATTTTGTTTTTTATTGCTAGCTTTTTAAGATAAAAAGGGAATTGCAAACAAAGAATAACCATTCAAAATTTCGGTCCACAACTCTGTAATAATCACAATCGAGCAAAATATTTTGTGCAAACTGAAACCGAAAACGCATTTGACACCAAAACTGCTACAAATGACAACCCTAAAACCTCAGGCATTTACCCTTAAAAGAAAAGCAAAAATGCTCCCAAACCATAAAATCACATTATGCTTCTTTCCCAGACTCAATACCCCGTATTAAAAATCGACACTTGTAATATACACATCCTACCGAGTAAAGATTCATTTCAACCGCTCTGACGACTTTTCACACTCACTCAAAGCTTCCCGTCTGCGAGTAAAACATCATGCAAAAACAATGGGAACCTTCTCAGGGAAAAGAATTGGTAATAAATATGCTTTCAACACATGGACTGGATATTGCATTCCTTCAAAACCAGAAAGATAGATGCCTGTCAATGTCTGGCCGATATACTATGAGGAGAGCATGGATTGCAAGGCAAGCTGTTGTTGTGGCTGCAAGGACGACCAAGTTGAGGCCAATGTTGCCGCTGGCAAAGTTTGCTGAAGCTGCCTCAGTAAATTCAGCATCCTACTTGCAGTTTGCTCTGTAGCTAGATCCTTACCACATAAAACCTACAAGAATAGCAACCATCTGTAAGAGAACACACCCAAAGGCTTTACTTCACCCAACAAAAGAATTCAGTGTTTGATCCTTCCAAAGTAGTTATTTCCTTATTTCATAAAACATGCACCTTACTTATCTCACAACCTATGCAAAATGAAGGAAAAGCACGGTTATTTATGCTGATGTTGGAGTATCAAAAGCCAGATAGGTGGGACCAAAAAAGAAAAGCAAGAGCCTAGTAGCCATGTATGATACAGATACTCGAACAGAGTCATAGTTAGCCAGATAAGAAGTTTCCTATTTGTAAATACAACAGTGCCTCCAATTGTCTGTCTGATTTGGAGGTGAAAACAATTTAGGAGTTAATTTATTAAAAGAAAAACCACAGCATAGGCTTCACATGAAGACTAAACTGAGGACAGGATAAACTAGATAAGAAGATGGATTGGTTAGGCATTAACATCCTGATGTGTGGAAATATTAAGAGCAAGATATAGTTTTTATCCTATAGCATACATGATTAAATTGTAAGATAAGAGATTTTTTGCCATCGGACAAAATTTACCACCAACAAATAAGATGAGTTCGAACTATTTACATTCATGAAACTATTTACATTCATGAAGAACCAAAAGTGATACAATTTCATAAACAGTAAATTTTTTTTACAAAAGGATGCTTTTCCAACTGATAAATGCCTGACAGTTTGTAATTCTTCATGCACTATTTATAACATAAGATTCACATGTTTCAAATAACTTGGGTAATTCTATCTGAAAGAAAAGACTAGGCTATACAAATAAATTTCAAATAGGAAGCATAGTACACCCATAGCATTTAATTTTTAGAATTATTAAGGCCCCCTTTAGATGGCCAGTTAGCTCCAGTGATGTCTGGCTAACAGCGTAAACTGGACTGAAGGGGTGTTTGGAAAACAGCTTCAGTGAGAAAGTGTACCATTATTCACATCACCTCCAATGTGATCTTTCATTTCCACCCCAGCTTTCTATTTCCTCTAATACACTCACCTTTTACCCATACTTTCTTACTTTTGAAAGACGATGGTAGTTTATTGTGCCTTAAAATTGGTATTTTCACTATTTATTGTTATTTAAAATTTGCATAAATATTTTATAAAACATTAATTAATAAATAAATACTTAAAAATGAACATGTAGATCTATTTTTATATGATAAATTAAGAGCAAAAAAATTATTATATAATTATTACAAGTTAACTAGAAAATAAAGAAAAATATATTGTTAGAAACAATATTATCATTAATTGAAATTTATTTATTAAAGACTTTGATATACAAATAATTTAATAGTTTGTAATTATTAATTTTAAAAGGCTTAAAGCATGATTTGGCCCATAATATATCACTTTTCCCACGGTACCTAAACTTTTTTTCCCAAATTAGTAACTCAAATTACATTTTATTACCAATTCAATCCAATGACGTTAACGATGTTGGAAAAACTGACTGACATGTGACCTAATTAGAACAAGCTACATAACACTTCTAACCAAATGCAACACAACATGCGATTTCCTTGTTAATGAAATTTGATTAGAAGTACATCTTGGCTTTTCAATTAGACTGAGGTGCTGGGCAATTAGCTCGTGTAACTTTTGAGGGGTAAAATAACACTGTGAAAATACCTACCATCCAATCCCATGGGATGGAAGATAATCCCCCCTTTTTGATCAAAGTACTTCGGAAGTCCTTGTATTATATAACATCTAAGGCAAAACCACTAATGAGGTTAATCTGAACTGTTAAAAATTGCTGATGTGGCTGTCAAATCCGGAACTGTTAATAATGGCATGGAAAAAAAAATGTTATTTCAATATTATGTGGACAAAAGAAATCATCAAATACATTAGAATGACATCAATATGTGGTATTTTATCCACATATTTTAAAGTATTTGATTTTTTTCTTTTACCACAACATATTAAAATAATATATTCTCCATGTCATTATTCAAAAAATCATATCACATCAGAACTTGACTGCCACAACCGTAATTTTTAATGGTTCACGATAACGCAAATAGAAATTTTACCTGTTTGCTTAGTTTTTGAAAGTATGAGGATTAAATTGGCTAGTTTTATAGCAGGGGGCTACTAAATTGCCTCAAATGATACACTGCAGACTTCCCATATACTTTGATCTCCCCTTTTTGAAAAGACTAAACAATCCTATATTAAAAGGATGACTCATCCAATTTTGAATCCAATCCTCCCATTTAAGTGTCCAAAAGTAGGATAGGATGATGGTTATCATACAAGTCCATTATCTTGCACCAAAGACCACCGAAGTACCATAATGATAAAACAGATAGATTGCTATGCATAAAACTTCCATTTCTCAGTCAATTGTTTGTTCAGAACAAGCAATTCAAACAAAGACAGCAATTGGTTAAGACGAATTTAATGGAGCAACTTGAAAATTTTACCTCAGCAAACACTGCAACTATCTTAGGAAGATACTGATGGTTGGGACCCAAAACTTCACTGTCTGACCTGAAAACACATTAGACGCTTTGTTTGATAATCAGCAGTAATAGCATATTGAAACAAAATAAATAATGAAAATCAGATCAGTGGGATCAAAACAACAAAGCTGAGTTACCTCTCTACCATTGAACAAAGTTGTTCATGAACAACTTTGGCTTCTATCAGATCACCCTTTATCGGCAAGCAGTTTAACCATGCAGGAACAATCTACCAAACACAAATGGGTGTGTTGAAGGCAACATAAAGAGAACAGAAATAAAGTATCAATATAAGCATAACAACACACACAACCAGCATTACTTTTGTGAAAAATGCAATGCAAAGTTTACTCAGAAAAGGTACAATTACAAAATCACTGCAATCCATCTTGATTTCTAGAATGGTTTTTAACAAGAAGACATTTGGAGACTTGCAAGATAGCTTAGGAACATGCATGTGTTTAATCCAAAGCACAGATCCAATCCTTCCATATCAAAACATCTACTTATTAATTAACTTGGAAAACTAATTTTATTGATTGCATACCTGAGCTGCATCAATACTGTCACGATGGAACAGGCATATTTTTCCTAAAGCAGAAACAGCATTATCATATGCCATTACATTTTCAGGTTGCAAAGCATTGGGATGCCGGATTACAGCATTTAACCTTGATAGAGCCTCTGGAAAATGTCAAAAAGAAAAATGTTATTCTTGGGGGTAGGGGGGACCTTACAAACAATCATGAAAATTTTACCTCCTACAAGCGGCTTAAATACAGGTCCACCAAATTCTGTACAAACACCCAGTCCATACACCGCTGCCTGAAACATAAATCACTGAATTAAATGGAAACCTCAACAATTAAGATGCTTTAGACACCGAAAGTAAGAATGTACAGACCTGTCGCACATCCGGATTCTCATCATTGCAAGCCTCCAATATGAAAGGAAGATATGTATCATAATATCTGTGTCAATAAAAATATAGCAATTGCATTAAATGACAAATCTCTATGATGATAATTCATATAATAAATTCAAGCAGAGCATACTTTATAGCTGCCTCACGACACTGCTCAGCAACATCGTCAAAAATACAAATAGCAATTCTTCTTTCTTCAGCTGTCTTATCTTTGCCCTGTATTCCAGACACAGATGAGAAAGGGGGGAGTGACAATGAAATTGGAACACTTCAGGAAAGAAAATTTTCCTTAGGCTTTTCCTCAAGAACTGTAAACTGACTACCGAGACAAATTTCTAAGAACTTACCCACATAGGTGTAAGATATGAAGATAGCTCATCAAAGAAAGGCAAGAAAGAGGCTTTAAATGTTTTGACCAAAGTTCCCAAGATTTCTCCCACCTGGATGCAGAATGCTCATTACATTAAGAAAGATGGAGTGCCATGGTTCAAAAAAAAAAGACACACACACTAGCTTGAGATTTAGGTGCAATATAACCACATATTTTATTTTAAGACTTACTTGGTCAAAAACTTCTTCCTCTTGCTCATTTTCCTCTTTAATCAATTCTCCCTCCTCAGCATCAAAGTCTTCAGCTTTGGCTCTTTCAGCTCTCTCCCTTTTCCTGCTTGCACTAGCTGTGATTACTTGTTTTATCTCATCCACAATAGATCTAACCTGGCTTTCATCTAAAAGTGGACCAGAGATCTGAAGAAGAAAACGCTCATAAATTTTAGTAGAATTACACTTTTCTATGATATCAATTATGGCAAAAACAAAGACACAGATCAGACCAAAGAACTTGTCAAATGTACTCATACATGCCAATTAAAATAAAGGTCATGAATGGAACTTTCTCAATAGCTTAACTACACATATCAACCTAATGAGACAAGGAAATTACTGGTGTACGGTTTTCAACAAAAATCAATATGTAACACTAAACTTAGGAATTAGTTCAACTTATAGCCCGTAGTGAAATACCAAAATTAAGTTCAAGTAAGTTCCCATGTTTCAGTTATTAAAATAGATATTTACTTCTAACCATCCGTTGTACCACAAAGCAGAATAATTTCAGACAGATGGCAATGAACAAAAGAGACGCTATGTAATTAACTTAACCTGTATGCATTCATTCAATGCGTCCAACATGCTTGCACATATTTCTGTATCAGGTTCCTGCAAGAATAAGAAGCGATTTTAAGTACTTCATCTATAACAAGCGACACATCAACAAAACAATTAGAGCTTCAATACGCCCTTGAGCCATTATATTTTAAGAGTAAACAACAATAACCTTATGTAATGCCTCCACAAGAGCCGGAATAATGTAATCAGACAATTGCTTCACATAGGTCTCATTACGCCCTTGAGCCATTCCCTTCTCCACAGCTAATTTTGCAGAACGCAATAACTCCGGCATGGCTAGAATAAAATTGAAAAATAGGCAAGGATAGAATTAAAAAAAGCCTAACTTGAAAAGAAAGATTTCAGTAACAGAAGTGTTTGCTCATACCTGAAACGGCAGCTTTTCTAACTTCCTCGTGGAAATAAAATTTAAGAAGAGGAACTAAAGTTGGAGCAACCTGGATCATATGTTAAACTTTTGTTAGTATTAATGTTGCTAGAAAGGCTAGAATGAAAATGATGCAGGAGCATCTAAGTTAGTTAATTATTTACTGTTTTACGTTAGTTATTGGAGTTTATTTGTATTAAAAATTATTTGATTAAATATTTAATGAGTTATGTGATTAGGCTAATACTCTTTGTGAAGAGTTCTAGTTTAAACAGTACTAGAATGTATGATTTGTTAAGAGTTTTACCAAAAATAAGCTGTACAATATTTACAGCCAGATAATCATTCTCATTATTTTTCTTTGAATTATTATAAAGAAATTAGAGGTTATCTATAACCCAAAGTTTTCTAGTGTTCCATCTTTCCTATTCATTTGTTCAGCCCTATTTATTTAATTGCTGTTGTTTTCTCCCCTAAACCACATCAGTTAACCCAATACCAATACAATGAACTGAAACAAACCTGATCAATCCATGGAAAAAACCCTTCCTTCAACTCATCGGCATAGCAACATAACATGTTACATGCTGTAGCCTTCTCCTCCAGAACACTTGTCTTGATCCCAATTCTTTTGTCCCCAAGCGTAATGGTTTCCATACTGTGCAATAACAATATAATCTTACTATTAACACCAAATAACATAATGCAAACAACAAGCTATTGCAATAAACCAACCACAAGCCATAGATGAACACAGCTAGGCCCAAGACTTCATGTGATGTGTCTGTACATGCTCAATTGTGTGTGTTTCAGCAAGAATAGAGAGAAGTAGAAGAGAGAGGCAATAGAGTTTTCAATTACATACAAATGAGTTGGGAGGGTAAACAAGATGCCAATGCATGTATCAATATTTAAGTTATTGGCAGAAAGTATAAATTAAAGTAGTAACAAGGTATAACCTTTCATCATCAGAGTCCTCTATGTCATTATCTGAATCTGCAGATGTAATAGTTACATCTGGCTTAAGCTGAGCAGACTGAAGAAGGGGAGGCATGACAACACTCATGTAAGGGAGGAAGTCTTGTCCCAAACACTTGCAGAGTCTAGCCCATGCCTGTAACAAGGATATATTATCATGAGCAAGGATGAATAAACATATGAGCAATATTATGATAGTTTTACACATTTCTGGTACTATGAGCATACTTGCAGCATGTAACTTGTTGTTGGATCATCTGTTTCCATTTGGGATCCTTGCAATGACATAAGCACTTCCATAACCTTACAAGGGAAAAAAATTTAAGTGAAAGTCATTTCAATCTTCGATAGAAGAACATACAAGCCACCAAACAGATGGTGGAGAATCAATATAACTGTACCATATAATGAAAATAAACAAAGAACAATGAGAAAAACAAAAAGAAATGAACGTGCTACAAGTCCACAAGTTTGCTCATAAGGGTGAAGGTAGGGTCTATACCAAAAAACAGAAGTGTAAAACGGTGGTTATGCATTAAACTTCTTCAGGTATAGGTCATATATAAACTTTTAAGACAATGGAAACAACAATTTACAGTTTTTTTACAGTCATTCTATAAAGATACACTTGAATAAGATTTCTTTATCAACTGGTTATTCAAAAGAAAAAAGAAACAAAACTGAATCACTTACAAGGAACAAGAAATGCATATTTTTTTTCTAGGCTAGAGAACAGAGAGTGCATAATTGCTCCAAATCACACCATTTCTCCTTAACTAATGTCAAATAGTATGACTAAAGTCAAATAACTCAAATTTTCTATGATCAATGACCTTTTGAGATCTAAAAAAATTAAATATAAGAGTAGAAGTAATCAAATTGAAACCAGACAAGGTATTTCTATACGCATACTCACCTGCTTAGCATCATCTCTGAACTTCTCTTTTCCAACAGCCATTCCAACAAGACTAATACACTCCAGGGATTTGGCACGTAGCATACGATTAGATTTGTCAGTTGCATTTACCAAGATTGCTTTCAGGTAAGGCATAACTGCATCATAATATTTTTGGAAGTGCTCCTGCAACCCCCAATATCACCGGCCTGAATCACCCATATAAAATATATAAACTAATGATCTAGTTTTATTTTGGGTGAAATTATACCTGAGATGAGTCGGCAACTGATGCCAAAGCAGTCAAGGCACCTTCTTGCACCATTTGTTTCCCATTCTGCATGATATACTTTATATTAGACAAAAAAACAATAATCTAAAATAAAGTGAATTGATGGATTAGCATTTAACTCACTTGTCATACCTGTAAAAGTACAAGCAATTTGCTGACTATTCCATCCAAGTAAGGTGTTAAAATTTCTGGAGTGCAGTTCTCACTAAAGTTGAGTACAGCTGAAGCAGCATGGGCCTGTTCAGACAAATTACATGACAAAAGAGTTATTCATATTATACAGTAAAATGTTGAGGTAAAAAAAAGGGACATACAATAAGAATATTAAATTTTTACACAGAGAAAAAGCTAGTTCAACTACATGTAAGTAGGCATATTCTATCCATCTATAAACTGGGACAGTGGAACTATCATTAAATCCATATCTACGTGAAGACTTGAAGATGGTTTTTTGTCCATTATCCACAAAATATTCAGGAGATTACACCTTCACAATCAGTTATGAGGCTCTTACAGTAAAGAAGCTAGCAACACTTAACATCCAAGTTCTGTTTCATCTTTCAAGAATAGATAGACATAGAATTGTATAACGAAATTTAAAAACTATTCCCATTATTTAAGAAATCAGTGAGTGTTAGAAAATTTAGATAACAACCACCAGTGAATCTGTTGAGTGATAAAATAATTCGATAGTAACCAGTTGAAATGTTCCAAACTGGAAAAATATGTTAATTCTTATTATATAATACGAAATTTGTCAACTACAAAGATACTGATATATCCAAATAAGAACATATCCACTCGGATATATTTTACCTAAAGCAAGCCACACAACCAGAACAACAACAGGCATATCCACAGACAACTTAAGAATCAGGTCATTATTGAAAAGGTATTGAATGTTGTTGGGTTCAGGGGAGAGAAGGGAGTGCTGATTATACCACAAAAACAGAGATAAAGATAGGATGAATAAAATACTCTATCTAAAGTGCAATGCATATTAGTGAATTATGTCACCAGCCTACAGCGGATTTCAGTTTGTTTCTCTCTACTTAAAGATTGAAGATCACATAAGCATCCACATCACAAAGTAAAACAAATCTTTACATACTTTCAAAATTATAATCTAGAATCATGAAAGCAAAATTATATATCTCGGACTAACCTGCACTCGTGGATTCTGAAAATCATCCATAGCACCAGCTAATGCAGGCAATACTCTTTGGTGATATTGGTTTTGCAAATCTGGTCCTAAGTCGGTAGACAATTGCCCAATTGCATTAATAGCTGCCCACCTCACACGAGGATGAGAATCATGAAATGTGTTCAAAACCATGGAAACCACTTGTTCCAGATTTTTAATCATAACCTGCAAGTACAGAAACAAATAAATTTAAAAAAAGAAAATGAACATCTTCCTAATTTTTTACTCAACCATGAGACATAAGATATTTTTTCCTTTCAAAGATGAATTAGTTATGCCATTGGGCTATAAAAAATATGTTTGAATCCACATGCACTAGACAGAGTTCCATCCCATTGTTAGTAAACTTACAACACCATAAACCAAACTGAATAACCACATTAACAAACGATGATTAATAAGTGTACCTTGGCACACCCCTCAGCAATCTGAGCAAGGGCAATTAATGCAGCATGATGCTTTTGCCACTCAGAAGCAGCCAAATAAGCAGGCAACTGCTCAGATGCAACAGGAACAATTGTGTTCCCACCTAAGGAAATTGCCAAACGATCCAAACACTCCTGTCCGACACTGTAATTGCTGGTCTCTCCAGCATCCTCATCCTCAGATTCTGCCGTGTGCCATGCTGCATCATCCTCAATATCTAACAGCATTCTCATCAATATTGCAAATAACCTACTAATAAATTGCGGCAACTTCCGCATCATTCCAGGAGCACGTTCCCTTGCTTCCGCCAAAGTCACCACAAATTCAATCGCCAAATGACGTGTCCCTTCCTCAAGAGATTCTGCCTCTGCAATCTGCAGCATCGAACCCACTACATCAACAAGCTGCCTCCTAAGAAACCGTGGCTCGGTACCTGCCAACTCGATCAACAACTCAAGTGCCTCCTGAGCAGTGGCCTCATTCCCGTTATTTAAAGCCTCTGTCAAGGTCCTCATCATTGCCGGCAAAAGATCCTGAAACCTATCCCGATCGGATGAGCTGGTCAAACACTGAATAAAGTTGATGACCGCATTCAATGCAGCAATTTTGACATCGGCATTAGAACTTTCACTCAGGCACCTCAAGAACACAGTGTGTAGATCCTTTATAAAAGGAGTCAACACATCCCCAATATATTGACTCAGCTGCGCGAATATCAAAAAAGCAGACTCCTGTAATTTAGGGGAATCCGAAGAGACACACTGGAACATAAACGGTAAGAGCTCTGGCCACCCATTCTCCGGCAAAATACTGGAAGCAAGCTCCGCAACAGTATCGCACAGCTTTTTAGATAAATTTTTGGTGGTTTCCACTTGGATTTGAGACAGAAGCACGGATTTAAGGGAAGACTGTGTAGAAATGTTGAGGCGAGGCCAGATATAAGAGTCGTCACGCGTCAACAACTTACGGAGGAGAATAGCTGCCATGGCACGAATCTCGGGCTGAGTGCAGACTTGGAGAAGGTGGGCGAGGCGGAGGCAGAGGGCGTCAGGGTCCGATTGCTTGCATAGATTAAACAAGGCCTCAGCGTGAGAACGTTGTTCGTTTGAGGAGGACATCAAGTGGGAGACTAGGGTTTCGAATGGAATCGGGTCAGGTCCTAGGATGAGGGCGAGCTGCGATTGCTGGTCCATGGCGGCGAAGGAGAAGGAGGAAGGGAAACGGAGACGGAGAAAATGATGGAATTGATTCCTTTGTCGCCTCTTTGTTAATGCTTTTGCTCTGTGTTTTGTTGGGCGTCTTCTTGAGTGGGAGTGTGGGGGAAAATAAGGGATTTTAAGAGAGAGAAAACTAGGGCTGACAAGAAAAAAAAGGGGGCTGATTAGCTGTAATTTTACGTGTCATGATTATTAATGTGAGTGTCCACTTTCTTTGTTCTTTTCTTTTTTCATTTTTGGAGGGAAAAATAAAATACTTACTCCTACAATCCTACTATCCACTAACGGGATGTCTGCTGTGAGCTCTGAAAAAAAAAACTTCGGACGGATTCTACCCATTCAACAAGGTACAAGTTAAAATTGATATATTTTCATATTTTTTTGGTATTCTCTAGTAATAATTGGTATAGCTTTATAACTTTTGTAATTCTTCAAAAATTTTGATAATTTCTCATCTGTTTTAATATTGCCTCGTCATTTTGGTATTTCATAGAATTTTTAATACTCTAATAATTTTTGAAATTAAGAATTGATACGAAATAATTTTGATATAAAACATATATTATTTTAAAATATTAAAACTTTTAAGGGAAATTGCAACCGTAAATTATGATAAGTTTTAAATCATTATAGATTGGTGTGATGGTCAGATAATTTGTACATCCGTCTTGAGTTTGTGTTCAATTAATAATGATTATAAAGCATGAACTTGTAATGATAGCATGATATGAACTATCATTTGAAAATAGAATATTTTGTATGCATATGAAATGTGATAACTGAGAGCATGTGAAAGATTATGCAAACCGAATATATGAGCCTTAAAGGCTCGTATGAAAACGAAATAAAACAAATGATTCAAGAAGGAAATGTGGAAATGAATTGACTTAGTGAAATGTATTGGCATATAATTGAATTGTTGCAATGATAGAAAACTTACTATTCTATACTAATATGAATTTATCAATTAACATAACGTATGCATTTTGGACAGATGTGACATGAATTGAAAATCAATATTGTTGAAAACTAATTCATGATTTTAGTGTAAGTCTAGCATGCTCTGTTGATCGTATTATTTATTTGAATCATGAAAGTACCACTGAGCTTTATCGCTCAACGTACGGTTTGTTTATTCTATGCATATGTACTAATAGATCTCGAAGACTCGAGGAGTGATCCAGCATTCAAACCGCAACTCTCAACTTAGCAAAGTTTGTATAGTTTATTTATGCTTCAATATGTGGCATGTACCCAAATTTGAGTCGGTTTTAAGTAGTAAATTGTCGATTTGGTGTTTTAGATATCATGGTTAGTTTGATATATGGTACACGAGTTGCATATGATATATATATGTGAGTAGCATAAGGTTTAAAATAATGTAAATATGTTAATGTTCATAGTATAAAGTTGTTGTGATTTTATGTTCAAAGAAGTTATGAAAGCAGTAGGTGACGTCGCGATGAGAAATCAACAGAGAGTGACATCACAACTATGGACCTTCGATGTCATGACGTCAACTCGATAGTTTTAAAATTGTTGCATTTTAGTGTTAGAGTATGCCCAAAGACCAATCATGAAATGATTGTAATCACATACTCATTTTACCTTGTTTTTTAATATAAGGCATTGCCATTGTTATTTCAGTTTCTTTTTATGTATGTACAAATAAAGTATTTAATAATAAAGTCCTGAGAATAATATGATTATTCTTAAAAGGTCCTTAGTCAAGTATTATTGTGGGCTTGGACAATGATAATGCATTGAGACTAATGTGTAGTTGATTAATGATGAAGTGTTGTCATTGACATAGGGATGTCAAAACTGATACACGAGTATGTGTTAGAGAACAACATATTGGACTGACCTGCTATGAGTATGGTTCTTAGATTATTATGTAATAGTCACAACATTAGTGGTAATTATGTATATGATCCTCAGACTTGAGATCAACATTGTCCCAACATAGTGAGTTGTATATTTTGACACAGTCAAACGTTTACCATAACAGGTTATACTATAAAGACTGATGTTGGGTATGTCACAATCTATGTAGAGGAATATGGTTGATCAAGATAGAATTTGTCCCTCTTACATTATGGGAGCAATATCTTAAGCCTTTTGATGGAGTGAGACTAAAAATGCATGGCCATGCTCGAATTAGTTAATATGAGATATCACACTTATTTTTTTTATAGTAGTCTACTCAAAATATCAAGAAATATGATATTACACTATATAAGTGTGACTATTTCATGACTTGTGTCCAATCTAGATATTAAGGATAAAATGATATAATACATGAAAAGATTGTTACGAGAAAGGTAATGTCAAATCACAACTTCTTATAACTTGGGTAGCAATGATGCATTGCTAGATGCCACTCATTGTTTGTAATATTAGAAAAATTATAATATTATTATTAATGTTACAAGAATCTACAAGGTCACACCATATAGTTGAAGCAAAAGAATCCAAATACATTTGGTATTGTATTTAGTTGGCACATGAATTAAATTAATTATTGAATTAATTATTGAATTAATTTAATTCGATAGTTAAATATTGAACACATTATATATACAAACTTGTTGTACACAAATAGAGAACATAGATAAAATTAATATATGAATTTGATTCATACAAAATATTAATTATATATAGTTTACCAAATTATTAATATAAATAGTTATAATAATTAATTTAGGTCAAAATATAAAAGACATGGAAATTGATATTCTTTAGGAAAGAATATAATTTGTTTTTCTAACTTTCCATTTGTTTCTCTAATAATAAGGAATAATCTCGTTTTATTTACGATATGTGATATCAAAGAAAATAAAAGGAATATAATCCCTTAGTGTGTTAAGGTTACCAAGAAAAACAATATCTAAAGGCCTAACAGCCGTTTTTGATTTTTCTCTCTGAAAAAGTTCAAAAGAATTTTGTTGTTCATACTTTGATTAGGTGGATTACATAGAGGCCAAGACGTTATTGTTACGACTTGGGATAGACATCGTTCAAAGGAATCATATCAACAACGTTGTTCGTCGCTCTTTCGGTTTCAAAAAGGTATGTTTTCGACCCTTGTTTTAACTTGATTCGTTCCTCATACATGGATCCATGGTTGATGATTGCCAGAATAATTTTTCCCTTGTGCCACGGGTTGTACCAGTGATCCAACATTTAGTCCTTAACCAATCTCAATTTATCGAAAGAGCTTTCGTAAGCTCATTTAAATCCTAGGTTCAATTATATAATGCATTATAATTGTGTATTGAACTTAATAGCATGTATAAACTATTGAATTAAATTGAAATTGAGATCATAGTTGCTCCAGCAATGAATGTGGCATCCCGTAACTTGGACCCGACAATCGGGTCAGTATGGGGTGTTACATGTTTAGTTGACTTGTGAAACCATGTAACACCCTAAACACAATCCAATGGTTAGGTCTGAGCTACAGTATGCCACATTCGTTGTCGAGACAACTATCATTAATTTAGATACAAATACACATCACATTTCATATAACTTACTTATGAACATATGATAACACTATTAACTAAATTCACAAGTACTAACTTGTCACTAAAGTTCATATCAATATAAAGATGTACCAAAAGTGACTCAACTAGTTAGGTACATACCAAACTATTCAGAACGTAAATACACCAACATTGTTGAGTTCGGGATCCTCTTTGGATGCTAAAGCCAAAATTCAATGTAACACCCCTCGCCTAGCCTGATCTCCAGACCCAAGTTATGGAGTGCTACAGAAGAACAAAAACATTCACATTCAAGGCCATAAAATAAATCTATTTTTAAAGTCATCATAATTTTTATTCTAATCATACACATACATATATATACATTAGAGGTATAAACATTTATGAGACTGATCAAGGTTTAAGCAACATTATTAGTTTCAATTTTTTATAATTCTATACAAATACTTTTAAACAAAACGTGCCAAAATGATTCGTCAAAAAAGTGACTACTCGAGCTTATCTGTCAAATGACTTTCCGTTGCATGTTCTTATTACATTATTATTATTTTGCCCAAATGGTCTATTTCTATAAGTCTGTCAATTAATCAAATGATTTAACATTTCTAACATACGCAATTATTTCCATTTTAAACGTTTTTTAGTTTACGCCATCATTGAACAATTATCACAAAATGGTATATATATACACAACATTTAAAACATCATTATTCATTTCATATATATTTTCACCAAATAAACCTTATATACATGCCACTTGACTTGGTGCAGACTTAAAATAATTCTACCAAAACAAAAGCTAGATTGTCTCACTCGGATTTCTCTAAGGACTCGAATTTAAAGGAGCTTTGGGAGTTAATTGAGCAAAGTAGAGAGTTGGTGGACTCAACTAGGAATTTTGGAAAATTTTGTGATTGTCGGGTAAATAGCTAAGTTTCAATTCTAGTTTGGTTAAGATGGAATCTACTAGTTCTAAAGTAGGAGACATAATAATTACCGGTGATTGGCTAAAAGAGATTGAGAGACCATGTATAGGAGTTATATATATTTGGGTGAGAACGGACATTCGTGCAAAAAGGATGTAACACCCTTCACCCGATCCGGTCACCAGAATCGAGCTACAGAGTGCTATAGATAATGCTGAAACAGAACACATTCAATTCACATTGTTTATTTCAAATAAATATGAAATTACCTCATAAATACACAAATAACATTCAAATTAAACATGAGTCACACAATAATAGTCAATTCAATGCATAATCACCAAATATAACTTTTTTTGAGCCTTATACGAGCTTATGTATGCTCCAATGTCAACCTAGAATTTAACTAGGACTAATTTGCAACATTTCCAAAATTTCGGATCAATTAAATCATAAATAAATCCTTCAAATAATCAATCATGTTATAAACATTGAAATATACAATTAAATTTGAGTCTTATTCGGGATTATGAAAGCTCTTAAGTTGGCTTGAGCACAAATAATGATAAAATTAAAACATTTTCAAAAGATAAAAGTAATCATGCAAAACAGGGGTCACACGACTGTGTGTCCAAGCCGTGTAACTCTCCAAAAAGGTATGGATGAAATTGCAAAAATTACATCAAAAGTCACACATTCGTGTGGCTAGGTCGTGTAATAAACTAAGACCATGTGAAATTTAATTAACCAAATCTATAGTACTCACACAGGCGTGTGACCAGCCCGTGTGACAATCGAGAACCATGTTCTCCTAATTCATCCTATTTTCTAATAAAGACATGACCGTGTCATCAGCTTGTGTGAGACACATGGCCTTGTGGACAGACCATGTGGTGCAAGATATGCCATTAATGCCAACTTCATACCAAACTAAATCAATAACCTTTTTGATGACTCAATAGACATTTAACCCAATTCAAAACTTGCATAAACTTAATAGAAAACATGCCAGTTTATCACATTCCAAACATATTCAAGCATTATACCAATATGCCTCAAATGGCACCAACATATAACAAGGCTATAAACACATTACAAAACATACAAGTAGATTTATTTCATTCCATACCATTCCTCCAATTCAAATCATGCAATTCAATATAGGTTACAAGCACATATTTGTACCAAACCATCCTACCATTCTCATCACTTTAGGTTTACTCCTTTTATACTTAAAATTTGACCATTTAGGCTTCAAACATAGTTACTACCAAATCAATTTGCACATTTTAAACATTATATCAAGCATTTCCTCCAAATAAATACACATATCATTAAGTCTTATAAGCATACCATATAAACATTCAAAATAACCATTACATATAGACCATTTCATCATCAACCAAATAAACATTTGTTCACATGAAACCTAGGCACATGCCACATAACCAGTTCTAGAACGATTAAAAAACCTACCGAGATTGAAGCTGGATAGTGTAAGCTCTAGCGTGATCTGACAGACATGTTCGCAAAAATGCCAACTAGAGACACAGAATGAAACAGAGTAAGCATTACAAATGCTTAGTAAGTTCATAGGAATTAAAATAGTAAACTCACCTTATTTACTAGTAGTATAACTAATTAGCTACTATATGGCTTTCTTATTTCCACATTTAACAATAATAAGGCGAGATCATCAGAAACAAGTATCAAAGCAATTCAATTTATACAGTGCTAATCAACTTAATTTTATATCACTTAATTAGTATCATCAAATACCTATATACTTCAGTTATACTATTCAATTGTCATATAACATATTAATTCGAACACATTATCTTTTTAGTCATATAACATTTTCAATTTAAACAATTCAATCCAGATCAATGCTATTCCATCAAAACCTTTGAGCAGAAACAACATTTACATCATTCCAATTTCAAATAACTAATTCCAACCACAATATAAAATATCAAACAAATGGTTCCTTTTAACTTTAACCATTTAGCTCGATGAACTATAATAAATAGATACATATATGCGATTATCCACCCAAAACACGCCTGATTGTTCAAACAAGCTTTACCATACAAGAACACGCCTGAGCACTGAGTGCCAAGACTGTAGGCTAAACATCCCTATAAAAACACGCCTGGGCACTGAGTGCCAAGCTTGTAGGCTAAACATCCTCTCCCAAAAACACACCTAAATCACTATGGATATAACTCGATAATCCACAACAAATGCTAGATCCCGATATAATCAGTGAATATATGTTATACGTTAACATTTCATCAAATATAAAACATGTACAACACACAAATAACCCTATTGGCATGCCAATTGTATCCTATCCTATGTTCATTCGAGCTCAGTACACATATCAGAAATTTATTACAATTTATTCCATTCCTCACGTTTTGTATTGTTCCAATCATAATTCAAAATACAATCACATATCATTTAGTCCACTTGATGTCAAAACAATATAAATATATATACCTTTTAACAATATAACATCTCCATGTACATATCATACACTCGTATAATAAATTTTACATTCATTAAATATTGTATATCTATCCATATTTATCACATTTTTCCAATATAGTTATTTTCTTACCTTTTGTACCAATTTGTAAACAATTTAAAATTTCATTCAATTATTAAAAAATCAAAATTCAATCATAATAAGAAAATACAATAAGCTCCATATGAACTACATGGAAAATGACAACCACAACGTGTCGTTGACTAATCTTCAATTTCTCCTATTTCTTGATTAACTTTCGATTGATTTTATTCCAAATCTATAATAATTCATTACAATTTATCAATTCCAACGACCTTTTATCATCTTAGTATATTCATATAACAACTTAATTTCTTTTTACACAATTTTCCTAAATTTTGTAATTTATTCAATTTAGTCCCTAAAATCGAAACTATCATAATTTTTACATTTAATCCTGTTTTCATTTTGATTTCAATTCCATCCCTATACTGACTGCTAAATTCAATAATTACAAAAATTTCATGTCAATTTTCAAATATTTCCATTTTAGTCCCTAAACTCAAAACTAATAAATTTCACATTACAAATTAGTCCTATTACATTTCTAAGCTTTAAATCCTACCATTAAATATAAAAACCTCAAAACCATCAATGGAAATATTTTTAAACTTTAATAATTTTACTATTTAATACCTAGGATAGCTAGATCGAGTTATAACTACCTCAAAAACATAAAATTTACGAAAAGTGGACTTAGAAAATCATACCATGCATTGGCCGAAAGCTCACTTGAAGCTCAAAAATGGCTTCTTCACTTTCTTTTATTCCAAGTAGTGGAGAAAGACCCAAAAACAAAAGATGATTACTGTGTTTCTTTTATTTTATGCTTTATAATTTCTAAAATAATAATATCATTATAATAATAACATTTCTTTATAAAATAATTAGTATTAAGCCATCCATCATCTAATGAAAAGGGTAAATTTTTATTTAGACTTTGTTTTAATTGTTTTATAATTCCTTAGGGCATTAAAAATCTATAATGATCAAGTTTTACCACTTTTACGATTTAGGCTTCCTTTGGATGACCAGTTAGCTCCATTTCAGTGTGCTTGAACCACTTTTTTTAGTTCAATCTCACTGATGAGGTGTTTGGATAATACCTGCAGTTGCCCACTAAACTGATTCTCACTGTGCTGCACCTCCAGTTGCTTACTAATGCTTTTTGCTTCAGTGCACTCAACGTAGGCCTTTTTTCTAGTTTTACCCATGGCCCTTTCTATTTTTTAACCTTTTCTTGCCCTTTTAATATTTGAAAAACCCAAGCAATTTATCTCTAAATTAGGTTGGATAAATACTTACATTATATAATAAATTAATGGAGCTCTAGAAAATGGAGCTCTGAAACTAGCGTTTCTAGTACAGCTAAAAATCAGGTTGTTACAAAGGAATTCCTCTTAATTTTGTTTACAATTTCCTCTTATCTGTATCATCTTCTTCGGTTGTTCCGAAGAAAAGGAAAGCTTGGGAAAGCTCTGCATTGAGCTAAATTTGTGAGATTTAAAGTCGGAAAGAAGAGAAATGGAGGAAATGGTAAGCTTTCTTAACTTTTTGTACTCGTGGATTAGGGGAAGAATGAGAGTAAGGATTCTTAATAAGTTTCTGAATAATGGGTTCTTGATTTTAAGGTTGAGTACCTTTGGTTTAACCAATAAATGGTTGTCATGCTTAGCTATCAGGATGAAGAAGGCTCTAACATTTAGAAAAGCTAAGCTGACGAGGGTAAAGGAATTCAGGTGAGTTCTGTACTTTACCTTTGGGTGGTTGATGAAACTGTGTTGTTGTATGATTTGTGTTATGATTGTTTTGAGTTGTCTGAATCTACCGTTGGGTGTAAAAATGATGAATATGTATGCTGTGGATGCATAACTTTGTACAAGTATGTGAATGTTTGTAAGTATGAATGTTGAAAGTCAAGTGGTTATCACATGATGTTTGAATAATTGGTGTAATGTGTGTTTTGTAATAAGTACCTTTGTTTTTGTGTGAAATGCATATTTATATTATACGTAGAGTACGAAAGAACGTACCTTAACAAGGTAGATATTTGGTGTAATGGTGGAATGGGCGGGTTAAATTGGGGATTAAAGGGAGTTTGGGGGGCATCATGGAATGATATCTACTGGCTCACTAGAGCGACACCATGACAATAGTCTATCGACTCTATGGAGTGATATTACGACAGTGGTTATTGAATGATCCTTCAAGACGACATTGTGTAAATGATTTATAGGTCCTTTAGAGCGACACCTTGGAAGAGGTTTAGTGATTTCTCAGAATCAGAAGTTTGCCAGGACAATAAACATGGGATTATACTATGTAAGACCATAGCTAAGCTATGACAACAAATGAAGTCTACTTGGGAAGTGAACCAGGAACCCAACCAGGGTATCAAAAGAGAAGTTACTGTAAAACTTGCATGGTGAGAAGTATGATGGAATGATCATGGGCATCTGAGAAGGAGGGTATGCGGGATAATAAGATAATCCACCAAAGTGCATCGATGAGGGGAGCTGATGGAAACTTCTTAATGTAGGTATGTATAAAAGGAAGGAGAAACTCCTTCAACATATTGGCAAATATAGTAACTACCTTTAGAGATTGCCAAAGAGGATGTAGAACCAACACTGGTAAGCAAATACGGAATCGATTGCTAGAAAATTAGGTTTTGGAAATGCAACGACAAATATGTTTTAGGGAAAATAAGAGGTTTAAAAAATTTTCAAAATAAGGATTTGGTTATGTTATCTAAAGTAATAAACACTTAATTGAAATTGTACATTTTGATTCGTCTACGATGAACACTTTGACCAAATAGTCTTCCTTGCTATCCTTAAGCTCACGTCTGCTGAGTGTGGGCTTGGTTCAAATAAAATTTTTTTCCACAAAATTACTAGTGGGTTAATTTTGTAACTTCTATAAACTTCTAGGCAAAGTTCTAAATAAGAAAAATATATTTAGAAATTTTCTAAAATAATTTCTTCAGAGAAAATTTTTTGTACAACTTTCTATTAAATTCAAGTGTGTGAAAAATAATGACCCATGACTCTCTTTATATAGGGAGAGTTTAAAGAGTTCAACTATGATTAAAGTTAATCACTTTAATATTAAATCAATATAAACTTATCAAGATAAATATTATATTAAATTTAATATTTCAGTAAGTCCCGAAGATCTGAGGACCGGATTGGTAATGATATATTTGTAATTTGAAAGCTTAAGTTTGGAAACTTGATTTGAAAATTTGAAAACTTAATTTGAAAATTTGGAAACTTAAAAATTAAATTTTGTAAACTTAAAAGTTTTGAGAAACTTTGAGAAACTTTTTGGAGAAACAACTCAAATGGGTAAAATCGAGTTCTTCCTTTCATTCACAAACTGATAGCCTTTTATAAAGGGCTATTCTCTCTTTACATCATCTAAACCGGGAAATCATTACATTTGAAACTTTTGAATAAAAATTTTCAGAGAATATATTCTCTGATTACAAAAATACAAATTACAGAACTATTCACTTGTCTTTTGTTGCAGGGAATATTTCCTGTTCACGCATTATTTTGTTGCAGGGAACCTCTCCTGTTCACACATCATTTCTTGCAAGGAATCTCTCCTGTTCACGCATTATGTTGTTGCAGGGAATCTCTCCTATTCATGTATCATTTCTTTTTGGACCTGGTGATGGTTACCGAAGTGGTATCATCTGCAAGATCCACCGTTTTGATTGAGGGTGCTAGAGATTCATCTTCAGATTCGGAGTCCAATGAGCTGAGCATTTCAACCATGAGTTTTTTTGTATTCTTTTTTGGTCTTGGCTTGAGCTAACATTGCACTAGCTGTCGACTTTGCTTGAAGAAATTTTGCTGTGGTTTGATCTGGGCTGCGGACTTACATAATCTTGGATTCTTGTTGAAAAAATTATCCAAATATTTTGAATCATATTTTTCACCATTAAATTTGTCCCACCATTTAGTCCTGTAATTGCGAACTAATAATGGAATTCCAGTGTGTTGGTCTTGCTCATAAGAATAATTCCATGAGACAATCCAGGAAATGCATAGTTTTGAGAAAAATGGATTGTCCTGTAAATGTGTTTTTGGTCTGGTTCAGGATGAAAATTGTCAAAGAATTTGGGCCATAAGTTTTGAATTTTTTCTGGTAGCATCTCAAAGGATGATGGTCCATACCAATTCCACCACTCTTGGAACTAGTTTGGGAATTTAAATTGGGTGCCATATTTGAAATATATGAGCCACGAATGTCTCATGTGTTGGTTGTTCATTAAAAAGGCATTGTACCATGCCATTTGGTAATCCCAAAATGTAAAATATAGGTAATGGTCTATTTTGGTGGTAAATTTCTTTGGAGAATTTGAGTTTTCATTCCAATCTCTTGGTCAAAGAATTTTTAATATTTGGGCTGTTGAATGGGTAATAAATTTGGATCTTTTGGATCTGTGTAATGTTTGAACAATACAGATCCAGTTTGGACCAGTATATTCTCATAATACTGTTGGGGTTTTTGAGAATCCAATGGTTTTAAATGTCATCCATTGAAAAGTTCTTTTGCCAGTATATGTGGAGATTTTTCTGAAAATTCTTCCTCCATAACAAGAATTTTTTCAAAATATTTGTTTGGAAAATATTGTGAAGATTTTTGTGTAGCAGTTTGTGAAGACACCGCTATCTCTTTTGGAAAAACATCTTGGAGAGAAGTCTCTTTTAAAACATTTTTAAGAGATTTTGGTTTGTGTAAAACAATCTCTTTATTTTTTGAAACCTTTGCTGCTTCAGCAGTAATTTGTTTGAGAGGAGTTTCCTCTTTCATTTGTGAAAAGGCCAATGCTACTTCTGGAGATTGAGATAGGGACTCAATCCATTTTTTGATTTGAGAACCAATCTCATTTGGATCTTGTGCATCTTGAATTATTGTATTTTTGGAGGATTTTGACGATGATGATGATTTCTCATCTTCTTCATGGCAAATTTCATACCATGTCTTAATTGGTTTTGAGGTGATTTGAGTTTTGGATGATTCTTCTATTTTCCCTTTTCCTTTGTCTCGGAGTTTGGGGGCATTTTTGAAGAAACTCTCTGGTGAGAAAATCAGGCAAAGAATTAGTTTCTCCTTTGATGTATTCAATATCAAAATCAAATATGCTCAAAATTGCCTGCCATCTTGCAAAAATCTATTTTGAGGCAATGTTTTGAACATCCTTTTGTAAAACTTCTTTTGCTGATTTGCAATCGATTCACAAAAGGAATTTTTGATTTAATAAATCACTTTGGAATTTGTAATGCATAAAACAATTGATAAAATTTCTTTTTTAATAGTACTATAATTTTGCTGAGTAGGATTCCAGTGTTTGGAAGTAAACTGGACAACTTGCTCTTTTCCTCCTTTAACTTGTTTTAGGATCCCACCATACCCTATTTCAGAAGCATCTATTTCAACTACCTTGAGGGCATTTGGATCAGCTAAATATAAACAAGGAAGCTTAGTGATTTGTTTTTTGATTTGGGTGATAATATTGGTATGGTTTTTTGTCCAAAGTTGTGGATTCTTTTTGAGTCTATCATATAATGGTTTACATAATTTGCTAAGACCTGGATAAAAGTCTATAACATAATTGAGGCTTCCTAAGAACCTTTGTAATTGGACTTTATCAAGAATTTGGTCTGGGAATTTGCTAGCAAATTCTATAGATCGTTCTATTGGGGTAATGGTTCATTGGGTAATATAATGACCTAAAAACCTTACTTTGGTTTGGAATAAACTTATTTTGGATTTAGAAACTACTAAACCATTATTTCTTATGGCTTTTATAAAGATCGATATATGTTTAAAGTGTTTTTCTAAATTTTCTGAAAATACTAATACATCATCGATGTATACTATTGTGAATTGAGAATATTGGTAAAAAAATATCATTCATTATTCTTTGGAACTTAGATGGAGTATTTTTTAACCTAAAAGGCATTACATTCCATTCGTATTGTCCAAATGGTACTGTAAATGTTGTTTTATATCTTTCTTCTTCTTTTATTTGGATTTGCCAAAATCCAGATTTCATATCAAATTTTGAGAAAATATTTGCATTACAAAGTTTTTGTAGCAAATCTTTCTTATTTGGTATTGGGTATCTAATCCATTTTAAGGCTTGATTGAGAGGTTTGTAATTAATTACTAATCTTGGCGTTCCTCTTTCAAGTTCTGCATTTTTATTACATAGAATGCTGAACAACTCCAAGGAGAACTGCTCTTTCTAATTAATTTTTTATTAAGAAGGTCTTGTATTTCTTTTCTACAAAATTCTTCCATTTCTTTGTTCATTTGTATAGGTCTTGCTTTTGTGGGTATTTGTCTTTCATCAAAACCATTTTCGTATGGTAATGTTACTTCATGTTTCTTTCTATTCCAAAAGGCATTAGGAATGTCAGAACAAATTGTTGATTCTATTTCTTTCTTGATTTGATCTATTCTTTTTGTATTTCTCTTTTCTTAATTGTTCATTAATTTTTAAAACACATTTCTTCTTTGAGGAAAGAGATTTGCTTCATTTGTAATTAATTAAATTATTAATTTGTCCATTATGAATGGATAAAGATTTTAATGAGTTGAGATTTCTTATTTTCGGTTTTTCTACAAAAGGAAATTCTACCTTAGTGTTTAAAACTTTAGTGGAGATAGAATTATTTGTTACTTTATAAGGTTTGAGTAAGGATATGAATGGGGTTCCTAATATGACATCTTGGGTAATATCTTTTACCATTAAAAACATGTTTGATATTTTATACCTTTGTTGGATATTTCGCATTGGGAATTTTGTAAGTAATTTTAGTTTTTACCATTTGCGACCTTAAGAGATTCGATGTTTTATTATAATATTTTGTTGGAATTATTCATTCTCTAATGCAGTTTTGGTCCGCTCCTGTATCAAAAAGGGCTATTGTTTCTAACTAAAATTCATTATTTATGACAATATTTATTTTTATTAAATATCTTTGAATAGATACTTCAGTTAGAACCATCATATATTCTTGTGTATTTTCTTGAGTCCGAGTTGGTTTATGATGAACTTTTTTCTGAGGTTTCGTGTTTTAAGGACCTCATTTGTTCTTTCATTTCTTGTTGTTCTATTTTAAGTCGAGAAAGTTCGATTTAATCTTTTATTTCCAAGCTGTAATTGAGTTTGTAATTTGGCTTGGTTTTATTTTTCATATTTATTAAATATTATGTCTTGTATATTATACATTTGTGATTGACTAGAAATGATTTCTTTTTCTTTTTCGGTTTATCTTTTAATGAGGATTTTAATTTCAAAAGGTATTCTCTTTTAAGCTCTAGGTCTTGAATTTTATCAATAACTTCTATCATAAATTCTTGATCTTTAGTTAGCATATTAATTGAAGGTTCATTTTCATCTCCGTAAGACGGGATGTTGTATGTAATTCGTCTATTTGTAATTCATCTGTTTTTGAGAGATGTATCATTTTCGAAGAAGTTGTTTCTAATAGGATTTCATTTAATTTTTGTTCTATCTCTTCTTCTAAATTTAAGTTATTGATTTTCTTTTGATTTTACAATATTTTGAGATATGTCCTGGTTTTCCACATTTATAACATTTTATTGTTTTATCAATTTTGTTTTCTGCTTTTTGTTGTTTCTTCCCTTTTACGTATTTTTTATATTTAGGTTTTTATAATATTCTGAAATATTCTTTTCCTATTTTTGACTTTTCAGGGCAACATGTTTTTGAAGAAGAATGTTCATTCCTGATGTCAAATTGGTGGCAGAATGATCCTAATTCCTTTCTACATTGATATCTTTCTTTCTTGAGTTGTTTTTGTAATTTTAAATCTTGACAAATTTTTAATCCTTCTTTTTGGGTGAAACTAATTAGTTCACCATATGTAAGCTTTTCATATGGAATAATACCTTTGTAATTTTCTCTTATTTGATTCCTAACGTTTTCTCCTAATAAAGTGGGAAGTCCTGCTAGAAATTTTTCTTTCCAAAATGGTTGTTGGTTATCAGATCTTTGCATAACTCTAGTCATAAAGACATCTTTATACCATTTAAAATCGGTTAATTTTTTACATTTTAAATTTGATAATAATTCTGAATTTCTATCTTTAAGATGAGAATGATCACCAATAAAGTGTTTAGAGATTAAGAAAATTAAAGTTGCTACTGCATCTTGGATTTCTCTTCCTTGTTCGTCTAAAATAATTCTATCTTGATCATCTTTTTTTATTGCTTTTAAAATTTCTTCTTGTTGGGTTTTAGTGAGTGCATGATCCCACCATCCTTTTAATTGACCAGTAAATCCAGCAACTAAAAGATTAGCTATAGCATGATCATTGATTAATCCATTTTGATTTTGGGTTTTATAAACATTTGAAACCATTGTCATTTGTTGTAATAAACTAAGAATATTGTATTCAGACATTCCATCTATATTCCATTCATAGATTGTATTAGCATTGTATTTATTTTGGAAACAGGTTTTTCTTCTATGTTAAGATCAGGTGCAGTGATTTTTGGATAATATAATCTTTTTGGTTCTTTCCAAGCTATCTTGTTAATTTGTTGTTGATCTGACTGATCCGAGTCAGATTGGGAGGATTGGTGTAATGTATTTACTGAATATTGGGTTTGTATTGGGATATCAGGGGCAATTAATTCAAACTTGTAGTTTTCTAAAGCATTAAGTCTATTTTGGATTTCTGTTAGGAAATCATTTTGGGATTTTTGGAAAACTTTTGGAATCTCATAAGGTGTGAATATTGGTTCTTTGGAACTTTTTTCGATTATCTCTTTTACTAGTTCTTTCTTGATTGGTTGAATTTTTATTAGATTCTCAATATAATCTAATTGTTTTCCTATTGTATAAAGATTAATATTTGTATAATTGTTTTGTTCTACTATCATTTTGATATCTTTCGATGAGATTTGTTCTCCTGCATCAGGAGCTCTCATTCTTAAAGGGTTTGCTTTTATTCCAGTATTCTTATGAAGATATTGAACCTCCATTAAAGGGGGATGTCTAGATTCAACTTCTCCTTTATTAGTCTGCCATCTAGTATTATGTCTTATTGTATTAACAGATCCTAAATAATATTCTTCAAACCATTCAAAGAATTTTATATGGACTTTATGAGTATTCATAAATCCATAATATTCTTGAAGAATGCTTTCTTTTATCATTATAATTTTTAAAGTAATCTTCTCTTTTTGCTTATTTTTGTTGGAATAGAAGTGCTTTCTACACCATTCTTTATTTATTTCAAACAATTTTCTAAAACAAATATTTCGAATTTTCTCTTTGTCTTGCATTATTAGTCATTGATGAATAAGTTGGTGACATGTTAGGTGAATTTTGGGGACTCTCTTCCTGTCTGGCATAAATAGGTTGAGCTATATTTGAGGAATTATCTATTTCTTGTAAATTGGTCCTAAATGTTGTTGGGATAGAAGAGACAGAGGCTCTGGCTGTCCTAAAATCTACTGTTTGTGTTTCTGGATTTGACTCTTCTTCTATATTTAACCTCTTAAAAGCTGTGCTGGTACTTCCTATTTTGAAGGAGTGTCTTGGAGGCATTCTTTGTGGCCTATTGAATTTTAATTCAACTGTGTCATCTTGGTGCTGAGAAATTTCACTTAATGAAGTGTTTCTTATGGGGGTTGGTGCCACGAGTGCATAGCACCTTCAAGTTTCCACTTATCAGGAAGGTTTATCTCATGCCATTGTATTGTTCTGGGGATTGTGGTATGATATCTTGTGGTGTCTGTCTCTATTAAGAGGGTTTCTCCTTTTGGGCTTTGGAGTAAAGCCTTGGTATTAACTACAGAATACATAGCTTTGAAATGGAGTCTATAAACCAAAGTTAATACTTCTGTACCAGGAAGCATTTTGTAGTTATGGGTATGTATTTGGAGTGTCAAATATTGTAAAATATTTTTATCAGTCAAAGAAACCATACAATTTGGATAACAATTAAAATGTATTGGGCCTGTACATAGGCTTGTTTCTATAGTTCCTAATAATGAGTCATTAAACAAGATGTGTCTTTGGTCTCTTAAGACTACTAATATTGAGGTATTTTTAGTGGCTTCAACACTAAGAGGTTTGACTCCAACCTGGACTAATCCAAAATTTCAATTTAATATTAAATTTAATATAATATTTATCTAAAATATTATTAAGAAGATAATCATTTTAATATCAAATTAATAAATTATTATCAAGATAAATATTAAATTTAATTTAATATTAATATTATTAAAATAATATTATTTTTGGAATAGTTAATCTGAAATCAAATTATCCATTAGAGTCCTAATAAGAGTGTGATTCCTCCACTGCTCAACCGCCAAAGGACCACCCGCCGGCCACCGGAATGTCATGATCGCTGTCGTCAACACCGTCGTGTCTGGTGGTGCCACTGCAGGTGCACACCCTCACGACACCCCGAGCTGGTTCGACTATTGCCCGTTTGGTCCAGGCCTTGTGGTGACCTAATAGATTTGGTCTAGCTACCAGTTGAACCTACTGCTCCATTTCACCTACCAAGTTTGGTTTGACCAGTTTTTAGGTCTCGATCTCAGTTTTGGGTTCTCAGGCTAAATTTTTGATCTCAAGTCTAAATTTCAAGTTCAATTACCTATTGGGCCAATTGTCTGACTTGAAAATTAATTTTTAAAAATATCTTATTTATTTTAATTAATTTGATTAATTTAATTTTACTTGATCAAAATTAATTTTCCCAAAACTCACTGAGATTTTCCAAAATTAATTTTTCAAGAAAATTCTTTAATCAAATTCTTTAGTTGAACAATTCTCATGACCTCCTAATTTAATTCCACATTGAATAAACCGACTCAATTAAATTATTTCCAAAGTCGTAGAATTTTCTTTTAATCCAAATGCAGTCCGATCGAGCTTTTGTTAAGCTAGCGGAGGGACCAATCGAACATATACAATTAGGCTCGAGTAGTTGCAATTATTTCCAGAAGCATCATTCCGATAATTCACAATTACTTAATCATGAAGTCAGTCCACAAGAAGTACCATGATTGAAAACTCATTATTGTATACTCTTTACGAGAGTAATTCATCCAACTACTTTGTCCAATGTCCTCGTCATGTGTGTGTTACCCTCATATTATATTCTTAATCTATATGAGTTAAATCTGTTCACTCAATACAATCCTATTTTATCTCATTGTCACAATTGTGTCTTCTTAATGACTAATATGATCATTGTCAACAAATGACTATGATAAATTGCTTGTTCGAGAACAAGCAACCTGTGACCATGTTCCATATTTATCAATTCACACAATGCCAATGAGAGGATATCATTAACTCTTTAATCGAGCTATGAATTTCATTGTTGCTAGTAAAGTCATGCCATACACAAGTCATGTACCAACATACCGGCTATGGGCTCAATCGTCTTTAGAGCATAAGCCTCCACTTATATCAAAGCACATGAGTTACAAACGCATGGCCAGTGACTAACTCAGGATTTAGGTAAATCACACCATGAACATCACAAGTGAATAATCCACAAATGAATTTAGAATTAATTCATCTTGGGTCCAACCCAATGTATCATTATTCCAATGAATAAATCTATGTCTCTACCTGTGGAGTCAGCTACTCTTATAGCCAAGACTAGTCATCTCTCCAATTGAAATTGTTGACAACATTATAATCCTTCTAAGAATTTGAATCAAATGCTCACTTTGATTCTTTTACGGCATTACGGACTCGTTTAGATTATCTACTGAAGTAAGTTATCTTTCTCATAATGTAATCATTCTTACAATGCCACTTATCATCAGTTTGAACTTAGACAATCAAGGAGTTAATATTTTTTATCACAATTTCGTTATGCATGCAAAACATGAAAGACAAAAGCAAGCACAAAAGACATAATAGTGAAATGTGAAATTAACTTTATTTATTCATCATTCAAATACATAGAAAACATTTACTTGTTTACTACAATATGAGCATATTTCCCAACAATATCCTATTTTCCCTAATGAAGTAAATGTGTCATGTTTCACATTCTCATATCCTCGACGTGTTTGTTAAAACTCTTAATTATAAGATTCTTAGCAAATGGATCCGCAAGGTTTTCTTCATACGCTACTTTCACCACATCTGCTTTTCCTACGGCAAAATGGATATATGGATGTTTGTAAAGCATCGCATACATAAGGCTTCCAATTGCCGAAGCATATGAAACCTTACTTATATGCTCTCTTTCTTCTACTATCTTAGGATAATCATCCAAAGAAAGATGAAAACCCGATTCAATCGATTGAGCACCTAGCTTCGCATCGATCATTGCAAATTGTTCCAATACCTTATCAATGTATGAAGCTTGTGATAGACTATCATTTTATTCTTTCGATCCCTAAGGATTTGAATTCCAAGAATATAACTAGCTTCACCTAAGTCCTTCATGCTAAATTGTTGAGATAACTACAGTTTAACCAATGACAATTCTTCTAAATCATTTTTGATAAGTAGAATATCATCGACATATAGAATGATGAAGACCACCTTTTTGTCCTTTATACACTTATAAACACAAGGTTCATTAGCTTTTTGCTCAAACCTAAAAGTCTTGACCGTTTGATCAAATCTTTTATTCCATGAGCTGGACGGCTGCTTAAGTCCATAAATCGATCTTTATAGTTTGCAAACTTTCTACTCATGTTCTTTGACAACATAACCAGTGGGTTAAGCCATGTAAATAGTTTCATCAAGATAATCTATAACAATCCTTTTTTCAGTGGTGTAAATAGTGGTTTAGGGGCCATAAATTCGACGAGTAAGTTCATAAATATTATTATTTAATATTTATGAGTCATATATGGTATTAAAATAAATTTTGAATTGACAATTTATGCTATTTGAATGAATAATTAGGTTCAAGTGGTATGACCCTAAAGTCAAATAGTTTTAGAAAATGAGGTATCGGGACTTTGTTTCTATAAGTTGAGCCATATATATTTTATAAATATTTATGGAGTGTTATTAAGGTTGTATTAAAATGTCGTTAAGAAATTTTAATGTTTAAATAGTTAATTAATTAAAAGGACTAAATTGTAAAAGATGCAAAAGTTGATTTCTATTAATTAAATGTGTCAATAGCTAAGGAAAGGTAATTAAATAGACTAAAATGATAAATAAACCATACTATAACTTAGTGGGCAGTTGGTGACTAATTTTATTAGTTTAAATGGTATATTTTAATGTTAAAAAGGTGAATAATAAGTATTAAATAAGAAAAAAAGAAAAACAAAACATAAATTTGTTTGTGTTCTTCTTCTTCAATGGGAAGAACTCCATTTTTGGGGAAGGGAGATTCGACCAATCTACTTTCAATGCATGTGGGAGATTTTGAGGCCCGTTTCTAATAATTTTTATGTTTTTGAGATCGTTGTAACTAGGTCCAGTTAGCTCGTGCCTTCATTTTTGAAACTGTTAAAGATTTTGGATGTTTCCATTGATGAATCTTTGTGATTTTAGGTGTGAAATGATGAATTTGAAGTATTAGTTGTTATTTATAAGTATTTTGTTAAGTGATTTTTGATGAATTTAATGATTAGGGATTAAATTGTTGAAATAGTAAAATACAAGGATTTAATGTGTAATAACAACAAATATGAGCTATAATAATGTTGCAATAAATTCGGCTAAGCTTAAATTTGAGTAAAATGGTTAATTTGCATGTTTTAGGCCTAGGGAGTAAATTAAATAAAAGTAAAATGTTGGGGGTAATTTTGTAATAATGTCAAAAAATATTAAATTGCATAAAATGAATTGGTTTTGTTGTCTAAATTAATGACTTGAATGAAATTGTTAATTTAGATCAAGAACGAGTGGAAAATCGAGGAGAAAAGAAAATTACCAAATAGCCCCTATACTTACTCGTTACTGTAATTTGGTCAGGTAAGTTCGTATGAACTGTAATGATTATAATGTTAATTAAATTGAATTTTTATTGTGTTTTTTAATTTAATTGAATCGGCATATATATATATATATATGTGTGTGTGTGTGATTATATCCACATTATGACGAATCAACGATTATCGAGCCTCGTTTGATCCTTAGGAATTCGTAGTATACAAATAACATGCCATTAGGGTTACCATGTTTCGGATGCTATTCCTGAATGTCCTACCGATGGCTAAGGTCTGTTATTTGTTGCGGATACTCAACAGCTTGTGTGAGTAGCATCGCGTAGCTTACATTCCGACTGTTAGCTTGTTTGAGCAGACCTATTCCATAGCTCAAGTGAGCAATAATGTAAAGGAAAAGGAAATGTTACGACTATTTGTTTAGCACACTTTGTATGAGCTTTCCCTCGTATCCGATGTTATTCTAAATGGTTCAACGGGCATGAAAAGGAAAGGAACAATAAGTATTCAAATGACTTATGTCATGAATCTATGAAAAGGATGAATTTAAAAGTAGCATGTTCATGTACATCTAACTTACCTCATGTTAATTCAAGTGGATTATGTGTTAATGCACTAACGTGTGTTGTGGATGGTGCTTAGGCTTGTGCCAAGCTTATGGTTGGATTATATCATGCTTAATCTTAATGGTATACATCGAAATGGTAAGTGTCCAAATGGAAATATGCTTATGTGCATGAAAAGGTTTTATGAATCAAAATATATATTTTCTTATAAAATGGCTTATCATGTGGTTGATCCCAAAAGAGTTATGTATAAATGCACTAACTTATATATTGATGATGATATTTAGGCTTGTGTCAAGTTTGTGTAATTAGTTGATGTTTATGCTCATGTCTTATATTATACAAATGATACGAGTAAGAAAAGGTAATGAAACAGTAAGTTCATAATTGAGATGTAATATGATGATATAAAAGGATGGATGAGTTAAAGGACTTACTTATATGTGAGAAATTTACTTATGCTATGGATGAATTTACCTATGTCATGAATAAACACACTAATTCGTGAATTGATAATGTTATTTAAGCTTATGCTAAGTAAATGGAATGGAAAGTAAGTAAATGAAGTAGAAAGTAAGTAAATGGAATGGTTCATCGTCTTAAGAAAAGGTTGATGATTATGTAATACAACTTATAAAATCTTATTATGTTATGAATGAAAAATATATGTGATGTTGATGGACCTATTCATTTGTGAGTTGATGGTTATATATTTTGACAAATCTTGTGGCATTGGTATAAGTTTATATTTACCTTATAAAGTTCATTATTGAAATAGAATATTATGTTTAATGTTTATACGAGCTTACTAAGCATTCATTACTTACGTAATTACTTTCCTTTACTTTACAGATTATTAGAAGCTTGATCGGTTTGGAAGCTCATCGGAGATCTATCACACTATCCAGCGATTATATGGGTAGTTTTGATGTGTTGGTCAAGGTTATAGTGACATGTATAGGTGGACTTTAGGTTGATGTTTAGTTGAATGTTAGTTGATGAGTTTGGCATGTATATGTCATTTAGGTTGATGTAATCTTGATACTTTTGGTGCCTTGTTGATGTGTGCATGTTTGAGTGACTAAATGGTATATTAGTGTGGACGTTTTAATAATCATAATTATGATATGTTTTAGAAGTAGTATTGAATTATATGAGTGTGATGAAGATGTGGTAAGTATACATTTTTACGTGAATTTGTATGCTTACTTTTAAGGTGCCTTATATGGTATATTGGTTGAATGAATTTGATTATTTGAATTGGTTTTTTCATACATGTTTTGGTAAGGTTTTGGTGCTTTGAATTTGTGCACAAAATGCTTGTAGGTAACCATTTGTGTTGGTGTTGGAAATGGCTTGATTTTGGACAATTTCATGTCCACACAGTCTGAGACATAGGCGTGTGACTCAGTCGTGTGTGATACATGGTCATGCGACACGATCATGTGTCTCCTATAGGTTTTAAGTTTTTCAAGCCAGTTTACACGACCTAGTACATGGCTTAACACATGGGCGTGTGAGGCCATTTCGAAAGTTACACGGGCATGGACACAGGTTAGGACTCGATCGTGTTTTCTTATTTCAATTGTTGCATGGCCTAAAACACGGGCGTGTGTCTCAGCCATGTGAGTTACACAGCTTGGCCACACGGCCGTGTGACCCTTGTAGTCCAAATTTGCCAACTTTTTAATGAATTTTTTAATTGATTCCAATTTAGTCTCGAATTATTTCTATTGTATTTCTAATGCTTCGTAACCCTAAGTTGACAACGGATACGGGTTAGGGTGTTACATAGTCATTCAAGCATGCTGTCTTGGCATCCATTTGCTAGATCTCATAATCGAGAGCAACAACAATGGATAAGAGTTTACGGATAGACTTGAGCATGGCTATCGAAGAAGTGTTATCGTAATCGATGCCTTCTTTCTCTATGTAGCCTTTCCCTACAAGTTTAGATTTATGTGTTTCCACTTTTCTTTCTACATTTCTCTTCTTCTTGTAGATCCACTTACACCTTATAGGTTTAATCTCAACTAGTAAGTCTACAAGTTCCTACACCGTATTGGATTTCATTAAATCCATATTGGCATCCATGGCCTGTTTCCAGAGCTTGGAATCAATGTCCTATATAGCCTCATCGTAAGTGAGTGGTTCATCATCTTCATGATTGACTTAATTATTATAAATACTACCATCATAGATGAAGAAGTCTGGTTTCCTAGAAACTCTCCCATTACGATGGATTCCCCCATGTTATTGATAGTTTGCAGGTTCCTCCACAACTTTCTCGAGAATTTAACTTGGTGATTTTCTACAATTCCCAAAAGTTCCTTGAATACTACTTAGAAAATTAAAGTTATCCATGTAGCTTTCCGCAAGAAAAGTAGCATGAGTAGAAAATTTAATCATATTATCTTTCAGATTGTAGAATAATGCACCTTCTGTTCCTTTCGAATATCCTACAAACATGCGTAATTCTTTCGTCCATCCAACTTCTTTGTATCCTTATCTAGAATGTGTGTTGGACAACCCAATATTCTAAAGTGTTTTAGAGCAGGTTTCTTTCCATGCCACAGTTCATAAGATGTCTTACAAGCAGACTTTGTTGGCATATCATTCATAATAGAGGAAGCTGTTTGTATCGCATATCCCTAGAAGGAAGTAGGGAGTTGCGAATAGCTTAACATTGAACGAACCATGTCAAGTAAGGTTTTGTTCCTTCTCTTAGGTACGCCATTCTGCTGTAGAGTGCCCGACACAGTCAACTGGGATAAAATCCCATTCTCTATAAGGTATCCTAAGAACTCGTTTGTGAAATATTCCCCATCTCGGTCAGACCAATGATTCTTTATGGATAAACCTAATTGCTTTTTCACTTTCGCATGAAACCCTCAAAATTTATCAAAGGTTTCACTTTTGCGGTGTGTTAGAAACACATATCCATATCAAGAATAGTAATCGGTGAAAGTCATGTAATAATCGTAACCTCTTCATGTAACAGTCTACAGACGGGCCTAAAAGTTTTGGCCTCGTATGTGAAGGGGTTTGCCAGTAGTAGTGTATGCCTGAATATGTTGTAGGGGGTTTACCATATTCGTTACCAAGTTAGGTTCGACAGTTTTTCTTCAAGGTAGGTTCACTAATGTATTGGCGAGCTGGTGTTCGCCAGTCTATTTGCTGAGCTGGGGTTCACCAGTTAAGTTGCAAACTTGTAACACCTCTAAGCTATATCTGTTGCCAGAATAGGGTTACGGAGCATTACCAGAGATTTCATTTCAAAACAATAAAAAAATTAAATCATATATTTCACAAAATCAATCATAGCAAACTCTATTAGTAACATAAATATTGTCCCTTATACGAGCCCTCAAGCCCGTGTCTCAGGCTGTGTGGACATTCGAAGCAGGGATACACGGTCGTGTCCCATCCCGTGTCCGTGCCCATGTAACTCTCTAACTTGGGTTACACGACCAAGCCACATGCCCGTGTGCCAGGCCGTGTACCCTTTGAAATGGCCTTACACGCCCGTGTGTCACATCGTGTGCTAGGCCATGTAACTGCTTGACTTGCAACCCTTAGCAAGCTACAGGGGACACACGGTTGTGTCGCCTGGCCATGTGTCACACACGGCTAAGACACACGCCCGTTTCTCTGGCCGTGTGGATGAAAAATAGGTCATTTCGAAGCCATTTTATTCACTCATTCATACACATACCTACAATCAATTTTCCACATATAAACAAGTTTTCAAGTTGTGCTTAAACCATGCATAATCAAGCTAAATTGTAAGACATATATTCATACAACCAATATGCCTAAAGGGCACCTCAATCACAATAACTAACATGTACTTTTCTCCATGTTCACATATTATAGTCACACTCACTATACCAAGTTTGCCATTCAATGTTCATTGACAAGCACTAGCACAAATAGCCATAAACGTCAACTACATTACCTATACCAAATAACCAAATTCAAGCATATCAAAGGACAACTCATAATATACATTTTAAATACCATTTTATCTTCCATCATTTAAGCATCATAAAGACTACAAAATCAACCATCATAAGGCCACATAAATATATCAACCTAACAACCCTTTCAATCACTCAAAATACCATAATTACAAGCCAAAACATAATGGCTATAATATCAACACCTATACATGTGCATATTTAAACAAATATCATAATAATCATACCATTTTGGCCATTTAAAGATACAAATCTAACCATATCCAGATGGTTCCAACAATCAACATGTATACAAACTAGATTTCAATCATGCACATCTATTCAAAACCTTTCCAAAGCATACCATATCTTGACCATGTTGAGGTCAGTTCATCATATATCACTTTGACTATTCAAACATGCTTTAACATATTATCAAATTAACACATATCAATAAGGTACCAAATGTACGAAGGCTACATCACCCCAAATGACATATACATGCCAAACTCATCAACTAACATTCAACCAATCATCAACTATAAGTCCACCTATACTGCCATTATAACCTTAACCAAGAAATCAAAATCTACCGATATAATTGTTGGATAGTGTGATAGATCTTCGATGAGCTTCTAACCCGATCAAGCTTCCGATAATCTAAAAAGTAAAGGAAAAACAACTACGTAAGCAATGAATGCTTAGTAAGCTCATATAAACTTTAGTCATATCACTCCATTTCAAGTATGAAATTTATGCATATCAAGAATAATCCGCAGTATCACATATACATATTATCCCTAGCATAGTAAGATTTTATAAAACTTTAAACCCTTTCAAATTTTCTTACTTTCATTTGCATTTCATTACTTTCCATTGTATTTAATTTCTTTAGCTTAAATAACAATATCAATTCAACTTATCATTCTATTTTTCATCATTTTTCACTTCAAGTATGAACTTACTATTTCATTGCCTTTCCACACCCGTTTCATATGCATAACACACAAGACATAAGAATATCATCAACCATAGCCACAAACTAGTGCATTTAAACATAGTTATTTTGAAATTAACCAAATGATAAACCATTTCATAAGAAATTACATAATTTAAACCTTACCACTCTTTCATGAACACAAGCATATTTCCATTTGGGCACTTACCATTTCAATGCATAACTTATAAGTAAGCATATATAATCCATCCAATAGCTTGGCCAAGCCTAAGAATTCACACCAAATATGTTAGCAATATAAGCATAAGACATAGGCAATTTACTTATGGATGATCACATCATTTAAACATGTAACATATGAATATATCATCCATCTTACTTACAGTTATCCATGTATCACCAGTTTAATGTAATTCACATGTGTTCATGTCTTAGTTCGTATGAACTCTTACCATTCTCTTTCAAATCATGCCCGTTGAACCATTTAGAATATCGTTGGATACATGGGATAGCTCACACATAGTGTGCTAACTCATATAACTGTAATCTATCAATTCATGTACATGTATGCTTACACGAGCTGTGGATCAGAATGCTCACATGAGCTGTGAACCAGAATGCTCACATGAGCTGTGAACCAGAATGCTCACATGAGCTGTGAATTAGAATGCTCACACGAGCTGTGAAAATGGGCTTGCTCACACAAGCTGTGGGTCGGAACGTAGTTACACGATACTGCTCACACGAGGTGTGAAGTATCTATAGCACATGCTGGACCTTAGCCATCGGTAGGACATTCAAGACCAGCACCCGAATCATGTAAACCCTAATGACATGTCATTTGTATCCTATGAATTCCTAATGTTCAAACGGGGCTTGATAGTCATCGAAACATCGTTGGATTTCCATCGTTTCATTACAAGATAAATTGCATACAAACACATGTATATTGATTTAATCATAATATAATAACATATTAACCTTCAATTTAATCAAAATTATACAGAATACAGTTCATACGAACTTACATGGATAATTTGCAGAAATACCAAAGTTTAGGGACATTTTGGTATTTTTCTATTCTCCTCGATTTTCCACTCGATTTTGATCTAAATTAATAATTTCATTCAATTTATTAATTTAGGCGTAAATCAATGTCTTTCATGCAATTTAATATTTTGAAAATTTTACAATATTTCCCTAAAGTTTTACTTTTATTCAATTTAGTCCCTAAGCCCAAAACATACAAATTTACCATTTTAATGCCAATTTATAATAGCTGGATATTCATGACACCCATATCAGCCCATATTTGATACAATTTCACATCAAATCTATGTACTTTTACTATTTTAACAATTTATTCCCTAATAGGAAAATTTATCAAAAATTACTTAATAAAATACTTTTAAATATCAACCAAAATTTCAAATTCATCATTTAACATCTAAAATCACAAGGTTCATCAAAGGAAACATTCAAAATCTTTAATAGTTTCAAAATCAAAGGTACGGGCTAGTTGGACCTAGTTGCAACGATCACAAAAACATAAAAATTATTGAAAACGGGGTTAAAACAGACTTACATGCATCATCACAAGGTAAGCCGAAGCTTTAAGGTCTTCCATGGAGTTTTTCTGCATTCAAAATCGGTGAAGAAGACATTAAGACGATGATAAGACATTTTGGTTTTATTTTATTTTAATTTAATTATCAGATTACCAAATTAACCTTAGTTAATAATTAAATAAAACATCAATTTCATGTCCATTATTGTCTATCAACACCTTGAATGGTCTAATTACCATTTAAGTCCATTTTCCTTTATTCAAGTAACCATTTAATCACTCAAATCAAATAGTGATCAAATTTTACATCTTTTACGATTTATACCTTTTAATTAATTAACTATCGAAACATTAAAAATTTTCAACGAAACTTTAATACCACCTTAATGACACCATGTAAATATTTATAAAAATATTTACGACTCAGTTTATAGAAGCGAGGTCCCGATACCTCATTTTCTAAAACCACTTGACCATAGGGTCTTACCACTTGAACTTAATAAATCGCTTATATAACAAAAATCACTATATCAAAAACCTTTTTAAAACCATGTTTGACTCGTAAATATTAAATAATAATATTTACAAACTTACTTGTCAGATTTGGTTGCCCTGCCACTGTTTTCGACACTAGTGAGAAACATGCTGTTACAGAACTAGGGTTCAATTGTCAAAGATATAGTCAGAATCAAATTAGGAAAAGAGATCTAGTGTATCGATGAATACTTTATGTGCAAGTGATGTCTTTCCTAAGTTAGTTAGGGTATCCAAAGATTATCAAGACACCTAGGTTTATAAATACGACATTTAATTCTGTGAATTTCGGTGTGTGAAAATTTCGTATGAAAATTTGATCGTTTGAGTGCTCAATTTGATAAAAAAGGGCTTAATCGTGTAAAATGAAAACTTAGGGATCTAATTTAAAAGCATCTATTTTTTGATGTCTTATTAATTAGGAGGCTTAAAAGTGCGATAAACCCACTATATAGATAGTGGATGGTTATGGACAAGACTAACCTTAATGTTTAAATATATATTATTTAGTAAATAAGGTTAGTAAGGTAAATAGCTTATTATTACATTATATGTAATTAAAAATACAATAAATTTAAACTAGTTATCATCTTCTTCCATGGACAAATATTAAAAAAAGAAAAGAAAGAAAAACCAAGCTAGGTTTTGGCACAAAACAAACTTGATTAAGGTATGATTTTGTTTCGGTTTTTGATCATTTTTATATTTTTGAGATTGTTGCTTTGTGTACTACAAGACTCATGCTTTAATTTTTGAATTTGATGTTGATTTTGTGATATGCCATTGATGAATTCTTGAGCTTTGTAATAGTTGATGATGAAATATGGAAGATATGTGGAAGATTAACATGTTTTGTCTTTGAGTTTTTGGTGAAATTGAGTAATCAGGGCTAAATTGTGAAATTAAATTTTTGAGGGACTAAAATGTGAAATAAATGAAATGTATGGACTTGTATGATCATTAGGTATATTCGGACCTTGTAGAATGTGGGGAAATATTGTGTATTTTGTGTTTTATGCAATAGGGATTAAATTGCAAAAAGTGTAAATGTTAGGGGCAAAATAGTAATCTGCCCATTTATGTGCTTTTGGACTAAATTGAATGTAATTATATTTAAACTAGCTCATTTGGAATATACTTAGATCAAGAACAGAAGAAATCGGAGTTGGATGGGGAAAAGCTAAAGTTGTCGATTAATAGTCCAGTTTTGACTTTTCACCGTCCGAGGTAAGTCTATTAGCTACTAAATGTTATTAAATTAATATATATACTTGTATATGTATTGTATTTTTGCAGAACTATAATTTAAAGTATATCTATTTAATATATTTAAAGTATGAATGATTTATATATATGTATTTCTAATGTTCGAACATATAAGTTTATACTTATATAAATTTTTGCAAGCAGTTAAAGTATGGAGCATATATAAGCATATATATTTATAAATGCTCTTTATCATGATTGAAGTATGAGAGTTTTATACGTATATACAAGATTCAAGTTCATGTATGTATATTCATGTATAAATTATTTATTTAATCAAAAGTTTGGATAACATAAATATATACATGGTAAACTTTTGGATTTGATTTATAATATGTATATACGCATGGTATAATTTCTTGTATAGAAATTAGGTATGGAATTATATATTGATATATATGGTCGAATGTATATGTATATATATGTTTAAGATTTGCATTGAATCAAAAGTATGAAATTGTTAGCTTAGATTATTTCAATATGTTCGAATGTGAAATGTATATTATTTAAGTATAATAGAAGTTAAGTATTATGATGGTAGTAGTTGAATCTATAGTATAATGATATATATATATAAATGTATTCGGTTGAATCATTGAATTATCAAGTTTGGAATTGGTGATTGAACTTTATATAACCATGTGTATCAATGATATAAGTTATGAATTTTAAGCTAAATCTTTATGCATGTACTTGTATACAAATATAGTTCGAAAATGAATTATATCTGATGTGAATTGCGTATTCAGGCTCAGCGCCTAGCAGGTATATTGCCGGTGAATCAATTCAGGCTTAAAGCTTAGCAGGCTAAGTGCCGGTGAACTGAATCAAGATATAAGCCTAGCAGGCTAAGTGCCGGTGATCTGAATCAGGCTTTAAGCCTAGCAGGCTAAGTGCCGGTGATCTGAATCAGGCTTTAAGCCTAGCAGGCTAAGTGCCGGTGAATCTATTTTAATTAAGTGATTATATACATTGGGTATATATGTATATGATTTGGTTATTTGTATTGGATAAATATATGAACATCTTTCTATGTTTTTGATGAGCATATAAAAGCTCAAATCTTTGTGTTTGGTGAGTATATATATATATATATATTGGTTATCATGTAATTGTTGGATATATATATATATATATGTATGCATTTGGCATATGTAAATTATAAGTATATATGTATGTGCATTCGCACTTGTGGTTGATAAGTATTAATTATTTGCTTTTGGCATATGTATTTGAATAATATATATATTTGCATTCGAAGAAGTGCAAGTGATAAGTACACTAGTAATCAAAATATGAAATTAATGAGAATGTTAACAACTCGGTTATATGCATATAATGTATATACATATGTTCGTTTATATGTATTAGTTAAATATAAATTCTTTTAGATATAAACAAAATGACTTAAGATATTAGTGTTTGAACAGTAATTATAATATTTGTAATCTTAACAATTTTACTTTAGGAATTATATGATTCTTTTATAAGTATTTTAGTTATGCTATAGACTTACTAAGCTATAAAAACTTAGTTTTCTTGTTTACGTCTCTCTGTTTTATAGACTTAAAGAGCAAGTTTCAGGCTCGGGGATCGTCAGCAAGATCATCACTCTATCTACAGTCTCGATATTAAATGTTTTAAATTTTTAACTTATGGCATGTATAGACTGGATAATATTTTAAAAGTCGTACTTGATGAACAGTGTATGTAATTAATAGCCATACGAATATGGCTTATTTTCTTATATTTTAACTGGATTCAAATCTTATGTTTTGTTTAATATGATCAAAGTAGAATTTATATAATATACTTATTTTAATATTAGACTTTGCTTATTATATTTAATAATAATTTTCTGAAAATTATTAAACGATACCGGATGTCTGTTTTGAGTTATGTTTGATTAGTAATGCCTCTTAACCCCAAATTCAGTGACGGATATGGGGTAGGGGTGTTACATTTGATTGGTATAAGAGCTACGTTTAGTCGATTCTAGGACTAACGTAGCGCGTGTGGGTCTAGCTATATATGCCAAATTTCTATATACTGCGATAGTGTGATAACTTCTGACATCTGAAAATGTGTTCTTGTATAGTAATGGATCCCGATAGTGCCGTAGCTGATGATGTTGAGAGTATAGGGCCTGCTCCCGCGCAAGGGACAGAGCCAGTAGATTTTAAACCGACCTTGAGTAACCCGGAGGGAGAGGCTAAATAAGCCTTCTTCCAAATGATGAATGACTGGTTTACTCAATATGTCCGGACTAATCCGGCTGCACAACAACCTCCACCCCCGACTAATCCATCTTCGATACATGTGGTACCTCAGATGATTGATCCGGTGAGATTTAATAAGCCCCCTGTTGATTAAATTAGAAAATACGGGGCCGAAGAATTCAGGGCCACAGTTAATGATGATACTAAGCGGGCTGAATTTTGGCTCGATAACACTATCCGTGTATTTGAAGAACTGTCATGTACACCTGAAGAATGCTTGAAATGTGCCATATCTTTATTACGCGACTCTTCCTATCATTGGTGGAACACTTTAGTGTCGGTTGTACCGAAAGAGCGTGTCACCTGGGAATTCTTTCAGACTGAGTTCCGCAAGAAATATATCGGTCAAAGATTCATTGATCGGAAACATAAAAAATTTCTTGAACTTAAACAGGGTCGTATGACTATCACTAAATATGAGCGGGAATTTGTGCGACTTAGTAGATATGCTTGAGAGTGTGTGTGTCAACCGAAGCTATTATGTGTAAAAGATTTGAAGATGGGCTGAATGAAGACATTAAACTGTTAGTTGGCATACTTGAGATAAAAGAGTTTGTGATACTTGCTGAACGAGCTTGCAAAGTCGAAGAGCTCAGGAAAGAGAAGAGAAAAGCTGACTCTGAAGCTAGAGATTCCCGTAAAAGAACATTTAGTAAATCGTTCCAGTCGACCTCAAAGAAATTCAGAGAGGATCATAGCCGATCTAAAGCTACTGTAGGATTTTCTAGACGAGATCGAGATCAACCTCCTGTGAGTTCACAAGCCACTTTAGTTGCTAGTGTAGACAATGTTCAATATAATAGATCAGAGTGAAAGCATTGTGGTAAATGACATCCTGGAGATTGTAGATTGCATGATCGGTCTTGTTCTAAGTGTGGATAGAAGGATCATTTTATTCGGGAGTGCCCGATGATAGCTGAGCAAAACACTGCTCAAAGTATTAGACCGAGTAATATGTCAGTGTGAGGTAGACCACCCAGACCTACAGGCAATGTAAGTGGCAGTTATAGAGGGACAAAAGATACTGCAGTTTGATCTTAGGCTCGTGCACCTACCAGAGCATACGCTATACGCGCTCGTGAGGAGGCTTCTTCCCCAGATGTCATTACTAGTGCTTTCACTCTTTATGATACTAATGTTATTGCATTGATTGATCCCAGTTTGACTCATTCATATGTGTGTGAGACTTTAGTATCAAGTAAGACTTTGCCTGTTGAGTCTACTGAGTTTGTGATTAGAGTATCAAACCCCCTGGCCCGGTGTGTTTTGGTTGACAAAGTATGTAAGAATTGTCCATTGATGATTCGAGATTCGTGTTTTCCAGCTGATTTGATGTTGTTTCCATTCGACGAGTTTGATATTATTCTGGGTATGGACTGGTTGAATTTACACAATGCTGTGGTTAACTGCAAAAGAAATACTATTGATTTAAGATGCCAGAATAACGAGATTATTCAGATTGAATCTAATGATCTGAATGGTTTATCGGCAGTGATATCCTCGATGTTGGCTCAGAAGTATGCAAGAAAAGGTTGTGAAGCTTACTTTTCATATGTTCTTGATAGTAAAGTGACTGAAAAGAAGATTGAATCTGTACCAGCGGTGTGTGAGTATTCGGATGTGTTTCCCGAAGAATTATCGGGTTTGCCACCTATTCGAGAGGTAGAGTTTGATATTGAGTTAGTACCGGGGACGACTTCGATTTCGATAGCTCCATACCGTATGGCACTGACTGAATTAAAAGAGTTGAAAGCACAGTTGCAAGAGTTGACAGATAGAGGTTTCGCACGATCGAGTTTCTCTCCTTTGGGAGCACCATTGTTGTTTGTGAAAAAGAAAGACGAAACGATGAGAATGTGCATTGATTACCAGCAGCTCAATAAGGTGACTATAAGGAATAAATATTCGTTGCCACATATTAACGACTTGTTCAATCAGCTAAAAGGGGTTTCAGTGTTTTTGAAGATAGATTTGAGATCGGGTTACTATCAGTTATGAGTTAGAGACTCCGATGTTCCTAAAACTGCTTTTCGAACAAGTTACAGACACTATGAGTTTTTGGTTATGCCTTTCAGACTTACTAATGCAGCTGCTGTTTCCATGGATTTGATGAATCAGATCTTCAGACAGTATCTGGATCGAGTTGTGGTAGTATTAATAGATGATATTTTGATCTACTCTCGTGATGAAACCGAGCATGCCGAACATCTGAGACTTGTGTTACAGACTTTGCGAGATAAAAAGTTGTATGCAAAGTTCAGCAAATGTGAGTTCTGGTTACGTGAAGTCAACTTTCTAGGCCATGTTGTATCAACATCAGGTATTTGGGTTGATTCGAGCAAAATTTCAGCTATATTGGATTGGAAACCTCCAAGGAATGTCTCAAAATTTTGAAGCTTTCTGGGATCGCTGGTTATTACAGATAGTTCGTGAAAGGATTTTCTATGATTGCAACCCTGATGACGAAGCTATTACAGAAATATGTTAAGTTTGAGTGGTCAGAAAAGTGCTAGAAAAGTTTTGATTAGTTGAAAGCCTTTTTGACCGAAGCTCCAGTACTAGTTCACCCAGAGACGGGTAAAGAATTTGTTATTTTTAGCGATGCATCTTTGAACGGTTTAGGCTATGTTTTGATGCAGGAAGGCAAAGTTATAGCTTATGCCTCAAGACAATTAAAGCCACATGAAAAGAACTATTCGGCGTATGATCTCAAATTGGCTGCTATTGTCCGTACTTTGAAAATATGGCGCCACTACTTGTTCGTTGAAAAATGTCATGTTTATTCTGATCACAAAAGCCTGAAATATTTGATGACTCAGAAGGATCTGAATTTGAGACAGCGACGGTGGTTAGAGTTGCTAAAAGATTACGAGCTTGTGATTGATTATCATCCAGGAAAAGCTAATGTTGTCGCTGACGCTTTAAGTCAAAAATCATTGTTTGCTTTGCGTTCATTAAATACTCATATAGCTATATCTGATGATGGTACGATAATAGCTGAGTTGAAAGAAAAATCGTTATTTGTTCAATAGATCTGTGAAGCTCAGCAAGCCGATGGGGATTTAATTACAAAACAGGCTCAGTGTGACAAGAATGATGATTCAGAGTTTCTAGTTGATGATGAGGATTGTTTGTGATTCAAAAATTGATTATGCATTCCGAAAAATTTAGAGTTAATTCAGATGATCATGAATGAAGCTCATAATAGTCGATTATCTATTCATTCGAGTAGTACGAAAATGTATAATGATTTAAAACAGCGCTATTGGTGGCGCGGTATGAAACGAGACATTTCTGACTTTGTTTCGAAGTGTTTAATATGTCAACAAGTAAAAGCCGAGCATCAGGTACCTTCAAGGTTACTTCAGCCGATCATGATACCTGAATGAAAATGGGACAGAGTCACGATGGATTTTGTATCTAGGTTACCGTTAACACCGAGCAAGAAAGATGCTATTTGGGTTGTAGTGGATAGATTCACTAAATCGTCACATTTTCTTTCAGTTCGTACAGATTATTCACTTGATAAGTTAGCTAAATTATATGTTTATTAGATTGTAAGGTTGCATGGTGTACCTATTTCTATTGTTTCGGACAGAGACCCAAGATTTACATCGTGGTTTTGGAAGAAACTGCAAGAGGCTTTAGGTACAAAACTACACTTCAGTACAGCTTTCCGTCTGCACATAGATGGTCAGTCTGAACGAATCATTCAGATACTCGAGGATATGTTGAGATGTTGCAATCTCAAATTTGAGGGTACATGGGAATGATACTTGCCTTTGATTGAATTTGCATATAATAATAGCTTTTAATCTAGTATCAAAATGGCACCTTACGAGGCTTTGTACGATTGTAAATGTCGTACACCATTGTATTGGATCGAGCTTAGCAAGAATAAGATACACGGGGTTGATTTGATTAAAGAAACTGAGCAGAAAGTGAAAGTGATTCGGGATAGTTTGAAAGAAGATCGGATCGTCAAAAGTCATATGCAGATTTGAAAAGAAAAGATAGGACAAAGCATTTTGAAAGTCTCACCGTGGAAGAAAATACTCAGATTCGGTCATAAAGGTAAATTAAGTCCGAGATTCATTGGAACTTATGAGATTATTGAGTGTATCGGGCCAGTTGCTTATAGATTGTTGTTGCCACCTGAGCTAGAAAAGATTCACAATGTATTTCATGTTTAAATTCTTTGTAGATACCGATCTGATCCTTCACATGTAATTAATCCGTTAGAGGTTGAGATTAAATCTGATATGTCATACGAAGAAGATCCAATTTGTATTTTTGCTCGTGAAGTTAAAGAGTTACAAAACAAGAAAATTCCATTAGTTAAAGTATTGTGGCATAAACACGGAGTCGAAGAAGCAACTTGGGAACCAGAAGATGCAATGAAAGAACGTTATTCAAACCTGTTCACCGGTAAGATTTTCGAGGACGAAAATTCCTAAGGGGAAGAGAGTTGTAACAGCTCGATTTTAACCCTAATCGGAAAAAGTGATTTCGGGACCACAAATATGAGTCAAAAAAATATTTTAAAATTATTTTTAGTATTTACAGTATGTGAATTTCAGTGTGTGAAAATTTTGTATGAAAATTTGATCGTTTGAGTGCTCAATTTGATAAAAAGGGCTTAATCGTGTAAAATGAAAACTTAGGGATCTAATTTAAAAGCATCTATTTGTTGATGTCTTATTAATTAGGAGGCTTAAAAGTGCAATAAACCCACTATATAGATAGTGAATGGTTATGGACAAGACTAACCTTAATGTTTAAATATATATTATTTAGTAAATAAGGTTAGTAAGGTAAATAGCTTATTATTACATTATATGTAATTAAAAACACATGAAATTTAAACTAGCTATCATCTTCTTCCATGGCCAAATATTAACAAAAGAAAAGAAAGAAAAACCAAGCTAGGTTTTGGCACAAAACAAACTTGATTAAGGTATGATTTTGTTTCGGTTTTTGATCATTTTTATATTTTTGAGATTGTTACTTTGTGTACTACAAGACCCATGCTTTAATTTTTGAATTTGATGTTGATTTTGTGATATGCCATTGATGAATGCTTGAGCTTTGTAATAGTTGATGATGAAATATGAAAGATATGTGGAAGACTAACATGTTTTGTCTTTGAGTTTTTGGTGAAATTGAGTAATTAGGGCTAAATTGTGAAATTAAATTTTTGAGGGACTAAAATGTGAAATAAATGAAATGTGTGGACTTGTATGAGCATTAGGTATATTCGAGCCTTGTATAATGTGGAGAAATTTTGTGTATTTTGTGTTTTATGCAATAGGGATTAAATTGCAAAAAGTGTAAATGTTAGGGGTAAAATAGTAATTTGCCCATTTATGTGCTTTTGGACTAAATTGAATGTAATTATATTTAAACTAGATCATTTTGAATATATTTAGATCAAGAACCGAAGAAATCGGAGTTGGATGGGGAAAAGCTAAAGTTGTCGATTAATAGTTCGATTTCGACTTTTCACCGTCCGAGGTAAGTCTATTAGCTATTAAATGTTTTTAAATTAATATATATACATGTATATGTATTGCATTTTTGCAGAACCATATTTTAAAGTATATCTATTTAATATATTTAAAGTATGAATGTTTTATGTATATATGTATTTCTAATGTTCGAACATATAAGTTTATACGTATATAAATTTTTGCAAATGGTTAAAGTATGAAAGGTATATAAGCATATATATTTATAAATGTTCTTGATCATGATTGAAGTATGAGAGTTTTATATGTATATACAAGATTCAAGTTCATGTATGTATATTCATGTATAAATTATTGATTTAATCAAAAGTTGGATAACATAAACATAGGCGAAAGGGTCGAATGAATTTATAAGTATATACATGGTAAACTTTTGGATTTGATTTATAATATGTATGTTTTAAAATATATAATAAATTCGATTAAGCATGTAAATATTCATGCGTATCTTTTTGTATTGAATTTAGATATGTTATTATTTAAATGTGTGAGGTTTGATTATGCATTATACATGTATAAATTCTTGTTATGAAATTAAGTATGAATTTACATAAGTACATGATAAATTCGAATACGTATATATATATATACGTACATGTATAATTTCTTGTATTGAAATTAGGTATGGAACTATATATTGATATATATGGTCGAATTATATGTATATATATGTTTAAGATTTGCATTGAATCAAAAGTATGAAATTGTTAGCTTAGATTATTTTAATATGTTCGAATGTGAAATGTATATTATTTAAGTATAATAGAAGTTAAATATTATGATGGTAGTAGTTGAATCTATAGTATAATGATATATATATATATATATATATATAAATGTATTCTGTTAAATCATTGAATTATCAATTTTGGAATTGGTGATTGAACTTTATATAAGCATGTGTATCAATGATATAAGTTATGAATTTTAAGCTAAATCTTTATGCATGGACTTCTATACAAATATAGTTTGAAAATGAATTATATCTGATGTGAATTGCGTATTCAGGCTCATCACCTAGCAGGTATATTGCTGGTGAATCAATTCAGGCTTAAAGCCTAGAAGGCTATGTGCTGGTGAACTGAATCAAGCTATAAGCCTAGCAGGCTAAGTGCCACTGATCTGAATCAGGCTTTAAGCCTAACAGGCTAAGTGCCTGTGAATCTGTTTTAATTAAGTGATTATATACATTGGGTATATATGTATATGATTTGGTTATTTGTATTGGATAAATATATGAACATCATTTCTATGTTTTTGATGAGCATATAAAAGCTCGAATCTTTGTGTTTGGTGAGTGTATATATATATTGGTTATCATGAAATTGTTGGATATATATATGTATGCATTTGGCATATGTAAATTATAAGTATATATATATGTGCATTCCGCACATGTGGTTGATAAGTATAATTATTTACTTTTGGCATATGTATTTGAATAATATATATATATGCATTCGAAGAAGTGCAAGTGATAAGTACACTAGTAATCAAAATATGAAATTAATGAGAATGTTAATAACTCGGTTATATGCATAGAATGTATATACATATATTCGTTTATATGTATTAGTTAAATATAAATTCTTTTAGATATCAATAAAATGACTTAAGATATTAGTGTTTGAACAGTAATTATATTGGATATTTGTAATCTTAACAACTTTACTTAAGGAATTATATGATTCTTTTATAAGTATTTTAGTTATGCTATAGACTTACTAAGCTATAAAAGCTTACTTTGTTTGTTTACGTCACTCTGTTTTATAGACTTAAAGAGCAAGTTTCAGGCTCGGGGATCGTCAGCAAGATCATCACTCTATCTACAGTCTCGATATTAAATGTTTTAAAATTTTAACTTATGGCATGTATAGACTGGATAATATTTTAAAAGTCGTACTTGATGAACAGTGTATGTAATTAATAGCCATACGAATATGGCTTATTTTCTTATAGTTTAACGGATTCAAATCTTATGTTCTGTTTAAAATGATCAAAGTAGAATTTATATAATATACTTATTTTAATATTAGACTTTGCTTATTATATTTAATAATAATTTTCTAAAAATTATTAAACTATATCGGATGTCTATTTTGATTATGTTTGATTAGTAATGCCTCTTAACCCCAAATTCGGTGACGGATACGGGGTAGCGGTGTTACAAAATCTATACTCCATTTATACATACAACCATTATGTCAGTAACGCACCTCAATCACCACAATCAAACATACCTAAATTTATGTCCAAATGGTCATAATTCAACCAAACATACTTGACTAAATTCCATATCAAAACATGCTCTAAATGATCACTTTGCAAACATGCCAACACTTACCACTTTGGCCATAAAAACCATGGATCAATTTGATCATATAAACACCAACCATTAAGCATCAAAGTGCCAGAAGCACACCAACCATCAAGGCATCAAAATAACATAAGTTTCACAAGTTCAAAGCAACATTACATGTCAATATCATTAACTAAACATTAGACATAAGTCCACCTATACATGCCATTATTACCACGACCAAAGTATCAAAATCTATCGATAAAATTGATGGATAGTGTGATGGATCTCTGACTAGCTTCCAACCCGATCGAGCTTCCAATAATCTGTAAAGTAAGAGAAAGATAACCACATAAGCAATGAATGCTTAGTAAGCTCGTATAAACTTTAAACATAGTATTCCATTTCAATAATGGGCTTTATAGGTTAAATATAAAGCTATACCAATGCCTCAAGACTTATCAACCCATAATCATCAATTCACAATGGAATAAGTCTATCAACACCACATATAGTTATCATTCCTCACATAGTACGATTGCATAAGACTTTGAACCATTCCATTTACTTACTTTCCATTGCATTTACTTACTATAGCTTAAATAGCAACACCAATTCATTAATTAGCATATTTTTTCATGAACTAGGTATATTCATCCATAACATACGTAAATTTCTCATATACAAGTACTCCTTTCAACTCATTATTCCCTTTTATTTCATCATATTTCATTTCAACTATGAACTTACCATTTCATTACATTTCCTTACTCGTTTCATATGCATAACACACAAGATATAAGCATAACATCAACCATGACTACAAGCTAGATTTAAACATAGCTTGTTTGGAATCGACTACATGATAAACTATTTCATAAGAAATTACATACTTTAATTTATACCACCTTTTTATGTACACAAGCATATTATCATTAAGACTAAGCATGATATAATCCAATCATAAGCTTGGCACAAGCCTAAGCATCATCCACAACACATGTTAGAGCATCAACTCATAAATCACTTGAAATAACGTAAGGTAAGTCATATACATGAACAACATCATTTGAAATCTTTAATTTTAAGAGCATAAACATACTTTAATTCAACATTACCTTTTCATTGCATTTCATAAATTCATGACATAAGTCATTTAAATACTTACTGTTCCTTCCATTTTTTTTCCCGTTGAACCACTTAGAATAACATCGGATACATGGGAAAGCTCACACAAAGTGTGCTAAACATATAGTCGTGGCTCACACAAGCTGTAAAATGGGCTTGCTCACACAAGCTGGCGGTAGGAATGTAAGCTACACAATGCTGTTCACACAAGCTGACGGTTGGAATATAGGTACACGATGCCCTTCACACAAGCTGATGAGTATTCGTAACAAATGCCAGACCTTAGCCATCGGTAGGACATTCAGGACCAGCACCTGAAACATTGTAACCTAGGTCTGCTCATACAAGCTGACAGTTGGAATGTAGCTACATGTTGCCACTCACATAAGTTGATGAGTATCCGCAACAAATGTCAAAACTCAGCCATCGGTAAGACATTTAGAACCAGCACCCGAAACATGGTAACCCTAATGACATGTCATTTGTATCCTATATATTCCTAAGGTTCAAAAGGGTTCGATAATCGTCAAAAGATCGTTGAATTTCCATCGTTTCTTTACTTGATAAATTGTATAATAACATATATATATTGATTTATTTACAATAGAACCACACATGAAACATTCAATTTAATCAACATTTAAGTGATTTTAGTTTATACGAACTTACCTGGCTAAATTGCAAAAATAACAAAGTAGAGGGGCTTTTTAATAATTTTCCATTCTCTTCGATTTTCCACTTGATCTTGATCTAAATTAATAATTTCATTCAATTTATTAATTTAGACAGTAAAACAAATTATTTTATGCAAATTAGTTATTTTTGATATTTTTACAAAATTTCCCTTAACATTTTACTTTTATTTAATTTAGACCCTGAGCCTAAAATATGAAAATTAACCATTTTTAATGCCAACCCATGCCAACAGAATATTCATGGCATCCAATATAGCCCATTTTTTGCAACAATTTCACAACAAATCCTTATATTTTTACGATTTCAATAATTTAGTCCCTAATTGGAAAATTCATCAAAATTACTTAACAAAATGCTTATAAATACCAACTAACATTTCCAATTCATCATTTAACAGCTAAAATCACAAAGATTCATCAATGAAATCATTCATAATCTTTAAAAATTTCAAAATCGAAGGTACGAGTTAGCTGGACCTAGTTGCAACGATCTCAAAAACATAAAAATTACTAAAAACAGGCAAAGTTTGCTTACCTAATCACCAAGCCAAAGTTGGCCGAATATTAAGCCCTAGCTATGGCTTCCTTCCTTAAGAAATTTTGGTGAAAACAAAAGTTAAAGAAGATGATGCCATCTTTTATTTGATTCAATTTTCTTTTAATTACTAAATTACAAATTTAACCTTTGTTATAATATCAAAATTCACCTATTTAATGTCCACCTTTTTCCATTATTTATAATAATGGTCTAATTTCCACCTAAGTCCCTTTTCCATTATTCAATAAGCCATTTAATCACTCAAATCAAATAGTGATCAAATTTTACATCCTTTACAATTTAGTCCTTTTAATTAATTAACTATCGAAACATTAAAATTTCTTAACGAAACTTTAATACAACCTTAAGAACACTCTATAAATATTTATAAAAATATTTATGACTCGATACCTCATTTTCTAAAACCACTTGACTTTAGAGTCTTACCACAACTTAATAAATCCTTTATATAACATAAATTATCAAATCAAAAACCTTTTTAAAACCATATTTGACTTGTAACTATTAAATAATAATATTTATAAACTTACTCGTCAGATTTGGTGGCCTCGAAGCCACTCTTTCTAACACCACTGGAAAATAAGTTGTTACAACTCTCTCCCTTTTAGGAAAATTTCATCCTTGAAATTTCTCACCTGATAATAGCCATCAAGTTGAGTCTTTCTTCCACCTTTTCAATGGTAGTGCATAAATCAATCAATTATAACTCGTCTTGATTAAGAACTTATATCAGAACCTGACGCTAAATCTGGACTAAATTGAATAGCTATGATGTTCTCCTATCATAACTTTATCATTAGTAGCACATCTACTGAGAAATTGCCAACAATCATCTTTCGAAATATAACTGAAAGGAAACCTAGATTATCAGATTCTAGGCACATTAGACAATTCATAGCGTTTAGCTAAAATTCGTAATTTTCAGAACAGACTCTAACTGAAGTTTCCAAAACATCTGCATCTATATCTTTCAACTGGTAAATGTTCCATCTCATGAAAAGCTTCAAACAATATCACTTAAATATAAATGTGATAGCTGTAACTAACGAGATGAATTTAACCCATAATAACATTTCTCGATTATAACTGATCTGATAGATATGTTTCTGTATCATGTCTTCTAGAATATGAATCCCTTATTCTGACTGTCCTTCAATTTACTCGTGAACTCGAATATATATAAATTGATCTTATCAATAAAATAATAACATTTTAGAATAATTCTTTCCTCTTGTTGACAAGATAATCTAGATATATCGTCTATCGTACTTTCCTCAAAATACTAACCAAAGATCAATACAAACTGCATTAACTCTCTCAAAATATGACACCCTGCATTGACTCGTTGATATAAATCGAGATTAGCTGAGGAATGAGAACCAATATGCAAGGTTAAGTTCAATCTTCCACCGTCTATACTTTTGCCTTTACCTATCCCTTTCATGATAGCTAGAAAGAGAATATATAATAAAACTATTTTAATTATTAAGATCGAAGCTTTGAATCATATCGAAGCCACAACCATTGGATGAATTTAAAACCATAGTGTTTTAATAAGACTAATGTTACAACCATATAGATAGAACAATACCTTAACCATCAATAATGCACTCTAAAACAAAAGAGGAAAACTGGAGATCTATATCATTGTGCTCACAAGATCCAATTAGGAATTATATCTGTAATATATATATTTATCTCAAGTCAATATATATATCCTTTATAGATGAACCACATTTAATAGAATACATCATAAGAACGATAAGAAAACCGAGATAATGAAATCCAAGGTGTAAAGCTCTACTAAATCTCTGAGAATACAACCCATACTAAATGATAAAGAGATCGATGATACCCTAATGAAAAATCCAGAAGAAGAATATCACTCATATGCACTAGAATCAGTTTTGATAGAGCCAACATAAATTATATATATAAAGTAGAGCATCAACTAGTAGAAGAAATAAAATAACATCATATGAGTCTTATCGTTGAATCTTCTACCGAACATAATAGAATAGAATGCTAAAGAAAAATTGAGCAATGTCGATCGTTAATAAACCAGACTAACAATACTTACGTCTAGCGTTATGGTTAGCCAACATTCCACTGTGATAAGATTTACATATGAAGATGAATAATTACATATGCCTCTGAGGATAAAAGAACATATATAATACCCAGAAGGGATCGTTGTAAGATACTCGTCCATAACAGCTGTATTTAGACATATTTCTAGTTCCAAAACTATCCCACTGACTACTAAAGTCATTGAGACCCCTACATATCCTGTTCCACTAAGGAAATAAATTTAGAGGAAATTTTGGTTAATTCGTTCTTCAGATACCATACCTAAATAAGTCGATTACCTGTGAATAACCTCTTCTTTAACAGTGATGTTGCGTATCTCGAATGATCTTCAGAAAAAATTAATATCTCTTCTCTAACTCTTTTTACTTGCTAACTCATTCTCGGCTCTAACAACATTATTATTCAACCACTGAACTCTTCAATTTCATACTTATGGGCTTAATCAACATAAGTATTGTGAATTCTATTGTATAAGACTTTGAGGGTGAGGGGATGGAGATCGTAAAGCTTCAAAGTTTAACTCTCAAGATTACACAAAACATAACATTCATTATCAACATAACATTATAACCTTTTTCTCTTACCTTTATGAATTTTTACTCATCCTTAGAAACTTTTTAATCAGATAATTGAGTATCGCTTTCAGTATTATCGAAATTAGCTCGGTTGGAAAACATCTCTGCCAAAAAAATGAAACAAATCTTATCAGAGTAAGGAGATATCACACTATCATAGGTTATATAATGGCATGTACTTCTAGACTTCATACATGCTACGTTCAGTCTGAGAATCGACTTTCCATCACAAATATGGCTCGAAAAAGGAAAAGCACCAATGGAAATGGGGCGCTTTCCTTGTTTTAATGATTCAGACGATGATTAAACTAGATTTTTCTTTCTCTAGGATTGTATTAATTTGGAGAAAGTTTAATTTTTGTTTTGAAGAGTAGGAGTAACAATATATTTTTGTTTATTTTAGAATTTTCTGTGTAGGAACCTCACATAAAGAAACACAACAATTCTGATCATCCAAAAATTAAAGGAGGAGGCACCCACCAATATTCTGCGAAACTATCACGATTAACCGAGTAACTTCTTTCCTTATCTTTATAGAGGCTACACATTGAGGACAATGTGTTTTCTAAAGTGTGGGGGGTAACATAGAAAATTTGTTTATTTTTTTCTTTTCTTTGATTTTTCTTGTCAATTGTGTGCTTAAGCTTGTAGAAATACAAATGATTGGTTAAGAGCATGTACATAGGTTGATTGTATTTACAGTGAATTTGGCATGATGATAGGCAATTTTAAAATTTTGACTATCAGACTATTAAGTTCTATATGTTACACTATAAAGAGGTATTAAACAATTGAATGTACTAAATGATATAGAGAATACAAGGAAGCGAGCATGCTAGTATGAATGACAAGCAGTTGAATTTGTGATTGTTTGGTTGACTAAATTTGGGAATATTGAGATATCTAGGGATGACCTAAAGCATTGTTTGGTTTAAACCTAAAGCCAAAAATTAACCCTAGTTATTCATCCTTAGTACCTATTTTGAGCCAGAAAACACTTCTTGATGAACCTCTATACAAAACCCAAGCTAAAAATGATAATTTGTGCTTACCCTTTTCTTTGGTCCTGAACTGCATGGTTATAGATGTCTGGTCATACATATTGAGGGTTAAGTAGATACATTACAATGGTTTTGTAAAAATAGAGTGATAGGAAATATCAGTGGAGTATGGTGATTATAGGTTAGCTTAAAACTGCAAAAAAAAATTCATAAAGGAAATTACACTAGTAGAAAATGTATGTGAAAAATAAAGGCATTTGTGAGCAAGGTACCTTGAAAAAGAAAGAACAGTGACAAAGTCACAAAACTAGAAAACTCATTCATTAAGTGTACAAAAACTCGTGAGCTAGCCATAGTTACTATATGATGCGGAATAATTTGAAATCATATTGAATAATGACATTTATGACTATTTGTATACTGCTAGAATAATCAAATTACTTGTATAATTTATTGATGAATTCCTACATTTGAGACCTGTAAAGCCTCGAATTTGGGCCTAGATGGAAATAGGTCTTGAGCATGGGGATCACATAAAAATTTATGCATGCAAGGTAATGACATAAATGAATGTCTACTTCAGTGGTTAAGTGATGAAGGAAAAGTTGGGAGTGTTGGAGAAGTCCTGGGTTCAAACCTGGGCTTTAGGAAAATTTTTTATTTTTACTCTTAAGTGAATCCTGGCCTTAGCTTGAAGGCTTTATAAATACTTTTTTGTGAAATCATGACACAAGATGAGCTTGTAGTCCAGTGGCAGTGGCGTGATTAAGGTGGAAAGGGAGCTTGAGTTCGAGTCTCCTGTTACGCAAGGGAGTATTTATATTACTTCCTTACTGCATAAGAAGTGAACTTTGACTAGAACTCTGTAGGTTTGATTTGAATGAGTCATGGAGAAATTCAAGGAGGAAAAAGGGGGGATTTTGATGGTGGTTGGTGTGGATTTGGTGGAAACAATTTGGGAGAAAATAAGGGATTTGATGTTGGAAGTTTTGCAGCTGAATTGAAACCCTAATCTTGCATTAGTTTAGGTTAAAGGGAAAGTTGGGATCTCTTGGGAGTGGGCAAAGTGCCGACTGCTGTTTGTGCATATTCGGCATTCTGTTGTTTTTTTTTGAGATTATGGTCTCTCGCCTCTTCTTTTCTCTTCTGGTCGATTTTGTTGTCTTTTTTTTCTTCTTTTTCCAAATAGGCATTTTTATTCTTGGCCTTACTTTGTTTCAATCCCTTTATGTGCCAAAGCTAAACTTTGCTCCTCCTCTTTCTGTCTGAGCCTTAACCTTATACTCTCTGAGTGTTCTTAATCTCTCCACATTCTCTGGCCGAATCTTCACTCTTCTCTTCTCCTCTCCTCCATTCCCATTCTTCTCTCCTTTCAATAGTTTCTTACATTTTTATTCTCTAACCCTTTTCGAATACTAGACTTTGTTCTTTGTCCTTCTCTTTTGGGATACTTGGCCGAATATTCTCTTGCTCTCTTAGTGGTATTATCGTATCGGTTTACAAAAGTCTTCTAACAAAAAGGGAGCACTGTTGCCCCATTTTATCCCCATCATTCTTAGTACTTTTGGTTTCAGCCCTTAAAGGGGGTGTAGGCCGTTTATTTTTTTCTCTCTTCAACTATTGACTTTGCGTTATCGGTAAGTGAGGACTCGTGTAGCTTAAACTTTTTGCTTGAATGGGTGTTTGATAAGATTCGATTTTTATGCAGGGTTGCCCTAAGGCTTAGTGAATAATCTCTGGCAATGGAATAGGAGTGTGGCCTTTTGTTGATTGATCAAGGTTGGGGCACTTAAGAAACTTAGAGCGGTTGCTTAAACATGTGTGTACACACACAACTCCAATCATAGATTGGCAAATCCTGAAATCCCAAAATGCCGAAAAGTTGAAAAGCTGAAAGTATAGCTATGACTATCACACAAGCGCATGAACGTGCGTGTGGATAAGTCGATACAACGACAGAGGTCACTACAAGCGATCTGGTGGTCTTAGGCCGTTTTTGGGCCAAATGGATCGAACTGGGTCAAGTGGGCCCAATGGGCCTGTGGGACCTATGTGAGTAAATTTTCTTGGATGGATAGGAAATAATGAGCCGGCCATGACGATCGCATGGTTAAGGAAAGTTTTGGGCCTTGTTGGGCTGGAATAGGTCGTGTGGGCCCAATGGGCTCGTGGGCCCCACACGGATAAAATCCACGTTAAGTGGAAAAATCTAGATTGGGCTATGTAGTTTGCATAACCGTGACTAAAATTGGGCTAAATGGGCCACACGAACGTGTGAGCCCACTTGGGCCGAATATGAGACTTGGGCCCATTTGCACCGTTATGACCATTTAGGTTATCTGTGTCGCTCGAGGCAACTGTAGACCTTCAGAAAGGTTGTTGAATGACTGAAATACCCTCGAAGGGTAAAATGACCGAAATACCCCTGTAAGGTAAAATGACCGTAATGCCCCTAAAGGGTAAATGACTGATTTGTGCTATGGTATGATTGACTTAACTGTGAACGATATGACTAATTTTGAGCATGACATACTGCATACACGACATACTGCATGGGGTTGGGATCTTGTATTGGAGGAAGTGATTGATATGTGAGGGTTGCATGGGTCGCATGAGACAATTGTGGACCCACCTATGGCTTTAAGCCGATTATGTGATTGGTAGCTCTGTTACAATATTGGTTATTGCCGCAACCGGTGCTATATAAGGGGTGTAGGGATGGGTGGGTGGATTTAATACCCACAAGAGTGTAAGGTTGGTATGGGTATTTATGCATTGCATATACTGTTTCTGATATTGAGATGGGCTTTGGCCCAAATATATGTGATATTTGCCATTTAATATGGGCTCAGGCCCAACCGAGGCTGATGAGGGATAAGGCCCAATTGCCACCGTTACTGTAATGGGCTTAGGCCCAGATTGATGTGATGCATGATTTATGATCAATAAGGGTTGTACACACTTAGTTTTCGTAAACTCACTCCCTATTCTTGTTTTTTTCAGGTAATCCTCAATAAGCGGTTTGACGTACTGGAGGACTCAGAGGTGGCCACACTATGAACATCTTTAAATTTTAGTATTTTATTTTTCCTTACTTTAACCGTTTTTTTATTATTTGGGTTGTAATTAGGCCTATTTTAATTTTTGGTCTTTAATTTGGGATTTTCAGTTTATTATGTTTTCTATCTGTTAAAAGTATATCGCAATTTTCCAAAATAATAATTGTTTTCAAAACACTACGCTTTCATAATTCAATCTTTAAACATCACATTTTCGTAAATCGGTTTCTTTTAAACTTAGCTTCTACAATTGAACAGAAATTTTGGGAATAAATTTAATAATTTTTCTATGTACCATATTTTAATTAAATAAATAAACTAACATAACTGGGATTTTACTCAAGCTTATACTTAAGAAGGGTTTTCAATGAGAACATGGTTTTTGAAAGAGACTTCAATGCGACACGCCAAATTCAAGCCTAACTTTTAGGCCAGGTTTGGGGGTGTTACAAGACTCTTAAATGCTTGAATGCTTTGTAATATACTAAATTTAGGTGTTTAATAACAAAAGTGGTAAGTCAGCTATTTATCATGCCGTGATTATGAGTAAATATGAAATGCTTATTCATGTGCTCCAAAACCAACATTTGTACAATACCGGATCAAGGGTCGTCTTTTCCTTTACTGTTTGTGTTTGCTTAAGGACAAGCAATGACTTAAGTGTAGGGGAGTTTGATCTGTCGTAATTCGGTGTAGCAGGTTAAACTAGTTTTCACACTTTAAGAGCTTGAACTCAAGCATTTTGGTTAAGTTTTAATTACGTTTTCACAATTTTGGTTAAATTTAATAAAATGTGTAATTTGAGTCTTTTGTTGACCTTAGGCGTCGAATAAGGCCTAAGGGTGAGCTAATATACTTTGTGAGCATGTAGGAGACTATTAGAACCCGTGCTAACATGATATTGGTCGCTGTGTTGCAACACGGAGAGCTGGATGTTGCAACATAGGGAGCAGAATACAAGAATTTCAAGACTGCCTTTGGTGTCGCGACAAAGCTTGAGGATGTCACGATAAACCCTCGAAGACATTCTACAGATGAAGCATACTACCCTCGATGTTGTGACATAGGACCTAGTGTATTGTGACATCACCTTTGTTTGAGAAATAATTATGAACCAGGGTTATTTTGGTCCACAAAATAAAACATTAAGCACGAGGATGTAGCTGGCCTAGGGTTAAGGATGATGACCACTCTAAAGTCTATAAATAGGATCATTTAATACATGTTATTGAAAACTTTCATATAGTATAATTTTTTTCTTAGTTTTAGGTTTTAGTCTTTCTCTTTTCTTAGGTACTAGATTTATTCCAGTTCTTGTTCTTTGCTTTGTGGAAGAAATTAGATTTGTGAACGTGTTCAAACCCTATGAGGATTTGACATTTCATCTTAATATAGATTAGGCTTATTCTAAACTTTATATTCTTGAATTGTTATTCGTGTCTATTTTATATATCAAGTCTATATTGCTTATGAGATCTATGAGAAACTAATCTTTTTATGAGGGATTAGCGAGTGGAGGTATGATTAATTAGCTGCTTTGTAGGGTTCTCTTAACGGATCAACTATTCAAGAAAGGAAGATCTTAAACCCTAGGCTTGACAACCCTAGAAAGTCATCAAGGTGTGAATTAACCTAAAATTGTTATGGCCTATTCATGAACATCTTAACCCTAAACCAGTTTGGATTGTGAGGTCGATAAATAAGTAGTTCTTCTAGACTCATTATTATAGTGGAAGATCGAAAGATCCTGCTAGGATATCAACTAGTTGATTGAACAAGAAAACCCGAAGCGACAATTGGTTATGACTACTGAATCAAGCTAATCACCGATGCTCAGTTTTGACAGATTCTACTATTTGATTTGTTGTTATTTATTTAGTTATGTTATTATTTATTAAAAATCCCAAAAACCTTTCTTCATATTGATCATAATATAATTCCTCTAAAGTACTAATTAGATCTAGTTGTGCTTAGGTTAGAGTCAATTTAGTGCTCGTCTCCCTTAGGTACAATCCTCAGAGTACTTATCTACTCAGTTGTAACCATATTACAACCTGGCCTATATACTTGCGGACACCGCTTCTTCATATATTCTGTATAGGATTTCTACCCTAGACGTTGGTAAGTTCGGAGGCGGTCAATAGTCCGCCAAAGGACCATGTGGAACGAAATGTGTGCACAAAGCTGATTAATCGATTATTGCTACTGACCTATAGAGAAAAGAGATGTTTGGATAGTACTATGTAGCATGGAAAGTCCTTGGGGACTATCAAATGAGTAAGTTCGCTGAGGATATTTTTGGGTGGAAAGTCCTTCAGGAAATTAACGGAGGAAACGTAAGGCCATTGAGGCTATATAACACAAGGAAATCCGTGAGGGCCTACCAAAGGTGGAGACCGTCAAGGGGAACTAGAGTAGGAGATAGTCTGTTGGGAACCATTTATATACTGAACAATCTTAAAAGATTGGACTAAGGTGAACAATGTTGGATCTAGTGCCCTAAGTGTAGTATATTCGTTTGTAAACTTGTAATTTTCTCATACAAACTGATTAATAAAATAAATTCATTGATTATAATTAATATACTTTATATTATTGTCCACAAATGGTTTTTGTACTCAATGAAAAATGGAAGTAAATGTTTCTCATTGGTTGTCTAATGTTTAACTAATACTAAACGATAGTATGTGGTTGGATTGTAATATGAAAAGATAGCTTGTATTAGTAGGCGAACCTATACATGTCCTTAGTCTAATAGGAAATGAGCAAACCGATTGAAAGACTAATATGACATCTATCAAGTCCAATTGGGGAGATGCCTTGTCTTAGGTATTGGACCGGATAACTCCCAGAAAATAGAGACATAGATATGACTGACTAGACTGATAGTACATCAGATAGGACCCAAGTAAAATAGATCATGAATCTGTTTATAGATTCTTTTCACTTGTGACATTCATAGTGTGGCACACCTAAATCATGAGTGGATGACAGACTATGTATGCGTGACTCGTACACTTTGATGTAAGTAAAAGCCTAAGTTTGAATAGATAAGGTACCGAAACCTGGTGCATTGGGTGTACGACTTCTACAGTACGTAGCATCATTCATAACAGTAGAATTCATGGCTCAAGGCATGGGTAAATGATATCCTCTCATTAGCATTACATGGTTGATGAAAAGTAAACATGGGCATGGGTCTTTTGTGTTTGTGATGAATGACTTAATTACTATTAGATGGTAATTGACTTTTTATGAAAAAAGATGCAATGGTTACCATAATATAAATTAGGATCATATTGGGAGAACCGATATCATCCCAAAGAGATGAAGGATATCCTATGAGGGTAACACACTTATGATAATGTCATTAGACGAGCACTGAATAGTTGCTTTCGTAATGGTATGTTGTTAGGGAGAGTTCAGTAACGATACTATAGTGGAATGACTTCATGACTTAATGAGCTTATAGTTAATAGGCGAAAAGCTGGAACTTAATTATAAATCATTTGAGCTCGAATTACATATGTCCAATCGGTCCCTCTGTTACCTAGTTGAAACCATAAATGAATTGCGTGTTTGACTAGAAATGAACGGAATGAATAGGAGAAGAGATATGAGAAACATTTAGGAATGATTATGGTATTATTTGAAATGGAAAAATGGAATCATTTGGAAATGAATGTATGTTTCCAACATAAAAGTGGAAATTGAAATGAAAATGAGAAATGATACATTTGCAAATGTATATGGATTACTCAGAAATGATCGGAACAATGAGTTTATTGAGCAGTTTTAAATCTTGAAAATAAAAATAAATCATTCGATCATAGTTTACAAGTTGCATTGTGAAATATTGAATATATTTTCTTGGAAATTTTACCAAGGGTAAGATCGTCACAATTTTACCGGGGTAAAATTAGAATGAGAAAATTATTTAATTGGAAAATTAATGTTTATTTTGGAAAATAAAAAAATATGTATTGAGTTGGATTAAATTATAAAGTGATAGGTTAAAAGTCCACAAAACACATATATTTGAGCTCAATACAATAAGAGACGTGAATCCCCATTATAATACATATAAGGGGAATCACACCTTATTAGCCCTTCTCTCTCTCCTAGTTGGACTAGGAAATTATTTTTCTATTTGAAATCAACATTCATAATTCAACAAGGATTCTACCTTCTCTTCCTAGAAATAGATAGCATCGGTAGAGTTATTTACATAACTTGGAGAGATTGTTACTCTACCGAAAATTAGAGAGAATTTATTCTTAACTATTAAATATATTTTTCTAGAATAACAATTCTACCAATTTCTATTAAAAAAGAGAGAATTTTTGTTTTCACCCCAAGGATAAAAGAAAAACCCTTTCTAGTTTTGTGTTTTGATTCAATTGGTTCGAGCCCACACTTAAAGTAGTTCGTGGTCCGAGAATAGCAGAGAAGATCATATGGTTGAAAGCTGAAAAACATCAACAATCTGTTTATCCAAAAACACATGTATGATTTCAGTTCAAGGTTTATTGTTATAATCATCACAAACTGGGTCAGTTTTCAAAATTTTAATTATCCTTTGTGCAAGAAAATCGATTTCAAACCGAATTTTTCCAACATATAACATGCTTATATTCATACAAGTTCCAATATTCAATATACATATGTACTATGTAACACCCCAAACATGGCCTAAACGTTACAGTCGAATCTGGCGTGTCACATTGAAGTGTTTTCGAAATATTGGACTCGTTGGTAAAAATTCGTTTCTAGGTTTAAAAACCCGTTTATTATTATTTAAGAAATCATCTAGTCAAAAAAGTTTACCTTGTTATCTGCTATTGTTATAAAAGGATGATCTAAAATCGTGGAAGCTTTTGAAAACTCTAATGTTTAAATTTCGTGTATTTGAAAATGGTAATTATTTTGAAAATTCATCATCTCCTAAACTAGCAGTTTAAAATAAGTAAGTAAGAGCCCAATTAAAAATTTAAACAAACTTAAAGGCCTTATTACATAAACAAAACCCAAAATAAACATTAAATTTAAATGAAAGCAAATGTAGAACTGCTACAGTTGTGTGGCCACCTCCGAGTCCCTCGCAGCACCAAATCACCTAAGACTGAGGATTACCTGCACAATTAAAAGGAAAGAGTGAGTTTACGAAACTCAGTGTGTAATCCCCTATCAGTCAATTAGTATACAACAAGTAGTGATAATCTGGGCCTCAACCCTATTGAGTAACAGTACAGTGTAGGCCTTAGTCAAATACAGTAACAATGTGGGCCTTAGCCCAATACAGTAACCATGTGGTCCCTAGCCTAATACAGTATCGGTACAGTGCAATAATGCAACCCATCCCAATCCAGCCAACACACCACTCCGTACCACCAACACACCATGTGGGGATAAAATTGACCCACCCAGCCAACACACCAATATCGTAGCAAAGCTGCCAGTAAAATAAACGGCATATAGCCATCAGTAGGTCCACAGTCGTCTTGGGCGACCCATGCAACCTTATCAGTACGGTATACTTCCTCCAAATATAACAAACCATCCCCATGCAATATGTCATGACATAATATCGTAAATGTATGCAAAATGTCATGCTCAATCACAATCATACATATCATAGAGCAAATCAGTCATAACATAAGGCCATAATAGTTATTTCATCTCCTAGGGGTATAACAGTCATTTTACCCCTATGGGGGTATTTCGGTCATTTTACCCTGTGGGGGTAATTCGATCATTTTACCCTACCCGATCATTTTACCCTAGGCTTGTTGATCAAGGTTACATTCAAGAGGAAAGAATAGACTATGACGAAACGTATGCTCTCATAGCTAGAATGGAAGCCATAAAAATGCTCTTAACTTTTGCATGCTTTAATGATTTTAAATTATATCAAATTTATGTGAAAAATGATTTTCTAAATTGTTTTATGTGAAGAAGTGTATGTTGAACAACCACCCAATTTTGAATATCCAAAATTTTTAAACCATGTTTTCAAACTTTTAAAAGCTTTATATTGTTTGAAACAAGCTCCTAGAGTTTGGTATGAAAGACTATCAAGTTCTCTTGTTGAAAAAGGTTTTTATAAAAGGAAGGGTGACACAAGTCTTTTTATTTAATGTAAAGACAAAGACTTGTTAGTAGTTCAAATATATGTTAATGATATTATTTTTGGTGCTACAAATTATCTTCTTTGTCAAGAACTTTCCAAGCTAATGCAAGGTTAATTTGAGATGAGTATGATGTGAGAACTAAACTTCTTTTTGAGACTCCAAATCAAGTAAAGGAAGGATGAAGTCTTCATAAATCAAGCTAAGTACACAAGTGAAATGCTCAAGAAGTTTGGGATGGACAACCTCAAACCACAAGCTACACCCATGAACACTTCTTCAAATTTTGACAATGATGAAGAAGGTAAATGTGTAGATATAAAATTATATAGGTCAATGATTGATTATTTTCTTTATCTTACCACAAGTAGACTTGAAATTATGTTTAGTGTTTTCTTGTGTGCTAGATATCAATCTTGTCCTAAGGAATGTCGTTTACAATCCATTAAGAGAATTTTTAGGTATTTTAGAAAAATTTTTAATTTAAAACTTTGGCATCATAGAGATTCAACATTTAGTTTCCATGCTTTCTCAATCACGAATTTTTGAGGTTGCAAACTAGATAGGAAGAGCACCTCCGATATTTGTCAATTCTTAGGCAACATACTAATTTCATTGTTTAAAAAAACAAAATAGTGTTATGTTGTTCACCACCGAAGCAGAATACATTTCTGCTAGTAGTTGTTGTGCTCAAGTTTTATGGACGAAACAACAACTTAAGGACTATGGAATTGATACATATACTATTCCTATCAAGTGTGACAATACTAGTGCTATTTGTCTTACAAAAAATCTCATCCAACATTCTAGGACTAAGCACATTGAAATAAGACATCATTTCACTAGAGATCATCTCCAACCCGAGCTAGTATCTGTGACACTATAGGAAAAAGAAAGAAAGGGGGTAAGCTATAGAGCTTAGTAAGTTGGTATGTAAATAATAAGCAATCTAGTAACATGCTTTTACCAATCCTCACTATATGTTCTCAAGATAATACAATCATAATTACAAATAGTTCCACTATTTACTCATTTCACATCAAGTTGTCAACTCGAGTCATAGTCACTAAATTATTTATATCTTGCGCTACAGAACTCCAAATTAAGATCTGCTTGATTTTCCCGAAAATAGACTTACATATCTTCTTACCATAAAATTTTCAGAATTTTAGGTTTAGCCAATAAGTACAGTTAATTCTTCAAAGTCGTCCCTATTTTGCTGTTTGATAGTTCTGACCTTTCTTCTCTAAAAATAAATTATCTCTTAATACGGGATTTGGATGATATTTCTGTTTGTTTCTCTTGAAAATAGACTCATTACTAATTTTAATCATATAAATTCTAACCCATATTTCTTTTTATACAACTTTTAATGATTTTCCAAATTCAGAACAGGGGATTCCAAAATCATCCTGACCTTATCTCATAAAAATTCAAATATCTTATAATATGAGATACTTTTGCTTACACCGTTTCTTCTATGTGAAACTAGACTCAATAATATTTAATTTCATGTCTTATTCAACCTCTAATGCGATTCCCACAATTTTTGGTGATTTTTCAGAGTTATACAATTGTTGCTGTCCAAAACTGTTTTATTGCAAATTTTACTCTTTCATGATTTCTTTGTATTAACATTTATTTCGACACGCATAACACCAAAGCATATCCATAACTAGATATTCCAATAGCTAATCATTATCATATATTTACAAGTCATTCATTTGCCAATTTCACCTATACGTCAACAACAAACACTTAAACATATCATGTCTCAATTTAATTTGGCCTGAAAGCCTCACACATTCATCAATCAAATTTACCACATATTTATACCTCATAAGTATAGACCTATAATCACAAGGTCATCACAAGATCATTCTCATAAGTATGACTTACTCATTTATATTCTTTCCAAAATGTCCAATATACATTGAGTTCATTACTCATGAATTTTTCGTACAAACTTGTATCCTTTCAACATGATCATACCTTGTCTTTTCTTTGACATAATATTTGGATTACCAGTTGAACCACTTGGAACACTAAAGGTACTTAGGAAAACTCATACATAATGTATCGAACCAATGTCATGTCCCAGACATGGTCTTACATGGAAATCTCGTATTGATGCCAATAGCCCAACTATGGTCTTACACGAAATCTCAAATCGATGCCAATAGCCTAGCTATGGTCTTACATGAAATCTCATATCGATGCCAATAGCCCAGCTACAGTCTGACACGAAATTACACCTCAGAGGTCCTAATATCATGACATCAATATCTAATACATTTACTAAGGTTAATTCGAAGCTTTCGACTTCGTAATTAAATCAATTCAAGCACGAAACCAGACATCCAATGCTCAAAGCAATTCAGCAATATATATCCATATACGAATCAAATTCGGCAATGTATATCTACATACAAATCAATTCGGCAATGTATATCCATATACAAATCAAATTCGACAATGTATAACCATATACAAATCAAATTCGGCAATGTATATCTACAAACAATTCAAATTCAGCAATGTATATCTATATACAAATCAAATTCGACAATGTATAAAACATATAAATTTAAATTCAAAAACATTTATTTACTTATGAACTTACCTCGTACTCAGAATTGACGAATCAAATCGATTACTTGATAATTTTGCCTTTCCCCCGATCTAATTCCGAATTCCTCTTTTTTTTATCGATATGTATTCAAAATTAACTCATTTAATCATATAATCATTCAATTAAGTCCAAAAACACATATTTAAGCCAATTTACACTTTGGCCTTAAACTTTCACATTTCTTACAATTTAGTCCCTATTTCACAAATACACAAAATTCATAAAATTCAACAAGACCCATGCTTGGACAAATTACCATAGTGCCCCTAGCAGCCCAACACTTTCATTTATTTTACATTTTTCACAATTTAATCCTTATTTGACATTTTTGCCAAAAAATCACTTTACAAAACATATTAATCTATCAAAAATTATTAATTTTACATCATCAACATTCAAAAACATCAAGCTATCATCAATGGTAACTCACAAATTCATCAACCAATTCAAAAATTAGGGCCTGGGCTAGCTAGAACACGAAGCAATGATCTCAAAAACATAGAAATCATAAAAAACGGGATAAAAATGCATACCAAATTGAGCTTACAAGCTTGGCCAAATGTTTAGCACAAAAATGGCTTCTTTCCCTTCTAAAAATCGATGGAAGATGGTAAAGGAAGATGATGATAATTTTGTTTTGTTTATTTTTAACATTAATTACTATTTTACTTAATTAACCTTTATAAACTTTAATAATTACACAATTTCCTAGCCAACATCTTCCACTATCTCATTTATGGTCTACTTACCACTTAAGGACCTTTGCTTTAATGTTCTATGGCTATTAGACACCTTTAGCTTATAGAACACAACTTTTACGCTTTACGCGATTTAGTCCTTTTTACCGAAATAAGCATTCAAACAATAAATTTTTTTTACGAAACTTTCACACACATATAATCACATGTTTTAAATACCAAAAATAATATTAAAATAATTTTCTGACCTTGAATTTATGGTTCCAAAACCACTATTCTGATTTAACTAAAACCGAGATGTTACAACTCTCCCCCTTTGGGATTTTCTCCCCCGAAAATCTTACCAGAATTTAGGTTTGGATATGTTTACTCGAAATTTCTTATAGCTCATCGAAGAATCATCTTCGAGGCGATACTTTCAGAAACACTTTTTCGTCTATCTGAAATTCAATACCCTTAAGTTTCGAGTCGATATACCACATAAGTCGGTTTGAAGTTACTTCCAACTTTCATGAATCACTTTCACTATTTCCTAGAATCACAAATCAATTCAACCTCATATATCCCTTTTTCCCAGTTATCTTTGAACTCTTAACATAATGACGGAGCGTATCGTCAAAGATCTGAAGTACTCTCTCAAACTTACCATCGATCTAAAGATGCAACTGTGTACTCAGAGTTTTCTATAGTTTTCTCTATAATTTCGATATAACCCTTGTATCTCAACCCGAATAATGGGGACTAGCACTCTATGAGAACTAACAACCCCAGAAACATATAACACAGTTGATCTGTCAAATAAGGAACTTGTACATACCGAAATGACTATACAGATTTTTTTTTGTCAAACGATCAACCACATTCCAGACAACATCTTCCTTTTCGGGGATAATGGAAATCCAGATATGAAACCTATAGTAACTCTATCTCATTCTCACTCTAGTGCCATCACTGACTGTAACAGTCCTGAATACTTTTGATATTCGGCTTTTGCCCGTTGAAAAATTAACATCTAAACACAGAATCAGAAATATCAGGTTCCTTCTGAAATTCAAAATCGAAGTCGATTCACTCTGAACTCATTCAGACTACCATTCCTTAACACATTTATAAGCTTCTCAAACTCGTAGAGGAAACATCACTTTGCCTTTTTAATTCAGCTAGAATCAGACCAACATCAGATAGGGTGACTCATGCAATCAACACTTATAAAATAAACAAGGATTTTCTGTTCAATTATCCGTAACTATATCTGCTTTCTTAGAGGTAAATTGATAACTACACATATTCTAATCTGTTCATTAGTACATTATTGAAAAAAAATCACGAATTCTTTATTCAATTCAAACTGAACCTAGAACTAACGCTTCAGTTAATAATACCTTTAACTGATTCAACTTTGCTAACATGCAACCGACCATTCAAACTTTCACAATTGTGATAACTTTATCAATCTGAATTACTTTAACCCATAATAATAACATCATTCAATTAGAATAAATCTGATAAATATGTTTCTACATCATGCCTTCAAGATTACCAATTCTTCATTTAGACTGTCCGTCTACACACTCGTGAATACCCAAAATTCATTATCATACCTGAGGATACTTTACACACATATAACTCAAACTACATTTCAACAGACCATCTTCCTCTGACAAAACAACTGAGTTGATCTCAAGTATCGAATAATACATACCAAAATACTTCTTTCTTCAAACTGTTAAACAAGTCAAACATATAATCTTTTATAATTCCTATAACATGCTAGTCAAAGATCCTTACAGTTGTATTAGGTCAATGAAACAAAATATCCGGAATGAACTCATTTACCTTAATCGGACTTACCTGAGAAAAGAAAACCATTATAGAATTTGAATTTGAGTCTTCACTATGTATACCTTTGCTGATGTCAATTCGTTTCACAAAATTTAGAGAAATCCTGATACCAAAATCACCATGTTCCTTTAATCGAACTAGGATTACACCTATAATAAACATAGCTATCACAAGCCGAAGAACACACTTTAAGATAAGCCATGATTGTTACTTTAGGAAATAAGGATGATAAGAAAACCGAGATAAAGAAATCCAAGATGTGATATCATACTAAAAGATTGAAAACATAACTCATAGGAAAATAATAAAGATCTTAATGATTCCTTAGAGGAATCCAGAAGAAAACAATGCTTACACACTCTGGTATTAATTGAAACAGAGATAATATATTTTCCAAATATACATAAGACAAAACAATGTCCAGTGGAAACAGAAGAATAGCCTCACATAAATTTTCACCATCAATCTTTATCCAAACATAACAGAATAGAACCCCAGAGAGATAAGATATGCTAATCATTAACCAACTAGACCAATAGTACTTTCATCTAACATTATAATCAGCTAACATTTTCATACGGTAATAATATCATCAGAAAACGAACAATCACTTATATCTCTGAGGATAAGTGAATATAAAAATACTCAAGAGAGATCATCATAATCTGTTCAATTATAAATATCTCCCTCAGACATCTTTACGATTCAAATATCATTTCTCTGACTATTTCTGTCATCACTAATCTTATATTCTTCTGTTCACTAACGGAAATTAATTCAGAAGAAATTCTAACAAATACATAATTTATATATCATACCTTAATGAATCGATTAGCCAAGATTAACTTTTTCTGTAACCGTGACATCGCGAAATCTGAATGATCTTTAGAATGACCTGGCATCTTTTCCAAAACTGTATTCACTTGTCAAACTATTCTCAACTCTGACCACATTATTAGTTAATCAACTACTGAACCCTTTTGTTTCTCACTTGAGAGCTCATTCAACATAATTCTCGTGAAATTTTCATTATAAAATACCACATTGGTAAGGAGGTGAGGTCGTAAAGCCTCTAACTCAACTCTCATATATACACACATGTGACTTAACATTCATCATCATCATAATATCATCACAAGCACATAATTCACCTCAGGCAATTTAACATACGCATTTATGTTACATAAACTTACCGGTTGCATTTATTCAAACAAGTGTACATAAACACATATTCATTCAATTTTGAATAAGATCACTTATCACATTCATTTAATCAAACAAGTTAGACACATAACATCATATGATTACCAAGCAAACATAGATGAGCTTATCAAAATATAAACTTTCATTTAATTTCACTTTCCTATATTCCTCAACTTATAAGTATTTCATTTTGTACATCGTCACATACAAATAATCAACTCTTATTCATACATTTCCAAGTTTTGACTCGTCACAAACACATTTTCTTATATCTTAGTATCATTTTCAGCGCTTTCGAAGATAGCTCGGTTGGAAAGCATCTCTGTCTCAAAAAAATAATTTCATCAGAGTCGGGAGATATCACACTATCACAAATAATAATATGGCATGTATAGCTAGACTCACATACGCTACGTTAGTCTAAGAACCAACTAAACCGTAGCTCTGATACCACTAAATGTAACACCCCTTACCCGTGTCTGACGTTGGGACGGGATACGAGGCATTACTGGTCTTAACACAAGCAACCATACAAAACCGGGCCATAAAATTTCATTCAATTTAAAACTATTTATACACATGGCCTACGAGGCCCTAAACATACATTGGAAGTGGTTCAGAACTAAATCGAAAACTTTGGAACACTAAGAAAATTTTCATATTTTGGAGGGCCACACGCCCATGTGGCTCGAGACACGCCCGTGTCCTCAGCCGGTGTAACTCTCTGCTTATGACGTCATCAACAAATGTGGGTCCCACAACTCATCATGTATCATGCAAACATAACTCACATCACCAAACTTTGACATATAATTAATATATATATATATATATATAGGCTTACAACCAATTAGCCAATATAAGCCAAGTTACGTGGCCACACATAAGTCAAACCTTTAACCATTACAAGCCAAAAAATTTGGCCAAAACATAATAACTCATACACAAAATGATTGAGCCCCTATACATGTCATAAAAATAAAATGCTTGAATACGTTGATATCGATCAATAGCTTGATAGTGTGACAGAATCTCTGACGATCTCCAACCCGAGCTAGTATCTGTGACACTATAGGAAAAAGAAAGAAAGGGGGTAAGCTATATAGCTTAGTAAGTTGGTATGTAAATAATAAGCAACCTATTAACATGCTTTTACCAATCCTCACAATATGTTCTCAAGATAATACAATCACAATTACACATAGTCCCACTATTTACTCATTTCACATCAAGCTGTCTACTCCAGTCATAGCCACTAAATCATTTATATATTGCACTACGGAACTCGAAATTAAGATCTGCTTCATTTTCCCAAAACTAGACTCACATATATTCTTAGCATAAAATTTTCAAAATTTTTGGTTTAGCTAATAAGTACAATTAATTCTTCAAAGTCATCCCTATTCTGCTATCTGATAGTTCTGACATTTCTTCTCTAAAAATTAATTATCTCTTAGTACAGGATTCGGAACATATCCCCGTTTGTTTCTCTTGAAAATAGACTCATTAAGAATTTTAATCATATAAATTCTAACCCATATTTCTTTTTATACAATTTTTAGTGATTTTCCAAATTCAGAACAAAGGATTTCGAAATTATTCTGACCGTATCTCAAAAAAATTCAAATATCTCATAATATGAGATTCTTTTTCTTACATCATTTCTTCTATGTGAAACTAAACTCAATAATATTTAATTCTATGTCTTATTCAACCACTAATGCGATTCCCACAATTTTTGGTGAATTTTTAAAGTTATTCAACTGCTATTGTCCAAAACTGTTTTATTGCAAATTTTACTCTTTCATGATTTCTTTGTATTAACATTTATTTCGTCACACATAACACCAAAGCATATTCATAACTAGCTATTCCAATAGCTAATCATTATCATATATTTACATGCCATTCATTTGTCAATTTCACCTATACATCAACAACAAAGACTTAAATATATCATGTCTCAATTTAATTTGGCCTAAAAGCCTCACACATTCATTAATCAAATTTACCACATATTTATACCTCATAAGTATAGACATATAATCACAAGGTTATCACAAGATCATTCTCATAAGTATGACTTACTCATATACATTCTTGCTAAAATGTCCAATATACATCGAGTTCATTACTCATGAATTTTTCGTACATACCTGTATCATTTCAACATGATCAAACATTGTCTTTTCTTTGACATAATATTTGGATTACCCGTTGAACCACTTGGAACACTAAGGGTACTTACGTAAACTCATACATAATGTATCGTACCAATGCCATGTCCAAGACATGGTCCTACATGGAAATCTCGTATCGATGCCAATAGCCCAGCTATGGTCTTACACAAAGTCTCAAATCGATGCCAATAGCCCAGCTATGTTCTTACACGAAATCTCAAATCGATGGTAATAGCCCAGCTATGGTCTTACATAAAATCACACCTCGGAGGTCCTAATATCATGACATCAATATCCAATCTATTTACTTAGGTTCATTCGGAGCTTTCGACTTCGTAATTAAATCAATTCATGCACGAAACTAGTCATCCAATGCTCAAATCAATTCGACAATATATATCCATATACGAATCAAATTCAACAATGTATATCTACATACAAATCAATTCGGCAATGTATATCCATATAAAAGTCAAATTCGACAATGTATAACCATATACCAATCAAATTCGGCAATGTATATTTATAAACAATTCAAATTCGACAATGTATATCTATATACAAATCAAATTTGGCAACGTATAAAACATATAAATTAAAATTCAAAAAACATTTATTTACTTATGAACTTACCTCGTACTTGGAATTGACGAATCAGATTGATTACTTGATAATTTTGCCTTCCCCCGATCTAATTCCGAATTCCTCTTTTCTTGATCTATATGTATTCAGAATTAACCCATTTAATCATATAATCATTCAATTAAGTCTAAAAACACATATTTAAGCCAATTTGCACTTTGGCCTAAACTTTCACATTTCTTACAATTTAGTCCCTATTTCACAAATACGCAAAATTTATAAAATTCAACAAGACCCATGCTTGGCCAAATTACTATAGTGCACCTAGCAGCCAAAAACTTTCATTTATTTCACATTTCAACCACTCAATTTGCATATTTCACAATTTAATCCCTATTTGACATTTTTGTCAAAAATCACTTTACAAAACATATTAATCTATCAACAATTATTCATTTTTCTTCATCAACATTCAAAAACATCAAGCTATCATCAATGGCAACTCACAAATTCATCAACCAATTCAAAAATTAGGGCATGGGCTAGCTAGAACACGAAGCAACGATCTCAAAAACATAAAAATCATCAAAAACGAGACAAAAATACATACCTAATTGAGCTTACAAGCTTGGCCGAATGTTTAGCACAAAAATGGCTTCTTTCCCTTCTAAAAATTAGTGGAATATGGTAATGGAAGATGATAATTTTGGTTTGTTTATTTTAACATTAATTACTATTTTACTTAATTAACCTTTATAAACTTTAATAATTACACAATTTCCAAGCCAACATCTTCCACTATCTCATTTCTAGTCTATTTACCACTTAAGGACATTTACTTTAATGCTCTATAACTATTAGACACCTTTAGCTTATAGAACACAACTTTTACGTTTTACGTGATTTAGTCTTTTTTACCGAATTAAACATTCAAACTATAAATTTTTTTTACGAAACTTTCACACATATATAATCACATGCTGTAAATAAAAAAATAATATTAAAATAATTTTCTGACCTTGAATTTGTGGTTCCAAAACCATTGTTTCAATTTAACTAAAATCGGGATGTTACACTTCTCTAATCTAGGTAGTTACAATGCCCATCAAGAAACGTCCTTGTTTCAGTCCATACATCTGGTGGTCAAACCATTTCTTCTAATGATTGCTTTAGAGATGAAAATGATTCTTACCGTTTTAACCATTATTTTTCTAAACACAAAGTTAACGTTTCATAGACACTTGATTTTGATTTCTTAGCCAAAATTAATTTTTGATTTCTTGAAACTTTAGCTGAATGACTTTGGATTGACTTTTTTAAAATTCGTTCACCAACGTATGCTAATCTTGTTTGAGAATTTTATTCGAATGCTAGACTCGAACATGATGAAACGGGTGAGACCATGGTTGACATTAACTCTTTTCTTATGAAAACACCTATACGTCTCACCTTAGAAAACTTTGGAGAATTTTTAAAACTTCCTTCCAGCGATAAATCAAATGAGAAAGGCCTTTACAATTCGGCCTTGAATGTTCAACGCTTGTATGCATCCGAGCTAAATGCCCACAATCAAGTTATGCACCTTATTATCACAAAGATATTGCGTCCAATGTCAAAACATGTTATTCTTCGATCCTTCAATTATTGGTGGATTGATTATTTTCATAATAATAGGCGTCTCGATCTTGCTCTAATTTTGTTTACTGACATTACCAAGATCATTGGCAAAAAGGACTCTAGCAATATCACATTGCCTTTTGGAATGTACTTGTCTTATATCTTTACCCGCCTAAACATCTCTACCCATGTCGATCCTCCCTTGTCCGTTAAACTTCAACCTATTAGTTTTGTTGCTCTTCATCGTGTTGGCTTCAAATTGGATCCTCTTACTAGTAATTTGGTCAAGGATGACCAACCCAATCCCTAAGAGGTTGATGATGAAGACATTGAAGAATAGAAAGACGATGTTCCTCCACCCGAGCCAACTCTTATCCACCTATCCATGCCACTTCTTCTACTCCAACACAAGAAAAATAAATTTTATCTAACATGCTAACAATTCTTGGAGTGATTAGATCTTTATGGGATGATTTTAAAGGCTTAGATTCTAGGATGTCTAGGATGGAGGAAAATATAGCGTATCTTTTCTCTCAATTCCTTCATCCTCCACCTTAAGAAGACTAGAGTGCATATCATTTTTTTCCTCGTGCATTATAATCATTTTCATTGCACATTTTACCTATCTTTATGTGTTAGAACATTAATGCTTATTTTGGTATTTTGTTAAAAGATACTTGAAAGTTTAATGTTAGTTATTTACTTTCAAATTTTTCAATTTCTATTCTTGTACTAACAAAGTCTCTCTCTTAAGCTTTAATTGATTACTTTTGATATAACAAAAGGGAAGAAGAGAAAGGTAAATTTAATTGGTCTTTGGTTAATTATTTTTTATGACTAATCTTTTAATACCAACACCTAAGTGACCAGTTTTTTTTCACTTCATAAAATCAAGTCATTGATTCAAATTGAACTTTAGCAAGGGGTAACAAATTGAAAACATATTTACCAAAATGTTTTGTTATATTAAAAAGGGGAGATTGTTAAACTAGCTTTATTTTATAAATTGTTTTGATATAACAAATAAATATGTGTTTGAATAAAGTTTATTTTGAACAAAGAAATTATAATGTTTAAAGCATAAAAATCATTTCAAGACTTCCAAATATCTTAGAAAATGTTTTAAACACTTAAAATATTTTGGACAAAGTTCAAAAACATTTTTAAACTATTTAACTCAATTAAAACATTTTCAAATCGATTGAAAACTACTCCCTACTAGAAGTATCGATATTTTTCAAAAAGTATCAATACTCTTACAATTTTTATCAATACCATTTTCTATATCGATATCAAACTTGCTTACTAACATGAAACAAAAATTTAACAAAAGCAAAAAGTATTTATACCTTTCAAAATATATCGATACCTATTGTGTTTTGATCGATACCATCTTTGATATCGATACCAATTTTGCAATAGGACTTTAAGACTTTTGAACAATAAAAAAAAGTATCGATACCCATTAAAAACATCAATACCTTTTACTGGGTATTGATAAAATATCTTTGGAATCGTTGTAAACTATCTTTAACAATCATTAAATTAGACATCAAATGCTAATAGTATCGATATTGGTAGAAAAAGTACCGATGCTTTTTGTTGCAAGTGAATTAAATGCACTGATTATTTTCATCCCCAACAACTCTATTTATTTCCTCAAAAACCACAATGGTTGAAAATGAATTAGAAGGCTTAAATACCAGTTTCAAAAGGTCCTACAATAACAAGAGAGAATATTCAAGCTTAAAGATCAATCAAACAGCCTTTGTGCTAAAATTTTCTTTAAATTTCTTACATACACTTGTGAGCTTCATTGTTATTCTATCAACTCAAGCATTCTTCTTTATAATTGTGCTTAATTGGGAAACACCTTGATCTTGTAAGGGTTAATGTCTTAAGGCTTGGGTAGAAACCTTAAAGGAGTTTGTAAGATTAAACCTTGTCCTCAAAGGTTGTGAAATTAGTGAATTTGGGAAAATATTTAGTAGTGAAAAGCTAAGGTAGTGGAGTAGGTATTGGGGTCGAACCACTCTAAATTCTTATATTTAATTTTTCTATCTTTATTCTCTAGGATCTACAAAATTCTAAAAAGCCAATTCACCCCCCTCTTGGCAAATTTTGGTTTGATTATTTGAGATAACATCTAGGCACCAAACATTAATATCACAAATAAACCTTTACTTGCATATAACTAGTTAATACCTTACACAACTTAAAATTTAAACATTCTATTTATAGCAAAATACCTAATGACTCAAATAAGTCCCGTAACTTTTTATTTTATTCAATTTAGTCCCTGACTTGATATTTAATTCCAACCCTAATATTTTACTCAATAGCTTACCTAAATATTGTATAATGCAGTATATCATGAATATACATTAACTAAGTTAGTTTCGGGGTATAGAAATACAAATAGGAAATTAACGTCACTCGTCGTCGACTTTCGCCTTTCCTTTCCCTTTCGACGATCTTGTATCGTTTTTAGCTACAAATAATAATTCAATAATGGTATAATATCAAATTCTATCCAAATCACATTCAATTACAAGATCATACATACTTTACAAATTATCCAATTTAATCCTCGATTTTTGCTAATCAATCAAATTCATACCAATACTATTCGATCAGTCATAATAAAATATCAATTTATTAAATATTTTAAATTTCAATTCATCATATTCCATTTATCAGCCAATTTATCATTTTACAAAAGTTCCTAAATTTTTGCATTTTATCCAATTTAGTCCTTAAAACCAAAATTGTTATAACTTTCAAATTTGAGATTCAATTTCAAAATTGATCTCAATTGCATCCTTCTGTAGTCTTATATTATCTATAATTACAATAATTTCATAGCAAATTTGAAATATTTACAATTTACTCTCTATATTCAAAATAAAAAAATCACTTTAAAAACTAGTTCTCTTTCATATCTAAGCTTAAAAGCTAATATTTTAACAACAAAACTTCAAGCATTCATCAATGATAACATTTATGAGCTTTAACAAGTTTGAAAACTAATACCCAAATTAGCTAAACCGAGCTTTAATGATCACAAAAACACAAAATTCATGAAAAACAAGCTTTGTATACCTTACCATGCAAGAGAGCGAATAGTTGAAGCTAAGCTTCCTCGAGCTCTTTTAGTGCAATCGGTGGATGGAAGAGAAAAACAAAGATGATAGCTTTTGGATATTAAGTTTTAATATATTATACTAATAGTTTTAAATATAAATTTTAATAATAATCATTAACAACACCACCAACTGACCACTTATTTACATAATGGTTCATTGTCATGTAACCTTTATTTAATTACTAAATATGCCTTTTAACAACTAAAAATCTTTAGCGATTAATTTTTACCACTTTTACGATTTAATTCTTGTACCTTAATTAGTCACTAATTCGGTAAATTTATCTATCCAAAATTCAATTAACCTATATAATAACCCCTTAAATATTTCGTAAAAATATTTATGGGCTCAGTTTACGGAAACGAGGTCCCGATATCTCATTTTTTGACACCACTGACTTTAGGGTCGTTACACTTGTACCTTAATTAACTATCAATTAAGTAAAATTATGGGCTCAGTATAGAATGTAGTAATGGTAGATCATTTGGGAAAATTTGATATTTCCCTTGAAATTTTAAGAAAATCTTAATTAGGCCACCTCAAAATTTTGAAAATTCTTAGTATAACTTTTAATTTTTTTGTTTGAAAATTTTAATTAAGCTCTCTTAAAATTTTCGAAAATTCTCATTAATCTCACAAAAGTTTTAATTAGACCCCTAATTTTAAAAAAAATCTCACTAAACTCCTAAGATTTTTGAAAATTTTACCAAAACCCTAAAATCTAATCCCAGAATCCCTCATTGGAATTTAGATGTTTATATCATTTTTATATTATATATTCTTATTTGTATTTTCTACATGTTTATGATCCTAATTATATAAATTTGATATGTTTGTGTATGTATGACGTATTTACATTATTTTTTTCCTGATACAATTTCTAACACTACTCATAAAACTCTAAACCCAAAAAATGGAGGATAATATGCGTTTAACCACTCTTGAACCCACGTCCTTCTATATGTTGCCACAACAATGATGCTAACTAAGCTAAGATTCAATTAACATTTTTTTTAGTTTTTAAATATAACTTAAAACATGCGCCAAATTTTTGACCAATATTCTGGAATTAAAAATCTCCACTGTTAATGTACCAAATAATTATCTAACACTTTTTAATTAAAATTTTGGCTTAAGGGTGTAAAAAGCCTTCAAAATTTTTCAAAAAAAGAAATTAAGCCCCTGCTTTTACTCAATTGGATACTTGAACTTTCAAAATGCATTAAAAAGGCCCTCAAACTTTTTTTAAAAAAAAGGCAATTAAACTCTTGCTTTTTTTGGCACTCAATTGGATACTTGAACTATCAAAATGCATCAAAAAAACTCTAAAACTTTTTCAAAAAGAAAATTAAGTCCCTACTTTTTTTTGCACTTTATAATACTCTAAAATAAGGCTTAGGAGTTTTAAGGGTATTTTAGGGATTATAGCTTTAATGTGCTTGAGAATTTTGTTAGCATGGTATTCAGAAATTTTTTTTGTTTATGGTATTTAGAAAATCCAATCAATTTTTGAAAATAATGTTAAAAAGGTTTTCAATTTTGAAATAGGGACTGATTTGTAAAAGGGTCTAAATTGTGAGTTTTTAAAAGGCAATTAAACCAAAAACTTTAAAACACCCTATATCTTCCCCCACCTATTTTTATTTTCATGTTAGTTTTCTTCTCTCTGATTCTTATGCCGTCCTTTGCATCCCAAACTCCTATTCATCGAGTTTTGATTCTCAAACTTAATTCCATTGATTTCTTTCATCCTTATAACATTAAATCTCCATAGAATTCCATAGAAAAACACCTAAAGACAACATTTATTGTGTTATCTCTCAACTTGTGGGTTTTCGACCAAAAGCTCATTTTTCTTCCCTCAAAGGTAACCATTAGCCGTTCTATTTGTTTTAAATGTTATCTAGTCTTTAAAACTGAGTTTTTAGCCATTAAATCACTTGTTACAAAAAAAGGCCGAAAATTGGGTCATTAATGTTGAATTTTGGGATTTTAAATAAAAACATGATTTCAAAGTGTCTTTCAATTAGTTTTGACATGATTAGAAAGTTTCTAAACTTACATTGAAGTTTCGTTAAAGAATTATTGAGTTTTAATGAATTTTCGTGAAAGTAATCATAACTTGTCGAAAAATGTTGATACCATGAATTGAGTAGTTTTGCATAGTTTAAAGGTTGAGAATTAGTTGTAGGTGAATAAATAGATGAATGGAATCAGTTTTACATAAAACGATTCAGTATAGATCGAGATATTTAGATATCAAGTTTACTATGTCAAAGATTCTGGTTACTTAATAACATAGTTTGAGCTTATGATTTTGATTGTTTAAAATGAATCCTTAGTTGAATGTTGATAGTAATATTGTGGGAATTATTGTGTTGAAGCTTTAGATTCACTAGAACCTTCTACGAGTTAAGGAAATGCTAGTTTGGGCTTTCGACATTTCGACAAAAGCATATTAGTAAGTGTTTGGAATAATTGCCTGTAGACACGATTCAATGCAGTATTTGGGAATTTAGTTGTAGTCTAAACCCCTACTCTAAATTTCTAGTGTAAACTTTCTTGTACTTATTTTTAACTTGTGAAATATGTGTTTTTGTTATTGTGAAAATGTGGATTGAGATGAGATGCTATTACATGTGTTATATGTTCATGGTTACTATTGTGAAAGTGTATATGTAGGCATGTCATACATGCTAAGTGATAGTGATAATATTGTGCTAATGATGTAAATATGTAGTGACAGTGAGCGGATAATTGGAAAGTAATATGTGTGTTTAATAATGGATATTTTGGCCTTGTGAACCTTGAGACCTTTGGATATAGTTGACATGACATAGGATTGTGAGTACTTACCTATATGTGTTATATGGTTTGGGCGTTGAGGCCTTGAGATATGTTGGAGAGATAAAGGAATGTGAGTTAAGCTCCATTCAACAAGACATGTTTGGTGTGATGGAGAGTGTTAGTTATATGCTTCATTTTTTAGGATATGTTTGACTCTATGAGTCATTTGGTGTGTTGGAGATCTGTGTATCTGATGTGTGTGATAGAGCCCACTTTTATGTCTCATAACTCAAGTGACAAGTTATATTTAAAAATTTTTATGAGTTTTGTGATATATGCTTAAATGATATGTGATTATTATGTAAAGAATCCCTGAAAGATGCATGAACAAGTAATATGAAAATAAAGTTCAGATGTTGTAACTATGCTAAATGGATGTTCGCTAATACTTGATGAACTGTTTGCATGGTAGTTGTTTTAGACATTCATTGAGCTTGTTAAGTTCACCCACTCCTTTTAAACCATTGCATATTAGTAGCGTCTCGGTGTGAGCGGTGTGGTTCCAAGGGGTGTGGTTCCGAGGGGTGATCCAAGCAAGCCTTTTTTTTATCAATTCGTAGGTGTTGATTTAGTTGTTGATGTTTTTAGGAAATAAATGCAATATGGTAGACTTTTTGCTGGTATTTACCATGATATTTTTAATGTTTCCATAGCTTATTTGTTCTTAGGATTTAAAGATTTAAATTGTCATATGTTGGTTATTGCTTAGACTTATTCTTGATGTTTGAACCTATTATTATTTTCGTTTTAACGTTTAATTGATATGGTGAAAGTTGCATGTTGAATGGTTTATGTTTGGAATGGACTATTTGTCTTATTATGTTGCTTTTTTTGTGTCTGGAGTAGAGGTATCAATATTTGGGTTTTAAAAATAATACCCCTATGATATTTCGTTGTGCAGGAAGTCAGTATTGTAATTTGATATTGATACCTTATCATGAGTATCAATACTCATGGTAAAATAATCGATAATTTAATAAATGTACCGATATTTTTTGGGTTTTTATTTTTAGACGAGAAACATAATACTATTTTGGTACCGATTTTCCAATAGATATCAATACCATTTCATGGAAATATCGATACATTTGTTTCAGTGTCGATACCTACGTTACTTGTTTTGGGATTTTGCTAAATGAACCATATGCATGTTTAATTATATTTATAAGACTATTTGATGTATGTTTAGTATGTATTAAGTATGATTCGAGTAAGTCTAACTCATAACCTGTACAAATGCTAAAAAGGAAGACATATCTTTAATAATGAGACCATTGTAATACATGTGATGTGTGACGGTGGTGTGGCATCTTGGTATCTGGGCTCAACGATCGGGTCGGGTGTAGGGTGTTACACACTCAATTGCCAAAATGCATCAAAAAGGCCCTTTGACTGTTAACTTTAACAGTTGATAGTTAAATTCACCATGTGTCACAACCACGGCGTGACATGTGGCAAAAAATGATAAAAAATAAAAATCAATAAATTTTATAAAAATGATTAAATTTTAATAAAAATATAAGAAATATTTAATTTTTATTAAAAATAGAAAAGATAGTTACAATTTAGCAAGCAAATGTCTTTAAAATAATAGTAAAATTTATAATAAAATAAGAGTTATATAATATCTAAACACTAAGAATAAAATAGTAGCAATATAATAATAAAATGACAGCAAAACAATAACAAACATCAATAGATAAGAAAGTTTAGGCTTATCGGGCCGGGTCAGGCCAAAAAGTCCTACTCGATGCCCAACTCATTTAAAAAAATGAGTCTTATTTTTTGTTCAAGTCTATTTTTGGGGTCTTAATTTTTATCCAAACCCTCTAACTTTTTGGGCAAGCCTTCTGAATGGGTGGCTCAACTCAAAAACAAATCTATGATTTTGTGAGTTTTTAAGCACACATTTAGCACATAAAAAGTTTGTTGGAAACATTAATAGTTCATATGTGTGGGTACTAAAATAGCAAAAGAGTGATAAATAAGTGTTAGGTGTTGTGATAAGATATATTTTCTTCTTAAAGAGAGAGTTTGAATTTAAATTTTAAGATAATAGGTTAAAAGATACAATTATGAACTTCGAAAAAATTAATGTTTATGAGGTTAAGAAACGAAACATAATAATTCAAGGCTCAGCATTGTCGTTAGTTTTTTAGCCGGCGAACACTACCTATATATAAGCTGAAGTACTAGGAATGTATATAGATTTTATTTTCCGAACAGAAGCTGTTCCCTATTCAGGCTTGTGTAATCAGAAGAAATACAATTAAAATTGGTAACACGATATATAATATAAAGTCAGCAGAAAAGATTGGTGGACTGACGGTGTAATTTTCTCATCATTCCGAGATAAATATCCCATGAAAATTAAATAGGTTGCCCATTAAAAGCATAGGGACGTTAATATCCTTGGTTTCTTGGTCGTGGACCTTCCGAGGAGACTGTTTCCCTGATTTGAGCTTCCCGTTTTGTAAATTGAGGTACGTGTAAAATGACATACCAGCAATCGCTACAAAAGCTCCGCAGATACTGGTGGTGCCTGGATTTGATCCGAAGATGTAATAATTTCCCAAAAGCAGGACCCATGTTTTAAACTGTCCGAGTACCACATGGGAGATGGCTGACGTTGCCCTGAAATTTCAGCATATATAATCACAGGCATTACCAGTTACACGTACATATACGTATAATTGTCAAAAAGGTTTTATTATTTGTTGTAATTTGAAGAAATGGAATCCAATGAATCTTACCCAAGAGCCAAAGCTGCTGACCACTGAAGCAAGAAGCCGGAAACACCAGAGATTAAAATCATGGACGTGTTGATATAATTCCAACTGTAGGAGAAGGCCCCCGGAGGATCTAAGGTGGGAATCATAATAAGCAGGCAAATCAAAGAGATTGGTGTCGTCTTCCACATTAACCTGCAACTTGAGTTACGATATTATTGCTTGCTTAATTAGCTATGTATGTACCTATATGTACATGCCAAGGCAGACCAATATATATAATATATGTGTAGGAGAATAAAGCATACGCCAAGGCAGTCCAATTCTCCCGCTGCTGCAGACTGGACCAGAGGATCTTGCTTGTTGCACTTGGAATAATCCAAGACAATGCTACGCATGCACCGAAGAGGTTGAACTGCGGATCTGTCACCGTAGCAATTGCAGCACCAATAGATACCACTGCAAGTGCAACAACCAGCAAAAAGACGCTACATTTTTCCTTCAAAAAGAATTAGTTTCCCCTAATTTCCACAGCTAGCTATCACATATATTTAAGGATCATTCTTGGCAACTCCATTGAAGCATGCTTGCTTGACTCAAATAAGGCTAGATATAAGGAAAGAAACCAGGGAATATATTTAGATATGCAAATATATGTTAAATATGTAAATAATATATTTAGGAGAGAAGTTAGGGATTTTATTCTAGAAGTTAGCAATTTACATAGATTTATTAGGTGATTTATTTTCCTTGCTTATCATGTATATATATAGCTCTTTTTGGTCTATTAATATGGTAGAAGGAATTCATTTTCTCTCAAAGTTTTTATATGGTATCAAGAGCCAGAGAAAAACAAAATAGTCATGAATAATGAGGGAAAGAAACCTACATCCACCTACGTGTTGACTTCGAGCGATAATCTTGGTAATATAATTACTCAGGTGCAACTGAAAGGAGACAACTATGATGAATGGGCTCGAGCAATGCGAACTACGTTAAGGGCCAAGAAGAAATTCGGATTTATTAATGGAATGATTGAACAACCTGATGATTATTCCTCTAAATTGGAGGATTGGTGGACTGTAAATTCTATGCTGGTTTCATGGATGCTCAACACAATCGAGCCAACCTTGCGATCTACTATAACTTATATGGAGATTGCAAAAGATTTATGAGAGGATATCAAAGAACAATTCTCTATTGCTAATGGACCTCGTGTTCAGCAAATCAAGGTAGAACTTGCCAAATGCAAACAGAGAGATTTTCCAATTGTGACTTATTATGGGAAATTGAAACAATTATAGGAAGAACTCGTGAATTATGACCAGATTCCCATCTGTCGTTGTGAAAAATGCAATTGTAATATTGCAGCTGAACTCGACAAGAAACGAGAAGAAGAGGGCTTCATCAATTTTTGATAGGGTTGGAAGATGCGTTTTATGGAGCTATTCGTTCCAATATTTTGAGCACAGATCCATTGCCAAACTTAAACAAGGCATACTCGTTGGTGGGCCAAGAAGAACGCATTAAAAAAATTCACAAAGGAATGAGGAATATAGAGAAATTGTGAGTTTTGCAGTGCAGACCAAGATAGGAGGCCGAAAGTATAAAAGAGAAACAAGAGAAAAATCAATTGTTTTCTCATATTGAAAAACAAAGGGACATGATTCTGAAACTTGTTTCTAACTCATTGGATATCCAAAATGGTGGGGTGACTGATCCAAGGGGACTGGATGTGGACAAGGGGGACAGAGTGTAGGGCAAGGACGTAGTAATACGCCAAAGGTGAATACAACTCATGTAATTGGGCAACCATCATCATGAGTGGCAATAACAGGAAAAAGTTCAACTTCTAGGGCCTTGATAGTTGAACAATGGACACTCTTTCTCAATTTGTTGAACACATGCAAATCAGGTACTAGCGAAAAGTTGAATGGTAAGAGTAATTTGAGTTGGATCATTGATTCGGGTGCTTCCCAACATATGACAGATACTTTAGAATGTTTAAAAAATTTCAAAGAAATTGAGGTATGTCAATTGGTTTTCGTAATAGTGGAGAGGTAATGGTGTTGAATGAGGGATCAGTTTGTTTGGGAAAACATATCAAATTGGACAATGTTCTTTATGTTCCAACTTTGAATTGCAATTTGATATATGTGTCATAGTTGGTTGATGGATCTAATTGTGATGTCCAATTTACTAATAAAATTTGTGTTATAAAGGATTGCACCTCGAGGATTGTGATTGGAGCGGGTGAACAATGCAAAGGGGCTTTACTGTTTGAAGTCGATAGCATCAGTCCAAGCATGCAAGGTTAGTCATGTAGATTCCTTTGAAGTATGACATAAGAGGATGGGGCATCCGTCTGCAAAAATAGTTGAATCTCTTCCTCAAATTAAACTTAATAATAGTTTGGTGAAGAATAAACCATGTGACATTTGTTTGAGAGCTAAGAAAATAAGGGAAGTTTTTGTTTCTAGTGACATTAAAGAGAATGAAAATTTTGAATTAATTCATTGTTATTTGTGGGGACTTTATCGTGTTAATGCTTCTTGTGGTGCCTCATATTTTTTGACCATTGTTGATGATTTTTTCTAGGGGTGTGTGGATATATTTGTTGACTGAAAAAAAGAAGTAGGTCTTGTCATGCGTAATTTCTTTACTATGACTAAAAGACGATTTCATAAAGATGTGAAAGTAGTTAGAACTGATAATGGTACTGAATTTGCATGCTTGAAAGACTATTTTTCTAAAAATGAAATTTTATATCAGACTTCATGTGTAGGAACACCTTAACAGAATAGCGTGTTGAAAGGAAGCATCGCCATATACTAAATGTGGCTAGAGCTTTAAGATTTCAGGGCAATCTTCCTATCAAGTTTTGGAGAGAATGTGTTTTGACTGCTGGATATTTGATCAATCAGACACCTTCTAAACTATTAGGAGGAAAGACTCCTTATGAGATCTTGTTTAGTAAACCTTCTAGTTATAATCATACTCGAACTTTTGGATGTCTTTGTTATGCTTGGAACTTGAATAAGGAAAAAGACAAACTTGCTAGTAAAAGTCAACGTTGTGTGTTTGTAGGATATCCTTCTGGAAAAAAAGGTAGAGAGTTTATGATCTTGATACAGGAAAGTATTTTGTATCAAGAGATGTGTTCTCTGAATATGAATTTCCATATGTTGATGTTAGTAAGGAGGGTGCACAACCAGATCTAGTATAGAGTGCTCCTTTCGGTATTACCAATCATGATGATGGTGACTTGAATAAGGATGAAGAAAGTGAAGTACTTGAGAATTCAACTGTGACTCAATGTGATAACGACGATAGGTGGTGTCACTAAAGTTTCGGGTGACTTTTTTCAAGAACAACTTCGGCGTGGTCATAGAAAAAAAAAGTTTCTATTCGACTGCGAGATTTTGTGAAATATGCTATACAACAAATAAGCCCCTCTACATGTTCATCCAAACCAATCATGTCCTTAGGTATCTCCTATCCTATAGCACATTATGTAAATTTTGACCAATTTTCTCCAAAACATCGTTCTTTCTTAGCAGCTATGACAGTCGAAATAGAGCCTACCTCATATGTTTAGGCCATAAAAGATATTTGATGGAAAGAAGCTATGATGAAAGAAATTGAGGCTTTTAAGGCTAATGGGACATGGATTTTAGAAGATTTACCATTGCGAAAATGAGCTATAGGGGGTAAATAGGTTTACAAAATCAAATATAATATAGATGGGTCGGTTGAACGTTATAAAGCTCGATTGGTGATTCTTGGCAGTAATCAAATAGAAGGAATTGATTACAATGAGACTTTTGCTCCAGTAGCAAAAATGGTGACCATGCGTACTTTTCTTTCAGTGACGGCAGCAAAGAAATGAGAACTTCATCAAATGGATGTTCATAATGCATTCTTGCATGGAAATTTAGAAAAAGAGGTGTACATGAAGATGCATCCTGGTTTTGTCACTCAACAGGATGGCAAACTCTGTAGATTACATAAATCACTTTGTGGTTTAAGACAGGCCCCTTAGTGTTGGTTTGCAAAGTTGACAACTACTTTAAACCGGTATGGGTTTCTTCAATCTCAGCTTGACTGTTCACTATTTACTTTGAATTAGGACAATATACAATTGAGTATACTGGTATGTTGATGATCTTGTTATTGCGGGAAATAATAGTGTTGTCATTCATAAGTTTAAAGATTATTTATGCCACTATTTCCACATGAAATATTTGGGGACATTGGAATATTTTTTGGGTGTATAGGTGGCACGGAATCATGAAGGTATTTTTCTTTGCCAACGCAAATATACTTTGGATATTATTAGTGAAGCTGGGCTATTGGGTGCTAAATCATCTAGTTTTCCCATCAAACAAAATCATCATTTAGCCTTGGTAGACAGTGTTGTTTTGGCAGATTCAGAGAAGTATCAGTGATTGGTCGGAAGATTGATTTACTTGACTCTCACTCAACATGAGCTATCCTACAGTGTTCATATCTTGGCGGAAATTATGCATCAACCAAAGAAAGCTCATTGGGAAGTAGCTTTGTGCGTGGTTCATTATTTGAAGGGAAGTCCTGGATAAGGAATGCTTCTACGAGCTAATTGTGATCTATGACTATAAGGTTACTGTGACTTTGATTGGAGAAGTTGTCCTTTAACACGACGATCTCTCATTGGGTACTTTGTTACGCCCTCTCCTATTTCCTGGAAGACTAAAAAGCAACATACAGTGTCGAGATCCTCTGCTGAAGTAGAGTATCATTCCATGGCTACAACTGTGTGTGAACTGAAACGGTTAAAGGGTCTTTTGTTGTCTCTTGGTGTTGTTCACTCTGATCCTATGTTGTTGTATTATGATAGTCAAGCAGCCGTACATATTAGTGCAAATCTCGTGTTTCATGAGCAAATAAAACACATTGAAATTGATTGTCATTTTATTTGTGATGAGATTCAACATGGACATATTCAAACCGCTTATGTTTGCAGCTGTGAGCAACTAGCTAGTATCTTCACAAAGGCGTTGGGGACACAACGACTCTTTTTGGCCTGTTAATACATAAAGTCATTTTCTCTCAAAGTTTTTACACTAGAAAAGAAGCAACTGACCTTGGGGAAAGAAACCTTCTTTTTATACCATAGATATTCTGCCAGAACGATTGTAGGCGTAACAGTGATCTTAGCCACTCTGATAAAATCCAACGCTGCGAATAACAAAGAAAAGCAATTATGCGAGCAAAACAATAAAAGATTCACGCGTAGGTAAGTAGGTAGTATACTATATATATACACCTTATCACCTGTTATACTTCAAGCTGACATTAGCAAGGCCAGTGCAAAGAGACATAACTAGTCCAAGAGTGAATAAAGGAGCCGACTTTAATGGAGGAGAGGGAGGAATCAAAGACAATGCATTCAGGATGGCTATCAATGCCAAAGTTACTACGTAATGAATAAAACTCAGTACGGGGAAGTGGAAGCCCGCATTCTTTAGCATCTGTAAACGATAGACGATAACAAAAGTAATTAATTGTACTACTACTATTACTCAGCCAGAATGCAAGCTCCAACGTTCCAAATCAACCTATGAAATACGGATACGGCACTTGTCTCTTTTGTACGAATAACAAAGGAAAAAAGAAGAAGAAGAAAATAATAATAAAATAAAATTGGACTTGACCAACTCGAGTGTGCCAAAACAGACACAGACCGAAACGGGAAGAGAGTTTTTTCAACAAAAGAAGAAAAAGAAGGCTGCCGTTGTAACTGGTTATGGCAATGAAAAAATAAAAATCGAGAGGAGGAGAGAGCGACGAAGCAAATTAATCGAGGAAGACAACCAAGAAACAGACGTAGAAAAAGCGGAAATGAAGCTTCTGGAAACAAAATAACATAACTGGTTGTGTAACTTCATAACTCAAGTGTGCCGTGGGGCAAAATGCTAAAAAAAGCCATTTTTTTTAAAATTTACCGAAATAGGCCTGGTATTTTATTATTTACCGGAATGGGCCCTTTTCCCCTAAATCGCGTCCACGAAAGTGCGAAGTCAGTGGATATGTCAGCAAATTGCATCCACGTCAGTGCGCTATGCTGACGTGGCAACAAAACGCGTCCTTGGAAGCGTGATTTGTGTCCACGTCATCAAAGCGCGCTGACGTGGACACGATTTGTTGCGGTGGTGATCCGTTGATTCGGTGACATATGACTCGTTCGACATAAAAGGTTCTCGTAGCTTGGAGGCAATGGTGCAGACTCATCTTGCTAGTGGAGCACTTCATATTGAGTTATATGTACAATTTACATCTCCAAATGATGTACTTGTGACCGGTGTTCGAGATGTATACACGACCCCTAGCCGACACTAGGTTAGCGTGTTACAAAATACGGAACAGCCCATGTTTGGTAGCGGTGTCGAATGCACATCCCCTGCAAGACACTCTGTCGATGGATGGGACATGTACGTCGGTGGCTCGATGTTTGATGCTGGAAATATGTACTGGGGAACGGCATCAAGTTCTAGTGGGTGGCAATCAACATCCAATTGGGGACGTTATGAAATGCTCATAAGAAGGGATGATGTACTCCCTACGACGTCAACCGGTGAGGGGACCTCGTACGCTACAGATGATTGTGGGTTAGAAGATGACTCCGATGTGGATCCACCTCGAGAGCCCGGGCCCGATGGTACAGACGTTGGCTTATTTTCTGAACCGGAGCCTATTCCAACAGAACCTGAAGATGCTGAAAAGAGTACAGATGAAGAAGAAAATCCACGATTCAGAGCATACTCACCTCCAGCCCACATGCATAATGTCGATCTATCTGCAGATGATGCGTTAGAGTTTCTAGATCTACTACACCGGTTGCGTGATCGTACAAGGTCGGGGGTAGATTCAGGTGAATTTAAAGTTGGTAATCAGTTTACCAACAAGGATAGTTTTATTGGTGCTTTGAAACAACATAGCATCAAAAACGGCGTTAACTACCACGTCGTTAAATCCAAATCTGATAAGTTTGAGGCGAAGTGTGCGGTGCAACATGACACATGTTCATGGAAGATCTACGCCTCGTTAAGGAAAAGGACAGGGTTGTGGGAGATTAAAAAGTAAAAAGGTCCACATACATGTGCTGCAGGTACAGTATTGACGGTTTCTGAATAATACTTTTATTATGTAATGTTGCATTATTTAATGTACTCCATTTATAAGTGTTTCACAAGATCATCCCAAGATGGATTCAGCTATGTTAGCTAGCTTGATACTGCCCAAAGTAAAAGCAGATCCCAGGAGTTCAATGCTGGTGTTAATTGCCAATATTCGTAGACAAATGAGGTACATGCCCTCTTACCGCAAGGCTTGGATAGCTAAGCAAAAGGCGTTGGAGAATATACATAGTGGGTGGACGCCTCATATAATGAAATATGGCAGTGGTGTCAGGTGCTAGAGAGATACATCCCAGGTGCCATCACAGACCTTGAAACGAAACATACGTACTACAACGGCTGATTGCTACTTGGATGCCAAGTGTTCAAACGCTTGTTTTGGACCTTTATGCAATGTCGAGACTCATTTCCATACTGCAAGCCATTGGTACAAATTGACAGTACCTTTATGTTCGGTAGGTATACTCATCGGCTATTGCTTGCAGTGGCACAGGATGGCGGTGGGAGAATTCTTCCAATTGCATTTGCAATAACAACGGGGGAGTCGTCTGATGACTGAGATTTCTTTCTCTCTAGGTTAAGGAGGCATGTGTGTCCCCAACCTGATATCTGTGTTATTTCAGATCGGGGCGCCGATATACTAGATGCATTTGATCAACAGGGAAGCTTATGGCAGCACACACACCATAGATATTGCCTAAGACACGTTGCTTCGAACTACTATAGGTAATATCCATTTAAGAGCGAATGACGACAAGTGACCAACATGGGTATTTAGTCTATATCTGTGTTATTTCGTTTGTTAATTTGAATTAGTTTTATTGGTAGAAGTGGTATGTAATATTCGCTATGAACTTATATTAGCAGGGTATGAAATAAATAAAGATCGTTTTCACGAGATGTTGGCAATTTTACGTTCAATTAACGGAGAAGGGGCGGACTACCTTTGTAACATACGTTTCGAATTGTGGGCACATGCATACGACAGTGGCCTATGATATGGCCATATGATGTCGAACCTGGCTGGATGCATGAATTTTATTCTTAAAGGAACGCGCCATCTACCGATAACATCGGTTGTGCGAGAGACATTTTCGTTTGGCGGCGCTATTTCTAAAGCAAGCAGCAAGTTATGCAGGCCAGATGCAGGGAGGCCATGTATGGTGCAGTAAGGTAGTTCAAGAAATTAACAAGGCCAAGGTGAGGGCAAACACCATGCACACAGTATGTCACGATCGAGACAATTTATGGTTTTGCGTGACAGAGTTTGACAGACCGCACCAAGGTGTTGTTGGCGGGCAATATCGTGTACACTTGCGAAATAGGACTTGTGACTGTGGGATATTTGATGCACTTCGTTATCCATGCGCTCATGTTATTGTAGCTTGTCAGAATCTCCGTCTAGATCCGATGAGCTATGTGGACGAAGTGTACAAATTAGAAAACATGTACAGCGTCTGGAGACACGTTTTCCCACTGGTCCCAGATGAAGGTAAGTGGCCGCTCGTATCTCTTGCTCCTTTTAAGCTGTTACTGGATAGAGAATTACGTCGTAAACCAAAGGGTCGACCTTGCTCAACTAGAATACGTAACAATATGGATATCCGAGAAACAACCAGTCAACAGAAGTTGTGCGAATGGTGTAGGAATCCAGGACATACAAGTCAATCATGCCCTAATCAGAATAGTTGAATGTAATTGTAAATAAATTATATTTTTTTCAATTATTTATTGATAATTGTATTAATTGTTAGTAAAATTATCAAATTATATCAAATTATTAATTGTTAATACCAGTCAAAACATTTTTTCAAATCTAACATTATGTGAATGTAAGAATATTAACTATAATTGTATTAATGGTTAGTAGAATTATCAAATTATATTTAACGTAAGGGTTAGGGTTTTAAAGTTAAGGTTTTAGGGTTTAGGGTTTTTAAATTTAGGGTTTAAGGTTTTTAGGTTTAGGGTTTGTGGTTTTTAAGTTTAAGGTTTAGGTTTTGTTGTCTTTAAGTTAAGGGTTAGGGTTTTTAGGTTTAGGGTTTGTGGTTTTTAAGTTTAGGGTTTAAGGTTTTTAGGTTTAAAGTTTGGGGTTTGGGGTTTTTAAGTTTAGGGTTTATGGTTTTTATGTTTAGGGTTTGGGGTTTTTATGTTTAGAGTTTATGGTTTTTAGGTTTAGGGTTTGGGGTTTTTAAGTTAAGGGTTACCCTTTTTGATTTAAGTGTTAAGGTTTTTAAGTTAAGGGTTAGGATTAGGGTTAGGGTTTTTAGTTTAAGGGTTTGTGGTTTGTCATTTAAATTATGCATTTAATTATAAATTATAAATTTATAAATTTTTAATAAATTAGCTTAGGGTTTTTAAGTAACAACTCAATAAGATTTCTATTTTATTACATCAAATAATATCAAAATATTTAAAATATTTGTACAAATAAATTTAAATACAAAAATCAATCTTCGTGCCCACCAGATTCAGTGCCACATGGCGGCCGTCGACGGTTACGCGCTGGATTCCTTCTTTGTCCAGCTTCCGGTGGCGGTTGTGGTTCCTCCGGTGGGGATTCTGGTTCTTCCGGTAGGGCATCTGGTTGTCGGAGTTGGGACGATGATCCACCTTGAAAGAATAGTGAATGTGGAGGTGTTTGCATCACCAACGGCGACGGTGTTTGAAACCCATACGATGGTGGGGATTGGTAAAAAGAAGAGCTCCCCGATAGCCCCTCTTGCGATCCCTCGTGCGCCGCTGGCCTATACATCGGCGGTCCACTCGGCGTAACAGGAAATGGAGCTGAACCGGGCCATTGGCTCCAACCTACCATAGGACTGGGAAAAAGATACATATAAGGGTTAGGATACATAAAAGGGCTAGGAAACGCACCTGGCATCATCTGAAAAGGCGGTTGCATGGGTATCATCGGTTGAACTGCTGGGTCGGGTGACTGTGTCGGTGCTCTCGTTAGGCCTGGTGATTGCATGGCCGTTGATGATGGGCCGGGTGAATGTCTGGGCCTCGTTGATGGGCCAGCGTCGTCGTCTCCTCGTCTTGGATTTAGAGGCCCGCGCCTTTCCCTTTGGACACGTATTTGCCACTGCCTCTCCTCTGGCGTCAGTAAATACGGCTTGCCATGGATCCTAAACCATGGCATGTATTTCGGAAGCACGCTAACTCCGGAACGATGATTGGTTCCCGAATAGGTATATATTCATACCGATCTTCCCACATTTCCATATACTCGAACCAGTATCTCGGCCAATCCGTATTCAATTGTCGAAGGTCAACTTTGTGTTGATCGTCAAACACCTCAGGTTCCACGGGAATCGGTTGTCTACATCCAAACTATCGTAGCACTCTGTCCGACTGGTGCGGCTCTACGGTCGCGTAGTTGATCAACGTGACTTTCACGTGCCAAGCGTTTCGATTTTGTAAGAACTCATCCGAAATTACTGCCCAAATTGTCGGATCCTCGTATGGTGTCCATTGAAACTATATGAACATTATAGAAATATTAGTTATATACATAATACTAAATACTAAATACTAATTACCAATCGACTAGCAAATGATGGAAATATCAATTTTATTTAATACTTACATGTGCTTCTGACTGTTTGTCTAATAGAAGCCATATATCTTCAAGTTTGGTAGGTAATCGAGCATGATTTACCGGATGGTTCCACCTAATTAAATAAACTTTTAGCATACTTTTATTTTTAAATATCTACATAATAACTGTAAAATCTAATATAAAATTTACCTCGTTATGAGTTGGAATGTATATGGGTGGTCCACTCAAAGACGTATAAATGAAAAGCGAAAACGTGCCCATGACTGCAATAGTGACAGACAACCTCCGATTTTTGCTCTCTTCGGTCGCGTCGCCCCGCACATCTCCCGATATAATATGGCCAAGACGGCAGACACCAAACTCAATTCACCGGCTGCTCTAAAATCAACGAGTTTCAGCAGCCATCTTAGATGTACGCGGCTCCGTGACAAGTCCGGCATCAGATAACCTCCAATTAACTGAAGAATGTATGCCCGAGCATATCAGATTCTTTCTATTTCAGTTGAATCTTCATCCGGATCTGGGAATGTGTCTCGTAACCAGCCCATCTTGATCTTACCTCCGTCCATTTTCTCCGGAATAGCGCCCAGAAGCTTGTAGCACACCGCTGGCCAATCGCTAGATAGGGCAGACCCCATGACTGGGTACTCGTCCACCGGCAATCCCAATTGCAGGCTGACGTCTTCCAAAGTGACAGTGCACTCTCCAAATGGAAGATAGAATGTGTGCGTCTCGAGTCTCCACCTCTCGATCAACGCACTGATTAGTTTCGGGTCAACCTTGCATTCCCGGCCTACCGTCGCCACGTGCCAAAAACCCGCTTCCCGCAACGGTGATGGAGGAGCATGCATATTCTGGATATTGCATTCCAATACCCGATCTACAGACTTTTATAACAAATAATAAATTAATAATTATCTAAAAATGCATAAATAAAAAATCTTAAATAATATTTAAAAATTAAATTTAACACTTACCATCTTCATTTGTTCCACGGATATGTAGTGCTTATCAAGAAGAGTCAATCCTCCGTCCATTACTGAAATTGTACAAATTTTTTCGGTTTAAAAATTAGGGATTTAAGAGTAATTTTTTCGATTTAAAAAAATCAAAATTTTTTAAAATTATTTAAAAATAGGGATTTAAGAGAAATTTAAAAGTAAATTGAGAGCTAATTGAGATTAAATATGAATTTGAGAGAAATTTGGAAGGAAATTGAGAGGAAGTTGAGAGGAAATTTGAGAGAGGATTTGTTTGTGGAAAAAAAAGGGTGGGGGTATTTATAGGTTTTTTTTTTACTGTTGGGGGAGCAACGGTCAAATTTTTGACCATTGCACTGTTCACGCGAGGTCTAAATCGAGTCCCCAGGGACGCACCACGTCATCAAATCGCGGCCACGTCAGAGCGCTTTGCTAACATGGCAACAAATTGCGCTCTCAAGGCAGCGCTTTGTTGCCACATCATCAAAAAATCAAAATTTTTTAAAATTATTTGAAAATAGGGATTTAAGAGAAATTTAAAAGGATATTGAGAGCTAATTGAGATTAAATATGAATTTGAGAGAAATTTGAAAGGAAATTGAGAGGAAATTGAAAGGAAATTTGAGACAGGATTTGTTTGTGAAAAAAAAAGGGGTGGGGGTATTTATAGGATTTTTTTTTTTACCGTTGGGGGGGCAACGGTCAAATTTTTGACCGTTGTACTATTCACGTGTGGTCTAAATCGTGTCCCCAGGGACGCGCCGCGTCATCAAATCACGGCCACGTCAGAGTGCTTTGCTGACGTGGCAACAAATCGCACTCTCAAGGCCGCACTTTGTTGCCACATCATCAAAGCGCGCTGACATGGCCGCCCATTGCTGACACATCCCCTGACATCGCGCTGACATGGACGCGATTTAGGGGAAAGGGGCTCATTCCGGTAAATTTAAAAAAAATATCGAGCCCATTTCGATAAATTTAAAAAAAATTGGCTTTTTTTGGTAAATTGCCCTGTGCCGTGTACTTTCAATGCTATAATTCCTATATAACTTGAGTTAAAATATCACATAAATCTTTCTATTTTTTAGTAAAATTAAAATTAAAATTTAATCTTTATATTTTATTTTTGAGAATTTAAATTTTTTTAATATTTTAATTTTTGATCTTATAATAAATTTGAATTTAATAAAATTATAAAGTTCAAATTTTGGGTTGAATTTTAAAATTTGAAAAGTAGAGAAATTAAATTCCTACAAAATACAATAACTAAATTTCAAATTTGTAAAGAATAGATGAACTTATGATATATTTTAACCTTAACTTGTTACCTTTAATTCCTTATTTAACAAAAATAACTTCTCCTTTAAAGAAGATATAAATAAATAAACATCAAGTAATTTATTTATATTAGGTTATACTTTGATATAATATTAAGGGTAGGGATGGGAATAGCATGATTTTATTTATTTATATAAGGCTATACTTTGATACAATACTAAAAGTAGGAGATGAGAGTAACACGATTCATACTCGTGTCAAATGGATGTCTAACAAAAACTTCAACCATAGCTTCATTCAAATCAAGACATGCTATACTTAATTTTAACCTAAATTTTTTTTATCAAAATTTTAATAGAGTTAAATATTAAACATAATTGGGGGTTTAATTACATTGTAACGACCCGTAAGTCAGTGGAGTCGGAAACAGTAGTTTCAAAATACTATTTTCCGATGATAGAATCAGTGAATATTATTTGTTAATATTTACAAGAGTATTACAGTATTATATTGAAGTTTGATTTAATAGTTTTCGTTATTTAGAAAGTTAGATAAGGTACAAGTGAATCAACTCTAAGCCGGTGGTTTTGGAAATTGAGGTATCGAGATCTCATTTTCGTAAATCAAACTCATAAATATTTTTATTCAATACTTACAGAGTTATATTAGAAGCGAATTGAATTTCGGTTAGAAATTTTTATTGAATTAGTTTATAATTAGGGTATAGGGACCAAATCGCTTAAGTGGTAAAATGTGATTATTATAAAATTATAAACTAAAATATAACTAAAGGACTTGAAAGGCAAATATACCTTTGTTTTTAGTTGGAATGGACGGTCGTTAATGTCATGATATATAATTTATATATATTATGTTAACACAAATATATGTTATATTAATTTATATTGAAATAAAATAACATAATGAATAAAATATAGATAGTGGGAATGAAACAACAAAAACTCATTTCCTTATGCTATTTTCATGCAAACCGAAATTGAGTAGAGAGGAGGAGCATTCGGCCTTAGGTTCAAAGAGTTTCAAATTCAAAATTGCTAACGTCAACCTCAAATCCTCCTTAAAGAGAGGAAAAGATAAGTTCATTAATAAATAGTTCAGAGTTTACGGTTTGTGATTCTATAACCCGAATAACTTCAATTGTTGCATTTATAAATTGTATTGCATAAGAAGATCATAAGGTAAGCTATAAATAATAAAAAGATTTGAATTGATCCAATCAAATTTATTATTAGAGATAAGGATTAAAGTGAATAGTTTTGGAAATATCGTATAATAATATAAATATGAAATTGAATATGTTTTGATATGTGATATATATATAAATATAATTGTGTATATCTATATAAGTATGATGGATGAAATAACGATATGGATTTGGGACATTGATTATAAATGAAACCTGAATAGAGGATACTGGAGTTAAGTCTTGAAATGTGTATATAATATTGATGTGATAAAATTATTTTGATTGTTATAGGGAGAAATGTATATGTGTTACAATTATGTTAGATTGAATTATTATAAGTAAATTGAACTGTAATATTAAATGATGCATGATGACATGCAACTTTCCAATATTAATTTGTATTAGATATTGTTGTTGAGTCATGCATTACATAATTTATATTATAATTTAATATTGGATATAGAAATACTATTGAGTTATACTCGATGTACGTTATCGTTTGTTCGTGCACAGGTTAGGTATTATTTAGTTTGTACATCGATTCAACATCCAACGAGAATCTCGAACTCAAGCGTTGGTGAAATTCTTATTTTAATGTTGGCATGTACCTAAAGAGTCTTAGGTTTGGAGTGTTGGTTGATGGCTAGTTGAATCTTGATATCCTTATAATTATGTAAATATGTAAGGTATTTTGGTAATGATCAAAGTGTTAATGGCTTGAAAGTTGTGTTGCTTGGTAATTGCTTAATGTGGTCTCGATTGAGTTAGTTACATGCTTGGCTTGAAGATTGATGATTGCTTGAATTTGGTTGATACATGTTGTGCCTTGATTATATTAGTATGGAATGGGTAGTAGTCAAGTTATAACTATACTTTTACCTTAATAATTTTGATAGTTTTGTGTATAGGTTGTGAGGTTATGATGCAAGGCAAATATCGAATGGTTATATGCTTAGGTGATCAAGTTTGGCATGTTTAATCAAATCCTTTATGGTTGTTTTGATTTGTAAATTGAGGTGCCATTATGGGCATATTGGTTAGGCACTTAGGTTGATTGGTATTTATCATGTTTTGACATAATTTGATGTGTTTTAAAAATGGTATTGATATTTGCAAATGGTATGGCTTGGTGTCTAAGTTAGGATAGGTGAAATGGCTTGAATTTTAAGTTTCTTAAGGTGTACATGGGCTAACACACGGTCTTGTGTCTTACATGGTCACTCCACACAGCCGTGTGGTCTATTATATTTTGGTGCAGGTTTGGCTTGGGCAGTGACATAGTTGTGTAACCCAGGTTCACACGGGCATAGTCTATTATACGGTTTGGCCACACAACCATGTTTAGGGACACATGGTTTGGGCTCTGTCACACAGCCTGGCCACATGGCCGTGTGACCCCTAATTTCAGATTTTTCTCAACTTTCTATTTTTTATTCAAATTGATCTCTGTTTAGTCTCGAATTATTTTTAAGCTTCTATATACTCAATACTCACCTGAAATAGATGCATTAATGTATTTATACATGCTCATGTGTGATTATTTAATATTTATTTTTTATTTTAAATTGTAAATTGTTTGTAATTGTGAGGTAATTGTTCGTAGCATTTTATTGCTTGAGTCCAGCGACCGGACTAGTTGAGGGGTGGTCCATACACAATATTTTAACTTAAAATTATTTGGATATTAATAAGTTATTATATTTCTTTATCGAGTAATGAATTTATATTATTATAAATCTTTTTGTACAAAGAGAGATAAGATATCTGAGCACTACCTTATTTGACGTTAGTGTTAGTTAAAGATTAGTATGGTAAATTTATTTTTTGTGTTGGATTAATTATTTATTTATGTCAAATTATAAAATAAAAAATTGAATATTAAATTTTAAGTAAAGTTTTTATTAGATTATTAGTTTGTATGGTTGGATTAAATAAACAATTAAAAAACATAAAAATAAAATATTTTAAAAAATAAAAAAACCAGTTAAATCAATTTTTTAACCTTATTCTACTGGCACGTATTGGTTCGCGGATCAACCAATTTGATGTCTCTCTCCAGATTAGTATCAAGACCGGTTCTATCACTTCAAACAATTGCCATAAGGGCCCCTTTGGATGGGTGTTTATCAGGGGTGAGCATTCGATCGAATCGAGTGAAAAAAATTCTAGTCAATCAAGTTCACGAGTCCTATTTTATCATCCGAACTCAATTTGAAATTTTTTCGGATTGAGTCAAGTGAAATGAAATTTGAGTCGAGTGGAATCGAGTAAAATTATTCGAGTTAAATTAAAAAAAAAGTTAACCATGTCAAATAAAAATATTGTTACAAGATAACTATTTCCATGTTAGAGCACATAAATTTGAAACTATATGAATTTAAAAAATTCAAGCAAAATAATAATAATAATAATAATAATAATAATAATAATAATAATAATAATAAGATTCTTGAGTTTGATAAATTTGAATCATTAATTAGGTCCCTAAAATTATTATTTTAGAAACATTTTAAAATTTCAACTTTTTATATATATTTTAGATTTTTTTAGAATTTTTATATATTTTTTTAAAAATATAAATTTTTATTTTTTTATAATTATTTTTAATTTTAAAAATTATTTTGAATTTTTTTGTAATTTTTGTTGAGAGAGTGACCAATTTGCTTATTTTTAAAATTAATAGGGGCCAAAAGGGTATTTACACTAATCTATTATTCGAATTATTCGAGTTATTTGAATTGTAAAATGCAACTCAACTCGAACTCGAAACTCGAATCGAGTTATTTGAGTTGACTCAAATAATTCGATTAACTCGAAATTCAAAACTTTTTTCGAATCGAATCGAGTTTTGCTCACCCCTAGCGTTTACCTCTAGTGTGGTGCGTTTAGCGTTCTTTTTCTCTTACGCTACATTATCTAATCTCACTGCAACTGTTGTTTTTACACTAACTATAGGTAAACGCACCGCCCATCCAAAGGGCCCTAAGTGTCCATACTTCACTCATTTGGAATTTAGTCCTCCAACTTTTATTTTCAAAATTTTAATCTCTCAACTTTATGGATTTAAAAATCTCCTTTCAAATTACATATAACCATGTAATATTTTAATTGAAAAGCCAACGATATTAACTATTTGAATTAATTAATAAAATTTAAAAAATATAGAGATCAAATTATGTTAAAAATTAAAATATAAAGATTAAATCTCAAATTTAAACATATTAGAAGGACCAAAATTAGAAATTAACCATTTTTCATTAAATGAAACAAAAAAAGAGCTTGTGGGTGTGTGCCACGTGTCATAGGGGGGAAGGTCACCTTCCTTTAATCTATAAGTATATAGATATAAATTTGTATAAATCAAATTTAATTTAATCAATATTCTTTTACATTAATTTTTTAATATATTCCTTAAAAAATTGACATAAAAAATATTATTGTCATCATCAATCATATTTATACCGTATTATGTATCTGTATTTGGTAGAAATCAATATATTTTGTATAGACTGAAGAGGTTAGAGTGAGAACTAGAATACTAACCCATTTGTTCATGAATATAATACCAATAGCAACCACAAAGTTGAAGGTAAGAGCAACGCTAGGAGTGCAAAGACGTTGCTGCAGATTCTTTGCTTTTTCTGGTGAAAAATTGCTAAACATGGAGGTTCGCAACTCTTCCAGAGCTCTTCCTTCGTAAATGATACCAAAAGAGAAGAAATTAAGGAAACATGAAGCCGCGCAAAGGACTGTACAAGTAAAGTTCTAGGAACAGTAAAGATAGCAAATAATATTAACAATTATAAAAGAACAGTGATATTAAAATTAAATTAGATTATCACAAATTTAGGCCAAAACAAATTCATGTGACAAATAAATTTAATAATAAATTGATTTGAAAGCTAAATGAAGTTTTAGTTGAAATAATAATGGTATCGAAAATTATGGTATTTTAGGTTCAAGTTCCATAGTTGCATTTTTCTAGATTTCATATGATTTGAAATAACAAATATATTTACACAGTACTATTATTATTTTATAAAAGCAAGGGTTTTCAATAGTTATTTAACTCAGTTGGGATCCAGTTGAAATGCAACACCAACTTAGTAAACCTCTTAAATATAATATACTAGACTAGATTATGACACACCTATGATGTGTGAAAAAAATTATGTGTAATAGCCCATTTTTGACCGGGCCCAGTACACTCAAAACAGACCAGACCAAACCAAATAATAAAACAGTCTCGGGCCATTATTTTTATCTATTTACAGATTTAAACCCTGAATTTTTTTTAAAGTTTATTTTAATCCTTTTGTTATTTCGTTTGTTTTATTGTTAATAAATGTGATATTATTTATTATTAGTTTTTATTTTCTCTTTTATTTATTTATTTATTTATTCATTATTATTATATTATTATATAAATTAGTTTTGCATTACTCTTTTTATTTTATATTCTATTTGTTTATTTTTAGTTATATATATATGCATATTTATCTGTATCATTTTATTATTCATTATTTACTTCTAGCTTTTCTTATTTTCAAATTATTATTATTATTATTATTATTATTATTATTATTTACTCATTTATATCTTCTAATTCAAACTTTGTTATATATATATACATACATGTATGTATTTGTTATATATTTTATAATTCTACATATGTATATATATATACAAACATCTATTTTCTTTATTGTTATTATTGTTTCCATTGATGTTCATTTATTTATACGTCCACATTTTTAATGTCTTAGTTTTTATTCACTTGTTATTGTATATACATGATTGATTTTTTTTATTTTTCGTTTTTGCTCATATTATTTTTATTCACATTATCATGTTAATTAATCCATTATGCATATTAACACCATAATTCAAAAAGAAAATTTTCTAAGTAAGGCAATATTTTGCGTTTGGAAATTCGAGAAAACGTGCCCTAATGTGCTGGGTTTTGATTTCTCGTTTAGCCAAATAGTCAAATACCCTCTTAAAGTTTCAAAGTATGGGTTTTGGAAACCATAAGGTGATCTTGGTTTCGAGAGATTAAAGTATTGTATCCTAATGTGCTAAATGTGATATTCTTTCGTAACAAGAGAATCTTAAATTTCAACCCATATTATTCGAAAGTTTTTAGGATCGTATTTTTTAAATTCTTCAAAGTTTTCAATTTTCGACATTAAGACATTAACTAATCAACTAGGTACCAATTTTTGGGCGTTACGAGGGTGCTAATCCTTCCTCGTATGTAACCGACTCCCGAACCCATTTTTTTGAACTTCGTGTACCAAAATCGTTGTTTTAATAAAATTAAATCGTTTATTAAAAACAACCACTTTTTAAGGTGATCCAATCACACCTTATCAAAAAGGATTGGTGGCGACTCCCGTATTCGTTTTCTTTTTCAAAATCCAAGTTGGCCCCGTTTTTACAAAAAAATGGTGTCAACAACTTGGCGACTCCACTGGGGACAAAATAAGAGAGTCAAGCCACAAGTTGATTAGTTCTTGTCTTTTTTGCGAAAATTGTAAATTCGATTTAAAATTACGATCCTTTTATCGTATTTTTATGGTATTTAATATGTTTGCTTTTTTGGTTCAAGCCTTTTGATATTTCTGCACATTGCATTGCATGACCGTAGGTCACACCCTTTTAAGTGGGAGTGAGAAGCTACTCCTTCGTGAGGTTTTCACCTCCGTGCAGGATAGTGGATCGCTTCCGGGATACATCTATACCTATGTCTTTGTGAGAATTTTATCTCCGTGCAGCCATAGGGAAATGTATTCCCCTGAACCGAACTTGGTCCGCATGAGCCTATAATGGGTGAAGATCGAGGAATCTGCTGGTTCAGGTACCTTTGCCTTAGAAGCCAAACCACATATAGTGAACCTTAGGAACTTGCCCTAGGTAGAACTACGCCGAACCCTAATAATTACCCAAATAGGTGCTTTGTTATTTCTTATCTGTATTGAATCTTATTGTGGTACATGATACTAACTTGTGGTGTTTTGTTTTGGCTGCATGGCATTTTGACTACATGGCATTACATTATAAAAGTCGTCGATTCACATTTGGTTACTATATAGAAAACTCATCATGGAAAACAAATTTCTTGATAAAGTAGAAAATAATGCGGTTGTCCAAATATGGTCAGAAAAAATACAACTCGAGAAAGGTGATAGTCTGACGAAGGGGTACACATCAGAATTGTGGGACTTCACTTGTATTATCATAACTCAGAATAATCTCCAAGAGTTGAAAGAAATATGGGCCCAATGGGATGATGAAATCAAACAGTTATTTTACTGTAATTATGGTAATTTGCCGTATTTGCTCGACATCAAGGTAGATGAGCATTTATTTCGAGCTCTGGTCCAGTTTTGGAATTCTGCTTATAGCTGCTTCACCTTTGGGAAAGTAGACATGGTGCCTACTGTGGAGGAGTATACGGCTTTGCTTCATTGTCCGAGAGTTCAAGTGGATAAAGTTTATTCTAGAGCAGCCAATGTTCTAACTTTTGCAAAGAAGCTAATGAAAATCATCGAAATGAGCGAGTAATGGGTCACGGCGCGGATCAAACAAAAAGGGGAAAACAAATGTATCCCTTAGAAAAGTTTGCGAGATCAGATTTTGGCACACCCTGATACAAATAAAAAGATTGATGTTTTTGCTTTGAGTATTTATGGGCTGGTTATTTTTCCTAAAGCGTTAGGACACATAGATGAAGTAGTTACAGATTTGTTCGATCAACTTGATAGTAGGGTCACACCTGTCCCAGCAATTTTGGCTGAGACGTTCAGATTTTTAAGTGCATATCGGAAAGCAGGTGAGGGAAGATTCATTGGTTGTGCACAGCTTCTGTTGGCTTGGTTCCACAAACACTTCTGGAAGGTGGATAAGGTTTCTTATCAAGTATTCTCTGAAAATTATTCTCCATTAAAAGAATTAGCAGTGACATCGAGACGTGATGACATTACAGAGGAAAGATGGATGGCAGTCCTTCAAAATCTCCAAGATGAAGATGTTGAGTGGAAAGCTCCTTGGATGGTACCTGACGAGATTTTGTACCAGTGTGGGGACTTCGACTGGGTTCATTTGCTTGGAATTTGGGGAGCTGTTAAGACAATATAGATCAAGACAGTTCATACCAGCAACACAGGGGCTGGCTCAGTGTGAGTTTTCTTACAAGGATAATAACTACAAGAGAAAGATTCGAGAAATGTCTAGCACTTGGAGACAAATTCACCGGATGAAAAGATTTACCGTAGGAGCAATAGCAACTCCAGAAAATTATAAATGGTGAAGTAAGAGGGTCAATGACAATATCCCCGAGCCAGGTAATGAAAACAGCCAGACTATAGAAAAGCATCTGCGAGTTGTCCCTTCTAAATTGGAAATTATAAAGCAAGATTTTGAAAGGAGAAATACGGAATTAGAAAAAAAGATAGAGCAAATGGAAGAAGAAAAGATGAATTTGAAATTTGATACGGATATTCAGAAACTCGAGGCAGAAAGATAAAGAAAAGGGAAAACCAAGGCCGAGGAGGATCTAGATAGCTTAAAGACAGATTATAAGAAGTTGCGCCGATCGATGAGAACTGCTGGGTTGGGAAAAACTTCGGAGCAATGGCGTGAAGAGATTCAAGAAGAAAAGAACAAGGCTAATAGATGGGAAAGGAAATTCCAAGAGCTCCAGACACGAAATGAGGCTCTAGTGAAGAGTTTATCAGAGAACCAAAGAGAAAAAGGCGAACTAAAAGATAAAGTGGCTGAGTTAGAAGGCTCTCTCCATCAGTATCGAAATCGAAACTCTGTGATAGAATTGAAAGCAAGCTTAAATAAAATTGAAGAAATAAAAGAAAGAACAGAAGAGTTAGAAATGACATTGCAAAATTGTAAGATCCGGATCGAGTACTTGGAGGCTAATGAAGATCGTCAGAATGAACAGCTTTGCTTTTTTCAGACCAGGTCAGAAACAGAGATCACATTTGGGAGAAGCCGTGGCTCAGATTCAGGAGGTAGCTTACCACTTACAAACCTTGGCGGCGCAGGCTGACATACTAAGTGTAAGATATGAACTGGAATCAAACCGGGGGAAAGAGCTAGCTTCACTACTTAAGAATATTAGAGTTTTGGGCATTAGGGCAAAACTGTATATGTAATATGTTTTATGTAAAGATTTTTTTTAGTAAATTTTCGAAATGAAATTGAATTAGAATTGACGCCTTTTTGCATTCATTTCACGCATTGCATTGCATCATATGCATTAATGACCATTAAAAGATCCTAATTGAATAAATTTTTTTCAGTTATCCTGGAACATCCTTACGGCACAAGAAAGAAAACAAAGGCAATGGATCAAAGGTTAGAAAGATTGGAACAAATGCAAAAAGAAATGCAAGATAAGATTCAAGAACAATTGGATAAAATCCAACAGGACGTGCTAGAATCCCAAAAGACTTTGATGAGCCAACTCGCACAATTATTGGCTGGAGGGAATGACAAAAGAAAGAGCCTTATAACCAATTCTGGGATTGACCATGAGGACCCTGTTTACCCTCTAGGTTTCGCCCCAACGAACACTCAGGCACAACTGGATATATGTCCATAAAGAGTGCCTGTTCACATCAGAGCTCAATACCAAGTTGGCGCCTCGGCACCGATAAACTTTCACACAGGCTCAGGTTCTAACCCAGGAGATAATCCAACCAACCCCGTTGTCCCTAATCTGGATGATGTAGCGAAAGTAGGGAAGGCAAAGGCTAATTTATCGAAGCAACTTGAAGATAGCTGTAGGTGGTTAGAGGAAAAGCTCAAAGCAATGGAAATTGCTGATTACCGTTGCAAGATCGATGCCAAAGACCTGAGTTTGGTCCCTGACTTAGTTCTTCCGACTAAGTTTAAAATGCCAAAATTCGAAAAGTATAATGAGACTTGTCCTGAAGCCCATATTACCATGTTCTGTCGAAGGATGACGGGATATATCGATAATGATCAATTTTTAATCTACTGTTTCCAGACAGTTTGATCGGAGTTGCGGCTAAATGGTATAACCAGTTGAATCGTGCTCAAATTAGCTCATGGAAAGACTTGGCGCAAGCCTTCATGAGACAATATAGCCACGTAACAGACATGACGCCCAAAAGGATCACACTACAAAACATGGAGAAGAAACAAAATGAAAGCTTCAGGCAGTACGCCCAGAGATAGAGAGAGGTGGCAACTCAAGTCCAGCCGCCTCTTCTGGAAAAAAAAACCACAATGCTTTTCATCAATACTTTAAAAGCCCCATTCATCAACCATATGTTGGGAAGTGCCACTAAGAGCTTCTCGGACATAGTGCTGATAGGTGAAATGATCGAAAATGCTGTAAGAAGTGGTAAAATAGAGGCGGGGGAAAACTCTAAAAGACTGGTCTCGAGGAAGAAAGAAGGCGAGGTGAATAATGTGAGTGCATACAACAAGGGATATTCAAATACAATTACCGTTGGCCCAATAAGGACGGTAGCAACCAGTCATCAAGGCCCTCCGAGATAGGATCCTAATTCGATGTCAGAGAGACCCCAGTTTACGCCTATGCCGATAACTTATAGGGAACTGTATCAAAATCTGTTTAATACACATGTGGTAGCCCATTCTTATCTGAAACCCATGCAACCCTCGTTCCCTAAGTGGTATGACGCAGATGCCCAGTGCTAATGCCATGCAGGGATAACGGGGCATTCGATTGGAAATCGTACCGTGTTCAAGAAGTTGGGTGAAAGATTTATTAAAATGGGTATCATAAAGCTCGATGACCCTTCTGGACCCAACGTACCTAATCATTCCGACAAACGGGTAAACACGGTAGCCGAGGGTAGAAGTAAGAGAATTAAGGCAGACGTGATGTAGGTAAGAAGCCCAATGAAATGAGTTTGGAAACAGATGGTAGGTAGGGGTCTAATCACGCGAGATTTGGATAAAAGGCCTAAAGGGGGCAGGAACATACTGTGAGTTCCATGCCAAGGAGGGTCATAATATCCAGGAATGTGAAGAGTTCAGGACCATGGTACAAAATTTGATGGATAATAAGGAGGTAGAGTTTTATGAAGAGATCAAGGGATTTGAATAAAGAGAGGTCTGTGCCTCAGAGGAGGGACTCGCAGAAGAGAGCAATGATGATGGCTTCTACACACGTAGTGGAAAGCGTTACGACCTAGCAATGTCAAAAGTCAAACCTGTAAAAGGAAAAGCCTTGGTGGTCGAACAGAAGAAGAAAAAGGCGGTCCGACTTGAATCACCTGTCAACGAGCAAGTAACGGAGAATGAAGCTAGAGAGTTTCTAAAATTCTTGAAACACAGTGAATACAGTGTCGTAGAGCAGCTACATAAACAGCCAGCTCGTATCTCGGTATTAGCGTTACTCTTAAACTCGGAGGTACATCGCAGCGCATTAATGAAAATATTAAATGAAATTTACGTCGCTAATGACATCTCTATGAACAAGTTGAATCTTTTGGTTGGTAACATAAGCGCTGATAAATTTATCTTCTTTAAAGACGATACCACCGGGAGGCATGGGATCGACCAAAGCTCTGCATATCACAACCCGCTGCAAGGGGTATACGTTGCCAGGGGTATTAACTGATAATGGATCAGCCCTAAACGTCTTACCCTTATCCACCCTGAGTAGGTTGCCCATGGACAGCTCGCATATGAAAATGTGCCAGAACATAGTAAGGGCGTTCGATGGTACTGAAAGAAGAGTAATGGGAAGGATTGAAATACCCCTCTTAATCGCCCCAAGCACGTACGAGGTAGATTTCCTGGTAATGGACATCAAGCCTTCTTATAATTGTTTGTTAGGAAGGCCTTGGATTCATTCAGCAGGAGCAGTACCTTCATCACTGCACCAAAAGTTGAAGTTGGTAACAGAGGGTCGGTTGGTGACGATCAATACAGAGGAGGATATCATTGTGGCTGTAACTAGTGACGCACCGTATATAGGGACAGAAGAAGAAGCAATTGAATGTTCATTCCGATTGTTGGAATTTGTAAACGCAACCTTCATTATTGAAGGGAATAAGATCCCCACACCAGAATATCCAAAACAACAAGGATGGGCCTACAAATGATGGCTGGAAAAGGGGCTCTACCTGGAAAAGGACTGGGAAAATACCTCCAAGGGAGGGTGGAGGTACCCAGATTAATGGATAAATGGAACTGCTTTGGCTTAGGATATAAGCCAGATACAAAGCAAAAAAAGAAAGAGTTGGAGAAGAAGCGAGAAAGGAGAAAAGCGTGTTTGGATGGAGAAGAGATTAAATGGGAGCCCATGATAATCCCTCACATATCCAAAACTTTTGTATCAAGAGGAATTATTCACTCTGAGCCGATGACGTCGAGAAAGGGAATTGCAGAAGAAATATTGGGGAATCTGAGCATCAATGCAATATACGAGGAAGAGATGAAAGAAGGGAATTCATCAGGTATTCGCCCTTACGAGCCGGGAAGTGTTCTGAATAATTGGACTACCGAGGAGATCCCCGTAACTTTTAAAATTGATTCAGAGTAATATTCAGAACACACTTGTTGCTTTGAGCCTGAGAGCAACAAGAATCTTTTGTAAAAGCCATATGTCTAAAATCTTATTTCAATAAAATATATCATTCAGTCTCATTTTGAACCTTCCTTCATAAACATATTGTGTATATAATTATTCTTAGATTCTTTTTCTTTGAACCTTCCTTCACCTCAATAATAGGTCCCCAGATATTAATGATATGAGCAACACTGTTACTAACTCAGAGTCCCCTTTTGAGTAAGACATAAGTATAGAGGATTCTCAGTATTTTGAAGATGATCGAGGCTATAACTTATCTCCTGATTTGTTAAGACTGGTAAACAAGAAGAAAATTAGATCCTACCTTATAAAGAGTCGATAGAAGTTGTGAGCTTAGGGGAGGGAAAAGAAGTGAAAATTGGAGCTTGCATTGACGCAGAGACGAAGCGAGATCTTATTGAGTTGCTTCAAGAATTCAAAGATATCTTCGCATGGTTCTATCAAGACATGCCCGGGTTAAACACTGATATAGTGGTACATCGACTCCTCATAAAGAAAGAATGTAAACTAGTTCAGTAAAAACTCCGAAGGATGAGACCTGATGTCTTGTTGAAAATAAAAGACGGAGTTAAGAAGTAGTTTGATGTTGGTTTCTTACAGTTGGTTAAGTATTTAGAATGGGTAGCCAACATAGTCCCTGTTCCTAAAAAAGATGGAAAAGTACGAATGTGTGTAGACTACAGAGATCTGAACAAAGCTAGTCCCAAGGATAATTTCCCCGTTGCCCCATATTGATACCTTAGTGGACAACACGACCGGTTACTCACTGTTCTCCTTCATGGATGGTTTCTTCGGGTACAACCAAATTAGGATGCATCCTAAAGACATGGAGAAGACCACCTTCATAACGATGTGGGGGACATTCTTCTACAAAGTGATGTCGTTTGGACTAAAAAATGCGGGAGCAACGTATCAGAGAGCCATGGTAACCTTGTTCCATGACATGATGCACAAAAAGATAGAAGTCTATGTCGATGACATGATTGCAAAGTCTAGAACAGAAGGGGAACATGTGCAAGTCCTTAGAAAATTTTTCATAAGGTTAAGAAAGTTCCAGCTAAAGCTAAATCCAGCAAAATACACCTTCGGGGCCAGATCAGGAAAATTATTAGGATTCGTGGTCAATGAGAGAGGAATTGAGATTGATCCAGACAAAGTAAAGGCTATACAAGAACTACCCCCACTGCATACTCAAAAAGAAGTTCAAGGTTTTCTAGGGAGACTAAACTACATCGCTCGGTTCATTTCACAATTAACTGAGAAATGTGACCCCATATTTTGTCTCCTTAAGAAACACAATCCAGGTGTATGGGATGAAGCGTGTCAGACAACTTTTGAAAAATTCAAGCATTACTTGTCCAACTCTCCAGTGCTAATGCCACCTTGCCCAAATAAACCACTGATACTGTATTTGGTAGTATTTTAAAATTCCATGGGATGCGTGCTTGACCAACATGATGAGTCAGGACGAAAAGAAAGAGCGATCTGCTATCTCAGTAAGAAGTTCACTGAATGCGAGACAAGATATTCGCCAATTGAGAAACTATGTTGCGCTCTGATCTGGACAACTCAGAGATTGAGACAATACATGTTGTACCATACAACCTGGTTAATCTCTAAACTAGACCCTCTGAAATACATGATGGAGTCGACTGCTCTGAATGAAAGAATGACCCGATGGTAAATTCTGCTGTCTAAATTTGATATAGTCTATATGAACCGGAAAGCAATAAAAGGGAGTGCAATAGTAGACTTTTTGGCCAGTACAGCGTTGGACGATTATGAGCCACTAAACTTCGATTTCCCGAATGAGGATTTGATGTATGTTGTAACCGCAGAAAAAGACTTTCAAAAAGACGATCCTTGGAAGCTGAATTTTGACGAAGCCTCGAATGCTATGGGCAATGGGATTGGGACGGTCTTGGTATCTCTTGAAGGTGATCATTACCCATTCACTAGAAAATTAGATTTTGATTGCACAAATAACATGACGGAGTATGAAGCATGCATCATGGTAATTCGTGCAGCCATTGAACGCAAAATCAAAGTGTTAGAGGTGTATAGGGATTCTGCATTGGTAATTTATTAGCTCAAAGGCGAATGGGAGACAAGAGACTCCAAGTTGATTAATTATAAAAAATTGGTCCTGGAATTAATTGAGGAGTTTGATGACATTACCTTCTGTTATCTCCCACGGGATGAAAATCAGATAGCCGACGCATTGGCTACATTAGCCTCTATGATCAAGATAAATAAACAAAAGGATGTGAAGCCTATCCAAATGAGCATTTATGAGGCTCCGACCCATTGTTACAAATTGACAATGAAGAAGAAAAGGATAATCACCCCTAGTATCATGACATATTGCGATATGTAAAGAATCGCGAGTATCCTGGCCAGGCAACTGAGAATGAAAAGAAGACATTGAGAAGGCTGACCAATGATTATATCTTAGATGGAGAGATCTTATATAGAAGAGGAAAAGATCAGGTGCTGCTAAGATGCGTAGACGCTGTAGAGGCCAGGCAAATCTTGGAAGAGGTCCATGAGGGAGTTTGTGGAACACATGCTAATGGTTTCATAATGGCCAAACAAATCATGAGATTTGGATATTATTGGGCCACCATGGAAGGAGATTACATCAAATATGCCAATAAATGCCATAAGTGCCAAATTTATGGAGACAAGATTCACGTGCCCCTATCACCTCTCCATGTCATGACTTCTCCATGGCCTTTCTCTATGTGGGGCATGGATGTCATTGGGTCGATCTCGCCAAAATCTTCAAATGGGCATCATTTCGTATTCGTAGTTATTGACTACTTTACTAAGTGCGTAGAGGTCACTTCTTACGCTAATGTTACAAAGTCATCAGTCAGTAGATTCCTAAAAAAAGAGATCATATGTCGGTACGGGTTGCCAGAAAGGATTATCTTCGACAATGCATTAAACTTGAACAACACACGATAGCGGAGGTTTGTAATCAATTCAAGATCAAACACCACAACTCATCACCATATCATCCAAAAATGAATGGCGCGGTAGAAGCGGCCAATAAAAACATCAAGAATATCGTAGGAAAGATGACTGAGACGTATAAGGATTGGCACGAGAAGTTACCATTTGCCCTTTTTGCCTATCGAACGTCTATCAGAACCTCTGTCGGGGCAACACCTTTCTCATTGGTGTATGGAATGGAGGCAGTTTTGCCCATTGAAGTAGAGATTCCTTCCCTCCGAGTTTTATCAAAACTGAAACTAGATGAAGCGGAATGGATTCAATCCCGATATGATCAACAGAATTTGATCGAAGAAAGGAGGCTACGAGCTATACGTCATGGTCAAATGTACCAAAGGAGAATGATGCGAGCTTACAACAAAAAGGTTCGTCCCAGGGAATTCCACGAAGGAGACTTGGTACTGAAGAAAATCCTCCCCATACAAAAAGACTTTAGAGGAAAGTGGATGCCAAATTGGGAAGGACCTTATGTGGTAAAGAAAGCGTTTTCTAGATGAGCGTTTTCTAGAGAAGCGTTGATTTTGACCGAGATGGATGGTAAGAATATGCCTAATCCCGTGAATTCAGATTCAGTCAAGAAGTACTTCACCTAAAAAAAAAGAAAGAGAGTGAGGAGAGGCCAAGGTGAAAACCCGCAAAGGGCGCCTTGAGACCAAAGGGGTTTTGAATTGAAAACCCAGGAATAGGCAGTTCAAATTTTGATCAAAGGTGGGGCATGCGATAGTTTTGTTCTCTCTGAATTAATAAGAATGAGAGATGTTACATCTTGGGGCATCAACAAAGTCTTCTATGACTTCTAAACACATATCAAGTTCATAAGGGTCCTCAAGAAGTTTGGGGCAGAGAAGCTCATGCTACGATATCTAGGGCACCTATTTCCATTTTATTCATTTTTTTGTATTTTTGACAAAATACGCCATCTTGATTAATTTATTCTTGTTTTGTATTCTAGCAAAAATTTCTATCTTGATTTATTCATTCATTTCGAGCTTTGCTCTCAACAAAATTTCATCTTGTCCATTTTGATAATCTTTTTCAAGCATTTTTCATTGAAATAACGATTACGGGACTGATAATATTCAAGCAAAAGAAGTTTTGCATATTACTCTGGAAGCTTCTAAATAGTACGAGGACCTGAAACAGGGCTATTATTTAGGACTAACCAACTTAAGGGTTAGAAGCATTGGAGAAAAAATAGTCTAAATTGTGACTATTTCTCTGGGTTTTTCTGTCAAAGATACCGACTAAACAAGAAGGCATTAATGATAAAACCTTGATGAACAACGAGGAATGTCAACCCAAACATTAAAAATGGATCATTCTCATGACATTCTGCATTCATGAAAATATCATTCATACACATCTAGTTAGGAAATTTGATTCATTCCAATAATAATATTCTAAACACTAGGCATAAATAGGTTCATGAAATGGATTTTGCAGGTCATGTTCCCAGAGAACAAATCAATGAAGTTACCCATACCCCTGAAGTTGCAGTGGGATGGATTGAAGTCATCATAACAAGTCCTATCTCCCTGAGCAGTAGTGGAGTAGGTTGAAGATTGTAGATCTTATCTCCCTAAACTGTAGTGGAGCAGATTAAAGACAGTGAATCTTATCTTCCCGAGATAATAGGAAGCAGATTTAAGCCACCAGTCCTATCTCCCTGAGCAGTAGTGGAGTAGGTTGAAGATTGTAGATCTTATCTCCCTAAGTAGTAGTGGAGCAGATCGAAGACGGCGAATCTTATCTTCCCGAGATAGTAGGAAGCAGATTTAAGCCACCAGTCCTATCTCCCTGAGCAACAGTGGAGTAGGTTGAAGATTGTAGATCTTATCTTTCTAAGCAGTAGTAGAGCAGATCGCATCCAGTCTTATCTCCCTGAAGTTGCAGTGAAGCAGACGAAAGAAACCAATCCTATCTCCCTAAAGTTACAGTGGAGCGGATTAAAATCACAGATCTTATCTCTCTGAAGTTACAGTAAAACAGATCGCATCCAGTCTTATCTCCCCGAAGTTGCAGTGGAGCGGACAGAAGAAATCAATCCTATCTACCTGAAGTTGCAGTGGAGCGGATTAAAACCACATATCTTATCTCTCTAAAGTTGCAGTAGAGCAGATCGCATCCAGTCTTATCTCCCTGAAGTTGCAGTGGAGTAGACTAAAACCACAAACCTCATGCCTTGAAGTTGCGGCAAAGTAGATTGAAGCTACAAGCCGTATCTCTCTGAAATGCAGTGGAATGGATCGAAGTAACAAGACCCAGTGGACTGGAAAGAGGCTACCTGAAGAAGAAAGGCACTAGAATAAGTCCAGACTCGGCGAAACCGGGCAAAATTCGTCTTTCTTTGAAGTCTTTGCTCTATTCTCGTTACACGACAATGAGCAAAGAGGGGTAGCTGTAATAACCCATTTTTGCCTGGGCCCAGTACACTCAAAATAGACCAGACCAAACCAAATAATAAAACAGTTCCGGGCCATTATTTTTATTTATTTACATATTTAAACCCCGAATTTTGTTTTAAAGTTTAATTTAGTCATTTTGTTATTTCATTTGTTTTATTATCAATAAATGTGATATTATTTATTATTAGTTTTTATTTTCCCTTTTATTTATTTATTTATTCATTATTATTATATTATTATATAAATTAGTTTTGCATTACTCTTTTTATTTTATATTCTATTTGTTTAGTTTTTAGTTATATATATATATATGCATATTTATCTTATTGTATCATTTTATTATTCATTATTTACTTCTAGCTTTTCGTATTTTCAAATTATTATTATTATTATTATTTACTCATTTATATCTTCCAATTCAAACTTTGTTATATATATATACATACATGTATGTATTTGTTATATATTTTATAATTCTTACATATGTATATATATATACAAACATCTATTTTCTTTATTGTTATTGTTGTTTCCATTGATGTTAATTTATAAATTTATTTATCGTCCACATTTTTAATTTATTAGTTTTTATTCACTTGTTATTGTATATACATGATTGATTTGATTTTTTATTTATTTTTCGTTTTTGCTCATATTATTTTTATTCACATTATCATGTTAATTAATCCATTATGCATATTAACACCATAATTCAAAAACAAAATTTTCTAAGTAAGGCAATATTTTGAGTTTGGAAATTCGAGAAAACGTGCCCTAATGTGTTGGGTTTCGATTTCTCGTTTAGCCAAATGGCCAAATACCCTCTTAAAGTTTCAAAGTATGAGTTTTGGAAACCATAAGGTGATCTTGGTTTCGAGAGATTAAAGTATCGTATCCTAATGTGCTAGATGTGATATTCTTTCGGAACAAGAGAATCTTAAATTTCAACCCATATTGTTTGAAAGTTTTTAGGATCGTATTTTTAAAATTCTTCAAAGTTTTAAATTTTTGACATTAAGACATTAACTAATCAACTAGGTACCAATTTTTGGGCGTTACGAGGGTGCTAGTCCTTCCTTGTACGTAATCGACTCCCGAACCCGTTTTTTTGAATTTCGCGGACCAAAATCGTTGTTTTAATAAAATTAAATCGTTTATTAAAAACAACCACTTTTTAAGGTGATCCGATCACACCTTATCAAAAAGGATTGGTGGCGACTCCCATATTCTTTTTCTTTTTCAAAATCCAAGTCGGCCCCGTTTTTACAAAAAATGGTGCATTTAGCTTTCTTTTTCTTTCACACTACATTATCTAATCTCACTGCAACTGTTGTTTTTACACTAACTATAGGTAAACGCACCGCCCATCCAAAGGGCCCTAAGTGTCTATACTTCACACATTTGGAATTTAGTCCTCCAACTTTTATTTTTAAAAATTTAATCTCTCAACTTTATGGATTTAAAAATCTCCTTTCAAATTACATATAACCATGTAATATTTTAATTGAAAAGCCAACGATATTAACTATTTGAATTAATTAATAAAACTAAAAAAATATAGAGATCAAATTATGTTAAAAATTAAAATATAAAGATTAAATCTCAAATTTAAACATATTAGAAGGACCAAAATTAGAAATTAACCATTTTCATTAAATGAAACAAAAAAGAGCTTGTGGTGTGTGCCACGTGTCATAGGGAAGGTCACCTTCCTTTAATCTATAAGTATATAGATATAAATTTGTATAAATCAAATTTAATTTAATCAATATTCTTTTACATTAATTTTTAATATATTCCTTAAAAATTGACATAAAAATATTATTGTCATCATCAATCATATTTATAACGTATTATGTATCTGTATTTGGTAGAAATCAATATATTTTGTATAGACTGAAGAGGTTAGAGTGAGAACTAGAATACTAACCCATTTGTTCATGAATATAATACCAATAGCAACCACAAAGTTGAAGGTAAGAGCAACGCTAGGAGTGCAAAGACGTTGCTGCAGATTCTTTGCTTTTTCTGGTGAAAAATTGCTAAACATGGAGGTTCGCAACTCTTCCAGAGCTCTTCCTTCGTAAATGATACCAAAAGAGAAGAAATTAAGGAAACATGAAGCCGAGCAAAGGACTGTACAAGTAAAGTTCTAGGAACAGTAAAGATAGCAAATAATATTAACAATTATAAAAGAACAATGATATTAAAATTAAATTAGATTATCACACATTTAGGCCAAAACAAATTCATGTGACAAATAAATTTAATAATAAATTGATTTGAAAGCTAAATGAAGTTTTAGTTGAAATAATAATGGTATCGAAAATTATGGTATTTTAGGTTCGAGTTCCATTAGTTACATTTTTCTAGATTTCATATGATTTGAAATGACAAATATATTTACACAGTAATGTTATTATTTTATAAAAGCAAGGGGTTTCAATAATTATTTAACTCAGTTGGGATCCAGTTGAAATGTAACACCAACTTAGTAAACCTCTTAAATATAGTATACTAGACTAGATTATGGCACACCTATGATGTGTGAAAAAAATTGTCGAAACCATTTTTATTTTTGGAAAAAAACAAAAATTAGTTGTCGATGAAAATTTGGAGTCGCCACCAATCTTTTATTGAGGTGTGATTGGATCACCTAAAAACGACTTTGGTCTACGAGTTTTAAAAAACGGGTTCGGGAGTCGGTTACGTTCGAGGAAGGATTAGCACCCTCGTAACGCCCAAAAATTGGTACCAAATTGATTAATTAATGTCTTAAAGTCGAGAGTTAATAAATACGATCTTTAGTTAAATTATTTATTAAAACTTTCTCATTTTGGAAAAAGAAAATATCACACCCAATGCGTTAGGGCACAACATTTTATTCTCTTCAAAATGGGTTAGTCCAAAAAAACTCGTGTAATAAAATTTAAGAAAATATCTAATTGTTTAAAATTTATGAAGAAATCGCAACCCAATATGTTAAGGCACAATTTCCTAAAATCCCAAACATTCAATATTTCCTGTATTTTTTTTTTAAAATCCATGTCTCGAGAAATCAACGTGTCACATCCAATACGTTAGGACACAACATATTGAATTCCCGATGACAAGTTTTATTTTTGTTTGATTCAAGAGCAATTCTCGATTGTTAGATTTAACGAAGAAAATCGGAACCCAATAGGGCTTCAATCATCTCGAAAATCCTCAATACGAGTATTGTCTCTATTTTGAAAAATTCCATTTTTAAATTCGAATAAAAAGATGACGTAATGTTATATTGTATGTGTGCATGAATGTCACAATAACTGAATACAACAATAAATACATCAATGGTGTAATAACATAGATAGTAAACAAGCTAAATTAATACAAAAGCAAAAATAACTAATGACATATAAAATATCAAATAAATGAGCAAGATAAATAAATAAAATCCATGAATGTAAACATAAATAAATAACGGACAAAGAAAACAAAACAAATAAAGAATAGAAAGCATAATATATATACATGAAGAATAGAGGCCTACATATGGATTTACATGTAAATCTTTGGATTATAAAAAATTATAATGTATTTAAAAAAATAAGCATATATATATATATAAAATATTTTTTTAAATATGAATAAATATTTAGGCATTTTAGAAATAAAATAAAAAAGATATATACGTATTTGTTGATATAAAAGAATATTTACTTAAAACTAAATATATATAAGTGTACATAAAAATATGTAAAAATATTAAATAATTACAAGATAAAAATAAATATATGTGTATATATATGAATATAAAAAATTACTTATAAAAAATATGTATATAAAAACAACATATATATATAAATAAAAAATAATTACAGATAAAAAATAAAAATAATTACATTGTGGAAGTTAATTAATTTAAAAAATATAAAGAAACTAAATTGAACTGAATATGAAAAATCTGGGGCAAATCTGCAAATAAATACAACCCAAAGGATTGAATTGAACACGCGAATTGCATAGAGGGGCTGGAAGGGAAATTTTCCCTTCTCCTTTAAAACGGTGTCGTTCAGGTAGGGTTAAATTGAAATTGAAAATAAATAAAAGGACTAATTTCAAAAATAAAAACAACGTCATTGTAAAATATAAAAAAGGCGGAGGGGCTAAAAGCGCAATTTACACCTTCACTCAAAAATACGCAGATCCTAGGCCGGGTCGGGTCGGATTTGGGTCGGTCCAGGCCTAAAACGGCGTCATTTTGAAGAGCTATTTAAACCAAACTTTAGTAAAAAAAATCATTTCAGTTTATTTAAAAAAAAAAAACAAAAAAACCTTCAAAAAGTTCTCTCCCCTCCTCAGACGTCTGGCCAGGGTTTGGTCATCGGCCACTGTGCCGACAGCCGATCTTCGGCGCCAACACCGCCGTATGCGGTGGTCGAAAAAGAGGAAAGCTTCCTTTTCGATTTCTTCGGCCTCCCTTAACCCGAATCCGAGCTCAAAATTTCCAAAAAAAATCAAAAGACGTGAAGAAATCACGAAAACCCCTCGATTTTCGGCCACCGATCCTCGGGGGTAGCTTCCTCAATCGCTTCAGAAACAAAGAAAGGTTGTTTCTTTCTTTTTACTTAGTTTATTCGCATGTAAATAAGTAAAAAATAAAACATATGATCTAACAGTAGATAAATGAACTGTAAATAGCAACCTTTGAATCGATTTCTACTTTTTTCCTATTTGAACTCTCTGTTTTACGAAACTAATAGCCCTTTTTTATTGATTTTTGAATTCGGGATCTGTATTACAATGCATTAATGGCTTTTTTATAGTCGAATGAAACAAATCTAAAGAAGAAACAAATCTGTTTCTTTATTTGATTTTCGAATCTTTGATTGTGTTTCCTTTTTTGTTTTTTCTTGATGCGTAGGTATAAAGATCGAGGATGCTTGTGGCTGCGGCGCAAAGGGTTTCCTCAGAAACCCTAGGGATTTCTGTAACTTTTGGAAATTTGGGCCACATAGAATTGGGCCACTGTTCTTTAACAAAAATTGGGTGTGAGGTTTGGGCCCTCTTTATTGTAATTGGATTGTTTTATTTGGCCCATTTTACCCGAGCCAAAATCGGGTATTACAGCTGCCCTTCGTTGCTCGTTATCGTGTAACAGAAACAGTGCAAAGACTTTAAAAATACCGGATTTTTCCCGGTCACGCTAGATATTGATACTCTTCTTCTTCAAGTAGCCTCATTCCTTCCTACTGCATCTTCAGAGATATATGAATTAGTGCTTCAATCTACTCCACTGTAACTTCAGAGAGATAAGACTTATAGCTTCAACTTGATCTGCAGCAACTTAAAGACAAATTTGATGTGATCTGCTCTATTTCTTGGGTCTACTCCACTGCAACTTCAGGGAGATAAGATTATCAGCTTTAATCTGCTCCACTGCAACTTTAGGGAGATAAGATTTACCATCTCCAGTCTGCCTCACTGTAACTTCAGGAGGATAAGACTTGTTTACTTAGTCTGCTCCACTGCAACTTCAGGGAGATAAGACTAGATGCGATCTGCTCTCTGCAAATTCAGAGAGATAATATCCAAGATTTTAATCTGCTCCACTGTAACTTCAGGGAGATAGGATTATCGGCTTTAATCTGCTCCACTGCAACCTCAGGGAGATAAGATTTGTCATCTTCAGTCTGCCTCACTACAACTTCAGAAGGATAAGACTTGCTTACTTAGTCTGCTCCACTGCAACTCCAGGGAGATAAGACTAGATGCGATCTGCTCTCTGCATCTTCAGAGAGATAAGATCCAAGGTTTTAATCCGCTCCATTGCAACTTCAGGGAGATAAGATTATCAGCTTTAATCTGCTCCACTTCAACTTCAGGGAGATAAGATTTGCCATCTTCAGTCTACCTCACTGCAGCTTCAGGAGGATAAGACTAGCTTACTTAGTCTGCTCCACTACAACTCTAAGGAGATAAGACTAGATGCGATCTGCTCTCTGCATCTTCAGAGAGATAAGATCCAAGGTTTTAATCTGCTTCACTGCAACTTCAGGGAGATAGGATTATCGGCCACCGATCTGTTCTCTAGGGAACATGACCTGTAAAAATCCACTCTATGAACTTAATTATGCCTAGTGATTAGGATGTTATGATCAAAATTAATTCGATGCTCCTAACTAGATATGTAAGAATGACATTTGAATGAATGCAGAATGTCATTTTTTGAGAATTATCACTCAAGTTATCATTTCTTAAAGTTTATTAAGGTATTGTCGCTGACGCCTTTTGCTTGGCTGACATCTCCAAAGAAACACTTAATCAAATTGCCCCCCATTGTGAACTTCAAAGCTCAATCCACTAGGACGCAGAATTTGTACCATCTTCCTTCCACTGTGATCCAAGGGTAGGAAAATTTGACCCTTCTCAATCCTCTTCTATCGTAATTCAAGGATGCAGACCACGGAACTCTTTTACACCATTCCCAGGGTGTCCTACCAAATGCTCATACACAAATGAAGAGTTTTCTTTCCATAGGGGACTTCTTCCTACTCAATCAAGACTTCTTGCCATCTCATTCAATATTTAGACAACCAAATCTGAAAAAGCAGTCTTAATTTAGACTTTTTCCTTCTTAGGCTCTTAAACTTTTAAACTTGGTGCGTTCTAAACAATAGTCCTGTTTCAGGTTACTAAATTATCTAGAAATTCCCAGAGTAATATGCAAAACTTCTTTTGTGAAAGTTTATTAGTCCATCGATCATTATTCTAATGCGACATGCTTTCACAAATATCAAAAAACTGAGTAAGAGATGAATTAATTCAGGTCATATCTTGAATAATAAAAAAGGAATTTATTGATAGCAAGTGTCTTGAAAAGAAAAAGTATTCAAGAACAGCAAAGAATAAAGTATTTACAAGAACAAACAAACTCGGTACAAGTTATATGAAGACTAGGTGCATTGGATATCGCAGCTTGAACTTCTCCATGCAAACTAAGAACCATTTTGAATTTAACATGTGTTTAGGGGATCTACAGTACTTTGTCGATGCCCCAAGACGTTGTATATCCTTTTCTTGTTGACTTAGGTGTAGCAGGATCACCACATGCTCCAATTTGACAGTGTTTGAGCGCCCTTTTCGGGTTTTCAACTCAAATCCCATTTGATCTCAGGGCGCCCTTTTCGGGTTTTCACCTTGGCCTCTCCTTTTTTTTTTCTGAAAATCAGAGCGCCCTTCACGGGTTTTCACTTTGATTCCTCCTTTCTTTCAAGTGAAATATTTCTTGACTGAATCTAAATTTACAGGATTCGGGAAATTTTTACCATCCATCTCACTCAAAATCAAAGCACCTTTAGAAAAAGCCTTTTTTACAACATAAGGTCCTTCCCAATTTGACATCCATTTCCCTCTGAAATCCTTTTGTAGAGAGAGAATTTTCTTCAACACCAAGTCCCGCTCATGAAATTCTCTAGGACGAACCTTCTTATTATAAGCTCGCATCATTCGCTTCTGATACATTTGACCATGACGAATAGCTTTTAGTCTTTTCTCTTCTATCAGGTTCAACTGATCATACCGAGATTGGATCCATTCGGCCTCCTCCAATTTTAATTCGGCTAATACCCAGAGAGAAGGAATTTCGACTTCAATGGGTAGGTCTGCTTCCATCCCATAAACCAAAGAAAAAGGTGTTGCCCCAGTAGAAGTCCTGATAGATGTTCGGTAAGCAAGAAGAGCGAATGGTAACTTCTCATGCTAATCTTTGTAAGTTTTTGCCATTTTCGCCACAATTTTCTTGATATTTTTGTTAGCCGCCTCCACTACACTATTCATTTTTGGACAATACGATGATGAATTATGGTGTCTAATATTGAACTGGCTACAGACTTTTGCTATTGTGCTGTTATTCAAATTCAGCGCATTGTCAGATATGATTCTTTTAGGCATTCCATATCGACATATGATCTCCTTTTTCAAAAACTTACTGACTGCTGACTTCGTGACATTATCATATGTGGCTGCCTCTACCCACTGAGTGAAGTAGTCAATAACCACGAAAATGAAACGATGTCCATTAGAAGCCTTCCCGATATTGGCCCAATGACATCCATTCCCCACATGGAGAAAGGCCATGGAGAAGTCATAACATGAAGAGGTGAGGGAGGCGCGTGCATTTTATCCCCATAAATTTGGCATTTATGGCATTTGTTGGCATAACTGATGCAATCTCCTTCCATTGTGGACCAGTAATATCTGAATCTCATGATCTGTCTAGCCATGGTGAATCCATTGGCGTGTGTTCCACAAATACCCTCATGGATTTCTTCTAAAATTTTTTTAGCCTCCACAACATCCACGCATCTCAGCAGTACTCGATCCTTTCCATTTTTGTATAGAATCTCTCCATCTAGGACATAGTCAATGGCTAATCTTCTCAATGTCCTCTTCTCATTCTCGTTGCCTGATCAGGATATTCGCGATTCTTCACATATAGCAATCTATCTTGGTACCAGGGATGATCATCATTCTCCACTTCTTCAATACTGTAGCAGTGGGTTGGGATCTCATAAATACTAATTTGAATGGGCTTCATGTCCTCTAATCTGTTCACTTTAATCATGGAGGCTAAAGTGGCCAGAGCATCAGCCATCTGATTTTCTTCCCGTGGGAGATAACAGAATGTAATGTTGTCAAATTCTTCGATCAATTCTAGAACCAATCTCCGATAACGGATCAACTTAGGGTCTCTTGTCTCCCATTCCCCTCTTAGTTGGTATATTATCAATGCTGAGTCTCCGTACACTTCTAGTGTCTTAATTTTTTGCTTTATGGCTGCTCGTATACCCATGATTCAAGCTTCATACTCAGACATGTTATTAGTGCAATCAAAGTCCAATTTATTGGTGAAAGGATGATAATCTCTATTCGGAGACACCAAGACTGCCCCAATCCCATTGCCTAACGCATTCGATGCTCCGTCAAAGTTTAATCTCCAAGAATGGTTTTCTTAGGGATCCTCTTCAGCATTTTTCACATACATCAAATCTTCATTCGGGAAATCAAAGTCTAGAGGCTCAAAATATTCTAAAGCTCTGCTAGCCAAGAAATCTAGTATCGCACTCCCTTTGATGGCCTTCTGACTTACATATACGATATCAAACTCAGAGAGCAAGATTTGCCATCTAGCCATTCTTCCATTCAATGCCGTTGATTCCATCATATACTTTAAAGGGTCTAATTTTGAAATTAGCCAAGTCGTTTGATAGAGTAAGTATTGCCTTAACCTCTTGGTTGTCCAAATCAATGTGCAACATAATTTTTCGATAGGCGAATATCTCATTTCACAATCAGTAAATTTCTTACTGAGATAGTATATCATCTTTTCCATCTTTCCAGTCGCGTCATGTAGACCCAACACGTATCCCATGGAATTGTCGAACACCGTTAAATACAAAATCAAGGGTCTATCTGGGCTAGGTGGTGACAACACCGGAGTATTGGATAGGTATTGCTTTATCTTTTCAAAAGCTTCCTAGCATTCTTCATTCCAAACACCGGGATTATGTTTCTTCAAAAGGTAAAATATGGGGTCACATTTCTCGGTCAACTGTGAAATGAATCGAGCAATATAATTCAGTCTTCCTAAGAAACCTCGAACTTCTTTCTGAGTACGTGGTGATGGTAAATCCCGTATTGCCCTAACCTTGTCTGGGTCAATCTCGATCTCTTTCTCACTAACTACGAAGCCCAACAGCTTTCCTGACCTTGCTCCAAAAGTGCATTTTGTTGGATTGAGTTTGAGCTGGAACTTTCTTAGTCTTAAGAACAATTTTCTCAGGACCTGCACATGCTTATCCTCTGTTCTGGATTTGGCAATCATATCGTCAACATAAACCTCAATATCTTTGTGCATCATATCATGGAACAAGGCTACCATCATTCTCTGATATGTTGCTCTCGCATTCTTTGATCCGAATGGCATTACTTTGTAGCAAAATGTTCCCCACAAAGTAATGAATGTAGTCTTTCCCATACCTTCAGGGTGCATCTTTATCTGATTGTATCCTGAGAAACCATCCATGAAGGAAAACGTGAATATCCCGCCGTATTGTCCACCAAAGTATCGATATGTGGCAATGGGAAATTATCTTTTGGGCTTGCTTTGATCAAATCTCTGTAATCTACGCACATTCGTACTTTTCCATCTTTTTTTGGAACTGGAACGATGTTGGCTACCCATTCAGAATATTTGACTTCCTGTTAAAACCCAGCATCAAACTACTTCTTGACTTCCTTTTTTATTTTAAGCACAATATCGGGCCTCATTCTTCTTAACTTCTGTTGAACTGGTCTACAATCCTCTCTTATCAGTAGGCGGTGTACCACAATGTCAGTGCTCAATCCGAACATATCCTGGTATGACCATGCAAAGACGTCTTTGAATTCTTAGAGTAATTTCATGAGGTCTCGTCTTGTCTTTGCAAAGACCTCAGTTCCAATTTTCACCTCTTTCCCTTCTTCCAAGCTCACAACTTCTATTGCTTCCTTGTGAGGTACAATATTTTTTTCTTCCTATTCTACCATCCTCATCAAATACAAAGATAAACCACCATCTATGTCACCTTCAAACTCCTGCGATCCCTCTAAACACATGTTTCGTTCAAAAGAAAACTCTGTGTTTGTAGCGGCGTCATTCACGTCATTGATATACAAGGACCTAATATGGTTAAAAAAGAATGTATGAATTTATGTACAATTATTTGTGCAATATGATTATAAATGAAAGAATAATTTAAGGTATTTACTCGTATAGAAAGAATAAAGAATATTTGCTCGAAGAATTGCAAAGATGTGTTTTATTAAAATAATGATGCTTGAATGTAAGCCTTTTTCACAAAAGAGTTCTTATTATTTCTAGGCTAAAACAACAAGTTTGTTCTGAATATTACTCTGAGACAGTTCTAAAGACTTTAGGTATTTCTTCCATAGTCCAATTATCTTAAACACTCCCAGTCTCGTAAGGGCAAATGTCTGACAAACTTCCTTCTACCATTATACCCTCACAAATGGCATTGATGTGCACATTTTCCAATATCTCCTCGATGCTTTCCTCAGTTGATTTCCTTATTTCAAAGTGGATAATACCTTCAAACACGAAGGTTTTGGATATGTGGGGAATTATCATTGGCTCCCATTTGATCTCCTCCCTATTTAAACGCGACCTTCTTCTTTCCTGTCTTCTTTCCAACTCATTCTTTCTCTGTCCTTTGTCTGGTTTGTACCCTAAGCCAAAGTTGTCTTGTTTTTCTTTCAGCACTAGAACCTCAATTCCCCTTTGCAGGTATTTCACTAATCCTCTTCTAGGTAGAGCTCACTTTCCTACCAACAGTCGCAAACCCATCTCTGTAGTCTTGGATATTTTAGGCTCTAGAATCTTGCATCCCTCAGAAACAAATGTTGCATTCACAAACTCCAGAGATCAAAAAGAGCATTCCACCGACTCGTCATTAGTATCCACATATGGCGCCTCATTGGATACAACTGCTATGATATCCTCTTCGGCGTTTATTGTCACCAGCCGACCTTCTGATATTAACTTCAATTTCTGATGTAATGATGATGGCACAGCTCCCGCCGAATGTATCCATGGCCTCCCCAATAAAAAAATGTAGGAGGGTTTGATGTCCATCACAATGAAATCCACTTCGTAAACTGTTGGGCCAATCAGTAGGGGTATCTCAATTCTTCCCATGACCTTTCTTTCTGTACCGTCAAATGCCCTTACTACATTTAGGCATGTCTTCATGTGCGAGCTGTCTATGGGAAGCCTGTTAAGTGTGGACAATGGCAACACGTTCAATGCTGATCCATTGTCAATCATAACTCCTGGCAAAGTATACCCTTTGCATCGTGTAGTGATATGCAAAGCCTTGGTAGACCCTATGCCCCCAGGTCGTATTTCATCATCATTGAAGAATATGAAATTATCAGTACTGATATTATTGACCAACCAACCTAATTTTCCAACAGAAATATCATTGGCCACATGAGTCTCGTTCAACACATTTATCAACGCACTTCGATGCATTTTTGAATTCAAAAGTAAGGCTAGTACAGATATGCGTGCTGGTTGTTTATGCAACTGTTCGACGACATTATACTCACTATGCTTCAAAAATTTGAGGAATTCTGCAACTTCCTCCTCTTCCACCAATTTATTGATAGATAGCACAGGCTCAGCTATTTTCCCTTTTTGTTCCACTATTACGGCCTTTCTTTTCACAGGTTCTAGATCGGCACTCACACCCTGGTCCTTTGTAGTCTCCTTTCTAGGGACAGTTGTATTGCACTCGTAGTTCCACGAAACCTTCCTACTATCTGGGTAAGAAAAGGTTGCAGGTTTTTTATTATGATTCTTGGCATTACTGGCGTTCTCACTTCATCATTCTTTGGTCGCGAGATGATGACCACAGGCTGCGCTACTCTTGGAACCTTTGTGGATTTGGATGTGCAGATACTCCCCTCCTCCTTAACTTCTTCATAAAACTCCATTTCCTTGTTATTCATCAGACCTTGAACCAAGGCTCTGAATTCTGTGCATTCTTGAATCTCATGTCCCTCCTCATGATGGAACTCACAGTAGTTTTCTACCCCTTCAGAGCTTCTTTCTGAATCCAAAACAAGCAGCCCTCTTTCTACCATCTTCTTCCAGATCCATCTCAAAGGAATCTTCACTTCTACAATATTTTCCTTGATTTTTCTACCCGTGTTCCCTCCTATCATGTTCACTCCATTTTCATTATGATTAGGTAACGGAGTCTCTGTACTGGACGAATCATCCACTTTAACGACACCTATGCTTATGAGTCTTTCTACCAGCTTCTTGAATGTCGTACAATGTTATATAGAATGCCCCACGATTCCCGCGTGATAATCGCATTGTGCATTTGCATTGTACCGCTTAGGGTATGGAGGTTGCAGAGGTTTCAAATGGTAAGGGGAAACCACATGTGCATTGAATAGATTCTGATATAGCTCCCTATACGACATTAGAATTGGCGTAAATTGAAGCTTCTTTGTATTTTACCTTGTGTCAGATCCCCATTTTTTGATCCTCGTTGGTTAACAACCACTTTTTTCGGTTGATTCACGGTAATCGTCTTTGAATATGAACTTGTGTTGTTGACCTCATTTTCCTTCTTCTTCGAGACCGACCTTCTGCTATTTTCTCCAACATTTATCTTCTCGCTTCTAATAGCATTTTCTATCATTTCACCATTCATAACTATGTCAGAAAAGCTTTTAGTAGCACTTCCTAACATATGTGTAATAAATGGGGCCTTCAATGTGTTAACAAAAAGCATCGTCATCTCTCTTTCTAGAAGAGATGGCTCAACTTGAACGGCAACCTCCCTCCATCTCTGCGCGTATTGTCTAAAACTTTTGCCGGGTTTCTTTTCCATGTTCTGTAGAGTGATTCTATCAGGTACCATGTCAGTCACATGGCTGTACTGTTTTATAAATGCCTGTGCTAGATCTTTCCATGAATTAATCTGGGTACGGTTCAATCGATTGTACCACTTGGATGCTACCCCTGTAAGGCTATCTTGAAAGCAATGTATCAGGAGTTGGTTGTTATTGACATTACCAGTCATTTGTCTGCAAAACATGGTAATATGAGCTTCGGGGCTACTAGTTCCGTTGTACTTCTCAAACTCTAGCATTTTGAACTTGTAAGGGGGTACTAAATCCGGAACCAGGCTCAATTCTTTAGCGTCCATCCCATAGTAGCTCTCCACACATTCCATCACTCTAAATTTCTCTTCTAGCCATTTGTACTTTTCCTCTAGCCGTTTTGGTAACTCATCATTCATTTTCTCCTTCCCAGCTATCTCATCAAAGTCAGGGATAGCAGGATTAACAAGGTTAGCTTTGGGGTTAGAGCCTGATCCAGCCTGAAGATTCATTAGCGTCGCAGCGTCGTCCTAAAATTGCTGAGGCTTAACGGTAACAGAGGACCTGCGCGGGTATATCTCGACTTGCTGGGGGGTAAAGTCTGGAGGATAGACAGGTCCCTCATTGTCTCATTCTTCAACATTAAGCACAGAGCTTTTTCCTTTATCAACTCTTCCAGTCAACAACTGAGTCAACTTAGTCATAATATTCCCCTAAGATTCTATCATTTTATCGATCATTTTTTGTTGAATCTTCTCAAGCTGCTCATTCATTTGTTGTTGAAGCTGATCTTGCATTTCCTTCTGGAACTGTTCTAGCCTTTGATCCATGTCTTTAGTTTTCGAACGAGTACCATAGCGGTGTTTGGTAGGTTGATTGGTTTCCAGATTAATTGAAGAGTGATTTAAATTAATTAGAATCTTTTGATGTATTTTTTAATGCATATGAAGCAATGCAATGCATGAAATGAATGCAAAAAGGCGTCAATTTTAATTCAATTCCATTTAAGAAAACTTTACTAGAAATTAAATTCCTTTACATAAAGTGAATTACAAATAAGACTTTGCCCTAGTACCCAAAACTCTAATCTTTTTAAGTAACAAAGCTAATTCTTGTCCCCGATCCGATTCTAATTTATACTTCACACTCAGAATGTCAGCCTGTGCTGCTAAAGTCTGTATATGATCAGCTACTTCTCGAATCTGGACCATAGCTTCCTCCATAAGATGATCTCTGCTCCTAACTTGACTCTAAAAGTAGTAGAGCTGTTCATTATTACGACTTTCATTTGCTTTCAAGTACTTGATCTGGATCTCAAAATTTTCCAGCGCCGTTTCTAGCTCTTCGATTCTTTTCTTCATTTCTTCAATCTTGCTCAAGCTTGCTTTCAACTCTATCGCGAGATTTCGAATTCGATACTGACGAAGACATCCTTCCAACATGATCACCCTATCCTTCAACTCGCCATTTTCCTTTTCGCTTTCTGACTAACTCTTTTCTAAAGCCTCGTTTTGCCTCTGCATCTCTTGGAATTTCTGTTCCCATCTATCGACTTTGTCCTTTTCTTCTTGAATTTTTGCTCGCCACTGTTCTGAATTTTTTCCCAGCCCGACAGTTCTCATTGACAGACGCAACTTTTTACAATCCGTCTTCAGACTACCCAGCTCCTCCTCAGCCTTGTTTTTCTCCTTCTTTAATTTCTCAATTTCAAGCTTCTGAACGTCTATGTCCAATCTCAAGTTCATCTTTTCCTCCTCCATTTGCTCTATCTTATTTTCTAAATCCACATTTCTTCTCTCAAAATCTTGTCTTATGATTTCCAACTCAAAAGGGACGACTCACAAAGATTCCTCTTAGGTGTATTATCGTTAATCCTCCTAACCCACCATTCATGATATTCAGGAGTTGTCATCGGACCCACAGCTAATCTCTTCATTTGGCGAGTCTGTTTCCACGCACTAGACATCTCTTGAATCTTATTTCTATAACCATCATCCTTTTACGAAAATTCACAATCAGCTATCCCTTGAGTCGCAGGTATAAACTGCCTTGACCTATATTGCCTTAGCACCAATAATGGGGCATATCCAACAGCTCCCCAAATACCAAGCAAAGGAACCCAATCAAAATTACCACACCTATACATGATCTCATCTGGAAGCAACTAAGGAGCTCTCCAGTCAACGTCCTCCTCCTGAAGATTTTGAAGAATTGCCATCCACTTCTCCTACTAAATATCATCTCTCCTCGACGTGGATACTATCTCCTTTAGTGGTGAATAATTTTTAGAGAAAACCCGATACAAAACCTTATCCACCTTCCAAAAGTAATTGTTAAACCATGCGAGTAGAAGATGTGCACATCCAATAAATCTACCTTCACCCGTCTTTCAGCATGCACTCAATGACCTGAAAGTTTCTGCCAAAATTGCTGGAATCGATGTAACCTTCTTATCAAGCCGGTCGAATAAATCAGTAACTGCTTTATCCACATGCCCCAATGCTTTAGGGAAGACAACCAAGCCGTATATACTTAAAGCAAAGATATCTAACCTCTTTCTCACGTCTAGGTGTGTTAGAATTGCATCTTTCAAACTTCTCCAAGGAACGCACTTACTATCCCCCTTTTGCTTAATCCGTGCAGCAACCTACTGCTCACTCATTCCTGTTATACTCATCAACTTCTTTGAAAAGGTTGGCATATTTACCGCTCTCGAGTAGACCCTGTCTATTTGAAACTTTGAACATCGGAGTAAAGCCACATATTCCTCTATCGTAGGCACCAAATCGACCTTCCCAAATGTAAAGCAGCTGTAAGCAGGATTCCAAAACTGGGTGAGGGCTCGAAAAAAATGCTTGTCTACCTTCACGTCAAGCAAATAAGGCAAATCCCCATAATTATTATAAAATAGCTGTCTAACCTCGTCATTCCACTGATCCCAAATTTCCTTCAATTCTTGCAAATTGTTTTGAGTTACACTGATGCGCGTAAAGTCCCATAATTCCGATACATATCCATCGGCCAAACTATCGCCTTTTTTCTCGCTGCATTATTTCAGACCAAGTTCGGACAGCCGCATTGTCCTCCACTTTATCAAGAAACCCTTTTTCCATGACAAGCTTTCTATCTAGCAACTGAATATGAACTGACGCCTTTTATGATGAAATGAAATGCCATGTCATGCAATCAAAATAAAACACAAAAGTCAGTATCAAATATAAGCATATAATCAAGGAAGAGTAAAACGTTTATTAGGACATCTACTAGGGTTTAGTGTGGTTCTACCTAAGGCAAGCTCCTAAGGATCATTATATGCGGTTTGGCTCTAAAGTAAAGGTACCCGAACCAGCAGATTCCTCGATCTTCACCCATTATAGGCTCATATAGATCAAGTTCGATTCAGGGGAACACATTTTCCCTATGACTATACGGAGATGATAATCTCACAAAGGCATAGGTACCGATGTATTCCGAAAGCGATCCACTATCCTATACGGAGGTGAAAACCTCACGAAGGAATAGTTTCTCACTCCCACTTAAAAGGGTAAAATCATTCAACTCATGTAATGTATAATGTAAAGATCAATTAAGCAAGAAAATAATGAATGCAAAAGGATCTCATGATTTTTTTTAAAAAAAATATTTTCTTGACCATAAGACAAAAATTAATCAACTTTGTGGCTCGACTCTCTTATTTTTTAAAAAAGTCCCCAGTGGAGTCGCCAAGCTGTCGAAACCATTTTTATTTTTGGAAAAAAACAAAAATTAGTTGTCGATAAAAATTTGGAGTCGCCACCAATCTTTTATTGAGGTGTGATTGGATCACCTAAAAATGACTTTGGTCTACGAGTTTTAAAAAACAGGTTCGGGAGTCGGTTACGTTCGAGGAAAAATTAGCACCCTCGTAACGCCCAAAAATTGGTACCAAATTGATTAATTTATGTCTTAAAGTCGAGAGTTAAAAAATACGATCTTTAGTTAAATTATTTATTAAGACTTTCTCATTTTGGAAAAAAAAGTATCACACCCAATGCGTTAGGGCACAACATTTTATTCTCTACAAAATGGGTTAGTCCAAAAAAAACTCGTGTAATAAAATTTAAGAAAATATCTACTTTTTTAAAATTTATGAAGAAATCGCAGCCCAATACGTTAAGGCACAATTTCCTAAAATCCCAAACATTCAATATTTCCTTTATTTTTTTTAAAAAAAATCCATGTCTCGAGAAATCAACGTGTCACATCCAATACGTTAGGACACAACATATTGAATTCCCGATCACAAGTTTTATTTTTGTTTGATTCAAGAGCAATTCTTGATTGTTAGATTTAACGAAGAAAATCGAAACCCAATACGTTAGGGCTTCAATCATCTCGAAAATCCTCAATACGAGTATTATCTATATTTTGAAAATTTCCATTTTTAAATTCGAATAAAAAGATGACGTAATGTTATATTGTATGTGTGCATGAATGTCACAATAACAAATACAACAATAAATACATCAATGGTGTAATAACATAGATAGTAAACAAGCTAAATTAATACAAAAGAAAAATAACTAATGACATATAAAATATCAAATAAATGAGCAAGATAAAAAAAATACATGAATGTAAACATAAATAAATAGCGGACAAAGAAAACAAAACAAATAAAGAATAGAAATCATATAATATATACATGAAGAATAGAGGCCTACATGTGGATTTACATGTAAATCTTTGGATTATAAAAAAATATAATGTATTTAAAAAATAAGCATATATATATAATATGTTTTAAAAAATATGAATAAGTATTTAGGCATTTTAGAAATAAAATAAAAAGATATATACGTATTTGTTGATATAAAAGAATATTTACTTAAAAACTAAATATATAAGTGTACATAAAAATATGTAAAAAATATTAAATAATTACAATGTAAAAATAAATATACGTGTATATATATGAATATAAAAAATTACTTATAAAAAAATATGTATATAAAAACAACATATATATATATAAATAAAAAATAATTACAGATAAAAAAATAAAAATAATTACATTATGGAAGTTAATTAATTTAAAAAATATAAAAAAACTAAATTGAACTGAATATGAAAAATCTGGGGCAAATCCGTAAAAAAATAAAACCAAAAGGATTAAATTGAACACGCGAATTACATAGAGGGGCTGGAAGGGAAATTTTCCCTTCTCCTTTAAAACGGCGTCGTTTAGGTAGGGTTAAATTGAAATTGAAAATAAATAAAAGGACGAATTTAAAAAATAAAAACAACCTCATTGTAAAATATAAAAAAGGCGGAGGGGCTAAAAGCGCAATTTACCCCTCCGCTTAAAAACACGCGGATCCTAGACCGAGTCGGGTCGGATTCGGGTTGGTCCAGGCCTAAAACGGCGCCGTTCTGAAGGGCTATTTAGACCAAACTTTAGTAAAAAAAATCATTTCAGTTTGTTTTTAAAAAAAAACAAAAAAAACCTTCAAAAAGTTCTCTCCCCTCCTTAGACGTCCGGCCAGGGTGCGGTCATCGGTCGGTCATCGGCCATCGCGCCGGCTGCCGATCTTTGACGCCGGCACCGCCATATGCGGTGGTCGGAAAAGGGAAAAGCTTCCTTTTTGATTTCTTCGGCCTCCCTTAACCCGAATTCGGGCTCAAAATTTCCAAAAAACATTAGAAGACGCGAAGAAATCATGAAAAACCCTCGGTTTTCGGCCACCGATCTTCAGGGGTAGCTCCCACATCGCTTCAGAATCAAAGAAAGGTTGTTTCTTTCTTTTTACTTAGTTTATTTGCATGCAAATAAGTAAAAAATAAAACATATGATCTAACAGTAGATAAATGAACTGTAAATAGCAACCTTTGAATGATTTCTGCTTTTTTCCTATTTGAACTCTCTGTTTTGCGAAACTAATAGCCCTTTTTTTATTGATTTTCGAATTCGGGATCTGTATTTCAATGCATTAATGGCTTTTTTATAGCCGAATGAAACAAATCTAAAGAAGAAACAAATCTGTTTCTTTATTTGATTTTCGAATCTTTGATTGTGTTTCCTTTTTTGTTTTTTCTTGACGCGCAGGTATGAAGATCGAGGATGCTTGTGGCTACGGCGCAAAGGGTTTCCTCAGAAACCCTAGGGATTTCTGTAACTTTTGGGCATTTGGGCCACATATAATTGGGCCACTGTTCTTTAACAAAAATTGGATCTGGGGTTTGGGCCCTCTTTATTGTAATTGGATTGTTTTATTTAGGCCTTTTTACCCGGACCAAAATCGGGTATTACAAAAATTATGTAACAAATTTATAAGTTGAAATAAATTTCAAACATGATTTTAGTTGAAATAGTAACCAAATGTGTTTTAGATGAGATGATAAACTCGAGTTTATAAATGCAATGAGGTCTCAAGTTTAAATCTCATTTTGCATATGTATTATTCTATATAAAAATAAATATACAAATATAATACTACCTTCAAAATAATATTTGTTACTCTATAAAAATATAGGGTACGCATATTTCTAGACAAACCCGTTACGATAAGACCTATAGAAACACATATGGGTTCGGGGAAAGGATCTCCTGAGTATTGGATAGTTATTGTTAAACCGCGCAGAATACTTTATGAAATGAGCGGAGTAGCCGAAAATATAGCCAGAAAGGTTAAAACACTTGAATAGATAGATAGGTAGATAATATAAAATATATATTAGATTTGTTAAAATATATAATTTTTTAATAATATAAACATATAAAAATATATAAATTAAAATAAAGGGAGAAGATTTTTTGCACTGTCGATGTAAAAGTCTCATGCACAGTCAGTGAATAATAATATGACACTTCATCATTAAATAAAACAAAAATAGTGGAGACTTATAAATAAATACTAATAATTTTATTTAAACATAATTAATAATAAGACTCTAAATCCAAGACCCTAGACTCTAAAATCAAAGACACTAAACCCTTGAACCCAAGATCCTAAATCGAGAGTTATTAATATTTAATTATAATAGTTACGATTAATGTTTAATTATGTTTAAATAAAATTATTAGTATTTATTTACAAGTTCTCTATATTCTTTGTTTAATTTAATAATGATATGTCATATCATTATTTATTAATAGTATATAAAACTTATGCACCGACAATGTGTCGAATATTATTATTTAAATATTAAATTAAATGAGTGACTCAATTCTACTCTTAAAATACTTTATAATTTTTGAAAATTCAATATTTTCATTTAAAACAATTAAATTACGTTTGAAATTTTTTTTTAAAAAGGTAAAAGTAAAATTTATTTGTCAAATTTTTCATCCAAATACAATCTAAAAGATTCAACATTGAAAGCAGCTCGTAAAAAAACACGTGTCTTGGAGGATTTTCTTTTCCATTTTAATATAAATTTAAATATTATTTTCTTTTATAGTCAATAAATATATTTGTTAATTTAATAGGTATAACTTTATTAGAATGCATATAAAACATTAGTAGTAATTTCAAAATTATTCTATAAAAATATTCAAAAATATTATTTGAAATTATTTATCTGTACAACTCTTAGTTGTAATATGATTATTTTCATAGTTCTAACCCCATAATATTGTTTATATTAATAGAAAAAACTTTAAGTTACTAATAGTTTAAACTCGTCTTTGAAAGTCTCAACTTCGTTTTGTTCTGGCTAATTAAGTAAAGGAAATACATTTTCATAATGACATACGTGTTTCGCTAGCATCACTGCCTTTGCGCTTTAGCACTCTCCTAAAATCCTTGTTTAACAAATAATTCAGAATTTGGTGCCTTGACAACATTATTATCCGCAATGTTTGATCTTATCTGTCTAAAAATCTGGCTTTGCTTTATCTATTTCCATTTCTCATGTACAACTATATATAAACCTAACTCTGGAAAACGATTTACGATAAATTAAGCAGAGAATAAACGATGACAATAATTTGAAAGATGGAAAAGCTAAGTATTTGTTGTCAGAAATTTCGTCTTCTTTAAAGTAACATGAAATTGTCGTGCCCATTATGATAAGCTCGGATATTTCATAGGTGAAGGAGAACAGTTTTTGGATAAGTGATTTAGATGTTCAAGTTCTCGTGGAACAAATGCATTCTTTTCTTGCTTTTGAGGTCTATTTGCATTAAAAACTGTCCTTTTATTTTAATGATGCATTAAAAACTGTCCTTTTCTTAATTATTTTACTTAATCCACACCTAAATTACATCGTTTTTCTTTCTACCTATTTTTCTTTATTACAGGTAGTATCTAAACAATTTTTTCGAAGTTGATATCTCTACTAGTCAAACAGTTAGTTAAACAATTGAATCTATTTTAAAATGATTTAATCCACAAATTATTACTTAATTTATTCTATCTTTTTTTTCAAGTTGATACTTAAACTTTTTTTGTCACAAGTGATACCTAAGCTATTCTTCTGCTATCTATTTTTACACCAAAATGTTATATCCATTAAAAAAATTACAGCTAAATAATAAACAACCATATCATATAAACTTAAAAAATATTTTTTTAAAATTATTTTAATTCATTTTTTCTTTTGCATTATTTCTCCCTTTTATTTTTTCTTTCTTCTTCCTTTATAATGTCTAGCAACACCACGATGCTCGAAATTTGCTCTCTCGAGGTTGAGATACTGGCAATTTATTTTGTTTTGATCATCACTGCTTGCTTGCTCTACCTAACGAGATCGAAAAAAGTTATTTTATAGATCAAAACAAGCGTCTTTAGAATTGGATGGGTTGGATCAGGAACCAATCGGGGGTATTGGTTCAGAGATAGGGGTTGAACCGATTGACTTGTTAATTGATATAGAAAGATTGAATCTAGCTAAAAAATCAATTGAACCAATTTTCTCTATGTTAAATATTTTTATTTTATAAATTTTTTAACAATTTAATTGATCGGGCCAGATGAACTGATCAAATTGGGAACTGATGGTTTGACTGGTTTAACCACCGATCTAGTTCTAAAAAAAAAGAGAAAAATAATATATATAAGAGAAAATAATACATTTTTTATCTTTTTGCCACATGTCAATTTTTAATTGGTTATCATTTTTTAAAAATATACTTAACAATTTAACTAACAATTGAACTAACAAAACTACCAATTTGGGAAAATTAGTTTAGGTACAACTTGTAACAAAAAATTAGGTACTAAAATGGAAAAAAAACATAGTTTAAGTACCAATTTGTGGGTTAAGACTCTTTTAAAGTAGACTTGACGACTTGACTAATGGAGGTACCAATTTGGAAAAAAAAGTTTTAGTACCAAGATGAGAAAAATATAATTTAAGTACCAATTTATGAATTAAACCTAAACTAAAAGGGAATAAATATGGTAGAAGGAAAAAATTATTTACCAAAGCTTTCGATAAGCTTTATAAATATTCCGATTGATCAATAAAATACGCTCTCTGTTTTCTTTATTCTTTACTTTCTGTCTTTTTATTTTATAACACGTTATCAGCACGATTCTCTTTTAATTGTTTTTCCCCATAAGTAAAAAATATCCCAAAATTTACTATTGTCGATTGCCTCCTAGAGCTATTGCTATTTCAATTGAGGCTTCCGCACTATAGGTAATTGTAACACCCTAAACCCGACCTAAATGTTATGGCCGAATCTGGAGATGTTATGAAGAAAAGTTAGAAATCCATCTTTTTCTTTAAAAGCATCGTACCTCTTAATTTTAAAAATATGTCGTTATACTCATTAGTGGAAACCATCGATTGTTTACTTTTTCAAATAAAACAATTTTTTTGCAGCGAAAGTTTAAAAGTCATTATATTTTTGGAAAACCGAGTTTATTTTCTCGAAAGCGTCTATTTGCATAAAATGGTTGCTTTTGTAAGTTGTTTCGTCGAACGTCACAAGAACTCAAATCAAATTCAAATCCAAAAATGAAACCCAAAAGTCCAGAGAGTCTCAAAATTAAAAAACTCTCAAAAACCAGGAAATTAAATAAAACTTTTAAAGTAAATGAAGTTTACGGACAAGTGGTCACAACTGAGCCTCCGTCGCACCGACCCGCCTAAGTCTGAGGATTACCTGAACATAACAGACAAACAGAAAGTGAGGTTTAAGAACTCAGTATGTAACTCAACAGAAACATAAATTCAAATTTTATCGCATAATAGAACAGATACAGTCATAAATCGTTTTTTAGAATAAGATTTTCAACAGAGTCATACAGAAATAGATATGTATAGTCCTACCCCCATTTTCTACACACCAACAATGACCATCCCATCACACCACGTAGGGTTTAAAACACCCACCATGCCCTACACACCACATAGTGTCCATACGACACTTATCAGAATAATCGCAGTCATGTTGCCAATGTATCGTTGATATAACGCATTACAGAATACTTCCTCCATATATCACATATCTCGCCCCACAATCAAATACATCAGAATATCAGATAAAACAAAATAATCAGATTCTAGAATACCAGAATTATCATATCTAACATGCTCGTATAACAAATAACAGACATGCCTATACATAGTAGATAACACATTTAACATTACGTTACATACATTTAGGTATTGCTTATGCTAGATATCATACAAACAAGTTACCAAACCTCATGTTTAAGGCTTATTTAAGCCCATACTGATCCCACGGAAGATCCACAGTTGATCAGAACAACGTGTACAACCCTAGGGAAAAATTTTGAAATTTGGGCCCATATACCCATGTGGCTTACCCATGTCAGGCCCACAACCAAATCGGCCTAGTGTGGCATCGACAGGCCAGATTTTTTCTTTCGTCGATCGTCGTTTTCTCGTATTTTCGTTACACACCTGGTTCATTTTTAATGTAAAAGTAATCCTGAGACGTCCAAAACCTAAAAACAGTATCCCAACAACTATTTAGCAAACATTTTACGAATTCAAAAATAATAACCCGAACAATGCACACAAACTTACCGACGACTAAAACAACCACTATCACTGATTAAGCCATTGGAGCAAAATTCACTGCTTCACAACCTTCTCCTACACAACACACATTCACAGAAATTAAATCCCCTAACAACGCACCATTGTGCCAATTCAAAAGGTATAATTCAAAATTGGTTTACAGAAATCAAAAGCTAAAGTTAAGTGAAACTCCACTTACCAACCGAACGAGAAAAATCAGAAATCTAAAATGCAAATATTAGAACGAAAGATTTGTGTACGAAATTGAAGGAAAAACAAAAAAAAAATTAGAGAAAAGAAAATAGGAAGAAATGTCAGAAAGAAAGGGGATTTTTGTGAAAAAGAAAAAAAATAAAATTGAAATTAAAACAAAATAATCCAAAATAAAAACCCCAACTCCCCACTAACTAACAAATCCCACCAAAATCAACCACTAAACTTCTACTACACAACCGATACACACTCACAAAAGCAAAAATAACATCCTTCACTCATATAGGGGTTCGAACATAAGGCCCTAAGGCAAGCTAACACCTTATCACTTAAACCAACAGACTCATTATGATATGAGTTGACCAAAAATATTATATAAGTCTAACAATGGAACTTGAACCCAAGACCTCAAACATACACCAACATCACTTAACCACTGAAACATATACTCATTTATGACATAGTTCCAAAAAAAAGTTAAATAAAACAGGGCGTTACAACTCTACCCCCTAAAAGAAATTTTGACCTCGAAACCTGATCTAAACAAATGAGGATATTACTGACGAATCGAGTTTTTGGGTTCCCACATGACTTCTTTAGTGCCATGATTCCGCCACAAAACTTTAACTAATGGAATAAACTTCCTCTTCAGAATTTTTACATCTCGATCCAAAATCTGAACTGGCTCTTCCTCAAATGTCAAATCCGATCTAACATCAATCTTCTTAATAGAAACAACGTTAGATGGGTCAGATCGATACTGCCTTAACATAGAGACGTGAAATACGTCATGGATACAGTCTAACTCTAAAGGTAACTCCAACTGATAAGCAATCGGTCCCAATGAACTTAGGGCTCAACTTGCCTTTATGTCCAAACTGTACAACCTTCTTCCTTGGAGATACCTTAAGAAACACGAAATCACCCATGGAGTACTCAATGTCCCTCCTTTTTAGATCTACATAGGACTTTTTTCTATCAAAAGTCGCCTTAAGACGATCCTGAATCAGTCTAACTTTGTCTTCAGTCTCAAAAACCAACTCAGGACCCAAAACTCGACGTTCACCCAACTCAATCCAACATAACGGAGTACGACACTTACGGCCATACAAAGCCTCGTAAGGTGCCATTTGAATGCTAGCCTAAAAATAATTATTGTAGGTGAATCAGTTAATGGCAGAAAATCCTTCTAACTATCTTAGAAATCAATCACACAACTTCGAAGCATATTCTCCAGTATCTGAATCACCCTCTCTAATTGACCATCGGTATGAGGATGGAACACAGTACTGAAGTCCAATCTTGAACCCAGAGCCTCATGAAGCTTCTTCTAAACTGAGACGTAAAGCGAAGATCTCTATCTGAAATTATTAAAATCAGAACCCCATAAAGTCTCACAATCTTAGAAATGTATAGCTTGGCCAACTTCTGAAGAGAATAATCTGTCTGAACAGGAATGAAATGGGTCGACTTGGTCAACTGATCCACGATGACCCAAACAGAATCCTTCTTAGTAGGTATTCAAGGCAACCCACTAACGAAGTCCATAGTCACGCGTTCTCATTTCCATAAGGAATCTTAACGGGTTGGAGAAAACCCGAAGCAAATTATGCTCAACCTTAACTTACTAGCAAGTCAGACAACGAGAAACAAAATTCGTTACCTCTCGTTTCAACCCCAGCCACTAATACAGCTCACAAAGATCCTGATACATCTTATTTCTACTGGGATGCATAGCGTAAGGGCTACTATGCACTTCCCTCAGAATAGTTTGTCTCAAATTAGAGTCGTTCGATACACAAAGCCATTATCAAAAACATAGAACCCCATTACTATTCAGCCTAAAATTTTTCGTACTAGCATATTTTATTTGACGAAAATGTAAAATCAGAGACTCATCCCTCAACTGTTTAACCCAAATCTGATCAATCCAAGTTGGCTTAACTTGTAGCTTGGCTGGCAAGCTCCCATCCTCAAACAGACTTAGGCAAGTAAACATCATCCTTAAATCAGACATTGCTCTACGACTAAAAGCGTTGGCCACCACATTGGCCTTACTAGGATGGTACTCTATAGTGTAGTCGTAATCCTTGAGCAGCTCAATCTATCTATGTTGCCTAAAGTTCAACTCCTTTCGAGTAAGAAGGTACTTAAGGCTCTTGTGATCGATGTAGATGATACACCTCTCACCATATAGGTAGTGCCTTTAAATCTTTAAGGCAAAAACCACATCAGCTAACTCGAGAGCATGTGTCAGATAGTTTCTCTAGTGTGACTTAAGCTGTCAGGATACATAAGCCACAACCTTACCATCTTGCATCAAAATACATCCCAAACTGACATGCGATGCATCATTATAAACAACGAAATCCTTACCCGATTCAGGTTGTATCAGACAATGAGCCTAAGTCAAAACAAATTTGATCTTCTCAAAGCTTGATTGCTACTCATCAGTCCAGACAAAATGAGCATTCTTGCATAATAGCTTAGTCAGATGAGCTACAATTAACGAGAACCCTTCGACAAACCTATGGTAGTAGCCCCCAAAACCCAGAAAGCTGAGGATCTCAGAAACGTTCTTAGGTATGCTTCAATCAAGTATAGCCTCAATCTTTCTAGGATCAACTTGGATCCCCTTCGCAGAAACCACATGCCCCGGAAATGTTACTTCCCTCGACCAAAATTCACACTTGTTCAACTTAGCATAGAAATGTTTCTCTCAAAGTATCTGAAGAACCACTCTAAGATGCTTATCATGATCATCTTTACTCTTAAAGTACACTAGAATGTCATCAATGAAAACCATGACGAACTTATCAAAATACGGTTGGAAAACCCGATTCATCAGATTCATGAATGCAACTAGAGCATCCATCAAACCAAAGGTCATGACTAAGAACTCGTAGTGCCCATAACAAGTCCTAAAAGCCATCTTATGAACATCAACTTATTTAACCTTAAGCTAATAATACTTAGAATAGAAGTCTATATTAGAAAATACTGAAGCCCCACAAAACGAATCAAACAGGTCGTCGATCCTTGGAAGTGGGTACTTATTCTTCACAGTTAGCTTATTCAACTGTCGATAATCGATGCACATTCTCATAGTACCGTACTTTTTCTTTATAAACAAAACCTGTGCCCCCCACGGAGACACACTAGGATAGATGAAACCATGATCCAAAAGCACATGAAGCTGAGTCTTTAGCTCCATAAGCTCTTTCGGTGCCATACGATAAGGAGTGATAGACACCAGAGCTGTACCGAGTAAAAGCTCGATGCCGAACTCAACTTTCTGATTTAGAGGTAAACTCGGTAACTCCTCGAAAAAACATCTAAAAATTTCTTAACTATTATGATATTCTCAATAGAAAAGTCCATAGAAACTGAAACACTCACATAGGCTACACACCCTTTCCAAACCAGTTTTTGTCCACAAGAGCGAAGATTACATTAGATAAGTAATCCCGATGCTCGTCGATCACAACCACCTCCACATTATTTTTAGATCTCAAAACTACCATCTTAGTAGCACAATCCAGATTGACTCGATACTCTACTAGCCAGTTTATACCCAAAATCAAATCAAATTATCCAAACGGTAACTTTATTAGATTACCTGAAAATACAACCCCTTGTACTTCCAGCGGAACATTCTTATACAGTCTATTTACCTGAACAGATTGACCCAACGGGCTCAGTACAGAGATCTCACCAGAAGTACTATCAACAGCAATCCCCAAATTATCAGAAGCATAACTAGCTATATAGGAGTGTGTTGACTCTATGTCTATCAGTGCAAAATAAGGGGCATAAAAAATAATGAGTGTACCAGTAATCACATTCGCGGCGTCTCTGTCCTAACGACATCTAGTAGCATAAACCAAAGCAGGCTACCTCACCTCAATCTGATTAGCACCTTTTCACGATGCTCTCTGTCCCCTACCCACACCATTACCACCCCTGGTCGGACCACGGCCCCTAGGCAGCTACTAAATTGCCCTCTAAGGCTGAACAAAACCCGTAACTACAGCTTGCATCTATCGAAACACTATGGGCAATCTCTCATATGGTGTTTCAATGACCCACAACATAGACACACTCCCAACCTCCTCCAACATTCGCCCGGATGGCACCTACCATAGTCATTGCATGGTTGAGCCACAGTAGGAGCTACTGAAACTCAAACTCTAGAAAGATCATCAGGTCTAGCCCATTTCTTAGGCCTCTGAGTAGAACTAGAGGGCTCTGAATCCCTCTTATTCCTACCTTTCTCACGATCCCTGTTCTGGCGCTCAACGCGCTTAACCTCTTCGGTGATCTTTGCTTTGTCCACCAAAACAATGAACTTTCACTCCCTCTATGGAGCTATCAAAACTCTTAGACTGTCCCTCAGACCATCCTTAAAGGAAACACATTTTTCATATTCAGATGCTATAATCACTCGAGCGTAGCGACTCAATCTCAGAAATTCGGCCTCATACTCGGCCACAATCTTATCTCCCTGGGTGAGACTCATGAACTCACGTCTGCGAGCATCCACATAACTCGATCCCACATATTTCTTTTGGAAAGTAGTTTTGAAATACTCCTAATTAACCCGATCCGGCTGAGCACGCTCCTTAACTGCTACCCACCACTGGTATGCCTTGTCGTGAAGCAGAGATACTGCACCCTTTAGTTTCTGCTCAGGAGTGCAGTTAATATCATTCATTATCCTCTCTGTGGCCTCTAACCAGTATTCGACCATAGTCGGGGTGACTCCAGTGACGCCTTAAATAGCTCAGCACCATTAAACTAGAGTCGTTCTGTTACTGACCCATGGCTCCTAAAACTAGAATGGGGTCTAGTGACCCTCTCCAACACTCTCAGCATGGCTTGGGACAGTGTGTCTTCCCTATTCGAGAGGCTTTGAGACGTAGTCTCGGTAATAGGTGTAGCCGGTGTTTCGCTCGTATCAAAATTAGGCAAACTGCCCATCGTGGAAGACTTAGCTTGAGTCCCTCTACGGCACCTGCCGCACCCACGAGTACCATGACCACGTATTCCTTGAGCACTCATCGTAATCAAAGGTTTATCTGCATTACAAAATTTCATGCATCAGTTTCAGTGTTTATTAGCAAGCATTTATGCTTCAAATATTTATCATAAGTTTTAGAAGTTTCAGTCCCTAACCAACTCAATATAGTTCAGACAGTTCAGAGCTTTCTAACTAAAGCATTTCTAATTTCAGAAGTACTTATAGGTTCAGCACCAGAGACTCAGTGTACCACATACTTTATTAAAAAAGAAATAAAATTTGCTTGAAAACCAGTTTTTTTTACAAATAAAATTTTGAACCCAAAATTTCACAGCCTGAGTTTTGCAACCTGACTATGATACCACTAAATGTAACACCCCAAATGCGGCCTAGACGTTATTGCCAAATCTAGATATGTTACGAAGAAAAGTTAGAAATTCATGCTTTTCTTTAAAAACACCGTACCTCTTAATTTCTAGAAATTATTGATTGTTTACTCTTTTAAATAAAACAATTTTTTGCAGTGAAAGTTTAAAAGTCATTATATTTTTGGAAAACCGAGTTTATTTTCTCGAAAGCATCTATTTGCATAAAACGATTACTTTTGTAAGTTGTTTTTTCGAACGTCACAAAAAGATCAAATCAAATCCAAATACAAAAATAAAACCCAAAAGTCCAGAGAGTCCCAAAATTACAAAACTCTTAAAAACCAGAAAATTAAATAAAACTTTTAAAGTAAATGAAGTGTACGGACAAGTGGTCACAATTGAGCCTCCGTCGCATTGACCTGCCTAAGTTTGTGGATTACCTGAACAGAACAGACAAGCAAAAAGTTAGTTTTAAGAACTCAGTGTGTAACTCAACAAAAACATAAATTCCAATTTTATCGCATAATAGAATAGATACAAACATAAATCGCTTTTCAGAATCAGATTTTCAATAGAGTCATACAAAAACAGATATGTATAGTCCTACCCCCATCCTCTACACACCAACTGTGACCATCCCATCACACCACGTGGGATATAAAACACCCACCCAGCCCTACACACTGCATAGTGTTTATATGACACTTATCAGAATAATCGCAGCTATGCTGCCAGTGTATCGGCAATATAACGCCTTACAAAATACTTTCTTCATATATCATATATCCCGCCCCACAATCAGATACATCAGAATATTAGATAAAATAGAATAATCAGATTCCAGATACAATAATTATCATATCTAACATGCTCGTATAACAAATAACAGACATGCCTATACACAGTAGATCACACATTTAACATTATGTTACACATATTTAGGTATTGCTTATGCTAGATACCATACAAACAGTTTATGAAACCTCATGCTTTAAGGCTTATCTAAGCCCATACTAATCCTATGGAAGGCCCAACGTTGATCAGAACAACGTGTACAACCCTAGGGAAAGATTTTGAAATTTGGACCCACATGCCTGTGTGGGCCCACACGCTCATGGCCCACACGGCCTGACCCATGACCCATACACTAGTGTGGCATGCCTACACACCAAAATCAGCCTAGACAGTGTGGCTTACATGGCCACACACACACCCATCACACGGCCGTGTGTCGCACACGGCCTACTACACGAGCGGGCACATGCCCGTGTGGTGTCGACAGGCCAAATATTTGGCTTTCACCGGTCGTTATTTTCTCATGTTTTAGTTACACACCGAGTTCATTTTTAACGTGAAAGCAATCCCGAGACCTCCGAAACTTAAAAATAGTATCCTAACAACTATTTAGTAAACGGTTTATGAATTCGACAACAATAACCCGAACAACGCACACGAACTTACCAGCGACGAAAACAACCACTACCATTGATTAGGCCATTGGAGTGAAATTCACTACTTCACAGCCTTCTCTTACGCAACATGTGTTCACAAAAATTAAATCCACTAACTACACACCATTGCGCCAATTCAAAAGGTATAATTCAAAACGGGTTGACAAAAATCAAAAGCTAAAGCTAAGTGAAACTCCACTTACCAACCGAACGAGAAAAACTAGGAATCCAAAATGCAAAGATTTGAATGACAGATTTGTGAACGAAATTGAATGAGAAATAAAAAAATTGTAGAGAAAAGAAAATAGGAAAAAACTTTACAAAGAAAGTTGATTTTTAGGGAAAAATAAAATTAAAACAAAATAATCCAAAATAAAAATCATAACTCCCCACAATCTCACTAACTACCAAATCCCACCAAAATCGACCACTAACCTCATCCAACTACCACAAGCTTTCAATCTCACCGAACTTCTTCTACACAACCGGCACACACTCACAGAAGTAATTCTTTGCTCACATAGGGTTTTAAACACAAGACCTTAAGGCAAGCTAATACCTTACCACTTGAACTAGTAGACTCATTCTAATATGAGTTGATCGGAAATATAATATAAGTCCAACTAGCAGGGATAAGGCTAGGGACAAAAAATAGCAGAATTTCTAATAGTGGGACTTGAACCTAAGACCTCAAAACACACCAACATCACTTAACCACTGAAGCAAATACTCATTTATGTCATAGTTCCAAAAATAAAGTTAAATAAAACAGGGCATTATAGTAATCATTAGAGCCTTTAACCACTTAGTTCTTGTGATAATAGCCAGGGTGATGACGATGATGTTAAAGATTTTCAGGTATATTTAACTATGATTTATTTATTATATCATGTTTATTATAATCAAAGACTAATCACGACAACATGAGTAGATAGATTTTGATTTGAAATCCACGCATGTTTGCGATGGTGATTATGAAATAAAAAATCTATTGAGACGTTTATAAGTTCGTCCTAGCAAATTTATTACATTCCCTGAAGTGAACGCAAGCATAAAAGAAAATAAAAACCAATATTATTCCAATATTTGGTAGTACAAAATTAGTCGAAAGCTCCAGAGGAGCTAATATATTAATATCTTGTGATGGTCAATCCATTGGTTTTAAAAGATATTCATAATGGATCTCATATGGAGATTGTGAATGAAGAAAAGATTTTATTTCATATGAATCAAAAGAGGATTGAATTATTCATTACTTTTATTATTAAATTGAATTGACTATGACTATCTTTGTGATCTTCTTTTGTTATTATCCTATTAAGGGATTGAAAACAAAATATTTGACTGAGAAAGAACTACTTATGAGTAATAGAATATGGTAATTCTATCTAAGCTCGTTATAGTTAAATGCACCTGAAGTAGTAAGTTTTTAAAAACTATGAGTATAACTCAACAATATTCAGAATAAGTTCTCAATTAAAATTACGTTGAAAATATTCTTGATGAGAACTTGCAAGAGTGAAAACTTATGTATGAAAAGTCATTGGTTATGTACCTGTTGTACACCTGGAAAATAAGATTCACTCTCAAAGTTTTCTATTAATAGATTTTGATTGTATTCATAGTCTACTACTTGAGTTTAATTTGCTTACTTCTTGATAAAATCATCAAGACTCAATGTAGAACAAAAAAATACATATTTAAATATTAAATCAACTTGATATATGGTTTAAATATTTGAGATGATCTTCCTTTTAAGTTTTGATTACATGGGTTATATATTGTTTTAAGCATCTCATTTGTTAATGAAAATGAATATTAAATTATTTATTTATGTTACTATAGTAGGTTTTATAATTAAATAATATATTTGATTAAAACATATCTGGTATGCAAATTTGTGTTAAGAAACCAATGAATTTTATGGTTATTAGGATTTGATTTAGTTCAAAGAATTGTTAAAGGTAGCAGTTCATACATTTTATATTATTCCATTTGTTAATTATTTAGAGAAATCACATGAGCAATTGTAAATGAAAATTTCTATGAGCATGAATGGTTAGATTTTAAATAAATTTCAAGCATGTTTATGATGATGGTGATAAAAAAATTGCTAGTTTTTCATTACATCATATTTTTATGTTTGAGATGTGACTTTTATTGATATATTTAGTATAAGTTTGTTTCTATACATGACCTAGACAATTATTCTTAATAGTTAACTAATTATGCAAAACTCTTGTTAAAAGGGTTTTAAAAGTATTTTGAATCGAACTCAGGACCTCTCGCACCTGAAGTGAGAATTATACCACTAGACCAAATACCTTGCATTTGAAGATTTTGGCATATTCCTTGAAGCGAATATTGTATATAATTATTTGGAAATTATATTTATTAACTTAGTGACATTATAGGCTTCACATTGATTTAGACATTTTTAGTAGTAAATGTCACAATAGTACTTATATGTGGATACAAAGTAAAAGGAATGATAGTAAAATTATCAATTTGTTACAATTTAATACAATTTAAATGCATGTTAAAGTAAACCAGAAGTTTACTGATACAAATGTATTTACTACTTGGCATGACCAGTTACACCATCGTAGATCATATATGATGCAAAAATTAATTGAGAATTCATATGAACATTCATTAAAGAACCAGAAGATCCATTAATTTAAATAATTCTCATTTGTTGCTTGTTCTCAATGAAAAATGGTTGTTAGAAACTCAGTAGCTAAAGTTGAGATTCAATGTCTTGCATTTCTAAAATGAATATGGGTCATTCATCCATCATGTGGATGGTTTTGATATTATATGATTTTGGTAGATGCATCTACAAAATAATCACATATGTGTTATCAACTTGCAATTGGTCGTTTGCAAGATTACATGTTTAAATAATAATTTCAGATCATGCGATTAAGATAATTCATCTTGCTAATATTGATGAGTTTATATCTTAGTCTTTTATTGATTGAGTTTGAAAAAAAATTGTAAATGTTTGTTATTTATCGCATAATGGTTTAGAGAAATTATTGATTGAATGCCTCGATTAATGTGTAAACCATTACATATGAGAACTAAACTTCCTATTTCAACATGAGAATATGTTGATTTATGTGTTGTACACATCAAGCCAATAAGTTATAAATACTCTCTATTACAATTGGTTTTTAGTCAAGAGCTAAATATTTCTCATTTTTAATTTTGTATGTGCATATATATTCCAATTGCTCCACCACAACGCACAAAGATGAGTAAATCCTCAAAGAAAGTTGGGAATATATATTAATTACGAGTCTCGTTGTATTATTATATGTTTTAAATGTATTGGAGATTCAATTATGACATGATTTGTGATTATTTTTTTATTCGATAGTTTTCCCGACATTAGGGGAGAGTAATTTGAACCATAAGTTCAACAATTATAACTCATTATAAGTTCCAAATATGAAAATTTTTATAAAAGAAAATAATATAGTGAAGGCCGGTTCTCTAGAAAAGACCCAAGACATAACTAACAAGTAAAACTCCAAAAGAGTTTCAGGTACCTGAAACTGAAGATTAAAATAGTGAAAATAAGAGATCTCGATAAGTTATGTTAATTGGAGAAAATGTCAAACCAATAATAAAAAGGGTCAACAATGGTTTTACATACAATATTATTGTTGAAATAATGAAATAAAAGGAGGATCTTGAATAAATCTATTGAGAAATATAGATATTGAATAAATTGGTCAAAATACAAAGACACAACTTAAATATAATTAAATTCGTGGAGTTTCTAGACCAATAGTCGAAATATCTAAAGGTATAAAGTCAGTGAAGGTGCAAATGAAGTAGTTTTGCAAAAGCGGAATAAAAATATGAACTTTTTCGCTAAGTCCTGGCATTGATTATGAAATGATATAATATTCTTTTGTGGTATATGCAATAACCTTTAGATATATTATTAAATTGACAATTCATAAAATATTTAACTTGCATCTAATGGTTGTTGTTACAACCTTTTATGAATCACTATATAGTAAAGTTTATATTAAAATACTTGAAGGATTTAGAATGCTAGAAGCATATTGAAATTCTCGAAATTGTTCATTTATATGAAATGATATAATTGAACAAATGCGTAAATTTGACTTAGTGAATAGTATTTGAAGGAGGATTATAAAATGATCCAAAATACCTATTTGTATTTTTTATAGAAGAATCATGATTAAATTTTGCTATAAATTATTGTTGAAAATCCTAAAGAGATCAAAATATATTTCCCCAAAATTTTCCTCACTAATGACTTTCAAAAGAATGATGATATAAATGCTTAGCAAATACATTCAAATAGCCATTTGAAAAACTAGTATTTAAGATTGAGTACATAGAATATGAGAAAGTATGTGAAGTTTTCATGAGGGGGAGTAAATATGCGTTGTACTCTTTTTCACTTAACCGAAGTTTTGTCCCATTGGGTTTTCTTGGTAAGGTTTTTAATGAGGCAGCATATTATGCATATTATAGATATGTGTACTCTTTTTTATTCACTAAGAAATTTTTTTCCCACTAGGTTTTTATCTTAGTAAGGTTTTAATGAGGCACATTATCTATCAATGGACATTTAAGGGGGACTGTTATGAATATTTTATTAAGTGGGTGTCCATGAAGATCAAGATAAGTTTTGATATACTTTAAATTCTAATAGTGATTAGAAGTAGATCTCTACTTCATTTACACTTCTTATGCCTATAAATAGAGATTTTGGAGAAATTTTGTAAATATTTCGATTGATCAATAAAATATGCTCTCTCTTTGTTCTCCCATTCTCTTTGTTCTTTATTCTCTGTCTTTTATTTTATAACAATTTTTGTTTTATTTCTATGTTTAGCAAATAGTTTTCAATTTTTAATTAAAAAACATTTGACAAATAAAACTTTATTTCTTAGTAATGACAATATGAAAACATGGTACATTATTATTTTTTATAATAGAAACATAAGAAATAAAAATAAAAGTTATTACAAAAAATTCGAACTAGGGTAAGAGATTTTAATATTTAAAATTTGTTAAAATATATATATTTTTGCATTAAAATGATTTTGAACCATAGCCAATTCATTAATTAGATTTAAGTTAAAAACTCTAATTTTTAGATTTTTTTCAATTTTACGAAACATTTTAGTGAAAACAATGAAAACAACTTTTATTTTATATTTTAAATTTTAAATGTTTTGAAAACAATGAAAACAACTTTTATTTTATATTTTTAAATTTTAAATATTTTCATTTTCAAAATCATTTTATAATTTTTAACCAACATATTTTGCTTAGTGTTTTCATTTTCAAGAAAATGAAAATAAAAATGATATTTGTTTTTAAACCAAACAAACCCGAATATGAATTATTAATATGAAATATAAACTCAAATTAAAAAAAATTCAAAATCATTTTATAATTTTTAACCAACTTGCTTAGTGTTTTTCATTTTCAAGAAAATGAAAATAAAATGATATTTGTTTTTAAACCAAACAAACCCGAATATGAATTATTAATATGAATTATAAACTCAAATTAAAAAAACTAGAATTATTTAAATTTTAATTCCATACTTAATATAAATATAACATATTTAATATAATAATAGTAGATTCAATCTAATATTCAATCTAATGTTGACAGTATCTAATATTTATGAATATAATAATTCTATTTAAAATTTAATTTTAATCATATTAAAAATTCCATTTTAATCTAATCATTACATATTATATTATTAATATTATAATTATAAAAACGTATTATAATATAATTATAAAAATATATTATTTATCTATATATTAAATCCATTTGGTTTAAGAAATATATACCATTTTCGGTTTTATTTTCTTGTAATCCGCCAGTTAGATGGATAATCTATAAGGTGTTCCAGTGTAGAGGCATGCGTTTAATTATCCGATAAGAATGATAAATTTATTCTCCAAAAGTCTAAAAGGAAGTCCATAACTCTTAAGTCGAGAAATTCTACATCATCGTTAAATATAAAACTAGTTGAGACACACTAAGTTTCTTTGAACTTATAGGTGTTTGTTTTGTAATGTAGGTTATTAGGTTAAACTAGTTCACCAGAGGGGACCAAGCTAGGAATGCGCCATTGAGGATGATCATAGAGCGATATTGTGTATACAGAGGGGCACGTTTGAAAATATGTTTTCAAATGGAAAATAGAATTATACGCCATAATTGATTCTGTTTCAATAAAGTTTTAATTGAAATTGTCTTATACTATCATTGAAAATCGGTTGTAATCAAACAAACATTTACCTTCATAATATTCGACTTAGAATTAAAATAAATAGGAAAGTATCACATTCAGTAAAGTCTTTTCCCATTTTAATTTTTTTGTTAAGTGTTTAAGTTTGGTAGCATCCTATATTAGGATCCAGTTGATCGAGATGGGTATAGGGTTTTACAAAATGAAATGATATGAGCTTGATGGATAAATTGATACATGTTATATTGAGTATGATCCTAATACTAAATTGAGTTGAATTGGTATATGTTTATATGATTTTATGGTTGATTACATGATAAGCTCATCTTGTTGTTGTGATTTGCCATGTTAGGAAACTTTGCCAGGTTAATTATTTTGTTATGTTTAATTGTAAGATGAGGTGATTTCTAGTTTAAATACCTATGAATTTACTAAGTATCGTATATGTGTACCTTGTTATTTCCTTTTTCTTGTAGATTGCCAATTTATGGAACATGTCAAGAGTATCGTCTGGATGCTCACACTATCCTGTTTTTGAATCGATAGGCTTTTGTACGTTTAAAGTCCAAAATTGTGGTATGTACATAGGTGTTACATATTTGTTAAGGTTGAATGCTGATATAGTTTTGAAATTGATCAATTATATGATTTTGGCAAAGCTAATTACTTAAATGAATGTGTATTCTTTGGTAAACATGTTTGAGATGTCAAACCCAATATTTATAAAAGTCTGAAATTTAGAAAAGAGTTGGGAGTTAATTGAAAGAAATCGTAGGTTTGGCGGTCTTTACTATAAAATCTAAAATTTTTTGTGGCTGAATAACAAATAGTTGGGTTTTGATTCAGGTTTAGTTATGTTGGAACTGGCTTGTTCTTGAAAGGGAAGTATAATGATGTCAGTCCCTGGTTTGAATGGGGTTTTTAGGTCACCGTGTGTGTAAGATATATATATATATATATAATTGAGAAGTGTTATTACAGAGGGAAATTCTTCTGAATTCTGCTTCATTTTCTTCTCTTCTTCATCTTCTTATTTAGTTGTTCCGAAGAAGAGAAAGTCCAAGGAAAGCTCTGCATGAAGCAATGAACATGAGGATTGAGTCTGAAAAGTTGAGAATCTGATGAACTGGTAAGCTTTTAAATATTTCTGTACATGTAGATTTGAGAAAAAGAGAAGTTAGGGGTTTTTGTAAAAATTGTAAGGTTTTTATAAGTTTTTGGATTTAAAGCATGAATGCCTTCGATTTAACCGGTACATTTGTCATGCTTAGCTAACCAGGATGGAGGAGACTCTGGTTGTTGGAAAAGCTAAGCTGGCAGAGAGGAAGAACAGTAAGTGAGTTCTTGTACTCCACTATTTGAATGTTACTAGTTGCTGTGTTATTTGCCTGTTCCGTATTGAGCTTGGTCTGAGTCTATGGTTTTGTAAGAGTGTTGTTGTCTGGGATCTTATGGAGAATATATGCATGCATAGGTCTGTGCAAGTAAGAGAGTTGCAAGAATGTTTCTGTTAAATGAGTATAGTTGTGTACTGATTGAAATATAGCGTACCCCACTATATGGTATGAATAAATTGTGTTGATTGTATTGATTTACTTGATATGCTTATTTATAAAATGTGGAGTACGGGTGGCAGTACTGTTAGGTTAGTTAAAGATAAGAAAATTGGCGTAGTGGAGGAATGAGTGAATTGAAAGGGAATTGGAGTTACTGAAATATGATAATAGCTCGACCTTGCAGGTGACCACGTAGATGTTCGAATTAACAAGGAGAAGTTGTAGAGGTTTGGTTGAATAAATGGTCTATTGGCTCTACAGAGCAGCATCATGGAAATGATCTACTAGCTCTATGGATCGGCGTCATGGAAATGATTTACTGAGCTCATTGAAGTCAAAAGTCCACGGCTAGCCATGGCATGATCTAGTGGAGAACAAGGTCACCCTTACGGAAAAAAAGGAAGTCCACCAGGATAGTAAACAGGGAAGCCTATTAGGGCATATACTTGAAAACTACTATATGACTCGCATGATGACAAGTCTGTCTTAACGGTTATGGTGCGTATGGGAAAGCAGGCAAGCGTGGTGATAAGTGGTATAACCAAAATAAAAAGGCAAGAGGAATATGAGAAAGCATCCTGTACGTGGATATACGTGGAAAAAGGGATTTTCTTTCAGAGTAATTTTAAATATGTATCTGCCATTAAAATTCTATCAGAGGTAACGGACAAGACAACATTGGTTATGGGAAAGTGAGACGGTTCTTTAGATTATATTTCTAAGCGCTTCTTGGCAAAGAGGTCGCTAGAAAATGGAAGTCTTCCAAGGACTATCTTTTGTGGAAAGTTCGCCAATGACTATCTTATGTGGAAAGTCCGCCAAAGACTATCTTATGTGGAAATTCCTCCAAGGACTATCTTATGTGGAAAATCCACCAATGAATATCTTAGATGGAATGTCCACCAATGACTGTCTTATGTGGAATTTTCACTCAGGACTATCTTGAAGACAAGAATGTTCGTGAGGACTATTTGTTCTATAAATTTCGGCAGGGACTAACAAATGAGTAGGAAGTCCATTAGGACTATCTAGTGTTTAGAAGTCAGTTAAGGTTTATCTTACAAGTACAATTTTGTAAGAAAAGAGTTGTGCTTAAAATATCCTCCAGATCTTATATTCAAAGGCCATATACCAAGATGTAAGTAAACTAGTTTTCCTCTAGAAGGGTATATGCACAAGTTAAGTTATAAGAAAGTAAATGTCGAGATAATACTGTAAGTCAATATTGAGTTTGACGAGGAATAAAAAAAGTAAGGTAAGAATCCATCTTTTGGCGAAACACCTGTAAGTCTACAAAAGTTAGTCGACAATCTATATATCTGATTGCGTGGCTATCTTTTGATGAGTCAAACCAACAAGGTTGAATAAAAGTCTGAGATAAAGACTGACAAAGTCAAGTCTCAAAAAGGGGTTGTCAGAAAGAGTACGATCACATCCAAATCTGCCCCTGATATGTCCACCAACGATTCGTTTAAGAAGAAATTATAGGCGTCAACCACACCAGCCAATTTGCAAGAGCTTATATTAAACTCAAGGAGTTCATTTATATGCATTCACTCTTATTACACATAATATCAAGAGTTATTGTTTAATAATTTATGTATGGAAACTCACTAAGTTTATTCGAAGTTATGAGTGGTTTGCCTTGATTACAGGATCAAAGGCTGACATGGATATTGTGGGAAGGGACCAAGCCAAATCTCGCAAAATCTGTGTGGACTTCTTTGTTGCAGTATCATGCATATGGAGGGGTACCCTTAGAGGCTACGCCTCGGGGTTTGAATTTGTAATTAAGCAGAATCCAATTTATAAAATTTCATACATAAGTATTTTCAATAGCTGTGTATGTTTGTAAAGAACATTAACCTACTTAGTTAGTTAATCGTAAAATAGGAGGTTTCATATCATGTTCATTTATGGAAATTTTATGGATAGTTAATTAATTTGATTAAAGTTGTATGGAAATGTAACAATAAATCTGGTGTAGAATTAAATAAATTTGAAATATGTTGTTAAGTAATATGGTTTAATTGTGACATTTGGTACCCTGACCCAAAGATCAGGTTAGGTATGGGGTGTTACAAGATATGTTGTGACCATTGAATTGGTATATTTGGATGTAAATATGTTAGTTTCAAGAATTTTTGATAAAGGCAAATGTTTGGCCGTTGGCAAATGGTTTAGATTGTAAGTCATAGTATAAAAATGATATGTCTAATGATTGACTAGGTGATATACATTGATATAAGTTTGAATATGGTTATTTTCATTTGTTTTAGTATGAATTTGTGATGTTTCGGTGCTGATGAAATTGGTCACTTATGCACAAAATGATAGGTTTGGTGGAAACTCGAAATAGATACCAAAGTTGTATTTTGCTAAAAATAGGGGATTTAGTGGATTGTTTCCGGTATCAAGATACCACACCCTAGATATCGCAATATTGACTTATTTTATTTTGAAAACTTTACAATTTGATCCGCTGGTTGGAAAGTCTGGCTACTATCTTTGATATCGTGATACTTTACCTTGGATATTGTGATACCTACTTAGTTTATTGTAGAGTTTAGCTACTATTTTCAGCAACGCGATATCAAGTTAGGGATATAACGATACCCATTTGATGCATTTTGAAAATTTTATGCTTAGTCCAAGTTCGACCAAGGGATGGTTTTGAGCTTTCATAAGCTCTATTGAGATTCGATTTTGATTATTTTATCATAAATGAATATGTTTAACATGGATTTGCATGTCAATTTAGTTATTTTATTGTAGTTGCTCCGAAAATGAATGTGGCATGTTATAGATCAGACTCGATGATTGAGTAGGGGCGAAGGGTGTTACAAGCACAAAACGGATATGGCTCTTGCTCTTCCATAGAAGGCACCCAAAGGTAAGAAAACCCTGATAGACGAGGTGGTTGAAACTATGTTGTACGTCACTCATTGGACAACAACAAGGCAATCGTACATCGACCACTATGTGGCACAACATGGATCGAATAACCCACAATGGATGGTGAATCTACAAGCTGCATTCCACCAAGGAGAAGCAAAATAAGAGGAACAAGGAGAAAACAAAAGAGCAGATGAAGAAGAGGAGGAATACATAATGGAAGGAGATGACCCTGAGGCTTATGTTGACGACATCCACGAGGTGGTCGGTCCAAAATGTCCTTCAACGAAAGGAGTCATCTTCTGCAGCCCCAACGTCAACAAGTCGCATCGACCAACTTCACTTTAATGATGAAAACTAGTTACATTTCTTTGCAGATTTTTTTTAGAATGTAACTATTAAAGACTGAGTCATTTTTAACTTCACTTTATTTGAATTTTTTACTATTTTCATTTTGTGTTGTGTGTTTTGATGTTTTTCTATATAGGCCACCCCTTCAACGATTACACTACAACTTTGAGCTTCAGCAAAAAGGTTGACGATCCTAACTTGCTAGCATGAGCCTTCACAATATTCAAGGATGTATGTTAACCCTTCTATCTTTGTTTAGGTATACAAATTAAGGAAAATGTGTAATTTAAGGGTGGATGGGGGGCATTCATAGAAAAAATTTGCATGCTTAGTTATTTCATGGTTTTATGCTTGTTTTATATTTTTGTTTCATTTATTGCATGGTCCTTGAACATGGTATGATGGACAATTGGTTGAATGTGACATGATATTACACAATAGGTTCTTTGATTTATACAAATTTTGAGTGATGCTTAATGAATTTTTAATAGCCTATTTTTTAGTGATGTTGAACATGGTGGTTTCAAAACCCTATTTCTGATGATCAAGTCTATAAATATTATTATCTTAATATTTACAAGGTTAGTGTGGGGGAGTTTGATCGAGTCCATAAATAGTGATTTTGGAAACAGTGATTTTTCCTAGTTATGTGTTCCGAAACTTATCAATGTATCATATTTTCTCAAGAGCCGTCTTTTATTTTATTTTTTCTATTTTCTTCCTTGAGGACAAGCGATGACTTTAGTGTGGGGGAGTTTGATCTGTAGCAAATCATTGTAGCAGATTAAACTAGTTTTCGTACTTAAGGAGCTTGAATATAAACAATTTTATTATGTTTTATTTAGTTTTTCAATTTTATTTTTCAATTAATAAAAAGTGTGATTTGAGCTATTTATATGACCTTAGGGGCTGACGTAGGCCTAATGGAAGGCTAACATTTTTAGTGAGTGTGCAGGACACTATTCGGAGGCGTGAGAATAAGAGATTGGTCACCATGTTGCAACACGAAGTTCGACGTTGAGCAAGAACCCAAAATACCTAGTCTACCTTCAATGTCGCAACAAAGACAGAAGATGTCACGATAAACCCCTGAAGTGAGCTTGAGCCAAGCAAACTACCTTCAATGTTGTGACATAGACAGTGGATGTTGCGACACCAGCCCTGTACGTGAAGCATTAACCAGCTAAGGGCGTTTTGGTCCACACAATGAAATTTAATGTAAAAATGTAAAGATCAAACACTTGAAGACATATTTTCTATAACTTAGAATTTTCTTTTCAGTTTAGTTCTCGATTTTTAGTGTCATTTGTACCTAGGATTTCTTTTCATTTTATTTTTGTTCTACGAAGAATCTCACTTGTGGATTCAGCAAACTATTTGAGGATTTTTGCACTTCAATCGTTCGAGTACAAATCAGGATTTCTCTTTACTTTTACTCTTGATCTATTTCTCATGTTTACTTTATTCATCAAGTTTATATTCTTTATGGGATCCATGAAGAACTAATCCTCTTATGGGGGAATAGCTAGTGGACATGAGAATAATTAATTTCTAAGTAGGGTTTCTTAGCGGATCAACTGTTTGGGATGGTAAGAACTTAAACCCTAGGCCTAACAACCTTGGGAAGTCATCTAGGTGGGAATTAACCCAAAATTGGTATTTTCTATCTGTGAACCCCATAACCTAATTCGGTCTGGAATGTGAGGTTGAGAGATAAGTAGTTCTTCCTGACTCATTAGTTTAGTGGAAGATCGAGAGATCTAGCTAGGTGAGTGACTAGTTGATTTAGTAGAACCTGAAATAAGAATTAGTTATGACCACCGAAGCGAGTTAGTCTCCCATGCTTAGATTTGATTGAGTCACATATTAGTTCTCTAGTTTTATTATTTATTGCAAGTTTATTTCTTTTATTAAAAATAAATATTTTTCACTTGACGACCATCGTACTATAATTTGTTTAAATTACTAATTAGATCTATTTATGTTTAGGTTAATATTAATTTAGTACTCACCTCCCTTGGGTACGATCCTTGGGGTAATCACCTACTCTATTGGAAAACTATATTACAACCTGACTCGTATACTTGCGAACGCCACCTCATTTCCATATTTTTAGTTGTAGTATTCATACTCTTGATGCTAGCACGTCGAGAGGCGATCAGACTCTCGACAGGTCAAGTGAGCATCATCAAATAAAGTTTTCAAAACTAAACCTGACCTACAGCTTGTGTGAACAACCTAAATATCACAGCTCATGTGAGCAAATTCGAATATTATAGCTTGTGTTAGCAAATTAGTCCTGTGTATCCAAGTTCAATTTACTTTAGTTTTTCGGGCGAGCGTCAAATGGAAAAGGCACTAAATGGAAATGTAATGTTTGGAATGAATAAATATATGTTACATGTTGGATTTAATTTAGTGGTATATGTTTTGTGATGGAGTGTTATATCATTGTATGAATGTGTTATAAGCTTATGACCTTTAATTTGACTGATTTACTTGATGTATTAGTTGAATGTAAATGAAAGTGTAAGATGCCAAAGGATTTCTATATTTGTACCAATAATTTCAATTGCTAATTTGTTGTAATGTCAAAGTAAGTTAAGTAAATTTCATATGGAATTACTAAGCATTCTAAATGCTTACTCGTTATCTCCATTTTTTTGTAGATTGCTAACTTGCGATATGTGTCGCTTGAATCTTCAAGAAGCTCACACTATCCTACGTTTGGTTTGATAGTTTTTTTTTTCAATCATTTTTAAAGTCTTATTATGTGGCATGTACCTAGATACTGTTATATACGTGACTACTCTGAATGCTACTTGATTTGGTCTCTACATGATGCTGAATTTGGGATGGTTATATGTTATGCCTATCAATGTGTATGTTGGTATTATGGTAAGCCTTAAATAATGCATATGAATGAAAATTTTGGATAGGGAGATACTTTAACAAAAATAATGCAATGGAATGGAAATGCATGTTTGAATGGTTAAATGGCAGTTTTGATAAATAATTAATAGTTGTTGTGGTGCCAATTGGTGGCATATTGAAATTGTTTTGGTTGAATTGTTTGTATGTGACAAATTGGTATGATTTATCATGTTTTTATTCAGGTTAGAAGTTTGAAGTTTTGCATTATTGAGTGTTTAAATTGGGTTAACATGAAATGGTTACCAAAAGGTTGTTTTTCAGAAAATTTCTAAAAGGTATCGATACTTTGAGGTTTACTATTGATACTAAAGTTAATGTATTTGTTTTCTAAATCGACAAAATCTCGATTTGGTATCAATACTGATTTTAAGTATTGTTACTTTGCCCAAGGGTATCAATTAGAGGTGTTCATGGGCCGAGTCGGGTTCAGGCCAAGCCCAGAAAAAATTTTGGCCCACGTCCTAGGCCCAGGCCTGGGCCGAAATATGGGCCTAAAATTTTGTCCAGGCCCGGCCCAGGAAATTTTTCCCAAGCCCGAGCCCGGCCCGACCCATTTTTTTAATAAACACCAAAAAATTATTTTAAAAATAAAAAATTCCATTCTTACCCGAACCCTTCCATATTTCGGGCGGGCTATCGGGCTGGGCCAGGCGGCCCCATGAACACCTCTAGTATCATTTTTAATCGTATTTTCAGAAGTTCAAAGCTAAAAATGGTATTGATACCTACCATAGGTATCTGTACCTTTTCAAAAGTTTTGGAAAAATTATAATTTTATCCTTTTTCAATATTCGGTTAATCTTAGAGCTCACTTAAGCTCGTTTAAGGCTTAGAAAATTTTTAAGTTTGTACTGAAAGGTTGTAATGATTGAAGTTAGTGATTTTTTATTTGATTGCTTGTTAAATGTCTGTACTGTTTTGTTTTTTACTTTAGCCTCTTGTACATTAGATTCAACGACCGGGTCAGGCAAGGGGTGTTACAGAGTCATTTATTCTGATGCCCAAGACAAGGCATCTCCCCAATTGGACTGAATAGATGACATATTAGTATTTCAATTGGTTTGCTCATTTCCGATTAGACTAAGGATTATTTAGCATTGTCTACTAATATAATTTGTCTTTTCGTATTACCATCTGACCACATAATACCACTTAGTATTAGTTTAAACATTAGACAACTAGTGAGTCAAAATTTTCTTCTATTTAGTTTTGCATGCAAAAACCACATGAGAACATTATACAAAGTATATTAATGTAATCTGTAAATTATTTTATTAACCAATCTATTTGAATAAGTTACAATTTTACAAACGAATATACTACACTTAGGGCACCAGATCCAATAGTCTCTCGTTTACTCTAGTGAAGTAGATGAGTCATATTTCACATTCCCATGCTCTCCACATGTTTAAAAGAACTCCTAGCTAGTATAGTCTTGGTAAATGGGTCTGCAAGGTCGTCTTCGGATGCGACTTTAACTACATCTATGATTTCGTCTGCAATAGCCTTCCTTATGTATGATACTTTCGATCGATATTTTTTGTCCTCTTGTGGTTTCTAGTTTCTTTGGTGTTATCTATTTTTGCATTGTTGTAACTACAATGTGATTGCTTCTTTTGTAGCCTTAGAAGCATCCACAAATTTGGCCTCCATAGTGGAGTCAGCAGTACAACTCTACTTTGCATTTCGCAACACGATGGACCAGTCTCCTAAGAGAAAAACACAACCCGATGTTGATTTCCTCGAACCCCGACACATTTGGAAGTCAAAAATAGTATATTTGATCGAACAAAAACACAACCAAATATCTAGACGTGTGCATAACATAGCATACATGAGACTTCCTATTGTAGAAGCATAAGGAACCTTTCTCATGTTTTCTCCTTTTTCCTTAGTCTTAGTACTGCCATCCATAGAAAGATAAGATCCTGATGTAGAAGGTTGAATTCCCTTTTTCAAATTAGTTATTGCATAACATTCAAATATCTTGTCTGTGCATAGCACTATATGCTATCACTTCGTTCTTTCGATCCCTTAGGATTCGAATTCCTTGAAAAGAAATTGTTTCTCCCAAGTCTATCATGCTAAATTGTTGGGTTAATCACAGTTTAACCAATGAAAATGTCCCTACATCATTCCCAATGAATAGAATGTTTTCGACATATAGAACAAGAAGACCACCTTTCCATCCCCAACACATTTATAAACACAAGGTTCATTTACATTTTTCTCAAACCCAAAAGTCTTGATCACTTGATCAAATCTTTATTTCCATGAGCGGGATGCTTTCTTAAGTCCATATATGGATCTAAGTAGTTCACAAAATTTATACTCATTTCCTTTAGCTACATATTCAGTGGGTTGCATCATATAGATTCTCTCTTTAATATATCCATTCAAAAACACTATATTGATATCCATTTTCCAGATCTTATAATCAATAGTCGCCACAATGGATAACAATATGCAGATTGAATTGAGCATGGCAACTCGAGAAAAGGTTTTTTCGTAATTGGTACCTTTTGTGTAACATTCCAAAAATGGGGGTTAGTAGAATCGGGTTTGTGAACAGAGAGAGAGTGGTCATGCCCTAATTTTTTAGATTATCTGTGTGTTTTTAGGGAATAAATGAGGTATTGGGTTGTTGGTTAAATGTTAGTGAAACGTTCCTTGAAACCCAAGTTCAAATTCCTTCTCTCACACCATTTATATTATTTTGCAAATTCTACATCAAACCCTAATATGTGACACGACTTATTTTTAAAATAAATATTGTAAAATTATTTCAAAAATAATAAAATAACCTAGTGGTTAATTGATAAATGGAAAAGCATGGAAAGTAGATTCAGGTTCCAAGTTTGAATCTGTTCTCTTGGAAAATAATTAAAATTTGAAAAAATACATTTTTTTATGTGTGTGCCGTCCATACCCTCTTAAACCTAGGTATAAATATTATTTTTACACAAAATGATCAGATTGTAATTTTTTCCACCCTAGTGTCTCTCTCATCCTCTCCTCCCCCTCCTTGTTTCAATTTTTTTTCTTTCTTCCTCCATTGTTGTCGCCGCTAATAGTTTCAATTTATCATCTTTTCCTTTTCTTTTTTCCACAAGAGTTTCCATCATATCCTTCACCACATTGTTTCCATTTTTCCCTATTATATTTGGCCCAAAATCTGAAATCTTGAATCTCCAAGATTGACTCCTATCATTGCCAAGAAGTGTCATTGCTGCCCCTATCATCTAGCTTGTGCAAGATCTCCGGTTCTCTCAATTTCCTAATAAATCTTGTTAAATAAAAACCTCAATTTCTAGATATGGAATTTTAGGGATTTTTAAAGATTTAATGATTATCTTCCAGCCTTCTAAGTGATCTTAAAAGTGATTTCAAATCAGCCCTAATTTGGCCATTGTTGGTGGTGCTGCACGTGCCTATGCACAAGAAAGAGGGTTGTTTTTCTTTAATTTCTTCCCATCTATTTCCAGAATTATTTGGGATTCTTGAACCCCTCCTAATAAGCCTTTAATTATGTGTTAATTAGCGAAAATCGATCTTGATCAATAGACAATTTAGATCTAACAATTCGAGAAGTGTATGTGTGGTTGATTGTAAACTAGTTTATAGTTTTGGGTTTAGATATTGGAGAAAGATTTTTAATTGATTAAATAAAGAATTTTAGTCTTGTATTAGATTATGATTTTACAGTATTTAAATGTGTTAGTTTTCGAATTAAACGACCCAAACCAACAGTGAAGCCAAAAGACATTTGCGCGTATAATTCGCATAAATTCAGTGTGAAAAATCTAACTATTTTGGATTTGAAAAATAGATATAATTTTAATGGTAGATTGAACCCATAGGTTGTTGTTTGGGGGCTATTTAAGAGGCATATTGATTGAGTTTAATACTGATTTTTAATTTAGGTTAATTTTAAAGCTTATTAGAGAAATCGTAAGATTTACAAATGTGCTACAAAAGAGCGTAAAATAAGGTGTGGGTCCTAACTCAAAAAATTGAATGTTAATAATGATTGTAATGATATAAATGATGATTAATCTTGCTGATCGAGCTTGTCTAATTAGCTAAATAATTAAATTTTTGAGTGGTCGAATCAAGTACGTTTCGAGCCTTAACTATTTGGCATGATATCAATGTTGCTAGTTTGACTGAATGATTGAATGATTGACATTGTCATGAATGTTTAGTTAATTTGATGTATGATTGGTTGTATGTATAGAATGTTTTTGAAAGAAAATAAGGTTTACACATGATATATTTGTACCGAATTACGACAGATCAGATGCCTAAATTAATGCATCTCCCCAATTGAAATTGATAGAAGACATATTAGTCTTTCAATCAGTTTGCTCATTTCTAATTAGACTAAAGACATGTTTAGGTCCTTCTACTAATATAAGTTGTATTTTCATATTACGATCTAACCACGTTGTCGAAACTATTTTTTTATTTTAAAAAAACAAAAAATTAGTTTTCGATAAAAATTGGAAAAATTGGGAGTCGCCACCAATCTTTTATTAAGGTGTGATTGGGTCACCTAAAAACGACTTTGGTCTACGAATTTTAGAAAAACGGGTTCGGGAGTCGGTTACGTATGAGAAAGGATTAGCACCCTCATTACGCCCAAAAATTGGTACCTAGTTAATTAATTAATGTCTTAATGTCGAAAATTTGAAAAATATAATCCTTAGCAAAAACTCTTAAACATTACGTATTAAGACCCTTATCATTTCAGAGAAAGAAAATGCCACACCCAATGCGTTGGGCACGACATTCTAATTTCCTCAAAAATGAATTAGGCCAGAAAACTCGTGTAATGAAAATTTAAAAGAATATCTATTTATTCAAGATTTAAGAAATCGCGGCCCAATACGTTAGGGCACAATTCCTCCAAAATCCCAAACTCGGAATATTTCATTTATTATTTTTTAGAAAAAATCTTCATTTCGAGAAATCAATGCGTCACATCCAATACGTTAGGACACAACGTGTTGAATTCCCAATAATGAGTTCTTATTTTTGATTAAAGAGAAATGCTCGATTGTTAGATTTAACGAAGAAAATCGGAACCCAATACGTTAGGGCTCAATTTCCTTGAAAATTCTAAATACGAGCATTATCTCAATTTTGAAAATTTTCTATTTTTAAATTTGAGTAAAAGATGATGTAATGTTATATTATACGTACAAATACTATAATAATAAATACAACAATAATAAATACATCAATGACATAAAAATAATATAAACAAATAAATAAACGAAATAAAAACAATAATCCATATAATTTACAAATAAAAACAAATATTAAATGTAAACACTATTATACCACGAATGAGGAAAGCAAACAAAATAAATAAAGATCGAAGACATATAATATACACATGTGAATTATGAAGATTAAAATATACATATAATTTACAAATAAATTTTTGGGTTATAAAATTTATATATATATATATATATATACAATACATAACATATTTATGAAAATAAAGGAAAATATATAAACATATATATATATATATTATAAAATAGGTGTTAAAATATATATATTTGAGCATTTAAAAACTAAATAATAAATAAATACATATATAAATAAATAAATAAAAATTTGGTTTTTTAAATTTATATGCTGTAGGCACATATATAAGTAATAAATATATACATATATAGATTATAAAAACATATGAATAAAAATAAAATAAAAATAATTATATTATACTACAAAAATAGATATATGTATGTAAAATATATATATACATATATATTTTTTTAAATAATTAAATATGAAAAGAATAAAAAAAACTAATTAATAAAAAATAAAGAACATGAAAAAGCACTAATTTGAACTGTAAATAAAAATCTAGGGCGAATTTGCAAATATTTGAAGATCGAAGGACCCTATTGAACACGCTAATAATTCGGAGAAATTTGGAAGGAAATTCCCTTCTCCTTTACAACGGCGCCGTTCGAATTGGACCAAATAGTAATTAAAAATAAATTAAAAGGGAAAATTTAAAATAAAAAACTTAATTTTAAAGACACTAAAAGGCGGAGGGGCTAAAAGTGCAATTTACCCCTCCGCATAAAAACCCGCGGATCTTGTGTTAGGTCGGGTAGGATTCTGGTCGACCCATGCCCAAAACGGCGTCGTTTTATTTGGCTATTTAAGCCAAAAACCTTTCAAAAAAGTTCATTTTTCATTCTCTTTAAAAAAAACTTCTGAAAACTCCAAAAAAAACTCTCCCCCTTCCCAGCCATCCGGTCATTGGCTGGTCAACTACCACCGCACCGGTCGCCGATCTCTGACGCCGGCGCCGCCGTCTGCGGTGGCCGAAAAAGGGAAAAAAATCCCTTTTTGGCCCTTCCAACCCTTTAAACACCAAATCTGGGTTCAAATCTTTAGAAATATGGCCAAAAAAGCCCCAAACTTCGAGAAACTCTTCGGCTTCCAACCGTTTATCCTCGGAGATTGTTACCTCAACGGCTTGCGGCGTTTCAGAAGCGAATCATGGTGAGTCTCTTTACCTTTTATCTCGTTTTATATCAGTATATAATAAAACAATAAAAAAAGAAAATAAATAGTAAAATGAAAATGTATATCAACCTTTGATTCCGATTTACTCTCTGTTTGTTGTGAAAATACTTGTTTATTTTTATTGATTTCGGATTCGGGGGATCCTCTTTACAGTATTGAAATGGCCATTTTATAGCCGAATGAAATAGAGAAATAATAAAAGAAATCTGCTTGATTTGATTTGATTTGATTTGATTTTCTTTCCTTTCTTGTGTTTGCAGGTGAAGACTGCGAAGATCCCGTTCGCATGGAGGACGTGGTTGCGGCGCTAGTAGTATGAGGAGGCCATAAAGATCCTTAGAAACCCTAGGGTTTCTGACTATTTTGGGCCACTAATTTGGGCCTCTGTAGTTTGATCGGGTCTAGGTTTTGTTGTAATTGAGCAGTTTCATTTGGGCCCGTTTATTATTTGTACCCGGGGCAAAAATCGGGTATTACAGCTACCCCTCTTTGCTCGTTGTCGTGTAACGGGAACGGAACAAAGATTTTTAAAATGCCCGATTTTGCCCAGACATGCTGGACCTTGGTCTTCTTCAAAAAGCCTCGTCCCTTCCTACTGCATCTTCAGAGGTATAGGAACTAGTGCTTCAATCTACTCCTCTGCAACTTCAGGGAGATAAGACTAGATGTGATCTGCTCTCTGTGACTTCAGAGAGATAAGATCCAAGATTTGTGGTTCTAATTTGCTCCATTGCAACTTCAAGAAGATAGGATTATTGGTTTTAATCTGCTCCACTACAACTTCAGGGAGATAAGATTTGTCATCTTCAGTCTGCCTCACTGCAACTTCAGGAGGATAAGACTTGCTTACTTAGTTTGCTCCACTGCAACTTCAGGGAGATAAGACTAGATGCGATCTGCTCTCTGCAACTTCAAGGAGATAAGATCCAAGGTTTTAATCCACTCCACTGCAACTTCAGGAAGATAGGATTATCGACTTTAACCTGCCCCACTGCAACTTCAGGGAGATAAGATTTGCCATCTTCAGTCTACCTCACTGCAACTTCAGGAGGATAAGACTTGCTTTTTTAGTCTGCTCCACTGTAACTTCAGGGAGATAAGACTAGATGCGATCTGCTCTCTGCAACTTCAGAGAGATAAGATCTAAGGTTTTAATCCACTCCACTGCAACTTCAGGAAGATAGAATTATCGGCTTTAACCTGCTCCATTGCAACTTCAGAGAGATAAGATTTGCCATCTTCAGTCTGCCTCACTGCAACTTCAGGAGGATAAGACTTAATTTCTTAGTCTGCTCCACTGCAACTTCAGGGAGATAAGACTAGATGCGATCTGCTCTCTGCAACTTCAGAGAGATAAGATCCAAGGTTTTAATCTACCCCACTACAACTTCAGGGAGATAGGATTACTAGCTACTGATCTGTTCTCCAGGGAACATGACCTGTAAAAATCTATTCTATTAACTTAATTATGCCTAGTGATTAGGATGTTATGATCAAATTCAATGCTCCTAACTAGACATGTATGAATGACATTTGAATGAATATAGAATGTCATTTTTCAAGAATTATCATTTCTTAAAGTTTATTAGGGTTTTCATTGCTGACGCCCTCTGCTTGGCTATCATCTCCAAAGAAACACTTAATCAAATTGCCCCCATTGTGAACTTCAAAACTCAATCCATTAGGACGCAGAATTTGACCATCCTCCTTCCACTGTGACTCAATGGTAGGAAAATTTGACTCTTCTCAGTCCTCTCTTATCGTAATTCAAAGATGTAGATCATGAAACTCTTTCGCACCATTCCCAAGGTGTCATACGAAATGCTCATGCACAAATGAAGAGTTTTCCTTCTAGAGGGAATCTCTTCCTACTCCTTGGTAATTGAAGCTTTGTCACCAATCAAGACTTCTTGTCCTCTCATTCAGTATTTAGAAAACAAAGTCTGAAAGAACAGTCTTAATTTAGTCTTTTTCCTTCCTAGTGCGTTCTATACAAATAGTCCTGCTTCTGGTTACTAAACTATTTTGAAATTCCAAGAGCAATATGCAAAACTTCTTTTGTGAAAGTTTTTTAGTCCATTAATCATTATTCTAATGCAACATGCTTGCTCAAAGATCAAAATATTGACTAAAAAATGAATTAATTCAAGGGATAACTTGAATAATAGAAAAGGAATTTATTGATAGCAAGTGTAAAAGAAAAAAGTATTCAAGAACATCGAAGAATGAAGTATTTACAAGAAAAAACAAACTCGGTACAAGTTATATGAAGACTAGGTGCCTTGGATATCGCCGCTTGAACTTCTCCGCGCAAACCAAGAACCATCCTGAATTTAACATGTGTTTAGGGAATTTACAGTACTTTATCGATGCCCCCAAAATGTCGTTTATCCTTTCCTTGTTGACTTAAGTGTAGCAGGAACACCATATACCCCAATCTGACAGTGTTTGAGCCGCCCTTTTCAAACCCCCTTTGGTCTCAATGCGCCCTTTTCGGGTTTTACCTTGGCCTCTCCATCTTTTTTTTTAGGAAATCAGAGCGCCCTTCGTGGGTTTTCACTTTGACTCCTTCCTTCCTTCAAGTGAAATATTTCTTGACCGAATCTGAATTTACAGGATTCGGAAGATTTTTTCCATCTATTTCACTCAAAATCAAAGCGTCTCCAAAAAAAGCCTTTTTCACAACATAAGGTCCTTCCCAGTTCAGCATCCATTTCTCTCTGAAATCCTTTTGTAAAGGGAGGATCTTTTTCAAAACCAAATCCCCCTCATGAAATTCTCTGGGACGAACCTTCTTATTATTAGCTCGCATCATTCGCTTCTGATACATTTGACCCTGATGAATAGCTTTTAGTCTTTTCTCTTCAATCAGGTTTAACTGATCATACCGAGATTGGATCCATCCGGCCTCATCCAACTTTAGCTCAGCCAATACCCGGAGAGAAGGAATTTCAACCTCAATAGGTAAAACTGCCTCCATTCTATAAACCAAAGAAAAATGTGTTGCCCTAGTAGAAGTCCTGACAGATGTTCGGTAAGCCAGAAGAGTGAATGGTAACTTCTCATGCCAATCCTTGTAAGTTTTAGCCATCTTCGCCACAATCTTCTTAATATTTTTGTTTGCCGCCTCTACTGCACCATTCATTTTTGGACGATACGGTGACGAATTATGGTGTCTAATGTTGAACTGACTGCAGACTTTCGCTATTGTGCTGTTATTCAGATTCAGCGCATTGTCAGATATGATTCTTTCAGGCATTCCATATCGACATATGATCTCTTTCTTCAAAAACTTACTAATTGCTGACTTCGTGACATTAGCATATAAGGCTGCTTCTACCCATTTAGTGAAATAGTCAATAACCATAAAAATTAAACGATGTCCATTAGAAGCCTTCGGTGATATTGGTCCAATGACGTCCATACCCCACATGGAGAAAGGCCATGGAGAAGTCATAACATGAAGAGGTGAAGGAGGCGCGTGCATTTTATCCCCGTAAATTTGGCATTTATGGCATTTCTTGGCATGATTGATGCAATCTCTTTCCATGGTGGCCCAGTAATATCCATATCTCATGATCTGTCTAACCATTGTAAATCCATTAGCGTGCGTACCACAAACACCCTCATGGACTTCTTCTAAAATTTCCATAGCCTCTACAGCGTCCACGCACCTCAACAGTACTCGATCTTTTCCCCTTTTGTATAGGATCTCTCCATCTAAGACATAGTCAATAGCTAGTCTCCTCAATGTCCTCTTATCATTCTCCGTTGCCTGATCAGGATATTCGCGATTCTTCACATATAGCAATATATCTTGGTACCAGGGATGATTATCATTCACCACTTCTTTAATGCTGTAACAGTGGGCCGGGATCTCATAAATACTAATTTGAATGGGCTTCATGTCCTCTAACGGATTCACTTTAATCATGGAAGCTAAAGTAGCAAGAGCATCAGCCATCTGATTTTCCTCCCGTGGGAGATAACAAAAGGTAATGTTGTCGAATTCTTCAATCAATTCCAGAACCAGTCTCCCATTCCCTTCTTAGTTGGTATATCACCAATGTTGAGTCTCTGTATACTTCTAATGTCTTAATTTTCCGCTCTATAGTTGCCCGTATACCCATGATGCAAGCTTCATACTCAGCCATGTTATTAGTGCAATCAAAGTCCAATTTATTGGTGAAAGGATGATAATATCCATTTGGAGACACCAGGACTGCCCCAATCCCATTACCTAACGCATTCGATACTCCATCAAAGTTTAATCTCCAAGGATGATTTTCTTGGGGATCCTCTTCAGCATTTTCCACATACATCAAATCTTCATTCGGGAAATCGAAATCTAGAGGCTCATAATCTTCTAAAGCTCTGCTAGCCAAGAAATTTGCTATTGTACTCCCCTTGATGGCCTTCTGACTTACATATACGATATCAAACTCAGAGAGCAAGATTTGCCATCTAGCCATTCTTTCATTCAATGTTGTTGACTCCATCATATACTTTAAAGGGTCTAATTTTGAAATTAGCCAAGTTGTATGATAGAGTAAGTATTGCCTCAAACTCTTGGTCGTCCAAATCAGGGCGCAACATAATTTTTCGATAGGGGAATATCTCATCTCACAATCAGTGAATTTCTTGCTGAGATAGTAAATCGCCTTTTCCTTCTTCCTAGTCCCATCATGTTGACCCAGCACGTATCCCATGGAGTTGTCGAACACCGTTAAATACAAAATTAAGGGTTTATCTGGGCTAGGTGGTGACAGAACTAGAGTATTGGATAGGTACTACTTTATCTTTTCAAAAGCTCCCTGGCATTCTTCATTCCAAACCCCTAGATTATGTTTCTTCAAAAGGCGAAACATGGGATCACATTTCTCGGTCAACTGTGAAATGAACCGAGCAATGTAATTTAGTCTTCCTAAGAAACCTCAAACTTCTTTTTGAGTACGTGGTGGTGGTAAATCTCGTATTGCCTTGACTTTGTCTGGGTCAATCTCGATTCCTCTTTCACTGACTATGAAGCCCAATAACTTTCCTGACCTGGTTCCAAAAGTGCATTTTGTCAGATTGAGCTTGAGCTGAAACTTCCTTAGTCTTAAGAACAATTTTCTTAGGACCTGTACATGCTTCTCCTCTGTTCTGGAATTGGCAATCATATCATCCACATACACCTCAATTTCTTTGTGCATCATATCATGAAACAAGGCTACCATGACTCTCTGATATGTTGCTCCTGCATTCTTTAATCCGAATGGCATTGCTCTATAGCAAAATGTTCCCCACAAAGTAATGAATGTAGTTTTTCCCATATCCTTCAGATGCATCTTTATCTGATTATATCCTGAGAACTCATCCTTGAAAGAAAACAGCGAATATCCCGCCGTATTATCGACTAGAGTATCAATATGTGGCAATGGGAAATTATCCTTTGGGCTTGCTTTGTTCAAATCTTTGTAATCCACACACATTCGTACTTTTCCATCTTTTTTAGGAACTGGAACGATGTTAGCTACCCATTCAGAATATTTGACCTCCTGTAAAAATCCAGCATCAAACTGCTTCTTGACCTCCTCTTTTATTTTAAGCACAATATCAGGCCTCATTCTTCTGAGCTTCTGTTGAACTGGCTTACAATCCTCCCTTATAGGTAGGCGATGTACCATGATGTCAGTGCTCAATCTAGGCATATCCTGGTATGACCATGCGAAGACGTCTTTGAACTCTCAGAGTAATTCAATGAGGTCTCGTCTTGTCTTTGCAGAAATCTCAATTCCAATTTTCACCTCTTTTCCTTCTTCCAAGCTCACAACTTCTACTGATTCTTTGTGAGGTAGGATTTGTTTTTCCTCTTGTTCTACCATTGTGAACAAGTCCAGAGATAAACCACAATCTTTATCACCTTCAAAGTCGTGCAATCCCTCTAAACACATGTTTCGTTCAAAAGGACACTCTGAGTTCGTAGCGGCGTCATTCACGTCGTTAATATACAAGGACCTAATATGGTTACAAAAGAATGTATGAATTTATGTACAATTACTTGTGCAATGATTATAAATGAAAGAATATATTTACTTGTATGGAAAGAATGAAAGAATATTTGCTCGAAACGATTGCAAAGATGTTTTATTAAAATAATGATATTCAAACATAAGCCTATTTCACAAAAGAGTTCTTGTTATTTCTAGGCTAAAACAACAAGTTTGTTCTGAATATTACTCTGAGACAGTTCTAAAGACTTTAGGTATTTCTTCTGCAGTCCAATTGTCTAGAACACTCCCAGGCTCATAAGGACGAATATCTAACCAGCTCCTCTCTTCATTCTCATGCTCATGAATGGCATTGATGTGCATATTTCCCAACGTCTCTTCAATGCTTTCCTCAACCGGTATCTTTCTCTCAGCATGAATAACTCCTCCAGAAACGAAGGTTTTAGATACGTGTGGAATTATCATTGGCTCCCATTTAGTTTCCTCCCCACTTAAACACACCATTCTTCTTTCCTGTCTTTTTTCTAGCTCATTCTTTCTCTGTCCCCTGTCTGGCTTGTATCCTAAGCCAAAGTGATCTTGCTTCCCTTTCAGTACTGGCACCTCAATCCTCCCTTGAAGATATCTCCCCAGCCCTTTTCCAGGTAAAGCTCATTTTCCTACCAACAACTACAAACCCATCTCTATAGTTTTGGATAATTTAGGCACCAAAATTTTGCTTCCTTCAGGAACAAATGCCACGTTTACAAACTCCAAAGATCGAAATGAGCATTCTACTGACTCATCATTAGTCTCCACGTACGACATCTCATTGGATACAGCTGCTATTATATCCTCTTCGGCGTTAATTATCACTAGCTGCCCTCGCCGAATGTATCAATGGTCTTCCTAATAAACAATTGTAGAAAGGATTGATATCCATCACAATAAAATCTACCTCATAAACTGTTGGGCCAATCAGTAGGGGTATCTCAATTCTTCCCATGACCTTTCTTTCTGTACTGTCAAACGCCCTCACCATATTTTGGCATGTTTTCATGTGCGAACTGTCTATGGAAAGCCTGTTGAGTGTGAATAATGACAACACGTTCAAAGCTGATCCATTGTCAATCAACACTCCTGGCAAAATATGCCCCTTGCATCGTGCAGTGATATGCAAAGCCTTAGTAGATCCCACGCCCCCAGAAGGTATTTCATCATTATTAAAGAATATGAAATTATCAGCACTGATATTATTGACCAACCGATCTAACTTGCTGACGAAAATATCATCAGCCACATAGGTCTCATTTAACATCCTCATCAACGCACTTCGGTGTACTTCTAAATTCAAGAGCAAGGTTAGTACGGATATACGAGCTGGTTGTTTATGCAACTGTTCGACAACATTGTACTCGTTGTGCTTCTAGAATTTAATGAATTCCACGGCTTCTTCCTCCTTCACTGGCTCGTTGATAGACAACACATGCTTAGCTATTTCCCCCTCTTGTTCCACTATTATGACCCTTCCTTTCACTTGTTCTGGATCGACAATCACATCCTGGCTCTTTGTAGTCTTCATTCCAGGGACAGTTGTATTGCACTCATAGTTCCACGGAACCTTCCTACTATCTTGGTAAAAGGTTGCAGGTTTCTTTATTATGATTCTTGGTATTACTAGCGTTCTCACTTCATCATTCCTTGGCCGTGAGATGATGACCATAGGCTGAGTTACTCTTGGAACCTTTGCGGATTCGGATGTGCAAATACTCCCCTCCTCCTTAGCTTCTTCACAGAATTCCATTTCCTTGTTATCCATTAGGCCTTGAACCAAGGCTCTGAATTCTGTGCATTCTTGAATCTCATGTCCCTCCTCATGATGGAACTCACAGTAGTTTTCCTTCTCTTCAAAGCTTCTTTTTGAATCCACTACCAGCAACCCTCTTTCTACCATCTTCTTCCAGATCCATCTCAAAGGAATCTTCACTTCTGCGATATCCTCTTTGATTTTCCTACCCATGTTACCTCCTATCATGTTCACTCCATTTTCATTATGATTAGGTAACGGATTCTTTGTACTGGGCGAATCATCCACTTTAACGATACCCATGCTTATAAGTCTTTCTACCAGCTTCTTAAACGTCGTACAATATTCTATAGAATGTCTCGTGATTCCTGCATGATAATCGCATTGTGCGTTTGCGTCATACCACTTGGGGTACGGAGGCTGCAGAGGTTTCAAATGGTAAGGGGAAACCACGTGTGCATTAAATAGATTCTGATATAATTCCCTATACGACATCGGAATCGGTGTAAATTGAAGCTTCTTCGTATTTTACCTTGTATCGGATCCTCGTTTTGATGATCCTTGTTGGTTAACAGCCACTTTGCCCGACTGATTCACCGTAATTGTCTTTGAATATGAACTTGTATTGTTGACCTCATTTTCCTTCTTCTTCGAAGCCGACCTTCTACTACTTTCTCCCGCATCTATCTTCCCGCTTCTGATAGCATTTTCTATCATTTCGCCATTCATAACTATGTCAGAAAAGCTTTTAGTAGCACTTCCTAACATTTGTGTAATGAATGGGGACTTCAAGGTGTTAATGAAAAGCATCATCATCTCTCTTTCTAGAAGAGATGGCTGAACTTGTACGACAACCTCCCTCCATCTCTGTGTGTATTGCCTAAAACTTTCGCCTGGTTTCTTTTCCATATTCTGCAAAGTGATCCTATCAGGTACCATGTCAGTCACATGGCTGTACTGCTTTATGAACGCCTGTGCCAGATCTCTCCATGAATTAATTTGGGTACAGTTCAATCGATTGTATCACTCGGATGCTGCCCCTGTGAGGCTATCCTAGAAGCAATGTATCAAGAGTTGATCATTATTGACATAACCGGTCATTCGTCTGCAGAACATGGTAATATGAGATTCGGGGCTACTAGTTCCATTGTACTTCTCAAACTCTGGCATTTTGAACCTGTAAGGGAGTACTAAATCCGGGACCAGGCTCAATTCTTTAGCATCCATCCCATAGTAGCTCTCCGCACATTCCATCGCTCTAAATTTCTCTTCCAGCCATTTGTACTTCTCCTCTAACTATTTTGGCAACTCGTCATTCATTTTCTCCTTTCCAGTCGTCTCATCGAAATCAGGGATAACAGGATTAACAAGGTTGGCTCCGGGGTTAGAGCCTGATCCTGCCTGGAGATTCATTAGCGTTGCAGCGTCACCCTGAAATTGCTGAGGATTAATGGTAACAGAGGACCTACGCGGGTATTACTCAACTTGCTGGGAAGTAAAGTCTGGAGGATAGACAGGTCCCTCATTGTCTCCTTCTTCAACATTGAGCACAGAGTCTTTTCCTTTATCAGTTCCCTTGTTGAACCATTGAGTTAACTGGGCCATCATACTCGTTTGAGATTCCATCATTTTGTCTATCATTTTTTGCTGCTCATTCATTTGTTTTTGAAGCTGGTCCTACATTTCCTTTTGGGACTGTTCTAGCCTTTCCATCCTTTGATCCATATCCTTAGTTTTTGATCTAGTACCATAGCGGTGTTTAGTAGGCTGGTTGGTTTCCAGATTAACTGAGGAGTAATGTAAATTAATTAGAATCTTTTAATATTTTTAAATGCATATGAAGTAATGCAATGCATGAATGCAAAAAAAAGACGTCAATTTTGATTCAATTCCATATAAGAAAACTTTACTAGAAAGAAAATTTATTTACATAAAGTGAATTACAAATAAAGCTTTGCCCTATTGCTCAGCATTCTAATCTTCCTAAGTAACATAGCTAACTCTTGCCCCCGATCTGATTCTAATTCATACTTCACACTCAGCATGTCTGCTTGTACTGCCAAAGCTTGTACATGATTAGCTACTTCTCGGATCTGACCACAGCTTCCTCCATAATATGATCTCTGCTCCTAACTTGGTTCTAAAAGTAGTGTAGTTGTTCCTTATTACAATTTTCATCTGCTTCCAAGTGCTTGATCCGGTTTTCATAATTTTGCAACGCCGTTTCTAGCTCTTCGATTCTTTGCTTCATTTCCTCAATCTTGCTCAAGCTTGCTTTCAACTCTATTGCGGAACTTTGATTTCGATACTGACGAAGAGATCCTTCCAACACGATCACCCTATCCTTTAACTTGCCTTTTTCTTCTTGGCTTTCTGACAAACTCTTTTCTAAAGCCTCGTTTCATCTCTGTATTTCTTGGAATTTCTGTTCCCATCTATCGGCTTTGTCCTTTTCTTCTCGAATTTTTGCTCGCCATTGTTCTGACGTTTTTCCCAGCCTGGTAGTTCTCATTAACAGACGCAACTTTTTATAATCCGTCTTCAGACTACCCAGCTCCTCCTCAGCCTTGTTTTTCTCTTTCCTTATTTTCTCAGTTTCAAGCTTCTGAACGTCTATGTCCAATCTCAAGTTCGTCTTTTCTTCCTCCATTTGTTCTATCTTATTTTTTAAATCCGCATTTCTTCTCTCAAAATCTCGTCTTATGATTTCCAACTCAGAAGGAATAACTCGCAAATGCTCATCTATTGGCTGGCGACCCTCTTGATTTACCTTGGGTATATTTTCGTTGATTATCTTGAATCTTTTTTCTATAATCATCATCTTTGTACGAAAATTCACAATCAGCTATCCCTTAGGTCGCAGGTATAAATTATCTTAACCTATACTATCTCAGAACCAACAACGGGGCATATCCACTAGCTCCCCAAATCCCAAGTAGTGGAACCCAATCGAAATTACCACACCTATACAGGATCTCATCTGGAAGTAACCAAGGAGCTCTCCACTCAACATCTTCCTCCTGAAGACTTTGAAGAATCGCCATCCACTTCTCCTCTGAAATGTCGTCCCTCCTCGGTGTAGCTACTATCTCCTTTAGTGGTGAATAATTTTTAGAGAAAACCCGATACGAAACCTTATCCACCCTCCAAAAGTGACTGTGAAACCATACAAGTAGAAGCTGTGCACATCCAATAAATCTGCCCTCACCTGTTTTTCGGCATGCACTCAATGGCCTGAAGGTTTCCGCCAAAATTGTCGGAATCGGTGTAACCTTCTTATCAAGTCGGTCAAATAAATCGGTGACTGCTTCATCCACATGCCCCAAGGCCTTGGGGAAGACAACCAAGCCATATATACTTAAAGCAAAGACATCTAACCTCTTTCTCACATCTGGATGTGTTAGAATTGCATCTTTCAAACTTCTCCAAGGAGCGCATTTACTATCCCCTTTTTGCTTAATCCGTGCAGCAACCCACTGCTCACTCATCCCTGTTATACCTATCAACTTCTTTGAAAAGGTTGGCACATTTACCAATCTCGAGTAGACCCTGTCCACTTGAAACTTTGAACATCGGAGTAAAGCCACATATTCTTCTATCGTAGGCACCAAATCGATATTCCCAAACGTGAAGCAACTGTAAGCAGGATTCCAAAACTGGGCGAGGGCTCGAAACAAATGCTTGTCTACCTTCACATTAAGCAAATAAGGCAAATCTCCATAATTGTCATAAAATAACTGTCTAACCTCATTATTCCACTGATCCCAAATTTCCTTCAACTCCTGCAAATTGTTTTGAGTTACGCTGATGCGAGTAAAATCCCATAATTTTGATACATACCCATCAGCCAGGCTATCGCCCTTTTCTTGCTGCGTTGTTTCAGACCAAGTTCGGACAGCCGCATTGTCCTCCACTTTATCAAGAAACCCTTTTTCCCTGACCAGCTTTCTATCTAGCAACTGAATCTGAACTGACGCCTTTTTATGATGAAATGAAATGTGATGTCATGCAAACAAAATAAAACATAAAATTCAGTATCAAATATAAGCATATAATCAAGGAAGAGTAAAACATCTATTAGGACATCTACTAGGGTTTAGTGTAGTTCTACCAAAGGCAAGCTCCTAAGGCTCATTATATGCGGTTTGGCTCTAAAGTAAAGGTACCCGAACCAGTAGATTCCTTGATCTTCGCCCATTATAGGCTCATATAGATCAAGTTCAGTTCAGGGGGACACATTTTCCTTATGACTATACGGAGATGAAAATCTCACGAAGGCATAGGTACCGATGTATCCCAAAAGCGATCCACTATCCTATACGAAGGTGAAAACCTCACGAAGGAATAGCTTCTCACTCCCACTTAGAGGGTAAAATTATCCAGTACATGTAATGCATAATGCAAAATAATTTAAAGTACTTAAATCAATTAAGCATGAATGCAAGAGAATTTAAAAATGAATTTCATTTTTTCGACTATAAGACAAAAATTAATCAACTTTGCGGCTCGACTCTCTTATTTTTTTTAAAAATGTTTGGTCCCCAGTGGAGTCGCCAACCTGTCGAAACCATTCTTTTATTTTTTTTTAAAAACCAAAAATTTAGTTTTCGATAAAAATTGGAAATTTTGGGAGTCGCCACCAATCTTTTATTAAGGTGTGATTGGGTCACCTAAAAACGACTTTGGTCTACGAATTTTAGAAAAATGGGTCCGGGAGTCGGTTACGTATGAGGAAGGATTAGCACCCTCATTATGCCCAAAAATTGGTACCTAGTTAATTAATTAATGTCTTAATGTCGAAAATTTGAAAAATATAATCCTTAGCAAAAACTCTTAAACGTTACGTATTAAGACCCTTATCATTTCAGAGAAAGAAAATGCCACACCCAATGCGTTAGGGCACGACATTCTAATTTCCTCAAAAATGAATTAGGCCAGAATACTCGTGTAATAAAAATTAAAAGAATATCCATTTATTCAAGATTTAAGAAATCGCGGCCCAATACGTTAGGGCACAATTCCTCCAAAATCCCAAACTCGGAATATTTCCTTAATTATTTTTTAGAAAAAATCTTCATTTCGAGAAATCAATGCGTCACATCCAATACGTTAGGACACAACGTGTTGAATTCCCAATAATGAGTTCTTATTTTTGATTAAAGAGAAATGCTCGATTGTTAGATTTAACGAAGAAAATCGGAACCCAATACGTTAGGGCTCAATTTCCTTGAAAATCCTAAATACGAGCATTATCTCAATTTTGAAAATTTTCTATTTTTAAATTTGAGTAAAAGATGATGTAACGTTATATTATACGTACAAATGCTATAATAATAAATACAACAATAATAAATACATCAATGGCATAAAAATAATATAAACAAATAAATAAGCGAAATAAAAATAATAATCCATGACATGCAAAATATTAAATGTAAACACAATTATACCACGAATGAGGAAAGCAAACAAAATAAATAAAGATCGGAAGACATATAATATACACGTGGGAATTATGAAGATTAAAATATACATATAATTTACAAATAAATTTTGGGTTATAAAATTTATATATATATATATATATATACAATACATAACATATTTATGAAAATAAAGGAAAATATATAAACAAATATATATATTATAAAATAGGTGTTAAATATATATATATATTTGAGCATTTAAAAACTAAATAATAAATAAATAAATACATATATATATAAATAAATAAATTGTTTTTAAAAAATTTATATGCTGCATAGGCACATATATAAGTAATAAATATATACATATATAGATTATAAAAACATATGAATAAAAATAAAATAAAATAATTATATTATACTAAAAAAATAGATATATGTATGTAAAATATATATATACATATATATATTTAAAAACAATTAATTATGAAAAAGAATAAAAAACTAATTAATAAAAAAATAAAGAAAATGAAAAAGGACTAATTTGAACTGTAGATAAAAATCTGGGGCGAATTTACAAATATTTGAAGATCGAAGGACCCTATTGAACACACTAATAATTTCCCTTCTCCTTTGAAACGGCGTCGTTCGAATTGGACCAAATAGTAATTAAAAATAAATTAAAAGGGCGAATTTAAAATAAAAAACTTAATTGTAAAGACACTAAAAGGCGGAGGGGCTAAAAGCGCAATTTACCCCTCTGCATAAAAACACGCGGATCCTGTGTTGGGTCGGGTCGACCTATGCCCAAAACGGCGTCGTTTTATTTGGCTATTTAAGCCAAAAACCTTTCAAAAAAAATTCATTTGTCATTCTCTTTAAAAAAAAAACTTCTGAAAACTCCAAAAAAAACTCTCCCCCCTTCCCAGTCGTCCGATCATCGACCAGTCACCGGCCACCGCGCTGGCCGCCGATCTCCGGCATCGTCGTTTGCGGTGGCCGAAAAAGGGAAAAAATCCTTTTTGGCCCTTCCAACCCTTTAAACCCTAAATATGGGTTCAAATCTTTAGAAATATGACCGGAAAAGCCCCAAACTTCGAGAAACTCTTCGACTTCCAACCGTCTATCCTTGGAGACGGTCACCTCAACCACTTGCGGTGTTTCAGAAGTGAATCATGGTGAGTCTTTTTACCTTTTATCTCGTTTTATATCAGTATATAATAAAACAATAAAAAAAGAAAATAAATAGTAAAACGAAAATGTTTATCAACCTTTGATTCCGATTTACTCTCTGTTTGTTGTGAAAATACTTGTTTACTTTTATTGATTTTGGATTCGGGGGATCCTCTTTACAGTATTGAAATGGCTATTTTATAGCCGAATGAATAGAGAAATAATAAAAGAAATCTGCTTGATTTGATTTGATTTGATTTAATTCGATTTTCTTTCCTTTCTTGTGTTTGCAGGTGAAGATTGCGAAGATCCTGTTCGCATGGAGGACGTGGTTGCGGTGCGAGTAGTATGAGGCGGCCATAGAGATCCTTAGAAACCCTAGGGTTTCTGACTATTTTGGGCCACTAATTTGGGCCTCTGTAGTTTAATCGGGTCTGGGTTTTGTTGTAATTAGGCAGTTTCATTTGGGCCCGTTTATTATTTGTACCTGGGGCAAAAATCGGGTATTACACACGTAATACCACTTAGTATTAGTTTAAACATTAGACAACCAGTGCGCCAATATTTGCTTCTCTTTTGCTTTTCATGTGAAAATCACATGCCGACATTATACGAAGTATATTAATGTAATCCATTAATTATTTTATTAATCAATCTGTTTGAAAATTTTACAATTTTACAAACAAATATACTTCACTTAGGACACCAGATCCAACAATTGCAAGGAATTGTAATTCCTTAGATGTGTTTGGCTAACAGAGTGTAATTACATTGTAATTCCCTAAGTCATGTTTGGTAGTGCAAATTGTAATTACACAGTTACATAATTTATATATTTAAAAATATTAATTACTACAAAAGAATTTAGTATTATAAAATAATTTATAAACAAGTAACAAAAATTAAAATCAAATTATCATATGTGTTATGTTAGTCTAAAAAGTAGTTGATAATACAATTAATAATAAAATTAACAAGAAAATAAACATCATATGAAATTTTATCTAATTTTTCTAGTGTATGTTTGTAGGGTTATTCCCTTTTTAATATTTAACATATGCTTATTATCATCAATTGTTGGTTCTTAACCGAGTTCATCATCATCTAAATTGAAACTTGCATCATTGAGATTATCAAGATCTCATTCTTCCATAAACTCTTCGAAGTATGGATCATCTCAACTCCACTTATGATTGAAGTTATGAAATATGCAACATGCTAGTACGACCCCACGATATGGTTGAAGCGTTCAAAGTATGATTGAAGTTATGAAAATATTTTTTTAAAGCAACAAATGTCTTCTCAACCACATTTTGAAGCCTTGAATATCTCAAATTAAAGAGTTCATGAGTTGTCTATGTTGTTTCTGTCTGGCACCATTCTCTCAAACGGTCATATCCCACAATATGGTGTAAGAAAATAATTTCTATTTGCATAATTAGCATCGGCCTTATAATATTTGGGTTCACAGTCCGAATAGTTTGTAGCTTTAATTATAAAAACTTGTATAAACTTAATTTGGAGAAAGATTTATGCTAGGTTATATAACTTTTTATAATACATAAATTAAGTAAAAATAATATAAAAATTAAAATATATAACATTTATTAAAAAATATTTTATAAATTATCCAAAACTTTAATAACATTTCTTATAAGTAATATAATTTTTTACCATAACTTTAGAAAATTCTTTTTAATAAATAAGTTATGATAAAAAACTCTAACAATTTTTTTATTAATGGGGATATTGTTTTTTATAATATATAACATGGACACAAAAATAAGTTATGTCCATAGTTCTTGGCTATAAAATTTTATAAATAAATATATTATAACATATTTATAAAATGTAAATTATTTTATAATAAATTTTTGGTCATAACTAATTAGGAAATTTTTAGTATTTAAATAATACAATTTGTTGTTATAGCTTTATAAAATACACATTTTCTATAATATAATTTTTAGGGTTGAAAATATAAAAAATTTGTCATAATCATCCCAAAGACTCATACGTGTTAATGATTATAATATAATTTTTATAAAAATATTTTTTTTAAAATGGATTTGGGTGTAATACTTCAATTCTCACCTCCCTAATAACTGAAAAGTGTAATTAAGGTGCTCCAATTACAACAAATTCAATAGGACTCACCAATTACAATAGTTACTCAAATATATCACCCTTATAATTACAAGCAATTACACCTACATCAAATTACTAGGTGGCTTGACAAACACTAACTTAATATATTTTATTAGTAAACCCAATAAAATATTTAAAAAAGTAAGAAACTATTATAAATTTTAGGGATAAATATCAAAAGGCATGATAACTTCCCTCGAACTTTACAAAAAAAAGTCATTTTAGCCTCCCATTTAATTTTTTAAATCTTCTTTAGCCCTTAAACTTGCTCTTTTATCAAATCACCCCAAAATGGAAGGAAAAGTTAACGTTTTTTAACTTTCTTGGTGTGGCATGCACATGGCTTGCCACGTGGATGACACATTAGCATTTAATTAATTTTTTAAAATTTTAAAACTTCAAAATATCATTTTTAAAAACTAAAAATAATTTAAATTATTAAAAAAAAGTATAATTATTATAAAAAAATTAATATTTTTAAATTTTAAAAAAGTTGACATTTTATAACTCAAAATTATATAGACATTTATAGCACCTTTTGACTAATAATTCATGCAAATTATGAGCATTTTAACAACTTTTGTAGTTTTATTACAAATTTGCAAAGTTGGACAAAATTAAAGATAAATTTATAATCTTACTTATTTAAATGTTAATTGGATATATTTTTGCCAATTTGACGTTGTTTGGTGCAATAGGAGAAAAGGTAGTCTTGAACCTCACCTGTTCGATGTTCGATGTTCGATGTTCGATGTTGTAGCATTTCCTACCGCAAAAGTCATGCAAACGTGGATTGATGGCTGACCAGCATGGGGCATCATAAATTTATCTGTTGGACTCTCAAATTAATTTTGACCTAGCTCGCAATTGGATCACTAAAGCGTACTAGCTTGCTGCTAAATTTGAAGCCCAAACTGTCCACTAAGGGAGCAAAGAGCACGATTGAGCTATGGGAAGTCCAACTGTCCATAAAATAATTAATTGAGGCACCCAAGACTTGTCAAAATATTATGTTAGAGTTGTGTGACCCAAATTCTAAGAGATTGCTTGCAAGTCAAGTTAAACAAAATATATCTTCTTTCTAGAAGATTTAATATTTATGAGGATAATATATTTAGCATTTATTAGCATAATATATTTGAATTTGATTAGAATTAGGTTTTTCAACCTATAAATAGATGTAGTCGACACTCCTCTTGTAATCATTCGAATTTGACATAGTGAATTTTCTTCTCCTCTACCAGTGGTTTTTTTTCCCGAAAGGGTTTCCATGTAAAAATCTATATGTTCTTTATTTTTTATTTCTCTTTTCTTTGCAATATATTATCATTACCGACGTTCTATTTTTATAAATTGGTATCAGAACTTCAGGGTTGTTCATCTCGATCACGGTAATGGCGTCTTTGAAGTATGAAATTTTACTGTTGGATCGCAACACCAGATTTGCATTGTAGTAGATTAAGATACAAGCAGTTCTTGCGCAGATGGATTTGGAGGATGCCCTGGTAGGGATAGATAAGATGCCTTCGACATTAACATATGAAGAGAAGAAGCGTAACGATCGAAAGGCATTGACACAATTACATCTGCATTTGTCCAACAAAATTTTGCACCATGTGATGAAGGAGAAGACCACCGCTGCATTATGGAAGAGGCTGGAAAAAAATATGTATGTCGAAAACTCTAACCAGCAAGTTACATATGAAGCAGCATCTTTATACTCATCGTTTGGAGGAAGGTGCATATCTGCACGAACACTTAACACTGTTTAAAGAAATTCTCTCAAATTTGGAGGCCGTGGAGGTTTAGTATAATAAGGAAGATCTAGGGTTGATTCTACTTTGTTCGTTGCCCTCGTCTTATTCAACCTTTAGAGACACGATTTTATATAGCCACGAGTCTCTTACAATTGATGAGGTTTATGATTCTTTGACCTCGTATGATAAGATGAGGCATCTTGTGGTTAAACCCGACTCTAAAGGAGAGAGTCTCATTGTTCATAAAAGACAAGAATGAAATGTTGATGATGATCGTGGAAGGACACAAGAACGAAATCCTCACGATAAATCTAAGGGTAGATCAAAGTCTTCAAACAGAGGTAAAACTTGTAACTTCTGCAATAAGAAAAGGCACATTAAATCTGAGTGCTATAAGCTATAGAACAAGATCAAAAGGGAGGTTGCGAATCAAAAGGGAAAACAACCAAAAAATTTCAGTGAAGCTGATATTGTAGAAAACTACAGCGATGGAGAACGTTTAGTCGCTTCTGTCAATAATTCTAAAGTGAACGAGGAGTGGATCCTTGATTTGGGTTGCACCTTCCACATGAGCACCAATCGGGATTGGTTTATAACTTACAGAATAGTGTCTGAAGGTGTTGTTTTGATAAGAAATAATGCTTCGTGTAAAATTACAGGTGTTGGAATGATTAAAGTTAAGATGTTCGACGAAGTTGTCAGAACACTTTGTGACGTGCGACATGTTCCATAATTGAAGAGAAATTTAATTTTGTTGAGTACTCTTGATTCAAAAGGGTACAGATACACAGCTAAAAGTGGGGTTTTCAATATTTCCAAAGGTTCCCTTGTTGTGATGAAAGGGAAGAGAAAGACTGCCAAGTTATATGTTTTACGAGGTTCTATTGTTACAGGTGATTCAGTTGTTGCTTCCTCTTCTTTGTCAAATGATGATATTACTAAACTTTGGCATATGCATCTAGGGTATATGAGTGAGAATGGCATGATAGAATTGATCAAAAGAGGACTTCTTGATGGGCAAGGAATTTGCAAACTAAAGTTTGGTGAGCACTGTGTTTTTGGGAAGCAAAAGAGAGTTCGATTCACTAGAGGAATTCATAACACGAAGGGAACATTGGAGTATATTCATTCTGATCTGTGGGGGCCATCAAGAGTGCCTTCGAGAGGTGGAGCTAATTATATGCTAACTTTTATTGATGATTTTTCTAGAAAAGTTTGGGCGTTCTTCTTGAAGCAGGAAAACGATGTGTTTTTCACATTTAAGTCTTGAAAAACTATTATTGAAAAATAGACAAGAAAAAAAATAAAATACCTCCACACAGACAATGGCTTAGAGTTCTGTTCTGATGAGTTTAATAAACTGTGCAAGTCAGAAGGGATCGTGAGACATTTGACAGTTTGTCATACTCCACAGCAAAACAGCGTTGCAGAATGAATGAACAGAATGATCATAGAGAAGGTTTGATGTATGTTGTCAAATGCCAACTTACCAAAGTTGTTTTGGGCTGAAGCAGCCTCTTTTGCATGTTTTTTGATCAACCGATCTCTATCGATTGCCATTGAGAAAATACTCCAGAAAACGTATGGTCTGGTAACCCTGCTGACTATTCTGGTTTAAAGATCTTTGAGTGTTATATGTATGCTGATGTTGATAATGGTAAATTGGAACCGAGATCCATTAAATGTGTTTTTCTTGGCTATAAAGCTGGTGTAAAAGGGTATAAGTTATGGTGTCCTTAAAATAGAAAAGTTGTGATTAGCAGAGATGTTGTTTTTGATGAAACTACTATGCTACCTAACTTATCTCTTAAAGACTCTTCTAATAAACAAAATCAAAAGTAGGTGGAGCATCAGATTAATCCAAAATCTACAACAAAGTCGACCCCTCAAGCCAGTACAAAAATTCAGAATAGAGTTGCTTCTTTACCACAATACTCTATCACCAAAAATATAACTAGAAGAGAACTTAAACCTCCAAAGAAGTATGTCGATGCTAATCTAGTTGTTTATGCTTTAAATGTAGTTGAAGATGTAGATACAAACAAAGAGCCATCTAATTATTCTAAGGCGATTAGCTGTGAAGACTCAAAAAAGTGGATATTTGCTATGCAATAGGAGATTGAATCACTCCACTAAAACATAACATGGGATCCTGTGAAACTTCCCAAAGGTAAAAAGGTTGTTCGTTGTAAATGGGTGTTTAAAAAGAAAAAAAGGACTCTAGGAGTTGAAGAAGCCAGATATAAAGTAAGGCTTGTTGCAAAGGGTTACAGTCAAATTCCATGAGTGGACTTCACAGATGTGTTCTTCCCAGTTGTGAAGCATAGTTCGATTTAAACTTTGCTTGGTTTTCTGGCCATGCATGATTTGGAGCTTGAGCAGTTTGATGTAAAAACTGCATTTTTGCATGGAGAACTTGAGGAAGATATTTACATGCAACAACCAGAGGGTTTTACAGTCTAAAAAAAAAGACTATGTTTGCTTGCTAAAAAAGTCCCTTTACGATTTGAAACAGTCACCAAGACAGTGGTACAAGAGGTTTGATTCCTTAATGGCTTCTCATGATTTCAAAAGAAATAGTTTTGACAGTTGTGTTTACTTTAAGAAAAATAGTGATGGTTCTTTTGTGTATCTACTCCTTTATGTTGATGGCATGTTGATAGCAGCAAAAGATAAATGAGAGATAAGAAAGGTCAAAGCCCAACTGAGTGAAGAATTTGAGATGAAAGATTTGGGACCAGCAAAGAAGATACTTGGTATGGAGATTCTCAGAGATAGAAAAGCAAGTAAACTGTACCTAAGTCAGAAGGGGTACATTGAGAAAGTTATTTGCAGGTTCAATATGCAGAGTGCTAAGCCTGTTAGTACTCCTTTAGCAGCCCATTTTAGACTTTCATCGGCTTTGTCTCCCTAATCAGATGATAAGATTGAGTACATGTCACATGTCACATGTTCCATACTCTAGTGCAGTGGGATCTCTCATGTATGTTATGGTTTATTCATGTCCAAATTTATCATATGCAGTCAGTGCAGTTAGCAGATACATGGTGAATCTCGGTAAAGAACATTGGAAAGTAGTTTAGTGGATTTTAAGATACCTACAAGGTACTACTGATGTTTTCTTATAGTTTGGAAGAACTAGAGATGGAGTCATTAGGTATGCTGATGCTAATTTTGCTGAAGACCTTGATAGAAGAAAATCTCTCACAGGTTATGTCTTTACAATCGGAGGTTGTGCAATCAGTTAGAAAGTCACTTTGCAAACTACAGTCACTTTGTCTACCGCTAAAGCTGAGTACATGGCGATTACTAAGGCTTGTAAAGAAGCTATTTGGTTAAAGGGACTCTTTAGTGAACTCAATGAAGACCTTTAAATCAGTACAGTATTTTGTGATAGTCAAGGTGTCATCTTCCTTACAAAAGATCAAATGTTTCATGGGAGAACAAAACACATTGATGTTCGATATTATTTTGTTCGTGATATTATTGCTCGTGGTGATATTGTTGTGAGAAAAATTAGTACTCATGAAAATCCTGCATATATGATGACTAAGTCACTTCCCATAACCAAGTTTGAGCATTGCTTAGACTTGGTTGGTGTTCATTGTTGAAGTTAAACCCTTAAGGGGTTTTATGGAAGAGGTGAAAAACTTATTCGTTGAGAATTCGTGTCAAGATGGAGATTGTTAGATTGTGCGACCCAAATTCTAAGAGATTGCTTGCAAGTCAAGTTAAACAAAATATATCTTCTTTCTAGAAGATTTAGTATTTATGAGTATAATATGTTTAGCATTTATTAGCATAATATATTTGACTTTGATTAGAATTAGGGTTTTTCAACCTATAAATAGATGTAGTCAAAACTTCTCTTGTAATCATTCGAATTTGACATAGTGAATTTTCTTCTCCTCTGCCCCTGGTTTTTTTCCCCGAAAGGGTTTCTATATAAAAATATGTGTGTTCTTTATTTTCTATTTCTCTTTTCTTTGCAACATATTGTCATTACCGATGTTCTATTTTTATATATTACAAACCGGCTACAACAACTTTTCCATGTGACCATTCAAATCCTTACCTTGAATTAAGCATGAGCTAGATATTTTTAGCAAAGTCATCCACCTTCTTTTCTCAGCATAAGCGGTCGGCCATGCATAAGAGAGAAGAGCGGGATTTTCATGCTACTTTTAGCAAACTTAAGGGGCTCCTCACTAATATAAACAAAGACACATTTGTTCTCCATTTCATTCATCCCTCACTCACCATCTCCTCTCTCTTTTCTCTCTTTTTCCAATTCCTATTTTCCATTTCTTCAAGAGTGTTTGTAGGGCTTTGAAAGAAGCCCCATTTGGCCATATTTGGAGCTTTAATCTTGGTAATCATGACAAGAAGTGAAGAACAAATGAAGAGAAAAGTTAGTTGTGCCTTGGAGAACCACAAAAAATGACTTAGCCTTTCTTATCCTTTCAATATTTTATTTTTGTTCAATTCAAGAAACATGATTGCAACTAAGTTTTTTGCTTTTAATATAATCATGGTTGCTTAATTTTTTTAGTGTTAGAATAGCTTAAATTTCATAGCTTAGATTATTTAATTATGTTAAGAGATGTTACGTGCATTTGATTTATTTATTCATTTAGATAAAATCATGAAAATGTTATTCAGTATACTATAAATGTAAGGATGCAATTGAATTAATTATTAAATCATATTCATATTGTAATTAATTGACACAATATTTGGTGCATGTTTGACCTTTTATGATGAAATTAGGTCAAAATAGTAATAATATCAAAAGAACTTTATTACCTTGCATAACCCAAGGATTAATATGATTAAATTGTTTTAGTATAGAAATATTACTATTACCTTACATAATTTGATTCATCTTGACCGACGTCAATTGTAGTAGTTATTTTAAGTCATTTCTACACTTAACGAGCTTGTTTCTTGGCATTTTATAATTAATTATTGCATTTTTGTATTCATAGGTTAGGAATAAAATATTAATAAATTAAGCATTTTTATGCATTTTCTACCATTTAGATGACTCGTAAGGCCGACTCGGGCCTCAAGAAGTTCTAGTAGGTTAATTAAGTGCACAGGAAGTCATTTTAGGCCTAATACTGGAAGGAACGAAGGTCGAGGCATGACACAAGCATCATGTGGCGTGACACGACACCAAAAAAAAACATCCCAAGCAAAAGTAACGCATGATGTCCTGATGAGGAAGGCTTCCACATCCCAACAAAGCGATGTCCCAACGAGCTCTTCCTTGGCGTGGCGACGATGGCAAACCAAAATGAAGCTGATTTCCTTGGATGACACTTTTGGGAAATTTCCTTATTTGGACCCTAGCTTTATTAGAATATTTTATTTATTAGAATCCCAAAGTGTATCTAGGTTTAGTGGTCACCAAAAAACTTGTAGCCTATATATAGACGCCTTAGGGTCACCAGAATGGTAAGCAGACTTAGGTAGAAAATTTTATTTTCCTTTCATGTTCATGTAATCATAACTTATCTATTCTAATATGAAAACAACTAAGAGTAGAGATTGCTCCAGATTCGCGCTTCAATAAATATTCATGAGCATTCTCTCAACTCTTTTATTTTATTCTTTTATTTATATTTCGTTAGCCTAATCAACTAATATTGGTATGAATATTAGAATAAATATTGTGCTTTATTCTTATCTTGCATGATTCGGTTATTGAAACAATTAATAAAGTAAGTCGATTAATTGAACAAAGAATAAGGGTTCATAATAGGAGTAGTCGGTATAGATTATGCGTTCCTAAACCTTAGGTTTGTCAACCCTAAGAAGTTATCATAAGGGAGACGAGATCGTAAGATAAGTCAAACCGAGTAAATTGTGGTTTATCTTGGCTGAGAAAGTGAGGTCGTGAGATAAGCGAGTATCCCCCAATTAATTAATTAGTAGAGGCGGGGAGGCAATACTAGTTCAATAATAGCTAGTTCATATTAAAACTTGAATTCTAAGATTAGTTAATCTTTTGTTTATTAATTAGGGATTTAATCGATCATAGGCTAGAGGCTCGCATTGTTAATGCTAGGAATAGGAAATTCCATTAGGTTAGTTAATTTAATTAGTTTTAATTAAAATCTCAATTTGGATTAACACTACTAATTCGTGACTCGATTAGATTAGTAATTATTTTCTGTTATTAATTTAATATTAATTTCTCCAATCTACAATCCCTTATGTACGATCCTCGACTATATTACAATTTGACTCGTACGCTTGCAGACACCGCCGTTCTAATTTTATATATTTTTGGTGTGTTTTTTTTTACTATAAACGATAACATGTTAAATAGATAGTAAAGTTGTTAGCGTCTTTGCTGCGGATTGTGACAGTGAATTTTTTTATTAGATTAATTATTGTTAAATAATATTAATCAAAAGACGAATAAGCTAGATAGTATTCTAACTTTATTTCATTTTATTTTAGTGTGAAAAAAAATTATTATGATTATTATTACTTACGTTGTTGATTATTAGATTTAATTTTGAATATTTAATTTTATAGGTTGGTATATGAACTATCCAAATCGAGTTGGTTGTATGGATATTCGACAAACCAATGGAGTCAAGATTACAAAGACAAGCAGTTTGAGTGTTTAAACGAACTCTCACCTAGGCCGAACAAGTATACATCTGCAGGGGTGGAGATCTGACGAATCAACAGAGTTACGGTGGAGAATGTGACATGTCCGGTTACTCAATTCAGCAAGAATTGGATTTAATAATAGATGATGATGTAGATGGGCACTTGCTTGAGAAACATCAAAGCAATCAAAGGCCAAGTCAAACACAAAAAGTCTGAAAAATCAGCAAAGTTATGATTGCAAGATTGGGGACTACGATTATTCATCCAAACTCCCTTATGAGTTAGATTTATATAAGTCATTTCTTCATGATCTTGAATTCGAAGAAATTCAAAAATAGGTGGACAAGTTCGAGGAATCACTCTAAAAGTAGCAAATAGAAGTAGAGACTTCGTTGGAAGAGGTCATGCATGATGTTCATAATCTATCCAATAATTCCCATGAAACATGGTCATGCAAGCAATAGAGCAACCTCTTTCTGCACTTTTCGAATGATTTGATAAAAAATTTGAACGATTGGAGGATATGATGTCATTCATGATTGAGCAATTCCAATGAACTTACGAAGCAAAGACTCCATTGGAAGAGGTCATACATGATGTTTCTTCTTCTGATCCACAGGACCAATGTACCATCGACAACCATCTGGAATTAAATCTTGAAAGTTAATAAGAGTTTGGACCTAGAGATGGGAATGAATTTAATATAACCGAAGATGTTTCCGATCCAATTAACATAGATGTAGATGCAGAAGTAGAGATAGAATTAGCAACTAACTTTGAACTACAATTGATTCTTATTGAAAGTGTAGATGAGCCAATACATTTCTAGCCATAACCAATGAGGTGTCAATGATAAGTCCAAATTATTTAGCACCTTTTTACTTGGAATTTATGTATATCTCGAGCATTTGGATAGCTAATTGTGTAATTTTTGTTCATATTGAGACATTGGGCATAATTTTAGTAAAATTTGTAATTTTACATAATTATGTGTTAATTTTACATAATTTCACTGTATTATGCTACATGTTAAATTATTGCTTGAATTGCTGCAGTTGGACCATCGAACTACTCAATGTTAAGAGCTATATAATAAGGACACACATTAAATAAAGCTAATTATTTCACATTATGGATAGCAAGCTAATGAATTGGACTTAGAGAATTGTTTTAACCCAGCTTGGAAGATGATTGTTGAAAAGAATTAAGTCTGCCTCTAATTGGGTTGCCAAACAGTCCAATAGGGGGAGAAGATCCCAAATTCAGAATAGACATGAAGAGCAGCCCAAAAAAACTTTTGGAATAATTATTTAAGGGTTCCTGCATGTGTAAATATATCACATAATGGCCCCAACAAGTTTCCATGGTCACCGTCCAACCTTTCTTCTTGAATCAAGAAAAAATTGGGCACAAATCAAGAAACCAACAACTCCTCATCCTAAAAATCAAGGTCAGCCATGCATGGGAGATTCCTAAGGGATGTGCATGCTATTTTTAGAAAACTCCCAAGCTCCACTTCAAGTATAAATAGCACCTTCCATTCATCCTTCAACCATCCTTCATCCCTCAACACTCATGCATTCTCTAATCTTTCTTTATTATCTTCCACTCCTTGAGCTCTTCATCTTCCCATTTTTATTTTAGCTACCATTTCCTTGAGAGAAAAACTCACTTGGCCGGCCACATTGAGGAGCAATTTGTGAAGGAACAACCACGAAAATTGGAGGAAGCCACCACGAACAGTCTTCAGGGAATAACCAAATGCATCAAGAGTTTCTTCGTCCTTTATCTTTAATTTGTTCTTAATTTATAAACATGCTTGCAAATTGTTTGATGGTTTTTACATTAATGATGATGAGTTAAATTGTTTCAACTAGGATAATTGTAATGCTTTGATTAAATTCATTCAATTCATGTTCATATTATTTTGTGCCTCGGTTGTTCATTCTTCCAATTAAAATCATTCTTGTTATTCATGCATTAAAATATGTTTGAATACATTATAATTAGTTACTTAATCCAATCCAGATAATGATTAATGGACACAATAATTGAAAGGTGCATGCTTAATTTATATTCGACCCAGAATAAATTAAAGGTTTGTAATGATTCTAAAACAATACTATTACCTTGCGTAGCTTTAGGTTTATGTGATTAAATTGTTTCAAATCGACCCAGTCCTTGTTACTTCACATAAATTCTAAGGAATCCTTAGTTAAATATTGACATGGAAATATGCATGTTTTTATAAGTATAAGACTTCGAGAGAACTTATATAATATTCCAAGTTAATGAATGATCGAGTTGCCATGTAATTTTTCGAACATTGTAAAACAGTATAAAAATTGAATTGAGCCAAGTGTTGTAATTGTTCTAGCTTATTCATATTATTGTTATTAAAATTTGTGAATTATTGTTAAACTATTTCATTCCATTTAAGTTAATTCATTTGCATATAGTTGATTAATTTAATTTTAACATCCATCACCTTAAAATATTATGTTTTCTTAACCAACTTGTAAATACTAATTTTAAAATTATTGATTTAAACACAGTCCCTGTAGAGACGATACTCTTTTTACTTACTTATTACTTGATAACGATTGTGTATACTCGCACATTCCGTCGCGAACCAAGTTTTTGGCGTTGTTGTCAAGGACTGTTAATTTAATCATTATTTGTGAAATTATCTCTTGCAATTTGGTTTTTTTATTTTTATTTTTATTTTTATTTAATTAATGTTTTATTTTTGTGATTTTCTTTTCAGGTGTTTATGAGCATAGATCAAATCATCAATTTACCCCTTGTAGACCTTGAAATCAAGTGGACATTTAGACAAATAAGACAAGATAGACTAGCCCAAAGACAAGCCATAGAAATGGACCTTGAAAATCAAAACGAAGTTAAAGGGAATTGAGTTGCCAATACTCGTAATCCAATCCTTATTGTTGATGATAGGGATCGAGCTATAAGGTAATATGTTGTGCCCCCTTTTTAATGAGCTTAATCCGGGAATTAGGAGACCGAAGATGGAGGCCTCAGAGTTTGAACTGAAGCTTATGATGTTTCAGATGCTTCAAACAGTAGGCCAATTTAGTTAAATGCCTATAGAAGATCCATACCTTCACCTTCGATTGTTCATGGAGGTGAGTGATTCCTTCAAGATAGCCGGTGTAACTGAAGACACATTGAGATTGAAGTTGTTTCCATACTCGTTGCTAGATAGAGCACAACCATGGCTTAATTCTTTATCATAGAACTAAATTTCTACATGGCAAAAATTAGCAAAACTCTTTCTGGTTAAGTATTTCCCACCTAGCAAAAATGTTAAGTTGCAAAATAAGATCACCACTTTCCAAAAAATGGATGATGAATCTCTATACGAGGCATGGAAAAAGTTTAAAGAGTTACTATGCAAATACCCTCACCACGGGATTCCACATTGCATTCAGCTGGAGAGATTTTATAATGGTCTCAATGCACACACTAGGATGGTGGTAGATGCTTTTACAAATAGTTCTCTCTTATAATGAGGCTTATAAAATTATTAAGAAAATAGCCAGTAACAACTACCAGTGGCTGAAAAATTGAACAGCTTTAGGAAGACAAGTAGCAGGAGTGCATGAAGTAGACACCCTTACTTCACTCTCAGCTCAAGTATCTTTTTCTCTTTAATGTTGAAACAGTTTACTACTAACGATTTAAACAATGTTGTAGCCCAACCTCCAAGTTGATTTGATGTTATTTCTCGCGCATGCTGTGGAAACGGACATTCGTTTGAGAATTGTCTATCAAATCTCAAGTCTATTTATTATGTAGAGAATCAAAACCATAATAGAAGTGGACAAGGACCACAATCCAACTTTTATAACCCTTCATGGCGAAACCATCCAAACTTCTCTTGGAGTAACCAAGAAGTGTCACGTGTGAAATGATATGCAAATTGTGCAAGTATACATGTTGAATCAAGTAATAAAGTGACGAGTGAGTATCGTTCCCACGAGGATTGGATTGAGGCACAAAAGTGGTCAAGTTATTATAATAAGATGCAATTAATGTTATGGTAAAGCTATGGTAAATATGTAGTGATAATTCAAAGGAATGATGATGTGTGCGATAGATGGAATTGATGAATAATTAGAAATGCTATGGTAAAGTGACAGCAAAAATGTAATGGCAATAATGAGAGTGATTATCCAAATAGAATGTAAACAAAGAAATAAATAACTAAATATGTTATGGCAAAGATACTATGACAAGGAATAAAGATAGAGTGATCTTGATTTAGAAGGTTGGGATTACCCAGAATCAACCCTTACTATCAAAGTCAAAGTCGTACCTAGATGTGTTACCAGATTCTGAGTGGATAATTTGATGGATGCATGAAGTAGGATCGATCTATGAGAACTATTCACGAAAAATTGAATTGACGCTGCCTCAATTCCCAATAGCAAAATATGAGGCAAAAAAGTAATCCAACAAGATAATGGTAAAAGATCTATAAAAGGATCTGGAGGAAGAGCCCGAGCAATATCCGATGAAAGACCCAAAAGGAGACCCTTGAAGAAAATCTAATTTAGAAGGTGACCCGGACAAAGCTAACGAGGAGTTGGAACCTGATTCCGACTAATTCTAAAATAGTTTTAATTTTTATTTTGTATTTATAGTGTTAAGACTTATTTTAATTATGGACAATTTTTAGTTAGATTAATTAGGATTTTATTTTATTAAATATAATTTGTGTTTAGTTTTTCCTTGTAGGAACCCTATTTCTTTTACGACGCTATAAGAGCGAGCCAAAATCAAAAAGAGGAGTAGTCTCAGCAATTGTATTGCACATATCACGACAATCGAGTAACCTCTTTCCTTTATATTTTTATTATACATTAGCGATAATGTGTTGAATAAAGTGTAGGGGTGACACAGGAAAATGTTTATTTGTTATTTTGTTTAGTTTCTAGTCGTTTCTAATTTTTCATTTTGTGTGTTTTGTTTGTGCTTGAGCTTGTAGAAATATAAGTGATTGGTTATGAGCATATACTTGGGTTGTTTGTTTAATTTGTAAAGTTAGCCTGAAATTAAATAATTTAGATTGTTTATATTTAAACCAATTAGTTCGGTTTATTAAGCGTAAATAGAAAAAGAGATTAAATATATCAAGTGATAAAGGTGGATACGAATTTAAATACATCAAGAGATTAAATATTTGTAGAAGTATAGGATGTTGAATTAAAAAAATACTTGGTAAAATCCATGGTTATTGAAACGGTGCATTATGACTAGCATAACCCTTATAAAAAGTGCCTGAGAAAAATCTTAATCATATTGACACAATTAAAAAAAATCATAAGGGATTATCGAGAAAATATTATTGCATTAGAGTTCAAAGCATGGACAAAAAAAAGCGAGTAGGAAAAAATATTCGAATTGATTATACCCTACAAAAATAAATACTATGTTCATATATACATTTTGATGGAGATTTATATTTAATTTTCTTTAAATTTTTTACTTTGTAATTTATTGAACTAATCTGTTTAGGTGTAAATAACTTTGAATTGTTTAATTTTCTAGCAACAGTTATAGATTTAGGCAAATATCTCTAGTGTCGATGCTCCGATCCAATCTCATGTACCAAGCTAGCTCAATTACATTTTATTACATGTTTATTTTCTGTTTTCAGTTTTAGTGTTAGTTTTTATTTTGTTTAATTTGCTTGAGGACAAGTAAAGACTTAAGTGTGGGGGTAAGTGACCTCATGTCACTTGTAGTAGTTATTTTAAGTCATTTCTACACTTAACGAGCTTGTTTTCATAGCATTTTATAATTAATTATTGCATTTTTTGCCATTTCGATGACTCGTAAGGCCGACTCGGGCCTCAGGAATTTTAATAGGTTAATTAAGTGTGCAGGAAGTCATTTCAAGCCCAAGATTGCAAGGAACGAAGGTCATGGTGCGACACTAGTATCTCATGTCGCTACATGACACCGAGAAACATCCCAAGCGGAAGTAGTGCGCGACGTCCCAATGATGAAGGCTTCCACTTCCCGATGAGGCAATGTCTCAATGAGCTTTTCCTTGGTGTGGCGACATGGCAGACCAAAGTGAAGTTGATTTCCTTGGACAACAGTTTTGGGAAATTTTCTTATTTGGACCATAGCTTTATCAAAATATTTTATTTATTAGAATCCCAAAGTGTATCTAGGTTAAGTGGTCACCAAGCAACTTGTAGCCTATATATAAATGCCTTAGGTTCACTGGAATGGTAAGCAGACTTAGGTAGATAGTTTTACTATTCAGTTTTATTTTCTTTTGATATTCGTGTAGCCGAAACTTTTCTATTCTAATGTGAAGACAATTGCGAGCGAAGATTGCTCTGGATCCACGCTTCAATATATATTCATGAGCATTCTCTCTACTCTTCTATTTTATTTTTTTATTTATATTTTGTTAACCTGATCAACTAATGTTTATATGAATATTAGAATAAATCTTGTGCTTTATTCATATCTTGCATGATTCGTTTATTGAACCACTTAATTAATTAATTCAATTAATTAACAAAATAATAAGGGTTCATAATAAGAGTAGTTGGTATAGATTACACGTTCCTAAACCCTAGGCTTGACAACTTTAGGAAGTTATCATTGGGGAGACAAGATCGGGAGATAAACCGAATCGAGTAAATCGTGGTTTATCCTTATGGAGAAAGTGAGGTCAGGAGATAAGTGAGTATCCGCCAATTAAGTAATTAGTAGAGGTTAGGAGATAAGTGAGTATCCGCCAATTAAGTAATTAGTAGAGGTCAGGAGGCAATACTAGTTAATTAATAGCTAATTCATATTAGAACTTGAATTCTGAGATTAATTAATCTTTTTTTATTAATTAATGATTTAACCGATCATAGGCTAGAGGCTCGCATTGTTGACACTAGGAATATGAAATTCCATTAGGTTAGTTTAGGTTAGTTAATTTAAATAGTTTAATTAAAATCTCAAATTGGATTAACACTACTAATTCGTGACTCGACTAGATTAGTAATTATTTTTTGTAATTAATTTAATATTAATTTCTCAAATCTGCAATCCCTTTGGTACGATTCTCAGAATACTTACTAGTGTTTCGTTATAAACTTTACTATATTACAATTTGACCCGTACGCTTGCGGACACCGCTGTTCTAATTTTATATATTTTTTGTGTGCTATTTTTACTATAAACGGTAACACATTTATAGGCGGTCACCTGCTTATTAAAATACTAAGTTAATTGACATAGACATATGCTAGAAAAACCTAATATTTTAATAAGTGTGATTCCTTAGACGATGCTTGGAAAGGTAAGCTTAAGGCCGGACTAGACATAGAAATATGTTGACTTAAAGGTTAAGCTTAGGTCTTTGAGAGAAACTGAGCACTCGTAAAATTAGGGTTAGTAAATTATCAATATGCCACGGAATCTCGGTAACATCTCTTAGCAGTATAAATAATTATAAGTTGGGAAGGAAAATTATTCGAACACGTGCTTGCTATTGTGTTTACTCTTAAAAACTTGCATTTTAAATTTTTTGTGTTTAATTTAATTTTTAATCATACTTAGGTTAATCTAGTATAGTTAGGAAATTCATCACACTTTAATTGATCTCATCACCAACCAATTTGTTAAGTATTAATTTTGCAATTTTTGATTTGTATAAACAGTCCGTATGAATGCGATAACTCTTACTTACTTCTTTATTACTTGTGTATGCTTGCACATCAATTGAATTATTTCGAGACAACATGTCATCCACGAAATAATTCACGTGTATATCACATCGGCAAAATTAATAACGGTAACTTTTCCATTAGTTCTGAAATGATTTAGTAAACAAATACAAATTAAAAGGATAAAAATAAAAATTAAAATAACCTATTTTATAGAGTGGAGGGCAAAATAAATTATTACTCCCTATAAAAAATAAGTTATTACTCCCCATAAAAATGATACATTAACTTTCCAGTGTTAAACATGAAATTTAATTTAGTGTATTCCCACCTCAATTATAAAAGAAATGTCATGTGAACTATTTATGGAAAAATTATACCATATAAATAATGAAATTAGTGAAATGTGTTTGGTGTATATAATACTTTTTAGAGAATAAATTTCGAAACTTTGCATTAGCTGCCGACCTTAAAGGGGGGAAATGAAAGCAGATATTTAGTATACAGTTCACTCATTATCCTTTGCCTTCATAGTTCCATTCCATTTTCCCTAACAAATTTATTTAGATCTGATCAGATTTAACTCAGATCCTTTTGTATCGAGTCTTCTAAATTCCAGATCTTTACTTATTTTGACCTTAGGAAGAAAGAAAAAGAAGAGATGAGAGAGATTATTAGCGTCCACATTGGTCAAGCTGGGATTCAAGTCGGGAATTCTTGCTGGGAGCTCTACTGTCTTGAACATGAAATCCATCCTGATGGAACCATGCCCAGGTTTTATTTTATTTTGTTTTTGGGATCAAAATTCCAAACTTATTTCTCTTTTAACAAAAGTTTGGATCTAGTCATGAGATAACGGTTTCTCTGTTTTTTTTTTTCCTCCTCCTTTTGTTATTTTCTTGTTTTGGCATTGCTAATGTGTTTTGCTGAAGAAGCTTAATGGTGAATGCAGTGACACCTCAGTCGGTGTAGCACACGATGCTTTCAACACTTTCTTCAGCGAAACGGGTTCAGGAAAGCATGTACCGAGAGCTGTCTTTGTTGATCTGGAACCCACTGTTATCGATGAAGTGCGGACTGGCCCTTATCGCCAACTTTTCCACCCTGAGCAGCTTATTTCTGGCAAGGAAGATGCTGCTAATAACTTTGCCAGAGGCCACTATACAAGTAACAAACATCCTTTCTCTGCACTTCGCTTCCATGTTGGTGTTGTTTGTTTGTTTCCTTGCACTGATTCCACTTTTGTTTTGCAGTTGGAAAGGAAATTGTTGATCTCTGCCTTGATCGAGTTAGGAAGTTAGCTGATAACTGCACTGGTCTGCAAGGCTTTATGGTGTTTAATGCTGTCGGCGGTGGAACTGGTTCTGGTTTGGGATCTTTGTTGTTGGAGCGCTTGTCGGTAGATTATGGAAAGAAGTCCAAGCTTGGGTTCACCATCTATCCTTCGCCTCAGGTACTTAGCTGTTTTGGTTACTGCTAACTCATGGAAATCACCATTTTCGGTTTGCCATTTAGCCTTTGAAACATTTTTGTGGGGGTAATTTACATTATGGTCCATGTAGATCACAAGGCTTTAATTTTATCAAATTTAACCATTAAACTTCTATTATTAATAAATTAGGTCACTTATGCTAAGTCCATAAAGTAATTCTAATGAAAAAGTTGGTTAATCGTGCATTCCTTACCCAGCATGAAATTCCAAAGTTGGTTATGCGTGGAAAGCACGTCATATGTGCATGCTAAGACACCTTTTGCAGTAAAATTATTTAATGGAGTTAGAATAAGTGACCTAATATGTTAGTTATAGAAGTTCAATGATACACTTTGATGAAATCAAAGGTTTGGGACTTGAATGAAAGTTGATAAACTCAATTGTGTTGGACTCTTCTTTGGGTTTTTTCTTGTTAAATTTGCAGGTCTCAACTGCAGTTGTGGAGCCTTACAATAGCGTTCTGTCCACTCATTCGCTTCTTGAACACACAGATGTGGCTGTGCTCTTGGACAATGAAGCAATTTATGACATATGCCGGAGATCCCTCGATATCGAGAGGCCAACTTACACCAATTTGAACCGGTTGATTTCTCAAATCATATCGTCCTTGACAACTTCTTTAAGGTTTGATGGAGCCATTAATGTGGACATTACAGAGTTCCAAACCAATCTTGTGCCTTATCCTCGAATCCACTTCATGCTCTCTTCTTATGCGCCTGTTATCTCAGCTGAGAAAGCATACCATGAACAGTTATCAGTTCCTGAGATCACAAACGCTGTGTTTGAGCCCTCAAGCATGATGGCGAAGTGCGATCCTAGGCATGGGAAGTACATGGCATGCTGCCTGATGTATCGAGGAGATGTTGTGCCTAAGGATGTTAATGCTGCTGTTGCTACTATTAAAACAAAGAGGACTGTGCAGTTTGTTGACTGGTAAGATGGAAAGCTCTGCTTCAGTAGTTCAATGGTTACAAAACTTGGTTTTATTTACTACATTCAAAATCAATTCTGTTGAAAGTCAAGTTGTTCTGGTCCTTGTTTCCTTTTCGTCTTTGAATACTTAAATAATTTAGTAACGGTATCTTGGCACCAGAATTTTGTTCTTAAAGTTTGATTTACTCAAATCTCCTATGCATGTAATGCTACACCGGCAATATACTGAGATACCTATATTTACTTCTTTAGGAGGTTCTGGATTGCTAAGGAAATAAGCAATCATATATATTGCTTATGTACTGAAGCAAATCGTGTTGAAGGTAGCCATGTCTGATGTAAATATACCTTTTTGTCTGAAATCTTGATGGGTTCTGCAGGTGCCCAACTGGTTTCAAATGCGGTATTAACTATCAGCCCCCAACTGTTGTACCTGGAGGAGATCTTGCTAAGGTGCAGCGAGCTGTTTGCATGATAAGCAATAATACAGCAGTGGCTGAGGTGTTTGCACGCATTGACCACAAGTTTGATCTCATGTACTCAAAGAGAGCTTTTGTGCATTGGTATGTTGGCGAAGGCATGGAAGAAGGTGAATTCTCAGAAGCCCGTGAGGATCTGGCTGCTCTTGAGAAGGATTATGAAGAAGTTGGCGCTGAAGGTGGAGATGATGAAGAGGAAGGTGAAGAATATTGATGTGCTTATGCAAAATCATCTATTTTGAAGATCGGTTCACCGTGTGAGGGTATGCCCACCCTCTTTTCCTATATCCTTCCTATCGTTCTTTATTTGTGAGGTTTGTGAAATTATGCATGTAATAGGCCTAGGATCTTTTCATGCTATTAATGGAATAAATTTAGAGTTGTGTTTGCATGTCATTTTTGTTAGAAATGCTTGTCTTTTACTTTTGAAAGATGCTTCATAAGAACATGAATAGCCTAATAAGCTATCCTATTTTTCATGTTTAAAACTGTCATATCTATGGGTGTTGAAAGACTGTCTAAACCTTTTTATGCTGTCAATGGAGTGATATTTTAGATTCTGTTGCGTGTTATTTTTGTTAGAAATACTTTTATGTCTGAAAGATCAAAGATGCTCTTGGGCCTATACGAAGAAATATACTCTTGGCCCCAAAATAATAGCAGTATAACAGCCACAACAAAGGCAATCCTTCTTTTTTAAAGGAATCTACTAAAAATAAAAACCTTGTGTCTAAAATAAAATAAATTTATAATTGATCTCACAGTGATTAAGACGTGTGTGAATCTGCGAGGGTTTAAAGTATAACCAGAACAACCAAATAAAATCCAAAAAGTAAGTACCAAATTCTAAAATAGAGTAGAATAAACCAGATTAACAAAAGCGAGTACAATGTTAGAATTGATTATGGATGTTTTCTCACTCGATGATAAATCAGTTAAAGGAATTAAGGAATTGTCTTAAACCACTAATTCATTTTAATTGTAAATTAACTGACAATTAAACCTTATCAATCAAGTAACTTAAAAGATTTCGACAATTTAATTATTTGATAGGTTTGCAAATCAGATGCATTTGACTCTAATTAATATTTCAACTGTATGCACCATTTAAATTATATCGTTTGATCCCATGTTATCCAACCATATAATCAATTGAACCACGCCAATATGTTATTTGGTAAAATAAATCGACAACTCTGAATTGAATTTTTATTTTATTTTACCAATTGTGTATTATTCCAAACATCGAATGAGAAACCTTTCTCAAAATGATGTCTATAACGATACATTGAGTGTACCTATCAATTTCAAAATAATAAAAAAAGCCAATGTTAAAACAAGAATTAAAAATCTCTCAATTCAAACATAGAATTTTAAACTAAAATTTAACTACTCTTAATAAAAAATCAAAGAAAACAATTAAAAATAAAATAAAATAAAAACAATAACAATGGTGGCTAACGTCTCCCTTCTCCCTATCATCATCATAAATAAATCCTTTAAAATTAGTAAATTGTTAGATATTTTGATAAAAAAATTTAATTTTTTTAAATGAAGCTCACGGTACGAGTGCCGATAACTATGTAGAATTTTTGTTTACTTGATGAATAAATTATTAATTAAAAAAGAAGCTTAATATCACTTTTGTTTCTATACTATAGCTAAATTATCACTTTGGTATCTGTACTACTTTTATCAATTTAACTCCTGTATTTTCATTTCGTTAATTCCCATTACCTTAATTGAAATTTTCGTTAAAAAATTAAACCAACCAATAGCACGCTACCACTTGTCAATAAAAGAAAAATATAACTTAAAATGTTAAAAATATAAAAATAAAGATTAAAATAAAAACTCAAAATATCTAAAATTCAAAATATTATTAAAATAAAAATCATAATTTATTTTTGAAAATTATAAAAATTAAGATTATAAGTATGCAAAAATCCAAAAAGTTAAAAAATTTCATTATATATTTGGAATTTTAGGTTTTCTAGAAAATTTAATATTATTATGAATTTTTTAAGAATTTTATGGCAGATTTTTACTAAAACTCAAATTTTCTTTAAAATTTAAAAAATCATAAAATTACAAAAAAAGCAAAAATTTCCCAAAAAAACCTAAAATTCTTAAATTTTTTCATAAAAAAATTCCTAAAACCTAAAACTCCAAACAAATGTACTTTTTAAATTTTATGAATTTTTTTAAAAAATTTAAAACTTCGTATACTTCTAATTTTTAAAATTTATTTTGAGACTTTTCAAAAATTAATAATAAATCCATAAATATTAAAACTGTGGAAATTATAAAAATAAGAAATTAAATCATTATCTAATTTTGGAAATAATCATAATCTTTTAAAAATTATAAGTAACAAAAAATTTTAAAAAATCTTAAACTTTAAAAAGAAAAACTATTTGTTTGGAATTTTATGGTTTTAGAAAATTTTAGAATTTTATGATATTTAAAAAAATTTAATGGTATTCTTTTGGGAAATTTTAGGGTTTCTTAATGAAAATTTTAAATATTTTTTAAAAATTAAGTTTTTAAGTAAAAAATTACCATAAAATTCTTAAAAGAAAATCATAATATTCTATTTTTTAAAAACCTGAAATTCCCAATAAGCATTATTTTTAAAATTTTATGAATATAGTTTTATTTTTAATGTTTTGCATGCTTATAATTTTAATTTTTATAATTTTCGAAAATAAATATTTATTTTTATTTTTAATAATTTTCCAGTTTTAAGATTTTTGGGTTTTTAATTTTAATTTTTTATAATTTTAATATTTTTAGGTGATTTTTTACGTGACACGTGGCAACATGTCATTGTTTGGTTTAATTTTTTTTAAAAGAAAATTTAGTTTAGGATAACAGGGTTTAACGGAATGAAAGTACCAAATTGATAACAAAAATAAAATATAAGAGTCAAACTGATAAAAAGATAGACCAAAGTCATAACTTATTTTTCACCTATGATAAATTCCTCCATATGAAAATGAGCTACATTTGCAATTCAAATACCCGCCTCGCCCCATAAAATTCCCATTATCCAAAAAGAATTAGTAAATAAATAAACTATAGAAATAATTTATCCATCATATCATATATATTTAGCAACCAGATTTCTTCAGAGGCTAACATTTTTGTTTGTGTTGTAATAGAAGTTAACAATGACAATAGAATGATCGCAAAGAAATAAGAATAGGAAAAATAAAACACAGATTTTACGAGGAAATCCTAGGCCTCTCACCCCCATAGATCCCCTTATTTTGTCACTATATTTATATTTTCAGGTGATAAGATTCGGGTCACACAAACTCTAATAGTTTGGCTAAAATGGAACTGTATTGCAAGCACCTGGAGTCAATTTAGTATCCCTTGGAACATACTATTCGTGATGATTTTATTTATGAGGTATTTAGAAGTGTAGGAACAATCTCGTTATTCAAAGGTCAATAATGACATCCTCATAGGTTTTATTTTATGAAAAAAAAATTTGCTGATGATATTTTACAGGCTTATAATTCAACTCTTATAAAGATTGCAATAGGACCTAATTAGGTTCAATGGCTAAAGCCTTCTTCAGGCACTTTTGTGTTTAAACATGAGTGGAGCCTTGTTCAGGTTTTGTAGTGGAGTCCACAGGTGGCTTAATTCAAACAGACAAGGGAGAGTGAATTTGGGGCTTTATGATGAAGATCAATTATACATATAGCTTATGAAAAAAAACCTTTAGTTCATACTTTGAAAACCATTTCGTTCCAACTATCGTTAGAGCATAAACGAATAGAATGGTTAAATGAAATGCAACACCCCTAACTCGTATCCGTCGCCGAATTAGGGTAACGAAGCATTACCGTACAAATGAAACACTTAAACATACATTTCATACATTATAATAAACATATCATAAATAATCATTCACATACATATCGTCCCTAAATCGAGCCTTCGAGGCCTTAGAAATAACATAGAAACAATTCAGGACCAATTTTAAATCATTTGGAAAGTTTATGAAAAAGTTACAAAAATTTTACTACAAGGGTCACACAGCCGTGTGCCTCACACGGTTGAGACACAAGTCCGTGTCTGAGGCCGTGTAACCTTTGAACTAGGGACACACGGCCGTATCCCGGCTCGTGTCATTACCCGTGTAACTCTCTGAGTAAGGTCACACGACCGTGTCACACGAACGTTTGCTAGGCTGTCACACGCCCGTGTGCCAGGCCGTGTAACACTCGAATTTCCCCACACACCCGTGTACCAGGTCGTTTAGCTAACTGACTTGCATGCAAAGAGACCTTCAGGGGACACACGACCGTGTCGCCAGGTCGTATGTCACACACGACTGTGTCTCAGGCCGTATGGACATAAATGTTCCCAAAATCAAGTTATTTCCAACACCAAAACATGCATAAATCTTTAGGCATTAAAACCCTATCAAAACATACATATAATGATCAATTCAAGAGTCCTAAAATCAACTAACCAATATGTCATTCAAGGCACCTTAAACACAATCATCAAGACTTACCTAAACATGCATATTTGGACACATTTCCATCATCAAATATAGTTCATCTTTTACCAAAACATGCCACAAACATAACCATTAACACATCACCTCAAACATACCATTTCAGCCATTCAAATCATGCATCTCAAGTTAACCATAATGACACAACCCAACAAGGTATCAAAGGGTACCAACCAAGACAACTTGCACAAGTTATACATACTAAATCATCTATTAAAATTTCAAGTAAACATCATTATAAGTTCACCTATACATGACATTATAACCTTGGCCAAAACATTCAAAAACTATCGATATTTATGCGGGATAGTGTGATAGGTCTCCGACGAGCTTCCAAACCGGTCGAGCTTATGATAATTTATAAAACATAGGAAACAAACTACGTAAGCACATAATGCTTAGTAAGCTCATATAAACTTAAACATAATTTAACAATTCATTAATACAATTTAGAGATTAAGCATGAACCATTATCAATTGTCATAAGCTTGGTATAGGCCTATTGGAACACCATCAATCTCCCAAATTAGTAAGTTCATTAATATCATATATTCATAAACCTTTTCATAAGATTGTGAATCATTCATTACTTATTTACCATTCCATTCCAAAAGCTTAGTGTAAGCCTAATAATATCATCAATTCACAAGTTAGTGTGCTTTTCCATGACATAATTTCATTCATCCATAAAAGTAAGTAAACTTACACATGTAATCACATTATTTAGTTCATAATTCCTTTCATCAGTTCATAATACATTCCATTGAAGCACTTACCATTTTCTTTCCTTTTCAAACCCGTTGAACCACCTAGAATTACATTGGATACTCGGGAAAGCTCACACGAAGTGTGCCTTTACATATAACCGTAACCTTTGCTTTACATCATTGCCCACATGAGCTGTGAAATGGGCCTGCTTACACGAGCTGTGGGTTAGAATGTAAGCTATACGATCCTGTTCACACGAGCTGTGGAGTATCCGCAACAAATGTAGGACCTCAACCATCGGTAGGACATTCAAGACCAGCACCTGAAACATGAAATCCCTAATGACATGTCATTTGTATCCTATGAATTCCTAAGGTTCAATCGGGACTCAGCATTCTTCATTTCATCATAACATTGATACAATTATACATTACTCCATTTACATTAAAATTAACATAATAAAAATTCAAATTAAACAATATTAATTCGATAATCGTTCATAGGGACTTACCTCAATAGTCAGGGTGTAGTAAAATAATCGAACTAATTCGAAGCTTTAACTCTTTTCCTCGATCTAAGTCTGAAGTGTTTTATCTTGATCAAAATGGATAATTTCAATCAATTAAAGAATTAAATAATTTAATTTAATACATATTTCATTTTTATGCAAAATGACTAATCTGCCCCTAACATTTTAACTTTTTCACAATTTAGTCCTCAAGTTCATATATTGCAATTTAACCATTTTAACTTAAATCCAACTTAACCACAATCACAAGGGACCTTGGAACAACTCATATTTACCATCATTTTACAATAAAACCCTAGAATTTATACTTTTAACCATTTAATCCCTAATTCCAAAATTTATCAAAATTCCCTTAACAAAACTTGTTTATTTCATAACAAAGATCAATAATCCATCAGTTAACCTCAAAACATATTCAAAAACATTCATGGCAAGTCCCTTAACCTTTAACAGTTTTGCAAATTGACTTCCTGGCTAGCTAGATTAAGCTAAGACAATCACAAAAACATAAAAATCATTAAAAACAAGGCTTAAAATCACTTACATGCACATAGGTAACTTGATCGAACCTTTAAGCACCAAGAATGGCTTTTTCCTTTCTTAATTTCGGTGGTGAAAGAGATTAAAGAAGATGAAATCCATTTAGTTTAGTTTAATTTAAATTTTAATTATTCAATTACCATTTTAACCTTTTAAAACCATCAAAATTACATATAAAACATGTCCATAAACATCCACTATCACCATATCTTTCAAGTCCCTTAGTTAAAAATTTCATAGTTATTAGACCCTTTTAGTAAATAGAACTCAACTTTTATACCTTTTACGATTTAGTCCTTTTTACTTAATTAACCATTTAAACTTCAAATTTTCTTAATGAAACTTTAATATGACCTTAATAATACTCCATAAATATTTTATAAAATATTTATGGCTCAGTTTATAGAAACGAGGTTCTGATACCTTATTTTCTAAAACCACTTGACTTAGGGTCTTACTACTTGAACCTAATTGTTCTTCCATTTAACATAAATCATTAAATCAAATTTTACTAATACACCATATAAAACTCATAAATACTAATTAATAATATTTACAAACTTACATGTCAGATTTCTGATCCCGAAACCACTGCTTCGACACCATAGAGAAATGGGTTGTTATAATTCTCCTACCCCTTACGAAAATTTCATCCTCGAAATTTCACACCTAATAATAGTTCTTCAGTTCAAGTCTTTCTTTCACATTTTCAAGGTAGTCCAAAACAAAATCTATCATAATTCGTTCCTAACCAGTACTCATATCAACACTTGATATTTTATCTTGACTTATAGACATAACAGACATCTCAAAATTAACTCTGAAATTTTCCGTTCTTACCCTTATACCAGTGGCCTTGTCTCAAATCGATATATGCCTCTGTCGCTATTTGATATAAATCAAATAGACTATGAACTACTTCATATAAGATATACCATAAAATTCTAAAATTATTCAGTGCACATATTTAATGGTTTTCCCTGCATCTCAAAAATTCTCTACTTAATTCAAGATCATCGGAAAGAAGTGTTATTATAACAATAAATTCCTCTCTGCTTGAGGCTGAAGTAGATAACTGACTTAACTTAAAAATTTTGATGCTTCCCTGTCATAGCTTTACCATTAGTAGTACAACTACTGAGAAATTCTCAATAAATCATTTGTCGAAACATAACCGAAAACCCAGTTCATTAGATTCCAAATATATTAGTTAATTCATATAGTTTAGGTAAAACTTCATAAATTTCATAGTAGTTTGTAAATGAAATTTCTAATACATCCACATCTGAAACTTTTCAACAACAATAATAAATTCGGTTACTCTGAACAAACTAACTTGTTGTCGTTTCATCTGGATAGCATACCAAGATTCTACATCCCATCCATGAAAGGCTTCAAACAGTAACATTTATATACAAGTATGATAACTGCTATTATCAAAACGAATTTAACTCATAATAATATTTTCTCAACTATCTCTGATCTAGTTGACATATCCCCGTATCATGTCTTCTAAAATTTGAATTTCCATTCTGACTGTCCGTCTACTTGCCCATGATTTCGTGAAATTTATTCCCAAATCCAGAGATAAACTCAAATACATAAAATTCAATCATTTCATCAAGTGAACAATTTTTTCTAACAAAAATAAATGAGTCGATTTTATCAACTTGATACTAATGCTTTAATCAATTCTTTCTTGTCGACAAGAAAATCCAAACATAAATCAATCATGATTCCATCCTAGTACCAATCAAACGTCATTATAATTGTATTAATCCACACGAAATATAACATCTTGTTTTGACTTGTTGACATAATTTGAGATCATCTAAGTAAGGAGAATTAAAATGTGATGCTATACTTAATCTTCTACCGTCTAAACTGTTACCACTATTCATCCCTTCTTAAAAGTTAAAAGTTGGATACATAATGAAACTATTTCAATAGTTAACATCAAAGCAATGAACCATACTAAAGCCACAACCATCAGATAATTTAGAAGTATTATTTTGCTTCTTTCTACGAAAATCTTCCCTCAGATGAACCATAGTGCTATAATAAGATAGACGTTACAACCGTATAGCTAAAATGATGCCTCAAGTACCAATAATGCATTCAAAATTAAATGAGGATAATTTCAAGAACAAGTATAGCAACACAACCTCTATAATGTTGAGATCTGCATCATCGTGCTCTCATGATACAACCAAGAATTATTTTCGTAACATATGTAATAATCTTAAACCAATGTATGTACTTTGTAGATGAACCATATATGATAAAATAAACCATAAGAACAATAAGAAAACCGAGATAAAGAAGTCCAAGATGTAAAGCTCTTACCAAATTTTCGAGAATATAACCCTTTTCCATAACGTCAGAATATGCAATTTATGAACCTTCCAGACTTACTCGTCCACATCAAGCTATTTCTATTGAAGACCATGCGGTATAATTAAAAACATATTGATCGATAAAGAGATTGATGACACTCTAAAGAAAAATCCAGAAAAAGAATATCGTTCAAACATACTGGAACCAGTTGTAACATAAGCAACATAAATCCTATACATATAGTAGAGCAACAACCAATATAAGAGAAAAATAACAACACGTGATTTTTGCCGTCGAGTCCTCTATCAAAATATAATTGAATAAAATCTCAATAATAGAGCAATGCCGATCATTAATCAACCAAACTAACAATACCTTTGCCTAACATTATGATTAGCAAGCATTCCCATATAATAAGAGCCACATTTGAAGATAAACAATTGCATATGCCTCTGAAGATAAAAGAGCACATAGAATACCTAGGGAAGATCGTTGTAAGATACTTGGCCATAATGAAAACATTAAGATATTTTACATTTTGATCACTACCCAACTGACTACTAAGTCATCAGTGATTCCATATTATTCTGTTTACTAAAGTAATCAATTTAGGAGAAATTTTGGTTAACCCGTTCTTTAGATACTATAACAATTAAATTCGATTACCAGAGAATAACTTCTTCTTTAACAAATATGTTGCACATCCCGAATAATCTTTGGAAAGATCGAATATCTCATCCAAAACTCTCTTTATTTGCTAACCAACTCTCGGCTCTGACCACGTTATTACTCATTCAACTTCTGAACTCTTCGGCTTCACACTTGTGAACTTTCTACAACATAAATACAATAGACATTCCGTGATATAAATTTTTGAGAACGGGGGGGTGAGATCGTATTACCACAAAATTTAATTTTCATGAATACACATCAAACATAACATTCATTATTAATAGAGACACTATGAATATTGCTTTTAGCAGCATTGGAATTCACTCAATTGGAAGACATCTTTAACTATACAAAAACATATTTCATCAAAGTCAGGAAATATCACACTATCACACGTTATACAGTGACATGTATTTCTAGACTCCATATATGCTACGTTCATCTAGACTAAATCGTAGCACTGATACCACTAAATGTAATACCCCTAACCCGTATACGTCGCCGAATTAAAGTTACGGAGCATTACCGTACAAACAGAACACTTAAACATACAATTCATACATTATTATAAACTTATCATAAATAATCATTCACATATATATCTTCCCTAAATCGAGCCCTCGAAGCCTTAAAAATAACTTAAAAACAATTCGGGACTAATTTGAAATCATTTGGAAAGTTTATGAAAAAGTTACAAAAATTTGACTACAAGGGTCACACGACCGTGTGCCACACACGGTTTAGACACATGCCCGTGTCTCAGGCCATGTAACTTTCAAACTAGGGACACACAATCGTGTCCCAACTCGTGTCCTCACCTGTGTAACTCTCTAGGTAGGGTCACATGGTCTTCTCACACGCCCGTGTGCCAGGCCGTGTAACACTCAAAATTTCCCCACATGTCCGTGTACTAGGTTGTGTGCTAGGCCGTGTAACTAACTAACTTGCATGCAAAGAGACCTTCAGGGAACACACGACCGTGTTGCCAGGCCATGTGTCACACACGGCTGAGTTACTTGCCCATGTCTCAAGCCGTGTGGACATAAAATTGCCCAAAATCAAGCCATTTCCAACATCAAAACATGCATAAACCTTTAGGCATCAAAATCTTATCAAAACATACATATAATGATCAATTCAAGAGTCCTAAAATTAACTAACCAATATGTCATTCAAGGCACCTCAATTGCAATCATCAAGACTTACCTAAACATGCATATTTGGACACATTTCTATCATCAAATATAGTTCATCTTGTACTAAAACATGCCACAAACATAACCTTTAGCACATCACCTCAAACATACCATTTGAGCAATTCAAACCATGCATCTCAAGTTAACCATAATGATACAATCCAACAAGGTATCAAAGAGTACCAACCAAGACAACTTGCACAAGTTATACATACCAAATCATTCATTAAAATTTCAACTAAACATCATTATAAGTCCACCTATGCATGCTATTATAACATTGGCCAAAACATTCAAAAACTACCAATATTTATATTGGATAGTGTGGTAGATCTCCAACGAGCTTCCAAATCGATCTAGCTTCTGATAATCTATAAAACATTGGAAAAAAAACTACGTAAGCACATAATGCTTAGTAAGCTCATATAAACTTACACATAATTTACCACTTCATTAATACAATTTGGAGATTAAGAATGAACCATTATCAATTCCCATAAGCTTGGTATAGGCCTATTGAAACACCATCAATCTCCCAAATTAGCTATCTTTTCTCTTTTCTTTCACTTCCCATTTTCCATTCTTCAAAGAGTGTTTGCAAGGCTTTGAGAGTTGCTCCATTCTACCATATTAAGAGCTTTTAATATTGGTAGTCACAACAACAAAAGAAGAACGAATGAGTAGCAAAACAATTTATGCCTCGGAGAACCACCAAAAACGGCTTAGCATTTCTTTTACCCTTGAATCTTTTATGTTTTTTGTTCAATTCAAGAAACACGATTGATTGCTTAATTTTTTTTTGGTTTTAGAATGATTTAATTTCCGTAGATTTCATTATTTAATTTTGTTAAAGGTGTTTTGTGCATTTGATCTGTTAACCCATGCAAGTAAGATCATGAATATATTTCTCATGCATTATGAATGAAGGGAAACAACTAAAATAATTAATTAATCTGAATAAGATTTAAATTAATGGACATAGTACTTTCATGATGTTTGTTTAATAATTTAGGGATTAAATTAGTAATAATACCAAAATATTATTACCTTATATAACCTTGTATGATGTTTGCTTATGAAGTTGAAAGTTTATTAAACATAGAAATATGCTAGATAGACTTAGTAATTAAATAAGCTTAGCACTATAACTTAATTAAATAAGGTTAGTAAATTTTCAACTTTCCACGAATTTTTGTAACATCTCTTAACAATTTTTAAATAATTATAAGTTAGGAAGGAAAGTTATTCTAACAGATGCATGCTATTGTGATTAAGTCTTAAAACTTGCATACTTGTTTCTTACGTGTTTATTTTAATTTGAGCATACTTAGGTTAGTTTAGTATAATTAGAAAATCCATCACACTTTAATTTATCTCATCACCAACCAATTACTAAGTAGTAATTTTTCAATTTTGATTCACATAAATAGTCCTTGTGGAGATGATAACTCTCACTTACTACTTTATTACTTATCAACGATTGTGTATACTTGCCCATCAATCGAATATTTTCAAGATAAATGGCACACAATCTTTCTAAAATTTTTATCCCCTAGAACATCACAAAAAGAATAACCCACATATTTATCTTTAACAAAAATTCTAGGAGCAATAGGTTCCTTACCTTTATTGATGTAATCAGGTCCTCTATAGTCTGGTTTAGTTCTCCTTGAAGCCAAAATTACATTAAGCTTCTCACTCTGGCCTCCAAACTTCTTCACGACAATATTTGCATCATCTAGCTCACTCTTATTTGCTTTCCAAGCACCATCCTTTTCTTGGTCCACAATTTCGATCTTTTCTTTTTATCTTTTAAGGAAAATAATTTTTCCCTCAAGGAATAATTCAATTGGCACAATTGTTGGATCGGGTGCCCTAGGTGTAGTATTTTCGTCTAAGTACATTTTTAATTTTTTCTAATAGATTGGTTAATAAAATTATTCATAAATTACATTAATACTTTTTATATTATCCTCACATGGTTTTTGCACGCAAAGCAAAATAGAAGAAAATGTTGCTCATTAGTTGTCTAATGTTTAACTGTTACTAAGAGGTATTACGTGATCAAATCGTAATATGGAAAGACAACTTGTACTAGTAGATGAACCTAAACATTTCCTTTGTCTAATCGAAAATGAGCAAACCAATTGAAATACTAGTATGTCAGCTATCAAGTTCAATTGGGGAGATGCCCTATCTTAGGCATTGGAGTGGATCACTCCTAAAATATAGAGACATAGATGTGACTAACTGAATTGGCATTACATTAGACTGGACTTGGAACAACGAAAATGTGCAAGTGTACACAATCGCAACAAATAATAAAGTGACAAGTAAATGTCAAGTTATCATACCCACAGGGACTGTGAAAAGAATTATTTATGAATGTAATTAAAAATACTTTGGTGAAAAAATATTTTGGTTTGAGGAGGTGATTAAAAACTAAGATTTTTAACTAAGTAAAATAAATTAAAATAAAATAAAAGTTCCAATGCACGATTTCAAAAGATGATTTTAATAAAGATGGCATAATTGTGTTAGATTAATTACATTTCTTAACTTAGAATTATTAAACTAATATTCATGTTGTTACGAATAAATTCACGGCAACTCGGTAATTTGCTCACTTATGAACATACTCACCTGCCAAAATCCATTTATCTCTTGACTATATCTCTATGTCAATTCAACCGATTAAATAAATTTTAATAAGAAAATGTGTTAATGCACATGCATACTTATGAAATCAAAATAATCTCTTATCCATATCTCTATGCCAATTCAAACAATTAATTCAATTTCCATAAGCACATAAAAGATTACGTGAGGAAACATTGTATTTCTTCCTTGAAACAGTTTAATCACAAATCTTACAAGTTATGCAAGGCTAATGTATCGTTAGATACCGTTGCTAATTAAACCCTCAGGTACCTTAGATTATTAAACATGCACTAATTAAGTATCGTGTCAATTAATTACAATTTCAATCCGTTTAAATAATTAATTCATTAGTTACCTTACAATTGTAATGCAAGAATAACTTAGTCGTGGTTTTACTTAATCAAACATCTTACCAAGGCCTATAACAACACAAACACAATTTTAATAAATTAAGTGGACAAAATGCAATCAACCTAACACGAATTAAATTTAAGTTATATTAATTAAATTAAACATATCAACATCACAATTATTATGGACATATTCATAACAACAACAATAAAATTAAAAGGATAAGGAACAAGAATCAAATTCGATGTTTCTCCGAGGCTTGACTAGTTTGCTTCGCTCCTCCTCCACTTGTTCTGTTGATCCAATGCTTCCACGAACAGTTGAATGATGCTTCAAATGGTGGTTGAAGGAATCTTTTTCAAGAGGTGAAATCAGCAAAGGAATGGGGAAGAAATGAAGAACAAATGGAAGGGGTTTGAAGAGAGAAAGTGAGAGAGAAGTGAAAGGATGAGAGGGTTTGAGATGTGTTTGAAGTGAGCAGCCAAGGAGGTATTTATAGGTTGATTAGGCTGATAAAAATAGCAAAAATAAGCAGCCATAGAGTCTCCCCATGGTCGGCCACACATGTGGCAAGTTTGAAGGTTTCAAACTTGCTATTTTAAGGTAGGTGCAAATCTAGAAAGGCATAAATAGTGGAGGAGTTTGAGTGCAAATTGAAGGAGTATTCAAGGGATATTTTGCAAGCCAAATAATCAGCCGAACAAGCTTATTGGGTCAGCATGTGGGATGGTTTTGGGCTGCCTAGTGCTCGGTTGGATCGATTTTCTCGGTTCAGCTCAACTCGGCCTTTTTTTCATAATTAATTAATAATAATTTATTTAACCCAAATTAAATTGGATTAAAATTAAAATTAATTATATTATGAATTAATATTCATAATTTGGACTGTCTTAGGCTGAAAATTAATTTTCCTTGATGCTTTAAAATCGCTTCTTGGTTCCGCACTTCTATTAGTCTCTGCCGAGCCAATTTTCACCCTTTGTGCGAATCTGTCGAAAATTATCAAAATTAATAAAAATATATTATAAAATTAATTAAAATTAAAATTTTTAATAATTTAAGTATAATTTAATTATTTTATAATAATTATATATTTTTTACAATAATTTTACCGAAACTACATGAATTTGAGTTAAAAAGGGCATGAAAAAGTGTGTATTTTCGTGTTTCCACACCCCCAAACTTAATTCATTGCTCGTCTCGAGTAATGCACAAATTGAAAATAATTTCTTGGAAAACACCTTTGAAAAATACATTGAGAACAACATTCTTCCCAAAATTATGATTTTAGTATACTTACGCTCAAAAACAAGAATTTTGAGATTTATGCTACTTAAGTATGCATATCATTCAAACTGATCTCAATTGTTCTTATGATAGCAAAAATAGACTAAATTATTCCTAATAAAGACATGTTAAATCCCTACTAGTTTGATTTTATTCCCTTATTCAAGATTAAGCTGCAATCATTAAGTTTAAATTATGCCTTCATATGTTGAACATAGCAATTTCTCTCCACTAATGTAGGTAGCATAGAAACTTGAATCAACAGGTCTTTACAATAGATTGTAACATTTCTAGGCTAGGGGTAGGTAAAATATAGATCAATTTAGGCCAAAAGAACCCTAGACTCAGCTTGAATTGGACCTTCGGAATAATTACCTTCAATACACCAACTTACTTTGCTCTCACATGCTCTTTTGTACATCTATTTTCTTTCAAGTACGTATGCTCTTATCTTTTGTTTTCACGAGCATTTTGTTGTATGTACTACAATTTTTGAGCATTTGATACTTCTTTTCAACTCCCCCAAAAATTATTTTCAAATCACATTCTGAATAGTATTGAGTCTAGTGTTTGGGACAATTTAAAGATAATTAATAGAAAAGTGATGGTTAAATATTCAAATAAAATTAGGCCATATAGTCTCAAAGTTGGGTTTCAAGGGATAAAAATTCATCAAGGTTGGCTTGAAAGGCTCAAACGATCCAAACAAAAGTTGCCGAAATCATTTTCAGCATTCTATGCTTTCTAGGATTTTGCCTCAAGAAACTACTAAGTCAATTCTAGAGACTTAAACTTTCATGCATACCTAACTTTCCTAAGGAGCTAAAAATTTTATTGTAACACCCCCAAACCCAGCCTAGACATTACGGTCGGATCTGGCGTGTCACATTGAAGCGTCTTTCGAAAGATTGGACTCATTGGTAAAAAATTGTTTCCCAATTTAACATTAACATCTTTGTTATAAAAATAAAAAAAATGTTTGTCTTGTTATCAGATATTGTTTTAATAAGTTGGTTCTAAATGACGGAAGCTTTTTAAATTCTATTACATAAAAGCCCATGTCTTTGAAAAACAGTAATTATTTTAAAACTAGTCTTCTCCTAACTAGCAGTTTAAAATATTTAAGTAAAAGCCCAATAAAAAAATTTAAACCATTTTAAAGGCCTTATTACATAAACGAAACCCAAATTATAATTAAAATTAGAGTAAAAGAAAATGTGAGAAGTAGTGTTTGTGTGGCCATCTCTGAGTCCCTCACAGCATCGAATCGCCTAAGGCTGAAGATTACCTGCACAGTTAAAGGAGAGGGTGAGTTTACGAAACTCAGTGTGTAATCTCCTATCAGTCAATCAAAATACGACATACAGTAACAATCTGGACCTGAGCCTTAAGTAGTAATAGTCTGGGCCTGAGCCCTAAGTAGTAACAGTGTGGGCACTAGCCCAATACAGAAACAGTACAGTGCAATAATGCAACCCAAGCCAATCCAGCCAACACACCACTCCATACCACCAACACACCATGTGGGAATAAAATCGACCCACCTAGCAAACACACCAATATTGCAGCAGAGCTGCCAGTAATAGAATCGCTGCGAAGCTGCCAGTAATAGTTTATGTGGCAAAGCCACCGGTACAATATACTTCCCCTATATAAGAATCCCATCCCCATGCAGTATGTCATGTCATAAATCATACGTGTATCCAGTATGTCATACTCAGTAACAGTCATATATATATCATAGAGCAATTCGGTCATACACACATTTCAATCTCTTAAGGGTATAATAGCCATTTTATCCTTCGGGAGTATTTCGATCATCTTACCTTTCAGGGGTATTTCGGTTATTTTACCCTTCAAAGGTATTTCGGTCATTTTACCCTTGAAGGTATTTTCATCATTTTACCTTTTGAGGGTATTTCAGTCATTTTACCCTTCAAGGGTATTTCAGTCATTTTACCCTTCGAGTGTATTTCGATCATTTTACCCTTCGAGGGTATTTCTGTCATTTTACCCTTCGAGGGTATTTCTGTCATTTTAGGCCCATTACGACCTAAGCCCATGAAAACGCTCATGGAGGCCTCTATAATCTAACATCGTTATTTGTGGGCTCGATTTACAACACGAGCGTTCGCATGCCCATATGGTCTCAACACCGTATTTTCTTGCTTTTCGGCTTTTACCGATTTGCAGTTGAGAGAGAGTGTGATTACACACCTGTTTACGAGAAGAGTGCTATTTCCACGAACGCCCACATAGAAACAAGCATGACCCCAAAGTTAGTTAATTAAAAGCTAAGGTATAAACGCCCTCTTATAACACTTAAACCAAAAACACCCTCCTACCTTGGAAGAACATTGAGCACAAAGGTTGCATTTTTATTTCAGATCACCTACAAACCACCACTCCTCGAAGGAGATCCTAAGACCGTAACGAATAACACCATAAAAAAGAAAATCAACCATAGGCAATTAAATAGTAAAGAAGAAGAGTACCCGGTTATAGGAATAAGAAAAGAAGAGAACAGGTTTACTCAAGTGAGGAGTAAAACCACCTCCCAATAGTCAAAAACCTGTAGAACAAGAACGGAAACATATAGAATGAAACAAATAATGAGTGATATTCGGCCAAGAGGAAAAATGAATCTGAGTAGGCCCCTGAGGACAATCCTTAACTTCATGCTCCTTAGACCCACATCTGAAATATGCCCCAATCTTCTTCCAACACTCACTCAGAAGATGTCTCCCACAATCAACACAAGGTTAAGGTATTGCAATAGAAACCCCAGCTTGGACTGGCCCATCAAACCTGACCTTCGTTTTAGGCCTTCCAGAAAAACTTGAGGGCTCTAAATCCCTCTTATACCTGCCCCTATCTTTTTCATGGTTCTGGCACTTAAAGCGCTTCACATCCTCAGCGATTTTTACCTTTTCAACTAGGGCAATAAAATCTCGCTCCCTCTGCGGAGCTATCAAGACTCGCAACTCATCCTGGAAACTGTCCTCAAATTGCACACAGTATTCATATTCAGTCGCCACTATCCCACAAGCATAACGACTTAGTCGCAGAAACTCAGCCTCATATTCAGCCACAGTTCTATTCCCCTAGACCAAACTCAAGAATTTCTTTCTTCAGGCGTCCACATAACTTGCCTCCACATACTTTTCTTGAAATGTCGATTTAAAGAAATCCCACATTAACCAATCGGCCTGAGTACCTTCTCTCACAGTAAGCCACCACTGATAGGCTTCATCTAGCAGTAAAGACACTGCACCTTTAAGTTTTTGCTCAAAAGTGCAGTTGAGGTCGTCCATTATTCTCTCTGTGGCTTCCAACCAGTATTCAGCCACATTAGAGGCTTCTCCAGAAATACCACTGAAATTTTTTCTCCATTCGACCGGAGTCATTCTAAAATCGACCCACAACTCACAGCACCAGTATTGGTCCCTGCGACCCTTTCCAGAATACGAGCATAGCTTGGGATAGTGCATCGTCCCCAGCCGCTCGATCGAATGATCCCGTCTCAGTCACCGGTGAAGCTGGTGCTTCCCTAGCCCCAACATTAAGTATGTGGCCTGACGCCAAAGACCCAGCCCTAGCACTTCCTCGGCCTCTAACACAGCTTCGAGTACCCCTTTCGCGAGTACCTTTATTGCTCATATCGAATAACGTATAATCCGTTTACAAAGTTTTATGCATTAGTTAGTAGTTCCAGTAATTATTAACAGATGTCTTATGAGATGCAATAATTAGAGTTTGTTTTCGTAATTCAAGAGTCTACGTACAGTTTCTGTTTTCCTACAGTGTCACTTTTCCCTAATTTAAAAGTTTCAGTATAGTCCTACTATTTATAGTAATCTCTCAATATTTTTCAGTTTAAACAGTCTATAGTATATAGAAACTTACAGATTCAGCGCTGGGAACTCGGTGTGCCACACTTGTAACCTTCAAAAATAATTCAAAATAGTGTTCCAAAAATTCTATATATTTTCAAACCCATTCCACAGTCGAGTCTTATAACCTGGCTCTGCTACCACTAAATGTAACACCCCTAAACCCGGCCTAGACATTACGGTCGGATCTGGCGTGTCACATTGAAGCTCCTTTCGAAAGATTAGACTCATTGGTAAAAATTTGTTTCCCAATTTAACATTAACTTCTTTGTTATTAAAATAAAAAACATTTTCCTTGTTATCAGATATTGTTTTAATAATTTGGTTCTAAATCGTGGAAGCTTTTTAAATTCTATTACTTAAAAACCCGTGTCTTTAAAAAATAGTAATTGTTTTAAAACTCATCTTATAATTTAAATTAGAGTAAAAGAAATTGTGAGCAGCAGTGTTTGTGTGGCCATCTCCGAGTCCCTCACAGCACCGAATCGCCTAAGGCTGAAGATTACCTGCACAGTTAAAGGAGAGGGTGAGTTTACGAAACTCGGTGTGTAATCTCCTATCAGTCAATCAAAATACGACATACAGTAACAATCTGGGCCTGATCCCTAAGCAGTAACAGTCTAGGCTTGAGCCCTAAGCAGTACTAGTGTGGGCCTTAGCCCAATACAGAAACCGTACAGTGCAGTAATGCAACCCAACCCAATCCAGCCAACACACCATTCCGTACCACCAACACACCATGTGGGGATAAAATCGACCCACCCAGCAAACACACCAATATTGCAGCAGAGCTGCCAGAAATAGAATCGCAACGAAGCTGCAAGTAACAGTATATGTGGCAAAGCCACTAGTATAGTATACTTCCCCTATATCAGAATCCCAACCCCATACAGTATGTCATGTCATAAATCATACATGTATACAGTATGTCATACTCAGTAACAGTCATATATATATCATAGAGCAAGTCGGTCATACACACATTTCAATCTCCTAGTGGTATAATAGTCATTTTACCCTTTCGGAGTATTTCGGTCATCTTACCCTTCGCCGGTATTTCAGTTATTTTATCCTTCGGGGGTATTTCGATCATTTTACCCTTCGAGGGTATTTTGATCATTTTACCCTTCGAGGGTATTTTAGTCATTTTACCCTTCAAGGGTATTTCAATCATTTTAGGCCCATTACGGCCTAAGCCCATGAAAACGCTCATGGAGGCTAATATAATCTAACATCATTCTTCGTGGGATCGGTTTACCACACAAGCGTTCGCACACCAATATGGTCTCAATGCTGTCTTTTCTGGCTTTTCGAGTTTTACCGATTTGCAGTTGAGAGAGTGTGTGATTACACAACTATTTACGAGAAGAGTGTTATTTCCACGAACGCCCACCTAGAAACAAGCATGACCCCAAAGTTAGTCCATTCAAAGCTAGGGTATAAACGCCCTCTTATAACACTTAAACCAAAAACACCCTTCTACCTTGGAAGAACGTTGAGCACAAAGGTTGCGTTTTTATTTCAGATCACCTACAAACCACCACTCCTCGAAGGAGATCCTAAGACCGCAACGAATAACACCATAAAAAAGAAAATCAACCATAGGTAATAAAATAGTAAAGAAGAAGAGTACTCGATTATGGGAATAAGAAAAGAAGAGAACAGGTTTACTCAATTGAGGAGTAAAACCACTTACCGATAGTCAAAAACTTGCAACACAAGAACGGCAACATATAGAATAAAACAACTAATGAGTGATATTCGGCCAAGAGGAAAAAGGAGAAAGAAACCCGACAGAGACAAACCGATGAAAATAAAAAGGTTTTTTGGCCAAAGAAGAAGAAAAGAAGACAAGAGAAATTTGACCGATAGAGAAGAGAAGAGGGAGAAAGAGAAGATGATTCGTTTAATAAAGGGAGAGGGAAAAGAAAGAAGGAATAAGTAGAAAAGAAAAAAGTGCACAAACCTAAGACAAAATTTGGCTCCAAAAGCGAATAGGTGAACAACAAAACTGACCAAAAATCGAATACCTTTAGTAACTAAAGACCAAATTCGGCAAATGCTCCCCAAAAAGCTCTTCCAAATGCTGAAAAATAACACACTCTTTCTCCCTAGTCGAATTCTCAACATTGGAATACCCCAAACGGCACACACTCCCCCCTCACATCAAATTCCTTAATTTTCACCTAACAATACTCCCCCTATCCCTCCTTGATTTTCTCCACCACTTCCTACTCAACTTCCCCAACCACTTCATTCAAATTCCATAGCATTTCAGTCAAATTCCACCGCCTCACAGCACAGGTGATAAAAATAAATACTCCACAGTGCCGCTCAAGACTCGAACCTCAGACCTTAAGAGTACTTCACACACCACTTACCACTGGACCAGTAGGCTCTTTGTGTCATAAAACAAGCACAAATATTTATAAAGCCTATGTGCGAGTGTCCATATTCAATTAAGAGCAAAACTAAAAATTCTGCAAATGCCAAGACTTTAACCCAAGCTTCTCAAACACTCCCAAGCACACCCAAAACACTTATCGAATAAAGCAAACAAACAATTTTTGCCAAAACATACAAAAATTAAAGTCTTGAATTTTGGGGCGTTACATTTATGGTATGATTTGCATGCTTTATTAAAAATACATTTATGTCATAATTAAGCTACTATAACAATTATTGAAATATTCAAACTTTATTTATACTGAAGGTTAGCATACTTAACAAAATTTCAAATTTTTAAACAAAATATAACCTAATCATAACTAGAAGAAAAAATTATTCTGAGAGGAAATAATTTCAATTTTCCTGTCCCCCTACTTAAGATGAACAATGTCCTCATTGTTAAAAGGGAATAGATACTATACACCAGGTAGGATTCTGGAAAAGAGGAGGTGAGTCAGTTTGATTGCTTAAGTACCAAACTCTCTCTAGATCCAACTCTAGACATGTATATATCTATTGCCACACTTTGTACTTTGCAACTTGTTCATTTTTATTTATAATTTCCACCTCTTGTTTTATTATGCGATAAAAAAATCCTAATAGAACCTAATCCTAAAACATTAAATAACTTAAGAACGAAAACAAAATAAAGTTAATATTCCCCCTTTTTTATTTATTTATAGATCCCTCAAAATCTGACTCATCTTTTGCTCCATCGTCTTTGCTTTTGCATGAATCACCTCACTCTCTCTTCGATAGTGGACTCCATAGTTCAATTATGAAATCTGAAAACTCAGGCACAAAAATAAACAGGTCATTGTATATTTTCATAAGAGCATTTCTCATTGAGTCACCCCGTATTTTTTAATATCTCCAGTAAGCTTGTTGCTGGCATTGCATATGTTGCATTATATCCATCAACTTTGACAGCTCATCTCGAAGATCTGGGCGAGGTGATTGAGTCCTGAACATTGAATTTGCGATGTCATTTTCGGTTACTAGTTCCATTGGTTCTGCCTTATCAAGGACTTCAGCTGACTACATCGGTTCGATCTCTATGGGATCTTCTTCTTCTTCTTCTTCTTCTTCTTTAGGATCTTTATTTTCTTCAAATCGTTGCTGTAGAACAGAGTCTCTGGCTATCCGATAGAGGTCCCAATCTGTGATTGTGCCCTGGCTATAACCTGTCTTCTTTATGTTTGCAAGAATTTTAGCTTTCAAGCCCAAAATTGTTATTGTAAAGGGAAAGTAAGCTGGGCCAGAATGTCTAGCGGCACAATTCCGCATTTCCCTCAGAATGATTTTTCCCACATCAATGGTCTTTGCAGTTAAAGTAGAGTATAACAAGACAATTCACTCTAATGAAATTGTAGTCCCATGTGAAATAGGTATAAGGCTAAACCGACTAGAATCGTACCTTCGCTAGTGGTGTCAAAATATTCTTTGCGACAAGTGTGAATTCCTTGTTTTGACACAGTCCACTTAGAACCTGAAATTGTCAGTTCCTCACGAATTTCTTGCAATTTTTTACCCTCAATATTTCTCATCAAGGAAGAATATTCACCGTCTTCGAAATAAATTTATTTAAAGAATTCATTTATAGCAATTGAGCTTATTGGTACCTTGATTTCTCGGACAGAGACTTTCATCAATTCGCTTGAGGTCAAATTCGCATAAAATTCACGAACTAACTCCTCATTTGTACTAGGTCTTTTCTCACAAATTAACTCCCAATTGAGAGCTTCAGCAATTTTTCGAATGCGTGCCATGAAATAAATATAGTTGCTTTCCTTCAGCGTAAAGCATTTTTCTGAGTGCATTTGTTGATTCTTAAAAACGCTTCCGTATCTCTCTTTGGCTTCTTCACAATGAAATTTGTTTTGTGATTCAACAATTTAGACAGAGGCACGAGTTCTCTTGCAAGGCATGATTAACCTAAACATGAGATGGAAACAAATATTTCCTCAAAAATTTAATTAGTTTAAAATATTAATAATTCAATAAATTGATAAATTAAATAATTAAATAAAATTGAAATTTAGGAGAAAAAATTGTCTTACCACCTTTATATAAAAATTAAGAACTCAAATAAAATAATATAAAGTAAATGAGGTCGGTTTAGGGACGGTTGTAGGGTGTCTTGATGGTGTGGTGAGATAGGCAAGGGTGTTGGTGCGAGTAGCAAGGCACGGTGTGAGCAAATGCGCGGGCAGTAGGCAGTAATGTCAGGCGAGCAACAGGGATGGTGCGTTGGCGCACGCGAGCGGGTGCATAAGAGAAGGTCTGGCGCAAGCGGCAGTAGTGGGGTGAGCTGCTAGGTGCGTGGGTGGGCTGCTGCTACGCGTAAGGGTGCCATGCGGAGCTCGACAGTGTTGCGGCTAGAGAGTTCGGCACTAGGTGATTCGGTACTTGGTGGGTTTTGGATGCTAGGATTGATGAAGGGATGGGTGAATGGAGGTTGGTTTGATGAGCGATGAATGATGGAGAAGGTTGATGGTATTTATAATGAAAAGAGTAGAGGTTCAATTAGAATTCTTAGAACAATTTAACAATTAAAATATTTTAAGTTCTAATTCTACACAAAGTTAATAACAATTAATAATTCATATAATTCATATTAAATTATTATTTACTATTAATTTATTGAAAAACTATAAAATATGATCAAATTTAAACTAATCCTAATTCTATGCAAAGTTGATATTAATTAATATATATTATAATAAATATAATTATATACTAGTTATTATCATCTTATTAATTAAATTAAATTAAAACATTTATTCTAGATGTCTTTGAAAATATTTACAAAAGATACATCTAATTTTTAATATTTACAAAAAAGTAACCAAAATTTGAAAATAGTTCAATTAAGTACCTAGACTTAAAGAAAATTTGAAATTGAGTTGCAATTAAAACTTGGATCAAAATTGACCCTTTTATTGGAAAAACTAAAATTTTATTTTGCCATTTAGGGAATAATTTCTTGGAAGATTATGTTAAAATCAATTCCCAGGAAAGATTAGAGGGGTCACAAGTGGTCCCGTTTAAGTTCCAATCTCCTAGATAGAAAATTACTTATTTAAAAACAAAAATGAGAAAATTTAAATATCTGATAAAATGAACGAGATTTGATCATGATCAATTTTATCCCCTCAGAAATGTTTTAAGCGCCGAGCATTGACTCAAAAATTACCTCCCTTACTTTGAAGTTCGACAACTCCGTATGGATAAACTTGGGGAATCGTAAATGGACCGGACCAATGTGATTTTAACTTACTTGGAAAGAACCTTAATTTGGAATTGAATAACAAGACTGGCTGACCTGCTTCAAGTTCTCGAACTCGAATGTGCTTGTCATGCCATCTTTTAAGTCTTTCCTTCAGTAATTTGGCATTCTCGTATGAGAACATTTATAGCTCTTCTAACTCGTTGAGTTGAAGCATCCATTTCTTTTTAGCAAGCTTAAGATCTAGGTTGAGTTGTTGAAGAGCCTACAAAGCTTTGTGCTCTAACTCCAAGGGTAGATGACAGGCTTTCCCCAAGACCAACCTATAAGGTGACATCCCTAAAGGTGTCTTGTATGCTGTCCTGTAAGCCCATAAGGCATCATCCAGTCTTTTGGACTAATCTCGTCGGTTTAGGCAAACTACCTTCTCGAGTATGCCTTTAATCTCTTTGTTTGCCAGTTCAGCTTGCCCATTTGTCTACAGATGGTAAGTTGCGGCAACCTTGTGCTTCACTCCATGTTTTTTGAGTAACCATTTTAACCATTTGTTCACAAAATGGGACCCTTCATCAGTGATGATAGCTCTTGGGGTTCCAAACCTTATGAACACATGCTTTTGCAAAAACTTCACGTGAGCATTATTCGTCGGATATGCCTTGGCCTCAACCCACTTAGACATGTAGCCTACTGCTACTAATATGTATTTGTGACCAAAAGATGGAGGGAAAGGATCGAGAAAGTCAATACCCTAAACATCGAATAATTCTACCTCAATGATGTTTGTTTGGGGTATTATTTCTATTGGTGACATTTCCACATTGATCACAGCTCTTTACGTAAGCATACATGTCTTTGAATAGCGTTGGCCAAAAGAATCTAACTTGCAATACCTTGGCTGCAATATGTGTACCTATGAAGTACACTCCTAAGTAGAAGCTTAAGGGAATCGTGTCATTATTATGGGATGGGGATTATCGATGGTGGTAATCAATGATTAGAGGTATGCTCCTAGAGTGAATTAATTAGACTTATTTTCAAGATGTCTTTCAGAGTAAGTTTGTGGGCCCTCATTATGTGGAGGCCTATCATTTGGAATTTATTGAGCTTAAACGAGGAGACAAAGCAGTTTCTGAGTATGAGGCAAAATTTATAAGGCTGAGTTGCTATGAGCCTAGTATGGTGGCGTCTAAGCAGGAAAAGATTTTTCGCTTTCAAGAGGGTTTAAGTTATGACCTCAAGGTTCAAGTAGCTCCGCACCAAGAGTGTTTGTTTAAGGATTTGGTTGAGAAGACCAAGATTATTAAGGAGATTAAGCGCGTGGAGTGCGAGAAGAAAGGGAAACAAAGAGATCAGCCCAAAAGAGAAACGGGCCTTACTCGCCCAAATCCATGACCTGTTAAGCGGGCCAGAGAGGCTAGACCACCACAAAATAGAGATGTACTAGACCTTAGAGAAGGGTAGATTCGGGTTTGCTTGTATTATTAGAGGCGACATCCGGGTGAGTGTTGGAGGAGGATGGGTGCTTGTTTGGTATGTGGTTCGATGGAGCATAAAATTAAGGATTATCCTCGTCGTTAGGACCAAGTGCAAGCTCTGGCTCAAAATCATGGCCTAGTTGGATTTAAAGTAAAAGAGGTAATCGGGGTGCTTAGAGGGGTTGTAATCAAAATCAAAATGGGAATAGTAATCGGGGTCAGAGAGACTAGCTCAAGGTGAGAATTGAGATGAGGCAAGACAATCTGCCTTGGTTTATACAGCTAGGCATTGAGAGGATAGAGATGCGGTTGATGTCATAGTAGGTACCTTCACTATTTATTCGATACCCTATTTTGCTTTGATTGGTAAAGGATCTACCCATTCATATGTTGCTTGCAATGTGGCTGTAAAATTGGGAATTAGGGTAGATGAAACCAAAAAAATTGTAGTTGTAGTTAGTCCCCTAGGATCCTCGATACTTGTGAATAAATTTTATAAAAAATGTCCTTTAGAGGTTTAGAAAGAGGTATTTCTTGCTGATTTGGTGAAGCTTCCTTTCAATGAACTCAATTTGATTTTGGAGATGGACTGGTTGGTTGAGGATCAAGTTCGATTAGATTATGCATTGATGAGGGTGACTTTGGTGACTGAGTCTGGGAAAGAAGTTATTATGGTAGGGAACGTCAAAATTATCTGACCAATGTAATATTTTTTTTAGTAGTAAAAAAGATGGTGCGAAAAGGGTGCGAAACGTTTTTGGCTTATGTCTGAGATGCAAGCACTGTTGATCCTTTAGTTGAATGTATTCGTACAATGAGGGAATTTTTTGAGGAACTGACAGGGTTACCTCTAGAGAGGGATGTAGAATTCAGAATTGAGTTGTTACCAGGAACAGCACCGGTGTCTATCGCTCCTTACCGTATGGCACCGAAAGAGCTTATGGAGTTGAAGGTGCAATTGCAAGAATTATTCGATAGGGGTTTTATTAGACCTAGTGTTTCACCATAGGGTGCACCGGTTTTATTTGTGACAAAGAAAGATGGAACCTTACGGTTACGCATTGGTTATCGATAACTGAATAATTTAACTATCAAGAATAAGCACCCTTTACCAAAGATTGATGACCTATTCGATCATTTCAGAGGTGCAATTGGGTTTTCCAAGATTGACTTAAGATTTGGGTACTGCCAACTCAAAGTGAAAGAATCTGATATCCCCAAAATCGCTTTTAGGACTCGCTATGGACATTACAAGTTATTTTTCATGCCTTTTCGGTTGACTAATATGCCAACGACTTTCATGGACCTTATGAACAGTCTCTTTCAACCTTTCCTTTATCAGTTCGTCATGGTTTTCATTGACGACATCCTTGTGTACTCTAAGACAGAGACCGAGCATTATGAGAATTTGAGAGTGGTTTTACAGATACTTCGTGAAAAGTAATTTTTTTCTAAACTCAATAAGTATGAATTTTGGTTAAAGGAAGTGATCTTTTTAGGTCACGTGGTATCGGTTGAGGGTATTCACGTAGATCTTAAAAAGAAGAAGCTATCCTAGATTGGAGGCAATCGAAGAACGTTTTTTAGAAATTTAGAGTTTTCTGGATCTTGTTGGGTATTATCAAAGGTTTGTTGAGAAATTTTCCTTTATAGCAGCCCCGTTGACTAGGCTGTTGAGGAAGAATGCTCCTTTTAAATGGGGAGATGAACACCAGGCTTGTTTCAAAAAGTTGAAATCCATGTTGACAAAATCTCTCGTTTTAATTAAACCAGAATCCGGTAAGGAATATGCTGTGTATAGTGATGCTTCGCATGTTGGACTTGGTTGCGTCTTGATGTGGGATGGTAAACTGTTGTGTTTACCCTACTCATGATTTGGAGTTGGGAACTGTTGTGTTTGCTCTCAAAATTTGGAGACACTACCTGTGTGGTGAGAAGTGTATTATTTACACCAATCGCAAGAGTCTCAAATATCTCCTCACCCAGAAGGAACTTAATTTGAGGCAACAGAGATGGTTTGAGTTGTTAAAGGACTACGACTGTACGAGCGAGTATCATCTTGGGAAGGCTAATGTTGTGGCCGATGCCTTAAGCAAAAATGCAAGGCCTGGCTTGAAGGTTATGTTTGCTCACTTGAGTCTCTTTGATGATGGTGGTATTTTGGTAGAATTGCAAGTAAAGCCTACTTGGGTTCTGGAAATTAAGGATAAGTAAAGTTTGGATGGAACTATAGCACATCGATTTAAATAGGTTGAGGATGGATCGACTGAGGACTTTGAGATTAACTTTGATAGAATTTTATGCTTTAGAGGGAGATATTGTGTGCCTAATGATTAGAATTTGAGACAATATATACTTTAGGAAGCACATAACAGCTCTTATGCTATGCATCTTGGCAGTACTAATATGTATCGAGACTTGAGGGAAGTGTATTGGTGGTCGGGTCTTAAACGCGAAGTGACCGAATTCGTATCTAAATGTTTGACTTACTAGCGAGTTAAAGCAAAGCATCAGTATCCATCAGGGTTGCTCCGACCGATTCGAATACCATAGTAGAAGAGGGAGGGAGTGAGAATGGATTTTGTTAGTGGGTTGCCCTTGACACCTACCAAGAAAGATTCGATTTGGGTTGTAGTGGATAGATTGCTAAGTTTGCCAATTTTATTCCTGTTCGTACTGATTATTCTCTCCAAAAGTTAGCTAAGCTTTATGTTTTTGAGATAGTGAGATTACATGGTATACCAATGTCGATTATTTCAGATCAGGATCCTAGATTCATGTCTTGATTCTAGAAGAAATTGCGCGAGGCTTTGGGTACTCGGTTGGATTTTAGTACGAATTTTCATCGCAATCCGATGGTCAGTCGAAAAAGGTCATTCAAATATTGGAGGATATATTAAGGAGTTGTGCAATAGAGTTCCAAGGTGGTTGGGAAGAACATTTACCTATGGTAGAGTTTGTCTATAATAACAGTTATCAGTCAAGTATCCAAATGGCAGCTTACGATGCTTTTTATGGTCATAAGTGCTACTCGCCTTTATGTTGGATTGAAGTGGGTGAAAAGAAGTTGATTGGCCCAAAGTTGGTCATTGAAACTGAAGATAAGATTCAGTTAATTCAAGAAAACTGAAGGTGGCTTCTGATAAATAGAAGTCATATGTCGATTTGAAGCATAAGGACATTGAGTTCAATGTGGGGAATTTGGTTTTCCAAAAATTCTCTACATGGAAAAAAGTTTTGAGGTTTGGTCGAAAGAGTAAGTTAAGCACTAGGTTTATTACTCCTTATCGAGTGCTTGAAAAGGTTGGTCCTATGGCTTACCAACTCGAATTGCCTCCTGAGTTAGATCATATTCATGATGTATTTCATGTCTCGATATTGAGACAGTATAAATCCGATCCCACGCATATTATTCCAGTCGAGGTGGTTGAGGTTAGACCAGTTTGTCGTTTGAGGAGGAACTGATTCAAATATTAGAACGTGAGATCAAAGTGTTAAGACGAAAGCAAATTCCACTAGTTAAAGTACTATGGAGAAATCATGGCATCGAAAAGGCTACTTGGGAGCCAGAGGACTTAATTCGGCTTCAATATCCTCATCTTTTTGAATTAGGTAATTTTCAGGACGAAATTTCTTTAAGGGGGTAAGTTGTAACATCCAAAAATTTAGCTCAATAAAAATGTAGAAATAAATCAAAAATAAGGAATTGACCCAATGGTTGGTTATTAAATGTGAAAGCATGAAAGTTAGTTGGAGGCCTTAAGTTCACATCCCATATCTTCCAAAATAAATTAATTTTTGCAAAATTCCCTTATTTTCTGATGTGTTGTCGTCTAAGCCTAGTAAACCTAGGTATAAATACAATTTTTACTCAAAATTATCAGTCTTTAACTCTCTTTTCCCCTACCTTAGCCATCCTTAACCTCCTTTCGCTCCCTTGATCTTTATTTTTTCTTTCTTTCTTTTCTCCTTTTCCCACCATTGTTGCCGTCACACCTATCACCACCATTCACTCTTTATTTTTCTTTCTTTTGTTTTAAAGATTGAGCATCATCTTCATCCCTACCTTACTGCCATTTTTCTTCAATTAAAATAGCCCTAAAACTGAAATCTTAAATCTCCAAAATCAACTCCAAGATCATTATTAGCTACTGATTTTCTAGTATATTATTGAATTAGGTGTTGAACTAAATGTCCCAAATCAATCGTAAACCTGAAGAACAATCGCACGTACGATTCGCATCAAAACAATGTATGAAATCCAACTAGTTTGGATTCGTAAAATAGTTATAATTTCAATGATTGGTTTGAACCCATAACTGGGCATTTATGGGATGGTGTAAAGGTAAATTTATTGAATTTATAATGAATTTTTGTTTAGGTTCGTATAAGAATTTATTAAGGAAAATTGGAAGATTCACTAATGTGCTGCGAGGAAGCGAGAAATAAGGTGTGGGTTCTAAACTCATAAATTTGTTTGATAATGAAAAATGTCATCTTATATTTGATAAATTATATTACTAATTGGATTGGCTTAGTAGTCAAAATATTAGTTTTGTGAGTGGCCAAACCAGGTACATTTCGAGCCTTAAAAGATTGATGTGTTGGAAAAATTGATAGTTTGACAGTATCAATGTGTGGTTGAGATTGTTATGCATTATTGTATTATCTGATATGAGAATGTTTGATTGAATGGTATGAATTATTGAGATATTAGGTTGTTATTTATGCACAATGAAATTCGTAAAGTATGTGAAATTGAATGATATTGATTTATACCATCTTAATGGTAATTTGAAAGTTAGAACACTATTTCCTTTTATCGAAAGTATGTGATTATTGAGGACATGTTGAACATGTCGAATAAGTATGAAAAGTATTGAAATATGAATATGTATGAATTTGTGTAACATATTGCATTTGCGTTGGTTTAGAATGTTTTGTGGTTGACAGAGGAGTTCCATGGAGTACCAGCAGCACTTTAAGTCTGCATATATTCGTAGTCAGTACACTGGTTTTGGATTACCGAAGGGATTGGCGATTTATCACATATTATATGTTTTTGGTGATTGTATCGCACTATTTAATATTTGATAGATTTTTTGCATTATTTATTATTGGTGATTTTACCACATCAAGCTATGCTCAAAATTGTTGGAGTTTGGCAGACGGGTTTTAGGGAACCCGTGGTGTGTAATGGATGGTATGGATAGGATCTCACATGTGCATTTTTCACGATCATGTGCATTTAAATTGTTATTGATAATGTTTGAATCTGCTATGGTATCTCTATAAAATTGCTTGAATGAATGCTTAATGCATGTTAGTTTAGTCTCAAACTGAGCTTGTTAAGCTCACCCCATTACCTTAACTTCTCAGGTAATGAATGAACTTAGGATCAAAATTGACATGCAGATGTACAACAGACTTCAGACTCAATTTCGTTATATTATTTTACTTTAATTTTATTTTTTTTTATTTTCTAATCATTTTTATTATTCAATTTTCGGATTGTAAGCTTTTTAAAACTGTGGTTTGGGACTATTTCTGTTTTGGGGATTACCATGCCTACATGACACTCATACTTTGATTAGTTTTAGGGATCTTGCATATTGAAATTGGAGTATGCATGATACATGGCTAAGTTAATAATTTGACTAGTAATGATATTTTCCCGCTGCTAAGAAGGTATTCAAAATGATTTTTCTAAAGCAATGCCGACAATTAGGTTTTATAAAAATTCACCTATTTCACTAATTTGACTAAAAAATAGTTAGGCTAAGTAAAGAGACGTTTTCCAAAATTAACAATAGAAACCACAATTTTATAAAAGAGAGTACTTGAAGGTTTTAAATTGTCGTTACAGTAGGTTCAACACTAAGGTGTCCAATATGGCATTTACGATTCAATCATAAAGTCTAGGCCAGGTTAGGGAGGTTCCAATTCAAAAAAATTACAAATTTACAAATGAATATATTAAACTCAGGGCACTAGATCAAACAGTCTCCCACTTAACCTAGGGAAGTAGATGAGCCATATTCCGCATTCTCATTCTCTCTATGTGTTTATCGAAACTCCTAGCTAGTAGAGTCTTGGTAAAATGCTCCGCAAGGTTGTCCTCAGATGTGACCTTGATTACTTCCATAACTTCAAGGTCCATGAGGAACTTTTGAAGCCATATTGGTTCTTTGATAGCCTCAAAAGTAGCCACATATTCGGCCTCCATAGTGGAGTCAACAATACAAGTCTGCTTTACAGTTCTCTACACAATGGACCCGTCACCTAGGAAAAAAACACAGTCCAATGTCGGTTTCCTCAATCCTGACACGTTTGGAAATCAAAATCTGTATATCTGATAGGAGTGAAATCTCTTTTAGAATACACAAGCATATAATCCCTCGTTCTTTGTAAATACTTGAGTATATGCTTAACTATTTGTCAGTGTCTTGGTCCTGGATTTGCCTAATATCGACTCACCAACCCCATTACAAGACAGATATCTAGGCTTGTGTATAGCATAGCATATATGAGACATCCTGCTAACGAAGCATAAGGAACCTTTCTCATGTTCTCTCTTTCTCCCACTGTCTTAGGACAATACTTTCAAGAGAGATGAACTCCCAATACGAATGGTTGATTTCCCTTCTTCGAATCAGCCATTGAATAATGCTCCATTATCTTGTCTATGTATGAAGCCTGGGACAGTGTTATCACTTTGTTCTTTTGATCCCTTAGGATTCGATTGCCTAGAACAAAATTAGTTTCTCCCAAGTACTTCATGCTAAATTTTTGGGTTAACCACAATTTAACCGATGACAATGTTCCTACATCGTTCCCAATTAGTAAGATGTCATCAACATATAGAAAGAGAGAGATCACCTTTCCATCTCCTAAACGTTTGTAAACATAAGGTTCATCTATGTTTTGCTCAAATCCAAAAGTCTTGTACGCCTAATCAAATCTTTGATTCCATGAGCAGGATGCTTGCTTAAGTCTGTATATAGATCTAACCAGTTTACAAACTTTATGTTTGTTTCCATTCACTATATATCTGTTCGGTTGCATTATATAGATGCTCTTTTCAAGATAGCCGTTCAAAAACATTGTTTTGACATCCATTTGCCAGATCTCATAATCGAGAGTCATCGCAATGGATAGAACTATGCGGATTGACTTGAGCATGACAACTGAAGAGAATTTTTTTTCTTAATTGATATCTTATTTCTTAGTATAACCATTTTTCTACAAGCCTAACCTTATAACTTTTCACTTTTCCATCTTAATTTCTTTTCTTTCTTATGATCTATTTAAACCCTATGGGTTTTATCCCTTCTGGTAAGTCTACAATTTCTCACATTGAGCTGGAATACATAGATTCCATTTCAGCTTTCATTGTTATTTCCCAGAGTTTGGAATCAGCACTCTACATCACTTCGTATTATGTGAGTGGGTCATCATCTTCCTATTTGGGAAACTCAGTGTTAAAAACACTTCTGCCAGATTGGAAGAACTCAGGCCTACGAGATACCCTTCCACTACAATGAAGCATTCTATGTTGCTGATCGTTTGTAGGTATACTATTAGGAGTTGGTTCTTGAACTGTTTCAGTAGCTTTTTGCATATTTCTCAAAATTTCCTCAAGTACCTCTTTACTCTGAAGTTTAAATTCATTTATGTAACTTTTTTCAAGGAAAGTAGCATGAGTTAACATTATAACAGTTTGTTCTTTCGAGTTATAAAACAAATCACCCTTTGTTCCCTTTGGATATCCTACAAACATGCACAATTCTGTCCGTGAGTCTAACTTCCTCGCATCTTTGTTCAAAACATTGGTGTGCACCCCCAAATCCTAAAATGATTAAGATTTGGCTTCTTACAATGCTACAATTCATATGGTATACTCGATGTTCCTTTGGTTGGCACATCATTCAGAATATAGAAGGCCTTTTGTACAGCATATCCCCAAAAAGAGATTAGTAGTTTCGAATAACTTAACATCAAACGTACCATGTCTAACAAGATTTGATTTCTTCTCCACACCACATCATTCTTTTGTAGAGTGTTCGATATGATTAACTGAGATAGAATCTCATTCTCCATGAGGTACCGTAAAAACTCATCAAATAAATATTCCCTACCTCGATAAGATCGAAGTGCCTTTATGGGTAAACCTAGTTGTTTCTCCACTTCTACATGAAACTCTTTGAATTTATTAAAGGTTTCACTTGTTCGGTGCATTAAGTATACATGCCCATCCTAGAATAGTCATCAATAAAGGTTACATAATACTCGTAACTACCTCTTGCACTAACGCTCATATGGCCACATATGTTAATGTGCAAAAGTTATAGGGGTTTTCTGATCCTCACTCCTTTTATATTAAAAGATCACTTAGCCATCTTACTTTCCAAGCAAGATTCACATTGTGGAAGATCAACATTTTTAAGCGAACTTAAGATATCTTCTTTCACATGTCTAGTGATTCTTTTTCGGTTAATATGACCAAGACTCAAATACCAAAGGTACCCCTCACTAGGGTGAGAAGTTTTAAGTCATTTATTCGATATTTCAATCTCAAGCACTGTGTACATATTTGGTTTGATAAATAGAGATTATTTGACATTCATTCATTGCAAATAAGATTGTGGTTTCTAAATATTGCAATTCTATTATTAAAAGTCATGGTCAAGCTATCTTTATATAAACATGCAACAGAAATTAAGTTTCTTTTGAAACTTGGTACATGGAAAACGTCTCTTAAAATAATCTTCCTAAAATTATCAAAATAAAGATGTACATCTCCCACTTTTTCAGCTACCACAGTTGTCATGTTATCGAACCCCTGTAGAGACATGACCACCTTAAACGCATTATCGATTATAGTAAAAATATCATACCAAAAATATAAGAAATAAAATCGGCAGTGTCCACAAGTATACGGGTCAAATAGTAATATAGTATATGTGTACAACAAAACACAGGAAGTATTCTGAGGATTATACCCAATGGAGGATAGAATAAATGTAATGAAAATTACAATAACAAGTCTAACTAGTAACAGTTAAGTCCTATATTACGACAGATCATAAAAGACATTAATAATAGAAATTAAATAACTAAAATAAATAAGAAAGAAAATAAACAAACAACTAAATTGATAAAACCAATTAGGAAGATTAACTCATTCCAGGGGTTGTAATTAACTTCGGGTTACGGTTTTAGGGTGGATTACCTATCAATTAACAAATTATTAGCTCCTGAGCTCTAACTGATTAATTAATTGGTTGATACTCACCTATCTCTCGACCTCACTTTCTCAACCAGGATGAACAACGATTTATTCAACCAAACTTATCTCCCGACCTCGTTTAACCTATTATTACTTCCTATTGTTGTCAAGTCTAGGGTTTAGGAACATATAATCTATACCAACTAATCCTCTTGGGAAATCCTAAATCCTTTATTAATCACGTCCTCATCCACTATTTAATCTCCCTTAAGGGATTTAGCCACTCATGTTATTCATAATCTCAAACTCAATTGAATTAAACATGTAAAGAACATGAATAAATCGAAAGAGAAAAGAGATTAGAATAATCCTTATTTTGATGCCGAGTAGAGCGCGAAGTAACGAATCTCTTGATTGGAATAATCAAACATCATCACTTGCAAAGAAGAAATAACTAAAATACTTCAATTAAATAAAAGAAATCTTGGATTGAAACTGCATCCAAGAGGGAAAACAAAAATTTTTATGAAAATCAAAACCCTAAGACGACTTAGTTACATCAAAACCCTAAGGTCTTACTTATAGGACTGTTGGCAGCCCAAATTAGGTCTTTGGCATATCCTAGGTCTTCGTATAAGAAGTTTCTGCCTCCTTTGGTTTGTTTCATGCTTTGACGACTTTGGAAGCTTATGCGTCACTCATCCCTTGCTTCTACGTAAATCAGGCCTATAAATCATCATCCTACATACTCAATTAGACAATTTAGCACTACCTAAGGCCTGTGTTGGCCTAATAGGTCAAAACACTAACAAAATGTGTTAAAAATAATTATTTTTATTAAATTTTAATACTAAGTGCTAAATACCAAAGAATGTAATATAAAATACAAAATTGGCTAGAAAATGACTTATCGCCAATTGTAGTGGTAATTTAAGTACATTCCGGCACTTAACGAGCTTTTTTTCTAGGCATTTTAATATTAATTATTGCATTTTCAATATTAGGAGGTTATAAACTAAATATTAATAAAATAAGAATTTTACGCATTTTCTGATGTGTCGATGACCCGTTAGGCTGATTTAAGCCCCGAAAAGCTCTAATAAGTTAGTTAAGTGTATAGGAAGTCATATCTGGCCCAAGATTGCAAGGAACAAAGGTTGTGGCACAACAAAAGTATCTTGTGGTGCAACACGACATTGAGAAGCACCCCAAGCTGAGGTAACACACGATGTCTCAATGTGGGGACTTTCCATGTCCCAAAGAGTGGACGTCCCAACGAGCTCTTCCTTGGCGTGGCGATGATGGCTTGTGCATGGAAAGCAAGTTGGTAGCCTTATCTTGCAAGTAGCTAAAGATACAATTTGATATCGAGCATTTATTAGTATCGGAGACATTTTGATAACTCTTGAAAAGAGTTATATTTTATGCCTTTAAACCTAGCTAATTGCTTGTAATTAAGTAACATTTCATTGCATTTTAGGACATTTTTGTTAGCATTTTTAATATTGCATTAGGACTTGGATTGTGGTGGAATTATGTGCTTTTAATCGCTTGTGGTGGAGCTTTTTGTATTGATGTGGCAGGAATAGGTTTTGGAACGAGGAAATAAAGGAGTGAAGTATTGTCAGGGCAAAGTGCAGACAATTTGCTAGCATAGATACTGTGGCAACGCCGGGAAGACGAAGTCAACATTTTTCGTGTAGCAATTCAAATTCAAATTCAAATTCAAACTTGTACCAGATAAACCCCCTTAAAAGAGGAAAAGATAATATGTCTATAAAAATTGATGATAGAGACCACACAAACGATGAAGAAAAAGAGTGAGATCCTTAGGTGTGAATAAGGGTTCGACTGCCAAAAGATAGGAATTTGAAGGTATTCCTTCTTAGCCATCATAGGACGTTGAGCTGCCAAAGTGTGAACTTGGCAAGTAAAAGCTGCTTCCCAAAGTTCTTCTGTTATTTCCTTCGAAAGATTGAATTGTAGTAGTTGAACGCAATGTTGGATAATATTTTGGTTTGGAATTTTAATCAGATTGCTTCTTAGATGGTAATTCAGGATATAATCAAATTGCCACAGCACCTGAAGATCAAGAGAAGACAACTTTCACGTGTCCATATGGCACTTTAGCATTTAGGCAGATGTCGTTCGAGTTATGCAATGTCTCGACAACTTTCCAGCGTTGCATGATGGCCAAATTCTTGGACATGGTGGAAAATTTCCTTGAAGTTTTCATGGATGACTTCTCTGTGTTCAGAAATGATTTTGAAAATTTCTTGAGAAATTTAGAGATGGTTTTATGTCTTTGTGAAGAAACGAATCTAGTATTAAACTGGGAGAAATGCCATTTCATGGTCCATGATGGCATTGTCCTAAGACATAACGTGTCACAATGAGGAATTGAAGTGAATAGAGCAAAAATAGAAGTGATTGAAAAATTGCCACCACTTGCTAAGGGTATTAGAAGTTTTCTAGGACACGAAGGATTTTACAAAAGATTTATCCAAGATTTTTCAAAAATATCTAAACCCTTGTGTACTTTACTTGAATAGAATAAACCTTTTAATTTTGATAATCATTGTTTGCAGGCTTTTGAGGAACTCAAAATGTGACTTGTAACAGCGTTGATTGTGGTTGCTCCAGAATGGACATTACCCATTGAAATCATGTGTGACGCCAGTGATTATGCTGTGGGAGCAATTTTGGGTCAAACGAGAAACAACATAATACATGCAATATATTATGCTAGTTGGATGTTGATAGAAACTCAGCTCAATTATACCATTACAGAAAAGGAATCACTGGTAGTGGTCTTTACATTTGACAAATTTCGTTCTTGTTTAGTGGGAACAAAAGTCACAGTCTACACAGGTCACTCAGCTATCAAGTACTTGGTATAGAGAAGATGCCAAGCCGAGATTGATTAGGTGGATACTTTTGTCATAAGATTTTATTTGGAAATTAGAGATCGGAAGGGAACCGAGAATCAAGTGGTTGACCATTTTTCAAGAATAGAATCGAGGAATGGAGATGAAAGCAAGAAATATATTAAGAAAGAATTCTCAGATGAACAGTTGCTCAATGCTAAGGCATTACCTTGGTATGCTGACATAGTAAACTTCTTAGTAAGTGGTGCAATTCCACCTGACTTCGATGCTCAAAGAAAACGGAAATTTCTTCACGATGCCAAACAGTTCTATTAGGATGAACCATTCCTATTCAAGCATTGTACAGATTAAATAATTTAGAAGTGCCTGCATAATGATGAGATGCATAGTGTCTTACAACATTGTCACGCAGCCCCATATCAAGGACATTTTGGAGAGATGATAACAGCTGCCAAGGTACTCCAATCAGGATTCTATTGGACAAGTTTATTTAAAGATGCTCATGAATTCTATAAGTCGTGTGAGCGTTGTCAGAGGATAAGAAATTTTCAAGGAGACAAAAAAATGTCGTTGCAAAGTATATTAAAGGTTGAATTATTTGATGTACGGGGAATAAACTTTATGGGTCTGTTTCCACCATCTGTAGGCAAGCTATACATACTTTTAGAAGTTGACAATGTTTCGAAGTGGGTAGAAGCAGTAGCCCTAGCCTCTAATGATGCTAAGTCAGTATTGAAACTTTTACATAAGAACATTGTAACCTCTCAAACTCGGCCTAGATGTTATGGCTAGATTCAAAAGGCTACATTAGCCACCAAAATGGCTAAGCTAATTTACGTTACTTTTGAAAGCCTTAAATAAACTCATTTTAGAGAAAACTATAGTTATACTTTGAGTTAGCTTAAAAGCATTCATTCATTAGGTCGTGTATACTTAGGAAACATTTTATTGTTGATAGTGTTGTTTTAGAAAAACCGTTTGCTTGTCACTATTCTTAAAAAAAAACTCGATGTTAAACTAATGCAGCGGAAAAACCATCTTTCAATTCATTTTGAAAACTTAGTTGCCTTATCGATTTGTTTTTTCAAAAATGGTTCCTTTGCAATGCAGCGGAAACTACAAAACCCGATATCATGCATTATCTGATTATTAAGCTTGAGTAATCCTTGCATGCAAAAATCCCCAAAATAAAAGTTACCAAGCCACAAACCAGAAATAATTAAAAATAAATTTACAAACCAAAACCAATAGAAATTGATTAATACTTATTAAAAATAGTCTGAGCTCCAAGGTGATTCTCCATGTGCCGAGTTTAGTCCTAGTTTCGAGGTTTACATAAAAAGTTAAACACTATTGGGGGTAAGCTCATGAAAGCTCAGTGTGAGTCGAACAGTTATTTAACAGACATAAATATCGAATATAGTGAAACATATTAGCTTTAATAGAAGAACGCAAAACCATCATTAGAATTTCATATCATTACATAATCGTTATCAAATGGATGTCAAACGGTGTATGAACTTGGGTCATCATTCATTTGAGTAACAATCATTAGTTTCGATACCATTTAATACAACACAACACAATAGATAGAATAAATCAATAACATTCAAATATGTCGTGAGCATAATGCAATGCAAAAAGGTTCTTACCCATACCATCCACTACACACCACGAGTTCCCTAGAACCCGTCATCCAAACTCCAAAACATTATGGGCTTAAGCCCATTGTGGTTAACACCACCGATAACAATATGCAAAAAATTTTGCCAGTAAAAATACAGACAAGCTGTTAGTAAAAATACGATAAATCGCCATTCCCCTCGATACTCCATGTGCACTTCACTGACTACGAATAATGCGGACTTAATATGCCACTGGTACTCCACGGAACTCCTCCGTCAACAATAAAATCTCAATCAAATGCATATGCAATATGTCACACAATCTCATACATAATCATATCTCAATACTTTTCACCTTCATTTGACATGCTTAGCATTTCCTCAATAGTCACATACTTTCAATAAATGGAAACAGTGTTCCAATCTTTCAAATTACCATTGTGTTGGTATCAATCAATATCATTCAATTTCACATACTTTACGGATTTTCATTGTGCATAAATAGAACCCTTTTCAGTATACAATATAACAAATATCTCATGTGTTTAAATCATACATAAGCTTAATATCTCAACACATTATATTATTCAGTCAAACATTCTCATAACTCATAACTCAAATATGCAATTAGAAACTCAATCAAACATTCATGCTATCAAACTAGCAATTTTGCCAACATGTCAATCTTTTAAGGCTCGAAACATACCTAGTTCGGCCACTCACAAAATCAATAATTTTGCTATTAAGTCAATCCAATAAGCAAGCTTATTTATTAAATATAACATGATATTTAACATTTTCAAACAATTTTATGAGTTTAGGACCCACACCTTAGTTTTTGATTCCTCGTAGCACACTACTGAATCTTCCAATTTTCCTTAATAATTCCTAAAACAAACCTAAACCAACATTCAAAATCAATTCAATCAATTTACCATTAAACTACCCCCCAAACACCCACTTATGAGTTCAAACCAATCTTTGAAATTATAACTATTTTATGAATCCAAACTAGTTAGATTCTTTACACTATATCGATGCGAACCGTATGTACAATCGTTCTTCGGCCTTACAAATGACTTGGGGCATTTGGATCAGCACCTAATTCAATAATATACTGGAAAATCAGTATCTAATTAATGATTAAATTCTTTCATTTAATCAATTCATAACCTTTACCCAACAACTATGTCGAAATAACAAACTAGATATCCTTAATTGCATTTATGCTTCACGATTTGTGGGATCCAATTAGCTAATTGATCAAGAACGTCTCTCCCTAATTAACATGTGGTTAAATGCTGATTAGAAGGGTTCAATAAAATAATTTATTGCTGGAAAAATATGGGCAACACCCAAGAAACAAAACATCCCCCTTTCTTGCACATAGGCGCACGCACCACCACCCGTGGATGCCAAAATTGGGGCTGAATTTTAAAATGGTTTGAGATCCCATTAAAATATGAAAAAATACCTTTGAAATAATTTAAAATCCAGAAGATTCTATATTTGGACATTTTTAATTTTAATTGACAAGATTAATCAAGAAAAAGAGAAAAGAGATCTTACTCAAGCTAGTTGAGAGAAACATCAATGGCACTTTCTTGGCGATGTTCAGGATCGGTCTTGGGGTTCAAGATTTTAGATTTGGGGCTGATTTAGATAAGGATAAATGGAAACAATAAATTAAAGGAGATGCTGCACAATCTTGATGCAAAAAGAAGAAGAAAGAAATGTTCAAATGGGAGGTGTAGACGACGACAACAATGGGAGAAAGAAAGAAAATTGAATATTGTGTGAACGGCTAGGGTAGGTAAAATTTAAATTAAATGCTGAAAAATAAAATAAAAATTTTTATTTATACTTAGGGTTCAAGGGTATGGATGGCACACACATTAAAAAAATAGGGATTTTGCAAAATCTAATTAGTTCACAAGGGAAAGGATTCAAACTTGGGACCTCATTTAGTTTCCATGCTTTCTCATATTTCTTTTAACCATTAGGCTTTTTCCTCATTCTTGAAATAATTTTACAATTTTTATTTTAAAAACAAGGCATGTCACATACTAGGGTTTAAGGCAGAATTTGCAAAATAATAAAAATGATGCGAGAGAAGGGTTTTGAACTTGGGTTTCAAGAAACGTTTCATTAACACTTAATCAACAAACCAATACCTCATTTATTTCTTAAAAATGTATAGATAATCTTAAAACGTAAGGCATGACCACTTTCTCTCAATTTACAAATCTGATTCTACTAACCCCCGATTTTTGGGATGTTACAAAAATTCACACAATTTGGTACACCAAGAGCAATTATTAGTGATGACGGATCCCATTTTGATTGCAAACTGATGGCAATTACCTTGAGCAGGTATTGGGTGAAATTTAGCATTTCCACGGCATATCACCCTCAAACGAATGGAAAAGTTGAAATTTCTGATAAAGAAATTCAAAAAATTTTGGAAAAAGTGGTGAATCCATCTTAAAAGGACTAGTCTATTAGATTGGATGAAGCTCTATGGTCATACCGAACAACATTTAAAGCACCACAAGGGATGTAACCTTTTACACTTGATTACGGTAAGCCATGTCATTTACCTGTTGAACTTGAGTATAAAGCATTTTGGGCGATTAAGGTAACACCCCTAACCCGTATCCATCGTCAAAATAGGCTTATAGAGCATTACCGTCAAACTGTTACGTAAAACCATACATTTCCAAACATTAATATAATGATAGCATAAATCATTCATTTACATGCTTATCGTCCCATAATCGAGCCATCGAGGCTTAAAACTACATTAGAAATAATTTGGGACTAAATTTGAATCAAAAGGAAAGTTTAGGAAAAAGTTAGAAAATTTGAACCGCAGAGATCACACGACTGTGTGGCCAAGCCGTGTGACTCACACGGCTGAGACATATGCCCGTGTCTCAGGCCGTGTAGCACTCAAAATAGAGACACATGATCGTGTCCCAGCCCGTCTCCGTGCCCGTGTTACTTTTAAAGTTGGGTCACACTACCAAGCCACACACCCATGTGACAGGCCGTGTAACTGCTTGACTTGTAAACCTTGAAACCTACAGGGGATACACGACCATGTCGCATCATCGTATGCCACATACGGCTGAGTCACACCCCTGTGTCTTAGGCCGTGTGGACATGATATTGGCACAAACCAAGTCATTTCCCTCACCAGCCCTAACATGTACCTACAAGCATTTTGTGCACCCCTTTAAAGCTTCAAAACCTTACCAAAACATGCATGAAATGACTAATTCAAAAGACCAAATCCATACAACCAATATGCCATACAAGGCACCACAAATGCTTTCATTCATATTTTACCTAAACATGTAAACATACCACATTTCCATCCTGTACATCAAGTCCAATACCTTTCCAAAACAAAACCTATCATGACCATTTTTCAAGTATTCCATCACACAGCATATTGGCCATTAAAACATTCATCAAAACTTAGCCATTTTAACACATTCCAACAAGGCATCAAAAGTACCAAAAGTACATCAATTCAAATAACGTATATATGCAAAATTCATCAAATAACATTCAAACATAAATCCACCTATACATACCATTATAACCTTGACCAACACATCAAAACTACCGATATAATCGCTGGAAAGTGTGATAGATCTCTGACGAGCATCCAGACCGATCAAGCTTCCGATAATCTGTAAAGTAAAGGGAAGTAATTACGTAAGCAATGAATGCTTAGTAAGCTTGTATAAACTTTAAACATAATATCCCATTTCAATAATGAAACTTTATGGGGTAAATATAAACCTATATCAATGCCACAAGATTTATCAAACTATATAACCATCAACTCACAAATGAGTAAGTCCACCAACATCATATGTAATTTTCTTTCCTATCATAATAGGATTTTATAAGATATATTACACTATCATTAACCTTTTCATGAGACTATGAACCATTTCATTTGCTTACTTACCATTACATTTACTTAGCATAAGCTTAAATAACTATCAATTCATGAATTAGTGTATTTATCCATGAGATAGATAAATTCATCCATAGCATAAGTAGATTTCTAACGCATGAGTACGTTATTTAACTCATCAATCCTTTCATTTCGTCATATTACATCTCAATTATAAAATTACCGTTTTATTACCTTTTTTTACCCATTTCATTTGCATAATATAAGGCATAAGTATAGACATTAACCATAGCCACTAGCTTGACACAAGCCTAAACATCATCATCAATACATAAGTTAGTGCATTTATACATAACTCTTTTGGGATCAACTACATGATAAACCATTTCATAAGAAAATATATCTTTTGATTCATACCACCTTTTCATGAGCATAATTATATTTCCATTTGGACACTTACCATTTCAATGTATATCATTTAGATTAAGCACGATATAATCTAACCATCAGCTTTGCACAAGCCTAAGTATCGCCAACAACACATGTTAGTACATTAAAACATAATTCACTTGAAATCATCATTTTTATAAACATAAGTATACTTGCATTGAACATTTCTATTTCAATCTTTTTCGTAGATTCATGACATAATTCATTTGAACACTTACCATCCTTTTCTTTTTCATGCCCGCTGAACCACTTAGAATAATATTGAATACGCGAGAAAGCTCACACAAAGTATGCTAAACATATGGTCGAAACTATTCCTTTTCCTTTACCTTTTCTTTTACATCGTTGCTCACTCGAGTCATAAAATGTGTCTGCTCACACAAGCTGATGGTTGAAATGTAAGCTACACAATGCCGCTCATAGAAGCTGACAAGCATTTGCAGTAAATGCAGGACCTTAGCCATCGGTAGGACATTCAAAACCAACACTGGAAACATGGTAACCCTAATTATATGTCATTTGTATCCTATATATTCCTAAGGTTCAAACAGGGTCGATAATCATCGAAACGATGTTGGATTTCCATCGTTCATTTACATGATAAATAGCACTATAACATATATATCAAAATAACATTAAAATGTTATTTAAACATATGAACTTACCTAGCTAAATTGCGGCAATGACTAAGAGCACGTTTGGTTCGCTGTATTGGAATAGAGGCGTAATGGATTAGAGGCGTAATAGATTAGAGGCGTAATGGAATAGAGGCGTAATAGCAAATCAATTGTTTGGTTGAATGTAATGGAATACAGGCGTAATAGTAATCTTGTGTTTGGTTGAATGGAATAGAGGTGTAATAGCATAATGGAAAAAACTAAAATGACTAGAATACCCTTACCATAAATTTGTTTTGGTAAATGATTATTGTTATTGTTATTTAAATTTTAATAAGATTATTAATATCAATAATAAATAATTTAATCATATTTAAACATAATTATTATTAAATATATTATAATTAAAATATATAATTTAATAAAATTCTTAATAATCAATATTCTTATATAAATTTACTCAAATCATAATATATGATACTATAAAATATAAAATAACATAATTATTATTAAATATATTATAATTAAAATATATAATTTAATAAAATTCTTAATAATTAATATTCTTATATGAATTTACTCAAATCATAATATATGATACTATAAAAGATAATTTGAAATAATTAATATTAAATATATTTTAATTAAAATATATGATTTAATAAAATTTAAAATAATTATAACTAATAAATTATCTTATATGAATTTGTATAATTTAAAATAATTATTATTACATATAATTTAATAATAATATATAATTTCATAAAATTCTTTATAATAAATTTTCTTATATGAATTTATACAATTTAAAATAATTCGGATCAATCACACCTTCATTACTAAAGAGTTACATTTGCTGCATTATAATTCGCAATCTGCTGAAATAGTTTATATACAAGATCCACCGCTTAAAAATATGGACTCTTCCTCAGAGCATAACTAAGCTTGAATTTCATTAAATTACTTTCAAAATTTCATTAAATTACTTTCAAAGTTAAGGATCAACATTTAACTACAAATTTTGAGTTTGCTAGTTTACAAAATTGAATTATTTTGAGAATTTGTTTCGACTTGAACATCCTCGTCGAGTAACAATCGAACTTGAGAATCTTCTCAAGTCGAGCGATCGGTTTTACTTGCTTTCTGAGCTTGATTTGGATCTAGTATATATTTTCCGAGAAGAGATTTGCCTCGATGGACTGTCTCTTCATGTACTACATGTGAAGCTTCAGTAAATCATAATTTCACACACAAGTTATTAATTCATGCAATGCAAAATGTTTGAGAAATGAATAAACCAAGAGGCGCCTATGTTACTGATGAAGTTCAACTCATGGAACACAACATGTATGCACGAACAGGCCAAAATCTATCATGGATTTATCGTGTCACAAACTATATAACACCTTAAATGCAATACGACATAGAAAAATAATAATAACACGACAAGAATGCCTGGATTGTACAAGTAACTTGCTATTCCACTATGCAAGGGGCAAGAAGATGATAACAAAGAGAGAATAGGATGGAGTAAGTTAACCAAGTCCCGGTTTAGCTCAAAGTAAGTATAACAGGAAATATTGCTCACCATCTTCAGAGAAAACAAAGCAAGTCCCAATTGTTTCTTCATATTCGGACTTTTCAGTTTCTTTATGTATACATAACATATTCAGACACTAGTGTGGAGGAATGGTCCTCCAAATATAGAGAAAAACATAGAAAATTTTGGTAAATCCATGTCACGCATGATCCACATCGACACTAACCTTGATTTAAATAATATAGCAAGATTTGCAAAGTTAACAACTCACCACTTCACTTTTTGTCTATGATTAATATTGGATTCATCGTATCCGCACCTCGACATTCATAACAATCTGATCATCACAATATGATAAATCAAAGAAAAAGGGTTAAAACAACAATCAAACCTTGTTCAAAATCGACAAAGAAAATACCAAGAAATCAAGTAAGCAATATTTCCAGCAAGAATATCGCTAAACAAATAATTAGAAGCTTACAATTACACACCAAAATCAAATCCAGTATTCATCTATGCAGAGCTCCAATCAAAGAACAAAAACATATATAGGTTGATTTTATTAAGATTAATCATATTGCAAACTAAATGAATACGCAAATGTAAGAAATTTTATATAATACAAATTATAAACTTGCCAAATTTTATATAAATGTATAACACCATATATGTTGAAATGCGATTCTTGAATCTAATGTTTATTAAATCCAACAAGTACAAAGCAAGTACATACATAATCTAAACAAGGTTTATCTAGATTAAGTTCTCCATAGTTAAAGCAATCACACGGATAGCTAGTATTATATATCTAGATGAAGATCTCTATCAACACATTAAAATTCCCTAATCCTCATAAGCTGACCAGTAAAAATATGAGAGCTTTCGTTTCATGAATTAACAAATATAAAATGAACATCGAGCAACAAAAACCAAAGGCAAAGCTTTCTTCTCGGGTTCTTAGTTTTTTTTAAAATATTTGTATCTGTCATATGTATTCAAGACTAAACTTCCTAAATACTCATTCAGTTATAAATTCTAATTTCCACATAACTGCCAAAAAAAAAACCTTAACAAATTTGTAACATACAAAAATTTAGAACTTACAGAAAGAGTATAAGGTGCATTTGGAGGATGTCAATCGCCTACTAACGACTTCAAGATCAAGTAATACATACTCGAATCTTCTTCCTCTCCATAATCATCATCCTTGTTTTCTCCATTTAATCAAACCCGAAAAAAACATTACACTTCAAAGATCTTGCAAAACAAACAAAATAAATTTTCAGAAGAATGGTTGAAAAAATATGAATTTTTATTTAGTTGTATTCGAGATAGATTAAGAGAAGTTCCATTGCATACGACACCCAAACAGATTAAGAGAAGTCAAAGAAGAAGAAAGATTCATCAAGCAGCTAGGATTAACTGATAACAATGTCCATTCCATATAGAAAACTAAACCAATCTATAAGAATTAGATATCTTCTCCCAAGTTCAAAATTTTTCGCAAAAATATATATATTGGGGGACTTGCAGAGATGGAGACATTTAACTTTGTAGTGATTTTAAGCTAACCCCAAATAATTCCGATCAACATAAATAGAGAACTGTTAAGACCTAAACATACTCTACCTCAAAAGCATAGTAAACAAAAGAAAAATAAAATATATTACCCATTATCCTTACCTTGCGATTTTAGTCGAGAGTTAAGGATTTCCGAGGGAGAGGAACCCCAGCCGTCGGTAAGATTCAACAACCAAACGTGCTCCGAGAGGAAAAATGAAGCAATGGGAAATGGGAGGAGAAATGATGGGGACAGAAAAATGAGAGGGTGGAGGTCGATTTCGGGTAGGGAGGGAGGGTAAAACAGAGAGTTGGGAAGGGAAGCCGGACGTAATAGGTAATCTGGGATTTGGGAAGGGAATAGAAAAGCAGGGAATTTGGGGATTAGGTCGGGATTGTATTACACGCGTAATATCTATTACAGCGAACCAAACACCGGAATAGGGGCGTAATGTAATAGGCGCGTAATCGGGGCGTAATGGATTACCTATTACACTGAACCAAACACAGTGTAAGTACAAGAATTATTTGGTAATTTTCTCTTCTCCTTGACTTTCCACTTGTTCTTGATCTAAATTAATAATTTAATTCATTTCATTAATTTAGACAGCAAACCAAGTCATTTTATGCAATTTAGTCATTTCTGACATTTTTACAAAATTACCCCCAACTTTTCATTTTTATCCAATTTACTCATTGAGCCTAAAACATGCAAATTAACCATTTTTATAGAATTTCAAGCTTAACTTAATTTCTTGGGACCTCAGTACAATCCATATTTGTTGTTATTTCACATCAAGCCCCTGTACTTTTACTAATTTCATATTTTGGTCCTTAAACATTAAAATTACCAAAAATTACTTTACAAAATAGTCTTATCTAGCAATCAAGCTTAAGATCCTACCATAAACTTTCAAAAAAATCTCAAATTCATCCATGGTACAATTCTAAACATTCAACAACTTTACAAATTGACCCCTGGATTAGCTAAATTAGGCTAATACGATAACAAAAACATCAAATCCATGAAAAGCAGGAAAGAATTACTTACCATGCATAAAGAAATCACCTTGGCCGAAACCTAGCTTAATATTCCATGGATATTCAGTTGTGTAAGAGAAGAAACCAAAAAGATGATGATATTTAAGCCTTTTTTTCTTTTAATTTCAATTAATTATGAAATTACAAGTTTGTCCATTTAAAAATCAACCAAATTTCAAGCTTTTAATTACCCAAAATCGTCCACCAGAATTTCAATTGGTATAACTACCAACTAAGTCCAACAGCTCACCTTTTCATAGCTATTAGACACCTTTAATTAATAGAATTCAACCTTTGCATCTTTTGCAATTTAATCCTTTTCAATTAATTAACTATCTAATCATTAAAATTTCTTAACGGAACTTTAATACAACCTTAATAACACTCCGTAAATATTTATAAAAATATTTACTGCTCAGTTTATAGAAACGAGGTCCCGATACCTTATTTTCTAAACCTGCTTGACTTTAGGGTATTACCACTTGAACCTAATTGTTCATTCGAATAGCATAAATTGTCGATTCAAAATTTATTTTAATACCATATTTGACTCTTAATAATAAATAATAATATTTACAAACTTACTTGTCAAATTTGTGGCCCCGAAACCACTATTTCTGACACCACTGAAGAACAAGCTATTACAACTCTCCCCCTTACGAAAATTTTGTCCTTGAAATTTCTCACCTGACAATAGCTCTCAAGTCGAGTCTTTTTTTCACCTTTTCAATGGTACGCCATAAACAAAATAAATCATAACTATTCTCCAATCAGAACACATATCAAAACTTGATACTATACCTTGACTTAATTGAACAGCTATGATGCTCTCCTGTTATAAATTTATCATTAGTAGAACAACTGCCGAGAAATTTCTAGCAATCATCTATGAAAACATTATCGAAATACCCATATTATCAGATTTCAAGCACATTAGACAATTCATAGCGTTTAGCTAAAGTTCATAATTTTTATAACAGACTTTAACAGATGTTTCAGATTCATCTGCATCTGTAACTTTCAACTGATAAATGTTCCATTTCTTCCAAAGCTTCAAACAGTCTCATTTAAATACAAGTGTGATAGTTGTTACTATCAAGATTATTTTTATCCATAATGACATTTCTCGATTATCACTGACCTAGTTGATATGTTTATGTATCATGTCTTCAAAAATATAAATTTCCCATTCTGACTTTCCATCTATTTACCTGTGGCTTCGTAAAATTTATTCCCGAAACTAGAGATGAACTCGAATATATACAACCCGTCCAACTTTTCAAATAAACAATTCGTTCTGACTAAAATAATTGAGTCGATCGTATCAATCGAATAATAACATTTCAAAATAATTCTTTCTTCTTATTGTCAAGATAATCCAAATATACAGTCTATCGTAATTCCCACAAAATAAGATCACCACAAACTGTAATAACTCAGACAAAATATGACGTCCCATTTTGACTTGTTGACATAATCTGAGATTACTTGAGTAATGAGAACTAATATGAGAGGTTAAGCTCGATCTTCCATGTCTATACTTTTTATGTTACCTATCCCCTTCACAAAAGCTAGAAATCGGATATATAATGAAACTATTTCAATTATTAACTTTGAATTAAAACCACAACCATCAGATGAATTAAAACCACAGTGCTATAATAAGACCGACGTTACAACCGTATAGACAAAACAATACTTCAAACATAAATAGTGCACTCCAAAACAAAAGAGAAATACTAAATGTGGTTCCAGTAACAACCAGTGTAGCAACACAACCTCGATAAATATGAGACCTATATCACCATGCTCCCATGATTCAACCAGGAATTATAATTGTAATAGATGTAATTACCTTTGACCAATGAATATCCCTTACAAATGAACCATGTTTGATAGATTAAAAAATAAGAATAATAAGATAGCCGAGATAAAGAAATCCAAGATATAGAACTCCACTAAATTTCTAAAAATACAATCCCTTTCTATCTTATCAGAATAAGAAATTTGTAAGCCTTCCTCACTTACTTGTCCATACCAAGCTATTCTATAGAAAACCATGTTGTTAAAGAGATTGGTGACATTCCAAAGAAAATCCAGAAAAATAATATCACTCATATGCACTGGAACCAGTTGTGACAAAGACAACATAAATTGCATAAAAATAAAATAGAGCAACAACCAGTAAAAGTAGAAAAATAGCATCATATGAGTCTTATCATCGAATCTTCTACCGAACATGGAATAGAATGTCAAAGAAAAATAGAGCAATGCCAATCATTAATTAATCAGACTAACAATACCTCCTTCTAACATTATGTTTAGCCAGCATTCTCATATGCTAAGAATCACATCTGAAGATACATAGTTGCATATATCTCTGAGGATAAAAGAACATATAGAATACCCAAAGCAGATCATTGTAAGATACTCAGCCATAATAACTGTATTGAGATATATTTGAAGTTCAAACACTATCCCACTAACTACTAAATTCATCGATGATCCCACAATATCCCATTCCACTAAAGAAATCAATTCAGAACAAATCTCGATTAATCGATTCTTTAGTTACCATCCCTGATAAATTTCATTACCAGTGAATAACTTCTTCTTTACTTGCTAACCAATTCTCAGCTCTGACCATATTATTTCCCATTCAATCACTAAACTCTTTAGCTTCTCGCTTATGCCGTAATATAATATTTTAAGAACGAGGGGGTGGAGATAGTAATGCCACACAATTAACTCTCAAGAATATACATCACATAACATTCATCATTAACATAAACATAATGAATCTCTACTCTAACCTTTATAGATTTTTCTCATCATTATCAAACTTTTATTCAGAGACTTGAATATTGCTTTCAAAATCATTAGAAATAGCTCGATTGGAAGGCATCTTTATCTATACGAAAACATAATTCATTTTGAGTCATGAGTTATCACACTATCACAAGTTATATAATGGCCTTTATTTCTAGACTCCATACATACTACATTCAACCCAATAATTGACCAAATCGTAGTTCTGATACCATTGAATGTAACACCCCTAACCTATATTCGTCACTGAAATAGGGTTACGGAGCATTACCGTCAAACCGTAACATAAAAACATACATTTCCAAACATTAATATAATCATAGCAATAATCATTCATTCGCATGCTTATCATCCCTTAATCGAGCCCTTGAGGCCCTAAAAATACATTAGAAATAATTTGGGACTAAATTGGAATCAATTGAAAAGTTCAAGAAAAAGTTAGAAAATTTGAACCACAAAGGTCACACGGCCGTTTGACTCACACAGCTGAGACAAACGCCTGTTTCTCTAGCCATGTAGTACTCCGTGCCCATGAAACTTTTGAAGTTGGGTCACACGGCCAAGCCACACGCCTATGTGTCAGGCCGTGTAACTGCTTGACTTGTAAACCTTAAAACCTACAGGGGACACACGGTCGTGTCGCATGGCCATGTGTCACACACGACTGAGTCACACGCCCGTGTCTCAGGTCGTGTGGACTTGATATTGGTACAAACCAAGTTATTTCCCTCACCGGCCCTAACATGTACCTACAAGCATTTTGTGCACCCCTTCAAAGCTTCAAAACCTTACCAAAACCTGCATGAAATGGCCAATTCAAAAGACTAAATTCATACAACCAATATGCCATACAAGGCACCACATATGCATTCATTCATATTTTACCAAAACATGTAAACATACCACATTTCCATCATGCACATTAAGACCAATACCTTTCCAAAACATAACCTATCTTGACCGTTTTGAAACTATTCCATCACATAGCATATTGGCCATTAAAACAAGCATCAAAACTTATCCATTTTAACACATTCTAACAAGGCATCAAAAGTACCAAAAGTAAATCAATTCAAATAACATATACATGCCAAATTCATCAAATAACATTCAAACCCAAGTTATTAAAACATGTATTCATTGTTGAGCCTTGATGAATTATTGTTAAATGAATTATATATAAGTGATTTGAGAGTAATTGTATGTAGGAATATATGTTAGTTTTATGATTTAATGAAATGTGAATATGATATTTTGACTTGATTAGAATATCATTTTGAACGTGTTGTAGTATGCTCTTATTTAACCTCTGATATTGTGTATACATTGTAGTTATTCTGAGAATTCATTAAGCTTGTTAAGTTCACCCACTCTTTTCTTAAAACCCTTGTAGAATAGTTAAGTGCCGGTGTGAGCAGTATGGTTCCAAAGGGTAATCCAAGAAAGTCCATTTCTGTTTTTTTGTAGGTGTTATCGTTATTTGTTTACATTTTGGGAATAAGAAAATGTGGTAGACTTTTACTAATATTTGCCATGATGTTTTGGATGCTTCCATAGACTATATGCTCCTAATTTTTTTAGATTCACTTCGTATTATATTGATTATAGCTCGGACTTAATTTTTGATGTTTGATACTAGTATTACGGTTGTTTTGATTTTTAGTTGATGATGATATGATAGCATGATGAATTTGTACAAGTTAAAATGACTTATATGCCTATGTATGTTACATTTTTCTGGTCTAAAGCAGAGGTATTGATATTCATGTTGTAAAAATGATAGCTCTATGATTTTGATATGTGCGGGAAGTTAGAATCGTAAATTGGTATCGATACCCTATCACGAGTACCGATACTCAGGGTAGAAATATCAATACTTTGGAAAAGGTACTGATAATTTTTGAGGTTTGGATTTTTAGGCTAGAAACAGTAAAAGGTTTATGTACCAATTTTCCAGGCGGTATCGATACCACTTGAGAGAATTATCGATACCTCACCTTCAGTATCGATACCAAAGTTGACAGTTTTGCGACTTTACTAAATGGACCTTATGCATGTTTAATTATTATTACAAGATTATTTAAAGTATGTTTGGCTCATTCTAATGATGATTGATGTATGTTTGACTAAAAATTTATAATATCATTGATAAAGATGATGATTTCTTAACAATGTGATAGTTTACTATAAGTATGATATGAGACGGTGGTGTGGCGTTCTAATATTCGGGCTTCGCGACCAGGCCGGGTATAGGGTGTTACATGCTCAAGGGTCGTCATTTTTATTTTTTTCATCTTTGTTTATGTTGATTGAGGACAAGCAATGACTTAAGTGTGGAGGAGTTTGATCTGTCGTGATTCAGTGTAGCGGATTAAACTAGTTTTCACATTAATGGAGCTTAAATACAAGCATTTTCATTATTTTTTAATTAAGTTCCTTTACTTTTATTTACATTCAATAAAATGTGCACATTAAGTATTTTCTTAAACTTGCTGGCCAAATGAGGCCTAAAGGAGAGCTAACATACTTCGTGAGTGTGTAGGAGACCATTAGAAGACATTTCGAGTTAATACTGAACGCTATGTCATAACATGGAGAGCAGATAGAGAAAGTGAGAAACTGCCTTCAATGTCGCGACACAGGCTGAGGGTCTCACTACATACCCCTAAAGATGGCTATAGAAGAACATATTTGTTGCTATGTCGTGACATAGGTCCTTATGTGTCGTGACCTATGTCACGACATCGACTCTGTAACAAGAATAAAACACAAAATAAGGGCATTCTAGTCTACACAATCGAACTTTAAGCTCAGGAACGTCAGCTCACCTAAGGTTAAGGACGACAACCACTTGAAGATTACAAATAGTCCTTTATAGCACATGTTAAGGACACCGAAGCATTAAACTAGTTTCTTCTGTCAAATTTAGACTTTTTTTCGTTCTTTCTAAGGTTTTCATAGTTTTAGTTATTTTCTTTCTTCAAGAGATCTGATTGTAATCGAGATCAACTCTGGTGGATTCGCACTATTCATCAATATCAATCAGGCTTTCTTAACTTTCTATTTCAATCCATTCCCTATATTTATTTTTTCCATTCTTTCCATGTTGTTTATGAAATCCATGAGGAACTGATCTTTCTATGGGGGATTAGCAAGTGGAGGCATGACCTCTTAACTATTTTATAGGGTTACTCAACAGATCAACTATTTGGAAAAGGAAGAACGTGAAACAAACCCTAGGTCTGACAACCCTGGAAAGTCATCAAAGTGGGAATTAACCCAAAATTGGTATTGCCCATTCGTGAACACCTTCACCCCAAGCCAGTTTAGACTGTGAGGTCGGAAGATAAGTAGTTCTTATTGACTCATTATGTTAATGGAAGATCGGAAGATCTTGCTAGGGTAGCGACTCGTTGGTTGAATTCGATTTACTTTATTTATCTCTATCTCTTGCAGTTTTAAGTTATTTTTATGATATTTTATATCATTATTTTACAAACCATAAAAATACTTCTTATTTTACTCTTGTACTATAACTGACTTAAAGTATTAATTAGATCTTTCATTGTTTAGGTTAAGATTGATTTAGTACTCGCCTCCCTTGGGTAAGATCCTCGGAGTACTCGCCTATTTTGTTGTAAAATCTATATTACAACTCAACCCGTATACTTGTGGATACCGCCTCATAACTCTCTATTTTATTACAGTATTCACACACTGGACGTTAGTACATCCAAAGGCGGTCAATTATAAACCCCTGCAGAAAAACACAATAAATAGGTTTTAAAACATCCCAAAACTCAATTCCAAAATAACAATTTAACAAAACATATAATGAAATTTCAAAATAACAAAAAAGAATTACCTCAAAATGTGTTTTAAAATTGTCAAATCCTTGAGCAACCTTGTGTAATCCTTGATGAAAATGATAATGAAATTTGTTTTTGTTTAGGGATTTCGAAGAACAAATGATGGATTTGAAATTTTTTTGAAAGTTAGGGTTTGAAGGTATGAAAAACGGGTGAAGAAAAACTTGGAGGGAAATTTTTTATGTTTATAAACAGAGTGCAGTATCTAAAACCCCCGACCGGATAGATAATTTTAAAATGGGTATTGATAATTTTTTATGGTATCGATAGAAAATGCCCATTCTATTTTCTAAAGTGCAGAAAATCATTCCCAACTTAGAATGACTTTTTATCAAATTCGAATAATTTCATATGCTTAAACATGTCAAATTTGAGTATGATGCATACGAAACATACAGTATTGTAAGGCATACAAAAATTGAATATTAATCATTCAAAAAATTTTAATTTAGCATAGTCAAAGGCATTCAACAATCATGTAAACTAGACCAAATGAATCAAAAAATAGACAAATCATGCAAAATCAACTCCCCCTAAATAACTGCATATGTAAACCATTTAAATAATTTTTTCATGATTTTTCAAACAATTTCAAGTCATAAAATGTTTTGAAAAAAACTATGTGCATAAAAATCATTTGAACACAAAACTAAGGCAAGGTAGTAATGCCTAGTTCTCTCCTAGGTGACCAAAATCTTTTTTTATCTATTGGTTTCGAAAAAATGTCAAGTAATTGATGCAAAATGTCTACATACTCTAGAACAATATCACCTCTTTGGGCATAATCTCCAATGAAATGATGTCTAATTTCAATGTGCTTAGAACTAGAATGTTGAACAGGATTTTTAGTGAGACAAATAGTACTAGTATTGTCACACTTGATAGGAATGGTATCTATATCAATTCTATAGTCTTTAAGTTGTTGTTTCATCCATAAAACTTGAGCACAACAACTACCAGGGGAAATATATTTTTCTTTGGTATTGGACAATGCAACAATATTTTATTTCCTTGAAAACCATGTTACAAGCATGTTGCCTTGGAATTGACAAGTATCGAAGGTGTTTTTCCCATTTACTTTCCAACCTCCAAAATCTGCATCCAAGAATGCATGCAAGCTAAAGAATGAGCTCTAGGATACCAAATACCTAACTTAGGAGTGTCTCTAAAGTATCTAAATATCTTCTTAAGGGCTTGTAAATGTGATTCTTTAGGACATGATTGATATCTAACACACAAGCAAACACTAAACATAATCTCGAGTCTACTTGTGATAAGATAAAGCAAAGAACCAATCATAGACTTATATAACTTTAAATTTACACATTTACCTTCCTCATTTTTGTCAATCCTTGTTGAAGGGCTCATGGGTGTAGCTTGTGGTTTGAGAGTGTCCATCCCAAACTTCTTGAGCATTTTCTTTATGTACTTAGCTTGATTAATGAAGATGCCATCCTTCCTTTACTTGATTTGGAGTCCCAAAAAGAAATTTAGTTCTCCAATTATGCTCATCTCAAATTCACCTTGCATTAGCTTGGAAAATTATTGACAAAGAAGATCATTAGTACCTCCAAAAATAATATCAACATATATTTGAACTACTAACAAATCCTTATCTTTTCTTTTGATAAAATGTGTTGTATCAATCTTCCCTTTACAAAAACATTTTTCAATAAGAAAATTTGATAATATTTCATACCAAGCTATTGGAGCTTGTTTCAAACCATATAAAACTTTTGATAATTTAAAAACATTGATTGGAAATTTTAGTTCTTCAAAAACGGGTGGTTGTTCAACATACACTTCTTCATTTATAAAACCATTTAGAAAAGCAATTTTCATATCCATTTGATATAATTTAAAACCATTAAATTATCCAAAAGCTAAGAGCATTCTAATGGCTTCCATTCTAGCTACGGGAGCATAAGTTTTATCATAGTCTATTCCTTCCTCTTGAGTGTAACCTTGAGCAACGAGCCTAGCCTTGTTCCTTATTATATTACAACTCTTATCTAGCTTATTCCCAAAAAATCAATTAATACCTCTAGTAGATTTATCACATGGCCTTTCTACAAGGTTTCATATATTGCTTCTCTCAAATTGATTTAATTCATCTTGCATAGCCAATATTCATCATTTAATGCATCTTAGATATTTTTAGGCACAATGCATGAAATAAATGCAGAATAATTACATGTATTTCTAAGATAATATCTAGTGCTTACCCCTTTGGATGGATCTCCCAAAATCTTACCATCCTTCCCATAGTTGAACTCTCTTGGATGAGTGACTTCCCTCTCCTCTATTGTAAGCTCCTTTAGAGCATCTTGTGTTTGTTCTCATATCTTCTCACTTGATGATCCACTTTATCATCATTATTAAAAAAAATTGCATCATCATCATCAATACAAGCATTCTTTCTACGAGGAAGGTTATAGTCATAAAAAACATGTATAAACTCTTAAACTGCAAATATTCTTTTGTTAAACACTCAAAAAGATTTAGTATTGAAAGAAAGACCAAGAAAAATTCCTTCACCACTTTTTTGCATCAAATTTACCATGATTGTCCTTGCCATTATGAAAATAGCTAATGTTAGGCTTTTTGTTTTTGAAAAGTTCATACGGAGTTTTCTTCACAATAAGCGTAATCAGTACTTTATTAACAATATAGCAAGCGGTGTTAGTGTCTTCCGCCCAAAAATATTTTGGTAAATTGTTTTTACAAATCATGGTTCTAGCCATTTCTTCTAAACTTCTATTTTTCCTCTCAACAACTCCATTTTGTTAAGGGATTCTAGGTGCTAAAAAAATTATGCCTAATTCAATTTGAGTTGACAAAATTTTCAAAACCAAGATTTTGAAATACGGTTCCATGGTCACTTCTAACACTAGTGTTAGAGTAACCTTTTTCATTTTAATTAATTTTTGAAAATGTGATAAATTTCTCTAAAGCTTCATCTTTAGTACTTAAGTAAAGAACCCAGTAAATCTAGAAATGGACATCAACAAGCCCAAAAGCATATTGTTTTCCACCAAAGCTTGTAATCCTAATTGGTCCAAAAAGATCAATGCGAATTAATTGAAGAACTTTACTAGTAGATATATCATTGATAGCTTTAAAAGAAAATCTCTTATGCTCGCCTTTAACACATGCATCACAAACTTTATATAAATTAAAATCAATTTTAGGCAATCCTCGTACTAAGTCAATTTTGGCTAGTTTATGCAATATCCTCATGCTACCATGTCCTACTAACAATAATCCCTTTAGGGACCCTTATACTCTTAACAATATGCTCACCCATTTTGAATGAATATCTTTGTCTTGAGTAATAATAAGCCCTTTAGGGACCCATATACTCTTAACAATTTTGCCTTTATAAAACGTTAAGGAACCTCTATGTTTATAGAAATTAAAGCTTGAGTTAACAAAGTTTCCTTTTGAACTTTCTCCCTTTGTAAAACTTTTTGGAGAAACTTGCTTATATAAAGATTTTTTTCTTTTTCAAGCAACTCAAGTTGCTTTTGATGATCATCCTAAACTTTTGCAAGCAAATTATGCAATTTTTGGTTCTTTTTCTCAAAATTATTTATAATTGCTCGCATATCTTGAATTTTACTTTCAAGTTCATGATTGGCTTGGAGAGTGAACTATTTTCATCTTTTAATTTTGAAATAGTTTTCTTATATTTTGAAATCATAGTTTCAAACTCCAAGCGTAGTTCATCATAGGGATCTTTTAACTCATCAAAGGAATAGCAAATTAAATTAGATGAGTTATAATTTACCTTTATTTCACCAATGGCCAAAAGGAAAATATTGGCTACTTCTTGATCTTCATTATTAGATGAATCCCCATCGCTCCAAGTAGAAACATGAGCATTGATATTTTATTTTCTTGACCCCATTTTCTTCCATTGGGGACAACCGAACTTGATATGTCCCAGTTTCTTGCATTCATAGCATATTATGGGTTCCTTCTCCTTGGAAAATTCAAGTTTGAGTCCTTTCTTTTGGAACATTCTACCTCTATTGGATTTCATCAACCTCTTGAATCAACATTGGCATATGTTTATCCTCATCCACATCATTTGTAACACCTTAAAATTGGACCTAAGAGTTTTAGGGATATTTTAGGGTTTTTAGCTCTAGTGAGCTCGAGAATTTCGTTAGCATGGTATTCAAAATTGTTTTTCTCTATGGCATTTTGAAAATTAAATCAATTTCTGAAAAAGATACTGAAAAGGCTTTCAATTTTGAAATAAGGACTGATTTGTAAAAGGGTCAAAATTTTTTCTGTTTAGGAAGTAGTTTTACCAAAATTTTAAAGTCAACCAAATATCAACCCCACCTACAGTTTTTCACATTAGTTTCCCCCATTGCTTTGTTTGTTGTCCCTTATTCTCCCAACTTCTCCCCTTCAATTTTATTTGTTAAACTTTCATCCTTCTGATTTCTATCATCACCTAAGCTAAAAAAAATCCGTAGTATTTCAAGAAAGATACCCAAAAACACCATAGATCTCTCCATTGCTTAGCTTATGGGTTTCTCAGGTTTTTGATCAAATGTTTAGTTTTTCATCATCGAAGGTAATCGTTCATCTTTTTATTAGTTTTTAATGTTACATAGTCTTTAAAATTGAGTTTTTAGCCAATGAATTGTATGTTTTAAATAAAAGCCAAAAATTGGGTCGTTAATGGTGAATTTCAAGATTTTGTGTAAAACTTGATTTTAGAGTGTTTTTCAATTACTTTTGACATGATTAGAAGGTTTCTAAACTTACTTTTGAAGTTTAGTTAAAGATTTCTTAAGTTTTAGTGAATTTCATGAAAATTGTCATAAACATGTCGAAAATTTTGATACCATGAATTGAGTAGTTTTGTATAGTTTAAAGGTTGAGAATCAGTTTTAGGTGAATAATTAGATGAATGGAATTTATTTTAGACAAAAAGATTATGAATTGACTAAGTTATTTGAATTTCAAGTTTGTTATGTCGAAGGTTTCAGTTACTTGAGAATTTAGCTTAGGCTTGTGTTTTTTATTTCTTGAGGTGAGTCCTTAGCTAATTGTTGATTTTATTATTGTGTGAATTATTGTGTTGAAGCTTTGGATTCATTAGAACCGTCTACGAGCTAAAGAAATGCTAGTTTGAGTTTTCAACATTTCGGCAAAAATGTATTGGTGAGTGTTTAAAATAGCTCCTTGTGGACACGATTCAATGCGTTAATTCAGAATTTAGTAGTAGCCTAAACCCCTACTCTAAATTCAAAGTGTAATATTTCTCATACACTTGATTTAATATGTGAATATGTGTTGTGAAATTGTGGATTAAATTGTGATATTACGACATGTGATATAAGCTTAAGATGGTTATTATGAAAGAGTTGATTGTGGGCATGATATACGTGCCATATGATAGTGATCATATCGTGAATTTAGTGTGATTATGCAATGAAAAAGTGTAAAAACGATAAGTAAAATATGTTTTTAATAACGGATATTTTGGCGTAGAGACCATTGGATAGAGTTGGCATGCCATAGGATTGTGAATACTCACCTATATGTGTTATGTGATTTGGGCATTGAGGCCCTTGGACATGTTGGAGAGATAAGGAAATGTGAGCTAAGTTCTATTCAATAGGACATGTTTGGTGTGATGCAGAGTGTTAGCTATATGCTTCACTTTTTGGGATATGTTCGACTCTATGAGTCACTTGGTGTGTTGGAGATCCGTAACCGATGAGTTGTGATAGATCCCACTTTTACGTTTCATAGCTCAAGTGCCAAATTATCTATAAATATTTTTATTGGTGATATATACAAATGTTATGTGATTATATGTGTAATGTGATATATTCTTAAAAGTGAATGTGATTGCCATGTAAATGAACTAATAAATAATGCCTAAGTGTGTATAGCATGACACCAGAGTTGGACCTGTTGAATTTGTACTATACGGTTGTTTTGTTAATGCTTCATGAATTGTTCACGAGGTAGATGTTTTGGGCATTCACTGAGCTTGTTAAGCTCACCCATTTCTTTTAATCCATTACAGATTAGTAGCATTCCAACGTGAGCGATGTGGTTCCAAGGGATTGATCCAAGCGAGACTCTAGTAATACTTCATAGGTGATTTATTATTTGTTTATGATTTGTAAAATAAATGCAATGTGGTAGACTTTTTGCTAGTATTTGCCACGATATTTTGGATGTTTTCAAAGCTTATTTGTTCCTAGGATTTAAAGATTTGTATTATGATATGTTGATTATTGCTCAGACTTATTCTCAATGCTTGAAACTGTTACTATAGTCATTTTAACATTTCTTTAATATGGTAAAAGATGCATGTTAAATAGACTTGTGTTGGAATGGTTTGTATGCTTGGATATGCTGAATTTTTACTATTTGGAGTAGAGGTATCGATATTCAAGTTTCAAAAATGATACCTCTATGATATTTTGTTGTGTAGGAAGTCAGTACTATAATTTAGTATCGATATCTTATCATGAGTATTGATACTCGAGGTAAAATTACCAATACTTATTGGAAGGTATCGATAATTTCTGGTGTTTCATTTTTAAGCGAGAAACAGAATGCATTTCTGGTATCGATACCTACGTAGTCAGTTTTAAAATTTTGTTAAGTGACCCTCATGTATGTACAAATGTTATTATATGATTAATTAAAATGTTTGTAGCAAGTCTTAATGATAATTAGGAGTATATTTGACTTAAAACTCATCTAAATGTTAAAATGGAATATGTTTCTTTAAGAATGGGTTCAGTTGTACTGTGTGTTTTGTGAGATGGTGGTGTAGCATCTTGATATTCAGACTCGGCAATTGGGTCAGGTATAAGGTGTTACATTTTTTTGTATCAGAGCCTAGGTTCACTAACACTCTGACTTAGGTGATTGTTATTTGAATTGGGGTTTCGTAACCCATGGATCTAAAAATCCATGTGTCTGAATTTTCTGCTTGTTTGAATTGTCTAAAAATGTGTGAATTTGTTTAAAATATCTCTGATTGAATTGCATGTGGGGTAGAAATGGGAACACATTGCCTTTAATCCTAAATTTTGCTTGCAGGATTCTGACTTGGATCATTTCCCACGCCACTCACACCTTTTCTTGTTTGTTTATGTGTTAGGTTATTATATATGCCATCTAGATGTGTTAATGTGAGAGCTAGTGCTTAAGAGGATGGTACATCCTCTGCACCTCCTATACCGCTGCGTAGAGTGAACATACTTGATGAGGGTGTAGGCCCTCTGATAGAAGCTATGTTGGAGCGTTTCAGCCTATTGTTGGTGCTAACCCTACTTCTGCACCTGCCAATCCTACGCCTGTTAATCGGGGGTTGCCGCTTGAACATCTTCAAGCGTTGGGTTATAAACAGTTTTCTGGGGTAAAAGGTACTGATCCGACCATAGCTAAGTACTGGTTGAAAGGAGTTGAAAGGATCCTCGAGAAGATGTCCTATTCTGACAATGAGAAGTTGGGTTGTGTTTTGTCGCTACTCAACGGTGAGGATTATCGTTGGTGGAATACGGTTAAGAGAGGCACTACTGTTGATCATTTGACTTAGGGATATTATCTTGAGGTCTTTTAGAAGAAGTTTATGGGTGAGTAGTACATGGAGGTGTAACAAATTGTAACGTGTTTACACAAGTGTACGTAGTCGTTCAAGTAATAAGTAAGTAAAATGAGCTATCGTCTCCACAGGGACTGTATAATCTTAACCAAATATTTTTAAAATTATAACTTCACAATTTTATGTAAAAATTCAATAATTTGAATGGTGGTGATTAAAATAAGTAAAATTAATTAGATGCAAAGATTGATCCCTATGCAATTCTAATCTAGATGCAATTTACCTAAATGTGTGAATTTACCTAAATGTATGAATGAATGGCTTTAGCAACAAAAACAATCAACATAAAACGGGCTAGGATAGTTATATTAATCAAATCAACTTACTTTCATCATGCTAACATGTTCAGAATTACTTCTATGGAAACTCGATCTCTTATAGGTTTGGAAACCAAGTTAAGCCCTCTTGGGTCTTTTACTTAGTTAAATATACATGTTACTGATCATATTAGACTAAGGGTTTCTTAGTATTTATGCAAGGTCACAGGAACATTTATGTTTACAATAGTTTAATTACATAAATCTAAAAACCATGCAAGATAATAGAGCTAACCAAAGATATTATGAAACTTAACTTATTCGATTTTAATGACCTAAATTAAGCATTGCACTTTTCAATTATGCATCTACTAGCTGTCGTTTGGTTACGATCGCTCAACTAATTTGAATGCACCTAATCACATGTGAATGAAATGCATCATGATATTAATTGAAAACATAATCAATTGAGGCACAAAACATGTTAACATGAATTATATAAATCTCATTAAATTAATATAATCATCCTGGCATATAGGAATTAAAACTTCATAGTTGATGTCAAAAGCATAAAACACAAAGCAAACATGTTTCAAATAATTGACAATAGGAAAGAGTAAACTCCACTCAGTTCAATAGCCTTTCAGATCTATTCTAACTGATGCGCTCCTCCGTTCTGATTGAAGCTTCTTTTGCTAAGGGTTTAAAAGACAGCCGACTAAAGAGTGCTTTTGACAAAGTTTTTGAGGCTAAAGATGAGAGAGGGGATGGATGGCTATGCAAAGGAAAAAGTAAAAAGGAATCGAGAGAAAACTATTGAGAGTGATAGAGGAATGTAGAGTAATGAGGGATGACGGAAAAGTGAGGAATGACAAGGTATTTATAGGTGAAGGTAAAGGTTTGAGTTTACTAAAAATAGGTTTAAATTTCCTTCCTTCCCTCTCTCATGTGACTAGCCATGCTTCAAGGAAAAAAGATGACCAAGTCTTCTCAATTTGAATTCAAATTTCAAGATAAAAATAGCTATAGAGTGGACGGTCTCAACAGGGAAGTTGTTGGGCTAAATTCTAATTATTTTCCAACTGCAAAGACCTTCCATTAAATATCCCAAAACACATTTTGGGCGGCAAACATCAAGTGCTGAAATTAGGCTTTTAATTCCCTTTGTTGAATGGTTTTTTTTAGTCCAATAACTTAGTAGACATGTCCATCTTTTATCACCTTCTTTATTGGGTAAAGTAGTCAACCCTATGCCCAAAATTGCATTGTCTTGCCATTCACATGGATACTTTGTGCATGAACATCTTTTATTTATTTAAATCATGTCTCCAATAGCCTACATACATAGTGAAAAATACATACATTAATAAATTAATGTGAATTAATATAAAATATGCATGAAAATCGTGTAATTAAGCATAATTTCACATACTTTACAAATTCATGTCTAAAATTACTAATTAAGTTAAATTCACTTATTTCAAAAATAATCACTCAAGATAAACATAATAATTAAGTAAAAATGTGGTAAAAATATAGAAAACGCTATATAATTTTGAGTTTACAAGAGGCTCGTAAGCGAAAATTTCTGGATCTTTTTCAAGGTGATTTGTTAGTGGTTGACTATGAGGCAGAGTTCATGCAACTTAGTCAATATGCTCCTGAGATGTTTCTTTCTAAGAGGGACCCTTGTAAGAGTTTTAGATTTGGGCTTAATCGTGAGACTCGGGCTTCTTTGGTAGCTCAAAATATGGAGATGTTTGATGAGTTAGTTGAGAGAGCTAAAGCAGTTGAGGAGACTTTAGTTGAGTCACCTTATTATGTGGTTACTGAATCTGGTAAGAGGACTTCCGATGGTACATCTGGTCGACTACCTAAGAGAGGGCATGACAATCATAGTTCTCGTAGGGGTACGAGACATGGGTCTCGACCAAGTTAGTCTAAGCAGTAGAGTAGTGTTGTGGTTAGTATTGGTGGTTCAACGGGTGGTTTTGGATGGCCGCTTTGTGCACATTGTTAATGTAGGAATTTTGGTGAGTGTCGTAAGTTGATAGGTGGTTATTTTAAGTGTGGTTTAAAGGAACATTTTTAAGGGATTGCCCGAATAGAGTTGAGGTTTGAAAAACTCAAAGTTCGGCACTTGCTTCTGTGTTTGCTAGAGGCTGTGGTCGTGGTAGCGGTCATAGGAGATCGAACAGCGGACTATTCCTCATACTATTGCTTCACAGGTTGAGTCTAGAGGTCCAGCTCGAGTTAATGCTGTTAGGGAACTAGAGGATCAGGATCCGACTAATGTTTTAGCAGGCACTTTCATTTTGCAGTCCACTCTATTATTTTCTTTGGTTGATTCTAGTTCTACAAATTCATATATCTTGAGTGAATTGTCTTGTAAATTAGGGATTCTAGTAGAGATTATTGATTTGGGTATGATTGTTATTAATTCTTTTGGTAATAGTGTGATAGTGAATAAAGTTTATCATAAATGTCCCATTATAATTCAATGCCATTTTTTCTTTGTTGATCTTATTGAACTGTCGTTCTATGGTTTTTATGTGGTTATTGGTATGGATTGGTTGGCTAAGCATAAGGCTAAGGTAGATTTTGAGACAAAGAGAATTACTTTGAAGAATAGTGTTGGAATAGAGATTGTTGTTGTTGGGACTAGGATTTATGCCTAATGTGGTTTCGGCTATAAAGGCTGAGGAGATGATGGGAAAAGGTTGTAAGGCTTACTTAGCCTATGTGATGAATTCAGTTAGTAAGGAGTTGAGAGTTTAGGATATTTGCACTGTTAAGGATTTTCCTAACGTGTTTCTTGAAAAGTTGTTGGGTTTGCCACCAAAACGTAAAGTTGAGTTTGGTATTGAGCTTTATCCTGGTTCTACACCAGTGTCTATTGTGCTCTATTGCATGGCACCAAAGGAGCTCAAGGAGTTGATAGTTCAGTTGCAAAAATTGTTTGATAGAAGGTTCATTCAACCGAGTGTATCTTCGTAGGGTGCGCCAGTTTTGTTTGTGAAGAAGGATGGTTCGATGAGGATGTGTATTAACTATAGGTAATTCAACAAGTTGACTATCAAGAACAAGTATCCTTTGTCTCGAATTGATGACTTGTTTGATCAATTCTGAGGTGCAACAGTGTTTTGAAGATTGATCTTAGATATGGGTATTATCGGTTGAAGGTGAAGGAATCTGATGTATTAAAAACTTCTTTTAGGACTACATATGGGCATTATGAGTTTTTGGTCATGCCATTCGGTTTAACTAATGCCCCTCCTACATTCATGGATTTCATGAACCGAGTATTCTATTCGTACTTGGATCAATTTGCAGTTGTCTTCATAGATAATATTTTGGTGTATTCTCGTTCTGAGAAGGATCACGGCACGCATCTAAGAATTGTTTTGCAGATTCTACGAGATAAGTAGTTACTTGAGAAGTTGAGTAAGTGCGAATTATGTCTTAAAGAAGTGGCGTTTTTAGGCCATGTTGTGTTAACAAAAGGGATTCGAATGGATCTAAAGAAGATTGAGGCGATCTTAAAGTGGAAACCGCTTAGAAGTGTTACTGAAGTTTAAAATTTCTTAGGTTTAGCTAGATATTATCGTAGATTCGTTGAAGGGTTTTCTCTTATTGCTTCACCCTTAACGAAACTACTTCAGAAAGATATGGTTTTTAAATGAACTAATGAAAGGTAGAAATTTTTTAACAGCTTAAGGCAATTTTGACTGAGGCACCAATGTTGATTCAACCAGAGCTTGGAAAAGATTTTGTGGCTTATAGTGATACTTTGTATTCAAGACTTGGTTGTGTGTTGAGTAAGAGGGAAAAGTGGTGGCTTATGCTTCGAGGCAGTTGAAAACACATGAGCCTACTCATGATTTGGAATTAGTTGTTAGGGTATTCGCGCTTAACAGTTGCGTCATTAATTGTATGGAGAGAAGTGTCATTTATATGGATCATAAGAGCCTTAAGTATCTCATCACCCAAAAGGAGTTGAATTTAAGGCAAAGGCATTGGATTGAGCTTTTGAAAGGTTATGATTGTGTTATAGAGTATCATCCTGACAATGCGAATGTTGTTGTTGACGATTTGAGTAGACAGTCGATGACGGAGTTAAGAGCTATGTTTGCTCGCTTGAGCTTAGCTAGTGATAGAGATTTGATGGCTGAACTTCAAGTGAGGCCGACTTTGTCGCAACAGATTAAAGAGAAGCAACTATTAGATGGGGATTTTTTAAAGAGGGTTCGACTGGTTGAGCAAGGTGTCAAGGGAAATTTTCATGTTCACAGTGATGGTATTTTGAAATTTTGAGATAGATTGTGTGTGCCGAGTGATGTAGATTTGAGGCAAGTGATTCTTACTAATGCATATAGTAGCCCTTACACTATGAATCCCGATAGTAGTAAAATGTATCATGATCTTCGAGAGATTTATTGGTGGTCTGGTTTGAAGCGTGATGTTATAGATTTTGTGTCTCGATCTTTGGTTAGTCAAATGGTTAAGGCAGAGCATCAATTTCCTTCAGGTTCGTTACAATTGGTTGCGATTCCTGAAGGGAAGTGGGAAAGGATTACTATGGATTTCATTTCGGGTTTACCTTTGACTCCGTCGAAGAGAACGCAGTGTGGGTTATGTTGGTCAATTCTCGAAGAGTGCACATTTCTTAGTTGTGTGTACCAATTATTCTTTGCAGAAGTTGGCAGAGTTGTACTTGTTGAAATTGTATGTCTTCATAAGGTCTAGTTTCGATTATTTTAGATAGGGGTCTGCGTTTTACCTCGAGATTTTGAAAGAGTTTGCAAGAGGCTTTGGGGTTAAAGCTTAGTTTCAGTACGGCTTATCATCCTTAAACTGATGGCTAGTTAAAGAGAGTAATTCAAGTTTTGGAGGATATGTTGCAAAGTTGTGTGATTGAGTTCAATGGTATTTGGGAGCGATATTTTCCCTTGGCAGAGTTCGCTTACAACAATAGTTTTCAAGAGAGTATTTGTATGGCACTATTTGAAGCGTTGTATTGTAGGAAGTGTAGAACTTCTTTGAGTTGGATAGAATTGGATGATAAGCGTGCTGTTGGACCAGATTTAGTTCGTAAGACTAGAGAGAAGGTAAAGTTGATTTGCGAGAGGTTAAAAGCAGCGTCTTATAGGTACAAATCTTATGCAAATTTAAAATGTCAAGATGTCGAGTTTCAAGTTGGCGATAAAGTGTTCTTGAAAGTTCAACCTTGGATGAAGGTTTTGAGATTTGGAAGGAAGGTAAATTGAGTCCAAGGTATGGTGGACCTTATGAAGTTGTTGAGAGGATTGGTTCGGTAGCTTATCAACTCAAGTTGCTGCCAGAACTTGAGTGAATCCACAATGTTTTTCATGTGTCAATGTTGCGGAAGTATCATTCAAATTTGTCGCATATTATGCCAGTAGAAGAGATTGAGGTTCAAACCGACCTAACTTATGAGGAAGAACCGATTGAGATTGTAGCTCGCAAAGAGAAGGTTTTGCGAAACAAGAGGGTTTCATTGGTTAAAGTTTTGTGGCACAACCACAAGACAGACGAGGCTACTTGGGAAACCAAAGATGCAATGAGACAACAATATCCTTATTTATTTAGCTCAAGTAAATTTCGAGGATGAATTTCTTTTTAGAGGGCGAGAATTAAAACACTCCGAAATTGGGCCTAGGAGTTTTAGGGGTATTTTAGGGATTTTAGCTCTAGTGAGCTCAGAAATTTCGTTAGCATGGTATTCAGAATGTCTTTGTCTATGACATTTTGAAATTTAAATCATTTTTTGCAAAAAGATACTGAAAAGGCTTTCAATTTTGAAATAAGGACTGATTTGTAAAAGGGTCGAAATTATGTGTGTTATGAAGCAGTTTTACCAAAATTTTAAAGTCAACCTAATATCACCCCCCACCTACAGTTTTTCATGTTAGTTTCTCCCCATTGCTTTGTTTGTTGTCCCTTGTTCTCCCAAGTTCTCTCATTCAATTTTATTTGCTAAACCTTCATCCTTTTGATTCTTATCATCACCTAAGCCAAAAACCTCCATCGTATTTCAAGAAAAACAGCCAAAAATACCATAGATTTTCCATTGTTTAGCTTTCAAGTTTTTCGGGCTTCATGAATTTTTGATCAAATGCTCGGTTTTTCATCATCGAAGGTAACCGTTCATCTTTCTATTAGTGTTTAATGTTATCTAGTCTTAAAACTGAGTTTTTAGCCAATAATCGCATGTTTTAAATAAAATTCGAAAATTGGGTCATTAATGGTCAACTTCAGGATTTTGGGTAAAAATATGGTTTCAAAGTGTTTTACAATTAGTATTGAAATTATTAGAAGGTTTCTAAACTTATTTTGAAGTTTCGTTAAAGATTTCTTATGTTTTAGTGAATTTCGTAAAAATTATCATAAACATGTCGAAAATTTTGATACCATGAATTGAGTAGTTTTGTGTAGTTTAAAGGATGAGAATCAGATGTAGGTGAATAATTAAATGAATAGAATTCGTTTTGGACAAAAATATTAAGAATTTACTGAGAGATTTGAATTTCAAGTTTGTTATGTCGACTTAAATTGTCACAAATCACTCAATCAAATACATCATAATGCAAATACTTCATATTTGTTAAATTGTCACAAGAACAATTAGATTATAGCTTTTCCTTAGATTATAGCTTTTTCTTATTTTCCTTGGGTACAAAAAAGGGCAAAAGTGCTCAAGCGCCAACTAAATTTAATTACGACGCTTACATAATTTATACTTGTTCAAGCTCTGAAATATAAGACTAAAATTTTACACATTTCCACTTATACTTATAACAAAACTAGCCACATTTTATTTTTATTTTTTTGGAAATAAAATTATATTATTATGAACATAATATTTAATAATTTTATGTATATTTCCATTTTAAAATTTTGTATATAACATCCTAACCTTTTATTAATGTTTACATTATGATATCATACTACATATCAATGTTTGTATGTGCTCTAAATTACATTGTATATAAAAATAACATAATATATTAGAATTTTAGAAACTTGAATGTTCAAACTTACACTCAACCTATATTTTAAATGGACTTTTTTTTTCTAAAGCCTATTTTGGTTTAATAATTTTACCCAAACCTTACCAAAAATATTATAGTACAGGTGAATAACTCAACCTATGGACAGTTCTACTCATCACTTGGAAATATTAATATCGATTTATACGAAAGCCAACCCCTACAAAATCGGGCCCCCTTCCAACCTAAATTACAATTGCTATCTATGCTAATTGACTATTCATTCCTCTTGCTGTCAAATGAAGCGGGAGATCCTGTGTCGCAACTAAGCAGCCAAAAACCTTTTATTCATCCCAAAATTAAGTTTCTGCTGCCCTAGTTAACAGCATTACTGCTCTCTATAGCTTCTTCAACCTTTGGTTTGTTCCTAGGTCGCCCAGATCTTCTTACATCTTTACTTGACAAAAGATCCAACGCTTTCTCTAGGGTGACATCTTTCGGCTTCATACTCTGCAATCATATCCAATCAAACCATGACATTGGAATTAGCTTTTTAGTGTTAGAATACATTAACTCCAACTTCTAACAGTTTTAACATTGTCTGCCAACATATAAGGGATACTCTTTTTTGTTTCGGTATTCCATTTCCATATCCTTTGTTTACATCGCCCACAAATCATTCCATGGGAGTCTCTACAAGAATTGGTGCCCCAGTACTGGAATTATGTTTATCCATCTCCTATGCTAATAACACCATATCAAGCACCATTATTTTTGAAGCCTCCATGCCCAATTATCGATGGCAAACAAATTAAGAACTAAGAAATAATTTTCCATCACCATTTACCTTGGGAACAGAAGCTGTGGTGCGTCGATGGCGAACCGAGAATCCAACCTTTGCAAGCTTCAATATCACAGGGTGCCCATCCTTAGGGTGTTCTCCCTGCCAAGATGTGCAAAAGTTTAAGTTGGACATTCTGCAGCATAAAGAAAACATAACCCTCTTTAAAGATGGCTAAGTACCAAAGTTACAGGGTAGCGCAGCAGCTCAACAGCATCTTCGAGGGTGATGGTATCCACATTCTTTATCTGAATGAAAAAACAAGATGCAGATCTGTTTTTAACCAGGTTGTGACATATCAAACAGTACTTACAAATACAATCTAAAAAACATAAAAAGTATTTACTGGTCACTATTAGGCTAAACAAGAGGCATTAATCCATGTAATGACCCCCGTGTACAACTGGCTTGTCCTGTGTAGTTTCACATGCTAGATCACATCACCATTTCACCTTTTCAAAGTATTGTTTTACTTCTCAGCATAAAGGTGGTGGTATTAATAAATAAAACTCTAGTTAGCTGGTATTTCATTAACTGAGTGCTTTTGTAGCAACAAGAGAGATGATTCCTTTCAGGAAATATAAACCACCACAAGTATGAAACACTGCAAAAAGCAAAATAGATATAACCGTACATGAGAAACAGAGGACCGCTTAGGTAAATAACCAGTCCTGTCTTCTCCAAGCTGCACATAGTATCCATAAGGGCCATTCTTTAACAAAACCTGCGAGGGAATTAAAAATGAGTATGGAAGAAACAATTTAGTGTCTAGTTATAACAAATGGTAACAGAATATTCAAATGAAAATAAAAATAAAAATCCTTGTTCACTGATACTAGGACCAATATTAAATGCAAACCTTCTCATTGGACCCTGGATTAAGACCTAACAGTTTTGGCTCCTCGACAGTGTTGCTCTTTTGAGGGCTCTCTTCTTCCTCCTCATCACCATATAATGTCTTAGCAATATATCTATAAAAATAAAAATAAAAATCAATCATTTACAAAAACTCAAAAGATGATAGTGAATAGAAAATACATCATCACAATGCTCTTACTAATTGTAAACAAATAATTACCAAAAGGCACATGCAAGCATGTACTCGTAAGTGTAATGCATGTATGCATCAAAATCAAGTAATTATCGTAGTGCTCCACACTTACTTGCATTTTGGATGTTGGTTACACCCTATAAAATAGCCTGCACCAAACCTACTTACTTTGAAAATTAACGTTCCCCCCATGCAACTGAAAAAGGTAGGAATAAGATACAGTGAGCATTATTTGACTGGTGAACTAATTAATATATAATATATATATTCAAGGTATATATAATTGTGAGTAATACTGTAACAAATTGATATGCTATACATGCAAAAATAAAACAAAAAAAGGCATAATATTCCTTGCTAGGTCTTTAAAGGACATTTTAGCTCTAAATAAATAGAGCTTGGAAAAGCTTTGGTTGGAACCCATATCTCACCCATTTGCTGTATTTCTTTAATAGTGGGCAGTGGGCATATGATATTTGCAATAATACCCGCTATTATCACTAAATTTACATAATAATATGATAGGTTTCACACTAACAAGACAAATGGTCTGAGGAAAATGAATGCATGGATACAAAAAACAATAAATGCTGCAACAAATAGCCTAGGACATAAACTTCTTTAAATAATAATTACATCCATTTATGCAGCTAGAGAAACATCAACTTTATTAGCAAGAAACAGGTCCTACTAGAGTATTTCCTTCCATTTAAAATGATGCATGGATGTTCTGAATGCTTTTGTGGTCAAACCTATGTTCAAAAAGACCATTAGCTTCACTTATCTAATTAAGACTTAGGTTTCTCGATTTCAGTTGATTTCTTTCTTTAGGTTTCTTCATTCAGATTTTATTTCAATTGATTTTTTTTCCTTTCTAGAGTAGATTCCCAATTTATGTAATATGCTGATCCTTGTTCAAAAGACAAATGAAATAATGAAACCTAAGTTGAACTTTTATCAAAACCCAAAAGAGATCTGGGTCTCTCTCTAAGGACTCCTAAGGTTTCAGGCTCTCTTTGATGAACTACTGTTGCATGTCAATTAATTATTATTAGCTTAGTTTATTATATTTTATTAGGAGATTTTATTCATGAGTATTTTAAGAGATCTTTTTTAATTAAAAGTATTTTAGAGAGATATTAGGAGTCTTTCTTGCTTATAGTCTTTATTTTTCTTAGCTTATAAGTCTTTTATTCAAATAAGTAAACCTATGTAACCTCTATTTAAGAGGCCAATTGGTAGCAATAAAATTAAGCCAGATTAAGGAAATTTTACGAGATTTAAGATTCTCTAACAAGTCTTAAGGTCTAGAATTCCCTTCGACGAGCTCCACTTGTTCAACATAGATCATTCGTGAGGAAGAGGTAAAAATCAGGGAAAGAGCCCTGACAAGACAGACGGATTGCCTGTGAATCGTTCGGTGACAAGATCCATTAGTCGGGACCGTAACAACTACCTAGTGTAATGGATATTGGAGAAGATAGAGACTCCATTGTCATTTCTTTTACAAATGTGCATTTTTTATTACTAAAGACATGTTTGGGTTTATAGGAGTTGCTGATAGAGAAAGCTTAGCTGGGTTACTTTTTAAAACTGTTAATGTTGGTTACAAGTTCGAAGTGGTTTATTCAATGGTGCTAATAAATGATATGGGAAGGAATAATGGGTAGTAGCAATTGTTTTATCTGATAAAATGACCTTTGATTCGACTCCAATAATGATCGATGGATGTGTGAGCACCTGAAAAATGTCAATCACTCTTGAGGAATGTACTTTTTGCCAAGTTTATTCCGACTTCAAGTCTGAGGACAAGCTCTTTCTCCTGGAGGGGAGTAATGTTGTGGATGCTTTGCGGGCCAAACTATGTTAGGAAAGGCCATTAGTTTCGAATCTCTTATTAAGGCCTAGGTTTCTCAATTGCGATTTTATTCCAGCAGCTAAGCTTCATCTGCTAGCAACTCCCATATAAACGAAGCATGTCCTTAGTGATAAAAAACTGCACAATAAAAGAACTAACAATAGTCTATTATCTTCAATATCCATTTCACTAGGTAATTCATCAAGTTTAGACCCATACTTTTCAATATAGAGTTGGAGGTTATTTGGATCAGGTTTAAAGAAACAAGATGGGTTGCAACAATGTACTTACTCTAGTGGTGAGAGTTTGATCGAATCGAATGAAAAAATTTCAAGCTAATCGAGTTGACGAATCTTATTTTATCATCTAACTTGATTTGAAATTTTTTCGAATTGAATCAAGCGAGATGGAATTCGAATCGAATCGAATATAATATATTTGTTCAAGTTAAATTAGAAAAATGACTTTGAATCCTTGTAGCCATTGCCACTCACTGTAATGAAATTTTCTCATCGTAATCAAATTTGTTATTAACTTTAATCCTCTCATAATTTATTCATTAATCTTTTATATACGAGTTCGCTTCTTTGTTTGCTTAGTTGCTTCAATCATCTTCGATTCTTGTCACCATGTATTTTTAAATTAAAAATATATTAAATGTAAAAATGTGATTTTTATTAAAAGTTATTTTAAAATAAAATGTGAAATTGATACCAACAAAAATTTTGACACAAATATTTTATGACATCATCAATAATTTAATTTTAACAAAAATTTATAAAGATTTAGCATGATTAAACAATTCAATAATATAAATATTATATATAAATTTGGAAAAAAAATTTGGGGTTTAGGAGGAAGTGAAAGTTTTGGGGGAAAGCAAAAGGAAAAAAGTTTTAGGGGAAGTAAAAGTTCTGGGGAGTCTGAAGGAAGTAAAAGTTTGGGGGAGAAAGTAAAAGGAAAAAAGTTTTGAGGGTTTGAGAGGAAGTAAATTTTTTGGGGTAAGTAAAATGGTTTAATATTTAGTTTATTCGAATTCAAAAATTCAACTCGATTCGAACTCAAAATTCGAAAAAAAAAATTGAGTTTATTCGATTAACTTGATTAATTCGATTCGAATAATTCAAAATTCGAACTTTTTTTCGATTTTTTTCGAGTTGAATCGAATTTTTCTCACCCTACTTAACTCCTTATTGAGCCATAAAAATAAATAAATAAATACATATCACATGGTAGATCGGAAAATACTATGTTATGTGCCAATTTCAAGGTATGGGACTTGGATCCCATATAGGAAAGTACGGGGTTTCCTAATGGGATTTATGTACCTAGGCTCTCCAAGCTCAATAGCTAGCTTTTAAGGTGTGGTTCTCCAAAAGGTTCGTATGAATTGGAATCAGAGCCAACCATCATATTTCCCAGTTGCAATCGTGCAGCACGGGTGATGATGTCGGCATTACAATGTTCACCCAGGGCTAGATTAAGCTAGCACAAAGCTAGCCCACATGGGCGCAGGGCTGTGGAGCGTGGTGGATTATTATGTGCCAATTGCAAGGCATGAGACTTGTATCCCATGTAGGAAAGTAAGGGATTTCCTAGTAGGGTTTACATCGACCTAGGCTCTTCAACCTCAATAGTTAGATTTTGAGGTGTGGTTCTCCAAAGGTCCATATCATACTATAGCAATAAGCTGCAAATAGGTGAAAGAAAGAAAAACAGCTGGCAAAGATTGTGGAAGGATCAATAACTGCTGAGCATTTCCCTTTAAGTTAATCAACAAGTGCTGAAATCAAGCTTAAGAACTTGAACAAAGGTTAGGTTCAAAGATAATTAAAGTGAGCCGAACTTGATGAGCAAATTGCATTGATTTAATCTGCTCTTTGTTCGCACATGCTTAAAATGCCTTCATCTGATTTACGTATGACTAACCCTATCCACTCCTTTCCACATCCATAGGATTGTGTAATTCCATTCAAATAACCAACTTTCTCTACTCTTCTACTAAAAGACCAAAAATAATGGTACATATCATATTAAACAAGTTATCCTAAACAATCAGACCGATGTTATCAAATCACTTGGGGATATTATCAAAGGTTTTAGGGTCCTGATCAAACACTTTTCACCAATGAGGTTTGCAACATCTTTATCTTACTAAATACTCTTTGCTATTCTTCATATTCTTTTCTTTTTTTCTATCTTATATTTCTTTTTAAATTTAATAACTGAAGCCAACGGAAGCAAAAAAGACAGAATAACATACCTTGGACATGTCCTGCTTTTATTAGGGAGAGAAGCAAACAAGAAATCCCCAAATGTCTTTTCCAACATCTTCTCCACCTGAATTAAAACTAACTTAACTAAAACTTGAAACCAATATATTGTAAGATTAAAAATATATATATACATGCGAAGCTTGGGTATGGGATAAGAAAACCTTGGAATACCTGATGAATGTGAACGTTTTCAGCACGACTACAATATGAGCTGAAACGTGTCCAGTAGTCCCTAAGGAGCCCTTTCCATTCAGTTAAGCCTGCAGAAACATTGTCAAGCTGCAAATACAAGTGAAACAGGTTAATAACACCACCGTAACAAAGAAAGAACCACATTCCAAATATTTCAAATCTAACAAACTGACAAGACTTTTAAGCTACCACAATTGAGCAGCTTGCCACTTACTTCTGTCTCCATATCAGCTGTAAAACTGTAATCAGTGACCTCAGAAAAATGGTGAGAGAGAAATGCTGAGACCTAGACATCATCCCAGAAGTATTAGAGAATAGTAGATCTAGAATCCCAATTTGTTTACATATATTAATTACTTGAAACTGGTAGATTTTTTTAAATTCAATAAAATCCCAAAACAAATTACCAATATATTATAATACACTTCAACTGGTTCCACTTTCGGCTATGAAATCATATTTCCCATTTTGTTGGCAACTTGGCCAACTACTTATCACTACTTGAGGCAAGAAGTGTGTATTGCCAATTTTACTTGAAATAATAATTACCTATGCATTCCAATATCTACATTATTATTGCATCAAACCCTAAAATCATTTGCTAATATATGGAGGGCTCAAACTTATGTAAGGCCACGATAAATCCAATACTTAGTAGATGTTAGACAATACAACTTAATACTTCCCCTCATGCATAGCTAAACAAAGGCCATCTCAGGGAAAACAACCCTAAGGATGGGCCATAACACAGGTCCTAGGATTGAAATCTGGCTCTGACAGCATGCTAAGCTAAGCATCTAGCTTAACTTCAGTTGGCGATATGTGGAACACCCAACTTTAATATAAAACCCCAATACTGACAAATGAAGGATAACAGCAATAAACAATTATTATTATTATTAATATTATTATTATTATCATTATTATCATTATTATTATCGCGGTGCAAGAAATTATTTAACATATTAAGTTATGCTAAAATATTAAGTACAGAAAATCAAATAGAGTAGGAAGGAGATAACATACCATGCGACCGCGAAATTCAGGATACAGTACACGACTTTTTACTGTCACATAACTTCTATCCTGATGTAACAAATCGTGAAATGTGACGTTAGAATATGCCTAGTCAACATGAAAGTTGATGGTAAATAAGACCAACAAACTGCAACAGTTGCAAGGAAAAGTGCGGGAAAATTTGCAACATATCATAAAATCAATGGCATCAAATTATGAAAGAAGAACAATCAAACTATATAACAATTATTTCTTTTGATCTTGAAAATTTAGTGGATAAGCTCCTTCTGGAATTACTAGACTCCCATACAAGGTAATAACTTCAAGCAGGTTTTCAAATAAGCATTCTTTACAGAAATAGGCCATAGTGACAACCCAAAGAGTAAATTGGTATGAGATTTTATCTTTTATGGCTTTCTTGAAAAGTACTTTCTTGGTTGAGTTTGCTTGGGAAGTTTAGCACTTAATTATGTCATTCTAAAGGGATACAACTTTACTTCTGGCGTGTATAGTGAATATTTTGGCTTTGTCGTTTGAGGTGGTAATACTAAATTAGCCAAAGGGCGGAGCATTCTTGCCGTATTTGAAATCTCCCAACTCCTGGTTTTTTTTTTTTAAATTCTTGATGTCATATCTTAGAGAAATCAATCGTGTCTTTCAAACTAAATCCAGTATGTTCACGACAATCTAAACAATTCTAATTTGGTTAAATTTTCTACAGTTTAAATGAAACTTTTTTGTGTAACCACACTAATTAAACTGAGTTAATGCCCCCCAAAAAAAAAAAAAACCTTACTCAGCATGCACATGAATGCATGGTATTAGTCCAGAGCTTCTAAAAAGAGCATTACTGGGCAGCTTAGTTTGTTTACATAATGTTCATGCATCTGACATTTTTGAAATTAAAACCTCAAGCTTCATTTTAATTTTAATCACTTTTGGGGTGAATTTAAAAATTGACCATTTCTACATTTTTACCTGTAAAACTTTCAATGTTGAGGCATATGTCGAAGGTCTACCAATTCCAAGCTCCTCCAGTTTCTTAACCTTTAAAATGCAGCATTAGGAAGTTAAGACCGGCCCATTGCATAAGAAGAAAAGTGAGCATAATTGATTAACTGTTTCCCTTCCTCAGCCCGTGTTGCATGCACTCAGCAAGAGGTGAATAGGATGATATTTAGATATTTTACATCAACGCCAAAGAAACATATATGAAGGAAAGAAAGAACAGAATATTTGAAAAATAATTTTGGATACTTCGTCCAAAAGCTGAAAGTATCTTAGTGTACTTTATATGATAGCACCTAGACATCATATTTCAGTGCAATGGCTGAAGCATGATTACATTGTAATTAACTGAGTATGAAAATTGCTAGCAAGCACTTGAAGTAAGTTGAGAAGATGTACCAAAGATCCTTCAGAATACCGCGGTGGTGCCTGAGTATGATGCTGCTTGATTTCTACTTCACCAATAGATAATTGATCCCCCTTCTGCAAAACAGATTAGTTAGTGATGGCACAAACTGAAAAAGGAACACAAAAAATTACCAACACTTTCAAAATTATAAAGGCACATTAACTTCAAGAGTTTTTTTTTTTTTTTTTTTTGGGGGGGCATGACGCACTGCCATGTATTATTTCATTCCACACTGCTAAAAACTACACTGAGACCACAGGAAAAAGCAGTTAAAATTCTGTCAGGGACCATGCCAAGGCCAACTGAGGAACATTATATAATAGAAATAGAAAGACTAACAAGCATCATGGAAATCAAAATATTAAATAATTCAAAATAAACGATAAATAAAATGAAAAATGAGTACCTTCAAGGAACTAAGAATGCCAAAAGCCACAGCATTATGGCTGGCTTCATTATCCTTAAATCTGATTGTTTCAGATTCCACATCCTAGAAAATAAAAATAACATAAATAGAAAAAGGAAACAAAAAGTCAATTTTTTGAGACATGCTACCAATCATGTTAAATGTGTTACAAGTAAATCTTCATGGTGCTCATGCATTTCCAATGTAGAACAAGTATTCTCAAATCAAATCACGAAAGAAATAATCTAAAATCTCGATCAAAATTGTGAAACTTCAATAATTAATTGAAATAGCAATGTAAATCCGACACCTCGAAAAACTTAACATGGGTACTTATAACTAAACAACCCCCTAAACCCTAATAAAAGGCAAAACACCAAATATAACACTAAAACCATACATGAAAATGATGTAACATACTAGTTACAGTGAAGTAACCTTATATATCTATGTACAAATTGCAATTATGCCTGTAAACCAAAAATATAGTCCTAGATAATTTCATGTTTCTGTCCCCATAAATTACCTTTTATTATGAACTAAAATTCGTATAAAATGGGGATTTTGCACAAAATAGTGAAAATGTTTCATTTTAATTAAGAAGTTTTAGTAATAGTTATAAAGCAAAATTAAGAAATCCCACAAGATTTGGCATTTGATTTTGATTTGAGTCATGCCTACCTCAATAGCCAATCAAAACATTACTCAGTTATAAGTGATTTTACCATTAGAGTTAAGAAACATCAATAGATAATACATAAACCTTATAAGCAACAAAAATATAGTAAATATAGTAAAAAGGAAATAAAATAACATTTGATGCCATTTTATGTCCAAGGAAAATATTTACCACTGTCCGTACATTTACAATATAGACCCACAAAAAGTAGACAACCTTGCAAATAAAGATGGAAACAAGCAAACTTTGATTAAACTATCAACAGACCACAAAGCATTCAGATTTTCTGTGTTGAGCACAAAGATCTCCCACATTCATCCACATTACACACTGAAAGGAGCAGCCAGAAAATGTATGCAGTATGCACAAATGTACAGGAAAAACTGTATATTATACCTGATAAGCAGACTGATAACCAAGGAACACTACTCTTGAGCATGAAGATCGGAAAATGATGGACTCATCACAATTCCCAGTTTCAAGTTGTATCTGCTTAGGACAGTGAATGTTATATAGATGATAGTATAATGGTCCACAACCATGCAGATAAAGAAAAATACTAATCTATCCATGTCTGCATTTTTTTAGAAGAAAGAGAAAATAAACCGCATGCAAGTAAATGCAATTACTAAAGCAAAAAAGAAAAAGAAGATTTTTGCCTGAGGAACAAATCAATGCAGCTGCTAAGAAGCACAATGGCCACCAAAAGATGGTAAGTAATCAAGCCAGCTTATTCTAATTGAAGTTAATGAATCAAAAAATCATCATATAAACATAAGAAGAGAATTTACATTCCAACCTGCTCTAGGATTGAAGGTTCCATTTGACAAGCCATTGTTCTTGACCAAATAAGAGTGTATAACTTCAATGAATCTTCATCAAGTGCTCCAACAAGCATAGCTGGCATTAAGGACAATTCAGTTGATAACTGGCAGTGAGATTTCACACTAGAAATAAAATATCTGTAGTACAGTTCAAAGTAAAATATAACATATTCTCAAGATAGAACAAACAAAGTCTGTTCACGTACATGGTAACCTCCGAATATTGGTGGGTCTAATTGCTTCATGTGCTTCTTGAGCATTCTTGACCTTCTTATAATACTTACATGCGTTTTCTGGGGTAAAACGGGACCCATATCTGCAGAAATTTAAGTTTTTCTTTACAATCAGCAAGTTAAAAGGAGCAAATGTGCCAATATTAAACAGAGACTTTAAGCTACAATGCAGCCTACAATAAATTGGTGTTTATCAACGGAAAATGCAATAACTTATTTTGCTGCACTAAGAACTTCAAAGGAAGATATAGATAACAAACTTTGATCATAAAAATCAAGAAGCAACCAGAGCTAAGAATGTAGGATACACAAATATATTAGAATTAAAGTTACATTATAGTTATGCAACAATAACTGCCATGGCAAAAATGTTAGCATAGGCATATTGACAGGATATCAGCATGCAGGTAAAAGAAGATAATATTTTTTAGCTAACAATTCAGATACAAAAAGTCACCTTTCCATAACCAAGGAGCGAATGTCCTTGACAGCTTCATCAGAAATCTAACAAAATAAACAGAAAGAGTATTATAAACCCAAAAGATCAACAACCATATCGGAGCGCAGAAAATTTAACATAGACTTAGGAAAGACAAGTAAATGAAGAGAACAAGATAAACAAAATATCCATACAACTGAAACCATGGTCGTCAGTATCAGTTAATGTTCTACCACAGTAGCATGGATCAAGTACCAGAATAACAGTACACATGACAAGCAGCATATCAACTAATTAATAGCAAGAGGGAGTACTCTATTGAATGAGAATATGAACCAAATATAAGGCATCAGTCTTGCCCAGAGCAAAAGTGTATGCCCTAAACAACCAATTAAATGCATTTAAGGCACTTGAAGTAAACCAAGATGATGCAACTCCACCGATGAAGACTTGTTCAAGGAAAACAAGATGGCAGAAGACACTGTTGGAATAAGGATAGAAATCTGATGGTATTGGAATCCCTATAATTAAGGATAGAAATCTGTTATAATCCCTTGTAAATAGAAACTAATCTCAATTACTGATTCTTAGGAAATTAGGATATCAATTACTGATTCTTAGGAATTAGGATTTATTTCCTTTAAAATGATTATTTCTCTCTATATAAATCTGTAAACTAAAGCAGTAGAAAAATAACAGAATTTTTTTTCCTCTGAGTGTTTTTTCATGGCATCAGGGCTTTAGGATTCATTCGATCCTAATTTTTTTCTCTAATTTCCCTTCCTAAAAATTCCTTCGGTTTAGTCCTCCAATGGGTGATATCAATGAAATTTTCTCTGAAACTGAGACATCACAAATAACTCAGAATATCAATCAGGGAATCACTCAAGGTGAAATTAATTCCTCCACTACTGCTGATGATGTTTTTGATGTTCGCTTAACCAAAACACAGCTTGAGACTCTCCATAAGATACTTGGTACTCCCACCACTCATGGATCTCTAGCCATTCAAGGTACTGCCCTCAACATTGCTTTTGAATCTAATAATCAATCTCCTTGGATACTCGATTCGGGCGCCTCCGATCACATGACAGGTAACTCCACGTTGTTTCACACCTACACTCCTTGTCATAACAAATCTCGAATCCGCATAGCTGATGGTTCTTACTCACCTGTGGCTGGAATAGGAGAAGTACAAATGATAGAGAGTTTTTCTCTCGATAAAGTCCTACATGTCCCAAACTTGTCCTGTAATTTACTTTCAATTAGTAAACTTACTAAGGATGAAAATGTTCTTGTTGAATTTTCTGCAATTGGTTGTGTGATACAGGAACAGAAATCGGGGAGGATGATTGGCACTGCTAAAGTTGATGATGGACTATATATTTGGAATAAAAACAAGATACAAGGGGATTGGCTCTATCCACTTCAAAGAGGACACTATTATGTTATGGCACCGTAGGTTAGGACATCAAACTTTGTGTATTTGAAAAACATCTTCATTGTTATTTCAAAATAAAAGTATTAATTCCTTGAAGTGTGAAATTTGCCAATTATCTAAACATACCCGTGTGCCATACCCATTAAAACCACATATTCGGTCCCAACCTTTTTCGTTAATCCATAGTGACCTATGGGGAGCCAGTGAGTGAAAAATATTACAGGGCTAGATGGTTTATAACATTCATTGATGATCATACTAGGTCATTGGATCTATCTACTCAAAGAAAATCGAAACACCCAAAGTATTCCAAAATTTTCACTCAATGGTTCGAACCCAATTCAACTCTACCATACATACCCTCCGTACCGACAATGGGAGAGAATACTTCAACTCTGTCTTAAGTCCATACCTTTCTGACCAAGGCATTATACACCAAAGCTCTTGTCCTGACACTCCTCAACAAAACGGGATCTCGAGAGAAAAATCGTCATCTCCTTGATGTGGCTCGAGCCATAATGTTCACTATGAATGTTCCAAAATACTTGTGGGGAGAAGTCGTCCTCCACCGCTGTTATCTCATAAACCGAATGCCATCAAAGATCCTCAATTTTCAAACACCTCTAAATACTCTTTTAAAGGCCTTCCTCTATTTCATGTGCCTAATCTTCCACCAAAATATTAATTTGTAAAGCTTTTGTCCATAACCATCAACCAAATCAATCCAAACTTGATCCTCGAGCCCACACCTGCATCTTCATTGGATATTCCCCTACACAAAAAGGCTATAAGTGTTACTCACCAATATTGCGCCGAATGTTTGTCTCTCGGGATGTTACCTTCTTTGAAAATGAACCATACTTTGCAGCATCTCATCTTCAGGGTGAGATTTTTAATGAAGATGAGACCCTTAATACTCTCCTCATTATACCGCCTGATCCTACTACTACTATCACAAACAAACCTATCCCAGATTTAGTTGTTTCCCCTATGCAGCAAGAATTTAACACCGTCCTTCCCAATGACAATACCTCCATCGAAGTACAACAGCCACTTGATCAAGGAAAACAGCAAATACAGGTTTACTCCCGACGGAATCGTTCTCCTGAAACCGTCTGAAGATGCCAATTACATCTCCAACCGAGGACTGTTCAAAGAAGTCCCACCTCCGTCACCATCCATCTATCTTCCAATTGCGATTCGAAGGGTACAAGGAGCTGCACTCAACATCCTATTTCTCGGTTTGTATCCTATGGAAATTTATCTAAGTCTTACAAAGCTTTTGTGACTAATGTTGATTCTGTAAAATTCCAAAAATATAGAAGAGGCTCTTGAATCACCGAGTGGAGACAAGCCGTGATGGAAGAAATGAAGGCTCTCAAAACAATGAAACATGGGAAGTCTCGGATCGCCTAAAGGAAAAAAACCGTAGGGTGCAAATGGATTTTCACTACGAAATTTAAACCCGATGGTCGTATTGACCGATACAAAGCTCGACTTGTGGCTAAGGGATTCACCCAAACTTATGGTCTCGACTACAACGAGACGTTTGCACGATTGCCAAGCTAAACACCGTTCGGGTCCTGCTATCTCTTTCGCCAACCTTGATTGGCACTTGACTCAATGGATGTAAAAATGATTTTCTCAACGGGAATTAAATGAGGAGGTGTACATGGATTTCCCACGGGTTTGAAGAAAACAAGGATCAAGTGTGTAAGTTGAAGAAGTCCTTGTATGGGCTGAAACAATCTCCACGAGCGTGGTTCAGCCGATTTGCAAAAGCTATGACTAGCAGAAATTACATTCAAGGACAGGCAAACCACACCATGTTCTACAAGCACTCGGAAGAGGGTAAATGCTGCATCCTTATCGTTTATGTTGACAATATAATATTAACAGGAAATGACTCGAGCGAAATTTTGAGATTGAAAGAATTCCTTGGTACAGAGTTTGAACTGTCTTAAATATTTCTTGGTATGGAGGTAGCAAGGTTGAAAAAAGGTATCTTCATTTCCCAAAGGAAATATGTTCTTGATCTACTGTCGGAAGTTGGTTTGATGGGCAGCAAACCAGCCGAAACTCCTATGGAGTTTAAACTCAAATTGGGAACTAATGAAGATGGAGAAGAAATCGACAGGGGGAGATATCAACGTCTAGTAGGAAGGCTCATCTACCTATCTCACACCCGTCCAGACATAGCCTTGATGTGAGTGTTATTAGCCAAGATATGCATGCCCGAGGAGAAGCACCGAAGCGCATATAGAATACTAAGATATCTAAAAGGAACTCTGGTAAAGGCACATACTTCAAGAAGATCATCAACAGAAGCGTGAAGTCTACATCGATCTGAACTAGGCGAGTTACATTAATGATAGACGCCTACAAGCGGCTATTGTAGTTATGTTTGGGGTAATCTCGTCACGTGGAGGAGCAAAAAACTGTGGTAGCACGCAGCAGCAGTCAGAGGCGAGTATCGAGCACTATCTCATGGTATATGCTAAGGAGTTTGGATACAAAGACTTATGGGAGAACTAAAAGTGCCTTATACCGGACCTATGAAGATGTCTTTGTGACAACAGTGTCATTGTCAAGATAGCACATAATCCTATGCATCATGATCGGACCAAACATGTGGAAATAGATCGTCACTTTATAAAAGAAAAAGTACACTCGGAGAAGTATGCATCACCTACCTACCTACTAGACAATAAGTTGCGGACATGTTAACTAAAAGTTTGAACAAAAACATGTTTGAAGAACTTAGTGGCAAGCTAGGTTTGATTAACATCTACACTCCGACTTGAGGGGAGTGTTGGAATAAGGATAGAAATCGATGGTATTGGAATCCCTATAATTAAGGATAGAAATCATTATAATCCCTTGTAAATAGAAACTAATCTCAATTCGATTCTTAGGAAATTAGGATATCAATTACTGATTCTTAGGAATTAAGATTTATTTCCTTTAAAATGATTATTTCTCTCTATATAAATTTGTAAACTAAAGCAGTAGAAAAATAACAGAATTTTTTTTCCTTTGAGTGTTTTTTCAGACACCTAGAATGTTTTCCATCTTTCCTGACCTTTTAGGACAAGAAATCTCTAACTATGGTCTTCCCAAGAGTCCAAATTAAATTTACACCAGGTATCTCCTCTTCCTCGGCCTAGCTCAATCAACCTCTAATTTGCTATTACTATTTATTAAAATAAAAGATTCCTCGAAGACATTACAAAGCAAGAGGAAGACACATGAAGACCTCTAGTGCAGGGTATGTGCACACTCAAGACCATTTTACTTAAGGAAAAAAATGAAAGGCAATGCATAACTGGAGCAAGAAATATAGAGACCAAAGATGTACTCACATGTAGCCCATCTGTTCTGCTGTATGTTATCAACCCAGTTGCCTTACCATCTGACAATTGAATCCCTTCATAAAGCTTCTGAGCAAGCTGCATTGTTTATGTGAAAATAGAACTAGTAAAAATATTGAAAAGCCTACCAGATAGTTATATGTTGAGGCGCTTGATGAAGAAGCAAACAGTTAAGAGTGAAAAGGATGTAAAAAGCCATACATATTATTTAGCATGTAAAAAAGAAAGCAAATAAAGTATGTCAACTTATAAAAGTTCAATCAACCATATAGTTTACTAAAAAGTTCCAAGCAACTATATATAGAGTAACACCAACCAAAATAGCAAATCAGTATTTAAAGAAGAAAATATCATTGCCACTCAGGCAAAGGTTTTCAATAAAAAGAGGAAAAATTGGAAAATAGATTAAGTATAAAATTAGAGACACTTTCAAATGGCCAAGACTATGAAACCAAGTTTAATCACAAAGGGAGCAGATGATAAAGATAACTAAAATTCCACAGGTTTTATACAACTAAAAAGAAAATCAACAACTTACAAACCTTCATTGTATATGTTGCAGGAAAGTTTAATTTGTTTGCAGCATCCTGCTGAAGTGTTGATGTTATGTAGGGTGCAGGAGGGTTTCTTCGCATTGTATTTCTTTTAGAGTTGATCACCTTAAAATTTTCTATATTAATCTTCTGCTGAACATCCTTTGCCTCTGTATCTGAACTGATTGAGAATTGACCTAACTTCTTGGAATTAAAATGAGTTAAGAGTGCAGGGAAAGAATTTGGTTCTTCAAAGCGAACCTCAATAGTCCAATACTCCAGTGGTTTAAACTCATCAATCTCTGTTTCTCTATCACAAATAAGAGACAAAGCAGCTGATTGCACCCGTCCAGCAGACTGGCAACCCGGTAGTTTCCTCCATAATAGTGGTGAAATGTTAAACCCTATCAGATAATCAAGAGCACGTCTAGCAAGATAAGCATGTACCAAGTTTACATCAATTTCCCGTGGCATTTGCAGAGCACTTTTGATGGATGCCTCAGTTATCTCATGAAAGACAACTCTTGCTACACTAACATTTTCACCTAAAGCATCCTGCTGCTGCAACATCTCTATGATGTGCCAAGCAATAGCCTCTCCTTCGCGGTCTGGGTCTGATGCGAGAACAAGATTTTCTGCTCTGAGTAAGGAAAGGAAGATGAGAAACTGAAAAATATACTGACAAATACAACTGAACAAATTGGTAACAATCATGGATGATAACATTACAACATAAGTCTGTATCACTTAAACAATATCATAAGATTTCTCATTAAAAGATTGATCTGAAGAATTCATTAAAAGCGATAGAAAGGAATACAACAAATACCTTCTTTCAACAACATCATGCATCTGGATAGGTAAACGTATGTCATAAAACTTAACATATGATCTCAAAGAATTTATTGCAAGTGATAGAGAGGAACATGAAAGTATTTTCATTTAGTGGGACATCTGTAAATTAGACCATAAGACATCTGACCAAAAAAACTCACAATTTTCACTATAAAAGCTTGGAAGGGACATGATTACATACCCACTCAGTGCAACCTTGATGCTCTTAAGATGCGTCCATGCAGCACTAGGGACCTCCCATACCATGCTAAAGTCATCATCAGGTCGCACAGATCCCGACCGAGCAGCTAGGTCCCTAACATGACCGTAGCTAGGCAAGACTTCAAACATATCACCAAGGTAGCCCTGTATAACCTTCGCCTTTGTGACAGATTCAACCACCATAACAGACTTCGCAGCGGGAGGATATAGCTGCTTCAGCGGCTTTTCTCGTTGAGATATATTTTTCTGCACCTGTTTCTGAACTGGCTCATTAACGTCTGCCACTGGCTGCCTTTTTCTGCCTGAGCCTGTACTATTCTTTTTGGATTGCTTCTTGGTTGAAGCAGAAGCATCAGGAGCTTCGGCAATTAAGTTGCCAGTTGAAACTTTCTGGAAGAATGCATTGTTAGCAAAATGTTTACAAGATCTGAAACCATGCACAGACACGCAGATGAAAATAGTGCATATATGCGCGTCTGCGTATACAATTTGTATGCATATTGAAAGCCCAAAATATCCAAATTCTATTTAGCATTTAATCACTGCTAACCTCTGAAGTCTGTTTCTGACGCTGACCATTTTTTTTGCTAATATTTGAAGTCCCTACTAGAGAAGAAGTTTTAGAGCTTTTCGCCACTGGTGTTTCCTCTGAAACAACAGTGCTAGAAACCTGTTCCTTTTTGTTCTTGCTTCTCGACTGCTTTTTCTTTATCAGACTAGCTTTAGATTCTGGCTTAGCATTGATAACCAGTGAAGTAGAAGTAGAGTCTGGATTAGCAGTGTTAACCGGTGAATATGAAGTAGAGTCCAGTTTAGCACTGTTAAGCAGTGAAGTTGAAGCAGGAGACTCAAAAGGTGCAGCCTTGTCCCCGTTGAGAGCAGCCACTCCCTTTAGCTTCTTCCAATGCCTATGAAACCGTCTGAAGCTGAAGCCACTGCTCTTTCCATCTCTAACACTCATACCATCGTTCTTAGTTGCCACTGGAGGGGAGTGAGAAAAAAACATTTTGGAAAGAGGCACAAAAGCTGAGGTTGATCGCATAGCCTGGGGAGTCACACATGTAGAGATTACATTTCTATTCCGAGGTAGTGTATAAGTTATGTGGTTGGGCGGCAAAGCAAATGTAGAGGCACTATGAAGAGTTGCGAAATTCGGATAGCTAGGCATGAGGCTTGAAGGGGGTCTGAGTTTCTTAAATCTAGGTTGAGATGGTATTGAAGAAATAAGTTTAACAACCTTGAGCTGAAACTGAAACACCAATGCACAATCAGTTAATACAATCAAACAGCTAAGAGCACATAAATATTATTGCTGATAAAAAAGAGCATGATATGGTAAAAACTAAGACACAAGAAAAGGAAAGACCCAATTTTCAGTAATCCAGAAAAAGAAAAAAGAATGAATGAGAGATAGAAAAAGAACCTTTGGCATCAACGACGGGTGAAGACGCAGTGCTGCACAATTACTAGTAGGAGGAGAAGACAACAAGCACCTCTGCATTTCCCTTTGAACCCTTTGACGCAAATTAATATTGGGTTCTGGATAGGACGAGAACCAAACAGAAAGCCTGAAAGGGTTTAGAGGCTCTGATAAAAAAGAAAGAAAGGGTTTAGAGATAGGTTTTCTAGTATAAGGTACGAACCAGTGTATTTTATTTCTTTATCATAATTTGACATTATATGAATCAGTTATCACAATTTATTTTTTATAAAAAATAAATTTTAAACCCTTTTCCATCATTTATAATTTTGTTATTTATATCAACTTCCTGTAAACGTATTTATTACATAACACAAATTGTTAATTATTAATTATTTATTAAATGTATACTAAATTTGTAATATATATTTGTTAAATTAATTAATATGGACTAAATCCTAAATTTTAATGATGTAGAGAGATCAATATTAGAATTTTACTTTTTATTGGGCAAAATATTAAGGAATAAGGCATGTGATATAAAATAGTTTATGACCTTCTCTTTATAAAAACTAATATGATTTTTTTGTTAAATTAGGGAGTACAAATTTAAAATTAAAATATATTATAATCTTACTTTATTTTAAAATTTTAAACTATCTATTTTTATTTAAAAATAAAGTCCAATTATTGTCACTATTAAATTTCTATTAATTTTATTGGTGTAACATTTTGAAATTAAAAAAATCATCGATAATCATGTTGCTAGAGTTATGTGACCCAATTTTTAATAGATTGTTTACAAGTCAAGTCAAACAAAATATATCTTATTTCTAGAAGATTTAGTATTTATGAGTATAATAAATTTAGCATTTATTAACATAATATATTTTAATTTTATTAGAATTAGGTTTTTTCAACCTATAAATAGATGTAGTCGAAACTCCTCTTGTAATCATTTGAATACGACATAGTGAATTTTCTTCTCCTTTGCCCGTGGTTTTTTTTCTTGAAAGGGTTTCCACGTAAAAATCTGTGTTCTTTAATTTTATTTCTCTTTTCTTTGCGATATATTTTCATTACTGGTGTTCTATTTTTTACAAATTGGTATCCGAGCTTCCGGGTTGTTCATCTCAATCATGGTAATGGCGTCTTTGAAGTATAAAATTTCGTTGTTGGATCGCAACACCAAATTTGCGTTGTGGCAAATTAAAATGCAAGCAGTTCTTGCGCAGATGGATCTAGAGGATGCCCTGCTAGGGATAGATAAGATGCTTTTGACATTAACGGATGAAGAGAAGAAGTGTAAGGATCGAAAGCCATTAACACAATTACATCTGCATTTGTCTAATGAAATTTTATAGGATGTGATGAAGGGAAAACCGCCGCTGCATAATGGAAGAGGCTGGAACAAATATGTATGTCAAAAACTCTAGCCAGTAAGTTACATATGAAGTAGCGTCTTTATGCTCATCGTTTGGAGGAAGGTGCGTTTGTGCACGAACACTTAACAATGTTTAAAGAAATTCTCTCAAACTTGGAGGTCATGGAGGTTCAGTATGATAAGGAAGATCTAGGGTTGATTCTACTTTGTTCGTTGCCCCCGTCTTATTCAACCTTTAAAGACACGATTTTATATAGTCGCGAGTCTCTCACAATTGATGAGGTTTATGATTCTTTGACCTGGTATGATAAGATGAAGCATCTTGTGGTTAAACCCGACTCTAAAGGAGATGGTCTCATTGTTCGTGGGAGACAAGATCAAAATGCTGATGATGATTGTGGAAGAACACAGGAACGGAATTCTCGCGGTAAATCTAAGGTCAGGTCGAAGTCTTCAAACATAGGTAAAACTTGTAACTTCTGTAAGAAGAAATGACACATTAAATCTGAGTGTTATAAGCTACAGAACAAGATCAAAAGAGAGGCTGCGAATCAAAAGGGAAAACAACCAAAAAATTCTGGTAAAGTTGATGTTGTAGAATACTACAGCGATGGTGAACTTCTAGTCGCTTCTGTCAACAATTCTAAAGTGAGCGAGGAATGGTTTTTTGATTTGCGCTGCACCTTCCACATAAGTCCCAATCGGGATTGGTTTACAACTTACGAAACAGTGTATGAATGTGTTGTTTTGATGGGAAATAATGTTTCGTGTAAAATCGCAGGTGTTGGAACAATTAAAGTTAAGATGTTTGATGGAGTTGTCAGACACTTAGTGATGCACGACATGTTCCAGAATTAAAGATAAATTTAATTTTGTTGAGTACTTTTGATTCAAAAGGGTACAAATACACAACTGAAAGTGGGGTTTTGAATATTTCCAAAGGTTCCCTCGTTGTGATGAAAGGGCAGAGAAAAACTACCAAGTTATATGTCTGTAGGGTTTTACTGTTACTGGTGATGCAGTTGTCACTTCCTCTTCCTTATCAGATGATGATATTACTAAACTTTGGCATATGTGCCTCTAGCATATGAGTGAGAATGGCATGACAGAATTGAGCAAAAGATGACTTCTTGATGGGTAAGGAATTTGCAAACTAAAGTTTTTTGATCATTGCGGTTTTAGGAAGCAAAAGAGAGTTCGATTCACCAGAGAAATCCATAACACAAAGGGAACGTTGGAGCATATTCATTCTGATCTGTAGGGGCCATCCAGAGTGCCTTCTAGAGGTAGAGCTAATTATATGCTAACTTTTATTGATGATTTTTTCAAAAAAGAGATGTGTTTTTCGCATTTAAGTCTTGGAAAACTATGATTGGAAAATAGACGGGAAAACAAATAAAATACCTCTGCACAGATAATGGCTTAGAGTTCTATTCTGATAAGTTTAATAAACTGTGAAGTCAGAATGGATCATAAGACACTTGACAGTTCGTCATACTCCACAGCAAAAACAGTATTGCAGAACGAATGAATAGAATGATCATGGAGAAAGTTCGATATATGTTGTCAAATGCCAACTTACCAAAGTCGTTTTGGGCCGAAGCAGCCTCTACTGCATGTTTTTTGATCAACCGATCTCCATCCATTACCATTGAGAAAAAGACACCACAAAAGGTATGGTCTGGTAATCCTGCTGACTATTCTGATTTAAAGATCTTTGTGTGTCCTGCGTATGCTCATTTTGATAATGAAAAATTGGAATCGAGATCCATTAAATGTGTTTTTCTTGTTTATAAAGCTGGTGTAAAAGGGTATAAGTTATGGTGTCCTAAAAATAGAAAAGTTATGATTAGTGGAGATGTTGTTTTTGATGAAATTGCTATGCTACCTAACTTATCTTTTAAAGAATCTTTCAATAAAGAAAATCAAAAGCAGGTGGAGCATCAGATTAATCTAGAATATACAACAGAGTCGACTCCTCAAACCAGTACAAAAATTTAGAATAGAGTTGCTTCTTTACCACAATACTCTATCGCCAAAAATAGAACTAGAAGAGAAATTAAACCTCCAAAGAAGTATGCCGAGACTGATCTAGTTGCTTATGCTTTAAATGTGGTTGAAGATATAGATGCAAACCAAGAGCCATCTAATTATTCTGAGGTGGTTAGCTGTGAAGACTCAGAAAAGTGGATGTTTGCTATGCAAGAGGAGATGGAATCACTCTACAAAAACAAAACTGAGATCTTATGAAACTTCCTAAAGGTAAAAATGTTGTTCGTTGTAAATTGGTGTTTAAAAAAAAAGAAGGGACTCCAAGAGTTGAAGAACTTAGATATAAAACACGGCTTGTTGCAAAGGGTTATAATCAAATTTCAGGAGTGGACTTCACAGATGTGTTCCCCCAGTTGTGAAACATAGTTCGATTCGAGCTTTACTTGATATTGTGGCCATGCATGATTTGGAGCTTGAGCAGTTAGATGTAAAAAATAATATTTTTTACATGGAGAACTTGAGGAGGATATTTATATGCAACGACTAGAGGGTTTTATAGTCTCAAAAAAAGAGGACTATGTTTGCACCAAGACAGTGGTACAAGAGATTTGATTCATTTATGACTTCTCATGATTTCAAAAAAAGTAGTTTTAACCGTTGTGTTTACTTTAAGAAAAACAATGATGATTCTTTTGTGTATCTACTCATTTATGTTGATGACATGTTGATAGCAGCAAAAGATAAATGAGAGATAAGAAAGGTCAAAACCCAACTAAGTGAAGAATTTGAGATGCAAGATTTGGGACCAGCAAAGAAGATACTTGGTATGGAGATTCTCAGAGATGTATTTAAGTCAGAAGGGGTACATTGAGAAAGTTTTTTGCAGGTTTAATATGCAGAGTGCTAAGCCTGTTAGTACTCCTTTAGTAGCCCATTTCAGACTTTCATCGGCTTTGTCTTCACAATTAGATGATGAGATTGAGTACATGTCACATGTTCCATACTTTAGTGCAGTGAGATCTCTCATGTATGTTATGGTTTGTTCACGTCTAGATTCATCATATGCAGTCAGTGCAGTTAGTAGATACATGGCGAATCCCGATAAAGAACATTGAAAAGCAGTTCAGTGGATTTAAAGATGCTTACGAGGTACTACTGATGTTTGTTTACAGTTTGGAAGAACTAGAGATGGAGTCATTGGGTATGTTGATGTTGATTTTACTAAAGACCTTGATAGAAGAAGATCTCTCACAGGTTATGTCTTTACAATTGGAGGTTGTGCAATTAGTTAGAAAGTCAATTTGCAAACTACAGTCGTTTTGTCTACCACTAAAGCTGAGTACATGACGATTACTGAGGCTTGTAAATAAGCTATTTGGTTGAAGGGACTATTTAGTGAACTCAATGAAGATCTTCAAATCAATACAATATTTTGTGACAGTCAGAGTGCCATCTTCCTTACAAAAGATTAAATGTTTCATGAGAGAACAAAACACATTGATTTTTGATGTCATTTTGTTCGTGATATTATTGCTCGTGGTGATATTGTTGTGAGTAAAATTAATACTCATGAAAATCCTGCAGATATGATGACTAAGTCACTTCCTATAACCAAGTTTGAGTAGTGCTTAGACTTGGTTGGTGTTCATTGTTAAAGTTTAACCCTTAAGGGGATTTATAGAAGAGGTGAAAAACTTATTCGTTGAGAATTCGTGTCAATGTGGAGATTGTTAGAGTTGTGATGCGTTACGATGTGTTTTAGCACACTTAAATCTACGTGCTCCTACATTAATAATAATATCCATATTAATCCTATAATAATAATAATATTCATATCAATAAAGTAAAGATTCAAGTGACATAATTTAGTATTAATTTATTTTCTTGACAAATCAAATTAAAAAACACGGATATGAGATGTGGATCGGGTCAGTTGGATATGGAACATAAGAGCCCATGGATATTACGGAACGGCCATTGCCACTTCCTTTCTTTCCGAAAGGTTTTTTTCTAAGGTAAGAAACCTTGTTTTTTAAAAGTTAAGGGGGAAAAAGGGTCTGAGAATCGACTCAACTGGAAATTCGAATCTAAGTCTGTACTCTGCCTCTCAACTCTATCCACCGAGAACTAGGTAAACTATTTTAACTTATTTCTGTCGTTCGTCATTGAATTATTGCAATTGTTAATATTATTGTTGTATTGAGCATACAAGATTGCTTTTCGAGTTCCGGTTTAGCAAATAATACGGACTGCCGACTGCTGGGGTAGAAAAATTCTTAAGCCCACTAGGGTTTTTGTTTCAGATTCGTATTTGGTACTCGCGAATTGCAATTCAATCGACTACTAGTTTTCTTATCCCTTTATCTTATAGTTGTATCTGTTATATGATTCTGTTGTAGTTATTTAGTGGAACAAAGAAACAAAAATCTAGGGAGGGTTAAAAGTGTGAAAGGCTGTTAAACTTTATTTTCACTCCGCTTCCCTTTTTATTTTATTCCCTGTAACTCCAAACCATTCATTCTAATTTGTGCTAATCTAACAGGTGCCTTGTTTGAAGTTCATTGCTCGAGTTTCTCCTATACATACCAAAAGCCGAATTAAAAAGCCCAGTTTTTTTCTTGCATATCACTTTGCTTCCCTTAAGTTAAGCTCTCTCTCGCCCTTTTCAGATCTCAAAGGTTCGTTTCCTTTTCTTTCCAAGTTTCTGATATTTATTTCCAGTTGTAATTCTTGAATTCTAAGCTATGGGTTTTGTTTATTTGTCCAAATATAAATTGTGTTTTGTTTGTTTATCTGATTGCCCTGTTTGTTTGTTTCTGATAGTCATTTTATATCTTTCTTCCAAGAAGTAATATTGATTAGATCTATGCAATCGGTTTCTTTTTTCCATTGACATTTCTTTCATTTTTTCCTGCGGGGAATTTGTTAACTGCTGTATATTAAAAGAAAATCCAAAATCAAAATGCGTCTAAATAATGATGCATGGAACCAGTTTCCTTTTCTTGTAGCAGGATTTCTAAAGCCCAAAAATATCTTCTTTTCTGTGACAGCCATTTGCATTGTCCTCCAACAACCACCTTATGGATCGACCACCCCACAATTATGCAGCTGCATCTGCCAATGCCATGGCTTACTCCCAACAGCAGCGACAATCAGCCAATATTCAACAGCAGTTCGGGTATCCTCCACAACATCAACAGTTCTCTGCAACAGTGCATGCTCCTCCTTTCCTAGCACCACATCCTTCTCAATTCCCTTACCATCCCCATATGCAAGTACAACACCAACCCCAACTCCACCCTCAACTTCTTCATCTTCAGCAGCAACAGCAACCATCCCCTACATTCCCTTCACATTTGCCTCCTCATCTCGTTTCTTCACCTTTCCATGGTCTTTATGATTCTCCTCCGCCCCTTGCTGCTCCCCCATCTGATCCTGATCTCCAAAAGCGTATTGACAAGCTTGTGGAATATGCAACTAAGAATGGTCCTGAATTTGAAGCCATGATCCGTGAAAAGCAGCAAGATAATCCTGATTACAATTTTCTCTTTGGTGGAGAGGGGAATGGTTACTACAGGTACAAGCTTTGGCTATCTACACATCCCCAAAGTGGACCCTACCCTTCCTTTCCACCATCTTCCATACCTATGATGCATCCTCCTCCTAATCCTGTCATGAATCCTTCGTCTCTGAACGCGCCTCCAATGGGCACCACTGCTTCTGCTGCTGCTCCTCCTCAAATGCACCAACCTGCTTTTCCTCCATTTTATGATCAACAGCATCACTATCAGCATCCTCAGCCTTTTGTTGGTCTTGGCCGGCCAGATTATGGTCAGTCCTTCAAAGGCCTTTCTGGTCCCCTGCCCTCTGATGTTGCAATGGAGCTTACTAATGTTCTTAACAATCTAAATGGTACCAAAGAGTCAATCAAAAGTGCCAAGATATGGTTCATGCAGAGGTCTCCATTTGCACCGGCTTTGGCTGAGGCACTTAGAGATAGGGTATTTGCTTTGGATGATTCAGAGAGGCAATTGCACGTGATTTATCTTGCCAATGATATCCTTTTTGACAGGTACTTCTCTTTGGCATATGGCTGCTGTTTAGTTTGCAATGGATTCTTAGATTATGTAATGGCTATTTTGCAAGTGATTTATGCTTTATCAACTATTCCTTCTTTTTTCCTTTGCTCATATGCTCTTGGTACCGTTTATCTCTTTCTTCCTTTTCTTGTTATTGCATTAGATTCTTTTTCTTTTATTTTTTCTTGTACCTTTCAAATGTTGACTTGTATTAATATGATATTGAATTAAAAGAATTATAGTTGAACTGTGATATTCTTCTAGATCTAGATTACTACTCTATAGATCCTGAAACTTGATTATCTGACCTTGTGGTACTTACCTCTCAGACATTGGGCATTTGTCTTCTCATTTTATTAGACATTTTGTTGTGTTTTAGTTATCCAATCGCATTAGATTGATTGAGTCAGCACTCAGAAGGTTCAAAATCATACATCATCCTCCCTATCAATATCAATTTTGTAATCGATGAATAAAATATACATACATGCATACATGCATACATGCATACATGCATACATACACTTTTTGATATCTAAGACATGCATCTATATAGTGTTTGATAATTTTTTGACTTGCATGATATTCTAGGTCACATACTATACAACTTTGTAAGAAATCAACTTAGATCAGCCTTCCTTTTTAGAACCTAGGCTTACATTCTTCTATTGTATCTGTCAATCACTTCAGGACCTGGAGTGTATTATCTCCTAAAGTAATAGTTGCTTCCTAGGCCCTAGCATCGCATGATTGCTCTTTTTGTTGTTGCTGTGGTCTTGATTCTTTGATTGTTCCTTCAGATCCTTCTGACATTTCTCTTCAATATTTGCAGTTTGCAGAGAAGGGTTAACCCTCGTGACCTCGATAATGAAGCCCTTGCATTTAAACCTGTTCTAGGTTCAATGCTAGCAAGAATATACCACAATCCTCAAAACGAGGAAAACCGGTCACGTTTACAGAAAATTTTGCAGTTTTGGGCGTCCAAGGAAGTTTACAATCAAGATGACATATATGCACTTGAGAATGAGATGATTAGTGTACCACCAGCTAATTCTTTTCCTGGGCCTCCAAAAGAGTTATCTCTTGATTCAGTGGAGTCCTCAACACCTGCAGGTTGCCTCTTCTATCTAAATAAAGGACTTGGGCTTTACGTTATGTGTCATTTAATGTGTTTCCAATTCCTCTTTCATTTTTTGTTTCCTAAAATTTTACCGTGCAGGAATATTGCAGGAGACGACACACAATAATGTCTCTATGTGGCAGCCTGACAAACAAAGTTCTATTCCAACTGTGCTTGACCAAGAGATCCCTGATAAACAAGGGGCCCATACCCTGCTACCAGCGCTAGCAAACCAGCAATTTCTTCCAAATTCAGTCCCTACTGTGGCTTTTCCGGGCTCTGTGCCGTTAAATTCTAATCTTCAGTCATCTAGCCAACAATCTGCAAATACTGGTGAGAAGTTGTCCCCCTACCCTCTTTTCCCACCCGGTCTTATTCCTGGAATGGTTAGAAAAATGCAAATTGGGAGTGGGGTGCCTTACTCTCCCTTGAGTCCTTTGGATATACCAACAGTTATACCTCCATCCAATGTATCACCATCAGAAATTCTTGAGAGAGTATCAAAGTTTTTCAAAGAGATTGGAGAGGTTAACCCTTCTGAAGGGTCCTTGAAATCTAATTCAAGAGATGAAGATAATGAGTATGAGATAGAACCTCCCATTCGTAAGGGAGGAGCTTGCATCCCTCCTCCCCCAAATCTCCAGGTAGACCAAGATTCAGGAACATATGCTACCGGAAGCGCAGAACAGAAACCAGGATCCTGTGGCTCGGGAAGGTTAGGACTCGGAGCAACAGCTAATCCCAATGAGGCAAGTCAATATGATGATGTTTATACTTCTTACAGAAAACAGAGGAGCACCTCATACCATTCGTCCATGAGTGCACGAGCTGCTACAAGGTAAAGCCTCTCAAATATCATTTGATGATCCATAGAGGATGGAATCAAGAAGTACTTAAGTAGCTCCTTGTGCATTTATATATCAGAATTAGTATTAGCTTTCTGCACATAAGCAGGGAGGAACCTTGAAATTTTCCAGTTATGCTTGTTAACTTTTGATTGGTGAGGAGGAAGTTATGCTCTTGCGTAGACCATGGCAGGTTTAATTAATTTTATTTTACCAGACTGGCATGGAAGTAGAAAGTTTGAGTTTGAAAAACAGGAGCTTCCTTCCCAGTGCAAATACTGAAGATGAGTGGAGTAAATAGGAAAAGGCTGTAGTTAGTTTAGGATCAATGGAGCAGGTAGTGTAATCTTCTTTCCCCTGAGTGTTGAAACTTGAAAATGAAAATGAAAATGATATGGTGCCTGCCAACTGACGTGGCACAAGCAAAGGTACTGATATGCCATTAAGGTAGATTTATAAATGCGAAATTTGGTGAGGTAGGTAACCGGCAAGCATGATAGGGAGAGATAAATGTAATTCCTTTGTCATCCACATCCTTCAACAGTACGGTACCAGCAGCTAATAGTGTCTACGATCACAGATTTACAATTTTTTTTTCTTAAAAATGGGTTTTTAGAAAATTTCCCAACTACAAAATTAACTAATAAACGAAAAAAAAGCTATGTAAAAAAATACTTAATTTGAAAAGGAACTGAAAAATTACCAAATGAATATGTTAAATCACATGGGTACACCAAAGAAAACATATCTGATCAGAAAAAGAAAACAACTTATTTTTATAACCTGTTATTATATTTGGTAACTTATTATTAAATTTTATTTAAAAATGAAATTTAAGATGTTTGTATCGTATATTACAACTATACTTTTTTAGAGAATATGATTACTTTCTTTGTAATATTTAAATAAATAATCTAAATTATAAATGTTATGGGTGGCAAAATGAATTTGAAAATTTAGATTTCATTTATTATATAAATTGTAAGAATGAAATACAATTAACTAAGTTATAATAAATTATTATAGTGCACCTATATACAAACCTAGAACTATTTAAAATCCTAAATTTCACTACAATGTTTACTATTCACATGGATTAACTTTAAATCTTTAAAATTATTTTTGTTTTGAAAATAACCGTTAAGTGGGTAAAAATTTTAAAAATAATTTTAACTAACATGACAGTTTTTACAACTTTCAAATAATGAATTAAACTTATTGAAGTAATCAAATGACTTTAGTAACAAAGAAATCTTAAAATTGAATTTTGAAAACTTAAATTTCCTTAATTTTAGACTCACAATGAGAAAATATGTTATCATTTTAAAGTTTTATGTCATATTTTAAGTGTGTTTCAATGGCTTCAATGTCCATAATTTCTCAAGATAAAAAGTTATTTAAGCTCTTAAAGTCTTACAAACTTACTTTTAAAGACATTGAAAACTCAAAACTGTGCAAGTTTATTAAATTTCTTTGTCTAAGCAAAATTAAAATTGAAATCTCAAAGTCATAATTTACTTGCTCAAATGAATTTTTAAGAAATCTTTATTTGCAAAAAGAAAATATTTTCAAATATAAATTTAAATCATAAAATTTGTTAAACTTTCTACGTACCTCCTAAGTGTCACGGGCCAAAGTGCAAAGCCCGTGACCATGGCACAAGAAGCGCCCCATAGAGGTCTATCGATTAGATGGGGAACATTTAGCCCACAAGAACTGGCCCGATTCAGAGAACTATTGAAGAAGCCTGTCAGATTGAAGCCTGGTTGGCCCGATGATAAAGATATGGAACCTTAGGCTAATTTTGGTAACTAATCTTAGAAGATAGAGTGAATCATATCTTGTAAAGATTAGATTTGATTTGATATGGAAAATCTTGTAAATCCCTAAAATCAAGGGATATAGTGAATCTCGTCCGTCAATGTAAATGTATCTTGACCGTCGGTTTTGGGGGAGCTCAACTATAAATAGAGAGCCTCCCCTCATTTGTATTCATCTATTGTAACTTGAATTCTTAAGAGTAATAGAATTCTTGAGCTTTTACTCAAACACTTTGTGTGCATTCTTTCTTTGGCTTTCTGTTGTTCTCTTGTAGCTTCTTTTGGCACAATCGCTTCCGCTATATAAATTGGTGCCTTGGAGGAGTTCAAAGGAATCCTCACTTTTGGGCGTAAAGGCTGACTTAGGCAAGTTTGGAGCAAACAGATCGCCTAAGGCCGCACGGTTTGCGAGACGAAAGGTCAAGCCCCGTGACAAGGACCTACATACAAGAAATGTGTCATAAATGCAAACCCCCTAAGAATATCTCTAAACATGATTTCATCAAAGTCAATTAATCAAACCAAATTTATGCTTCGAATACAACCAACTTAGATAGGCAAGAAATAACACATAATTAATAAAGTATAATCTTAAAGGTTACCTACTATTGATACCGTGTTACGACAAAGAAGGAGTACAAATGATACGATCTCGCCTCGAAGATGTGATTCGAGTCGTAGATGTGCCTGATCGTAAAATGGAGAAGTTCCGTTGCAATTGAAGTAAGCTGAAATTGGTTAAGAATAGGCTTTAAACAAAGGTTTCGAATAGGTATAAAGGGTGAAAGTTATAAATTTCAGTCTAACAAACAAACAAGTGATTTTAAAGGAGGGTAAGTTGGATGGAGAGAATAGGTTTAAGTATGGAATTCGACAAACAATGAAAATGGTTAAGGAAATGGATGATGAAGTTTCGGTGGACAAGTAACAAGATAATTAAGTGGATAGTTGATGGTGGAATGGAAATAAAGTTTAAGAGTCAAGAATGAACCAATACTATGGTGAGTATTGACCTGAGACTTATAGGGCACTTAAAGGTGGATAGGTGATTAAAATAGGAACTTGACCCGCTATCTAGGAAGATAGGAACCAAAGGTATCAATGGGGTGAACGCCACACTTGGGTTGAGTGATAAGTTCAAAGAAACAAGGTAGACGCCACTAGCTATGCTAGATAAGTCAGCTTGAGTCTTAACGAAATAAGAGAGTTGAATAACTCACAAATGTTATAAACATTCATAAAAAGGTCTAAATTGTGTAACCCGAAAATGTTTACAAAGCAACTATTTATAGCTAAATAACTTGTCTAGCCGAATAGACACTTAGGGAACTAAATGGACAGCTTTAATCAACTTAATTGAGCTGAAGTTTCCTTAAAGCTTCCCGAAACGTCCAATGATGTTTCCCAAGTCAACTTAGTAAATTGAAGTAAATGTGGAGTTGGAACAAGTTGAATAAATTCGTCCAAAGGTGTGAACAGCCTTTTAATGAGTTGCTTTGATCAGCAGAATGGTTTTGAAGGTGTTAAATGATGTCTTGAGTGCTTCAATGGACATTAGGTGTGAAACTGAATATGAGCAGCCCCTTAAGTGTGAATGGTCAAACTCGAATGGTCATCTAAGGTAAAAGGAATCTTCCAGTAATGTGAATGTGTTTATTCCTTTCTTGGGAAGCCGAAAAATGCAGCAACCATTTTTAAGGAAGTTGTGGCGCACGAATAGCCCCATGTGTGAACACTTGAACTCCATCAACCTCCAAATGTGAACAAACGAATTTGAATAGCTCCCATGATGTGAACTTACGAAATTAGATGGCCATAAAGGTGTGAACATGATTATTCAGCTGAGGAACAAGTGTGAAAACACTTAATGCCTTGCTAAACCCGAAATGACTCTTGGGAGGTTGTGTTCAGCTCATAATTGTGCCATATGAACAACCAAAAGAAGCTCCCTAGCAGCAGCCAATGTGAACACCTTTAGTGCCGTCCATACACAATCTTACAAGACAAATTAAACACAACTTAGACATATTTAATTGGTCTGAATTAAAACATGTATTAAAGATGTCTAAAACTAAGACACAATTAAACGCCTATTTAATATGTACTATACTAAGACCTATTTAAAACCCGCATTTAAAATGTTCAGCTTAAGACATAATAAAAGCATGTATTAAAATAAAACACATTAATCACAAAATTAATAAGTTCAAATTAAAACATATTCATGAGCTGAAACTAAATTAACTAACTTAATTAAAGCATGAAATTATTCCAACAACTAAAATGAATAAATTAAAAAGATAGAAACGAGCTCAATGAGCTAGAGTCGAGCTAAATCGAGCTCCCTTGAGCTAGAATCGAGCTAGGTCAGCTTGCAAGGGATTACAAACCACACTTGGTGAGCTAGTCCAAGAGTGTGCTCGGGGCGTGGCCGTATCAACAAAGGAGGTAATGGTGGTTGCTACGGAGGCCAATTCACCTAGTCAAGGTGGAGAGTTGGAAGTTAGGGAGAATGAAGGTGAATGGAGTATAAAGGTTGAAAGCTAAAGGGGTGTTGATAGAGTGTAGGCTTAATACTCTTGAAGATTCGATCATTTCTTCATCATTCGTAGAGGTATTTATAGGTGAAAGTGTCGTGCAAGATGGTATAAACATATTGGACTAACTATCTAGCCATCATTATGGAGCGGGTAGGGTGATGTCTTCGATCGGATGAGGATGTCCGTGACAAGACAGATTTTGTCATCCATTTTGACTTGATAGGATAAAGAAGTCGAGCCCACGTGACGTTTGGTGACCAACTTCATGTTCCCAATGAATATTAGACCACCTGTTACCCGAGTGGTCATCCCAGAAGGGTGAGTTCACAGGTGACCTCCTGGCTTGTTGATGCCAGGCTTACTACTCAAGCGTCCTTTTGTCTTATCAAGTGTCTTGATGCGGATGGAGGTATAATAATATCCTCCTCTTTGAGTTGAGATGAGGGTTATAAGGTGGCCTTCCTCTAGACACTATGATTTATTAACTTTCTCTTTTACAAGTTGCATCGGATGATGCCCTTAAGTGGTATCATGTCTCCTTGAAGAAATTAGTTATGCCTTGGTTGGTGGTTCGATCCACATCTTGCGCGACTTCATCTATTAACTATCTACATGTCTTTCATGTATGTATTCTCTCCACCAACTGAGGTGCTCCCACTCCGTAGAGTCAGGAGACAAAACCCAGACCATCCCGGGCTCGGGACAATACCTATGATTGCTGAGGGCCTAGTCGACTACCTGACGAACGACACTTTGGAGACTTCTCCCGAACGAGTCAATCCCCTCATCACCTATCCTTCTTTATGTGTCTAAAATATACAAATTATTGTGCTTTGCTCTTGAATACTCCAATACATCTATATGAGACACTTGGGTTTTGGTTGTAGCACCTCGAAATTTTAATATTCAAAATTTGTGTTGTTGCAGGAATTCAAATGAAGATGTTTTTTGAGAACAAATATAATGTAATGTATATAATTTGGTAAGTTTCCATTAATAGATTTCATTAAATTGGTATTAAAGAATTTGAATTTTGTGTTATGGACTATTTTTATGAAAAAGGTCAAATTAGGTGATCTAATGTCTTAAGAGTAAATTTTAGAATTAGAATTGTGAAAGAGGCTTATGTTGTAATTTTTTCCAAGGGCATTTAAGCTAAATGCCCATTAATTGAAATAAAGGGGAGTTAGTTATTTTCATAATCAAGATTTCGATCACTCTTTTTCTTTTTTTTTTTCTTGTTTTTTTATGTCAATCTCATTAGTTTGTGGGGGGGGGAGATTAGGGCTTTTTTTTAGTATCTTCTTGATAGATTATGGTGAGGAATTAGATTTTATTTAATTATAGATAGGCATTAAATCAATAGAAATCAGATTTATTAAGATTAGATTAGATTATCGGAAGATTTTAGTTGAGCTCTTAGAAAAGATAAGTGTTTTCACTATAACGAATGCATCCATATAAATTGTTTTAGGACCTTTGATGTTTAATTTTACTAATATAATTGGATTTGTTGTTTTGATTGTGTTTTTTAAGTGAAAGAAGTGATAAAAAGTTGGGAAGGCTAAGGTGATGGAGGAATAGTTGGATTTTGGTTTATGCTCTCTAATTTTTAAATATATTGTAATTTTTAAATAATTGCTTAGAGACCGATTTGTTAATTTTGTTAGTTAAATTGCTTAATGATGATTGATAAGGATAATTGGAACTTCAATTTGATATTATTTATGTATATGATAGCTTATTATGTTTGATTGGTTGACTTGACTATTAAAATGTGTTTAATGATGGAACTAAGTTGTTTTGATATAATGATGTGATTAAATTGTTGATATTACTGGAAAAATCATGTGGTAAAAACATAACATGTGAGACTTCAAATTCAACCTAGTTTCCGGACCTGAATGTGAGAGGTCACATTTTATTGTCGGAGCAACTCAAACTATCTCAATTTATTTCACTAAATAACTTAGCATTCAAACCTAATAAATCCAATAAATCTTCCGTTATATACATAAACACATTTAATGAATGTCAAATGATCTCATTTAACGTGTTTTGGGATTAAATAGGGTCAAACACAGAGGTAAGATTGAATTTGAACTCAATTTATCAAAATTCAATAGTGTCTCTAGACATCTTGAGACATGCTTCCCCTATTTCAAACCCCTAGCTTCGGCGTTTACTTATCTTGAGACAATAAGGTCTTTGTCTTGAGACATTGGTCCTTAGGTTTTAAGACCTAGCTCCCCTGTTTTGTATCCTTAGTTTTGTTGTTTAAATGTCTCAAGAAAAAGAAGCACTCGTCTCGAGAAATGTTCAACATGTCTCAAGACCATTACTAAAAAATGCATAAAATGGTTAGTGTCGTTGTTAGGGTCTTAAGACATGATCTAATGTCTCGAGACCAAAATACCAATTTACCTATAATACAACCTTCCAAGCATGAAATTTATTCCCAAATGTCACCTAACTTACACCAATACCATACCACACCAATGTACACACAATTAACATACTAAAACACATTGAAACAACTTTAAAACATAACATCCAATACTTCATACCTTAGCACGATTTAGTAACTCATCAAACAGGTTAAAACATGCATCTAACTATCAAAATTAAGCATTAAAGGTTAACTTTAAGACACTTATAGGTCCAATAAATATACTAAGGTATACCAAGAGGTTCCAAAATGTCACCTAAATATAAGACTCAATCTAGGTACATGTGATTGACAATTTATAAACAAAAAGCACAAACATAGTTCAAGCTAAGTTGCTGAGTTGGATGCTTCACAAATCCTCGAATCTACTCAAGAGCTTGTTTGGGGACCTACACAAGACAAACACATCTGTACCAAGCTCAGTGGTGCTAGCATAATTTGAATTCAAACATAATACTATTATAAAAATAAGCATTTTGTTTCATATATCCCAATCAATACTCAATATAATCTTTTATTTACATATCATAAATGTAAATAATTCACATTTTATTTTCACATTTAATCCCATATGAACCAATTTGAACTCAAGAATGGATACACAAATCAACCCACCAACACACCAAAATATGCTCGTACGCCCAGGGTATTTGAACTAGCAATAGATTCTCAACCCTAAGGTATGAGGGAACTATCAAATAATAGTACGCGCTCAACGCTAAGTCTCCCACCTACATAACAGACCATATGGCATGTCAAATATACTCGAACTCTATTCGATATCATTAATAGGACAGTTTTCAATATCAATTACCATTAGTGGACATTTCAATTCACACAAATATATGGCTTAATTCAATTTCTAACATCATAACATTGTAATTCAAGTTTGATTCTTTATATCTATCTCATATATATACAACCACAAATGCATATCATCTCATCGAATATTATCAAAGTCATTAAGCTTATCTCAACATCATTGTAGTTCATATAATTGCTTTGTATCATTTCATTAGACCAAATATAGCAACTTAGTAATCATCTTAATTTCAACAAAGCATAAAGCATTGTTACTTACCTTGTTCTCTTATCAAGCCTTGAGGTTACCACCTAACTTTTATACTATCATTTGAAATTCAAAAAACATATGAGATAACTTATACTGGTATTCATATTACCATTAAATTAATGAAATGAACATAAATTAAAGTCATAAAATAAGAACATATTAAGTTAGAACAAATAGAGTTAGCTACTTGTCGCCCATTTTCGCCTTTGCCTCTCATTGTTCCAATCCCATTGTAAGCTATGTTCAACCATTTTGATATAAAACAATGTCAATTCCTCATTAATAACTATAAAACTTACACTTATAACACTTGTGTGCTCTTTTCTCAATGTTCTAAAATTTTTGTATCTTTCAATTCTCCTGATCGGATCAAAATCTGACTTTGTAACTATTCTCTATGGACCTCAAACTATCATTTTATATTATGAAATCCCAAAGTTCTCATCTCTTACAATTAGGTCTTTAATAACTTAACAATAACTTCCATAGATAACACTTAATCAAACTCAATTTTAATATTACCCACTAGTTTCTAACATGTTTTCACTTAGCCTAAGCTTAACCATAACATTTTCAAGAATTTATGCATCAATTCTTTTAAGTTTTCTACCATGGTCAATTAAGCTAACTTTCACAATTGCAAAAGCTAACACTTGGGCTAGATATATCATGCTTTCTAGATTAAAAATTCATAAAACTTTGAATGGAAAGCTTACTTACCGAAAACATTTTGGTCATGAAAGAGAGAAACTCCATTTCTTCTTCTTCTTTCATAGCTGCGGCTTGAGAAAGAAAGGATGAAAGGCCATGGTTTAATCCTAATAAACTAACTAAGATGAAGCTAGGCCACTTATCCAACTTTATTTATGGCTAATTTTCTATTATGTCATTGTCTCAATTACTACTTAAGGCCCTGCTCAATTCTTAAATCAAATTCCACTAGTTTAAACACCTTGAAATTTTGTCATTTTACTATTTTTAATAAATTATTTAATATATAATTCTATTTTATAATCAACAATAATATCATCTTGTAACAACTCATTTTTAGTGGTGTCGTAAATAGTGGTTTTGAGGCCATGATTCGATAAGTGGGTTAGTTTTTATTATTTAATTAATGTTAATCGAGTTAGTATAGGGTTGTATTAAATTTGTGTTAAGAAATTATAACGTTTAAATAGTTAAATTAGGTGAAAAGGATTAAATAGTAAAAGATGCAAAAGTGAAATTCTATTAGCTAAAAGGGTCACATGGATAAGTAATCTTAAATTAATAGGTTTAATTGATAAATATACCAAATAGTTAGCTAATGGACAGTTAAGGATATTGTTTTGTTAATTTTTAAGCTTTTGTTTTAAGGGTAATTGTGTAAATGAGCAAATAAATAAACATAAACAAAATAATTACTGTCATCTTCTTCTTTCTTTGATTCATCACCGAAATTGTGAAGGAAAAAAACAATTTTTGAGCTTTAAGTTTTGGCTAGCACAATAACCTTGCATGTAAGTGGTTTTTCTATTCGTTTTTAGTAATTTTTATGTTTTTGAACTTGTTTTAGCTTAATCTAGCTAACCCGGAGGTCAATTTGTAAAGTTGTTAAAAATTTAGGGACTTGCCATGAATGATTTTATACTGTTTGTGAATTTAATAGATAGATTATTAAGCTTGATTGTTAAATAGACATATTTTGTTAAGTAATTTTGATGATTTTGTAATTAAGAACTTATTTGAGAAAATAGTGAAAATCAATGGTAAAATTGTGAAATGATGGAAATTTTAGGCTATTATGATATTCTAGGAAACTTGGTTAATAGGATTTTATTTAAAATGATGAAATTGCAAGTTTCGGGTTTAGGGACTAAATTACATAAAAGTTAAAATGTTAGGGGTAATTTCATAATTTTACATTCAAATGGGTTATAAGCTAGAATTAATGATGTTAAGCTACTTGAATTATTAAATTTAATGAAATTATTATTTAGATCAAGAAAAGGATCAACAGGACTTGAATTGAGGGAAAGCAAAAGTTTCGGATTAGTTTTCGACTTTGCTATAACAAACATTGTTATTGAGGTAAGTTCGTACGATTCATAAACTTATTAATTATTGTTTGGATTGTATGTTATTTAATGTTATGTTAGATATAATTTAAGTTGGTAATATTATGATGCTTTGGATATTTGATGGTTTAATAGTCCTGTTTGAACCTTGAGAATACATAGGATACAAATGACATGTCATTAGGGATTATATGGTTTCAGGTGCTGGTCCAAGATGTCCTACGACGACTGAGATCCTACAGTTGTTATGGATTCTGTATAGCTTGTGTGAGCAGCATCGTGTAGCTAACATCCCAACCCATAGTTCGTGTGAGCACTATTGAAAAGGTTACAATTACATGAAAAGACACACTCTATGTGAGCATTCTCAAGTATTTGATTCTGTTCTATATGTTTCAACGGGTAAGTAAAGTTTAATGGAAAGACATGCATATGAAATTATTTATGTTAATGATCATATGAAATGAAAATTTTGGTATGTACAAATGGATTGAAAAGGAAACCAATTAAACAAGTGATGAAAGATAGATGTATGAAATTCAGTTCATAATATATGCTATGTTTCATATATGTTATATTTTTAAGTTATCTACTAACTATGTGGATTGTTGTGAATAGGAAAGTAAAATGTCTACATGAATTAATAAGCATGGTTGAATGATTTATAGTTTTATGTTTCGGTAAGTTTGAGCTTATTATACGAACTTACTAAGAATTAGTTGCTTATGTAGTTATTTTCTCTGTTTTGTAAATCATCGGAAGCTCGATCAGTTGGAATCTTATCGAATCCCTCTCACACTATCCGTCAACCACTTTGGTAGTTTTGATTATTTTGACTATGGTTATAAATGGCATGTATAGGACTTATATGTAATAGGAGTTTTGAACAACTTGAAATGGTTGTGCCTTTTGTGTTTATGTTTTTCTTTGACTTGTAAATGCATAGGCAAGTTTATGTCTTTTAATCACTTTTAAGTGCATTGTAAATATATGGATTATGACTTATTCATATGTGATTGAAATGGCTCAATGATGTGTGAGTGTGGTGATGTATGTTTAGGGTATAATGTGGTTTTGAATAAATTGAATTGATGTCTGATTTGAGGTGCCTTTTGATGGCATATTTGTTAGGTATAGGATGAGTGGATATTTGGCATGTTTGTGATGTTTTGAAGTGTGTTTTAAACATGTTAATGTTGGTAGTATTGGTGTGCAAGATTTGGTTTTGAAATGGCTTGTTTTAGGGGCAACTTATGCTGCATACGGCCTGGGACATAGGCTGTCACACAGTTGTGTGCCATTATTGATTTTAGGTGCAAGTTTCACATGGTCCGTGACATAGCCGTGTGTCTCAACTCAGTGTGTAACGGTTTGGCACATGGCCTACGACATGGCCATGTGACCCATCATCGAACGCACACATAGTTTGGCACATAGTCCACGGTACGACTGTGTTGCCTTATTTCGAATACCCACATGGGCGGAGACACGGGTTGGTACATGGCTGTGTGTCCAAACTTTGAATCTCCACATGGTTTTGACTAGGTCACACGGCTGTGACCCCTGTTTTCAAATTTTTACAACTTTTTCTGTTTTATTTCAAATTGACCCCTGATTGTTTACAAGTTATTTTTAGGGCCTCTTATGCTCGATTTAAGGCCCACAGGTGTATTGTTGCTATGATTAGATTAAGTTATTAAATGTTAACATTAAGTTGCATAATTGATTCTGTTTTGAAATTTAAATGTTTTGTTCTGTATGGTAATGTTCCGTATCCCTATCTGGCGACGAAGTTGGGATATGGGTGCTACACATACTTATCTCAATTCAATATCTGAACACTCTCGGTTTTAGGAAACATGGTCTTGAAATTGAAGTTTCTGACACTCTTTAAAAATCGGATCATTACATTTCTTCCCTCTTTTAAGAAAATCTATCCGCAAAATTTACCTGAAAACATATAAGGGTATTGATTACACATAATTTCTTCTGAATCCAAGGTGACTTCCTTATTACATCCAATACACAATGGTGTTTACTCCTACTACCTTCATTCCTTGATACTTTTCAGGCTCCTAATGCGACTTGATTTTGTCAATATTGTGTTTCTGTTCCAATTTAAGAAAATTAATTTGATCATAGCCATCACTTAAATTCATTTTATTCATCGTTATAATGAGGTTATTACTCTATCCCTTTCATATTGTCCCATCTTTTCCATTTACCTTTTAAAATTGTGCACTACCATGTCCTCTAAACTAATAACGTAATTTGGAAGCTTAATAATACCTTTTTGTTCTCTATCAAATCTTCAAATACTACTGTATGATAATGTTCTTCTCCTTGATGTATCTACTTACATACCTAATCTCAATTGAATAACTCATCAAGATATTAGATTATTATACACGCATCACAAAATTCATTTCATTATAATATCTGTATATAAAAAATACTTAGGCATCAATCTTTAATTTATAAACATATATGTTATTTGTTCCTTGGAACTATTCATGATCGAGGTTCATATCCATTCTACTTACTCGGTTTTACCACATAACTTTACATCCAATGTCATGTATTTGCTTCACTTTCACTTGAATTCAATTTATCGATTCTACTATTGAGTATCAATCCCACTTGCATTCTCTAAGGTCAGATCCAGTCTAGCATCAAGTTTAACTCCACTAGTCATACTTTAGTTCAACACTATAAGATTTCCATGCTCGTTACGCCACCATCATAATTCCACATATTTAACATTTCCACTATTGCCAAAATTATCTCACTTTTCTCATTTACCACAACACAATCCATATACTTCCCATTATTATCACATTTATTTGTATGTTGCTTATTTATGTCTTTAAATCCTAGTCTACTTTAGGATTACTTTATGCTCTTATTCTACTTACTCACGGTTAGATTTATACTAATACTTGCCTTTACACTTATCACGTCAAATTATTAACTACGTACATGTATCCTAGCTTCTTCATTCAATTTCTCATGGTATTATAGATTGCATTTAGTTCCATCTCTAAACATCACTTTCTAAATACTTCACTATTGTAATTTTTAACTTACCTACAATTACTTAAGCTTATGTGTTGGGTTTTTAATCGAGTTTATCCAAAAAGAATCGATTTAAACCACAATGAATTGATTCAAATAATAAACAATCGATTTAAATAATAATGAATTGATTTAAAAGAGCATTTGTTGAGGTTATCAACAATAAAAGACAAAGAACAAAGAAAAATGAGAGACTGAAAAAACAAGAAGCTGAAAATATTTTTCTTATCATCCATTTCAAAGGAAATTGTAAATTTTAAGTTACAAACATTACCAAATACATAACAAATCCCACTAACAACATTGAAACTTACAAAACATTACTTGTACACATAAACATGCTGACTTATTAGCCAAATACATACCTAAACATAAACAAATCATCTAACTAGCCTTTTTTACATCAACAAAACAAATTGCAATTGAACTAGACTAGTTTGTTTTAACAAAAGTTTCAACTGCATGGTTGTGCACCAAAGGACTTTGCCGCTGTAATGCTGGCCAACATTCAACACTCCTCCTTGGCCTCTATGCGGTAGACACCAATGTTCTTTCTCAAACTCTCAAACCTAGTAGTTCTAAGGGCTTAGTTAAAATATCAGTAAACTGATCTTTTGAACTGCAATAAATCAGATTGACTTCCTTTCATGCTCAGTTTCCCTTACAAAGTGAAATTTAATCTTGAAATGCTTTGTTTTACCATGAAACACCGGATTCTTTGCTATTGCAATAGCAGAATGATTATCAACCTTGATATATGTTGCTTCCCTTTGAGTCAAATTCAAATCACTCAAAAGTTTTTTAGCCAAATGGATTGATTAACAACTGCAGCAGCTATAATGTTCTCTACTTTAGCTGTTGGTTGTGCCACTGTTTGTTGCTTCTTTGAGGTCCAACAAAAAACTCTTGAGCCTAGAGTGAAAAAAATGCTCTGAAGTGCTATTCGTATCATTAGCTAAACCATCGTAGTCATTGTCTAAATACCCAACCAGCTTGAGCTCTGATCGGCTGTTTAACGTCACATCAATAATGTGCAAGCGTATATTGTCGATACAAGTATAGTAGACATATATGAGTCTATCGGATATCGATCCCACAGGGATGGTTGTCCTTTTTCTATTAATGCTGATGCAATAACTAGATAGAAACGAGATAAATTGTGAGGATAGTTGCCGGAGCAACAACTTGAAAATAATAAAATAAAATATGATAATGATAAACTGGGATCCCCAACATGAATCTTCAACAGAATACTAAGTGCTCACAAGTTATAAAAGGATAGGTGATTGTCGAGGCAAGAAATTTCAATATATACCTTACCAACCGTCACTCCTCTATTTAATTTGAGACTTAAACATGCACATTAACCCCACCTTCCGATGATTGGAACATGGCATTATTAAGAACAAGTGGACTAAATTGCTCTAATCCTCACTCAACTCCAATTGAAATGCTTGTTGGCTCGAACTGTCACTACACTTTCCAATGTCAGTGACTGCAATAACACTTTCGTGTTAAGAAACATTCAACCCCCAAGATTAAACAATAAAAGCAAGATTGAATAAGATAACATTTAACCAAGAATTCATGTGTACTTCGATACAAATGGAAAACAAAGAGTAATCACCAGTATTTAGAAAGAAATAAGAAAAAATCGAATGGAGAATACTATTCCTAGACAACTCAACTGAATCTCTTTATTCCCTTTTGTCTCGCACTTAGGTCTCCTTGTCAGAAGCTAATCTGCATCAATTTTCACGTTGGCTCACCCGTGAGAGGCTTAAGCTGCCATAGCCGCAAGCTTCAAGGTAGGATGAAGAAGATTATGGTCAAGAAAAATCTCTCCCCCATTTATTTTTCTTCTCACGTCAACCATTTATGTCCTCCTCCAACAGTACATGTGTCCTTTCCTCAGAAGTATTGTATCCTTGTACGTACAGGTTGGTTATACTAGAAGGGACAACCCATGCATTTTTAGTTCTTATCCGGACAACTGTTAGGTGCAGCGACATTAATGCAAAAAGATAGCAAAATTAAGGATAAAATAGGCTAGGATTCACTGAGTTATAAAATGCAATTTACTAAACTGAAAATGCTAAAATATACGTTTGGGATAACTAAATGGGAAAAATTTAACCAATAAGTAAGGAGGAAAACCTATGTTCTTTCTAGTGCTATCAAGCTCTTTTGATTTGAAAAATTTCACCCCATAACTAGGAGTTCCTTTGACATATCTTAGGACCCTCTTAGCTGCTTTAAAGTAAGCTACATAATAGGAATGCATAAAGCTTCATAGAAGGTTGACTGCACACATAATGTCAGGCCTCAATGCTGTCAAATAAAGTAAACAACCTACAAGGCTTTTATACCCTTTTTCATCCACTTTCTTATAGTCACCTTTGCTAGAAAGCTTCTCACCTTGTGCCACTAAAGTGCTAGCCGGTTTACAATTTTCCAAACAAAACTTGCTCAAAATCTTCAAGGCAAATAATTTTTGACTTATAAAAATGACATGTTGAGTCTGGAATACTTCCATGCCAAGAAAGTAAGTCATCTCTCCTAAGTCAGACATCTTGAATACAAATTACATCCGCTTCTTGAACTGATCAATCAACTCTTTTTTGTTGCCAGTCACAAGTAAATCATTTACATATAGTGACACAATTAGCAAATTTTCATTTTCAAACTTCTTTATATAAAAGGGTTGGCTCGCTAATGCTTTTTTCAAACCCAAGCTTAGATAGATAAGCATCAATTCTTTCATACCAGGCTCGTGGAGCCTGTTTTAGGCCATACAAGGCCTTCTTAAGTTTGTAAACTTTTATTTCCTCTCCAGTCACTTTAAACCCTTCGGGTTGTTCAACAAAAATATCCTCTTTGAGAAAACCATTCAAAAAAAAAAGATTTTACATCTAATTGATTTATTTTCCACTACATTTCAATTGCTAAAGCAAATAAGAGCCTTATGGTATCTAACCTTGCAATTGATGCAAAGGTTTTTGAAAAATCAACTTCATGTTGTTGGCTGAAGCCTTTCACAACTAATCTTACTTTGTGCTTATTCAAAGACCCATCGACATTGTAGTTGGTCCTGAATATCCATTACACCAATGACCATTTTATGGACTGATTTATTAACCAGTTCCCGTGTATCATTTTTATGGATCGTATTCATTTCTACTTCCTTAGCTTCTTTCCAATAGAAATATTTGGCAATATCATCAAAACTTGAAGGCTCTAAAATGGCCAAATCACATCTTTGATAAATATTAGTGATAGGCCTTGTACCTCGAACAGGTGTGTCATCAAACCCTTCATCAATTTAAACTTCATCTTTAGCTAGCTGTAGGTCTCCTTTTTGCTGATCTTGTTCAAGCAAATTGGCATCAATACCATCCCATTTCCATCCACTTCTCTCATTGAACTTGACATCCTTATTCACAATAATCATCTCGATGGAAGGATTAAAGACCCTGTACCCTTTTTTTTATGTTGCTATAGCCAAAAAAAATTCTAGGCATTAATTTTCTCTCCAACTTGTTTCTCTTCTCAATTGGTATAAGTACATATCAAATACAACCAAACACTTTCAAGTGTAAAACAGATGGTTTGTGTCCAAACCAGGCTTCAAATGGTGCGTTGCCCTTTACTGCATTAATTGGCAATCTGTTGAGCAAATACACTGAGGTATTCACTACATCAGGCCAAAAATTGTTTGGAAATTTTCTTTCAAATAACAAACATCTATCTATATCTATCATTGTTCTATTTTTCCTCTCATAAACATCTCTGCTAGGTTGTATAGGTGCTGGTCAATTGATGCTAGATGCCTGCCTCTTTATTGTTTGAAACTTTTCTAATGTGTATTTAGTGTCATTGTCTGACTTTAGTATCTTGAGCTTACAGTTGGCTTGATTTTCAACCATAGCTTTAAACTTCCAGAAGAAATCAACTACTTCTGACTTTTACTTCAAAAAATGCATCTAACAAAACCTTGTACAATCATCAATAAATAGAAGAAAGTACCTGTTATTACTTAGAGATGAAGTATTCATAGGTCTACAAACATTAGTTTCAACCAATTGAAGCTTATCATGAGATCTCCATGCTTTGTTATCTGGGAATGGCAATCTGAACATCTTTCCAAGTTATCAAACCTTACAAATTGCACCTTTATCATTAACTTTAGACATGTTTTCAACCAGATCTAACTTGTGCATCAAATTGAAAGATTTGTAATTAATATGCCCTAGTCTTTTGTGCCATAAACATGATTCATCAACTAAGCCAACATAAGCCTTCAAATTTATTGATTTAGATCTAGGACAAAACATCTATCAACCATGGAAACTGTTACTAAATCTTGACCAGATGAGTCCATAATCATACATGCTTTATTTTTGAAAATAAGAGAATAATATTTCTCTAGCATCTAGCCAACACTAAGTAAGTTTTGGTCAATTTTAGGTACAAAGAGGACATCTAAGATTGTTTTTGTACCTGAGAAAGTGTTAATCATAACCTCTCCTTTTCCTCTGGCTTCAATGAATTTCCCATTCCCAATCCTAAGTTTTAAAACAAAGTTGGTATCAATTTCCCTGAACATTCTTTCATGTGATTGCGTATGATGTGTGCAACCGCTGTCAATTAACCAATCCTTTTTAACCCTGCTGGAAGTTGCAAAACAAGATGTATTTAAGACATGCTCCTCCTGAGCTGGATTGTCATCAATAACTTGAGCTTGAACTTGATTTTGCTACTACTAATATGGCCTTCCTTTGTTCTTGCAAACTTTCACCATATGGCCTAGTTGTTTACAACATTTTCAGTAGATATCATGCCTAAACCATCAATATCTTTCCAAGTCTGTGGACTTTTTGCAGTGAGTGCATGATTGGAGCTTCTTTTTCCAGCATCTCTTTTTGGCCTCTCCTTCTTTTTTGACCATGGTTTCTTTCCTTTATAGCTTGAGCTCGAGCCTTCCTTGCTTTTAGCCTGAAAAACTCCTTCAAGATGATCCTTCAATCTGTTAACACTTCTTTGCTCTTGTGCATGAAGGGAATTTATCAGCTTTGAAAATGAAATAGTTGACAAAACCATCAAGTCCTCCAATGAAGAGATTTTTGACTCATACTTCTTTGGAAGGGTTGTGATTGAGTTTTCAACAATCCTTCTATCATTGAATTCTTCTCCAAGAATTCAGACTCTTTTATCTTTAAATTCTCAAAGTCTCTCCTCAAATTGATCAATTGTTGTTGCCTTGTTTCATCAAATCCCTAAAACTCATCCTTCAGCTTCTCTCAAGCCTGTTTAGGAGTGTCATAGGCCATAATTCCAGTGAAGATCACATAAGAGACTCCATTTTGCAAATAAGACATTGCCTTGTGTTTTTTAGTACAGTCATCACCATGTTGCCTAATTTGAACTATGGTAGGAATAGCTCTCAATGGAGGTGAATCTCTATCTATCTCAACCACATGCTACAAATCATGAGCCTACAAATATGTCTTCATTTTCACCAACAAAGTAACTCATCTTTCTTTCTTTCTTAACAAACAACAAAGAACAAAGACTTTTAAAGATGACAGGATTTGATACCATTTGTTGGGTTTTTGAATCAAGTTAATCCAAAAAGAATCCATTTAAACCATAATGAATCGCTTCAACCAATAACAATCGATTTAAAAAGAGCATTTGTTGAGGTTATCAACAACAAAATACAAAGAACAAAGAAAAATGAGAAACTGAAAAAGAAGCTAAAAATATTTTTCTTATCATCCATTTCAAAGGAAATTGTAAATTTTTAAGTTAAAAACATTACCAAATACATAACAACTCCCACTAACATTGAAACTCACAAAAAATTACTTGTACACATAAACATGCTGACTTATCAGGCAAATCAATACCTAAACATAAACAAATAATCTAACTAGCCTTTTATACGTCAACAAAACAAATTACAACTGAACTAGACTAGTTTCCTTATAACAAAAGTTTCAACTGCATGCTTGTGCACCAAAAGACCTTTCTGTTGTAGTGCTGGCCAACATTTAACATTATGCTCCATTTAAATATCTATACTCAACACACTTGATATCATACTTAATGTTTTAAGTTAACTAAACATCATTAAGAGATTGTCTAATTTCTTATTTAAGTTTTCGTTACAGATATATGAGATCACTTTGGGTTTTATGCCAAGTCTCACTTTACATTAATAATCGCACTACGTCTTGAGTTCCCATAATGTCTTTGCAAGTTTTTGAAACCACTTTTTTTGAAAAAAAAATTAGTTGTTGACTTAGAAATGAAAATTGGAGTCGCCATCGATCCTTTATTAAGGTGTGATCGGCTCACCTTGGAAACAATTTTGGTCTACGAAATTTGAGAAAACTGGTTCGGGAGTTGGTTACGCACGAGGAAGGGTTCGCACCCTCGTAACACCCAAAATTGGTACTGAATTGATTGTTTAATGTCTTAGTGTCGAAAATTTGAAAAGATTTTAAAAGAAAATTTGAATAACTTGAATAATAAAACACACATATTTCAAAGAAATAAAATGTCACACCCAGTGAGTTAGGGCGCAACATTTTTAATCTTCAAAATTAAGTTTATCTTTTGACTTTTAAAACCCATGCATTTGAGAAGGATATTTGGTTATTTGGGTCAAATGAAAAATCAAAACCCAGTAAGTTAGAGTTCAATTTCCCAAAATTCCTAAATACCGAATATTGCCTTTATTTTTAAAATCCTTAGTTCGAGGTTGCAACATGTCATATCCAGTGAGTTAGGATCCAACATTTTGAAATCCTGAAAAACTTTTATTTAGAATCTGTACGATTTTATTTAAAAAGGGATACTCGAATATCTAAATTTAACGAAAAGAATTGAAGCCCAGTAAGTTAGGTTGCCATTCTCTCGAAAATCGTGAACACCAAGTATTTTGAATATTTACGGAATAAAATGATTTTAATGCTTTAGTGAGGCATGTTCTTTAAAATAAATGAAATGTGATTGAATAATAACGTACGGCGCCAAAAAAGGACAATTTGTAAATAGCATATACTAATGAATAACAAATAATCAATAGAGATACAAACAAGCATACCAACAATAATTTCAATCATACATTATACAAATACCGATATAAATATTCAAAATTAATTAATATTCAATTTTAAAAGATATAATAAAAATCAATAGCAAGAGGAGAAATTACAATCAATAAATTATGCATACAAAAGTTTTAAAATAAACAATATATATATTGGTATTAAGAATATATTATAAATAAAATCATAAAAATGTGTACAAACTATGCTAGACTCATAAAAAAATAAAATAATACATTATGAAATTAAATAATAATATATGGAAAACTTAAAATAATACTACATAATAAAATAATGTATATAAAAAAGGTTGGGTAAATTGATAAAAAAATAATACTAATAATAATAGTAATAATAATAATACTAGTAATAATAATATTAAACTGAATAGTAAAAAACGCAAATACAAAAGGGACTAAACTGCAGTCGAAACAGAATTAACGGGCCACAAATGAAGTTTAAAAGAAATGGAGGATTAAATTGCGATTTGCAAATTACGAGGGGGCCAGATTGGAAATTATTCCATCCCCCAAAACGTGGCGCAGTGACACAGACTCAAATGAGGCAACATCAAAATGTAGGGCAAAAATTAAGAAAAAGCAAAGAGCCAATTTGAAATAATCTGCAAAATTGAGAGGACTATTTGCGCAATATAACTAAACACTACAAAACACGCAGATCCTTCCCCAGGTCGGGTCTTCGCACGGGTTTGAGCTTCTAAACGACGTTGTTTTTAAAGCTGCTGAAGCATGCTTTTAAAGGGTGCCGTTTTCTTCACAATATATAAGCTAAATTAAAACCTAAACAATCAACCTCCTATCATTTTTCTAAAAAAAAAAACTAAAGAACCCTAATGGTCCTCAACGCTGTTTAGTAACTAGGCCATTCAAAGGCCTTTAAACCTTCGCTCAACTCCGATTGCGGCAGAATGGAAGAAGATCCGGCCACCAGGTAAGCTCTTTAACCGTTTCCCTTTTTTTATGCACGATTAATAATATAAAAACATAAATGAAAAAAAAGTAACGAAAAGAGAGAGAACTAAAAAGGAACACCTTCTTTCAGAAATTTTTTTGATTTCTATCTATTGATTTTGCTTTAGTGTTTTTACATTAGTTTCTCTGTATTTATTTTTTTACAAATTTCTGTTTGGCTTTTATATAGCCTAAATAATCGAAAAAAAGAAAAAAAAGAAAAAAATATCAAAATCTATTCTGTTATTCTCCTTTTTTGCTGCGTTCTTTTTTGTTTCTTTGCTCTTTGTTGTTTGTTTGTGTGCAGGTACGACTAGCTGTAGGAGATGCACACGCGTAGAGGAGCAGCACACGCGGGGGTGGCCCTGGGTTCAACTGCGGCGCTGCTGGTTGTTGAAGGCTAGGGTTTCGGCATTTGGGGAATACTTTAGGCTGTGTTGGGTTTGGGTATTTTGGGCTAGAGTTTGGGTTTAGGTATTGTATTGGGTTAGATTTATGTTAGGCTAATTGGGTTGGGGATATTTGGGCCAAATTTTGTAATCTAGACTTTTATTATTGGTTTTAGATTATTTTGTTTTAATTTTTATTAATTAGGGCCCGGGCCAAAATTGGGCCTTACAGCTGCCCCTCTTTGCTTGTTGTCGTGTAATGGAAACGAAGTAAAGACTTTAAAATGGCCAATTTTGCCTGGTCGTACTGGACCTTGGCTCTTCTTCTTCAAGTAGCCTCTTTCCAACCTACTGCATCTTCAGAGGTATAGGAATTGGTGCTTTGATCCACTCCACTACAATGTCAGAGAGATAGGATTTGTACCTTGTAGCTTCTCAAAAGAACAAAATTTTCTATCTTTAGCCTGTTCCATTGCAACTTCAGGGAGATAAGACTTGTAGCTTCAACTTGTTCTGCTGCATCTTTAAAGATAAGTCTGATACGATCTGTTCTACTGCAACTTCAGAGAGATGAGATCCATCATTTTGATCCGCTCCACTGCAACTAGGGAGATAGGGCTGGCGGCTTAAATCTGCTTCCCTACTACCTTGGGTAGATAAGATTCACCATCTTTGATCTGCTTCACTACTGCTTAAAGAGACAGGATCTACAATCTTCAACCTATTCCACTACTGTCCTGGGATATAGGACTTACAATCTTCAACCTATTCCACTACTGTCCAGGGAGATAGGACTTACAATCTTCAACCTATTCCATTGCTGTCCAGGGAGATAGGACTGGTGGCTTAAATCTGCTTCCCTACTACCCTATGAAGATAAGATTCACCATCTTTGATTTGCTCCACTACTGCTTAGGGAGACAGGATCTACAATCTTCAACCTATTCCACTACAGTCCAGGGAGATAGGACTTACAACCTTCAACCTATTCCACTGCTGTCTAGGGAGATAAGACTTACAATCTTCAACCTATTCCACTACTGTCCAGGAAGGTAGGACTGGCGGCTTAAATCTACTTCCCTACTACATTGGGAAGATAAGATTCACCGTCTTTTATCTGTTCCACTATTGTTTAGGCAGACATGATCTACAATCTTCAACCTATTCCACTACTGTCCAGGGAGATAAGGCTGAGGTCTTCGATCTACTTCGCTGCCGATACAGGAAGACAAGATCTGCTATTTTTAACCTACTCCACTACTGATCAGGGAGATAAGGCTGGTGTCTTCGATCTATTTCGCTACCAATACATGAAGAAAAGATCTGCTATTTTTAACCTACTTCACTGCTGCTTAGGGAGATGAGATGAGATTTATGGTTTCACCGATTTGTTCTCTGGGGAACATGACCTGTATAATTTTATGAACCTAATTATGCCTAGTGATTAGGATTTCATGATCAGAATGAATCAAATGCTTCTAACTAGACGTGTATGAATGACATTTGAATGAATGCATAATTGTTTTTTCAAGAATGATCCCGCTTAGGTTGCCATTACTCAAAGCTTATTAAGGTTTTTTCACTGACATGCTACAACGCCTTCTTGCTCAGTTGGCGTCTCCAAAGAAAAACTTATTCAGATTTCCCCCATTGTAAACCTCAAAGTTCAATCCACTGGGACACAAAATTTGTACCAGAATCCTCCCACCGTAACCCTAGGGTAGAAAAATATGGCCATTTCTTATCCTCTCCTATCGCAATTCAAGGATATAGAATGTGAAGCCCTTTGGTCTTTTACACCATTCCCAAGGTGTCATACCAAATGCTCATGCACAAATAAAGAATTCTCTTCTCCAAGAATAGCTTTTTCTTTTTATCTGGAGATCATTGCTTGCTTGTTCATTGAAGTGTTATCACCAATATGACATCTCGTGATCTTGTCTAATCAATGTTTTGACAACAAAATCTGAAGGGATAGTCTTAATTTAGACTTTTCCTTTTTAGATATTTCAACCTTTAAGCCTGGTGTGTTCCAAACAATAGTCCTATTTCAGGTTCTTGTATTATTTAGAAACTTCCAGAGTAATATGCAAAACTTCCTTTGTGAAAGTATTATTAATCCATTAGTCATTATTCTAATGGCACATGCTTGCAAAAAAGATCCTAATAATGGATAAAAATAGAATTAATTTGGGAGCATAGCTTGAAATGAATAAATTATCAAGGAAATGAAAGAGGGATTAATTGGGTACATGTATCTTGAAAAAGAATGAAGTATTCCAAGAATAGCAAATTCAATATAAATAGTATGAAGACTAGGTGCCCTAGATATCGAAGCTTGAACTTTTTCGCACAAACTTTTTGAAGGCCATTCTGAGTTTGACATATGTGTAGGAGATCTACAGTATTTTATCGATGCCCCAAGATATCGCCTACCATTTCCTATTGATTCAGGTATAGCAAGATCATCACATGCCCCAATCTGATTAAACTTTGAGCTGCTCTGATCATCTCGTGCCCCTTTCTGCTCTAAAATTTAAGCCGCCCTTTTCGGGTTTTCAACTCAAATCCCTTTTGGTCTCAAGGTGCCCTTTGCGGGTTTTCACCTTGGCCTCTCCATTTTCTTTCTTTCTTCTTCTTTTATTTATTATTTATTATTTATTAGACTCAAAGTGCCCTTTGCAGGTTTTCACTTTGGTCTTTTTTTTCAAAGCGCCCTTTGCGGGTTTACACCTTTGTCCCTTCTCCTTCTTCAGGTGAAGTATTTCTTGACCGAATCTGAGTCTATAGGATTTGGCAGGTTTTCCGACCATCTCGCTCAAAATCAAAGCTCCTCTGGAGAAGACCTTCTTTACGACATAAGGATCTTCCTAATTTGGCATCCATTTTCCTCTAAAATCCTTTTGTAGAGGAAGGATCTTTTTCAATACCAGGTCTTCCTCGTGGAATTCTCTGGGACAAACCATTTTGTTGTAAGCTCGCATCATCCGTTTTTGGTACATTTGACTGTGACGAATAGCTTTTAGCCTTTTTCCTTCAATTAGGTTCAACTGATCGTATCGAGATTGGATCTTCATCCTACTTTAGCTCAGCCAGCACTCGGAGAGAAAGAATTTTAACTTCAATGGAAAAATCGTGATAAGCTAAAGAGAAAGGCATTGCCCCGGTAGAGATTTTTGTTTCTTTTTGTTTTTTGTTCTTTTTTTTTCTGTTCTTCTTTTTTTTATTGAATCTGCACTCATAGGATTAGGCAAGTCCTGGTCATCCCTTTCGATCAGAATCAATGCTATTCCAGATAAGGTCTTCCACATAAGATCTTCCACTTTCATTTTGTATACGAAAGATCTTCTTTGGTATCAGGTTTCTCTCATAGAGCCTTTTGGGGTGTAACTTAACTATGACAAAAAAACTTTGGATCTTCCTCTTCAATTAGGACAAAACCCAACAAAAATGCGGAGAAATGGCAACTTGACTTCTACGGGCAAAACTATGATAAGCCAAAGAAGAAGGCATTGCCCCGGCAAAGAGTTATAACTGCATCGTTCATGATGTCAATCTTGAACATACTGTAAATTTTTGACGTCGTGCTGCTGTTCTGAATGCAATGTCAGTGCTTAATCTGGGCATTACCGCGCGAAGATATCCTTGAACTCTCGAAATGACTTAACAAGGTCTTGCTTCATTTCTTCGGCTATGCATGTTCTGATTTTCCTACTTTTCCCTCATTTGAGGTAAAATTTGTTTCTCTTCCTGTTCTACCATCCTCAACATATCCGGAGATAGGCCACGATCTATGTCATCTTCAAAGTCATGAGATCCCTCTAAACACGTGTCTTGCTCACAGCAGTGTCACTCATGACATTGATATCTAGGGACCTATTGTAGGTACCAAAGAATATACAAATACTGTATGAATTTTTAAATAATAATTTGTGTAGTATGATTATGAATGAATGAAATAATGATGTGGAAGAAAATCCAAAATAATGAAAGAATCAAAAAAATAATTATTCATATGGAATGAAAGAACATTTGCTCAAAAATGACTACAAAGATGTATTTCATTAAAATAATAACGTTCAGACATGAGCCTATTTCACAAAGAAGTTCTTATTGCTTCTAGGCTAAAAGCAACAAGTGTGTTCTGAATATTACTCTAAGTAAGCTCTAAATCCTATAGAGATTTCTTTCGTAGTCCAATTGTTTTGAACACTTCCAAGTTGATAAGGGCGAATATCTAATAAGGATCCTTTTTAATTGCGTCTTCATATATGGCATTAATGTGAACATTTCCCAACACTTCTTCATACATTGCGTTCACTTCATTATCAATCATGATTGGGTAGCGGGTTTTCTGCACTAGATGAGTCATCAAACTTGACAACACCCATGTTGATGAGCCTTTCAACAAGCTTTTTAAAGGCGGTGTAATTTTCTATGGAATGCCCTGTAATTCCTGCATGGTAGTCGCACTGTGCATTCGGGTCGTACGATTTGGGATATGGAGGTTGTAAGGGTTTCAAATAAGAATGGGAAACAACGTGTGCATTGAATAAACTCTGATACAGCTCCTTATATGACATTGAAATTGGTGTGAACTAGAGCTTTTTAGCGTTTTGCCTCATGCCAGATTCTTGTCTTGATGAACCTTGTTGATTAGCAACCACCTTTTTTGGATGATTCACCGTAATCTATTTACTGTATGTATTCACATTGTTCACCTCACTTTCCTTTTTCTTAGGGGCTGACCTTCTATTATTTTCTCCAGCATCAATTGTTTCGCTCTTCATGGCACTTTCAATCATCTCACTATTCATGACTATGTTAGAAAAGCTTTTTGCGGCACTTCCTAACATGTGTGTGATGAACGGGGCTTTCAATGTATTTATAAAGAACATTGTCATTTCTTTTTCCAAGGGCGGTGGCTGGACTTGGACGACAACCTCCGTCCACTTCTGCGCATACTGCCTAAAACTTTCATTTGACTTCTTTTCCATGTTTTGTAAGGTGATTCTATCAGACACCATTTCTGCTACATGATTGTACTGCTTCATAAAAGTTTATGCCAAATCACTCCAGGAACTAATCTTGGTACGACTTAATTGATTGTACCACTTAGATGCTACCCCTGTGAGGCTATCTTGAAAGCAGTGTATAAGCAGTTGGTTGTTATTAACGTATCTCCTCATACGCCTACAAATCATGGTAATATGAGCTTCAGGGCAACTGGTCCCATTGTATTTATCAAATTTTGACATTTTGAATTTGTAGGGGAGTACCAAATCCAGGACTAGGCTCAAATCTTTAGCATCAATCCCATGATAATTCTCGGTGCTTTCCATTGCCCTGAATTTTTCTTCAAGCCACTTACACCTTTCCTCTAGCTGCTTTGGCAATTCTTCCTTTGTTTTTTCTTTTTCAGCCACTTCGTCGAAATCAGGGATAGCGGGATTAGTGGGGTTATCTTCGGGGTTAGATCCTGACCCGGCTTGGAAGTTCATTGGTATTAGGGCACCGACTTGAAACTGCCGAGGCCTGATCGTGACAGAGGATTTGCACGGGTGCACCTCAGCTTGGGTCTGCACATGTGGAGGAGTAATGCCTGGAGGATAAAGCAGTTCCTCGTTATCCTCATCTGGACTGGCCATGTGGCCTTTTCCCTTACCGTTTCCTTCAGCCAACAGTTGAGTCAACTGATTCATCATGCTTTTCTGAGATTCTAGCATTTTGTCCATGATATCCTGCTGAATCTTAGCTAGCTGCTCTCGTACTTGCAGTTAAATTTGGTCTTGCATATCCTTTTGGAACTGTTCAAGTTTTTCCAATCTTTGGTCCATGTCTTTGGTTTTTGATCGAGTACCGTAACGGTGTTTGGTTGGTTGGTTGGTTTCCAGATTAGCTGAAATAATTTTAATCAATTAGACTCTTTTTGATAGTTTTTAATGCATATGATGCGATGCATGAAATGAATACAAAAAGACGTTGATTCTAATTCGATTTCATTTAGAAAACTTTACTAGAAAGCAAATTTCTTTACATAAAACGGATGCATGTACGGCCTCGCCCTCATACTCCAAGAAACAACGTCAATCTTTCCTTCATCCGGATGTTTAAGACAAATCACACTAATTTCTAATGGACGCCACTACTATCTCCTTTTTGCGCGATCCATTATCTGCCCATCCTCGTAATGCTCATCTGCTTCTTTAATTGTCGGCAACTCTTGAATAATCAACTTGAATTCTCGGGCCACGAAGTAAAGTCATATACTTCTTCATCACCCTTCTTTTGTTGTGTTTCTTGGAATATATTCAGGTAGCCGTATTTCTTCCACTTTATCAAGAAACCCTTTTTCCATGATAAGCTTTCTATTTAGCAACCAAATATGAACCAACACCTTTCATAATGAAATGCCATGTAGTTAAAATGCCATGCAATCAAAGGAAAACACAAAAAAGTCAGTATCATGTATAAACATAGAATCCAATACAATCAAAAAATAATATAACACCTATTCGGGTATCTACTAGGGTTCGACATAGTTCTACCTAGGGCAAGTTCCTAAGGTTCACTATATGTGGTTTGGCTTCTAAGGCAAAGGTACCTAAACCAACAGATTCCTCGACCCTTACCCATTATAGGCTCACGCGGATCGAGTTTAGTTCAGGGGAATACATTTCCCTATGACTATACGGAGATGAAAATCTTACGCAGGTATAGGTACGGATGTATCCTGAAAGTGATCCACTGTCCTATACGGAGGTGAAAACCTCATGAGGGAATAGTTTATCACTCCGACTTAGAGGGGCAAAACTAAATAGCCTTTATGCAATATGATGCTAAGATATAAAACTTAATTTACAGTAATCATACCACCAACAAATGCAGTGAAAGGATCGTAGTTTTTCAAATAAATTTTCAATTTTCAACAATAAGAAAAAAAACAATCAATTTTGCGGCTTGACTCTCTAAGTCCTCAGCGGAGTCGCCAAGCTGTCGAAACCACTTTTTTTGAAAACAAAAATTAATTGTCGACTTAGAAATGAAAATTGGAGTCACCACTGATCCTTTATTAAGGTGAACACCAAGTATTTTAAATATTTACAGAATAAAATGGTTTTAATGCTTTAGTGAGGCATATTCTTTAAAATAAATGTAATGTGATTGAATAATAACGTACGACGCCAAAAAAGGACAATTTGTAAATAGCATACACTAATGAATAACAAATAATCAAAAGACAAATACGAACAAGCATACCAACAATAATTTCAATCATACATTATACAAATACCAATATAAATATTCAAAAATTAAGTGGATTAATATTCAATTTTAAAAGATATACTAAAAATCAATAGCAAGAGGAGAAATTACAATCAATAAATTATGCATACAAAAGTTTTAAAATAAACAATATATATATGGGTATTAAGAATATATTATAAATAAAATCATAAAATGTGCACAAACTATGCTAGACTCATAAAAATATATATAAAATAATACATTATGAAATTAAATAATAATATATGGAAAACTTAAAATAATACCACATAATAAAATAATGTATATAAAAAAGGTTGGGTAAAGTGATAAAAAAATAATACTACTAATAATAGTAATAATAATAATACTAGTAATAATAATAATATTAAACTGAATAGTAAAAAACGCAAATACAAAAGGGACTAAACTGCAGTCGAAACAGAATTAACGGGCCACAAATGAAGTTTAAAAGAAACGGAGGATTAAATTGCGATTTGCAAATTACGAGGGGGCCAGATTGGAAATTATTCCATCCCCCAAAACGTGGCGCAGTGACACAGACTCAAATGAAGCAACATCAAAATGTAGGACAAAAATTAAGAAAAAGCAAAGAGCCAATTTGAAATAATCTGCAAAATTGAGAGGACTATTTGCGCCATATAACTAAACACTACAAAATGCGCGGATCCTTCCCCGGGTCGGGTCACCGCGCGGGTCTGAGCTTCTAAACGGCGTCGTTTTTAAAGCTACTGAAGCATGCTCTTAAACGGTGCCGTTTTCTTCATGATATATAAGCTAAATGAAAACCTAAACTAACAGCCTCCTATCATTTTTCTAAAAAAAGCTAAAGAACCCTAATGGTCCCCAACGCCGCTTAGTAACCAGGCCATTCAAAGGCCTTGAAACCTTCGCCCAACTTCGATTGCGGCGGAATGGAAGAAGATCCGGCCACTAGGTAAGCTCTTTAACCGTTTCCCTTTTTTTATGCACGATTAATAATATAAAAAAGAAAAGAAAAAAAAGAAACGAAAAGAGAGAAAGAACTAAAAAAAAACACCTTCGTTCTGAATTTTTTTTTGATTTTTGTCTATTGATTCTGCTTCAGTGTTTTTACATTAGTTTCTCTGTATTTATTTTTTTACAAATTTCTGTTTGGCTTTTATATAGCCTAAATAACCGAAAAAGAAGAAAAAAAAAGAAAAAATATCAAAATCTATTTTGTTATTCTCCTTTTTTGCAGCATCCTTTTTTGTTTCTTTGCTCTTTTTTGTTTGTTTGTGTGCAGGTACGGCTAGCTGTAGGAGATGCACACGCGCAGAGGCGTAGGACGCGCGGGGGAGGCCCTGGGTTCGACTGCGACGCTACTGGCTACTGAAGGCTAGGGTTTCAGTGTTTGGGGAATACTTTGGGTTGTGTTGGGTTTGGGTATTTTGGGCTAGAGTTCGGGTTTAGGTATTGTATTGGGTCAGATTTGTGTTAGGCTAATTGAGTTGGGGATATTTGGGCCAAATTTTGTAATCTGGACTTTTATTATTGGTTTTATATTATTTGGTTTTAATTTTTATTTATGAGGGCCCGGGCTAAAATTGGGCCTTACAAGTTATTCCATGCCTTTTGTTTAAATTTTTTTCTTTTAAATTTTTTATATGTCAAATATAAAATTGAGTTTAAATAAACTATCTATTTATTTTAAATTTTACTTAATTGAATTAAATTTTAATGTTGTAATATTAAAATTAATGAATATTAAATTGTTAAGCTTAAAATATAGTTTTAAAAAATAATATTTATCAAATTAAAATTATATTTTTCCAAATATTATAAGATTTAACTACATTTATTGATTATAGTAGTGTAAAGATAAATATAAAATTATAAAAATTGAATATTAAAATTTTAAAATTAAAAATTAATTTGACAATATATAAACTAAAAATTTGTAAGAAATTAACAATATTATTATTGAATTTATAATATATTAAAATTAATATTCAAAGCATGATAAGTTTTGTATTAATTTAATATTAAATATTTTCAAAATTAAATAACTTTAATATAACTTATTCTAAATTAGTTAAATATTTTTAAAAATATTTTGTAATTACATTATTTTTAAAATTTTTAATATTTATTTGAAGAAATTCATTAAAATTTCAAACAAACACTAATGCTATAAAAATATTATAAATTTAATATACATAAATGATATGTGCATCATGCGGAATACAAGCTAGTCATCGTATATATATTCTATAGCAATGTATTGGTAAAATTATGGTAAGCTATAGTTTTAGCGTAGTTAGGTTTGTGACAATTGTCACATTATAATTGGTGGCAAATATGTATAATATGTTTATTAAATAAATTTTAGTGAAAATTTTTATAGAAAAATTAAGAAAACAATAGTAACAAGTAAAATGAAGATGAAAAGTACATGAGAATTTTCATATTAAACTTTCACTTACAAGGTGCTTTATTTATAAACTCCTATGCATTCAATTAAATACATGTGAATGAAGCCTTCTTAATTGCTTCATTAAAACATCTCATGGTCATAAATGAACCAGAAAGTTTTATCTATCACTTTAATAAAGGTTTAAGGGGTTATAGACATCCATTATTAATGTATTTACAATACTACCCTTCGATATCTATTAAAGAAAAATGTTTAAAACCTCTATTAGGAAAAATCGTGTGGGTTAAAAAACCTAATGAAAGAAAATATACACAATCTCTTATTGTACATTGCCTCATTAAAACCTTGGTTAAAGGAAAAGAGTGCAACATATTTTGGACTCACCTGAATGATGATGTCACTTAACATTTTTGAGTCGGCACATCCAATTTTGTATACCAACCTTTCAAATGTTGTGGTTGGTAGTGTATTGGTAAATAGATCCGCTAAATTATCACTAGAATGAATTTGTTGAATTTCAATATCACCTTTCTTCTCAAGATCATAAGTGAAGAATAATTTCGGTAAAATATGTTGTTATACCTAGCTTTAATTGATAATATGTTTTGATATAACAAGTTAAAATGTTTTTGAATAATAATTAAAGTTGAACAAAGTTCGCAAAATGATAAAATCAAGTTAAACTTGTTTCAATTGAGTTGAACATTTTCAATCAAGTTAAAATTGTTTTAAAACAAGTCAGCATTGCTCTCGATACTTTTTGGCCAAGTATTGATAGTTTTCAAAATATCGATACCTATTCTAAAATCAATACCAAATTGACATTCTATTTTCAATCAATTACAAAATGTATCGATACCTTTTACATGGTATCGATAAATTGTCTTTGGTATCATTGTACACTAACTTTAATGGTCACTGAATCAGACATTAAATGCTAATAGTATTGACACTCGTAGAAAAAGTATTGATACCTTTTGTTGCAGATGAATTTGATTATTTGGTATTTTCATCCCTAACGACTCTATTCATGTTTCCAACAACCACAATGTTTGGAATTGAATTAGAGGGTATAAATAACATCTTTCAAAGGCCCTACAAAAGCAAGAGAAATCATCAAGCCTAAATTGTTATTCTTCTACACACTTGTGAGCCTTTATTGTTATTCTTTAGCTCAAGTGTATTCTTGTTTATTTGTGCTTAATTGTCAAACATTCTTATCTAGTAAGGATTAATTCTTCGTTTGCTATTTGTATTTACTTTTTGAGAGATCTTTATTGTTTGCAATTCTGATTTAAGGTGTGTTTCTGAAACTGTTGATTTTAAGTGTTGAGTTATTAATGGATTGCATGATATTCTGCATATTTTAGTACATTTTTGGATTTCCAAATGATTGGGATCGTTTAGGTGTCAAAAACACGATTTTTAGGCTATTTTGGTATGGTTTCGTGACCACACGAGTGGCCACATGGGCTTGTGCCCCACATGGGTGGCTCACACGGCCGTGTGAAATTGGGAATTAGGGCTTTTAGTAAAATTTTGGTACCACACGGCCTGGCCACACGAGCATGTGTACCCACACGGGTGTGTGAGATCTCCACATGACCATGTCGCCTCTTTTCTTTATTTTTGACATTTTTGGACAGTGAGTTACACGGGCTGTTCACACGAGCGTGTGTCCCCTGCACACAAGCACGTGTGGCTTTCACAGGGGCACGTGTGGCCTTCACATGGGCGTGTAGACCCCCACACTGCCTGGGCACTTCCATACAGTTGGGGCACATGGCCATGTGGCCCTATTTTGTAGAATTTTTATTTTGCGTCATAAATTGTCTGTTTTATGTTTCTGTGTAATTTGACCCTCATTCAAGCCTGATAAGTGTGTTTAGGACTCGATTTAGTTTGGTTCGTTTATATATGCGTTTATGGGCTTTAATTTTATTGCTCGTTTATGTGATAAATAAGTATGGGTTTATTATTGTTGACGTAACTGAATATTACAATACAAGTGTAATCAAATCTGAATCTGTTCAACTGGAAATGTTAATGTTTGTTTCTGTATGATGTCTGCATAATGTGTGTATTGTTGCATAGCATGAAAATTTTGGGATCTGGCCATGAAGAGAAGTAAGATAGAATTAGTAGTTTTAACTGCGATACTTTTGTATAGCGGTTTACTGCACTATCTTATACGTATACTAGCTCAGTTGTATACAGTTACTCAAGTGGCATAGTTCCACGTTATGGTGTGTAGGGTGGATTAACCTATTATGGTTCTATGTGGTGTGCATGGTGGACGGGCTTACCATAACCCTTATGTGGTGTGCTGGATGGAAGAAGTGGTGTTTGGTTAGCGGGATAGGATCTTGCCTTGTGCATCTGTTTGCTTTTGAATATACATCTTTTTGTTAGAACTTTTTGTCTATTTGTGTGAAATTTTTGTTATTGACAATATATTTAACGTCATGTAAAATGTTCTGATTATTGCGTATGATTGGATCGTCATCTCTGTGGTTTGATATTGTATTTGACATACCGATTGAGACTTTCGTAAGTGATAGTTTTATACATATGCTTGTTTGAAGTTTTTATTGTGTCACTCCGTCTTTTGCCATCTGTTCATGTTTCGAATTCACACTAAGCTCGTGTAGCTCATCCCTTTAGTGCTTTTCCTTTCAGGTACATTTCATGTTTTAGAGCTGGACTAAGTATATCGAAGGTCTCAGAAAGATATGGTTTGATTTAGAAAGGTATGGTTTGATTCGGTTTATAAGATGATTATATAAACTGTGGTACAAGTTTTTATGCTTGACTTTCATAAGGTGTTATTTGGACTGAACTTTAGAAACTGTAGATTTTATTTCTCAATGTTTGACGTTGGTTTAATATTGTTTCAAGCATAATGAACAAATATGTTTTCTTGGTTTGAGTTAAAGTTTTTGTTTCCGCCACTTTTGGTGGCCAATGTAACCTCCAGGATTCGGTCTAAACTTCTAGGCCGGGTTTTGGGGCGTTACGTTTATCCAATGTATGATCACATGTTTACATATTGCCATTGATGAATTATGCCAATATAATTGATTGATTGTGCCAATATAATTGAATATTTATGTGTTAAAAGATGATTTTACATGCTATGGAAAAATTGATTCTTAATTCTTGAAAAAGCATGTGATGTTATGGTGAAATGATAGCTTGTTGTGACTCAAAATTTAATGCTTAATTGTTTTGATTTATGCATGATTGGGTGCAAATTACTTGATGCTTTTACTTTCATTCACTGAGCTTTTTAAGCTCACACCCTCACATCTCGTGCAGAGAATTTTCGGGTGTAAGGAGTCGAGAAGCTAGTGCAAGTGCGATCCAATAGAAGGCTCGGTAGTGGCTTAAGAAATTTACTTTAGAGGCTATATAGGGGTATTGTGATGCTTTTGGGATTAGTGTTATTTTACTTGTAATGGACATTGGACATGAAATTTTGGACTTGAATTTTGGTAATTTTATAATTTTTGTAATACACAATTTTATGTCTAATTTATTTTTGATTTATGACATGTTGATGAGTGTTCGTACGGTAGTTGATAACACGGTGTATGAAAAATGTATTTTATACTAACAATGTTTAATTGAAGCTTAGCATAGACTCCATTGCTTGCGACTAAGGTATGTAGCTTGTGTGAATTAATTGGTGTTTTCTAAGCATGTAATTGGGTTTTAAATGTTGATGAAATGTTGCATATTTGTTGTAAAGAAATTAAATTGGAGATGTGTTGATGCTTATGGTAATTAATTGTAGCTATTTTAGGTTTAATGAGTAAGTAAAATATGAAAATCGGGTATCTAAAATGAATTTTTGACAAAATAGGTGCAGTGGTTTGCACATGGGTGTATGTCTGTTCACACGGGCATATGGGTTTTTGGGGGTTTGATTTTTGGTTTTTTAATCTAATATTTTAATTTGATTAATTTATAATTTAGTCCTGAACCTTGATTAGAATAATTGAAGCCTTTAATGATAGGGAAACTTGGTAATATTTTAGGATTAGACTTGTAACTATTAATATTTGGTAGAAACACTCTTAATTTATAATTTGGAAAATGTACTAAAATTTTGTAAAATTTATGATTTAGTCCCTAATAATAAAACTTGAATTAGACATAGTAAATGAACTCGAATTAGGCTAAAATTTTTAAGGCTTGCATAAATTGACTGAAAAAAGGTCAGTAACTATTTAGAATTAAAATTGGGATAGTTTAACCTTAGGTGGTAAAATACCCAAAATACCTTTTGGTTTAAATACTTAGAAAAAAGTTTAAAAATGGTTCATAAATTGCTTCCGCATTAATAAATGATAGTTAATTAGTCATAAAGGAGGTGTTATAAGGTTGGGGTGTGCATCGGGTGGTTGTTAGCTGGAAAGTCACTTTGGTGGCTAATGTGACGCTTGAAATTCGAGTTAGTCTGACCCATCGGGTTTGGGGTGTCACATTTAGTGGTATTAGAGCTACAAGTTTAACTTTAGGTTAGCCTTGATATTTAAAAATTAGAGATATTGGGTTATTTAATATTGAAGTCTATCTTATCTGTAAATATTGCTTGAAATTGTATGTTTTGCCTATGCATGTTCTTTGTGAGATAAACTGTTTTATGGGGTAGAATTTGGGATCACAATGCCCTATAGGAAATTATACTTAGTTAAATCTTGGATTACTTGTCGCTACTCACTCCTGGTATGTTTTTTATACTTTTTCTTTAGTATACGATTTACGCTATGCCTCGGATATACGAGCGTTGTAGTCTAGATGATGATGCACTTCCTTAGCCATGTGATGATGCTCAAATGGGTTGAGTTGAGCATTTTATGTCAGAGATGGTTGGGGCGTTGCAGCGTATCGCTTGTGTCAATGCTGCTCCTGTTTGTCAGGGATTACCATTAGAGAGTTTGCGAGCTCTAGGTGGTAAAGAATTTCAAGGAGTTAGGGGTGGAGACCCTACTTGTGCTGAGTATTGGTTAGAAGGAGTTGTTTGTATCCTTGGTCAGATGGGCTGTTTTGATGAGGATAAGGTTAGATGTGTAAGGTCATTACTTTTAGATGAGGGTCATCGTTGGTGGATGACTGTCAAGCGTGGTACTGTGTGCGAGAGAGTGGCTTGGGACTTTTTCCTAGAGTCTTTCCAGATGAAGTTTATGAGAGAGCAGTATTTGGAGGCAAAGAGACGCGAGTTCATGGATTTAGTCCAGGGTACTTTGTCTCTGGACGAGTACGAAGCTGAGCTAGTGCATTTAAGCCAGTATGCGCCTGACTTGGTGGCTCACAAGGTGAGTTGTTGTAAGAGGTTCAGGTTTGGACTGAACTGTGAGATTAAGTTGCATCTGGTAGCACAGTCTGTTGAGGTCTTTGATAAGTTGGTTGAGAACGCCTATGCTTTAGAGGAGACTTTGGGGGAGGAGCCCAAAACTATTTCTGTTGGTGCTGTTAAGAGGATGTCTGAGTCTTTTAGTGGATCTAACCAGAAGGGAAAGAGAGGTCGTTTTAGGAGGTCAGGATGGCGTGGTGCTATAGGCCGAAGTTAGGATAGGTAGACCGCGAGAGCTGAGGCTGGTACAGGTGATTAAGGGTTTGTTGCATGGTCGTTATATGAGCATTGTGCTCATCGTCATCCTGGTGAGTTTTGGAGGATGACTGGTGCTTGTCTTTTTTGAGGATCGATGGAGCACCGTGTTAGTGATTGCCCTAGGAGAGCAATTGTGGTTTGAGACCAACCTTCTATTGCTGTTGTTGTTGCAGCACCTGCTTCAGCTCGAGAGAGGGGCCATGGCAGAAGTGATAGTGGTAGAGGTGTTGGTTAGCGTGGAGCTACTCGGGGGGTGGTAATAGAGGTCCAACCAAATTTTACGCAGTTAGAGAGCCCCTGAATAGAGAGGTCACGTATGTCATCGCAGGTACTTTCGCGCTATGGTCTTTTCCTCTTCTAGCCTTAGTTGATTCGGGTGCTACGAGATCGTTTATTCTGAGTGATGTAGTTCGAAAGTTAGGGATTCTTGTAGAGACATATAGGTTGCGTTTTACGGTTAAGAGCCCTCTAGGTGATAGTGTAGCGGTGGATTGGGTTTACCGTTGTTGCCCTCTGATGGTTCAGAGGCAAGTGTTTCCTGTAGATCTTTTTGAATTATCGTTCTAGGGGTTTGATATTATCCTTAGGATGGATTGGTTGACCAGGCATCGGTTGAAGGTTGATTGTGAAGTTAAGATGGTGACTTTGTGTTGCTTAGATGGTTCCAAAGTTGTTGTTAGAGAGAAGTTCAAGTTGCTTTCTAATGTGATTTCTTTGCTTAGAGCCGAGAAGCTGGTCCAGAAAGGTTACAAAGCTTATCTAACCTATGTCTTGAATGTTGATAGTAAGGAGTTGAGATTGGATAAGATTCGAGCTGCCTGTGATTTTCTGAATATGTTTCCTGAAGGGTTGCCTAGTTTACCGCCAAATAGAGAAGTTGAGTTCGATATTGAGCTCTATCTCGATATAGCTTCGGTTTCAATTACGCTCTATCACATGGCACCTAAGGAATTGAAAGAGTTGAAGCTTCAGTTGTAAGAGTTATTGCATCGGGGTTTCATTCGACCGAGTAAATTACCGTGGGGAGTGTCGGTTCTATTTGTGAAGAAGAAGGATGAGACTTTGAGGCTGTGCATTGATTATTGCTAGTTGAATAAGTTGACCATCTAGATTAAATATTCACTTCAAAGGATCGATGATCTCTTTCACAAGTTTCGGGGAGCTTCAATTTTCTCGAAGATTGATTTGAGGTTTGGGTACTATTAGTTGAAGGTAAAGGATGCAGATGTTAAGAAGATGACTTTTTGGACTCATTATGGGCATTTCGAGTTTCTTGTCATGGCATTTGGGTTGACGAATGCATCTATCACATTTATGGACATGATGAACCATGTATTCAATTTTTATCTGGATTGGTTTGTTGTGGTTTTCATAGATGATAAATTGGTGTATTCTCGATCGGAGGATGAGCACGATGAGCATTTGAGAGTGGTTCTTCAAGTTTTGCGAGAGAAGTAGTTGTATGCTAAGTTGAGCAAGTGTAAGTTCTGGCTTTGTGAGGTGGTTTTTCTTTGTCATGTCATTTCAGCCGAGGGTATTCGGGTTGATCTGGAGAAGGTTAAGGCGATCTTGGATTGGAAGCCACCAAGGACTGTGCCTGAGGTCAGGAGTTTTTTAGGCTTAGTTGGTTACTATCATTGTTTCATCGAGGGTTTTTCGAGTATTGCTGCTCCATTGACAAAGGTTCTTTAGAAGAACTTTTCCTTTGAGTGGACTGATCAGAGGCAAAAAAATTTTGAAAAGTTGAAGTCGGTTTTGACTGAAGCGCCTATATTGACACAACCGAAATTTGGTAATAAGTATGTTGTTTTTAGTGATGCTTTTTACACGGGATTGGGTTGTGTGCAATGCAGGAGGGAAAGGTAGTAGCTTATGTGTCGAGTTAGCTGAGACTGCATGACTGTAACTATCCGACCCATGATTTGGAGTTGGCTACTATAGTCTTTGCACTCAAGATTTGGCGTCACTACTTGTATGGTGAGAGATGTATGATTTACACTGATCAGAAGAGTCTTAAGTATCTCCTTACCTAGAATGTGTTGAACTTGAGACAAAGGCGTTGGATTGAGTTGCTAAAGAACTATGACTGTGTGATTGAGTATCATCCAAGAAAGACAAATTTGGTTGTTGATGCCTTGAGTCGCAAGTCTTTAGTTAACTTAAGGGCAATGTTCGCGAAGTTGTCGATTTCCAATGATGGTGGTTTGTTGGCTGAGCTTTAGGTGAAGCTTGACCTTTGTGCAGTAGATTTGAGAGAGGCAATCGTTTGATGAGGGTTTCGCTCGTCATATCTGTCAGGTTGAGTTGGGTGTTCTTGGAGATTTTTATCTCAATTCTAATGGTGTTCTTTGTTTCTGAGGTTGGATGTGTATTCCGATGGATAAGGATCTGAGACACTTGATTCTTACCAAGGCTTATAGTAGTCCATGTGCTATGCATCCTGGTGGGAACAAGATGTATCAGGATGTTTGGGTTTTGTATTGGTGGCCAGGGTTGAAGAAGGACGTAGATGATTTTGTTGATGTTGCCTCCTAAGCTTGAGCGCATATACAATCTCTTTCATGTTTCCATTCTACGGAAGTATAGATTGGATCCTTCCCATGTTGTTCCTGTTGAGGAGACTGAGGTTCAATCTGACCTTTCATATGAGGGGGAACCAGTTGCGATCCTAGATCGTGAGGTCAAGGTGCTACGCAATAAGATGGTTCCATTGGTGAAAGTTTTGTGGCACAACCACAAGACTGAAGAAACCACTTGGGAGTCGGAAGATATCATGAAGCGTCGGTATCCGTACCTGTTCAATTTAGAAAATTTCGAGGACGTAATTTCTTTTAAGAGGGGGAGAGTTGTAAGGCCCCAAAAATAGGTCTAGTAGTTTCGGGTAAGTTTATCGGGTTCTGAGTGAAAATTGAAAATTAATCGGGTTAATTAGCGATTTATATTCTTAATTAGTTAGCTTAATTTTATCTAAAAATCGATAAATAATATTCCAGAAAATAAAAAAATATTTTTAGAAAAATTAATTTTATGGTTTTAAATAATTTTTGGGTAAAAAAAATATTTTGGGTTAAATTAGAATTTAGAAATAATTTAAAATGGGGGTTTAATTGGGTGACTTAAAATAATAATTAAATGTGACTAATTTGAAAAACAAAGGAAATGTATAAGAGGTTTTATAACAAATATATTATATTTTCGAAATTTTGGAGGGAAATGAACAAATTGTAAAACAAGGGAAAATGGGGAGTGGCCTGATGGCAAATTCCCCAAATTTTGAAAATCAAGTAGGGGTTTTTAGTTTTAAAACCTCTGCAACTACCTCACTTTTCACTCATTTTTCACTCGAATTAAGAGCTTTTTTTCTCGTTTTTTTGCTTATTTTTATAAACCAAGCATTAGAAAATAGATTTAAACCTTTTTTCTCCCAAAATTATCTCTAAAATCTATTGAAATAATTTTCAAAGTTTGACAAAAAGTCATCCAAATTTCTTCAAGCATTTTGATTCAAACTTCCCAATCAATGATTTGAGTTCAATTGAAGGTAATTATCAGCTCTAAACTTGTCTTTAAGTTGATTTCAATCATTATTTTTAATTAAAGTGATTATAATGTATTTTCAAATTTAATTTCTTCTTTCTTAAACATGAGGATCAATAATGGTGGATCTTTAATTTTGAGTTGGAATCCAAATATTAATGGATGTCTAATCTCAAAATAGGTTTAATAAGAGGTTTTTAATCTTAAACCAAAAGATCAAACATGTTTTATGGATAAATTTTAAGAAATTCGAATTTGATCAGGAACATGGATGATTTTTCTGGAAAATTATGAAATGGTTTAAATGATGAAATTAATACTTAGAATACATGTTATTGGACTAGGAATGAAGATTAGAAGTGGTTTGAGGTGCTGAAAAAGGGGTTTAGTTGAAGAATTCCATAATTCAGCTTAGTTGTGCAACGTCGATAAGGTAGTTTAGAACAATGATTTAGATTCATATACTTTATCAAATTTTGTATTTCTTGTTTCTCTTGTTAGTTTGTAATGCATTTGTCTCTGTTAAAGCTCCACATCAAGAGGAGGAACATGCAAATCAGAATTAAGGCTCAAACTTGCTTGTTTGAAGACATTTTTGCTTAAAGAGCTAAGTGTGGAGGGGATTGATATTAAGGGCAATTCGGTAAATTGGTTTGATTATGAGTTAAATTAAAGGTTTAATTGGTGTTATTAATGACTTAATTATATATTGAAGGGTTGGATTTGAAAAAATAGGTTCTATTTTACAAAAGAGCAAAATGGCAATTGGTTTGGTAAGTTCTGTATTATGCTTTTAGTATGATTAAATTGTATGAAATAAATTGATATTTTGAACATGAATTGCTAGTTTATTGAACATTTGATAAAGGTGTTCTAATTGGTATATGAATATTGGGAAAATGATATTTGTATGCTTAATTTTATTGATGTTAAAATTGCTTAGCAACTTGCTTTTAGTTGCATTTTAACATCCTATTAAACAACAAATTTTATGCCTTGTATGTATGATTATATTGTCAACATTACATAGTGGATCCATTGGATATAGTTGGCATGCCATGGGTTTTGTGAGTACTCGCCATTATTTGTGATATTGTGAGAATATGGCCCTTGGTGGATTGATTTATTTGGAGTAGATAAGGTATTGCTGAGCTTGAGTCTCCACTTATCAAGTTATTTGAGGCGCTATAAGGGATCGTGTGGCTTCAGCCTGCTCAATTCAGAGGACTATATTTGATTTGTGGGAGTTTGGAGATCCGTTTATCTAATGTATGATCCCACATTTAGTTATTGTCATGGATATATTATGCCAATATAATTGATTGATTGTGCCAATATAATTAAATGTCTACGTGTTAAAAGATGATTTGACATGCTATGGAAAAATTGATTCTTAATTCTTGAAATAACATGTGATGTTATGGTGAAATGTTAACATGTTGTGACTCAAAATTTAATGCTTAATTACTTTGATTTATGAATGATTGAGTGCAAATTACTTGATGTTTTTACTATCATTCACTAAGCTATTTAAGCTCACACACTCACATCTCGTGCATAGAATTTCCGGCGTAAGGAGTCAAGAAGCGAGTGCAAAGGCGATCCAAGAATAAGGCTCGGTAGTGGCTTAAGAAATTTACTTTAGAGACTATATAAGGCCATTGTGATTCTTTTGGGACTAGTGTTATTTTACTTGTAACGGACATTGGACATTAAATTTTGGAATTTAATTTTGTTAATTTTATAATTGCTTTAATACATGATTTTATGTCCAATTGATTTTTGATTTATGGTATGATGATGAGTGTTTGTACAGTGGTTGATAACACGGTGTATGAAGCATGTATTTTATACTAACAATGTTTAATTGAAGCTTACCATGGAATGGATTGCTTGCGACTAAGGTATGTAGCTTGTGTTAATTAATTGGTGTTTTCTAAGCATGTAATTGAGTGTTAAATTTTGATTAATTGTTGCATATTTGTTGTAAATAAATTATATTGGAGATGTGTGAATATTTATGGTAATTAATTATAGCTATTTCAAGTTTAATGGGTAAGTAAAATATGTAAAATTGAGTAATCAAAATGAATTTGTGGCAAAATAGGTGCAGTGGTTTGCACATAGGCGTGTCTTTTCACACAGGTGTGTGGGTTTTTGGGGGTTTGATTGTTTTTGTTTTTAGAACCTAGTATCCTAATTTGCCTAATTTATAATTTAGTTCTAAAACTTGATTAGATTAATTGAAGTAGGGAAACTTGGTAATATTTTAGGGTTAAACTTGTAACTATTAATATTTGGTAGAAACACTCTTAATTTTTAATTTGAAAAGTTTACTAAAAGTTTGTAAAAGTTAAGATTTAGTCCCTAATAATAAAACTTGAATTAGACATAGTAGATGAACTTGAATTAAGCTAAAATTTTTAGGGCTTGCGTAATTTTATTAAAAGAAGGTCAGTAACTATTTAGTAAGAAAATCGAGATAGTTTAACCTTAGGTGGTAAAATGACCAAAATACCCTTAGGTTTAAATACTTAGACAAAAAGTTTAAAAGTTGTTCACAAATTGCTTCCGCATTAATAAATTATAAAAAATAAAATAAATTTAAGTAAATAAATAAATAAAACATAAAAATAATATTTGCCAACAAATCAAAGATTAAAACAAAATTTTCTCTTTTCTCACGTCAAGATTCGAACACAAGACCAAGGCAAACTAGCAACACATTCTATCATCGATCCATCAAGCTCTTTCTAATACTAAAATGCTAAAATAAACGTAACTATTCAAACTACCAGTTGACCCTAACTACAAACCTCAAAACTTCTAACCCTAAAATTTAGGGTGTTACAACTTTATTAGCAGGACGAGACAAAACTTTATTTTTCCACAATATTTCATTTCAAATTCTTTTTTTAAACAATTTATTGCATTTTGAAACTATGTAGGAGTTCTAATAATATTTAAATCATCAACATAAATTACAATTATCACAAATTCTTATCCATATATTTTTATAAAGACATGTGGGCAAATTTGTATAACTTTCTTTCAAAAAATATTCACTAAGATGATTGTACCATATTCGTCCAGATTTTTTAATCTGTATAAGGATGTCCTTAATTTGATTGAATAATCTTCCTGATTTTCTATCCTTTTTGGATAATAAATCCTACAAGGATTTTCATATAAATTTCACTATCTAGTGAGCCATATGGATAGGCTATAACAAAATCCACTAGATGCAGATCAAGTTTTTCATGTACTTCTAAACTTATAAGATATCTAAACGTGATTGCATCCACCACACGAGAATATATATCTTCATAATCAATGTTAGGACTTTGCAAAAATCCTTGTGCTACAAGTTGTGCTTTATATATAACGATTTCATTTTTCTCATTTCGTTTTCACACAAATACCAATTTGTACCCCACCGAATTTACAACTTTAGTTGTTTTGACTATAGGTTCGAAAACCTCACATTTAGCAAGAGAGTTTCATTGTACTTGTATTGTATCTTTCCAATTTGACCAATGTTTTCTATTTCTACATTCCTCACATATTTAGGTTCAAGATCTTTTTTTTTTCGATTACTATTTTAGCAACAATATTATACACAAAAACGTTGTTGAAAACTATATCTTTTCGGTTCCTTCTTTTTCTTATAGTGAAATAACTTATCAAGATCTCTTTATTATTACTATTTTCAGGTACCTGAACATCTTTTGGGGTTTTTTGATTAGTTATGTCTTTGGCCTCTTCTTAGGCACTCGCCTCTAAAATATAACCATCTAGAGTATTTACTCCTTTATTTTTACGAGGCTTCAATCTTTGGAATTGATTGATCAACCATGCTTCAGGCAGGACTTACTTTCATTTGCACTAGCAGATTGTCCTACAGGGACATCAATTCTTATTGGAGCATTTCCATCTGGCATATGAGATTTTGTAACTCTCTCTAGGTTAGTAAATGCATATGGAAGTTAATTTGCAATATTTTGCAAATGTATTATCTTCTAAACATCTAGTTCACACTGATTTGTTCGAGGATTTAAATGAGATGATAATGATGCATCCCATGTAATTTCCTTTACTAGTTGTTTTTTTTTCTCCCCCTAAAGCATGGAATACTATTTAATCAAAATGAAAATTGGTTAATCGTGTTGTAAATAAATTTCCTATCAAGGTTTCAAGATAATTCATTATAAAAGAGATTCATACCCAACATATATTCCCAATCTCCTTTAAGGACTGACCGCCATCGCGCATGTGCACATAAAACTACAATTTTATAAAACAATTTTTAAAGTCTGGTTTTACTGCAAGCGTATAGGTCGTTTGTAATATTTATAGTGTTACAATGGAACACTGAAGTATTCCAATGATCGAACCCAAAGGAGATGGAGATTGAGTGATAACTAGCATACACGATAGAGTCTAGGCGACTACTAATACGAATTTATAGTACGAAAGATCATAACAAGGAAATTTTGCAAAAAAATTAAACAAGCTAATCTAGGAACTAAATTGCAAAGAATGTGAAACTAAGAATTTAACCAAATAAATGACTAACAGTGGTTGCTTGATTTCAAAGTGGTTCATCAATTCTTAGACAAGAAACTAAAATCGCTTAAATTACTAAGTGGCTCAATTTTATCTTTTGATCTCAATTTTACCGAGTTAGACGACTTAGCTCCCATTTTTCTCTCGATCTCATTGGTTAATCCGGGACTAATGAATGGGTGCGTAACACGATTACCTTTCGGTCTCACTTGCCTAGATATTCCCTTAGGGGGGTCACTTCATAAGTTTTTAATTCTATTCGATTTAGTCCAATTTATTAGGATTTAGTCCTTAGTCCAAAAATCAGCTTACCCACATCTCTATCAACCAATCCCCTTTTGGGTTTAGCTACTCATGTTGAAAATAAAGGAGATAAACATGAAAATGGAAAGCAAAATAACCATTAAAGTAAAACTTAAGAAAAATATGAAAGTTGGGATTTTTATGCAAGAAAACTTAAATAACATGAAACTAAAAGCATTTAACAAGAAAATCTAAAGCAATAAACATTAAAGGAACAAGCTTTAACATATTTGAAGTAGAAGAAACTGAAATACATCAAACTAAAGCTTAAAGTGTCTTAGAACCAAGGTACATGGACGGAAACTGCAAATAAACCTAAGCTGCAGTGCTAACTAACTTAACTAAAACTAAGAACATTAAGAACGAAGAAGGAAATGCAGAAAAATAAGTTCCAAGCTAAGGAAGAAGAAGAGAAAAAGAAAGCCCTAGAAAAAGTGCAGAAAAACTAAGAGAGAACCTAGATAAAACTAAACTTAAAACTAAGATAATGTGAGCCTCTCTCCTCCTTAGCCAATTTTGGCTATTTTAATTTGTCATCTGACAGTTTTTATTGCCAAAAATGCCCCTACACTGGCCTTGGTGATTGGTGGACCGAGTGGACAAAGACTACCCTTTTGTAACACCTTAAACCAGACCTAGTCATTATAGCCAAACTCGGAAAGCTACATTGGCCACCGAGATGGCCTAGAAAAACTTTCTTGGTTTTCAAACATACTTTTTCTTAAACCAATTGTGTAAATTGTTCAAAATTAGAAAAATCAAATATTTAACTTAATCTCCAAAAAATATGAGAATTATAGAAATAAATGATTTTGGTATTTGTAAAAGTTGGATTGCTATTCAAAACTTTCATAATTTCCATCATATTTCAAAATCATTCATTTGTTTACTCAAAATTAAAGAACTTGGCTATTTGTCGTTATTAGGGCAAAAATGTCATCTTGAAATAAAATATCTTTAGAAATCTCACTTGTAAACATTTGTAATTTTGAAAACTAATTCCAATTTTATTAAAACTCTTTTTTAGAATTGCGGTGGAAAAGTGTAATAGTGACATATTTTTATAAAAATCGCAATGCAAAAATTTTGCTAAAACCATATTTTTTAAAAATCAATATTTCATGTAAATTCAATAAATCATCAATAGACAATTTAAAACGTCAAAAACCAAGTAGTATTTTTGTCTAAAACTAAATTTCATTGTCGAAGTGGAAAAGAGTGATTTTATCAAGTTTTAATAAAAACCAAGTTTCATGTTTATTCTTATCAAATACTAACTTATACAATTTTTAAAACTTAATGTCATGCAAATCAGAATGAAAATCCGCAAAGTAATTTCCCATGCCACAGTCCATGCTTAAACTTATTACAGTCCCAAAATAACAAAATATCAAAGTAAACTTTAATTACTTTAATTTAAAAAGACTTTCGAGAAACTCCTCCAAATGTCGTCATCGAATCCTAACCTTGGGGTTATCTGTAAAATTAGAAAACTAAAGGGGTGAGCTATAAAGCTCGGTGTGAGATTAACATAAATACAATCACATACAGTCCTACCCATCTTCACTACACACCATAATCGAGTTTTTCCTAGAACTCGTCCATCCAACACACCAAATTGTGAACAATGTCACCAAAATCGGAGATAAACTGCCAATAATCAATATTGTGGACAAGCCACCAAAATTGTAGGTATACTGCCACATAATGAAAATCGTGAACAGTGTCACATTAATGCAGGTAAACTGCCACATACTCCCACTTTTCACATATCCACCCCATACATGTGATATGGCCAAAATCACTCGAATCATATAGACATGTTTAACATGCAAACCTTATATGTACACATTGTACCAAAATCTTACAATTTATTTTTATACGAACATTACATATGCCATATAATCAAATAACATGAGAATGAGATGTACGTATTTTTCAAATCAATAATAAGCATCAATATCACACAATATGCTTTTCACAACATATACGGTTTGGGGAAATACTTACTTGACAAAATCCATATTGATGGTTTATCTCTCTTTATGGATACATAAAGTATCCTTATCAATAACATTATTTAAATAACAACATTTTTATTAATATAAAACAAAGACTTAATTTAGTTTAGTGTTAAAACACACACCTGATCGAAGATCTGATGTGCCACAGATTTCTAAGAACGCCCACACGTGGATCTAACAATTAGATTACCCTTAAAATAATTTCTCCGATAAGCAATTTACATTCTAATGTTTAGAGGTCTCTTGGGTTGATGTCAATCGACCCTTCAACAATATATGACATAAGAGATATTAATACACGAGAAAGATAATTTACTAAGGCTCTCTAAAGTATTCGACCAAGGGAAGAAAAAATAAGGAGAAGAAAAATATTTCTTCACAACCCTTACTCTTATACTTATTATGTTGAAATGAAAAGTTCAACAGATCGTAACGATCAAGAACTGGAGGGGAAAGAATGATCTAAAAGGAGGATTCTTTGAAATTAAGTTCATGAAAATAAAGTTTAGGATTAAGAATTAAACACAATAAATAGTGTAGAATTTTTTATTACTAAAAAGAATAACGAAGGTTGAAAAATAAAGAAGAAAGGAGGAAGAATCTCAACCGTTGGCGATGGTGCCACGACGGTGACGGTGATGGTGACAGAGGCGGCGATTTGATGGAGGAGAAGAAAAGAATATGGGTTTCGGTCACTTGTTTAAAGGAGGAGAAAGGAGAAAAGAAAATAAGAAAAGAGAGTGAAGTTGCACGGTTGCGTGCAGTGGTGGAGAAGGGCGACACTAAGGGCGGCGGTGGAGAAAATGGAATAGAGTGACGACACAGTGGAGGTTCGGTGGCGATGATGGTGGTTCGAGAAAAATGAATGGTGGAGGATAGGACGAAAAATAATACAAATGGTGGTTGATGACTAAAACAAAAGAAAAAGGGAGAAAATAAGGAGGAGCAAAAGAGTGGGTGGAAAAATGAATAGGAAAATAAAAGATGGACAACAAAATGTGTCATTCACCTTGTCTAGGTTCAATGTATGTCACACAAGGGTGAAGAAAATAGGCTTGCAGAGGGGACAAATGAGCAAAAAAGGGATCATGGGAGTAAAAAAAGGGCTAATGAGGGAATGTTGATCATGTAAACAAGGAAAGAATATTCCCAACATGACAAGTATGGGTTAGATGCCAAGGGCATTCCACACATGGAAAATTCACAAAAAAAATTAATTACAAAGGTGGTAATGATGGAACTTGAACATAAGACCTATAGGGTATTAATTGTAAGGCCCCGAAAATAGGTCTTGTCGAAACCAGCTTTTTGAAAACAAAAATTTTAGTTGTCGACTTAAAAGACGAAAATTAAAGTCACCACCGATCTTTTAAAGAGGTGTGATCAGATCACCTTGAAAATGATTTTAGGTCTACGAATTTTGAGAAAATAGGTTCGGGAGTCGATTACGCACGAGGAAGGGTTAGCACCCTCGTAACGCCCAAAATTGGTACCGAATTGATTGTTTAATGTCTTAGTGTCGAGAATTTGAAAAGATTTTAAAATACGATCCTTCCTTTTTTTTTAATGTTAATTTTATAAAAGATGCTTGGATAAATTGAGGTGAATGCTAAAGACCTTCTCGTCTCAGAGTAATAAAATGTCATACCCAATACATTAGGACATGACATTTTTAGTCCTCGAGAATAAGCTTGTCTTTTGATTTTCAAAACTCTTGCGGTGAAGTTAAAAAGGGATATTCAATTGCTTTAAGTCAGATGAAAAATTGAAACCCAATACGTTAGGGCACAATCTCTCAAAATTCCTAGCATTGAATATAGCCCTTGTTATTTTTTTAAAATCTTCATTTCGAGAAAACGACATGTTACATCCAATACATTAGGAAACGACGTATCGAATTCCCGAAAATGAGTTTTTGGTTTATGTGTTTTGATTGAAGAAAATTTTTGATTATTTAGATTCAAAAAGGAAAATTGGAACCCAATACGTTAGAGCTCCATTCTCTCGAGGATCCCAAAGTTCGAGTATTGCGTTATTTTATGGATAAATCGATTTTAATGCTTAATATAGAATATAGTCATTTCAATAAAACCCAATAGGATGACAATATGTATCACAAAAGAAAATTCGTAAGCTAAGTGTAAGCTAATGAATCAACAAAGAATCAATAAAATACAAATAAACAATACTACATACGTAAGGGCAACAATCTTATATTACACATTATGCAACTATTAACATCCATATTAGCAAGCAAAGTGAATTAAAAGTTAATCTTAGAAAAGTAACAAGCGAATTAAATAAAATGTAACAAGTTAAAAAAAAAAGGAACATGAAAGAAGGAAATTATCTATTAAAATATGTTTAAAATAAGTAATATATATATATACATGAAAGTTTGAAATAAATCAAAATATAGTTAAAACAAATATTTCATAAAATAATAGTATCCCAATAAATCTAAAATAAATATTATATCAAAATACATAAAATTATGTACATATATTAATTTAATATGAATAATACATATGCAATGAAATACTTAATATAAATAACATACGTATAAACTAATAATAGTAATAAAATAATTAATAAATTAATAAAAAAATAAAAAAGGGATTAAATCGCAATTAGACCTAAATTAACAAGAAAATAATAGAATTAAAATAAAGTGGAGGACTATATTGCAATGCGCGAATTACATGGGGGCCGAGTGGGAAATATTCTGCTTCCCCAAAACGCAGCGCTGGAAACGGACTGAAATGACACAAAAATAAAATTTCCAGCAAAATCTAAAAGAATAAAAAACTCGATTTTGATGCGCTATAAAAAGTGAGGGACCAGTGGCGCAAATAAGCCATCTAGCAAATAACGCGCGGATCCCCCATGGATCGGGTCAGGTCACGCGCGAGCTGTTGGGCAATGGTCAATACGGCGCCGTTTTAAGGCCACCGAAGCAGGCCTTAAACGACGTCTTTTTTCACGCAATAAATATCAAACTTAAAACCCTAAAATCAGCAGCTATCAGCCTTAAACAAGATTAAAGAAAAAAAACTTAAACATTTGCCCCCATAAAGAAACCTAGGTACCAGCCCCCAAATGCTGCGCTGTTCTTGCGTCCTTGACCTCTGCCAACACTCTGATTGCAACGGAGATAGTCAGAGATCCGGCGGCTAGGTAAGCTCTTATCCTTTATCTTATTTTTCTTTTATTTTTGCACACAAATAACAACATAAAAAAAAAGAATACAAAGAAAAGAGAAAGAAGAAAATATGCAATCACCTTTCGAATTTTTTTGTTTTTTTTTTCTGTGAATATTTTTGGTTTTTTTGTATTCAATATACGTCTGTGTATTGATATCGTGTGTGTGTCCAAAAAAAGGAATACAAAGGTTTTCTGTTCTTATAGCCTCCTTCGACAAAGAACCGAATCATCATGAGAATGAAAATAGAATCGAATAAAAATAAATACAAAAAAATCAATTCGTCTCCGTTTTCTGTTGTGTTTTGTTTGTGTTCGCAGGTACGACGTACGGTGTCAGGGGACGTGGTACGTACGGAGGCCAGCTGGGGAGTGCGTGGCGTGGCTCGACGCGTACGAAGGCAGAGGCTAGGTCCTGGTTGCCACGATGCTGGGATCTCCTAGGGTTTCTTGGTTCCATTTTGGTGTTGGGCCGTTGAGCCATTAGGTTTAGGTTAGTGGGCTAGGTGCACTAGGCCTCTGTTTAATGGGTTTTAGGTATGTAATTTTGGGTTTTTAAATTGGGTCAATGTAATGGACACTTGGACTTTGGTTTTTTGTGTTTTCTATTGGTTTTATTTATTTTATAAAATTGGGCCGGGCAAATTGGATATTACAGCTGCCCCTCTTTGCTTGTTATCGTGTAACAGGAACGGAGCAAAGACTTTAAAATGGCCAATTTTGCCCGGTCGTGCTGGACCTTGGCTCTTCTTCTTCAAGTAGCCTCGTTCCAACCTACTGCATCTTCAGAGGTATAGGAATTGGTGCTTTGATCCACTCCACTGCAATGTTGGGGAGATAGGATTTTTACCTTGTAGCTTCTCAAAAGAACAAAATTTGCTATCTTTAGCCTGCTCCACTGCAACTTCAGGGAGATAAGACTTGTAGCTTCAATCTATTTGGCTGCAACATTGGGGAAGTAAGATTCGTCGTCTTCGATCTGCTCCACTACTGCTTAGGGAGACAGGATCTACAATCTTCAACCTATTCCACTGCTGGTCAGGGAGATAGGACTTACAATCTTCAACCTATTCCACTGCTGGTCAAAGAGATAGGACTTACAATCTTCAACCTATTCCACTGCTAGTCAGGGAGATAGGACTTACAATCTTCAACCTATTCCACTGCTGGTCAGGGAGATAGGACTTACGATCTTCAACCTATTCCACTGCTGGTTAGGGAGATATGGCTTACCATCTTCGACCTATTCCACTGCTGTTCAGGGAGCTAGGACTTACAATTTTCGACCTATTCCACTGCTATTCAGGGAGATAGGGCTTACCATCTTCGATCTATTCCACTGTTGGTCAGGGAGATAGGACTTACAATCTTCAACCTATTCCACTACTAGTCAGGGAGATAGGGCTTACCATCTTCGACTTATTCCACTGCTGTTCAGGGAGCTAGGACTTACAATCTTCAGCCTATTCCACTGATGGTCAGGGAGATAGGGCTTACAATCTTCGACCTATTCCACTGCTGTTCAGGGAGCTAGGACTTACAATCTTCAGCCTATTCCACTGCTGGTCAGGGAGATAGGGCTTACAATCTTCAACCTATTCCACTGTTGGTCAGGGAGATAGGGCTTTGTGATTTCACCGATCTGTTCTCTGGGGAACATGACCTGTAGAATTCATTTTATGAACCTAATTATGCCTAGTGATAAGGATGTCCTGATCAGAATGAGTCAAATTCTCCTAACTAGGTATGTATGGATAATGTTTGTATGAATGCAAAATATCATTCTTTTTAGAATGATCCTTCTTTATTGCTCGGGTTGTCATTGCTCGAAATTTATTAAGGTCTTTACTGATGTGCCACAATGCCTTCTTGCTCGGCTGGCATCTCCAAAGAAACGCTTGATTAGATTGCCCCCACTGTAAACTTTAAAGCTCAATCCATTGGGACGTAAAATTTGTACCATCTTTCTCTCATTGCAACCTAAGGGTAGAAAAACTTGGTTTTTTCTCAATCTTCTCCTATCGCAATTCAAGGGTACAGAATGTGAAGCCCTTTGGTCCTTCACACCATTCCCAGGGTGTCATACCAAATGCCTATGCACAAATGAAGGATTCATTTCTCCAAAGAAACCCCATTTTATTGCTTGGTGATTATTGCTTGCTTGTTCATTGAAGCTTTATCACTGATACGACAACTTGTCACTTTGTTCAATCAATGTTTTGACAACAAAATCCAAAGGGATAATCTTAATTTAGATTTTTCCTTTTTAGACATTTCAACCTTTAAACTTGGTGCGTTCTAAACAATAGTCCTGTTTCAGGTTATTGTATTATTTAGAAACTTCTAGAGTAATATGCGAAACATCCCTTGTGAAATTTTTATTAGTCCATTAATCATTAATTTAATGCAACATGCTTGCAAAAAGAACAAATCGATGGATAAAATAGAAATGATTTGAGAGTTTAACTTGCAATGAATAAATTATCAAGAATATTGAGAATAAAAGAGGAATTGACTTGTATCTTGAGAGAGAATGAAGTATTAAATATAAATAGTATAAAGACTAGGTGCCCCCGATATCGCAGCTTGAACTTCTCTATACAAAATTCTTGAAGACCATTCTGAGTTTGACATGTGTTTAGGAGATCAACAGTACTCTATCAATGCCCCAAGATGTCGTGTACCCTTTCTGTTGATTCGGGTATACCAAGGTCACCACATACCCCTATCTGATCAAAGTTCGAGCTGTTCTGATCACCTCATGCCCCATTCTAATCAATATTTGAGCCGCTCTTTTTGGGTTTTCAACTCAAATCCCCTTTGGTCTCAAGGTGCCCTTTGCGGGTTTTCACCTTAGCCTCTCTATTTTTATTTTTCTTATTTTTTTCGGCTCAAAGCGCCCTTTGCAAGTTTTCACTTTGGTCTCTCTCTCCTTTTTTTAAAAGCGCCCTTTGTGGGTTTTCATCTTGGTCCTTTCCCCTTTTTAGGCAAAGTATTTCTTGACTGAGTCCGAGTTTACTGGATTGGGCAGGCTTTTACCATCCATCTCGCTCAAGATCAGAGCTCCTCCAGAAAAAGGCCCTCTTTTCAACACCAAGTCCCCCTCATGAAATTCTCTGGGACGAACCTTTTTGTTATAGGCTCGCATCATTCGCTTCTGGTACATCTGTCCATGATGAATAGCTTTTAGTCTTTATCCTTCTATCAAGTTCAACTGATCATATCAAGATTGGATCCATTCAGTCTCATCTAACTTTAGTTCAGCTAGCACCAGAAGAGAGTGGATCTCAACTTCAATTGGTAACACTGCCTCCATCCCGTAAACTAGAGAGAAAGGCGTTGCTCCAATAGACGTCCTAATAGATGTTCGATAGGCAAGGAGAGAGAACGGTAATTTCTCATGCCGGTCTTTATAAGTCTCAGTCATTTTCCCTACAATCTTCTTGATATTTTTATTAGCTGCCTCTACTGCACCATTCATTTTCGGGCGATACGGTGACGAGTTGTGATGTCTGATCTTGAATTGACTGTAGACTTCCGCTATTGTAATATTGTTCAAGTTTAGCGCATTGTCAGATATGATTCTTTCAGGCATTCCATATCGACATATGATCTCTGTTTTCAAGAACTTGCTGACTGCTGATTTCGTGACATTAGCATATGAAGTAGTTTCTACTCATTTAGTGAAATAGTCAATAACCACGAAGATGAAACGATGCCCGTTAGAATCTTTTAGTGATATGGGCCCGATAACATCCATTCCCCACATGGAGAAAGGCCATGGAGAAGTCATAACGTGAAGAGGTGACGGAGGCGCGTGTATTTTGTCTGCATAGATTTGGCATTTATGGCACTTCTTGGCATAATTGATGCAATCTCCTTCCATGGTGGACCAGTAATAGCCGAATCTCATGATCTGTCTAGCCATTGTAAATCCATTGGCATGCGTTCCACAAATGCCTTCGTGAACTTCTTCTAGGATTTTCTTGGCTTCCACCCTATCCACGCATCTCAATAGTACTTGATCCTTCCCTCTTTTGTATAAAATCTCTCCATCTAGGACATAGTCAATGGCTAGTCTCCTCAATGCCCTCTTATCATTCTCCGTTGCCTGATTAGTGTACTCGCGATTCTTCACATATTGCAATATGTCTTGGTACCAAGGATGACTAAAATTTTTCTCTTCCTCATATTGTAGCAATGAGCCGGGGTTTCATAAATGCTCATCTGGATAGGCTCCATATCTTCTAGCTTATTCGCCTTGATCATGGAAGCTAGAGTGGCTAAAATATCAGCCATCTGGTTCTCATCTCGTGGGAGATAGTGGAAAGCAATGTCATCAAACTCTTCCGTCAATTCGAGGACCAACTTTCGATAACTGATTAATTTGAGGTCTCTCTTCTCCCATCCACCCTTGAGTTGGTATATTACCAATGCAGAATCCCCATATACCTCTAACGTCTTAATTTTACGTTCTATGGCTGCACGGATGCCCATGATGCACGCTTCATATTCGGCCATATTATTTGTGCAATCAAAATCCAATTTACTAGTAACAGGATAGTGGTCTTCATTTGGGGATATCAGGATTGCCCCAATCCCATTTCTTAGCATTTGAAGCTCCATCAAAATTTAGCTTCCAAGGATGATTTTCTTGAGAATTCTATTCAGCAGTTGCCACGTACATCAAGTCTTCATTTGGGAAATCAAAATCCAGAGGTTCATAGTCTTCTAAAGCTCGGCTGGCTAAAAAGTCTGCTATTGCACTCCCTTTAACAGCCTTCTGATTTATATAGACTATATCAAACTCAGAGAGCAAAATTTGCCATCTAGCCATCCTCCCATTCAATGTAGTCGACTCCATCATATATTTTAAAGGGTCTAATATTGAAATTATCCAAGTTGTGTGGTAGAGCTTGTATTGTCTCAATCTTCGCGTCGTCCAGATCAAGGCACAACATAATTTTTCAATAGGTGAATATCTCATTTCACAGTCGGTGAATTTTTTACTAAGATAGTATATCGTCTTCTCTTTCCTCTCCGTCTCATCATGTTGACCTAACACGCATCCCATGGACTTATCAAACACCGTTAAGTATAGGATCAGCGGTTTATTCGGATTAGGCGGCGACAACACTGGGGTATTGGACAGGTACTGCTTTACTCTGTCAAAAGCTTTCTGACATTCTTCATCCCGTACACCTAGGTTATGCTTCTTCAGAAGATGAAATATGGGATCGCATTTCTCAGTTAGTTGTGAAATGAACCGAGCAATGTAATTCAGTCTCCCTAGGAAACCTCGAACCTCTTTTTGATTACGCTGTAGAGGCAATTCTTGTATTGCTTTGACTTTGTCTGGGTCAATCTCAATCCCTTTTTCACTGACTACAAACCCCAGAAGTTTTCTGAACCTAGTCCCAAAGGTACACTTGGCTGGGTTGAGCTTGAGCTGGAACTTTCTTAACCTTAGAAACAACTTTCTCAGGACTTGCACATGTTCCTTCTCTATCTGAGATTTTGCAATCATGTTGTCGACATAGACCTCTACTTCTTTATGCATCATATCATGGAAAAGGGTCACCATGGCTCTCTAGTAGGTGGCTCACGTATTTTTCAAACCAAACGGCATCACCTTATAACAGAAGGTTCCCCATAGGGTTATGAACGTGGTTTTCGTCATATCTTCAGGATGCATCTTAATTTGGTTATATCTGGAGAAATTGTCCATGAAGGAAAATAATGAGTATCTTGCCGTGTTGTCGACCAATGTGTCGACGTGAGGCAAGGGAAAATTATCTTTTGGGCTAGCCTTATTTAAGTCTCTGTAGTCTACACACATTTGTACCTTCCCATCTTTCTTAGGGACGGGTACGATGTTGGCCACCCATTCTGAGTACTTGACCACTTGTAGAAATCCAGCATCGAACTGCTTTTGCACCTCCTCCTTTATATTTAGTACAACATCAGGCCTCATCCTCTGGAGTTTTTGCTGAACTGGCTTGCAATCATCTCTTACGGGAAGACGGTGTACTACAATATCAGTATTCAGACCAGGCATATATCCTGGTATGACCATGCAAAAACGTCTTTGAACTCTTGAAGTAACTCGATGAGGCCTTGCTTCGTTTCTTCAGTTATGTGTGTTCCCATCTTTACTACCTTTCCCTCCTCCAGGGTCACAATCTCCACCATTTCCTTATGAGGTAGGATCTGTTTCTCCTCCTGCTCTACCATCATCAACAGGTCTGGGGACAAGTTTCTATCTATGTCGTCTTCAAAGTTATGAGATCCCTCTAAACACATATCTCGTTCAAAAGGATTTTCTGAGTCCATAGCAGAGTCACTCATGGCATTGATATTCGGGGACCTGTTACAGGTACCAAGGAGTATACCAAGAAAGTAAAAATTTTAAGTATATTTATTTGTATGGTATGATTATGAAATTGATGAAAGAATGATTTGGAAGAATATGAAAGAATCCGAAGAAATTAGTTGTATAAAAGAATAAAAGAATCTTAAAGGAAATATCTGTTCCAAAAAACTGCAAAGATGTATTTCATTAAGATAATGATGTTCGAACATAAGCCTATTTCACAAAGGAATTCTTATTGTTTCTAGGCTAAAACAACAAGTGTGTTCTGAATATTACTCTGAGAAGGCTTTAAAGACTTCAGGTATCTCTTATGCAGTCCAATTATTTAAAACACTCCCAGGTTCATAGGGACGGATATCCAACAAGGTCCCTTCTTCATTTGTGTCTTCATGAATGGCGTTGATGTGAACACTTTCTAATATCTCCTTGATACTTTCTTCCATCGGTATCCTTCTCTGAGGATGAATAATCCCTCCGGATACAAAAGTCTTGGATATGTGAGGAAAAGTCATAGGCTGCCATTTGACCTAATCCCCTCTCAAGCGTGCCCTTCTTCTATTGTCTCTTTTCTAACTCTTTCTTCTTTTGTCCCATATCCGGCTTGTAGCCTATGCCAAAACGATCTTGCTTTTCCCTCAGTACAGGAACCTCAATTTTTCCTTGAAGAAATCTCCCCAATCCTTTTCCGGGTAGGCTCCCTTCCCCATCAACAATTGTAACCCCATCTTCGTGGTCTTGGATATTTTCGGCATTGGAATTTTGTTCCCTTCAGAAATAAATGTTGCATTTACAAACTCTAAGGATCGAAAAGAGCATTCGACTACCTCGTCATTAGCTTCCACGTATGGCACATCGTTGGCTACAGCTACTATGATGTCTTCTTCAACATTTATTGTCACCAGCCGACCTTCTGACACTAGCTTCAACTTCTGATGTAATGATGATGGTACTGCCCCTGTCGAATGTATCCATGGCCTCCCCAATAAGCAATTGTAGGAAGGCTTGATATCCATTACAAGGAAATCCACCTCGTAGATAGTTGGAGCAATTAATAAAGGTATATCGATTATTTCCATGACCTTTCTTTCGGTTCCATCAAATGCCCTTACTATATTCTGACATGTCTTAATATGTGAGCTGTCCACAGGTAGTCTATTAAGAGTGGAGAGGGGCAATACATTTAATGCGGACCCATTATCAATCAAAACTCCCGGCAATGTGTACCCTTTGTATCGAGTAGTAATGTGCAAAGCTTTGGTGGACCCCCTACCTCCTGATGGTATTTCTTTATCACTGAAGAAGATAAAATTATCGGTGCTTATATTGCTGACCAGCCGATCCAGCTTACTGACGGAGATATCATTAGCTACGTACATCTCATTCAATACTTTCATTAATGCACTTCGATGTACCTCTGAACTCAAGAGTAAAGCTAACACGAATATGCGAGCCGGTTGTTTGTATAGTTTTAGGGTTAGACTTGTAATTGTTAATATTTGGTAGAAACACAATTAGTTTTTAATTTGGAAAATGTACTAAAAGTTTGTAAAATTTAAGATTTAGTCCCTAATAATAAAACTTGAATTAGACATAGTAAATGAACTCGAATTAAGCTGAAATTTTTAGGGCTTGCATAATTTGACTAAAAGGTCGACAACTATTTAGAAATAAAATTGGGATAGTTTAACCTTAGGTGGTAAAATGACAAAAATACTCTTTGATTTAAATACTTTGAAATTTTTTTTAAAATGGTTCACAAATTGCTTTCGCATTAATAAATGATAGTTAATTAGTCATAAATGAGGTGTTATAAGGTTGAGGTGTGCATTGGGTGGTCGTTAGCTGGAGAGCCGCTTCGGTGGCTAATGTAACACTTAGAATTTGTGCCGATCCATCCCAGTTGGGTTTGGGGTGTCAAATTAATTAAGCACTTAATCACTCACTTCCTTGTTATCATTTTAACAACAAAATAATTAAAACATGGGATGATATTTGCTAAGGGTTTGAAACAAAGTTGCACCCAAAAAAATTAATGAGAGGGAAGGAATTCGAACGTTGATCCCCAAGGCCAGCTCTACCACTACTCAATCACAATAATTGATATTTATTTATTATCAAATGAGAAAATATTATCTCAAGAAAAATTCGATCGTGACTACTCTCGGTTCATTAACCAAAATTCTACTAACTCGATTTTTGGATGTGACACTTTTTGTCCAAGTTTGTCCCCATGACAAAGGCGGTGTCGCGACACCCAGAAGTGGAAATCACGATACCTCGGGTAGTGTCAAGCTTTGAGGTCTTCTTTGAAGGGTGGATATTGTGATATCACTGAAGGGAGTCTTCCATCTTCTAAACCGTTAGAGGTATCACGATCCCAAGGTGTGGATATCGCGATACCTTTTTGCTTGGTTCGATTTTCATTCGTTTTCAACCTCTAACACGTCCCTACATCACTCAATCACACATTAGTCCTCCCGATGGCACCATTTGCAAATTGGGTCACAAAATGGGAAAAAATGAGACGTTTTCACTTATTAACTAAAAATCTAAAAGTAACAAAAAACTATATAAAAGACGCTATTTTGCTCGAGAAAATGCTCCTTAAATATATAAAAAAGCCTGATTTGCCACATCAATTTGTGGCAGATCAAGGGCCTATCTTTTTGTTGGAAAATTTTCGGTTTAAAAATAGTTTTTTGTCACAACGAAAATTTAAAATTTAAAAATCGAGCCGGTTTGTAATATTTATAACAATAAAATTTTCTCAAAAAATACATGTTCTTTGTGTGAGATGGATCCTACACAATCTTGGCTTTCAACCGAATGACCTTCTTTACTTTCTTGTACCAGAAATCGCTTTGAGTATGGGCTTAAACAATCACGAATCAAACACAAAACCAAAAATAATTTTCTTACTTTCAGTAGGAAAGTAAATCTTTCTCTATAGAAACCTGTCGAATTTTTATTCCAAAAAATAAAATTTGTACTTAGAAATAAATTCTCGCTATTTTTGAGTAAAATAAAAATACTAAAAACTTATTTGTTAATAGCTCTGCCAGTGTCATTTATTTATAGGGAGAGATAGAACAATCTTGTTTGAATTAATAGGATAAAAATAATACTTATCTAATCGAAAAACAAGTCCCCTAGTTCTACTAGGAGAGAGGGGTGGCTAAACCTATTGATCTACCATGATTTACACTATTATTTATATCCCTTTTCATTTAGTTGGTTTAATAGCTCATTGAAGTCATTTTAGTACTAATTCATGTTTTTATAATTGAAGTAGTAATTTATGCTTTTAAATAGTTTTTACACCATTTTTATAATTAAATAAGGTTATGTGGTCATGTAGGGTTAACCGGGAGCTAAAGATGCAACTTGGGGCTGAAACTACTGCCAAAGTCGCGACATAAAAAACAAACAAAAAAAATAGCCTCGAATGTGAAATTGGAGTGGATGTTGCGACATTGGGTTACGTTATCACGACATTGAAGATAAAACTTGATCTGTTGTAATTTGATACATCAAATTAGGCTCTCAGTTACACTTAAAGAGCTTATTCTTAAGCAAACTAGGTGTCTTTTCTTTACATTTGTTGATTTTTAGTTTTGTTGTTAATAAATTATTTTTGTTAGTTTTAGGCCATTTTTTAGACCCAAATTGGCCAACAGTGCCATGGGGAACCTAAAAATGAGATTGAGTGGTGTAGGGAGTCGATAATGACCCAAACATGAAGAAAGTATCACTTAGAAGGGGTTATCACCATATCGAAGCATGGAAGTCATGATACCCCTGACAGTGCTGAAATAAGGAAAATTAAGGTCATCTACGGTTGTATCGCGATACCAGACCACAAAGATCGTGATGCCAAGACCTCTAATACTCTCAATCTTAAGACTATTGTGGGTATCACGATACCCAAGCCTAGGTATCATGATACCGCTACCTGATGAGTGAAAAAACTACATGGGCAAATTTTTATCCAATAAGCTTAAATTTATTTTTCATTTAAGGTCATAATGGTCAATGTTAGGTTAAATGTTAGTAGGTTATAAAATACAACTTTATAAGCCTTTGTTTCCAGATTTTGGGGCCTGAACACTCTCCTTAGGTTTTCATAGTTTTAAGTTAGCGTTTTTCTTTTCTTTTCTTTTCACTTTTTTTTAGATTAGGCTTTCTCCTTTCTTTTTAGAATATTTTTCTTTTTATCGTTTTATTTCTTTCTTATTGAAGACTATGTAAAATGGAGAGGATCAAACTCTTAAGCCTTCATTTAGCAACGTCATACAACAATCTTTCTAGCTAACTAGTGATGGCTTTCTACTTAAGCTTGATGTTCCCCATGGGAACCCGTGAGCTAGCTCTTCAATTTCGTTGCAGATCATGATTAGAATTTGGGTCGTAGCCATTAAATAATTGGGAACCGTAAGTAATACTGACTTTCCCAATATGAGACGGCCAGTAAGTGACAACTTACTAGCATCCCACCCATTCAGCTGATTCTAAATCTTATCCATAATGAATTGAAAAGTATTAGTCTCGACTTTGTTGTGAAGAAATGGCATACCAAGATATTTCCCTAAGTCGTTAACTTTGGAGAAACCTAGCTTTCCACACATAATTGTTGCTACTTCTTTAGACAAAATAGAAAAATAACTGAGTTTTCTATCTATTAACTTTGTGGCCAGAGAAAATACAGAATTTAACCAGAACATTCTTTAGACAATTCGCTCCATTTTCATCGGCTCTACAAAAAAGCACCATTATATCAGTAAAAAATAGATTAGACAAACTTGGTCCTCTATGTGATAGCATTAACGGTTCCAATCTTTCTTATTAAATAACTACTATAATCAAGTGACCCAATCGTTCCATTCCAAGTACAAAAAGGTATGGAGAGAGCAAATCTCCCAATCACACCCTCTAGTTGGCTTGAAACTCTTTGAAAGAGATTCATTCCAAAGCAATTGCATTGTCGATGAAGAAATGCACTTCATAATCATTCTAACAAATGATTCTAGAAGCCTAGCATCCAACAGAGTGTCATTTAAAAAATTCCATCGCACCCTATTACAAGACTTCTCAAGATCCACCTTGATTGCCATCCAACCCTTTTTGCCTTTAGTATTCTTCATGGTGTCGCTTCCTAGGCAAAAATAATGTTATCATAATTTTTTTGTGACGTAATGAAACTTGATTGATTACATTTTACCAGCAATTGCATAGCTTGTCAAAAACTAACAATTGTCTTTGTAATAATTTTACACAAAACCGTACATAAGATAATAGGATATATTGACTGATCAGCTTTGCACTAATGTTTTTAGGAATAAGGGCCAAGAGAGTTCTGTTAAGTCTTACTGATGGGCAAGGTCCTGCATTTTTTGTGGATTCTCCATAGCTCATGTGAGCAGCATCGTGTAGCTTACATTTCAACCCACGACTCGTGTGAGCAGGCCCATTTCACAGCTCGTGTGAGCATTGATGTAAAGGAAATGTTATAGTTATTTGTAAAGGCACACTTCGTGTGAGATTTCCTGAGTATCCGATGTAATTCTAGATGGTTCAATGGGTAAGAAAAAGAATGAAATAGTGACTTAATGGAAAGGTTCATGACTATGTGAAAGGGTTGATGCTCATGTAATGTATCTTATGAAATTATACTTATGATGTAAATGAGTTTATATGTGTTGCTGATGAACCTACTAACACGTGAGTTCAATGATGCTTGAATAGGCTTATACTAAACTCATGGCACTGGTAATGGTTTATTTTTAATCTTTGAATTGTAATATTGGAATTAGTAAGTAAGCAAATGGAATGAATCATGATCGTATGGTAACGATGATGAATTAAATGTTATGTTTATACATGGTTGATTTCATATGTATCATGAGCAGGTATACTAACTTGTGAGTTTGATGGTGTTATATAGGCTTTTATTATACTTATGACATTGGTAATAGTTTATACTTATTCTATAAATTTCATTATTGAAATGGTAAGTTATGTTTTAAGTTTATACGAGCGTACTAAGCATTCATTGCTTATGTAGTTATTTTCGTTGTTTTATAGACCATCGGAAGCTTGATTTGGTTGGAAGCTCGTCACAGACCTATCACACTATCCAGTAGACAATTCGATAATTTTTGAGTAATTTGGCTAAGGTTTAATAATGGCATGTATAGGGTGATTTGTAACGGTAATTAGTAAGTGTGTAAATGATAATTTGGCATGTTTTTGCCTTGATGTTTATGTAAGGTTGATGCACTTGTAATGCTTGTTATGTTATGTCCCTTTGATTACCTTAGGTAATTGGTGTGCATGGCCATATGGTATGTTGATGTTTGCTTGGAAATGGTCATTTGTGATGTGTTCTAATTACATAATGGAATTAGGTATTCATGCTTAAAATAAGGCAATATTAACATGTTTAGGAAAATTATGTTTGGATGCAAATGTGGTGCCTTTGAATGACATATGTTTAGGTGAATTAGGTTGTTTTGGAATGGTATAATTATGCAAGTTTAAATGGTGTTTGAACCCCTTGAATGTGTGTTTAAATGATTTGAAAAGTTATGTATGAAATGGTTTTTGAAATGGCTTGATTTTAGGTAATTTTGGGTTCACACAACTTGGAACACGGGCGTGTGACACAGTTGTGTGAGGCACATGGCCTGGCAACATGGCTGTGTGTCATCTGAGGATTTCTTAGGGTTTAAGTCAGTGGGTTACACGACCTAGCACACGGGCATTTGACACGGCCGTGTGACCCTACTTAGTGAGTTACACGGGTGAGGACACGGGCTGGGACACGGCCGTGTGTCCCTTGTTTAAAAGTTACATGGCCTGGCTACATGGCGGTGTGACCCTTGTTTTGAAATTTTTGCATTTTTTTCCTAAACTTTCCAGTTTGTTTCAAATTAGTCCCGAATCGCTTCTATGATATTTTTTAGGGCATCGAGGGCTCGATTTAGGGATAGAATGCATGTGATTAAATGGTTTACGATATGTTAAGATTATTTAAATGTTAAGAAGTTAAATGTTTTCGATTGTATGGTAACACTCCATAACCCTAATTCGGTAATAGAGACAGATTAAGGGTGTTACAGTTGGGACTTTTTGCACAGTTTTTAATAAAGTAATTAGTTTTATATTAAAAAAAAGTTACATACTTTATATTTATGCCAAGTGGTGCACTCTCATTCTTTTTACATTGAATTCTATTTTATTCTAATATTTTTTATTAATTTTTAAAAATTCTTTCCATTTAATATATAATTTTTAAATATAAATAAAAATGAAAACTAATTAAAATATTTGTAATTAAAATGATTTAAAAATTAATTTTGCAAAAAATATTATGATTTTTATAGTTAATTAAACAAATATTAATAATAATCATTATATTATTAAAATATATTTTCACATTATGATGTGTATCAAGTAAATACACATAAATAGTAATATTATGGTGTTTTTGTATGTTACTAGTTAAAATATTATCAAAAATATCAATACATTATAAATGTTAACAAGTTTTATAATAATTTTAATTATAAGTTTATAAATAAATATTAAAATATTTGATTAGATTGGTTGAATAAGAGGATAAATACATTGATGTAGGAGGGCGTAGGTTCAAGTGTGTTGAAACACATTATTAGAATCTATAATGAGATTATTTAAAAAATTGAATTTCAAATAAAATAATAAAACCCACTTTTTAAAATAAAAGAAAATTCAAAGGACTTGCTTAAAAATAAAATTCATAGGTACTAAATTATGAATTTATAAAATAGATTTTTTTCTATTTTTAAGAAATGTATGAATAAATAGTAATGTTTTAAAAATACTATGGTGTGTATCAATTAAATACATATATTTTAATAATCTTCTGTTAATATATTTTAATAACCTTCTTTATTTTAATAATCAAATATGCTTACTGCAATAAGGATCTAATAAACTGTCGTAAATTTCGTTGTATTTTTCATTTACGTTTGAAAAGAATTTAAAAAAATTAAAAGCAGCCCTAAAAATATTAATAGATAATGATAATCATGTTTTAAATAAAAATAATTAGATAATCATAACTTTTAAATTTTAAATAAGTATTTAATTAGATAATTTATCCATTTGATTTAATTTAAATATTTCTTTATATATTATTTATAATATTATCTATTTTAAATTTAAATTTAAATTTTAATATAATTTAAAAAAGTAATTATTTATTTCAGTTATAAATTTATCTCATTTACTTTGAGTTACTATGTTATCTAAATGCCTTACTTAAAAGTACTTCATGTTTTACCTTTACAGCACAAAATTATCGAATGTTGAGATCCCTCTATCTGTGCCTACCATGATTCACGATTTCGCCATGGTCGAGGATTTCATTGTAATCCTCGATTAGCAAATGGTGCTCAGGCTAGAGAAAATGAAAATAATTAAAAATAATTAATATAAAAATAATGAAAAATAATAAATTTAAAAATAAAAATTAATTAAAGAAAAATAATTTAATAAATAAAAATAAACTAGAAAGAAATCTTAAAATTTATTTGAATTGCACTCTTCGATCCTTGACTTCACTAAAATTATCAATTATTTTATTTATATCAAATTTTTCTGCAATTTCTTTCTCAATGTACACAACCAAAGAACTTCTTAAAAAATCATCTTCCATTTTGCTACGAAGTCGAGTCTTCACAATCTTCATAGCAGAAAAAGCATGTTCTGAGGATGCTGTTGAAACTGGAAGAGTCAATATAAGACGAATCAATCTGTCAACGAGTGGGTACATGATTGACTTTCCACTTTCAACTAAGCTTTTACAAAGTTTAAAAAGTGTTGATATTTTTCTCAAATCAGGATGCTTACATACATCAAGTTCATAATGCTTCAACTCATATGAGAGACGTTCTTTCTCTTGTTGAGAAAAATCTTCTGGATAGAACTTGTTTACAAGAATGCAAATTTTATCAATATCAAATAACTTGAAGAACTCCTTGGGATCTAAAGCTGTAGTAAGAGTGCGAAGCTTGACAACATTTTCGTTAAACCTGCTCTTCAATTCTTGCAACTGAGTATCTATTGTAGCAAAAAATATATCCAACTCTCAAGTTTCACAAAAAGATATCACATTTTTCAACAATTCATTCCATCCATCATCTCTCAACTTTTGAATTAAATCTTTCGTTGTGAAAACTAAAATCATGACATATAATATATCTTGAGAATGACGTTGCAAAACTTGACAAAGGTTATCAGTAATCCCTAAAACTTCCTTCATCATATGAAAAATAAAAATAAACTCAAAAGATCTTAGTCTATTATATGCGTTATGAGCATCTCCCCGCTGAGAATAGTAAGAAGTGGTATTTTTTAGACTTTCAAGAACTGTCCTAGTAGCATTGTACATCTTCAGTAAACTAGTAACTGAATTTAAATGGGAACTCTATCGAGTCTCACCAGTACATTGTAAAGTGCCAATTTGATTCATTCATGTTCCAGTTGCTAACTCATTGATGGATACCAAATGAGTTATTTTAGCTGCATGGGCTTTTTGTAATTCATCGTGTCGTTTGGAAGAAGGCGAAGCAATATTAACAATATCAGACAAGTCTTTAAAGAATTGATGTAACACTCCTAACCCATTTTCGTCGTTGGAACAGGGTCACGGAGCATTACCGGAGTTTACAGATCAAATACAATTAATTTATAACATTTACTATTCATATAAGAAATCAATCATATTCAATCATAATGTCCCTTATATGGGCCCTTGAGACCCAAATTATGAATTAGAAAAAAGTCGGGACTAAACTGGAAACTCAGAGAATTTTTGCAAAATTTCAAAATTTTTCTTCAGTGCAGGGGACACACGCCCGTGTTGCAAGGCAGTGTGGCTCACACGGCCAAGTGAAACGCTCGTGTCCCAGGCTATGTGGGCATTCGATGCGAGACACACGGCCGTGTCCCAGCCCGTGTCCAAACCCATGTAACTCTCTGACTTGGGTCACACGGCCAAGCCATACGCCCATGTGCTAGGCCGTGTGAACAATTTAATTTTCAATAATTAGGTGCAGGGGACACACGGCCAAACCACATGCTTGTGTGCATAACCATGTGTCACACACGGCTGAGACACACGCCCGTGTCTCTGCCCGTGTGGACGAAAAATAGACCATTTTCAAGACCACTTTTCTCACCCAACTTGCCTTCCACCTACAACAACACTTAAGCACATTCATCAACCAATTTATAACCCTCAAATCAAGCCAAAACTAAGTCTTATGTATAATATATCATAACATTTATTCAAACATCTAACTAACCAAAGTGATCAAATACTCACTCAAACATATTTGTACCTAGTCAATCAATCCAATAAGTCCAAGCACACATATATACCAAACAATACATAGTCTCATACTTATATACCTCAAATTATGTCATCATTAGCCATTCTAATGACTAATTACAACCAAAACATTTCATCATTTGACCTAACTTAGCTTATACATGCCATTATACCAAAGGTAATTTCACTAATTATACGAAAATGAGCTGAAGAATAGTGTGATCTTGCTCCGACCCGCTTCCAACCTTTACGAGCTTCCGAGTACTATAAAACAGAGAAAATAAAATAGAGTAAGCATTTAATGCTTAGTAAGTTTGTATAACGGAAAATTAGCTTACCATTCATGTTCATTTAAAGTAAGCATACAAAGTACATCCAAATCAATTTAATCAATAACCTAACACATATACATCCTCAAGCAAGTTAGTCATGTATTTCAAATGCATTTCAAATGCATTTCAAATAATAGAGATAAGCTCATCGTATTAACATTTCCATACATTTTTAGGTAGATACAATTATTAATTCATTCAGACTTTATCTTAATTTATATCGGAACTTTGCCCGTTGAACCTTATGAAATATCAATGGACATCGGGTAGTACACATGAAGTGTACGAATTTGTAATTCATCAATTTATATTCAGGAGTGTTCATAAGAACACTTAACCGGGAAGCACTCTCTCGAGCCATATAATGAGAAGTTCATGTAAGCCATGTAACGGGGAGCTTATCCGAGCTGTATAATGGGAAGCTCATAAGAGTCATATTCAGAAAGCTAATGCAAGAAAATATCGGGAAGCTCTGAAGAGTCATTAACAGGAAGCTCCGGATAGCTTAATATCGGGAAGTTCAAACGAGCCTTATCGAGAAGCTCACAAAGAGCCAATTAACGGAAAGCTCACGAAGAGCCAAAATCGGGAAGCTCATAAGAACTATGGTGTGTCCACAACACATGTATGATCACAACCAAATCGAGATGCTCCGAAGAGCTATTAACGGGAAGCTTGTAAGAACCATATAACAGGAAGCTCGAGAGGGCTAACGGGACGCTCTTTCAAGTTGTGTTGTGTCCGCAACATATGCAGGACTACAACCAATACAGGAAACTTGTATCCATCGATTTTCATTTATACAAAGGGGACTTAACATTTATCGGGTATTTAATCAATTTCATATACATGGCAATTATATAATTCACATATATAAAATTAAATTAAAACATATAAATGTACACAATTTAGTTACACGAACTTACCTCGACACTTGCTCGTGTACAAAAATCTACTAATCTGATACTTTTTCTTTTCCTCAATCTAACTCCTTATTTGATCTTTCTGAATCTATATAAATAAGTTTAACATCAATTTAATTCAGTCCAATTCACATCTTAAGCAAAAGTACCATTTTGCCCTTATACTTTTGATTAATTCCAATTTCATCCTAGGCTCGGAAAATGAATTCAACAAATTTAATCTTCATTCCAAGCCTAAAATTTTTTACACATGATAATATCAATCCCATGAATTCCATAAAATTAAGAATTTTCCATGAATTTAATATCTTTTCAATTTAATCCCTAAATCATGTAAGAACTAAAATCATCTAATAACTAAAATCATATGAACTCATCAATGGTAACTTCAAAAATTTTAAATAAAATCAAAAACCAAGGTAAAGGTTACTTGGACGTAATTGTAACAATCACAAAATCATCAAATTTTCAAGAAAAGAGTGAGGATTTGACTTACATGAAGCAAGAATTAAAAACCAGCTTAAAACCTCTTTAATGTCTGCTTTTAGAACTGAAAATGATGATGAAATATCTAGAATTCCTTAATTTCCCATTTATTTCATTAAATTTGGCAAAATTTCTAATTTTGCCCTTAATTCACACCACTTTATCATGTTTTTAAGGCTTATGCCGCCCCAACCATTTTCTTTTGGCATATTTATGCCTTAAGTCCCTCCTTATTTATTGGTTAAGCTATTTAATCACTATTTCTTTTAATTAACAAGTTTTGCACATTTTTCAATTTAGTCCTTTTTAATAAATTAGACGTGTAATCGGTAAAATTTCTTAACGAAATTTTTATACGACATTTCTATCATACCATAGACTATAAAATAATATTAAAATAAATTTTCTTTCGACCTCAAATTTGTGGTCCCGAAACCACTGTTTCGATTTCACTGAAAACAGGCTGTTACAACTCTCCATCTTAAAAAATTTTTGTCCTAAAAAATTTTACCAGTACAAAGGTTTGGATATTGCTTTATCATTGTTTCCTCTGGTTTCCAGGTAGCTTCTTCTATCCCGTGTCAATGCCAAAGAACTTTCACTAAAGTTATATTTTTATTTCTTAATTCTTTCATCTCACGTGCTAGAATTTTAATCGGTTCTTCACTATAAGTCATGTCAGGCTGAATCTCAACTTTTGTCAGAGAAATAACATGTGAAGGATCTTACTGATATCGTCGTAACATAGACACGTGGAAAACATTATGAATTCTGTCAAGCTGTAGTGGTAATGCTAACAAGTACGCAATAAGTCTGATTCTTTCGGTGATCTCGTATGGTCCGATGAACCGTGGACTTAGTTTTCCTTTACGACCAAATCGAAGAGCTTTCTTCCAAGGCAATACTTTCAAGAATACATTGTCGCCAACTTGAAATTCTATCTCTTTTCGTTTAAGATCTGCATAAGATTTTTTACGATCAGAGGCTACTTTCAAGTTGTCCCGAATCACTTTTACCTTTTCTTCAATCTCACGGATTAAATCAACTCCGTGTATCTTTTTCTCATTGAGCTTAGTCTAATTTAACAGAGTTCTACATTTACGACCATACAGAGCCTCGTACGGTGCCATTTTAACGCTTGACTGATAGTTATTATTATATGCAAATTCAACTAAAGGCAGATACTTTTCCCAATTACCTTCGAATTTCCAAAACACAACACCGAAACATATCTTCTAAAATTTGTATCACACGTTCGGATTCTCCATCAGTCTAAGGATGGAATGCGGTTGAAATGTAACTGTGTACCTAGAGCTTCTTAATAACTTGTTCCAAAATCGAGATGTAAACTGAGGATCTCTGTCTGAAATAATAGAAATTGGCACTCCATGTAGTTTGAAAATCTCAGAAACATATAACTCAGCCAATCTGTCCAGGGAGAAATCCATATGTACCGGAATAAAGTGTGCAAACTTTGTAAAATGGTCAACAATTACCTAAATGACATCTTTCTTTTTAGGAGATAAGGCTAATCTCGATACAAAGTCCATTGTAACTCTTTCCCATTTCTATTCTTGTATTATCACTGGCTCTAATAATCCCGAGGGCACTTGATGTTCGGCTTTAACTTGTTGACATATTAAACAATTAGACATAAATTCAGAAATATCATGTTTCATTCCTGGCCACCAGTACATCTTTTTCAAATCATTATACATTTTATTACTCCCCGGATGAACAGACATAGTACCATTGTGAGCTTCGTATAGGATCTTCTATATAAGCTCTGAATTTTTTGGTACACATATTCTCCATCTGAATAATAGACAATTGTTAGAGCCAATTTAAAAATCTGAATCGAAAATTGATCCATATTGTACCCGTTTAGCTTATAATTCACTATCCTTTTTCTAAGCTTCACAAATATGTTGTAGAAATGTTGATTTAGCTTTTAACTCAGCTATAATTGAACCATTATCTGATAATGACAACCAGGTATTCATTGCTCGCAGAGCAACTAGAGATTTTCTGCTCAAAGCATCCGCAACTACATTAGCTTTTCCCGGATGATAATCGATAACTAAATCATAATCTTTCAATAATTCAAGTCACCTGCACTGTCTCAAGTTCAAATATTTTTGCGACATCAGATACTTTAAACTCTTATGATCAATGAATATATGACACTTTTCACCAAACAGATAGTGTCGCCAAATTTTTAGTGCAAAGACCATGGCTGCTAATTCCAAATCATGTATAGAGTAATTCTTTTCATGTGGTTTTAGCTGTCTAGAAGCATAAGCTATTACTTTACTTTCTTGCATCAAGGCATAACCCAAACCATTCAATGTTGCATCACTGTAAATTACAAATTCTTTACCCGATTCAGGCTGAACTAGTATGGGTGCTTCAGTTAGAAAAGTTTTCAATCTGTCAAAACTTTGCTGATATTTATCAACCATTCAAATTTCACATCTTTTTGTAACAAGTGTGTCATCTGAGAAGCTATCATCGAGAACCCTTTTACAAACCTCCGATAATATCCAACTAGTCTTAGAAAACTTCTGACTTCAAACACATTTTTCGGTGGTTTCCAGTTAACAATTGCTAAAATTTTATTTAGGTCCACTCTGATGCCTTCCGCAGAAACTATATGTCCAATGAAACCAACTTCTCGAAGCCAAAATTCATATTTACTTAATTTGGCATATAGTTGTTTCTCATGCAAAGTTTGCAGCAAGGTTCTCAAATGATCAACATGTTCCTTTTCATCTTGGGAGTATACCATAATATCATCAATAAACACTACAACAAATCTATCTAAATACGGTTTGAAAATTCTATTCATTAGATCCATAAATATTGTAGCCTGTACCTGGTTCTGAAGGCTATCTTTGGCACATCTAACTCTTTTACTCGTAGCTGATAATATCCGGAATGAAATTCAATCTTCAAAAACACTGTAGTAGTTTTCAACTGATCAAAAAGGTCATCTATATGAGGCAGTGGATACTTATTCTTGATTGTAACTTTGTTGAGCTGTTGGTAATCAATACATAATCTCAAAGATCCATCTTTCTTTTTAACAAACAAAACTGGCGCACCCCAAGATGAGGAGCTAGGTCGAGCAAAACCTCTGTCACTCAGTTCTTGAAACTGTGCTTTCAACTCTTTTAACTCTGTAGGGGCCATTCTCTAAGGTGCTATAGATATCAGAGTTGTCCCCGGAACAAGATCTATAGAAAATTCCACTTCTCTGATCGGTGGTAATCCAGGTAATTCGTCCGAAAACACATCAGGATACTCACAAACAACTGGCACTGACTTAACCTTCGACTTAGATCTTTAGTGTCCAACACATAAGCAAGATAAGCATCATACACTTTTCTAATATATTTTTAGACTGTTATAGCTAAGATCACATTAGACAATCCATCCAGTTTATCAGATTCGACACGGAGCAATTCACCATTCTGACATTTTAACACAATATACTTCTGTTTACAATTTACCAAAGCATCATGCTGAGTTAACTAGTCCATACCCAGAATCACATCAAATTCATCAAATGGTAACAACATCAAATCAGCCGAGAAACATGGACAAGTTTTACAAATTTTATCTACCATCACATATTGGCTCAGGGGGTTTCAAACTTTAACCACGAATTTAGTGAACTCGACAGGTAAATTTTTAACAAACACTAAATTCATGCAAATGTATGAATGTGTTGAACCAGGGTCAATCAAAGTAGTAATATCAGTGTCAAGAAGAGAAAAAATACCAATAATAACACCGAAAGCAGAGGCATCCTTACGTGCACGAATAGCATATGTCCTTGTCGGTGCTCGTGCTTTAGATTTAACGGTTGAATCTTTTATCGCACCTCGACTGCCGCTGACATTGTTGGGGTGACGCGACGGTCTACCTCTCGAGGTGGGGTTCCTCGACCTTGAAGTCTGAATAGTATCTTTTTCTAGCTTCTTCGGGTAGTCTCTAAGACAGTGGTCAAGAGAACCACATCTAAAATAGGCTCAGCTTCTCATGCGGCACTCACAGGAATGTAATTTATTACAATGTTTGCATCTAGGTTTGGGATTTCTGACACTTCTGACACTTGCTACTGATGGGACCGGAGATCTTGGATTAGAGTGTTGAGTACCTTAGTCTCTCCCAGAATACCCCACAGATGTGGTAGAACGATCATGATATTTCTTCGATTTATTTTAAGCTGATGATTGTGACTTTCCTATAAATCTTTTACTCAAAGTCCGGGCTTCCATCTCTACTTGGCTTTTTTCTTTACTTAGTTCTTCAGCTTTATGTGCTCAGTCAACCAATACAATGAATTCTTTTAATTCCAAAATCCCAACTAACAACTTGATGTCTTCATTTAATCCCTCTTCAAAATGTTTACACATGGAAACTTTATTTGGGATACATTCTTTGGCATATTTACGTAAGCGAACAAATTCTTGCTCGTACTCAGATACAGTTATATTCCCCTGTTTAAGTTCTAAAAATTTCTTCCATTTTTTATCAAGAAATCTCTGGCTAATATACTTCTTTTTGAATTCTATTTGGAAAAATTCTCATGTAACATTTTCCCTCAGTACAAAAGAAATCAGGGTATTCCACCACTGGTAGGCTGAGTCTTTTAGCAGAGATACGTCACATTACAAATATTTAACTGAGGTGCAAGATAATTCATCTAAAACCCTGATGTTATTTTCTAACCAGAATTTATCCTTTTCCGGATCATCTTTAGTAGTAGCCCTAAATTCTTTTGCCCTATATTTACGAATTTTATCTACTGGAGGCTTACCAGTTCTAACAAGTTCAACACCTTGTGGCATATCAGGAACCGGTTGAGGAACAGGAGGGGGAGGTTGTTGTACAACAGGATTTGTTCTTAAGAATTTAGTGAACCATTCATTCATCATTTGGAAGAAGGATTTTTTAGCCTCCTCACCTCGGCCCTCAGATACAGGCCTTCTACTACTTGAAGTAGCTCTTTGAACTGAAGCTTGAGCATTGCTCTCAGCTTCCTCGGATTCAGCTCGATTGGACGACATTACTATATGAAAAACATGTTTAAAATGGTCAGGAGATATCACACTATCACAAATTACATAACAACATGTATAGATAAACTCGTACTTGCTACGTTAGTCCGAGAATTGGCTAAACCGTAGCTCTGATACCAATAAATGTAACACTCCCAACCCATTTTCGTCACCAGAATAGGGTCACGAAGCATTACTGGAGTTTACAGATAAAATAAAATTAATTTATAACATTTACTATTCATTTCAAAATTCAATCATATTCAATCATCATGTCCCTTATATGGTCCCTCGAGGCCCAAATTGTGCATTAGAAACAAGTCGAGACTAAACCGGAAACTCAAAGAATTTTTCGTGAAATTTCAAAATTTTTATTAGGTGTAGGGGACATACGCCCGAGTGGCCAAGCCTTGTGGCTCACACAGCAAAGTAACACATCCGTGTCCCAGGCCATATGGGCATTCGATGTGAGATACATGGCTGCGTCCTAGCTCGTGTCCATACCCGTGTAACTTTCTGACTTAGGTCACACGGCCAAGCCACACGCCCGTGTGCTAGGCCGTGTGAACAATTTAATTTTCAATAATTAGGTGTAAGGGACACATGGCCAAACCACACGCCTGTGTGCATGACCGTGTGTCACACACAGCTGAGACATACGCTCGTGTGGACGAAAAATAGGCCTTTTTCAAGGCCACTTTTCTCACCCAACTTGCCTTCCACCTACAACAACATTTAAGCACATTCATCAACCAATTTATAACCCTCAAATCAAGCCAAAACTAAGTATTATGCATAATATATCATAACATTTATTCAAACATCTAACTTACCAAAGTGATCAAATACTCACTCAAGCATATTTATACCTAGTGCATCAATCCAATAAGTCCAAACACACACATATACGAAACAATACATAGTCTCATACTTGTATACCTCAAATTATGCCATCATTAGCCATTCTAATGGCTAATTACAACCAAAACATTTCATCATTTGACCTAACTTAGCTTATACATGCCATTATACCAAAGGTAATTTCACTAATTATACCAAAATGAACTAAAGGATAGTGTGATCTTGCTCCAATCCGCTTTCAACCTTTACGAGCTTCTGAGTACTATAAAACAGAGAAAATAAAATAGAGTAAGCATTTAATGCTTAGTAAGTTTGTATAACGAAAAATTAACTTACCATTCATGTTCATTTAAAGTAAACATATAAAGCACATCCAAATCAATTTAATCAATAACCTAACACATATACATCCTCAAGAAAGTTATTCATGTATTTCAAATGCATTTCAAGTAACAAAGATGAGCTCATCGTATAAACATTTCCATATATTTTCAGGTAGATACAATTATTAATTCATTTAGACCTTATCTTAATTTATATCGGAACTTTAGCCGTTGAAATTTATGAAATATTGATGGACATCGGGTAGTACACATGAAGTGTACGAATCTGTAATTCTTCAATTCATATTTAGGAGTGTTCATAAGAACACTTAAACGTGAAGCACTCTCTCGAGCCATATAACGAGAAACTTATCCGAGCTGTATAACGGGAATCTCACAAGAGCCATATTCAGGAAGCTCATTCGAACCAATATTGGGAAGCTCTGAAGAGCCATTAACAGGAAGCTCTAGATAGCTTAATATCGAGAAGTTCAAGCGAGCCTTATTGGGAAGCTCACAAAGAGCCAATTAACGGGAAGCTCACGAAGAGCCAAAATCGAGAAGCTCATAAGAGCTGTGGTATGTCCACAACACATGTATGATCACAACCAAATTGAGATGCTCCGAAGAGCTATTAACGGGAAGCTCTCAAGAACTATATAACAGGAAGCTCGAGAGAGCTAACGGGGCGCTCTTTCGAGTTGTGTTGTGTCCGCAACATATGCAGGACTACAACCAATACAGGAAACTTGAATCCATCGATTTTCATTTATACAAACGGGACTTAACATTTATCGGGTATTTAATCAATTTCATATACATGGAAATTATATAATTCACATATATAAAATTAAATTCAAACATATAAATGTACACAATTTAGTTACACGAACTTACCTCGACACTTGCTCGTTTATAAAAATCTACTGATCCGATACTTTTTCTTTTCCTCAATCTAACTCCTTATTTGATCTTTCTGAATCTATATAAATAAGTTTAACATCAATTTAATTCAGTCCAATTCACATCTTAGAAAAAAGTACCATTTTGCCCCTATATTTTTATTAATTCCAATTTCATCCCTAGGCTCAGAAAATGAAATTCATGAAATTTAATCCATGAAATTTAATCTTCATTCCAAGCCTAAAATTTTTATACATGATAATAGCAATCCCATGAATTCCATAAAATTCGAATTTTCCATGAATTCAATATCTTTTCAATTTAATCCTTAAATTATGTTTTCTTCAAAATTAATTAATAAAACAATTTTAAATACCCATCGACACCTCAAATTCATCATATAATAACTAAAATAATATGAACTCATCAATGGTAAATTCCAAAATTTTCAATAAAATCAAAACCAAGGTAAATGTTACTTGAACATAATTGTAACAATCACAAAATCATCAAATTTTCAAGAAACGGGTGAGGATTTGACTTACATGAAGCAAAAATTGAAAAACCAGCTTAAAACCTCTTCAATTTCTATTTTTAGAACTGAAAATGATGATGAAATATCTAGAATTCCTTAATTTCCCATTTATTTCATTAAATTTGGCAAAATTTCCAATTTTTCCCTTAGTTCACACAATTTTATCATCTTTTTAAGGCTTATGTTGCCCCAACCATTTTCTTTTGGCATATTTATGCCTTAAGTCCCTCCTTATTTATTGGTTAAGCTATTTAATCACTATTTCTTTTAATTAACAAGTTTTGCACCTTTTTCAATTTAGTCATTTTTAACAAATTAGACGTGTAATCGGTAAAATTTCTTAACGAAATTTTCATACAACATTCCTATCATACCATAGAATATAAAATAATATTAAAATAAATTTTCTTTCGACCTCAAATTTGTGGTCCCGAAACTACTGTTCCGATTTCACTGAAAACGAGCTGTTACAATTGAAGCACTTCAACCACTTCTCTAGCTGCTGCAACCAATGCTAACTGAAGACGATGAGCAAAATAGGTAACATAATAAACATATCGATAATCATTCAAAAAAAAAAGCTTGCAAGTTGTTAAATTCCCCACGCATATTGCTTGCTCTATTATAGCCTTGACCTCAGATATTTTGTATGTCAAAACTATGTTGCAAGAGAACAATAAAAATCACATTATTCAAAGTCAATGATGCAGTATCTTTAACATGGACTATACCAAAAAATCGTTCTTTTACCTATCTTTGTTTATCAACAAATCTCAAAATAATTGCCATTTGCTCTTTTTTTGACTCGTCTCTCACTTCATCCACAATAATGCTAAACTTTCTGTCGCCAATTTCTTCACGAATTACATTACAAACTCTACTGGCATAAATTTGCAATATCTCCTTTTGTATTGTTGAAGAAGTATAACTAGCATTTTGTGGAGCACTTTTCAAAACATCTTCAACTTTCTCATCATACGATGCTAATAGTGATAACAATTCAAGAAAGTTCCCATGATTTTTTGATCCTGAGCTTTCATCATGACCTCTAAAAGCACACCCTTGAAATGACAACCATTGAACAACATCTATACTAGTTTTTAGACGTAGACGATTAGCTAAAATTTGTTATGTAGTTTGTCTATCAAGTGATACTTCAATATGTTGAGCTTGATTCATTAAATCTACATAAGCTTGTTGTGCATTGTTATGTAGTGAATTCAGATCTTTTCCCATATGTGTCAAAAAAGCACAATTGCATCCATCGTGTACCTTTTTCCAATTACTAAAGCCATTATGAGTAAATGCAGTTGATCCAAAACGACTACTTGGATTGCTATTAAAAAGAAAACAAGGCAAACAAAATATTGCATCTTTAGAAGGTGAATATTCTAACCAGGAAAATTGTTTAAACCATAATGGTTGAAAATAACGAGGATGTGTTTTTAAATTGGAAGCAAGATATTCTGAAAGAATAAGTTGATATGGTCCAACCTTAATATAAGCTCTTCGAATTTCATCACACATATTAACCGGATACTCATATATTTGCTTACGTAACCCAAGTTCACGTTCGTTAGACAAATCAAATGCCTCATCTTCAACTCTAGGAATTTTAGAAGGACGAGCATCAAAGTTTAGAGGAACAAACGATGAAGGTGGTACTTCAATTTGTGATGCTTCTGAAGGTGATTGTGTAGTCTCTGTCCTTTTCTTTTTAAAAAGAGAATCAATTGTTTTCTACTTCATAACTACAATATCTTAAAAGATAAAAAATTAATAACTATAAAATAAAATTAAACTATAAACTTTAAAACACAATAAAAATAATTGTAAAATTGCAAAAAGATGAAAATAAAAACCTTAGAAGATGAACTCGAAGCCGCGTTTGAAGGACAAACGTTGATGACAATTGTTGTTAATAGCAATAGGAAAAGAGACTTCTTTTTCACTAGTCAACAAATTGAATTTTAACCTAAATTCACATTTAATATTATATTAAAACTATCATCTAAAAAAAGAAAGTTGAAAATATATCAATATTACATTTAATGTTATATTAAAGTTGATTACAATAATATATTATATAAATATTTAACATTAAAAAGTTAAAATATATTATATGGAAAAAATAAAAAATAATAAATATTTTTTTAATGTTCAAAGTTGAAAAGAGGGGCCAAACAACAATTTAAAGGGGGCCAAAGTTTTCAAATATTAAGGGACTAAATAATAAACATTAATTTTTATAAATTTAGGGGGGGCGGTGCCACTGCCAGCCCTCAAATTCGCCACTGTACTAGTGGCTTGCCAGTGATATACGACATGAACAAAAAGTGTCGGGATGAAGTTAGAATTGGTTGAATCCCCTGATACTATTTACTTTCATCTATGGAATGCTTCGGAAAAATTACAATTGGACGAAGTTGTGGTGATCAGTTTTGTCATGACTCCTGCCTAACTCTATTTTCAATGACCGGGATGTGAGTTTGAAAATTATATAATCATATACACTAAAAAAATTAAAATAAATATTTTCTAATAAATTTAAAATAAATTTAAAAAATTATTTATACTTAAATAACACTAACATAGGACAACTTAACAAGCAAATATCTTTAAAATAGTAGGAAAATTAACAATAAAATAAAAGTTATAATATTCAAACAATAAAAACAAAATAGTAGCAATATAAAACGACGCCAAAACAGTGATAAAATAGCAACAAAAACAAAGAAAACAACAATATTATTGTTTTTTTGCAAATTCGAGACGGGATTGGCTTGGGCCATAAAAAGCTTACATGAGGCTCAACCCGTTTAGAAAACGGGCCTTGTTTTCTTGTCTAAGCCCATTTTTGTGCGTATATTATTTTCCAAACTCTCTCACTTTTCGAACGGGCCTTCATACTGAGTCGGGTGGCTCGATCCATGATCAGATCTAATATATTGTGTGCATAATGTATAAAAATAAAAAAGGTTTAATATGAATTGATTTAATATATTTTATTAATAAATACTATTAATTCGTACATTGCACGAGAATACAAACTAGTATATATACTATATCAATATGATGTTATAAAAAAGAAAATAAATAGTCATGTTCACATTACAATTCTTTTTGGCACATGACACTTTTCATTTGAAGCTCTTATTTACAATTTGGATAAATTACTTTTTTACTTGTTGCCTTTTAATTTGTTAAAGTTATTCCATGACTTTTGTTCAATTTTTTATAACTTTTTATATGTTAAAAACAAAGTTAATTTTAAAAAATTATCTTTTTATTTTAAGATTTTTAGATAAATGAATTGACTTTTATATTATGGTATTAAAATTAATAAATATTAAATTGTTAAACTTAAAATATTTAAAAGAGACACATATTAATAAAATTTATATTTTTCAAATATAATAAAAGTTAATTCTATTAAATAATTAAATCAGAATATTAACAATTTTTACATTAAAACAAGTAATTTAACAATATATAAAACAATGATGAATGTTGTATTTATATTTGTACCATAGCTTAATTTAAATTATTTTAAAATTTAAACAGTTAAAATTCACTATGTTGCGGAAAAAGGGGAAGAAAAAAACAGAATTCACTACCTAGGACATTCGAGATTCCTAGAATATAGCAAATACAGCTGGTGCCGTGAGCTGGAAACGGAAGAAATGAAAATGAAATGTATAAACTACACTTATAGTTATTTAATTATTGATATGTATCTAATTATAAAAATTATAAAATAATTTTCAATATTTTTATTCATTAACCATTAATTGTTGATGGGAAGATGATGTGGAAGTTTTAAATCGGCATAATAGCAATTATGACCCTCAATTTTTATATATTTGTCAATTTAATTTTTATTTTAAAAATTTAACCCTAAATATTTACAAATTGTGTAATTTAAAATTTTTTCAATTTTACTATTCTTTGGACCCTTTCACCTAAAAGGCTAAAGAAATCTATCAACTAAATTTGATTGAAAATATGCCAAAATGAAAACACCAAAAATCCAAAATAATAATTTTAATATTTTCTCATTCTTTTAAAATTAACCTTTGATATCACAAATAAAAGTAAAATTACAAAAGAAAGACTAAATTACACAATGTGTAAATGTTGAGAGTTAAATTTTTTGGACTCAAGACTAAATTGACACAATTATAAAATTTGAGGGTTAAAGTTGTTATTATGTAAATTTTAAAAGCAGTCAAGTTACCTTTCCGTTAGTAATTTAACAGTTGGTGATTAAAAAAAAATTTAAATAGTTGGGTGACTAAAAAAGAAAAAGTGGAATAGTTGGATGACTATTTTGTAACTTTTTATAATTAGGTAACTAAAAAAGAATTACTAATAGTTAGGTGACTAGCAGTGTAATTTGCCCAAATGAAATCTAAAATGAAAGGGGTAAAAAGGTGATTGTAAAGGGAGATTGATAAGGAGAGATTTGGGGGTATAACCGGATTCTATTTGACTTACACTACTAATACTAATTCATACATGGACTATATGTTCTTCTTCTCCTCCTGATCTTGATCCCGCTCGACCTTTGACGCAAGTCAAGAAAAGGAGTCCTTTTTCATCCTTCTGCCCAGGTACGTGTGTATATTCCTTCCACAAATATAATTCATCCATCGATTCATTCGATCGGCTTTTATCCGCCAAAAATTCTTTCTTTAATTTAATTGAATGGTTTTTTTTTTAATTTAAAATTTTATTTTTATTATTCAACCGTAGCAGACTATCGCCTAATCAAAAATCAATCATGGCTGTGACCATCAAGCGAGCGGCCCTCATCGTTGCCAGTCTTGGCGTCTTATCTTTTATCTTTGGAGTCATTGCCGAAAACAAGAAGGTTTCTGTATTTATTCTATTTCCCCCTTAACCCTAACTGTTCTGATCTTCTACTGTTAGTTTTAGGGTTTATTATTATTGTAAATTCTGAATATATATTGATATTTGTTGACGATGGGATTATTTTTGGGATAAAAAAAAATGTTATTCCATTTGGTTTTAAATGACAGCCTGCAGCTGGAACTCCAATTTCTGGAAAAGATGTGGTTATTTGTAAGTATCCATCGGATCCTTCGGTGGTTCTGGGCTACCTATCGGTTGCATTTCTGATACTATCTACTCTCACTGGCTATTGGTCCCTGTTTTACCCCTACAAAGGAAAATCTGTTCCACAGTCTGTTCTCTTCCAAAACACTAGTTTCTTCGTCTTCTTCAACATTGCCTTGTAAGCGCTACTCTCTCTCTCTCTCTCTTTGTATTTTAGTCCAGGATTATGTAGATTCAATGATTTCCTTATGATTATGTTGATTCAGTGATTTCCTTAATCCTTACTCATCGGATTAACTTGCTATTTCAAATTTCACACCAAATAATCCTCCCTTGACTTTCCCACGACACTGGTCACATCATATTTTCCGATCCTATTAAACTCACTCAAGTATTCACACCCTTGTTGATCCGCTTGTGGCAGGTTTACAGGTGGCTTAGCAGCCACTCTGATCTTGTGGCCGACAATCACAGAGCACCTGCACTTGATTCGTAATGTTCATCACAATCTCTCCACGGAATGTCCTACTGCTAAGACTGGACTCCTTGGTGGTGGTGCGTTTGTTTCCCTTGATTCAGCCCTATTTTGGTTAGTTGCCCTTATGTTGGCCGATAATGCCCGAGAGGATCACTTTGATGAAGTTGAAAAAGACAGGAAAGTTGAGCATGCTCAGGTTCTCGCATCTGCTGAATACCATGTCAAAGGGGGTGCTGTGTAATGCAGTTCGTGTCTCATGTTCCATCATCAACTGCCAAATATTTGTCCCCAACTATCTTCACTTTTATGTATATTGTTTAAACTTCGTTTCCATTTCTAAGTAATAATTATCCGCTAGTAGTATTTGTTCAGCATCTCCAAGGTACGAATATTTCTTATTGTCAATTCTCATCTTTCTATGGTGCTTTTCTAAATCCTGATTCTCGAATAATACCTAGTCTTTTCTCTTTTTTAGAAAACAAAAACAAAAGCAACCAACTATAGGATACACGACTTTTTGCTGCACATTTGCCATCTGCTTAACTATTTGATCAAGCGGGTGTGATGTTTTGGTGGCCCTAACATTTAGTTTTTTCACCATCTACCAAATCTCTGTCATTAAAGGTTTATTTTCTAATGAATTGCAGTACGAACCTTCTGAATATGTTTCCATTTTATGGTAGAATTATACTGACATAATATACAATACCCAAACCGTAAAGTTGTAAAATATCATTTTTAATAACATAAGTCTGCTCTGCATAAGTATCATTCTTAACAACGTTAGCGTGCCCTGCATCTATGATGTCTTGGAAACAAATGATCAGCATAACTCCTTCACCTCGAGATCTCGCCGTTCACTTCTAGTAGGGCTGAAATTATTACCCACCAATAGTTTATATGGAAGCTTCAATTTCTGCTACTTCTTCCAATCAAGAGAACAGTTTTGCTTCCACAGAAAATCGTATACAGATTGTACAGACAACTTGCCACCGTTAGTAAACTTCCAAACTTACCCTCTGCACCTGTAACGCGTAGGTTTGTGCAAGTGTACACAGTCGTTATCAAGTAATAAGTAAATATCGAGTTATTGTTTCCACAGAGATTGTATTTGTGCTCAGTTACTTAATTTGTAAAATTATATTAACAAATTGGTAAATAAAAACACAATATAATTGAGAAATGATGATTAAAATGTATTAAACTAAATGCAATGATCCCTAATGCAAATTATCCTAAGTATGCAAACTATATGAATGAAATAGATTTTAGTAAAATTAAACACAATTTGCAACAATTATAACATAAATAAACTAGGACAATTACTTTAATTAAACTCAATTTATTATCAACATGCTTAATAACATTCGAAAAAACATTTCATGGCAACTCGATCTTTCATGAGTTTAGAAACCACATTAGGTCCTTTCGGAATCCTTTACTTAGTAAATACGCATTTTATTGATCCTTATTTACTAAGGGTTTCTTAGCATTCGTGTGAAGTAACAGGGACATGTCAGGTTTGAAACAATTTAATCACACAAATCTAAAAACTATGCAAATAACAGAGCTTGGTCAGAGTTGTTATGCAACCTCTAATTTAATCGGGTTAGGATCTAAATTGGGTATGCACATTTCAATTATGTGTCCATTAGCCGTCGTCTGGTCAGGATCGCTCTGCTAATTCAGGTGCATTTCAATCACGTATGAACGAAATACAGACTTGATTTTAATTGAAAACATGATCGATTGAGGCACAAACATTATAAGTATGAATCAAATAAATATTATTTAATCAAAGCAATCATCCTAACTTAAATAAAATTAAGCTAACATTGTTGTAAACAAGAACAAAGAACACATAGCAAACATCTTTATATTAAACTAAAAAAAAAGAAGATTAAACCCAATTCAGAGTGGCTGTCACCCAAGACTCTGCCTGACGAGACTCCTTCGTTTCTTTGCTTTCCTCCTTTGCTGATCGCTCTCCAAGGTGGCTGACCAAGGGTTATTTAAGAGGCTTAATTGCTAAAATCTCTATGAAGAGATGATGCTAGGCGTGGGAATGGAAAAGACTAAGAGAATTTGGAGAAAAGAGAGAATGATGCTTGATGGATGATCAATGAAGGAATGAGAGGGTCTTATTTATAGGTGAGGAGAGGGGGATAGTTTGCTAAAAATAAGAGTTTTCATCTTTTGAAACATCTTCCATGGGTGGCCAGCCATAAATTGAGCAAGTCGAGCTGATTTTTCCTTGATTTTTGGTCAATTTGAGTGCCACAACAACTCAGGGCTGAGACTTGGTCAAGTGTAAATCTTCAGGTAAATCTCTAATTTCTTCAACTCTTCAAGGACCTTATGCAATTAAACCAAAGAGTGGTTTATGGACAGCCATGTCCAGCCGAATTTTGGGGTTGACTTGGTCTCCAATTTGAACGGTTTTGTAATCCAACAAAGCTATTAGACCTGTCCAGAATAAATCAACAAGTTAGAGGACCAAAGAATAAAATTTATCCAATTTAATTAATTAATTAAAAACCCAAATTATTAATGAAATATTTTAAAATAAATTATTAAATATAATTTTATATTTTATTATTTAATTTAATCATGCATGACCCACTTTATGTCTTAAAAAATATAATATATTCAAATTAATATAAAATAAGCCATTTATTGCATGAAAACTATATAATAAAGCATAAAATCACATTTTAATAATTTCTATGTCTTAATTTCATATTTTCACATATTTCATTAATTTATTAAACAATTACTCAGTTTTAACAAAAAATTTAAATAAAAAAGGTGATAAATTACATAGGAAAAATCCTATATATTTTTCCGTTTACACACCCCAAACTTAAATCATTGCTCGTCTCGAGTAATGTTTATGCACAACAAAAGGTCTTGCTAAGGCAGAATTGCTAATTGTGTAAGCAGCATCAATATTTGTCCCATAATCATGCATTAATAACTTCATGCTTATCGATCTTCTTTATTAACAAGTAATTCATATGCAAACATTCCTTAAGATTATACTACGCTTCAAAATATGCCAATATGAATCATAATTTGCATGTATGTCATAGCCATAGATAACATTCTTCATTCAACATAATTTCCTATCAATCAAGAAAACAATCACAAGGCTTATTTATGATTTTCATATGTTTAACTTAAGACTTTCTCTCCACTAATGTAGGTGACATAATCATCAAATCAATAGGTCTTTTATAAGGTTGTAATGGGGCTCAGTTAAAAGCAAGGATTTTAATAGATGAGACATTTCGGTTTTAAAAATCTTAACCTTTAACTTTGTCTTGGTTTTCTCATAATACAACCTTTTTCTTTAAGTGAACCTTTGGAATACCCCCAAACTTATTTTAAACTCAAGCTCATACATTTTTCCTTTTTTGAGACTGAGCGAACTGTTCTTGACTTTTTTTTAAGCATGAGCACATACATATTTATGAAAATTTCCTCAAATGTTGATTCCCAAGACAACTTTAGTTAAGATAGGTGTACAAAACTAGGATAATTTTAAAAAGATGGTAACTGGCTTATAATGTAGGTTCATTGCAAAAACAGGCCTTTAAAAAGAAGCAATGTCCTCATTGCAAGAACAAAGTAATGAATGAAAACTGAACACCAGGTAGGGTTGTAAAGAAAGAGAGGTGAGTCATTAAGACTGCTAAAATAACAAGTCTTCCCTAATAACCCAATCTTAGACGTGTTCATTCTCATTACCACATCACTTAGTCTTATTCTTTCTAAAGAAGTGTTAAGTTTGTTCATGCTTGCTATGTTTTATTCTGCAGAAATTAAATCCTAATTACGAAAGAAATAAATTCCTAAAGACTTAAAAATAATTAAATAAATAACAGGATAAGAATCCCCCCTTTTATTTTTCTGACTTATTCCCCTTGTCTTCTTTAGCTCTATCTTCGCTTGCATCGTTAGTATCTTTCGTCCATGTCTCAAAGATAGCATCTGGGAACTCAGGAAAAATAGTATTAGAGATATTCTTAAAAGTATTTTGAATTGAGTCATCTCTAATTTTTGCATATTTCCAATAAGTTTGTTGTAATCGTGCATGAACTTGCACATATCCATCAAAATTGACAACTCTAATTTTCTTGAAGTACTTGCAGAAGTCGGCATGGGAGTTTTATATTCAGGTTCAAAACTTAGCTTAACTGGTTCTTCTTCTGGCTCAACCCTTGGTTCAGGAATGTTCAGTTCCTTATCAGATTCTTCCTCTTCAGTGTCTGTGACTGAATTAGCTTCAGTTTCAGTTCCATCTGTTGACTCCTCTGTATCCGGCTCAGTTGGCTATTCTTTCTTGCATTGATTCAGTTCATACACCCTCTCTACTAATCTTTCAAGATCATAATTTGTAATGCCTCCTTGAACATATCGCCCCTTCAGATTTTCTTGTGTTTTAACATGAGCCTTTAATCAAAGTGAAGTGATTAATGATGGGAAATAAACACTTCCTGTCTTCTTTTTAGCATAATCGTGAATCTCCTTCAGGATAATTTTCCCAACATTAATGGACTTTTCTGTCAAAATTGCATATAATAAAAGCATCTGTTCCATCGAGATGGTGGAACTATGTGAGATAGGCATAAAACTGTAGCGAACGAAATAAAACCATACCTTTGCTACTCGTTTTAAGTATTCTCTTCGATAAGAATGACTCCCATACTTTTTTATAATCCATTAAGATCCCGGATTTGTTACAACATCAAGCACTTGTTGAAGAAAATCCCAATTGATATTGTTCATCATAGGGTAGTACTCATCTTCTTCAACATTAGGTAAATTAAACAAATCATTGATAGACTTAGAAGTAAGAGGTACCTTTTTCTTTCGAACGATGACTTCAGTAGCATCTTGCGTAGTCAAACTAGCATAGAATTCTCAAACTAGTTCATCATCGGGAAGTGAACGAGCATCACAAAATCATTCCCACTTGAGAGCATTGATTTTCTTTCTAATTGGTATAGGAACAACCATCAAATCATTACTCTTTAAGTCAAAACCTTTTTCTGGCATCATAGGTTGATGCTTGAAGATTGAATCAAATCTCTCTTTCACTTCTTCATCGATCAAAATTAGGTTTTTAGGATTAGTCTTTAAAGATCTGGTTCTTTTGCGAGACATGGTATCTTTTCCCAAAAATTTGACAAAGTTTCTGCACAAAAGAGAAAAGAGAAATCTACAAAGTGGGTAGAACTTGCTACGGCAAAAATCTTGCGACAGCAAGGATGGTGCGACGGTGACGACAACGTGCGACAGCAACGGTGGAGCTTCGACAATCTCTTTGCGACAGCAATAGGGAATTTTGACAAAAAGGGAAGACAATTAAGGTTTCTTCTAGGATTTGAGGTTGACGGCATAAAAGGAAGATTTAGGAATTTTTAGGGTGTAAGCAAATTACTTTGAGGGATATGAAAATTAGTAGAATGGAGAGGGGCTTATATAGGGAAAAATTAGGGCAACATGTAACAAAAATTTAGCTACATTAGGGTTACTTGGGCGGCAAGCAATGGGTGTGATCGCAAGGCATGGATTTTTCCCTCATTTTTGCTATCTTAGGCCTTAAACTCAGACTGTATCTTACTAAAAAAACTGATTAGTACTTGGGCCAAATTTGACCCCCTTTATTAACATAAAAATTTAAAATTTAAATAGAACAAGTGAAATTTAAAAATTTTAAGTCTTAATTAGAAAATTTCTTCTTAATAAATTACATTAAATTAATTCCCAGGAAAGGTTTGAGGGGTCACAGCGGTCCCGCTTAAGTTCTAATCTCCTTAGACTGAATTAATTAAATGTAATAAGTTAATAAAATAAGTTCTAATTATTTATTTATTTACAAAATGAGTTCATGAAAAATTAAGGGTCTGCTAATTTGAGCGAGGATTCAATTCGCACAACTTCACCATCCCAGTAGTGTTTGAGACGTTGACCATTAACTTTAAACGTACCTCCATAATTGTTGTATAATTCAATAGCTCCATAAGGATAAACTCGGTAGATGGTATAAGGTCCTTTCCATTGGGATTTAAGCTTCCCAGGAAATAACTTCAACCTTGAATTAAAAAACAAAACCTTCTGACCTTCTTTAAACTCGCGAGGTTGTATATGACTATCATGCCATCTCTTTGATCTTTCTTTACACATTTTGGCATTCTCATAGGAAAACAACCTTAGCTCTTCCAACTCATCAAGTTGTGACATCTTTCTCTCACCGGCTTACTTAAGATCAAAGTTCAACTGCTTCAAAGCCCAGTGAGCTTTATTCTCCAACTCTAATGTCAAATGACATGTTTTTTCAAAGACTAACCGATAAGGAATCATTCCTAACAGAGTCTTAAATACTGTTCGATAGGCCCATAATGCATCATCGAGCCTTTGAGACCAATCTTTTTTGCTAGGGCGTACTACATTTTCAAGGATACATTTGATTTCGCGATTTACTCTTTCAACTTGCCCATTAGACTGGGGGTGATAGGCAGTAGCAATCTTGTGCTTCACATCATATTTGTAAAGCAACCACTTAAGCCATTTGTTCACAAAGTGAGAACCTTCATCACTAATAATAGCTATTGGTGTCCCAAATCGTTTAAACACATGCTTATGTAGGAATCATATGACTACCTTAGCATCATTTGTAGGGTATGCTTCAGCTCCAACCCACTTGGATACATAGTCCACAGAAACTAAGATGTATTTGTTCCTATACGAAGAAGGAAATGGGCCTAAGAAGTCAATGCCCCATGCGTCGAACAATTCAATCTCTAAAATGTTTGTCAAGGGCATCTCATTCCTCCTTGATATATTTCCAGTCCTTTGGCATTTATCACATTTTTCACATAAACATAAGTATCTTTAAATAGTGTAGGCCAAAAGAAACCTGCTTGCAAAATCTTTGTTGTAGTACGTGAACCACCAAAGTGTCCCCCACTTGAAGATGAATGGGAATGATACAAGATCTCAGCAATCTCGCTTTCAGCTACACACTTTCGGATTATATTGTCTGCACATTGTTTAAACAAAAACGGATCCTTCCAAAGATAATACCGACTATCATGAAGGAATTTTTTCCTTTGTTGGTATGTCATTTCTCGAGGAATTATTCCACATGCAAGATAATTGGAAAAATTAGCAAACCAGGGTATTTCATGAATTTGATTTACCTCAAATAAGTATTCATCTGGGAAATTCTCGTTGATAGGCACAAATGACTTAGTTGCCTCATCTTGCTTTAACCTTGACAGATGATTAGTTATTTGATTTTGGACACCTTTTCTGTCTTGGATCTCAAGGTCAAATTCTTGGAGTAAAAGTATCCAACGAATTAGCCTTGATTTTGCATCTTTCTTCGTGAGCAAGTATTTAATGGCCGCATGGTCAGCAAATACTGTAACTTTGGCACCTATAAGATATGAGCGAAATTTTTCAAAAGCAAAAACTATAGCGAAGAGTTCCTTTTCGGTTACTGTATAATTGCGTTGGGCTCCCATCAAAGTTCTACTTGCATAGTAAATAGAGTGAAACACTTTATTTCTTCTTTGTCTCATCACAGCTCCAACGACATAGTCACTTGCATTGCACATCAACTCAACAGGTGAGTTCCAATCAGGTGTAACGATTATTGGGGCTGAGATTAACTGCTCCTTTAGATCTTCAAAAGCTTCCAAACATGCTTTGTTGAAATCAAACACTGTATCTTTCTCTATCAACAATCAGTTTCGCTGAAATAATCACAGGGACGGTAGAAAAATCACCTAAATAAACATATTTCAAATGGGAAGAAAGTACCTTTAGTTTGAGTTTAGGTGGTTCTTCAATTGACAACTTGGGTTGCACAAATTCTCTAACTTCCAACTCCAACGATTCAAACCATGTGAACTGGATAAAATTTCCCGGATTGGCTTCCATCAAAGCCATGTTTTCTTCACCTTCTTCATCCTCCAAAGGGTCAAGATCTAAGGCTTTCTCCAATGGATCTTCTTCAATTTTTTTTCCATAGAAACCAAGGTTTCTATCTCTTCCATAACTGAACACTCCTCTATCAGATCGGCAAATTTCATCGCTTTAAGAATGTTAAAGGTTACCTAATTGTTTTGAACTTGCATGGTGAGTTCTCCTTTCTACACATCAATTAATGTTCTTCCCGTGGCTAAGAAAGGTCTCTCAAGGATGATCGACACTTCCTTGTCTGCTTCAAAATCTAAGATAGTGAAATCAGTAGGAAAAATAAATTTATCAACTCTTACCAAAACATCATCGATCTTTCCTTCGGGATATGTCCACTAGCTGAAGCATCACAGTTGTAGGTCTTACTTCACCTATCCCTAACATCTTGAAAATAGACGTAGACATCAAGTTGATACTCGCTCCTAAGTCACAAAAAGCTTTACTACAGCAAGATTCACTAATGTTACAGGGTGTAGTAAAGCTTCCCGAGTCTTTCAATTTTGGTGGCAATTTGTTCTGCAGGAACGCACTGCACTCCTTTGTCAAGGCAACAGTCTCATACTCACTCAGTCGTTTCTTCTTGTACAGTATATCCTTCATAAACTTCACATAATTCGACGTTTGTTCTAAAGCCTTCACCAACAGAATGTTGATGTGTAACTGCTTCAAAACATCTAAAAACTTTTTGAATTGCACCTTCTATTTTTGCTTGTTTTGCTGCAATCTTTGTAGATATGGAGGTGATGGAACTTTCGGTTGAACTTGTAACATCTAGAAATAGGGCCTAAACATAATAGTGGTTGCAAAACCACGAATCTGAGATAGAAAAATTTATTGTGATAAATTTTTATGATTTATCGATTGATTGGATGCATGTGTTAGAATTCCGATAAGAAATTTCAGCGATTGCATGTCGGAATTGCATATTAGGGTCTAATTGCAAAAGTGGGTAAATATGAGTTTTAGATGATAAAGGACTTAATTAAAGTGCATAATTAAAGTAGAGGTCCTTAAATGGTAATTAGACCATTAGATTTTCGTGGAAAAAATGGACATGAGATAAGTGAAATAGGATATTTTTAAGTTAGGGGAATTTTAGTCATTTGGTAATTAAATGAATTAAAAAGGAAAATAAAGCCAAAATGTGCTCATATTTCTTCCACCATAGCCGAAACTTACAAGTTCTCCATATCTAGGGTTTTGGACACTTTCAAGCTTGATTGTAAGTACATCCAAGCCCCGTTTTTTATTTTTTTTACGTTTTTGGAGTCCTCGTAACTTGATTTAGTTTTTTCTACCATAAATTCATGTTAGGGTTTATATTTGGAAAAATACCCATAGGTGAAATGTGTTTATTTTTATGTTTTATGGTAGAATATGAAGCTTGAAATTATGTTAAAAACAACTTTTGCTAGGTGATTTTAAGTGAAAACGAGTAAAACGACATAATCAGTAAAAATACCTAATGTTCATAAGTAAATGTTAGAGTGGGAATTTGATGTTGCCATAAAAGGGAAAGATGTTCAGCATGTCATAAAACATAAGAATAAGGGATGAAGTTTAATTTTTGAGCTTTGGGGCAGAAATGTAAATATGCAAAATTTTAGAGGCAAAATCGTAATTTTGCTAAATTTCGAGTCAAGGATTGTTTTGATGAATGTGAGTATTAAATAAGATAAATTTTCTATTATATATCAAGAAGAACAAAATCTGGAGTTAGATCGGGGAAAGAAAAAGATTGAGGACTAGGTTACTAGATTTGATCGTATTTTGTACTGAGGTAAGTTTACGGTAAATAAATGCAATATTTCAATAATTATTATTAATGTTGTTATTTTCCAGCAATTATGTACTTATTTTATGAAATTATTTAATGTGGACTCAAGTATGAGATGATAGAGAATTAGTGTTAAAATGTCTCGTTGAAACATTAAGAATGTATCTGATACAAATGTCATGACATTAAGGGAATGGGATCCCATGTAAGACCATGTCTGGGACATGGCATTGGCATTATTGAGGTTATGAGAGGTCCCACGTAAGACCATGTTTGGGACATGGTGTTGGCACCAAGATGAGAGGTCCCCCGTAAGACCATGTCTAGGACATGGCATGGGCACCGATATGAGAACTCCCATGTAAGACCATAGATGGGATATGGCATTGGCTGTATAGGAAACATCCCATGTAAGACCATGTCTGCGACATGACTTTGGCATGTTATTAACAAACAGGAGACCCGAGTATCCTTAGTATTCCAAGTAGTTCAACGGGCTACTAAACAAACTATGTTACATGAAAGCTCAGGTAAAAGCATAATAAACAGATTCAGGTGAGTTATATGGGTTAAGAATATCTCAGTTATCAGTTGAGAAAGAAATTTCAGCAAGGAAGGAGTAAGTTATAATCATGAGTTATTTAAGTAAGCAAGTAAGTAAACAAGTAAGAGAGTAAGTAAGGAAGAAGCAAAGACCATAACACTTGATGATAATTTATGAGTATGATTATTTATGATAAATGTTGTTATTTATTTTCTTGTAAACTCACTAAGCTTTAGGCTTACTCCTGTTATTTTCCTTCTTCTTTTTTATAGTATCACCAAGCTAATTCGGGGATCGTAAGGACGTTAGAGATTGTTTCACACTATCAATAGACATCTCGGTATTTTATGATTTGAACAATTAAGTTATGGCATGTTTAGAGACTTAGTTATTTTTGTGTGTGCATCCTTATGATATGGCTAATGAATAGCATGTAAATATTCGTTAATGATTATCTATTGAAATGACTATTTAAGAACATGTTTTGGTGTTATGTATGCCTAAATAATAGTTAATACAAAGAAATTATAAAATAGTATAAATTTGCAATGGAGCAGTTTTTGGACAACAACATTGACGTGATTTTGGAAAAACACCAAAAATAGAGAAATGGAATTAGAGTGTGATTGAGATATAGAATTAAAGCTTATCGAGTCTATTTTCACATGAAGGAAATGATGTAGGCAAAGAAATTTTATATTGTGAGATATTTGAATTTTAGTGAGACAGGGTCAGAATGGTTTTTGAAGTCCCCTATTTTGACTTTATAAAATCATTAAAAATTGTACAAAAATAATTATGAGTCATAATTTATATTTCTAGATTTCTTAGTGAGTCTATTTTCAAAAGAAATAAACAAAAACATTATCTGAATTCTGTACAATGAGATAATTTATTTTTAGTAAAGAGGGGTCGAACTATTGAGTAGTGAAACAAGGGAGACTTTAACGAATAAACTATACTATTTGGATAACCCAAAAATTCTGGAAATTTTATGATAAGAAGATATTTGAGTCTAGTTTTAGGGAAAATTTACAGATCTAAATTTTCAGTTTTTTAGCTCAAGTTATAATTAAATTAGTGACTATTATGCAGCTGGACAGTTTTATTGTGAATAGTGAAATAAATTATTTTGATTTGTTTAAGTATTCAAAAATTTTTTAATGTTCCCGGTTTGGACTCGAACCATTTTTTTTGCATGTTTTAGGGGCCTCGAGGGTTCTTTTTAGGGACGTATTGAATGAACGTGAGTGAATTAATTTTAAAAGCAAATTTTTATGCTCCGGGCTAGTAAGGTAAGTCAGATAACGCCTCGCGCTCGACTCCAGTAACGGTCTTGGGTCAAGGGTGTTACAGAACCGGAAAACTTTCTTGAGTAGGTTAAATCTACATCCAAAGAATATGTTAAAATATCTCAATTCACTTATAAACATTTTTTACAAATTTAAGTAGTGTATTTTTAATATTATTTTTGTTATATCAAAATACTTGAAAAACTACAGCTAGCAATCTCCCCCTTTTTGATATAACAAAAACATTTTGAAAAAATTTGCTAACTCCCCATATCTTAAACATTATTTTCAAAATAAGCTCCCTTTTTGAAAAAAAAATATTTTAGACGTCATCTCATTTAAATTTCCAACTTAAGAATTGGCTTTAAGATTAAGTTGAAAACAAATTTTTTGATGCAAATTTTGCATTTTTCTCTTAAAGCAACCAATTATGCCACCAATATAAATAACCCAAATATCCAAAGAAAGACAATCAAACAATCAAAATAGTGATATAATCCAACCAAAAAGCATATAAAAAGAAACGAAGAAGTGAGGTCCTAATCGTCCGATGGCGGGGAAAATCGAGGGGCCAACTCATTAGATAAAATCATATAATACCATGTTTAAACAAATACATACAAGAAAATCAAGTAACAACATGCTTGAAAGCAATCAAAAGGTGGAAAATGCATTTACTAACATACTCAAAATTTGATCTATGATTTACAATACTATCTAGCTTAATTATATTACATATTTCAAAAATGTGAGAATTAATAGAAACAATGAATTTACAAGTTTACAAGTATAATCAAGTAATATACACAAAGCATGCATAAAACAACACAAGTGTCCAAGAATGTCAAGAAGATTATACAAGAAGCTTATGAAGGCATGTTCATTAGTCCTAAATCTCCCCTAATTATCCAAAATCTCTCCTTATCTAAAGGATTTGTAAAAAAATTGGCTAGTTGATGCAAAGTATCTACAAATTTTAGTACTATGTCACCTCTTTGCACATGGTCTCTAATGAAATGGTGTCTTATTTCTATGTGCTTTGTTCTAAAGTGTTGGATGTGATTTTTGGTTAAGCAAATAGCACTAGTGTTATCACACCTTATAGGAAAGTGATCTATATCAATTCCATGGTCAAATAATTGTTGCTTTATCCAAAAAATTTGAGCACAACAACTACTTACCGCAACATATTCCACTTCGGTTGTGGACAAAGCTACACTATTTTGTTTCTTAGAGAACCATGAAACTAGCATTTTTCTAAGAATTGACATGTTCTGGAAGTGCTTTTTCTATCTAACTTGCATCTTCCAAAATCCACATCGGAGTAAGCATGCAAACTAAATGATGAATATTTGGGATATCAAAGTCCTAGGTTTGGAGTGTCCTTAAGGTACCTAAAGATTATCTTAATTGCTTGTAAATGTAACTCCTTAGGAGATGATTGAAATCTAGAGCATAAACAAACACTAAACATTATATCTGGTCTATTTGCGATAAGATAAAGCAATGACCCTATCATAGACTTGTAAAGTTTAGTGTCAACACATTTACCTCATTTTTCTTTATCAAGCTTTGTTGAAGTGCTCATTGGTGTTGATTGATTCTTCAAGTCCTCCATTTTAAACATCTTGAGCATTTCCTTGATGTATTTGGCTTGATTGATGAAGATGCCATTTTTAGTTTGCTTGATTTGGAGCCCCAAAAAGAAGTTGAGCTCACCCATTATGCTTATCTCAAATTCACCTTGCATAATCTTAGAAAATTCTTGACAAAGAAGTTCATTAGTAGCACCAACTATAATATCATCAACATAAATTTGTACTACTAAAATGTATTTGTCTTTAGTTTTTATGAACAAGGTAGTTTCTACTTTGCCCCTTCTAAAGCCATTTTCAATTAAAAATTTGGAAAGCTTTTCATACCAAGCTCTAGGAGCTTGCTTCAAATGATATAGAGCTTTGGACAATTTGAAAACATGATTTGGAAAATTTGGATTTTCAAAACGGGGAGGTTGTTCAACATAAACTTCTTCATTTATGAAACCGTTTAAAAATGCACTTTTGACATCTATTGAAAAAGTTTTGTCTGAACATGCAAAAGCTAATAACATCCTAATGGCTTCTAACTTAGCTACCGGTGCATAAGTTTCATCATAGTCTATACCTTTCTCTTGGCTATATCCTTTGGCAACTAATCTAGTCTTGTTTCTAACTATGTTACCATTTTCATAAAGTTTATTTCTAAAGACCCATTTAGTTCCTATAGTTGAATGATCACTAGGTCTATCAACTAAATTTCGTACTTGATTTCTTTCAAATTGATTTAATTCTTCTTACATAGCCATTATCCAAAATTCATCATTTAAAGTGTCATCAATGTTTTTAGGTTCTATGTAAGAAATGAAAGCAACATAATTACAAGTATTTCTAATTGAAGATCTAGTAATTACCCCTTGAGATGGATCACCAATGACGTGTCCATCCTTAACATATGAAAGCTCTCTTGAATGGCTAAATTCTCTTTCAACTTGAGTTGGTTCTTGGAGTTCATCAAATTTAAGTTCTTGAACCAACTCACTTACACCTTGATCTACATGTGATGCTTGATTTTGCTCAACTTGATATATTTCTACATCATCAAAATGAATAGATTCATTTTTAGAAGGAGAGTTAGATTCATAAAAAATAACATGTATAGATTTTTCTACAACAAGGATTCTCTTGTTAAATAGTCAATAAGATTTAGAATTTGTGGAATAACCAAAAAATATACCTTCATCACTTTTGGCATCAAATTTTCCAAAATTTTCTTTTCCATTATTCAAAATAAAACATTTGCAACCAAAAGGATGAAAGTGGCTTATGTTAGGCTTTCTTCCTTTAAAAAGTTCATAAGGAGTTTTCTTCAAACTAGGCCTAACCATAGCTCTATTTATAATATAGCAAGAAGTGTTTCCAGCTTCCACCCAAAAATATCTTGGCAAATTATTTTCACATAACTTTGTTATAGCCATTTCTAACAGCCAATTTACAGTGAAATCAAAATAGTAGTTTTGGGACCACCATTTCGAAGAGTAAATTAATATTTTATTATTTATTTAGTGTCTACGGGATTTTATTAAGGTCGTATTAAAATTTCATTAAGAAATTTTGATGTTTGCTTTGTTAATTAAGTAAAAAGGACTAAATCGTAAAAAGTGTAAAAGTGGAGTTCTAATAGTTAAAAGGGCTAAATGACTATGAAAATGAAAGTAAATGGACATAAATGGTAATTATCCCATTCATAAGGTTAATGGATGTGCATGGTATGGTTTTATTGAAATTTTGGAAGTTTTTAAATGTTAATATGGTAATTGGTAAATTAAACATAAATTAAATAAAACAAAGGTTACTCCATCTTCTTCAAATTGTTTCCATTGAAATTTCAAAGGAAGAAAAAAAAATCCATTTTAGGGTTCTTAGGTTCGGCTATTTCAACTTTGTGCATGTAAGTGATTCAACCCCGTTTTTAATGATTTTTATGTTTTTAATATTGTTTTAGCTTAGTCTAGCTAGTCTGAGGGTTAATTTGTGAAATTTTTAAAATTTGAGGGTTATTCCGTGAATGTTCTTGAATGGTTTTTGATGTTAAATGATAGATTATGAATCTTGGTTGAAAAATGAACAAGTTTTGTAAAGTGATTTTGATGAATTTTGGAAATTAGGGACTAAATTGTTAAAGTATGAATTTTAGGTTTTAGTGTAAAATGATGATAAACATGGGTTGTTTCAAGGTCCCTTGCATATTTGGTTAATATGGATTGAGATTAAAATGGTTAGATTTTAAGTTATAAGCTTCAGGACTAAATTGTGAAAAGTCAAAATGTTAGGGAAAAATGGTAATTTTGCATAAATATAAAATGTAGATTAAATTGCATACTAGAAGTATTAAAGTGATTGAAATTGTCTATTTAGATTAAGATAAACCATGTACAAATGTAGATCAAGGAAAAGCAAAAGCTTCGTATTAGCTCGATTTAACTTCTACACCCCTAGCCATCGAGGTAAGTTCGTATTAACGATTATCATATTAATGCTATTAAAATTGTATGTTATTATGTTACTTATAATGTTAATTGAATGATGTATAAAGAAATTAATGTTATGACGGTTATCGAGTCCCAGTTGAACTTTAGGAATTAGGATACGAATGACATGTCATTAGGGATTTCATGTTTCGGGTGCTGGTCTTGAATGTCTTAGCGATGGCTGAGGTCCTGCATTTGTTGCGGATACTCCACAGCTCGTGTGAGCAGCATCATGTAGCTTACATTCTGTAACAGCCTGAAATTGGGCCTAGTCGGAACAGTGGTTTTGGGACCACAAATGTAATATTTTGAAAATTTCTACAGTAAGATATTATCCTTGGTATAGTAAAATAAGAAAATAAAGTGATAAAAAGGGTAATATTGAGTTATGTCAACATTGAGAAGTATATTATGACATATTAATTCAAGAAAGGATTAAATCCCAAAAGTGAGAAAAGTTTTGTGGGTCAAGAGTAAACATTCAAAATTTGATGGGTTAAAGTGTAAAAACAAAAAAGTTGAAGGACCAAATGTGTAAATATTTTAAGGGTGGAATGATCTAGAAACTAAGAAAAATGGATAGATTAGGACCAAATTGAAAAAGGTGAAGAATTTTGAGGGACTAAATCGTAATTTTACCAAATTAAGTGATGACTCAAGGATGGAATTTTAAAAGATCATAAAGGGAAAAATGGTCATTTAGAAGAGAGAGAAATCTAAAAGATAATGATGATGTTGGAGATATTTTAGATTAAATAAATAAATAAATATTAGTTTATTAATATTTTAATTTAATTTTTAAATAATATTTTATTGTTTTATTGTTTAGTATATATATGTTGAAAGAAAGATAAAAAAAAAAACCAACTAACCCATCATCTTCCATGCATCCAACGTGAGGAGAAGAGAGAAAGAAAGAAAGTTTTGCTTTCTTTACAATTTGGTCCCTCCTTCAAAAAAATTACCATTTTCACCTAAAAATCAAACGAATTTCCATATCCATCAAGAGAGAAAGATAACAAGGAGACTATGGGGAGCTAGAATATCAAGTTAGATTCAAGAAATAGAGGCTGGAGGAGAGAGAAAATTAAGTTAAAGATTGAAATCAATTGAGCAAGGTAAGAGCATCAAGATTTCAATATATTTTTGAGTTTGATATTATTGAAAAAGTATGAAATTGATGTTAATGTAGAGTTTTATTATATAAGGTTTTATGTTCTTGATATGTTAATGAAGAGAAAATAAGAGAAAGTGATGAGAAATAGTGTAGAGAAGGAACATAAGAGTGTTATAAACTTAGTAATCAATATTTTGCACTAAAACAGTTTTGGACAATAGCAGTAGGTTAACTTTGAAAAATCACCATAAATTGTGGAAATCTAATTAGAGGATGAATAAAATATGAAATTGAATCTTATTGAGTCTAGTTTCTTATAGAAGAAATGGTGTAAGCAATAGAATTGTAAATCAAGAGATATAATAAATTTTGTCAGACATGGTCAGAATGATTTCGGTTTCCCCTGTACTGAATTTGGAAAATCATCAAAAATTGGATAAAAATAATTAGAGTCTTAAATTTATATTTTTAAATAATTATTATTCTATTTTCAATATAAACAAACGGTAACATCATTAGAATTTTTTACGAGGAGATAATTAATTTTTAGTGAAAAAGGGTCAGAACTGTTAGACAGCAGAATAGGGATGACTTTAGAGAATAAACTGTACTTATTGGCTAAGCCAAAAATTTTCAAAATTTTATGGTAAGAACATCTGTGAGTATAGTTTTAGATAAAATTTACAGATCTTAATTTGGAGTTCTTTATCTCATGATATAAATAATTTAGTGACTACAACTCAAGTGGACAGCTTTGAATGAATTTATATAAGTAAATGGTGAAATTATAGATAATGTTACCTATAAGCATGTTATATACATTAAGGATGTGGAATGGAGAGGAGGAGGAGGAAAATATATGATTATTTAACTAGCATGAGTTTTCATTAAAAATGACCAATTTACATGTTTTAGGTCTAGGGACTAAATTGAACAAATGTGAAACTTTAAGGGTAAATTTGTAAAAATGTCAAAAAGTGACCAAATTGCATGAAATGGATTGGTTATTTATCTAAATTACAAAATTGAATGAAATTTAGAACAATATTGGGTGGAAATATGAGAAAAATAGAAAATTTCCCAAATGTCCCTAAATTTTGGTATTTCTGCAATTTAGTCCGGTGAGCTCGTATGATTATTTATAGAATATAGAATATTATATAGAATATAGCTCGTATGAGCTATATTCTATATAATCTATAAAACATAGATTATAGCTCATACGAGCTAACCAAAATGGTAAGTAGTTTCTTTTCTATGTTTTATAGATTATTAGAAGCTCAGTTTGGTTAGCAGCTTGTCAGAGATCTATCACACTATCTAGAAGCCAATTCGGTAATTTTTGTGTATTTTGGCCAAGGTTTATAATGGCATGTATAGGGTGGTCTATTATGATGTTTTTGATGAACATGTAAAATGGTAACTTGATATGTTTGTGCTTGGATGCTTATGGATTGTTGATGAACTTACAATGCTTGTTTAGGCCACTTATATGTGTATGTAAATATGATTCTTTTGGTAAGTTTGTAATGGCTTGATAATGATCTTTCATGGTATGTTTTGTATGTTTTGAAAATGGCTAATTGAGGTATGTTTTATTACCTAAATGGTCTAGAATAGTATGTATGGAATTGAGCATATAAGCATGTATAAGTAAGTGATGTTTGCTTGTTGTTTGTGGTGCCTTTATTTGGCATATTGGTTAGTTGAATTAGGACTCTTAAAATGGCTATTATATGTATGGGTTGATAGGGTTTGGGTGCCTTGAAACTGCGCACAAATGATCTAGATGGTTATACATGAAATGGTGTTGGAAATGGCTTGATTCTAGGTGAAATTTAGGTCCACACGGCCTAAGACACGGGCGTGTGACTCTGCCTTGTGTGGCACATGACCTGGCGACATGGTCGTGTGTCATCTGAGAGTTCCTTTGTATGCAAGTCAATGGCCCCTGTTTCCAAATTTTTGTGACTTTTTCCTAGACTTTCGAAATGAATTGATATTGGTCTTGAATCATATTTAAGGTATTTTTAAGGCCTTGAGGGCTCGATTTACGGATAGTATGTATGTATTTGATTGATTTATGATATGTTTATTTTATTGAATGTAATTAAGTTTAAATGCAGTAATACTTTGTAACCCTAATCTGATGACAGATACGAGTTATAGGTGTTACATTTAGTGGTATCAAAGCTACAATTTAGTCAATTCTCGGACTGAATGTAGCATGTATGGAGTCTATAAATAAATGTCATTATATAGCCTGTGATAGTGTGATAACTCCTGACTCAAATTGAACTATGTTTTCATATAGATAAGATGTCATCCAACCAAGCCTATTCTGATGAAGTAGAAAGTAACGCACAAGCTTCCATTCACGGAGCAACTTCTAGTGGTAGTAGGCTAGTGTCTGAAGGCCAAGAAGGAGAGGCTAAAGAAGCCTTCTTCTAAATGATGTCCAAATGGTTTACAGAGTTCATGAGAATGAACCCAATGGCTCAACGACCTCCACCCGCACCCATACCCCAACTGGTCCTTGTAGTTCCTTAGGGTTTGGAATTAGTGCAAGTAAGTAATCCTCCAGTTGATAAAATTTAAAAGTATGGGGCTGAGGAGTTCCATGGTATAACTAAAGACGATCTAGAGAAACCTGAGTTCTGGTTAAAAACACTGAGAGTTTTCAACGAATTGTCTTGTACACCGACCGAATGTTTAAAGTGTGTTGTTTATCTGTTGAAAGACTCAGCTTATCAGTGGTGGAACACTTTGATCACGGTATTACTGAGGGAAATTATGAATTCTTCTAGACAGAGCTCAGAAATAAATATGTAAGTCAGCGATTTCTCGATAAGAAACACAAAGGGTTTCTAGAATTGAAACAAGGTTGTATGACTGTGACTGAATACGAACGAGAATTTGTGCGACTTAGCAGGTATGCTCGAGAGTGTATACCATCAGAGGCTATCATGTGTACCCAATTTGAGAATGATTTAAATGAAGATATTAAGTTTCTAGTTGGGATTCTTAAGCTGAAAGAATTCGTAATTCTGATTGATAGAGCATACAAGGTTGAGGAACTTAGCAAAGCGAAAAAAAATGTTGATTTGAGGCTCGTGATACGGGAAAATGACCTATGGGAAAATCATTCTTGTCTTCATCAAAGAAATCAAAGGAATTCCACAGTCGTTCATCAGTTTCGGTGGGTTATTCTGGGAGAGATAAAGGAAAGCATCGTTCGAGCTCGAAACCTCTGGCTAGATCTGTAGCGAGTGTGGGTAGTGTTAGGAACAACAAGCCTAAATGTTAGCAATGTAATAGATGACACTTCATTGAATGCAGATTGAAAGATGGGTCATGTTTTAAATACGCTTCTTTGATCATTATCTGAGAGGCTGCCCTAAAAGGTCTGATAAAGAAAAGGCTCAAAATACCTGTTCGAGTAACACAGCTACTGGAGGGAGACCACTCCGGAACACTGGAAATATGGGTAACAGTCAAGGTGGAATGAAAGCATCTATTGTTAGATCTGAGGCATAGGCACCAGCTAGGGCTTATACGATTTGTGCTCGAGTGGAAGCTTCAGCACCTGATGTGATCACTGGTACATTCTCTATCTTTGATACTAATGTTAACGCTTTGATTAACCTGGGATCAACGCACTCATGTGTATGCACAACTTAAGTGTCGGATAAGAAAATACATTTTAAGTCTACTGAATTTGTGGTTAAGTAACAAACCCTCTAAGTCAGTATGAATTAGTTGATAAAGTATGTAAAAATTGTCCTTTGATGATTCGGGGATGCAACTTTCTAGCTGATTTGATGTTATTACCCTTTGATGAGTTTGATGTAATTCTGGGTATAAACTGGTTAACTCTGCATGATGCCATTGTGAACTGTAGATGGAAGCATATCGTGTTGAAATGTCAGAATGGTGAAAGGATTTGAATTAAATCAGATAGATTAGATGGTACATCTAATGTTATTTCAGCTATGACGACACAGAAATATGTTAGAAAGTGCTATGAACTGTATCTTGTTTATATATTTGATTCCAAAGTTTCAAAATTGAAATTAAAATCAGTTCTAATTGTATGTGAGTTCACAAATGTGTTTTCAGAAGAATTACCAAGGTTACCGCTGATCAGAGAGGTTGAGTTTGCTACTGAATTAGTGTCGGGAACATCTCTAATATCAATAGCTCCGTATAGGAGGGCTCCTACAGAATTAAAAGAGTTGAAAGAGCAGTTGTAGGAGTTGACAGATAGGGGTTTTGCTCGGCCCAACTTTTCTTCTTAGGATGCTCTTGTGTTATTTTTCAAGAAAAAGGATGATTCAATGCGATTGTGTATCGACTACCGACAGCTCAATAAAGTCACGATCAAGAACAAATATCCTTTACCACGTATAGATGATTTGTTTGATCAGTTGAAAGGTGTGACAATATTCTCAAAGATAGATCTCTGTTATGGATATTATCAGTTACGAGACTTGAATGTGCCAAAATTGCTTTCAGAACCAGGCACATACATTATGAATTTCTTGTTATGCCATTTGGTTTAACCAATGCACCTGCTGTGTTAATGGACTTGATGAACAGAATATTCAGACCGTACCTAGATAAATTTATTGTTGTGTTTATTGATGACATTTTGATCCATTCCTGAGATGAGATAGAGCATGCCCAGCATTTGAGAATTGTGTTGCAGAATTTAGGTGAAAAATAGTTGTTTGCTAAGTTTAGCAAATGTGAGTTTTGGCTCTGAGAAGTTGGATTTTTGGGACATGTAGTGTCGGTAGACGGTATTAGAGTTGATCCGACTAAAATCTCAGCTATAGTGGACTAGAAATCTCTAAGCAATGTTTCAGAGGTTAGAAGTGTAACACCCCAAACACGACCCAGACGTTATGGTTGGATCTAGCGATGTCACATGATAGGGTGTTTGAAAATCGTGTCGTCGCGTTAAAACCATTTCCATTGAATTCCTTATCTTAATATCTTATTGGTTCCGAAATTGTATTGCTCATTTAATCAATAGTTTCAAAACATTATTCGTTTGCGGAAGCGTTTAAAACAAATTAAACAATCGTGCGTTTTATCAAAAAACATTTGTTTCTTTTGAAAATTGAGGTTTCCTACTACTAGCAGTTGTAATCCATAAGGTAAAGATAATTAAAACCCAAAACCAAAGTCCGAAAGTCCAATTACAACCCAAAAACTTAGCCAGTAAAAATAGAATAGAAATAAAACCAATTATCAAAAATATGGATTAAAAACCATGAAAGTCCAAAACCGTGGTCACCGCCGAGTCCTCCGCCGCACCGATTCGTCTAGATCTAGGGAATTACCTATGCACGTTTAAACAAAATGGATGAGTTTACGAAAACTCAGTATGTAATCCCACAGAAAACAAGCAATAGCAAATCACAGTGCACAGTTAAAGCAAACCCGGACCTAAGCCCTTTTTTAGTATCGGTAACAGTTTGGGCCGTAGCCCATCTCAGTACAATATCAAATATGCAGTAGGGCCTTAGCCCATCACAATGTCGGGCCTGATCATGCAAGATTCAAGAACAAAGTCCTACCCAACCAGCCTCTACACACCATCTCCTTCTCTACACTTCAGGTAGTACCGAATGTAGCACAAAACAGTAATTTGCAGCTGAGCTGCCAGTATATTAGGCTTAAGAGCCTTTCAGCACACTTTCTTCAAATATAATTAACCCAACCCCATGCAATGCAACATACAAGTCATGACATGCTATCTCTGGACATCAGTACATATAACTAGTTCAGTATACAAGTATACTATCATCATGCTTAACAGATATATAAATCAAACAGTCAGTTTGTACAATTAGGGGTCTAAGTGATGCTTACTGACCCTACAGTAGGTTTACAGTCGACTTGGGCGACCCGTGCAACCTTAGCAATCAATTCAGTAATAATGGGCTCACATGCCCATGTGGGCCCACATGCTCATGTGACCCACTCGGCCCAAATTGGACTTGGCCATGTCGTTCATTTTTAATTTAACCTGTGCTAGCTAAATATTCATATATGTTTTCACTATTTACTTATATGTTCCTTCAAAGCTGTCTACTTGAGTCACTGTTACTAAATTATTTATATCTTGAGCGACAGAATTCCAAATTAAGATCCACTTGGTGTATTTGAAACTAGACTCAAATGCATTTCTACTATAAAATATTTCAGAATTTCTGGTTTAGCCAATAATTACAGTAAAATCTTCAATCTTACCCCTGTTCTGCTGTCTGACAGATTTGACCTTTCTTTGATAAAAATTAATTATCTCTTAGTAGAAAATTTGGATGATATTACCATTTGTTTCTATTGAAAATAGGCTAATTAATAATTTAAACATGTAAATTTTAACCCCTAATTATTTTTCTCCAATTTTTGATATTTTTCCAAATTCAGAACAGGGGAACCGAATTCATTCTAACCTTGTCTCACAAAACTTATTATATCTCACGATTTACAATTCCATTACTTACACCATTTCTTCTATAAGAAACTAGACTCAATAAGCTTTAATTCCATATTTTTCATCCTCTAATTCGATTTCCAAAATTTATGGTGATTTTTCAAAGTTAGCCTACTACTATTGTCCAAAGAGCAAGTAATTTCAACTTTTCACCGAATCCCTTTTTCATTTCGGGTACACACCTGGTTTTGTTTGATGCTAAAACAGTCCCCGAACACTCCAAAGCCTATAATTGAACAAATAAAACTAATTTCCACGTGATACCAAATCGAACTCGTATCAAGATTTTAACCCATAAGCAACTAAACCTTTACCTTGAACCGGTGAACAGTAATTTCCACGCAAACTAAGACTTTGATTGGAGATTACGAGCCCTTGAATCCTCCCCTAATTGGCATAAACAAAACACTTCAGAAGAAAGTTAACAAACGGAGACAAATCACTTATCTAAAACTTACAGAATGACTGTAGACAAACGTGGAGCGACATGAGGCCCAGTGGGAAAAGAAAAATCAAGAAGATGAAGGGTTAAAAAGAGTAGAAATTCGACAGCAATGAAGAGAAAAACAACAAGAGGGTGGAGGGATTTTGGGGAAAGTAAAAAAAGGAAAAAAAAAGATGAACAGAATATTTGATAATCACCCTAATCCCTTATTTCTCTCCATCAAACTCCCCACTAAATCCACTACTCAGATTTTTAGTCCACCTCAAACTCTCCTGGACGCACGAGCAAAAATATTGCCCATACCAAGATTCGAACATAGGACCTCCTTCACACCAACACTCCACTCATCCATCAAACCAGCAGCCCCATTCTGTTAATTATTTGCCAACTTTTACTGAAAAGCCTACTGACCAAAGATAGATAAAAATACCAAAATTTGCCCAAGTCCTGGCTTGAACTTAGGACCTCCCAAACACACCCAGAACACATAACCACTAAAGTAGATAGATATTTTGTGCCACACATTCATAATACCCAAAATTAAAATTTTGGGGCATTACAAGATGTTTTCTGGGTTTAGCCAAATATTATAGAAAATTTGTCAAGGGATTTTCAATGATTGCTACGCTGTTGACCAAGCTGCTTCAAAAAGATGTTTTAATCATCAAAGTTTTAATCAGTTGCAAGCATTATTAACCGAGGCACCTGTGTTGGTTCAGCTAGAATCTAGTAAAGAATTTGTGATTTATAGTGATGCTTCATTAAATGATTTAGGTTGTGTTTTGATGCAAGAAGGCAAACTGGTAGCGTATGCTTCTTAACAATTGATACTGCACGAAAAGAATTATCCTACTCATGATTTCGACCTTTCAACTATCATGTTTGCTTTAAAGATTTGGTGACACCATTTGTACGAAGAAAAATGTCATATCTTCACAGATCATAAGAGCTTCAAGTATTTGATGTCACAGAAAGATTTAAGCTCGAGACAACGAATATGGCTTAAATTGCTAAAAGATTACAATTTGATCATCGACTATCATCTAAGAAAGGCTAATATCATTTCTGATGCCTTGAGTAGAAAATCTCAATTTTCTTTGAGAGCTTTGAACACACAGTTGATGTTGATTGATGATGGTTCAATATTAGCTAAATTAAAAGCTAGACTGATGTTTTTACAATAGATTTGTGACGTTGAGAAAGGTGATGCTGAATTGATTGCTAAATGGAAATAGATTGAGTCAACATCTAATTCAGACTTTCATGTTGGTTCAAACGATAGTTTGTACTTCAAAAAAAGGATTTGTGTCCCGAGAAATTCCAAACTCATTTAAAATATTTTACAGGAAGCTTATATTAGTACCTTATCGATACATCCTGGTTGTAGTAAAATTACCGTGATTTGAAATAGATGTGTTAGTGGCCAGGTATGAAATGGGAAATTTCAGAGTTCGTATCAAAATGATTAATTTGTTAGCAAGTTAAAGTCGAACATCAGGTACCTCCTGGTTTATTACAACCTGCGGTGATTCTAGAGTGGAAATGCGAACGTGTTACGATGGATTTTATATCCGGATTGCCTTTATCTCCGAGAAAGAAAGATGTTGTATGGGTTATTGTAGATCGTTTGACGCAATCTGCACATTTCATTCTAGTGCGTACTGGTTACTTGAGAAACTGGCAAAATTGTATGTTTCTGAGATTATTAGATTGCATGGTGTGCCATTTTTTATTATCTCTGACAGGGATCCATGATTTATGCCTTGATTCTGGAGTAAGTTACATGACACTCTACGTACTCAACTGTATTTTAGTACATCATTTCATCCACAGACCGATGGTTAGTCTGAGCGAGTAATTCAGGTACTCGAAGATATGCTTTGATGTTGTATTTTAGAGTTCAAAGGTTTTGGGAGAAATTTATGTCGTTGGTTGAATTTGCTTGTAATAACAGTTATAAGGCTAGTATTAAAATGGCACTGTACGAAGCTTTGTATGGCCGGAAATTTCGAACGGCATTATACTGGACTAAGCTGAACGAGAAAAGTTATTTGGTGTTGATGTGATTTGAGAAACCAAATAAAAGGTTAAAGTAATACGTGACAGTTTGAAAGCGGCTTCTGATCGTCAAAAATCCTACGTAGATTTGAAAAGAAAAGATATAGAGTTTCAAGTTGGGGACAAGGTATTTCTAAAAGTATCACCTTAGAGGAAAGTTCTCTGATTTGATCGAAAAGGAAAGCTTAGTCTGAGATTCATCGGGCCGTATGAGATCATTGAAAGGATTGGGCTAGTAGCTTATCGATTGGCTTTGTCGTCAGAGTTAGAAAATATTTATAACATATTTCATGTATCGATGTTACGACGGTATCGATCAGACCCTTCACATGTGATTTCACCTGTAAATGTTGAAATTCAGCCAGATATGACGTATAATGAAGAACCAATCAGAACTTTAGCTCGAGAAGTTAAAGAATTGAGAAATAAAAGTATAGTGTTAGTTAAAGTTCTCTTGCAACAGCACGGAATCGAAGAAGCTACCTGGGAATCGAAAGAAACTAAGAAAGTGCAATATCCAAAACTATTTTCTGGTAAGATTTTTGGACCATAATTTCGATGAGTAAATTATTATTTTATTATTCATTTAGTGTCTACGGTATTTTATTAAGGTCGTATTAAAATTTCATTAAAAAATTTTGATGTTTGCTTGGTTAATTAAGTAAAAATGACTATGGAAATAGAAGTAAGTGGACTTAAATGGTAATTATACCTTTCATAAGGTTAGTGGATGTGCATGGCATGGTTTTATTGAAATTTTGGAAGTTTTTAAAGGTTAATATGGTAATTGGTAAAATACACATAAATTAAATAAAACAAAGGTTACTTCATCTTCTTCAAATTGTTTCCACCGAAATTTCAAAGGAAGAAAAAAAAGCCATTTTAGATTTCTGAGGTTTGACTACTTCAAGTGTGTGCATGTAAGTGATTTTAACCCCGTTTTTAATTTTTTTTTATGTTTTTGAGATCGTTTTAGCTTAGTCTAGCTAGCTCGGAGGTCAATTTGTGAAACTTTTAAAAGTTGAGGGTTATTCCGTGAATGTTCTTGAATGGTTTTTGATGTTAAATGATAGATTATGAATCTTGGTTGAAAAATGAACAAGTTTTGTAAAGTGATTTTGATGAATTTTGGAAATTAGGGACTAAATTGTTAAAGGTATGAATTTTAGGGTTTTAGTGTAAAATGATGATAAACATGGGTTGTTTCAAGGTCCCTTGCATATTTGGTTAATATGGATTGAGATTAAAATTGTTAGCTTTTAAGTTATAAGATTCAGGACTAAATTGTGAAAAGTCAAAATGTTAGAGAAAAATGGTAATTTTGCATAAATATAAAATGTAGATTAAATTGCATACTAGAAGTATTAAAGTGATTGAAATTGTCGATTTAGATCAAGATAAACCACGTACGGCCCTATATCGAGGCAAAGCAAAAGCTTTAGATTAGCTCGATTTAACTTCTACGCCCCTAACTATCAAGGTAAGTTTGTATGAACGGTTATCGTATTAATGCTATTAAAGTTGTATGTTATTATGTTACTTATAATTTTAATTGAATGATGTATAAACAAATCAATGTTATGACAGTTATCGAGTCTCGATTGAACCTTAGGAATTCTTAGGATACGAATGTCATGTCATTAGGGATTTCATGTTTCGGGTGCTGGTCATGAATGTCCTACCGATGGCTGAGGTCCTGCATTTTTTGCAGATTTTCGTAGCTCGTGTGAGCAGTATTGTGTAGCTTACATTCTGACCCACGGCTCGTGTGAGTAAGCCTATTTCAAAGATCGTGTGAGCAATAATGTAAAGGAAATGTTACAGTTATATGTAAAGGCACACTTCGTGTGAGCATTCCCGACTATCCGATGAAATTCTAGATGGTTCAATAGGCAAGAAAAGGGAACAGAAAGGTAAGTATGCAATTGTATTGAATCATAAAATTATGGGACATTAAAGATGCAAAGGTTATGTTTACACATGAAGAACACATGTTTTATGGATGATATCATATATATGTATATGAACAAGTGTACTAACTTGTTGATTGATAATGTTGTTTAGGCTTATGCCAACCATGTGGTTAGGGTTGATTTTTATGCTTATGCTTTATACAATACAAATGAAATGGTAAATTAAGTTTGGTTTATACGAGCTTACTAAACATTATTTGCTTACATAGTTTTTTTTCTATGTTTTATAGATTATCGGAAGCTCGATTTGGTTGGAAGCTTATCGAATATCTATCACACTATCCAGAAGTCAATTCAGTAGTTTCTGTGTATTTTGGCCAAGGTTTATAATGGCATGTATAGGGTGGTTTATTATGATGTTTTTTATGAACATGTAAAATGGTAACTTGATATGTTTGTGCTTGGATGCTTATGGATTGTTGATGAACTTACAATGCTTGTTTAGGTATATCATTTTGGCCACTTATATGTGTATGTAAATATGATTCTTTCGGTAAGTTTGTAATGGCTTGATAAGGATCTTTCATGGTATGTTTTGTATGTTTTGAAAATGGCTAATTGAGGTATGTTTTATTTCCTAAATGGTATAGAATTGTATGTATAGAATTAAACATATAAGAATGTCTACGTGATGTTTGGTTGTTGTTTCTAGTACCTTTAATAACATATTAGTTAGTTGAATTAGGACTCTTAAAATGGCTATTATTTGTATGGGTTGATAGGGTTTTGGTGCCTTTGAAGTGTACAAAAATGATCTAGACGCAAATATTACCTACCCTATGTCCTACAAAAAGAATCATATTATGTACAATGTCTAAAATTTGCACCCATTAGACGCAAATATTACCTTGAATCCCTTGTCACAAGTTGATTAATGCTAAGGAGGTTATGCTTAAGACCATAGAAATAAAGCACATTTTAATGAGAGTGGAAATATTTATACCGATAGAACCAATACCTTCAATAAGCCCTTTGGAGTTATCACCAAATGTAACTTTTCCTCCATTCTTTGGCATTAGTTCCATGAAATGGCTTGTCATCGGTCATGTGTCTAGAGCATCAACTATCAAGGTACCATGAGTTCTTCTTAGAGTTGCTTTCCTTGAAAGAATGTAATATCCCTAAACCGGGACTAGTAGTTTAGGGTATATTTTTTGGGTTTTGAAAGTGAAACTAGGAATTTATGGGGTTTCTAGTAATTATTAATTTAATTTAGAATGTTAAATTCATCTAAAATCGATTAAACAATAATCTGGAAAAATAAAAATATTTTTGGAAAATTAATTTTAAAGTAATTAAATGATTATTAGTGAAAATAATTAATTTGGGTCAAAAAATTTTTAAAATAATTTTTATTGGGGATTAATTTGAGCTAAATTTAATTATTAATTAAATTGGGTTAATTGTAAAACAAGGGAAAATATAGAGTATTTATTTGGCAATAAACCTTAAAATTCAGAATTTTGGAGGGAAAGGATTAAATGGTAAGGAAAATGTGGGAGTGGTCATTAGGCAAATTCCCTAATTCTTAAATTCTGATGGGTTGTTTCAGTTTTAAAAAAAATGCATCTAGCCTACTTTTCACACAATTTACATCATATTAGAGAGTTATAAAATTTTTTTTCTTTTCAGGGTTTTACAGATCTATCATCAGAGAATAGATCCAACTTATTTCCTTCTCTCAATTCACCAAAAATTACTCTCAAAAGTAGCCAAAAATATTCTGAAATTTCTCAAGATTCTTGAATCAAGATTTTCAATCAAAAGATTTAGAGCGATTCAAAGGTAATCTTCAATCCTAAACTTTTTTATGAAGATTAGAAACATTTTTACATGAATTGAGAGTCAATAAAATGATTTTTTATCAATGTCATCTTTTTCAAAAGCTTAAGGTGCTTTAATGGTGGATCTTGAATTTTGAGAGGAAATCCACAAATCAATGGATGTTCCAACTCAAAATAGATCTATTAAAAGGTTTTTTTGTCTTATTTATCAAGATTAAATGTGATTTGTGAGGTAATTTAAAGAAATCCGAATTTCATCATCTTCACGAATTAATTTTCTGGATTTTTGTGAAATTGATTTAAATGTGAAATTGATGCTTAGTTTATGTGTAATTTGTTTAGTATTGATGTTTGGAAGTGATTAGGAGGGCTGGAGAGGTCGATTTTGTGAGGAATTGAGTTTTCGACTTGATGTTACAAATCCGGTAAGGTATCTTTTAGAGTGAATTTTGATTAGCATAGTTAATTAAAAATTGTGTTTAATATATCTTTGGAAAGGTGGTAATGTCTACTTTACCTCTGTTGAAGCTCCAAATCTTGCAGAGGACCGAGATAACCGAAATTGAAGCTCAAAATTGCCTAGTTGATCACTTGTTGTGATAGAGTAAAATTGTGTGGTGAGTGTTTCTAAGGACAATTTAGTAAATTGACCTTCAATTACGTTTAATTAGTACCTTAATTATTGATTAAAATTAATTAATTATGGATAAATGGTTGATTTTGCAAGAATGGTATTAAATGTGCAAACAAATTGAATTTGTATTGGAAAAAAAATGGTAAGTGAATTTTTGGGTCGTGTTTGCTATTTAATTAAATTAATTTTAAGGATGATTTTAAGCATGTGTACTAAATTTTGAGGCGCTATAAGGGAGCATGTGCTTCGGCCCGCTCAACTTGGTGGATTGTATTTGATATTTGTGAGAATTTAAAGATCCGTTTATCTGATGTATGATCACCCGATTAAGCCATGAGAAATGAATGTCAATATATTTATGTATGATTGTTGCTATATCAATTGATGATTGAAAGCCATGAATGATTGATTTTTGGTATTGTAAATGCTTGTTGAAATTAAATTGACATGTTTATTATTTTTGGCTGACAATTGGTGAATGATTGGTTGTGAATTAAGCATGAATTGAATGTTAATTTACTTGTTGTTATTATTAACATTCACTGAGCTTTTTAAAGCTCACACTCTTACATTTGTGCAGATAATCGTCAAGATTGAGGAGCTGAGGAGCCGAGCAAGAGAGTTCCAATAGATTTAGGCTTGGTAGAGATTTTATTACACATTTTAGAGACTGTAGTCGGGCATTGTGAAACTCCTGAGAATTAGTTGATTTTGGTTGTTGTTGGATTTTGGACATTGGACATTTATTTTGGATGGTTTATAATAATTTTGAGGCATGTTTGAGTTTAATTATTGATCGATTTACGGTGTATTGTTGCTTGATAATTGGTGACTGATAACACGGTGTGTGAAGTATGAAATTTATACTAATGATTGTTTAATTGAAGCTTCCGTGGAGTGGTTTACTAGCGACTAAGTTATGCCACTTGTTTGATTTATTCGGTGTTTGATGTGCATGAAATTAATTGCCTAATTCTAATTAATTGAGGCTTAATTGGTGTCAATAAATTCAATTGAAGTTATGTGTATATGTATGTTAATTAATCGTAGTTAAATCGGGTTTAATTTGCCATTAAAATACGCAAAATCGGGTTTTAAAATGAGTTTTTCGCAAAAATAGGTGAAATGATTTTCACACAGACGTGTGGAAACTATAAATATCACACACGAGCGTGTGCGATCTACCAAAAAGTTTTTCAAGACACAAACACGGGCATTTAATGACACACAGGCTCGGGGACACGGCCGTGTAGGTTTTGGAGGGTTTGAATTTTTATCTTTTTAAATTGGTATTCTAATTTGTTTAAGTTATAATTTAGTCCTAAAAATTTATTAGTCTAATTAGAGCCCTAGATGATAAGGAAACTAGTTAATAATTTAGGATTGGTCTTGTAACGGGTAAAATTCAATAAAAACACACTTAATCTGTAACTCGGAATAGGTCTTGATAGTTTGTATTTGTTACAATTTAGTCCATAATAGTAAAACTTGAATTAGACATAGCAAACGAACTCAATTTAAGCTGAAATTTTTAGGCTTGTACAATTTTGACTAAAAGAAGGTCGGCAAATATTTAAATCTGAAATTGGGTTAGTTTTACCATAGGTGGAAAAATGATGAAAATGCCCTTAGGTTAAATTACCTAGGAAAAGTTTAAAATTGACTCATAATTTGCTTCTGCGATAATAGATAACTAATATTCAGATAGGATTGAGGTGTTATTAGGTCGGGGTATGTCTTGGGTGGTCGTTAGTCAAAGAGTCACTTAGATGGCTAATGTAACGCTTCGAATTCGGGTCGGTCCATACTGGTCGGGCTTGGGGTGTCACAAACAATGTTCTTCCTTCTACAAACACAAAGTTAAACTTTGGATTTTGGTACCCGAAATTTCTTTGGTCCATTAGCATTAGTCTTAACAATTTTTGTCCCCTTAGGAATCCACTTTTTTAAAGCATCCTCGTTTTTAGATGTGTTTAATTCTTTTGGAATCCACACTCCCTTAGTGAGTTTGCTCTTAGATGTGAGCTTCCTTAAATGACTTACTTGTCTATCATGCCCCTTTTTGTGACAATGTGTGCATGAGAGTAAGGCATCATAAATATAGCTTGGTTTCTCAAAGAAATTTTTAAATTTGTTCTCCTTTGGTAAATGTACAAAACCTAAGCCACTCTTGTCAAAGAAGGCTCTTTGAGATTCAAGCATATCATTTAGTTTTTGTTGCCCCATATGAAACATAGAAAAGGAATTATGCAAGTTATTATTCTTTAAAATAAAATCATCAATTTGAGTTTGTATATCATTAAATTTCTATTCTACTTCCTCTTTAGCTATGGTTAGAGACTTATTTTCCTTCTTTAATTTTGAAGTCATTTTCTTATATTTGGAGTTTATAGTCTCAAAGTCTATAGCTAATTCATCAAAGGCATCTTGTATTTCTTCAAATGCATATTCATTTAATTCACTAGAATTTAGGATTACCTTTGGGTCTTCAATAGCCATAAGACATAGGTTGGCAACTTCATTGTCCTCATCACTATCAGATGAATCGCTATCGCTCCAAGTTTCCATCATGGATTTCTTCTTTTGGTTCAATGCCCCTTTCTTCTTCAATTGTGGGCAATCAAATTTAATGTGACCCAGCTTCTTGCACTTATAGCAAATGATTCAGTCTTTTTCCTTTTTGCTTGGTTTACCCTTGATGATATATCTTCTTTAGAATCTTTTGACTTTGTTGAACTTCATGAACTTTTTAAATTTCTTTGCAAACATAACCATCTCCTCCTTATCATCATTATTACTAAAGTCTTCATCCTTTTCACAAGTTGTTGATTTGAAGGAAACTCCTACTTTCTTTGGAGCTTCTTTGATTTCTTGTGCATTGTGGTTGATCTTCATTTCATATGTCAACAAGGAACTGATGAGCTCATCAATTGAGAGTGAGTTGAGATCATTTGATTGTTCTATTGTTGTCACTTTAGCTTCCCAAGATGTTTGGAGACTATTCAATATCTTCTTCACCATCTCCTTGTTGGGATTGATTTTCCCAAGGGCTTTAAGACTATTGATGATATGGGTAAAGCGATCGAACCTCTCCTTGATTCCTTCTTCTAGTTTTTCCTTAAACAACTCATAATCAAAGGTAAGAAGACTTATCTTGGACTCCTTAACTCTATTTGTCCCTTCATGGGTGACTTCAAGCTTGTTCCATATCTTTTTTGCATTGTCACACAAAGAGACTTTATTGTACTCTTTTGGACCAAGAGCACAAAATAGAGTGTGCATAGATTTTGCATTTAATTGCACATTCTTGATGTCATTATCATCTCATTAACTCTCTTCCTTTGGGATAATAACACACTTAACCCTCTTTATTAGAATGGATGACCCATTTGTAATTATCCTCTAAATTTCATAGTCGTTTGTTTGGATGAATAACTTTATTCTTGTTCTCTAATATGAGTAGTTGGTGCCACTGAATAAGGGAAGCCTCATGGTGGAATGTCTTTCTCCCAATATGGTGGAATTTTGCTCCAATGCCATGAAGCAAACTTCTTGACTTGTGGCTTCCCTTGACTTGAGGATCTTTTCTCTTGGTGGTAAAATCGTCTCTAGAGTTCTAGCTCTAATACCAATTTTTGAGATCAAAATACACCACGAGGGGGTGAATTGGTGTTTTAAAAGGTTTTTGGGAAATGGAAAAAGTCAAACGACTCAAGAAATTATAGTGGTTCAGCCTCAATTGCCTACATCCACTACCTTAGCTTTCCTCAACTAAGGATTTCCCAGATCCATTATATTTAAACCTTTAAGGACAAGGTTTAACCTTACAAATCCCTATATTTTCAAAGGTAAGATAGAACTACTTCCCTTTAAGGTTTTCTACCCAAAACCTTAAGTAACACCTCACAAATGAAAGAAAAATAATGATGAATAAGATGATACATTTAAAAGATAGATAATAAAAAATTAATCACTCTCACATAAAATTACAACACTTGAAAGAATATAGAAAACTTAACCCACAAGTTTGTACAAGAAATATTTTGTAAAAGATTGAGAAAGATTGGAAAATTGCGTTCTTGGAAGTTAGGCACTTGTTTCTTATCTTTTGTTGACTTCAATGGGGAGCCTTGACCTTTTATTTAAGTCCTCTAAAACCTTATGGACTTTTGTAGCCTTTAGAAACAAATTAGAGTCGTTGTAGCCATAAAAACCAACATTAAATGCAGTATGTAGCTTCGTTGTACTAGTAGAAAGACTTTTGTACCAGTAGAAGTCTTTCCAACATATGACCGTTGGGCTCGTTCTATTGGTAGAAGTTATCCTATATTGGTAGAACTCTAAGGGTTTCATTTGGTATCCATAGAACCCATCAGAGTATCAATAAAAGTGTAGGGGATGCTGAACTTTTGCTACTGACTTGAATTGTTTTGTTAGAAGTCCTTAAGGTATCGGTAGAAGTGTAGGAGATGTTGAACTTTGGCTACTAACTTGACTTGTTTCAGTAGAAGTCCTCAAGGCGTCGATAGATGTCCCAGGCCATAACTACCTTGCTTATTGAGTATTTTTACCGATAACTCATACCATACTTACCCCTTTTCGCTTAACATCATCTTTTCCTTTAAATAGCAGAATATCCTAAAATAAAATCTCCACTTACTTACATGACGGTTACTATACACCCACACATATAAGCCAAAAGAAATATATGGGCAGATTACACTTTGCCAAATAGATTATTTTGCCACTATACACCAAAACCATAGACTCGCCAGACTTGGGGTGATAGAATGGATTTAATTCAAATGAATCAAGGATATCATATGACGGTAACATACACATGGCGAGTTCATTGGACAAAGCAAATGGATGAATTGCTTTAGTAAAATGTATAATATAAGGAGTTTTCAATCATGGTACTTTTTGTGTGCTGACTCCACAATTAAGTAAATTTCGATTTATCGAAATGGTGGTTCTTAACATAATTGAAATTGCTCGAGCTTAATTGTATATATGTCCGATTGGTCCCTCCGCTAGCTTACCAAAAGCTTGATCAGATTGCATTTGAATTAGAAGAAAATTCTATGACTTTGGAAATAATGTAATTAAGTTGATTTATTCGATTTAGAATTAAATTAGGTGGTCGTGTGAATTGTTCAATTAGAGAGTTTGATTAAAAAAGTTTCCTAAAAAATTAATTTGGAAAGTCTCAATAATTTTTTGGGAAAATTAATTTTGATCAAGTAAAATTAAATTAATCAAAATAATTAAAATAAATATGATATTTTTGGAAATTAATTTTCAAGTCAAACAATTGGCCCAATAGGTAATTAAACTTGAAAATTGGACTCAAGATCGAAAATTGAACCTGAGAAGCAAAACTCAAGACCGAAACCTAAAAATTAGTTGAATCGGGTCTTGTGTATGAAACTAGGCTGACGGTCCAACCGATGGCTGGATTGGACTAGTCAAGCCGTCACTGGTCTAGACTGAATCAGCAATAGCTGAATCGGCCAGGCCCATTCAGGCAAAACGACGATGGTTCAATGTGCCAGGGGAGTCGCGTCGGCGATGGCTCCGTCGGGCATGGCGGCTGGAACGGCAACGATCCAGAGACCGATGGATGGTCGACGATAACGGTTTTTCGTTGGTAGAGCAGTGGAAAAATTAGACTCCTAGTGTGATTGTACCAGGTAACTTGATTTCAAATTAACTTTTCCAAAAATAATATTATTTTAATGAATTTAATATTAAATTAAATTTAATATTTATCTAGATAGTATTTTATTAATGTAATATTAATATGAGATATTAAATTTAATTTAATATTTATCTAGATAATATTTTATTAATATAATATTAATGTGATTAATTATACTCCTAGTTGAACTCTCTAAACTTTCCCTATATAAAGAGAGCATGGATCATTATTCTTATACACTTGAATTCAAGAAAAGTTATAAAGAGAAAATTTCTAGAGATATTCTTGTTATTTACAACTTGACCCCATAAGTATAGAGAAATTACAAAATTACACACTTGACAGATGTCAGCTTGAGGATAGCAGAGAAGACTACTCGGTCAAAGTGTTCATCCTAGGCGAATCATAAAGGTACGATTTTCATTAAATGTTTATTACTTTAGATAACACAACCAAGTTTTTATTTTTGAAAAAAAATTAAAATTTCGATTTTCCCTTAAACCTATTTTTCATTGCATTTTTTGAACCCAATTTTCCAAAATTTAGTATCAGAGCAAGGTTTTGCTCTATCTATAAGTATAAACTAGTAACCAAAATAGGTTTCTATTATTCTTGAATGATTTGATTACATAGAAAGTGACATTCTTTAGATCTTATGCATGTTTGGAGTTATATATAGGAATGGATGTAATATTATAAATTTTTTTTGTATAATTGTTATTTTTTCCGAGGTTGTTGCTTTTAGGAAATAAACCGTGGACTATCATCTCCATATAGGACTTTTTTTAATTCATAGAATTCTTATGATTTGGAAACGAGCATAAGACTTAAATGTAATTTTTCCAAAAAGAGTCTATGACGAGGAGAAGATGGAGCGATGACGGTTGAAGATCCAATGAATGCCTTATGGTGAAAAACTATATAATTTTGTTTTTCATTTATTTTCTAAAAATAGAACCATGGAAACCTTGGCTGACAATTTTATTTTAATTACTCATCTTTTTATATCTATGTTTTATAATTGTTTATAATATTTATATCTATGTTTTATAATTTTTTATAATATTTATATTATGTTATACTATAATTGTGATATATATGTATAAGATGATCCACAATTGATCGATTAAAAAATAAGAAGTGCGCTAATGTAAAAATACATGTGTTGTATTGTTTCATTCATTGCTTTAGGTTATTTGATTGCTATGAGAAGTGTGGTAATGAGAAGGTGCATGTCTAGGATTGGCTCTGGCAAAGAAATTTTTGGTTTTTAAGCGGTCAAATAAGACTCACATCCCTTTCCTAGGACTCTACCTGGTGCACTGTTCACATTCACTTCTTTGGTTTTTCCCTTGAACAAAAAATTGTGGAGAATAAAAATTGATTGTTTTTATGATTGATTGATTGTTGTGAATGAATGTGACTATTATAAAACTGTTATAGCATGCCATATATATTAGGTAAGAATGTCACTAGGACTATTGTATGGTCATTTTTGAAATCTGAGATAAAAAAAACCTTACATGTTTTTTAAAAAATATTGAGAGGGAGAATGTCTGTGAACAAGACCTACGACCTCCATTGATAGTCCCTAAGTGATAGTATGATAAATTTTCAAGCTGGATCTTACCCTTACAGCACCCTAAAGTAAACTTTATCGTGTGGATTCACTGGATGGATCTTCTTTTAAGGACAACTAGTCATGTATGACTTTTAGTGAGATTGTCCCAAGATGACTCACAAATGAAAAGATGTTCATGATGGGTGTTGAGTCAATGGTTACACACTCAAGATCGTCTCTTATTAAATAGTTTCCCAAGAAATTATATTTAAGCTAGAGATGATGGTCAAACGTTAAACGGCCGTTGATTTGTGTGGTAACACCCCCATACCCAACCAGATCGCTAGGTTAAGGTATCAAGATGTCACATTTGTTGCTGAAGCAACTATAGAAATTTCAGATCGATTTATCATATTATTTGAATATTGAATATCATTTTACTCATTTTAGTAATAATTGAATTTATGATAGAACTATTTATGAGTTAAAGGATCTCATCGAAACATGATATTCAATCAAAGATAATAAAGTTTATAAAATTAACATAATTATCAAAGTTTTACAAATAAGTCCATTAGAGGACTTACACTTTCTAAAGTAGTTTACCAACTTTATGTATATTTCATATTTATTTCTAAATTGTGCCAATTAATTTAATTCTTCATAAAATTTTAGCCAAGATTTCAAAATCGCATCAATTAACAATTATTCAGTTATTGTTTTATCAATTCATTTAAACATTCCCACATGCTTTAATCATTCAATCACTTATAACCATTTTGTAACATTTCAAATTCATCTACTATTTTTCTCCTCCTAATCTCCATTCCACATCTTTTGTGTATATATATATTTAGAATCTTTAGCTTTTAGTATGACATGTTTATATGTAACATTAACTATAATTTCATTATTTTCTTATGTGTTCATATCAAAGTCGTCCACTTGTGTCATAGTCACTAAATTATTTATATCTTGAGATAAAGAATTCAAAATTAGGATCCTCGTGTTGTATTTGAAATTAGACTTGATGAAATTTTTACAATAAAATTTTAAAATTTTCACATAAGCCAATTAATACAGTTTATTTTTCAAATTTGCCCATATTCGTTGTTTAACAACTTTGACCATTCTTTACTAAAATTAATTATCTTTTAGTTCGAGATTCTTATCATTTCTTGTTTGTTTAACTTGAAAATAGACTCATTAATATTTTTGGAATATAAATTTCATCTCCTAAATATTTTTGTACAATTTTGATGATTTTCCAAAGTCAAAACAGGGAACTCCATTCGACATTGTCCTACAAAACTAATATATCTCAAAATCTACAATTTCGTTGCTTACATAATTTCTTCCGTACAAAATTGGACTCAATAATATTTAATTTCATATTTAATTCAACCTCTAACTAAATTTCTATGATTTTCGGTAAACTTTAAAAGTGTTTTAAGGAAAATATTTTTTCCATGGTTCTTTGCACTATCATTCATTCAATCATACATAATCACCACACTTTTGACTACTATTCAATCTAATCATTTATGTTTATATGTATATTACATATTCATTCATTAATCTTAGTACTTTTCATAATACAAATCACTTATCAATTTAGTGTATTAAGTCTCTATACTTTATCAAATACTTTCTATTTCTAGTATTTAGATTAAAACACATGTTTCATACATCTCATTCAAAACATATTTACCTCAATCTATTGAAATACAAGTAGCGTTAGTATGAAACTTACCTCCTTTGCCAAGAATTTCTTCATTTCTTCTTCATTTCCATTCATTTCTTATCTTCTCCACTTTTCTTCCCTTTTCTTCTCATTTTCTTCATTCTCATATACTATTTTACTCTCATATACTATTTTCTTACTTCTAAATTGATGAACATTTTCTCTAAAATCTCTACTTTATCTTTTCTCTTTGGTGTCTAAAGAAATTTTCAAGAATTTTGGATGAAAAAGTGGGTTTTTATGGCAAAGGACCAAATTGCAAGAAAAAAAATAAAACTTTCTCTTTTCTAGCTCTCTCTCACGTTGGAGCATGAAAGGATGATGATTTCTCTTCATCTTTCCTCCCTTTTTATACTAATATTTTTATAATAAAATATTTAATAAAAATCTAATTAAAATATCAATATTATAACATTTATCTAATTATTTAATTTAAAATATCTCCCATGTCATCATTACACTCTAACTCTCTCTCATGCTAATTGACCATTTTGCCCTTTATAATCCTTAAAATTTCATCCTTGAATCATCACTTAATTTGGTAAAATTGTGATTTAATTCCTCATAATGCTCCATTTATTCAATTTAGTCATTATTCATCCATTTCCTTATTTTCTAGACTCCTTCACCCTTAATATATTTGCATTATTGGCTCTTCAACTTTTCTATATTTATACTTTAACCCCTCATATTTTAAATATTTACACTTGGACCATAAACTTTTCATATCTTTACAATTTAGTCTCGACTCAAATTAATATTTTACAACATACTTCTTATTTCATTTTTCTCTAGCATCCCTTATCCTTTACTTTCTTTATATCTTATTTCACTAAGAATCTATCTCATTTTATTTTCTACTAAAGGGGTTTCGAGTATGTTATAGGAGTCTTGAGAATAAAGATTCACAAACTAATTGAATGTAATCCATGTTCTTGCTAGTTAATCATGAGGCCTTTAGGCGACATGATTGACGGGTGTGAGAATGATTGTAGCAACAAAAAAATGTTTTGAAGGTTTTAATACAAGATGTATGCATCATTTTGCATTCGTAATATATTGCTGAAATGAAAATATTTCCTTAATACAACGATAGTCATTAGTGAATCTTTATTGTTTTTTAGTTCAAATATGTCTCATACTCTTCTTATTAGCATTCTTATTGAGGATAAATTGAATGGGGATAGCTTTCTAAAATGGAAACGAAACTTGCTAATAGTTCGCACCTGTAAGAAACACAAATTCATCATTGACGAGCAAATTTGAAATCTTGAAAGAGAAATCAAAGATTGATGAAAATTTTGAAAGAAAAGTTAGAGAGAATTTTTGCAAGTTTGGAGAAATGATGTGAACAATAACTCTCCTTAATCGTTCCCTCTTTTTGTCAATTCAAAATAGGCATTTTGCTAACAAAGGCTTGGGATATTTACAACATAAAAACCTCTAATATGTTAAATCATATTTTCTAATATTCAAACATTAACCCCACTAATTTTACCAATCTTACAATTTAGTCCATAATCATTATTTACTAAACTTTGTAAATAAACCCCTTAATAATTCTAATTAATCACCTAATTGCAAACTAATGACACTCATCCTCTATTGTACCTATTCCCGAAAACCTCTCATTTTTACTTCCCGAAATGGCTTGGTTTAAAAAATCCACCCAAAATCGAATTTCCTAACACTAATGAAATCTGGGTCATTACATAAAAAAACAAAAGAAAAACATTAAAATACTAAAAGAAAATAAAATCCCTCACTACAACAAATCCTTCACCCATAGTACAGAACATTGCGAACTAAAAGTCCAATATTCGAGCACACTGACAACTTGCTAAAATAAAAACCCTTCAAAACAAATGAAGGCCAAATGAACTTTTACCTATTCCCCTTACCAATTTATGAAGTCTTTAGAGTGACTCTTCCAAGAATTGTCATAATATTTGTCAATTCCCTCGACAAATCATAGCTTCACACTTGTTCACTACAGTAAATTAAAAGGATGACGTGGATGAATCAAACAAAATCACTTCTTTATATCTTACATGCCACCTCATTCAATTGTCCCCTTACTCCATAACCACAAGTGATTCTATGCTCAACTATCTTGCAACATAATGATAATCTTATGAAAAACCCCCTTGCCAACACTTTGCTAAAGAGGAAGGACAAAAGAAAGGCGAACAAAGATCGAAAAGTTTCTAATTTTTAGAGAATGTCACTTTACAACTTTCACCTTAACTTAGGGGGTGCAATTGTTATACACCTCACCCCGCTCCACTTCACTCAAGTAGAGACCTCACTAATTGTTCATCTTCTTAAGGTCCGCTATCTTATCAAAAGAAAAGACATTGCCACATCTCATACACCACTAATAAGCCCGTCGACTCATTACTATGAGACTCTAAAGACCCACGAAATGACACATAGCTCAATCAACATCAATAGCACACCTAGCAGTAAAGCCACTAAACTTATCTCATAAACATCCAAAAAAAAAAAAGAAAGACACATGTCGATGTATATAGCTTCCACTCTAAAGGAAGAGGGGGTAAACTCTAGATACTCGGTTGTGTCAACCTCCTCCCTCCACCTTACCTCTATCCTCTCTCTTTAACTCAAACTATAACATCATGACTCGGCTACCTCCTCCTTAAATGCTTGTAGTCACAATTTAATTTATCAGGCATCACATTTTCCTTTCATATTTTCGACTGGCTATGTACTTAAGAATTGACTGGATTCCAATGTTAGACCCATGGGGGCTAGTGGTTCATGTTTTCATCCAGACCATAAATTATTCTTTTACAGTTTTACTGCAAGTATCTTGGAGCTCCTCCCCTCCACATCAATAGTTCCCTTAACAAAAAAAAAAAAAAAGCATTTCTTTTATTATTATATTTAATTAAAATTTCAAATATTTATTTGAGTGAATTTGTGATTGATTACTTATATACCAAACAATCATGGATTTCAATGTCAGCTAATATTTTTCCATACATACCACTAAAATACACAGTAGAAATTTTTGTTAATTTCACCAACATGATCCAGAATGTAAAAAAAAAAATCATCAAAATCGTAATACAGAAACAGAAATAAAAATTATCTAGAAGAAAGAGATTAGAGAAGAGTAATAGTAAAATAAATAAATGAAGATGGTTGATTACTTGGAGGAAGAGTTTAGGTATCGTGAATTTAAAAAGGAGACTCTGAAATCCTCGTTTTTCTTTTTTCAACAAAAACCATAATTGTTTTGCTATCATCCAACACCGATTAAATTAGAAGAAGAAGAAGAAGAGGAAGATCAGATCTGCAACTTTGATCTCAATCATAGATTTTATTGTATCATATTTATATCTCATTAATAATAATAAGAAAACAAGGAGAGCAGAGCAGAGAACAGAAGAGACTTTCCAGGTATTTCCTCCTTATTTCCAATCCCTACTTGCTGAATCGGAAATGAAATGATCCTCCATATTCTCTCAACTTATTTCTATACGTGTTTGACATAGTTTAATTTGTGTTTGAGAAGTCAATAGTGAGTCATGGCGGAGGACAAAGGCATTCCTGACGGTGAAACCAAAGAATCCAGTCCCCCGCTGCCGGTGGTAAAGAAGAAAGGCAAGGGACTTCTCTCCCGCATTTGGAATGCAATCTTTAGGATTCACGGGGACGATTTCGAGAAGAGGCTTGAACACATTTCCAAGGAAGAGGCCGCTGTCCTCTCGAGAATGAAAAGAAGATCCCAGACCTGGAGGAGAATGATTCGGAATCTCATTGCCTTTTCTGTCATTTTGGAGGTACCCCGACCCTTACCATCCTCACTCTATCTCTCTGTCAATCTGCAACCCTCACAGTAGTAGCAGTGTTACTAGTTTTGAAAATCAATTTTCTATGGGAACGTAATTTTACTGGAGGAGAATGATTCGGAATCTCATTGCCTTTTCTGTCATTTTGGAGGCACCCCGACCCTTACCATCCTCACTCTATCTCTCTGTCAATCTGCAACCCTCACAGTAGTAGCAGTGTTACTAGTTTTGAAAATCAATTTTCTATGGGAACGTAATTTTACTATTCTATTTCATTTTCATGTGCATGCTGTTGCTCTCCGTCATTTGGAAAAGCTAATGCTAGATGTTATTGGTGATTCTCATACTCTGCGTCCAACATATTGCCTTACAAACTTTAATCTTTTCCATCCATGGTTCGTTTGTGCATCTTATATTTACGTCTGAATCCAACCATTATTCTATCAACACCTTCCGGAAATAAGTGCTGCCAAAATGGCCTTTTTTAAGGGAAAAAATAAAACGGCATATACTTTGAATAGCTTTCTACCTTGTCAAAGAAGTTGCTTCTGGATGGGTCCTCATGAGAATTTTCTTATCAATTTACAGGTTGTTGCAGTTTCTTATGCCATCATGACAACAAGATCTGTGGACTTGAACTGGAAGATGAGGGCATTTCGAGTTTTGCCAATGTTCCTTTTGCCTGCTTTTTCTTCTGTTGCTTATTCTGCATTTGTAAGCTTCACAAGGATGTGTAAGTAACTCGGTTCAATATCTTACACAAATTTCCTGTTGTTACTAAAGGTCAAGGCTCCAATGTATCTTTTTGTTGTTTATGTCATTAAATGGTAGCGGCTGTTGATATTTACATCTGGGGTGAATCCTGAAATATGGGTTTGTGAGCATGGGCTAACTATGTGCCAAAATAAAAAAAATACGAGGATTATCCCCCCACCCCTGACAATACTTTGGTGGCTGATATTATATTGTGAAATATGTTGCTTTTATCAGGTTTAATATTGCCAAGGATAGTCTTTTCTTACTCGAAAGTTAGCGATTTGTATGATGTTTCCATGCTTGAGACTGCATGCTGGAAATGGCTTTAATGCTTTTGGAGGCGAATCTTAACATTTTTTTAATCATATTTGTACCCATAGTTGTTATCATATTAATTTATGTATGAGGCTTGCCCTTTGGGAGGTTTTAATTTCTTTGAACCATGAGATATATCTGATAGAAGTTAAAGATTCAATTATTATTAGCATGAAATGTCTTCCTAAACTAAACATTTGATTCAACGTATAACTTGAGGAGCCTAAAACTGAAAAAAATATTGGATTGATTCAGTTGGCGCTTTGAAAACGGAAGATGATATGTTCATTTGTTGAAATACCTTTTTAACTTAAATAAAACAATGCCATTGGACAAGTGTTCTGTACGCTTTTTATACCTTGTGATTTGCTTTTCTTTATCCTCTACTCTTACACTTATTTTCTCTCCATCTCCTTCTCTTCCTCGATTTCCTGGTCAATGTTCCTGCTTTTCTTTTATACTTCTGCTTGTTAGTTACTATTATTAGAAAGGGACAACGCCAAAAAAAAGAGGAGCAATTGTGTTAAAACAATAACATTATTTACAAGTTTGAATACTTAAATCTTAACATGTAAATTATTCAACCTTTTTGAGTTAACAATCCAAGTCTGTAGATTCCAACTGTGGTGGGATGTCAGGCATGCAGAACACCCAGAAAGAAGCCTAAATCTAGTCTTGAAGAGACCTTAAATGTAAATTTTATACTGTGTAGCCTGGTTATTGTATGTACTTCAAAGTAAAATGCAACTGAATTGTTTCTTATATAATTTCTTCTTACTTGTTTTAATCAGTTGTAGTTTGGTAGTTCCAGTCTGTTATCTTTGCTCTATTTACCTGTTTTTACATCATAGTTTATATTATACACACACTAAGATTCTATCCAGAATTCTCATAGTGCACTTCCATGTAATTGGTGTCATGAATTCGTTGGCTTTGTTTATTGTTGAATCATTATCTACTTTGTTGTTTCCAAATGCACTATTTCATTGTTGCATATATCTTTTGATTATGAAGGTCTCATTCATGCTCTCATTAGGTAGCTGGACCGTTCTTTATTCTGTCACCTATCTTGTCATGTTAGGCAAACCTTTCTTTGATTTAAATGCAAACAGCATAAGTGGCAATCCGTAGTTCTTATTTCTATTCAAAACAGTCTCCATCTTTTACATGTTTCTTTTTTTGCATTATGATTATATTTTTGTTATTTGTGTACCATGGAAGTAAGGCTGCATGGCCTTTAAGTGATAACCATAGGAACTGTGTTGAAAAGATATAATATGATTTTGATAAATCAAGATTCAACCATTGTGGGTTTTTAATTATGTGCAATCTTGTTATTTCATTGCAATTTTATAGGTGATCGCAGGGACCAGAAAACTCTAGAAAGACTTCGAGCTGAAAGGCAAGAAAAAATTGATGAACTTAAGGAGAAGACAAATTATTACACTACACAACAGCTTATTCAGGTAATATGGAAAACCAGTATTTGGTTTCATCTATTTTCCTTCAGTCCTTTGCTTGAATTCTGCTTGAACTGTCTTCTGTTTTTAATGCTGTGAAAGGGAAAATATGATATATGAACCTGCCTGATACATATTGTTGCAACAAGTACTTATTCTCTTTTAATGTTTTCCTAGTGGTGTATGCCACCATCTCAATAGTTAGAAGATGAGTTATTTAATTACAGAAAAGGTATCAGTTAGAGCCTTATTTTATTTTGAACGAGTAAGAAAGGAAACCATTGATAGAATTACCTGCAGAAGCCATTTGGGATAATTTATTGCACAAATGCGATGCACAGAACATTGCAAAAGTTATAAATGCTTTGACAAAACATCTTTAAAAAGTTCGCACTTGTAAACGCCTGTTATAAGTATCTTATGTCTTTGAATTGAATGTAAGGCAATAAATTAACATTTCTGCTTTTCTCGTTTTTGAAAATTGAATGAAGACAGTGAGCTTTTAGGTTTTGTTTATTTATGTGTATGAGCTAGGTCCTGGAGTGTTTCTTTTTTAATGAATGAACTGATATGAAAATCAAACTTATATAAAGCACTTTGATGTAGAGATATGATCCTGATCCAGCAGCAAAGGCTGCTGCTGCAACTGTCCTGGCATCTAAGTTGGGAGCAGATTCAGGTTTGAAAGTCTATGTTGGAGATGATTCTGAGTATAATGTGCCAGGGGGGAAGAGCAATGATGTTGAGGTAGTGCCATCAAGTGGAATTCGGAAACGAAAGCAACTACACACTAGATCCAGTAGTGCAGGAAGCACTCCATTGCTTCATTCTGATGAAGAAAAACCTCATTCTGCAGGGATGGAGGGTCCTCGAGCTTCTGAGCATGGTCATCTGGTTGTAGTTGATCATCACTATCCACAAGGACCAGCCTCACATGATGGGGGATGGCTTGCTCGAATTGCTGCCTTGCTTGTGGGTGAAGATCCAACACAGTCTTATGCTCTCATATGTGGCAACTGCCATATGCACAATGGTTAGTAGAATTACTTTTGCAGCTATAGTATCCACTAAAGAATTATGAATCATATCCAGATTTGACACAACTGTACACATTGACACTGCAGAGCTGTAGTGTTATTGCTGAAGAGTATTAAACTTCAAGCTTGTGTTATACAGGACTTGCCAGGAAGGAGGATTTCCCATACATAACGTATTACTGCCCACACTGCCAAGCCCTGAACAGGCCAAAACAAATGGAAGAGCATGTTTCTAAGTCAAGCTCCCCTAGCATGAAGGCAGTGAAATCAGAAGGAAGTGGTGATGCCACTGGTGATGTGAGTGAGAGCAGCAGCCCTATGGCTGCCAGAGCTGCTGGTCATGAGATTAAGGAAGTAACTGAAAAAGTAGTTGGATAAAATGCATAATATCAAGGAGAGTTTATTGAGTGAGATCAGAGATGATCTATTTTGTGAAGTGCTGGTTCTGGTTGGCCTTGGATCTCATTTCATCTGTGAGTATAAGATTAAAATGGATCTCTGTCTGTCTGGATTTGCCAGTGGTGTTGGTTTGGTTGTGATGTGTTGGGTTGGGCTGGGTTGTGTGACTAAAACATTATTGAGATTATATCTTGTGGAGAAATTATGATGATACACATATTTATATGTACATTTGTACCCTTTTTTTCCATCAAGGAGAAAATGCTATCCTGTACCCATTTTTCCATGTCAGGTAATCCCTCTGTTTTCCCCTTTTTCTAGATTATTGCTCAATACCTTTTGTTTTGTTGTTTTTAGCTGTCGTCTAGAAAGTCTTGTTAAATTACAAATTTCTTTTTCCTTTACCTTCTCTTTTGTTGCTTATAATGCTTTTGCTACCAATTTACGTTTTAATGCTAATAACTTAGCTGCTATGTGAATTCTTTAATATTATGTAAGAATAATTGCACACAAAACTGCACAAAAATAGGGTTCTTTTTCCAAAAAAATACAATAAAATAAGGCCCTCTTCACACAATTATATTACTTTTTCACGCATGTCTTTATATAATGTTGTCTAGAAAAGGCCAATTTTTCAAAGTAAAATGTTCTGAAAACATGAATTCAAACATATAAATTTGAATTCCATTTGCTTTATAAGTTAATTAAAATTAAATATTATTATATAGTTAAAAATATCAAAATATAATATTTAAATTTTCAAATATTTATATATTTTAAGACATGAAATAAATATTCGATGTTCAAAACTTAAAATTCAAGTTGCGAAGTTTCCCAGGTCAACAATGTGTAGTTGATTGTTGTTCGTGTTTAACTGGGTGAATAATCGGCTGTTTAGGTCACAATAATAATGTGCAAGCGTACACTGTCGATGCAAGTATGGTAAACAGATGTGAGTCTATCGAATATCGATTCTACAGGGATCGCAATCTTTTGTCTATTAATATCGGTGCAATAAATGGATATAAATGAGATAAATTGTGAGGATAGTTGTCAATGTAATAACTTGAGAGCAATAAAATAAAATATGATAATGATAAACTGGGATCCCCAACATAAATCTTCAACAGAATACTAAGTGCTCACAAGTTATAAAGAGATAGGTGATTGTCGAAGTAATAAAGTTCAATGTATATCTTATCCAGCGTCACTCATCTATTTAATTCGAGACTTAAACATGCATACTAACCTCACCTTCCAATTATGACAATATGAAACTATTAAGAACAAGTGGACTAAATTCCTCTAATCCTCACTCAACTTCCGTTGTAATGCTTGTTGGCTCAAATTGTCACTGCACTTTCCAGTGGCATTGATTGCAATAACACTTCCATGTTAAAAAACATTCAAACCCCAAGATTAAACAATAAAAGCAAGGTTGAATAAGATAACATTTAATCAAGAATTCATGTGTACTTCCATACAAACAAAAAACAAAGAATAATCACCAGCATTCATAAAGAAATAAGAAAGAATTGAGCGGATAATACTATTCCTAGACAATTTGACTGAATCTCTCTATTCCCTCTTGTCTCGCACTTAGGTCTTCTCATCAGAAGCTAGTCTGCATCTGGTTTTCACGTTGGCTCACCCGTGAGAGGCTTAAGTTGCCATGGCCACAAGCTTCAAGGTAGGATGATGAAGATGATGATCCAGAAAAAAAAAACTCTCTTTTTCTTCTCACATCCACCTTTTATGTCCTCTTCCAACAGTACAAGTGTCATTTCCCCAAAAATGATTCTGTCATTATACGTATAGGTTGGTTATACCAGACTGGACAGCTCACGCAATTTTAGTTCTTATTCGGACAGCTGTCAAGTGCGGCGACAATTCCGAACGTAATCTGGAATTAACTCATGCAACGACATTAATGTAAAAAGATAGCAAAATTAAGGATAAAATAGGCTAGGATTCATTGAGTTATAAAATGCAATTTACTAAACTAAAAATGCTAAAATATATGTTAAGGGTAACTAAATGGGAACAATTTAACTGGTAAGTAAGGGGGAAAACTTGTGTTCTTTCTAGTACTATCACACCTCAAACTTGAGTTTTTACTTGTCCTCAAGTAAAACAGAAACTAGCAAGGCTACAAAAAATTTTACCAAGGCAAATTATCATTCTAGCACCTTGGACCCTCTAAATACCCAATGGATGAATCACATTTAGATGAAAGAATATTGCATCGACAATTCATAAGCATGAATGAATAAGTTTGCAACTTCATCAACGCTAGCATTATGCTTCAAACCCCAAGTTCTATCTACCATTATATCATTTATTGTATAATACTAAGGATATATATATTTTTCGAAATAGGAGATATCGTTGCATTACTGTACCCTTTTCCTGAGAAGTAACGATGGGGAGCAACAAACCCCCAAGGAGTACGTAATTGCACCGACACACACTCATGCAGCGACAGCCTTTGGCCAGATTGATTTTTCTAACGCTTATGTTGGAGTGTTCCCTTTTTAACATTTCATACTACACCCACTTTAGAGTATCTCTAATTTATAATATACATATATAAGCAGCTGTAAAAAGTAGATTCATTCAAGATTTAAAGAATGATAGTAGTCATCCATTACTAATGCAACCTAATCCATTCATCAAAGAATTGAAGCTACAACCTTTTGTCAAATTTATCTAACTCTTTCATTGATAATTCACATTATTCGATAATTAAGCATTGAATGTAACAAAAATTTTCAAAAAATTTTCATTAACTATAATTAAACCTTGCATGCTTCATTACCGGAAGAAAAATTTAAAAATGTGGGTGCATTTCTAAGCCCCATGTGCATTCCCCCAAACTTAAAGTTTGCATTGTCCCCAATGCATTAACATGAAATGTAATGATAATAAAAATGCAATCACAATATATACTTATCAAAATTAAACCTACAGCTACATGCAATGCATGAATACTATAACTAAAGCTTAAAATAAACTAACTTAGTTATCTTCAACCGCCGATGTGGCTGCATGATGTTTCTTTCTCCTTCTTTTCTTTTTCTCCCCATTCTTTCATTTTTTTATCCTTGGAGCTCTTTCTTTTCTTTTCTTTGGGTTTTGTACGGTCTTCGGATTGCTCCTTAGTTCCCGGCTTTGCCCCGGCATCATCGACTACTTCCTGTGTAGGAGAGGTCACCTGGAGTGGTCTAGTGTAGACCACTATTTCCAATGAATTGCATTGCTCCTCACTGGTTACCTCAACAACTTAAGCCGGTCTCGCTCCAGTTCGCTCCAAATTATCAATATTTGCACCCACATCCTCGGGTGCATTGACAGTCTTCTCAACAGAATCTTCTTCTTCTTTTCCTTCCCTTTTGCAACAACTTCTTCTTTTTTAGCAATAACTTCCTCTTCTGTAGCAGCAAATTCCTTCTCAACAATAGTGTCCTCTTGATCAGCGAAAATACCATCCTCAAACAAGCTATCAATCTTTCACAAGCATCCTTCAATGTCCCTGGATTCTTCTTCTTTCTCATTATTAGAGACTTGCACAATGGGTGGGGATGCCACCGATCTATCTCGGTCTTCTAAGTCGTCATCCGAGTAAGAGAGGTCATAATTACGAATGATTGGTGGAAACACAGGGAATTTCAGTAGTGGGGATGGGCTCAGTTGGCCTAATGTGGCTACAATAGAACTGTTTCAAGCTCTGGTATAAACATAAAAAAAAATTTTGGAATTCTCCATATCTTCTATTATAGCGACAAGCCTAATTTGCCTATTGTTGATGGCATTTACCATTTTTTCGACATCTTTAAATTTGCGCCATAATGATGTCTCTGCATTCAGGTTTGTTCCTTTGTTGTCAGCTTTGGCTTTGCCCTTTCTTGTCTTGCTGGTCTCCACCTCCTTCAATATCGGTGTATCTTTGCCACGAGTCATCCTTTCTATAGAGGTTTCATTGATTGGGCCTTTATTTTCCAAGACTTCTTCACCAACACGGGGCACGATTCCTCTTTCCTGGCACAATTTCATCACCAGAGATGGGAAAACCAAGAACTTAGTCTACCTTGCACCGCAGTCAGCTATTTCTTGGTGAAGTATTGCGGCTACATCAATTTTTTTTCCTTTGACAATAGAATGTATCAAACATATTCTGTCTAGGGTGACTATGGTGCTGTGATTGGAGGGTTGAGCCTGCAGTTGACAAAATGAAACCAAATTTTGCTTTGTAGCGTCAGGAAGTGACGGTGCATCGTGTAATTCTTTTGATTGGAACCTATCCACACTGCTCCCTCGACACACAAGTCTCTTATCAACATGTCTCATTTTTCATCTGTGAATTCATCAATTAACTCGGAGTGTTTGTCGACATCGACCTTGGTGTTGTACAGCTCATTGATTTTTTTAGCATCCTATGTTATTAAACATTCTCGAATGAAAATGAACTCTAACTCATGATCGTAGAGGTTAGCATAGAACTCACGTACCAGTGAAGAAGAGTAGCTGCTGGGATGGGTGCAAAAAGTTTCCCACCTTAGCTTCGAGATGGTTTTGGAGACTTGTTTACCCAGGTCTTGTTGTGGCGAAAGGGAAATGCCCTATTTGGGATGAAAGTTCCGCTTCAACATGTTGTTGTGAAATCTTTCCTTTACTGCTTTATTCAATAAAATTACTGGTCATTTGTCTGCAGTGGCCTGAAGGATTTTGATTCGCAGATTGTGGTAGCAGAGGATGCATGTTCTCTAGTAAATTCGGTAGCTTTCTTGATCAAGCCTCTTGTTTTGGCCATCTTTTGTTAAGGGAGAACGATTTAAGGTTAAAAAGATATGATATTGAGAAGAGAAAAGAAATAAAAATGGTTGTTTGAATGCATTATAATCAGTACTGTGGAAGAGGATTTATAGTAAGTGAAAGAGGAAGACGGAGAGGCGTGTTGTTTTGTGGAGAGATATAAGGTTTGCGAGAAGAGTTGTGTCCAATAGGAATTGTGCCCGCTTAGAAGGATCAAATGGCTGAGAGAGTTTTGATCCAAAGCTGGAATCTAAATTTCCTTGAATTCTGATGGGATATAAATGGTAGTACAGACTTATGGAATGCACCAACAACAAAAGTTTAATGCGTCAAAAAAGGTATCTAAGTTATTCTGCAAAAAGGAAGGAAAATAAACGTTAACAAGACATAAATAAAGTAAACTAAAATCACAGAGTACTAATTAAAAATTAAAAATTTTTGACCAATTGAATGGTCTCTGCCTGCTTTTGATCATTGTTGCCAAAATAGTGTTTCAGCTTTTGTCCATTTACTTTGAACTGGTGTCCACCACGTAAACCTCGAATTGTGATTGCACTATGAGGAAATGCAGTGACAACTTCAAAAGGTCCAGACCAATGTGAACGTAATTTACCTGGGTACAATTTGAGTCAAGAATTGAATAATAAAACCTGTTGACCTGCGTTAAATTGTCGCTCTAAAATAATCTTGTCATGCCATCATTTGGTCTTTTCCTTGTATATTGTAGCTTTTCATAAGCATTTCTCCTAATCTCTCTAGCTCAGTGATATCCAACAATCTTTTCTTTCCAGCCGTTTCATAGTCCATGTTCACTTGCTTAATTACCCATATTGCTTTGTGTTCCAGTTTGACTGGCAAGTGACATGTTTTCCCAAAAACTAATTGATACGACGACATCCCTAATAGAGTTTTGTGTGTTGTTTGCAATGCCTATAAAGCGTTATCCAATCGAAAAGACCAATCTTTCCTCGAAGGGTTTACAACCTTCTCAAGAATGTTTTTAATTTGTCGATTCGATACTTTGGCTTGTCCATTGGGTTGCGGATGATAAGTGGTAGCCATTCTATGATTAACTCCATATCTCTTCAGTGCAGTCGCCACTTAGTTGCAATAAAAGTGTTTACCTTGATCACTAATCAATGTTTTTGGTGTGTTAAAGCAGGTGAATATATGGTTGTGAAAAAAATTTAGCACTATCTTTGCATCATCCTTTGGGACAGCAGCAGCTTCAATCCACTTCGAGACGTAGTCAACAACTACTAATATGTAAAGATTTCTAAATGAGCTTGGAAATAGTTCCATAAAATCCATACCCTAAACATCGAATAATTCAACCTCCATAATTGGCTGCTGCAACATTTCATTGTGTCGGGATATAGAATCAGTGCGCTGACACCTATCGTATTGATTCAAAAAATTATGGGCGTCTTTGAATAATGTCGGCCAGTAGAATCCTGATTGGATAAATTTAGCCACGGTTCTCATATCACTGAAATGACCTCCATACGGAGCATCATGACAATGTTTTAAGATTAAAAGCATCTCCTCTTCTGGAACACAACGTCGAATGATGTTGTCATTGCATATATTGAATAAATACGGCTCGTTCCAATGATACTTCACTACGTCACGAAGAAATTTTTTTTGTGGCCTATGACACCCAATGGGAGTTTTCCACATGCTAGATAGTTAACAAAATTCACATACCAAGGAGTTGCATCTACAACAAATAACGTCTCATCTTGGAATGCGTCAACAATTTGAAGTATGTTTTCATCTTCGCTGCTAACTTCCAATCGAGATAGATGGTCTGCAACTTGATTCTCTGAACCCTTACAATATTTTATCTTGATGTCAAATTCTTGCAGTAGTAATATCTAGTGTATCAGTCTTGGTTTGACATCTTTTTTCACAAAGAGATATCTCAATGCCGAATGATTAGTGAATACAGTAACCTTTGCACCGACAAGATATGAACGAAACTTGTCAAAAGCAAAGACTACAGCCCGCAATTCTTTCTCTATGGTTGTATGATTAAGTTGAACTTCTGTTAGATTTTTGCTAGCATAATAAACGGTGTGAAATATTTTTCGCTTTCTTTGTCCTAGAACCACATCCACAGCAAAGTTGCTTGCATCGCACATAACTTCGAAAGGTTAAGACCAATCGAGTGCAACGACAATGGTTGCATTCACTAGCTTCTTTTTTAACTGAATAAAGGCATCCAGACATGCATCGTTAAAGAAAAAATTTCGATTTTGTTCCAACAATGAGCATAAGGGCTTTGCAATTTTTGAAAAATCTCTAATAATCCTTGGGTAAAACCCCGTATGTCTAAGAAAACTGCGGATACCTTTCATGTTTGTTGGTGGAGGTAATTTCTTAATGATTTCCACCTTAGCTTTGTCTACTTGAATGCCTTGAAAAGAGATGCGATGACCTAACACAATGCCTTCAGTTGCCATGAAATGACATTTTTCCCAATTTAGGACAAGATGTGTGTCCTCACATCGCTTCAGTACTATATCTAAATTGTTAGCACAATGATCAAAATCATTCTCATAGATTGAGAAATCATTCATAAACACCTATAAAGAGTCTTCGATCATATTTGAGAATATTTCCATCATGCATATTTGAAATGTGGCTGGTGCGTTGCAAAGACCGAAAGGCATACGGCGAAAAGCAAAAGTACCAAAGGGGCAGGTGAAGGTTGTTTTCTCATGATCTTCAGGTGCAATAAAAATTTGATTGTACCTAGGATAACCGTCAAAAAAGCAATAATAGGCCTTTCTAGCAAGCCAGTCCAACATTTGGTCGATGAAAGGAAGTGGGAAGTAATCTTTCTTTGTGGCCGCATTCAATTTGCGATAATCCATACAAAATCGTCATCCCGCGGGAATGCGTGTAGGAATTAATTTTTAATTATCGTTGCGAACCACAATGATGCCACTCTTTTTAGGCACGTATTACACTGGACTTACCCAATTGCTAGTAGAAATCGGGTAAATAATTCCATCGTCAAGGCATTTTATGATTTCCTTCTTGACAGCTTCTTTCATCTTCTCGTTTAATCTTCTTTGTTGTTCAATCGGTTGTTTGCCTTCATCTTCCAACTTGATCTTGTACATGCGAAAAGAAGGATTAATACCTTGAATATTGATAATACTCCAAGCAATAGCTCATTTAGGTTGCAGAATATAGACTAATTTCCTTTCTTGAGTTGCATCTAGTTTTGTAAAGACAATAATTGGGAGAGTATTGTGGTCACTTAGAAAGAAATATTTAAGATGAGGAGGTAGTGGTTTCAACTCCAGAGTAGGAGCTTCTTCAATGGATGGCTTAAAAATTGGGGTTGTTCTGTTAGCTAGGTCTAAGGATTCAATCTACCATTCATGCTTGAGTTCAAGATTGTGAGCTTTATCCATGCTATCACAATCTTCTAAGGATTCGGCATCAGATGTCACTGCAAACTCTTTAGAAAGTACTGTGCTTTGGTCATTAAATTCTTTCTCAATTAGATTATCTAGCACATCAATAGTATGACATTCTTCTTTGTCCTTGCATTGAATAGATTCAAAAACACTAAAGGCGACTTGCTCATCATTAAGTCACATGGTTAGTTCACCTTTATAAACATTAATAAGAGTTCGACTAGTGGCTAAAAATGGTCGTCCCAAGATTATGGGAACCTCATTGTCTGTCTCACAGTCAAGTATGATAAAATCAGCCGGAAAAATAAATTTATCCACACGAACTACGATGTCTTTTATTTTCCCTTCAGGTTGATCCAATGATCGATCGACTAGTTGTATTGTCACTGCAATAGATTTCATGTGACCAATTCCCAAATTTCTAAAAGTAGATAGTGGCATTAGGTTAATGCTAGCTCCCAAGTCGCATAAAGCCTTACCCAAATAATGATTGCCAATTAAACATGGGATGGTAAAGCTCCCAGGATCTTTCAATTTAAGGGGCAACTTGTTTGTCAAAACAACAGTACAACCTTCTATGAGTGCAATAGTTTCAATATCAGTGAGCTTCTTCTTCTTGGGCAAGAGGTCTTTCATAAATTTCCCATAACTTGGAATTTGTACCAGAGCATCTACTAAAGGAATGTTGATCTGTAATTGCTTCAGTGTGTCCAGGAACTCCTGATACTGTTTGTCATGATCTGTAATTGCTTCTATGAGTGCAATAGTTTCAATATCAGTGAGCTTCTTCTTCTTGGGCAAGAGGTCTTTCATAAATTTCCCATAACTTGGAATTTGTACCAGAGCATCTACTAAAAGAATGTTGATCTGTAATTGCTTCAGTGTGTCCAGGAACTGCTGATACTGTTTGTCATGCTCATTCTTCCTGAATCTTTGTGGGAAGGGTAAAGGTAGAGAGATATTTTTTTGTGCCGACATCTTTGATTGCGTCGATAGTTTCGAAGGTCAGACATTAGGCATATGAGTGACAATTTGTGGAACTTCTTTTCTGATGCATCGACTAACTCTTTAGATTTAACCTTCTCACCAGTGATCACTCCATCTGTATTTTAAGGTGCTACAGTAGAGTCGATAAGTGATTTGCCAGTTTGTTTACCACTCCTAAGAGTGATAGCCTTACAATGTTCTTTCTCCCTCGGACTGGGATATTTCGTGTCACTTGGTAATGAGCCTGGTGGTTGAGTATTTAGATTTGAAGCAAGTTGTCCTAATTGTGCCTCCAAAGCTCGAATAGAAGATGAATTCCCTTGTATGATAGCTTCCGTGCAAGTAATATGCTCCCGCATTAACGCCTCAAGAGTTGCTAACGAGTCAGAAGTAGAAGCTTGTGTGTACGGTTGTTGTTGATGTCCTTGAACATGTTTATTTGGTATTGAAGAGTGTTGTGGCTACATCAGAATTTGGTGTGGATGTTTCTAGCCTTGTTGTGGATGCATTTGAGTTTGCTGATTGTAGTTATTATGTTGTTGATTGTATATCCCTTGCCTGAGATTATAATTTCCCTGAGTAGATGTATTCCCATATCTGAATGTCGCAGCATTTTGTCCAGCATTTTGAGTTCTCCAAAGTAGTTGGTTGCATGCAGAGTTGTTGTAAAAATTACCATAAGAATTGTTGTGGATGTTACTAATATAACAAGCATTCTCTGCATGTTGTGGACAATCTTCATAGCTATGGTTGTCACTACAAATCTCACAACAAAAAGTAGGAACATAAACTTGTTGAGTGACTTGTATAGGTGCAACTCCACTAGTCCCTTGCATATTTTTAATCATGTTTGTGAGAGAAGAAACTTGAGCACTTAGTGTGGTTACTGCATCCAATTCAATAACTCTTGGAGCAGTTTTTTGCTTGTGCAGCTCTGGAGATAGGCTAATGTAATCATTCTGAGCAATTCTCTCAAGAATTCTTACAGCATCATTATAAGTACAATCCAACAGAGATCCATTGGCTGATGTGTCAACAAGATTCCTTGTATGTGAATTCAACCTATTATAAAAAATCTCAATTTGTGTTTCTGGTTGAATGCCGTGTATGGGACAATGTCAAAGTAAATATTTATAACGTTCCTATGTAGTGTGAAGATTTTTATCGTCTAGCTGATAATAAACAGTAATATCATTTCGAAGATGAGCATTCATTGTCGGTGGATTAAATCGTAAAACAAACTGTGTTGCTAGTACATCCTAAGAAGTAATTGATCTGGCAGGTAGTCCAAAAAACCAAGTGCCACCTCTTCCTTGTAGGGAATAAGGAAATAATTGCATCTTCAAGGTATCATCAGGAACTCCTTGTTGACTAAAGGAAGCATAGATCAATAAAAAGGATTTAAGATGTTCTCTCGCATCTTTGTTTGGCAGTCCAACATATTGTCCATTAGAATTCAGCATTTGAAACATTACTGGCTTGAGTTCAAAATTCCCAGCTTGGATTTAAATCATCCAAGACAAGTACTACCAAATCTCGTATAGTCCTATTTTTTATGCGAGCATCTTGCGACAATAATGGGTTATTAACATTTTTCTATTGCATCGGGGGTATGGCTGCATTGTTCCCTGGTAGAGCCATATTTCTTTGTTCTCGAAGTCTATTCCGAACAGTCTTTTATTCAATTTCTAGATCAAAATCAACAACAAAAACTTGATCGGCTGTTTACGTTACAGCAATAATGTGCAAGCGTACACTGTCGATACAAGTATAGTAGATAGATGTGAGTCTGTTGGATATCGATCCCATAGGGATGGTAGTCTTTTGTCTATTAATGTCGGTGCAATAAATGGATATAAAAGAGATAAATTGTGAGGACAGTTGTCGATGCAATAACTTAAGAGCAATAAAATAAAATATGATAATGATAAACTAGGATCCCCAACATGAATCTTCAACAGAATAGTAAGTGCTCACAAGGTATAAAGAGATAGGTGATTGTCGAAGCAATAAAGTTCAATGTATATCTTATCCAGCGTCACTCTTCTATTTAATCTGAAAATTAAACATGCATACTAACCTCACCTTCCGATGATGGCAAGACGACACTATTAAGAACAAGTGGACTAAATTCCTCTAATCCTCACTCAACTTTCGTTGTAATGCTTGTTGGCTACTGCACTTTCCAGTGTCAGTGACTGCAGTAACACTTCCGTGTTAAAAAAACATTCAAACATCAAGATTAAACAATAAAAGCAAGGTTGAATAAGATAACATTTAATCAAGAATTCATGTGCACATCCATACAAACAGAAAACAAAGAATAATCACCAACACTTATAAAGAAATAAGAAAGAATCGAGTAGAGAATACTATTCCTAGACAACTTAACTGAATCTCTCTATTCCCTCTTGTCTCGCACTTAGGTCTTCTCGTCAGAAGCTAGTCTGCATCTAGTTTTCACGTTGGCTCACTTGTGAGAGGCTTAAGTTGCCATGGCCACAAGCTTCAAGGTAGGATGATGAAGATGATGATCCAGAAAAAAAACTCTCTTTTTCTTCTCACATCCACCTTTTATGTCCTCCTCCAACAATGCAAGTGTCCTTTCCCTAAAAATGATTCTGTCCTTGTACGTACGGGTTGGTTATACCAGACTGGACAGCTCACGCAATTTTAGTTCTTATCCAGACAGTTGTCAAGTGTGGCGACAATTCTGGATGCAATCTGAAATTAACTCATGCATTGACATTAATGTAAAAAAGATAGTAAAATTAATGATGAAATATGCTAGGATTCACTGAGTTATAAAATGCAATTTACTAAACTAAAAATGCTAAAATGTATGCTAAGGGTAACTAAATGGGAACAATTTAACTAATAAGTAAAGGGGAAAACCTGTGTTCTTTCTAGTACTATCAGTGGACTACATAGAGACTAAAACACTTTATTGCGGTTAGGACTGACATCACGCAAAGGATTTCAACTAACATTTCGTCATTTTTAGTTTTGAAAATGTATATATTCAACCCTATTTCAACCTGATTCGTTCCTCGTACATGGATTTGTGATTGACGATCGCAAGAATAATTCTTCCGTTGCGCCACGAGGCGAACCGACGATCGCATAGTTGTAATATTAATTTAATTTTCATACTTTTTTGTTAAAATTTTAAGATAAAATAATATTATTAAGATAATAAAAACAAAACAATATAAATTTTATATTTTTAAATTGTGATAGTTTATATTATGACCAATACAAATTTAGAACAAAAAAATATAATATTTAAAATAAACTTGAGTCAATTAGCATTCATCAAAATGATCAAAATTTTAGAAATATTTCATAAAAATTTAAATAAATATTTTGTATGCTCTAATTCTTTTAGATGAACCAGAAACATATCTTGGAAGAGTGATAACAAAATTTTATAATCGATGATGTTTGTGTTTTTCTAAGGGTAAAATCTTAATAAATAGATAGTGCTTGAAAAGTAACTTAATAATTGAATTTGGGTATAAGTATTTGTAATTATAAAAGTATGATATGTTTAGATAACTATTATAATTGGAGGGTTCCACTAAATTTAGTGTTATTGAAGCACTCAATTACATTTTTCAATTCTACGGGAGGATGAGAGTTGGAGTAATTACGCAGATAATTAAATTCAAATCCAATTAACCTATGACTTTCTAAACACTTATACATGATTTAAATTTAAATAAAAAATATTTTTAGCAATTTAAATATTAAAATTATATTATAAGCATAAACATATATGAGTTTTGGGATGGTTATATCCAAAAATTTCTAAAGTTATATTATAGATCCTAAAACTTATATTATTAAAAAAATAAATTATGTATTTTATAAAGTTATAACATAAAAAATTATATTGTTTAAATCCTATAAGTCGTGGTCAAAAAGTATATTATAAAATAAAAAGTATATTATAAAATTAATTTACATATTATAAAAGTGTTATAATATAATTATTTATAAAAAGTTGTAGCAGAAAAGTATGGACGTAACTTATTTATGTGTCCATGCTATATATTATAAAACATAATACACTTATTTACTTTAAAAAAGTATTATAATTTTTGTCATAACATATCTATAAAAATAACTTTTCAAAGTTATGATAAAAATTATATTATTTATAAGTTATTGAACACTTTATAAATGTTATATATTATAAGTTTTATACTATTTTAACTTAATTTATGTATTATAAAACAAGTTATGATCTAGCATAAGTTTTTCTCCAAGTTAAATTTATTTGAGTTTTTATAATCAAAGCAACATATTTTTTGCACTATGAAATCAAATATTATGTGGTATATGATACCTAATCAAATATAAAATATTTTCTTACACCACATCGTTGGGTACGAAACCATTTGAAAAAAATGAAGCTGGACACAAACACTAGAAAGGACTCACGAACTCTTTAATTAGAGACATTTAAAGCTTCAAATATGGCTCGGATAACAGCTGTTGTTCTAATAAAAGTTCCATATTAACATCAACATTAGTATGTAGCATACTTCGTAGTTGGAATTAAAACGATCCATACTTTGAATAGTACATTGAAAAAAGAGATTAATAATTTTAATGATATATATTCAAATTCAAATTCAGGTGATGAAGGTGTTGGTGAAAGACCAACAGATGATGACAAGGAGTACATGATAAATATTAAAGAGGGAATAATCCAACAAATATGGAATGCTAGAGCAATTAGATAAAATTGCACATAATGTTTATTTTTCTTATTATTTTATTAGTAATCGTATTATCGACTATTTTCTTAGACTAATACATTACATATGATGATTTGATTGTAATTTTTGTTATTATTTTAGAATTTTTATTGTACTAATAATTTTATAGCTCCTAATTTTTTTAAAATTATGTAACGTGTAATTACAATTTTTAATTACAGTTTGTACTATCGAATATGACACAATTACAATATAATTACGTTATATCAACCAAACACATCTAAGAAATTACAAGAGAGTGTGAAAATGTAATTACTACCCTAATAATTATATTCTCATTTATTTATTTTTCCTCCCAAATAGACCCATAATTTTATCATAATTTCTTAGGTATGTCTTTCCAAAACATTGTTTTTAAAACACAAATGTTTCTTTCCTTTTTTTTTAAATTACCTTTTGTAAACAAATTTATTGTTAAAAGAAGTAAAATGATTGTGGCATATATAATCTTTTGAATGACAGTAAAACTTATTATATTTGTCTAATTATTTTGAAAGTATGGATGTAAAATTTTGATTTGATTAAAAGTATAAATATTTTTCATTTATAAAAATTCAATTTAGAAAAAAATCTATACATGTAATATTGAAAATAGATAAATTTTAAAATTATACATGAACTTTGATTTAATGTGTAATTATATACATGAACTTTAATTTGGTGCAACTATACACGTAAAACTTTAATGGGATTCAATTGTATACTTGAAGCTTTAATTTTGATTTAATCATATACATTTAAAGAAATAAATACATCAATTTATTTTATATAGATAAATATAGTTATTTATGTATGTAATATATAAACATAAAATGATATTATATTTATAATTGTGTTAATAATTTACAAAGAATTGGATCAAATCAAAATTTTATGTATAAAATTACATAAAATTAAAATTCATATATTCAATTACACATTAAACCATAATTTATATATAATTTTGAGATTTATCCTATTGAAAACCACATTCTCTAAAGTTCATCTTATTTTTCTACTTTTACAATTGTTGTTGATATTTGTATTTATTGGTGTCGAAGTTTCGAAGACCCAACTAAAACACCCAAATTATCAAAAGCTTTATAAAAATCCATTTTACCAATACATTTATGTATTGTAAAAGGTTTTATAAAATTTATTCCGTGAATAAATAGATATAATTGTAATATAAGAACGAAAAATAAAATAAAATAAAATAAAATATAGAAATATCCATTCAGGTGCGAAAGTTCGACCGAAAAGTGTGAGGATATGGAAAAAAAATATAAATTTGAAAAATGGGCTTAGACAAAAAAATAAGACTCATTTTCTAAACGGGCCGGGTCTCGGGTAAAATTTTTTCTCTGAACCTAGCCCGACCTAGTCCGAATTAACTGTCTTGTTGCTATTTTGCTGCCATTTTGCTATCATATTATTACTATTTTATTGTTATTATTTAGAAATTGTATAACTGTTATTTTTCGTTAATTTTACTACTATTTTAGGGCCATTTACTTGCTAAGTAGCAACTATCTACATTTATTTTATTATTTTAGTGTATTTGATGTATTATAATTTTAAATTCTTTTATATAAAAATTAATATGAATAGACCGAGATAAGTTCAGATTTAACATATTCAATCTAGGTCAAATTTAGATAAAATTTTAAATTTATTTTTGGACAAAACTCAAACCTAAAAAATAATCTAAAATTTTATATCCCAGCCCAAATGAGCCCATGATGATGTATATTCCGTAGTATTTAACCCGTAAAGAGTTTGTGAGGATCTTTTTTGCTGATTGAAATTTGTGTATAAAACTGATTGCAGGTAATTTATTAAGAGGATAACTGTGAAGGCGTGCATTTCCTTAATCATCTCTATTTCCATATTTGCATAATAAATTCATATCTCATAAATATTGGAAATAAAATTAAATTTAACCTTAATTAGTATAACTTGATAACGATATGATTCCCTATATAATAAAATACATTTATATGAAGTTAATATTATTTCGAAAAATAAATGTTATTAATCGAATTTGTGGTTTAAAGATGGATTACAATTTAAAAATATGATATAATGTTATATTTTATTAACTTTTTTATTCATCATATTCTATCAATTTACTCTCTTTTATTGAATATTTTAAGTTATTCACCATCATCTATTAAAGGAAATCTTCAGTATTGATAATCTGGATGAAATACGATAAGTGCATAATCACTTAAAGCTTAAACAATTATAATTTATTCGGATAATATATTACAATTTTACAGTAATAATAAGATTACAAAATTAGTCATACCTACTTTAAAAAAAAAGGGTAAACTATCAAAATAGTCACTTTTGTTTGCCTCATCTTACATTTTAGTCACCTATATTTGAAATGTTACGTTTTAATCACTTACATTACTCTGTTGTAACATTCTACTCACTGAGTCGTTAATTACTGTTAATGGTGTAACGGTAAGTTAACGTGACATATTAAATCGTCATTTCAAACGAAAAAAATATAGGGACCAATTGTATAAATTAACTTAAAATTTTTGTTTGAAATGATGATTTAACGTGCCACGTTAGTTTACTATTACACCTTTAACGGCAATTAATGGCTCAGTGACTAAAATATTATAACGCAAAAACATAAGTGACTAAAATGTAACCTGAGGTAAATAAAAGTGACAATTTTAATAGTTTATCTTAAAAAATTTAACAAATATTATTAGAGTTGTGAAAGAATTGATTTAAAGAAAAAAGATTTGGAGAAGTTGAAGCGTATAACACCGTTTAAGAATATACAACTAAGTAAAACATAATATTAAAGATACAAACCTTGGACAATGGATTCTGGAAGTTTTTTTTCGTTTACAATGAGGAAATTTTCCAACTCTGTTTTGTAAAACTTATAGCATTCATTCAAAATGGTTTGTGACACTTTTACAGTACGAACATCCAACATATGTGGTTTTCCTATAAAATAATATTAAAAAATTATTATCGTATTTGAATACAAACTGTGTCAAAAAAGTGTTGATGAGCAAAAGATTGAAACAAATAATTAAGCAATTACAATATTCTATAATAATAAGTATCCGATGCATCTATAGGTTTCAAACCAATTCTTGATTTGTGTGTTTTTTTTTTTTTTGGAATTTGCACCTTTTGTTGAATCATTTAGAAATTATTATATATCTACCTCAACTTGGTACTAATTGGACATTCCATTGGGCTACCTAGGGTTTACTAAGTAGTGTAATTGAGTAAGAACCCTCACTCAACTATAAATACCCAAAGGTCTCAAGGGACTCCTCTCCATTCTCAACCCGAATACACTACCATTTCTACCTGTGTCTCTCCACTTTTCTGGCTCCCAATCTTAAAATGGGTGAATCGATCTTCCTCAACACTTCCCCCCTCTCCTCTTTCTTTATCTCCGTTGACACTGTGTATTAACAATGATGCGGTGAGCGTGGACCGAGCACCTCTAACAACCTCTCTCCTTCTTTTGTCAAATATTTGCAAAAACCCATCAATTTTTATGAAACATTGAAGAACCCTTGTCCATATTCCATTAAAACCAACCAAATGCAATTCAAATCAAGTTTATTTCCAATCCTCTACACGTCGAAACCCATAACCTAAAATTGTGCAAGAATTTCAAACAACTCAATTCGACCCATTACTTAATCACCCTTGCACTTGTCATTTTCATAATACCTATTTCAGTGTCAAGGCTATGACTGTTATTTACACAGCCCTTGGCTTTTATAGAGGCATATTAGAACCAATCAAGCTAGTTCCTTGGAGGCTAGTGTGAAGTTCAACAATTGCAGCTTTGTTTTGGGTCATGAAATCAAGAGAATTACCACAGTTGCTTCTACATGAAAGCCGACCATTTTTAGGCAACTCAAACCTCTAGCACAACAATCATCCATTGTTATGGCTATATACAAGGATTACAAGTTACAAACTTGGTTTTTCCTTTAATCGTTGGACCCTTTGTTGGTAATGCAAAATTGGTAATCCCACATTGGTTGAGAAAATGCTTTTAAGAAGGTTTAAATATAGCATTTCCTCTCACCCTCATTGAGTTATTGGGGCTAAAGGCCCAACACGCATGTGCTATTTCCCGACCTGATCCGTGTTTTTGTTTTGGATAAAATTTATATTTTTTTCTTTCTTTTTAATTATTTTAGTTGTGGAACATTTTTGACTATTGCAGAAAATCTGTTTTAAAAAATATAGTTTTTAACTATTGCAGAAAATTTAAAAAATATATTTTTTGTTACCGTATATTTACCATTCCCCCTTCAGAAAATCCTAAGAATTGCAGACCATTCTCCTCATTTTACACAACAAGGAAAACAACAATCTTTTCTTCCACAGCTCATGTAACAACCCATTTTCAGTGGTACTAAAATGGTGGTTTCGGGACCTTATTTACTGGTGATTGAGTTCGTAAGTTTTAATATTTCATATCTAGTAGTCTATTATAGTGTTATATGGAATTCTGGTTTGTTAATTTTTGGGGGATTGATTTCATGGGACCGTTTCCAAGTTCTTTCGAAAATTAATAAATTCTTCTGGTTGTTGATTAGGTTTCAACATGGGTTGAAGCAGTCGCTTTACCTACCAGTGATACAAAATCAATAGTGAGGTTCCTTAGAAAAACCATATTCGCTAGGTTTGGTACACCATATGCGTTGGCCAGTGACGAAATATCGCATTTCTGTAGCAAGCAGTTTGAAGTAGCTTTGGCTAAATACAACATAAGACACTGGATGACAACGACCTATCACCCACTAGATAATGGGCAAGTGGAAGTGTCTAATCATGAAATAAAATAGATTTTGGAAAAAATAGTAAACCCAAGCAGAAAGGATTGGACAACAAAGCTAGACAATGCATTGTGGGCTTACAGAACAACATCTACGACTCCTCTAGGTATGTCTCCATACAAGATAGTATATGGTAAGAACTGCCATTTACCTATTGAATTGGAAAAAAAAGCATATTGAGCGATCAAAGAGTTAAATCTAGACCCGAAATTAGCTAAAAAATAAAGACTATTTCAACTCCAAGAATTGGAAGGATTCCGTTTTATGGCCTATGAAAATACTAAAATGTATAAGAAGAGGAGTAGACTTCGACACAATGTGAAGATTAGAAAGCGTGAATTTTTTACCTGGACAGAAAGTTCTATTGTTCAACTCAAGATTAAAATTATTTCTTGGAAAACTTAAATCAAGATGGATAGGTCCATATGCCATACACCAGGTAACTCCTCATGGAACAATAGAGTTCATCGGAAAAGAAGGACAACCTTTTTCTGGTAAATGGCCAAAGAGTAAAACATTATTTTGGAGGAATAATCAACATGGTAGTTGATGAAAAAATCTTGCACTGTAATGCGCTATGGGATTCACAAGGAATCGATGGAAAATTAAGAAACAAAAAGAGTGATGATGAAGAAGATGACCAAAGTGTTGATTCCACAAAATATAGGGGAATCTGGCCTACATGTCGTGACACCACTCTCGAATGTCACGACAATGAAAAATATTCAAATCATGGAACCTGTTCTTGATGTCGCGACATCAGTGAGAGATGTTGCGACATCACTGCATAACTCTATTTGTTTGAACTAACACATAATTGCTAACATTTTTTATAGTTTAATTATATTAGGAATTTTGATCTTTAAATTCTTACATAGTAGAAATAAACTATAATTCTTAAATACTTTATTCTTTCATTCTAATTAATAAATAAGTCACATTAATCCTCTTATTTATTACCAGCAAAGAAAGAAAAAGAAATCAAATTGCAGAAATAATAGATTGTGTAGGGAATTTAAGCAAAAATAGACTGTCAAATGGCTAGTTTCAGTGTAAGAGCTTCAAGCCTAGCTATTGAGTTCTAAGAAGGTGACAAGGATAAATACTTGCAACAACTACAACCGTATACCTTCATTCAAGAGTAGGGATTTGATCCATTAATGAAAGACTGCAAAAGAATATGGAAGAATGCAATAGAAAGAGAATGGAAAAAAATTTGTTTGCCATTCGAAGAGCCTAAAATAATTCCCATGGTGCAAGAATTTTATCTAGCATTAAAACAAAAAGGAAGCAACCAAACCATTCTACGAGATGCGTTCTTTTATGAAGGTCAGAGAGGTTAATGTTCTGGTAACTGAGATGAGTATTTTCCAATTTTATGATGCACCATATTATTATCGTGATTATAAAATAGATCTGAAAGAATTAAAAAATATAGATACAGAAGAAATATTGAGATTTTTAACAGAAGGGAAAGAGATGTGGACATATCAGATAGGAATAGTAATACCTAAGACACTCAATCAAGAGCTAATGACACCAAAAGCCAAGATGTGGATGAAGTTTGTCTATTTGAGAATATGGCTTACAATAGAGATTTCAAAGATTAGCTCAATTCAAGCTATCATAACATATGGAATCCTCCAAAAGAAACAAATATGTATTGGTACATGGATATACAAGAATATGGTTGACTGCACAAGGAATTTAGGAAATGTAATATTTTTTCCTCGTTTGATTATAGAATTGTGAAAAAGAGCAAGAGTCCCTACTGAACGAATGGATAAAACTATGAATCCCCCAAGGAAACTATTCGATGATGACATATTCAAGCAGTTTATTCTTCTGCAGACGAAATAGAAAGAGGAAAGGAAAAAAAGAGGATCTCAAGAAGATGATGAATAATATTTAGAATTAAGTTAGTAGGATTTTAAATTTTAGGAGAAGATGACTTTAGTAAAATTAAATATGTTTCCTATTACTAAGGATTTGTATTTTTTTTGTAATTACTGAATTGAATATTTCTTTTTAGGTTGTATTAATTTCTTTAAGGATGATTTAAATTTGTTTTAGGATTAGGAATAAATATAAAAATTTTAGTTGTCTTGTAGATTGGTTAAATATTATATGTAGGAACCCAACACAAAGGAGACATAACAATTTGAGCTGTTAACGAACAAAGGAGGAAGAACCTACCATTAGTAGTTGGAACAACCACGGTCAATCGGGTAACAGAATTCCTTATCTTTTTATGGGCCACACATTGAGGACAATGTGTCAAATAAAATGTGTGTGTGTGAGGGGGTAACATAGAAAAATTGTTTTAAAATTTTATGTTTTCTTTGATTTTTCTTGTCTTTGGTGTGCTTGAGCTTGTAGAAATACAAGTGATTGGTTAGGAGCATGTACATAGGTTGCTTGTGTTTACAAATAAAGTTGGCATGATGATAGGTGATTTAAAATTTTTGCTTAATAGACTACTAAGTTCTATATGTTACACTGTAAATAGACATTAAGCAATCAACTGTACTAAATGATATAAAAAAATACAAGGAAACGAGCATGCTAGTATGAATGATGAACGGTTGAAATTGAGTTTTTTTGGTTGATTAAATTTGTGCATATTGAGATATTTAAGGGATGACCTAAGGCATTATTTGGAACATATCCATAGCAAAAAAAAAAAAGCTTACCTATATTTATTCACCTTTAGTACTGATTTTTGAGCTTGTTAACGCTTCTTGATGAACCTTATTACAAAACCCGAGCCTAAAACATTGATTTGTATTTGCCCTTTTTTTTGGTCCTGCACTACATGACTATAGATGTCTGGCCATACGTATTGAGGGTTAAGTAGATACATCACGAAGGATTTTTTAAAAGCAGAGTGAAATAGGAAAGATTGGTATGACACATGAACTATAGGTTAGCTTGAAAGTGCAAAGCAAAAGAAAATTTCAAAAAGAAAAGTAATACGAGTACAAAATTTCTTGAAAAACAAAAAGGAAAAATCATTCGTGAGTGAGATAATTGAAAAACAAAAGTCACAAAGTCACAAGAATAAGAAAAACTCATTCATTAGTGCACAGAAACTCATAGGCTAGTGTAGTTATTATGTTATACTATAATTTCCTATGTGGAGAAACAAGGAAGGTGGTGGAAGGAGAAATAAGGTGATGAGTGAGTAAGGGTCACCAAGGGGGAAGAATAGGGATCGATACAATGTGCCAAACTATTTTCGTGTTTATAACCCTTTTGATGCTTACTGTTTTTTGAATTCTATACCTTTCCTAAGCCTCAGAACGTTACAAGCTGAAAAGTCTTATATGTCCTAAATATCCTTATTCATGAGTGGACATTTTATTAAACAACCGCATAAAATACTATTTGTATTCTGCTCAGATAATCAAATTACTTGTATGATTTATTGATGGACCCTTACAAGTGAGACCCTTAATGTTTGTATACTTTGTAATATATTGAACTTAGATGTTGTGGTCAAATGTAGTAAGTTAATTTTTCATCATGTTAAAGTTATTCGTGGATATGAAATATCTAGTCATGTGCTATGAATTCAATACTTGTATTATACTTGCTCAAGGGACGTCATTTTTATTTGTTTTTTGTTTGTGTTGCTTGAGGACAAGCAATGACTTAAGTGTGGGGGAGTTTGATCTGCGGTAATTCGATGTAGCAGATTAAACTAATATTCGTTCTTGAGGAGCTTGAAAGCAATCATTTTCATTATGTTTTAATTATGTTTTTGCAAGATTTCTTAAAGTTAATAAAATGTACAAATTTAGTCTTTTATTGACCTTAGGGGCCAGATAAGGTCTAAAGGGGAACTAATGAACTATGTAAGTGTGCAGGAGACCATTAGAAGGCATAATAAACAAATGTTAGTTGCTATTCCGCAACACAAAATGATGAATGTCGCAACATAAGGAGCAGAATGGAGAAATCACTAAACTACCTTCATTGTCACGACACAGGCTAAGGGTTTCATGGCATACCACTGAAGACATCCCAAGAGGAGTATACTAAGTCCTATGTCACGACACAGGTCTTGGTGTGTCATAACATTGATTCTGGATGGAAACTAATAAAAGCCAATGGGTGTTTTGGTCCGCACAATCAAACTTAAAGCTCAGAAATGTTAGGTAACCTAGGAATAAGGACAACGGCCACTTGAAATCTATAAATAGGCTCCTTTGTCACATGTTATAGACACAAATTACTTAGTTTAGAATTCAACTTTTAATTTCAGTTTAAGCTTTTCTTTCTTTTTAGGTTTTAGATTTATTTTCAAGTTGTTCTTTGTTTATCTCAAGAGATCTAATTTGTGGAAGACAATCAAACTTGTGGATTCATATTCATCTTTAATACAAATCAGACGTTTTCTTAAATTCTATACTTTCGATTCATTTATCATGTTCTCTCTTTACATCAATTTCATATTGTTTATGAAAACCATGTGTAACTAATCCCTTTATAAGGGATTAGCGAGTAGAGGTATGATCTGTTAACTATTTTATAGGGTTACTCAATAGATTAGATATTTAGGAAAGGAATAACCGAAACCCTAGGCTTCAGAATCCTAGGAAGTCGTCAAGGTAAGAATTGACCAAAAATTGGTATGTCCTATCCGTGAACACCTTCACCCCAAACCGGTCTAGACTGTATGGTTGAAAGATAAGTAGTCCTTGCTGACTTGTTATTTGAGTGGAAGATTGGAAAATGTTGCTGGGATAATGACTAGTTGACTGGTGAGGAACCCAAAGTGACAGTTGATGGGGATTGTCGAAACGAACTAATCACCTATAATAAGATTTGATTTAATCCATTCTTTGATCTCTTGAATTTTTATTTCTTTATGTTATTTTATTTTATTATTATAAAAACCCTAAAAAATCCTTTTATTTTACTTTCGTACTATAACTAAATTAAAGTACTAATTAGATCTTTTAGTGTTTTGGTTAAAATTGATCTAGCACCCGCCTCCCTTGGATACGATCCTTGGAGTACTCACCTACTCCGTTGTAACTATATTACAACTAGACTCGTATACTTGTGAATACCACATCGTATATCCATATAATTTACTGCAATATTCACACTTTGGATGCTAGTACGTTTGGAGGCAGTCACAAGACACTTAGGGATGACCTAAGGAATTGTTTGGTAGACAATTCCAAGCCAAAAAGCTTACCTTAATTTAAAATCCCTAGTACCCTAATTTTTGAGCCTAAACCATTATTTCTTGATGAACCATAATGGAGACCAAAACCTTAATATAATCTCTTGATCTAATTTTCTTGTTCCCTATACGAACTTAGATGTTAGACCATTGATATTGAAGGTTAGGTAAATACGACAAGGTGGTTTCCAAAATAAAGAAAAATAAATGTGAACCTAAGGGATATTATAGTATAGTGAGTATAAGACTCTTGCAAACTTGTGCGTAAATAGATAAAAATAAAAAATATATCAAAAAGAAAAAGTTTGAAAGGCTAAAATAGCCAAGCGAGAGGTTCTTGAGAAAATACAAAAGCAAAATGAGTGAAAAAGAAATGAAAAAGAAAGAAAAGAAGAATTCCTTATTCTTACACAGTTATCTTGCTAAGATGATTGTATTTACTACTACTGTACCATACCGTAGGAATCAAAGAGAAAAAGGTATGTGAGAAAAGGGGATATAAGGTGGTGAGCTAAAGGGGTTAATCGAGGAAGTATCGAGGTCAATATAATGTGCCAAACTATTTTTGTGTTTAAACCATTTTGTTGTGCCTGTTCTTTCATTCCGAACCAACCTAAGCCACAGAGCATTACAAGCCGAGAAGACCTATGTGACCTAGGTTATACTATCCGTGGATGAAATTTAGCTGAATTTTGACATTTCTAATTACTTGTATTCTTCAAGCATAAATGTAAATTTTGTGTACCTGCTTCGATAGATTAATGTAATTTGACATTCTTGAATTTGTTTACTTTGTAACTTTATGAACTAATGTGTGTGATATTGAAGGTCAAGATTCAATTTTATATCGTGTTAGAGTTACGTATTTATTCACATTATTCTATGTACATAGCTCTAAACTAATCCTTCATGTGGCATCTTATTTTTGTGTGTGTTTTAATTTTGTTGCTCAAGGAAAAGCAACGACTTAAGTATGGGGGAGTTTGATCAGTTACAATTCTTTGCAGTAAATTAAGGTCTTTCCGGCACTTAATGAGCTTCTTTTCTAGTATTTTATATGTTTTTAGTTAATTTTTGGTTTTTATTAATTTATGTTTAATTTATACAAAATAACAATTTTTATGCAATTTTGAGTTATGTTATGACCTAATGGGCCACTATAGGCCTAGGGATGATCTAACGACTCTATCTAGTATGTAGGACACTATTATCGGGCTTAGAAGACAAATGACAACTACAGCGTTGCAACAATGAGGAATGGTATTGCAATACTAGACTTCAAAGTCAAAGTATCCAGGATTTGAAGGCAGTGTCGCGAAACCGGTCCTGTGGTGTTGCGACACTGGGCAACGATTAGGAAAATTAAGCATGGGTTTTTTTGTGCACGCAATGTAAATTAATTAGATTTTTAGGTTGTTTAGTAACCCTAATTAGGTCAAGATCATAAACTCTATAAATAGGCATGTTAGCCTCATTTTAGATGGCTTGGCCAAGTAAGTCACTTAGTTATTTTTAGGGTTTTCTTTAGTTTTTATTTTCTTTCAATTTAGTCTTTTAAATACTCTTTGTTCTTGTTTAACTTGGATTTGATTTTGATCCAATCATTTAACTTAATAGTTTTTCGTTATTTTTTTATGGATTCCAATTGCAACTGAAGTGATCTTTGCGACTGTTAAAGGAGATTTCGTTTCTGAGCACAAATTGACATCAAAATGGACTTATTTCTCTATTTCCTACTTTTATTTAATTTACTATGTTAAATATGAGTTTAGGGATTATTTCATCTAGATCCATGAGTACTAATTTCCTTAGGAAGATTAACGAATGAATGTGTTACTAATTAACGGATGAATTGGGGTTTAAATTATGTGCGATTAAACCCTAGGAAGTGACGATGTAATTTACGATAAAAGAGACCGAGATATAAGTTTACCGAGTAAATCATAATTTATCTTGGCCAACAAAGTGAGGTCTAGAGGTAAGCGTGTATTGGTCTAGTAGTTAATTAGTTAGAGGTCGAGAGTTAATAATTGGTTAATTAATAGCTAATTCGATAAAACCCGAGTTTTGAAGTTAATTAGGAACACTAAAGTGATTTGATCTATTGCCTATTTTATTGGATTAAATTTCGATTGTTAATTGGATGATTTTTAGTTTTAGATAATTTTATGTTAGTTTAATTAATCCATTTTAATTTGGTTTTCGTAATATAATTTTGAATTAATACTATGTCTCCTTGTTAGTGTACAAAGTTAATTTAAGTTTAATTCAACCGTCTTTGGGTACGATCCTCGGAATGCTTCTCGAGGTATTTCGTTGTAGCATTTTAACTATATTACAATTTGACTCGTATACTTGCGGACACCACTATTCAATTAGATATTTATTTGTTGTAGTATTTTCAATCCACACGTTTGCACGTCTGGCGGCAGTCATAATGCTAATGAGAGGATATCATTTACCCATGTCTTGAGCTATGAATTCCAGTATTGTGAATGATGGTACATGCTGCAGAAATCGTATACCCAACGCACTTTCTTTCAATTTCTTATCTATTTGAACTCAGACTTTTATTTACATCAAAGTATATGAGTCACGCATGCATAGTCCATCATCCACTCAGGATTAAGGTATGCCACACTATGAACTTGACAAGTAAATAAATCCATAAATAGATTCATTATCTATTCTCCTTGGGTCTAGTCTGATTTACTGTTAGTCCAGTTAGTCACATCTATGTCTCTACCTTCTGGGAGTCATTCGCTTCGACGCCCAAGACAAAGCATTTTCCCAATTGGACTTGATAGACTGCGTATTACTTTTTCAATTGGTTGGCTCATTTCCAATTAAACTAAGGACATGTTTAGGTTCGTATACTAATATAAGTTGTCTTTTTGAATTATAATCCTACCACGTAATACTGCTTTTTATTAGTTAAACATTAAACAGCTAGTGAGCTAATATTTTCTTTTAATTTTCTTTACATGCAAAAACCACATGAGGATATTATACAAAGGATATTAATGTAATTCATTAATAATTTTATTAACCAATCTATTCAAAAAATTACAAATGTATAAACGAATATAGTACACGTGCTTGGGAGAAGGGCCATCTTACTACTTGCAGTAAGCCTCCCCCCATACGTTAGGGAGTAAGGTCATTTTATTACTTTTCGTAAGCCTCTCCCATGAGTTTAGGAGGTGGGCTACTTTACTACTTTCCATAAGCCTCTCCCTATACGTCTCTTTACCTGATTTTTGGGTGATTGTTGATGTTGTGTTGCTTGCTTAAACCACATCTATGTACGCTTGAGTTGAGTTTAAGACCTTGGTCGTTTAAGAATGTGGAGGACAAATAAGTTGTGTATTGATTGCCTCTAGACGTACTATCGTCCAGAGAGTGAATACTGCAGTAAAAGATATGGATCCATAAGACAGTATATTAGTACTTTAATTTAGTTATAGTACGAAAGTAAAATAAAAGGAGCTTTTAAGATTTTTATAATAATAAAATAAAATAACATAAAGAAATAAAATTCAAGAGATCAGAGAATAGAATAAAACAAATCTGATTATGGTGACTAACTCGTTTCGGAAATCCCCATCAACTGTCGCTTTGGGTTCCTCATCAATCAACTAGTCGCTATCCCAATAGGATCTTCCGATCTTCCACTCAAATAATGAGTCAACAAGGACTACTTATCTTCCGACCTCACAGTCCAAACTGGTTTGGGGTGATGGTGTTCACGGATAGGCGATACCAATTTTGGGTTAATTTCCACCTTGATGACTTCCTAAGGTTGTCAGGCCTAGGGTTTGGGTTCTTCCTTTCCCAAACAGTAGATCCGTTGAGTAACCCTATAAAATATTTAACAGATCATACTTTCACTCACTAATCCCCCATAGAGGGATTACTTCCTCATGGTTTTCATAAACAATATGGAATTGATGTAAAGAGAGCATGATAAATGAATTGAGGTGTAGAGTTTAAGAAAATGCCTGGTTTTTTTAAAGATGAATATGAATCCACAAAGCTTGATTGTCTTCAGAAATCAAATCTCTCGAGATAAAGTAAGAATAACTTGAAAATAAATCTAAAAACCTAAAAGAAAGAAAAGTTGAACTACAATTAAAAGCAGAAAACTATACTAAGGAATTGATGTCTATAACATGTGATAAACGAGCCTATTTATAGATTCCAGGTGGTCGTTGTCCTTAACCCCAGGTTAGATGACGTTCTTGAGCTTTAAGTTTGATTGTTTAGACCAAAACGCCCCCTAGCTTGTGTTAGTTTCAGTCCAGAGCCAATATCACGACACACTAGGTCCTATGTCGTGACAAAAGAGCCAGTATACTCCTCTTAGGATATCTTCAGGGGTATGTCGTGACTCTCTTATGCTATGTCGCAACATTGAAGGTAGTTTCATGATTTCTTCATTCTGCTCCCTATGTTGCAACATTGATAATTCCGTGTTGCGACATAGTGACCAGTAACGGTTTAGTATGCCTTATAATGGTATTTTGCACACTTACAAAGTTCATTAACTCACCCTTAGGCCTCATTTGGCCTCTGAGGTTAGTAAAAAAAATCAATTTACACATTTTATTAACTTTAAGAAAAATTACAAAATCATAATTAAATCTTAATGGAAATTCTTGCTTTCAAGCTCTTAAAGTGCGAAAATTAGCTTAATTTGTGACACCGCATTATGAAAGATTAGACTCCCCCAAACTTAAGTCATTTCTTGTCCTCAAGCAACACAAAAAAGACAAGAAGTACAAAAGATGTTGGTTGGGAAAAATCATACAAGTATTGATTTTGGAGCACATGAATGAATAATTCATGATGAATAATTGACTTGCCACTTTTGATCACAAACATCTAAGTTCAGTATATTATAAAGTATACAAACATTAAGGATCTTACCTGTATGGATCCATCAATAAATCATACAAGTAATTTGATTATCTGAGTAGAATAAGTCATTTTTACAATTTTTTAATATAATGTTCATTCATGCATAAGGATATTTAGGTCATATAGAACTTTTCCGCTTGTAACGTTCTAAAGCTTAGGACAGGTGTAGAGTTGAAAAATAGTAAGCATCAAAAGGGTTACAAACACGAAAATAGTTTGGCATATCATATCGATCCCTATTCTTCCCCCTTAGTCACCCTTACTTGCTTACCGCCTCTCACATTCCTTCATTCTCCGCATAGGAAATCATAGAATGACATAGTAACTACGGCTAGCCTACGAGTTTCTGTGCACTAATGAACGATTTTTTTCTTATTCTGGTGACTTTGTCACTTTTCTTTCAATTCATCTTATTCATAAATGCTTTTTTCTATTCAATAAATTTTTCTACTCGTGTTGATTTTATTTTTAAATATTTCTTTTGTTTTGCACTTTTTAGGCTAACCTATAGTTCCTATATCACAACAATCTTTCATATTTCACTCTATTTTTACAAAATCTGTCGTGATGTATCTACTTAACTTAACCTTCAATACGTATGGCCAAACGTCTATAGTCGTGTAGTTCAGGACCAAGAAAAAGGGCAAATACAAATTAAAGTTTTAGGCTCAAGTTTTGTAATAAGGTTCATCAAGAAGTGTTAACAGGCTAAAAAATTGGTACTAAAGGTGAATAATTATGGGTAAGCTTTTTGGCTTTGGATATGTTCCAAACAATGCCTTAGGTAATCCCTTAAATATCTCATTATACACAAATTTAATTAACTAGAAAAACTCAAATTCAACCATTTATCATTCATACTAGCATGCTCGTTTCCTTGTATTTTCTATATCATTTTGTACAATTGATTGTTTAATACCTATTTATAGTGTAACATATAGAACTTTGTAGTCTAATATTAAAAAAAATTAAAATCACCTACCAACATGCCAAATTTATTAGTAAACACAAGAAACCTATGTACATGTTCCTAACCAATCACTTGTATTTTTACAAGCTCAAGCACACAAAAAAGACAAGAATAATCAAAGAAAAATGTAAAAATTTAAAGCAGATTTTCTATGTTACTCCCTACACTTTAGTTGGCACATTGTCTTCAATGTGTAGCCCATAAAATGACAAGGAAAGAAGTAACCCAATTGATTGTGGTTGTTCCAACTGCTAATGGTAGGTGCTTCCTCCATTGTTCATTAATACCTCAAATTGTTGTGTCTCCTTTGTGTTGGGTTCCTATATAGAAATTTTAAACAAAATACAAAGCAACTAAAAATATACTATTACTCCTACTCCTACTCCTACTCCTACTCCTACTTACTCAAAAAATAAATTTAAAAATCATCCATAAAAGTTTGTACAATCCAATAAAATTCAATCCTCCTTGAAATCATTTGGAGGAGGAGCACACCTCTACTCCATTGGTTCCTTGCCCTTACCTGAGCTGTAATCTTGGTGGCAGCTCCTACCTCACATATACATTTTTCTTTTCGGCCTTGGGATAATGGGCCCTTTTAATGTTGAGTATTGTGGTCAGAATGTTGCCTCATAATTATTCTTCGTCCCGGGGTAATCTTAAGCAGCACCTTCTTCCTCGAAATTAGCCCTCTCATCATGATAAGTCGATATCAAACTGAACATATCTGGAGGGTGATTTAGAGCTCGTGACCCATTCATTCTTGCAAATCTTTGGAGCACTGGTCCTGTCTTCTACATCCATCTAATCATTCCATCGAGTTTTACTTCTATGCTTCCACTGGTCCTGCCTTTGACTGTTCTTGCCATTTTAGCGATTTCAAAACGTCCATCTTTTCCTTCCTTCTTTGGTTCCATTCGGTAATTTTCTTTTGTTGAAGCTCAATGTATTTTGTATATAATGTATCTCCAATTATGCTTCTTGTTGGCTTAATGAATCGCTCATTTTTGCTGATTGGCACTTTTTCCTTTTGGCATAGTGCTGTCGCAAGATGAGGAAAGAAAAGTCCAACTTTCTGGCTCTGCATGCATCGTTTCATTTCCCAGAAGATCCAACCCTCTACATAGATCTGTTTGTGCTGCAAAATACCATATAGTAAAACAATTCAATAGACATTAACGTTAGAAACATTTAATGCGGGTGCAATTCTGGTGCCGATGAATTGCATCCTCAATCTTGGCGACAGGAAACATAATCTCCTGATTGAAATGTGTTGGCAGCCTAATATCTGGCCTATAATTCCAAATACCCCTACCCTGAGTTAAATATTTTATAACATCTTCCATATCAATCTTTTGCAATTTTTATAAGTCTACACCATCAATAAAGTCTTTTTCATAATATGGTATATTATAAAATTCACAAATATCACTAGGAGATATTGGGACTTCGTCCCTTCACACTGTTACCCCACTTATGACCTCACCATATTTGCCCTTAATTATTTTATCCTTGAGGGATGCATAAAATTCTTGTACTACGTGCATCAATGCGTTGCTAGTGGGAGTGACATAAAACTGCTCCCATTGACGATATCGCACCAAAGTCCAAATTTCTTTGCAGTGGGCCATGGAGAGTTTGAACCCTCATTCTTGAATTAATGGTCTCCCTTGCAAATCGATGAAATATTTTTCCATACTTAGATTATGGAATCGTTTTGGGACCAAAACATCCGGTGTTTGTTGGACTATAGTTCTCTTACTCTTACGTCGAGGCATTCTACAATCAAAGTTTCTAAAAATGTAGATGAATAGTAATAAATGGAACAGTAAAATATAATCAAGCGTACTTAACCTCAATCTCCTTGAACTTGCATGTGTTATCTCTTTGATTTGTTGATAACGACTTCTTCCAATGTGGGCTTTAGAATATAGGATGAAAGATTGAAAACCTAGGTTTTTTGTGGAAAGGGGTTTGGAAATTAGAGAGCTTTTTTTGTGTTAAAATTAGGTTAGGTTAATTTAATAGGGTATTTTTATGCTTAAAACTATTGTTTTTAGGTTTAAAATCTGTGTATTTTAAGGGTTAAAAAATTGGGTTACGCAATTGGGTTAGGTTGACCCTGTAGAAAATTACAGCAATGTTGCGCCACAGGGGTTCCGTGTCGCGACATCCCTAGCAGATTGCTCATGTTGTGACACCGGGTTTCGATGTTGCGAGACACCCTGGAACTTTGAAATTCTTGGAAGACTGTCTTCCATGTCGTGACGTAGGATAGTGGTGTCGCGACATTGATATGATTTTTGTAATTCTTTAGTTCTGCCCGCGGTGTTGCGACATGAAATATCCGCGTCGCAACATTGATTCCTGTTTCCCCAAATTTTTGATCTTTAGAGTGCTTTCAAGTGTCTGGTATCCTAGTATTTGATCTAACTATAATATTTTAATTAATTGGTTAGCAAAATATTTAGTTTTGTACAGTTAGTAAGAAATTTTAAATAAAAATGTTAGGTATTGCTATCGGGCTCATCCATCAGCTCAGTTAATATACACCTAGGTGTTCCCTGTAAATTATCTCTGTCTGTATTTGTCCAACATCCATCGTGCCATTCTATTTGTCTACTATTGTCTCACTCTCTCTAAACTTCCCTTTTCGACCTACCTTAATCATTGACAATTCTTTTCTCAAATCATAACTATTAATTATTTGAAGAACCACATAACCACACAACCACTTTAGTTTGTGCTTAGCATTCTTGCTTCATAAAAAGGTTGAAAATTGTGGTTCATACTTGTCACTCATTGTGTTTCTATCCATCTCATCAATGAAGAATGGTTTTTCAGAAGTACTATTTATGATGATTAACAAAAGGATTGGTAAAGAATTTTGCACTATGTCACTTGGATTTTGAATCTGTGGGCTTCTGAATTTTTCCATGTGGTTGCAGCTGGTTCTCTTGAATGCTGTTGTGAGAACCAAACAACTTGTGCTGCCTGTAGCTTGAAGTAGTTTTCTAGCTGGGTGGAGGCCTGTTATATGGTCTTAAGTCTTGTCAATATATATTTTTCCAACTCTTTTCAGTATTTGGAAAATTGCTAAATCATTGAATTTCTAGGGTGCCTGGTTTAGGACTAATGGCATGCAAAGGATAATCAGTTCATGCTTATCAGCTAGGACTATTAATTTCTCTTTATTTTGCTCTATGAATTCCTGAATCGATATACATTCTTCCATTAGATCAGCCATGACTACCATTGTCTCTATTAGTTGTTATGTGTTATGCTGCTATTGTGTTCCAACCTTACCATAAGAATTTGAAATTGCTGGAATGGTGAGTTCCATGCTTATCTGATTCTTCGGTTCACTGGCCATTTCCCCATAACTTTATATCTTCTCTTGCTGTAGTTTCGTTCAATTGATCTAGATATTCTTCTATCTGCTGAGATGGATAATAGTCTAGGAGTTCATTTTCTTCACAAGAATTTATAGTGGCATTCTCTCCTTTTCTTATTCTGGACTTGACACTTCTTGATGCCTTTTTGAGGGTATACTAATGTGGTTGTTATTATCTTGGGAAAGAACTAGGGTTTCTCTTTGAAGTTGACTTAATTTAAGCATTAATAATTATTGGTTCTCCTGTATCTTCCAATCCACATAGACTCGTTCTTTGTAAATATCGACATCGTAATCTAAGCCTTCAACTTACCACATATAATCAAAATCATCCATTCTCCTATTGATCGATCTCCTTTATCTACTGAGATTGTTGTTCTAATTTGGAATGTACACTGAGGTCTTCCTAAAAAAAATAGATAAGTAATAGTGAAATTAGTTAGTTGAATAAATTAAAGATCATATCTAAAACCTAAAAATTTCCTAATTAGTCCATTTTAAAGTGCAAAAATTAAAATCGAACTAGTGATGTTGCCTCATTGGCAACGACACCAACAACTTGACTGCCTCCGGACGTATTAACGTCCAGAGTGTGAATACTGTAGTAAAAGATATGGATATATGAGGCGGTATCCACAAGTATACGAGTCTAGTTGTAATATAGTTACAACAGAGTAGGTGAGTACTCCAAGTATCGTACCTAATGGAGGCGAGTGCTAGATCAATTTTAACCTAAATACTGAAAAATATAATTATTACTGTAATTTATTTATAGTACAAAAGTAAAATAAAAGGAGTTTTTAAGATTTTTATAATAATAAAATAAAATAACATAAAGAAATAAAATTCAAGAGATCAAAAAATAGAATAAATCAAATCTGATTATGGGTGATTAGCTTACTTTGATAATCCCTATCAACTGTCGCTTTAGGTTCCTTACCAATGAACTAGTCGCTATCCCTGTAGGATCTTTTGATCCTTTACTCAAACAACGAGTCAGCAAAGACTACTATCTTTCGACCTCATAGTTCAAACTAGTTTGGGGTGACGGTGTTCACGAATAGGGCATGCAAATTTTGGGTTAATTCCCTCCTTTATGACTTCCTAGGGTTGTCAGGCCTAAGGTTTAGGATCTTCCTTTCCCAAACAATTGATCTATTGAATAACCCTATAAAACAGTTAACAGATCATACCTCCACTCACTAATCCCTCATAGAGGGATTACTTCCTTGTGGTTTTCATAAACAATATAGAATTGATGTAAAAAGAAAACATGGTAAATGAATTGAGGTGTAGAGTTTAAGAAAATGCCTGATTTGTATTAAAGATGAATATGAATCCACAAAGTTTGATTGTCTTCACAAATCAAATCTCTCAAGATAAAGTAAGAACAACTTGAAAATAAATCTAAAAACCTAAAAGAAAGAAGATATGAACTGGAATTAAAAGCAGAAAACTATACTAAGGAATTGATGTCTATAACATGTGATAAAGGAGCCTATTTATAGATTCTAGGTGGTCATTATCCTTAATGCCCTCTAGCTCGTGTTAGTTTCCATCCAGAGCCGATATCACGACGCATTATGTCCTATGTCGTAACAAAGGAGCCAATATACTCCTCTTGGGGCATCTTCAAGTGTATGTGTGACACCCTTAGGCTGTGTCACGACATCGAAGACAGTTTCATGATTCCTTCATTTTGCTCCCTATGTGTAACACCCCTAACTCATATCCGTCATTGGAATAGGGTTACAGAGTATTACAGTAAAACAATAACATAAAAACGTATATTTCCAAACATTTCATCAAACATATAAAAATCACTTCGTCCTTTAATTGAGCCATCGAGGCCGTAGAAACACTTTAGAAATGATTCTGGACTAAATCAAAAACATTTGAAACATTGAGAGAAAAGGTAGAAATTTCAAAACTGCAAGGGTCACACGGCTGTGTGACTCGCACGGCTGAGACACACTCCCTTGTCTCAAGTAGTGTAACAATTGATATAGGGACACACAGCTGTGTCCCAGCTCGTGTCCATGCCCATGTAACTCTCTGAGTTGGGTCACACGGCCAAGCCACACGTCCATTTTCCAGACCATGTAACACTCGAAATGGCCTCACATGCCCATGTGCCAGGTCGTGTGCTACGCCGTGTGCTAGGCCATGTAACTGCTTGACTTGCAACCTCTTAAACATACAGGGGACACACGACCGTGTCGCATGGCTCTATGTCACACACAATCGTGTCGCATGGCTGTGTGTCATACACAGTTGAGACACACACCTATGTGGACAAGAAATTGACCAAAATCAAACCATTTCCTTCACCCATTTCAAGCATGAACCTACAGTCCATTTGCACCCTTAACCAGGGCATCAAAATATACCAAAACATACATAAAATGTCCAATTCACTATACCATTAATCCATTCAACCAATATGCCAATAAGACACCTCAATCACAATCAAACTAACATACCTAAACGTATGCATGATTAGTCATATTTCATACAAACACATCTAGCTTATATCTATCTCAAATCAATAGCTAACTTGGCCATATTGCAAACATACCTTCACTTACCAAATTGGCTATTCAAACATGAATTAACACAGTGCTAAAATAATACATACTAGTATGGCATCTATAAGTACCAAAATGACACAAGCCAACCAACCAACATCAAATAGTACCAAAACAAGTTATACATGCCAATATCAATACTTAGTATTCAACCCAAAATTTACACATAAGTTCACTTATAAATGCCATTATAACCTTGACCAGTACATCAATATTATTGATATAATCGCTGGATAGTGTGATAGATCTCCTACGAGCTTCGAAACTGATTGAGCTTCCAATAATCTGTAAAGTAAGAGAAAAATAACTACGTAAGCAAGGAATGCTTAGTAATCTTGTATAAATTTTAAACATAATATTCCATTTTAATACTAAACTTTATAGATAAATATAAACCTATACGGATGCCATAAGATTTATAAAACTATATAACCATCAACTCACAAATGGGTAAGTCTCTCAACATCACATATACTTTTCATTCAGTAACATAGTAGGATTTTATAAGTTGTATTACATAATCATCAACCTTTTCATAAAACTATGAACCATTTCATTTACTTGCTTACCATTCCATTGTAAGTGCTTAGCATAAGTCTAAACAAAATTATCAATTCATGAGTTAGTGTACCTATCCACGATATAGGTAAATTCGTCCATAACATAAGTAGATTTCTCACATATAAGTACATCATTTAATTTATCAATCTTTCTTTTTCATATAACATCATGTTACATATAAGATTATCTATAATATATGAAATTTACCATCTATGAACATAACCTTTTATTCATTAACATTACCATATCATCAAATTATATCCCAATTATGAACTTATCGTTTCATTCCCTTATCTTACCCGTTTCATTTGCATAGTACAAAGCATAAACATAAATATTAATCATAACTACAAGCTTGGAACAAGCTTAAACATCATCATCATTTCACAAATTAGTGCATTTATACATAACTCTTTTGGGTTCAACCACATAAGCCAATTCATGAGAAAATACATCATTTGATTCATACAACCTTTTATGAACATAAGCATATTTCTATTAAAGTTTACCATTTTAATCCTTTTATTTAATACATGATATAGTTCATTTGAACACTTACCGTTCCTTTCCTTTTCATTAATGCATGATATAGTTCATATAATATTTGATTTAGAGTTACCAGAGTATAACCAGGGGCACGGAAGTGCAACCAAGGGTGCCGAAGTACAAACAGGGGCACGTAAGTGCAATCAGGGGTACCGAAATACAAATAGGGGCATGTAAGTGCAATCAGGGGTACTAAAGTACAAATAGGGGCATGTAAGTGCAATCAGGGGTGTCAAAGTACATGTAGGGGAACATAAGTGCAATTAGGGGTATTGAAGTTCAAACATGGGCACGTAAGTGCAATCAGGGGTACCGAAGTACAAACAAGGGCATGTAAGTGTAGTCAGTCAATAATTAACTCTGAAAATTTAATTAAAGAACTATTTATAAAAATGCAATTAGATATTAATTTATGTATTGAAACACTATGCACTTACCTAGCTAAATTGCAGAAATGTCAAAGTACAGGGGCTATTTGGTAATTTTTTCTTCTCCTCAATTTTCTACTCGTTCTTGATCTAAATCAATAATTTTATTAAGTTCATTAATTTAGACAGAAAACCAATTTATTTAATGCAATTTAGTCTTTTTTGACATTTTTACAAAATTGCCCTCAACATTTTACTTTTATTTAATTTAGTCCGTAAGCCTAAAATATGAAAATTAACCATTTTATTCAAAACCCATGTTAAAAAAATATTCATAGCTTCCATTATAGCCCAGATTTGTAAAAATTTCACATCAAGTCCTTGTATTTTTACTATTTCAATAATTTAATCCCTAATCGTTAAATTTATCAAAAATGACTTAACAAAATACTTATAAATAACAAATAATACTTTAAATTCATCATTTAACATCTAAAATCACAAATATTCATTATTGGCAACATTCAAAATCTTTAATAGTTTCAAAAACAAAGGTACAGGCTAGCTAGACCTAATTGCAACTATCTCGAATTAGAAACGGATGAAAAATTACTTAGAATAAAGCTCAATCGAAAGTTCTTAAGCTTCAACCATGGAAGTTTCGGTTGATAAGCATGAAAAATGAAAAAGATCACATTGGCTTTCTTTTGTTTTTACTTTATTATTTTAACATACAAATTTTTTTAATTAAAACATATTAAATACATAATATTTCTTATTTTAAATCCTAAACCATTTAATATATATAAAGTTTATCTATTCTCTCTTAAATAATTTAAACTATAATCATAATTTTAATATATTAAAATTAAAATGATCTCTTTTACAATTATATAAGAAATTATTTAATATATAAATTAAAAAAACACTAATTAATCTAAACCCTAAACCCCTAACCCTTAACTTCTAACCCCTAAACTTTAAACCCCAACCCTTAAACCATAAACCATAAACCATAATCCCTAAACCCATAATCCATAAACCTTAAAATAGTAACTCTTAAACCTTAAACCTTAAACCCTAAACCATATAACCTAAACCATAAACCCTAAACTATAATAATAATTAATTCAATATTTTAAAATTAATACTATCTCTTTTACGATTACATAAGAAATTATTTAATATATAAATTAAAAAACCATTAGTCAAATTTTTTCTACATGTCATTTTTTTTCTGAAGAATTTAAATATTCAATTAAAAATAAATTGTATTTTAATTAATATAAATAAAATAGTTAAATAATAAATAGACAGATAAAATGTTTTTTGCGGTGTTCTTGATAAAGCGCTGCTAAAGCACAATCTATAGCGACGTTTTACAAAAAGTGTCGCTAACGCCATTAAAGCTCAACACGGCGTCTTATTGAATTTTTTACGGCGTTTTTTAAAAAGCACCGCTAATGATTGATCTATAGTGGCGTTTTTCAAGAAGCACCGCTAATGCCACTAAAGCTCAACATAAAACGGCGGCGTTGTGCTGAATTTTTTTACGGCGTTTTTCAAAAAGTGCCTCTAATACCACTAAAGCTCAACATAAAACGACGGCGTTGTTCTTAATTTTTTGTGGTGTTTTTCAAAAAGCGCCGCTAATGCTCGATATATAGCAGTGTTTTTCAAAAGCGCTGCTAATGTTCGATCCATAGTGGCGTTTTTTATCCAAACGCTGCTAAAAATGCCGCTAAAAACCTATTTTACTGTAGTGACGTGGGCGTGTGTGGTTATTTTGAAGGGTACATGGCCTGACACACAGGCATATGGCTTGGCCGTGTGACCGAAGTCAGTGAGTTACACGAGTTCGAACATGGGTTAGGACACAATCGTGTTTCCCTATTTCAAATATCCACACGGCCTGAGACACGGGGTTGTCTCTTGCCCGTGTGAGTCACATGGCTTGGCCACACGGCCGTGTAACCCCTGCAGTGTTGAAAATTTTCATTATTTTTTGAAAAATTCTCTAAGTATCCTAGTGATCCCCTACTTGTTTCTAACGCATATTTAGGGCCTCGAGGGCTCGTGTAAGGGATAATATGTATGTTTTGACCTGGTTTTAATATGTTTATTGCTATGATATGAAATGTTTGAAATTTCTATCCGTTTGAATTGTAAACTCCGATAATGCTCCGTAACCCAATTTCGGTGACGAATACGGGTTAGGGGTGTTACATTTATTGGTATCAAAGCTACGGTTTAGTCGATTCTTGGACTGAATGTAGCGTATACAAATCTAGCTATACATGCCATTATATAAACTGTGATAGTGTGATTCTCTTGACCGTTTTAGAATATGTTTTCATATAGCAATGACATCCAACAGAGCTAACACTGATGAAGTAGAGAGTAACACTTAAGCCTCCATTCACGGAGCAGCATTGAGTGGTACAAGGTCTATATCTGAGGGCCGGGAAGGAGAGGCTAAGGAAGCCTTCTTCCAGTTGATGAATGAATAGTTTACTGAGTTCATACGGACAAACTCGATTGCTCAACAACCTCCACCCTCTCCTGCTCCCCAATCGATTCCCGTTATTCCTCAAGGTATGAAACCTATATGAGTTAGTAAGCCACCTGTTGATAAGATCCGTAAATATGGGGCTGAAAAATTTTGAGTTACTGCTGAAGATGGTCCTGAGAGAGTTGAATTCTGGTTAGAGAATACAATCAGAGTTTCTAATGAATTGTCTTGTTCACCGGCAGAGTGTGTCAAGTGTACGGTATCATTATTGAAAGATTCAGCTTATCGGTAGTGGAACATGTTGATTTCAGTAGTACCAAAAGAGCGGGTCACTTGGGAATTCTTTCAAATCGAGTTCCAAAAGAAATATATTAGTTAAAAGTTTCTAGATAAAAATGTAAAGAATTTCTCGAGCTCAAATAGGGTCGTACGTCTGTAATAGAGTACGAGCGAGAATTTGTCAGACTGAGTAAATATGCCCGAGATGTATTTTGACCGAGATTGCTACATGTAAAAGATTTGAAGAAGGGTTAAATGAAGATATAAAGCTACTAGTTGGAATTGTTAAGTTGAAAGAATTCGTTGTATTGGTTGACTGAGCACATAAAGCTGAAAAGCTGAGTAAAGAGAAAAGACATGATGATTTTGAAGTTAGAGACCCGAGAAAGAGATCAACTGGGAAGCCATATCAGTCGGCATCAAAGATATCCAAAGAACATCACAACCGTTCTACAGCTTCAGTGGGGTACTTTAGTAGAGATAGAGGCAACCGGCGTTCGAGTCCTAAACCTCAGGCTACATCTATAGCAAGTGTGGGTAGTGTTAGAGATGTTTGGCCTGAGTACAAACACTGTAAAAGACCACATTATGGTGAGTGCCAATTAAAGAACGGAGCGTGTTTCAGGTGTGGTTCCTTAGACCACTATCTTAGAGATTTCCCAGAGAAATTCAAGAAAGAAAAAGTTCAGACTACGAGGCCGAGTAATACTACTACGAGAGGTAGACCACCTCGTAATCCTAAAAATGTGAGTGGTAGCCATGGTGTAACAAACCGTGAGATCCAAGGCACGAGCACTAGCTAGGGCTTATGCTAGTCGCGCACAAGAGGATGCTTCTACGCCAGATGTTATTACCAGTACTTTCTCTATTTTTCATACTGATGTTATTGGTTTGATTGATCTGGGACCAACTCATTCTTATGTATGAACTAGTTTAGTAACTAATAAGAATTTACCTGTTGAGTCCACTAAATTCGTGGTTAAAGTGTCGAACCTCCTAGGTCAGTATGTGCTAGTTGATAAAGTTTGCAAGAATTGTCCGTCGATGACTCGGGGTTACAATTTTTCGGCTGATTTGATGCTATTACTGTTTGATGAATTTGATGTGATTTTGGGCATGGATTGACTAACTTTACATGACGCTGTTATAAACTGTAGAAAAATGCTTACTGTTTTGAAATGTCAGAACAGTGAGATGCTTTGTATTGAATCAGGTAGTGTGAGTGGGCTACCTATTGTTATTTCACCTATGTTAGATCAGAAATATGTGTGAAAAGGTTGTAATGCTTACCTTGCTTATGTACTAAACTCTAAAGTGTCTGAATCAAAGCTTGAGTAAGTGCCACTAGTTTGCAAGTATCTTGATGTGTTTCCAGAGGAGTTATCTAGATTACCGCTGATCAAAAAAGTTGATTTTGCTATTGAACTGGTACCGGGGACATTACTGATATCGATAGCACCTTATGGAATGGCTCTTATCGAGTTAAAATAGTTGAAAGGACAACTAGAAGAGTTGATAGATAGGGGTTTTGATCGACCTGGTTTCTCACCTTGGGGTGTACCGGTTCTGTTCATTAAGAAAAAGGATGAATCGATGACATTATGTATTGATTACCGTCAGCTTAACAAAGTTACAATATTGAACAAGTATCCACTACCTCGAATTGACGATCTATTCGACCAGTTGAAAGGTGGCACAGTATTCTCGAAGATTGATCTTTGTTCTAGTTATTATTAGCTATGATTGAAAGATTAGGATGTACTGAAAAATGTATTCAGAACCAGGTACGGACACCATTTGTTCGGTGAAAAATGTCATATATTTACCGATCATAAGAGTTTGAAATATCTAATGTCGCAAAAAAGATTTGAATTTGAGACAGCGTAGATGGCTAAAATTTTTAAAAGATTATGAGTTGATCATTGATTATCATCCGGGAAAAACAAATGTAATTGGTGATGCTTTGAGTAGAATGTCCTTATTTGCTTTGCAAGCGTGAATACGTGATTGATATTATCTAGTGATGGCTCGATCTTGGCCAAGTTGAAAGCTAGACCATTGTTTTACAGCAGATTTGTTCATTCGAGATGTAATAAGATGTACAGTGATTCGAAACAGATGTACTGGTGGCTAGAATGAAATGCGAGATTTCTGACTTTGTATCTAAATGTCTACTATGTCAGCAAGTTAAAGTTGAACATCAGGTGCCTTCTGGACTATAACAGCCAGTGATGATACCGGAGTGGAAATGGGATCGAGTTATTATGGATTTCGTATTGGGTTTACCCCTATCTCTGAGAAAGAAAGATGCCATTTGGGTTGTTGTTGATCGATTGACGAAGTCAACACAATTTATTTCGGTATGTACAGATTACTCCCTTGATAGGTTAGATGAGTTATATATTTTTGAGATTGTTAGATTACACAGGGTACCAGTTTCTATTATTTCGGATAGAGATCTGTGGTTTACATTGGGATTTTGGAGGAAGTTACAGGAAACTTTTGGTACGCGGTTGCATTTTAGCACTACATTTAACCCTCAGACCGATGGTAAATCCGAACGAGTAAATTAGATTCTCGAAGATATGCTTCGTTGCTATGTATTAGAGTTTGAAGGCAACTAGGAGAAATATCTACCATTGGTTGAATTTGCGTATAACAACAATTTTCAGTCGAGCATAAAAATGGCACCGTATGAGGCTTTGTATGGTCATAAATGCCGAACTCCATTATATTGGACTGAACTCAATGAGAAAAAGGTACATGGGGTTGATTTGATTCGTGAGGCTGAAGAAAAAGTAAAAGTGATCCGAGATAGTTTGAAAGTAGCTCCAGATCATCAGAAATCATATGCGGATCTTAAGAGTAAAGACATAAAAATTGAAGTCAGACACAGAGTCATTTTGGAAGTATCACCTTGGAAGAAAGTTCTTTGGTTTGGTCGTAAAGGGAAGCTAAGTCTGCGATTTATCGGGCGATATGAGACTATTGAAAGAATCAGACTTGTTACTTATTGATTAGCTTTACTATCAAAACTAGAAATGATTCATAACGTCTGTCACATGTCTATGTTACGACGATACCGATCTGACCCTTCAAATGTTATATTCTCGACGGATGTTGAGATTCAACCTGATATGTCGTATAGTCAAGAACCGATCAGAATTCTAGCACGAGAGGTAAAAGAATTGGAAAACAAGAACATAACTTTAATAAAAGTTCTCTGGCAGAAACATGGAATAGAAGAAGCCACCTGGAAACCTGAGGAAGGTATAAGAAAGCAATATCTGAACCTCTTTTCTGGTAAGATTTTCGGGGACGAAAATCCCTTTAGGAAGAGAGTTGTAATAGCCCGTTTTCAGTGAAATCAGAACAGTGGTTTTGAGACCACAAATCTAAAGTCAAAAAATTTATTTTATTATTATTTAATTTCCTACAGCATGTTAGTAGTACCGTATAAAAATTTCGTTAAAAAAATTTATCGTTTACATTCTCAATTTGATAAAAAAGACTAAATGACGTAAAGTGCAAAAGTTGAGTTCTAGTAGCTAAAAGTATTAAATAGCTATAGAACCTTAAAGTAAGAGGCCTTATATGGTAATTAGACGACTAATGCAGATAGTGGAATGTGATGGCTTGGCATTTGTGTAAAATTTAAAGTTTTTAAAGGTTATAATTGTAATTTGGTAATTAAATGATAATTAAAATAAGAAAAAGGCATTCATCTTCTTCATTCATCAAGCCACCACTGAAATTTCTTGTTCTTCTAAGCTAGTGATTTGACCATACTCATTGTTGCTAAATTGGTATGAATTTTTGTCCCGTTTTTAATTATTTTTATGTTTTCAAGATCGTTGTAGCTTAATCTAGCTAGCTCGTGGACTAATTTGTAGAACTGTTAAACTATTAGGGTTTTGCCATTGTTGAACATGCATGTGTTTTGATGATTTATGGAAGAAAATGGATAGTTTTTATTAGAGAAACAACTTTTGTTAAGTGATTTTTGATGAAAATGTCAAATAAGGATGAAATTGAAATATATAAAATTTTACATGGTGAAATTATGAAATAAATGAAATATAGGGCTTGATAAGGACCTAATTGATTTGTTCTATAGTGGGTTGTGGTGAAATTGCATAAATTTCCATTTTTATGAGCTAAGGACAAAATTGCAAAGAATTAAAAGTATAAGGGCAAAATGGTAATTTTTCCAAAATATGATTTTGGGCTAAATTGAATGAGTTATAAATTAAATTGAGTTAAATTTATCCATATAGATCAAGTCAGACCTTGTATATAGTTAGATCGAGACAAAGAGAATGTCTAGGATTAATTGCCTCAATATTTACGTGTACTTGTCAAGGTAAGTTCGTGTGATTAAATTTTGGTTATATATTTTATTTTGAAATGTGCATGAGTTGTCAATTTGCTATATGTATACATAGTTGCATATCCAATGATGTACTACTACCGAACCCCGTTTGAACCTTAGGAATCCGTAGGATACAAATGACATGTCATTAGGGTTTACATGATTTGGGTACTGGTCCTGAACTTCCTACCGATGGCTGAGGTCCTACATGTGCTGCGGATACTCCACAACTCATGTGAGCAGCATCGCATAGCTATGTTCTGACCTACAGCTCTTGTAAGCATATCGATTTATAGCTTGTGAGAGCATACCGATCTACAGCTCAAGTGAGCATACCGATTCACAGCTCGTATGAGCATATATGTACATAAGTTGATGGATTACAATTATATGAGCTAGCACACTATGTGTGAGCTATCCCAGGTATCCAATGATATTCTAAATGGTTTAATCGGCAATGTTCTGATATGAAATGATAAGAGTTTGATACGAGCTATTACAGGTATATACATGAATTATATGAAAATGTTGTTACATGGTATATGGAAACTTGAATTGGTTGATATATGTATTTGGAACTTGATCAATTGTTGTATTCACCCATGTTTATTAGCTTATATATGTGTTTACATGGTTAACATGGTTGGTGAATATGTGCTTAGGCATTTGACCAAATTTTGTTGGGATATGTTTGGTTTACTTACCTATTATATGACTAAATAGTAAGTTATATTCTATGTTATATGAACTTACTAAGCTTAAATACTTACTCTGTGTTAGTTTATGTGTTTTTAGTGAATCGAAAGCTTGTTCGAGTTGGAAGCTTGTTTTGGTTGGAAGCTTGTTAGAGCTATATCACACCATCCATCGGCTCTTTTGGTACTTTCGAATGTTTAATTTCGATTATAATGACATGTATAGGTATTTTGGCTAATGTTGGCCATGTGTTTTTATTGTTGAAATGGCTATTTTGCTTGGCTTGTGTTTTGGCATTTTTGTTGGTGAAATGGTATATTTTGGTATGTATATAATTAGCCTTAAAATGGTTGATGAATGACTTAATATGGTTGAATGATGGAAGATGAAATGATATATGAATATGCATAATATAAATGGCTTGTGACTTTTTGAGAATTGGTACTTTGTTTGAATAGCTTATATGACTATTGATGCTAATTATAGAATGGCATTTTGGTACCAAATGGTTGTGTTTTGGTAAGTATATTATATAGTATGTATTGATGCAAATATCCATGCAAGTTAGTGGATTATTTGGTGATCGGTTTTTTAATGTCACAGTAATAATGTGCAAGCGTACACTGTCAATGCAAGTATAGTAGACAGATATGAGTCTGTCGGATATCGATCCCACAAGGATGTTTGTCTTTTGTCTATCAATGTTAGCGTAATAAATTGATAGAAACGAGATAAATTGTGAGAGTAGTTGTCGAAACAATAACTTGAAAAAAACAAGATAAAATATGATAATGATAAACTAGGATACCCAACGTGAATATTCAACAAAATGTTGAGTGCTCACAAGGTATAAAAGGATATGTGATTGTCAATGCATTAAATTGCAATGAGTATCTTACCAAGCTTAACTTCTATATTTAATCAAATACTTAAACATGCACATTTGCCACACCTTCCAATGATAGCAATTGAACACTATTAAGAACAAGTGGATTAAATTTCTCTAATCCTTAAGCAACTTCCACTGTCATGCTTGTTAACTTGAACTATCGCTACACCTTCTAGTGCAGTGACTGCAATAACACTTCCGTGCTAAAAATATTCAAACCCAAAGATTAAATAGTAGAAGCAAGATTGAATAAAATAACATGTACCATAGAAATCATGTGTACTTCCATACTAACATAAAATAGAAAGTAATCACCAGAGTTTAGAAAAGAATAATAAAAGAAACAAGTGGAGAATACTATTCCTAGACAACTCGACTTGAATCTCTTTATTCCTTCTTGTGTCACACTTAGGGCTCCTCGTTAAGATCTGGTCTGCATCCCTTTCATGTCGGTTCACCTGTAGGAGACTTAAGCCGCCATAGCTGAAAGCTTTAAAGAGTAGGTTGAAGAAGATGATCTAAAAAGCTCTCTCCTTTTTTTTCTTTTTATGTGAATATTTATATCTTTCCCCAAATAGCCCAGGTGTCCTTTCATTAGAATCATGTTGCCTCTGTACGTACAAGTTAGTTGTACCAAACTGGACAGGTCACGCATTTTTGTTCCTATCCGGACTATTTTCAGGTGCAGCAAAAATTTTGGGCGCAATATGAAATTACTCATGAAGCGACATCAGTACCAAAATATGACAAAATTAAGGGTAAATAAGCTAAGATCCATTGAGTCATAAAATGTAAATTATTAAACTGAAAATACTAAAATATGTGCTAAAGATAACTAAATGGGAACAAATTAACCAATAAGTAGGGAGAAAACATATGTTCTTTCTAGTACTATAACACCCCCAAACTTGAGTTTTTTACTTTTCCTCAAGTAAAATAGAAACTGGCAAGGCTACACAAGAATTCACTAAGGTAAATGATCATTCTAGCAACCTGAATCACCTAAAATCCCAATGAATGATTCACATTCAGATGACAGAATATTGCATCGACAATACATAAGTATGAATGAATAAGATTACATCTTCATCAAAACCAACATCATGCTTTGAATCCTAAATTCTATCTACCAATACAACATTTATTGTACAATATATGTTTTTTTTGTGTACAAGGGATATCATTGAACTGTTGTACCCTCGTTCTTGAGAAGTAACGATGGAGTGCAACAAACCCCTATGGAGTTCGTAATTGCACTGACACACACTCATGCAGCGGTTGCTTTGGCTAGATTCATTTTTGTAACATTTCATAATACACCCACTTTGGAGTGTCTCTTATTCATAACTATATATACATATGAGTAGCTGTAAAAGGTAGATTCATTCAAGATTTAAGGAATGCTACTAATCATCCATTACTAATGCAGCCTAAATCATTCATCAAATAATTGAAGATACAACATTTAGTCAAATTTATCCAACTCATTCATTGATAGTTCACATGATTCAAAAATTAAGCATCGAATGTAACAAAACTTTTCAACACATTTGCATTAACCACAAATAAACCTTGCATGCTTCATTAATATTAAAAAAAATTGAAATGTGGGTGTATTTCCAATCCCCATATGCATTCCCCCACTAAGATTAAAATGCGATGACAATAACAATTCAATGACAATGTTCACTAACAAAATGAAAATTACAGCTACAAGTAATGCATGAATACCTCAGCTAAAACTTAAAATAAACTAACTGAGTTTTCCTCAGCCATCAATGTGGCTACACGATGTTTCTTCTTCCTCCTCTTTTTCTCCTATTTCTTGCGCTTTTTGTTTTTGGAGAGCTTTCTCTTCTTTTCTTTAGGCTTCGTACGATCTTCGGATCGCTCCTTAGTTTTCGGCACTACCCCAGCATCATCGACTACTTTTTGTGTAGGAGGGGTCACCTTTAGTGGTCCGGTATATACCACTATAGCCAACAAGTTGTGGTGCTCCTCATTTGTTACCTCTGTAGCTTCCACCAGTCTGGCTTCATCTTACTCCAGATTATCAATAGTTGCATCCACAAACTCGGCTGCATTGATAATTTCCTCAACAGATTCTTTCTCAGTAGCTTCTGTCTCAGTATTTTCTTCCTCGACCTTCTCATTCACAACTTCAACATGGACGTCCTCCTCTTCTACAGCAATTTCCTCCTCAACAGTAGATGCCCCTTGACCAACAATGACTCACCCTTTACCAGGCTATCAATCCCTTGTATACACTCCTCAAAGTCAGTTTAGTCACCTTCTTTCTCAACATCAGAGATGTGCACAATGGAGAGGATTCTACCAATCTATATTAATCCTCTAGGTCATCTTCATCGGAGGAGGGTTCATACTCTCAGATAATCAGTGGGAACTCTAGAAATTCTGGGATTGGGGTTGGGCTTAATTAATGTAATGTGGCTACAATAGAATTGTTATAGGCCCTGGTATAAGCGTAGAAAATTTTTTTTGATCTGTCCATATCCTCTATTGTAGCGACAAGCCTGCTCTGCCTATTGTTGATGGTATTGGCCAACTACTCGATATCCTTCATTTCACGAAACAATGATGTTTTTGCACTCAAGTTTGTTCCCTTACTTTTTGCTTTGGTTTTACCTTCCTTGTCTTGCTGGTCTCTGCCTCCTTCATTTTCGGCGTCTCTTTGCCACGAGTCATTCTTTCAATAGACGCTTCATTGATCGGGCCATTATTTTTCAAGACCTCTTCATCATCACGGGGCACGATAAAAAATTTCTTACCATATTTTGTTTGTTTTGTGAAGTGAATATGGTTTAAAGGTGTAAAAGTACAAACTTGGGAAAGAGAAAGTGAATAAAAATTATTGCTTGGTTGTTTCACAGTCGGCACAGTAAAAGAATATGGAAATGCGTGATTTTCCAAAGGGAAATAAAGCTGGAGAGAATAATTACATCCAATGAGAATTGTGCCTGCTTAGACAGATCAGACAGCTAGATGACTTTTGATCAAACGGTGGGATTTGAAATTTCTATTCTGCCCTCATTCTTGCAAGTCAGAAGTGACAGTACAATAGTACGAACTACATTGACAATAAAGCTCAAGTGCGTCGACAATAGTACCTAATTATTCTGCAACAAATAAAATAAAATAAATTAAATTAAATAAAACAAGCTTGAATAAAAAAATTAAAATACAATAACATAAAGATAAATTTAATAAAACTAAAATTTTTGACCAATTTAATGGTCTCTGCCTGCTTTTGATTAATATTCCCAAAAAAGTGTTTCAAACGTCGTCCAGTCACTTTGAATTGGTGTCCATCATTTAAATCTCTAATTGTGACTGCACCATGAGGAAACACATTGAAAACTTCGAATGGTCCAAACCAACGTGAGCGCAATTTACCTGGGTGCAGTTTCAGTCTAGAATTGAAGAATAAACTTGTTGACCCGCGATAAATTGTCGCTGCAAAAAAATTCTATCATGCCATCGTTTGGTCATTTCCTTGTAAATTGTAGCGCTGTCATAGGCATTTCGCCTAATCTCCTCTAGTTCAGTGATATCCAACAGCCTTTTCTTTCCAGCAGCTTCATAGTCCATGTTCACTTATTTAATTGCCCACATTCCTTTGTATTCTAATTCAATTGGCAACTGACATGCTTTCCAAAAAACCAATTAATATGGTGACATCCCTAATGGAGTTTTTTATGTTGTCCACAATGCCCATAAAATGTCATCCAATCTGGAAGACCAATCTTTCCTCGAAGGGTCCACAACCTTCTCAAGAATGTTTTTAATTTTTCGATTCGATACTTCGGCTTGTCCATTAGTTTGCGGATGATAAGTAGTAGCCATTCTATGATTAACTCCATATCTCTTCAGTGCGGCTGCCACTTGGTTGCACTGAAAGTGTGTACCTTGATCACTAATCAATGCCTTTAGTGTGCCAAAGCGGGTGGGTATATGCTTGTGAAAAAATTTAAGCCCTGTCTTTGCATCAACCTTTAGGACTGCAACACCTTCAACCCACTTCGAGACGTAGTCAACAGCTACTAATATATAAAGGTTTCCAAATGAACTTGGAAATGGTCCCATAAAATCCATACCCTAAACATAGAACAATTCAACCTCCATAATTGGCACCTGCAACATTTCATTGCGTCAGGATATAGAACCAGTGCGCTGACACCTATCGCATTGATTCACAAAATTATGAGTGTCTTTGAATAATGAAGGCCAGTAGAATCGTGATTGGAGAACCTTAGCAGTAGTGCACATGCCACCGAAATGACCTCCATAAGGAGCATCATGATAGTACTTCAGGATTGAAAGCATTTACTCTTTCGGAACACAACGTTGAATAATGTTGTCATTGCATACCTTGAATAAATATGGTTTGTTCCAATGATACTTCACTACTTCACGAAGAAATCTTTCTTTTTTATGTCTTGTGACACCCAATGAGAGTTTTCCACACACTAGATACTTAACCAGATCTGCATACCAAGTGGTTGCATCTACAACAAATAACTTTTGATCTGGGAATGCGTCAACAATTTGAAGTATGTTTCCATCTTCGCTGCCAATTTCCAATTGAGATAGATGGTCTACAACTTGATTCCCTGAACCCTTACAGTCTTTTATCCCAATGTCAAATTCTTGCAACAGAAAGATCCAGCATATCAATATTGGGTTTGCATCCTTCTTCGTAAAATGGCATCTCAGCGCTGAGTGATCAGTATATACAGTAACCTTTGCACCGGCAAGATAAGAACAAAACTTGTCGAAAGTAAAGACTACAGCAAAAAATTCTTTCTTTGTAGTGGTATAGTTTATTTGAGTCTCTGTAAGAGTTTTGCTAGCATAATAGATGGCCTGAAATATTTTTCCCTTACGTTGTCATAGAACAGCACCTACAGTAAAGTCGCTTACATCACACATAACTTCAAAAGGTTTAGACAAATCTGGTGCAATGACAATGGGTGCATTTACTAGCTGCTTTAATTGAATGAATGCTTCCAAACATATATCGTCAAAGAGTAATTTTCGATTCTATTCCATCAATGTGCATACGGGCTTTGAAATTTCGAAAAACCTCTAATAAATCTTCGGTAAAACCCCGCATGCCCAAGAAAACTACGAATACCTTTCACATTTGTCGGTGGAGGTAATTTCTCAATGATTTCCACTTTATCTTTGTCTACTCAATTCCTTGACTAGAGATGCGATGGCCTAACACAATGCCTTCAGTTTCCATGAAATTACATTTTCCCCAATTCAAAACAAGATGTGAGTCTTCACATCGCTACAATACTTTATCCAAATTGTCAATGCAATGATCAAAATCATTCCCATAGACTGAGAAATCATCCATAAAAACCTCTAAAGAATCTTCAATCATATACGAGAATATTGCCATCACCCATGACAAGTGATCGATTGTTTAACGTCACAAAAATAATGTGCAAGCGTACGCTGCCAATGTAAGTATAGTAGATAGATACTAGTCTGTCAGATATCGATCCCACGAGGATGGTTGTCTTTTGTCGATCAATGTAGTGCAATAAATAGATAGGAACGAGATAAATTATGAGTGTACTTGTCAAAGCAATAACTTGAAAACAATAAGATAAAATAGGACAAAGATAAATTGGGATCCCCAACGTGAATAGTGAACAAAATACTAAGTGCTCACAAGGTATAAAAGGATAGGTAATTGTCGATGCATTAAATTTCAATGATTATCTTACCAAGCTTAAATTCCATATTGAATCTAAGACTTAGACATGCACATTAGCCACATCTTCGTATAATGGCAATGGAACACTATTAAGAACAAGTGGATTAAATTCCTCTAATCCTCAAGCAACTTCCCCTGTAATGCCTGCTAGCCTGAACTGTCGCTACACTTTCCAATGTCAGTGACTGCAATAACACTTCTATGCTAAAAACATTCAGACCCAAAGATTAAACAGTAGATAAAAGATTGAATAAAATAACATTGAACCCAAAAATCATGTGTACTTTCGTACAAAGATGAAATAGAAAGTAATCACCATCGTTTAGAAAAGAAATATCAAAGAACAAGTGGATAGTACTATTCCTAGAAAATCATGACTTGATCTCTCAACTCCCTCTTGTGTTGCACTCAGGGCTCCTCGCCAAAAGCTAAGTTGCATCCCTTTCACGTCGGTTCACCTGTACAAGGCTTAAGCCGCCATAGCCGAAAGCTTCAAAAGATAGATTGAAGAAGATAATACTCCGAAAAAAGCCTCTTTTTTTTCTTTTCACGTGAATATTTATATTCTTCCCAAATGGCCCAGGTGTCCTTTCATCATGCTGCCTCTGTACGTACAAGTTGGTTATACCAGACTGGACAGCGCACACATTTTTGTTCTTATCCGGACAGTTGTTAGATGCGGCAACAATTCTGGGTGCATTCTAAAAATACTCATGCAGCGACATTGGTACCAAAACATGACAAAATTAAAGATAAATCGGCTAAGATCCACTGAGTTATAAAATGCAATTTACTAAACTGAAAATTCTAAAATATGTGCTAAAGATATCTAAATGGGGATAAATTAACGAACAAGTAAGGATAAAAAAATTTGTTCTTTCTAATACTATCACACCTCTAAACTTGAGTTTTTACTTGTCCTCAGGTAAAACAGAAACTGGCAAGGCTACACAAGAATTCACTAAGGCAAATGATTATTCTAGCAACTTGAATCACCGAAAGTCGCAATGAATGAGTCACATTCAAATGATAGAATATTACATCGACAATACGTATGTATGAATGAATAAGATTACAACTGCATCAAAATCAGCATCATGCTTTAAATCCTAAATTCTATCTACCAATACAACATTTATTGTACAATACATGTCTCATTTTTTTGTGAATAAGGGATATCATTCCATTACTGTACCCTTGGTCCTGAGAAGAAACGATGGAGTGAATTAAACCCCAGGGAGTACGTAATTGAGCTGACACACAGTCATGCAGTGACAGCCTTTGGCCAGATTCATTTTTCTAACGCTTGCATTGGAGTGTTCCCTCTTTAACATTTCACAATACACCCACTTTGTAGTGTCTCTTATACATATATAAGGAGTTGTAAAAGGTAGATTCATTCAAGATTCAAGGACTGGAAGTAGTCATCCATTACTAATGCAACCTAAATCATTCATCAAAGAATTGAAGATACAACATTCAGTCAAATTTATCCAACTCATTCATCGATAATTTGCATGATTCAAGAATTAAGCATCGAATGTACCAAAAATTTTCAAACACATTTGCGTTAACCACAAATAAACCATACATGCTTTATTAAAATCAAAATAAACCCCATATGCATTCCCCCAAACTTAAAGATTGAATTCTCCCCAATGCACTAACATTAAAATGCAATGACAATACAAATGCAACGATAATGTGCACTAACAAAATGAAAATTATAGCTACATGCAATGCATGAATACTACATCAAAAAATTAAAATAAACTAACTCAGTTTTCCTCGGCCATCAATGTGGTTGGACGATGTTTCTTCTTCCTCCTATATTTCTGCTCCTACTTGCACTTTGTTTTTGGAGCATTTTCTCTTCTTTTTTTGGGCTTCGCACGGTCTTTGGATCGCTCCTTAGTTTTCGGTGCTGCCCCAGCATCACCGGATGCTTCTTGTGCAGGAGGGGTAACCTTGAGTGGTCCGGTATAGACCACTATCGCCAATGAGATATGGTGCTTCTCACTGGTTACCTCTGCAACTTTCACCGGTCTAGCTCTATCTCACTCTAGATTATCAGCAGTTGCACCCACAATCTCAGATGCATTGAAAATGTTATTAGCAGATTCTTTCTCAGTATTTTCTTCCTCGACCTTCTTGTTCACAACTACAACACGGACTTCCTCCTCTCCCACATCAACTTCATCTTCAATAGTAGGTGCCTCTTGACCAACAATGAAGTCATCCTCGACCAGGCTATCAATCCGTCGCATACATTCCTCAATGTCCCTTGAATCCTTGTCTTTCTAATTATCAGAGACGTGCATAATGGTAGGGGATTCCCTCAATCTATCTCAGTACCCTAAGTTATCTTCCTTGGATGAGGGTTCATAATCTCGAATGATCGGTGGGAACACTAGAAATTCTAGGAATGGGGTCGGGCTTAACTGACTTAATACAGTTACAATAAAGTTTTTAAAGGCCATAGTATAAGCGTAGAACAAATTTTGTGATCTCTCTTTATCCTCTATTGTAGCGACAAGCCTGATCTACTTATTGCTGATGTAATTGGCCAACTTCTATATATCCTGCATTTGGCACAACAATGATGTCTTTGCAGTCAGGTTTGTTCCCTTGGTTTCTGTCTTGATTTTTCTTTTCCTTGTTTTGCTGGTTTCTTCACCCTTCAATGTCAGTGTATCTTTGCCACGAGTCATTATTTCAATAAAGGCTTCATTTATCGGGCCCTTATTCTCCAGGATCTTTTCATCATCATAGGGCACGATCCTTTTCTACTAGCACAGTAGCATCACAGACGACGGGAAAACCAAAATTTTACTTTGCCTTGTGGCACAGTCAGCAATTTCCTGGTGGAGTAATGCGCCAACATCAATTTCTGCCCTTAACAATTGAATATATCAAGCACATTCTATCGAGGTTGACTGTGGTGCTGTGAGTAGAGGGTAGTATCGTGCAGTTGACAAAATGAAACCAGATTTTGCTTTGCAATGTCAGGAAGTGACGCTACATTGTATAATTCTTTTAATGTGGACCCATCCACAACGCTCCTTCGACACATATATCCTTCACCAATAGGTCCCTTTTGTCGTCGGTGATATCCTCAATAAACTTGGAATGTTCATCTACATCCACTTTAGTGTTGTACAACTCATTGACTTTTTTTAGCATCCCATGGGATTAAGCCTTCTCGAACAAAGATAAACTCTAACTCATGGTCATAAAGGTTATCGTAAAACTCATGTACCAATAAAGGAGAATAGCTTCCATGATGAGTGCAGAAAGTCTCCCACTTCAACTTAGAGATGGTTTTGTAGACTTGCTTGCCCAAGTCTTGCTATTGCGAAAGGTACGAGCTTAGGTAAGAGAAAGTGAATCAAAATGGCTCTTTGTATGTGTTACAGTCGGCATAGTGAATGGGGGTTTATAGCGAGTGAAAGAAGAATATGGAAAGACGTGACTTTCGTGAATTGATATAAAGCTGGCGGGAATAATTACGTCCAATGAGAATTGCGCCTGCTCAGACAGAACAGATGACTATGTGACTTTTGATCAAACGGTGGGATCTGAAATTTTTGACCTACTCTCAATCTTGATGAGTTATAAGTGACAGTACAATAGTACAAATTGCGTTGACAATAAAGACCAAGTGCGTCGACAATGGTACCTAATTATTCTGCAAAAATAAAATAAAATAAATAAAAATAAAACAAGCTTGAACAAAAAAAAACTAAAATAAAATAAAATAAAGATAAAGATAAATTCAATAAAAATTACGATTTTTGGACAATTTAATGGTCTCTGCCTACTTTTCATTAATATTCCCAAAATAATGTTTCAATCGCTGGCCATTCACTTTGAACTAGTGTCCATCATGTAAATCTTTGATTGTGACTACACCATGAGGAAATGCTTCGACAATTTCAAAAGGTCCAAACCAACGTGAGCGCAATTTACCCGGGTGCAGTTTCCATCTAGAATTGAAGAATAAAACTTGTTGACCCGCGATAAATTGTCACTGCAAAATAATTTTTTCATGCCATTGTTTGGTCTTTTCCTTGTAAATTGCAGCGTTTTTATAGGCATTTTGCCTAACTTCCTCTAATTCAGTGATATCCAACAACCTTTTCTTTCTAGCAACTTCATAGTCCATGTTCACTTGTTTAATTTCCCACATTGCTTTGTGCTCCAGTTCAACTGGCAAGTGACATGCTTTCCCGAAAACCAATTGATATGGTGACATCTTTAATGAAGTTCTATATACTATCCGCAATGCCTATAAAGTGTCATCCATTTTGGAAGACCAATATTTCCTCCAAGGGTTCACAACCTTCTTAAGAATGTTTTTAATTTGTTGATTCGATACTTCAGCTTGTCCATTAGTTTGCATGTGATAAGCAGTAGCCATTCTATGATTAATTCCACATCTCTTCAGTGTGGCTACCACTTGGTTGTAATGAAAGTGTGTACCCTGATCACTAATTAATGTCTTTGGTGTGCCAAAGTGGGTGAGTCTATGCTTGTGAAAAAAATTAAGCACTATCTTTGCATCATCCTTTGGGACTACAACAGCTTCAACCCACTTCGAGACGTAGTCAGCAACTACTAATATATAAAGATTTCCAAATGAATTTTGAAATGGTCCCATAAAATCCATACCCCAAACATCAAAAAATTCAACCTAAAAAAATAGCTGTTGTAACATTTTATTGCGTCGAGATATAGAGCCAGTGCACTGACACCTCTCGTATTGATTCACAAAATTTTGGGCGTCTTTGAATAATGAAGGCCAATGGAATCCTAATTAGAGAATCTTAGCAGTAGTTCGCATGCAACTGAAATGACCTCCATAAGGAGCATCATGACAGTGCATAGGATTGAAAACATCTCCTCTTCCGGAACACAACACCGAATGATGTTGCCACTGCATATACGGCTTGTTCCAATGATACTTCACTACTTCGCCAAGAAATCTTTCTTTTTTATGGCCTATGTCACCCAACGAGATTTTTCCACACACTAGATAATTAAGCAAATCCGCATACCAAGGGGTTGTATCTACAGCAAATAACTTCTCATCTGGGAATGCGTTGACAATTTGAAGTATGTTCCATCTTCGCTACCAACTTCCAATCAAGACAGATGGTATGCAATTTGATTCTCTGAACCCTTGCGGTCCTTTATCTCGATGTTGACTTCTTGAAACTGTAAGATCCAACGTATCAATCTTCGTTTTGCATTCTTTTTTTAAAAAGATATCTCAACACCAAGTGATCAGTAAATTCATTAACCTTTGCACCGACAAGATAAGAACAAAACTTGTTGAAAGCAAAGACTATAGCCAACAATTCTTTCTCTATACTGGTATAATTAATTTAAGCCTCTGTAAGAGTTTTGCTAGCATAATAGATAGCGTGAAATATTTTTAACTTGCATTGTCCTAGAACAACACCCACAACAAAGTCGCTTGCATCACACATAACTTCAAAAGGTTGAGACGAACCTGGTGCAATGTAGACCTGTCCATGGGCCGGGCCGGGCCAGGTTCGGGCCGAGCTCGAAAAAATTTTTTGGCTTGCCTCCTAGGCCCGGGCCCGGCCCGACCTGAAATATGGGCCTGAAATTTTACCCAGGCCCAGCCCGAGAAAAATATCATAAGCCCGAGCCCGGCCCGGCCCATTTTTAAAATAAACATTAAAAAATTATTTTAAAAATAAAAAAATAAAAAATATATTTTAAAAGTATTTTAAAATTAAAAAATAAAAATAAAAAATATATATTTATTATATTCAGGCCGGGCTTGGGCCAAAAAAGTGGTGTCCGAGGCCCGGCCTGTTTGTTAAACGGGCCTCGTTTTTTGCCCAAGCCCATATTTCGGGCCTATATTTTACCCGAACCCTCCCATATTTCGGGCGGGCCGTCGGGCCGGGCCGGGCCACCCGGCCCATGGATAGGTCTAGTGCAATGACATTGGGCGCATTTACTAGCTGCGTCTTTAATTGAATGAATTCCTCTAGACATGCATCATCAAAGAGAAATTTTCAATTCTGTTCTAGAAATGAGCATAAAGGCTTTGCAATTTTCGAGAAATCTATAATAAATCTTTGGTAAAACCCTGCATGACCAATAAAACTGTGAATACCTTTCTCATTTATCTACTTCAATGCCTTAACTAGAGATGCGATGGGCTAATACAGTGCCTTCAATTGCCATGAAATGCCATTTTTCCCAATTTAGAACAAGATGTGTGTCTTCAGATCACTGCAATACTTTATCCAAATTGTAAGCATAATGATTAAAATCATTCCCATAAACTGAGAAATCATCCATAAAAACCTCTAGAATCTTCAATCATATTTGAGAATATTACCATCATGCACCTTTGAAATGTGGCTAGTGCATTGCAAAGATCGAAAGGCATACAGTGACTAGCAAAAGTACCAAAGGGACAGATGAAAGTTGTTTTCTCTTGATCCTCCGGTGAAATAGCAATTTGATTGTACCCAGAATATTCAAGAAGCAATAATAGGCTCTTCCAGCAAGCCTGTCCAACATTTGGTCAATGAAAGGAAGTGAGAAGTGGTCCTTGCTTATGGCAGCATTAAGTTTACGATAATCCATACAGACTCACCATCCTGTAGGAATGCGTGTAGGAATTAATTCATCTTTTTCGTTGCTAACCACAGTGATGCCACTCTTTTTAAGAACGCATTGCACTGGACTTACCTAATTGTTATCAGAAATAGGGTAAATAATTCTAGCATCAAGCCATTTTATAATTTCTTTCTTAACAACTTCCTTCATCTTCTTGTTTAATATTTTTTGTTGCTCAATTGATTACTTACCTTCATCTTCCAACTTGATCTTGTGCATGCAAAAAGATGGACTAATGCCTTGAATATCGACAATACTACAAGCAATAGCTCGTTTATGTTGCTTAAGAATATGGATCGATTTCTCTTCTTAAGTTACACCTAGTGTTGCGGAGGTAGTAACTGGGAGAGTATTGTTATCACCAAGAAAGACGTATTTAAGATGAGTAGGTAGTGGTTTCAATTCTAGAGTAGGAGCTTCATCGATAGATGGCTTGAAAATTGGACCTGTTCTGTTGGCTAAGTCTAAGGATTCAATCTGCAATCCATGCCCGAGTTTAATATTATTAGCTTCAACCATGAAGTCACAATTATCTATGAATTCATCATTAGATGTCACTGCAAACTCCTTAGAAGGTATTGTGCTTTGGTTATTGAATTCTTCTTCAATTAGATCATCTAGCACATCGACAGTATGACATTCTTCTTTATCGTTGCATTGAATAGATTCAAAAACATTGAAGGTAACGTGCTCATCATTAAGTCACATGGTCAGTTCACCTTTGTAAACATCAATAAGAGTTCGTCTGGTGGCTAAAAATGGTCATCCAAACATTATGGGAACCTCATTTCTGCCTCATAATCAAGTATGATAAAATCAGCTGGAAAAATGAATTTATCCACATGAACTAAGATATCTTTGATTTGCCCTTCAGGTTGAGCCAAGGATCGATCAACTAGTTGTAATGTCACCGCAATAGGTTTCATGTGACCAATTCCCAACTTTCTGAAAGTAGATAGTGGCATTAGGTTGATGCTAGCTCCCAAGACGCATAAAGCCTTGCCCAAATAATGGTTGCCAATTGAACATAGGATAGTAAAGCTCCCCGGATCTTTCATTTTGAGAGGCAACTTATTTGTCAAAATAGCACTACAGCCTTTTGTGAGTGCAATAGTTTCTATATCACTAAGCTTCTTCTTCTTAGACTAGAGCTCCTTCACAAATTTTCCATAATTTGAAATTTGTACAAGAGCGTCTACTAAAGGAATCTTGACCTTAAGTTGCTTCAGTGTGTTCAGGAACTATTGATACTGCTTGTCCTGCTCATTCTCCCTGAATCTTTGTGGAAAAGGTAAATGTGGAGATACATTTGATTATGCTGACACCTTTGATTGCGTTTATAGTTTCGGGGGTCGAACATTTGGCTTATGAGTGACAATTTGTGGAACTTCTTTGTCTGGTACATCGACAAGCTCTTTAGATTCAACCTTCTCACTAGGGATCACTTCACCAGTATCTTGAGGTGCTACAGTAGAATCTGTAGTCAACTTACCAGTTTGTTTACTACTCCTGAAAGTGATAGCTTTACAATATTCTTTCCCCCTCAGACTGGGATTTTTCATGTCACTCAGTAGTGTGCCTAGAACGACGAAAATGCTTATTGTACCCACAAGGATTGTGAAAAGAATTATTTATGAATGCTATTTAAAACACTTTGGTGAAGAAAAATATTTTGTTTGCAAAGGGTGATTAAAAACTAAGATTTAAAACTAAGTGAACTAAATAAATAAATCTCAAATGCACGATTTCAAAATATGATTTTAATCAAGATGGCATAGTTGTGTTAGATTAATTACATTTCTTAACTTAGAATTATTAAACTCATGTTTATATTGTTACGAATAAGTTCACGGCAACTCGGTAATTTACTAACTTATGAACATACTCACCTACCAAAATCCATTTATCTCTTGACTATATCCCTATGTCAAATCAACCGATTAAACAAATCTTAATGGGCAAATATGTTATTGCACATACATACTTATTAAATCAAAATAATCTCTTGTACATATCCTTATGTCAATTCAAACAATTAACTCAATTTTATAAGCACATAAAAGACTATGTGAGTTAACAAAGTATCCTTACCTTGAAATAGTTTAATCACAATAATCTTGTAAGTTATGCAAAGCAAATGTATCGTCAGATATTGTTGCTAATCTAACCCTCAGCTACCTTAGATGATTAAATATGCACTGATTAAGTACTGTGTCCATTAATTACAATTTCAATCCATTTAAATAATGAATTCATTAGTTACCTAACAATTGTAATGCAAGAATAACTTAGTCATGATTTTACTTAATCAAGCATCTTACCGAGGCCTATAACAACATAAACACAATTTCAATAATTTTAACAAACGAAATGCAATCAACCTAACACGAATTAAATTCAAGCTAAATTGATTAAATTAACCATTCCAACAACATAAATATTCATAGATATGTTCAGCATAACAACAACAAAAATTAAAGAGATAGGAAACAAGAATCAAATCCGGTGTTTCTCCGTGGCTTGACTAGTTCTCTGTTCTTCCTTCTATGTTGTCCTCATCGACCAAGGCTGCTATGAACACTTAATTGCTGCTCCAAATAGCTGATGAATTCCCCTTTCCCAAGAGGATAAATCGGCAAGAGATCAAGGGAATTTTGGAATGGAAAAGAAGAGAGAAAGTGGAGAGAAAAGAGGAAAGATGTGAATGCTTAAGGTGTGTTTCTAAAATGGCCAGCCTAAGGGGGTTTTTATAGCTGATGAGGGCCGCTAAAAATAGATAAAATTATCAGCCAAAGAGCCCTCCCTTGGCCGGCCACACATGTGGCAAGGTTGATAGTTTCAACTTTGCTAATTTAGGTTTGGGGCAAATCTATAAAACCACCAATTATGGAGGGGTTTGAATGCAACTTGAACAAGTCTTCAAGGGTCTCTTTGCAAGCTTAAATAATCAGCTAATAAGCTGATTTGGGTCAACTCTTGGGACGGTTTTTGGGCTGTCCATTTCTTGGTCGGTTCGGTTCATTCGGTTCAGTTCAACTGGACTAGTTTTTCATAATTAATTAATAATAATTTATTAATCCAAATTAAATTGGATATAAATTAAAATTAATTATATTATAAATTAATACATATAATTTTGGACCATCTTAGGCTGAAATTTAGTATGCCTCGATACTTCAAATTTCTTCTCGTTTTTGAGCTTCTAGCAGTGTCTTCTGAGCCATTTTTCGCCCGTTGTGCAAATCTGTCGAAAATAACCAAAATTCATCAAAATTAATTATAAAATTAACTAAAATTCAACATGTTCATATTTTAAGTGCACTTTAATTATTTTGTAAAAATTAATTATTTTTTCGACAAGAATTTTACCGAAACTGTATGATTTTAAGTTAAAAAGGGTGTCTAAAAATGTGTAAATTTCTGTGTTTCCACACCCCTAAACTTAATTCATTCCTCCTCCTGAGTAATACACAAATTAAAAAGAATTACTCAGAAAGCACCTTTGAAAAATTCCTTCAGAATAACATTCTTCCCAAAATTATGAATTTAATATACTTATGCTCAAAAACAAGAAATTTTATAGTTATGCTACTTAAGTATACATATCGTTTAAATTAATCTCAAAAACTATTATGATAGCACAATTAGACTAAAATGCTTCCTTAAGAAGACATGTTAACCCTTACCAATTTGATTTTATTTCCTTATTCAAGATTAAGCTACAATCATTAAGTTTAACTTATGCCTTCATATGTTGAACATAGCAATTTCTCTCCACTAATGTAGGTAGCATAGAGAACTTGAATCAATAGGTATTTAAAAAGGTTGTAACGTAGCTAGGCTAGAGGTAGGTAAAAGATAGATAAATTTAGGCTTTTAAACCCTAGCCTCAGCTTCAATTGGACCGTTGGAATAATTTCCCTCAATACACCAACTTACGTTGCTTTCACATGCTCCTTTCTACATCTATTTCCTTTCAAGTACATGTGCTCTTCTTTTCTTTTCTTTTTTTGAGCATTTTACTGTATGTACTACAATTTTTAGAGCATTTGATACTTCTTTCAACTCCCCCAAACTTCTTTTCAAAGAATATTCTGAATAGTACTGAGTCTAGTGTTTGGGACAATTTAAAGATAATTAAGAGAGAAGTGATGGCTAAATATTGCAAGGGTTCAAATAAAATTAGGTCATATAGTCTCAAATTTAGGTTTCAAAGGATGAAATTTCATCAAGGTTGGCTTGAAAAACTCAAACGGCCAAAACAAGAGTTGCCTAAATCATTTTCAACATTCCATGCTTCCTAGGATTTTGCATCAGGAAACTACTAAGTCAATTCTAAAGACTTAAACTTTCATGCATGCCTACCTTTCTTAAGGAACTAAAAATTTTTTGGTACAATTTGCATGTTTTATTAAAAATAAATTTATATCATTATTCAGCTAACATAACAATTTATTGAAATAATAGAACTTTATTTATACTGAATTTTAGCATACTTAACAAAATTTCAAATTATTGAACAAAATATATCCTAATCATAATTAAAAGAACTATTTATTCTAAGTGGAAATAATTTCAATTTTTCGATCCCCCTACTTAAAATGAACAATGTCCTCATTGTTTAAAGTGAATAGATACTATACACTAGGTAGGATTCTAGAAAAGAGGAGGTGAGTCAATTTGACTGCTCAAGTACCAAGCTCTTTCTAAATCCAATCCTAGACATGTATATATCTATTGCCACACTTTATACTTCACGACTTGTTCAATTTTATAAATGATTTCCATCTCTTGTTTTATTATGCAAAAATTCCTAATTAACTTTATCCTAAAATAACCTAAGAACATAAATAAAATAAAGTCGAGATCCCCCGTTTATTTATTTGCAGATCCTTTCGAATTCGCCACATCTTTTGCTCCATCATTATTGTCTTTGCATGAATCGCTTCGCTCCTTTTTCGATAATGGGCTCCATGGTTCAAATATGTAATCTAGAAATTCAGGCACAAAAATAAATGGGTCATTGTAAATTTTCGGAAGAGCACTTCTCATCGGGTCATCCCTTATTTTTTAGTATTTCTAGTAAGCTTGTTGCTACCACTACATGTGTTGCATTATGCACATTAACTTTGACAGCTCATCTCGAAGATCTGGGTGAGGCGGTTGAGCTCTGAAAATTAAAGTCTCGCTATCAGGTTCAGCTTCTGGTTCCATTGGCTCCACCTTATCAGGGACTTTAGCCGATTGCACTGGCTCGATCTCTGTGGGGTCTTTTTCTTCTTCTTTTTCAGGATCCTCACTTTCTTCAACTCGTTGCTGTAGAACAGAGTCTCTAACTATTTGATAGAGGTCCCAATCTATGATTTTACCCTGGCTATAGACTGTCTTCTTTACGTTTGTAAGAATTTTAGCTTTCAAGCACATAATTGTTATTGTAAAGGGAAAGTAAGATGGGCCAGAACGTGAACGTCTAACAACACAATTTTGCATTTCCCTCATGATGATTTTTCTCACATCAATGGTCTTCTCAGTTAAAATTGAGAATAATAAGATCATTTGCTCTAATGAGATTGTAGTCCCATATAATCTAGGCATAAGGCTGAATCGGATGAAGTAGCACCATACCGTTTCGAATGGTGTCAAATATTTTCTTCAACAAGTGTGGATTCCTTGCTTTAACACAGTCCACTTAGAACCTGGAACTGTAAGTTCCTCGAGAATTTCTTGCAAATTTTCAAAATCTATATTGCTCATCAAGGAGGAATATTCGTCATTTTCGAAATCAAGCAACTCAAAGAACTCATTAATAGTGTTTGAAGTTATTGGTACCTTGGTACCGCAAACTGGAACTTCTGTCAACTCGCTTGAGGTTAAATTCGCATAGAATTCACATACTAACTCCTCATCCACACTAGGTCTCTTCTCACAAAACAAATCCCAATTGAGAGTTTCAACAACCTGACGAATACGTGCCATAAAACCAATATAGTTGCTTTCTTTCAATGTGAAACCTTTCCAATTGAGAGTTTCAGTAACCTGACGAATAAGCACCATAAAACCAATATAGTTCCTTTTTTTCACTGTGAAACCTTTCTCTGGATGCATCTGTTGATTCTTGAAGATACTCTCGTATCTTGCTTTGGCTTCTTCATAGTGGAACTTGTTTTGTGATTCTACAATTTGGGCAGATGCCCGAGTTTTTTTCGAGGGATGATTAACCTGATAATAAGATGGTAACAATTATTTTCTCAAAAATTTAATTAATATAAAATATTAATAATTCAATAAATTGAAAAATTAGATAATCAAATTAAAATTTAGGAGAAAAATTGGTCTTACCACCTTTTTTGTAAAAATTAAGAGCTCTTAAGAAAAATAATTTTGAATCAAAAGATGGCAAATTAAAATAGGTTGAGGGGTTTTTGGCTAAGAATGGGTGAAAGGGTGGTGTGACGCTTGGGTATGCAAGGCAGCAGCGCGTAGCAGGAGATGAATATGAGCAGCATACGGATCATTGAGCAGGCCTAGTGTGGGCGCGCGTAGGGTGTTGCTGACTGATCAGCTAGGCGATGCTGTGGCTAGGGAATTGTTAGTAGGTTTTGACACTTAAGGGTTTTGGTGTTTTTGGAGGGAATGGTGTATGAATGAAATAATAATAATAATAGATGGGTGCAATTATAGTGAAAGGAGTATGAGTTAGAGTAGAATTCTTAAAAAGTCTAAGTTCTAATTCTACTCAAAGTAAATAACAATTAATTTATTAAGATAAAAACTTATTGAAAAATATGATTAAATTAAAACTAATCCTAACTCTAAATAAATTAGATAATAATTAATATATATTATAATGGATATAATTATATATTAATAATTATCATCTTTTCTTTTTTCTTTTTTATTGAACTAAAACATTTATTCTAGATGCTTTTGGAAACATTTACAAAAAAAGGTATCTAATTTCTAATATTTACAAAAGAGCAACAAAATTTTTAAAATAATTCAATTAAGTTCCTAAACTTAATGAAAATTCAAAATTAAGTTGCAACATAAAACTTGGATCAAAATTGACCCTTTTATTTGACAAACTAAAAATTTATTTTGTTATTTAGGGAATAATTTCTTGGGAAATTATGTTAAACTCAATTCCCAAGAAAGATTGGAGAGGTCACAAGCGATCCCGCTTAAGTTCCAATCTCTTAGACAGAATTTATTTAAACATACTAATCCCGAAAATATACCCTAAATCATTTATTCAAACAAAAGAACAAGAAAAACTAAATATCTGATAAAATGAACGAGATTTGATTCCGTTCAATTTTATCTCCCCAGTAATGTTTCAAGCGTTGAGCATTAACTCGAAAATTACCTCCCTTACCTTGAAGATCAATAACTCCGTATGGATAGACTCGATGAATCATAAATGGACTGGACCAACATGATTTTAACTTACCTGGAAAGAACCCTAATCTGGAATTGAATAACAAGACTTGCTGACTTGCTCTAAATTCTCGAACTCGAATGTGCTTGTCATGCCATTTCTTGAGTCTCTTCTTAAGTAATTTGGCATTCTCGTATAAAGACATTCAGAATTCTTCTAACTAGTTAAGTTGAAGCATCGTTTCTCTTTGGCACTTTTAAGATCCAAGTTGAGTCGTTGGAGAGCCCAGTAAGCTTTGTGTTCTAACTTCAATGGTAGATGACAGGCTTTCCCAAAGGCTAACCTATAAGGTAACATCCCTAAAGGTGTCTTGTATGCTGTCCTGTAAGCCCATAAAGCATCATCCAGTCTTTTGGACCAATCTCGTTGGTTCGGGCAAACTACCTTCTCAAGTATGCCTTTGATCTCCTTGTTTGCCTGTTTAGCTTGCCCATTCATCTGTGGATGGTAAGCTGTAGCGACCTTGTGTTTCACTCAATGTTTATCTAATAACCATTTCAACCACTTGTTCACAAAATGGGACCCTTCATCACTGATGATGGCTCTTAGGGTTCCAAACCTTGTGAACACATGTTTGTACAAAAACTTCATTACAACCTTAGCATCGTTTGTCAGATATGCCTCTGCCTCAACCCACTTAGACACATAGTCTACTGCTATTAATATGTACTTGTGACCAAAAGACGGAGGGAAAGGACAGAGAAAGTCAATACCCTAAACATCGAATAATTCTACGTCAATGATGTTTGTTCGAGACATTTCATTTCTGTTGGTGACATTTCTGACCCTTTGACATCGATCACAACTCTTTACGTAAGCATATGCATCTTTGAATAGTGTTGGCCAAAAGAATCTAGCTTACAATACCTTGGCTGCAGTACGTGTACCTCCAAAGTGTCCCACATTCGGAGCTAAGTGACAATGGTATAAAATCTTATGTACTTCATCTTCTGCCATGCATCTCTTGATCATTTGATCTGCACACTTTTTAAACAAATACGGTTTTTCCCAGAACTAGTACTTCACATCGTGAAGAAACTTTTTCTTTTGATGATACGTCTTATCAATCGGCATCAAACCACAAGCTAAAAAGTTAGCAATATTAGCAAACCAAGGGGTATTGTGGACATGATTTACCTTCAGTATGTGTTCATCTGAAAACGTTTCTCGAATTGGTATAAAAGGAGAGTTCCCTTCTTGCAACTCTAATCTAGATAAGTGGTCTGCTACTTGGTTTTCCACTCCCTTTTGAACTTGAATTTCTAGATCAAACTCTTGAAGTAGAAGTACCCATCGGATTAGTCTCGGCTTAGCGTCTTTCTTGGCAAGTAAATACTTAATTGCCGAGTGGTCTATATAAACAGTCACTTTGGTACCTACAAGATAAGATCGAAACTTGTCAAAAGAAAACACAATAGCAAGTAACTCTTTTTCTATTACCGTGTAATTCAGTTGAGCTCCTGTCAGAGTCCGACTCGCATAGTAGATGGGATGAAAAACTTTGTTCCTTTGTTGAACCATGACAGCTTTAATCGCGAAGTCACTTGCGTCACACATCAATTCAAATGGAAAATCCCATTCTGGTGTGACTATTATGGGTGCCAAGACTAGCCGACTCTTCAAATCATTGAAAGCTCTAAAGCACTCCTCATCAAATTTAAACACCGTGTCCTTCTCCAATAATTTGCATAAGGGTTAAGCAACTTTGGAGAAGTCCTTGATGAATCTTCGATAGAAGCCAGTGTGGCCCAAAAAGCTCCTAACACCCTTTACAGATATTGGAGGTGGGAGTTTCTCAATAACATCTACCTTTGCTTTATCTACCTCGATTCCATGTCTTGTTATCTGATGTCCTAGAACAATACCTTCTCGTACCAAGAAATGGCACTTTTCCCAGTTAAGTACAAGGTTTATTTTTTCGCATCGCCTTAGTACCTTGGCTAGATTGGCTAGGCAATCATCATATGTATCTCCGAATACTAAAAATTCATCCATAAAAACTTCCAAATATTTCTCAACCATGTCAGTAAAAATAGACGTCATACATATTTGAAATGTAGCAGGTGCATTACATAAACCAAATGGCATGCGCCTAACTGCAAATGTACCGTACGGGTAGGTGAATGTTGTCTTGTGCTGATCTTTCGGTGCTACTGTAATCTGATTATACCCCAAGTTTCCATCGAGAAAACAATAATAGTCTCGCCCTGCGAGTCTATCAAGCATCTGGCCCAAAAATGGCAAAGGAAAGTGATCTTTCCTAGCTGCCTTGTTCAGCTTCCGATAATCGATGCAAATTTTCCATCCCATAACCTTTCTAGTCGGTATCAAATCATTATTCTCATTTTCAATGACCGTGATACCTCTTTTCTTTGGCACGCACTAGACCGGACTTACCCATGAACTATCTGAGATGGGTTAAATTATACCTACATCTAACCACTTGATGATTTCTTTCTTGACTACATCTTTCATGATGGGGTTCAGTCTATGTTGTCCATCAATCGTCCCTTTTTCGCCATCTTTTAAGATAATATTGTGCATGCATACAGATGGACTAATTCTGCAAATATCGGCTATGGTCCTTTCGATAGCCTTCTTGAATTGTTTCAACACCAGGATGAGTTTCTCTTCTTGCTCAGTAGTTAATTCTGTTGAAACAATCACAGGCAGAGTAGAAGAGTTACCTAAATAAACATATTTCAAATGTAAGGGAAGTACCTTCAGTTCTAATTTAGGTGGCTCCTCGATTGACGCTTTTGGTTGGGCATAATCCCTTTTCTCTAACTCTAAAGATTCAAGGCGGGATTGCGGATTAAATCCCCTTTGATTAGCTTCTAACAAAGCTAAGTATTCATCCTCCACTTCATCATTTGGAGGATCTAATGTCAAAATTTGTTCCAATGGGTCCTCAACATAATTGAGTTCCTTCTCCATGATTAAATCTTCTAAATCAGACACTATAGAACAACCATCAATTGTGTTAGGAAATCGCATGGACTTAAAAACGTTAAATGTTACTTGATCATCCTAAACACGCATAGTAAGCTCGCCCTTCTGCACATCAATAAGGGTCCTTTTGGTTGCTAAGAATGGTCTTCATAGGATGATTGGCATCTCTTTGTCTGCTTTAAAGTCTAGTATCACAAAGTCAGCAGGAAAGATAAATTTGTCTACATGTACCAATACGTCCTCGATTTTTCCTTCTAGATGTGCTAAGGATCGATCTGCTAATTAAACTGTAACGTAGTAGGTCTAGCTTCACCTATCCCCAACTTCTTAAATATTGACATGGGCATCAAGTTGATACTCACACCCAAGTCACATAGTGTCTTACCACAATATGTTGCTCCAATATTGCAAGGTATGGTAAAACATTCAAGATCCTTCAATTTTGGGGGTAGTTTGTCTTGAAGATATGCACTGCATTCATTCGATAGGGCTATCGTCTCAAATTATCCAAGCCTTCATTTTTTAGACAGGATACCCTTCATCAATTTGAAGTAGTTTGGCATTTTTTCAAGTGCTTTAACTAACGTGATGTTGATATGAAGTTGCTTGAGTACGTCTAGGAACTTCTTGAATTGAATTTCCTGCTTCTACTTCTAAAGTCTTTGAGGGTAGGGTGGTGGAGGTTTCTTTACTGGAACTGGTTGATTTATTTTCTGTGGCAAGTCTGCATCTAACAAAGTTATTAGTTTATCAGAATTAGCTGGTTCAGAAGTTACCTTATCAGATTTTGCATATTCAATTTCCGGTGAAATTGGAATTTTAACACTCGATTGAACTTCCTCTTAGTCTTGAGCGTCAGCTGGCTCCATCTCAACTTCGACAAAATTGGGCTCTAAAGTCTTTCCGCTTCTCAATATCAGTGCTTTACAATGCTCCTTCCCTAGATTCCTCAAATTCTCTATATCACTAGGTAAAGCACATTGTGGTTGGTTTCTGAGTTCAGTTGCAATCTGGTTCACTTGATTCTCCAAATTCCTTAGAAAGGCATAATTTTTCACCATGTATGCCTTCAATAGGTTCTCTAGACTATTGGATGGTTCAACGTGGGTTTGTTTCTGATCTTGTTGGGAAAAACTAAGTGGGTGGGTCAATCTAGGTTTGGCATAATTGTTACTGGTTCCTGCCCCTTGGTTACTCCAGGAAAAATTCGGGTGGTTGCACAATGATGGCTTATAGAAATTGGATTTCAGCCCTTGCCTTCCTCAATTTTGGTTCTGGTTACCCATGTAATACACAGATTTTGGGTTCGATAGACATTCTTCGAACAAATGTCCTTACCCACAATAAACACAGGTTATTTTCAAATTGATTCAGTGGTTGTACTGCAAAACTATTACACCCATTAGTAGTAAGATTTTTTAACATTGAGGATATTGATGATACTTGAGATGCGAGTGAAGTAAGAGCGTCTACTTCATGTATTCCAGCAATTGGTCTTCTTGATGCTGCTCGATTGGTTGGCCATTGATAATTGTTGCTGGCAATCCTCTCAATGATTTTATAAGCCTTATTATAAGACTTAGAAAGGAGAGAACCATTAGCAGAAGTGTCCACTACCATCCTCGTGTGAGCATTGAGACCATTATAAAATGTCTCAAGTTGTATGCAATGTGGGATTCCATGATTTGGGCACTTTCGTAATAATTCTTTGTACCTTTCCCATGCCTCATACAATGACTCATCATCCATTTGTTGGAAAGTAGTGATCTCGTTCCTCAACTTAACATTCTTGCTAGGCGGGAAATACTTCATAAGGAATTGTTCTGCTAACTCTTGCCATGTTGAAATTGAGTTTGGTGGTAATGAGTTCAACCACGCTCGAGCCCTGTCCCTTAATGAATATGGGAACAGCTTCAATCGTAGTGCATCTTCAGGTACTTTGGCTAACTTGAAAGAATTGGTCACTTCTATAAACAATCTTAAGTGTAAGTGAGGATCTTCGGTAGGCATTCCACTGAATTGGCCCACTTTCTGAAGAATCTAAAACATGAGTGGCTTCAACTCAAACTATTGTGTCTCAGTTTCGAGCTTCCTAATACCCAGATTAAGATCATGAAATACTGGCACAACATACTGTCTTAAAGCTTTATCCCTATCATCAGCAATAAGGACAGGATTTTGAACAAGGTTTGCTTCGTTTCCTTGATTCAGATTTTCGAAGTTCATTTCTTCAGTCATTCTCTGACTGGCTTGTCTTCTTCACTGTCGAAAAGTTCATTCAATCTCATGGTCTATTGGGAGTAAATCAATGATTCGGTCAATACTCATAAACAACTAAAATAATCACAGAAAAAATTAACGAAGTTAAAATAAGAACAGAAAAATAAACCAAAATGCAAAACTAACAACGGTGCCAAAAACTTGGAACGGCGGAAATGTGCAAGTGTATACAATCACAACAAGTAATAAAGTGACAAGTAAATGTCGAGTTATTGTACCCACAGGGACTATGAAAAGAATTATTTATGAATGCTATTTAAAACATTTTGGTGAAGAAAAATATTTTGTTTGAAGAGGGTGATTAAAAACTAAGATTTTAAACTTAGTGAACTAAATAAATAAATCTCAAATGCACAATTTCAAAATAATTGTGTTAGATTAATTACATTTCTTAACTTAGAATTATTAAAATCATGTTTATATTGTTACGAATAAGTTCACGACAACTCGGTAATTTGCTAACTTATGAACATACTCACCTACTAAAATCCATTTATCTCTTGACTATATCCCTATGTCAATTCAACCGATTAAACAAATCTTAATAGGTAAATATGTTATTGCACATACATACTTATTAAATCGAAATAATCTCTTGTACATATCCCTATGTCAATTCAAACAATTAACTCAATTTTATAAGCACATAAAAGACTATGTGAGTTAACAAAGGATCCTTACCTTGAAACAGTTTAATCACAATAATCTTGAAAGTTATGCAAAGCAAATGTATCATCAGATATCGTTGCTAATCTAACCCTCAGCTACCTTAGATCATTAAACATACATTGATTAAGTATTGTGTCCATTAATTACAATTTTAATTTGTTTAAATAATTAATTCATTAGTTACCTAACAATTGTAATGCAAGAATAACTTAGTCATGATTTTACTTAATCAAGCATCTTACCGAGGCCTATAACAATATAAACACAATTTCAATAATGTTAACAAACGAAATGCAATCAACCTAACATGAATTAAATTAAAGTTAAATTTATTAAATTAACCATACCAACAACATAAATATTTATAGATATTTCCAACATAACAACAACAAAAATTAAAGAGATAGGGAACAAGAATCAAATCCGATGTTTTTCTGTGGCTCGACTAGTTACTTCATTCTTCCTTCTCCATTGTCCTCATTGACCAAGGCTGCTATGAAAATTTAATTACTACTCTAAATAGCTGATGAATTCCCCTTTCCCAAGAGGAGAAATCGGCAAGAGAGCAAGGGAATTTTGGAATGGAAAAGAAGAGAGAAAGTGGAAACAAGAGAGGAAAGATGTGAATGCTTGAGGTGTGTTTCTAAAATGACCAGCCTAAGGGGTTTTTATAGCTGAGGAAGGCTACTAAAAATAGCTAAAATTATTAGCCAAAGAGCCCTCCCTAGGCCGACCACACATGTGGCAAGGTTGATAGTTTTAACTTTGCTAATTTAGTCTTGGGGCAAATCTATAAAGCCACCAATTGTGGAGGGGTTTGAATGCAACTTGAACAAGTCTTTAATTGCCTCTTTGTAAGCTTAAATAATAAAATAAAAAGTTGATTTGGGTCAGCTCTTGGGACGGTTTTTGGGCTGTCCATTTCTTGGTCTGTTCAGTTCACTCGGTTGAGTTCAAGTGGACCACATTTTCAAAATTAATTAATAATAATTTATTAACCCAAATTAAATTGGATATAAATTAAAATTAATTATATTATGAATTAATACATATAATTTTGGACCGTCTTAGGCTAAAATTTAGTTCACCTCGATACTTCAAATTGCTTCTCAGTTTTGCGTTTCTAGTAGTGTCTGTCGAGCCATTTTTCGCCCTTTGTGCAAATCTGTCGAAAATAACAAAAACTCATCAAAATTAATTATAAAATTAACTAAAATTCAACATGTTCATATTTTAAGTGCACTTTAATTATTTTGTAAAAATTAATTATCTTTCTGACAAGAATTTTATCGAAACTGTATGATTTTTAAGTTAAAAAAGGTATGTAAAAATGTGTAAATTTCCGAGTTTCCAATGCTCGGTGGTCTAAAATTCAGATTTGAAGCAAGCTGTCGTAATTGTGCCTCCAGCGCCTGAATAGAAGATGAATTCCCTTGCACAATATCTTCTGTACGAGTCATATACTCTTGCATTAAAGCCTCAAGAGCTACTAACGGGTCAGAAGGAGAAGCTTGCGTGTACTATTGTCGTCGATGCTCTTTAACATGCTGATGTGGCATTGAAGAGTATTGTGGTTGCATCTGATTCTGGTGTGGATACATTTGGCTTTGTTGTGGATGCATTTGAGTGTGCTAATTGCAGTTCTACTGTTGTTCATTGTAATTCCCTTGTTTTGGATTATACTTACCTTGAGTAGAAATATTCCCATACCAGAATGTCGCAGTATTTTGTCCAGCATTCTGAGTTCCCCAAGGCTGTTGATTGCGTGTAGAATTATTATAAGAGTTGCCATAAGAATTGTTGTGGATGTTACTGACATAAAAGGCATCCTCTACATTTTGTGGACAATCTTCATAGCTATGGTTGTCACGGCAAATCTCCCAACAAAAGGTAGGAACATCAACTTGTTGAGCGACTTGTATAGGTGCAACGTCACTGGTCCCTTGCATATTTTTTTTCATATTTGCACGAGAAGAAACGTGAGCACTAAGTGCAGATATTGCATCCAGTTCAATAAATCTCGGAGTAGCTTTTGCTTGTGCAACTCTAGAGATAGGATATTGATAATTATTTTGAGCAATTCTCTCCAGACTTCCAATAACATTATTATAAGTACAATCTAACAAGGGACCATTGGTTGATGCATCGACAAGATTCCTCGCGTGTGAATTCAGCCCATTATAAAAAATCTCAATTTGTGTTTCCTATTGAATGTCGTGCATGGGACAACATCAAAGCAAAGATTTATAACATTCCCATGTAGTGTGAAGATTCTCATCATCCAGCTGTAATATCATTTTAGAGACGAGCATTCAATGTCAACGAGTTAAATCGCAAAACAAACTGTGTTGCTAGTGCATTCTAAGAAGTAATTGATCTGGTAGGTAGCCCAAAGAACCAAGTACAAGCTCTTCCCTACAAGGAATAAGGAAATAATTACATCTTCAAATTGTCACCAGGAACGCCTTGTTGACTAAAGGAAGCACAAATCAATAAAAATGATTTAAAATGTTCTCATGCATCTTCATGAGGTAGTCCAGCATATTGCCCATTTGAATTCAGCATTTGAAACATTACTAGCTTGAGGTCAAAATTTCTAGCTTGGATTGCTAGCGTAACAACTCCTGGTTGTAAGTCATCCAAGATAGGTACTACAAAATCTCGTATAGGCCTGTTTTGTATTTGAGCATCTTGCGGCAATGGTGGGTCATTAGAATTTTGCTTCTACATCAGGAAGTGGAGCTAAGGTGGTAGCAGGAGGGTTCACAGCATTGGCTGACTCAACAAGAGGATCAAGAAAAACCGAAGGAAGGAATATGGGATGTATTGGAGAGTCAGATTTTGAGAATGTTGTCATAGGCACTAGGGGAAGGGCAGATGATTCACCCTTTGGAAAGCTAAGTTGCTTGTCGAGTCTTTAGTGGGACAACTTGTTTTCGCTATTCTCCCTAGCACTAGAGGACACCCTTTCAAGTCTCAACCTATTGCAGCTACTACTACCAACTCACACTCCTGAAGCAACTGCATCCATAACTTGTTGTGCTATATCAAACAAAGCCTCTACATCTATGACTTCAGGCTGGGACAGAGATGTCGGGGGCAAAAGATGAGTAAGACCTGCAGGAGGAATAGTGAGGTTAGCAACATTTTCAACTAAGTCTCTACCCGATGACTCACCCATGAACCCCAGATTTGAAGAAAGCCAGTGAAGAGGAAGAATATTGTAGACGGTGTAGAAGAAATTAGTAGACTCCCTCTATTTTCCAACAAGAGCCCAAGTTCACTCACCATTAGCCACAAACAACCATGCCTCTTTGGTGGAATGAACCATTCTGGGGTCCACGTCAAGATAACAATCTAAGGCTCACCAACTATTTGGGCTACTTTTCTCCAAGCAATAGCGAAAGATATTTCTAACAGTAAGAAGCCTTTTTAACTCCAGAGTTTGCCTCTTCTTTAACCTTTCAACTTGTGCTACCACGATTTTTGTGTCCAAGGGATGGGATTGGCGACAAGTAGAATTTTTAAGAATGGACCACTTCATGGGAAAATCAAAATAGCTGGAAAGCTCGCTTTTAACCAAAATAAATTTATTGTGATACAGATGAAGGTTTGGAGCCCAATCCCTGAGGATGGGTTCACGGCCTGGCCATCTCGGAACATACTAACGTCCAGAGTGTGAATATTGCAATAAAATATAGAAATACGAGGTAGTATCCACAATTATACTGGTTGAGTTGTAAAATAATTTTACAACGAAGTAGGTGAGTACTCCGAGGATCGTACCCAAGAGAGGCGAATGCCTGGTCAATTCTAAACTAAGCACTAAAATATCTAATTAGTACTTTAAATTAGTTATAGTACGAAAACATAAAATAAATAATTTTAGGGTTTTTATAATAATGAAATAAAATATCATAAAAGTAACAAACTTCAAGAGATAGAAAAGGAGAATGAATGAAATCTTGATTATGGGTGATTAGCTCGCTTTGGTAATCCCCATCAACTTTTGTTTCAGGTTCCACGTCAATCAACTAGTCGCTACCCTAGCAGGATCTTCCAATCTTCCACTAACATAACAAGTCAACAAGTACTACTTATCTTCTGACCTCATAGTTCAGACTAGCTTGGGGTGAAGGTGTTCACGGATAGGCCATACCAATTTTGGGTTAATTCCCACCTTGATGACTTCCTAGGGTTGTCAGGCGTAGGGTTTGTTTCACGTTCTTTCTTTCCTAAACTGCTAATCCGTTGAGTAACCCTACAAAACAATCAATAGATCATACCTCCAGTCTCGAATCCGCCATAGAGGGATTAGTTCCTCATGGTTTTCATAGACAATATAGAATCAATATAAAGACAGAGCATGCTAATTAAATCGATAGTATAAAGTATATGAAAGAGCCTGATTGTATTGAGATTAATCGTGAATCCATAAAGTTTGAATTCTTTCAAATACTCAGATCTCTTGATAACAACTGTAATAAATTCTAAAACCTAAAAATGAAAGAAAAACTAAACTAAATTTACTAAAGAAAATCTAGGCTACGTGAATGGTGTCTATAACATGTGTCAAAGGAGCCTATTTATATATTTAAGGTGGCATTTTCCTTAACCCTAGGCTAGCTGAAGTCTTCAAACTTTAAGTTTGATTGTGCAGACTAAAACTCCCCTTAAATCGTGTTTTATCCTGTCCAGAGTCAATCTTGTGACACACTAAGACTTGTGTCGCGACATAGCAATCAATATACTCATCTTCATCTATCTTTAGGGGTCTATCGTGATACCCTCTGTCTATGTCGCAAATCGAAGGTAGTCTTGAGCTTTCTCCATGACGCTCCCTATGTTACGAAATTGAGTCATCCGTGTTGCGACATAGTGACCAATATTCATTTAGTACACTTTCTAATGGTTTCCTACACACTCATAAAGTCTATTAGCTCACCCTTAGCCCTCATTCGGCCCCTAAGGTCAATAAAAGACTAAATTTGCACATTTTATTGGATATAAAGAAAACTAAGAAAACTTAACTAATACATCACAAAAAATGCTTGTATTCAAGCTCCTTAAATGTGAAAACTAGTTTAATTTGCTACACCAAATTACGACAGATTAAACTCCCCCACACTTAATTCATTTCTTGTCCTCAAGCAACATGAACAAAAATGAAAAACAAAAATGACAACCCTTGAGCAAATATGATACAAGTATTTACTTCGGAGCATATGACTTAGGCGTTTAATGCTTACTAACAACTTTGACATGATGAATAATTGACTTACCACTTTTGATCACAAACATCCAAGTTTAGTATGTTACAAAATATACAAGCATTAAGGGTTTCACCTGTAGGGGTCCACCAACAAATAGTACAAGTACTTTTATTATCCGAGCAAAATACAAATAGTTTGGCACATCGTATTGATCCCTATTCTTTCCCCTTAGTGACCCTTACCCGCTCACCTCCTTATTTCTCTTTCTCTCACCTTCCTTGTCTCTCCATAAATAGGAAGTCATAACATGACATAGTAAGTGCGGCTAGCTTTACGAGTTTTTGTGCACCAATGAGCGATTTTTTCTTTATTTTATGACTTTGTGACTTTTCTCTTTTCCAATACGTCTCACTCATGAATGGTTTTTTTGCTGGTTTAAGACTTTTTCTACTCGTACTAATTTTCTTTTTGGATTTTTCATTTTGTTTCACACATTAGGCTACCTTATAGTTCCTATATCACACCAATATTTCCTATTTCACTCTATTTTTACAAACTCTATCATGATGTATCTACTTAACCCTCGATACATTTGGCCAGATGTCTATAGTCGTGAAGTACAAGACCAAAGCAAAAAGGGCAAAACAAATTAACGTTTTCAGGCTTGTGGTTCGTAATGAGGTTCATCAAGAAGTGTCAACAAGCTCAAAAATTGGTACTAAAGGAAAAATACAAATAGGTCAGCTTTTTTTCTCTAAATGTGTTTCAAACAATGCCGTAATGTCATCCTTAAATATCTCAATATTCATAAATTTAATCAACCAAACAAACTCAAATTCAACCATTTATCATTCATACTAGCATGCCCGTTTCCTTGTATTTTCTATATTATTTGGTACAATTGATTGCTTAATACCTATTTACAATGTAACATATAGAACTTAGTAGTCTAATATTAAAAAAATTAAAATCACCTACCATCATGCCAAATTTATTTGTAAACACAAGCAACCTATGTACATGCTCCTAACTAATCACTTGTATTTCTACAAGCTCAAGCACACCAAAGACTTAGAAGAAATTGAAAACAAGTTTTCTATGTTACCCTTCACACTTTAGTTGTCACATTATTCTCAATGTGTAGCCTATAAATAGATAAGGGAAGAAGTTATCCAATTGATCGTGGTCACTCCAACTACTAATGATGGTTGCTTCCTCCTTTGATCTTGTTAAGCTTGAATTGTTTGTGTCTCCTTCATGTTAGGTTCCTACAAAGAAAATTTAAACAAAATGCAATATAAAAAAAACCTACTATTTGTCCTACTCCTACAAAGTTAAAATTAAAAGTATCCAAAAATTAATACAAGTTTTTCCAAAAATAAAAATGTTAAATCATCATCTTCAAAATCTATCTCCTCACTTCTGTCATCCTCCTCATCCTCTTCGCTTTCTTGCCCCTCTTCTTCTTGTTCCATATTTGTTGACCCAATCATGTTAGGTGTATAATTGGGGACCCAGATGTTATTTTGCCTAGCAAATTCTTGAAAAATTTGTCTTAATTCTTGCATCCACTAAATCATCTAATCTAGCTTTAGATGGCTACTCTCACTAACTTCTTGTTGAGCTTGTGTCAACATTTGGGATGAAGCAGGTGTAGTTGTCGCTTCTTGTTGTTACTTGTTCCAATCTTTTATCTGTTTGGCTCACAACTCAATGTATTATTGGAACAAGGTGTCACTGGTAATACTTCTGGAAGGTTTCAGCAACTGCTCAATGGATGTCATATGTACACCTACCTTTTTGCATAAGGTCATCACTAGATGGGGAAAGTAAACTCCCATCTTCTAGCCACTAATGCATCTTTTCATGTTCTGGTGGATCCCTTTGCCAATACAGACTTGCTTTTTTTGTAAAATAGCATAAAGTAAAACTGCTTTAAAGGTATTAACGTTAAAAACATTTAAAGTAGGTACTATTCTTGTGCACAAAAATTAAATCCACATCTTAGCTTCTAGAAACATAATAGCTTGATGAAAGGACATGGGAACATTGGTACTTAAGTGATATTTCCATTCACCCTTTCCTTCAATTAAAAACTTTATAATGCTATCCATATCTATGTCCCGAAAACATTCTAAATCAGTTTCATCAATAAAATTATTCTCAAAGTACAAAGCATTATAAAAGCCGCAAATAATTTGATGGGTTACTCGCACCTCTTTCCTTTGCACATGTAACGATTCCCACATATGACCTTCAGTGCTCCTCCTCTCTTGGTCCTGTAATGATGCATAAAATACTTAAACAATGGGGACCACAACACTATCTTTAGGGATTGTCCAAAAACGTTCCCACCTATGATATTTGACTAAAGGTCATATTTCCTTACACAAAACCATAGACGGATAAAATACCCTCTCTTGGATAAAGGTTTTTTTCCTTAAAGTTTAATAAAATATTTTTCAATCTCTGATTTGAAAAATTAGAGGGATTTGGAACCGCCAATAGTTCTGGCTCATTAGTTTGTCTAACTTTTCTAGGTGGCATGATATCTAATGTTGCTAATTGATGAACTAATCAAGTAGTTTATTTCAATATAACAGTAAAAATTAAGGTAGGAACCCTTAACCTTGTATGAGCCGTTGGATTTCTTGTTAAGATTTTGTTGGCTCGTCATTCCTTGGAGTGTTTTTGTTCTTGCCCTTCACAAATAAAATTGGAAGAAGTAATTTTTCCAAACAAATCAAAAAGAAAAAAAGAAAAAGCGAAGAATGAGTTTTAGGGTTTAAGGTATTTAAGGAGGTTTAAGAGATTAGAGAAGGTAAAGGGTGTTTAAATAATAGTTAATGTGTTTTTAGGTTAAGAAGTAGGTGTTTTGGAGTTCAAACTCGGGTACATTAAGGGTTAGTCCCCCGATTTGCGTGAACGGTTCGAGTCAACCCTACAAAAAATTGCAAAGATGTCGCGACACATCCTTAAGTTTGGAATTTTAGGGAGACTTTCCTCCATGTTGCGACATCGAGGGTGTTTCTTTAGTTCCTGTATTCTACGCGAAATGTCGTGACAAAGAATTGTCAGGTTTCAACACCAACTCTGTGTCAGCCCAAATTTCCATCTTTGAAGGTGTCTCGATCTTGAATGAACATATATCATATAAAATTTAACATCTAAATTCTGTGGTTAGTTAAATATACAATAATTTACAATAGTTAAGCAATTCAAATATTTTTAAGTTTTACTACCGAATTCATCCGACAGTATCATCAATTCACCGATGGATGATTCTTTTGTTCTGTCAGTATTAGTCCATCGTTGATCGGCTGTTTAACGTCACAGAAATAATGTGCAAGCGTACACTGTCGAAGCAAGTATAGTAGATAGATGTGAGTCTGTCGGATATCGATCCCACAGGATGGTTGTCTTTTGTCTATTAATGTTAGTGCAATAACTAGATAGAAACAAGATAATTTGTGAGGATAGTTGTCAGAACAACAACTTGAAAACAATAAAATAAAATATGATAATGATAAACTAGGATCCCCAACATTAATTTTTAGCAGAATACTAAGTTCTCACAAGGTATAAAAGGATATGTGATTGCCGAGGCAATAAATTTTAATGTATATCTTACAAAGCGTCTCTCCTATATTTTATCTGGGACTTAAACATGTACATTAACCCCACTTTTCGATGATGGCAATATGACACAATTAAGACCAAGTGGACTAAATTCCTCTAATCCTCACTCAACTTCCGTTGTAATGCTTGTTGGCTCAAACTATTACTGCACTTTCCAGTGTCAGTGACTACAATAACACTTCCGTGTTAGGAAACATTCAACCCCCAAGATTAAACAATAAAAACAAGATTCAATAAGATAATATTTAACCAAGAATTCATGTGTACTTCCATATAAATAGAAAACAGAGAGTAATCACCAGCATTTAGAAAGAAATAAGAAAGAATCGAGTGGAGAATACTATTCCTAGACAACTCGACTGAATCTCTCTATTCCCTCTTGTCTTGCACTTAAGTCTCCTTGTCAGAAGCTAATCTGCATCAATTTTCACGTTGGCTCACCCGTGAGAGGCTTAAGTTGTCATAGCCGCAAGCTTCAAGGTAGGATGAAGAAGATGATGGTTAACAAAAAGCATTCCCCTCTTTTATTTTTCTTCTCGCGTCAACCTTACAGGTGTCCTTTCCTCAGAATTATTTTGTCCTTGTACATACAATTTGGTTATACCAGACTAGACAGCTTACTCATTTTTAGCTCTTATCCGGACAGCTGTCAGGTACGGTGACAATTCTAGACACAATCTGGAATTAACTCGTGCAGCGACATTAATGCATAAAGATAGAAAAATTAAGGATAAAATAGGCTAGGATTCACTGAGTTATAAAATGCAATTTACTAAACTGAAAATGCTAAAATATATGCTAAGGATAACTAAATGGGAAAATTTTAACCAATAAGTAAGGACGAAAACCTATGTTCTTTCTAGTGCTATCACACCCCCAAACTTGAGTTTTTACTTGTCCTCAAGTAAAACAAAAACTAGCGAGGTTACAAAAATTTTACTAAGGCAAATGATCACTCTAGAAACTGGAACCCTCTAAATTCCCAATGAATGAATCACATTCAGATGAAAGAATATTGCATCGACAATACATAAGCATGAATGAATAAGGTTGCAACTTCATCAATGCTAGCATCATGCTTCTAACCCTAAGTATTTGTATATTAAATATATTTTTTAGAATAAGGGATATCATTACATTATTGTACCATTGTTCTTGATAAGTAACGATGGAGTGCAACAAAACCCCAGGGAGTACGTAATTGCACTGACACACACTCATGTTGTGACAACCTTTGGCTAGATTGATTTTATAACACTTTTATTGGAGTGTCCCCTCTTTAACATTCCATACTACACCCACTTTGGAGTGTCTCTAATTTATAACTATATATATATAAGCAGCTGTAAAAATTAGATTCATTCAAGTTTTAAGGAATGATAGTAGTCATCCATTACCAATGCAACCTAATCCATTCATCAAAAAATTGAAGCTACAACCTTCTGTCAAATTTATTCAACTCATTCATTGATAATTCACATGATTCAAGAATTAAGAATCGAATGTAACCAAAATTTTTAAACAATTTTCATTAACTATAATTAAACCTGGCATGCTTCATTACCAGAAAATTTAAAATATGGTTACATTTCTAAGCCCCATGTGCATTCCCCTAAACTTAAAGTTTGCATTGTCCCCAATGCACTAGCATGAAAATGTAATGACAATAAGTATGCAATGACAATGTGTACTTATCAATATAAAACTTACAGCTACATACAATGCATGAATACTATAGCTAAAGCTTAAAATAAACTAACTTAGTTATCCTCAGCGATCGATGTGGCTGCACGATGTTTCTTCCTCCTCATTTTCTTCTCCCCCTTCTTTTATTTTTTGTCTGTGGAACACTTTATCTTCTTTTTTTTGGGCTTCACATAGTCCTCAGATTGCTCCTCAGTTTTCGGCTCTGCCCCGGCATCATCAACTGCTTCTTGTGTAGGAAAGGCCACTTAGAGTGGTCCAGCGTAGACCACTATTTCCAATGAATTGCATTGCCCCTCACTGGTTACCTTAGCAACTTCTGCCGATCTCGCTCCATCTCGCTCTAAATTATCAATATTTGCACCCACAGACTCGGGTACGGTGATAATATTCACAACAAAATCTTCCTATTTTTTTCTTTTTCATCTTTAGCTACTTCTTCTTCTTCAGCAACAACTTCATTTTCCGCAGCAACAACTTCCTCTTCTGCAGCAGCAACTTACTTCTCAACAACAGTGTCCTCTTGATTAGCAAAAATACCATCATCGAACAAGCTATCATCTTTTGCAGGCATTCTTCAATGTCCCTAGATTCCTCTTCTTTGTCATTATCAGAGACTTGCACAATGGGATGGGATGCCACCGATCTATCTCGGTCTTCTAAGTCGTCATCCACAGATGAGAGTTCATAATTTTGAATGATTGGTGGAAACACTGGAATTTCGGTAGTGAGTATGAGCTCAATTGGCTTAATTTGGCTACAATAGAACTATTCCAGGCTTTGGTATAAGCATAAAATGAATTCTAGGATTTCTCCATATCCTCTATTGTAGACACAAGCCTGATCTACCTATTATTGATGGAATTGACCTTTTTTTTGACATTTTTCATTTTGTGCCATAATGATGTCTCTGCATTCAGGTTTGTTCCTTTACTGTCGGATTTGGTTTTGTCCTTTCTTGTCTTGCTTGTTTTTGCCTCCTTCAGTATCGGCGTATCTTTGCCGCAAGTCATTATTTCTATAGAGGCTTCATTGATCAGGCCCTTATTTTCCAGGATTTCTCACTATCACGGGGCATAATTCTTCTTTGCTAGAATAATAACATCACCAATGATGGGAAAACCAAGATTTCAGTTTACTTTATGGCGTAGTCAGCAATTTCCTGGTGGAGTATTGTGTCGACATCAATATTTCTACCTTTGACGATGGAATGTATCAGACACATTCTATCGAGGGTGACTATGGTGCTCTGAGTAGAGGGCTTTAGCCTGCAGTTGACAAAATGAAACTAGATTTTGCTTTGTAGCATTAGGAAATGACGGTGCATCGTATGATTATTTTGATGGGAACCCATCCACAATGCTCCTTCAACACACACATCTTTACCAATAGGTCTCGTTTTTCATCTGTGATATCCTTAATAAACTCAGAGTATTCGTCTACATCCACCTTGGTGTTGTACAGCTCGTTGATTTTTTTAGCATCCTATGGTATTAAGCCTTCTTGAAAAAAAATGAACTCTAACTCATGATCATAAAGGTTAGAATAAAACTCAGTACCAATGAAGGAGAATAGCTTCCAGGATAGGTGCAAAAAGTTTCCCACTTCAACTTCGAGATGGTTTTGTAGACTTGCTTACCCAAGTCTTGTTGTTGTGAAAAGGAAATGCCCTGTTTGGGGTGGAAGTTTTGCTTCAACACGATGTCTTGAAATTGTTCCTTTGCCTCTTTATCCAAAAAGATTACTAGCTCCTTTTTTCTGCACTGGCTGAGGGATTCTGATTCACGAACTGTGATAGCAGAGGAAGCATGTTCTTTAACAGATTTGGTAATTTTCTTGACTAAGCCTCTCATTTTTTCCATCTTTTGTTGACGGAAAATGTTTTAAAATTGAAAAGATATGATCTTGAGAAGAGAAAGGGAAAAAATGGTTGCTTGAATGCGTTTCAGTCAGTACAGTGGAGGAGGATTTATAGTGAGTGAAAGAGAAAGATGGAGAGGCGTGTTGTTTTGTGGAGAGATATAAAGCTAGCGGGCATAGTTGTGTCCAATAAAATTGTGCCCGTTCAGAAGGATCAAACGGCAGAGTGATTTTTGATCCAACGGTGGAATATGAATTTCCCTGAATTCTGATAAGTTATAAATGGTAGTACAGAATTACAGAATGTGTTGACAGCAAAATTTCAATGCGTCAACAATGGTACCTAATTATTTTGCAAAAAGGAAGGAAAACAAACTTTAACAAAACATAAATAATATAAACTAAAATCATGGAGTAATAATTAAAAATTAAAACTTTTCGACCAATTTAATGGCCTCTGGCTGCTTTTGATCACTGTTGCCAAAATAGTGTTTCAGCCTCTATCCATTTATATTGAACTGATGTCCATCACGTAAATCTCGAATTGTAACTGCACCATAAGGAAATACGTCGAAAAATTCAAAAAGTCTACACCAACGTGAATGCAATTTACCTGGGTACAATTTAAGTCGTGAATTAAATAATAACTTGTTGACCCGCGATAAATTGTCACTATAAAATAATCTTGTCGTGCTATCGTTTGGTCTTTTCCTTATAAATCATAGCATTTTCATAGGCATTTCTCCTAATCTCTTCTAGTTTAGTGATATCCAATATTCTTTTCTTTCCAGCCGTTTCATAGTCCATGTTCACTTGCTTAATTGCCCATATTGCTTTGTGTTCCAGTTTAACTGGCAAGTTACATGCTTTCCCAAAAACCAATTAATACGGCGACATCCCTAATGGAGTTTTGTATGTTGCCCGCAATGCCCATAAAGCGTCATCCAATTGGAAAGACCAACCTTTCCTCGAAAGGTTTACAACCTTCTCAAGAATGTTCTTAATTTTTTGATTTGGTATTTTGGCTTGTCCATTTGTTTGCGGATCATAAGTAGTAGCCATTCTATGATTAACTCCATATCTCTTCAGTTCGGTTGCAACTTGGTTGCAATAAAAGTATGTATCGTGATCACTAATCAATGCCTTTGGTGTTCCGAAGCGGGTGAGTATATGCTTCTGAAAAAAATTTAGCACTGTCTTTGCATCATCATTTAGGACTGCAACAGCTTCAACCCACTTCAAGACGTAGTCAACAGCTACTAATATATAAAGATTTCCAAATGAACATGGAAACAGTCCCATAAAATCCATACCCCAAACATCAAATAATTTAACCTCCATAATTGGTTGCTGCAACATTTCATTGCGTCGGGATATAGAACCGGTGCGCTGACACCTATCGCATTGATTCACAAAATTGTGGGCATCTTTGAATAATGATGGCCAGTAGAATCCTGATTGGAGAACTTTAGCAGTAGTTCTCATACCACCGAAATGACCTCCGTAAGGAGCATCATGACAATGCTTTAGGATTGAAAGCATCTCCTCTTCTGGAACACAATGTCTAACGATGTTGTCATTGCATACTTTAAATAAATATGGCTCGTTCCAATGATACTTCACAATGTCAAGAAGAAATCTTTTTTATGGCCTGTGACACCCAATGAGAGTTTTTCACACACTAGATAATTAACAAAATCCGCATACCAAAGAGTTGCATCTACAGTAAATAACTTCTCATCTTGGAATGCGTCGACAATTTGAAGTATGTTTTCGTCTTTGCTGCCAACTTCCAATCGAGACAGATGGTCTGCAACTTGATTCTCTGAACCCTTACGGTCTTTTATCTCGATGTCAAATTCTTGAAATAGTAATATCCAACGTATCAGTCTTGGTTTGGCATCCTTTTTTGCAAAGAGATATCTCAACACTGAGGGATCAGTGAATACAATAACCTTTGTACCGAAAAGATAGGAACGAAACTTGTTTCAAGCAGAGAATATAGCCAGCAATTCTTTCTCTATGGTGGTATAATTGAATTGAACCTCTGTAAGAGTTTTGCTAGCATAATAGATGACGTGAAATGTTTTTCCCTTTCGTTGTCCTAAAACTGCACCCACAGCAAAGTCACTTGCGTCTCACATAACTTCAAAAGGTTGAGACCAATCTAGTGCAACAACAATAGGTGCATTCACTAGCTACTTTTTTAATTGAATAAAGGCATCCAGACATGCATCAGCAAAGAAGAATTTTCGATTCTATTCCAGCAATGAGCATAAGGGCTTTGCAATTTTCAAAAAATCTCTAATAAACCTTCGGTAAAACCCCGCACGTCCGAGAAACTATGAATACCTTTCAAGTTTGTTGGTGGAGTTAATTTCTCAATGATTTCCACCTTATCTTTGTTTACTTGAATGCCTTGACTAGAGATGCGATGGCTTAACACAATGCCTTCAATTGTCATGAAATGACATTTTTCCCAATTCAGGACAAGATGTGTGTCCTCACATTGCTTCAATACTTTATCCAAATTGTCAGCTCAATGATCAAAATCATTCTCATAGATTGAGAAATCATCCATAAAAACCCCTAAAGATCGAATGGCTTACTTGTGAGAGGCTTAAGTTTCCATAGCCACAAGCTTTAAGTTAGGATGAAGAAGATGATGGTCTCTCCCCCTTTTATTTTTCTTCTCAAGTCAACCTTTTATGTCCTACAACAGTACAAGTCTCATTTCCTCATAATTATTCTGTCCTTGTATGTACAGGATGGTTATACCAGACTGGACAGCTTACACATTTTTAGTTCTTATCCGGACAGTTGTTAGGTGTGGCAACAATTCTAGACACAATTTGGAATTAACTCATGCAGCGACATTAATGCAAAAAGATAGAAAAATTAAGGATAAAATAGGCTAGGATTCACTGAGTTATAAAATGCAATTTACTAAACTGAAAATGCCAAAATATATGCTAAGGATAACTAAATGGGAACAATTTAACCAATAAGTAAGCAGGAAAACCTATGTTCTTTCTAGTGCTATCAATCGTCCATCGTGTCATTCCACCTGTGCCCGCTTGTCCCTTTCCTTAAACCTATTTATTCTCTCTGCATGTATAAAAGGAAGCGTATCCTTTAACTCGGGAATGTTAGAGAGAAATAATTTTTTGCATTGCTCCCCTAACTTCCTCTTATCTTCCTTGCTAGGTTGATGGCCACATTTAAAAATTTTAGTCTCACCATTGATTTTCATAATCAATTCATTTTTCTCTAAATCAATGGTGGATCTAGAAGTGGCTAGTAAAGGTCTACCTAATAAGATCAGTATCTCACGATCTTCCTCAAAATCAAGTACCAAATAGTGTTGGAATAATGAAAATGTTCACTTTGACTAACAGTTCCTCTAGTACACCTTTTGAATGAACTCAAGATCTGTAGGCCAACTGTAGTGTTATATGCATATTTTTAAGATTCCCTAACCCGAGCTTGTCAAAGACAGATAAAGGCATCAAATTAATACTAGCTCCTAAATTACATTGATCTCTATTAAAATAAATGCTCCCTATCTCTATGAGAATAGTAAAACTTCCTGGGTCTTTTAAATTTTGGGGAACCCGTCTTGAGATAATAGCACTATAGGAAGCGCTTATACTAACTTGTTCACCTACTTTAATTTTCCTACACCTAGACATAATTTCCTTTAAAAATTTGGTGTACTTAGAAACTTTCTCTATTAATTCAATTAAAGACAGGTTAATATTTAATGTTTTAAACAAGTTCAGGAAACTTAAAAATTCATCCTCATCCCACTTCTACCTTTCCTCTAGTCTTAAAGGGGATGGGATTTTTGCACCGGCAGATTCTTTAGTTATTTTTGTCTCTGTCTCCACTGCCGGTGTGGTTACCTCCTTTGGCTCTGGCTCATTTTCAACCTTTAAGGATTCCTCTTGAGGATTATCATTATCCTCCACAATTGTCTCCGAGGTAGTGGTTTTTGGGCTACTCAGTACTTTTCCCAATCGGAGCGTTATTACTTTCACGTACTTCTTACCTTCCCTCTGTGGATTGTCTTCTATATTACTAGGAATACCCGTGCTCATTTTCCTTTTGATGTAACCCATCATGCTCATCAATTGGCTCATTTGATCCTCTAGTTTAGTCAATGTTCTTGTTGAATTGTTGCATTCTTATTGCACCTACTTGACATTCCTTCTCATTGACTGTATCTCTCCTTCAATTCTATACAGATGTTGACCACATGTAGTATGGTCACTTCGGTTGGCCCTATCCTGGGGCTTCTACAAATAAGCAGGTTGATAATTAGTATTTTTAGCTTGATTTGAATTGATACCTCCTCCTTAGTTTCCTCCCATGTTAGATTCGGGTGATCTCTCCAGCCGGGGTTATATGTATTTGAAAAAAGGTTTCCACCCCTATTCCCTATGTAATTTATATCCTTGATAGGATTGTTCATATAGTGGAAGAGTGATTTGTCTCCCCCATGCGTAGGTGTAGAATCAGATTCAATACGGTTGAGTTTATCAACCAACTGTTGATACTTGTCATCCTACTGGATAGCTTTAACCGTAATGGGTTTCTGGCAATATTTAAATCATTTGATAGGCCACTGACAAGGGTTTAATGCCATGTTCTCAATGATTTCATATGCATCCTCGTATGTTCTGTTCATAAAGGTTCCTCTTGCTGCTTCATCTAATCCAAAACGTGCGTTCCCATCCAACCCGTTATAAAATACTTGCTGTCGCATCTACTTAGGAAATCCGCGGTGTGGGCATTTTTGAATCAACATTTTGAAATGTTCCCATACCTCATAGAGTTCACCCCACGTTGAACTAATTTGCTAATCAAGAAGAACTTTTGTAAGAACTTTCGAGTGAGTTCACCCCATGTTGTGATAGACCCTGGTGCCTATGAGTCTAACCAAGAAAAGGCGTTATCAATCTAAGAGAAGGGGAACAACCAAAGACAAATAGTGTCATCAGTGACCCTATTAAACTTAAAAGTATCACAGAGTTGGAGAAACTGTTTTAAATGTTGATTAGGGTCCTCATCGTAGTGCACCTAAACTGTAGATTATTCTAAATCATCACCGATTTTATCTCAAAGTTATTAGCTATAATTACCAGCCTTGCTATACTTTTCTGAACCATGTCCAGACTTGGTAAGGCATAATCCCTTAGGGTTCTTTTGTTCCGAGCCATGTGTATGTTTGCGGATAGCTATGGTGTCGGTTGATTTCCTAGGGCATTATCATTAGCATTACCAAATAGTGGATTTTCACGTAGTACATTACCTGCAGCAGGTGGTGGTGGATCTTGCATCTGCTGTTGCTGTTGTTGTTACTGTCAATGATTTTTTCAGATTATTCTCTCTGGATCTGTGACTGCTACAATAGGTGTACCCCTACTACAAGTCATACATTAACCCAGAAAGAAAGGATTAGTAATAATAATTAAAATAAAATAGTATTTATAACAAAAAAAATTCCTAACTATTCTTTTACGTGCAAAAATTAAAAATAAACTAGTTACGTTGCCTCCCTGACAACAATGTCAATAACTTGACCGCCTCCAGACATACCAATGTCTAGAGTGTGAATACTGAAATAAAATATAGAAATATGAGGCAGAATCTGCAAGCATACTGGTCGAGTAGTAATATAGTTTTACAACAAAGTAGGTGAGTACTCCGAGGATCGTACCCAATGGAGGCGAGTGCCAGATCAATTCTAACCTAAACACTAAAATATCTAATTCGTACTTTAAATTAGTTATAGTACGAAAACATAAAATAAAGGATTTTTAGGGTTTTTATAATAATGAAATAAAATATCATAAAATAAATAAAATTCAAGAGATAGAAAGGAAAAATGAATCAAATCTTGATTATGGGTGAATAGCTCGCTTTGGTAATCCCCATCAACTTTCGTTTCAGGTTCCTCGTTAATCAACTAGTCATTACCCTAGCAGGAGCTTCTGATATTCCACTAACATAACAAGTCACGAGTCAGCAAGGACTACTTATCTTCCAACCTCACATTTAAGACTGGCTTAGGGTAAAGGTGTTCACAAATGGGCCATACCAATTTTGGGTTAATTCTCACCTTGATGGCTTCCCGGGGTTGTTAGGCCTAGGGTTTGTTTCACATTCTTCCTTTCCCAAACAACTGATCCATTGAGTAACCCTACAAAATAGTCAATAGATCATACTTCCATTCGCTAATCCCCCATAGAAGGATTAGTTCCTCATGGTTTCCATAGACAACATAGAATCAATATAAAGAGAAAGCATGCTAATTAAATCAATAGTATAAAGTATATGAAAGAGCTTGATTGTATTGAGATTAATCGTGAATCCAAAAATTTTGAATGCTTTCCACAATTCAGATCTCTTAAGAAAAACTGAAATAATTTCTAAAACCAAAAAAAGAAAGAAAAACTAAACTAAATTTACTAAAGAAAAACTAGGCTAATTGAATGGTGTCCATAACATGTGTCAAAGGAGCCCATTTATAGATTTTAGGTGATCGTCGTTCTTAACCCTAGGTTAGATGAAGTCCTCGAGCATTAAGTTTGATTGTGCTGACCAAAACGCCCCTTAAATTGTGTTTTATCCCGTCCAGATTCGATGTTGCGACACACCAGGACATGTGTCACAACATTGCAATCGATACACTCCTCTTCAACTATCTTAAAGGGTATGTCGTGACACCCCCAGTCTGTGTCGTGACATTGAATAAAGTCTTGACCTTTCTCTATTTGCTCCCTATGTTGCGACATCGAGTCATTTGTGTTGCAACATAGCAACCAGTATCCATTTAGTACACCTTCTAATGGTTTTGCTACACACTCACAAAGTGCATTAGCTCACCCTTAGGCCTCATTCGGCCCCTAAGGTTAATAAAAGACTTAATTTTCACATTTTATTGAATATAAATAAAAATAAGAAAACTTAACTAAAACATCACAAAAATGCTTGTATTCAAGCTCCTTAAATGTGAAAACTTGTTTAATCTACTACACCGAATTACGACAGATCACGGTCCTAACGAACATTGAAATAGACTATTCCAATTAAAGGTCCTTGAGTCAAAACCTTCAATCGGTAGAAACGTTGGAAGATGCCAAGTAGGGGTTGCTCATTCCGACTATTCCAGTGTAAGAAATATGCCACCAAGGTCCACTAGGATAAACCAATTAGTTGTCCTAGTGCAATTCTGTGCTCCTTGAGTACTGTGTAGAAGAAGCGATGTAAGGGGAAATGGAAACCAACTTTCAACAAGTAGAAGGGTAGAATGAGGCCCTAGTTTGAATCACTTAGACATCTCTCCCCCATGAAGGTCTTGAAGTGATATGCAAAGTTGGGTAACCGAATAACTCGAGCTACCAGGTAATGTACCATCTCCTTTAGAGTGGTTAAGAAACTGTACAATGGCGTTCTCGCTAAAGTACTTGTCCCTTAGGACTATAGAACTCTTTTTTTTACGGTAACACTCCTCTAGTAACCCCTTTGACTCTGGGGACCAAGTCTCTGGCCCTACTCCCAACTTTGGTGCAACCCCGAACATAATGATATAGTGTGTAATGAAAGAAAAGAAAAGTGATAGATTACATGGAAAAATAAGAAGTGAACATAGGGGACAAATAACTCCAGTGAAGGAAAAAAAAGAGTGGAGAAAGGAAAGATAGAAAGAAACTCAATTGATGAAATCATTGGGGGGGAAGTTGATTTTAGATGAAAAGATTTCTTCTCCCTTGTGACTTGATTAAAATAACCAAGCGTCCAAGAGAAGCTTGGATTAAAAAAGGTAACCGATTGTTTAAGCCCATGAACCTATTTTTGACACCCGTCAATCAAGGGAAGGGTTATTCCTAAATCCTTCAATAACCAAATAGCAGGAAGATCCACCAGAGTGAGTCGTCCATCAAATATCCATAAAAATTTGTGTATGTTCGTATAGGCTCAGTTAAGTAACTTTTGCTCTAGGGATGTTTGGCATCATGAGTATGCTAAAGGCTTCGCCTGGATGATAGTAACGTTATCTTTAAATCCGTTAACCGCTATAGATGGAATATGGGCAGACCCACTATTTAAGGGAGATGGGTTAAAAGAAAAAGATGAAGTAGTGGTTAGTGCTTAGGTAACAAGGAAGTATAGTGGTGATCTCCCTTGAGATATGAAAGGAATAATTACTCAGAGTCTGCTTTTAGAGCTATTCCCAAGAGGAAATTTTGAGGATGAAATTATATTTAAGGATAAGGAAGCTGCCACATCCAGTTTTCTCTTAAGTTCCAAAATTTAAGAAAAGTTATGATTTAATTGAATGGATTGGTGAATTAATGGGCTTTACCCAAAATTTCAAAAAAAATAGTGGCTCAAATGTGATTAGTTAGACCTCAATTCTGGTTTAGTTATATTGGAATCGGTTATCTCCTAATGGGAGACAAAGTAATTAGTAGTGATTGGCCAAAATTGACTAGGAGAACGTGCAAGCCTTGGTTGTGTATATATATGACAGTAGTGAGGAAACAATTCTCCTAAATTTAGTTGGTAATCTCCTTATCATGCAACGTCTTCTTCGATTTCTCTGAAGAAGAAGTAGAAGTTCAAGAAAGCTCTGCATAAGGTTGTAAACTTGGGGTTCGAAGTCAGAAAAGTAGAAAATTTGATAAACTAGTAAGCCCTAATCCTCCCTATACTTGTGGATTACAGGAAAGATAAGTTAGAATTCCTAATAATTTTCTATATAATTATGGATTTTGGGTTTTTAAGGTTTGAATACCTTTAAGTTAACTGATAAATGGTTGTTATGCTTAGCTGCTAGGACAAAGGAGGCTTTGATGTTTGAACAAGCCAACCTGTCGATGATAAAAGTAGCAAGGTGAGTCTCTGTACTTGATTGGGTGATTGTTGATGTTGTGTTGCTTGCTTCAACCACATTTATGCACACTTGAGTTGCTTATAAGACCTTGGCCATCTAAGAATACGGATGATAAGTAAGTTGTCTATGCATATGGTTGCAAGTGTGTTTGTTGAATGTGGTATGGTTGTGAATTGACGAATAGATGCATGATGTAATGTATGTGTTAGTAACTAGCATAATGAATTGTTTGAAATGCATGAATATAGTGTATGTGAAGTACGGAGGTATTTTATCTTGACAAGGTATATAAAGTTTGGAATAATTGGTGGAATGGAGGAATGGGCGGATTGATAAAGGAAAAAATGGTAGATTGGCAGTATCGTAGAATGTTACCGACTGTCTCAATAGAGGGACACCGTGATAACGGTGTATCGACTCTATGGAGTGACACCGCGATAAGGGTAAGGTCTTTTGTGCCAACACCATAGAAATGGTTATTAAGTCATTCAGGGTGACACCTCTCTGGAGTCGAGCATGAGGCGTTATTTGACTTAACTTAAAAGTTTGGAACATAAAAGTTATTTCACTGTTCATAATAAGGCTGTCCACTTGCGCAGCAGTTACTAAATTAATTATAACTTGAGCTAAAAAACTTGAAATTTAGATTCATAAATTTTCCCTGAAACTAGAGTCATATATCTTTTTACCATAAATTTTTCAAAATTTTTGGTCCAGCCAATTACTACAGTTTATTAGTTAAAGTCTCCCCTATTTCACTGATCGACTGTCCTGACCTCTCGTCACTAAAATTAAATTATCTTGTTGTACAGACTTCATATAGTGTTCTAACTTGTTTCTACAGAAAATATACTCAATAAGGAATCTATACATATAAATTAAAACTCATAAATATTTTGTAAAATGTTTAATTATTTTCCAAAGTCAGAATAGGGGATTCCGAAAACCATTTTGACCTTGTCTAACTAAAATGAAAATATCTCAGAATACATAATTCCTTGTCTACACCGTTATTTTTCTGTGAAAATAGACTCAATAAGTTTTAATTATATATCTCATCCACCATCTAATTCATTTTCTACTATCCTTGGTGATTTTTCAAAATCACATCACTACTGCTGTCTCAAAACTGATTTACTACCAATTTTTACTTTTTCATGATTTCTATGCATAATTTAGCACCTAGACATTTATAACAACAAACACCTTCATACTTAGCCATTTTAATAACTATTCATCATCAAATATTTACATATCATCTTTTGGTCATATCTTAAGAATATACAATAGAAATGACCAAGTCCTTATACATGCCATAGCTCAAAACATTTATCGTCTTAAAATACCGAGTTGTGGTGGTTGATAGTGTGAACGCTCTCCGACGTCTTCAAGATTTTGACTATGCTTGATAATACTATATGAAAGAAAAAGAAATAAAAGAAGTAAGCATACTCAAACTACATTTTGCTTTCCATCATTCTACCATATCAAACACACATCAAATATGATAAGGCCACACATATATATACACATCAAAATATATCAAACACAAGCCATATAAGTGGCTAATTTCAACAAAACACTTATATGCCAACATTGGCCAAATTAACCTATACATGCTATTATAACCGAAATTAAATAACCAAAAGTACCAAAAGAGCCGATGGATAGTGTAATATAGCTCCGACAAGCTTCCAACCCAAACGAGCTTTCGAATCACTATAAAACACGGAAAATAACACAGAGTAAGCTTTTACGCTTAATAAGTTCGTATAATAGAGAATTTAATTTACCATTTTAACCACATTTAAGGTAAGTAAACCCAAAGCATATCTCAACTCAATTTGGCCAAAAGCCTAACACATATTCATCAACCATGTTAGGCATGTAATTCATATGAAAACAAAGAATCATGTATCAGTTCATCAACTATTCAAACTACATTTACATGTAACATCCATATCATGTATCCATATATCATATACAAATCATGTCCATGTAATTCATGTAAATACCTGTATTAGTTCGTATCAAACTCATATAAACTCGTAATAGAACTGTGTCCGTTGAACCATTTAGAATATCGTTAGATACGCGGGTAGAACACACAAGATGTATTGAATTGTAATTTGTCAATTCATATACATGTATGCTCATACGAGCTGTTAACGGTAAGCTCCTCCGAGCTGAATAACGGTAAGCTCATACGAGCTGAGTATCGGTAAGCTCATAAGAGCTAAAACTGGTAACCCTAATGACATGTCATTTGTATCCTACGAATTCTTAAGGTTCAAACGGGGCTCGATAGTCATCGTATGTCGTCAAATATGCAATCGATAATTATACATAGTAATTATACAATCCACATATATATATTTCAATTAAGGCATAAAAATACGCAATTCAATTACACGAACTTACCTCGACGAGTGTACGTAGATACAAAGGTGACTAATCCGAGATTTTCTCTTTACCTCGATCTAACTCCGTACGAGGTCTAACCAGATCTATATGAATGAGTTTAACTCAATTCAATATAATTCACATTCAATTTAGTCCAACATAAATTTTTGGCAAATTATGATTTTTCCCCTATACTTTTAATTCTTTGCAATTTAGTCCTTATCTCATAAAAATGGAAATTTGCACAATTTCATTACAACCCATCATAGTCGAATTATATACATGCTTATAAAAGCCCACATTTTTCACAAACTCACAATTTTACCACACAATTTATCACATTTTTCAATTTAATTCCTAATTGATAATTTCATCAAAAATTCCTTTACAAAATTGTTTATCTAACAACAACCATCCATTTTCTACCATTAAACTTCAAAACCCTAACATACTCATAAAAGGAAAAACTCAAATACTTTAACAATTTCACAAATTAGTCCACGGGCTAGCTAGATTAAGCTACAACGATCCCAAAAATATAGAAATCATCAAAAATGGGACAAAATACATACCTAATTGGACAATATAGCCTTGGATGAAACTATCTCTCAAAAATGGTTTTCTTCCCTCTTGAAAATCAGTTGAAAGAGATGAAGAAAGATGATGGCATTTTTGGTTTTATTTTAATTAACCTTTAAAATTAATTTAAATTACAAAATTTGTCAAGCCATTATCATCCAATAACATAATAATAGGCTAATTACCATATAAGGACCTCCACATTAATGCTCTATAGCTATTTAATACATTTAGCTATTAGAACCCAACTTTTACACTTTACGCGATTTAGTCCTTTTTTCAAATTAAGCATGGAAACGGTAAAATTTCTTAACAAAATTTTTATATGGTAATACTATCATACTGTAGATTATAAAATAATAATAAAATAAAATTTTTGACTTCAGATTTGTGGTCCCAAAATGACTGTTCCGATTTTACTAAAAACGGGTTGTTACAAATAGTGTAGAGAAGTGTTGAGTGGCTGCTTCTCTCCCTTGATCTTGAGAATAATAGGAGAGAATAGAAATCAACACTTGAGAATTAAAATAAAATATTGCGACTTTACTGCAAGTGTGATAGGTCAGTTGTAATATTTGTAGTGTTACAATGGAAAACTAGAGTATTCCAAGGATCGAACCCAAGAGAATCATGGATTAAACAATTTCTAAATATCGTGCAAGTTAAATAAAGAGTCTAATCAACTAATTGCAAAAAGTTATATTACGGGAATTCATAAAGTCAAGAGAAATTAAACTACTCTACAACCTAGCTAATAAGGACTAAATTGTAAAACGAACGAAATTATGAAATCAACAATTAAATAACAAACGGTGGTTAGTTGATCTTGATATGGTTCACTAATATTCAAATTAGGGATCCAAATCACTTAAACTTCTAAAATTACTCCATTTTACCTTTCGGTCTCAATTTTACCAAGTTAGACAAATTAATCTGGATTATCTCTCGAACTCACCAGTTAACCTGAAACTAATGAATTGGTGCCCAATAAGATCTCCTCTTGGTCCCACTTGCCTAAATATTCCTTTAGGGCTATCAATCCTAAGTTTTTAAGGCCATTCAAATTATTCTAATTTATTTCGATTTAGTCTCTCATCCAAAAAATCAATTCACCACATCTCTATCAACCAACCCCCTTAAAGATTTACCTACTCATGTTGAAAATAAAGCTAATGAACATGGAAATGCAAAGCAAAGAAACCATTAATGAAAAGCTTACGAAAAAGTTAAAAGTTTGGATTTTTATGCAAGAAAACTAAAAGGGCATATAAAGAGAAGTATTCAAGAAGAAAATCTAAGGCAATCAACATAAAAGGAACAAACTTTAAAAAGTGCAAAGTAAAAGAAACTTAAATACATTAAACTAAATCTGAAAATGTCTTAAAACCAAGGTACATAGACTAAAAATGCAAATAACCCTAAGTTACAATGATAATTAACTTAACTAATACTAAGAACAACTAAAATAAGAAGAAAATTTACAAAGAAATATTAAATCTATAGCTAAGGAAGTGAAAATAATAAACCCTAGAAGAAGAGAAAGAAAAGCTAAGAGAAAACCTAGTAAAAACTAACCCTAAATTAAGCTAATGTAGCCTTTTTTTTTCTCTTTCAGCCAAATTTTGGCTGATATAACAACTATTTTAACCCAATTCTTGTGCCCAAAATACCCTTGAATGGGTCATCAATGATTGGTGCTTCGGGTGGATAAAGACTACCCTTTTCATCAATTTTTATCCCCACACGATATCAGTATAGCGATGCCAAGGAAAAGGATACCGTAATACCTTGGACAATCTTAGACTTGGAGTGCTTCTTGGTAAGTGGATATCGTGATACCACTGAAGGGTGGTTTCCAACCTCGGGTCTGTTGGAGGTATTGTGATTCCAAGGTTTGCATATCGTAATACCCTGTCCTTTGGTGTTATTTTCACTTGATTTTAGCCTCCAACACATCCCTACATCACTCAACCATATGTTAGGGCCCCAATGGCACTATTGGCCAATTTGGGTCTCAAAATGTGTAAAAACAAAACATTTACACTTATTAAATTAAAATCTACAAATTACGAATAACTACGGAAAATACACAACTTTTCTTGAGAATAAGATCCTTAAATGTATTGGGAAAGCCTCATTTGCCATATTAAATTACAACAAATCATTAAGCAAAGCTGTACTACTGACTTTACTATGGAGGCTGAATACATCGCTACTTTTGAGGATACAAAAAAAGTAATAGGGTTTCGAAAGTTCCTTACAGATCTTGAAGTCATTCATGGTATAGAAAAAGTTATCACACTGTATTGTGATAACAGTGCAACAATAACTAACACCAAAGAAACCAAAAACCAAAAGAGGATGAAGCATATTGATAGAAAGTATCACATCATAAAAGAGGCAGTAGCAAACGAAATAGTGGATGTAGTCAAAGTAGCATCAAAGGACAACCTTGCAGACCCATTTATCAAGAATCTAATTGCTAAAAGTTTTGAGAAACATGTAGAGAGCATGGGAATGCGAAATATGACTCATCTACTTCTTTAGGGTAAGTGGGAGATTGTTGGATCTGGTGCCATAATGTAGTATATTTTCTATCAAATAAGTCTCCCATGAGCAACTTTAAGATAATGTTTTTCTGCCTAAAAACAATAATGATAATTTATTTTCTATCAAATAAGTCTCCCCCATGCTCATGGGGTGGGTTTGCTCCTTATGTGTTTAGGATAAAAAAATAAGTCTCCCCCCGGCATAATAAAAATAGTGAGTTATGTGTCTATGAGCAAAGCCAAGGATTTTTACCTTCAAAAAGTCTTCCACTACACATGATGGAATTCGAAGGTCTAAATATATAATTGCGCATACTGGGTCTCAAACCTGAGTTGATCTAGAACTTCCACCTTTACCCCTAGAGCTAAAGACTCATTGGCTTGATTATTTCTTTTCTTTTGACACTAATTACATAAATTATTAGCTAAACCTTATATTAACCTAAACTTGTTTTCCATAAATTATTAACGTGTTGTTTGGTTCACTTGAATGGCTAAGCCATTCCGGGTGTATTCAACCTGTCACAGTGAAGCAAGCATTTGGTTGGTTGAATGGCCTAATCAGGGACTAAGTCGAAAAGTCTCGTAATCACCATTCAGCATACCCATCTTTGAATGGGTTATTCGATGATTCCTAGAATAAAGTTCTTTCTTTTACCCAATTTACACCTGCATAAAATCATCTAAAACTCCAAAATTAAACAAAGAAGATAGATTAACATATCCCAAGTTATCATCCAACACAACAACGCTTTAATCTGAACATTGCATCAAGTAAGTCATGGCAGAAAAAAAAACAAAATTTTATAACATTTATCTTTAAAAAAAGAGACTCAATCATCTCAATCTCAAACACTCAAACAAAATACAAAGAAAAGAAACAACAATTCATCTACAGGAATAACTAAAAAAGAGTCGAATCTACTTAAAATTTTAAGTAAGTAACTTGTATCTTTTTTTATCTTTGTTATTGTTTGGTCTTTTAAGGCAGAAAAGAAAACTATGACTGATTGCTCTTTGTGAATTTGGAATTAAAAAATTCTAAGCATAACAACTAGAAAAAAATTGAAGGATAAATGTTTTATCATTTTAAATAAAATAAAAAATATTAGAATGAAGCAATTTTAAGAATAAGAGCACGTTTGGTTCGCTGTGTTGGATTAGAGGCGTAATGGAATAGAGGTGTAATGGAATAGAGGTGTAATAGCAAATCAACTGTTTGGTTGAATGTAATGGAATAGAGGCGTAATAGTAATCTTGTGTTTGGTTGAATGGAATAGAGGTGTAATAGCATAATGGAAAAAACTAAAATGACTAGAATACCCTTAGCATAAATTTGTTTGGGTAAATGATTATTGTTATTGTTATTTAAATTTTAATAAGATTATTAATATCAATAATAAATAATTTAATCATATTTTAACATAATTATTATTAAATATATTATAATTAAAATATATAATTTAATAAAATTCTTAATAATCAATATTCTTATATGAATTTACTCAAATCATAATATATGATACTATAAAATATAATTTGAAATAATTAATATTAAATATATTTTAATTAAAATATATGATTTAATAAAATTTAAAATAATTATAACTAATAAATTTTCTTATATGAATTTGTATAATTTAAAATAATTATTATTAATTATAATTTAATAATAATATATTATTTCATAAAATTCTTGATAATAAATTTTCTTATATGAATTTATATAATTTAAAATAATCAATATTAAATATAATTTAATAATGATATATAATTTCATAAAATTCTTGATAATAAATTTTCTTATATGAATTTATATAATTTAAAATAATTAATATTATATATAATTTAATAATGAACTATCAATGGTGTTGGTATTTTAATCAATAAAAGGCAACATGAACGATGAAAATGGGAATGTGTTAGCTACAAATGCGGTTTAAGAGAATAGTCACTTAAAATATACATGGTTGTAGTAAATCTTGAACATGGCTATGCTTAAATAATATATTTTTAATTATTTAAAAATATTTTTAATTAAGAGAATAGTCACTTAAGTAGTTGCCAAAAGTCGATATATATGTAATATTATTAAAATAATATTTTTAATTATTTAAAATATTTTTAATTATTATGTGTATATGAATATACACATTTAATTAGTTTTATTTTTAATAAAATTTTTCTAATTTATTCATTCAATTTTAACCACCTTACAATTTATTCATTGTATTATATCTACTGATCCAATTTTAATATATGGAATATTTGTTTTTAATCAAGTTCTTTACTTGTTTATATCTAATGTTCCAATTTTAAAAATTCGATTAAAATTTTTGAACTACATCAACTTAAGAAATTTGATCCCAAATTCAAAATTTTCAATACCAATAAAAATCAACTTACTACATCACCACTTGCAAAATATAACTCTCCAAACATTACTATGGAGTAAACAAAAAAAAAACAGAACATATATTCTCGTACATCACCACTCAGACGCAAGTTCATTTTTTGGACAACCGATTCATACATGGTAATAAGGGTAAAATAACTTGCATGTGAACATTAGCAATCTAACGTATGCATTCATGATAATATGAAGGTCGGAAGCATGATTTACAATGACCAAACACATCCACAACCATATGTAAAAATCGGCATGTATGTGTTTTCTTGTGTTTCTCTGTATTTGATTTTGAAGTCTTACAATTTTCTTTAGTTTAGAAGGTTGGATAAGTTACCAAACCTCTTGAATTGCAACTACTGACTTGACTTGCCAGCGATTTATGTCTGGAGCAAATCGGTAGCTAACAGTCCAATACCTACAAAATTCCACATAGAACATTAATTTACTGGAACAACAGTGACAATTCAGAATAATAATATATGACTTATGTAACTATTACACAAGTAATGGTTTTACATTTCAATGATGTGTTCAGAATAATGCATATATTGACAACGCAACTATGACTTGAGAACAATTCAGGGACAACATGAAACTGGAAAAAGATCATCAATACAAACTACTACAGCAACAATAAAATTTTATTGCTTAAGTGGGGGCGGCACAGCAATATGTGGACTCAAATTTCCACATTTTCAACACTATTAAGGCCATGTTCTGTCATGCCACTAAAAACCAACAAATCAAACACCCTTTTTCTTTTAGCTTCAGGCTGATTGGACAAATGAAGGCCATGTTCCTATTTTTATTAAGGCCATGTTCCTGTTTTTATTGTGGCCATGTTCTTGAGTTGAACAATATGATTAATAGAAACAACCCAAACATCTTCCATTTGATATGAAGGTTACTAACTCAGAAAAATATATATATGAAGTTTACTGGGCTAGCTACCATAATTAACACTTGTCTCGAGACAATGAACTTTAAAATATAACATAGGATAGAAGCAAATAAGGCCTTTTCATATGGTTCAAAGGAACTTCATCAATTATATGCAGTTACTTTAGAATTTCAGAAGTATTCCATATAAATGCTTTCGATAGAAAAACAACAGGATACCTCATCTGCTGCATGGAACTCAGATAAGCTAATTCTTCGTTCCACTAGCTCAAATTTTTCATTTACAACAAGCTCCATAATCTGCAATCCAAACGGCATGAAAGGCATATCAGTGCCAATGAAACAATATAAAAGTACAAATGAAATAGTTGAAATTCTCATGACAAAATTGTCTGCTTGAGACCAGGAAGTTCTGATATTTACGAGCCTAAATATAAATTACAGCTGAAATGAATGTTTAAGAAACTTACAGTTGCTCGAGTAATCCCAAGAAGACAATAATCAGCATGAGGGGTTAAAACACGGCCTTTCTTGACCAAGAACTACAACGTAAAACATAAGAATGTTTCAGTTAGAGATTTTCAACTTTCAAAGTATATGCATTAGAAAAAAAGCTTTTCCTTCTATAACCAACTAAATGCATTTTAACATTCCACACCGTCAATGTTATCAGTTATCGAGATGAATGGCAAACTACGGTTTTTTTGCAGTTTTCCATTTTTGGTAAAAACAATAGAAAATAACCAAGAACAAAGATGAAGATTATTGATGCATATCGATACCATACTCAGTCTTAATGTTCCCCAAACCCCCAATTCATATACAGATCTAAGCTATTAGGGGGGAATCCTAGTCTTACAATGTTTGTGGCATTTGTTTCAGATACATAATCATCCTTGTCGAGCATGATTGCATCATTGGCATTCGTATTATTCCCTTCTATCTGCATTGGACCACACAAATCATTTTTTTCCCAAGAGATAGTTTAACAAGAATGCATATCTGGCATTAGTCTGAGAAACATAATCTCCACCATAACACAGGAAAATATACAGGTCATATCATCCATCATGGTTTACACCCTTAACCCAAACAAAACAAAAATAGCCAAACCTAGAGAGAAAGGTCTCTGAAGCTTTCGGTAAGAAAATTTGAAACTAAATACGCTTGTTATCTTGCGAAATTTGATTAATCATTGATGATCTTGTCGAAGCATTTAAAGATAGTAAGTCGTCAAATTGAGAACAATACTTGCTCGAATAGCATGAAAGAATGAAAACAACATTCAAATCATAGATCAGATATTAGAACATCATCTACTCTCAGCTTTATCATAAAATCAAATGAAAGTCCTGCATTGGACAATACCTTTGCCAGTATGTTATTAGAACATATTTTTTATGCTCCATGATTAAAGATTTTGTGTGATCATTCATACACAACAATCAGTGTTCATTTATCAGTGGATTTGTAATTTGTTTACTACTCTTTGTTTAACAGAACTTGCATGGCAGATAGGTAAAACCAAAGTTGTCCTTAGAGCTGGTCAGATGGCTGAGTTAGATGCTAATAAAACAAACACGGAAAATAGAAAATAAAATTATTCAAAAAGAAGTAGAAAAACAATAAAAGAATGTAAAATTAAATAGATAATCAATCTCTGCAAATAGCAAGACAATTTCATAGAACAAACAGAGAGCAATTTACACAATATAAATGGACTTAAGCAGGTTTGGCCAACAGCAGCAAGGTTAGAAAACAATCCAAAGTTATTACTCCATTAAAATTCCACAACTTCAAACAAAGAGCAATTATAAGTCAAAGTTAATAACATGCGAACCCAATCCACAATATCGCGAGTTTTCTGCGTGGACAAAACTCTTCGATATTGTTGAAAAAAACCAAAGAAAGCTTACCCACTAATTAGATATGCAAAATGGCACCGACTCTCGTAAATCATTTCCTCTTTCCCCACATTGCATTATTGTATTATAGGATTGAGGTGCGTTGCTTTGTTTTGCCCTCGATCCCTCACCAATTATGTTACTATGCTTGCGAAATTAAAGAAAAAAAGAATTTTGAGAGAATAAGAAACGGTGAAGAAGAAGAAAACAATCTAAAAAACTAACCCAATCTCAACAAAAAATATAGATAGAGAGAGCAAATCTGCAAAAAAAATAATAATAAAGGTTGTATCTTCCTTACTGGATCCAATGGACAGAACACAGTTTCACCGATGGAGAGGAACGAAAAACGTGAGATGGAGGCTGCTTTCTGATCGGTGTTCGAAGTCCAGTTGTGATGCCAAAGAGAGGTAAAAAAGAGAAGGAGAAGATGGCGAGGAGAGTGGAGAAGAAAGGTAGAAGAAAAAATCAGAAGACAGTGGATTTTGGGTAAGACAGAAGCGTGAATCGGAGGGTAAAACAGGGACCAAAACTGAATCCGGACCTAAACTGTGCGCAAGAAAAGGATTAGGAATCAGTGAATTTTGGGGATTACATCAGTAATGTAATAGACCCGTATTAGGCTAATACATCCAACCAAACAATGTATTAAGTGGGGCCCACGATTAGGGGTGTAATGGCTATGCCAATACACCAAACAAAACATGTTGTAATTGTTGATGGAAAATTTGGATGAAAGGAAAAAAATTATCTAAACTGAGAATGGAGAATAAAGTGATGATGGGTAGTGGGTTTTGGGGTTTTAGCGAGGGAGTGAGCTTGATATTTTGGTAAATTATTAGTAAATTTATATTTTATTAGTTGTATTTTAAAAAATTATAAAATATAAATTTAATTAAAGTCTCGATCCTCTTGGATATAATAATCGGCAAAGACTCAGCTAGAACAGGAAACATTTGGGCAGAAAGAAAAGGAAAGGAAAACTGAAGAACGCGAGAAGGGATCAAGAAGTCAAATGGATCTCGCTTTTTTTTAGGGTTGGTGTTGTTTGAGCAACAACTCTTACTCTTTCTTACAGTCGTACTCTAATTCTAATATAGTAGGATATAAATTAGGTTAAGGTTTAGGGTGGGTGGGTGAGTGAGTGAGTCCGAATGAAATCCTTCTTTCATTTCGTCTGAGGTTTACTTCTCTTTTCCCTCATTGCGCTGTTCTACTATTTTCTTGTTTGGATGGATGGTTTGATTTATATTAATTTGCTTGCTTCAAACTTTAAACCTTAACTGCAACTGCAATCCTTCGATTCCGCTTTCTTCATCTTTCCCTTCCATGTTGAAGATTACTGTCAATGCAGATTATTCTGTTTTGGATTAATGTTTGAGATGAATCCACCCCAATTATCTATTTTCCCTTTTTCCTCTTACTTTTAGCTTTTCCCCTTGTAACCTCGACTTTCTGCAGTTCTTGAGCAACAGACCCAACATTTGATGTGCTCTAGACCGCATGGACCAGGTTTGTGAATCAACCCTTGTTGTTTCAGTGTACCTCTTATTGTGCTCCTTATCCTTTCCTTTTTTCAATTTTTCAGTACGAGAAAGTTGAAAAGATTGGTGAAGGGACTTATGGCGTTGTTTATAAGGCTCGTGATCGCATCACCAATGAAACGATTGCTTTGAAAAAGATTCGCTTGGAGCAGGAAGATGAGGGTGTACCTAGCACTGCTATTAGAGAAATTTCTCTCTTGAAGGAAATGCAGCATGGAAATATCGTTAGGTATGCTGCACTGAACAATATAACTGCCCGTTACCTATAATCACATTGCTGTTTCTCCACTCACTAGTTTAGACCTATATTGCTTCCTGCTTGTGTTGCTCTTCAATTACTAGGTATTTACCTCATGCATTTTTTTGAATACTTACTTCAATATAAAACGATGTGGATCTATATTGTAAACTTGTATGATCTATCGACAGAAAGGAAGGGTAAAAGGCAAAAAATAAAATATTAGAAAAAACACCACTTTTTCGGGAAGCAGGAAGATGTTAATGGTATTTGCCGTACTTAGATTGGTTGAATTAAGCCAATGTATTGGCTTTTATGGATCTGAAAGTTTTGAAACCAAGGTCTAATCTGCTCATATTTTGGACCATTTTCCAACTTCGTTTTTCTTGTGTAGACTGGCTGTAAGCTTCTCTGATTGATCTTCGGGTGACAGGTTGCAGGATGTAGTGCACAGTGAGAAGCGTTTATATTTGGTTTTTGAATATTTGGACTTGGATTTGAAGAAGCACATGGATTCATGTCCAGAATTCGGGAAAGATCCACGAATAATAAAAGTGAGTCATATTTTTCTTCTGTCTATTTGAAATTTAACTGTTTTATAATGTAACACCCTATTTTCCGAAGAATTAATATAATGGTTAATGTAGGTTTCTACATTGTTTATAGTAGAGAAGAGATGGTTTACAAATGTTCTCTTAAGTGTGAGGAATTGTTGTTCTTTTGTTGGTAATCTTCTCATTCAAGTGTCTGGCGGAAGCTAGAGAGTAGGCCATCTTAGATCTGTCATGTTGTTGGATAAAAATTTGAGCTTAACAAGGAAGAAATGTAGTGCTGTTGAATCTTCTTTTCAGGAAATGTCTAATTGCACAATCCCTTTCTTTATCATATTAATTATTCTATTCTAGGTTTACATATTTATCTGAGTGCACAAAGACCTTGCTATTATCAGTCATTGGTTGACCTTGGTTGTGTGATAATAATATTATTCCTAGTAATAATGTTGCAATTTGATGATTTTGCAGACATTCCTTTATCAAATTCTCCGTGGCATTGCTTATTGTCACTCTCATAGGGTTCTTCACCGAGATCTAAAACCACAAAATCTGCTGATAGATCCTCGTACTAATGCACTAAAGCTTGCTGATTTTGGACTGGCCCGAGCATTTGGTATTCCTGTCAGAACATTCACACATGAGGTATCAACAATCACCAAGTTTGAGGTTTTTGGCTGTTCACTCTGTAATAATGCTTGATGGCTGCCATCTTTTGCTAGGCTTTTATAGTTGATCAAGTTTTCAAAAGTGATCTTACATTTTCCTCTTATATAAGCTATAATTATTAGAAGTCCCAAAAAGAAGAAAATATCAATTTGCCGGGAGACCTCCTTTCTTTGCTGTGTTTCTGCTGGACAATCATTTTGGTTTTACTTCTGTCAAGAACAAGTCTAATGCTGGAAATAGGAAAAGATAGTCTGAGCAACTGGAATTAGTTAGTTGCATCAACTAGTTTTCCTTGCATCACATTGCAGGATTTCCATTGCTGCAGGGTCTGTAATGCAGTTTTAGATCCCTTTTGAGCACCAGTGACTTGGTTTCTAGTCAGATATGCCGTAAATGTTTTAGGAAAATAGTGCTTGGCTAATTACCTGTATGCTCGATATTCAGTACATAGTCACATTGACATTGGCCTGGCTTCTAAAATAGTCGTTATCTCTAGGTGGTTACCCTGTGGTACAGAGCACCAGAAATACTTCTTGGGTCCCGCCATTACTCTACTCCTGTTGATGTGTGGTCAGTAGGCTGTATATTTGCTGAGATGGTGAATCAGCGGCCATTATTTCCTGGAGATTCCGAGATTGATGAACTATTCAAGATCTTCAGGTGTAGTACTCTTCTGACCGCAAACTTGTTGCCTTCATTTTATTTTGGTTTCCTCTTACGTTTCTGGTGTTCTTTTTATCATTGTTTTCAGCATTTGACTTTTACTGCATTCTTTAAGAGGGTTTGCTCTGATAATCTTGGAAGGAAGATTTGACTATGTTATTCAAATGTTAGCTCTAAAATATTTATAGGTATACTTTGATAATGTATCTGCAGGAGCATGGTTGTCCTTGAAACCGAATTTGGAAATAAGTCTATGCAGTGTCTTAACCAATTTTTTGTTTAAACAGACAGGGATGCTGATGATCTTAGATAAACAATTTAAGGGAGTGTCCCTTACTCGGTACTTGGGTTCTGCAAAGTTAAATGTCTCTTTTTCTGTTCTTTATATCTATTCATACCTGGTCTTTCCCCTCCCCACATGACTGGAAAGGCTGAAGAAGAGTTATTTTGGCATTAGAATATCTGGATGATGTTATAAATTCTTATTTTGGACACTGGATTTATTTATGTTAATTTATTAAATCTTTGGGCACATGCCTGTTGGTGCTCTTTATTTATTTAACATGTCCAAACACCTGTTCATACATTTTTATACATTTGTATGAAGGAAATGGAGCACATTTAGGTCATTGAACATAAAAAATTCCTTCTACATGTGCTTTGTAGGAAATATTGGTGCAAAATTTCTCCCCAAAACTTGTGCATTCTTTTTAGACTGATGTATTATTTTTATATGAAGAATCTTGGGTACTCCAAATGAGGATACATGGCCTGGGGTGACATCATTGCCTGATTTTAAGTCTGCTTTCCCAAAGTGGCCTGCTAAGGTAGAGTTGCTTTTATGGCATCTAGTGGTCTTTTGTTCTATAGTTAACCTCTTAGAGAGAAAATAATGTTAAGAGGAATTAATTGATACACCTTCGCTTGCAGAATTTGGCAACTGTTGTTCCTAATCTTGAGTCAGCTGGCATTGACCTCCTTTCTGTAAGTATTTTTTTGGGGGGGCTTTAACTATGTGAGCTACTAAGTGAGAGTGTCAATTTTTGTGTGTGTTAGCTCTTAAGATTTGCGAGTTAGTTGGACTTGTCGATTTTTTCTTTTGCTAATATCAGAAAATTTGTGTTGATTGACTTGCTTTCTTCATCGTTAGCATAGACATTAATGACTTAGGATTACTATCTTGTTTATGTGTGTATATTGGTGATTATGAATTCAATCTCACTGCAGCTTGAGATCATTTTCATAGTGGGTGTGATCATAATTAGAAAAAGTGACTTCTTGGTTGAACATCCTAATTTAAAGGCAGCTGATTTTCTGATATAGAGCAGTTCATGTTGGCTTGAACATATCACCAATTCCTGATGATTACGTAGGAATGAATTCATACACAGAAATGAAGTAGGTGTAATATTGTGCTGACAATGTAGTGGTCTGTATCATGTTTCAGAAAATGCTGTGCATGGATCCAAGCAAAAGAATTACGGCTAGAAGTGCTCTTGAGCATGAATACTTGAAGGATATTGGGTTTGTACCTTAATACCATTTGCCGTCTTCATGAGAGAAGCGTATATCAATCAATGTCAATGTGTAGCATTTTGTGGGTTTTTGATTGTGAGAAATGGTGTGGTATTTTTTTTTCTTTTCCTAAGAGCATTATTTTTCTTGCAGTTACCTTGGAATTATGTACTCTTTCCAATGTCTTGAGTCTGACTGAACTTAATGTTTGTTTGGCTCATAAGCGAGTGAATGTCATCTCATCTCATCACTTGGGTTATTTATTGCTCCTATCGAACTGTCCTTTGCTTTCGATTTCTTATGGCTTTTTCACTGCTGCCTGAAACAGCCTAATCCTCTTTTGGCTCCTTTGGTGTTTACATGTTTCAATAATGGCAATAGAATGATTGCAAAGTAATAAAAAAACAAAAACAAAAACAAAAACACATAGATTTTATGTGAAAATCTTTTCGCGAGAAGAACTACAGGCAGAGAAAAACGAATGATACAAGAGAAGTTTTATATGGGCTCAACTTGTGAGGTATGGTTTGTATCGTAAGGGCTTTGCCATTGCACCCCTAATCGTAACCTTAGCTTAGTTTTGTGCTTAATGGGGATTTATGGGGTTGAGAGGTTAGGAGTTTTATTTTGTCACTGTATTTATTTATTTTTTAACAAGTGATGGGATTCAAGTTACACAAAATTTAACAATCTTTACCGTGACACGAATTTTTAACAAACAAATTCTCTATCTCTTTCACAAAACCCTTAGTATTCTTCAACAATAAACATTAATCAAGTCCAAACAATAGTCAAACTTGGTTATAGTAAGTGACTTAGTCATCATATTCGTAGTATTATCATGAGTACTAACTTTGCTCACATCACTATGAGCAATAATATCATGCATAAAATGACACCGAACATCGATGTGATTTGTTCTCTCATGAAACATTTGATCATTTGTAAGGAAGATGACACTCTGACTATCACAACATCAACATAAGCAATAATATCACGTATAAAATGACATTGAACCTCGATGTGATTTGTTCTCTAGTGAAACATTTGATCATTTGTAAGGAAGATGACACTCTGACTATCACAACATCAACATGAGCAATAATATCACGTATAAAATGATATTGAACATCGATGTGATTTGTTCTCTAGTGAAACATTTGATCATTCGTAAGGAAAATAACACTGGCTATCACAAAACACTGTATTGATTTGAAGATCTTTACTGAATTCACCAAAGAGCTCCTTTAATCAAATAGATTCTTTACAAGCCATAGTAATCACCATGTACTCAGACAAAGCAAATGTAGTCTGCAAAGTGGCTTTTCAATTTGTAGTACAACCTCGAATAGTAAAGACATACCCTGTGAGTGACATTTTATCAAGGTCTCCAACAAAATCAAAATCAACATACCTAATGACTCCATCTCTAGTTCTTTTAAACTGTAAGCAAACATTAGTAGTACCTCGTAAGTATCTGAAAACCCACTAATCTGCTTTTCAGTGTTATTTACTGTGATTCACCATGTATCTAATAACTACACTAACTGCATATGATAAATCTGGAAGTGAGAAAACCATAACATACATGAGAGATCCCACTGCACTAGAATATGAAACATGTGACATGTAGTCAATCTCATCATCTGATTGCAGTGATAAAGCCGATGAAAGTCTGAAGTGGACTGCTAATGATTACTAATAGGCTTGACATTCTGCATATTGAACATGTAAAAAACTTTCTCAATGTATCATTTTTTACGTGGGTACAATTTACATGTTTTTCTATCTCTGAAAATCTCCATCCTGAGTATCTTTTTTATTGCTCCCAAATCTTTCATCTCAAATTCTTTACTAAGTTGGGTTTTGACCTTTTTTTATCTCTCATTTGTCTTTGGTTGCTATCAACATGTCATCAATAAAAAGGAGTAGATATACAAATGAACCATCACAATTTTTCTTAAAATAAGCACAAATGTCAAAATTGCTTCTTTTGAAATCACGAGTAGTCATAAATGAATCAAACCTCTTGTACCACTGCCTAGATGACTGTTTCAGGCCATAAAAGGATTTTTTCAGCAAGCAAACATAGTCCTCCTTTTCTAAAACTATAAAGCCCTCCGGTTATTGCATGTAAATATCTTCATCAAGTTTTCCATGCAAGAATGTCGTTTTCACATCTAATTGCTCAAACTCCAAATCATATATAGTCACAATACCAAGCAATGCTCGAATCGAACTATGCTTAACAACTAGAGAAAACACATTTGTGAAGTCTACACCTGAAACCTGATTGTAACCTTTTGCAACTAGCCTTGCTTTATACCTAGGTTCTTCAACTCCTGGAGTCCCTTTTTTCTTCTTGAACATCCATTTACAATAAAAACCTTTTACCCTTAGGAAGCTTCACTAGGTCTCACATTCTATTCTTATGGAGTGATTCCATCTCTTCTTGCATGACAATCATTCACTTTCCTGAATCTTCATAGCTAACTGCCCCGAAATAAGTAGATGACTCTTGATTTGCATCTATATCTTCAGCTACATTTAAAGCATAATCAACTAGATCAACCTTGACGAACCTCTTTGGAGGTTTAATTTCTCTTCTAGGTCCGTTCTTGGCAATATAACATTGTGATGCTGATTGTGGTGAAGAAGCAACTCTACTCTGAGTTTCTGTATTAACCTGAGTAGTAGACTGTATTGTAGATCCTGGATCAATCTGAAGCTCTACCTACTTCACATATTTGTTTGATTTCTGTTGGTCTTTATTGGAAGAATCTTTAAGAGGTAAGTTGGGCAGCATAGTAGTTTCATCAAAAATAACATCTCTACTAACCACAACTTTTCTATTTTCAGGACACCGTAACTTATACCCTTTAATACCAACCTTATATCCAAGAAAAACAAACTTAATAAATCTAGGTTCCAATTTTTCCATTACCAACATGAGTATACGCAGGACACCCAAAAATGTTCAAATCAGAATAATCAGCAGGAGTACCAGACCATACCTCTTGTAAATTCTTTTTCTAAATGACAATGGATAAAGACCGGTTAAACAGAAAACATGCAGTAGAGGCCGTTTCAGCCCAAAATGACTTTGGTAAACAAGCATTCGGTAACATACATTGAACCTTTTCCATGATTGTTTTACTCATTCGTTCTGCAACACCATTTTGCTGTGGTGTATGACGAATTGTCAAGTGCCTCACGATCCCTTCTAATTTGCACAATTCATGAAACTCATCAGAACATAATTCCAAGCCATTGTTTGTGAGAAGGTGTTTTTTTTGTCTTCCTGTCTACCTCTCGATCATAGTTTTCCAATTCTTAAATGTGGACAACCAACACTTTTTTGCTTTAGGAAGAATGCCCAAACTTTCCTGAAAAAATCGTCAATGGTCATCAGCATATAATTAGTGTCACCCTTCGAAGGCACTTTAGATGGTCCCCAGAAATTAGAATGAATACAATCTAGCATTCCCTTCGTGTTATGGGTTCCTTTAGTGAGTAAAACTCTCTTTTGCTTCCCAAAAATGCTGTGCTCACAGAACATCAGTTTGTTAATGCCTTGTCCATCAATAATTCCTCTTTTTCTTAAATATGTCAAAATTTAGTAACATCATCATCTGACAAGGAAGAGGAAGCGACGACTGCATCACCAATAACAATTGAACCCTGCAAAACATATAACTTGACACTCTTTTTTTGCCCTTTCATCACAACGAATGAACCTTTGCTAATCTTTAGAACTCCACTTTCAATTATGTACTTGTACCCTTTTGAATCAAGAGTACTCAACGAAATCAAATTTCTCTTCAATTTTGATACATGTCATACGTTACTAAGTGTTTTGATGACTCCATCGAACATCTTAATTTTGATCGTGCCAATATCTGCGATTCTACATGAAGTATTATTTCCCATCAAAACAACACCTTCAGACACTGTTTCATATGTTGTAAACCAATCCCGATTGATACTCATATGGAAGGTGTAACCAGGATGGAGGACCCACTCCTTGCTCACTTTATTGTTGTCAGAAAAAGCAACTAGGAGTTTATCATCGCTGTAGTCTTCTACTGCATCAGCTTCACTGACTGTTCTATTTGTTTTCCATTTTGATTCGTAGCCTCCCTTTTGATCTTATTTTGCAACTTATAGCACTCAGACTTAATGTGCTCTTTCTTTTTGTAGAAATTACAGGTTTTACCTCTGTTTGAAGATTTTGATCTACCCTTAGATTTACTACGAGGATTTTGTTATTGTGTCCTTCCACGATTATCATCAGTTTTTCATTCTTGTCTCCCACGAACAATGAGACCCTCTCCCTGAGAGTTGAATCCAGCCACAAGATGCTTTATCTTGTCATATGAGGCTAAGGAAGCATAAATTTCATCAACCGTGAGAGATTGATGACTATACAAAATCGTATCTCTAAAGGTTGAATAAGACGGACAACAAACAAAGTAAAATTAACCCTAAATATTGTTTATCATATTGGACTTCCATGGCCTTTAAGTCCGAGGAAATTCCCTTAAACACAATTAAGTGTTCGAGAACAGACGTACCTCTTCCAGACGATGAGAATAAAGACACTATTTCAGATGCAACTTGCTAGTTAGGGTTTTCGACAAGTATAATTGCTCTAACTTTGCCCATAAAGCAGCGGTGGTCTTCTCCTTCAATACGCCATATAGAATTTCATTCAACAGATGCAGATGGAATTGCGTTAAAGCCTTTCGATCTCTACATTGCTTCTCTTCAAGCGTCAATGCCAAAGGCATCTTATCTAACCTTAGTAGGGCATCCTCCAAATCCATCTGCGTAAGAATTGTCTGCATCTTTACCTGCCACAATGCGAATCTGGTGTTGCGGTCTAACAACGAAATATCATACTTCATTGTCGCCATTACCGCGATCGAGACGAGCAACCTGAAAAACTCTGATACTAGTTTGTTATAATAAATGTCGATAATGACAATAGAATAATCACAAAAAAATAAGAAAAGAAAAATAAGAACACAAATATTTTACGTGAAAACCATTTCTGAAAATAAAGTAACGGGCATAGGAGAAGAAATTCACTAATGTTGAAAAACGAATGATACAAGAGGATTTTCGACTACATCTATTTAAGGGTTGAAAACTCTGTTCTAATCAAAGTCAAATGGTAGAAGTATAATTCTATATGGGCTCAACTTGTGCGGCACCTTTCGCCCCCACAAATCCCTTTACTTTGTCACTGTAGTTATTTCTTCAACAAGTGATGGAATTCAGGTCACACAAACTCTAACAACATCATGTTTGAATAACTAATTGAGTAGTAGTTAATAATAAAATAATTTTAGAAATTATGAGAAATAAATATAATAATTTTTTTCACATGTCCGATGTGATTCATTGTATAAATGATATATATAATGCTTATAATGATTTGACCTTTATTTTTTGTGTGTGTTGAATTTGATTCTTAACTTTTTATAGTGAGTTAAAATGTTTTCTAACAAAAATATTGACTAAAATATTATTATTTTTAATCAATGTTAGCATGGCAACTTGTGTGCTATTGACATGTCTTTCATTTTGACATGATATTATTTGTCTTATATGTTATATCAAAATATAATTTAATAAAATTTATAAAAATTAAAATTCAAAAATTTATAAAAATCATAAAAGTTTTGAAAATTAGCATGTGGATTGCTATGTGGGTTGTTATGTTTAAAATTTAACATTTTAGTAAGTATTTTCGTTAAAAAAGGAATTCAATTTTCTTTGAAAGGCTAATAGTTAAATTTGAATCTTTTTAAAAAGTAGCGGGTCAAATTTAATTAAAAAAGCAAGGCCAAACCGACAAAAATATAAATGTTAAGAACTAGTCATTATGCTTAATAATATTACAAGGTGGAGTGGAAAATTGTCCCTTAGCCTTTTCTTTTGTTATAAAATAAAGAGAAATGGAGAGAATAAAGAACAAAAAATTATGAAAGCAATAGAGGATGTACTTTATTGATCAAAGGGATGATTACAATGCTTCATCAGAGTCTCTATTTATAGGCATAAGAAATATAAAAGAAGTAGACATCTAATTCTAATAACCATTAGAATTTAAAGTATATTAAAACTTTATCTTGATCATGATGGACATCCACTTAATAAGATATTCATAACACTCCCCCTTAGATGTCCCTTGATAAATAATGTGCTTCATTAAAACCTTATTAGGAAAAATCTTATGGGATAAAAACCTAATTAAGGAAAAAGAGTACACGATCTAGAGTACACATAACATGTTGCCTCATTAAAAATCTTACTAGGAAAATCCATTGGGACAAAACCTCGATTAAGGGAAAAAGAGTGCAACGCGTATTTGCTCCCTCTCATAAAAACATCACATATTTTCTCATATTCTACGTATTCAATCTTGAATACTGGTTTTTCAAATGACTATTTGAATTTATTTAATAAGCATTTATATTACCATTCTTTTAAAAGTCACGAGTGAGGAAAATTTGAGGAAATATATTTTGATCTCTTCAAGAGATTCAATAATAATCCTAAGAAAATTTAATCATGATTCTTTTATAAAAACACAAATAGGTATTTTGGATAATTTTATAATCCTTTTCAACTACTATCCACTAAGTCAAATTTACCACATATGTTCAAATTATTTCAATTCATATAAATGAACAATTTCGAGAATTTCAATATGTTTCTAGCATCCTAAATCCTTCAAGGATTTTAATATAAACTTTACTATATAGTGATTCATAAAAGGATGTAACAATAACCATTAGACACAAGTTAAATCTTTTATGAATTGTCAATTTAATAATATATCTAAAGGTATTGCAACCACTACAAAAGAATATTATATCTTTTCATAATCAATGTCGGACTTAACGAAAAACTTCATATTTTTATTTTGCTTTTGCAAAACTACTTTAATTGCACCCTCACTAGCTTTATACCTTTAGATATTTGAACTACTAGTCCAAAAATTCCATGAATTTAATTGTACTTGAATTGCGTCTTTCTATTTTGATCAACTTATTCTATATCTATATTTCTCAATAGATTTATTTATGATCCTCCTTTCATTTCATTATTTCAATAATAATATCGCATGCAAAATCTTTGTTGACCACTTTTATTATTCGGTTCCACATTTTCTCGAATTGACATAACTTATCGAGACCACTTATTTTTACTATTTTAATCTTCAGTTTTAGGTACCTGAATCTGTTCTGGAGTTTTACTTATTAGTTATGTATTGGGTCTCTTCTGGAGCACCCACCTCTACTATATGACCAACTAAAAAAATTTTATCTTTGGAACCGATCAATCTATTATTTATTCTAACTGATTGTCCTATTGGGACTTTGATTCAAATTAAAATATTAGATGGTATATAACACTTGTTTATTCTCATTAAGGTTGTAAATACATCTAACAGTTAACTTGTAATGAGTTATCCTTATTGAACTTCTAGTTCAATATCTCTCCCTTTAACTCATTACAAGTTATTGTTTCTCTCCCCCTAATGTCGGGAAAACTATCGAATCAAAATTGTAATCACAAATCATGTCATAATTGAATCTCGAATACATTCAAAACATCTAATAATTTAAAGAAACTTGTAATTAATATATATTCCCAATTTTCTTTAAGGATTCACTCATCTTTGTGCGTTGTGGTGGAGCAGTTGGAACATATACGCACATCCAAAAATTGTAAGATGAGAAATATTTGGCTCTTGACCAAAAATCAATTGTAATAGGGAGTATTTATAATTTATTGGCTTGATGCGTATAACATGTAAATCAACATAATCTCATGTTGAAATAGGAAGTTTAGTTCTCATAAGTAATGGTTTGGACATTAATCAAAGGTGTTCAATCAATAATTTCTCTACACCATTATGAGTATAAATAATAAACTTTTACAAAAGTTTTTCAAACTCAATCAATAAAAGACTAATATATAAACTATTCAGTATTAGCAAGATGAGTTGTCTTAATTGCATTATCTGAAATTAATTATTGAAACAAGCAATCTTGCAAACGACAGGTTGCAAATTGATAACACATATGTGATTATTTTGTAGATGTATCGACTAAAATCATATAATATCAAAACCATCCACATGGTGGATGAATAAGCCTAAATTCATTTCAGCAATGTAAGACATTAAATCTCTACTTTAGCTATTGAGTTTCTAATAAATAATTTCCATTGAGAGCAAGCAACATATGAGAATTCTTTTAAATTAAAGAATCTTCTGGTTCTTTAAAGAATGTCCATATGAATTCTTAATTAATTTTCGCATCATATATGATTCAGAATTGTCTAATTAGTCACGCCAAGTAGTAAATGTATTTGTATCAAGTAAACTTCTAGATTACTTTAACATATGTTTCAATTGTACTAAATTGTAACAAATTAATAATTTTACTATCATTTCTTTTACTTTGTATCCACATATAAGTGCTATTGTGACATTTACTATTGGAAATGTCTAAATCAATGTGAATATTATAATGTCACTAAGTCAACAAAATAAATATAACTTTCAAACAATTATATGCAATATTCGCTTAAGGGAATATGTCAAAATCTTCAAACATAGGGCATTTGGTCTAGTGGTATGATTCTCGCTTAGAGTGCGAGAGGTCCCGAGTTTGATTAACCCAATCATCTTTCGATTCATATGAAACAAAATATTTTGACATACACCACATATGTGACCAATTATCACATTGATAACATAAGTTATCTTTACCCTTTGAAAAGTTATCTTGAGAACTCTCACTACTCTCTTATTTATTACTTTTTTCCCACTTTTAGTTGTCTATGAGTATATATATTATATTTTATTTATGTTTACATTCACTTTAGGAAATGCAACAAACCTAGTAGGATAGACTTATAAAGATCCCAATAGAGTCTTTATTTCATAATCACCATGTAAACATGCGTGAGATTTCAAATCAAAATCTATCTAGTCATGTTGTCATGATTAGTCTTCAATTATAATAAACATGATATAATAAATAAAATATAGTAAAATATACCGAAGATTTTTAACATCATCATCATCACCTTGACTATTATCACGAGCACAAATCTATACTTTACCCATGCTTGTACAATAAATCAAAGATCGAGAATAAGAACCATAATCCATTCTGAGATTGAATCTTTCAACATCCCTAAGATAAAGTTGTAAGGGTGAAAGTTCAAGGTGAAAAAGAATTTGATAATGGGACAACTTCGAAAGATGTTGAAAAAATAAAGAATCATTGTGTTGATAACGTGTTATAAAATAAAGAGAAATTGAGAGAATAAAAACAAAGAAAATATGAAAGCAATAGAGGATGTACTTTATTGATCAAAAGGGATGATTACAATGCTTCATCAGAGTCTCTATTTGTAAGCACAAGAAGTATAAAAGAAGTAGAGCTCTAATTCTAATAACTATTAGAATTTAAAATACATTAAAACTTTATATTGATCATGATGGACATCCACTTAATAAGATATTCATAACACTCCCCCTTATATGTCCATTGGTAGATAATGTGCCTCGTTAAAACCTTATTAGGAAAAACCCTGTGGGATAAAACCTAATGAAGGAAAAAGAGTACACGATCTATAATACGCATAATATGCTGCCTCATTAAAAATCTTACTAGGAAAATCCATTGGGACAAAACCTCGCTTAAGGGAAAAAGAGTGCAACGCGTATTTGCTCCCTCTCATAAAAACATCACATATTTTCTCATATTCTACGTATTCAATCTTGAATACTAGTTTTTCAAATGACTATTTGAATTTATTTGATAAGCATTTATATTACCATTCTTTTAAAAGTCACGGGTGAGGAAAATTTGAGGAAATATATTTTGATCTCTTCAGGAGATTCAACAATAATCCTTACAAAATTTAATCATGATTCTTTTATAAAAACACAAATAGGTATTTTGGATAATTTTATAATCCTTTTCAACTACTATCCACTAAGTCAAATTTACCACATATGTTCAAATTATTTCAATTCATATAAATGAACAATTTCTAGAATTTCAATATGTTTCTAGCATCCTAAATCCTTCAAGGATTTTAATATAAACTTTACTATATAGTGATTCATAAAAGGATGTAACAATAACCATTAGACACAAGTTAAATCTTTTATGAATTGTCAATTTAATAATATATCTAAAGGTATTGCATCCACCACAAAAGAATATTATATCTTTTCATAGTCAATGTCGGGACTTAACGAAAAACTTCATATTTTTATTTTTCTTTTGCAAAACTACTTTAATTGCACCTTCACCGGCTTTATACCTTTAGATATTTGAACTACTAGTCCAAAATTCCATGAATTTAATTGTACTTGAATTGCGTCTTTCTATTTTGATCAATTTATTCCATATCTATATTTCTCAATATATTTATTTAAGATCTTCCTTTTATTTCATTATTTCAATAATAATATTGCATGCAAAATCATTGTCGACCACTTTTATTATTTAGTTCCACATTTTCTCAAATTGACATAACTTATCGAGATCTCTTATTTTAAAATTCAGTTTCAGGTACCTGCATCTCTTCTTGATTTTTACTTATTAGTTATGTCCTGGGTCTTTTCTGGAGCACCCGCCTCCACTCTATGACCATTTAGAAGAATTTTCTTATTTGGAACCGACCGAACTGTTATTTATTCTAACTGATTGTCCGTCTGGGACGTTGATTCAAACTAAAATATTGACTTGGTTATTCCTATTAAGTTTGTAAATTCATCTAACAGTTAACTTGTAATGAGTTATCCTTATTGAACTTCCGGTTAAAATTACTCTCCCCCTAACTCATTACAAGTTATTATTTCTCTCCCCCTAATGTCGGGAAAACTATCGAATCAAAATTGTAATCACAAATCATGTCATAATTGAATCTCGAATACATTCAAAACATCTAATAATATAAAGAAACTTGTAATTAATATATATTCCCAACTTCTTTGAGAATTTACTCATCTTTGTGCATTGTGGTGGAGCAATTGGAACATATACGCACATACAAAAATTCAAGGATGAGAAATATTTAGCTATTGATCAAAATCCAATTGTAATGGGGAGTATTTATAATTTATTGGCTTGATGCGTACAACACGTAAATCAACATAACCTCATGTTGAAATAGAAGATTTAGTTCTTATAAGTAATGGTTTAGACATTAATCAGAGTTGTTTAATGAATAATTTCTCTAAATCCTTATGTACAAACTTTTACAAAGGTTTTTCAAACTCGGTCAATAAAAGATTGAGATATAAACTCATCCGTATTGGCAAGATGAATTGTTTTAATTGCATGATCTAAAATTAATTATTTAAACAAGTAATCTTGCAAACGACAGGTTGCAAATTGATAACACATATGTGATTATTTTGTAGATGCATCTACCAAAATCATATAATATTAAAACCATCCACATGGTGGATGAATGAGCCCATATTCGTTTCAGAAATGTAAGACATTAAATCCCAACTTTAGCTAGTGAGTTTCTAATAATCAATTTTCATTGAGAACAAGAAACATATGAGAATTCTTTTATATTAAAGAATCTTCGGTTCTTTAATGAATGTCCATATGAATTCTTAATTAATTTTCGCATCATATATGATCTAGAATGGTCTAACTAGTCACGCCAAGTAGTAAATGCATTTGTATCAAGAAACTTCTAGATTACTTTAACATATGTTTCAATTGTACTAAATTGTAACAAATTAATAATTTTACTACAAATTAATAATTTTACTATCATTTCTTTTACTTTGTATCCACATATAAGTGCTATTGTGACATTTACTATTGGAAATGTCTAAATCAATGTGAATATTATAATGTCACTAAGTCAACAAAATAAATATAACTTTCAAACAATTATATGCAATATTCGCTTGGGAATATGCTAAAATCTTCAAATATATAAAACAATTTTGCAACTTGGTGTATCCAACCATAACGAGCTTTAGATAGAATTATCATATTTTATTGCTCATAAATAGATATTTCAGAGTCAAATATTTTGCTTCCAACTCCTTAATGGGGATGATGACAAAAGAAGATTACAAAGATTATAAAATAATATAAATTAATAACCTATTCCTCTCTTTTCATCCTTTCAAAATAGATATTTATAGCAATGATGATTCATATGAAATATAATATTTTTCTCATTTATAATCTCAATATAAGATCCATTGTAAATATCTTTTAAAACCAATGGATTAACCATCACAAGATATTAATATACTAGCTCTTCTAGAGCTTTCGACTAATTTTGTACTATCAAATATTGGAATAATATTTGTTTGTTTTAGTACCAAATAAGATAAATACTTTCTATCTATAATGATTGAATTTATTACTACATTCTCATATCCTTCCTCAAAGAATATTAACAGAAACAAAATATTTTGGCATATGCCACATGTGGCCAATAATATTTCATATCACATTGATAGCATAAGTTATCTTTACCCTTTGAAGAGTTATCTTGAGAACTCTCATTGTTCTCTTATGTATTGCTATGTTCCTACTTTTAGTGGTACATGATTATATTTTTTATTTTCTTTATATTTGCATTCACTTCAGGGAATGCAAAAAATCTAGTAGGATAGACTTCTAAACGCCTCCATTAATTATTTATTTCATAATCACCATCGCAAAACATGCATGGATTTCAAATCAAAATCTATCTATTCATGTTATCATGATTAGTCTCCAATCACATTCTCAATTACAACAACAATCATGATCTCTATATTTTCATTTTTCATAATTGTTATATACTGCTACGTTCACTTCAGGGAATGAAGCAAAGCTAGTGGGAAGTATTTCATAATTTTTCATTAATAACTTATTATTTTTCTTAGCCATTAGAAGGTATGAGATCGTTCAAAAATACTGTTAAAGTAATTTTCACAATATTGCTCTTGTAGGAGCACATTAGATATTTCAATCATATAGTGTAATGTATTCTTTTGGGGATATATGTAATATAAATACATAAGTATCTCATGTTATTTATATATATGGTTTTAATGTAAAATACATGAAGGTTTCATTCAACATATATCTTCTTGATCTGAAAAACAATATTATATTTTATAAACTTTTGCATCACAAGTAGCTAAAATATAAACACTTAAATAACTTTTACAGTTTGTTGCAATATTAGCTCTTTAGGAGCATATAATCATTTTATTGTATAACCTTAATAATTGCTTAATTTATTTTAAATAAAATTTTATTTTTCATATAAAATAAAATGAATAGGTATAAATAAAACATATATTAAACGTAAGAAATAATAAATTCATGTCACTAATAATTCATTGTGGTTAGATAATATATATTATATATCATACCAAAACAAAATACAAAATATTACAATGTCAAATTAAAATAACTTTACAACAATAAAAGTTGAAAACTAAACATTTTCTAACCTCCACTTCTTATAACATAATTTCATCTCAAATTTTACAATGATATGAAATTATCACAGACATAGTGAATATCCCAAAGTTCATGACAAGTAAGTATTTTTACTCACATTCAACAATAATCATATATCTTAATCAAAATCAAAATTAAACCAATCAATTCTATTAAAATGAAAAAATTATTTATCTCCACAAAAAATCCCAATAATTAAATGCATGAAGGGTTTTATAAATTCATAGAGATATGGATAATGAATTATATAAATTAAACTTTTAATAGAAATCAAATTAAATTTCAAAAGAAGTCGATCGATTGACTTACATTACCATGGATGAGAAGTAGTGATTATAAACATACTTTGTAATAAAGAGAAATAGATCATCCCCAAGCAAATATAAAAATTGAACTCGAGAGTGAATCTTACTTCTCGATTTCATATAGATAACGGTGTCAAATCTTTCACCATCCTTAAGAACAAAAAGTAAAATAAGTTAATCAAAACAACGATAATGTATAATGAAAGAAGAATGAAAAATAATAATCGATATGAAATATTAAATAAAAGAAACTTCCTGTAAAAACTTTGCATCTTGCCATCAAAGATATTGAAAATCATGAAGGATAATTTGATCGTCGATAAAAGGAACTATCACTTTGAGCAAGATCGTGCTGATAACATGTTATAAAATAAAAGAGATGGAGAGAATAAAGAACAAAGAAATTATGAAAGCAATAGAGAATGTACTTTATTGATCAAAAGGATAATTACAATACTTCATCGAGTCTCTATTTATAGTCACAAGAAGTATAAAAGAAGTAGAGATCAAATTCTAATAACTATTAGAATTTAGAGTACATTAAAACTTTATCTTGATTATGATGAACATCCACTTAATAAGATATTCATAACATTATCAAAATTTTTGTGCATTTTAAAAATTCAAAATATTATTTTTAAAATAATTTTGCAAGTTTTTAAAGTTTAAAATATTGTTTATAATTTTATAATAAAATGTTTTATAGAACTAAATAAAAATAACTTATGAAAATTTAAATAATTTACATGAGTTTAAAGAAATTTTTGAAAGTGTGGTTATTAAATATTTTTATTTGTTACTTAAATAATAACAATTTTATAAAACACATGAGCAATCCGTGCATTGCAAAGGATGAAAAATTAGTATTATATAAAGTAAGATACATGCTGCCTTTTAGGTAATAATATCATGTGAAAACTTAACACATTATCCTATTAATATTAAAATAATAGGTGGGTCATATTATTAATTATCAATATTTATAATTTACAAATTTCTATCTTTTTTTTTGAAAATATAAATTCCCGATACATTAATAGCTGGAAAAAGATTAAGGAAATTATTGCACCTATGTAACACCCCTAACTCATATCCATCGTTAGAATAAAGTTACAGAGCATTACCTTAAAAACGTAACTTAAAATCATAAATTCCCAAACATTTCATAATCATTGCAAAATCCATTCAAACACATGCATATTGTCCCTTATTCGAGCCATCGAGGCCTTAGAAACACTTTAGAAACGATTAGGGACAAATCGGGAACATATGAAACCTTAAGGAAAAAGTTGAAAAAGTTTATACTGCAGGGGTCACATGGCTAAGACACACGCCCGTGTCTCAGGTCGTGTAACATTGGCAATAGGGACACATGACTGTGTCCCAGCCCATGTCCGTGCCCGTGTAACTCTCTAACTTGGGTCACACGGCCAAGCCACAAGCCCGTGTGCCAAGCCGTGTAACTCTCGAATGGCCTCAACGTCCCTTTGCCATGCATTGTAACTTTCTAAAAACAACCATTAAAACCTATAAGGGAAACACGGCTGAGGCACACGCCCGTGTCTTTGACTGTGTGGACAAGAAATAGGCCAAAATCAAGCCATTTCTTTCACCCAATTCAAGCATGAACCTACAACACATTTACACATATAACCAAGGCCTAAATCATGTCCAAAGCATGCATAAAATGACCAAATCTCTATAAAAAATATCCATACAACTAGTATGCCAAAAGTCACCTCAATCAGAACCATTGAACATGTCCTACCATAAGCATATTTATCCATAATTCAAGCATACACAACTACTTAATTCCATACCAAAACAACTCAAAAAAATTCCATAACAAACATAACCTAATTAACCACATTTCAAACATGCCAACACTTACCACTTTGGTCATAAAAACATACATTAATTTTACCATATAAACATCACCAGTATAGCATCAAAGTGCCAAAAGCACACTAACCAAATTACCACATTTACAAGCCAAATATAACAAACACAATTCTCATATACACGCCATTATAACCATGACCAAAACATCAAAATCTACCGATATAATCTCTGGATAGTGTGATAGGTCTCCGATGAGCTTCCAAACCGATCGAGCTTCTAATAATCTATAAAACATAGAAAAGACCAACATCGTAAGCATATAATACTTAGTAAGTTCGTAAATCATGAACATAGCTTACCATTTCAATGCATAATCTTAAAAATAGAAATGAATCAATCCAACATAGCTTGGCACAAGCCTAAGTATCAGCAACAACACAAGTTAGTGATTAAACACATAACTTAGCAAAATCATCTCATGGTAAGATAAATTTCATGATTATACTTTTCATAAACATGATTATACATACTTTGATCATCAATAATTCGTACATTTCCATAAGTTCTTAACCTAATCACAGGAACACTTACCGTTTCTTCCCTTTTCATGTCGTTTAACCATTTAGAATAATATCGGATACGCAGGAAGCTCACACAAAGTGTGCTAAACATATGGTCGAAACCATTTCCTTTCCTTTTCCTTTACATCGATGCTCACTCGAGCCATAAATGGGTCTTCTCACACAAGATGACAATTGGAATGTAGCTACACGATGCCCCTCACACAAGCTGACGAGTATCCGAAACAAATGCCTGAACTCAGCCATCAATAGGACATTCAGGACTAGCACCAGAAATATGGTAACCCTAATGACATGTCATTTGTATTGTATACATTCCAAAGGTTCAAACAGGGCTCGATAGTCATCGTAACGTCGTTGGATTTTCATCATGACATGATATGATGAATAGCATAATAGCATTTAAATGAAATAATGTTAAAGCACTATTTAAACATACGAACTTACCTTGAATAGAAAGACGACGAAATAGGATCACTAATCCGAGACTTTATCTTTCCCTCCATCTAGATCCGTACGAGGCTTCACTAGATCTAAATAAGAAAATATAATTCTTTTAATATTCATTCTATTCAATTTAGTCCGAAATTCATACTTTTGCAAAATTATGCTTTTGCCCCTATTATTTTAACTTCTTTACAATTTAGTCCTTAAGTTCGTAAATTGAAATTCATGTAATTTCATCCACATACCATGCTAGCTGATTTACCTAGGGACTTATATCAACCCAAACAAAGCATCAATTCATAATTTCATCATAATATTTTACTACTTTTACATAATAGTCCTTAAATGATAAGTTCATCAAAAATCACTTTACAAAAGTTGTTTATTTAACAATAAAGACTCATAATATCTCATAAATTTTCAAGAATCACACAAACACATTCATGGAAATATCTTAAACCTTTAATAGTTTTGCAAATTAGTCCCTAGGCTAGCTAGATTAAGTTACAACGATCCCAAAAATATAAAAATTATTAAAAATAGTACCAAGTATCACTTACATGCACAAGAAGACTTGGCAGAACCTTGAAACTTCTTCAATGGAGTTTCTAAGTTTAATTTTCGGTGGATGGATGCATTTTGGAAGACAACTTTTTTGTTATTCTTTATTTTACTTAACTTATTTATTAAATTACTTATTTAACCTTATTATTAACTTTAAAATCACCTATTTAGTGTCCATATAAGTCCACTAACAATAAAAATGGTCTATAATAACTTAACCATTTAATTTCATAGCTAATAGATACCTTTAACTATTAGAACTCTACTTTTAAACTTTAACACCCCTAACCCGTATCCGTCTCCAAAATAGGGTTATGACGCATTACCGAGCTTATCAAATAAAAAATCATAGATTTTCATGTTCATTTCTCATATCCAAGCAATATTCATTCAAATTCAGTCATATAGTCCCTAACACGAGCCCTCGTGGCCCAAAACAAGCATTAAAAATAATTCAGGACTAAATTGAGAACTCAAGGAATTTTTGGGAAACATTGGAAATTTTCAAAGTCCAGGGGAAAAACGCCCGTGTGGTCAGGCCGTGTGTCTCACACGGCCAAGAGACACGTCCATGTCTTAAGCCATGTAGGCATTCGAAATGGGATCACATAGCCATGCCCCAGCCCATGACCAACCCCGTGTAACTTACTAACTTGTGTCAAACGGCCAACGACACGCCCGTGTGACTATCCCGTGTAACTCACTGACTTGCTTTCATTAGAAATTTCAGGGGACACACGGTCGTGTCTTCTGACTGTGTATCACACATGGCTGAGACACACGGGCGTGTCTTTGCCCGTGTAGACAAAATAGGCTATGTTCCAAGCCACATTCCTCACCCAAAAATTTTACAACAACCTATACACACCAAATAGCAGATGACTATATCATCAATAGGCATTCAAAACAATCACAACCAAGTCTAAATCATGCAATTTCATTACTAACAATCATAAGCTCTTAGGCATCTCAAATGATCATTTTAAAAACATGCCAAAATCACCTCCAAAAACTACCTAAATGGTCAACTACATAAACAAGACATTCTACCTAAAACTTAGCATGGAAACTCATCTCAATTCCAACCATTTTGTGCCAAAACACAATTTTACAAGCAAGGCATTCATATAGCAACTATACACCACATACCATAAGGCCATTTATACGTATATACATAATAAAATATATGACCACTTTACAAGCCAATTCAGATGACCAAAACTAAACAAGACATATAGGCTACATTAGTCAAAATACTTATACATGCCATTTCACCAAAATATAAAAAGTCCAAAGTATCAAAATTAGAGTTTGATAGTGCGACATGATCTTCGAAAACTTGCAATTCGAACGAGCTTTCGATTCACTATTAAACACGAAAAATTAAATAGAGTAAGCAATTAAGCTGAGTAAGTTCGTATAACATAAAACATAGCTTACCATTTAATCACAATTTAAGTAATTAAACATAGCATAATGCAACTCAATTTAATCCACAAGCTTAACACAAGTTCATCCACAAGGTTAGACATGAAATCACAAACCCCATTGATTTAATTATCACATGATTTACATACATACCTGTACTAGTTTATATCGAACTCATACACTCTCGTAATAACACTGTGCCCGTTGAACCATTTGGTATAATATCAGATACTCGGGTATCTCACACACTAAGTGCCAATACATGGTCGAAACCATCTCTATCTCTTATATCATATAGATGCTCCCTCTCGAGCCATCACTGGGTCTGCTCACACTAGATGACGGTCAAGACGTAGCTACACGATGCTGCTCACACAATCTGTCAAGTAACTGTAGCACATGCCGAAAAACTCAACCACCGATAGAACGTACGGAACCAGCACCCAAAACACAGTAGCCCCTAATGACATGTCATTTGTATCCTATCTATTCCTAAGGTTCAATCCGGATCCATACACTTGCCGATATCTTGTCGAGAATTTTTGTAGTAGCTTATCAACCAATATTTCAGTTAAGCATGTAAAAATATGTATAATTTAAAGCTAATTAATATACGAACTTACCTCGAATTAATACAGAGGAAATTGATCAATTAGTCCACTACTTTGTCTTTTCCTCGATTTACTTCCGAATGTTGCTTTTCTTGATCATGCACCTAAAGATATCATGGCCGAACCTAGAAAGGTTTAATAGCTTTCTTTCCTTTGTAAAATAGGTTGAAGATGATGGAAAAATATGATAGCCATGTTTTATTTTACTTAATTTATCATTATTTACTAAAATACTTTTATAACCTTTTAAATTATCACAAATTTCAACAATACCAAGCCATCATATTCCACCATCAATATTTATGGGTTAATTACCATATAAGGACCTTCACTTTAAAGTTCTATTTTTACTAGACACCTTTAGCTATTAGAACCCAACTTTTGCATTTTACACGATTTAGTCCTTTTTATCCAATTAAGCGTGCAAACGATAAAATTTCTTAACGAAATTTTTATATGATTCTACTGGCATGCTGTAAAAATTAAAATAATAATAAAATATATATTTTGACTTTAGATGTGTGGTATTGAAACCACTATTTTGATTTCACCGAAAATGGGCTGTTACAACTCTCCCCCTTAGGAATTTTCGTCCCCGAAAATCTTACCAAAGAATACGTTAGGGTACTATTTTCTCATAGCTTCCTCGAGTTCCCACGTAGTCTCTTCAATCCCGTGTTGTTGCCAAAGAACCTTCACTGAAGCTATGCTTTTGTTTCGTAACTCTTTAATCTCTCAAGCCAAAATTCTGATCGGTTATTTATTATACGACATGTCGGGCTGAATTTCAAATTTTGCAGGAGAAATTATATGCGAAGGGTCAGATCTGTACCATCGTAACATAGATACATGAAACACATTATGAATCTTCTCAAGTTCTGACGGTAATTCAAGTCGAGAAGCCACTGGGCCTATTCTTTCGATAATTTCATACGGCCTAATAAATCGCAGACTCAACTTCCCTTTGCAACTAAATCGAAGAATCTTCTTCCACTGTGATACTTTTAGAAACACTCTCTTGTCGATTTGAAATTCCATATCTTTTCCTTTCAAATCTTCATACGATTTCTATCGGTCTGAAGTGGCTTTTAAACTGTCACGTATCACTTTCACTTTCTTTTCAGTCTCTCGGATTAAATCAACTTCGTGAATCTTTTTCTCACTAAGCTCGATCCAGTATAATGGAGTTCTACATTTACAACTATATAGAGCTTCATACGGTGCCATTTTTATGCTCGACTGATGACTATTATTATACGCGAACTCAACCAACGGCAAATATTTTTCCCAATTGCCTTCAAACTCTAAAACACAGCAACGAAGAATATCTTCGAGAATCTGAATTACTCTCTCTGACTGGCCATTGGTTTGAGGATGAAATGTAGTGCTAAAATGCAACCACGTACCCAAAGCTTCTTGCAATTTCTACCAAAATTGTGATGTAAACCACGAATCTCTATCAGAAATAATGGAGACTGGCACTCCATGCAATCTAACAATCTTACACATATACAACTCAACTAATCGGTTAACTGAAAAGGCTGTACGTACTGGAATAAAGTGTGCAGATTTCATCAAACGATCAATAATAACCCAGATAGCATCTTTCCTTTTCAGAGATAGGGGTAATCCTGATACGAAATCCATCGTAAATCTATCCCACTTCCATTCAGGTATCATCACTGGCTGTAGCAGTCCCAAAGGTACTTGATGTTTAGCTTTAACTTGCTAACAAATCAAACATTTGGACACAAAGTCAAAAATATATTGTTTCATACCTGACCACTAGTACAACTGTCTCAAATCATTGTACATCTTGTTACTCCCCGGATGAAAAGACAAGCTACCACTGTGAGCTTCATGCAAAATTTTCTGTATAAGCTTTGGATTCTTTGGTACACAAACTCTACCTCTGAACATCAAACAATCATCGATTCCAATCTGAAATTCTGAATCAGGAGTTGAGTCACACTATACTCGTTTAGCTTTTAATTCACTTTCACATTTCTGAGCTTCACAAATTTGCTGAAAAAACATCGATTTAGCTTTTAACTTAGCTAATATCGAGCCATCATCAGCAAAGTCAACAATGTATTCATCTCTCTCAAAGCAAACAAAGATTTTCTACTCAAAGCATCCGCGACAACATTTGCTTTCCCTAAGTGATAGTCAATGACTAACTCATAATCTTTTATCAATTCAAGCCATCGATGTTGCCTTAAATTCAGATCTTTCTGTGACATCAAATACTTTAAACTCTTGTGATCAGTAAACATGTGACACTTTTCACTGAACAAATAGTGTCGCCAAATTTTCAATACGAATACAATAGCGGCCAACTCTAAGTCATGTGTCGGATTCTTTTCATGTGGCTTTAACTGTTTGGAAGCATAAGCTATCATTTTGCCTTCTTGCATTAAAACACATCCCAAACCTTTCAATGACACATCACTGAAAATTACAAATTCTTTACCCGACTCAGGCTGAATCCCAACTAGTGCTTTGGTTAACATTGCTTTCAACTAATCAAAACTCTATTGGCATTTCTTAGATCGTTCAAACTTCACATCTTTCTGTAACAACTGTGTCATTGGGGTAGCTATCATCGAGAACCCTTTCACAAATCTCCTATAATAGCCCGCTAATCCTAGAAAACTTTTGACCTCGAATATGTTTCTCCGTGGTTTCCAATCAACAACAGCTAAAATCTTACTCGGATAAACTCTGATGCCTTCCACTGAAACAATGTGTCCAAAAAATCCAACTTCTCGGAGCCAAAATTTGCATTTGCTGAATTTAGCAAATAGTTGTTTATCTCCCAAAGTTTGTAACACAATCCTCAAATGCTTAGCGTGTCAGACTCATCTCGAGAATAGATCAGAATATCATCAATGAATACAACAACAAATTTGTCTAAATACGGTCTGAAAATTCCATTCATCAAGTCTATAAATATTTCAGGAGCGTTAGTTAACCCAAATGGCATAACAAGAAATTCATAGTGTCCGTACCTAGTTCTGAATGTAGTTTTTGGCATATCCGAGTATTTAACCCGCAATTGATAATAACCAAATCGTAAAGCAATCTTAGAAAATATTGTTTCTCCTTTCAACTAATCAAACAAATCATCGATTCATGACAATGGATACTTGTTCTTGATCGTAACTTTATTGAGCTGTCGATAATCGATACACAATCTCATTGATCCATCTTTATTCTTTACGAATAGAACTGGTGCATCGCAGGGCAAGAAACTCGGTCGTGCAAACCTCTATCTGTTAATTCTTGGAACTGAGCTTTCAACTCTTTCAACTCTGTAGGAGTCATTCTGTAAGGAGCTATCGATATCAGTGATGTTCCCGGTACTAACTCAATAGCAAACTCAACCTCTTTGATCGGTGGCAACTCAGGTAACTCTTCTGGAAACACATTTGGATATTCACAAACCACTAGCACTGATTCAATCTTCGATTGAGACACTTTTGTATCCAGTACATAAGCAAGGCAAGCATTGCAACCTTTCCTCACATACTTCTGAGCTAGCATAGCCGATATCACAATAGGCAATCCACTCGAATCATCGGATTTAGTACGAAGAATTTCACTATTCTGACATTTCAATTCAATAGTCTTTCGTCTACAGTTTACAACAACATCATTTAGAGTTAACCAATCCATACCCAAGATCACATCGAATTCATCAAATGGTAAAGGCATCAAATCAGTTGGAAAATAGTATCCCCGAGTCATCAAAGGACAATTCTTGCAAACTTTATCAACTAGGACATATTGACCTAAGGGGTTCGATACTTTAATCACGAATTCAGTGGACTCAATAGGTAAACTCTTATTAGACACTAAATTTGTACAGACATATGAATGGGTATATCTAGGATCAATTAAAGTAGTTACATCAGTGTCATAAAGAGAAAAAGTACTGGTGATAATATCTGGTGCCGATGCATCCTCATGAGCGCGAATTGCATAATCTCTGGTTGGTGCTCGTGCCTCGGATCTCACAGTAGAATCCTTTGTAGTACCTTTTCTACTATTCACATTTCTAGTATTTCGAGGTGGTCTGCCTCTTGCAGTTTTATTACTCAGCCTTCTAGTTGAAAGTTTGTCTTTCTCAGATAACTTAGGACAATCACGAATAAAATGCTCTTATGAGCTACATATGAAACATGATTTATTATTCATCCAACAATCTTCAAAATGTCACCTTCCACAGTGTTGACAGTCCGATTTGTTTGCCCTGACACTACCTACACTCGCTACTGAACTGGCTTGAGTTTTAGTACTTCCATGTTGCTTTCCACGATATCTGTTGAAATACCCCACTGAAGCAGTCAAACAGTTATGAAAATCCTTCGATTTCTTTGACGAGGAATGATATGATTTACTCATTGATCTCTTTCTTGAATCTCTAGCCTCAGAATTGAATTTTCTCTTTTCTTTACTAAGCTCCTCATCTTTGTGTGCTCTATTGACTAAGATAACAAATTCCTTCAGTTCAAGTATCCTGACTAAAAGCTTGATGTCTTCATTCAAGCCATCTTCAAACCGTTTACACATAACTGCTTCGCTTGGAATACACTCACGAGCATACTTACTTAGGCTCATGAATTCTCTTTCATATTCAAATATGGTTATATGACCCTGTTTCAGCTCTAGAAATTCTTTGCATTTTTTATTAAGAAACCGCTGACTTATATATTTCTTCCTGAATTGTGTCTAAAAGAATTCCCATGAAACACGTTCCCGCAGTACCACAGAAATTAAAGTGCTCCACCACTGGTATGCAGCATCTTTCAGAAGAGATACGGCGCATTTAACACATTCTGCTGGCGTGCAAGACAATTCATCAAGGACTCGAATCATATTCTCAAGCCAAAACTCGGGGGTCATCATCAACTGTAGCTCCAAACTCTTCAGTCCCGTACTTTCGAATTTTATCCACAGGTAGTTTGCTTAAACGTACGGGTTCCAGAACTTGAGGTGCTACAGGAACTGGTTGGGGAAATTTTGAGGGTGGTGATTGCTGAGCAGCCAGATTAGTTCGGACAAACTCAGATAACCACTCATTCATCATTTGGAAGAAGACTTCCTTGGCCTCTCCTCCACGAGGCTGCTCCATGAACGGAGGTTGGCACATTACTTTCTACATCATCGGATTCAGCTCGGTTGGAATCCATTACTATATGAAAACATGATTTAAAAATTGTTAGGAGAGATCACACTATCACTGGTTAAATATGGCATGTATAGCTAGACTCACATACGCTATGTTAGTCCTAGAATCGACTAAACCGTAGCTCTGATATCAATAAAATGTAACACCTCTAACCTATATCTGTCGACAGAATAGGGTTACGGAGCACTATCAAACTTATCACATAAAAAATCATACATTTTCATATTCATTTCTCATATCAAAGTAATATTCATTCAAATTCAGTCATGTAGTCCCTTAAAAAAGCCCTCGTGGCCCAAAACAAGCATTAAAAATAATTCGGGACTAAATTGAGAACTCAAGGAATTTTTGGGAAACATTGAAAATTTTTAAAGTGCAGACACAAGTCCCTGTGGTCAGGCCGTGTGACTCACACGACCAAGAGACACGCCCATGTCTCAGCCCATGTGGGCATTCGAAATGGGATCACATGGCCGTGTCCCAGCCCGTGTCCAACCCCGTGTAACTCACTAACTTGGGTCACACGGCCAACTACACGCCCGTGTGACTAGCCCGTGCAACTCACTGACTTGCTTTCATTAGAAATTTCAGGGGACACACGGTCGTGTCTTCTAACCCTGTGTCACACACGGCTGAGATACACGCCCGTGTCTCTGTCCGTATGGACAAAATAGGCTCTATTTTAAGCCATATTCCTCACCCAAAAATTTTACAGCAACCTACACATACCAAATAACATATGACCATATCATCAATAGGCATTCAAACCAATCACAACCAAGTTTAAATAATGCAATTTCATTACTAACAATCATAAGCTCCTAGGCATCTCAAATGATCATTTTAAAAACACACCAAAATCACCTCCAAAAACTACCTAAATGGTCAATTACATATATGAGACATTCTACCTAAAACTTAGCATGCAAAATCATCTCAATTCCAACCATTTGGTGCCAAAACACAATTTCACAAGCAAGGCAACCATATAGCAACTATAAACCACATATCACAAGGCAGTTTATATGTATATACATATCAAAATATATGACCACTTTACAAGCCAATTCAGATTGCGAAAACTCAACAAGACATATAGGCTACATTAGCCAAAATACCTATACATGCCCTTTAACCAAAATATAGAAAGTCCAAAGTATCAAAATGAGAGTTTGATAGTGCGACACGATCTCCGAAAACTTCCAATTCGAACGAGCTTTCGATTCACTATAAAACACGAAAAATTAAATAGAGTAAGCAATTAAGCTGAGTAAGTTCGTATAACATAAAAATCAGCTTACCATTTAATCACAATTTAAGTAATTAAACATAGCATAATGCAACTCAACTTGATCTACAAGCCTAACACATGTTCATCCACAAGTTTAGACATGAAATCTCAAACCTCATTGATTCAATTCTCACAAGATTCACATACATACATGTACTAGTTCATATCAAACTCATACACTCTAGTAATAACACTGTGCTCGTTGAACCATTTGGAATAATATCGGATACTCAAGTATCTCTCACACTAAGTGCCAATACATGGTCAAAACCATCTCTATCTCTTATCTCATATAGATGCTCCCTCTCGAGCCATCACTGGGTCTACTCACACAAGATGACGGTCAAGACGTAGCTACACGGTGCTGCTCACATGTCGAAAAACTTAGCCACCGATAGAACATACGGGACCAACATTCAAAACACGGTAACCCCTAATGACATGTCATTTGTATCCTATCTATTCTTAAGGTTCAACCGGGATCTATGCACTTACCGATATCTTGTCGAGAATTTTCATAGTATCGTATCAACCAATATTTAAATTAAACATGTAAACATATATATAATTTAAATCTTATTAATATACAAACTTATCTCTAATTAATATGGAGGAAATTGATCAATTAGTCCACTGCTTTGTCTTTTCCTTGATTTACTTCTGAATGTTGTTTTTCTTGATCATGCACCTAAAGATACCATGGCCGAACCTAGAAAGGTTTAATAGCTTTCTTTCCTTTGTAAAATAGGTTGAAGATGATGGAAAAATATGATAGCCATGTTTTATTTTTCTTAATTTATCATTATTTACTAAAATACTTTTATAACCTTTTAAATTATCACAAATTTCAACAATACCAAGCCATCATATTCCACTATCAATATTTATGGGCTAATTACCATATAAGGGCCTTCACTTTAAAGTTCTATAGCTATTAGACAACTTTAGCTATTAGAACCCAGCTTTTGCATTTTAAGCGATTTAGTCCTTTTTATCGAATTAAGCATGCAAACGATAAAATTTCTTAACGAAATTTTTATATGACTCTGCTAACATGCTGTAAACATTAAAATAATAATAAAATAAATAATTTGACTTTGTATTTGTGGTCTCAAAACCACTATTTTGATTTCACCAAAAATGGGATGTTACATACACCTTTTACAATTAAGTCCTTTTTACTTAATTAAGCATGCAAATGATAAAATTTTTTAATGAAATTTTTATAGGGAACTACTAGCATGTGGTAGACATTAAAATAATAAATAAAATATTTTCACGTCAGATTTGTGGTCCCAAAACCACTGTTTCGATTTCACTGAAAATAGGTTGTTACAACTTAAACCCTGTACCCTTGTACAACTATTACACATGCAGCCATAGATTTAAGTAGTGCCTTATGAGAAATTAAAAGCCTAAACCAAACCTAAATGTGCTTCATAGTTAACAAGTAAAAGAAAAAGAAATGATCAAATAGGCAAAACTCCTAAAATATCCACCTAAACCCTTAACCTTTCTTAGTGAAAACTCTTCCTCTTTCCTGCATCAAGGTATACTTCAATAAACTGGTTGCCTTCAACGTTTTCACTTCCTTTCATTTTCGTCTTGTACCAGCCTCTCAAATCTCTTAGCATCCTCAGGGAACCACGCTCTACCATTTTCTCTAGTCTCTACAATAAGATTACTTCTTACCTTCTTGGGAATTTATTTCTATATATTGTTATAAGATACTCTATTTTTGGAGGGACTTCTTCCACCCTGTAAATCGGAGAGTCAGATCGCCTTCCCCATGTTGCTAAACCATGCGCCGCTTCGTTTACTGATCGAGGAACATGCCTAAAAGTTAAGGTTTTGAATCTGGGTAATTTGTCTTTAATTTCATTAATTATGTTTCTTATGTACAATCTATCATTTTCTTCTCTTCTCAACTTTTTGATCACTGTTAATGCATCTCCCTCCACGTTAATTTCTGTCATTTTTAAATTTGTTGTTGTAATTGGTATTTTTATAACAAAAATGTGATCCAAACTATATGCTAATATTTTAAATTCGTATTTGTATAATTTTTTTATTTGGTTTTCTAAATTCTTTTTTTTAACTAAAAGACCTAGCCTACGTTTTATTTAAAAAACCATCTAAGCTTTAACAAAGAAGGCCTACGTATATGAAAAGCCCAAAAAACCTAAATTAATTTAAAACCTAATCCAAATAAGTCCATATCCTAAAAAAACAACAAAAAGATAACAAACCCTAAAAAATCAATCTCGTAGCTTGTTCCATTTATGTGCTTCCTTCGTCTTCTTTACCTATTTCGTCCTTTCAAATCTCTGGAGGAAATCCACACATTTCAACCCTCACCAAATGACTCGTACCTCTTCAATGGTGGACTTAACTCGCATTATTTGTTGCTGAGTTTCTACCATCCATAGGTCTGAGGTACCTATCCTTTATATTATTACATTTCTTATTCTAAGAATTTACAAATCAACTTTCCTTTCCATGATATGTTTTCCCTTTTTCTTTTAACAACCCTTCTCATGTCTTGATTTTAAGTCCTAAAAACTCTGCTACCTTCAGTGACACCATTTCTATCATTTGCATCGATAGTAACGACCACACTAGGTCCTACCATATTCAGATTTAACCCTTCTGTTGCTAGAGAATGGGACACTATGTTTGCTTGTCTCCCTGCATGTTGAAATCTACAAGAGATAAAGTTCATTCTCATTCTTTTTACATTAGAAATATAAGCCCTTATCTCAGATTTGTCTTCATCCTTACATTGGAATAGATTAGAGAAATTAGGTAGATAATTATTTAGGGTTTTCGATACTAGAATTTTTGTTTTTGAGAGAAAATCAATAGACCATAGTTTTTTGAATAGTGGCTTGTAATAATTGTGGTTAGCTTGCATATTTTTTTTGGCTTTTGGTCTATATTAAGTTTTTATACCCACCCTGCACTGTATACTACCCTGATGATTCACTGTGCCAAACTATTCTATCCATTTCTTACTCCAAAGGAAGGGGGATGCACAGGATTCTTTCGGAGTTTGTGGGGTGAAAGGTACTCCTTATGAGCTCTTCTTTCCATTTGTTTGTATCCTTTTGAATAAGGTTTGATACATGTCCCAAACTCTGATCAATATTTGAATTCTCTAATTTGTAGTCGTCAGTTCCTGGGATCCAAGCTTCATCCCAAATTTGAACCTATTTTCCTGATCGAATTCGCCAATAAAAACCTTTTTCAATGAGTCCTTTTGTCACCCATATACTTCTCTAGCCATAGGATGGTAATGTCCCCAACCTAGCTTGAATGAAATTAGAATTTGGGTAATACTTGGCTTTTAATGGTTTTGCTAATAATGAATCTGGATAACAAATCAAACGCCACCCTTGTTTTGCTAACATCACTACATTAAATTTTGATAAACATTGAAATCCCATTCCCCTGTCCTCCTTTAGTTCACTAAGCCTTCTCCACTCATACCAATGGATCCCTCATTTGTCATGACTTTTTTTCCGCCAAAAACAACTCATAATGTTTTCCAATTTTGTACAAAATGATTTTGGTAACAAAAAGCATGCCATTTCATAAGTGGGAATTGCCTGTAAATTTCCTTTTATAAAAACATCTCATCCTCCAATCGACAAGAGTCTCATGCTCTAGCTTTTAATTTTACTCATCATCCTATCTTTTAGTAGCTGGAAATTCCTTTTTTCCCCTCCCTATCATATTAGGCAACCTCATGTATTTGTCTAGATCTTTGGAGATTCAGACTTCCAGTATACCTGCAACTTGCGCCCTCTTTTGTTCCTAAACGTTTGAACTAAAAAACACCATCGACTTGTCAAAATTTATGCATTGACCAGAACAACTCTCATATTCTCGTAAAATTATTTTGAGGTTATGAGCTCCGCTTTTTGTGGCATCTCCAAAAACAGTGTAGTCGTCTACAAAAAGGAGATGAGTAATAATAGGTCCTTTTCAACACACCATAGCCCCCTTAATATTACAATCCTATGCAGTTAGCCTCAATAAAAATGATAACCCCTTGCTACAAATTAAGAATAAATAGGGGCTTAACGAGTCACCTTGTCTCAGTCGTCTCATTAACTTGAATCTTTCTCCAAGCTCTCCATTTAGACAAATTGAGTAATTTATCGATGTAACACATCGCATAATTAATGTCACAAAAGACCTTGCTATAATATGAATGAATTGGAAATTATTATATGAATGAATGATATGTACATGATGATGCTATAATGTTTAAAAAGTATATAGATTGCTATTTGAAATATGAAAAGTGTATACAATTACAAAAATAGAAAGGCTACGAAGTTGATAACAAGTCGGGTGAATTTAGTGAACAATTGAGATGCAAACGACATTCTTTTAAGTCCCAATAGGGAAAACAAGCGTCGTGATCAAGGATAATTCGATGGCTTGAGATCCAACATATGTTGCGAATTCTCTAAAGCTAGTGTTAGCAATCTCGATATGAAGCTAGTGTTAGTAGCTTGAGTTTATTAGTTTGTATGAATAAATGGGTGTTGTGATTAGGAATTAATTCGATGGCTTGAAATCTAACATATGTCGCAGATTCTCTAAAGCTAGTGTTAGCAGCATCAAACCAAGCTGGTGTTAGCAATCTTGATTCGAAGCTATTGTTAGCAACCTAAGATACATCTGTATATGCAAGTAAATAAATTTCTTACAATTGAGTTTAATTTACGGTAGCCTTTAGGCGAAAGACAAAAATGCAAATGGCTTTATGTGGTAGTAAATAAGTGAATGTAATTTCTATGAATGTGATGACATATCTCATGCTATATGAAGTGTTGGATATGTATATGTGAAGTGTTATATAAGTGCTTGATGTATAATCAAACTAACCTCTTGATTATTTTATTGAAATGTAAATGAAATATGAGGATACCAAAGGATTACATAATCATGCTAATGTATTTTTAATTGATCCATTGTTATATTATTAAGGTAAGTTGTGTAATTTTCATATGAACTTGCTAAGCATATTTGTCACAACCCAAGTCTAGCGGATGCAAGGTTAAGGCATATAGTAGTGAAATAATCTATTTGGCGAAATGTAATCCGCCCAAGTGCTTCTTTTGGCGAATATATGTGGGTTTATAGCAACCGCCGTGTAAGCAAGTGAAGATTCCATTTCAGATTATTTTTCCATTTAAAGAAAAATATTTGGTTAAGTGAAATGGTAATTATGGTATGAATTATAGCCAAATGCATAGTACGCCTTGTTTGTTTTAGTATTGTGCTGGTTGGATTATAACGTGACCTGGTTAGGGACCAACTAAATTGACTGGTCTAATATCAATTATGCAGGACTCTCATTTATGTTTCTCTTAGAATCTATATTCCATTAAGAAGGATAATTTATGAATTAAGAGACACTTGAAAAGTTCCACTAAGCAGGATTTGTAACATCTCGATTTTGGGCCTAGTCGAAACAGTGGTTTCGGGACCACAAATTCGATGAGAAAAAACTTATTTTTCTTATATTTTTATGGTCTATGATTTCACGGAATGATTTTGTGAAAATTTCATTCAAAAATTTCGACGTTTGGGCACTCAATTTAGTCAAAAGGACTAAATTGTAAAAAATTCAAAACTTGAGTTCTACATGTTAGAGGTGTCCAATTGTTATGAAAATTTAAATTGGATGTCCTTATATGGTAATTAGACCATTGGTTAAGTTGGTAGACAAAAATGGACATCAGATAAGTGAAATATGAAATTTTTAAGTTAGGGACAATTTGGTAATTTAGTAATAAATAGAATTAAAAAGGGAAAAAGATGGCAAAATGTGCTCATCTTCTCTTTAGTGAACGATAATAGCAAGGGGGAAGCCATAGTTAGGGTTTTCAAGCTTCCAAGCTCCATAGTAAGTGTACCCAAGCCCCGGTTTTAATGTTCTTTACGTTTTTAAAGCCCTGGTAACTTGATTTGGCTTATTCTAGCAATAATTTAACCTAAGGTTCATATTTGGAAAAGTTCCCATTGGTGAAATGTGTTTATTTTGATTTTTATGGTAGAATATGAAGCTTGAAATTATGTTAAACAACTTTTTCTAGTCGATTTTAAGTGAAAACGAATATATTGACATAATCGGTAAAAATACCTAATGTTCATAAGTACATGCTAGAGTGGGAATTTGATGTTGCCATAGAAGGGAAAAATGTTCAGAATGTCATAAAACATAAGAATAAGATATGAAGTTTATTTTCTGAGCTTTGAGGCAAAAGTGTAATTATGCAAAAGTTTAGGGGCAAAATCATAATTTTTCCAAAGTTCGTGTCAAGGATTGTTTTGATGAATGTGAGTATTAAATAAGCTAAATTTGCTATTATAGATCAAGAAGAACGAAATTCAGAGTTAGACCGGGGAAAGAAAAAGATAGAGGACTAAGTTGTTAGATTTGGTCAAATTTTGTACCGAGGTAAGTTTACGGTAAATAAATGCAATATTTTAATAATTATTATTAATGTTGTTATTTTCTAGCAATTATATATTTATTTCATGAAAATATCTAATGTTGACTCAAGTATGAGATGATAGAGAATTAGTGATACAAGCCCCGTTGAAACATTAGGAATGTATTGGATACAAATGTCATGACATTTGGGTAAAGAGATCCCATGTAAGACCATGTCTGGGACATGGAATTGGCATCATTGAGATTATGAGAGGTCCCATGTAAGACCATGTCTGGGACATGGCGTTGGCACCGAGATGAGAGGTCCCCCCTAAGACCATGTTTTGGAAATGGCATGGGCACCGATATGAGAACTCCCATGTAAGACCATATCTGGGATATGGCCTTGGGGGTACAAGAAACATCCCATGTAAGACCATGTCTGGGACATGGCTTTGGCATGTTATTATCAGAAAAGAGACCCAAGTATCCTTATTATTCCAATGTGGCTCAACGGGCTAGTAAACAAATTATGTTCCATGAAAGATCAGGTAAAAGCATAAATAGCAAATTCAGGTGAGTTATAAGAGTTAAGAACATATTATGTTATCAATTGAGAACCAACATTTCAGCAAGAGAATAGTAAGTTATAATCATGAGTTATCTAAGTAAACAAGTAAGTGAATGAGTAAGAGATTAAGTAAAGAGGAAAGTAGAGATCATGACACTTGAGTATATTTATTTGTGTTAAATGTTGTTATTTATTTTCTTGTAAACTTACTAAGCTTTATGCTTACTTCTTTTATTTATTTTTCTTTCATATAGTATTATCAAGCATAGTCAGGATCTTGAAGACGTCGGACAGCGCTCACACTATCAACCACCACAACTCGGTATTTTAAGATGATAAATGTTTCGAGCTATGGCATGTATAAGGACTTAGCCATTTTGATTGTATATTCTTAAATTATGACCAAAGGATGATACGTAAATATTTGATGATAAATTGTTATTAAAATGGCTAAGTATGAAGATGTTTGTTGTTATAAAAGTCTAGGTGATAAATTATGCATAGAAATCATGAAAAGTAAAAATTGGCAGTGAATCAGTTTTGAGACAACAGTAGTGACGTGAATTTGAAAAATCACTAAGGATAGTAGAAAATGAATTAGACGGTGGATGAGATATATAATTAAATTTTATTGAGTCTATTTTCATAGAAAAATAACAGTGTAGACAAAAGAATTATATATTTTTAGATATTTGCATTTTAGTTAGACAAGGTCAAAGTGGTTTTTGGAATCACCTGTTCTGACTTTGGAAAATCATTAAAAATTGTAAAAAAATATTTATGAGATGTAATTTATATGTATAGATTTCTTATTAACTCTATTTTTTTTGTAAAAACAAGTGAGAACAATATATGAAGTCTGTACAATGAGATAATTAAATTTTAGTGGAAAGAGGTCAGGACAGTCGATTAGTGAAATAGGGGAGATTTTAACTAATAAACTGTACTAATTGGCTGAACCAAAAATTCTGAAAACTTTATGGTAAAAAGATATATGAGTTTAGTTTCAGGAAAATTTACGGATCTAAATTTAGAGTTTCGTAGCTCGAGTTATAATTAATTTAGTTACTGCTGCAGAGGTGGACAATAGTGAAGTAAATTATTTTTATTTGTTTAAGTAATCAAAAAATTTTTAATGTTCTCGGTTGGGACCTGAACCATTTCCGTTGCATGTTTTAGGGTCTCAAGAGTTCTTTTGGAAACATATTGATTGAATGTGAGTGAATTAATTTCAAAAGCAACTTTTTTATGCTCTAAACTAGTAAGTTAAGTCAGGTAACGCCTCGTGCTAGACTCCGGCAACGGTCTCGGGTAGGGGGTGTTACATTTGTTGGTATCAGAGCAGGTTTAGCAGGTTCTCGGAATATTTAGTATGAATAAGAGTCTAGCTATACATGCCATACTTGTATTTTGATAGTGTGACGACTCCTGATGATTTTAAAATGTTTTTCTTTTATAGTTATGGATCCCAAAAGAGCTGGTACAGGTGATGTAGAAAGTAATGCGCCCGCTGCCGCAGAAGGGACGTGTAACATCCTGATTTAGGGCCTAGTCAGAACAGTGGTTTCAAGACCACAAAATCGATGAGGAAAAATTTAATTTTACTATATTTTTATGGCCTACAATTTCACGGAAAGATTTCGTGAAAATTTCGTTCAAAAATTTTGACGTTTGGGCACTTAATTTAGTCAAAAGAACTAAATTGTAAAAAGTGCAAAAGTTGAGTTTTATATGTTAAAGGTATTTAATTGTTATGGAATTATAAATTAGGGGTCCTTATATGGTAATTAGACCATTAGTTAGTGATGGAAAAAAATGGACATGAGATAAGTGAAGTAGGATTTTTTTTAAGTAAGGGCATTTTAGTTATTTAGTAAATAAATAGAATTAAAAGGGAAAAAGATGTAAAAATTGTGTTCATCATCCTTGCTTGCTGCCAAAACTTGAAGGAAGCCATAGCTAGGGTCTCTTCACTTTCTCAAGCTCATAGTAAGTGATTCCAAGCCCCATTTTTAATGTTCTTCACATTTTTGGAATCCCGGTAGCTTAGTTTAGCTTATTTTAGCAATAATTTAACCTAGGGTTCATATTTGGAAAAATATCCATAGGTGAAATATGTTTATTTTGATGTTTTATGGTAGAATATGAAGCTAGGAATTATGTTAAACAGCTTTTGTGGTCGATTTTAAGTGAAAATGAGTATATTGACATAATCGGCAAAAATACCTAATATTCATAAGTAAGTGTTAGAGTAAGAATTTAATGTTTTCATAGAAGGGAAAACTGTTCAGTATGTTATAAAACATAAGAATAAGAGATGAAGTTGAATTTCTGAGCTTTGGGGAAAACGTGTAAATATGCAAAAGTTTAGGGGCAAAATTGTAATTTTTCCAAAATTGAGTCAACGACTGTTTTGATGAATGTGAGTATTAAATAAGGTAAATTTTCTATTATAGATCAAGAAGAACGAAATTTGGAGTTAGACCGGAGAAAGATAAAGATTGTGGACTTTTTTGTACCGAGGTAAGTTTATAGTAAATAAATACAATATTTTAATAATTATTGTTAATGTTGTTATTTTCCAGAAATTATATATTTATTTCATGAATTTATTTACTGTTGACTCAAGTATGAGATGGCAGAGAATCAATGTTAAAAAGTCCCGTTGAAACATAAGGAATGTATCGGATACAAATGTCATGACATTCGGGTAAAAAGATCCCATGTAAGACCATGTCTGGGACATGGCATTGGCATTATTGAGGTTATGAGAGGTCCCATGTAAGACCATGTTTGGGACATGGTGTTGGCACCGAGATGAGAGGTCCCCCGTAAGACCATGTCTGGGACATGGCATGGGCACCGATATGAGAACTCCCATGTAAGACCATATTTGGGATATGACATTGGCAGTACAAGAAACATCCCATGTAAGACCATGTCCGGGACATGGCTTTGTCATGTTATTATCAGAAAAGAGACTCAAGTATCCTTATTATTCCAATGTGGCTCAACGGGCTAGAAAACAGATTATGTTCTATGGAAGTTCAAGTAAAAGTATAATTAGCAACTTCAGGTGAGTTATAAGAGTTAAGAATATGTTATGATATCAGTGAGAACCAATATTTCAGCAAGAGAAGAGTAAGTTGTAGTCTTAAGTTATCTAAATAGGTAAGTAAATAAACAAGTAAATGAGAGTAAGTAAAGAGGAAACTTAAGAACATGATACTTGTATATCATTATTTGTGTTAAATGTTGTTATTTATTTACTTGTAAACATACTAAGCTTTATGCTTACTTCTTTTGTTTCTTTTTCTTTCATATAGTATTATCAAGCATAGTCGGGATCTCGAAGACGTCGGAGAGCGTTCACACTATCAACCAGCACAATTTGGTATTTTAAGACGATAAATGTTTCGAGCTATGGCATGTATAGAGACTTAGTCATTTTGATTGTATATTTTTAAATTATGATCAAAATATGATATGTAAATATTTGATGATGAATAGTTATTAAAGTGGCTAAGTATGAAGTTGTTTGTTGTTATAAATGTCTAGGTGATAAATTATACATAGAAATCATGAAAAGGTAAAAATTGGAAGTGAATCAGTTCTGGGACAGCAGCAGTGACGTGACTTTGAAAAATCACCAAGGATAGTAGAAAATGAATTAGTGTATGGATGAGATATAGAATTAAAGCTTATTGATTCTATCTTCATAGAAAAATAACAGTGTAGACAAAATAATTATGTATTCTGAGATATTTTCATTTTAGTTAGACAAGGTCAAAGTGGTTTTTGGAATCCCTTATTCTGACTTTGGAAAATTATTAAACATTGTAAAAAAATATTTATGAGATATAATTTATATTTATAGATTCTTTATTGAGTCTATTTTATTTAGAAACAAGTGAGAACGCCATATGAAGTCTGTACAATGAGATAATTAAATTTTAGTGACGAGAGGCAGGACAGTCAATCAGTGAAATAGGGGAGATTTTAACTAATAAACTGTACTAATTGGATGAACAAAAAATTCTGAAAATTTTATGGTAAAAATATATATGAGTCTAGTTTCAGAGAAAATTTATGGATCTAAATTTCAAATTACGTAGCTCGATTATAATTAATTTAGTAACTACTGCTCAGGTGGACAGCTTTGTTGTGAATAGTGAAATTAATTTCAAAAGTAAAATTTTATGCCCCGAACTTTTAAGTTAAGTCAAGTAACGCCTCATGCTCGACTCCGGGAATGGTCTTGGGTAAGGGGTGTTACATTTTATTGGTATCAGAGCAGGTTTAGTTGATTCTTGGAATATTCAGTATGAATAAGAGTCTAGCTATACATGCCATGCTTATATATTTTGATAGTGTGACGACTCCTAACGATTTTGAAATGTTTTCTTTTATAGTTATGGATCCAGAATTAGCTGGTACAGATGAAGTAGAGAGTAATGCGCTCGCTCCCACAGAAGGGACGGTGCCACCAGATGTTAATGTTAGTGAAAGGCCCATTTCAATTAGTCAGGGAGGAGGGGCTCGAGAAGCCTTTTTCCAAGCTATGAATGATTGGTTTGCCAAGTTCGTTCGCACGAATCTGGCTGTTAGACCTCAACCCCCTCATGATTCTCAGGTTCCCCATGTATCTTCTCCAGCCGCAGGTATAGTTATCAGGGAAAGGCCAGCAGTTGATAAGATCAGAAAACAAGGGGCTGAAGAATTTCGGGCTACTAAAGACGATGATGCAGAGAAAGCAGAATTTTGGTTCGAGAATACTATGAGAGTTTTTGATGAATTATCTTGTACACTTGAAGAATGTGCGAAGTGTGTTGTCTCACTTTGCAGAGATTCGGCTTATCATTGGTGGAAGACTCTTGTGTTAGTGGTACCTAGTGAGAGGGTTACTTGGAATTTCTTTCAGGAGGATTTTCGTAAGAAGTACATCAGTCAGAGATTTATAGATCAGAAAAGAAAAGAGTTCCTTAAGTTAAAACAAGGTAAGATGACTGTGACCAAGTATGAACGCGAATTTGTTAAACTTAGTAAATATGCTCGGGAGTTTGTGTCCACTGAAGCTAACATGTGCAAGAGATTTGAAGACGGGCTCAATGATGATATTTGACTGTTAGTGGGTGTTTTAGAAATTAGAGAGTTTATTGTTCTGGTTGAGAGAGTCTGTAAAGTAGAGGATTTGTTAAAAGAAGAAGAAAAGGGAAAAGCTGAAATTGAAGTGCAAGACACGAAGAAAAGGCAGATGAGCAGATTATTTTAGTCTACTTCCAAGAGGCCTAGAGAGTTCCCTAGTGAATCAAATTTTCCAACCAAATATTTTAGTCGAAGAAGAGGCAGAAGATTTGAGGGTTCTAGAGCTCAAACTACTACAGTTGCAAGTACGGGTAGTACTCGACCCACTAGGCCAGAATGTGCCCAATGCAGTAGACGTCATCCCAGAGAGTGTAGATCAAATGAAAATGCCTGTTTCAGATGTGGTGCACTAGATCACTTTATTCGGGATTGTCCCGGAACAACTAAAAGAGAAGTAATATTGAGTGCGAGATCAGGAAATGCTCCTACTAGAGGCAGATCACAGAGGAACCCGGGAGTTGGAGCAAGTAATAGGGGTATGTCTACAGACTCAGCAACTAGATCAGATGTTAGAGCACCTGCAAGAACATATGCTATTCGTGCTCGGGAAGAGGTATCCTCCACTGATGTGATTACAGGTACATTTTCTCTCTATGATATTAATGTTATTGCTTTAATTGATCCAGGTTCACTCATTCTTATGTTTGTATGAGATTGATGCCTAGTATAAACATGCCTATAGAATCCACTGAATTTGTAATTAAAGTATCAAATCCATTAGGCCAGTATGTGTTAGTAGATAAAGTATGTAAGAGTTGCCCTTTGATGATTAGAGGTCACTGTTTTTCGGTCGATCTAATGCTATTTTCGTTTGATGAGTTTGATGTGATTCTTGGTATGGATTGGTTGACTGCCCATGATGTGATAGTAAATTGTGGAAAGAAATACATTGAGTTGAAATGTAAAAATGGTGATATTATCCGGGTTGATTCAGATGAGTCAGATGGTTCTCTCTCTATGATTTCTGTTATATCTGCTCAGAAATGTTTGAGAAAAGGGTATAAAGCTTATCTTGCTTTTGTATTGAACACTAAAGATCCAGAGTTGAAAATTGAATCAGTGCTAGTGGTACGTTAGTATTTACATGTGTTCCCGGAAGAATTGCCAGGTTTGCCTCCTGTTAGAGAAGTTGAATTTGGTATTGTGTTGATTCCAGGTACAACTCCTATTTCTATTGCTCCTTATAGAATAGCCCCATTGAAATTGAAAGAATTGAAAGCTCAGTTGCAGGAATTAACTGATAAAGGTTTTGCAAGGCCTAGTTGTTCTCCGTGGGGCGCACCAGTGCTTTTTGTGAAAAGGAAAGACGGTTCAATGAGATTATGCATAGATTACTGGCAGCTTAATAAGGTAACTATAAAGAACAAATATCCACTGCCTAGACTTGATGATCTGTTTGACCAGTTGAAAGGAGCTACTGTGTTTTCCAAGATAGACTTGAGATCCGGTTATTATCAGTTGAGGGTTAAAGAGTCAGATGTTCCGAAGACTGCTTTCCGGACTAGGTATGGTCACTATGAGTTTCTTGTGATGCCATTTGGATTGACTAATGTTCCTGTTGTTTTTATGGACTTAATGAATCGAATTTTCAGACCTTACCTAGATAAATTTGTAGTTGTGTTCATTGATGATATTCTGATTTATTCTCGTGATGAGATTGAACATGCCCAGCATTTGAGAACCGTTTTACAGATTTTGAGAGATAATAAGCTTTATGCCAAGTTTAGTAAAAGTGAGTTCTGGCTTCGGGAAGTTGGATTCCTTGGACATATTATCTCAGGCGATGGTATTAAAATTGATCCAAGTAAAATTTCAGTAATTGTTAATTGGAAGCCTCCTAAAATGTATCAGAGGTCAGAAGCTTTCTTGGATTAGCTGGTTATTACCGACAATTTGTAAAGGGATTTTCCATGATAACTACCTCATTAACAAGGTTGTTGCAGAAAGATGTCAAGTTTGAATGGACTGAAAAGTGTCAGCAGAGTTTTGACAAGTTAAAGGCACTATTGACTGAAGCTCCTGTTTTAGTACAGCCAGAACCGAGTAAAGAATTTGTGATTTACAATGATGCATCCTTGAACGGATTGGGTTGTGTACTTATGCAGGAATGAAAAGAGATATTTCAGAATTTTTTTCTAGTTGCTTGATCTGTCAACAGGTGAAGGCTGAACATCAGGTACCTTCAAGTTTATTGCAGCCTGTGTTAGTTCCTGAGTGGAAATGGGACCGAGTTACCATGGATTTTGTAGAAGGGTTACAGTTGACACCGAAACAGAAATATGCAGTATGGGTTGTAATTTATAAGATAACGAAGTCAGCTCATTTTATTCCGGTTCGTATGGATTATTCAGTTGACAAGTTGGCTGAATTGTATGTTTCAGAGATAGTTAGAGTACATGGAGTACCATTATCGATTATCTCAGACAGAGATTCGAGATTTAAATCGCGGTTTTGGAGGAAATTGCAGGAAGCTTTGTGTACAAAGTTAAATTTTAGTACAGCTTTTCATCCTCAAACCGATGGTCAGTCAGAGAGAGTTATTCAGTTGCTTGAAGATATGCTCCGATGTTGGGTTTTAGAATTTCAAGGCAGTTGGGAGAAATATTTGCCGTTGGTAGAGTTTGCCTATAATAATAGTTATTAGTCGAGTTTGAAGATGGCACCTTATGAAGCTTTGTATGGACGTAAATGCCGTACGCCTTTATATTGGACAGAACTTAAGGAAAATCAGATTTACGGGGTTGATTTAGTCAAAAAAATGGAAGAGAAAGTAAAAGTTATCAGAGATTGTTTAAAAGCAGCTTCAGACAGACAAAAGTCTTATGCAGATTTAAAAAGAAAAGAGATCGAGTATCAAGTTGGTGACAAGTGTTTTTGAAAGTATCCCTGTGGAAGAAAATTTTCAGATTTGGCAAGAAAAGCAAACTAAGTCCACATTTCATTGGACCGTTCGAGGTGACTGAAAGAATTGGGCCCTTAGCATATCGATTAGCTTTGCCAACTGAGTTAGAAAAGATTCATAATGTATTCCATGTGTCTATGTTACGTCGTTACCGTTCTGATCCGTCACATGTCATCTCACCGACAGAGGCTAAGATTCGGCCAGACATGACTTATGTTGAAAAACCGATAAAAATTCTTGATCTAGAGATTAAGCAACTAAGGAACAAAAGTATTGCACTTGTGAAAGTATTATGGAATAGGCATGGAGTTAATGAGGCTACATGGGAGCATGAGGAGGCCATGCGAAAACAGTAACCAAATCTCTTCACAGGTAAGATTTTCGAGGATGAAAATCCCTAAAAGGGGGGAGAAATGTAACATCCTGACTTAGGGCCTAGTCGGAACAGTAGTTTTGGGACCACAAAATCGATGAGGAAAAATTTATTTTTACTACATTTTCATGGCCTACAATTTCACTGAAAGATTTTGTGAAAATTTCGTTCAAAAATTTTGACATTTGGGCACTCAATTTAGTCAAAAGGACTAAATTGTAAAAAGTGCAAAAGTTGAGTTTTATATGTTAAAGGTATTTAATTGTTATGGAACTATAAATTAGGGGTCCTTATATGGTAATTAGACCATTACTTATGATGGACAAAAATGGACATGAGATAAGTAAAATAGGATTTTTTTTAAGTAAGGGTATTTTAGTAATTTAGTTAATAAATAGAATTAAAAGGGAAAAAGATGTAAAAATTGTGTTCATCATCATTGCTTGCTGCCAAAACTTGAAGGAAGCCATAGCTAGGGTTTCTTTACTTTCTCAAGCTCATAGTAAGTGATTCCAAGCCCCGTTTTTAATGTTCTTTACGTTTGTAGAATCCCGGTAACTTAATTTAGCTTATTTTAGCAATAATTTAACCTAGGGTTCATATTTGGAAAAATACCCATAGGTGAAATATGTTTATTTTGATGTTTTATGGTAGAATACGAAGCTATGAATTATGTTAAACAACTTTTGCTAGTCGATTTTAAGTGAAAAAGAGTATATTGACATAATCGGCAAAAATACCTAATGTTCATAAGTGTTAGAGTAAGAATTTGATGTTTTCATAGAAGGGAAAAATGTTCAGTATGTTATAAAACATAAGAATAAGAGATGAAGTTTATTTTCCGAGCTTTGGGGTAAAAGTGTAAATATGCAAAAGTTTAGGGGCAAAACTATAATTTTGTCAAAATTGAGGCAATGACTGTTTTGATGAATGTGATTATTAAATAAGATAAATTTGATATTATAGATCAAGAAGAACAAAATCCGGAGCTAGACCGAGGAAAGAAAAAGACAGAGGACTAAAGTGTTATATTTGATCACATTTTTGTACCGAAGTAAGTTTACGGTAAATAAATCCAATATTTTAATAATTATTATTAATGTTGTTATTTTCCAGCAATTATATATTTATTTCATGAATTTATTTAATGTTGACACAAGTATGAGATGACAGAGAATCAGTGTTAAAAGGTCTCGTTGAAACATAAGGAATGTATCGGATACAAATGTCATGACATTTGGGTAAAGAGATCCCATGTAGGACCATGTCTGGGACATGGCATTGGCATCATTGAGGTTATGAGAGGTCCCATGTAAGACCATGTCTGGGACATGACGTTGGCACCGAGATGAGAGGTCCCCTGTAAGACCATGTCTGGGACAAGACATGGGCACCGATATGAGAACTCCCATGTAGGACCATATCTGGGATATGACATTGGCAGTACAAGAAACATCCCATGTAAGACCATGTCTAAGACATGGTTTTGGCATGTTATTATCAGAAAAGAGACCCAAGTATCCTTATTATTCCAATATGGCTCAACGGGTTAGAAAACAGATTATGTTCTATGGAAGTTCAAGTAAAAGTATAATTAGCAACTTCAGGTGAGTTATAAGAGTTAAGAATATGTTATGATATCAGTGAGAACCAATATTTTAGCAAGAAAAGAGTAAGTTATAATCATGAGTTATCTAAGTAAACAAGTAAGTGAACGAGTAAGAGATTAAGTAAATTTGAAATTACAGATCATGACACTTGAGTATATTTATTTGTGTTAAATGTTGTTATTTATTTTCTTGTAAACTTACTAAGCTTTATGCTTACTTCTTTTATTTCTTATTCTTTCATATAGTACTATCAAGCATAGTTGGGATCTTGAAGACGTTGGAGAGCGTTCACACTATCAATCACCACAATTTGGTATTTTAAGACGATAAATGTTTCGAGCTATGGCATGTATAGGGACTTAGTCATTTCGATTTTATATTCTTAAATTATGACCAAAAGATGATATGTAAATATTTGATGATGAATAGTTATTAAAATGGCTAAGTATGATGGTGTTTGTTGTTATAAATGTCTAGGTGATAAATTATACATAGAAATCATGAAAAGGTAAAATTGGCGTTGAATCGGTTAAGGACAAAGAAGATGGCGTGAGTTTGAAAAATCACCAAGGATATTAGAAAATGAATTAGAGGGTAAATGAGATATATAATTAAAGCTTATTGATTCTACTTTCATTCAAAAATAACAATGTAGACAAAGAAATTATGTATTCTGACATATTTCAATTTTAGTTAGACAAGGTGAAAGTGGTTTTCAGAATCCTCTGTTCTGACTTTGGAAAATAATTAAAAACTGTACAAAAATATTTATGAGATTTAATTTATATTTCTAGATTACTTATTAAGTATATTTTCTGTAAAAACAAGTGAGAACACCATACGAAGTCTGTACAATGAGATAATTAAATTTTAGTGACGAGAGGTCAGGACAGTCGATCAGTGAAACATGAGAGACTTTAACTAATAAATTGTACTAATTGGATGAAGAAAAAATTCTGAAAATTTTATGGTAAAAATATATATAATTCTAGCTTCAGAGAAAATTTACGGATCTAAATTTCAGATTACGTAGCTCGAGTTATAATTAATTTAGTAACTACTGTGCAGGTGGACAACTTTGTTGTGAATAGTGAAATTAATTTCATAAGTAAAATTTTATGCCCCGAACTTTTAAGTTAAGTCAAATAACGCCTCATGCTCGACTCCGGTAATGGTCTTGGGTAACGGATGTTACAGGACAGTGCCACCAGATGGTTGTGAAAGGCCCGTTACAGTTAGTTAGGGAGAAGGGCTCGAAAAGCCTTCTTCCAAGCTACGAATGAATGGTTTGCTGAGTTCGTTCGTACGAATCCGGCTGTTAGACCTCCACCCCCTCATGATTTTTAGATTCCCCATGTAGCTCCCCCAGTTACAGGTACAGGTACAGTTATAAGAGAAAGGCCACCAGTTGATAAGATTAGAAAACAAGGGGCTGAAGAGTTTCGGGCTACTAAAGATGATGATGTAGAGAGAGCAAAATTTTGGCTTGAGAATACTATCAGAGTATTTGATGAGTTATCCTGTACACTTGAGAAATGTTGAAGTGTGTTGTCTCACTCCTTAGAGATTTGGCCTATCATTGGTGGAAGACTCTTGTGTCAGTTGTACTGAGTGAGAGAGTTACTTGGGATTTCTTTCAGGAGGAGTTCCATAAAAAGTATGTTAGTCAGAGGTTTATTAATCAGAAAAGAAAAGAGTTTCTTGAGTTAAAGCAGGGTAAAATGACTGTTACTGAGTATGAATGTGAATTTGTCAGACTCTGCAAGTATGCTTGAGAGTGTGTATCTACAGAAGCTATTATGTGTAAAAGATTTGAGGATGGGCTCAATGATGATATCCAACTGTCAGTTGGTGTTCTAAAGATAAAAGAGTTTGTTGTTCTAGTTGAGAGAGCCTGTAAGGCAGAGGAGTTGTTAAAAGAAAAAGAAAAGGGAAAAGCTGAAATTCAAGTTCAAGACTCGAAGAAAAGGCAGATGAGTCAGATAGTTCTCTTGCGATGATTTCTGTTATGTCTGCTCAGAAATGTTTGAGAAAAGGGTATGAAGCTTATCTTTCTTTTGTATTGAATACTAAAGATCCAGAGTTGAAAATTGAATAAATGCCAGTAGTTTGAGAGTTTTTCGATGTGTTTCCAGAAGAATTGCCAGGTTTGCCTCCTATTAGAGAAGTTGAGTTTGGCATTAAGTTGATTCCAGGTACCACTCCTATTTCTATTGCTCCTTATAGAATGGCTCCAATGAAATTGAAAGAATTGAAAGCTCAGTTGCAGGAATTAACTAATAAAGGTTTTGTAAGGCCTAGTTGTTCTCCGTGGGGTGCACTAGTGCTTTTTGTAAAAAAGAAAGACGGTTCGATGAGGTTGTGTATAGATTATCGGCAGCTAAACAAAGTAACAATAAAAATAAATAAATATCCACTGCCTAGAATTGATGATATGTTTGACCAACTGAAGGGAGGCACTGTGTTCTCCAAGATAGATTTGAGATCCGATTACTATCAGTTGTGGGTTAAAGATCAGATGTTCTGAAGACTGCTTTCCGGACTAGGTATGGTCACTATAAGTTTCTTGTTATGCCATTTGGTTTGACTAATGCTCCTGCCATATTCATGGATTTAATGAACCGAATCTTTCGATCGTACTTGGACAAGTTTGTATTTGTGTTTATTGATGATATTCTGATTTATTCTCCTGATGAGACTGAGCATGCCGAACATTTGAGAACAGTTTTACAGATTTTGAGGGACAATCAGTTGTATGCCAAGTTTAGCAAAAGTGAGTTCTGGCTTCGAGAAGTCGGATTCCTTGGGCACATTTTCTCAGGTGATGGTATTAAAGTTGATCCGAGTAAAATTTTAGCAATTGTTGAGTGGAAACCACCCATGAATGTATTAGAGGTTAGAAGTTTTCTTGGATTAGCTGGTTATTACAGACGGTTTGTAAAGGGATTTTCCATGATAGTTACCCCATTGACAAGATTGTTGTAGAAAGATGTCAAGTTTGAATGGACTGAGAAGTGTCAGCAGAGTTTTGACAAGTTAAAGGCATTGTTGACTAAAGCTCTTGTTTTAGTACAGCTAGAACCGGGTAAAGAATTTGTGATTTATAGTAATCCATCCTTGAATGGATTTGTAATGGCCCAAATTTTAGGTTATCAGAACAGTGGTTTCGGGACCACAAATCCGATGAGGAAAAATTTATTTTTATTATATTTTTATGGCCTACAATTTCACGAAAAGAGTTCGTGAAAATTTTGTTCAAAAATTTTGACATTTGGGCACTCAATTTAGTCAAAAGGACTAAATTGTAAAAAGTGCAAAAGTTGAGTTCTGTATGTTAGAGGTGTGCAATTGTTATGAAATTTTAAATTGGAGGTCTTTATATGGTAATTAGACCATTGATTAAGTTGGTGGACAAAAATGGACATGATTAGGCATGTTTCCAAAGTTTTTCATTAAGGGCATTTTAGTCATTTAGTTATTAAAATGAATTAAAAACAAAATTAAAAGCCAATTTTTGATCATCTTCTTCATTAGGCCGAATTTAGCAAGGGCAGCAGCCATAGTTAGGGTTTTCAAGCTTCCAAGCTCCATAGTTAAGAAGAACGAAACCCGAGGTTAGACAAAAGAAAGAATAAAGTTGAAGTGTAAGTTGGTGAATTTGGCTATATTTTGTACCGAGGTAAGTTTACGGTAAATAAATACAATATTTCAATAATTATTATTAATATTGTTATTTTCCAGAAATTATGCATTTATTTTATGAATTTATTTAATATTGACTCAAGTATGAGATGACAGAGAATAGGTGTTAAAAAACCCTGTTGAAACATGAGGAATGTATCAAATACAAATGTCATGACATTTGGGTAAAGAGGTCCCATGTAAGACCATGTCTGGGACATGGTGTTGGCACCGAGATGAGAGGTCTCATGTAATACCATGTCTGGGACATGGCGTTGGCACCGAGATGAGAGGTCCCCCGTAAGACCATGTCTGGGACATGGCATGGGCACCGATATGAGAACATCCCATTTAAGACCATGCCTGGGACATGGCTTTGGCATGTTATTATCAGAAAAGACCCAAGTATCCTTATTATTCCAATGTGGCTCAATGGGCTAGTAAACGAATCATGTTAATAAAAGTTCATTTAAAAGCATAAATGGCAAGCTCCGATGAGTTATAAGAGTTAAGAACTTACTATATTATCAATTGATACTCAATGTTTCAGCAGGATAAGAATAAGTTACGATCATGAGTTAAATAAGTAAACCAGCAAGAGAACGAGAATGAGATTAAATAAAGAGTAAACTAGAGATCTTGACATTTGAGTTAATTATTTGTGTTAAATGTTGTTATTTATTTGCTAGTAAACTTACTAAGCTTTATGCTTAATTCTTTTATTTTTCTTTCTCTTATAGTATTGTAAAGCTACTTTCAGGAACTTAAAGACGTCGGAGATCGTCCACACTATCAACGACAACAACTCGGTATTTTAAGATGAACCATGTTTGGGTTATGACATGTATAGGGACTTAGTTATTTTGAATGTTTGTATTTATGATTTTGCTAAAGAATGATATGTAAGTATTTGATGATGAATGGTTGTTAAAATGGCTAAGTATGAAGGTGTTTGTTGTTACAAATGTTTAGGTGATAAATCGTGCATAGAAATCATGAAAGAGTAAAATTTGCAAAGATACAGATTTCAAGCAGCAACAGTGATGTGACTTTGAAAAATCAGCTAGGATAGTATAAAATGAATTAGAAGGTCAATGATATATATAATTAAATCTTATTGAGTCTAATTTCATAGAAAAATAATGGTGTAGCAAAATGAATTTTATATTTTAAGATATGTGAATTTTAGTGAGACAGGGTCAGAACTATTTTTGGAGTCCTCTGTTCTGAGTTTCGAAAATCATTAAAAATTGTACAAAAAGGGTTATGAGTTGTAGTTTATATGTCTAGATTCCTTAGTTGGTATATTTTCTGTAGAAACAAGTGAGAACACCATATGAAAATTATACAATGAGAAAGCTTATTTTTAGTGACAAGAGGTCAGGATAGTTGAGTGGTGAAATAGGGGAGACTTTAACTAATAAACTGTACTAATTGGCTGAACCAAAAATTCTGAAAAATTTATGGTAAAAATAAATTTGTGTCTAGTTTCAGAGAAAATTTACGGATTTAAATTTCAAAATTTGTAGCTTGAGTTATAACTAAATTAGTAACTGCTGCGCAGGTGGACAGCTTTGTTGTGAATAGTGATTAATTTCAAAAGTAAAATTTTATACCCCGAATTTTTAAGTTAAGGAAAGTAATGCCTTGAGCTCGACTCCGGCAACGGTCTTGGGTAAGGGGTGTTATAGGATTGGGTTGTGTACTTATGCAGGAAGGTAAAGTAATAGCATATGCTTCCAGACAGTTAAAGCTACATGAGAAAAACTACCCGACGCATGATTTAGAGTTAGCTGCCATTGTATTTGCGTTGAAGATTTGGAGACATCACTTGTACGGTGAGAAGTGTCGAATATTCACTGACCATAAAAGTTTGAAATACTTGATGACTCAGAAAGATTTGAACTTGAGGCAAAGAAGATGGCTAGAGTTGATTAAAGATTATGAGCTAGTGATTGATTATCACCCGGCTGAGTTGATGGCTAAATCGATGTTTTTCGAAGAAATCTATGAAGCTCAGAAAAATGACAGTGAGTTGCAAGCTAAAAGAGCTTAATGCGAGTCGGGAATAGAGTCTGATTTTCAGATAGGTTCTAATGGTTGTTTGATGTTCAGAGACAGAGTATGTGTACCAAAGAATGATGAGCTTATTCGGAAGATCTTACAGGAAGCACATAGCAGTTCTTTGTCTATTCATCCAGGTAGTACAAAGATGTGTAACAATTTAAAGAAAGTGTACTAGTGGGCAGGAATGAAAAGAGATATTTCAAAATTTGTTTCTAGATGCTTGATCTGTCAACAGGTAAAGGCTGAACATCAGGTACCTTCAGGTTTATTGCAGCCTGTGTTAGTTCCTAGTGGAAATGGGACCGAGTTACCATGGATTTTGTAGAAGGGTTACCGTTGACACCAAAAAAGAAAGATGCAGTATGGGTTATAATTGGTAAGCTAACGAAGTCGGCTCATTTTATTTCGGTTCGTATGGATTATTCACTTGACAAGTTGGCTGAATTGTATGTCTCAGAGATAGTCAGACTACATGGGGTACCGTTATCGATTATCTCAGACAGAGATCCGAGATTTACTTCACAGTTTTGGAGGAAATTGCAGGAAGCTTTGTGTACAAAGTTCAATTTCAGTACAACTTTCCATCTTCAGACTGATGGTCAATCAAAGAGAGTTATTCAACTACTTGAAGATATGCTCAGATGTTGTGTTTTAGAATTTCAAGGCAGTTGGGAGAAATATTTTCCGTTGGTAGAGTTTGCCTATAATAATAGTTATCAGTCGAGTTTGAAGACAAAGTGTTTTTGAAAGTATCCCCGTGGAAGAAAATTTTCAGATTTGGCAAGAAAGGCAAACTAAGTCCACGTTTCATTGGGTCGTTCGAGGTGTCTGAAAGAATTGGGCCCTTAGCATATCGGTTAGCTTTGCCAATTGAGTTAGAGAAGATTCATAATGTATTCCATGTGTCTATGTTACGCTGTTACCGTTCCAAACCATCACATGTGATCTGACCGACAGAGGTTGAGATTCAGCCAGACATGACTTATGTTGAAGAACCGGTAAAAATTCTAGATAGAGAGATTAAGCAACTAAGGAACAAGAGTATTGCATTTGTGAAAGTATTATGGAATATGCATGGAGTTGATGAGGCTACATGAGAGCTTGAGGAGGCCATGCAAAAACAGTACGCAAATCTCTTCACAGGTAAGATTTTCAGGGACGAAAATCGCTAAAAGGGGGGAGAAATGTAACATCCCGATTTTGGGCCTAGTCAGAATAGTGGTTTCGGGACCACAAATCCGATGAGGAAAAATTTATTTTTCTTATATTTGTATTGTCTACGATTTCACAGAATGATTTCATGAAAATTTTGTTCAAAAATTTTGACGTTTGGGCACTCAATTTAGTCAAAAGGACTAAATTGTAAAAAAATGCAAAACTTGAGTTCTACATGTTAGAGGTGTCCAATTGTTATGAAACTTTAAATTGGAGGTCCTTATATGGAAATTAGACCATTGGTTAAGTTGGTAGACAAAAATGGACATGAGATAAGTGAAATAGAAAATTTTAAGTTAGGGACAATTTGGTAATTTAGTAATAAAAAGAATTAAAAAGGGAAAAAGATGGCAAAATGTGCACATCTTCTCCATGGTGAACGAAAATAGCAAGGGGGAAGCCATATTTAGGGTTTTCAAGCTTCCAAGCTCCATAGTAAGTGAACCCAAGCCCCGTTTTTAATGTTCTTTACGTTTTTAAAGCCCAGTAACTTGATTTAGCTTATTCTAGCAATAATTTAATCTAGGGTTCATATTTGGTAAAATACCCATAGGTGAAATGTGTTTATTTTGATGTTTTATGGTAGAATATGAAGCTTGAAATTATGTTAACAACTTTTGCTAGTCGATTTTAAGTGAAAACGAGTATATTGACATAATCGGTAAAAATACCTAATGTTCATAAGTACATGCTAGAGTGGGAATTGGATGTTGCCATAGAAGGGAAAAATGTTCAGAATTTCATAAGACATAAGAATAAGAGATGAAGTTTAATTTTCGATCTTTGGGGAAAAAGTGTAATTATGCAAAAGTTTAGGGACAAAATCGTAATTTTTCCAAAGTTTGAGTCAAGGATTGTTTTGAAGAATGTGAGTATTAAATAAGCTAAATTTGCTATTATAGATCAAGAATAACGAAATTCGAAGTTAGACCGGGGAAAGAAAAAGATAGAGGACTAAGTTGCTAGATTTGGTCAAATTTTGTACCAATGTAAGTTTACCGTAAATAAATGCAATATTTTAATAATTATTATTAATTTTGTTATTTTCCAGCAATTATATATTTATTTCATGAAAATATCTAATGTTGACTCAAGTATGAGATGATAGAGAATTAGTGATACAAGCCCCGTTGAAACATTAGGAATGTATTGGATACAAATGTCATGACATTTGGGTAAAGAGATCCCATGTAAGACCATGTCAGGGAGATGGCATTGGCATCATTGAGTTTATGAGAGGTCCCATGTAAGACCATGTCTGGGACATGGCGTTGGCACCGCGATGAGAGGTCCCCCGTAAGACCATGTCTGGGACAAGACATGGGCACCAATATGAGAACTCTCATGTAAGACCATATCTGGGATATGACATTGGTAGTACAAGAAACATCCATGTAAGACCATGTCTGGGACATGGCTTTGGCATGTTATTATCAGAAAAGAGACCCAAGTATCCTTATTATTCCAATGTGGCTCAACGGGCTAGTAAACAAATTATGTTCCATGAAAGTTCAGGTAAAAGCATAAATAGCAGATTCAGGTGAGTTATAAGAGTTAAGAACATATTATGTTATCAATTGAGAACCAACATTTCAGCAAGATAAGAGTAAGTTATAATCATGAGTTATCTAAGTAAACAAGTAAGTGAACGAGTAAGAGATGAAGTAAAGAGAAAATTAGAGATCATGACACTTGAGTATATTTATTTGTGTTAAATGTTGTTATTTATTTTCTTGTAAACTTACTAAGCTTTATGCTTACTTCTTTTATTTCTTTTTCTTTCATATATTATTATCAAGCATAGTCGGGATCTTGAAGACGTTGGAGAGCGTCCACACTATCAACCACCACAACTCGGTATTTTAATATGATAAATGTTTCGAGCTATGGCATGTATAGAGACTTAGCCATTTCGATTGTATATTCTTAAATTATGACCAAAGGATGATATGTAAATATTTGATGATGAATAGTTATTAAAATGGCTAAGTATGAAGGTGTTTGTTGTTATAAAAGTCTAGGTGATAAATTATGCATAGAAATCATGAAAAGTAAAAATTGGCAGTGAATCAGTTTTGAGACAGCAGTAGTGACGTGAATTTGAAAAATCACCAAGGATAGTAGAAAATGAATTAGACGGTGGATGAGATATATAATTAAATTTTATTGAGTCTATTTTCATAGAAAAATAACAGTGTAGACAAAAGAATTATGTATTTTTAGATATTTTCATTTTAGTTAGACAAGGTCAAAGTGGTTTTTGGAATCACCTATTCTGACTTTGGAAAATCATTAAAAATTGTAAAAAAATATTTCTGAGATGTAATTTATATGTATAGATTTCTTATTAAGTATATTTTTTGTAGAAATAAGTGAGAACAATATATGAAGTCTGTACAATGAGATAATTAAATTTTAGTGGCGAGAGGTCAGGACAGTCGATCAGTGAAATAGGGGAGAATTTAACTAATAAACTGTACTAATTGACTAAACCAAAAATTCTGAAAAATTTATGGTAAAAATATATATGAGTCTAGTTTCAGGAAAAATTTACGGATCTAAATTTAAAATTTTTCAACTCGAGTTATAATTAATTTAGTAACTTCTGCGCAGGTGAACAACTTTGTTGTGAATAGTGAAATAAATTATTTTTATTTGTTTAAGTAATCGAAAAATTTTTAATGTTCCCGGTTGGGACCCGAACTGTTTCCGTTGCATGTTTTAGGGTCTCAAGAGTTCTTTTAGGGACATATTGATTGAATGTGAGTGAATTAATTTTAAAAGCAACTTTTTTATGCTCCGAACTAGTATGTTCAGTCAGGTAACGCCTCGTGTTCAACTCCGGCAACGGTCTCGGGTAGGGGTGTTACAGGCTTGGGTTATATATATGTATGAGAAGGGTTCATGAAAAAGGTTATTCCTTTTTTAATACTAATCTCTGATTCTTTTCTTAAATCTAAATGTATCTCTTCCTCATTTAAACTTGAAGCTAAGGTTTTTTGTTTAATCAGTGGTCAGTCCATATCTAGGTAAGTATTACAGATTTACATGTTAAGTTTTGAAAGATTAGGTCTGTAAGAGGTAAATGAATAGTAAGGTGTAAGTACAAGGCTCTCCATGAGGGTTCTTACTGATTGGGATGATAGTAATTTGTATGTGAATGAGTTTTAAATGTGATATTATATTCTTGATGCAGTTGTTGCTACTGGTTCAAGAAGGATTTCTAAGTCTGGAGCTTCGATCTATAGTGGGTAAGTATCAGGTGAGTCTCTATATCGACTCTTGCATGTGTACTGTACAAATAGAAGTATATCTGATTGATGATGATACCTCTATTAATTGGTAAGAGTCTGAGGCATAGTAAAAATGATATATGTGTTATGATGATATATGCGAGGTTCCGTTTGAATAGAATGTTGGGGATAAGTATGCAGCTAAAATCTGATACAAAAAGTATGAATCAGTCAGGAATGCAAACAAATTTGGGTATGTGAATACTAAACAAATGTTCCTCTGTGATGCCTCTAGTAGGGTAGATATATTGCTAACCAGATTGCAGATCACGATATGAAAACAAGTGTAAGACCATGAGGTTGAGACCCATGGCTTCGTATTACATGAAAACACTCATGGTTAGCCTTTAGTAAAATGAAAACTGAATTGGAAAATCACGATACATGAAAATGTGTAGATCCATATGGCTGAGACCCATGAAAATATATAAATGTATGAATGTTCATAGTGTAGCCTTCGATAATGTGTTTATTGAACTGAAAATTCATGATACATGAAATTTATGTATAATTCTATGAGGGAGAAACCCATTGCATCTTCTGTGAAAGTCTTCGAGACAGTAAACACATGATTCTATATGTTGCCCTTGTGGTGTATTCTATTTGGCCCTTGTGGCATACTCTGCTAAGTCTGTATGGTAGAATGTGATTATTTGCCCTTGTAGTATGTTTTGGATAAATTCTGAGTTTTTTTGTGATTAATGTTGCTATGATATGTTTATAATTTGTTCGAAGTTGATTTGGTTGAATTAGATCTGTGATGTAATTGAATAAGTTTTTAAGGAAGTTCATGAAAAGAAATGTGTATTTGTATGTTCAAAAAAAAAGGGAATTCACCATGGTAACCTGTTAGTTTTGAATATGGGTGTATTCATAATGAAAGACATAAGAAATTGTGTCACATCCCGAAAACCAGGTTATTAGAAATTGAGTCAATGAACCAAGAGTGTTCACGCCCCAATAATTTTTTTAAGTTGACCTTGGCACATTTAACAATATATAAGTATCGAGTCTAGTGATTTAGTAGTGGTGGAGCTGTCTTTGAAGACCTGAGTTCGAATCCCTTCCCTCACATTATTTTATTTTTGGTGCAATTTTGCTTCAAACCTTAGTAAATGTCGCACCATATTTAAAAAAAAAATGTTGTTGGAGTGTTAACAAACAAATGAGTTTGCCTAGTGGTTAAGAGAATTAATAAATTCCATTGGTTCCTTTGTTAAGTCCCCCACATCCCCATTCTTTTTTATTTAATTTTTGGCTCATAAAACCATGGTCAACAATTTTGCCACCCATAATAGTTACCATATAAAGGAGATTCTCATCCCCGTTTTCACTCCATGTGTTCCCTTCTTTCCTTTTCTTCTCCCTTTTTTCCTCGCTTTCCTTTGAACTAGTGTATGCCACCCCTAGCACATGAAGCCATCCATATTCATTCTTTTTCAAATTTTCCTTCCCTCTTTCTATTCACTTTGTCTCTTTCTCCTTCCAAAAATGTAGAGTGTTGACTAGGTAGTTGTCCAACCCTTGAAGGCTAAGCTCACATTTTTTTTTTCATTTTGGCAAAAACTCTTTTTTTTCCTCTCATTTCTCCTCCTTTGAGCAACCATGTGCCACCCCCTTATTTGGTTGTTCTCCTCCATCTTTTACTTCATTTTCATTTATTTCTTTGAAACCAGCACTTTCCACTATCATTAGTTAACCGCACAACCACCAGACAACCACCATGACCACCACTCTCCTTTTTCTTTCTTCTTCTTGATAAAAAAATGCTAGAATTTTTATCATTTTTATCCTCCTATATAATATATTTCTTTGATTTATTCTCTATCAAGCAATCCTCCTCTCTAGACCGGATTGAATCAACATAGTTTTGGTTGGCATAAATGTAAGTATGGATTAACATTGGTTATATATCAACACTCTTCTCTCATTATTTTATCATGGTCGATCCTACCTATTGTATAATCATACATTTTCATAACTAATCTCCTTTATATTGTTTTGATGATGAAGGACCAAATATGACTGTTTTGGAATATTATTAATTTCAGAAATGCTTCATATCTCCGATTTAAATATCCTAAGAGTAAGTATTGTCATAGAAGTCAAAGCCTAATCGTTTATCAAAAATTTATTAAGGGTGTTGTAACAACCCAAAACCAACCGAGATTGAATGACCCGAATTCAAAGTGTTACATTAGCTACCAAAGCAACTCTCCAGCTAATGGCAACTCAACACACATTCCAATATTATAACACCTCATTTATAACTAACTAACTATCATTTATTAATGCATAAGCAATTTGTTAATCATTTTTTTAAAATTTTTCTAAGTATTTAAACCTTTTTACCACCTAAGGTTAAACTATCTTGATTTTATTTCTAAATAGTTATCGACTTTTAGTCAAATTATGCAAGCCTTAAAAATTTCAGCTTAATTCAAGTTCATTTACTATGTCCAGTTCAAGTTTTATTATTAGAGACTAAATCATAACTTTTACAAACTTTTAGTATATTTTCCAAATTAAAAATTAAGAGTGTTTCTACCAAATATTAACAATTACAAGTCTAATTCTAAAATATTACCAAGTTTCCCTATCATTAAAGGCTTCAATTAATCTAATCAAGTTTTAGGAATACATTATAAATTAAGCACATTATAGTACTAGACTAAAAAAACCAAAAATCAAACCTCCAAAAATCCACATGCCCGTGTGAAAAGACACACGCCCTTGTGCAAACCACTACACCTATTTTGTCAAAAATTCATTTTAATTACCCGATTTTACATAGTTTACTTACCCATTAAACTTGAAATATCTACAATTAATTACCATAAACATTCACACATCTCTAATTTAATTTATTTACGACAGATATGCAACAATTAATCAAAATTTAACACCCAATTACACACTTAACGAACACTAATTAATTCACACAAGTTACATACCTTAGTTGCAAGCAATCCACTCCATGGTAAGCTTCAATTAAACATTGTTAGTATAAAATACATGCTTCATACATCGTGTTATCAACCACCGTATGAACACTCATCAACATACCATAAATCAAACATCAATTAGACATAAATCATGTATTAAAGAAATTATAAAATCACCAAAATTAAATTCCAAAATTTAATGTCCAATGTCCATTACAAGTAAAATAACACTAGTCCCAAAAGCATCACAATGCCCCTATATAGTCTCTAAAGTAAATTTCTTAAGCCATTACCGAGACTTATTCTTGGATCCCCCTTGCACTCGCTTCTCGACTCCTTACGCCCGAAATTTCTCTGTATGAAATGTGAGGGTGTGATCTTAAAAAGCTCAGTGAATGATAGTAAAAACATCAAGTAATTTGCACCCAATCATGCATAAATCAAAAGTAATTAAGTATTAAATTTTCAGTCACAAAATGTTAACATTTCACCATAACATCACATGTTATTTTAAGAATTAAGAATCAATTTTTGCATGGCATGTAAAATCGTCTTTCAACACATAAACATTCAATTATATTGGCACAATCAATCAATTATATTGGCATAATACATCCATGGCAAGATGTAAACGTGTGATCATACATTGGGTGAACAGATCTCTAAACTCCCACAAATCAAATACAGCCCTCAGGATTGAGTCGGCCGAAGCCACACACTCCCTTATAGCGCCTCAAATAACTCGATGAGTGGAGACTCAAGCTCAACACTCCCTTATCTACTCCAAACAAATCAGTCCACCAAGAGCCATATGCTCACAATATCACAAATAATGGTGAGTACTCACAAATCCTATGGCATGCCAACTATATCCAATGGAACCACCATGCAATGTTGCCAATATAATCATACATACAAGGCATAAAATTTGATGTTTAATCACTTAATTTAAGATGTTAAAATGCAAGTAAAAGCATGTCACTAAGCAATTTTGACATCAATAAAAGTAAGCATAGCAAATATCATTTTCCTAATATTCATAGACCAATTAGAAAACCTTTATCAAATGTTCAATAAATCAGCAATTAATGCTCCAAATATCAATTTATTCCATACAATTTAATCATGCTAAAAGCATAATACACAACTTACCAAACCAATTGCCATTTTTCTCTTTTATAAAATAAAACCTATTTTTGAAAATCCAACCAACCAATATGCAATTAATTCATTAATAACACCAATTAAACCTTTAATTTAACACATAATTAGGCCAATTTACCAAATTTCTGTTAATATCACTCACCTCCACATTTAGCTCTTTAAGCAAAAATGTGTTTAAACAAGCATGTTTGAACTTAAATTATCATTTTCACATTTCTCCTCTTGATGCGGAGCTTTAACAGAGACAAACTATGCATTACAAACTAACAATAGCAACAAGAAACATGAAATTTGATAAGTATACGAATCTAAATCATTGCTCTAAGCTACCTTACCAATGTTGTACAACTAAGCTGAAATATGAAATTCCTCAAACCACTTCTAATCTTCATTCATAGTCCAATAACATGTATTCTAAGCATTAATTTCATCATTTAATCCGTTTCATAATTTTTCGAAAAAATCATCCATGTTCTTGATCAAATTTGAATTTCTCAAAATTGATCCATAAAACGTGTTTGATATTTTGGTTTAAGATTAAAAACATCTTATTATACCTGTTTTAAGCTTAGACATCCATTAATATTTGGATTCCAACTCAGAATTAAAGATCCACCATTGTTCATCCTCAAATTCAAGAAAAAAGAAATTAAAGTTGAAAATATATTATAATCACTTTAATTAACAAATACTGATTGAAATCAACTTAAAAAAAATTTAGAGATGAGGATTACCTTCAATTGAACTTACACAATTGATTTGGAAGTTTGAATCCAAATGCTTGAAGAAATTCAGATGACTTTTTGCCCAACTTTAAAAATTATTTCGAGGGATTTTAGAGAGAACTTTGGGAGAGAAAAGGTTAAGATCTATTCTCTGGTATTTGGTTTATGAAAACAAATAAAAAATTAGAGGAAAAGCTCTCAATTCAGGTGAAAAATGAATGAAAAGTGAGGTAGTTGCAGAGTTTTTGAAACTGAAAACCCTCACCTGATTTTCAAATTTTAGGGAATTTGCCATCAGGCCACTCCATCTTTTCCCTTGTTTTACAATTTGCTCCTTTGCCTCCAAAATTCCAAACATATGGTTTATTTGCTGTAAAACCTCTTACACATTCCCCTTATTTTCCAAATTAGTCCCATTTAATTAATATTTTAAATCACCCAATTAAATCCCCATTTTAAATTATTTCTAAATTCCAATTTTAACCCAAAATATTAATTTTACCCAAAATGATTTAAAACCATAAAATTAAATTTTCTAAAAATATTTTTATTTTTAAATATTATTTACTAATTTTTTAGATGAAATTAAGCTAACTAATTAAGAATATAAATCGCTAATTAACTTGATTAATTCCCAATTTTCACTCAGAATCCGATAAATTTACCCGAAACTACTGGAACTATTTTCAAAGCCTTACAGGTGTTTTAATGATGGATTATTCATTTTGTGTTTAGATCCTAAATAGATTTAATTAAATCCTGAAGTAGGTGTTAGAAGGAGTTTTCGCATTAGATTTGCTTAGATCAGCTGTAGGTTTAACTTAATATTAAATAAACGAATGTGATTCATTGTTAAATTAATTATTTACATTTATTAATAAAGGAAACACCATCAAGTTCTTCATAATGCGAAATAATATAAATACACTGTATTCAAAAGGGATGCTAAACTCATAAAAAAGGGTGATTCTTAAGTAAGTACTCCGAACTGATTATTTTGTGATCGTATAATTATGTTCATGTGATTTTACATTCCAATACTCATAATGTGTGATATGTTGGCATTATATGATATGCATGATAAGCATGTCCACTGTACTAATTATAAATTTGATTCACTTGTTTAGCATGACCAATAAAAATATTTTTCATATGCCATATCACATGCATGAGGTTGGGATGATTATGAAAGGAGGAAGACTTTGGTAGTTTTACTACAATATTGAGTGGCTTGGCCACAATGTGTAGCTTATCTGTAATATTGAGTGGCTTGGCCACAATGTTATTGAGTGGCTTGACCAAAACGCTATTGAGTTGCTTGGCCACAATGCTATGGAGTGGCTTGGCCACAACGTGGTGTGTTATTGGATGGACGAGTTCTGGGGAACTCTTTATTGGTGTGTAGCGGAAGTGGGTAGGAATCTTTTTGAAAAACTTGTACTAATATCTGAAAAAGCTTTACATTGACATCCTCATGCATACTGCTATCTGAGAAATTATGTTGAAATATAAATTCTGCTATTTTTATGAAATGTATGTTTAAATTACTGGTTGTTACCTAAGTTAAGATTCTGTGAAATTAAACTGTATAAATTTTCTATTATATTTTGATTTATATACTAAATTCCTATTTAATACTTGAGTTAAAATTCACGTTGAACTTTTTAGCTCAGCCCCTTTAGTTTTCTGATTTTACAGATAATCTCGAGGTTAGGATTCGACGACGACATTTAGAGGAGTTTCTTGGAGCATTATTTTTAAATTAAAGTACTTAAAGTCCATTTTGGTGTTTTTTATTTTGACATTATTTTAAGTTTATTTATGGACTGTGGCATGAGACATTATTTTTGGGATTTTTATTGTGATTTGCATGACCTGGTTGCATGACATTATGTTTCAAAAACTGTATAAAGTAGTATTTGATAAGATTACACATGACTTGTTTTTATTAAAACTTTATTGAAAAATCACTCTTTTTCGCTACGACAACGAAAAGAAAAAAAAGAAAACTTAGTTTTTGAGGTTTTAAATTTTTTATTGATGCTTTGTCGAATTTACATAAAATATTTATTTTTAACAAAATATGGTTTTAGCAAAATTTTGCATTGCAATTTTTATAAAAATATGTTTATATTTAAGGTAGTATAGTAAGAGAATGCACCAAGAGGGATGACGCCAGGATTACGCCAAGGAAGCGGCGAATTGGGTTATTATGCATACAGTTGAAAAGTGGCGTATTGTAGGATTTCACCCTAAAAGTTAGTCTTTTGTTTCTCTAAAATTGTGTCTTTAATTAAAAAATAAGAAACATGTTTTAAGTAAGGAGGATCTATCAATTGTTTCAAAATTTTGTTATGTATTATGGGTAGTAACACTCGAGATCCAGACCTGATAATTTGGGTCGAGTTGAGGGCGTTACATATTCAATGCTTACTCTATTTCATTTTCTATTTCTGTAGTTGACATTTAACAGAACGAGTTGATCAAATAATCTCCAGAGCCCACACTGTCCACCCGTCAATTTGGTAGTTCTTTGATAATTTTGGCCAGTTATAAGTGGCATGTAAATAGGTCTATTGGTTAATAGTTTTGTTGTGTTTTGGTTAGCTGAACCATGTATATGCATATACAACTTTGGTATTTGAGCTTGCTCCAATTGGTAAAATGAAATATATTGGAACGGTACTAATGTATTGAATGTATAAGCAATTAATGTTATGACATGCTTGAAGTTGAATGAATGGTTTGATATTGTGTATATTTGTTTTAGCATGTTGTATGTCTTGATATGTTTATTAAACATCTATATTTGCTAGGAATGTATATAGACATGAATTGTTCACTGTCGAATAGTCTGTGAGATAACCTATAGTTTGTTATTTTCATTATAGTCTGCCATTTATATGTTCGCATGATTGTTTGCCACTTATGGTTTGTGAGGCAGTCCGCAGATGTTATGTGCAATGTATGAGTCTACTAAGTCAAATTGCTATAAGCCTATCCATGAGACTATCCGAAATATTTTTAATTGCAGGTTTTATCCATCACATGTCTTTACACGAAATTAAGACGCACCATAATCAGAATGCTCATGAGATGTTTGTGCACAAGGTTGTTCTTGTTGTATTCGCTAGAGCGGTTTGCTCGCATTTCATTTGTTCCCTATTTGTGCGGGTTAACGTAGTGCAAATTGTGTCAATATGTGAACCGCATCTTAGTGCGAACTGTATCGATGTACGGACTATAGTAAATCTATTGTAATGTAATTTTTTTGTGTATGTGATTGCTCTAGTGACCGTCATAGCACCCTGTAACTCGGGTTCGATTGTAACTCCCTTTCCTGACTTGACTGCCAAGTTTGGGTATCAGATGTTAGAATGATTTGATAAATTTAACGCATTTCTGTTCTAATTTAATTAAATACTTAGACAACTTAAGCCTTCAAATTACTATATGATATTAATACACACATCATATTAATTCTAATTGCTCAACTTGACACTTTTAGTGATCCAACCATCTCTTCTATTTTTTTCTTTACAATTTACAACTCCACTCCATACAGACTTAATAAACCTCAAACCTGAGGTGTGGCCTCTACAGGTTCTCCTCTATATACATGATTCAATTATCACGCCTAACTCTTAACTCTGGTGGAGACTAGCTCAGTCCCTGCACATGGTTTCCTAGCATTTAAACACCTTGCATTCAAGAAAAAATCTCTATAAGTTCAAAGGAACTTAGTGAGTCCATTAATTAAACTTTAAAGAAAACTATTTTAAATTCTTAAGAAAAGAGTTTCTATGCATAAAGTAAAACTCCTTGAGTTTTGTGAGGAAATTTTGTGAACTTAATTGGCATGGCCAATGCTTCCATTATGTTGAGCCAACTATTGGCGGTGTAATTCTTGACCTAATCACAACCATGTTCTAATCAAAGTCTTACCCATACTATTCTTGGATTCCACTTACATTGTACCATTCATGATTAGCTTCAACACTGTCCCCTATTCACCAATGCAATCAGGCGACGTTAAATTGTAGTTATACAAATAATCACCCTAACTACAATTCCTTAACCTAAACCTTTATCCTAAATAAGGTCTCTTCTTGATACCCAATTTTGTTTAGAGGATTCATGCTCTCAATGTAACCCCATAGTATCCAAATATCTCTCGACAGTTTCCACCGCCGGTAGACCTACAAGGTTTTATTAGTGTTTTATGGCCCTGGTAGATTTCTATCCTTATTATTGACCTGCCATCAAATGTAATAGTTAATTCGGGTTATTTCCACACTTAAGGAGCTTGTGTTCTACGCAATTTAGTACTTAATATTATATTTTTTTGGTATTTAGTACTTAGGATTAAATATTACTAAAATAAGTGTTTTTTAACACAATTTGTGAGTGTTGTGACCTATTAGGTTGACACGGGCCTTAGATAGTTCTAATATGTTAAATTGAGTGTGTAGGATGAAGATTGATAGGCCCAATTGACATGAAAGTAAGGGACGAGCAATGCACAAGCTTCCCAAGCTGTCAAAGTATGAAACAAATGATACAAGGCACAAAACAACTGTCATGTCGCGCTATTCAAGGGCTATGGCGCAACATAGGTTGACTTGCTGCCCAAGTATGCTAGGGTAATTTTTTTCACATAATCGACTTTATACAAATACCTAAGATGTGTCAAAAACCTAATTTGGGCTGCCAACATTCCTATAAATAAGACCTTAGGGGTTTGATGTAACTAAGTCGTCTTAGACGTAATAAAAAACCCTAGTAGTTTAGGAGTAGGATTAGATTAGTTTTCTTTTGGCTTTTCTTAACTCTTTGTTTTTCCTCTTGAAATCAGTTTCAATCCAGGAGTTATTTTACATTATTGAAGTATGTAGTTTACTCTTCTTTACAATTGACATATTTCATTATTCCAATCAATCAATTTACTACTCCATTCTCCATTCGATATTAATCCACGATTATTCTAATCTTGTTTCTTTTTTGATTCAATGTGTTCTTTACATGATTTATTCAATTGAGTTAGAGGTATGAATAACATGAGTGGCTAAATTCCTTAGGGGAGATTAATGAGCTGATGAGGATGTGATTAGCAGAGGATTTAGGGTTTCTTGAGAGTATTAGTTGGTATAGATTATGCGTTCATAAACCTTAGGCTTGACAAGCTTAGGAAGTTATCATAGGTTGGACAAGATCGGGAGATAGGTCAAACTGAGTAAATCGTAGTTTACATGGTTAAGAAAGTGAGGTCGGGAGATAAGCGAGTATTAACCAATCGATTAATTAGTTAGAGGCTTGACCGCCTCTTGACGTACTAACTTTAGAAGTAAGAATACTGGGACAAAAGATAGGAAATTAGACGATGTCTACAAGTGTACGTTTCAAATTGTAATATAGTTTGTTAGTACAATAAAGTACTGAGAGTACTCTGAGGGTCCCACCAATGGGATTGTAGTTTGGGAAAAACTTCTATTAAGCCAATTATTGGAAATAATTACTAATCTACTTGAGTCACGAATTAGTAATCTTAATTTGGAGGAAAGATGATGATAATAAACTAATTAAATTTAACTAAACCTAAATCTACTCCTAGGTTAATGTATCAACATTTCCTATTCCTTGCTTCAACTATGAGAGTTCCTTTAGTTTAGATCCAATTCCTTTACCTAATTAACTATTGATGTAGGGCCCTATTCAACAAGCTAGTCATCAACCTAGTTGTGCCTCTCAGCATCAACTAACCTAATGAATTAGCAATAACTACTAATCTCTGGATGTCACAGTCCATATCGAATTAGGGTAAGGTTTTCACGGATAGGCAATACTGATTTGGGGTACATTCCCACCTATATGACTTCCTAGCGTAGGGTTTTAGGTTCTTCATTTCCCAACCAACTAATCTGCTAAGAAACTTTACCTTCCAATCAATTAATTAGGTTAATATAGTTGAAACATGTGAAATATGTATAAAGTATAAATTGATTCTAATCTTTACACAAACATTTAATTAACAATGTTAAAGAAAGAGATATAAAGAATAGAATAAAGGAAAGAGATACTCATGAATTTCATCAATGTAAAAGTACGGCTTCAATGCAATTTTCACTCGTGATTGTGCAACATCGAAGTAAGATCTTTCGATTACATGAACATAAAATAAACGAAGTAAAAAAATAAAAATGAAATAAAAACCTAAGAATAATTTTTGTCTCCCTAAAATTGTGTGTTTAGTTTAATTACAATGGTTTTTATATAGGTTAAACTCGAAATATTAAAGTGCCTAAACTATCTTTAAAGTACTTTGATACGGATGATAGCAGAAGACAAGATCGTAAGTTTGTCTAAGTTGCGGATTTAACTTATGGCTCTAGACAATCGGAAAGAAACTTGGATTTTGACACGACCTGAAATGCAAACGGATCCAAGTCAGATAAAAAAATTAATTAAAATAAATAAAATAAATAAAATAGAACAATAAATCAAAGCTTAGAACAATAAAGAAGAAAATAAAAAATATAGATGGAAAAGATGGAACGTGGCATGTAGAAGTACTAAGGAGCCTTGGGAACAAGAAGAATCCACAACCCCCTTCAAACAGTTTTAATTTCTCTCTTAGAAAAAGAAACTTGGTAAGAAAAAGTTTGAAAATGGTCCCAACAATCTAAAAAGATTGTTAAAATTCTTTTAAAAGAAAACTCAAGAAAAATTCTTAAAAAGAAAAATTTAAAGAGAATTTATTAACTCGAAATGAAGTTGTTGAATAATAATTAATTGATTGAATTGTGAACAATGTAAAGACCTTTATATAAGCTAGCTAAATAAATCTAAATAAAACTCTTAAGTATATTAGAACTTTAATTAACCTAAAAAAGAAGTAGTTTTAAACTAAACTATCTTATTGACATTAAACTCCTAAATAACTTAAAATACTTAATAATTATAAAAAATTCAGAATAAAAAATAAAATAATAAGAGCTGATAAATACAATATTGGGCTCATATATAATAAAAATTAAGCCTAAAATCAGAACCTAATATGATTTAAACTCAAATTAAAAGCCCGAAACTCGTAATTTTCTGTAATAATCCCGTCTAGAAATTCTACATGTTCAGTTTTCACTAAAATGGTCATAAATTAGGTTCCCAAATTCAAAATCGAGTGATTCAAAGTGTGCTTCGAAGTGAAGAGATAGACCTTCAAACGCTCTAAAGACATCTTAATTTAGAAATTCCTAGATCCCATACAAAAATATCACAAGTTGACTATTCTTTTTAGCTTGAAAATTGATAGCTTGGTTGAATTGACTTTGATACATTTCACCCATTCTGTGTATGTATCATTCCTCATTTCCTCGAAAACTTTGGTTGAATTTTTGTTTGATTTGCTTGACTTTTGAATTTGTTGGACCTTGAGGTAGTGTAAGCTCATCACATCCATGAGCCTAAAATTGGGCCTTGAGACTCGTATCATTCCCTCATTCCTCAATAAGATTTTTTCTTTAGTTGTAGAAAAAGAAAATTGGATTAGAATTAATAACAATAAAATCAAACAAATACTTACCTAAGCTTTTCTATGCACCAAAACTATCTCCAAGATCAAAGATATGATTTTGATCCCCTAAATCAACATGGATCAAGTATCTCTCCTTCAAAAACAATCCATCAACAGTAATCAAAAAAATATTAGGCACATGAGTGTTCAAGTAAAAATAATTTGTAACTTTCTTTGAATATACATGGTCATCCATAAGAATTTCCAAAGATTAGTTAATAATTTCACATAATAATCAAAATCCAAAAATTAATATTATTATGTAAAAATTCATATTTAATGTCTAAGGTAGAAAATTTTGTTGCAAGATCAAATGCATAAGGTTCTTTAATAAACCTATTGAATGCAACAAAAGTAACCTTTACATACCTATATAAACCCATAAAATAAAATGAAATTTCAGACTATTGTTTATTGAAACTTGACCAATGAGAAAGCATGTCATAAGGAAAAATAAAATTAGTAGCATACTTATCAAAAACATTTAAGGTATGCTTACATATTTCAATTTCCAATGTATCCTTAGTTTCTTACCTTCTAGCACTTTTGGAGAATTATCAATGTTTAACTTTACTCTTTACTAAAAGCAAAATCGTCTATCGATGGTAGAGTAATATAATTGAGAGTCTATCAATGGATCCTTAAAATCCTGTAACAAAGAAACACCACTGAACAAATTTGAGTTAAAGTTAGTTAAAACATAATCACTCTTCACTTTTGTATAAGTATTTTCTTGCTTTTATTTTTCCACTTGAGAACTCTCCAATTTTACCTCATATGTACTTTCACTCACCAAATTTGGACTATCAAGTAGACTTTTATCACTCAAGGTCTCTTTTCTCTAGATCTTTTCACATGATTCTTCTTCACTTCCCATATCCCCCTCACAAGTATTATGAATATTCAATTCAGTACAATACATCTCAGTAGGAGAACATGACGTTTCTATCTCATCTAACTCCATAGATTTGAGGAAAAAATTCACACTATCATCTTTTTTCAATTCACAAAGTTCGCCATCACAAATATTTTTTCCACTAAAGTAAGTGTCAACAAAATGTACAAAATCATATTTTTTCTTTAGCTGGATATTTAATTGACATTGAGAACTCTTATGATCTTTTGAGCTACACCAATAACATTGCACAAAAGGTGATAGCTCAATCGTATTCTCTCTATTTGGATATTTAATTGTACACTGAAAACCCTCCTGATCTTTTGAACAACACCAATAAAATTTCACAATAGGTGAGAAATCAATTGTACTCCTCATTTCATTTGGCCATCTCTTCTTGAAGTACTCATCAACTGATCGGTTAACTTGAACATGGCATCGACATTTCGTTTTGAACTCTCTATAGTAATGAGAATGAATGAAACGCTTTCGCATCACTTGCTTCATTCATCCCATGTTTCAATTTCTCTTTCGTAGTTTTTTTGATGATAAATTCCAAATTGAATCCAGCAACTCAACGCATAATCCAAAAATTCAAGGGTTTCCAATGAGAATTTTTCCACTTCCAGGCATTTATAGTAACGAACCATAAGTTTAATTTTATATTCCCACTCACAATATGTTTCAAAATCATTTTTTCCACAAAATTGTGGAATTGAGAACTTTGGTTTAGCCAAAGAAGGCTATCCATGATCATTATTGACGAAAGCCTCATCATTCATGCAAGGTGCACATCTAACATTATTTGCTCAAAGATGAGTTTGGTCAACCGTATCTCCCAATTATGATTCTGGCGCTTAATTTTGGTACTTAGACGTTTCAATTTTTTGTTGATTGTATCTAGAATAGTGTCCCGTTTCCGATGTCGAGCATCTTGAACCTCTTGATCCCTTTGCAACATTCTGATCATAGTATCATGAATCATTAATAAAGCTTGAAAAGAACAAAACACTCAAGAAAATAAAAATTAAGCAAACCTCCATGTTATGCACTCAAATTCTCAAATTCTTAGAAATGATGTATTCGGATGTATTAGAATCAAACTAGCAAAGCAAACTTATTAGCACTAGAAGTACAAAATCCGCTAGACACCAAAAAATTATGTTGCACAGAGGAAGCAATGTGCAACGTGCTTTAACATACTAACACAAGAAATAATAAAGTGTTAGAATGCACAAAGGAACAATAAAAAGGAAAAACAAATTAAAACCTAAGGCTAAGAGTCGAATGAAAGTCCCTAAAAACATAAAAATTGTGAAGCAAATTGAAAAAATTCATTCGAGGTGTTCTCAATTTCCAGAAATCACAAAATTTCAATTAGAGTCTCCTCAAATAATGTAGATCTAATTTAGAAATTTTCGGCAAAAAAATCAACTCACAATTTCTTTTATTTGGCATAATTGCAAAAAAAAACCCTCAATGTTTGGGGGCTTTTGGTTTTGTGCCCTTAACCTTTTTGGTTTTTTGATTGACATCCTCAACATTACGATTTTTTAAGAAATCATCCTAGTTTTAACGGTCAACTCACGTTGACCGTTAATCAAATTGTAGGTCAGCATAATAGCCCATGTGGCATGCCACATAAATGCACGACGTCATAGATGACGTCATCTATTTAACAAAAATTTTCTCTCATTTTCTCTCTTGCCAAACACCACTTTTTTTTCTTCAAAACACATGGTTGCTGCCATTTTTTTTTCTCTCATCTTCTCTCTTGCCAAACACCATTTTTCTTCTTCAAGACATATGGTTGGCTGATTTCACCTACAAGAATCTCTATTACCATGATTATAATCCAACTTTTGTGCAATTTTTCTAAACCCACACCACACTTTCAACTTAAAATCATTGTTTTTTTCCCCACAGTCGACTGTCATTTTTTTCTCTCATTTTTTCTCTTGCCAAACAACATTTTTCTTCTTCTGAATTGTTTCTGTAGGTATCTGATCTCTGCCGCAGCAATGATCTTCATAAAGCAAGACTGCGTCCTGGGAATTATGATATATACAAGAATAAATTTGGGTTGTTACACTAGTTTCAACTAGATGTTCCAAGCGTTTCTCAAGCAATACAATTGGTGGAGGAGGTTTTTTCCTAGCTCCATCACTAACCTTTTTCGCAGTTCACTAATAATATCTTCATCTAGCTTACCCAACTCCATCTCTTTCAATGCAAGTATATTATAAGCTAATTTATAAGCTATTTCATTGCTCATATGTAAAGTGGGAACCCATTTTTGCAAAATTGACAAAGCCAAATAATTATCACCTCAATTCAAATACTACAAAAAACATTGCGTGAACACAAGAAACAAAACTGAAGATCGTGTATCATCCTTCACATCCTTAATTTTATTCAACGTATCAATACAATCGTCCCAATCACCATTAAGGATTTGCGATTCTAAGAAATCAAATTCCATGGTTTACAAAAATTGCACAGAAGCATGATTATAATCATGGTAATGGAGATTCTTGTAGATGAAATGAACCAACCATATGTTTTGAAAAAGAAAAATGGTGTTTGGCAAGAGAGAAAATGAGAGAAAAAAATGGCAGCAACCATGTGTTTTGAAGAAAAAAGTGGTGTTTGGCAAGAGAAAAAATGAGAGAAAAATTTTTGTTAAATAGATGACATCATTTATGATGTCGTGCGCTTATGTGGCATGCCACATGGGCTATTATGTTGACCTACAATTTGATTAACGGTCAACTCACGTTGATCGTTAAAATTGGGATGATTTCTTAAAAAATCGTAATGTTGAGGGTGTCAATCAAAAAATAAAAAGGTCAAGGGTACAAAACTAAAAGCCCCTAAAGGTTGACGTTTTTTTTTTGCAATTATGCCTTTTTATTTTCCTAGTTTTTCACTTTTTTGATCAATTTTTTTGTGGGGAATATATTTTTAATATTTTAAAATAGTGCGAAGAACCAATATATAAAATTTTAGATCATTTGAAAAACATTTACCTACTGAAAAATATTTTCTCCCAAAAACTTTCTAGGTAAAAAAATTATTTTACAGCTATTTGCTAGAACTCAATTTATATGAACACAAAGAACACCTAAAACACTCAAGAATCTGATACCAAATGATAAAGATAGGTGTGGAAACGGGATCTTAAGTTTGTCCGATTCGCGGATTTAACTTATGGCTCTAGACGATCAGAAAGAAAATCGAATTTTGACATAACCTAAATCACAAACGAATTCAATTTAGATAAAAAACTAAAGAAAATAAATTAAAATAAATAACTAAGATAAATAAAATAGAAAAATAAATCAAAGATTATAACAATAAAGTGGAAAATAAAGAAGATAGATGAAAAAGATGGAACATGGCATGTAGAAGTCCTTACGAGCCTCGAAAACAAGAAGAATCTACAACCACCTTCAAGCGACTCTAATTTCCCCTCCAAGAAAGAAAACTTGGCAAGAAAAATTTTGAAGATGATCCCCACAATCTGAAAAATTTGTTAAAACTCTTCTAAAAGAAAACTGAAGAAAATTTCTTAAAAAGAAAAACTCAAAGAGAATTTATCAACTCAATAGAGAAGTTGTTGAATAATAATGAATTGATTGAATTGTGTACAATGCAAATGCCTTTATATAGGCTAGCTAAATAAATCTAAATAAAACTCAATTATACTTGAACTCTAATTAACCTAAACAAGAAGTAGTTTTAAACTAAACTATCTTGTTGACATAAAAGTCTTAAATAACTTAAAATACTTAATAATTATAAAAATTTGAAATAAAAAATATATAAAATAATAAGAGCTGATAAATACAATATTTGGTTCATATATAATAAAAATTATACCTAAAACCTGAACCCAATATGATTTAAACTCGAATTCAAAGCTCGAAACTCACAATTCCCTTAATAATTCCGTCCAAAAATTATGCTCGCGCAATCTTCACTAAAATGGTCACAACTTGAATTCCCGAACTCTAAATCAAGTGATTCAAAGTGCATTTTGAAGCTAAGAGATAGATCTTCAAACGCTATGAGAAATCTTAATCCAAAAATCCCCGGATCTTTTCCAAAAATTTGTTGCAAGTTAAGTAATCTTTTCAGCTTGAAAATGGACAACTTGGTTGGATTGACTGTAACACCCCAAACCCGGCCTAGACGTTATGGTCGAATCTGGCGTGTCACATTGAAGTGTCTTTTGAAAATTGGACTTGGTAAAAATTTTGTTTCTAAGTTTAAAAACCTCTTTATTATTATTTAACAAATCAACTAGTCAAAACGTTTGCCTTGTTATCTGCTATTGTTATAATAGGTTGATCTAAAATCGCGAAAGCTTTTAAAAACTTTAATGTTTAAATTTCGTGTCTTTGAAAATAGTAATTATTTTGAAAATTCTTCTTCTCCTAAACTAGCAGTTTAAAATAAGTAAGCAAAAGCCTAATTAAAAATTTAAACAAACATAAATGACCTTGTTACATAAACAAAACCCAACACAAACTTTAAATTTAAATAAAAGCAAGTGTAGAACAGCTGTAGTTGTGTGGCCACCTCTGAGTCCCTTGCAGCGTCAAATCGCCTAAGGTTGAGGATTACCTGTACAGTTAAAAGGAAAGGGTGAGTTTACGAAAACTCAGTGTGTAAACCCCTATCAGTCAGTCAGTATACAACATGCAGTAATAGTCTGGGCCTAAGCCCTATTTAGTCACAGTACAATGTGGCCTTAGCCCAATACAGTAACAATGTGGGCCTTAGCCCATTACAGTATCAGTACAGTGCAATAATGCAACCTATCCCAATCTAGCCAACACACCACTCTGTACCACCAACACATCATGTGGGGATAAAATCGACCCACCCAGCCAACACACCAATATCATAGCAAAACTGCCAGTAATAGTAAAGTCAGAAGTCGCCAAGATGTCGATGATCGCAAAGAAAGTCGCCAATATAGTATACTTCCTCCATAACAGTATCCAAACCCCATGCAGTATGTCGTGTCATAAATCATACATGTATGCATAACGTCATACTCAGTAACAGTCGTATACAAATCATGAACACATCAGTCAACCTACCTCTAGAGGTATAACGATTATTTCCATTAATTAGGGGTAAAACAATCATTTTACCTTTTAGGGGTAATTTGGTCATGGTCATTTTACCTATTTTGGGGTCTCGGTGCAGATATCGACCTCTCAAAAAGTCCACAGTCGCATCGAGCGACTCAGGTAACCTAAAAGGTCATAACAGTGTAAATGGGCCCTAGGCCCATTACTCGGCCCAAGTGGGCCAACACGCTCGTGCGGCCTGTTCAGCTCAGATTTTGCCACGGCTGTGAGATCTACATAGCCTAGTCCAATATTTGTCACAAATCGTGGATTTCATCTATATGGGGCCCACGAGCCTATAGAGCCTACACGGCCCATTTTGGCCCAACGTGGCGCATTACGGCCTAAGCCCATAAAAATGCTCATAGAGGCTTCTATAGTTTATCGCCCAAGGTTTGTGGGTTTGGCTTACCACACGAGTGGTCGCACGCTCGTGTGGTCTCAAACGTTGTATTTTTGGCTTTTCGACTTTTGTCGTTCTACAGTTACAGTGGGATGTTTACACAACTATTTACGAGAAGACTGCAAATCTCCACGTACACCAACCTAGATTCAAACATAACCCAATGTCATTCCTTTAACCGTTAGGGTAAAACACCCTCTTATTGACACTTAATCCCAAAACACCATCCTTACCTTGCTTGAATGAGGGTGACTTTAGTCCTCCAAGACTACTTACCAAAAGTGATCACATGTTTTTATCAATTATTTGTACCACAAACACCGATCTCATTAACCAATGTAGGCCATATAGGTGGCCTCAATCCACAAATGATATCCTATAAGAACATAATCAGTATACGACCTAAACTCCAAAAGTGAGGCAACGTATTACCTTGATTGAATGCTAAGAACAAATGTTGCGACTCCTTCAAAACCACTTACACTCCACCACTCCTCGAGGAAAACCCTAAAATCGCAAAAAGTAACACTTCGTGAGGAAAGAATCAACAGCTGATAACCAAAGAATAAAAAGAAGGGTATTCAGTTTTAAGAAAAAGAAAATAAGAGAACATGTTTAATCAAAAAGTGAGGAGTATCAACACTTTACCGATAATCAGAAACAATTGTAGCATTGGAATAGCAAAAACAACAAAGAGAAGATTAGTGTAGAGAATGATAAAACAAAAAGGTGATATTCGGACAAAAGAGAGCACAGATTAAGGAAGAGAAGACAAGAGAAAAAGAAATGGAAGAGTTGCTCACAAAATCGACTAACAACTTTTGACCGAAAAGAAAAGGGACTTTTGTTGAATAATGCGTAGCAACCAATACAAACCCAAATGAACCAAAAGTCAATAAATAAAAGAAAAGAGAAAGGAGAATTCGGTAGATGCTAACACCAAATTGTTTCTCCAACGCCGAAAATGACAAACATTTCCCCAGCCAAATTCTCAAAGCTAGAGTTCCCCCAAACGACAAAACACTTCCTCTCAATCGAACTCCTTGATTTTCTCCTAGTATCTCTCCCCTTATCCCTCCTTGAATTACTCCACCGATTTCTCCTCAACTCCCCCAACAACCCCATTCAAATTCTATTCAAGCTCCCATTATATGTGTTTTAGTCCAACTCTACTACCTACGTAGCTCAAGCAGCAAAATAAATACTCCATTGCACAACCAGGACTGGAACCTCAGACCTCACAGTTACACAACATGCCACCTTGCCACTAGACCACAAGCTCTTTTTGTGTCATAAAACAAGCACTATTATTTATAAGGCCTACGTGCCAGTGTCCAGATTCATTTAAGAGCAAAACTAAAAATTCTACAAAAGCCAAGACTTGAACGTAGGCTTCTCAAACACTCCTACACACCCAAATCACTTAGCCATTAAAGCAAACAAGCAATTTGTGTCATATCATGCAAAAATAAATAAATACTTAAATTTTTGGGGCATTACATTGACATTAATACATTTCACCCATTTTGTACGTATATCATTTCTCGTTTCCTCGAAAAGATTCATCATTACATACTGGTTTTTGTCAAACCTTAGGTTGATTTGCTTGACATTTAACCTTGTTATTTGTCTTTGAGGTAGTGTAAGTCCATCATATCCATGGGCCTGAAATTGGGCATTGAGACTTGTATCATACTTATAGTTTGATTAGGAAAAATACTCCTAATTCCCCTAAAAATTGCAACTGTCAATGCAGGGATTTTTGGGCCACACAGAAGTCATGTGGGAACATAGTTCTGTGGTGTTGCAACATAGGTTGGTGTTGCGACACAACAGATAGTTTCGTTCCAGGACTTTTTTTTCTTCTGTCTTTGGTATTGCGACATCAATGTCTTGGGGTCGCAACATAGGTAGCAGTTTTGGCCTGGATATGCATCTTTAGCTCCCGATTTGTCCTACATTACCATGTAACTTTATTTAAGTATCTAAAGTATAATAAAAACAACTAAAAAGCATATATTACGACTTCATGGATGAAAACATAAATATATACTAAGATTCTTTGATTTAACTATTAAATAAGCTAAATTTATGTGTAAAAAGGGATATAAATAATAGTGTAACTCATGGCAGATCAAACTTCCCCACGCTTAAGTTGTTGCTTGTCCTCTAGCAACAAAAACACATATATGGGAAAAAAAAGAAAAAAGAAAAAAATACGAAAATGATTTGATTTCTTTCTTTAAACAAGTTAGACTTAGTGAATATGGATGTAAACAAGAACATAGATCGTGGTAGATCACCATTCCCACAGTTGAACTCCCCCACACTTAACTTTTTGCTTGCCCTTAAGTAAACCAAGTCAAGACACATAGCATGCAATAAGAAAACGTCCCTTGGATTATATTACGACTACACACATGATTGTCAAATATTAAAGTTATAACGATTCTTATCACACATGTAACTTAATCTTGACAGTTCGATGCCTTGAAAACGTTATAATGTAAATTAGGATTAGTTTACAAAGTTACATTACTAACAACTTAGAAGTAATTCCCATGACCAAATGTTTAACAATATTACCATTAACATAAATCAAATAGATATGTAACAGACACAATAATGTGAACAAAAAAATATTCATTAAGTATAATTGTTAGAAGAAAGTTATGCACAGAGAACACTTAAGTCACATTGGTTTTCTAGGCTTGTAACATTCTGAGGTTTAAGACGGTATGAGTTCAAAGGAATATATGACTCAAAATGATTCAAACACTAGAAATAGTTAGGCACATGACGTTGTTCCCTCTATTCCCCCTGAATGTCCCTTCCAAACTCACCGCCTTTTATCTCATTCTCTCACCTTCCTTATCTCTTCATGTAGGAAGATACAATACAATACAATACAATACTAACAACTATGGTCTGCTTAACGAGTTTTAATGCACTGATGATTGAGTTTTCTCTTACTTTTGTGACTTTTTGTTTTGTCATTTGACGTTTTACTTTTTTCTCACTCACAATGCTTTTTTTTTTGTTCTATAATTTTTCTTCTCGTTTTTAATTTTGACTTTTTCTGGATTTTTCTTTTTCACACATTTTTGCCTAACCTAAAATTATTAAATCACATTGTTTCTTCCTTTTTCGCTCTAATCTTTTGAAACCACCTTCATTTATCTACCTAAATCTTTAATATCTATGGCTTGATGTCTATTTCATAATGTATTAAAGGACCAAGGATATGGAAGAGTTCAAGTTTTCAATTTATGTTTGGCTGTTGGGTTTTAATTTTGTTGGCTCATAAAAATGAAGTTATTAAGCTCAAATAAGACGACTAGGGATATATAGCATTAAGGTATAGTCATTTGAGAACTAACTATTCAAACAATGGCTTAGATCGTCCCTAGGCATCCCACCATACATAATTTTTTTCATGATTCGAATTAAACAGAATGAATAATAATCAATTCAAACATTCATTTCTCTACAACAATCTGTAAGACTTACTCTCAAACTTGTCGCGTGTGAATATGTAATGCGAATGTGCAAGTATACATATCGAATCAAGTAATAAAGTGATAAGTGCAATCATCTCTATAGGGATCAGAATAGGTAAATATATGGTTGAGTTATTACTATAAACTATACTAATTAGGCTTACAATAAAATAAATAGAATAACGATTTGAATTGAAGTATTAATGCATGAAATATAAAATCAAATAATGAATAAAATGTTGTGGCAATTTTATGAGACAAAGTTGAGAGGATTGATGCTGTTGAATGGGAAGGTTTGTATTACTTGGATTATATCTTAATAACATAATAATGTCATGGAAAAATCTTGACCAATTTAATGCTTAGACTATAACTATTGCATTCTGTTTCTTTCAAGATCTAGAATTAAAGCTATCATTCTAAGTCTTTGTATGTCTACAAGTCTCAAGAAAAATTCCTAACAATATTGTTCCTTACTCTGTACAGATCAGAACTCTATGTCTAGAGTGCTATGAGTATTCACTCGAGTACTCGCTCCTATCATTCGATCACGATCCAACTTATTTAACCTTTTCAAAATTAAATCAAGTTTAAGAATATACCATACATTCATCTATGTCTAGAGTTTGCATGCATATATCGAAAATAATACAAACCAAATAAAATAGTAGATCTACTCAAAATATCACCATGATCATCGATATATTAAGATAGATCCAGTAATTCCAACACAAATGAAATTATCTCAAGGGTTAGGATTTGAAATCCAATATCAGATTAACATTCAACATCATCATTAACAGTTTAGAAATCACAAAAATTAATTAATAGAATGAATGTAGAACTGTAGAAAGCTTTCTCCACTCTAGTTTTCACTTCGACGCTGTTGAATCGTGTAGGACCCAAGGTGTAACAATCTAATTTTAGGCCTAGTCGGAACAGTGGTTTCGGGACCACAAATTCAACGAGAAAAAAATTATTTTTTTATATTTTTATGGTCTACAATTTCACGAAATGATTTCATAAAAATTTTGTTCAAAAATTTCGACGTTTGGGCACTCAATTTAGCCAAAAGGACTAAATTGTAAAAAGTGAAAAATTTGAGTTATACATGTTAGAAGTGTCCAATTGTTATGAAATTTTAAATTGGAGGTCCTTAAATGGTAATTAGACCATTGGTTAACTTGCTGGACAAAAATGAACAAGAGATAAGTGAATTAGGATATTTTTAAGTTGGGGCATTTTGGTCATTTAGTAATTAAAAGAATTAAAATGGACAAAATAGCCAAAAATTTGTCCATCTTCTCCATGATGAACGAAAATAGCAAGGGGGAAGCCATGGTTAGGGTTTTCAAGCTTCCAAGCTCCATAGTAAGTGATCCCAAGCCCCGTTTTTAATGTTCTTTACGTTTTTTAAGTCCTAATAGCTTAATTTAACTTATTCAAGCAATAATTTAACCTAGGGTTTATATTTGGAAAAATACGCATAGCTGAAATGTGTTTTTTTTTATGTTTTATGGTAGAATATGAAGCTTAAAATTGTGTTAAACAATTTTTACTAAGCGATTTTCAGTGAAAACAAGTGAAACAGCATAATCAGTAAAAAATATTATTGTTCATAAGTGCATGTTAGAGCAAGAATTTGATGTTGCTATAGAAGGGAAAAATGTTCAGCATGTTATAAAACATAAGAAAAAGGAATAAAGTTTAATATCTGAGCCTAGGGGCAAAATCATAATTTTGTGAAACTTTAGGGGCAAAAATGTAATTTTGTCAAAATATGATTTTTGGACTGAATTGAATAATGTGAATGTTATATAAGCTAAATATGTTATTATAAATCAAGAAAGACGAGAAATTGACATTGATTGGTGAAAAAAAAGTGAGAAATGGTGAAAATTACCGGTTGAACATTTGGAATGAATGAGATACAAGTGAAGTTGCTAGATCACGTGTGTAGTACTATGTGTAGGCTAATACGTGTATCGGATGAAAATGGTCACGTGTGTAGTACTATGTACAGTCTACTACGTGTACCGAAATGATAGGTCCCATGTGTAGTACTATGTGCAGGTTACTATGCGTACCGGATAGCTTCGATCACGTGTGTAGTACTATGTGCAGGCTATTACGTGTATCGGATGAAAATGCTCACATGTGTAGTACTATGTGCAGGCTACTATGTGAACCGAGTATCATTGATTATAAGGTGGTTGCTATGTGTTGATTCAACCGTGTATCTGTTACTATTCTGAAGTGTTCATCGGAAAATCGACTAAGTGCAATTGAATGATGAATATATATGTGGAATTGAATTGAAGATTTACTTGAAATTGGAAATGAGAAATTGAAGTGCTTTGAATAAAGTGATGAATTGAATGAATTGTATATGAATTGAAATGAACTATTGGAATGAAATGTGAAAAATTCAATGGAATTGAGAGAATGAAAAAGTGAAATTATGCAAGAATACATTTTACAACAAAACAGTTTAGACAGCAACAGTTGTGTGATTTGATTTTGAAAAATCACCAAAAACAGTGGAAATTGAATTAGAGAGTGAATAAGATATGAAATTAAATCTTAATGAGTCTATTTTTACGTAAAATAAGCAGAGCAAGCAAAAGAGTTATATATTTTGAGATATTTGAATTTTAGTGAGGCAGGGTTGGATTGATTTTGGAATCCCCTATTCTGACTTTGGAAAATAATTAAAAATTGTAAAAAAATAGTTATGAGTAATAATTTATAATCTTAGAATCCTTAATGAGTCTATTTTAAAAGGAAATAAACGGAAATATTATTCGAATTATGTACAATGAGATAATTTATTTTTAGTGAAGAGAGGTCAGAGATGTTAAGCCGTGAAACAGGGGTTACTTTAAAGAATAAAATGTACTAATTGCCCAAGCCAAAAATTCTGAAACTTTTATGGTAAGAAGATATGTGAGTCTAATTTTGGTGAAAATTAACGGATCTTAATTTGGAGCTCTGTAACTCCAGATAAAAATTATTTGGTGACTTTGACTCAAATAGATAGATTTGAATATAAATATAAGTGAATAGTGAAATATGTATAATGCTATTTAAGCATGTTATATACATAAAGGATGTGGGATGGAGAGGAGGAGGAGGACAATAAAGTATATGAATGAATTATGTATAATTGGTTATATGCCTGATTATAATCGATAAACGTTGAAATAGGAGTGATGTTTATATTGGTGCATTACTGGTCATGGTAAGCTCATGAGAGAAAATAAAGTTTCATAGCATATGTGTGTGGTATATTTTGCATGAACTGATGTCATGAGTGACTCATGAATTAACTCATGTTGGTAAGTTGATGCATAATTATAGTATTCAAATATGTACATATTTGTAATATTTTGCTATGTGATTCAGAAAAAAAAGGGTAATAAATAGCATAATGAAAATTCGGTCATGGTGCTAGTTTATGTTAAAGGAGTGTTTTATGGCGTATCTTAAGTAATGGAATGTTATAAATTTTGATGTTAATTTGCTAGTCAAATAAATGAGAAATGAATTGATTGCGTATTCGTAATTTTGACATATGCTTGGTATATGAAACGTAATAAGATATGCTTGAATGAACTTTAAGTATTCAAATGACATGGATTTGATGGTGATAAGATTCGAACATTGAATTCATGAAGCACAGGTGATGTATTATTGTTGTGTGATAGCTTGGTTTGAGAAATTGGTTAGGTAAATGGTAAGTGAAAGCATTTATGGATTTAGAAGAAAATTTAGAGTGAACATGAAATTTAGCTCAATTAAATGATTTCATCAATTAAACATTGTGTATACCAGAATGTGTTAGTGAAATACATATTTGTAAATTGACATTCGAAGTTCAGTAAGTGATATATGAAATTAACATGAAAAGATTTATGATTGCGATTAATATTGATTCTGACATAAAGTGGATTCTTCAATATTGGATTGATTTAACGGATATATTGAGCATATGAATGGGTATGTATTGGGCCTTGTAAACCTTAATTAGCGACTCGAAAATCATAATTTGAAAGTTTTTAATTTGGATGAAATTTTATAACTCGGTTTAATATGTTTATAAGTGTATTTATTCTGGTAATGCCTCGTACCTTATTCAAGCGTTGAATACGGGTAAGGGGTGTTACAATGTGACATTTAGTGGTATCAGAGCTACAGTTTAGTTAGTTCTCGGACCAAACGTAGCATATGTGAGTTTAGCTATACGTGACATGTTATTACTTGGGATAGTATGATATTTTTGGGCTTTAACAAAATTGTTTTGTTAAGACAAAGATGATTTTCAACCGAGCTATGTTTGATAATGCTGAAAATAATATTGAGATAAATGAAATATTCTCATGTTATGTTGGAATTTGGAAAGGTAAGAATAGAAATTCGTGATGAAAAAAAGTTTTTGTTGTGATAAGCTCATCGAAGTATGTTGGTGATCATATGACGCTATGTTCTTAACATATTTGATTAAGTGAATATGGTAAGCGAATTTACTTAAATAGACGGAATGTGTGTTTATGTACATTTGCTTGAATAAGTGAAATCCGTACGTGCATATGGTAGAATCTTATGTTTAATTGTTAAGTTAAAGATAATAAGATGTTTTGTTTTATGTCTTTACTATTAAACCATGAATATTATAATAGTATGAATATTGAATTGGAAGATTAAATTGAGTAGAACGCAAGAATGAGTACTTTCATTCAGTGATATGTGATGAATTGACGAAAAAGACCATGGTTGGACCATGGCAACATGTGATATGTGATTTCTGTATAAAACCATATTTGGGATATGGCATTGGTGTGATATGTGCTACTGTGTAAGACCATAGCTGGGCTATGGCATCAATATGTAAATATGTGTAAGACCATAGTTGGACTATGGCATAGAGAAAACGAAGTACTCAATTCTGTAAGACGTTCTATAATTGAATAAATGTCGGTAAGTAAAATGGAAACTAAGTATTGGAATTTAATTAGATATTAATATTGAGCTCGAGTAAGTAAATTCATTGTGTGAAATTGTGGGTGACAGAATATATTCATAATAAATAGATGTGTTAATTTGCTTGGAATGAATTACGTGGTTATGATGGTATTACATTGATGATGAATGCAAAGTCATATATATATGTATCTACGAGAGCAAGTTCAAAGCTTTATGACTTCACCATCACCCCCTTATCTGTATTGTTTTATGACGAAAATTATCTTGATGAGACAGATATGTTTTTCAACTGAGTTAATTCTGATAGTATAGAAGTAAACAGTTAAATGTTTGAGTAAAAATGTATTGATTATGAGTTGAAACTCATAAAGGTATGGATCAAAGAATATAACATTTTTTTATTGATAAATGTTATAATTATACGAGCATATGAGTTATGATATTTGGATTATGATGCTATATAGAAATTTTGATTGTGAATTAGTTATTTGAGTTGGCATAGGAATTATGTGTTGAGAACAAAAGTGATTAAAAGCAAATGTTTATTAAATGCTTTGAGAATGTGAAATTAGTAATGAATTGGCTATTTGTGATAGTATGTGTTATACGCATTTATGTGTAAGATAAATTTGAGGCTTTACTACACTCACCCCCATATCAGTAAAATGTTACAATGAAATTTGTAAGATTTTGGTTTAATAAGCTTACGAGTGTAGTGTTACAGAAGTTTGTGTACGAGAGATTAATAATGTGGTCGGAAAAGTGAATGAATTAGAAAATGAAGACAATATAAGAAGAGAGAAATATTGGATAGTTCTGAAAACTACTCAGATTATGCAAAGTTACTGTCACAAAAGAAGTTAAATCCAATTAAATAATTTATTCAGGTATGTTATTTAAAGAAAGAATTAACCGGAAGTTTTTCTGGATCGATTTTTGTTAGTAAAAAGATAATGTGAAAATTTTGATGATAGAATTAGACAATTGAGTAATGTTTGTATTATAATAATAGCTGAGTACAGTAGCTATAATGGGTAATTACTATGAATCCTTTTAGACATTTTGTATGTAGAATTATCCTCAGAAGTATATGTGACTGTTTAGTTTCAAAAAGAATTCTTATCGTATGAGAACATTAGCTAAACATATTAATAGATGAAAGAATTATTGGTTTGTTTGGGTTATGTTCGACATCGCCATGTCTTTTTCTAGTATTTATTCCCTTGTGTGAATATGAAAATTGACGGTAAAGTCTGAGTGAGGCTAATATTTTATTTCTACTGGTTATTATTCTATTGAATATACGTGAAGATTATATTGCTTCTATTACTTTGGATTCCATTAATTATGAGTGGCATTGATATTTCTAGACATTTTTTTATCATCGAAATGGATATCATTCTATATGGATTGTAATTTTTCGATACTTTGTGTAGCTTCAGATGCTGAAATATCGCTATCTTAATTTTCTTATGAATCTATGTAATTATCTGTACAAGATATGAAAATCCAAAATCATGTGTGAATTTAAAATGTACTGTGTGGAAGCAAATCATTAATCTACTATCTGGTAAGATTTTAGGGAACGAAAATCCTTAAAGGAGGAGAGTTGTAACAGCCCGATTTTAGGCCTAGTCGGAAGAGTGGTTTCGGAACCACAAATTCGACGAGGAAAATTATATTTTTATTATATTTTTATGGTCTATGATTTCGTAAAAATTTCGTAAAAATTTCGTTCAAAAATTTCGACGTTTGGGCACTCAATTTAGCCAAAAGGACTAAATTGTAAAAAGTGCAAAAGTTGAGTTCTACATGTTAGAAGTGTCCAATTGTTATGAAATTTTAAATTGGAGGTCCTTAAATGGTAATTAGACCATTGGTTCACTTGTTGGACAAAAAAGGACAAGAAATAAGTGAAATAGGATATTTTTAATTTGGGGGCATTTTGGTCATTTAGTAATTAAAAAAATTAAAAAGGCCAAAATAGCCAAAAATTTGTCCATCTTCTCCATGATGAACGAAAATAGAAAGGGGGAAGCCATGGTTAGGGTTTTCAAGCTTCCAAGCTCCATAGTAAAGATTCCAAGCCCCGTTTTTAATGTTTTTTACGTTTTTAAAGTCCTGGTAGCTTAATTTAACTTATTCTAGCAATAATTTAACCTAGGGTTTATATTTGGAAAAATACCCATAGGTTAAATGTGTTTATTTTGATGTTTTATGGTAGAATATGAAGCTTGAAATTGTGTTAAACAATTTTTGCTAAGCGATTTTCAGTGAAAACAAGTGAAACGGCATAATTAGTGAAAAATATTATTGTTCATAAGTGCATGTTAGAGTAAGAATTTGATGTTGCTATAGAAGGGAAAAATGTTCAGCATTAGAGCAAGAATTTGATGTTGCTATAGAAGGGAAAAATGTTCAGCATATTATGAAACATAACAAAAAGGAATAAATTTTAATTTTCGAGCGTAGGGGCAAAATCATAATTTTGTGAAACTTTCGAGGCAAAAATGTAATTTTGTCAAAATGTGAGTTTAGGACTGAATTGAATAATATGAATGTTATATAAGCTAAATATGTTATTATAAATCAAGAAAGAAAAGAAATTGACATTGATTGGTAAAAAAAAGTGAGAAAAAGTGAAAATTACCGGTTAAACCTTCGGAATGAGAGAGATACAAGTGAAGTTGCTAGATCACGTGTGTAGTACTATGTGCAGGCTACTACATGTATCGGATGAAAATGGTCACGTGTGTAGTACTATCTGCAGGCTAATACGTGTACCAGAATGATAGGTCGCATGTGTAGTACTATGTGCAGGCTACTATGCGTACTGGATAGCTTCGATCACGTGTGTAGTACTATGTGCAGGCTACTACGTGTATCGGATGAAAATGGTCACATGTGTAGTACTATGTGCAGGCTACTATGTGAACCGGGTATCATTGATTATAAGGTGGTTGCTATGTGTTGATTCCACCGTGTATCTGTTATTATTCTGAAGTGCTCATCGGAAAATCGACTAAGTGCAATTGACTGATGAATATATATGTGGAATTGAATTGAAGATTAACTTGAAATTGAAAATGAGAAATTAGAGTGCTTTGAATATAGTGATGAATTGAATGAATTGTATATGAATTAAAATGAACTATTGGAATGAGATGTGAAAAATTCAATAGAATTGAGAGAATGAAAAAGTGAAATTATGAAAGAATACATTTTACAACAAAACAGTTTAGACAGCAACAGTTGTGTGACTTTGAAAAATCACCAAAAATAGTGTAAATTGAATTAGAGAGTGAATAAGATATGAAATGAAATATTATTGAGTCTATTTTTACATAAAATAAACAGAGAAAGAAAAAGAGTTATATATTTTGAGCTATTTGAATTTGAGTGAGACAAGGTCAGATTGATTTTAGAATCCCTGTTCTAACTTTGGAAAATAATTAAAATTGTAGAAAAATAATTATGAGTAATAATTTATATGTTTAGAATCCTTAATGAGTCTTTTTTCAAAGGAACTAAACGGAAATATCATTCAAATTCTGTACAATGAGATAATTCATTTTTAGTGAAGAGAGGTCAGAGATGTTTAGTAGTGAAGTATATGTGACTTTAAAGAATTAACTGTACTAATTGGCCAAGACAAAAATTGTGAAAATTTAATGGTAAGAAGATATGTGAGTTAGTTTCAGGTCAAATTAACGGATCTTAATTTGGAGCTCTGTAACTCCAGATAAAAATGATTTAGTCACTTTGACGCAAATTGACAGCTTTGAATATAAATATAAGTGAATAGTGAAATTATGTATAATGCTATTTAAGCATGTTATATACATAAAGGATGTGGGATGGAGAGGAGGAGGAGGAAAATAAATTATATGAATGAATTGTGTATAATTGGTTATATGACTGATTATAATCGATAAACGTTGAAATAGGAGTGATGTTTATATTGGTGCATTACTGGTCATGGTAAGCTCATGAGAGAAAATAAAGTTTCATAGCATATGTGTGTGGTATATTTAGCATGAACTGATGTCATGAGTGACTCATGAATTTACTCATGTTGGTAAGTTGATGCATAATTATAGTATTCAAATATATACATATTTGTAATATTTTGCTATGTGATTCGGAAAAAAAAAAGGTAATAAATAGCATAATGAAAATTCGGCCATGGTGCTAGTTTATGTTAAAGGAGTGTTTTATGGCGTATCTTAAGTAATGGAATGTTATAAATTTTGAGGTTAGTTTTCTAGTCAAATAAATGACAAATGAATTGGTTGTGTATTAGTAATTTTGACATATGCTTGTTATATGAAACATAATAAGATATGCTTGAATAAACTTTAAGTATTCAAATGACATGGATTTGATGGTGATAAGATTCGAACATTGAATTCATGAAGCACAGGTGATGTATTATTGTTGTGTGATAGCTTGGTTTGAGAAATTGGTTAGGTAAATGGTAAGTGAAAGCATTTATGGATTTAGAAGAAAATTTGGAGTGAACATGAAATTTAGCTCAATTAAATGATTTCATCAATTAAACATTGTGTATACCAGAATGTGTTAGTGAAATACATATTTGTAAATTAACATTCGAAGTTCAGTAAGTGATATATGAAATTAACATGAAAAGATTTATGATTGCGATTAATATTGATTCTGACATAAAGTGGATTCTTCAATATTGGATTGATTTAACGGATATATTGAGCATATGAATGGGTATGTATTGGGCCTTGTAAACCTTAATTAGCGACTCGAAAATCATAATTTGAAAGTTTTTAATTTGGATGAAATTTTATAACTCGGTTTAATATGTTTATAAGTGTATTTATTCTGGTAATGCCTCGTACCCTATTCCAGCGTTGAATACGGGTAAGGGGTGTTACAATGTGACATCACCAGATTCGGCCCTAATGTTTAGGCCAGGTTTGGGGTGTTACACAAGGTTGATTGCTCATCCCTTTCCTTGTGTCTCTGCCCTCCTCTTAAGCTACTACCCTCTCCCTTTTCTCTCGAATTTTTCATGAGTTTTTCTGTAGAGAAAACTTCTCTCCAAATCCTCCTCCACAATCTTCATCCCCTCTTTCTTTTCTCTATCCTCTTTTATAGGGTAGGTCCCCCTCTCTCAACACATATTTTTCTCCCTCTTTTTTAGGTGGATTTATCTTGTACACGTCTAACTGGCTGAGAGTGACGAGGAATGAGTGTTGTGTCAGCATTTTCCTTCATTCTCTTCCTCCTTTTTCTCCTCTTCTTCATCCTTCCTGCACCTGTTGCATACAACAACCAATTCCCTTCTTCGTAACAGTTAAAGTAACATGAAATAACATTTAAGAATAACTGAAAAATGAAAATATATCTACTTATGTACATGTATTTAATCAAGATCAGAGCCTTGAAATATAACTATTTTTTAGAGTTATCACACCCTTAAACCTGAGTTCTTGCTTGTCCTCAAGCAGAATATGTATGAATGCATAAATGCATGAATTTGCCAAAAGTATACAATTGCCTCTTATATGGCTAAAGCAAAAGAAACATATTTTATACCTCATCAGTAGCCTTCTGTCTAAAAATTTTGGTTCAAATTTTATAGGTTTCTTTAGCATTTGAAGTGCATAAAATGTTACCTAAAAATACAAGTTCCTAAATATTCATGCAATTTTGACTATAGCAAACAAATCTTAATGTACTTAGTTTATCTTTCTACTAAACTCAGTTTTTCTTTTTCGACTTATTCTGTCATTGCATTATATAAAATTTTCTCTAGGGAATTCATCTTATCACATGATTTCTTTACATGACAATCTCAATGGAGCATACACTAGGTTGGCAGGTATTACATCACACCACAATTTCAATGTAATTCACTTATGAAGCTAAGGCTTTTAACTAAAAAGATGGATGGAGCAAACAACTACCCCTTAGCTACTCAGCCTACTACTACAGTAGAGTGCCCCCAAACTTGTTTTTTCCTCACTCTTATTTGATCTTACTTTTTAGATCAATAATACAATAGATTAAATAGAGTATTACTGACCTACTCAACAATTTCAAACATTGGAGTGCTTTATAGTGTCTTTTTAAATTTTATTTTATTTTTTCATTTACCTTTAGTTTTGTCGTGGTATTGATTACTACACAATGCTAATTTACTGATCTTAGTTTCAAGACTTTTAAGTGTATTAAAAGAAACCTACTATAGACTAATTACAATTATACTTAGGTCATTCTACTTTTAGTCATCAATTTTCACATGACTATCCTAAGCTAAACATAACTAATCAGCTCTCACAATTTTCACAGATTGAAGAGTTATTATCCTCATCGAACATCATAGATAACAATATACTTCTCATGGTCTAACAGTCATTTAGCATTTGTATATCATGGCAAAATGAGTGACAAAATGATCTAATGTTCAAACAATGTAACAACCCATTTTTCAGTGGTTTCGGGGCCACAAATTCGACGAGCGAGTTCGTAAATTTTATTATTTAATATTTACAAGTCAATTATAGTACTAAAATAAATTTTGAATTGGCAATTTATGTTATTTGAATGAATAATTAAGTTTAAGTAGTAAGACCCTAAAGTTAAGTGGTTTTAAAAAATAAGGTATCGGGGCCTTGTTTCTATAAACCGAGCTGTAACTATTTACAGAGTGTTATTAAGGTTTTATTAAAGTTCCGTTAAGAAATTTTAATGTATAAATGGTTAATTAAGCATAAATGACTAAATCGTAATAGTTGAAAAAGTTAATCGCTATTAGTTTAAAGGTGTTAATTTACTAAAGAAACATAATTGGATGGCCTTAGTGGAGAAATTACTCATTCTTAAGATGGTGGGGTGGTTTGAGCTTTAATTTATTTTAATTTTATATTTTTTATATGTTATTTTATTATTAAAATAAAGAAAAAGGTTAGAAAAATGAAACAACAGTTATCTTCCTAATCTATTTTCTTTTACATTGACCAAAAGAAATTATTAAATACCTTGAAGCTTCATCCAAGCTTCAACGTATGCATGTAAGTCCATTTTGAACCTGTTTCTCGTAATTTTTATATTTTTGAGATCGTTACAACTAGGTCCAGCTAGCCCGTACCTTCGTTTTGGAAACTGTTAAAGGTTTTGAATGTTTCCATTGATGAATATTTGTGATTTTAGATGTTAAATGATGAATTAGAAGTATTATTTGTTATTTATAAGTATTTTTTTAAGTAATTTTTAATGATTTAAATGTTTAGGGATTAAATTGCTAAAGTAATAATAATTCAAGGAGTTGATGTGAAATTGTTACAATTTTGGTTGTAATGGAAGCTATTAACATTAGGGTGGTATGGGTTTTCAATAAAATTGGTTTATTTGCATAATTAGGACATAGGGACTAAATTGAATAAAAATTAAAATTTGAGGGTAATTTTCTAAAAATGTCAAAAAGGACTAAATTGCATAAAATGAATTGGTTTTTTTGCCTGGACTAATGAATTCAATGAAATTATTAATTTAGATCAGAACAAGTGGAAAATCGAGGAGAAGAGAAAATCACCAAATAGCCCTTATACTTAGTCATTGCTATAATTTAGCCAAGTAAGTTCGTATGAACATTCACTGTGTTATTGTTATTTAAATTGAATGTCATGCTAAGTTACTTTTAAGAAAACGGATTGATACATATAAATGTATCAATGTTACTACGAATTGACGGTTAATAGTCCCGTTTGAACATTAGGAATTCATAGGATACGAAGGACATGTCATCAGGGATTTCATGTTTTGGGTGCTGGTCTTGAATGTCCTACCGATGGCTGAGGTCCTACATTTGTTGTGGATTCTCCATAGCTCGTGTGAGCAGCATCGTGTAGCTTACATTCTGACCCACAGCTCGTGTGAGTATGCCTATTTCACAGCTCATCTGAGCAATGACGTAAAGGAAAGGATATGGTTATATGTTAAGCACACTTCATGTGAGCTTTCCCAAGTATCTGAAGATATTCTAAATGGTTCAACGGGCAATGAAAAGGTAAGTTTCCAAATGGAAACATGCTTACGTTCATGAAAAGATTATATGAATAAAATAATGAATTTTCTCATGAAATGGTTTATCATGTGGTTAATCCCAAAAGAGTTATGTATAAATACACTAACTTGTGTATTGATGATGACGTTTAGGCTTGTGCCAAGTTTGTGGTTATGGTTAATTTTTACGCTTATGCTTTGTATTATGCAAATGAAATGGGTAAGAAAAGGGAATGAAACAGTAAGTTCATAATTGGGATACAATATGATGATATAGAAGGATTTATGAGTGAAATGTTCTACTTATATGTGAGAAATCTAGTTATACTATGGATGAATTTATCTATATCATGATACTCTAATTCGTGAATTGATAATGTTGTTTAGGCTTATGCTAAGCAATTGAAATGGAATGGAAAGTAAGTAAGTAGGATGATTCATAATCTTATGATAAGGTCGATGATTGTGTAATTTGTGAGTTGAGGGTTATATAGTTTTATAAGTTTTATGGCACTGGTATAGGTTTATAATTATACTATAAAGTTCATTATTGAAATTGAATAGTACGTTTAAAGTTTATACGAATTTAATAAGCATTCATTGCTTACCTAGTTATTTTTCTTTACTTTACAGTTTATCGTAAGCTCGATCAATTGGAAGCTCGTTGGAGATCTATCACACTATCCAGTGGACAAATGTGTAGTTTTTGTGTAATTTTGTTAAGGTTTATAATGGCATGTATAGGACAATTTGTAATGGTATTATAATGCATGTGTTAATGATGTTTTGGTAAGGTTGTTATGTCTTGATTATGTGCACAAAATGCCTTTAGGTGTATGCATGGTTTCGTGTTGGAAATGACTTGATTTTGGGAAAATTCATATCCAATGGCCTGAGACACGGGCGTGTGACTCAGCTGTGTGTGATACATGTCCTGGCAACATGGTCGTGTGTCCCTTGTAAGTTCTATTGCATACAAGTCAGGCTGTTAGACGGCCTAGCACACGGCCTGGTACACGAGCATGTGTGCCTATTTTGAGAGTTACACAGCCTAGCACACGTGCGTGTGACACGACCGTGTGACCTTACTCAGAGATTTACAAGGGTGAGGACATGGGCTAAGACACGACCGTGTGACTGGAATGACAAAAATTTGCAAGTATACACAATAACAACAAGTAATAAATTGACAAGTAAATGTCGAGTTATCGTACCCATAGGGACTGTGAAAAGAATTATTTTAAAGAGGTGATTAAAAACTAGGATTTTAACTAAGTGAAATAAAATAAAATAAAATAAAAGTTCCAATGCACGATTTCAAAAGATGATTTTAATCAAGATGGCATAATTGTGTTAGATTAATTACATTTCTTAACTTAGAATTATTAAACTCATGTTCATGTTGTTACGAATATATTCACGGCAACTCGATCATTTGTTAACTTATGAATATACTTACCTACCAAAATTCATTTATCTCTTGACTATATCTCTATGTCAATTGAACCGATTAGACAAATTTTAATAAGCAAATGTGTTAATGCACATACATACTTATGAAATTAAAATAATCTCTTGTACATATCTCTATGCCAATTCAAACAATTAATTCAATCCCATAAGCACAAAAGATTACATGAGGTAACAATGTATTTCTACCTTGAAACAGTTTAATCACAATTATCTTGCAAGTTATGCAAGGCTCATGTATCGTTAGATATTGTTGCTAATTTAACCCTCAGCTACCTTAGATGATTAACCATGCACTGACTAAGTATTTTGTCAATTAATTACAATTTCAATCCGTTTAAATAATTAATTCATTAGTTACCTTACAATTGTAATGCAAGAATACCTTAGTCATGGTTTACTTAATCAAATATCTTATCGAGGCCTATAACAACACAAACCAAATTTTAATAAATTAAGTAGACAAAATGCAATCAACCTAACAGAAATTAAATTTAAGCCATATTAATTAAATTAAGCATATCAGCATCACAAATATTCATAGACATGTTCATAACAACAACAATAAAATTAAAAGGATAAGGAACAAGAATCAAATCTAGTGTTTCTCTGAGGCTTGACTAGTTTGCTCCTCTCCTCCTTCTCTGCTTGTTCTTTTTGAACCGAGGCTTCCAAAAACACATGAATCCTTCTCCAAATGGTGGTTGAATGACTCTTTTTCAAGAGGTGAAATTGGCAAGGGAATGGGGAAGGAAATAAAGAGAGAAAAGTGAGAGAGAAGTGAAGAAATGAATGGGTTTGAGATATGTTTGAAATGAGCAGCCAAGGGGGTACTTATAGGTTGAGTAGGCTTCTAAATATAGCAAAAACCAGCAGCCATTGAGTCCCCCCATGGCCGGCCACTCATGTGGCAAGTTTGAAGGTTTCAAACTTGCTATTTTAAGGTAGGGGAAAATCTATGAAGGCATGATAAGTGGAGGAGTTTGAATGAAAATTCAAGGAGTCTTCCGGGGCTATTTTTCAAACCAAATAATCAGCCAAACAAGTTGATTGGGTCAGAACGTGGGACGGTTTTGGGCTGCCCAGTGCTCGGATGGATCGATTTTCTCGGTTCAGCTCAACTGGGACACTTTTCATAATTAATTAATAATAAATTATTTAACCAAAATTAAATTGGATTAAAATTAAAATTAATTATATTATGAATTAATACACATAATTTGAACTGTCTTCGGCTGAAAAATAAATTCGCCTTGATGCTTTAAAATTGCTTCTTGGTTTTGCGCTTCTAGTAGTGTTAGCCGAGCCATTTTTCGCCCTTTGTGCATATCTGTCGAAAATTATCAAAATTAATCAAAATTTGATATAAAATTACTTAAAATTCAACATGTTAATAATTTAAGTACAAAAGAAAATTTTTTTATAATAATTATATATTTTTCGACAAGAAATTTACCAAAATTGCAGGAATTTGAGTTAAAGAGGGCATGAAAAAGTATGTATATTTTCGTGTTTCCACACCCCAAACTTAATTCATTGCTCATCTCGAGTAATGCACAAATTTGAAAAGAACTTCTCAGAAACACATTTGAAAAATTCCTTTAGAACAACATTCTTCCCAAAATTATGAATTTAGTATACTTATGCTCAAAAACAAGAATTTTGATATTTACGCTAGTTAAGTATACACATCGTTCAAATTAATCACAATTGTTCTTATGATAGCAAAAATAGACTAAATGCTTCCTAATAAAGACATGTTAAATCCCTACCGATTTGATTTTATTCCCTTAATCAAGATTATGCTGCAATCATTAAGTTTAATTTATGCCTTCATATGTTGAGCATAGCAATTTCTCTCTACTAATGTAGGTAGTATAAAAACTTGAATCAATAGGTATTTTAAATAGGTTGTAATGTGGCTAGGCTAGGGGTAGGTAAAAGATAGATAAATTTAGGCTTAAAACCCTAAACTCAACTTCATTCTGACCTTCAGAATATTTACCTTCAATACACCAACTTATTTTGCTCTCACATGCTCATTTGTACATCTATTTTCTTTCAAGTACGTATGTTGTTCTCTTCTTCATTTTTTCTTTTTCTTTTCTTTTCTTTTTTCTTTTTTTTTCACGAGCATTTTGTGGTATGTACTACAATTTTCTAAGCATTTGATACTTCTTTTTAACTCCCCCAAACTTATTTTCAAAGAATGTTCTGAATAGTACTGAGTCTAGTGTTTGGGACAATTTCAAGATAATTAAGAGAAACGTGATGGCTAAATTTTGCAAGGGTTCAAATAAAATTAGGTCATATAGTCTCAAAGTTGGGTTTCAAGGGCTAAAATTCCATCAAGGTTGGCTTGAAAGGCTCAAACGGTCCAAACAAAAGTTCCTAAATCATTTTCAACATTCCATGCTTCCTAGGATTTCGCCTCAAGAAACTACTAAGTCAATTCTAGAGACTTAAACTTTCATGCATGCCTAACTTTCTTAAGGAACTAAAACTTTTATGGTATGATTTGCATGCTTTATTAAGAGTACATTTATGTCATAGTTCAGCCAACATAGCAATTATTGAAATAATAGAATTTTATTCATACTGAAGTTTAGCATACTTAACAAAATTTCAAATTTTTGAACAAAATATATCCTAATCATAATTACAAGAAAATTTTATTCTGAGAGGAAATAATTTCAATTTTTCGATCCCCCTACTTAAGATGAATAATGTCCGTATTGCTAGAAGTGAATAGATATTATACACTAGATAGGATTCTAGAAAATAGGAGGTGAGTCAATTTGACTGCTTAAGTACCAACCTCTCTTTAAATCCAATCCTAGACATGTATATATCTATTGCCACACTTTGTACTTTGTAACTTGTTCATTTTTATTTATGATTTCCACCTCTTGTTTTATTATGCAAAAAATAAAAATCCTAATAGAACCTAATCCTAAAACATTAAATAACCTAGGAAAGAAAATGAAATAAAGTAAAGTCAAGATCCCCCCTTTTATTTATTTGTAGATCCCTCTGAATTCAACTCATCTTTTGCTCCATCACCTTTTTTTTGCATGAATCGCTTCGCTCCCTCTTCGATAGTGGACTCCATGGTTCAAATATGAAATAAAGTAAAGGGTCATTGTATATTTTCGTAAGAGCACTTCTTATTGAGTCATCCCGTATTTTTGAATATCTCCAGTAAGCTTGTTGCTACCACTGCATATGTTACATAATGTCCATCAACTTTGACAGCTCATCTCAAATATCTGGGTGAGGCAATTGAATCCTGAACATTGAAGTTGCGATGTTAGCTTTGGTTACCGGTTCCATTGGTTCTACCTTATTAGGGATTTCAGCTGACTGCATTGGTTCGATCTCTGTAGGATCTTCTTCTTATTATTCTTTAGGATCCTTGCTCTCTTCAACTCGTTGCTGTAGAACAGAGTCTCCAGCTATTCGATACAGGTCCCAATCTGTGATTATGCCCTAGCTATAACCTGTCTTCTTTACGTTTGCAAGAATTTTAGCTTTCAGGCACAAAATTGTTATTGTAAAGGGAAAGTACGCTAGGCCAGAACGTCTAGCGGTACAATTCTTTATTTCTCTCAGGATGATTTTTCCCACATCAACAGTCTTTCCAGTTAAAATCAAGTATAATAAGACCATTCGCTCTAATCAAATTGTAGTCTCATGTGAAATAAGCATAAGGTTGAATCAAATGAATAGAACCATACCTTCGCTAGTGGTGTCAAATATTTTCTGTGACAAGTGTGAATTCCTTGCTTTGACACAGTTCACTTAGAACCCGGAATTGTAAGTTCCTCAAGAATTTCTTGCAAATTTTTAGACTCAATATTGCTCATCAAGGAAGAATATTCGCTGTCTTCGAAATCAGGTAATTCAAAGAATTCATTAATAGCGTTTGAGGTTATTGGTACCTTCATTTCGCGGATAGAAACTTTCGTCAATTTGCTTGAGGTCAAATTCGCATAAAATTCACGAACTAACTCCTCATTTGCACTAGGTCTTTCCTCACAAAATAACTCCCAATTGAGAGCTTCAGCAATTTGTCGAATACGCGCCATGAAATCAATATAGTTGTTTTCTTTCAGCGTAAAGCCTTTTTCTAGGTGCGTCTGTTGATTCTTGAAAACGCTTTCGTATCTCACTTTGGTAAGAACTCAAAGAAAATAAATATAAAGCAAAAGGGTTTGGTTTAGGGATGGTTGTAGGGTTTCTTGATGGTGTGGTGCGATAGGAAAGGGTGTTGGTCCGAGTAGCAAGGCGCGATGTGAGCAGATGTGTGAACAGCAGGTGGCACTGTCAGGCAAATAGCAGGGCTGGTGTGTTGGTGCACATGAGCAGGTGCATGAGAGTAGGTCTGATGCGAGCGGCAGTAGCGGCGTAAGCTACTGGTGCGTGCTTGGGCTGCTGGCCGAATGAGGCTGTTGCTAGGCGTAAAGGTGATGTGCGAAGCTGGGCGGTGTTGCGGCTAGAGACTTCGGTACTAGGTGATTTGGTACTTGGTGGGTTTTGGATGCTAGGATTGATGGAGGGATGAGTGAAAAAAATTGCATCAGACTTTCGTTGTTTTCTTTATAGTTGTTTTCTTTCAGCGTAAAGCCTTTTTCTAGGTGCGTCTGTTGATTCTTGAAAACGCTTTCGTTTCTCACTTTGGTAAGAACTCAAAGAAAATAAATATAAAGCAAAAGGGTTTGGTTTAGGGATGGTTGTAGGGTTTCTTGATGGTATGGTGTGATAGGAAAGGGTGTTGGTTCGAGTAGCAAGGCGCGATGTGAGCAGATGTGTGAACAGCAGGTGGCACTGTCGGGCGAATAGCAGGGCTGGTGCATTGGTGCACATGAGCGGGTGTGTGACAGTAGGTCTGATGCGAGCAGTAGTAGCGGCGTAAGCTACTGGTGCGTGCTTGGGCTGCTGGCCGAATGGGGCTGTTGCTAGGCGTAAAGGTGACGTGCGAAGCTGGGTGGTGTTACGGCTAGAGAGTTCGGCACTAGGTGATTTGGTACTTGGTGGGTTTTGGATGCTAGGATTGATGGAGGGATGAGTGAAAAATATTGCAAAGGTGGTTGAAATTTATAGTGAAAGGACTAGGAGTTTAATTAGAATTCTTAGAACAAAATAATTAAGATATTCCAAGTTCTAATTCTACATAAAGTTAACAACAATTAAAAATTAATATAATGCATATTAAATTATTATTTGCTATTAATTTATTAAAACAAATACTTATTAAATAAAATATGATCAAATTTAAACTAATCCTAATTCTATGCAAAGTTGGTAATAATTAATATATATTTTAATAGATATAATTATATATTAATGATTATCATCTTAGTTATTAAATTAAATTAAAAACATTTATTCTAGATGCCTTTGAAAATATTTATAAAAGAGACATCTAATTTTTAATATTTACAAAAAAGCAACCAAATTTTGAAAATAATTCAATTAAGTACCTAGACTTAAGGAAAATTTGAAATTGAGCTACTGATTAAAACTTGGATCAAAATTAACCCTTTTATTTGAAACACTAAAAATTTATTTTTCCATTTAGGGAATAATTTCTTAGAAGATTATGTTAAAATCAATTCCCAGGAAAGGTTGGAGGGGTCACAAGCGGTCCCGCTTAAGTTCCAATCTCCTAGACAGAATTTATTTAAACATACTAATCCTTAAAATATACCCTAAATCATTTATTTAAAAAGAAAAATAAGAAAAATTAAATATCTGATAAAATGAATGAGATTTGATCCCGTTCAATTTTATCCCCTAGTAATGTTTTAAGCATTGAGCATTAACTCGAAAAATACCTCCCTTACTTTGAAGTTTGAGAACTCCATATGGATAAACTTGGTGAATTTTAAATGGACCGAACCAACGTGATTTTAACTTACCTGGAAAGAACCTTAATCTGGAATTGAATAACAAGACTTGCTGACCTGCTTCAAATTTTCGAACCCAAATGTACTTGTCATGCCATCTTTTAAGTCTTTCCATGAGTAATTTGGCATTCTCGTATGAGAACATTTGGAACTCTTATAACTCATTGAGTTGGAGCATTCATTTCTCATTAACAAGCTTAAGATCCAAGTTGAGTTGTTGGAGAGCCTAGTAAGCTTTGTACTCTAACTCCAAGGGCAGATGACCGGCTTTCCCAAAGACCAACTTATAGGGTGACATCGCTAAAGGTGTCCTGTATGCTGAACTATAGGCCCATAAAGCATCGTCTAATCTTTTGGTCCAATCTCATCGGTTCGGGCAAACTACCTTCTCGAGTATGCCTTTGATCTCTTTGTTTGCCAGTTCAGCTTGCTAATTTGTCTACAGAGGGTAAGTTGTGGCAACCTTGTGCTTCACTCCATGTTTGTTGAGTAACCATTTCAACCATTTGTTCACAAAATGGGACCCTTCATCACTGATGATAGCTCTCGAGGTTCCAAACCTTGTGAAGACAGGCTTTTGCAAAAACTTCTTCACAACCTTAGAATCATTCGTCGGATATGCCTCGGCCTCAACCCACTTAGACACGCAGTCTACTGCTACCAATATGTACTTGTGACCTAAAGATAGAGGGAAAGGACTGAGAAACTCAATACCCAAAACATCGAATAATTCTACCTAAATGATGTTTGTTCGAGGCATCTCATTTATGTTGGTGATGTTTCGAACCCTTTGACATCGATCACAACTCTTTACATAAGCATATTCATCTTTGAATAGTGTTGGCCAAAAAAATCTGGCTTGCAATACTTTGGCCGCAGTACGTGTACCTCCAAAGTGTCCCCCACTCAGAGCTAAGTGGCAATGATATAGAATCTTATGTACTTCATCTTCTTCCATGCATCTCCTGAACATTTGATCTGCGCACCTTTTAAATAAGTATGGCTCTTCCCAGAAATAGTAGTTCACACCATGAAGAAAGTTTTTCTTTTGATGATACGTCTTATCAATCGGCCTCAAACCACAAGCTAAATAGTTAGAAATATTAGCAAACCAAGGGGTATTATGGACATGATTTACCTTCAGTATGTGTTTATCTGGAAATGTCTCTTGAATGGGTATAAGTGGACAATTCCCTTCTTGCGGCTCCAACCTAGACAAATGGTCTGCTACTTGATTTTCTACTCCCTTTCGATCTTGAATTTCTAGATTGAACTCTTGAAGTAGAAGTACCCATCGGATTAGCTTGTCTTAGCGTCTTTCTTGGCAAGTAAACACTTAATTGCTGAATGGTCTGTATAGACTGTCACTTTGGTACCTACAAGAAAAGATCAAAACTTGTCAAAAGCAAACACAATAGCAAGTAACTCTTTTTCTATTATCGTATAATTTAGTTGACCTCCTGTCAGAGTTCGACTTGCGTAGTAGATGGGATGAAAAACTTTGTTCCTTCGCTGGCCTATAACAACTCCTATCGCGAAGTCATTTTCGTCACACACCAATTCAAATGGAAAATCCCAGTCTGGTGTGACGATTATGGGTGCCGAGAATAATCAACTCTTCAAATCTTTGAAAGCTCTTAAGCACTCCTCACCAATTTTGAACGTCGTGTCCTTATCCAATAATTTGCATAAGGGTTTAGCAATTTTGGAAAAGTCCTTAATAAATCTTCGATAGAAACCAACGTGGTCGAAATAGCTCCCAACACTCTTTACAGATGTTGGAGGTGGGAGTTTCTCAATAATGTCTACCTTTGCTTTATCTACCTCAATTCCATGTCTCGTTATTCAATTCCCTAGAACAATACCTTCTCATACCATGAAATGGCACTTTTCCCAATTGAGTACGAGGTTTGTTTCTTCGCATCGCCTTAGTACGTTGGCTAGATTGGCTAGGCAATAATCATATGTATCTCTAAATACTGAAAAATCATCCATAAAGACTTCCAAGTATTTCTCAACCATATCAGTAAAAATAGACATCATACATCTTTGAAATGCAGTAGGTGCATCACATAAACCAAACGGCATGCATCTAAATGCAAATGTATCGTACGAACAAGTGAATGTTGTCTTGTGTTGATCTACTGGTACTACTGTAATTTGACTATACCTCGAGTATCCATTGAGAAAACAATAATAGTCTCGACTTGCGAGTCTATCCATCATCTGGTCCAAAAACGGCAAAAGAAAGTAATCTTTCCTAGTCGCCTTGTTCAGGTTTTGGTAATCGATGCAAATTTATCATCCTGTAATCGTTCTAGTCGGTATCAACTCATTATTCTCATTTTCAGTGACCGTAATACCTCCTTTCTTTGGCACGCACTAGACCGGACTTACCCACGAACTGTCTGAGATGGGGTAAATTATACCCACATCTAACCACTTGATGATTTCTTTCTTTTCAACATCCTTCATGATGGGGTTCAGTCTTCAATGTCCATCAATCATCCCTTTTTCGACATCTTTTAGGATGATCTTGTGCATGCATAAGACTGACAATCCCGTGAATATCGGCTATGGTCCATCATTTGGAAGGCCTGATGTCAAAATTAGTTCTAGTGGGTACTCAACATAGTTGAGTTCCTTTTCCATGATTAATTCCTTTAAATCGGACACTACAGAACATTATCAATTGTGTCAGGAAATCGCATAGACTTAAAAACATTAAATGTTACCTGATCATCCTAAACACACATAATAAGCTCGCCCTTCTTCATATCAATAAGGGTCCTTCTGGTTGTTAGGAAAGGCCTTCCTAGGATGACTGACACTTATTTTTCTGCTTCAAAATTTGTCTACACGTGCCAATACATCATCAATTTTTCTTTCTAGATGTGCTAAGGATCAGTCAGCTAATTGAAGTGTAACCGTAGTAGGTCTAACTTCACCTATCCCCAACTTCTTAAATATTAACATTGGCATCAAGTTGATAGTCGCACCCAAATCACATAGTGCCTTACCACAATATGTTGTCCAATGTTGCAAGGTATGGTAAAACATCTAGGATCCTTCAACTTTGGGGGTAGTTTGTCTTGAAGATATGCACTGCATTCCATTGTCAGGGCTACCATTTCAAATTCTTTAAGTCTTCGTTTTTTGACAAGATATCCTTCATGAATTTGACGTAGTTTGGCATTTTTTCAAGTGCTTTAACCAATAGGATGTTGATATGAAGTTGCTTGAGTACGTCTAGGAACTCTTTGAATTGAACTTCCTACTTCTGCTTCTGAAGTCTTTGAGGGTAGAATGGTGGAGGCATCTTTACTGAAACTAGTTGATTTGTCTTTTGTGGCAATTCTGCATCTAACGAAGTTATTAGTTTATAAGAATTAGCTGGTTCAGAAGTTACCTTATCAAATTTTGCAGATTTAGGTTCCAGTGAAACTGAAATTTCAACACTCGATTGAATTTCCTCTGAGTCTTAAGCATTAGCTAGCTCATTTTCAACTTTGACTGTGTTAGGCTCTAATGTCTTTCTGCTCCTCAATGTCAACGCTTTACAATGCTCATTCCCTGGATTCCTCAGATTCTCCGTATCACTAGGTAAAGCACCTTGTGGTTGGTTTCTGAGTTCAGTTGCAAGCTGGCCCATTTGGTTTTCCAGGTTTTTGAATGTAACTGCTTGGTTTTGGATTAATGCATCATTATTGGCTATGTATGCCTTCAACAAGTTTTCCAAGCCATTAGATGGTTCAACTTGAGGTTGTTCCTGAACTTGTTGGGTAAACATAGGTGGCTTGGTCGGTCTAGGTTGGGCGTCTGTGTTACTGGGTCCAGCCCTTTGGTTACTCCAAGAGAAATTAGGGTGGTTTCGCCACGATGGGTTACAGGAATTGGATTATAGTCCTTGCCTTCCTCGATTTTAGTTTTGGTTACCCACGTAATAAACGAATTCTGGGTTCGATGGACATTCTTTGAATAGATGTCCTTCCCCGCAATAGGCATAGGCTACATTTTCAAATTGATTGGATACCTGTGCTACAAAACTATTAAACCCATTATTGGTAAAAATTTTAAGCATTGAGGAAATAGAGGATACTTGAGATGCGAGTGAAGTGAGAGAGCCTACTTCATGTATTCCAGTGACTCGTCTTCCTGACGCTGCTCGATTGGTTGGCCATTGATAATTGTTACTGACAATCCTCTCGATGATTTCATCAGCCTCATTGTAATACTTAGAAAGGAGAGCACCGTTAGTAGAAGCGTCCACTACTATATTCATGTGAGCATTAAGACCATTATAAAATGTCTTAAGTTGGATGTAATATGGGATTCAGTGATGAGGGCACTTCTGTAATAATTTTTTGTACCTTTCTCATGCCTCATACAAGTACTCATCATCCACTTGTTGAAAAGCAGTGATCTTGTTGCTCAACTTAGCATTCTTGCTAGGAAAAAAATACTTCATGAGGAATTTTTCTGCTAGATCTTGCCATATAGAAATTGAACTTGGTGGCAATAAGTTCAACCAGGCTTGAGCTTTGTCCCTTAGCGAATATTGGAACAGCTTCAATTGTAGAGCATCTTCGGGTACTCCGACTAACTTGAAAGAATCGCTCACCTCCATGAATTGGCCCACTGTTTGAAGCATCTGGAACATGACTGGCTTCAGTTTGAACTATTGTACCTCGATTTCGGATCTCCTAATACCCGATTTAAGATCATGAAACATTGGCACAGCATACTGTCTTAGAGCTTTATTCCTATCATCAACAATAAGGATAGGATTTTGAGCAGGGTTTGCTCCGTTTCCTTGATTCGAATTTTTGAAGTTCATCTCTTCGCTCCTTCTTTGACTTGCTTGTCTTCTTCGCTGTCAAAAAGTTCTTTCAATCTCAAGGTCTACGAGGAGTAAATTGATGATTCGATCAATACTCATAAACACCTAAAATAAACTCAAAAAAATTAATTAAGTTAAAATTGAACAGAAAAATAAACCAAAATGAAAAATTCACAAATTCACAAATAATGACTTTTTAAAACAGTTCCCGGTAATGGTGCCAAAAACTTGGAACGACGGAAATGTGCAAGTGTACACAATTGCAACAAGTAAATGTTGAGTTATTGTACCTACAGAGATTGTGAAAAGAATTATTTATGAATGAAATTTTAAAAACACTTTGGTGAAGAAAATATTTTGATTTGAGGAGGTGATTAAAAACTAGGATTTTAACTGAGTAAAATAAATAAAATAAAATAACAGTTCAATGCACGATTTCAAAAGATGATTTTAATCAAGATGACATCATTGTGTTAGATTAATTACATTTCTTAACTTAGAATTATTAAACTCATGTTCATGTTGTTACGAATAAATTCACGGCAACTCGGTAATTTGTTAACTTATGAACATACTTACCTACCAAAATTCATTTATCTCTTGACTATATCTCTATGTCAATTCAACCAATTAAACAAATTTTAATAAGCAAATGTGTTAATGCACATACATACTTATGAAATTAAAATAGTTTCTTGTACATATCTCTATGCCAATTCAAACAATTAATTGAATCTCATAAGCACATAAAAGATTATGTGAGGTAACAATGTATTTCTTCCTTGAAACAGTTTAATCACAATACTCTTGCAAGTTATGCAAGGCTAATGTACCGTTAGATACCGTTGCTAATTTAACCCTCAGCTACTTTAGTTGATTAAACATGCACTGATTAAGTATTGTGTCAATTAATTGCAATTTCAATCCGTTTAAATAATTAATTCATTAGTTACCTTACAATTGTAATGCAAGAATAACTTAGGTATGGTTTTACTTAATCAAACATCTTACCGATGCCTATAACAATACAAACACAATTTTAATAAATTAAGTAGACAAAACGCAATCAACCTAACAGAAATTAAATTTAAGCCATATTAAATTAAACATATCAACATCAAAAATATTCATAAACATGTTCATAATAACAACAATAAAATTAAAATGATAATGAACAAGAATCAAATTCAGTGTTTCTCCTAGGCTTAACTAGTTTGCTCCGCGCCTCCTTCTTTTCTTGTTCTTGTTGAACTGAGGCTTCCACAAACACTTGATGCTACTTCAAATGTTGGTTGAATGACTAATTTTTCAATAGGTGAAATTGAAAAGGGAATGGGAAGAAAATGAAGAACGATGGAAGGGAATGAAGAGAGAAAAAGTGAGGGAGAAGTAAAGAAATGAATAGGTTTGAGATATGTTTGAAATGAGAAGCCAAAGGGGTATTTATAGGTTGATTAGGCTACTAAAAATAGCAAAAACCAGCAGCCATATCGTCCCTCCATGGCCGGCCACACATGTGGCAAGTTTGAAGGTTTCAAACTTGCTATTTTAAGGTAGGGCCAAATCTAGGAAGGCATGATAAGTTGAGGAGTTTGAGTGAAAATTCAAGGAGTCTTCAAGGGCTATTTTGCAAGCTAAATAATCAGCCAAACAAGCTGATTGGCTTAGCATGTGGGACAGTTTTGGGCTGCCCAGTGCTCGATTGGATTGGTTTTCTCGGTTCAGCTCAACTCGGCCACTTTTCATAATTAATTAATAATAAATTATTCAATCAAAATTAAATTGGATTAAAATTAAAATTAATTATATTATGAATTAATACACATAATTTGGACCGTCTTAGGCTAAAAATTTAATTCGCCTTGATGCTTCAAAATTTCTTTTTGGTTTTGTGCTTCTAGTAGGTTTGCCAAGTCATTTTTCGCCCTTTGTGCATATCTGTCGAAAATTATCAAAATTTGATATAAAATTAATTAAACGCAACATGTTAATAATTTCAGTACAAAATAATTTTTATAATAATTATATATTTTTCGACAAGAATTTTACCGAAACTGAATGAATTTGAGTTAAAAAGGGCATGAAAAAATGTACATATTTTCGTGTTTCCAGTGTCCATATTTCAAATGTTACATAGCTTGAGACACGGGCGTGTGTCTTAGCCGTGTAAGACAAACGGCCTAGCCACACAGCCGTGTGACCCCTATAGTCAAAATTTTTCAAACTTTTCCTATACTTTCCAAATGTTTCTAAGTTAGTCTCAAATTATTTCTAATGTATTTCTAGGGCCTTGAGGACTCGATTTAGGGACTATACTTATGTGAATGATTGATTAATGTTAGGATTATGCTTATGTATGAAATGTATATTTAAGTGTTTCATTTGTTCGGTAATGCTCCGTAACCCTAATTTGATGACGGATACAGTATAAAGGTGTTATAAACAAAATATCTCATGCATGCAATATGTGCAACACACCCCTAAACCTAAGGGATGCATTGTCCTCAATGCATGATCAGACACAAAATTTCACTTATGCAAAAAGAAATAGATATGTAGAAAATGCAATGAAAACAATTATGAATGCATGAAAAACATATGTAAAAATGAAATAAAATATGCAAATAAAAAATAAAAACAAAAGCTTGGAAAGGATTTGTGTTACTTTAGTTGGATCGGGTGGATTCCCTGCAGTGTGCTTGTAGCACTACTTCCGTTTAAGCAAATTGATTGGCACCCCTTCATCATCATCATCTAATTTTGTGAGATCATCAATCAGTTGATTAATCTCACGATCTTGCTCCAATATAGGTGTTGTGGTTTGAGGTGCAATAATAGGTTCTTGTAGTGCAGAAGTTTGATTCATGTTATCTCCTTCCTTATCTGAGTCAATGTTCACCGATTCTATTTTCTCTTCCTCCCCCTCTATTTCTTTTTTCTTCTTTTATGCATTGGTTGGATGTGTGGTAGTGCCCATCATAGCGACTTCAACTTCATCCTTATTTTCATCCTCTAGATCCCATAGCAACTCTTTGGGGGAAAATAGGGAATACAGACATGGGCTTGGTAAAGTTTTCTAAAGAGATTTCTTGATGGCATTATCCCTTCTTCTGACATAGGCCCAAAATAAAGCAATTTCTTCTTGAGCCCTTCTTAGATCAATAGTTTCCTCATTTATTGCTTCTCCATCAAACGAAACTATTGTTTCAACATCTCAAGAGCATCAAGCACTTGCTGCACAAAATTAGTGTGAGATGTGGATGGAGTGGCATGGGTACCAGTAGGTGGAGAAAAGGTTGATGCAGAGCTAGGGTGTTGTGGCACTTCTTCCCTTGAAAATCTCATGGCAATTTGTTTGGTGATGGCTCCTTTGTTAGGGATTTTATCCTCATTTGCATAGGGATATTGACCCGTTGACAAAGTGCAGTAATGAGAGATGGAAAACTTAGGGTGCCTGCATTCTTTTGTGCGCAATGATGAACTTCTCTAAAAATAATTTTCCAACATTTTTCTTTCTTCTAGTCATAATAGAGTGCAGTATTTAAGAAAATGGTACCATACCCTACAATGAGGCTCCAAAGAAACATGGTCGATGGTGTAGCAGTCATTCTAAGAAATTGTCCATTTGGTCCCTTCCACGGATAAATCCTGAAGAACTTGATTGAGTACTTCTGCTATTATTGTCTTGGAAAATTAAGAATGTTCATCAGAGCCTTCAGGTAAACCATATTGTGCGTTGATGGATTATTCATCGAAGAACACCAAAGCATCGCATACATAGATGAAAGCATTATTTGGAGAGGTTAAATGGGCATAAAATTCCTTTACAACTATCATGAGAACATCATCAGGATGAAGGCAAAAGAGTTGCCATCCATGTTCTCTACCATGGAAGAAATTGCTTCAATGAATCCCATAAAGGTTGAATCTTGAAAAAGAATTCATTTTTCCATACAAAAGGGTCGCTTTGATGTATTCGTGTTGTACTTTTCTTTACCTGTTTTGCTGAAAAATGTTCTTGGAGGCATAGAGGTTGATGCAGATGACATACTTGAACAGTTTGAGGAGAAATAGTAACTATAAAAAGAAAATGTTAAGACCATTAAAGTTATGGAGGAAAAACTGAAAATGGTGAAAAAAAAGAAATTGAAAATAACGTGGAGAAAGAAAATGAATTGATCAAGGTAAAATTAAGAGATAATATAGTAGTGACGTGGGGGATAAGATTAGCCTGAAATTATGGCCTAACACAATAAAGTAAGAATTAGGCGAGAAAAGAAAAAAAATAATATAAAAATTAAGCTAAAATGTTGCAAGTATTCTAAGTGGGCTAACTATTACGAAGCCTAGACCAAAATCTACCTGAAACAAAAGAAAGAAATAAAACTTAATTAAACTGAAAAAAGAAAGAAATCAAAAGCAAATTAATTAAATAATACCAGGCAAAAGAAAACAATATGCAGTTCGAAGAGCAATGTAATGTTTATCATGAAGTATGAGAGCTCTCCAATAATGCTTCAAATGTTGCCATTGACTTTGAAATTAAAGCCAATCCTGCCATCATTGACTTCTATAGCTCCATGAGGGTAAACACGCACTACCTCGAACGGGCCAGACCAACGAGACTTCAATTTACCAGGAAACAATTTTAGCCTGGAATTGAATAACAACACTTGTTGTCCAGGTTCAAATTGTCATGGCAAAATCTTCTTATCATGCCATCGCTTTGTATTTTCTTTGTACAGTTTGGCATTCTCATAAGCTTAAGCTCTGAATTCCTCCATCTCATTCAAATCCAGTAATCGGTTATTGCCAGCATTAATCTAATCCATGTTCAATTTCTTAATTACCCAAAATGCCTTATGTTTAAGTTCAACAAGCAAATGGCAAGGCTTCCTATAGACGAGCTTGAAAGGCGACATTCCTAATGGTTTCTTGAAGGCAAAGCTTCATCCTGTTTAGATGACCAATCTTTGCATGTGGGATTGACCACTTTCTCCAAAACCTGCTTAAATTCTCTATTTGAGACCTCAACTTATCCATTTGTCTAGGGATGATATGCCGTGGCAATTTTATGTTTAACCCCATATCTATTCAAGGAAGTAGCAACTAATTAGCAGTCAAAATGAGAACCTTCATCACTAATCAAAGCACGAGGAGTACCAAACCTGGTGAAAATATTCTTATGCAGAAACTTTAGTACCAATTTGGCATCATTGTAGGGAGAGCGACAACTTCAACCCACTTAGAGACATAATCTAAAGCCACAAGTATGTATATATTGCCCCAAAAGGGTGGAAATGGACCCATAAAGTCGATTCCCCACATATCAAGTAATTCAACTTCTACAATATTTTGCAATGGCATTTCATACCTCTTTGATAAGTTCCCAGTTCGTTAACAACAATCGCAAGCTTCGTAAAATCCATGTGCATCTTTAAACATGCTTGGCCAATAAAAGCTAGATTGGAGAACTTTTGTAGTAGTTCGCATTCCCCCTAAGTGTCCTCTATATGGTGCTGAATGACAGTGGTGTAAAATACTCTGAATCTCGTCATCTGAAACACACCTCTGAATTATTTGATCTGTGCAATGTTTGAATAAAAACGACTCATCCCAATAATATTACTTGGCATCATGGCGAAATTTTCTTCATCTTTAATTGTTGAGCTTATGTGGCAACAATCCACTTACTAAGAAATTGATGATATTGGCATACCAAAGTAATGTCGTGGCAACAAACAGTTGTTCATTTGGAAAATCCTCTTTAATGAGTTGAATATTTTCGTCTTCATTTCCTACTTCAAGTCTCGACAAAGTGATCAGCCACATGATTCTCTATGCCTTTCCTATCTCAAATTTCTAGATTAAATTCTTGTAACAACTATATCCACTAAATTAATCTTGGCTTGGTGCCTTTCTTGGTCACCAAATATTTAATCGCAGAATGATCCGTATAAACTGTAACTTTGGTGCCAACAAAATGGCATATGAATTTGTCAAATGCAAGTACAACAGCCAATACTTCCTTCTCAGTAGTGGTGTAGTTCAATTGCGTATCTGTCAACGTCCAACTGGCATAGTAGATGGCATGAAATACTTTATCCTTCCTTTGCCCAAGCACTGCTCTTATAGCGAAATCATTGGCATTGCACATAAGTTCAAAAGGTAATGTCCAGGCCGATGCTATGACAATCGGTGCTGTTACCAATTACTTTTTCAATTCCTCAAATGCTTACACACAAGGCTCATCAAACCTGAAAGCTCTATTATGTTCTAACAATGCACATAGGGGTTTGGATATCTACGAACAATCCTTAATAAATTGTCGATAAAATCCTACATGGCTAAGGAAACTTCAAATACCTTTAACTATAGTGGGTGGTGGAAATTTCTCAATAACCTCAATCTTCACTTTGTCTGCAACAATCCCTTGCTGTGAAATTTTATGTCTTAGAACAATCCCTTCACAGACCATAAAATAACATTTTTCCCAATTCAGGACAAGGTTAGTCTCTTCACACCGACAAAGAACTAGCTCTATGTTTTTTAAAAAACCTTCAAAAGTATCACCAAACACAGAGAAGTCATCCATAAAAACTTCCAAAAATTTCTCCACCATGTCCGAAAATATTGCCATCATGCAACATTGAAATGTTGCAGGGGCATTGCACAATCCAAACGGCATTCGTCTGAAAGTGAATGTTCCATAAGGACCTGTGAACGTGGTCATTTCTTACTCAGTATGAGCTATGGCAATCTGGTTATACCCCAAATAACCATCCAAAATGTAATAAAAGGCTTTTAACGCTAATCTATCTAACATTTGATCGATGAATGGCAAAGGAAAATGGTTCTTCTTGGTTGCTTTGCTGAACTTTGAATAGTCCATGTAAAATCTCCATCATGTGACAATACGAGTTGGAATGAGTTCGTTGTTTTCATTGCTAACCATAGTAACAACCCCTCTCTTGGGTACACATTGAACAGGGCTCACCTACGAACTATTAAAAAAATGATAGATTATTCCAACATCCAGCCATTTGATAATCTCCTTTTTAATGACTTCCTTCATAATGGGGTTCAGTCTTTTCTATTGCTCAATAGAATTTCCATGGCAATTCTCCAGGAAAATCTTATGCGTGCATATGACCAAACTGATTCCCTTGATATCTGTGATTGTCCACCCTAGCGATTTCTTAGATTTCTTCAAAACTTCTAATAATTAAGGCTCTTGATCAGATGTTAATTCTACAGAGATAACTACTAGCAATGTGTTCTTTTCTCCCAAGTAGGCATACTTCAAATGTAATGGCAAAGGCTTCAACTCCGAAGTAGGAGGGTTCTCTATAGAAGGTCGAGGAGTTTTAAAAGAAGGTTCTGATAAATTTAAAGATTTAAAACTCCTCCTTGCATCATTTTCAAGTTGCTTAGCCTCCATCATTTCACTAAGTTCTTCAATCAGTTCCTCTTCATTCAACTCAACTGAGTCTACTTCATTATCAGAACTGTTGCAACAAAATTTTGCCAATTATTCCTTCATTGTTATGTCACTAATCCCAATGGCGTGACAATCTTCATATGTATCCACACAATTCATGGCATCAAAAACATTAAAGGTTACTTGCTGGTCATTAACTCTCATTGTTAATTCACCTTTATGTACATCAATTAATTGTCAAGAATAATTGGTACCTCTTTATCAGCTTCACATTCCAGAATAATAAAATCTGTTGGAAAAATAAATTTATCAACTGTTACAAACACATCTTCAATCTTACCTTCTAGATGTGCATAAGAACGATCAGCTAGCTTCAGCATAACAGTTGTATGTCTCGCCTTCCCAATTCCCAATTTTCTGAAAACAGACATGGGCATTATGTAATAGCCCATTTTTAGTGAAATTAGAAAAGTGGTTTTGGGACCATAAATCTAACGTGAAAATATTTATTTTATTATAGCTATGATGTTTACAGTATGTTAGGAGAGTTGTATACAAATTTTGTTGAGAAATTTTGACGTTTGCATGCTTAATTAAGTAAAAAGGACTAAATAGTAAAAGGTACAAAACTAGAGTTCTATTAGCTAAAGGTATCTATTAGGTATAAAATTAAATGTTTGAGGATTTATGTGGTAAATAGACCATTTTATTGCTAGTGGACTTATATAGACACTAAATAGGTGATTTTAAAGGTTAATAATAAGGTTAAATAAGTAATTTAATAAATAAGTTAAGTAAAACTAAAGAATAACAAAATGTTGTCTTCAAAAATGCTTCTATCCACTGAAAATTAAACTTAAAAACTCCATTGAAGAAGTTTCAAGGTTCGGCCAAGTCTTCTTTGTACATGTAAGAGATACTTTGTCCCTTTTTTAATGATTTTTATGTTTTTGAAGTCCTTGTAGCCTAATCTAGATAGCCCAGGGACTAATTTACAAAAATATTAATGGATTAGGGTATTTCCATGAATGTGTTTGTGTGATTTTTGAAGTTTAATGGAAGAAAATGAATCCTTGTTGTTAACTAAACAACTTTTATAAAGTAATTTTTATGAAATTATAATTTAGGGACTTATTTGCTAAAATAGTAAAATGTCATGCTGAAATTGTGAATTTATTATTTGTGCGGGTTGATATAAGTCCCTAGGTAAATCGACTAGCAGGATATGTGGATGAAATTGCATGAATTTCAATTTACGAGCTAAAGGACTAAATTGTAAATAAATTAAAATAATAGGGGTAAAAGCATAATTTTGCAAAAGTGTGAATTTTGGACTGAACTGAATAGAATGAATATTAAATGAATTAAATTTAGTTATTTAGATCAAGTTAACCCTCGTACGGATCTAGATCAAGGGAAAGATAAAGTCTCAAACTAGTTTATTCTATTTTGTTGTCTTTGTATTCGAGGTAAGTTCGTGTGTTTAAATAGCGTTTTAATTTATTTGATTTAAATTCTATTATGTTGTTCGTCATATCATGTCAAGAAAAAAATCCAATGATGTTACGATGACTATCGAGTCCCATTTGAACCTTAGGAATTATATAGGATACAAATGACATGTCATTAGGTACCATGTTTTGGGTGTTGGTCCTGAATGTCCTACCGATGGCTGAGTTTTGGCATTTGTTGTAGATACTCATCAGCTTGTGTGAGTGGCATCATGTAGCTACATTTTGACCATTAGCTTGTGTGAGCAAACCCATTTATGGCTCGAGTGAGCATCTATGTAAAGGAAAAGGAAAAGAAATGGTTTAGACCATGTGTTAGCACACTTTGTGTGAGCTTCCCGCGTAACCAATAATATTCTAAGTGGTTCAATAGGCATGAAAAGGGAAGGAATGGTAAGTGTTCCAATAGCTAAGTTACGAACTTGTGAAAATGTATGAATTATTGATGATCAAAGTATGTATAACCATGTTTATGAAAAGCATGAATTCAAGTAGCTATGTTCAGTAAATTTATCTTACCATGAGATGATTTTGCTAAGTTATGTGTTTAATCACTAACTTGTGTTGTTGATGATGCTTTGGCTTGTGCTAAGCTATGTTGGATTGATTCATGTCTATTTTTAAGATTATGCATTGAAATGGTAAGCTATGTTCATGATTTACGAACTTACTAAGCATTATATGCTTACAATGTTGTTCTTTTCCATGTTTTATAGATTATCGGTAGCTCGATCAGTTTGGAAGCTCGTTGGAGACCTATCACACTATCTAGAGATTATATCGATGGATTTTGATGTTTTGGTCATGGTTATAATGGCATCTATCGGTGAATTGTGTTTGATGAACTATTTCTTATGTTTGGCTTGTAAATATGGTAATTTGGTTGGATGTGCTTTTGGCACTTTGATGCTATAATGGTTGATGTTTATATGGTCAAATTGATGTATGGTTTTATGACCAAAGTGGCAAGTGTTGGCATGTTTGAAATGTGGTTAATTAGGTTATGTTTGTTATGGAATTTAGTTGATTCTGTTTTGGTATGGAATTAAATAATTGTGTATGCTTGAATTATGGATAAATATGCTTATGCTAAGACATGTTCAATGGTTTTGATTGAGGTGCCTTTTGGCATATTGGTTGTATGGATATTTTGTATAGACATTTGGTCATTTTATGCATACTGTGGACATGATTTAGGGCCTTGGTTATATGTGCAAATGTATTGTAGGTTGCTAAGTAAGACTCCTATTTTCAGTCAAATTTGAGAAATAATCTTCTAGTTAAACTCTGTTTATTTGTTTCAATCAAATACTGATTAGTTTAGATTATTTTATTATTCTTTGACATATGAATTTAGCCTATAAATAGGCTCTTTTACAACCTCAGAAAAAACACACCATTTAGAGGTTAGAACTCATAACACATTTAGAGAATTTTGTGTTTACGTTTTGAGGGTTCTTTGTTTTTTCGGGGTTTGGGGTTTAGTTTTATCTCCATCTTTTGTACTCTTCGTTCTTTTGCCATTATAGTAAAATTATCTTTGCTCGTGGTTTTTTATCTTCTTTGGAGGGGTTTTTCCACATTAAATTTATGTGTTCAATTTTTATATTTATTCTGCTATTTTTGTTACTTGTTGCTTAATCGGGTCGATTCCTAACAAGTGGTATCAGAGCTAGTTCAATTTTCATAGACTAGCCCATTCAGATATGGCAGCAACAAGGTTTGAAATTGAGAAGTTCGATGGTGAGAAAAATTTCAATCTGTGGTAAGTTCGGATGATGGCAATTCTAGTTCAATCCGGATTGAAAAAGGTTATTACCGGAAAAAAACCCGAGAATCTAAATAAAATAGAATGGGAAGAGCTTGATGAAAAGGCCTTGTCTGTAATCCAGTTGTGTCTTGCGAATACGGTATTGCAAGAGGTATTGATGGAGAAGACCTCATTCGCCTTGTGAAAAGGTTAGAAACTATTTATGGGACTAAGTCTTTAGCTAACCGTTTAGTGTTGAAACAACGTCTATTTACGTTTCACATGAACGAAGGTGACCTTCTTAGAGATCACATCAGTCAATTCATTACTCTTTTAAATGATTTAAAGAACGTTGAGGTTCATATTGATGATGAAGATCAAGCTATGCTATTATTGTGCTCTTTACCCCCTTCATACAAGTCTTTCAGGGAGACCCTGATTTATGGCAGAGACAAACTCTCGTTCGAAGATGTGAAGGTTCATTTGTTGAGTAGAGACAAACTTGATAATGAGCTTCATTTGGATAGCAAGGCAGATAAGCAAGCTTCCATTTTGATGGCATCAAAGAAATGAGATAAAAGATGTCGCTATTGTAAAAAGTTAGGTCACGTCAAAGTAGATTGTTATAAACTGCGAAATAAAAGAGCTGCTAAGAGTAAAGAGGAAGATGTAGCTGGTGCTAATTTGATCGATGAAAGCGGTGATGATTTCTTATTAGTGTCAACGAGCGATAACTCCAAGCTCACGTCCTAGTGGCTCCTAGATTCGGGATGTTCTTTCCACATGTGTACCAATAGAGAATGGTTCTCCACATACAGTTCGGTTAAAGGTGGAGCTGTGCGTATGGGAAACAATTCATCTAGTAAGGTAATTGGTATTTGTACTTTTAAAATTAGAATACACAATGGGACTATACTACCCTGAAAATTACTACAGTAAGAAAGTAAGATAATATCCTTGATATAGTAAAATAAGGAAATAAAGTGATAAAAAGGGTAATATTGAGTTATGTCAACATTGGGAAGTATATAATGACATATTAATTCAAGAAAAGATTAAATTGCAAAAGTGAGAAAAGTTTTGTTGCCCAAGAGTAAATACCTCAAAATTTGAGGGGTTAAAGTATAAATACGAAAAAGTTGAAGGACCAATAGTGTAAATATTTTAAGTGTGGAATAATCTAGAAACTAAGGAAAATGGATGAATTAGAACCAAATTGTAAAGGTGAAGAATTTTGAGGGACTAAATTACAATTTTACCAAATTCAGTGATGACTCAAGGATGAAATTTCAAAAGATTGTAAAGGGCAAAATGGTCAAATAGAGAGAGAGAATTCTAGAAGGTAATGATGATGTTTGTGACATTTTTAATTAATTAATTAGATAAATGTTATTTAATTAATATTTTATTAAGATTTTTGGTATTATTTTATTATTAAATGATTAATATAAAAGGGAGGAAAGATGATGAAAAAATTATCATATTTCCATGCAACCAACGTTAGAAGAGAAGAGAAGAAAGAAAGTTTTGCTTTCTTTACTATTTGATCCTTTCACCAAAAATTCACTATTTTCACCTAGAAATCAAAAGAATTTCCATAGCTTCCAAGAGAGAAAAAGTAATAAGGAGACAATAGGGAGCTAGAATGTCAAGTTAGACTCAAGAAATAGAAGTTGGAGGAGAGAGAAAATCAAGTTAAAGATTGAAATCAATAGCACAAGGTAAGAACATCAAGATTTCAACATATTTTTAAGTTTGTTATTGTTGAAAAAGCATGGAAATGATGTTATAGTAGAGTTTTCTTAAATAAAGTCTTATGTTCTTGATATGTTAGTGAAGAGAAATAAGTGAAAATGATGGGAAATATTATAGAGAAAGGGAATTAGGGAGTTATAAACTTAGTAATCAACATCTTGCACTAAAACAGTTTTGGACAGCAGCAGTAGGTTAAATTTGAAAAATCACCATAAATTGTGGAAATCGAATTAGAGGATGAAAAAAATATGAAATTAAAGCTTATTAAGTCTAGTTTCTCATAGAAGAAACGGTGTAAGTAATGGAACTGTAAATCATGAGATATAATAAATTTTGTGAGATAACGTCAGAATAAATTCGGGTTCCCCTATTTTGATTTTGGAAAATCATCAAAAATTTAATAAAAATGATTAGAGGCTTAAATTTATATGTTTAAAATCCTGAATGAGTCTATTTCAATAGAAACAAACGGAAACATCATCTAAATTATGTACAAAGAGATAATTAATTTTTAGTGAAGAGGGGTCGGAATTGTCAAATAGTGAAACACGGGAAAATTTAAAGAATAAACTGTACTTATTGGGAAACCAAAAATTCTGAAAATCTTATGGTTAGAAGATATATGAGTCTAGTTTATAGGAATTTAGCGGATCTTAATTTGGAGTTCCGTAGCTCAACATATAAATGATTTAGTGACTATGACTCAAGTGGACAACTTTGAATTAATATATAAATAAATGGTGGAATTATAGAAAATATATGATTATTCAACTAGCATGAGTTTTCATTAAAATGATTAATTTCCATGTTTTAGGTTCAGGGACTAAATTGAATAAAAGTAATATTTTAAGGGTAAATTGGTAAAATGTCAAAAAGTGACCAAATTTCATGAAATGAATTTTTATTATTTAAATTAATAAATTGAATGAAATATTAATTTATATTAAGATTGGGTGGAAATTGAGGAAAATAGAAAATTACCAAAATGTCCCTAAATTTTGGTATTTCTGCAATTTAGCTTGGTAAGTTCGTGTAACTTGAATTATATTCTTAGATGATTGAAATATATATACTGGATTAAGAAATTGATTTGAATTGTGAACATAAGAAATTGTGAATTGAATGAAATGTAAATGAAGCTTTGAATTACATGAGTAAATATCGGGTCTCGTAGGCCCTATTTGTTATGAATATAATATTTTGAGGATATGTTGTAAAGAATTATAAAAGCACGTTAATAATTTAAAAGTTTTAATTCGGATGAAATTTTGTAACTCAGTTTAATACATATGCAAATGTATGTCTACTCGTAATGCCTTGTACCCTATTCCGGCGTCGAATATGGGTAAGGGGTGTTACAATGTGACATCGCCAGATTCGGTCATAACATTTAGACCAGGTTTGGGGTGTTATAGGGACGATTAGGACACTCTCAGATGTCAAGTATATACCTGATTTACGAAAGAATCTCATCTCCTTGAGTTTTTTAGACTTGAAAGGATGCAGAATCAACATCGAGTCAAGCGGCATTAAAGTATCTCGTGGAGCTCTCGTTTTATTAAAAGGTAAAAGAACTGGCAGTCTTTATATTCTGGAAGGTTCTATAGTGACCGGTGAAATCGAACGTCCCTCGTTCGTTACAGAGTCAAAGTCAACTCGTTTGGAGCGGAGACAACATGGTCATAGGAGGGAAAAATATATGACCGTTTTGTTGAAGAGAGGTTCTTTTTTGGATGCAGGTTTTGAAAAGTTAGGGCACTGTGTTCGTGAAAATCAGACCCGGATTAGTTTTGATTTGGCAGTGTAGAAGTCGATAGTTTTGATTTGGCAGTGTAGAAGTCGAAGGTTAGAAGTCGAAGATTAGACTCAGTTAATTCCCTGCATAGTTCAAGATAGGCTCGTGGCGGGCTTTGGCAAAGATGGCGTTGTAGAAATATGAGTCAAGGGGGAGATTTGTTAAGTATGACTCCTATTTTCAGTCAAATTTGAGAAATAATCTTCTAGTTAAACTCTGTTTATTTGTTTCAATCAAACACTGATTAGTTTAGATTATCTTATTATTATTTGACATATGAATTTAGCCTATAAATAGGCTCTTTTACAACCTTAGAAAAAACACACCATTTAGAGATTAGAACTCATAACACATTTAGAGAATTTTGTGTTTACGTTTTGAGGGTTCTTTGTTTTTTCGGGGTTTGGGGTTTAGTTTTTTCTCCATCTTTTGTACTCTTCGTTCTTTTTCCATTATAGTAAAATTATCTTTGCCCGTGGTTTTTATCCTCTTTGGAGGGGTTTTTCCATGTTAAATTTGTGTGTTCAATTTCTCAGTTTATTCCGCTATTTTTGTTACTTGTTGCTTAATTGGGTCGATTCCTAACATAGGTTCATGCTTGAATTGGGTGAAAGAAATGGCTTTATTTTGGACTATTTCTTGTCCACACAGCCAAAGACATGGGCGTGTGTCTCCTGTAGGTTTTAATGAGTTTTTTTGAAAGTCACACGGCCTGGCACACGGGCGCATGGCTTGTCCGTGTGACCCAATTTAAAGAGTTAGAGAGGCATGGTCACGAGCTGGGACACGACCATGTGTCCCTATTTCAAGTGTTACATGGCCTGAGACAGGGGCGTTATCTCAACTATGTGAGGCACACGGCCTGGCCATGCCGTCGTGTAACCTTTTGCAATGTGAATTTTTCCAACTTTTTCCTTAAGGTTTCATATGTTCCCAATTTAGTCCCGAATCATTTCTAAAGTATTTCTAAGGCCTCAAGGGCTCGAATAAGGCACAATATGCATGTGTTTAACTGAATTTTGCTATGATTATGAAATGTTTGGAAATTGATGATTTTAAGTTACGTTTTTATGGTAATGCTCTGTAACCCTATTTCGGCAATAGATATAGGTTAAGGGTGTTACACATTAGATTTATGGTTACACCTAAATCACATAATGCATTGCCTACATAATAATTTCTAATTGAGCAACAAATATTAAAACTCTATGGGTACTTCAATTTCGGTGGCAATTTGTTCATCAACATTGCTGTGCACCCTTCAATGAGAGCAACAGTTTCAAATTCCCCTAGTCTGTGCTTCTTTGACAATATGTCCTTCATGAACTTTACGTAATTGGGCATTTGCTCCAATGCTTCCACCAGTGGTATGTTGATATGAAGTTGTTTCAGGGCATCCAAGAATTTTTTGAATTGAAAATCTTGCTTTGACTTCTAAAATCTCTGATGTAAAGGTGGCAACGACCTTCCTTCAACTTGTTGAGGTTGTTTTTCCATGGCATTCTTATTGGCAACACGAGTTGGTTCTACTTCAACATTTTTTGTTTGCTCTTCTCAACTGTAGATTGCTCCACTACTAGTTCTTAATTCACCTTATGTGTGAAATCTGAGCTATCTTTTTCAACAGCGGCATCATTAACTACTCAAGGAAATTGAGAACCACTTCTGAGTTTGATGGCTTTTCAATGTTCCTTCCTTTGAGATCTTGAATTTTCAGTATCACTCATCAAAGCTTCTTGCTGTCTTGAGCTTAATGCACTGGCAATTTGCTCCACTTGGTTTTCTAAAGCCCTTAAAGATGCAGCTTGACTTTGTATTATAGCATCATTCTTGGCATGTATTCCTTCAATAAAGCTTCCATAGATAAAGATTATGATGAACTTTGCTGAACATTTTGTCATTGATTATAACTAGGTGGTGCACTTGTGGCATTCTCTTAAACAACATTAATGGAATTTCCCACTCCTTGATTACTCCAATTGAAATTAGAATATTGTTTCCATCCTGGATTGTATGTATGAGAATATGGGCAATTATTTCAATTTAAATTTCCCAAGTAATATACTGAAGCTAGGTTCGATGGGCATTCATAAAAAAACATGATCTTCCCCACAATAAACACATATCAATTATGTTGCTTTCATTTCCTGCACTACAGTTGGTCTCTTCAATGTTTCTTTTTTTTTTCTGAAACCGGTCTCTTCAATGTTTCAATCATATTAGTTAGGGGTGATACCTGAGCTGTTAATGAAGTGATCGCATCAAGCTCCATAGCTCCAGCAACTCTTCAACAGTACCTACTCTTGTAGTTTGATATTCATAATCATTGTTAGCTATCCTTTCCATAATCTCATATGCCTCATTATATGATTTATCTAGCAAATTCCCATTGGAAAATGCATCAACTACCATTCGTGTATGTGTATTCAGTCCATTATAAAACATTTCCATTTGTGTTTAATGTTGGAAACCATGCATCGAGCATTTTCTAATCAATTCCTTGAATCGCTCTCAATCTTCATACAATGTCTGATCTTCAGATTGCCAAAAAGATGTAATATCGTTCCTCAATTTGAGATTCATGTTTGGAACGTTGTAACACAATAAAAACCTTTGACAAAGTTCATTCCAAGATGCCACCGTTCCTGACGGTAAAGCATTCAACCATGCTTTGGCACGATCTCACAATGAGTAAGGAAATAGCTTGAGGCTTAGGGCATTTTTAGGAACACCGTACTTCTGGAATGAATCATAAACCTCCAGAAAGAGTTTTAAGTGCAGCCGTAGATCTTCAGTAGGTAATCCACTGAAGTATCGTATTGTTTGTAGCATTTCAAACATAACTGGTTTTAACTCAAAATGTTGAGCTTGAATATGTGGCCTAACAATCCCTACATTCAAATTCTCCAAGATTGGCACACTATGTTCTCTAATGGGTCTATCTCTATCATTTATCACACAAGGAATATCAACGCCCTTACCATTCATATGTAATGGATCCTCTCTGCCTAGATCATTTCCAATCCTTGTTATTTCTCGCAATTCTTTCTCCTTCTTCTCAAAGTTCTCTCAATTTCAAGATCAAAATAATACTATTCGTTCTTAGGAATACCTCTACTAATAAACTAGCAACAAAACTGAAAAAGAATTAAAATCAACTAAGTAAGCTCAAACTAACAAAATTAAATCGATAATAACAAACCAAAATTCACCTATTTACTGATCCCTGGTAACAACGCCGAAAACTTGTCGCGTGTGAATATGTAATGCAAATGTGCAAGTATACACATTGAATCAAGTAATAGAGTGATAAGTGAGATCATCTCTATAGGGATCGAAATAGGTAAAAATATGGTTCAATTATTACTATAAACTATACTAATTAGGCTTATGGAAAAGTAAACAGAATAGTGATTTGAAGTGAAGTATTAATGTATGAAATATAAAAATTAAATAATGAATAAAATGTTGTGGCAATTCTACGAGACAAAGTTGAGAGGATTGATATTGTTGAATGGGAAGGTTGGAATTACCTGGATTATATCTTAATAACATAATAATGTCCTGGAAAAATCATGATCAAATTACTGCTCAAAGTAAAACTACTACATTCTGCTTCCTTTGGGAGATAGAATTAAAGTTATCATTCTAAGTCTTTGTATATCTACAACTCTCAAAAACAATACCTAACAATATTCTTCTTTACTCTGTACAGATCACAACTCCATGTCTAGAGTGCTACAAGTATTCGCTCGAGTACTCACTCGTATCATTCGATCACAACCCAACTTATTTAACCTTTTCAGAAATAAATAAAGTATATGGATATACCATGCATTCCTCTATGTCTAGAGCTTGCATGCATAGATTTAAAATAATCCAAACCGAATAAAATAGTAGATCTACTCAAAATATCACCATGATCATCAATATATCAAGATCGATCCACTAATTACAACCCAAATGAAATTAGCTCACGGGTTGGGATTTAAAATCCAAAATCAGAATAACATTCAACATCATCATTAATAGTTTAGAAATCACAGAACTTAATTAATAAAATGAAGGTAGAATTGCAGGAAGCTTTCGGCACTCCAGCTTTCACTTCGATGCTACTAAATCGTACAGGACCCAAGGCTGATAGCTCATCCCTTTCATTGTGTCTCTGCTCTCCTCTTAAGCTGCTACCCTCTCCCTTTTCTCTAGAATTTTTCACGAGTTTTTTTGGAGAGAAAACTTCTCTTCAAATCCCCCTCTAAAATCCTCATCCCCTCTTTCTTTTCTCTGTCCTCTTTTATAGGGTAGGTCCTCCTCTCTCAACACACACTTTTCTCCTTCTTATTCAAATGGATTTATCTGGTGCATGTCCAGCTGGCTGAGAGTGACAAGAACTGAGTGCTGCGTCAACATTTTCCTAGAATTTTCAAGGCATTTATGTTGGCAAACCATCCAACCTTTTGCCATGGCAATATTTCACTTCATTTATTCTATTCCTCATTTTTCTCCTTTTCTTCATCCTTTCTACACCTGATGCATAGAACAACCAATTTCCTTCTTCCCAACAATAAAAGTAACATGAAATGACATTTAAGGCACGATCCAAGTGTTATTATAAAATGAACTAAAAATAACTTAAAAATGTAAATATATCTACTTAAGTACAGATATTTAATCAAGCTTAGATGTTCAAAATATAACTTTTTTCAAGAGTTATCAGTAGTCATTAACAAAGATCCAGATTTACAGCTTTAGCTTAAAGGAGAAAGAAATATTTTTGGTTCCTCCAGCTTCAAGTGACAATACTTTAGAATAAAGAACAAAAACTCTCCCTCTCTCTACCCTTAATATCTATATTTTTAACCTAAGTCCTTGTTGGAACTTGACACGTGTCAAAGCTTTCTAAACTGCCTTTATAAATGGTTTACAACTACGAAAATCCAATATTTTATATGTCTTTTGTTCATCCCTTCATTTCATTCCTAACTTTCCCGTTAGAACGTAACTAGCACAAGAATCCAACTAACTTGGCATACAATACCTTCAGAGATAACCCTAATTTACCCAAACATCCTCAATACTCTTACCAATCTCTTCTTTGATACCACTTAACACATTCTGAGATCAATCCTTATAATATATTCTAACATCTACTATGCGCCCGACTTATACGCTAAAACAAAAATTGGGCGGATAGAACTCCGTCACACAGATTCCTCCCAAACTACTCAATAGAAATTAGGAGCCGTCAAAACTGGTCTTACATTTTCGATAGCAACGGAGGAGCTAGACATTAGTAGGGTGCGTTTACAGGCAATCAAGGACCTTCTACAAGTCCCAAAGAGGTCAAATCAAAGCCATGTCATCACATAACAATCCCATGGTGTGACACTGTCGCGTGTGAATATGATGTGCGAATTGTGCAAGTATACATGTCAGATCAAGTAATAAAGTTATAAGTGCGATCATCTCTACAAGGATCAAATAGGTATAAAATGTTTAGGTTATTATAGTAAAGTGAGATTAATGCTAAGGCAAAAACAGTAATAATAATGCAGTGGAAATTAGGAGAATAATGTTGTATAAAATGTGCAAAAAAAACATGTAAACAATTAAGGATGCAAAAACAAAGATGCTACGACAAAGGTTAAAGAACCTACGATGTTGACTTGGAAGGTTGGGATCACTGAGAATCTACCACTGTTAACCAAATATGCCTCGGCAAAGTCAACCATATTCTACTACTCGGAAGAAATCTAAAATGGCTTGCTTCTTTCGAGAGCAAGACCTCAAGTTACCTCGCCTAAAGCGATATATGTCTACAGGCCTTTAGCATGATACCTAGAACTATTTTGTTTTTTTCTGTATGGAACGTTGCTCTATGTCTAGAGACTGCTACAAGTATTCGGTCGAATACTTGCTCATATCATTCAATTTCGATCTAACTAACCTAACCTTGTCAGTATTAAATTAATTTTATAAACATGTTGCATATTCATCTATGTCTAGAGATTATACGCATGCCATTCATAAATACCATTGAATGAAAAATTAATACTAATCTAGGTTTTAGTCATGAAAGGAAATAAAGGTTTCATCAAGCAATCCCAACCCTATGAGATTACCTTATAGGCTGGCAAATAACATTCAAATTAAAAATAGCATTCAACATCATTCTTCTCAATTCAATTCACAAAATAGTAAATAAAGAAGTAAAAGAAGAACTTTAGGAAGATGGCTTTCGCCTATCCAGCCCCACAGCTTAGACGTTGTAATCTAATGCTAGCCAAGAGAAAATGCCTTCTTCTTCTTCCTTATAATTCTGCCTTGTTCTCAACCATTATCCTCTACTCTCGTCCAATGATCTTTTTTCAATTGTCTCCTCAAACATCTCCCCCTTCTTTTCTTTTTCTTTTTGGGTTTAATATCTGTTCTTTTATAGTAGGCCTATGATCCCATGATCCCATGATCTTTTTCCTCTTTTTTAGGCTGATTTTTTTGGTATATGAACAACAGGGCTGATAATAGTTAAGTGTTGACTAGGTCTCTTCCTGGCATTGCCACGACATCCGTGTTGGCAAACTATCCAGCCTTTTGCCACGCCAAACCTTCGTTCATTTACTTCTTTTCCTCATTCTGCGCCTATCACTCAATTAACAAACAAATTATTCTCGCAAACAATTAAAAGTAACATATAATAACATTTAAGCACAGTCCAAGCTCTTTAATGTAATGCCCTAAAAAATCCTAATATAATATCCTAAAATGCAATTATATTCACCTAAATACAAACAATTAACCTAGTCTGAAGGCATGAAATATAACTCTTTTCAAGAGTTATCAGACACAATCCCTACGATCCTAACAATGTTGAATTTTGTCGTCGTATCGCACCACATCCTACTTATGGCATGACACACCCTTGAATTCAATAAAAATAGGGGAAAAATAATGTCGTGTCACGCAATGCACCAGCTATGGTGTGACATGCAGACCATTTTTGGGAACTTTTTGTTCTTGGTTCGACGCGATCTTCAAATATATTCACCAAGTCTGCATGGCAAGTAAAGCCCTAGATGGATTTTATATATTGCCCTTACCAGATGCTACACCATTCAAGCTATTATAGCCAACCAAATCTTCATTCACAACCTTTTTTCTTCAAGATTTCGCGAATTCTCTATCTTTCCTTTGTTATTTAACCCCAAAATCATGCATAGCAACCTTTCTAATAGTGAATCCATAGCGGATAACCATGTCATAATACGACAAAAGGGAGTTTGATAATAATCTTTGAGCTGTCAAATGAAAATCCCCCTTACGAGAATGATGTTTCGACTCGCTAAGCATATTTCAAAGTGAAACACGTGAGTTGATTCAATTTCAACGATGGGAGAAGTTTTGTATGCCCCCGACCAATTCGACATACCTTTCAATCGTATGTATTTTACACTGCATTGAAAGAGGCGAATACAAATATATCGATGAAGGTACCATGGATGCAGTTTTTAGTCCAAGGGAAGGAGATGTCCATCTCACCTCCGGAGATAGCAAGGTATTACGACATCCCATTATATCTCTGTGATTTTTTATAATGCACGGATTTAATGTATTTTCCAAAAGATAATATGGAAAACATAATTAAGCTATTCATGGATAGAAAGGGTGAATGGAAACGCCACTTGGGTAAAGACTATCCCATATCATTCTCCCAAAAAAGTTAAATTTGAAGGCTCGAACGTGGTTGACATATATCAGAACTAGAATGTACCCTACAATGGACATGTCCAATGTCCATACGTTCTAAGAAACTTTTTTGTATGAAATTTTAACAAGGGAGTGAGTTTGTGTGGGAATATGGATATGTCGGAGCATGATCTAATGTGCAAGGAAAAACAAGGTGGAACTACTTTTCTCGCACATAGTGATAGCTTTATACTGACAAGCAAAGGTGTCGATAGGATGACCAGCTCACGTCTTAAAACCAAGCAAGTAATCAATCTTAGAACCGAGTGTGGAATATCTTATAGGGAATTAGAAATGAAAGAGAGCGATAAAGACAAAACCACATCCAGGTGAAAACGCGCTACCTGATTCGGAATGGATAGTTTGATGGATGCAAAAAGCTAGACCAATTTTTGAAGACTATGCGAGGAAAAGCATGTTGAAGCTGTCACAACTCCAACCAGCTAAGCACGAGGTAAAGATTGAACCAATCAAGAAGAAGAATGAGAAAGAATTGGAGGAAGAGGAAGACCTCGAAGAAGATCTGGATGAAGATTTGGAAGAGGAGTCAAAAGACAAACCGAGCAAAGCGGATGAAGTGTCAGATCCTAATTTCGACTAATTTTAAACAATTTCATTAATTTCCATTTTTTTTAATTTGGACTTCATTTTTTTATTTTTTATTTGGGATGATTTTATTTTTTTTTTAGTTTTCAATTATATAAGACTTTAATATTATATATCTGTAGTGTGTTTAATTTTTCTTAATAAGAACCCCAAATTTGAAAGCACAACAATATAGAGCTAAAACCTAGAGGGGGAGTAGTCCCACCTATTGTATTGCACGAATCAAGCAAATCAGGTAATCTCTTTCCTTTATATTTTTTATTGCACAACAAGGACAATGTGTCGAATAAAGTGTGGGTGATTTAGGAAAATTTAAAAAAATTATTTTTCTTTTAATTTATTTTCTTTGTTTTTAATAGTTTTTAAAATTTTATTTTTGAATGTCTTTTATGTGCTTGAGCTTGTAGAAATACAAGTGATTGGTTAGGATCATGTTAATAGGATTTTGTGAATAAATTGTAAATTTAGTTTGATAAATAATTGGTTCTAATTTTTTATTTTAAACTACTTATTTAAATTTATTACATTGTGAATAGATTTAAGATGTTACATATACCGCATGATAAATAGGTATATAAATAGCATACATGTTTAATTGGATTATAAGTTGTAGAAATTGATAGACTTGGCCTATTTTATCCATGTATAGAATTACCTAGGGACGACGTAAAGCATTCTTTGGTAGACATTTTAGAGCCAAAAAGCTATCCCATAAATATTTTCCCTAGTACCTATTTTGAGCCTGAATCCATTTTCTTGATGAACCGCAAATGAAAACTTAAGCCTAATAAATAATCTATTTTGATCCTTTGTTTCTTGGTCCTTGCATGGATTTAGACATTCGACCATTGATATTGAGGGATTAAGTAGATACATCTCACTGGTTTCAACAAGAGAAATAATTTAGTGCTTAAGGAATTGTAAGGTATAGTGAGTATAAGAATTTTGAGCCTGTAGAAAAAAGTAATGCCAAATTCCAGTCTAGAAAATCTCAATGAAAAATTAAAAAAACAAAGTGAGTTAGAAAACAAGTACACTCACCTTTGTTCGAATAAAAAAAGCGTACAAGCTCAAATGATTGTACTCATTAATACTATACTATGCCTTAGTCAATTGAGAGATAAGGAATATATTGTCCCCAATACTTTGGGAGTATTGGGACAATACAGTGTGCCAAACTACTTTTATACTTAGTTGTTTTGTCGAGCCTGCTCATTGAATTTCAAACCAACCTAAGCTTCAGAATGTTACAAGCCAAAAAGTCCTATGTGACTTAGGTAGTACCTTATGTGGATGAAATTCTGTAGAGTTTTGATGTTTTTACCACTTATATTGTAACAACCCATTTTTAGTGAAATTGGATCAGTGGTTTTGGGACCACAAATCTAACAAGTAAATTATTATTTTATTATTATTTTAATGTCTATATATTAATGTCATGTTAAAAAATTTTAAGAAATTTTGATGTTTACATAGCTAATTAAGTAAAAAGGATTAAATCATAAAAGGGTAAAACTTGAGTTCTATTTGTTAAAAGGGTCAAATGACTATGGGATCTTAAATTAAAGGACTTAAATTGTAATTATACCCTTTAAGAAAGTAGTGGAAAAATATAGGCATAAGTTTAATGTTTTGTTTGGCTATTAAACAAGGTTAAAATGGTAATTTAATAAATAATTAAATCAAAAGAAACTAAAAGATGGTATCATCCATATTGTTGTCTTCTTCACCAAATTTAAGGGCAAAGAAAACACCATTTTTGAACACTAAGGTTCGACTAAGTGCAAGTCTTGCATGTAAGTAATTTTAGCCCTCGTTTTTAATTATTTTTATGTTTTTGAGTTCTTTGTAGCTTAATCTAGCTAGCCCAGGGGTCAATTTATGAAACTATTAAAGGTTGAAGGTTATGCCATGAATGTTCTTGAATGATTGTTGATATTAAATGATAGATTATGAATCGTGGTTGAAAAATGAACAAGTTTTGTAAAATGATTTTTGATGAATTTTGGAAATTAGGGACTAAATTATTAAAGGTATGAATTCTAGGGCTATAATGTGAAATGATGATAAACATGGGTTGCTTCAAGGTCCTTTGCATATTTGGTTTAACATGGATTGAGCCTAAAATGGTTAGATTTTAAGTTATAAGCTTAAGGAGTAAATTGTAAAAATGTTAAAATGTTAAGGGAAAATAGTAATTTTGCATAAATGTGAAATGTGGATTAAGTTTAATAATATAAGTATTAAATGGATTGAAATTTTCTATTTAGATCAAGATAAACCACGTACAGACCTAGATCAAGGAAAAGAAAAAGCTTTGGATTAGCTTGATCTAATTTCTACGCCCTTAATCATTGAGGTAAGTTCGTATGAACGATTATCGTCTTTATGTATCTAAATTGAATGTTATAATGTTATTTATAATGCAAATGACCAATGTATAAAGCTATCAATATTATGATGAACTGACGGATATCGAGTCCCGGTTGAACCTTAGGAATTCGTAGGATACAAATGACATGTCATTTGAGATTTCATGTTTCGAGTGCTGGTCTTGAATGTCCTACCAATGGCTGAGGTCCTACATTTTTTGTGGATTCTCCACAGCTCATGTGAGCAATAATGTAAAGGAAAGGCTACGGTTATATGTAAAGGCACAATTTGTGTGAGCTTTCCCGAGTATCTAATGAAATTCTAGATGGTTCAACGGGCAAGAAAAGGTATTGAAAAGGTAAGTATTCAAATGGAATCAAGCATGACCTTATGGAAAGAATGCATGAACTAATTGATGCATTTCATATGGAAAATGACTTATATTATAGTTTATTCATTTGAGTTATGTGCAAGTATGCTAACTTGTGTATTGATGATGATGTATAGGCTTGTGCCAAGCTTATGGTTTGGGTTATATTATGCTTATACTTTATGTTATGTAAATGAAATGGTAAGTTATTTTTGTTTTCTACGAACTTACTAATCATCGATTGCTTATGTAGTTTCTTCCTATGTTTCATAGATTATTGGAAGCTTGATCAATTTGGAAGCTCATCGGAGATCTATCACACTATCCAGCATAAATATCGGTAGTTTTTGAATGTTTTTGCCAAGGTTATAATGGCATGTATAAGGTGAATTTTAATGGCATTTTGTTGACTGTTTAGTTGGTGAATTGGCATGTATAAGTTGTGTAAGTTAACTTTGTTGGTATTATTTGATTCCTTGCTAGATTGTGTCATTTTGGTTATCTTACGATGCATGTTTTGAATGACTCATATGGTATGTTTTGAATTGGTATGATTATTTTCAAGTTATGGCATGTTTTGGAAAGTATTGAATTAGAATTTGATGTTTGAAATTTGGTAAAATTAACATGTTTTGGTAAGTGTTGATTAATGTATTTGAGGTGCCTTTGAATGGCACATTGGTTAGTTGAAATAGGATTCTTGAAATGGCAATTATATGAATGTTTTTATAGGGTTTTGGTGCCTTGGAAATGTGCACAAAAGACCTAAATGTTTATGCATGAAATGGTATTAGAAATGGCTTGATTTTAGACAAAATTTAGGTCCACGCGGCCTGTGACACGAGCATCTGACTTAGCCGTGTAGGGCACACGGCCTGGTGACATGGTCATGTGTCATTTGAGAGTTCCTTTTCATGCAAGTTAGTGAGTTACACGGCCTGGCACACGGGCGTGTGGGGAAACTCAGAGAGTTACATCGCCTGGCACACGGACGTGTGACACAGCCGTGTGACCCTACTCAAAGAGTTACACAGGTGATGACACAAGCAGGGACACGGCCCTGTGTCCCTAGTTCGAAGGTTACACGACCTGAGACATAGGCGTGTGTCTCAGCTATGTGAGCCACACAGCCGTGTGACCCCTGTATTCAAAATTTAGCAACTTTTTCCTAGACTTTCCAAATGATTTCAAATTGGTCACAAATCATTTCTAAGGTATTATTAGGGCTTCAAGGCCTCGATTTAGGGACAATATATATGTATGTGATTGGTATATGATTTGTTTGTATTATTGAATGAAGTTAAGTTTAAATGCTTCTGATTGCACGGTAGTGCTCCGTAATCCTAATCTAGTGACGGATACGGGTTAGGGGTGTTACATATATTTATTTGAACATACGTGTATATTTTTATATTTGTTTTTATGGAAACTTATACTTAACATTCTTTTATTTGTTTGCTTTGTAATTTATTGAACTAACCTGTCTTACTTTAGAAATTGTGATTCAATTGTATATCACTCTAGACTTACATGTTTATTTACACTAACTTGTTAATATATTTCTATCTAATTGCATGTATCAAACTAGCTAGAGTTCATTTTATTTGGTTTGCATGTTATTTTCTGTTTTTAGTTTAGTTTATTTTTAGTTTTTATTTAGTTTTCTTAAGGACAGGCAAAGACTTAAGTGTGGACGTATTTGACCTTTCGTCAAATGTAGTAGTTAATTCGAGTTATTTTCGCACTTAAGAAGTTTCTTTTCTATGCAATTTAGTATTTAATATTATGTTTTCAGTATTTCATTTTATTTTCTATGCAATTTAGTATTTAATATTATGTTTTCATTATTTCATACTTAAGATTAAATATTAGTAAAATAAGTGTTTTTAACACAATTTGTGAGTGTTGTGACCTATTAGGTTGACACGAGTCATAGGTAGTTCTAATATGTTAAATTGAGTGTGTTGGGTGAAGATTTATGGGCCCAATTGACGTGGAAGCAAGGTAGAAGTGATGCACAAGCTTCCCAAGCTATCAAAGCATGAAACAAACGATACAAGGCCTAAGATGTGTCGAAGACAAAATTTGGGTTGCCAATACTCTTATAAATAAGACTTTAGGGGTTTGATGTAACTAAGTCGTCCTAAACGTAATAAAAAACCCATTTAGTTTAGGAGTAGGATTAGATTAGTTTTCTTTCAATTTTCTTAACTCTTTGAATCGGTTTCGATCCAAAAATTATTTTATATTATTGAAGTATTTAGTTTATTCCTTCTTTGCAGTCAACATATTTCATTATTTTGATCAATCGATTTACTACTCTATTCTCTATTCAATATCAGTCCATGATTATTCTAATCTCATTTCTCATTTCTCATTTCATTCAATCGTGTTCTTTACATGATTTATTCAATTAAGTTAGAGATTATGATTAACATGAGTAGCTAAATCCCTTAGGGGAGATTAATGAGTTTACGGGGATGTGATTAATGGAGGATTTAAGGTTTATCGAGAGGATTAGTTGGTATAGATCACACATTCTTAAACCCTTGGCTTGACAACCCTAGGAAGTTATCATAGGTTAGATAAGATCGGTAGATAAGTCAAACCGAGTAAATCGTAATTTAACCTAGTTGAGAAAGTGAGGTCGGGAGATAAGTGAGTATTAACCAATCGATTAATTAGTTAGAGGCCGTGAGATAATAATTGGTTAATCAATAGCTAATCCACTTTAAAACCCTAATCCAAAGTTAATTACAAACCTTAAAGCGAGTTAATCTTCTTGATTGATTTATTGATTTAAGTCGTTTGCTATTTTTCTTATTTATTTATTTTAGGTATTTAATTTCTCTTATTACTCTATTTTATGAATTATCGGAATTAGGAATTAATTATTACTACCTAGACTTATTATTTTAAAAACGTTTTATATATTTACTACATCCTCCCTTGGATATGATCCTTAGAATACTTCCAAGTGTTTCGTTGTAAACTATACTATATTAAAATTTGACTGTGCACTTGCAGGCACTGCTGATTTAATTTCTTATATTTTTGGTGTATTATTTTACTATAAATGATAACTTGTTTATAAGCGGTGAACTATTTTATTGCGGCTTTAACGATCATTCAGCCTTGAGCTGACATACCTCCCATGAAGACTCTAGTTAGTCTACCCAATCTTTCGGCTACCTCTTTGTCGACTTACAAGTTAAGACTGTATCCCATTATAGCCTATTCCATATCTTCTTAAATAATGTGGAATTTGAGGCATCCCTGGCAGACTCTTATTGTTGTACATTACATTTACCTCATTTTCTAAGTAATACCCCCACCTTTCAACCTAACTGGGTTGAGACGCTTCTTTGGCTCTACTCATCCTCACCTATGCTGAATTCTCTTATTATCTTGCTAGTTTATGTTCCTCAGGTTTACCAACTTCATTTGGGTCTTATATCTTATAGCACTCATTACACCATGACTTCTACTTTATATCTTGGTGGGGTCTCTTTGTATTGTGTTTTGCGAATATCACACAAGTAACCCCATGTTCTACGTCCTGGCAGACTACCTTGTGTTTACTAGCCTGACAAACTATCTATCTTTCCATTCCTGAGCTATGGTCTTACACATGTAACCCCATGTTTAATGTCCTAGTGGACTTTCCCATGGTTATTATCCTGGTGGACTCTTTATGTTACCATAGTCGAGCTATGGTCTTACACCTTAAACCTTCTTTGAGGTGTCACCCAAAAGGATCCAATAATCATTAACATGGTGTCACATCGAAGGACCTTACTACCATCGTAGTGTCGCCCTATAGAGCATGTTGACCACCATCATGGTGTTGCTCTATGGAAACTAGTAATTATCGTCATGGTGTCGCCCCAAAGAACTAATCAATAATCGTCGTCATGGTCATTCTAGTGAGCTAATAAATAATTATTTCATGATGTTGCCCAACCTCCCTATATTTCCCATTCAATCCACCCATTCCTCCATTTCACCTCACTTTTAACCTTGATGCTTTAACACCGTAATGTCCCCTCCGCAAGGCCCAGAGTTTCACTCACCACGGTTTGCACCCAACCATCTGCCCAATCCTAACTTCATCTAACTTGTCAATACTTTTTCCTCCACACTCCACAATTCATAAGCACGTAGGCACAGTCACGCAACTTAATATTGTACATACAGTACATAAACTAATTTATCGTTAATTTAACAACCATATAATAGGCAATAGACAACAGAAAAAGATCACACAGTAGTTATACATACACATCCTACTCTTTCATCCAACAAAACACACACCATGAACTCATACCAACTCAGTACATATCCAACATCGTTCATGCAAGCAACATAACATCGTTCTATCACCCAAAAAGCAAGGTACAATGACTCAGCTTAGATCCTTTTTCCTTGTTAGCTTAGCTTGTCCCAACGTCAGAGCCTCCTTCGTCTTGGTAGCTAAGCATGACAACCACATAAATCTGTTAAATCGAAGTTATTCATCCTTAAAACCGATAATCCAATTTGCAAAAACTTATTAAGTGCCCTTAGTTTCTCCTTCCTCGAATCCTTGAGTACAAAAGGATAAGAAAGCTTACCTATTACTGATCTATCATAATTTGGTGTAGCGGATTAAACTAGTTTTCGCATTTAAAGAGATTGAATACAAGCATTTTCATTATGTTTTAGTTAAGTTTTCTTAGTTTTATTTACATTTAATAAAATGTGTAAATTGAGTCTTTTATTAACCTTAGGGGCCGAGTGAGGCCTAAGGAAGAGCTAACGTACTTTGTGAGTATGCAGGAGACATTTAGAAGGCGTAATAAACCAATATTGGTCGTTATGTCGCAATATGAAATGTTCAGTATTGCAACATTGGGAGAAAAATGGAGAAAGCTCAAGACTGCCTTCGATGTCGCGACATTGATTGAGGGTGTTGCGACATACCCCTGAAGATAGCCCAAGAGGAGTATATTGATTGCCATGTCACGACACAGGACCTGGTGTGTCGCGACACCAACTCTGTGACGAAAATTAAACATAAAGTAGGGGTGTTTTGGTCTACACAATCAAACTTAAAGTTCAAGCACGTCAGCTAACATAAGGTAAGGACGACGACCATTTAAAATCTATAAATAGGCTCCTTTAGCACATGTGATGGACATAATTCACTTAGCCTAGATTTTCTTTAGCAAATTTAGTTTAGTTTTTCTCTCGTTTTTAGGTTTTAAATTTTATTTCAATTGTTCTTCACTGTTCTTAAGAGATCTAAATTGTAGAAAGCATTCAAACTTTTTGGATTTGTGAGCAAACTTTAAAGTTTACTAGGTGTAGTAGTCACCTTATGTGCACCAAATTTAGAGATTTATCGGGCATTAAAATGCCCCCGATTAACTGAAGGATGAATGCTCGGGCATATTGTTCTTTAACGACCTCGATCGCGTGCACAGGAAGCTTTTGGAAAATTTTCACCAACCAATTCATTGATATTCGGCCAACGTCAGACTTGTTCGAGACCTTCCCCAACAATGTCGCGTAGAGATCCTCTTTACCGGGAACGATCGTTGCTCCCGTGACGACTGGCCCATCTACCGGCAGACCGAGTTGTAATGCCACGTCCTCTAGTGTAATTTTACACTCGCCGCATGGAAGACGGAAAGTGCGTCTCAGGCCTCCATCTTTCCACCAACGCACTGATGAGTCTAGGATCGAGTTTGCAGCCTCCGAGCATACGAGATGTATGCAAGAATCCCACCTATTGTAAGTAACCACGAATTTCAGTAATCGGAGGCTTTGCCAAATTATGTATGAACCCCTCCAAAACATAATCATCTGCATATTTATAATGAAAAGAAAATATTTTAAATTAAATAAAAAATTAAATTAAGTTTAACTTAATAAAAAATAACAAAAATTAAATTTTCGTCTTACCATTACTACTTGAGCGGTGGAAATGTGGTTGTTGTCGAAACGAATTAAAGAGGTTGCCATTCGTGAAAACTTATTTCGAACAAATAAAATACAAAATAATTAAAAACTAATATTTTTAAATGAGAATGTCAAAGAATTTAGAACAAGAACTGGAGAAATTTAAGAGAGTTGAAAAAGTTAGGAGATTAGAAAGAATTGAGAGAATAGGATTGAGTGAAAGTAAATAAATTTGAGGGTATTTATAGGTAAAAAAATTGATTGTTGCCCCTCTTTTAAAATTTTTTACCTTGCACGACCAACATTCAAAAAGTGACCGTTGAGGGAAAGTGGGTGCGCTTTTCGTTTCTCTCTAAAAAAATGGCCTATTTCCTTAAATTTTCAAAAAATTGGCTTATAAGCCTAATTAAAAAAAGTGGCATATATGGCTAGTTTAGCCGAGATTACCTAGTACTCTACTTTAGTATTAAATGAGAGCTTATGTAAGCTCTCTGTAAGAGATTTCCTAGAATTTCCACCCATTAGGAGTCAACTTATTCACTCTTTTGTCTCAGTCTCTTGGAAATTGTTAACTCGAAACAGTTGCGTAGAAACAGACTATCATATTGAATGAGTGACAAGGGAGTTTTTTATGCAATTCAGTTCTCGTATGTCTGTGGAGCCTAGCTCTATGAGAAATATTCACTTTCTTCAACAATTACAACAAATGATTCTAACGTATCACACCTCGTGACAATATTCCTCACATTTGTATCTTGAAGACTCAATACTCTCACCACTAAATTCATCCTTTGTGAATTCAACAAGTAAAACCTTAACACAAGGGGTTTACTCTCAAGAGGCACTCATACAAAAAAGATTCCTCATAAAAACAACTTAAGTGTTGAATTCTCTGGGTACATTAACCTATACAAGTCTCTGAATTAAATAGATTATTTCAAGGCTTATATATCACAAACCAGCTAAAACAACAATAAGATAAGCTCAATACAATATAATAATAACAGGCCAAGCAATCACAGTTTCAATCCAATCCAATATCCATGATCCAAGGTATTAGATGGAGTGATTCGATTTGATCCAATCTCCAAAATATGTTTTCCCAAGTAACATAATTTTCATTGATGAGCTAAATATCATCCATGTATTCAACACAACCCAAAAATATCATTCAATAAATTGTCAACGTCTTAAATATGAAAATTGTCTTTACACAGTTTTAGTGGCCAAGGAGTGGGCACTCCCTTTGCGCTCAATTGTTAGTTTCATATTTTCAATAGAAAATTTATAAATAAAGTTGCTTCAAACTTAATTTAGATGTCTTTTTTAATGAACAATTTTAAAAGATAAAGAGCTGAAGCCAACATTTGAGACTATCATAAAAATTGAATTATTAACTTTTATAGACACATCTCAAATGTATAAAGCTTGAAAATGACCCAAAAGTTTAAACCTTACCAACCTTGAGATTGACTATTAATGTTGTCTAATGATTCAAGTACTAAAATTATATTGTCCACATGATAGAGGAGTAGAGGATACCTATGATATCTATTGATTGTAAGTCGTTTAAACACTAGTTCAAAAAAAGCAATAAATACGTGGATGCTTTAGCAGGATGGGAAAGCAATTTCCAACCTCCGGTTATTATTATTATTATTATTTTGCATTTGTAATATTCCACCGGAGTCTCTATCCCCTTTACTGTCTTGGCAGATGCTAGTGGAGTTTATGTGTACCGAGCTCTTTGACTGATTCCTTTTAATGTTATGTTTGCTCCTTTTTCGACAATATATATAGACGTAGTTGAGGGCATGAGGTTGTGGGCTTCTTGCTCAGCCAGTTGGATTTGAATTAGCATTTCCTTTCCTAATTATTAGGCAGTGACAGCTATAAATACCCTGGAACATGCCATCGCCGCCACCTTCAGTCCTCTTCATCTCCTTTGCTCTTTCTATTGGTCTTGGAAAATGGAAGCCTCCAAGCCTAGGATCTGACACAAACCAAAACCCTAAGAGAGAGCGAGAGAGAGAGAGAGAGGACCACGCAATTTTAATCTATAAATCATCCATCCCCTTTATAAGTTGCCTGCGTCCACCCCTCCATCGTATTTTATTCTATCTCAGAGTAGATCACTCCCAAGGTTTTCTCTCTTTCATCTATCAAAGTTGTTGTAAGTTCTCTACCTCTTTTGCTTCTTCGTTATAAAAATCCGAATGTGAATTTCATTTCTCTCCTGTTAATGAGAATCAAGAACCCCGACCCCTCCCTCCCTCTTTTTTTTATTTTTTATTCTTTTTGGGTCTTCCTCTCTCAAATAATAACGACCTAAATACTAGCGCAACTTACGTGTTTGAGCCCTTCACTGATATGGAGCCATCCTTTTTTTTTCTAATAATCGGGACTTCAATCCGCTTTCTTTTCGTTAATAATAATTTTAATATACGGGTTAATTTGTTCGTTTCAATCATTTTTCTTTTCAAGTATCTTGAGTGCTTATTTAATCTTTTTCTTTGTCGTAATTTGGAGTTTAGGGATTTACTTTTTGTTTTTAACAAATCAAATCAAATAAAAAATCTAACACTCTCTCTCCGCTATTTAATTAAACTAATCCAAAACGCATTGCCTTGCCACAACTTGGACAATAACCATTTCAAAAGGAACTGCCGTTGTCATTCTATATTGTGTCGTGATGCCATTGTTTTCATCTAATAATATTAGTGAAAAAAGCTTCATTTTCTCAGGAGTATGGTTTTCTGGGTGTTTGGTTATGGTTCACTGGTCTGGAACCCTGGGTTTGAGTATGATGAGAAAGTCATAGGCTTCATCAAGGATTACAGGCGTGTTTTTGACCTTGGTAAGTATTAATTTTTGGCCTTGCTAAGCATCTTTTGCGGTATTTTTTTTTTGTTACTGCTTATGCATCTTCTTTATTCTGCATTACAGCATGCATTGATCACAGAGGTACACCTGAAGATCCTGCAAGGACTTGCACCTTGGAGCACATTGAAGGAGCCGTTTGTGTAAGTAGCAGCTGACAGCAACTCTTTCCTGTCTTATGATCTCCTAGTTATCAAGATCGTGCCTTCAATTGTTTTCTTCTGGGTTACTTAAAGTTGTTGCATATTATGGAGGCTGTCTTAGAGCAAGAGATTTGTATTTTACGTTAATGTGCTCTTGATCATTGTTTCTAATTATTCACAGTCTTGCTAAGAGCTTCCTGTTTTCTTTATTTGCTAAGTCTACATTATTTCTTTCAGTGGGGTGCTGCTTATTGTGTTCGGGGCCGTCCTGAAAAGGAAAGAGCAGCAATGCAGGTTTCTAATTATTATTTGTATTTTGTGTTATAAAAGGAAAATTCTTCAGGCACTTAAAATCTAGTCCCTTTTCGTATCATTTAACAATCTGCAATTTTTTTTATCAAAAAAAAAAAAAACAATCTGTCATTTTTCAGCATCCTTTATCTCAACTAATTTGCATATTACTCAGAAACAAAATGTGTATTTTATTTCCAAATTTGTAGTACTTGGAGAGAAGGGAATGTGAATATGATCAGAAGACCCTCGTGGACTTCTTCAAGGTATGAGATTTCCTAGTGCTTGGAAATGGTTTTCTTTGCTTGTCTCTTCAAGTTTGTCTTCATTTTCCATGCTTAAGTTTACGTGTGATTGCTTTCAATCAGGAAACAGATCCCCTGCGGCCTGCTCTAAGCGGAGTTATTGTGTAAGTTAGCCTGCTTTTTAAATTCTCATGTCCTTTTTTTTCGTCCCGTTTGTAATAGGTTGGAAAAAAGAAGCAAACCTTTAATGCACAACTTCCTTAACAAAAATGTTACTTTATGCAGGTTCACATCTACTCCTGACAAAGTTTCAAACAAGTATTACCTGGGGCCTGCTCCGTTGGAGGAAATGGCCTGGTAGTATCCCAATACTTCCATTGTTACCTTTTCAATCATTTGTTGGAAGTTTTTGGTGTGAGCTCTATTGTAACATATGCTTGGTACCCTTTTTTTAATAAAAAAAAAGCTTTTCTATTAAAATTTTCAGGCAAATTGCAACTGCTGTTGGACCCTGTGGGAACAATAGGGATTATCTTTTCTCGCTGGAGAAGGCCATGTTTGATATAGGTCAGTCTTGTGGTTTATCTTTGCCCACTTAAAACTGATAGTGAATATATCATTTAACCGTATATGCATGTATAAAAACATGTTGAAGGAGTGAATGAAGAAATATGGTTGGGAATTTTTTTTTTTTTTTTTTTTTGTGCGTGGAAACAGGTCATGAGGATGACTTGGTTATAGAGCTGGCAAATGAAGTTAGGAAGGTGCTTGGAACAATGGCGAAGGAGAAGAAGCTAGTAGGTTCTCCTCTCAAACCTCTTAAATCCCAGACCCAGCCACAGATCCCAACAGTTCAGTTGCATCTGCTTCCTCCGGAAGCTGTTGCGATGGATTTATAGCTGTCATCTTTGTAACCCAAATATGAATCACTCACGCTTATTATTCTTGGAGAGAAGGGTTTGAGCTATTCAATTTTGGTAAGTTGCCCGGCATTTTTAGTTTAGAACCAAACTGGCCTTGCCTTGATAACTTTATTCTTATTGTTGTTGTTGTTTACTTTAGTAATAACAATATTATTGTTATTGCGGTGGTGAGAATTCCTTTGCATGCTTGTGTTCTATATGTGGGTTTATAATTTGGATGTACAAACACAAAATGTATAATTATGTTTCAACAATAATGATGATTGATAAGCTTGGGCCTACCTTGCCGCGATGCTGCATTATTTGCGGGATGAATTCTTGTATGTGTTGGTTGAAAATGGGATGAGAGCATCACTTGCCATTGATACATAATGGTTGATGTTCTAAAGAAACCCAAAATAAAAATGCTCGCTGGATTTGGGGATTTGGCATTGTCGTTTTCATTTCAGATATCTCATTAAAGAAGCAGCAGCAGGGTCCAGCCGCCAAAGATAGCAGCGAGTTTTTAATTTTAATGTTACAGCCATTAAAAATCCCGAGAGCTTCCTAAAAAAACTGTTTATGATCAAGCTTTTGTCAAATCTACGGTTTATAAGTTGATAATGGGTATATTTACATAATTTTTAGTATCCTTAATAAATTTTGGTATCGTTTCGAAAAAACTGATAATGGAATTAACTTTTAAATTATTATATTTCCAGCAAAATTTGATAAGGAAAAATTTTATATTTTATAATAATTTTAAAAATAAATTAATCATTAAATAAATGAAATAAATTTACTAACATGAACCAAAATTGATATTTCATCGTAATTTTTGGTATCATGTTTTAATGGTATTCCTTCAATTTTGGTACTTCATTTTTTTGTATTCTTTTAGTGTTTCCTCACATTTGTTTTTTTTATTATAATTTTTGGTATTGTTTCAAAAAAATAAAAGAATTTGGTATATGATATGATTTTAAAGTAAATGAAAATATACTTTGTAAAAAATAAAGAAATTTCAACTAAAATTTTTAATAGAAAAACTTTGAGGTGTTAAATTATAATTTTGATGCTAAAATTTGGTAAATAAAATTTTAATATTATTAGTTAAAATAAAAGAAATAAAGTAAAAGAAACAATGAAACAAAGAAGAAAAGAAACAGAATAGCTAGAAAAGAAACAGAGAAAGAGACGAAAAACAGGGGAAGAAAAAGGGAAAGAAAATAAAAAGGGGAAATTGAGATTTTAAAGCTTCAAGTTAATTGGTAAGCTAAATTTAGCCCTTTTCGCTTCATTTTGATGTTTTAGAAGCTTTAAAACAAAGTTTTGTTGAAGTTAAGTGGAGGTTATGGAAGTTCATAGGTTTTTGAACATGATTCATTTTGAACAAGTTGTTAAATTAGGGGTTTAGTTGATAGAATTTCTAGTTAGAATAGATAAAAAGAATGATTTGTAAACTAAGTTGTAAGTTTTACATAGTTGGGATTAAGTTACAAAAAGCCTTAAATTAGGGTTTATGTTGAATAAATGATGGAATTGAGGGTTTATTTGATAGAGTTTCTAGTTAGAGTTGATAAAATGATTAAATTGTTAACTAAACTATAAGTTTTGAATTTTAGGGATTAAATTGAGGAAAATTCGAAATTAGTGAAAAATGCTGAAAAATTAGTAGATAAATTTGAGTTTAGAAGAAATTTGAATAGAAATAGAGTGTGAATTAAATTAGAAAAGTAGATAAATTTAGTTAGGATTAAATTGGAATCAAAGTATAAATTAGATAGAAATTTTATTATTATTAATTTATGTTGTAATTAATTGTGTAAATTATTATTATTTTCGTAGCTAACAAGGAACTCAAGCATCGGCACACAAAGGAAAGGAGAAGGTTATTGAGGAATAATCAAGTAAATTCGGGTTTGTATTACTATAATTCAAGTTATTTATTATTAAATGCTAAATTTTAATTTATATGTGTCTAGTAAATGAAATGTGAGGTAAGTATTAATATTAGTATTAATATTATTATTATTATTATTATTATTATTATTATTATTATTATTATTATTATTATTGTGAATGGTATTAAATTGTATGGAAATGTATTGAGTTGTGAAAATGTGTGAATTTGTGAAATAATTATTGATTGAAAGGTGGAAAATGATTGAATTGAAAGTTTGAGAAATTGTGATTGAATTGAGAATATATGTGATTTAAATATCCTATTAACTAGTCGAATTTGAGTCGGATATAGTTGGCATGCCATAGGATTGGAAGAGTTCAGGATACTTGACCTCGAGTCGATGAGACACCTGGGTGTCACTATATTTCTTGAGATAGATTCGATGAGGGATGGTACCAACTTTCTTGACTTTGCCGATGAGACACTGGTGTCAACTATTGCTTGAACTATCCGATGAGGCCTTGGGTGCCATTCGGTGTGTTTGGTTGGATCCGTGTATCCGCCAAAGTCCGAGTTTTGTTAATAGGGTAAATGATGAAATGATAAACCGAACGAGTTGGTCAAACGAGCTATTGAAATGATATGAAAAGTTGAATTGTGAATTGAAATGTGAAATGAGATTGAGAAATGAACCTAAGGTTCATGATTTGTTCAAACTCAAATTGTGGATATCGATATTGGTTGATGAATTACTATTGTTGAAATATTGAATTTAAATTGTATATACGAATTATACATTACATGTTTATTATTGTTATAATTTGAGTTATGGTAATACCACTGAGTATGAAATACTCAATGTCTGATTCTTTCCGATGCAGTCGATAGAAGTCAAAGGTCCCGGTTCAGCATCCAGATTAATCCCGACTTCAGCATAACTTTGGTGATGTATATTCTTCTTTGGGTAATGTGGCATGTACATAGGATGTGTATAAAGGTTGTTATGTTTTAATATAAATGGTTAAAAAAAATGTTAGTATTAAAAGTTTATGAATTATTATGAAAGAAGTTTATCTATTTTGATTTATTTATTACCTTGTTAAATTTTAAATTGATATTATGTTGATTGAGTTTGATTAGAAGTAATTAGAATAGAAAATGTGAATGTGGAATGAATTGGTTGATTTGGTTATATTTGGAAAAGATATGGTTTTAATTGCGGGGTTCTATGTAAAATAAGTAGAAATCTTTAAATTTTTATAAAATTTATAAAAAAAAAAAGAGAGATGAAGTCAATTGGTAAACAAACATATGAATTTATGATTTTATTTCAATATGCTTGTTAGTTATTTAAGAATTTTTGTAAACTGTCTGATATGTCCGGTAATGCCTGATAACCCTGTTCCGGTGATGGTTCGGGGTTAGGGGGTGTTACATTAAAACCCATATGTTACTTGCTTTTCTGCCCTATTTCATCTGTTTTTATCTCTTTAAACTCTCCATAACTCCTTTCTTCTCTCATTCTCACATTTTCAGACTTTAAAAACTTTTCTTTTCTCTAAAAAAATTCAAATTTTCTTTAGGTTTCTATTGGAAAGTGCAAAAATATTTGAAGGATTGTAAGAGGAATTCAAGATGTTGGTAAGGACTCACTCAATTTCTTCAATCATTTGCAAGGTTAAAGGATCTAACTTGTGGTTTTTAATTTTTTTATTTAAAAATTGTAAATATTCTAGGGGTTTTCATTAGAAATTTGGGGGTTTTTGTTGATTGTTCATCATTTTGCTTAGATACTCATTTATCTTGAACTCTTGGCTTATTTGCATACTATTCTTAGTGTTAAAACCTTGTGATAGTTCATTGTTGAATATAGCTTTAGTTTTTTTTTTTTTGAGAATTTTGGAATATTTAATTTTATTTTCATATTTATTGAACTATTTGGTTGAGTTGAGTATAATGGCACCAAGAGGCAGAAAACGAACTAAGTCTCAAGCTCAATAGAGTGATCCTCATGAGTATAACGAAATGAAATTTGTTTCCAAAGCGGTCAAGGATGATTTTTATAAGTTTGAACAAAACTATTCATCTTTGAATGAGGTTTTGGTCCTATGGCTAGTTATAGAAAAGAAATTTGGGACTTAGTCAATTACCATCAATTGTTTGATTTTTTCCTTCTATTGAAACAGTTCAATGTCATTCCACTTATGCACGAGTTTTACAAAAATCTCAAGCACACAGAAAACAATATGGTTAAAATTCGGGGAAAAAGGTTGACATGTCTCTAAAAGCTCACCAGACTTGTTATGGTGCACCCTACCATAAGCATGCTTATTTTGAAACCATTAATGAAATAAAATTAGGCAATATTGATTCGGAAGTTATCACTAACTACCTTATAGAAAGTCGAGGGACTTGGAAGCGTCGCCATCTTACCGATAGACCAATTAGTTTCAACCAAGTTATAATGTTTTCGATTGCGAAAATGTGAATGTAATTTTTATGTACCCAAATTTATCCAACACAAAATGTCTCTAACGTCACCCTCTATCGAGCCATATTGTTGCATGCTATTTTGTGAAGAAAAAAGTTAGATTTAGGTAAATTGCTTAATCGTTTAGGTAAATTGCTTAACCGATATATGCATAAGTGCGCTTATGAGGACTTGAGCAATATATATCTTCAACCCTTAGTCATGAATTTATGCTGTAAAGTCGGTGTAAAAATTGAGCGTTTGCACGAAAAAAAGATATGGGAGTGGAATCAGAGGAGAAAGAACAAAATGGAGTTGCCACCACCTCTACCACCGAGGAAATCCATGGGAAAACAACAATCATTGCAAGGTGATCCACAAGATACACCAAGCGTGATGTATATTACACAATGGTTGACAACATATTAATAATTTATTAATTATTATTGTAACACCCTATACTTGGCCCAGGCGTCAAGCCCGAATATTAGGATGTCACACCACTGTCTCATCAACAGTCATAGCCAAATATCTTATCGAACATGCGATTAATGTCACATATTAATCTTAAACATATATAGAGTTCCTAAGTAACAAATACTAAAGAAGTGTTAAATAAAGCCATACAAACATCAATCGAGCTCATTACACAATCACAATAAGAATATGAACCATTCAACAAAATTTCAATTCAATTCACATAGGTATCAATACTGAAACTAGGGTATCGATAATTTTCTTGGATCAATTCCTTGGAATTTTTGCACCACTCACACCGCAAACGCTAAATATCTGCAATGGTTAGAAAGAGTGGGTGAGCTCAAACAAGCTCAGTGAATGTCGAAACAACTACAATGTATACACAATATCAAAGATTAAACAAGAACATGCTACAACACATTCACAACCATATTCTAAACAAGTTACAATAACATATTCACGCTTCATTAAATCATAAAACTAGTATATACTCTCATGTATAACTACACTCAACTCATATTCAAATAATTCATTTTACAATAATTCATCAAGACTAACAACGTATACATGCTTTAATAACTCACAAGTTTAGCTGATATATTCACACGCATTCACAAGTTAAATAGAAACGACCCAAACCACAATTACATACGCAATTTACCATGAGAACGTACTAACATGTTCATGAAACTTGTTTATGCATATTATTTACATGTTTATGCATCCATCTCACATAGTATCATCACAATAAATAAGATCACATTTAAATGACAATTTGGCACTTGAGGCTATGAAATATGAAAGTGGGCTTTACCACCACACATTGGATAAACGAATCTCTAACACACCAAATGACTTGTAGAGTCAAACATATCCCAGAAGCGTAGCATTTAGCTAACACTCTCTAACACACCAACATATCTAGGTGAATGGAGCTTGGCTCATATTCCCTTATCTTTCCAAACTGTCCCAGGGCATTAATGCCCAAATCACAAAACACAAGGGTGAGTACTTGCACTTCATGCCAACTATATCCAACGGTTTCAAGAGATCACAAGGAAAAAATATCCACAATTACGCAATTTTAATTAGTGATATAATGCACATAATCTCTGTTCATATTCATCAATTTACATCACAAACTTCTACACAATGCATGCTTATCGAATTCACATTTAATTGCACTTTAAGTGCCACAATAATGCTCATTGAGCCATCACATATCCCACTAAATATGTGTGCAGTAAAACCAGTACATCATATATCACATAGAAGTATTCTCACATATTCCTGTCATAATAATATCACAGTCTACAATTCAACACATATGTACTTACCGGAATTCCTCTCACTTCCGATAAATATTTACATTATTAGCATATCATTATCACTGTCATTTGGCATGTGTATCATGCCCACAACACAACACAATTCACAATAGCCATCACGTACATCTCATGTCACAATATCACATCGTAATACTCAATCCACAATTATTCTCATAATCACACATTTTGCCAAAATAAATTAAGGAGATAGAAAGATTACACTAGGAACTTAGGATAGGGGTTTAGGATATTCCTAAGCTCCTAGTTAACACTATGAATCGTGTCTACAAGTAGTGATTCCAATCACTCATCGTTCACGCTTTTGCCTAATTGTCGAAAGCTTAAACTAGGTTTTCCTTACCTTGCGCTACAATTAGCAGCCAAAGACTCACCTAAACCAACCAAAAATGCAAGCCTAAGCTATATTCCTCATGAAATTGAAATTTTGACTAACAAACTAGAAACTCAAATATCTTAATATTTACTCATTCCCATTGCCTATAATCGATTCTAATAATCTAATTATACATCTAAGAACAACTCCCAACCTTCAAACTACTCAAAACTATTCAAATTCATGAATCCGAAATTTCGACATATAATGACAATTTTCATGAAAATTCATTAAAACATTAGAATTCTTTAACGAAAATTTAAGGAATGTTTAGAAACCTTTTAACCACATCAAAAAAAATTGAAAAAAAACTTTGAAACCTCATTTAATTCAAAATTTTGAAATCCACCATTAGCGATCCAATTTTAAACTTTTATTCAAAACATTCAATTTAATAGGTAAAAACTCAGTTTAAAAGGCTAAATAACATAAAAAATAATAGGAAAACAATTTGTTACCTTCGATGAGAGAAAAATAGACGTTTGGTTAAAAATCTGAAAAACCCACAAGCTTGAGAGATGAAAAAATCAATGATATTTTTCTTAGAGTTCTATGGAGACTTATTGATTGGGTGATGATAGAAATCAAAGCAATGGAGTTTGGGGATCAAATTGAGTGATTGGGGGTTGGGAGAGCAAGGGACGACAACAACAAAAAGATGGAGAAGACATATGCTGAGTTTAATATAGATGGAGGGGGAAAATAGGGTATTTTTAAAAATTTGGGATATTTACCTTAATGGTACTCCTAATTCAATCTCTTTTACAAAAAAATCCTTATTTGAAAATTAAAGATCTTTTCAACCTTATTTTCAAAAATTGATTTGATTTTTCAAAATCTATGATCGAAAATAATTTCGGGTTACCACACTTTAGAATTTTCTAAACCTACTCCTAGCCAAAATTCCCAATTTACCCTCAAAACTTTTAGGCCCAATTTTATGGTGTGACAATTATGTGGAGCATTAGCTTAGAAGTCTCGGAGTGACCAAACAATCCATATACATATGATCCACTTCTTGGCAAGACCCCGAAGATTAGCATCCACGAGAGCCAAAAGAATAAGGAGAATAAGGAGGGAATGCAAGATGTCACACCTCTGCCTCGCAAATGAACTATAATGATATGTTTATCTCAGAAGAACTATGGGGTGCTTACACTCGCCCATCGATGAAGGGTGCTACCTTGCGTGAGATGGGTTTGTCACCATGAAATGGACATCCAGAGCACAAGCCGTTCGAAAAGGCTTTTTTAGAAAAAGACAAGGGGAATCAAGTTGTTGATCCGAAGTCAGAAATCGACTTTGATAGTGATGATTAAATTACATCAATTTCTAATTTTGGGGATGTAATTTTGGATGATAATACTTTGAAATTGGATATTAGTCTTTGTTTTTGGTGTTTGGATTTTTATTTTTATTATAGCATTTTTTTGTGTGTTTTGCTTTGATTTTCTATGTAAGTCTACCTACCAAAAATTACATTACATTTTGAGATCTTCAACAAATTTTGAGGGCCACTCCACTATTCTGTTGTGCTCATTTGCTAACTTGGGAGTTTTCTCAAACTTATCTTTAGTTAGGGGACACATTGAAACAATGTGTAACTTAACTATAAGGGTGTTGTAACAAGGAATATGCACAAGTGTACATAGTCGTTCAAGTAATAAATAAGTAAAAATGAGTTATCGTCTCTACAGGGACTGTTTATGCTTAACCGATTAATTGCAAAATTATAATTAAAAATTTGATGTAAAAACTCAATAATTTTGGATAGTAATGATTAAATTAACTAAATGCAAAGAGTGATCCCTAATGTAATTTTAATCTAGTTGCAATTTACCAAAATGTATGAATGAATGGCTTTAGCAACAAAAATAATCAACATTAAATGGGGTAGGGTAATTATATTAATCAATTCAATTTACTTTATCATGCTTAACAACGTTCAGAAATACTTCCATGACAACTCAATCTTTCATGAGTTTGGAAACCAAATTAAGTCCTTTCGGAGTCTTTTTCTTAGTTAAATATACAATTTACTGATCATATTAATTAAGGGTTTCTTAGTATTTATATTAGGCCACAGGGACATTTACGTTTGCAACAATTTAATCACGAAAACCTAAAAACTATGTAAGATAATAGAGCTAACTAAAGATATTATGAGCCTCAACTTAGTCAGGTTTAATGATCTAAATTTAGCATTACACTTTTCAATTATGTGGCTACTAGCCGTCGTATGGTTAGGACTACTCAGCTAATTTGAGTACACCCAATCATGTATGAATGAAATGCATTATGATTTTAATTGAAAACATGATTGACTGAGGCACAAACATGTTAAACATGATTAAAATAAATCTTATTGAATTAACATAATCATCCTAGAAAATAGGATTTAAAATACCATAGTTGATGTCAAAAATAATAAACTTAAAATAAACATAATTAAAATAAATAACAAGAGGAAATAGTAAACTTTATTCAGTTCAGTAGCCTTTCAGATCTATTCTGACTGATGCTCTCCTCTGTTCTACTCAATGCTTCTTTTGCTAAGGAGTTTCTAAGGTGGTCGGCCAAAGAATGCTTTTGACAAAGCTTATGTTGGCTAAAGGATGGGAAGGGAAATGGGCGACTATGCAAGGGGAAGGAAAAGGGAAATAAAATGTAGAGAAAACTAATGAGAGAAGAGAAATCAGTTATGAGGGATGATTTGAGAAGTGATAGGTGTACGGTATTTATAGGTGAAGGTAAGGGGTAGAGTTTGCTAAAATTAAAATTAAAATTCCTTCCTTTTCTCTCACATATGGCCGGCCACAATTCATGGAAAAGGGGATGACTTAGTGTTATCATTTTGAATTCAAACCAAGGCTATTAATAGCCATAGGGTGGACGGTTTCAACAAAAAAGTTGTTGGGCTGGTTTCTGATTAGTTTCCAACTGCAAGGACCTTCAATTAAATATCCTAAAGCTTGCTTTTGGGCAGCCATCTACTTGTGCTAAAACTAGGCTTTAATTCCCCATTGTTGGACAGTTTCTCAGTCCAATAATTTAGCAAAGATGTCCATCTTTTAGCAGATCTTTTATTGGGTCAAATTATCAACCTCATGACCCAAGTTGCATGGTCTTGCTGTCCACATGAATTGATTTGTGCATGTCCATGTTTCATCCACATTAATCACATCTTTAATGGTCCTTCTACATAGTCAAAAATCACATATTAATAAATTAACATGAAATAACATAAAATATTTACAAAAATCATGTAATTTAGCACAATTTCACATACTTTATGAATTCATGCCTGATATTACTAATTAAGTAAAATTTACATATTGTAATAAGAATTACTCAAGATGAACATATTTATTAAGTAAAAATATGCTAAAAATATATAGAAAAACCCTATATAATTATGACTTTACACATCCCCAAACTTAAAACATTGCTCGTCTCGAGTAATGTTCATGCACAACACAACTTTTGCTAAGGAAATTTCGCAAAATGATAAAGTAGCATCAATTTTTCTACATAATCATTCATCAACAAAATCATGTTCAAAAAAACTTTTTATTGATAAGTAGCTCGAATGCAAATATTATTTCCAAACTTTATACTAAGTACATCATAATATCAACATGAATCATAGTTTGCCTGCATTTTCAAAGTCATACATAACATTCACCAATCTATATGCTTTCCTTATCAACTAAACATAGCAATCCCAAGGTTTAATTAGTGGTCTTCATAAGTTCAGCTTAGTAATTCCTCTTCACTGATGTAGTCAGTATAATCATCCAATCAGTAGGTCTTTTATAAGGTTGTAATGGGGCTAGGCTAAAGGTAGGATAAATAGAAGTGAATTTTGAGGTTCAATCTTAACCCTAACTTGTCTTGGATCTTTCTATGTCACAACCTTCATACAATTGGGTTTTTGGAACACCCCAAAACTTATTTCGAATTGTGCTCAACTTTTATTTTTTCAGACTTTGAGAAAACTTTGCTTTTTATTTTTGAGAATTTGAGCAATCTTTTCTTTGCTCTTATTTTTTCCAAAATTTGAGTAAAATTTTCTTTTCTTTGGTCATTTTCTTTTTTTACTTTTTTTTAACATGGGAAGAACATGTACATCTTTTTATATTTTTCCTCAAACTTTGATCACTAAGACAAATTTAGTTAAGATAGGTGCAAAAGAATAGGATAAAATCAAAAAAATGATAATATGACTTATAATGTAGGTACTTTGCAATAAACATGCCATTAAGCAAAAAAAATAAGTGTCAATGGTTAAATTAATAAGGTCGGCTTGAAAGGCTTAAACGATCCAAAGAAAGTGTGCCTATATCATATTAGATTCTTATACCTCCTAGGATTTCGCCTCAAGAAAGTTACTAAGTCAATTCTAAAGACTTAAACCTTCATAAATGTCTATTTCTAAAGAAATCAAATTTTTATGGAAAATACTACATAAGACTAAAAATCTGTAACACCCCTTACCCGAGACCATTGCCGGAGTCGAGCACGAGGCATTATTTGACTTAACTTACTAGATCAGAGCATAAAAAATGATTTTAAAATTAAGTCACTCACGTTCAATCAATATGTCCCTAAAAAGAACCCTCAAGACCCTAAAACATGCAACGAAAATGGTTCGGGTCCAAACCGGGAACATTAAAAAATTTCTGAATACTTAAACAAATCAAAATAATTTATTTCACTACTCACAATAAAACTATCCACTTGCGTAACAGTCACTAACTTAATTATAACTCAAGTTACGAAACTCAAAATTTAGATCGGTAAATTTTCCCTGAAACTAGACTCATATATATTTTTATCATAAAATTTCCAAAATTTTTGGATTAGCCAAATAGTACAGTTTTTCACTAAATTCTCCCCTATTTCACTGTCTGACGGTTCTGACCTCTATTCTCTAAAAATCAATTATCACATTCTACGGGCTTTATATGGTGCTTCTGATTCTTTCTATTGAAAATAGAATCACTAAGGAATCTAGAAATATAGATTATGACTCATAATTATTTCTATAAAATTTTTAATGATTTTCTAAAGTTAGAACAGGGGACTTCAAAAACCATTCCGACCCTGTCTAACTAAAATTAAAATATCTCACAATATAAGATTTCTTTGCCTACACTGTTTTTTTCATGTGAAAATCAACTTGATAATATTTAATTCTATATCTCACTCACTCTCTAATTCCATTTTTACTATTTTTGGTGATTTTTCAAAATCATGTCAATGCTGCTATCCAAAAACTGTTCCATTGCAAATTTTTACTCTTTTATACTTTCTTTGTACTAACTATCATTTAGGCATACATAACACCAAAACATGTTCTTAAATAGTCATTTCAATAGCTAATCATTTTCGAATATTTACATGTATTCATTAGCCATATCATAAGGACACACACACAAAATGACAAGTCCCTATACATGCCATAACTTAAAATGTTTCGAATCACAAAATACCGAGATGATTTGTTGATAGTGTGAAACGATCTCTGACGCCCTTACGATCCCCGAATTGGCTTGGCGATACTATAAAAAGAAGGAAAATAAAGGGAGTAAGCATAAAGCTTAGTAAGTTTACAAGCAAATAAATAACAACATTTATCATAAATAATTATACCCATAAATCATCATCAAGTATCATGGTCTTTGCTTCTTCTTTACTTACTCTCTTACTTGTTTACTTTCTTGCTTACTTGAATAACTCATAATTATAACTTACTCCTCCCTTGTTGAAATTTCTTTCCCAACTGATAACTGAGATATTCTTAACCCTTATAACTCACCTGAATATATTTATTATGCTTTTACCTGAACTTTCATGTAACATAGTCCATTTACTAGCCCGTTGAACCACTTGGAATACTAAGGATACTCGGGTCTCCTGTCTGATAATAATATGCCAAAGCCATGTCCTGGACATGGTCTTACATGGGATGTTTCTTGTACTACCAATGCCATATCCCAGGTATGGTCTTACATGGCAGCTCTCATATCGGTGCCCATGCCATGTCTCAGACATGGTCTTATAGGGGACCTCTCGTCTTGGTGCCAACGCCATGTCCCAGACATGGTCTTACGTGGGACCTCTCATCTCCTCAATAATGCCAATGCCATGTCCCATACATGGTCTTACATGGGATCTCATTCCCTTAATGTCATGACATTTGTATCCGATACATTCCTAATGTTTCAACGAGACTTTTTATCACTGATTCTCTGTCATCTCATACTTGAGTCAACATTAAATAATTTCATGAAATAAATACATAATTGCTGGAAAATAACAACATTAATAATAATTATTGAAATATTGCATTTATTTACCGTAAACTTACCTCGGTACAAAATACAATCAAATCTAGCAACTTAGTCCTCAACCTTTTTCTTTCCCCAATCTAACTCTGGATTTCGTTCTTCTTGATTATGAGCTTGAGAAAGTGAAGAAACCCTAGCTATGGTGTCTTTTAAGTTTCGGCCCTATGGAAGAAGATGAGCACATTTTGCCATCTTTTTCCCTTTTTATTCTTTTTATTACTAAATGACTAAAATGCCATTCATTAAAAATTTAGTTATTTTTATCTATGCATGCCCATTTTTGTCCATGAAAATCTAATGGTCAAATTACCATTTAAGGACTTCTACTTGAATTATGCACTTTAATTAAATCCTTTAAAATCTAAAGCTCATATTTACCCACTTTTACAATTAAACCCTAATATGCAATTCAGACATGCAGTCACTGAAATTTCTTATCGGTATTCTAACACATGCATCCAATCAATCGGTAAATCAAAAAATTTAATCACAATAAACTTTTCTATCTCAGATTCGTGGTTTAACAACCACTGTTCCGTTTAGGCCCTATTTCGGGATGCTACAAAATCATACAAACATTCCATCACTCGAAATAACATACGAGTAACTTGATAAAATCGAAAGTCATGATTGCATTTGAACATATGTATGAACAAAAAATTCTTTCTGAACATTCATTTATTTTAGCATACTTAAGTAAAAATATTGAAACATACTTTAAAAATTGATGTGAAATGCCTTACTCCCCTTTGAAAAAAAGCAATGTTCTCATTGCGAAAACAAAGTAATGAATGAAAACTGAACACTAGATAGGGTTGCAAGAAAAGAGAGGTGAGTCATAAAGACTGCTTAAGTACCATGTCTTTCTCCACAATCCAATCCTAGACATGTTCATTCCCATTACCATATCACTTTATTTTTTCTATTGAAGAGGCATTGAGCTTATATTATTCATGCTTGCTATTTTATTATACGAAAGCAAAATTCTAACTAAGAAATAAAAAAATAAACACCTAAAGAGAAATAAAAACTAAAAATAAGAAATTCCCTATTTTATTTATTTGACTTATCCTCCTCATCTTCCTCCTTTGATGTTTCATCTTCACTTACATTCTCATCTTCCTTCCATGACTCGAAGATATAATTTGGGAACTCAAGAACAAAATTGTTAGAGATATTTTTAAAAGTATTTCTTACAGAATTATCTCTAATCTTTGCATATTTCCAATAAGCCTGTTGTTAGTTATGCATAAATTTCATCATGTCCATCATAATTGACAATTCCGATTTCTTCACAGTATTTGAAGAAGTGGGCATTGGAATAGTCAACTTAAGATCATCGTTTGGTTCAACTGGCTCATCAGCATTTGACTCCTCTCTTGGTTCAAAGACTGTCAGTTCCTTTATCAGTACATGATCATTTGGTTCTTCCTCAGATTCTACTTCTTTTGTCTTAGTAAGTTAGCTTCTGTTTCAGACTTGTTTGATGACTCATCAGTTTCTAGTTATGTTGGTTCACTCGATTCCATTGGGTTTAGCTTATGGACATTCTCCACTAACTTTTCAAGATCATGGGCTATGATGCAACCATGAACATACGGGCCCTTCAGGTTTGCTTTTGTTTTAACATGGACTCTTAAGCAAAGTGAAGTTATCAATGATGAGAAATAAACACTTCCAATCTTCTTTCTAGCACAATCATGGATCTCTTTAAGAATAATCTTCCCAACATTGATAGACTTTTCTATCATAATTGCATACAACAAAAATATTCGCTCTATCGAGATGGTGGAACTATGTGAGATAGGCATGAAACTATATCGAGCAAAGTAAAACCATACCTTAGTCAATGGCTTTTGATATTCCTTTCGACAAGAATGACTACCATACTTTCTTATAATCCATTGGGATCCCAGATTTGTCACAACATTAAGCACTTATAGTAGGAATACCTTCTTCAACATCAGGTAAGTTAAACAAATCATTAACTGACTTAGAAGTTAGGGATACCTTCTTCTTGCGAACAAGAACTTCAATAGCATCTGGCTTAGTGAAATTGGCATAGAAATCTCGAACTAACTCCTCTTCGAGCAATGATCATGCATCACAAAAATAATTCCATTTGAGGGCATCAATTGTCTTTCGAATCGACAAAGGCACAACCATTTTATCATTGCTTTCCAAGTTGAAACCTTTTTTCAGCATCATAGATTGATTCTTAAAGATGGAATTAAACCTTTCTTTTACTTCCTTTTCTTGAATCATAATGAAATTTTCGTCAAAGGTCTTGGAAAATCTAGTTCTTTTGCGAGGCAAGGTGATTTTCCCCGAAAAATAGGCAGAATTTTGGCAAAAGGAAGGGATAAGAATTGAAAATAGATGAAGTAAGAGATTTGTGGCTCCGATCAACTTGTGACAATGACGGGCTTGTGTTGGCATGAAGCTTGCAATGGCGATATGGTTGCTCCGGTAAAAGGCTTGTGGCAATAATAGGCTAGGGTTTTTTTGCGACAAGGGAAAGATATTGAGGAGATTCTTCGAAAAGATATTGAGGAGATTCTTCGAGATTTAGGCTGACGACTAAGAGGAAAAAGAATGAGTAGCTAGGGTTTAAGTAATTACAGGATGAAAGGGGAATGCATAAAATAGTAGATTTTATTACAAAAGTAGAAGTAAAGGAAAAGTTTTTACAAGGAGAGGATGGTGAATGAAAAGAAAAAAGAAAGATTTCTAAATTGTTTTTCGATGCCTTCTTTAGGTTTTTTCCTTTTCTCTTTATAAGAGAACTCTATTTAATTTTCTTTGAATCCTACACAGTTTTCTGATAAGGATCCTGTCTCATCATTAACATGGTTTCTTCCACGTTGCAATATTTTTTGTTTGCATTTGGATGCCCTTTTCTTCAAGTTGCCTTCTTTTGTCCATACTTGAGTATTTGTTTTTCTTGGACTTTATTTTTCCACGTGGCTACCTATTTTGGCTTTATCCTTATTGAATGTTATTTAGATTCATTTCTTCTATCTCATATAGATGTAATGAATCTAGTGACAGTCTTGGTGAATTCCAAGTCTCCCACGTGTTTTTGATTTCTTCTATTATATGAGATGGAAAATCTTCAATCTCCATTTCAAATATCTTTTTTGATAGTTGCACAGATTCTTCATCTTTATCATTCTAGATGTTTCCAGTTTCATATGCCAATATTCTTCTTCCATCATCCAAAGTCTATAAATTTCTTGCTGAAGTAAATATTGGGCTTTTGTCATCAAATCTATCCTTGTTTGGGTTTGATAATAACTGGGATTATGTAACACTTGTCAGTGTTTTTTTGTCAATGTTCTTTGTCTTCTTTGACTCCTGATAATTTGGGGCTTCCAATCATTCTTTGAATAATCCAAATTTGATATGGCTGATAAAATTTCTCTTTTTCAGCAATACCAATAAGGCTGCTTATTTCAATATGAAAATAATAGTAAAAGTCATCTTTTTTTATTATGTTTAATAATATAGACTTAATAGATGTAGGAAAATCTTTTAATAGATGAAAAGAAAAATTTTGAACTACTATTTCTTTAACAAAACCCCATTTAATCTGCTTATATCAAATGGTTCATGATCAAGTCTAAATTTTATAGTAGGAAATTTTTATCTAAATCATTAGTAAAAACATAAGCTTGTAGAAAATATTCGAAAAAGCCTTTTGAAATTGAGCTTCTTTGTTTCCAAATAGCTCCATTTATTTTTGTAAAAATTTCTCTTGGTAAAATTTTTCTAGCTTTATTATATAAACATAGTCTAAACATTTTTTCATAATAGGACTATTAGTTCCTTTATTAATAAAATTCGAAATATATCAAGAAGATTGTTTATCTCCTTAATATCTATATATTCTATTTCAAGCTCTTCCCAATCACTATATAAAATAGATTTTAGTAATAAATAATGAGCTTTATTTTTTAGTTGTTTTCCAACTAAAAATTGTGGAAACTTAGTAAAAGCTCTTCCGAAATTGGCTCTTTCTTTAGAAATATGGGTTTTTTATATTTCATTAATAAAATTATATAGTTCTAGTGGTAGGCTTGGATTATAAAAATATTTTATTTCCTGAATTTGTTGTTGTTTCAACAAATTTTTTGCTCCTTTTTATCATTTCAGCATAACTGACTTGGAATGCTAAATTTGGTTGGGACCAAGGGAATTGATTTACTATTTTTGGTGTTAATGATAAATAAGTTCCAACTGGTTGTCTTACCATTGGATATGACACATAATATCCTTGATTAGGATAAAAAGGTGCTTGTGCAGGTATAGTCACAAATTCTTGATTAGAATTTATTGTTATCTCTTTATTAGGTTTTTTATGGGTAGTTGTCCATTCACCAACTTTTTCTAGAGCTTTTTTACCTCTATCCATAAAGCCTGCTAAGATAATCAACAATAATATTTTTAGTTCCTTTTACATTTAAAACTTCAAAATTAAAAGTACATAATTCATTGTACCATCTAATTCTTCTAGTACAGTTTCTAAACTATTGTTAGTAAGGAATTGTTTAATTGCTTGATTATCGGTTTTATGATAAATCTTTTAGGTGCTAAATATATGAGAAAATTTTTCTTCCTTTCTTTATTACTAATAATTCTTTTCATATATAACATAATTAATTTCATTTGGTTTAAATTTCCTGAGCTATATCCACATATTAATTCTTCATTGTTTATTGTCTTAGCTTTTAATACACAACCCAAATAATTTTGTGAGGCATCTGTTTCTAAAATTAATTTACCACCTTGCTTAGGTAAATAAACTTTTGGAATATAATTTATTTCATTTTTAGATTCGTATAATTTACGAGTTTTTTTAGACCGGATAAAATGTTTATCCTCTTTTAATTTTTCATATAACTAACCTATTTTTTCAAATAAGTTAGGAAAGAAGTTTCTTCCGTAATTAATAATTCCTAAAAATTGTTGGAGCAGTTTTCAATGTTTTCGTGAAATTCTTTTATTTTTACTATAATATGATCTTGTAGTTTAAAATCATCGAAGATAATTTTTATCCTAAAATTCTATTTCTATTTTTTCTTAGGGCTTAATATGATTTCATGTTTTATGAATTCTTGAGAAATAATATTTAAATGTTTTCTATGTTTTCCTAATGTATCGAAAATATTAAAATGTCATCTATATAGACTACACAATTTTTTATATTTATTAAATATAGAATCTATCCATCTTTGGAAGATTTGCGGTGCATTACATAACACAAATGACATTACTCTCCATTGATAATGTCCATTAGGTGCGCTAAAAGTTGTTAAAGGTTTAGATTCTTCGGTTAGCATGATTTGCCAAAATCCCGATTTACAGTCAAATTTACTGAAATATTTTGCATGTTTAGCTTGATTAATTAAAACATCCTTTCTTGGAATAAAATATCCATCAAAAATAGTAGTTTGATTTAATATTTTATAATTAATAACCATTCTACATTTTCCTCTGTTTTTTTTTCAGCATGATTTCTCACCATAAAAGTTGGACTAGAATGTGGACTATTAGTTGTTTCTATTAATCATTTTTCTAATAATTCTTTAATTTGCATATCAAATTCATCTATATCTTGTTTAGTATAGATCATTGGTTTAACTCTAATAATTTTATTGGGATTTTCCAATTTAATTTCACAATATCTAGAGCTATTTTGCCATAATTTTAATGGTTCTTCACTAAAATTATTTTCTAATATTTTAAATAACCAATGATTTGTTTCAAGTTGTTTAATCTGTTCTTTTCTTGGTGGTGTAAAATTTGTATCACACACAAATTTATGATTTTCAACTAATCGTATTTCTACAAAAGTTTTTTATATAGATAACATAATTAAATTTTTATCTATAGAAAATGGTAAATGTTGGTATATAACATTATTTCCTAATAATATATCTCCATGCATTGCAGGAAAACATAATTTTTTAGGTATCACAAATCTTACATTATTTATGTAGATTGGTACATTTCTAGCTTTATATTGGATTATGGTTTCATTACCATCTATTCCTGTTGCTTTTATTAGGTGTTTCCTAGGTTCCCATTTTTCTACAGGAATAGCATTTTTTCTGCAACTACTAGTTGTAGCTCCTGTATCTAATAAAGCATGCAAGGAATATGTTTTATATTATCTAAATTGAAATGTAATTTCAATATATGTGTAATATTTCCTGGATTGAAAATTTGAAAATGTAATTCCATCACTTGTTCCAATTTTCATTTGTTGAATAATTGTTGAATTTTGTATTTATTCCATTCTAGTGTTTCTAGAATTTGTACTTGGTTCTCAGAGGAAAAATAGGAATATGAACTGTTTTCATACCTATTGGTGTTGAATGTGTACTTGTATTATCCTCATCTTCCTCTATTTGAGTATTTGAGGTAAAACTAAGTTATCATTTGTATTTGTTATAGCAATATTTTTAAAATATAATTTATCTCCGACGACATATATTTTATAGTACTTATAGGTTTAGAAGTACTTGCACTAATTATCTTTTCTATCATCCAATCTTTTGGTATTGATAGATCTCTTAAATGTAATAATCTTGGTTGTATTTCGATAGTAAATTTATTAGGTTCAAAGAGATTAATAATTTTATTATTAATTTCTTTGATCTCTATCTTTTTTGTATTAGTATATTCATTAATAAAAGTCTAACTTATTGCTAGATCTTCGCTAAATCATTATTTTCTGAATTTTTGTCCGAATTCTTAGGCATAAACACTCTTCTATTAGAAGATCGTAATAGATATAAAGTAGTTTGGTTTAACTTTAAATCTTTTATCTAGTAAAACTTCTATTAGAAGATCTCGTAATAGATATAAAGTAGTTTGGTTTAACTTTAAATCTTTTGACATTTTAAAATAAAACTCTAATAGTTATCATTATTATTCCTAAATGTATATATCTAACTTGAGGATATTTATTTTAATCCTCTTAATTTTATCTTTAGTAAATAATGAGATTTTGTTAATCCTCCTCTAGTATCTTTAATTCTTGTATTACGATTATTTTTCTATGCCTTTGACTCCATATTTTGAATTTAGATATTTTATATATTTTTCTTTAGAAATATGATTTTTATTTATTTATTCTATCATTTCATTAGAAAAGTCTTTTCTTCTCCGATTAGATTTCCTAATTTTATATTTTGTTGTTCATTTTAGGAATTTCTTCTAATTGATTATTAGAACTACTTCCTATATTAAACATAAATCTATATTATTCTTCATCGTATCGAATCTATTTCGATATTAATTCATATAATATTTCTTGAGATTTATTTCCCTTCGAACATATTTCTAAGTCTTATTCTTCAAGTGTTTTAATCATTTTCTTTGCACTTTTTCCTTGTTAGGACAATTTGGTGCTATGTGACCTTCTTCATCACATATAAAACATTTAAATATTTATTTTTAGGTTTTTAGAAGTTTTCTTCTAACAAATCTTTTCTTTTTATTATAACCATATATTTTCTATTTCTGGTTTCCATCTAACTAGTTTATATCTTCTATTTTTCTTTTTATATATTTTATAAGTAGTAGGACGTCTTGTTTTACATCCAAATTCCCATTCACTTTATAAAATTTTTGTACAATGTTTAGTACTTAATTTATGCTTAACTTGTTTAGAAGCTTTACTTTGTAGACAATATAAAGTTTTTCTTTCTTTTGCAAAATTTATTCTATTTCCTATAGAGTCTATATTTTCTAGTTCTACACCGCCATTTGACTATGCTTTTCTAAATAAGAAACATATTTTTTTATACATATCTCATCCCATGGTGGTGGTAATTTATGAAAATATTGGTTTTCCAAAATTCTATATTTTCATGTTTTAGTTTTTGATATTCATGAATAATTTTTTAGAAAATTCTTCTAAATATCTAATATCACATAATTTAATTTTTGACATGATATAACTAGATATACTATCTTGATCTTTTTTTTATCAAAATAGCCACAAAATTCTGTTTTTAGAATAAAAGTTATTCATTTTAAAAGATCTTTAGGAGTTCCTATATGGTTGATTAACTGCCCATTTTGTTCTTTTCCTTTATCAGATTCTTCCCATCTTCTTAGAAATTGTAGAACGTCTCCTTGAAATGTTCCAACAAAATAGTTTAAAAATATCTCTTTTGACAACATATTGTTGTTGTTTACAACAATAGTCATAGATTGTGTCCAGTCATCTACGGTTTTTTCATAGTCTGCTATAGGAATATTAGTTAAGTCTAAATATATTCCTCCTTAAGCAACATTTCTTTTATTTAAATCATCTATTCTATGTGGAACTAGTTGAGTAGTGATTCTCCTGGATTTTTAGTTTTATTTCATTAGTAGCTATATTTTGGTTTTATTACCAAAATTCTAGTTGTATTTTCAACTTTTTCAAAATCTTTATTAAAAGATCTTAGATAGTCATCGTTTTGAAGATCGACTCTATTTTTCTTTTCTATAAGGATATGTTTGATCGGTATCCATAGGTTCTAGTATTTCTATATTTTGTCTTCATCTATTGAAATATTTTCTTCATCGATTTATAACTTGTAACCTTTAGATCTTCTCGGTTTATAGAATTATCGAATTACTAGAACTACTACATGCGTAGTGTCATAGTTTAACATATAATGATAGTTAAATAAAGTAAATAAAGCTTTATGTTTTCATAAAGTTGTTCTATTAATTTTAAATATTCAACTCTTTCATTTTTATCGAACTCTTAGTGAATTTGTACTTCCGGTGTTCTATAAGTTGTTCATAGGATTGAAAATCATATTCTTGTTGATAAGTATATTTTCTTTTTCATGTTTTTATTTGTAGAAGATGATTCTTCGAAGAAGTATCTTCTTCCTCGAGATAAAGTTAATATTATATTACTATTTCCATAATATAAAGGTCCTAAATTTATTTCTTGTTCTATTTTTTATTAATAAGAACTTGGTCTAATTTATTATTAACATTAGATAATATTTCTTTAGATTCGTTGTTCAATTCTAATTCGTAACCTCTCCTAAATTATTTACTTGTTGTTCTATTTTACTTACTTTGTTATATAATTTATGAAAATATATAGAAGTAATATATATTAAACTATTAAAACCTTTAATCGAGTTGAAATATTATTTTCATTTTAGAGTCAATATGCATAGCATGATTGCAAATTTTATCTTTATATAGACAATCTGTTTCTTCCATGAAATTTATCTTTGGTACCTAAAACCTTTCGTTATCTTTTTATGTCTTTACTCTCAAAGGCCTAAAGTCTCACACAGACATAAATAGACAATAGTATGACAGAATAACAACTATATAGGTTTTAAGATAAATAACCATGAAATAAACGGAATTGTAAATAAAAGATAAAAACTTACAATGAATACTATGATATTATTTCTCCAAGTATCGTTACACCGGAGCTCTGATACCAATCACAGGATGAAAGGCGAATGCGAAAGATAGTAGATTTTATAATTGCTTGAAGGGTTGCGAAAATTATGGTGGTAGAGAGGGGTTTATATAGTGGTGAACTAGGGCATATTTGTAGCAAAATTGTAGGTACTTTAAGTGACTTGGGTGACAAGTAAAGATGGAGGAACAAAATGGTGACAAATTTAGGGTTTTAGGGTGTAATATCCCTAAATTGGTCTAGTAATTTTGAGTATATTTTTCGGGTTCTGAGTGTGAAACTAAGAATTTATAAGATCTCTAGTAATTTTTAATTTAATTTAGAAGGTTAATTTAATCTAAAATCGATTAAATAATAATCTGGAAAATTAAAAACAATATATTTTTGAAAAATTAATTTTAAAGATTTTAAAAATTATTAGTGAAAATAATCAATTTGGGTTGAAAAATAATTTTAAAATAATTTTTATTAGGGTAATTTGAATAAAATTTAAATATTAATTAAATAGGATTTAATTGCAAAAAAAGGGAAAATTTAGAGTATTTATATGACAAATAAACCTTAAAATTCAGAATTTTGCAGGGAAATTAAAGTAAGGAAAATGTAGAAGTGGCCATTAGACAAATTTCCCAATTTTTAAATTTCTAGTGGGTGGTTTCAATTTTAAAACTAATGTATCTACCCCATTTTTCACACAATTTATGTAACACCCCTTACCCGAGACCGTTGCCGGAGTCGAGCATGAGGCGTTACTTGACTTAACTTAAAAGTTCGGGGCATGAAATTTACTTTTAAAAGTTATTTCACTATTCATAATATGACTGTCCACCTGCGCAATAGTTACTAAATCAATTATAAATCGAGCTACGAAACTTGAAATTTAGATCCATAAATTTTCCCTAAAATTAGAGTCATATATATTTTTACCATAAATTTTTTAGAATTTTTGGTTTGGCCAATTAGTACAGTTTATTAGTTAAAGTCTCCCTTGTTTCACTGATCAATTATCCTGACCTCTCGTCACTAAAATTCAATTATCTCATTGTACAGACTTCATATAGTGTTCTCACTTGTTTCTACAGAAAATAGACTCAATAAGGAATCTAGAATTATAACTTTAAATCATAAATATTTTTTTAAAATTTTTAATTATTTTCTAACGTCAGAACAGGGGATTCCGAAAACCACTTTGACCTTGTCTAACTAAAATGCAAATATCTCAGAATACATATTTCCTTTGTCTACACCGTTATTTTTCTACGAAAGTAGACTCAATAAGCTTTAATTATATATCTCATCTACCCTCTAATTCATTTTCTACTATCCTTGGTGATTTTTCAAAATCACGTCACTACTACTGTCTCAAAACTGATTCACTACCAATTTTTACTTTTTGATGATTTCTGCATAATTTATCACTTAGACATCTATAACAACAAACACCTTCATACTTAGTCATTTTAATAACTATTCATCATCAAATATTTACATATCATCTTTTGGTCATATCTTAAGAATAAACAATCGAAATGACCAAGTCCCTATACATGCCATAGCTCAAAACATTTATAGTCTTAAAATACCGAGTTGTGGTGGTTGATAGTATGAACGCTCTCCGATGTCTTCAAGATCCCGACTATGCTTGATAATACAATATGAAAGAAAAAGAAATAAAAGAAATAAGCATAAAGCTTAGTAAGTTTACAAGTAAATAAATAACAACATTTATCATAAACAATTATATTCATAAATTTTTATTATTACTTTCTTCTTTGCTTACTCTCTTACTCGTTTACTTACTTGCTTGCTTAATTTACTCCTTCGTTGCTGAAATTTATTTTCTCAACTGATAATTGAGATACTCTTAATCTTATTAACTCACCTGAACTTATCTATTAGGCTTTTACCTGAACTTTCATGTAACATCGTCTATTTATTAGCCAGTTGAATCACTTCGAATACTAAGGATACTTGGATCTCCTATCTGAATATAACATGCCAAAGTTATGTCCCAGACATAGTCTTACATGGGATGTTTTTTGTACTGCCAATGCCACATCCCAAATATGGTCTTACATGGGAGTTCTCATATAGGTGCCCATACCATCTCCCAGACATGGTCTTACGGGGGACCTCTCATCTCGGTGCCAACGCCATGTCCCCGACATGGTCTTACATGGGACCTCTCATCTCGGTGCCAACACCATGTCCCAGACATGGTCTTACATGGGACCTCTCATCTCGGTGCCAACACCATGTCCCAAACATGGTCTTACATGGGACCTCTCATAATCACAATGATGCCAATGCCATATCCCAGACATGGTCTTACATGGGATCTCATCCTCTTAATGTCATGACATTTGTATCCGATACATTCCTCATGTTTCAACGGGGCCTTTTAACACTGATTCTCTGTCATCTCATACTTGAGTTAACATTAGATATTTTCATGAAATAAATACATAATTTCTAAAAAATAACAACATTAATAATAATTATCAAAATATTACATTTATTTACCGTAAACTTACCTCGGTACAAAATATGATCAAATCTAGCACTTTAGTCCTCAACCTTTTTCTTTCCCCGGTCTAACTCCAAATTTTGTTATTCTTGATCTATAATATAAAATTTAGCTTATTTAATACTCACATTCATCAAAATAGTCCTTAACTCGAACTTTGAGAAAATTACATTTTTGCCCCTAAACTTTTGCATATTTACACTTTTGTCCCAAAGCTCGAAAATTAAACTTCATCCCTTATTATTATGTTTTATGACATGCTGAACATTTTTCCCTTCTACGACAACATCAAATTCTTACTCTAACACTTACTTATGAACATTAGGTATTTTTACCGATTATGTCGTTTTACTCGTTTTCACTTAAAATCACTTAGCAAAAGTTGTTTAACATAATTTCAAGCTTCATAATCTACCATAAAACATCAAAATAAACACATTTCACCTATGGGTATTTTTCCAAATATGAACCCTAGGTTAAATTATTGCTAGAACAAGCTAAATCAAGTTACCAGGACTCCAAAAACGTAAAGAACATTAAAAACGGGGCTAGACCAGACTTAAAATTGATCTTGGAAGCTTGAAAAACCCTAGCCATGGTTTCCACTTGTGAAATTCGGCCATGAGGTTGAAGATGGACAAAAATTGGCTTTTAATTTTATTTTTAATTCATTTTAATAACTAAATGTCCAAAATGCCCTTAATGAAAAACTTTGGAAACATGGATAACCATGTCCATTTTTGTCTACCAACTTAACCAATGGTATAATTACCATATAAGGACCTCCAATTTAAAATTTCATAACAATTGGACACCTCTAACATGTAGAACTCAACTTTTGCACTTTTTACAATTTAGTTATTTTGACTAAATTGAGTGCCCAAACGTCGAAATTTTCGAACGAAATTTTCATGAAATCATTTTGTGAAATTTTAGACCATAAAAATATAATAAAATAAATTTTTTCCTCATCGAATTTGTGGTCCCGAAACCACTGTTCCGACTAGGCCCAAAATCAGGATGTTACAATTTACATCAGATTAGAGAACTTTAAAATTCATTTTCTTTGCATGATTTTAAACATCTATCATCAGAGAATAGATCCAACAAATTTTATTCTCAAAATTCTCTCTCAATTCACCTAAAATTATTCTCAAAAGTAGCAAAAAATATTCTAAAATTCCTCAAGTTTACTAAATCGAGATTTTCAGTCAACGAATTTAGAGTGAATAAAAGGTAATATTCAATCATAAAATTTTTTTATGATGATTAGAAACATTTTTACATGATTTGAGAGTCAATTAAAGGATTTTTATCAATGTCATCTTCTTCCAAGAACACATGGTTCTTTAATGGTGGATCTTGAATTTTGAGAGGAAATCCACAAATAATTGGATGTTCCAACTCAAAATGGATCTATTACAAGGTTTTTGATCTTATTTATCAAGATTAAACATGATTTGTGAGGTAATTTAAAGAAATCTGAATTTCATCATCTTCATGAACTAATTTTCCAGAATTTTGTGAAATTGATTTAAAGATGAAATTGATGTCTAGTATAAGTGTATTTGGTCTAGTATTGATGATTGAAAGTATTTAGGAGGGTTGGAGAGATCAATTTTGTCAGGAATCGAGTTTTTGACTTAATCTTACAAATATAATAAGGTATCTTTGAGATACGATTTCGATTAGTATAGTTAATTAAAATTATTATTTATTATAGCATTGGAAAGGTGGTAATGTTTAATTTACCTCTGTTGAATCTCCGAGTCTTGAAGAGGACTGAGCTAACCGAAATTGAAGTTTGGATTTGCTTGGTTGATCACTTGTTTGTGGTAGAATAAATGTGTGTTTGTTTCTAATGGCATTTTGGTAAGTTGACCCTTATTTATATTTAATTAGTAGCTTAATTGATGATTTCAATTGATTAATTATGGTTGAATGGCTGATTTTTGCAAGATTGATATTATATGTACAAGAGTTGAATTTTTATTGAATAATGGTAAGTAAGCATTTAGGTGATTTTGTGCAATTTAATTAGGCTAATTATATTGATGATTAGAGCATGGTTAGTGGAGTTTTTTTATCATGATATATTGGTGCTACAATTGGTAATTGAACATTGGAAATTGAAAAATGAAATGCTTGATTTAATTGGATGTTAAATGGCTATGTTACATGTTACACATAAGCATTTTGTCAAATTAAATTGAGTACAATAATGATTGATTTATATGCTATGTTTGATTGAATATATTGGCAACATGCATGGTGGATCCATTGGATATAGTTGGCATGCCATAGGATCTGTGAGTACTCACTGTCGAAACCATTTTTATTTGAAAAACGGGGATCGACTTTTAAAAATAAAATGGGAGTCGCCACCGGTCTTTTTAAGGTGTGATTGGTTCACCATTAAAAATAAATTTTAGGTCTGCGAGATTTGAGAAAATAGGTCCAGGAGTCGGTTACGCACGAGGAAGGGTTAACACCCTCGTAACGTCCAAAATTGGTACTGAATTGATTGATTAGTGTCTTAGTGTCAAAACTTTGAAAAGATTTTAAAATATGATCCTTTTATCTTGAATTTGAATAAACCACGTTGAATAATAAGATGCACTCATTTCGAATAAATTGCCACACTCAGTGAGTTATGGTACGACAATTCAATCATCAAAATTAAGCATGTCTTTTTAATTTTTATAATCCGTGTATTTTGAGAAGGTCATTTGGTCATTTAAGTCTAACGAGAAATCAAAATCCAGTGAGTTAGGGATCAATTTCTCGAAATTCTTAAACATCAAACATTGCCTTTATTTTAAAATCGGGATAACATAATGTCACATTCAATAAGTTAGGATCCAACATTCTGAAATCCTAGATGCTTTGTTTTAAAATTGTACAGTTTTAATAAAATAAGCACATGACTAACTAAATTCATCGAGAAAAATTGGAACCCAGTAAGTTAGGGCACAATTCTTTCGAGAATTATGAACACTAGGCCTTTTTAATATGAAATAGAATGATAAAAGTAAAAATTTTAAGAGAAACATGTAATGTAAAAGACAAATGATAATTCAAACTTAGACTAAGAAGTAGCCGAATAAGCAATAAATAAATACAAATGAAGTAACAACAACAATTTTACTCACATTATCCATGAATTTACAATAAACTTGGCATAAAATGATAATAGCATTATAGAACAATATTTTGAAATGAATTAGTAACAACTAATATACATTTATTAATTTCATAAAATAGTATACAACATAATCATATAAATATACCATACATATATATATAATTTCATACATAAATAAGTTTTTTAATGAATTACATATAAGTAAAATCGATTTAAAATATATACATAAACATATTAAAAACTCTTGAAATTCATAATCTTAATAATATCTAATATCATAACGTTAACACATATTTTTAAAATAATTAATAATTCACATGTGTATGAAGAATTGTGTTATATGTAAAAATATTATTATGTAAATATTTGATATATAATATATTAAAAGATAAATTTTAAACAAAGATAAAACAAAATATACATATAAATTATATCAAACCGTCAAAAATGTGTATTAATGAATAATAAATTAAATAATAATATATTAACATTTTCCTAAAACGTATAACAAAAAAAAAACTATTGCACGGTGAATTTAAAAGGTATGGTCAATAATACAAAATATTAACTTGTTATATGATAATAGTAAAATAAAAAAAACTATCAAAAGCTAAATATTAAAATAATACTAAATTTTGATATATATGTCAAAATAGGATTAAATATATTTAAAATCTAATATAAAAAAAAGAAAAAAAAAGAAAGACCAACATGCACTAAATTGAAATCTGACTTAATATTGCGGGACTAAATTAGCAATTAAACGCAAAAAATAAATAAACAAAACCTAACACAGAAAACGACGCCGTTTAAAATTGGATCCAAGTGAAAACAAAAACAAATATGCGATAGAAATTCAAATAATTGAAGAAAATCAAATCGAAACTCCACAAAACCAGAGGGACTCGCCACGCAAATAGACCAATGAACGAAACTGCGCGGATCTTGCCCTCGAGTCGGGTCACCGCGCGAGTCAAAGGCTGTTAAACGGCACCGTTTCCTTTGCCCCATATAGCCTATTCTGAAATCCCTAAATCAGCCACCATTTAATTTCCAAAACAAATCTAAAAGAAAAAAAACCCTAGGTGCTCTCCATTCACAGCGCCGTTTCCGACGAATTGACCAAGCCTTCGAGCCGTTCGGTCACTTCGCCATTCTCGGTCCTCCCATTCGAACTCTGATTGCAATGGAGAGAACAAGAGTCCGACGCCGGCATAAAGGTAAACCCTTGCCTCTTAGTTTCTTTCAAGTCGTAGATTAAAAAAAATAGTAGAATGAAGAGTAGAAAAGAGAAGAAGAACCGAATCACCTTTTTTCAATATTTTTTTTTGTATTAATATTGTGTGTCTCTCATATAGTATGCGTGAGGGTTCCCCTGTTTACAGTCTAATATTGGCTTTCTTATAGCCTCATTTTTACAGAGGAAAAAGAAAATAAATAAAAGGAAAAAAAAATCCGTCCTTGTCATTCTGTCATTTTCTTTTGCTCTCGTTTGTGAGTTTGTCGTGTTTGTAGGTACAGCCAACTGGAGTGTACGGAGATGCGCATGTGGAGCGACTCGGAGGTGTGGTACGTACAGTGGCGCACGCACGAGGGCAGAGCCTGTGTTCGATTGTGGAGCAACACCTACTAGGGTTTTCTGTTTGTGATTTTTTTACTTTAGGCTTCAATGTATTTGGGCCGAGGTATTTGGGCCATCATAATTGGGTTATTTTTGGACTGTTATTTTATTGTAATATGGACACTTGGACTTTTAATTTTTGATTTGGTTTATTTATTTATTTTTTTTGAAATGTATGTGGGCCGAGCAAATTTGGGTTACTACAGCTGCCCCTCTTTGCTCATTGTCGTATAACGGAAATGAAGCAAAGACTAAAAATGGCCAAATTTGCTCGGTTGTGCTGGACCTTGGTGCTCTTTTTCTTCAAGTTGCCTCATTCCAACCTACTGCATCTTCAGAGGTATAGGAATTGGTGCTTCGATCCCCTCCATTGTAACATCAGGGAGATAGGATTCGTAACTTGTAACCTTAATCTGCTTAACTGTGATGTCGAGGAAGTGATATTTGTTGTTGTAGCTTCAATCTGTTCCACTGCACCGCCTGGGAAAGTAAGATCCGCCGTTGTGGCTTTAGTCTTTTTAACTGCAATGTTGGGGAAACAAAGTTCGCCGTTGTGGCGTTAATCTGTTCCACTGCACCGCTTGAGAAGTAAGTCACTGTTGTAGCTTTAATCTTTTTAACTGCAATGTCGGGGAAGCAAGATTCACCGATGTGGCTTTAATCTGTTCCACTGCACCACCAGGGAAGTAACATTCGCTGTTGTAGCTTTAATCTTTTTAACTGCAATGTCGGGGAAGCAAGATTCACCGATGTGGCTTTAATCTGTTCCACTGCATCGCCTGAGGAGTAAGATTCGTTGTTGTAGCTTTAATCTTTTTAACTGCATTGTCGGGGAACCAAGATTCACCGATGTGACTTTAATCTGTTCCACTGCACCGCCAGGGAAGTAAGATTCGTTGTTGTAGCTTTAATCTTTTTAACTGCAATGTCGGGGAAGCAAGATTCACCGATGTGGCTTTAATCTGTTCCGCTGCACCACCAGGGAAATAAGACCTGATGCAATCTACTCTACTGTAACTTCAGAGAGATAAGATTCTTTATTGTTTTAATCCGCTTCACTGTAATCTTAGGGAGATAGGATTACTAGCTTCAATCTGCTCCGCTGTAATCTTAGGGAGATAAGATCTGAAATTGTTCGGTCTATTCCACTGTAATCTCAGGGAGATAAGACCTGATGCGATCTACTCTACTGTAACTTCAGAGAGATAAGATCCTTTAGTTTAATCCGTTCCACTGTAATATGAGGGAAATAGGATTATTGTCTTCGATCTGCTCCGCTATTGCTCAGAGAGACAAGATCTGTTATATTCACTGATCTGTTCTCTGGGAAACACGACCTATATAATGAACCTAATTATGCCTAATGATTAAGATGGCATGATCAAAATGAATCAAATGCTCCTAACTAGACATGTGTGGATGTTTGCATGAATGCAGAGTTATTATTATTATTTTTTTTTGAGAATGATCCCGCTTAGGTTGTCATTACTTGAAATTTATCAAGGCTTTAACACTAACGTGCTACAATGCCTTCTCGTTTGACTGGCTTTTCTGAAAAACATTTAGCTAGGTTGCCCCCCACTGTAAACCTTAAAGTTTAATCCATTAGGGCGCACAAATTGTGCCATCATTCTCTCACTACAATCCAAGTGTAGAAATATGTGGCTTTTATCTCAATCCTATCTTATCACAAATCAAGGATACAAGACCTAAATCGTTTTAGTTCCTCACACCATTCCCGATGTGTCGTACTCATGTGCAAATGAAGGCTCTCTTCTCCAAGGTAACCTCTTCTTATTGCCTGATGATCATTGCTTGTTCGTTTATGGCATCTTGCCAACCAATGCATTTGACAACAAAATCCAAAGAGAAAATCTAAATTTAGACTCTTCCTTCTCAAATTTCCAACCTTTAAATTTGGTGTGTTCTAAACAATCGTCCTGTTTCAGATTTCTGTGTTATTTAGAAACTTTCTAGAGTAATATACAAAACTTCTTTTGTGAAATTTTTATTAGTCCATTAATCATTATTCCAATGCAACATGCTTGCAAAAAAAGAGTCATAACAATGGATAAGAATAAATTTGGTTTTGAGCATAGCTCGAAGGGAATAAATTATCCAAAAAAGAAGGATAATAAAAAAATTGATTGGGAGTGTATATCTTGGAAAAAAAAGTATTCCAAGAATAACAATTTCAATATAAATAATATGAGAATTGGGTGCCCCAGATATCGCAGCTAGAACTTCTCTGTACAAACTTTCTGAAGACCATTCTGAGTTTGACATGTGTTTAGGAGATCTACATTGCTTTGTCGATGCCCCAAGATGTCGCCTACTCTTTCTTGTTGATTCAAGTATAGCAAGATCACCACATGCCCAATCTGATCAAGATTTGAGTTGCTTTGATTACCTCATGCCCCATTCTGGTTAATATTTGAGCTGCCCTTTTCGGGTTTTCAACTCAAATCCACTTTGGCCTAAGGGCCCTTTGCGGGTTTTCCCCTTAGCCTCTCCATTTTTACTTTTTCATTTTTTCATTTTTCATTTTCATTTTTCATCTCTTTTATCTTTTTCAATATTTTTTTTTGCAATTCATTGTCTTGCAATACAGTGACAAATCGTGGTGTCTGATTTTGAATTGATTACAGCCCTCAACTATCGTGCTGTCATTCAAGTTCAATGCATTTTCCAATGCCATCCCCTCTGGAATTCTATATCGGCATATGATGACATTGACGCATGCAGTAGCCTCTATCCATTTGATGAAGTAACTAATGATCTCAATAGTGAAGCAATGCCCATTAGAAGTCTTCGATAATGGTGATGTTCATGCCCCATTTTGCTCGAAATTTGAGTCGCCCTTTTCGAGTTTTCAACTTAAAACTACCTTTAGTCACAAAGCGCCCTTTGCGGGTTTTCACTTTGGCCTCTTCTTTACTCTCTCCTTTTTCCTTTTTCTTCTCTATATTTCATTTTCATTTTGACCTTGATTTTAATTTTTTCTTTTTCTTTTTTTTTGTTTTTGATTTTGATTTTGATTTTTTTTAATTGGATCTGAACCCATAGGATTAGGCAAGTCCTTGTTATCCTCTTTCGACCAGAATCAATGTTTTTATAGATAAAGTCCTCCTCCTAAGATCTTTCACTTTCATCTTGTGTGCAAAAAACCTTCTTTAGTATCAGATTTCTTTCATAGAGCCTTTTGGGGCGCGACTACAACAGAAAACATCTTGAAGGGATGGAAACTCGACTTTAAATGGGCAAAGCTATGCTGACTCAATGAGAAAGGCATTGCCCCGGCAAAGAATTGCATCGTTCATACTGCAAATTTCTGACATCGTGCTGTTGTGCAGGTTTGATTATCAGCGGTTAACCCGAGCCTATCCTGGTATGATGATACAAAGACATCCTAAACTCCAGAGGTAACTCAACAAGGTTTTGCTTCGTCTTTGCGGTCAGGTCAATTCTAATATTCACCAAGCTCACAATTTCTAATGATTCCTTGTGAGGTAGGATCTGTCTATCTTCTTGTTCTACCCTCCTCACCAAGTCCAGAGATAGGCTACAATCCATGCCATTTCCAAAGTCATGAGATCCGTCTAAACACATGCCTCGCTCAAGAGGAAAATCTGAGTCTGTAGCAGTGTCATTCATGTCATTGATCTCTGAGGACCCATAGCAAGTACCAAAGAATGTACAAAAGAATGTATAAATTCATGAATAATTATTTTTACCATATGATTATGAATGAATGAATAATAATTTGGAAGAAAATCCAAAAGAATGAAAGAATTAAGAATTATTTGTAAAGAATGAAAATATTAGCTCAGTAATGATTGCAAAGATGTATTTCATTAAAATAATAACATTCAGACATGAGCCTATTTCACAAAGGAAATTTCTATCATTTTTAGGCTAAAAACAAAAAAAATGTTCTGAACATTACTCTGAATAAGTTCTAAAAACTACAGGGCTTTCTTCCGCAGTATAATTGTTTAGAGCACTCCCAAATTTATAAGGGCGGATATCTAACAAGGTCCCTCCTTCAGTTGCTTTTCGTCGATGTGAACATTTCCCACTCTTCTTCATGCATTGCATTCACCCCATTATCAATTATGATTGAGTAACGAATTTTCTGCACCAGGGTCATCAAACTTGACAACACCCATGTTAATGAGCCTTTCAACAAGCTGTTTAAAGATGGTGCAATTTTCTATCGAATGTCCCCCGATTACCGCATGATAATCACACTGTGCATTCGCATCATACCACTTGGGGTACGGAGGTTGTAGGGGCTTTGAGTAAAAAGGGGCAACAATGCGCGCATCGAATAAGCATTGATACAGCTCTTTATACGACATCAAAATTGGTGTGAACTGGAGCTTCTCGGTACTTGGTTTCACTCCAGATTTTTGTCTCAATGAACCTTGTTGACTAGCGACCCCTTTACCTGGATGACTTACTGACCTTGAGTAACTTATGTTATTCATCTCATCCTCTTTTCTCCTTGAGACTGATTTTTTGTTACTCTCTCCACCATCTATTCTTCCGTGTTTATGGCATTTTCAATCATTTCGCCATTCATGATTATATCTGAAAAACTCTTCGAAGCACTTCCCAACATGTGCGTGATGAACGGGGTTTTCAGTGTGTTGATAAAGAGCATCGTAGTTTCTTTCTCTAGGAGTGGCGGCTGGACTTGGACTGCAACCTCTCTCCACCTCTGTGCATACTGTCTAAAGCTTTCATTCAATTTCTTTTCCAAATTTTGCAAGGTGATTCTATCGGGAACCATAACCGTTACATGACCGTATTGTTTCATGAATGCCTGTGCTAGGTCCCTCCATGAACCAATCTTGGTATGGCTCAAATGATTGTACCATTTTGACGCTACTCCAATGAGGCTATCCTGAAAACAATGTATTAATAGCTGATCATTGTTAATATACCCAGTAATTCTCCTACAGAACATGGTGACATGGGCTTCGGGGAAGCTAGTCCCACTATATTTCTCAAATTCAGGCATCTTGAACTTGTAAGGGAGTACTAAGTCTGGAACCAAGCTCAGATCTTTTGTATCTATTCCATGGTGACTATCAGTGCTTTCCAGGGCTTTGAATTTTCCTCCAACCATTTACACCTATCTTCCCACTGTTTTGGCAATTTCGCGTTCGCCTTTGCTTCCTCAGCTGCTTCGTCAAAATCTGGGACAGCAAGATTAACTAGATTATCACCAGGGTTAGGACTCAATCCGGTCAGAAAGTTCATCGGTAATGAAACATCGATTTGAAACCTCTGAGGCCCAATTAAAATAGAGGATCTACATGGAGGTACCTCAGTCTGAACCTGCGCATATAGGGGCGTAACTCCTGGAGGATAGGAAGGTCTATCCTTGTCTTCTTCTTCATCATTTATCATAGGGCCTTTCCCCTTATTATTCCTTTTAGTAATTGCGTCAGCTCAGTCATCATGTCCTTTTGAGACTTCAGCATCCTTTCTGTCATGTCTTGTTGAATTTTTTCCAATTGCTCCTTCGTTTGCATCTGTAATTGATCTTGCATATCCTTTTGCATTTGCTCCAATTTCTCTAATCTTTGATCCATTTCTTTGGCTTTGCGATGAGTACCGTAAGGGTGCTTGATTGGTTGGTTTTCCAGATTAGCTGAAATAAACTTACTTAATTAGACCCTTTTAATGGACTTTAATGCATGTAATGCGAATGCGTGAAATGAATGCCTAGAGAGACATTGATTTTGATTCAATTACATTTAGGAAACTTTTCTAGAAAGCAAATTCCTTTAGATAAAGCAGATGCATGTACGACCTTGCCCTTATATTCCAAGAGACAACATCGATCTTTTTCTTCATCCGTATGCTTGAAATAATCTCGCCAATTTCCAATAGATGCCACTGCTAGATCATTTTCTTAATCTTGGTCGCGATCCATCACCTGCCCATCTTCATAAAGCTCGTTAGCTTCTTTAAGGGAGTTGGAACGTCGAAGGCTCTTAGATAATCATCTTGAATCCTCAGGCTACGAAGCAAGTTCACGAACTCTTCTATGTGTTTTTTTAGAATATATTAAGGTAGCCGTATTGTTTTCCACTTTATCAAGGAATCCATATTCCATGAAAAGCTTTCTAATTTAGTAATTGGACTTGAATCAATATCTCTTTCCTAAGATGCAAATGCAATGCAATCACAGTCAAAACACAACAAAAGGGGTTAGTACAAAACAAAAGTAAACAAGGAAAACAGAAAGTACCTAATCAGGTAACCACTAGGGATTTGGAGTGGCTCTACCTAGGTTAAGTTCCTAAGTCCACTATATGAGGTTTGGTTCTAAAGTCAAGGTACCCGAACCAGCAGATTCCTCGATCCTCACCCATTATAGGCTCATACAGATCGAGTTTGGTTTAGGGGAATACATTTCCCTATGGCTGCTCGGAGATGAAAATATCACAAAGACATAGGTACGAATGTATTACGAAAGTGATCCACTATCCTGCACAGAGGTGAAAACCTTACGAAGGAGTAGCTTCTCACTCCCACTTAAAAGGGAAAGACTAACAGTCTTTATGCAATATGATGCCAAGGTATAAAAAAGTAATTATACAAACAAATGCAAAGAGAGGATCGTAATTTTTCAAATCAAATTTTCAATTTTCGTTCCACAGTGCCACATGGAGCGCCAATCTGAGGTATTCGACTTTACGGCTTGACTCTCTAAATGCGTCTCCAGTGGAGCGCCAAGCTGTCGAAACCATTTTTATTTGAAAAATAGGGATCGGATTTGAAAAATAAAATGGGAGTTGCCACCGATCTTTTATTAACGTGTGATCAGTTCACCATTAAAAATAAATTTTAGGTCTGCGAGATTTGAGAAAATAGGTCCTGGAGTCGGTTATGCACGAGGAAGGGTTAACACCCTGGTAACGCCCAAAATTGGTACCGAATCGATTGTTTAATGTCTTAGTGTTGAAACTTTGAAAAGATTTTAAAATATGATCCTTTTATCTTGAATTTGAATAAATCGCGTTGAATAATAAGATGCACTCATTTCAAATAAATTGCCACACTCAGTGAGTTACGGTGCGACAATTCAATCATCAAAATTAAGCATGTCTTTTTTATTTTTATAATCCGTGTATTTTGAGAAGGTCATTTGGTCATTTAAGTCTAACGAGAAATCAAAATCCAATGAGTTAGGGTTCAATTTCTCGAAATTCCTAAACATCAAACATTGCCTTTATTTTAAAATCGGGATAACAGAATGTCACATTCAGTAAGTTAGGATCCAACATTCTGAAATCCTAGATGCTTCGTTTTAAAATTGTACGGTTTTAATAAAATAAGCACATGGCTAACTAAATTCATCGAGAAAAATTGGAACCCAGTAAGTTAGGGCACAATTCTTTCGAGAATTATGAACACTAGGCTTTTTTAATATGAAATAGAATGATAAAAGTAAAAATTTTAAGAGAAACATAATGTAAAAGATCAATGATAATTCAAACTTAGACTAAGAAGTAGCCGAATAAGCAATAAATAAATACAAATGAAGTAACAACAACAATTTTACTCACATTATACATGAATTTACAATAAACTTGGCATAAAATGATAATAGCATTATAGAACAATATTTTGAAAGCAATTAAGTAACAACTAATATACATTTATTAATTTCATAAAATAGTATACAACATAATCATATAAATATACCATACATATATATAAAATTTCATACATAAATAAGTTTTTTTAATGAATTAGATATAAGTAAAATCGATTTAAAAACATACAAAAACATATTAAAAACTCTTGAAATCCATAATCTTAATAATATCTAATATCATAACATTAACACATATTTTTAAAATAATTAATAATTCACATGTGTATGAAGAATTGTGTTATATGTAAAAATATTATTATGTAAATATTTGATATATAATATATTAAAAAGATAAATTTTTAAACAAAGATAAAACAAAATATACATATAAATTATATCAAATCGTCAAAAATGTGTATTAATGAATAATAATTAAATAATAATATATTTATGGACTCCCAATAGACGGGAGTCCCGTAACGGGAGTATCTTCATTTACCGATCTGGTTGCACTTTGTTATCAACTCCTAGGAGACTCGCTAGGGGACGGTGAGTCATATTTTTCTGGCATAAAATTTACATGGCTGAAAGCAAAATTAGACAATTATAACCGACTGCCACTGAAGGTGAGTTGATGCGCGCTGCTCGAGCGTACATCATGCATATGTAGGGGCAGTACTTATGCCTGATGCAAACGGCGATAATGTGCATTTGATGTACTTGCCCCTGTTAGCTGATTTGTCCACTGCTAGGTCGTATAGTTGGGGTTCCGACGTTTTAGCAATATTGTACGGGGAGCTTTGTCGGGTGACAAACCCGGATGTTGTAGACATGGGCGGATGCCTCATACTGCTGCAGTCCTGGGCGGTTTATCGGCTGCCGTTTTTGGCATCCGTTAGTCACCAACCGTATGTGTATCCACTGCTGAACAGGTGATAAAATATAAATTGTCATTATTTGTAGTTATAATATATTGACTAATGTTACCAACCCTAAACCCTATATTATTTTTTGTAGGTGGAGTGTTCGTCCAGGCATCGGGAAGTCGTATAATGTCCCGATATACCACCTCATGATTGAACAGCATGCCCGGGAAGGGGTAAGCTGATATTCTAATATTCATGACATCTATTCTATTTCTATATCTTACTCACACGTTATGGCTCTAACTCGTTACAATGTTATTAATCATGCAGTTTATATGGATGCCATACCGTAGGCCAGAAATTACAAATGTTGTACCGCCGTCCGCATACGTTGATTCCCATATATGGTGCACTAATGCACCAATTATCAATTTCAACGTAGTCGAATGGTATCATGGAGATCGAGTGTTACGACAGTTTGGCTGCATCCAACCTATCCCGGATCTGCCGTGCCAGGTGGGGGTAGTTCACGGCATGACTAAGAGAGGAAGATTTCAAATGGATTGGGGAATTAAGCACCAGAAATTTGTGGCACTGTGGAACGATCGATTGCGTCGAATACCTCAGATGGGAGTTGACTTGAAAATTTTACGGAAATTTTACGGCTTGACTCTCTAAATGCGTCCCCAATGGAGCGCCAAGCTGTCGAAACCATTTTTATTTGAAAAACAGGGATCGGATTTGAAAAATAAAATGGGAGTTGCCACCGATCTTTTATTAACGTGTGATCAGTTCACCATTAAAAATAAATTTTAGGTCTGCGAGATTTGAGAAAATAGGTCCGGGAGTCGGTTATGCACGAGGAAGGGTTAACACCCTGGTAACACCCAAAATTGGTACCGAATCGATTGTTTAATGTCTTAGTGTTGAAACTTTGAAAAGATTTTAAAATATGATCCTTTTATCTTGAATTTGAATAAACCGCGTTGAATAATAAGATGCACTCATTTCGAATAAATTGCCACACTCAGTGAGTTACGGTGCGACAATTCAATCATCAAAATTAATCATGTCTTTTTTATTTTTATAATCCGTGTATTTTGAGAAGGTCATTTGGTCATTTAAGTCTAACGAGAAATCAAAATCCAATGAGTTAGGGTTCAATTTCTCGAAATTCCTAAACATCAAACATTGCCTTTATTTTAAAATCGGGATAACAGAATGTCACATTCAGTAAGTTAGGATCCAACATTCTGAAATCCTAGATGCTTCGTTTTAAAATTGTACGGTTTTAATAAAATAAGCACATGGCTAACTAAATTCATCGAGAAAATTGGAACCCGAAGAAGTTAGGGCACAATTCTTTCGAGAATTATGAACACTAGGCTTTTTAATATGAAATAGAATGATAAAAGTAAAAATTTTAAGAGAAACATAATGTAAAAGATCAATGATAATTCAAACTTAGACTAAGAAGTAGCCGAATAAGCAATAAATAAATACAAATGAAGTAACAACAACAATTTTACTCACATTATACATGAATTTACAATAAACTTGGCATAAAATGATAATAGCATTATAGAACAATATTTTGAAACAATTAAGTAACAACTAATATACATTTATTAATTTCATAAAAATAGTATACAACATAATCATATAAATATACCATACATATATATAAAATTTCATACATAAATAAGTTTTTTTAATGAATTAGATATAAGTAAAATCGATTTAAAAACATACATAAACATATTAAAACTCTTGAAATCCATAATCTTAATAATATCTAATATCATAACGTTAACACATATTTTTAAAATAATTAATAATTCACATGTGTATGAAGAATTGTGTTATATGTAAAAATATTATTATGTAAATATTTGATATATAATATATTAAAAGATAAATTTTAAACAAAGATAAAACAAAATATACATATAAATTATATCAAATCGTCAAAAATGTGTATTAATGAATAATAATTAAATAATAATATATTAACATTTTCCTAAGACGTATAACAAAAATAAAAATAAAAACTATTGCACGGTGAATTTAAAAGGTATGATCAATAATACAAAATATTAACTTGTTATATGATAATAGTAAAATAAAAAAACTATCAAAAGCTAAATATTAAAATAATACTAAATTTTGATATATATTTAAAATCTAATATAAAAAATAAAAAGAAAAAGAAAGAAAGACCAACATGCACTAAATTGAAATCTGACTTAATATTGCGGGACTAAATTAGCAGTTAAACGCAAAAAATAAATAAACAAAACATAACACAGAAAACGACACCGTTTAAAATTGGATCCAAGTGAAAACAAAAACAAATATGCGATACAAATTCAAATAATTGAAGAAAATCAAATTGAAACTCCACAAAACCAGAGGGACTCGCCATGCAAATAGACCAATGAACGAAACTGCGCGGATCCTGCCCTCGAGTCGGGTCACCGCGCGAGTCAAAGGCCGTTAAATGGCGTTGTTTCCTTTGCCCCATATATCCTACTCTGAAATCCCTAAATCAACCACCATTTAATTTCCAAAACAAATCTAAAAGAAAAAAACAAACCCTAGGTGCTCTCCATTCACAGCGTCGTTTCTGACGAATCGACCAAGCCTTCAAGTCGTTCGGTCACTTCTCCATTCTCGGTACTCCCATTTGAACCCCGATTGCAACGGAGAAAATAGGAGTCCGACGCCGGCGTAAAGGTAAGCCCTCGCCTCTTAGTTTCTTTCAAGTCGTAGATTAAAAAAAATTGTAGATTGAAGAGCAAAAAAGAGAAGAAGAACCGAATCACCTTTTTTCAATATTTTTTTGTATTAATATTGTGTGTCTCTCATACAGTATGCGTGAAGGTTCCCCCGTTTACAGTCTAATCTTGGCTTTCTTATAGCCTCATTTTTACAGAGGAAAAAGAAATAAATAAAAGGAAAAAAATCCGTCCTTGTCATTCTGTCATTTTCTTTTGCTCTCGTTTGTGAGTTTATCGTGTTTGCAGGTACAGCCAACTAGAGTGTACGGAGATGCACGTGTGGAGCGGCTCGGAGGTGTGGTACGTACGGTGGCGCACGCAAGAGAGCAGAGCCTGTGTTCGATTGTGGTGCAACACCTGTTAGTGTTTTCTGATTGTGATTTTTTGCTTTGGGCTTCAATGTAATTGGGTCGAGGTATTTGGGCCATCATAATTGGGTTGTTTTTGGACTGTTATTTTATTGTAATCTGGACATTTGGACTTTTAATTTTTGATTTGGTTTATTTATTTATTTTTTCTGAAATGTATGTGGGTCGGGCAAATTTGGGTTACTACACTCACCTTTATTTCTGACATTGTAAGCATATGGCTCTAGATGGACTGATTTGATTGGAGTAGATAAGGGAGTGTTGAGCATGAGTCTCCACTCATTGGGTTATTTGAGGCGCTATAAGGGAGTGTGTGCTTTGACCTGCTTAATTCGATAGACTATATTTGGTATTTGTGGGAGTTCAGAAATCCATTTATCCGATGTATGATCACCCGATTAGGCCATGAGAAGTGTATGCCAATATATTCATGTGTGATTATTTTTATATCATTCGATGTTTGTAAACCATGAATAATTGATTCTTGATATTGATAAACCATATGGAAATTAAATTGACATATTTCATTATTATTGCTGATAATTGGTGATTGATTGGATTCGATTTAAGCATGATTTGGATGTTGATTTACTAGTCATTTTTATTGACATTCACTGAGCTTTTAAAGCTCACACCCTTACAATTTGTGTAGATAATCGTCGGGCTTGAGGAGCTGAGGAGCCGAGCAAGAGAGTTCTAAGAGATTTAGGCTTGGTATAGACATTATTACACGTTTTAGAGACTGTAATCGGACATTATGGAACTCCCAAGAATTAGTTTAATTTTGGTTGTAGTTGGACTTTGGACATTGGACATTTTATGTTGGATGGTTTTATAATAATTTTGAGGCATGTTTGAGTTTAATTATTGAATGGTTTACGGTGCATTGATGCTTGATCACATGGTGATTCATAACACGGTGTGTAAGGCATGAAATTTGTACTAAAGATCATTTAAATGAAGCTTCCATAGAGTGGTTTACTAGCGACTAAGGTACGCCACTTGTTTGATTTATTAGGTGTTTGTTATGCATGAAATTGGTTGCCTAATTCGATATCATTGAGGCTTAATTGATGTCAATAAATTCAATTAAAGGTGTATTTATATGTATGTTAATTAATCGTATTTAAATAGGGTTTAATTGGCCATTAAAGTATGCAAAATCGGGTTTTAAAATGAGTTTTTTGCAAAAATAGATGCAGTGGTTTTCACACGGGCGTGTGCCTGTCTACATGGGCGTATGGAGACTGGAGCTATCAAACACGGGTGTGTGGGATTTCCTTGATGTGAACACAATCGTGTAATGACACACAATCTGGGGGACATGGTCGTGTGGGTTTTGGGGGTTTGAATTTTTGTCTCTTTAAATTGGAATTCGAATTTGTTTAAGTTACAATTTAGTCCTAAAAACTGATTAGTCTAATTAGAGCCTTAGATGATAAGGAAACTTGGTAAAATTTTAGGATTAGTCTTGTCATGAGTAAAATTCAATAGGAACACACTTAATTTATAATTCAGAATAGGTCCTGATAGTTTGTATTTGTTACAATTTAGTCCCTAATAATAGAACTTGAATTAGACATAGTAAACGAACTCAAATTAAGCTAAAAATTTTAAGGCTTACATAATTTGACTAAAATAAGGTCGGTAAACACTTAGATCTAAAATCAGGTTAGTTTTACCATATATGGTAAAATGAAGACAATTCCCTTAGGTTAAATTACCTAGGAAAAGTTTAAAATTGGTTAATAATTTGCTTTCACATTAATAAATAACTAATAATTAGATAAGACTGAGGTGTTATAAGGTCGAATGTGATAGTGTGATGCTTTTGATCCACTCTAATATTGTAGTTGAATCGGGTTGTAGTTAATGAAGCTGAAAGTAATGTTCAAGCTTCGAAACCTGAAGCAAGTAATAGTGCATCAATTCCACATTCCTTTGGTGGAAAAATGAACAATGTGTTTCTCGAAATGGTGAACTAGTGGTTCAATGAATTCAAACAAGCAAACCTTGCAACTTTGCCACCTCCACCCCTTAATGTGTCTTCTCCAGCACCCCTTGGTCCTCAAAATCCTATACATGTGGCGGTTAATCGAGTATCCGTAGATAAAATCTAGTTAATGATCCTGTACAGGTAGATGATGATCCTGCAACAGCCGAGTACTAGTTAATGAATACAAAGAGAGTCTTTGAAGAACTGATGTGCACTCCTGAAGATTTCTTGAAATGTGTTGTGTCATTACTAAAACATGAAGCGTACTTATGGTGGGACACTTTGAGCACGATGGCATCAAATGATCGTATTAAGTGAGATTTCTTACATAATAAATTTAAGAAGAAGAATGTTAGTTAAGACAAGGGAATCAGACTATAGCTGAGTATGAACAAGAATTCGTACAGTTAAGTAAGTATACCCGTAATATAGAATCAAATGAGGAGAAAATGTGTATTAGATTTGTGGACGGGTTGAATGATGATATTTGTATGTCTGTGGCAGCACTAAGTAATGAGAATTTGTAGAACTTTCAGAACGGGCTCAAAAAATTGAAGAAATTTGTAAAAGTAAATGACAGCCAGATTCAAAATTTCGAGATTATAACAAAAGGGGGTCGTTCAAGCCTGCTCAAATGTCTCCATCGAAAAAATTTAGAAATGAGACAATCGATCAACAACCCATTTAGAGTTCACTGGTAGAGAGAAATCGAGACAACAATTTTTGGTCTGTTAATTATCTAGCTGCTAATGTAGGAAGTCTAAGAAATGTTGAGTGAACCGTTCCTATTTGTGATGATTGCAACAAAAGGCATTTTGGTGAGTGTCGATAAAAGTCAGTAGCTTGTTTCCATGTGGATCTACTAACCACTTCCTTCGTGATTGTTCGAAAAGGCAGAATGATAGTGAGTTGTCGAAGGAAGCAAGTTAGTTTGAAATGTCCAAATAGTGAATTTATTTGTGTTAGGGCAGATGGGGTCGATTATGTTACAAATGTAGTTTCAGCACTGTCAGCTCTATAATTGATTAAAAAGGGATGTGAAGTTTATTTAGCCTACGTTCTTGATTTGAAAGTGGCTGAATAAAAAATCGAGCAAGTGTCGGTAGTCAAAGAGTATGCTGATGTTTTTCCTGAAGAACTGCCTGAGTTACCACAACCTTGAGAAGTAAAATTCGTGATCGAACTTGTGCCAGGAACAGATCCAATTTTGATAACACCGTACAGGATGGCCCCTACAGAATTGAAAGAGTTAAAAGTTCAGTTTCAAAAGTTGTTAGATCGAGGATTTATTCAACCGAGCGTGTCACCTTGGGGTGCTCCAGTTTTGTTCGTGAAGAGGAAAAAGGGTCAATGAGACTATGTATAGGTTATCGACAGCTGAATAGAGCCACCATTAAGAGTAAGTACCCGTTACCTCGTATTGATGATTTGTTCGATCAGTTAAAATGAGTTACAATGTTTTCAAAAATTGACTTGAGATCCAAATATTATTAGCTGCGAGTTAAAGAACAAGATGTACCAAAACCTGCATTCAGAACTAGATATGGTCACTATGAATTTCTAGTGATGCCATTTGGTTTGACTAATGCCCCTGCGGCATTCATGGACTTGATGAGTTGGGTGTTTCAACCATATTTAGATTGGTTTGTTGTGGTATTCATTGATGACATTCTGATTTATTCATTGAATGAGTCAAATCATCCAAACATTTAAGAGTTGTGATGTAAACCTTACGTGAAAAACAACTTTATGCGAAATTCAGTAAATGTGAATTCTGGCTATGAGAAGTATATTTTCTAGGACATGTTATATCTATTGATGGAATCAGGGTTAATCCGACTAAAGTATTTGCGATTGTTGATTGGAAAATTCTGAAGAATGTTTTTGACATTCAAAGTTTCTTAAGATTAGCCAGATACTATTGGCGATTCATTAAAAACTTCTCAATCATTACTTCACCTATGACCAGGTTACTAAAGAAAAACGTTGAATTCGTTTGGTTTCATAAATTTCAACAGAGTTTTGATCAGCTAAAAAACATGTTAACAAAAGCTCTAGTATTAACTCAGCCTAAATCTGGAACGACATATGTTGTATATAGTAATGCGTCTCTCAATGCTTTTGGTTGCGTGTTAATATAGTCAGGAAAAGTGGTAGCTTATGCTTCTCGAAAGTTAAAACCGCATGAAAGAAATTATCCTACTCACGATCTTCAACTGGCTGCGGTTGTCTTCGCTTTGAAATATGGAGACATTACTTATATGGTGAAAAATGTCATGTGTATACTGATCACAAAAGCTTAAAATATTTAATGACCTAGAAGGAATTGAATCTGAGACAATGACATTGGTTGGAGCTACTGAAAGATTATGATTTGATTATTGATTATCATTTGGGAAAGACTAATGTGGTTGCAGATGCACTCACCTGAAAGTCATTATTGTTTGCACTTCGAGCGTTGAATGCTCATTTGACTTTGAATGTCAATGGTTATGTATTGGTGGAATTGAGAACTAAACCCTTGTTTCTACAACGAATTTAGGAGTTGCAAAATTACAATTCGAAGTTGATAATGAAATGAAATTTTGTTCAGGACAAATTGACTATTGAATAGAATATTGGTGATGATGGTACATTATATTACCGCAGTAGAATTTGTGTTCCGAATAATTTAAAGTTGAAAAGTGACATTCTATCAAAAGCTCACAATAGTACATATTCCATTCATCTTGTTAGTCTGAAGATGTATTGTGATTTGAAACAGATGTAATGGTGGCTGGGTGTGAAATATGAGATTTGTGAGTACGTAGCTAAATGTTTGATTTGCCAGTAGGTAAAACCAAAGCATTAGGTGTCGTTGGGATTATTACAGCCTGTTATGATTCCTAAGTGGAAGTGGGAGCGAGTTACGATGGATTTTGTATCTGGTTTGCCTGTAACTCTGAAAAAGAAAGATTCGATTTGGGTGATTGTTGACAGATTGACTAAGTCAACCCATTTTATCGTAGTTAGAAAAGATTATTTGTAACAGCCCGTTTTTAGTGAAATCAGAACAATAGTTTTTGGACCAAAAATCTGACGTGAAAATATTTATTTTATTATTATTTTAATGTTTACAGGATATTAGTAAGGTAATTTAAAAATTTTGTTAAGAAATTTTATCATTTGCATGCTTAATTTTGTAAAAAGGACTAACTCGTAAAAGATGCAAAATTAGAGTTCTAGTAGTTAAAGGTATTAAATGGCTATAGAACTAAAATGTAAAAATCCTTATGTGGTAATTGAACCATTTTGATTGTGAGTGGACATTTATGGGCATGAATTAAGTTATTTTAAAGACTAATAATAAAGGTTAAATGTGTAATTTAGTAAATAATGTTAATTAAACTAAAGAAAAGACAAAAGTATCATCTTTTATGTTCATCTTTCACCGAAATAAGCTAGGTAAACGCTGTTTTTGATGCTTTGAAGTTTCGGCTAGCTTGGTTCATGCATGTGTTCATTTTTTAGGTTAGTTTTTGATGATTTTTATGTTTTTCAGGATCGTTGTAGCTTAATCTAGCTATCCTAGGGACTAATTTTCAAACTGTTAAAAGGTTAGGATTTTTCCATGAATGTGTTCATGTGATTTTTTATGTTTGATGGAAGAAAATGAATCTTTGTTGATAAATACATAACTTTTGTAAACTGAATTTTGGTTGAAAATGTTAACTAAGGATTTATTTGTAAAATGTGTAAAATGCAAGGTGAAATTATCAAATAATGAATTATATGTGTTGATATGGACCTATATCAAATTTGGCTAGCTTGGGTACGGATGAAATTGCATGAATTTCAAATTACGAGCTTAAGGACTAAATTGTAAAGAAGTTAAAACATTAGGGGCAAAAGTGTAATTTTGAAAAGTATGATTTTTTGACTGAATTGAATTGAATGGATATTGAATTGTTTGAATTTGATTATTTAGATCAAATTAATCCTCATACGGGCTTAGATCGAGGGAAATATAAAGTGTCAGACTAGTCGATCCTATTTCATCATTTTTGTGGTCGAGGTAAGTTCGTAAGTTTAAATAGCATTTTAATGTATTTGATTTAAATGCTATTATGTTAATTGTCATATTATGTTTCGACGAAAAATCCAACAATGTTGCGATAACTATTGATCCCCATTTGAACCTTAGGAATATATAGGATACGAATGACATGTCATTAGGGTTACCATGTTTCGGGTGTTGGTCCTGAATGTCCTACCGATGGATGAGTTCTGGCATTTGCTGCAGATACTCGTCAGCTTGTGTGAGCGGCATCGAGTAGCTACGTTCCGACCGTTAGCTTGTGTGTGTAGGTCCATTTATGGCTCATATGAGCATTTACGTAAAGGAAAAGGAAAGGGTTGGTTTCGACCATATGTTAGCACACTATGTGTGAGCTTCTCGTGTATCCGATATTATTCTAAATGGTTCAACGGACATGTAAAGGGATGAACCGGTAAGGGTTCCGATTGATTGTACTATAAAATTATGGAAAGGTATGAAGTATTGATTAACAAGGTATGTATAGCCATGTTATTAAAAGTATGATGAATTCATATGTATTATGATTATGAAATTTACCTTACCATGTGATGAATTGTGCTAAATCATGTGATTAAGTACTAACTTGTGTTGCTGGTGATGCTTAGGCTTGAGCCAAGCTTGTGTTGGATTTATCATGTTTATTTTATGATTATGCTATGAAAATGGTAAGCTTTGTTCATGAATTACGAACTTACTAAGCATTATATGCTTGTGTCATTTTTCTTTCCTATGTTTTATAGATTTTTGGAAGCTCGTCAAAGATCTATCACACTATCTTGCAACTATTTTGGTAGATTTTGATGTTTTGAGTCATGGTTATAATGACATGTATAGGTGAATTATGTTTGATGATTTAGTTGTTATGTTTGATATGTAATTATGTGGTTACATGGTTAATGACATTTTGACATTTTGGTAGTTTGATGGCTAGTGTTGAAATGGTTAGGTGATGATATGCTTTGAATAACCAAATTGGTATGTTTAGATGTGTTTGACATATGGTCAATTGTGCTATGACTTGGTATGAAAATAGGTAGTTGTGGTGGTTAATTTATGCATCAAATACGTTTATGTTTTGGTTGATTTAAAGATTTGTGATTGAGGTGCCTTTTGGCACATTGGTTGTATGGATAAATGGTGTAATGATTTAGTCATTTTTGTACATGTTTTAGATATGTTTTCAAGGTTTGAATGTATGTGTAATTGGTTTATGGGATCATGCTTGATTAGGGTGAAGGAAATGGCTTGAAATTGGTCTATTTCTTGTGCACACGGCCTAAGACACGGGCGTGTGTCTCAGCTGTGTGTGACACACAGCCATGCGACATGGTCGTGTGTCCCCTGTAGCTTTCAAAGGGGTGCAAGTCAGGCAGTTACACAACCTAGCACACGGCCTGACACACGGGCATGTGAGATCATTTCGAGAGTTGCATGGCTTGGCACACGGGCGTGTGGCTTGGCCGTGTGACCCAAGTTAGAGAGTTACAAGGGCAAAGACACGGGCTGGGACATGGCCGTGTGTCCCTACTTCCAATGACCACATAGCCTGAGACACGGGCATGTGTCTCAGCCGTGTGAGCCACACGGCCTGGCCATACAGCTGTGTGACCCCTGTAGTATGAACATTTCTATCTTTTCCATAAAATTCAAAATATTTTTAATTTAATCCTGAATCGTTTCTAAAGTGTTCCTTAGGCCTCGAGTGCTTGAAGAAGGGATGGTATGCATGTGATTGACTAAAATATGCTATGAATTATATCATGTTCGAAATTGAATGTTTTATGTCACGATTTTATGGTAATGCTCCGTAGCCCTATTCCAACAACGGATACAGGTTAGGGATGTTACATTACTCACTTTAGAGGCTAGCAGAATTATATGTGTCAGGGATTGTGAGATTACACAGAGTTCCGAGATCTATTATTTCTGATAGTGATTCGTGATTTACATCGACATTTTGGAGTAAATTTCACAAGGCTTTGGGCACTAAACTCAACTTTAGTACTGCGTTTCATCCTTATTCAAAAGGGCGATTCGAACGAGTGATACAAATTCTAGAAGACATGCTAAGATGTTGTACACTCGAGTTTAAGGGTACTTGGGAGAAATATCTATCGTTAGCTAAGTTCGCCTATAATAATAGTTATCAAACTAGTATTAAAATGGCACCGTTTGAAGCTTTATACGGAAGAAAATATAAAACGCCGTTGTATTGGTCCGAGCTGAGTGAATCCAAAATGGTGAGGATTGATTTGATTCGAGAAACTGAAGAGAAAGTTCAAATTATTCGAGATTGTTTGAAAGTTGCATCTGATCGTCAAAAATCGTACGTAGATTTAAAAAGGAAAGATATAGAATTTTCTGTTGGCGACCGCTATTTCTAAAAGTTTCTCAATGGAAGAAAGTGCTACATTTTGGTAGAAAGGGAAAGTTGAGTCCAAGATTTATCAGGCCGTATGAGATTATCAGAAGAGTCGGCTCTATATTTTACATATTAGCTTTGCCTTATGAACTAGAGAAAATTCATAATGTGTTTCATGTATCAATGCTGAGACGATACAGATCTGATCCTTCACACGTGATTCCTTATAGTGAAATTGAATTATAGCTAGATTTCACTAGTTCTTAAGAACTAGTGAAAATTTTGGCTCGGGAAGTCAAAAATCTTCGGAATAAATGAGTACCGTTAGTGAAAGTATTGTGACATCGGCATGGTACTGAGGAGTTTACCTGGGAAACTGAGGAATCGATGAAATTACAATACTCGAATTTATTCTTAGGTAACAATTTCGGGGATGAAATTTCTTAAGGGGAGAGTTGTAACAGCCCGTTTTTTAGTGGTTTTGGGAACAAAAATTTCTATCGTGTCAGCTTGTAAATATTATTTATAGAATATTTACAGATTCATTAGGGCCGTATTAAAATTTGGTTAAGAAATTTTAACACCTAGATAGTTAATTAAATAAAAAGGACTAAATTGAAAAAGGTGCAAAGGTTGATTTTTATTAGTTAAAAAGGATCAAACGGATGTGGAATCTTAACCTAATGGACTTAGATGGTGATTATACCATATAAAGTGTTAGTGGATAGCTATGGACAAGGTTTAGTTGAAAATTTTAATTTTTAACAAGGGTAAAATGGTAAATTAGTAATTAAAACATAAAATTAATAAGCCAAAATCACCATCTTCTTCATTTTAGTGAAGTGAAAACTGAAACACCATTGAATAGGAGGAGGAAAGATTCAGTCATGGCATATTTTCTTGCATGGTATCTTTTTGAGCCCTGTTTCTAATGAATTTTATTTTTTGTGATCGTTACAACAAGGTCCAACTAGCTCGTACCTTCGTTTTTGAATCTGTGAAAAATTTTAGAAGCTACCATTGATGAATCTTGATTGTTTGTGATGATAATTATATATTTGAAGCTTTGATTGTGATATTTGGTTGTTTTGTGAAGTGATTTTTTGTTAGATTTTGATTTAAGGATTAAATTGTTAAAATGTCAAAATTTCAAGGTTTGATAGTGAATTTGAGGTAGAGATTTTTAAAGAGCCCGGAATATTTGGCTATGATTTCGTTCATAGAAAATGGTCAATTTGATGAATATCAGGTTAGAGGACTAAATTGCAAAAGCTCTAAAAGTTTAGGGAAAATGTGTAATTATTGAAAAGTTAAGGGTCATATACATTGAATGGAATGTTAAATATGTATGAGATTAATATATTGTATTTAATTATTATATAGATCAAAACTTGGATAAAAAAGATAATAATCGAGGAAATGGGAAAATAACGAATTAGTCCCTACGTGTTGGTCGGAATGGAATAGTAGGTAAGTCCATAGTATTTCAATACGTAAATAAAGTTTCACTTGTAATATTATATTATTGTTCTTTAATTAATATGTTTGTAAATAATTATCGATGATTGCACTTACGTGCCTTGTATGTACTTTGGTACCCCTGATTGCACTTACGTGCCCCTATTTGTACTTCGGTACCTCTGATTGCACTTACATGCCCTTGTTTGTACTTCAGTACCCTTGAATGCACATACGTGCCCCTGTTTGTACTTTGTTACCCCTAAATGCACTTTCGTGCCCCTATTTATACTCTGGTAACTCTAAATCAAATATTATATGAACTGTATTTAATTGTATTTGGATGAAGTGTTATACTATGTCCTTACCAAGCTTTGTAAGTTTATCGGTTCTTATGGATTGTTTTGTAGATAAACGTTGCTGACAATTTGGAAGAATCATTCAACTAACTCACACTATCCATCTAAGTTGCTAGTTTTTGCATCTCATAGGGTAGTGGCATGCATATATAGATAAATACATTAGTTTGATATACTTTGATACTTTACCAAATTATGTCATTTGATTATTTTAATATACTTGTAAATAAGGTTCTTTTTAGGGTAATTAGAATGGTTTGAAAATGATTATTTGTGGTATGTTTTCGTACATGTTTGAACTAGGTTATCATGCATGAAATGAGGCAATATTGACATGTTTTGATAGCTGATGTATTAACATAATTGTGATGTCTTTGAATGGCACATTGGTTAGTTGAATTAAGGTGTCTAAAATGACATGTTTATGTTCTTGTGACTGATGTTTAAGTCCCTTGGATGTATGCTCAAATTGTTAGATTGGTTAGGTGTGAATTGATTGTGAAATGACTTGTTTTTTGGGTAAATTTTAGGTTCACATGACTTGGGATCATCTGAGAATTTCTTAGGGTTCAAGTCAGTGAGTTACACGACTTGGCCACATGGCCGTGTGACCTCAGTTCCCAATTTTTGCAACTTTTTCGTAAACTTTTCATTTTGTTTCAAATTAGTCTCGAATTGCTTCCAAGTTAATTCTAGGGCCTCGAGGGCTCGATTTCGGTGAGAAAATGTATGAGAATGAATGGTCTAAAATATATTTAGATTATTGAATGTTATGATGTTTAAATGTTTCTGATTGTACGGTAATGCTCCATAACCCTAATCCGACGACGGAGATGGGTTAGAGGTGTTATACAATAATAAAATGAATCTTAAATACAGATGACCTAATAAATGAATGTTTTAAAATAACTCAAAGTAAAACTACGATTTTTATCTAAAATGAGTTTATTTAAAGTCTTCAAAAGTAAAGTAAGTAGCTTTATCACATCCCAAAAATCAGGTTAGTAGAAATTGGGTTAATTAACCGAGACTGGTCACGATCGAATTTTTATTTAGATAATCTTTTGCTCATTTGATAATAAATAAATATCAATTATAATGATTGAGTAGTAGTGGAGCTGTCCTTGATGGTCTGAGTTTGAATCCCTTCCCTCTCGTTAATTTCCATTTGGTACAAATTTATTTTAAACCCTTAGCAAATGTCATCCCATGTTTTTAAATATTTTATGTTAAAATGGCCACAAGGAGTATTGTGGTTAAGTGCTTAGATAATTTCTTAACGGTCCTATGTTCAATTCCCCGCACTCCCAAATTTTCATTTAATTTTTTTGACAATTTTAGCTAGTGTGAACACTTATTGCCGTCCAAAGAAGTTGCCATGCATGGGGAAAGATTCATTCCTTGTGTGTGAGTAAGCCTTCCCTCATTAAGCCCCCTTTTCACTTCCATGATCCTCTTTTTGCTCTTTTGTCCCCTCCACATGCCTATTTTCTTCACCATTACCTTGTGTGTCATACATTAAACCTCGACAAGGTGACTGACACCTTTTGTTGTCCATCTTTTATTTTCCTATTCATTTTTGCCACCCCCTCTTTTGCTCCTCCTTATTTTCTCCCTTCTTCTTTTGTTTTAGCCAACAACCACAATTTGTATTATTTTTCCTCCTCTCTTCCATCACTCATTTTCCTCAAACCACCATTGTCACCACCGAACCTCCACCTTTCCCTCACTTTTCTCCTTCATTTTCTCCACCGTCGCCCTTAGCACCACCCTCTTTCACCGTGACAACCACCTTGCACCATTGAGTTTTAATACTCATTTTTTCTTCTCCTCTTTCTTCTTTTTTCTCCTCCTTTTCGCAAGTGTCAAAACCCTTTCTCTTTTTTGTCGTCTGCCATTGTTTGCCACCATGACCACTACCGTCTGCCACCGTTCACTACCGTGCAAACAACCATAAAATAATAGTGTTTTCCCTTCCCCTCTATAGCGATTTTATTATTTATCATAGTAATATTATTTATTATTATCTATTAATTTTTCTTAGTGTCGGAGATCTTAGATATTGTGGATATTGCTCTTACATCTTAGGTATCTTATATTTCGTATCGATTCACGATTAGTGAGATCGTAAGTATTTGGAATACTTAATTTCTTCAAAACCTTTTAATCCATATATGACCGAATGGCATCATCCTCACTTAGTGTTTCTTGTTTGAAGGATTGATTTCAAGCGTGTAATTTCCTATGATTCAAAGAGTGGAATCATATTGAATTAATGAAGAGTAAGTAGTCATGGAAGCCAAAATATAATCATTTATCAAAGATTTATCAAGGGTGTTTTAATGATGGATTATTCGTTTTATGTTTAGATCCGAGATAGATTTAATTAAATTTGAAAGTGAGCATTAGGAGAAGTTTCTACATTGGAATTACTATGATTAGGTGTGGGTTTTAACACTAAACTAAATTAAGTTGTTTGATTAGGATACATAATGTATCCATAAAGAGAGATAAACCCATCATTATGGACTATGTCAAGTAAGTGTTTTCCAAACCGTATATGTTTTGAAAAGCATGTTGTGTGATATTGATGATTATTTTTTATTTGAAAAAAATGTAAATCTCATTCTAATGTTATGTGATCATATGGCATATGTGATATTCGCGTGATTATAAAATGTGAAATTTTGGTACCATGTGTACATATGTGATTTGCATGTTAAACATGCCTATATGATTCTGAGTCATTTTGGTCATATCACATGCATGGGGTGGGATATGTGAAAGTTGTAAGTGATTGGCAGTTTATTTGGATTTTGGTGGTTTGTCCACGATATTGATTATTGGCAGTTTATCTACGTCACTATGCCACTGTTCATAATTTGTGTGTTATTGGATGGGCGAGTTCTAGGGAAGTCGATTTTGGTGTGTAGTAGAGATGGGTAGGACTGCTTTCACAAAATTTGCATCGTTTTATGAAATGTGCATTGTGCATAGTCTAAGTGTGAAATATTTAGTTATATGAAACTGATATGATTATTATGATTGTATAACGTGTATGTTTATATGTATGTGATTGCGTTTATGTTAATCTCACACTGAGCTTTATAGCTCACCCCTATAGTTTTCTGATGTTATAGATAACCCCAAGTTTAGGATTTAATGACAACATTTGACAGAGTTCTTGAGAGTCTTTTTAAATTAAAGTAATTAAATTTTATTTTGATATTTTGATATTTTGGGTTGTAATAAGTTTGTGTATGGACTGTAGCATAGGACTTTATTTTAGGGAATTTTCATTCTAATTTACATAAATTGCTTCCATGACATTAAGTTTTAAAAGCGCATAAATTAGTATTTGATAAGATTTTACTTGAAACTCGGTTTTAAAATAGAATCATCAATAACACATTTTTCATTGCATTTAAAAATGAGCTTTTGATAAAATTAGACTTGGTTTTCAAAATTATTAATGTTCTTAAATGAGTTTTCTAAAGACATTTAATTTATGAAGTTAATATGTTTTATTTCGAAATAATGACAAATAACCAAATTCTTCAATTTTGAATAAAAGACAAATGATTTAGAAGTATGATTGAAAATCCGAAATAGTTTTAAATAAATGATTGAATGTTTACAATTGAGATATTATTTATTTTAATTCCCAAAATTTTCACGGTTTTATGAAATTAAAATAAACGATTTATTTCATTTGTTTTGAATTGATAAGCCAATAGTTTTAAAAAAAATTCAAAATTTCAAAAGTTTATTTCGGCCATTTTCATGGACAAATGGTTTTTGAAATGAGATTGAAAATAAAGTCGAACATTCAATTTTACTAGTTTTGAACTAACTACGCAAATGGTTTAAAAAATATGTTTGAAGTCAAAAAAGTTTTTCTAGGTCATTCCAAAGGCCAATGTAGCTTTCCAAATTCGACAATAATGACTCGGCTGGGTTTGGGGTGTTACAAGCGTAGCCATTTCAGTGGCTAATGTAGCCTTCTCAATCTAGTGAAAAGGCATTGGCTCTAACGCTTTCCTAAAAAAAGCAAGGAGAATTTTGAAAGAAAGTATGAATTGCCAAAGCAAGTATAAAACTCTTTTAGGAAGCTAAGGTTGGCTTTATATAGGTCCACATGAAAGGAAAACTTAGTGGACAAGCTTATTTCCCCCCACTAACTTTCCTTCGGTACCCATGACTAATAATTTACTCTCTCATATTAAATACATGTCCTTTCATTTTTAGAAACTTTGTCCAATCCTGACTAGTCCTCATTAGGCCAACTAAATAGTTTAACCAGAGAATAAGATAACAATATATTTATCATTCCTATCAGACTAAGGGTTTAACAATAAGACTCAGTATTTTCATCTACCTGCTGAGGCGGCGTATACTCTATTGAAGAGTCTGCTAAACTACAGAGCTCGCCTTAATCAAGGCTTCGCCCAAGGGTGCATTTGTAGACCTTAAGTACTTAATAAAATCCGAACCCTTTCCTTACTCGGATGTCACACTATAAGCCTTAGTTCAATTAACAATACTCAAGTACTACACTTTGCTGGGCATGATGTTACACATACACTTTGCAAAACATTACAATTTATTCTATACTCCGGATTAATATTTTCTATTATATTTTCCTTTTCAATTTTCTCCAATATTCTATTACCTTCTCTATTGATGCTAATAATGCCTATTTTATTTCTTGAGAAAAATTTAACTCTTATTTTCCCAAAAAAGACTATTATGACTAAAGAGGTTTTAAGGATGTTCCAAAATAATTTGTTGATGTGTTTTGTCAAAATGCTAAAGTGGGAGATTGTTGGGACTTTAGCTGTATAAGATGTCATTATTTCATTCCTTGTTCGAACAACACTTTGGACAACATGGTAAGACAACACTTGGGGACAACGAGTTAGGATAGTTAAAGTGCAGCAAAGTTTGTTGGCATTTGTGACATGCACAATTTTTGGAATGCATCTAGACAACGAATTATGTTAGTTTGTGCTACAAATGGATCTATTTTTATTGGAAGTTTTATTTTTATCCCTTGATTGAATTTTAAGAGAGAAAGTGAATTTTTAAATGGCTTGCAACCTTATCGTCATCCATTAAGGATGAAACTAGTTTGAATTTTTGCTTGGGCTGAAAACTTGGATTCAAAATTCAAGAGAGGAGATTTTGTGTGGATAAATGCTTAGTTTTTATATGACGATTTATCCTTTTTTTTCAAGGAATAAAATTTTCCAACCTTGGCTTCTAAATAGGTTGCAATGCCACACATATTGGATGTGTTGATTGAGTGTTTTTGTGCTTTTGGCAAGTGTTTACTATTCTTTTGCTTTGTATTTTTACACTCTTTTGTTAACCATTTTATTGAAAAGTTAATTGTGATTTGTAAGTGAGGTGTTTGGGGTGAGTGATTTGTAAATATTGGGGGTTCATTTTTAGGGCTGCAATTACCATTGTTGTAATGGTAGATTAAGCTTTAACTAATAGGTGGCAGTGATTAATTGCTAAATAAAATCATTCACTAAGTAAGACTCTACATAATAAGATTGGTGAATCTGAATTGCATAAGCAAATATTCACGTGTTGATTTACTCTCATTGCCTTACTCTCCTCTTATAAATTTTTTTGTTAAATTGCCTTATTCCAATCTGTGTTGGAACTTCGGTTGAGACATTGAAATGAAACAAGCAACAAACCAAAGCTTTTTCACTATCATTTAAAGAAATAAATATAACATGTTTGTGACTTATTTTTATCACAAACCAATTAAGTTGTAGATAAAAATATAAATGTAACACCTTATACCTGATTGGGTCTCCAAGCCTGAATATCAAGATGTCACACCATCGTCTCATGTCATACATAACAAGTACAAGCTCATTCTAAACGACATGTCTTCCATTTTAGTATTCGTATAGGTTTTAAATCAATCATACTCTGTAATTATCATCCTTACATGCTAAACATACATTGAATAGTCTTATAATAATAATTCAACATCCATAAGGTCCATTTAGAAAAATCTCAAAACTGACTACGTAGGCATTGGAATGACAAAAATGTGCAAGTGTACACAATCGTAACAAGTAATAAAGTGACAAGTAAATGTCGAGTTATCGTACCCACAGGGACTGTGGAAAGAATTATTTATATATGCAATTAAAAACACGTTGGTGAAGAAAAATATTTTGATTTAAGAAGGTGATTAAAAACTAAGATTTTTAACTAAGTAAAATAAATAAAGTGAAAATAAAAGTTCCAATGCATGATTTTAAAAGATGATTTTAATTAAGATGACATAATTGTGTTAGATTAATTACATTTCTTAACTTAGAATTACTGAACTCATGTTCATGTTGTTATGAATAAATTCACGACAACTTGCTAATTTCCAAACTTATGAACATACTCACCTACCAAAATCCATTTATCTCTTGACTCTATCTCTATGTCAATTCAACTAATTAAACAAATTTTAGTAAGCAAATGCGCTAATGCACATACATACTTATGAAATTAAAAATAATCTTTTGTACATATCTCTATGCCAATTCAAACAATGAATTAAATCTCATAAGCACATAAAAGATTACGTGAGGTAACTATGTATTCCTACCTTAAAACAGTTTAATCACAATAATCTTGCAAGTTATGCAAGGCTAATGTATCGTTAGATACCGTTGCTAATTTAGCCCTCAACTACCTTAGATGAGTAAACATGCACTGATTAAGTATCGTGTTAATTAATTACAATTTCAATTCGTTTAAATAATTAATTCATTAGTTACCTTACAATTGTAATGTAAGAATAACTTAGTCATGGTTTTACTTAATCAAACAACTTACCAAGGCTTATAACAACACAAACACAATTTTAATAACTTAAGTGGATGAAATGCAATCAACCTAGCACGAATTAAATTTAAGCCATATTAATTAAATTAAACATATCAACATCACAATTATTCATAGACATGTTTATAACAACAACAACAAAATTAAAAGGATAAGGAACAAGAATCAAATCCAATGTTTCTCCGAGGCTTGATTAGTTTGCTTTGCTCCTCCTTCTTCGCTTATTTTTGTTAAACCGAGACTTCCACGAACACTTGAATGCTGCTCCAAATGGTGGTTGAAGGATTCTTTTTCAAGAGGTGAAATCGGCAAGGTAATTGGGAAGAAAATGAAGAACAATGGAAGGGGATTGAAGAGAGCAAGTGAAAGAGAAATGAAATGATGAGAGGTTTTAAGATGTGTTTCAAATGAGCAGCCAAGGGGGATTTGTAGGTTGAGTAGGCTGCTAAAAATAACAAAAAATCAACAGCCATAGAGTCCCCCCATGGCTGGCCACACATGTGGCAAGTTTGAAGGTTTTAAACTTGTTATTTTAAGGTAGGGGAAAATCTAGAAAGGCATGAATAATGGAGGGGTTTGAATGTAAACGCAAGGATTCTTCAAGTGCTATTTTGCAAGCCAAATAATCAGCCAAACAAGCTGATTGGGTCAGCATGTGGGATGATTTTGGGCTGCCCAGTGCTCGGTCGGATCGATTTTCTCAGTTCAGCTTAATTGGGCCTCTTTTCATAATTAATTAATAATAATTTATTTAACCCAAAATAATTTGATAAAAATTAAAATTAATTATATTATGAATTAATATTCATAATTTAAACCGTTTTTGGCTGAAAAATTATTTCCCCTCGATGCTTCAAAAATCGCTTCTCATTTTTACGCTTCTAGTAGTGTTTACTGAGCTAATTTTCGCCCTTTGTGTGAATCTGTCGAAAATGATCTAAATTAATCAAAATTTATTATAAAATTAATTAATTAAAATTAAACATGCTAATAATTTAAGTGCAATTTAATTATTTTATAATTATTATATATTTTTTGATAAGAATTTTACCGAAACTGTATGAATTTGAGTTAAAACGGGCATGAAAAAGTGTGTATATTTTCATGTTTCTCGGTATCGATACTGAAGGTGAGGTATCGATAATTCTCTCAAGTGGCATCGATACCATTTGGAAAATCGATACCAAAATTACTTATTGTTTCTCGTTTAAAAGTCCAAACCTCAAAAATTTTCGATACCTCTGCCAAAATATCGAAATTTCTACCTCGAGTATCGATACTCTTGATAGGGTATTGATCACAAATTACGTTACTGCCTCCCTACACATTTCAAAATCACGAAGGTATCATTTTTACAATACAAATATCGATACCTCTACTCCAAACCAAAAAAAACACAACATACTTGAGCATATAAATCATTCCAACATGTACCAATACATCATGCTAACATATCGCCATCAAATAAACATCAAAACGGCTGTAGTAATAGTCACAAACATCGTAAGTAAGTCTGAGCAATAATCAACGTAATACGAAATGAATCTCATAAACTTAGGAACAAGTAATCTATGGAAGCATCTAGAACATCATGACAAATATCAATAAAAGTCTACCACATTGCCTTATTCCCAAAACGAAAACAAATAACAATAACACTTACGAAATAACAGAAAAGGACTTTCTTGGATCACCCTTTGGAACCACATCGCTCACACTAACACTTAACTACTCTGCAAGGGTTTTAGGAAAGGAGTGGGTAAGCTTAACAAGCTCAGTGAATTCTTAGAATAACCACAATGTACATGCAATATCAAAGGTTAAACAAGAGCATACTACAACACTATCACAACCATATTCTAATCAAGTCAAAATATCATATTCATGTTTCATTAAATCATAAAACTAACATATACTCCTACACGCAATTACACTCAACTCGCTTATATATAATTCATTTAACAATAATTTATCAAGACTAAACAATGTATACATGCTTTAATAACCCACAAGTCTAGCTGATATATTCACATGCATTCACAAGTTAAATGGAAACGATCCAGACCACAATTACATACACAAATTACTATAAGAACATACTAACATTTTCATGAAACTTAAATCGACCCATTTAGCATATTATTCACATGTTTTTGCATCTATTAACATCATATTATTACAACATATAAGATCACATTTAAATGATAATTTGAAACTTGAGTTATGAAACGTAAAAGTGGGCACTATCATCACTCATCTGATACATGGATCTCCAACACACCACATAAACTCATAGAGTCAAACATGTCCCAAAAGTGAGTGTAAAGCTAACACTCTTCAACACCCCAAACATTTCCCATTGAATGGAGCTTAGCTCACATTCCCTTATCTCTCTAACATGTCCCAAGGCCTCAATGCACAAATTATATGTACATATAGATGAGTACTCACAATCCTATGGCATGCCAACTGTATCCAACAGTTTCAAAAATCATAAGGCCAAAATATCCACAATTACTAGATTTTAATTACTAATTTAATGCATATCATCTCTGTTCATATTCATCAATTTACATCACAACCTTGTACACAATGCATGCTTATCAAATTCACATTTAATTGCACTTAAAGTTCCACAATAATACTCATTGAGCCATCACATACCCAACCACATATGAGTGCATGAAAATCAGTTTATCACATACATAACCTGTTACATTAGCATCACATTCCATAATTCAACACATGCATACTTATCATTTTTTGCACACTTCCACTGCTCATTTATATTGCTAACACAACATCATCACTATTGGTCGGCATATTTAATATGCCCACAACACAATACAATTCACAATAGTCATAATACATGTCTCATATCACAATATAGCATCATAATGATCAATCCATAAATATTCTCATAGTCACATAATTTACCAAAACTAAAATAAGGGAAATAGAAAGCTTCCATGCAGAACTTAGGATAGGGATTTAGGCTATTCCTAAGCTCCCTTTTAGCACTATGAATCGTGTCTACTAGTACCGATTCCAAACACTCACCAATTACGCTTTCGTCGTAAAGCCAAAAGCTTAAACTCGCTTTTCCTTGCCTTTCGTCTTTCTCGAAGAAGGTTCCTGTAATGCCCCAAATTTGGGCCTAGATGGAAATAGGTCTTAAGCGTGGGAACACATAAAAATTTATGTGTGCAAGAAAATGACATAAATGAATGTCTGCTTTGGTGGTTAAGTGATTTAGGAGTGTTTAGGAGTGTCTAAGAAGTCCTGGGATCAAACCTAGGCTCTAGCAAAATTTTAGTTTTTCCTCTTAAGTAAACCTTGACTCTGGGCGGTAGGCCTTATAAATAAATGAGGTAGATTTACGTCACAAATGAGCTTGTGGTCTAGTGGTTGTGGCGTCATTAAGGTTACAAGGGAGCTTGGGTTCAAGTCTTGGCTCTTGCAATTTATTTTGGTTTTTCTTTTAAGGGAACCTGGACTTTGGCCTTTAGACCTTTTTATTAATTGAAGATAAAATGTTAGACATAAGAGCCTCTGGCAAGGAGGCAAGTGGCGTGTTGAGCTATTGAGGGGGGATTGGGTTCGAATCCCATTGCAAGTAGAAAGGATATTTATTTTGCTAGTATGAGGCGGCAGGAGTTTGAGGTGGTTTCGAACTGTGTAAGGTGAAGTTTGAATTGGTCTAGGATGGAATTGTGGAGCGAATAAAGGAGGAGATTGGGGAGAGAATCAAGTAATTTCGAATATGGGAGGTTGGTAGGGTGTTATGGCCGAGTGGGATTCTAAGGCTTTAGTGAAATTTGGCTAGGGGAAATAGGGAGCATTTTCGGCACTAGGCATTTCTTTGTTCGGTTTTGTGGGGTGTTAGAGGAGAGTGATAAATTTTTTTTGGGTTTTTACCATTCGGGGATTTCTTTCGGGTTTTGCGTTTTAGTTATTGAGGTGACCAAAATTGCTACTATTTCCTTCCTTTCTACATTTGTCGAATATCTAACTTTCTTTTTGGTCTCATTTTTCTTTCTCTACCGAACACCATATTCTATTTTCTCTACTCTCCTAACAGTGTCGCATGCACTTCTCTTCCCTCTTCCCTCCATTCTTCTATTTTCTTTCAAAGCCAAACCTACTCACCATCTTCTTCTTCTCTGCTTCCCACTCTCCCCATCCCAACCAATTTCTTCAAGGCTCTTTTGTGTACTTTCAGTTACCATCCTTTCTCTATTGTGCTTGGCTGAATATACCTAAGCTTTTCTAACCGATTTCATCATCATTAATTACTGGTGCTAAAATCTCGAGAAGGGAAAAGAGGATTCTCTAGTGTGTGGAGGCGTTCCAAATCTTCCCTTCACCAACCGTTTGATCGTTGGGATAATCATCAAGAACGTGGAATCGTGCCTTGGCCAAGAATCTTAGAATAGGCCATGTTTCTTATAATCGTGGTTGGTGCCAAGAGGTGTTTCACTAGCTTTCGTGAAAAGGTGTGTAATCACACTGTCTCTTTTGTGAATCGGCAAAATCTGAAAAGCTGAAAAGCCAAAAATACCGTAATTGAGGCCACATGGGCGTGCAAATGCTCGTGTGGTGAACTGAGCCCACAAAACATGGTGTTAGGCTATAGAGGTCACCACGAGCATTCTCATGCTCTTGGGCCGTTATGGGCCTCGTTGGGCTAAAATGGGTCGTGTAGGCCCAATGGGCTCGTGGGCCCCACACGAATAAAATCCACGTTAGGTGGAAAATACTGGACTGGGCTATGTAGTTCGCATAGTCATGACTGAATTTGGGCTAAATGGGCCACATGAGCGTGTGGGCCCACTTGGGCCGAATATGGGCCTTGGGCACATTTACACCATTTTGACCATTTAGGTTATCTGTGTCGCATGAGGCTATTGTAGACCTTCGAAAAGGTTGTGAAATGACCGTAATACCCCTAGAAGGTAAATGACTATTTTGCTCCTCGAGGGTATATGACTGATTTGTGCTAGGGTTTGATTGACTTAAATGTGAACGATATGACTGATTCTGAGCATGACATACTGCATACACGACATACTGCATGGGGCTAGGATCTTGTATTAAAGGAAGTGATTGATATGTGAGGGTCACATAGGTTACTTGAGACGACTGTGGACCAACCGATGGCTTTTAGCCGATTATGTGATTGGCAGCTCTGCTGCAATATTGGTTAGTGCCGCAATCGGTGCTACATAAGGAGTGTAAGATGGGTGGGTAGATTTAATCCCCACAGGAGTGTAGGGTTGGACAGGAGATGGAGTGCAGGTTTGGTATGAGTATTTATGCTTTGCATATACTGATTCTGATATTGAGATGGGCTTAGGCCTAGATATATGTGATGTGTGCCATTTCATATGGGCTCAGGCCCAATCGAGGCTGATAGGGGCTAAGGCCATTTGCCACCATTACCGTAATGGGCTAAGGACACACTGATACTGTTACTGTTAAGGGCTTAGGCTTAGACTGATTCTATTTCTTTAATAAGGGGATTACACACTGAGTTTTTCGTAAACTCACCCCGTTTTTAACCTTTCAGGTAATACCCAAAGTTAGACGGTTCGGAGCTGTAAGGGACTCGGAGAGGGCCACACAACTACACATGTTTTATTCTGTTTTGCTCATTTACTTAAGCAAATTGATTTTGATTTGGGTTGTAATAAGGCCTTTATAATTTCTGGATTTTAAATTTGGGTTTTGATGTGATTGTGATTTATATCTACTAGAAGTAGAACATGGTTTTCCAAAACAATAACTATTTTTTTTACACAACGTTTTCGCACCTCAATTTCTAAGTATCACGTTTTTGTAAATCATTTGCTTTAAATTAAGCTTCCACAACAATTAGGTTTTGAAGGTAATAACTTTTTAATACCCCTCGATTAAAAATAAACAAACGCAAACTGAGGTTTTATACAAGTTTTAAATGACAAGAAGTTTGAAATTTCAAGAAGGGTAAATGAAAACATGGTTTTTGAAAAACACTTCAATGTGACACGCCAGATTCGGGCCTAACTTTTAGGTCAGATTTGGGGTGTTACAGTTCCAACGATTTTGACGCTTCACACATAATAAGCACACAATTTACAAAATCAATATTTAGCCAAAGACTCACTTAAACCAACCAAAAAAAGCAAGTCTAAGCTATATTCCTCATGAAACTGAACTTTCGACTAACAAACTTTAAACTCAAATATCTTTCTCTATACTTAATCTTTTCACCTAAAACTAATTCCGTTCATCTAATTATTCACCTACGACTAATTCTCAACCTTTAAACTACACAAAACTACTCAATTCATGGTATCAAAATTTTTGACATATTTATGGCTATTTTCACAAAAAATCATTAAACCCTTAGACATCCTTAACAAAACTTTAAAGTAAGTTTAGAAACCTTCTAATCACATCAAAAATAATTGAAAAATACTTTGAGACATCGTTTTTATGCAAAATCCCAAATTTCACCATTAACGACCCAAGTTCAAAACATACGATTTAATAGTTAAAAACTCAGTTTAAAAGACCAAATAACATTAAAAACTAACAAGAAAATGATTTCTTACCTTAGTTGACAAAAACCCAAGCATTTGATTGACAACTCGAAAAACCCAAAAATCTTAAAAAAATTCAATAATGGAGAAATCTATAGTGTTTTGGGTGTTATTCTTGAAGATTTATGGAGGTTTAATACTTGAGGAATGATGAAAATCAAAAGGAATAAAGTTTAACAAATAAATTTGAAGGGGAAAATTTAAGGAGAACTTGGGACGATAAACACAAAACAAAAGGAGAGGGTTTTATGTGAAATAGCTGTAGGAGGGGGAAGTATTAGGGTGATTTTTAAAATTTGGTTAAATTGCTTTATAAAAACCCAAAGTTTTGACATTTATACAAATCAGTCTTATTTTCAAAAATTGATTTAATTTTTAAAAAATCATATTCAAAAACATGACCGATCTACCATGTCACTAAATTCTAAACACTCTAAGGCTAAAATCTCTAAAATACCCTTAAACTCTTATTCCTTATTTAGGGTGTTACAATAAAATGATATTTTAGAATTTAATTTAATTTAATTTAGTTTAATTTAATTTAATTTAATGTCAAATAAAAACTTTAAAATCATTTTTCAATTTAATTTATTTAATTTGTATATGTTTCTTTTGTATTAAAAGAAGATTTTTGAAATCGTTGAGACTCGCTCCAATCCCTTAATTTTACCATGATTTAATATTTAGAGTTTAGATGCTAAAAGTAGGTTTTGTAAGAATTCAAGTTTCAATAAATCAACTAAAAGTTTGAAATTCAACACCTCTAGGGCATCAAGCGGAGTTCAGTTTCATTTTAAAGGAGCAAAATACTTTATTTATGAGTTATTTTCGAATTTTATGATATGGGTGCCACTCTCTATTTATATTTGTACAACATTTGAACTTGAGAGGAAAAGAAAAATAAAAAGATTAATGCCTAATTGCAATGCATGAGATTTGATAAGGCTAAGTCCTTGTTGTGGATTGTGAAGTAGAAGGCGTAGCTTTGTTATGATGAGAGATTATGGTGGAAAATGAAGAGAAGAACTCATTGCTACACTTCCCGCGGCTATTTAACGAAGAAGAATAATTCATCATATTTAGTTAAATATTAGATATCAGTCATAAAAGAAACTATTGAAAAGAAAAAGAATAAAGAGTAACTTTATTGTAAAGTGTTGAATATCAGATTTAGTTGGTCATTTCCCCCTCTTTAGAGTTTGGAGGAAAAGGGTCTTCTATGAAGAAGGAGATGGAAACTACATAAGTTTTGAAAGAGTAGAGCCCCTCTTTAGAGGGTCCTTAGAAGTGTAGGTTGGATTCCAAGTCACCAAAGTGGGTCAAATTTTAGGTCGGGTTATGGTATATTTTATAATAATTCTATAACAATTTGTCCCCCACCTTGTTCAAGAAGAGTTATAAAGTGACTCTTCTGTGTGAAGCGTGTAATTGGGGGCTTACTACGTAAGTTTTAACTCGAAACTTCACTGAGCAAATTTTGTTGCCTGACAGTGTGGTACAGGAGTCCAAAAGTTATTGGGGAAATGGTTCTAAGGAAACAAACCATGTTATAGAATACTGTGAACTATATTTGAAACAATGCTGCAAACTTATTTATAGAAATGTTGTGAACTGTATTTACAAAAACGCCGCAAACTATATTTGTAGAATTACAACAAACTATATTTGCATAAATGTCGTGAATTGTATCGTAGAATATTGTGAACTAGATTTATAGAAATGCTACTAACTATAGACCATAAGATTTTAAAAATCTTGTACGTAGAAGGTCGTGATTGTAAATCAGAGGACCATTAGATTCGTAAAATCTCAAAAGTAGAAGGTTGTCGCACCTCAATTTTGATGGATTTGATTAGAAGGTGTGAAGATGTGAAGTTATTTGTTTGGCATAGTGTAGTCCGCCCATTTACAATCTTTAGGTGGATTAGAATTTGGCATAAAGTATCCGCAATAGAAGTAATTAAAGATCTTATCTCAGGTTATTCTGTTATTTGAATAAAGAGTATGACAAGTGAAGAGTAAGCCTAGTGTGAGTTACCGCCAAAAGTATAGTACACCCAGTTTTCTTGAGCACTGTGCTAATTGGGCTTTGTAATATGATCTGGTTAGGAGCCAACTAAATTGACTGGTCAAATAATATTTGTACAAGATTCACATTTAGTTTTCTCTCTAATTTTGTAGGTCATTTATTAGGACAAATTCTAGATACAATTGACACGTGTCAAGTTCCACTAAGGGGAACTAAATGTGTATATTTATGGTGAGAAGAGTTTGTCTAGATGGTTCTTCTTCCTTCAATATTACTCTTTGGTTCTTCTTAAACTTATATGTTTTCTTCTCTTTTAGTAAGTTGGAAGCTAAGGTTTTTGAATTTATCAGTGGATATTTGGAAAGATGAAAATGTGCAAGTGTACACAATCGTATCAAGTAATAAAGTGACAAGTAATGTCGAGTTATCGTACCTACAGGGACTATGCAAGAAAATATTTATGAAATGCAAAATTAAAAATTTGGTGTTGGAAAATATATTGGTTTGAAGAGGTGTTATAAAAACTAAAAATTAATTAACTTAACTAATAAAAATAAAAAGTAAAAATATTTCAATGCACAATTTCAAAAGTTGAGTTTAATCAATATGAAATAAATGTGTTAGATCAATTTTATTCTTTAACTTAGAATAATTAAAGTTGTGTTCATGTTGTTACGAATAATTTCACGGCAACTCGGTAAATTGCTAACTAATGCACTTACTTACCTATTGAAACCCATTAATCTCTTGAACATATTTCTTTGTCAATGCAAATAGTTAATCAAATTTTAATAAGCAAGTATAAGATTAAGTGAGGTAACAATGTATCGCTATATTGAAACAATTTAATTAAAATAATCTTACACAAGTTATGCAAGGCTAATGTATTGTTTAATATCATTACTAATTTAACCTTCAACTACCTTAGAAGATTAAACATGCATCAATTAAAAATTGTGTCAATTAATTATAATTTCAATCCGGTTAATAATTAATTCAATTGGTACCTTACAATTAAAATGTAAGCATAATGTAGGCATGGTTTTATTTAATTGAATAATTTATTGAGGCCTAATAACAACACAACACAATTTAATAATCTAAGCAGAAAAAAATACAATTAATCTAACACAAAATGAATTTAAGTCATTTTAAGAATCTAACTAGTTTGGAGTCAAAAAATAGTTGTAATTGTGATGATTGGATTGAACCTATAAGTGGCTGTGTAAAAGGTGTATTGATTGAGTTTGTACTGATTTTTAATTTAGGTTCGTTTTAAAGTTTATTAAAGAAATCGCAAGATTCGTTAGTGTGCTACAAAAGAGCGTAAAATAAGACGTGGATCCTAAACTCAGTAACTTGACTGGTAATAATAATAATTATGATTTAATTAATGATTTATATTTTTATTGGGCTTGGCTTAATTAATAGCTAAGTAATTAAATTCGTGAGTGGCTGAATCAAGTACGTTTCGAGCCTAACTATTTGGCATGATAGCAATGTTGCTATTTTGACTGACTAATTGAATGATTGATATTTTCATGAATGTTTAGTTAATTTGATGAATGATTGGTTGTATGTATAGCATGTTTTTGAGTGAAAATAAGGCTTATGCGTGATATATTCATACGAGTTATTTGTTATGAAATGTTCGTAAGACCGCTATGCATGCGTACAGAAAAGTTGTGAAAGTACATGAAATTGTGATTTGTGAATGATATCATCTTAATGGTAATTTGAAAGTTGGATTATTTATTCCATATACTAAAAGTATTAGATAACTGAGGGCATGTTGTACACGCCAATTAAATGTGAAAGTATTGAATTGTGGCTATGTATGAGATTGGGTGGCTGAGTAATTAATAATGTGGTTAGAACTGAGAATGGGTTAGTAAGTAAAGAGAGTTCTAAAAGAGATATTATATTTTTCTAAAGATTCTTCGGGATACGCAATGTCACTATTAAGGAAAAAGTTATTCACGAGTAATCGACTTATTTAAATATGAAATTTAAAGAACAGGTTAATCGAAATTTCTTCTGAATTGATTTCTTTAGTGATTGGAATAATGTGAGATTATTGATGACTTTACTAGTCAGTGGGATAGTGTTGAAAATGCAAAAATGTCTGAATGCAACAGTTATAGTTGGGTATCTTACAGTGATTTCTTCTAAGTATTCTATATGGTATTCTATGTGTTCTTTTATCCTCAGAAGTATATGCAACTGTTCATTTTCAGTTGGGATTCTTATCATGTAGAAAATCTGATTAATCATAATGTTAGATGGAAGTATTGTTAGTTTGATTGATTCATGATCGACATTGATTTATCTTTCTTGGGTTTTCTAATCTATTATGTTAGATAGAAGACTTGATGATCAGACTCATATAAAGTCATTTTCTACTTCTACTGATTGATGTTCTGAATTACATATATGCAATTTACATTGTCTTTATCAAAACTGTTTCTAGTGTGTATGAGTGATACTCTTCTTCTGAATTTTCTCTGGGATATCATCGATATCTTTATCATTTAGTGTGGTTTTTATTCTTGGAAATTCAGTATAGCATCGCATCTTGGATTTCATTATCTCGATTTTTCTTATTATTCTTATGGTTTAATCTTATCTATCAAACATGGTTCAACCGTAAAAGATATTCATTGGCCAGAGGTAATTATATTTATTACTGTTATAAATTTTGGTTCAATCATGAGAACTCGATGATATGGATCTCAAATTATAGAAGTCATATGACTGCACTAGTTATTATTAGTACTACTTTTGATTTTCCTCTTCTATTTTGGAGTGCATTATTGCTGTTGAGATATTGTTCTATTTATACGGTTGAAATACCAGTTTTGTATAGCACTATGAATCTTAATCTATCTGAAGGTTGTGGTTTCAGAATATTTCAAAGCTTAATGCTAATAATTGAAGTAGTTTTATTATACATAATCCCTTTCTAATTCTTGTGACAAGGGTTGACATCGACAAAAGTGTAGATGGAGGAAGATTAAGCTCAAACTTGTATATTGGTTCTCACTGCTCAGGTAATCTTGATTAGTGTTAACAAGTCAATAACGGGATGTCATATTTTGTTTGAGTTAAGGCAGTTTGTGGCAATTTTCAGTTGGTATTCTGTGAAAAATATGATATATGGTATATCTGGATTATCTTGACAACAAGAAGAAGGGATTATTCTGTAAAGTTATAATCTGATAGATAAAATTCACTCAGTTATTCTAATCAGAGTGGGTAATTCATTTGAAAGGTTAATTAAGTTATACACATTTAAGTTTATCATCAGGTTTGAGAATAAATTTTGTGTATTCATGGGTAACTAGGCGGACAGTCAGAATGAGAAATTCAAATTCTAGATATGATACAGAAATATATTTATTAAATCAGTTATCATTGGGAAATGGTATTATGAATTATAGTCATTTCGATAGTTGAAGCTATTGCGCTTGTGTTAAACAATTGTTTGATGCTTTCCATGTAAGGAGAGATAAATATAGGTTGAAAGATTTCAGATGCAGACATGCCAGAACCATTAGTTAAATTTTGATAATCTGGAATTTCTCGATTATGATTCGACAAAAGATTACTGGGAATTTTTCGATAATTGTACTGTTAATGATAAAGATGTGACATGAGGATGTCATGGTCGTTCAGCTAAATTTGGTATAATATCAAGTTCTGATGTGACTTCTGATACGAGTTCTGAATCAAAATGAGTTATAAGGGATTTATATCTTGTATATCATTGAGAATAAAATAGAAATACTTAAGTTGATGACTTTTATCAGGTGAGAAATTTCGAGGACGAAATTTCCTCAGGGGGGAAGATTTATAACAACCCAATTTTCAGTAGTGTCAGAAACAATGATTTGGGATCACTAAATCCGACAAGTAAGCTTTAAAATTTAATAAAGTAATAATTATGGGTCAAGTGTGAATTTAGAAGAATTTTTTAATTAGTAAATTTTGTGATTTAAAAAGAATTTAATAGGTAAATTGGGTCTTAAACGAGGTATCGAGACCTCAAATTCATAAGCCAATCCATAAATATTTTTATAAATATTTATGGAGTGTCATTCAATTAGTATTAAAGTTAAGTTAGAAAATTTTAACGTTGGGATAGTCAATTAACTAAAAAGGACAAAATTGAAAATAGTGCAAAATTTGTTAAATTGTGATTAAATAGCTTAAGTGACTATTAAGGAGGGATTTAAAAGGAAATTAGGCCCAAATTATATGGGCTGGACGGTTTGGGCAAGAAAATCAGTAAGAAAATAAGGAGAAACAAGGCCAAAATTGGAAATTTTGCAAATTAAACATATAAAACAAAGACAAAATTGAAAAATCTAGAGATTTCATCATTTTTATTCAGCCAAAACGCAATAGGAGAAATTTTTCAAGCTGATTTTTCATATCTATCATCATGTAAGTTCAATTTTTGCTTTTTCTTTGTAATTTTTCATGTTTTGTGACTTTTATAATTAAGTCCAACTATTGAATTTGTTTTTGATTCTACGAACGATTTTGAAAGTTACCATGAGGGAGTACTGGAAGTTTATGATGAATTATCATAGATTTTAAGCTTTAATTTCATTAAATTATGATTTCATTAAGTGATTTTAGTAGAAAATGATTTTAGGACCTAATTGTGAAAAAGCTAGGAATTGGGGTTTTGTCTTTGAATATCAAAGGCGTATAATAGCCTAAAATGATTAGATAAAGTTTTATTTGAGGAAAAATTAGTTCAATTGAAGTGTTAACTGAGTAGGGACTAAATTGTAAAAATTATAAATTTTAGGGTAAAAGTGTAATTGCAAAAATTGAAGGGCATAAATTGCAAAGTAGATTAGTATTGAATTAGATGCTAATGAATGGAAAATTTTATATTATAGGTCGGGAATCTGAAGATAAACGCGGAGAAGAGAAAATATCAAACTAGTCATTGAATTTTTACAAATTCTATTGATTGGCCTAGGTAAGTTCATATGGCTAAATTTAATGAATTGTTATGAAAATTTCATGAATGCTATGGTATGTTATTGTATATGAATGTTATTAAACTGTGATAATTGTGAAAATATGAATGTTTGAATAAAAGTTCTAATTTAGTGGAACATTGGATTGAGTACTTTCATTTAGTGACTCATATGCATTGACGGAAAAGACCATGGTTAGACCATGGCCATATGTGATATGTGATTTTCGTATAAGACCATAACTGCGCTTTGGCATCTGTCTGATATGTGCTTCTCTGTAAGACCATGGCTGGGCTATGGCTTTGGTGTATGATATGTGATTATGTGCAAGACCATAGTTATGCTATGGCATTGTGAAAACGAAGTACTCAATTTCGTAATCGTTCCCTAAATTGATTAAGAAAAGTAAGCGATAAATGAACCCAAGAAATTAAAATTAATTATTATTTGATATTGACCTTAATTAAGTAAATATTGAGGTAAGTAAATTTATTGAATTGAATTTAGAAAATTGAATTGAATGAGAAATATGTGTTAGTATTGAATTATCTTATATGTGTTATTAAAAGTAAAATATACTAATACATGAAAATTTGTGCTAAGGACTAAATTACAAAATATATAAAAGTGATATGTGAAATACATTATAAGGATAATTATTGAATTATGGATGAATAATGAATTTAGATATATATTACATGTATTAAAGATAGTGAAGATATAAGTATACGAATTATCGGTGCAAGGATTAAATTGTAAAGTATATAGAAGCATTATGCGAAAAGTGTAAAAGTGATATATGTGCATAATATAATTTGTCCAAGTAGACAAGATTAGAACTACTAGAATATTAGTGGAATGCCATTAAGGAACCTTAGCGCGCTCTTTGATTATTAGCACATTAGTGCTCTCTGATTATTAGCACCTCAATGCTCTCTGATTATTAGCACGTTAGTGCTCTCTGATTATTAGCACGTTAGTGCTATCTGATTATTAGCACATCAGTGCACTCTAATTATTAGCATGTTAGTGCTCTCTGATTATTAGCACATTAGTCCTCTTTGATTATTAGCACATCAGTGCTCTCTGATTATTAGCACGTTAGTGCTCTCTGATTATTAGCACGTTAGTGCTCTTTGGTTATTAGCACATTAGTGCTATTCGATTAGCACACCTGTGCTCTCTGTATAGCACTTTAGTTCTCTCTGTTCATTAGTGCTTAATAATGTACCTCTGTATTTGTTCCGTATATCCGGTGTGTTCTATAAAGTCTTTGAGATAGTGAATTGAAAATAGAATGTGAAATATGTTGCAGATATATGGAATATATGAGTTATATACTCATGAAATGACTATGGAATGGATATTGCAATTGTATAATGAAATGTGAAATAAATTGTGAAAAGTTATTTATATAGCAAGCATGAGAATTGAGATATTTGTGTAACAAATGAAATATGATATGGTTTTGTAATAAACTCAAGTGTGACATGTCGATAAAATAAGTTTACCAAAGTTGAATTTCTATATTATATGTGCAAGTACGCTAACCAGTGTGGTTGCTTGATGCATAGGCAAGTGCCAAGCCATTGGTGGAATGGTAATATGATTATTTATATAATGCATTGAATTGGTAAGTATTTAACTGAAAATATGCTAGTGCTCATGAAAAAGTGGTAAGGTTAAATTATGCAATTTTTTTTATGAAATGACTTATCATGTGATCAATTCGAAAAAAAAGGCTTTTGTTAAATGCACTAGCTTGTGACCATGGTTGAATGATATGATTATGACTTGTGTGTTAGGCATATGGGATAAATCTGGAAAGTAAAGAAATGCAAATGAAAATAAAGAACTTTAGAAGAGTTAAAGTTATATATAAAATCTTACTAAGCTTACATAAGCTTACTCCTGTGTGTTTAATGTTCTTTGTAGATTGATGTGAAATTGGTGGATTAGATCAACACATCACGGCACACTATCCAGATTACTTTTGTAAATTTTATTGTGCATCTTGAGGTTTATATGACATGTATATGGTTTAATTGAAAGGAAGTGAAGGTGTTATAAACTTAGTTATCAACATTTTTCACTAAAATAGTTTTGGACAACAATAGTAGTTTGATTTTGAAAATTCACAAAAAATTGTGGAAATCAAATTAGAGGTTCAATAAAATATGAAATTAAATCTTATTGAGTCTAGTTTTACATAGAATAAACGGTGTAAGCAAAAGAATTTCATATTATGAGATATTTAAATTTTTATGAGACAGGGTTAGAGTGATTTCAGAATCTCCTGTTCTGACTTTGGAAAATCATTAAAAATTGTATAAAAACAATTATGGGTTAAAATTTATATGTTTAAAATTCTTAATGAGTTTTTTTTCAATAGAAACAAACAGGAACATCATTCGATTCTCGTACGAGGAGTTAATTAATTTTTAGTGAAGAAGGGTCAAAACTGTCTGAAAGCAGAACATGGATGACTTTAAAGAATAAATTGTACTTATTGGCTAAACCATAAATTTTGAAAATTTTATGGTAAGAAGACATGTGAGTCTAGTTTCAAAGAAATTTAGCTAATCTTAATTCGGAGTTTTGTAGCTCAAGATATAGATAATTTAATGACGATGCTTTGAGTGGACAGCTTTGATATGATCATAAGTAAATAGTGGAATTATATGTAATTATTCTGTAAACTCTGGTAACATTCTGTAACCCTATTCCGGTGAAGGATGTTGGTTAGGGGTGTTACATGAATGATATCAAAATTAATGATTATTAGTCGAATGAGTGATGGCCCATGCTCACACACCATTTGACATTGATTTTGATAATGGCTATGTAATAATATGAAATATCAATTATGGTTCTATGTTCTTCTATTAATGCTAATATGTTTCACCGTATCTGATATTTGTGATTGTTTAATTAGCTATTCGACTCATGCTGAGCTTTCATAAGCACACCCCCTATAGTGTTTAACTTTTCAGGTAAACCTTGAAACTAGGACCGAACCCGGCATTCGAAGAATCACATTGGACCTTAGACTATTTTTAATAAGTATTATTGATAAGTCTCTCTTGGTTTTGGTTTGTAATGTTAATTATTTCTGGTCTATAGCTTGGTATCTTTTCATTTAGGGAGTTTTGCATGCGTGGATTACTCAAGCATAATAAACAAAAAAACACATGATATATGGCTTAAGTAAAATTTGACATTGATCTCTAGTTTCCATTGCATTGCAAAGAAACTATTTTTGAAAAAAAATCGATAAAGTGACAAGATTTCCAAAATAACATGAATAATGGTTTTTTCACTGCATTAGTTAATGTCAAGTTTTTACAAAGTAATGCGACGAACAAACAGTTTTTTTCCTAAAACAACACTATCAATAATAAAGCAAATCCTAAGTACACATGACCTAATAAATGCATGTTTTTAAACTAACTCAAAGTAAAACTATAGTTTTTCCTCTAAAATGAGTTTATTTAAGGTATTCAAAAGTAATGTAAGTTAGCTTAGTCATTTCGGTGGCTAATGTAGCCTTCTCAATCTAGCCATAACATCTAGGTCGGGTTTGGAAGGTTACAAAAACAAAACTTAAAACAAAGTTTAGAGAAGTGAACTAGAAGAACGAATCTCGGTGGTTTTTCGAAGCTAGACTAGTGCACTCTTCTATTCTCTACTCGTTCTGATGATACAAGGCCTTCATGAACACTTGATTGCTTCTACTCCAAGAGGCATGCAAGCTCTTTTTCAATAGGGGAATTCAACAAGGGAAGGAAGTAATTTAAAGGCAACAAAGAAAAGGGAAAGAGAGAAAGTGAGTGAGTGAGAGATGTGTGACGTGAGGGATGAGAAGGATGATAAATGAGGGAGTGAGGTATAGGTGAAGATGGCTGCTAAAAATATAAAAAATAACCAGTCGCTCCCTCTTCCTTGGCCGGTGATACTTGGTGCAAAGTTTGATTGATTCAAACTTGTTATTTTTAGCTTGAGGCTAAAAATAAAAGGCATGAAAAGAGGAGGGGTTTGAATAGAATTAAAGGCAAATTTAAGGTTTGTTTTGCAATTAGATAAATAAGCTGATTGTGTTAGCTATAGGAGACGATTTGGACTACCAAGGTGGGTTAGTACTTTTCACTTAGCACAATTTGGCCCCTTTCTCTTCATCAAGCTTGTAATTAATTTTAACCCAATTTGTGTTGGATTAAAATTAATTATAAGGTCTAATAATTATTTTTGGATCGTCCCTTGGCTGGAAGAATAATTGGCCATGCTCTTGGGTCACTTCGTAAAAAAATTACCTCCACTGTTCAAGCTTCTTAAGGTCTCTGTCGAGCCGATTTCACCCTTTGTGCGAAACTATCAAAAATAAATCAAATTTGTGTAAATATATTATAAAAATAATTAAAATTTAATATGTTCATAATTTGAATGCAGCTTAATTATTTTATAATTAAAGTATGAATTTCGACAAAAATTACTACGAAACTGCGTGAATTAGGGTAAAAAGGAGCTGAAAAAGTCTATATATTTATGTGTTTCCACACCCCCCAAACTTAATTCATTGCTTGTCCCGAGTAATGCATAAATTGCAAAAGAATCTGCTTAAAATCACCTTTGAAAATTTTCTTCAAAAATCATTTCTCCCCACAAGTATAATTATGCTCAAGAACAAGAATTTTGAAATTTTGCAGTTCAAGTGTACATATTGTTTGAATTATTCTCAATTATTACCATGATAGCAAGAACAGGCTAAATTCCTCCTCAAATAAATATATGCTAAATCCTAACCAATTAATTTTTATTCATTCGTTTAAGACTAAACTGTAATCACTAAGTTTAATTTGTACCTTCATATGTTGAACTTAGCAATTTCTCTCCACTAATGCAGTCAGCACAGAAATCTGAATCAATAGGTCTTTTAAATAGGTTGTATTGTGGCTTGGCTAGGGGTAGGTAAAATATAAATAATTTTAAGCTAAAACCCTAGATTTAGCTTGCTTTAGACCTTCAAAATAAATACCTCAAAATTCACCAACTAATTTTTCTTTTGAGTACACATGCTCCTTGTACATCTATTTTTTTCGAGTACATATGCTCTCTTTTTTTCGAGCATATTACTGCATGTACTACAATTTTTGAGCACTTGATACATTTTTTCAACTCCCCCAAACTTATTTTTCGGAGAGTATTCTGAATAGATTAAGTCTAGTGTTTGCGACAATTTAGAGATAATTATGAGAGAAGGGATGGCTTTGCAAGGTTCAAATAAAATCAGACCATATAGTCTCAAAGTTGGGTTTCAAGGGATAAATATTCATTAAGGTTGGCTTGAAAGGCTCAAATGGTCCAAACAAATGTTTGCCTAGATCATTTTCAAAATTTCATGCTTCCTAGGATTTCGCCTCAAGAAATTACTAAGTCAATTCTAGAGACTTAAACTTTCATGCATGCTTAGCTTTCCTAAGGAATTAAAAAATTTATGGTTTGATTTACATACTTTATTAAGAGTAACATTTATGTCATAATTTAGCTAACATATCAATTATTGAGATAATAGAACTTTATTTATGGTAAAGTTTAGCATAATTAACAAAAATTTAAATTTTTGAACAAAATATAACTTAATCATAATTATAAGAAAAATGTATTCTGAAAAAGAAAAAAAACAATGTTAATTTTGGTCCCCCACTTAAGATGAACAATGTCCCTATTGTTAAAAACAGTAAAGAGAACAAAAATATTGAAGTGAATAGATATTATACACCAAGTAAGACCCTAGGAAAAGGAGATGAGTCAAGTTTGACTACTTAAATACCAAGCTTTTCCTAGGCAAATTCAATCCTAGACATGTACATATCTATTGCCACACTTCTTATTTTGCAAATTATTCAATTTTATTGATGATTTCCAGCTCTTATTTTATTATGCGAGGAATAAAAATTTTCTAAAAGAACCTAAGCCTAAAAACTTAAAATATCCTAAGAAATAAAATGAAATAAAGTAAAGACAAGATCCCCCCCCCTTTTTATTTATTTACAGACCCCCTAGAATCTGACCAATCTTTTGCTTCATCGTTCTTGTTTTTGCTTGAATCGCCTCGTTCTCTACTCGACATTGGAGTCCATGGTTCAAATATAAAGTCTGGAAATTCAGGCAAAAAAACAAATAGGTCATGAAATGTTTTCGTAAAAGCACCTCTCATTGAGTCATCCCGTATTTTTTAGTATCTTCAGTAAGCTTGTTGTTGCCACTACATATGTTGTATTATGTCCATCAACTTTGATAGTTCAACATGAAACTCTAGGCGAGGCGAACGAGTTCGAAGTCTTGGGGTAGCCATGTCAGGTTTGGGCATTGGTTTAGTTGGCTATACCAAATCAAGAATTTCAAGTAGCTACATTGGTTCTGTCTCTGTAGGAACTTCTTCTTCGGGTTCATCACTTAATTTAGCTTGCTGTTGCAGAATGGAATTTCCTGCTACTCGGAAAAGGTCCCAATCTATGATCGTGCCTTGGTTATACCCTATCTTCTTTACGTTTCAAAGAATTTTAGCTTTTAAGCACAAAACTATTATCATAAAGGGAAAGTAAGCTGGACCAGAATGCCTAGCGACACAGTTTTGAATTTTTGGTCTAGCGACACAGTTTTGAATTTATCTTAGGATGATCTTTCCCACATCAAATGTCATTGTCGTCATAATTGAGTATACCAACAACATTCGTTCTACTTAAATTGTAGTCCCATGTGAGATAGGCATAAGACTGAACTGAATAAAATAAAACTATACCTTCGCTAATGGTGTCAAATATTCTCTGCAACAAGTGTGAGTCTCATACTTTGACACAGTCCATTAAAACTCGGAACTATAAGTTCCTCGAGAATTTATTACAATTTCTCGGCCTCAATATTTTCCATTAACGAAGAATATTCGTCATCTTTGAAATTAGGTAAATCAAAGAATTCACTAATAGTGTTTGAGTTTATTGGTACCTTTATTCCTCGTACATAAACTTTTGTTAATTCGCTTGAGGTCAAATTTGCATAAAATTCACGGATTAACTCTTCATCTACACTCAATCTTTTCTCACAAAATACGTCCCAATTTAAAGCTTTAGCAACTTCTTGAATACTCACCATGAAATTAGTATAGTTGTTTTCTTTCCATGTATAACCTTTTTCTGGGAGCATTTTTTTATTGTTGAAGATGTTGTCGTATCTTGCTTTGGTTTCTTCGCAATGGAATTTGTTTTGTGATTCTTCAACTTGGAGAATCACAAAACAAATTAAAGTTAAATAATTAAATCAAATTAAAGTTTAGGGAATAAATTTTCTTACCACCTTTGTAAAAATTATTAAGAACTTCGGAAAGAAAAAAAATAATATGAAAGGGTAACAAGGTGATGTCAGATAAAGTTGGAGGGTTAATAGGGTAGTGGATATAAAAGGTGTGTTGTTTATGAAAGAAGATGATCGAACGGTAGCTTGAGGTTGTGGCAATGAGCAATGAATAGTGTAACGCGTAGGTTTGTGCAAGTGTACACAGTCGTTATCAAGTAATAAGTAAGTATCGATTTATCGTCTCCACAGGGATTGTATTTGTGTGGAAACACAGAAATTTACACATTTTTACGTACCCTTAAAATCATACAGTTTCGATAAAATTCTTGTCGAAAAAATAATTGATTTTTACAAAATAATTAAAGTGCACTTAAAATATGAACATGTTGAATGTTAGTTAATTTTATAATTAATTTTGATGAATTTTGGTTATTTTTGACAGATTTGCACAAAAGGCAAAAAATGGCTCGGCAGACACTACTAGAAGCACAAAATCGAGAAGCAATTTGAAGTATCGAGGAAAAATAAATTTCAACCTAAGACGGTCCAAAATTATATGTATTAATTCATAATATAATTAATTTTTATTTATATCCAATTTAATTTGGGTTAATAAATTATTAATTAATTATGAAAAAGTAGTCCAGTTGAATTGAACCAAGTGAACCGACCCGACCAAGAAATGGACAGCCCAAAAACCGTTCAAAGAGCTGACCCAAATCAGCTTATTAGCTGATTATTTAAGCTTGCAAAGAGGCCCTTGAAGACTTGTTCAAGTTGCATTCAAACCCCTCCACAATCGGTGGCTTTATAGATTTGCCCCAAGCCTAAATTAGCAAAGTTGAAACTATCAACCTTGCCACATGTGTGGCCGGCCAAGGGAGGGCTCTTTGGCTGATAATTTTAGCTATTTTTAGCAGACCTCCTCAGCTATAAAAACACCCTTAGTCTGGTCATTTTAAAAACACACCTCAAGCATTCAGATCTTTCCTCTCTTCTCTCCACTTTCTCTCTTCTTTCCATTCCAAAATTCCCTTGCTCTTTAGTCGATTTCTCCTCTTGGGAAAGGGGCATTCATCAGCTATTTGGAGTAGTAATTAAGTGTTCATAGTAGCCTTGGTCAACGAGGACAACAGAGAAGGAAGAACGGAGCAACTAGTCAAGCCACGAAAAAACACCGGATTTTATTCTTGTTCCCTATCTCTTTAATTTTTGTTATTGTTATGTTGAACATATCTATGAATATTTATGTTGTTGGAATGGTTAATTTAATCAATTTAGCTTGAATTTAATTCGTGTTAGGTTGATTGCATTTTGTTTGTTAAAATTATTAAAATTGTGTTTATGTTGTTATAGGCCTCAGTAAGATGATTGATTAAGTAAAATCATGACTAATTTATTCTTGCATTACAATTTTTAAGTAACTAATGAATTAATTATTTAAACGGATTGAAATTGTAATTAATGCACACAATACTTAATCAGTGCATGTTTAATCATTGAAGGTAGCTGAGGGTTAGATTAGTAACGATATCTAACGATACATTTGCCTTGCATAACTTGCAAAATTATTGTGATTAAACTGTTTCAAGGTAAGGATACTTTGTTACCTAACATAGTCTTTTATGTTCTTATTAAATCGAGTTAATTGTTTGAATTGACATAGGGATATGTACAAGAGATTATTTCGATTTAATAAGTATGTATGTACAATAACATATTTGCCTATTAAGATTTGTTTAATCGGTTGAATTGACATACGGATATAGTCAAGAGATAAATGGATTTTGGTAAGTATGTTCATAAGTTAGCAAATTACCGAGTTGCCGTGAACTTATTCGTAACAATATAAACATGAGTTTAATAATTCTAAGTTAAGAAATGTAATTAGTCTAACACAATTATGTCATCTTGATTAAAATAGTTTTTTGAAATCGTGCATTTGAGATTTATTTATTTAGTTTACTTGGTTTAAAATCTTAGTTTTCAATCACCCTCTTCAAACAAAATATTTTTCTTCACCAAAGTGTTTTAAATAGCATTCATAAATAATTCTTTTCACAGTCCCTGTGGGTACGATAACTCGACATTTACTTGTCACTTTATTACTTGTTGCAATTGTGTACACTTACACATTTTCTTCGTTCCATTGTGCTAAGTCACTTAATTTGTAAAATTATATTAACAATTTGGTAAATAAAAACACAATATAGTTGAGAAGTGGTGATTAAAATATATTAAACTAAATGCATTGATCCCTAATGCAAATTATCCTAAGTATGCAAACTATATGAATGAAATAGATTTTAGTAAAATTAAACACAATTTGCAACAATTATAACATAAATAATGTAGGACAATTACTTTAATTAAACTCAATTTATTATCAACATGCTTAATAACATTCGGAAAAATAGTCCATGGCAACTCGATCTTTCATGAGTTTGGAAACCACATTAGGTCCTTTCGGAATCATTTACTTAGTAAATATGCATTTTACTGATTCTTATTTACTAAGGGTTTCTTAGCATTCGTGTGAGGTAACAGGGACGTGTCAGGTTTGAAAAAATTTAATCACACAAATCTAAAAACTATGTAGATAACAGAGCTTGGTCAGAGTTGTTATGCAACCTAGAATTTAATCGGGTCAGGATCTAAATTGAGCATGCACATTTCAATTATGTGTCCATTAGCTGTCGTCTGGTTAGGATTGCTCAGCTAATTCAAGTGCATTTCAATCACATATGAACGAAATACAGACTTGATTTTAATTGAAAACATGATCAATTGCGGCACAAACATTATAAACATGAATCAAATAAATATTATTTAATCAAATCAATCATCCTAGCTTAAATAAAATTAAGCTAACATTGTTGTAAACAAGAACAAAGAACACATAGCAAACATCTTTATATTAAATTAAAGAAAAGAAAGATTAAACCCAATTCAGAGTGGTTGTCACCCAAAACTCTGACTGACGAGGCTCATTCGTTCCTTTGCTTTGCTCATTTGCTGATGGGTCTCCAAGGTGGCCGACCAAGGGTTCTTTAAGAGGCTTAATTGCTAAAATCTCTATGAAGAGATGATGCTGGGCATGGGAATGAAAAAGAACTAAGATAATTTGGAGAAAAGAGAAAATGATGATTTAACACCCCAAACCCGGCCTGCACGTTATGTTCGAATCTAGTGATGTCACATGATAGTGTGTTTGAAAAGCGGTGCTCGTGTTGAAATTCGTAACTTTGCTTAAAAAAATTTCCATTTAGATCTTGTTGTTATCTTTTATTAATCCTGAAATAGTGAATTTTATTCATTCGTTAGTTTGCAAAATAGTATACGTTGTAGAAGCTTTTTAAAACAGTTTGTGTCCTTGTGGGTATTTTGCTAAAACACATGTATTTCTTTTAAAAACTCGTGTTTTATCTACCTCTAGCAGATATAAAACATAAAGCAGTATAAAATCCAAATTTTAAGCAAAAACTCATAGTGGCCATTATTATGGAAAAATACCCCATATAATGCTTTTAAAAAATAAACCAAATTAAATATGAAACAGTAAAAAAGAGTCTTGTGGCCACAGCTGAATCCTCTACCGCTCCGATCCGCCTAAATCTGAGGATTACCTGAACAGATGAATTAGAAGGGTGAGTTTACTAAAAAATAGTGTGTAATCCCCACATAAACAAGCAGACAGTATGCAATCATAGTCTGGGCCTAAGCCCATTTCGGTAACAGTTTCAGTTTCAGTTAGGGCCTTAGCCCATTACAATACAGAAGCAGTTTATGCATTTGTGTCTTGGCCCATTACAGTATCAATACTTAGTATAGTAACAGATATGCAATATCAAATCCTACCCAGCCAGCCTCTACACTTCAGCTCCGTCCAACCCTACACTCCATGTGGGGATATAATCAACCCACTCATCCTTACGCTCTAAAAAGTACCAAATGCGGCACTAGATAGTAGTTTGCAGCTGAGCTGCCAGTAATTTAGGCTCGAGGCCTTTCAGTACACTTCTTTCGAACAATATAACCCCACCCCACCCCAATGCAATGCAATATACATATATGACATGCTAAAACATAATATCATGCATAAAATCAGGGCATACACTATCAAACCAGTGGGACATCATCATGCTTAATAACATACATAATCGTTTCAGTCATACAGTCATTTCAGTCAATTAGGGGTCTAAGACAATGAAATCAGCAGGAAAAATATATTTATCGACTCTTACCAAAACATCCTCGATCTTTCCTTCGGGATATGCTAAAGATTGATCCGCTAGCTGAAGCGTTACAGTTGTAGGTCTTACTTCACCTATCCCTAACATCTTGAAAATAGACTTAGGCATCAAGTTGATACTCGCCCCTAAGTCACACAAAGCTTTACCACAAGATGATTCACCAATGTTACAAGGTATAGTAAAGCTTCTTGAGTCTTTCAATTTCAGTGGGAATTTGTTCTGCAAGAATGCACTGCACTCATTTGTCAAGGCAACAGTCTTATACTCACTCACTCCTTTACTGATTTCCATTTTCAGAGTTGTGTTTACACACCTATTATGGTTTCGAGGCAAAACACTTCCGAGCTCAGTAGTTCCTAAAATTGATTATTCACTTTAATCGTTAGCCTCAACTCATGAAAGCACAATAACACCAAATCGAATATACTTATACTTCAAATGCAGAATACCTACCTTGAAACTCCGAACGAATATACTAACACTCCACAGAAGAGGGACCTCAATCAAAATGATTTCTTACTGTCAAAACGATAGCAACATCCAATCAGCATTTAAATTAGGCACAAAACAAGGTGTCGAAGTTTTACTTACTAGAATAGCGGCGAGAACCAATCAACGATAAAAAAAAATAGAATGGCAGAGTGGGGGAGACAAGAATCAGCAATATGAAGGGGGACGAAAAGAAAAAGAATTGGCCTAAGGATCAACAATTCGGTAGCAACAAACAAGAACAGAAAGGAGGTGACCGAAAGAAAATGAAGAAAGAAAAGATGGGTAGGAAAGTGTGCAAAACCGAAAACATGAAAAAAAACAAAAAGAAGCAGCAGAAATTCACTAGCAATAATCGACAGAGGAAGGAGAATAGTTGACAGAAAATTGGGAGGAAACAAAAGCTAAAACTGAATTTTGGGAAAAGAATCAGTTTTGGCACCACTACTGATCACCTCCCTTGATTCACTCCTCAAAACTCTCCTACTATCCCTCCATAAACCGTCCACTTCCCACCACATCTCAAATTCCTTATTTTCTTCCACCAATTCCACAACTACCGAAATCTCGCTCATTATACTCTTAAAAATTGGCAACAATCTCCCTACACTCCTTAAATACTCAAAATATTGGTCAAACTATAACACTCATACGGCACAAGAAATAAAAATAAATCCACTTGATCGCGCAGAGATTTGAATACAAGACCCCCAACATATTTACACTCCACTTAACCACTAGACCAGCAGGCCCATTCTGACATATTTTATCAACATTTATTTATAAGCCTACTGATTAGAGATAGGGTTTATTCATTTAAAAACAATAATTTGCCCAAGCTAAGGCTTGAACTTGGGACCTCACACACAAACCCAGAACACTTAACCACTAAAGCTGACAGATATTTGTGCCACAAATATACAAAAATAAATAAATAAGGGATTTTTGGGGCGTTACAGATGAATGATGAGAATGAATGAGGAACGATTGAGGGATACTTGAGGGATGATGAATGAATGAATGAGAGAGTCTTATTTATAGTTGAGGAGAGGGGTATAGTTTGTTTAAAATAGTGGATGTTAACCTCTTCGAATCTCCTCAAATTGTGGCCGGCCATGCTTAGTGGCTCCTGACTTGATTTTTTTCTTGATTTTTAAGCAATTTTGGATGCCACACAACTCAGGACTGAGACTCAGTCAATCGTAAATCTTCGGGCAAATCTCTAATTTCTTCAACATTGCAAGGACCTTGTGCAATTAAACCAAAGAATCGTTTAAATGGATAGGCATGTGTAGCGGAATATTGGGTTGACTTAGTCTCCAATTTGGATGGTTTTGTAATCCTGCAAAGCTATCAGACCTATCCAGAATAAATCAACAAGTTACAGGACCAAAGAATAAAATTTATCCAATTTAATTAATTAATTAAAACCCAAATTATTAATAAAATATTTTAAAAGAAATTATTAAATATAATTTTATATTTTATCATTTAATTTAATCATGCATGACCCACTTTATGTCTTAAATAATATATTCAAATTAATATAAAATAAGCCATTTATTGCATGAAAACTATATAATAAAGCATAAAATACATTTTAATAATTTCTATGTCCTAATTTCATATTTTCACATATTTCATTAATTTATTAAACAATTAATTATTTTTAACAACGGATTTAAGTAAAAATGTGATAAATTACATAGAAAAATACTATATATTTTTCCGTTTACTCACTCCCAAACTTAAATCATTGCTCGTCCCGAGTAATGTTTATGTACAGCAAAAGGTCTTCCTAAGGCAAAATTGGTAATTATGTAAGCAGTATCAATCTTTGTACCATAATCATGCGTTAATAACTTCATGCTTATCAATCTTCTTTATTAACAAGTAATTCATATGCAAACATTCCTTAAGATTATGCTAAGCTTCAAAATATGCCAACATGAATCATACTTTGCATGTATGTCACAGCCATAGATAACATTCTTCATTCAACATAATTTCCTATCAATCAAGCAAACAATCATAAGGCTTATTTATGATCTTCATATGTTGAACTTAGGACTTCCTCTCCACTAATGTTGTAATGGGGCTCAGTTAAAGGTAGGGATTTTAAGAGATGGGACATTTCGGTTTTAAAAATCTTAACCTTTAACTTTGTCTTGGTTTTCTCGTAATACAACCTTTTTCTTTAAGTGAAACTTTGGAACACCCCCAAACTTATTTTGAACTCAAGCTTATACATTTTCCTTTTTGGAGACTGAGCGAACTTTTCTTCACTCTCTTTTTTTTAAAGCATGAGCACATACATCTTTATGAAAATTTCCTCAAATGTTGATTCCCAAGACAACTTTAGTTAAGATAGGTGCACAAAATTAGGATAATTTTAAAAAGATGGTAACTAGCTTATAATGTAGGTTCATTGCAAAAACAGGCCTTTAAGCTCAAAATTACAGTTTCAATGGTCTAATATCATAGGGTTGGCTTGAAAAGGCACAAACGGTCCAAATAAATAGTGCCTATATCATTTTAGATTTTTATGTCCCCTAGGATTTCGCCTCAAGAAAGTTACTAAGTCAACTCTAAAGATATAAACCTTCATGCATGTCTAATCTCAAAAGAAACTAAGTTTTCATGGCAAACATTACTAAGGGTAAAATCATATAAGCATTTCATTCTTCATGATAACATACTTTCACTTAGATAAAATCATCATTCACACTTGCATACAAACTATCTCAGTAACAAAAAAAATATATCTAAACATTCATTTATGAAAACATACTTATGAAAGAAATAATTGAAGCATACTTGAAAAAATATTTAAACGTTTGAGAAATTTATTTGCCTTACCCCCCTTTAAAAAGAAACAATGTTCTCATTGCAAAAACAAAGTAATGTATGAAAACTGAACACCAGGTAGGGTTGTAAAGACAGAGAGGTGAGTCACTAATACTGCTTAAATACCAAGTCTTCCTTAATAACCCAGTTCTAGACATGTTCATTCCCATTACCACATCACTTAGTCTTATTCTTTCTAAAGAAGTGTTAACTTTGTTCATGCTTGCTATGTTTTATTCTGAAGAAATTAAATCCTAATTACGAAAGAAATAAATTCCTAATGACCTAAAAATAATTAAATAAATAACAGGACAAGAATCCCCCCTTTTATTTTTCTAACTTATTCCCCTTGCCTTCTTTAGCTCCATCTCCGCTTGCATCGTCAGTATCTTCCGTCCATATCTCAAAGATAGCATCTGAGAGCTCAGGAACAAAATTATTAGAGATACTCTTAAAAGTATTTTGAATTGATTCATCTCTAATTTTTGCGTATTTCCAGTAAGTTTGTTGTTGATTGTGCATGAACTTGCACATATCCATCGAAATTGACAACTCCGATTTCCTTGAAGTACTTGCAGAAGTCGGCATGGGAGTTGTATATTTAGGTTCAACACTTAGCTTGACTGGTTCTTCTTCTGGCTCAACCCTTGGTTCAGGAATGTTCGATTCCTTATCAGATTCTTCCTCTTCAGTGTCTGTGACTGAATTAGCTTCAGTTTCAGTTCCATTTGTTGACTCCTCTGTACCCGGCTCTGTTGGCTCTTCTTGCTCGCCTTGATTCTGTTCATGCACCCTCTCTACTAATCTTTCAAGATCATAATTTGTGATGCATCCATGAACATATCACCCCTTCAGATTTGCTTGTGTTTTAACACAGACCTTTAAGCAAAGTGAAGTGATTAATGATGGGAAATAAGCACTTCCTGAATTTTTTTTAGCACAATCATAAATCTCCTTGAGGATAATTTTCCCAACATTAATGGAAGTTTCTATCAAAATTGAATATAACAAAAGCATTCGTTCCATCGAGATGGTGGAACTATGTGAGATAGGCATAAAACTGTAGCGAACGAAATAAAACCATACCTTTGCTACTCATTTTAAGCATTTTCTTCGACAAGAATGGCTCCCATACTTTCTTATAATCCATTGGGATCCCGAATTTGTCACAACATCAAGCACTTGTTGAAAAAAATCCCAATTGATATTGTTCATCATAGGGTAGTACTCATCTTCTTCAACATTAGGTAAATTAAACAAATCATTGATGGACTTAGAAGTAAGAGGTACCTTTTTCTTTCGAATGATGACTTTAGTAGCATCTTGCGTAGTCAAACTAGCTTAGAATTCTCGAACTAGTTCATCATCGGGAAGTGAACGAGCATCACAAAATTGTTCCCACTTGAGAGCATTGATTTTCTTTCTAGTCGGTATAGGAACAACCATCAAATCATTACTCTTCAAGTCAAAACTTTTTTCTGGCATCATAGGTTGATGCTTGAAGATTGAATCAAATCACTCTTTCACTTCTTCATCGATCAAAATCAGGTTTTCAGGAGTAGTCTTTGAAGATTTAGTTCTTTTGCGAGACATGGTATCTTTTCCCAAAAATTTGGCAAAATTTCTGCACAAAAGAGAAAAGAGAAATCGGCAAAGTGGGTAGAACTTTCTACGGTAAAAATCTTACGATGGCAATAGAAAATTTTGACAAAAAGGGAAGAAAACTAAGGTTTCTTTTGAGATTTGAGGTTGACGGTACAAAAGGGAGATTTAGGGTGTAAGCAAATTTGTTTGAGGGATATGAAGATTAGAAGAATGGAGATGGGTTTATATAGGGAAAAATTAGGGCAACATGTAGCAAAAACTTAGCCACATTAGGATTACTTGGGCAGCAAGCAATGGGTGTGACGGCAAGGCATAGATTTTTCCCTCCTTGTTGTTTTCTTGGGCCTCAAACTCAGACTGTATCTTACTAAAAAAACTAATTAGTACTTGGGCCAAATTTAACCCCCTTTATTACCATAAAAATTTAAAATTTAAACAGAACAAATGAAATTTTTTAAAAAAATTTTAAGTCTTAATTAGAAAATTTCTTCTTAACAAATTACATTAAATTAATTCCTAGGAAAGGTTAGAGGGGTCACACCGGTCCCGCTTAAGTTCCAATCTCCTTAGACAGAATTAATTAAATTTAATAAGTTAAGAAAATAAGTTCTAATTATTTATTTTTTTACAAAATGAGTTCATGAAAAATTAAAGGTCTGTTAATTTGAGTGAGGATTCAACTCGCTCAACTTCACCATCCCAGTAGTGTTTGAGACGTTGACTATTAACTTTAAACGTACCTCCGTAATTGTTTTATAATTTAATAGCTCTATAAGGATAAACTCGGTAGATGGTATAAGGTCATTTCCATTGGGATTTAAGCTTCCCAGGAAATAACTTCAACCTTGAATTAAACAACAAAACCTTTTGACCTTCTTTAAACTTGCGAGGTTGTATATGACTATCATGCCATCTTTTTTTACCTTTCTTTACACATTTTGGCATTCTCATAGGAAAACAACCTCAGTGCTTCCAACTCATCAAGTTGTAACATCCTTCTCTCACCGGCTTGCTTAAGATCAAAGTTCAACTGCTTCAAAGCCTAGTGAGCTTTATTCTCCAACTCTAATGGCAAATGACATGCCTTTCCAAAGACTAACCGATAAGGAGTCATTTCTAATGGAGTCTTAAGTGTTGTTCGATAGGCCCATAATGCATCATCGAGCCTTCGAGACCAATCTTTTCTGCTAGGGCATACTACTTTTTCAAGGATACCTTTGATTTCACGATTCACTCTTTCAACTTGCCCATTAGACTGGGGATGATAGGCAGTAGCAATCTTGTGCTTCACATCATATTTTTCAAGCAACCCCTTAAGCCATTTGTTCACAAAGTGTGAACCTTCATCACTAATAATAGCTCTTGGTGTCCCAAATCATGTAAACACATGCTTATGTAGTAATCGCATGACTACCTTTGCATCATTTGTAGGGTATACTTCAACTTCAACCCACTTGGATACATAGTCCATAACAACTAAGATGTATTTTTTCCCATACGAAGAAGGAAACGGGTCTAAGAAGTCAATGCCCCATACGTCGAACAATTCAATCTCCAAAATTTTTGTCAATGGCATCTCATTCCTCCTTGGTATATTCCCAGTTCTTTGGCATTTATCAAAATCCTTTGGCATAAGTATCTTTAAATAGTGTAGGCCAAAAGAAACCTGCTTGCAAAATTTTTGCTGCAGTACGTGAACCACCAAAGTGTCCCCCACTTGGAGATGAATGGCAATGATACAAGATCTCAGCAATCTTGCTTTTAGCTACACACTTTCGGATTATATTATCTTCACATTGCTTAAACAAAAGCGGATCCTCCCAAAGATCATACCAACTATCATGAAGGAATTTTTTCCTTTGTTGGTATGTCATTTCTCGAGGAATTATTCCACATACAAGATAATTGGCAAAATCAGCAAACCAGGGTATTTCATGAATTTGATTTACCTCAAATAAATGTTCATCTGGGAAATTCTTGTTGATAGGCACACATGACTAAGTTACCTCATCTTGCTCCAACCTCGACAGATGATCAGCCATTTGATTTTCGACACCTTTTCTGTCTTGGATCTCAAGGTCAAATTCTTGGAGTAAAAGTATCCAACAAATTAGCCTTGGTTTTGCATCTTTCTCCGTGAGCAAGTATTTAATGGTCGCATGGTCAGTAAATACTGTAACTTTGGCACCTATAAGATATGAACGGAATTTTTCAAAAGCAAAAACTATAGTGAAGAGTTCCTTTTTGGTTACCACATAATTGTGTTGGGCTCCCGTCAAAGTTCTACTTGCATAGTAAATAGGGTGAAACACTTTATTTCTTCTTTGACCCATCACAGCTCCAACGACATAATCACTTGCATCGCACATAAACTCAAAATGTGAGTTCTAATCGGGTGTAACGATTATTGGGGCTAAGATTAACCGCTTCTGTAGCTCTTTAAAAACTTACAAACATGCTTTGTTGAAATCAAACGTTGTATCTTTCTTTATCAACAAACACAACGGTTTAGAAATTTTCGAGAAATCTTTGATAAACCTTCGATAAAAACTGGCATGGCCTAAGAAACTTCTGACTCCTTTCACATTCATTAGGGCCAGTAATCTTTCAATTACATCCACCTTTGCTTTATCGACTTCAATTCCTTTTTTTGAGATCTTATGACCTAAGACAATCCCTTCCTTGACCATAAAATGGTGTTTTTCCCAATTAAGGACAAAATTTGTCTCTTCGCTTCTCTTCAGTACCTTAGCCAAATTACTCAAATAGATATCATAAGTGTTACCAAAAATAGAAAAATCATCCATGAAAACCTCAACAAAATTTTCAACCATACCAGTAAATATTGCCATCATGCATCGTTGAAAAGTTGCAGGTGCATTGCATAAACCAAAAGGCATTCGCCTAAAAGTAAACGTACCATATGGACAAGTAAAGGTTATTTTACGTTAGTCCTCTGGGGCTACAACTATTTGGTTATATCCTAAATAGCCATCTAAAAAATAATAGAATTCATTACCTGCGAGTCAATCTAACATCTGATCCATAAAAGGCAACAGGAAATGGTCATTTCGAGTGGCTTTGTTCAACTTTCTATAATTAATACAGATTCTCCAACTGGTAACAGTTCTTGTTAGAATTAACTCATTACGCTAATTTTTAGCAATCGTGATTCCACCTTTCTTCGGCACACACTACACCGGACTTACCCATGAACTATCTGAAATAGGATAGATGATTCCTTCATCTAACCATTTGATCACTTCCTTTCTCACAACTTCTTTCACCATAGAATTGAGCCTCCTTTGCCCATCAATTCGAGCTCTCTCTACTTGTTCTAAAATGATTTTATGCATGCAAAAAGAAGGGATTATACTTTGAATATCAGCTATGCTCCAACCAATTGCTTTCTTAAATTTCTTTAAAACAACAATTAGTTGCTCCTCTTGATCTTTCGTCAGTTCTGCTAAAATAATCACAAGCAAAGTAGAACAATCACCTAAATAAACGAATTTCAAATGGGAAGGAAGTACCTTTAGTTTGAGTTTAGGTGGTTCTTCAATTGAAAACCTGGGTTGCACAAATTCTCTGACTTCCAACTCTAACGGTTCAAACCGTGTGGATTGAATAAAATTTCCCAGATTGGCTTCCATCAAAGCCATGTTTTCTTCACCTTCTTCATCCTCTAAAAGCTTAAGATCTAAGGCTTTCTCCAATGGATCTTCTTCAAAATTACTTTCTATAGAAACTAAGGTTTCTATCTCTTCCGTAACTGAACAATCCTCTGCTAGATTAGGAAATTTCATCACTTTGAGAATGTTAAAGGCTACCTGGTCGTTTTGAACTCGCATGGTGAGTTCTCCTTTCTAGACATCAATTAATGTTCTTCCCGTGGCTAAGAAAGGTCTCCCAAGGATGATCGACACTTCCTTGTCTGCTTCAAAATATAAGATAGTGAAATCAGCATGAAAAATAAATTTATCGACTCTTACCAAAACATCCTCGATATTTCCTTCGGGATATGCTAAAGATCGATCCGCTAGCCGAAGCGTCACAGTAGTAGGTCTTACTTCACCTATCCCTAACATCTTCAAAATAGACTTAGGCATCAAGTTGATACTCGTTCCTAAGTCACACAAAGCTTTACCATAGTAAGATTCACCAATGTTACAAGGTATAGTAAAGCTTCATGAGTCTTTCAATTTCGGTGGCAATTTGTTCTGCAGAAACGCAATGCACTCATTTGTCAAGGCAATAGTCTCATACTCACTTAGCCGTTTTTAATTGGACAGTATATCCTTCATAAACTTCACATAATTCGACATTTTTCTAAAGCCTCCACCAATGGAATATTGATGTGTAACTGCTTCAAAACATCCAAAAAATTCTTGAATTGCACCTCCTGTTTCTACTTGTTATGCTGCAATCTTTCCAGATATGGAGGTGATGGAAATTTCAGTTGAACCGGATAACTTTTCTGAGTAGGTAAATCTACATTCAAAGAAGATGTTAAAATATTTGAATTCACTAAGTCAGGGTTTACGTAGTCAGACTTTGCAGATTTTGATTCCTTTAGTGTAGAAACTTCAACAGCTGGTTGATTCTTCTCAACAGGTTTATCTTTGACATCAATCAATCAGGGTTCTAGAATTTTACCACCTCGTAATGCCACTACCTTGATATGTTCTTTACCCAAATTTCTTAGATTCTCAGTATCGCTCGGCAAGGTTCCTTGCGGTCTATTACGTAGCTCCGTAGCTAATTGACCGATTTGGTTTTCTAAATTTTTCAGTATTGCTGCTTGGCTTTGGATCAAAGCTTCATTCTTTGCCATGTACACTTTCAACAAGTTCTCCGAATTGTTTCATGCCTCAGCTTGAGATGGTTCCAGAGCTTGCTGATTAAACCCTTGAAATTGGTTGGGTCTTTGCTTCAATAAGTTGTTGTTCAGTCCATTTCCTTGGTTGTTCCAAGAAAAGTTAGGATGATTATGCCATGAAGGATTGTAGAAGTTGGAGTGGGGTCTTTGTCCACTCCTATTTTTTTATTGGTTCCCCACATAGTACACTGACTCGGGATTTGATAGACAATTCTTAAAAGAATGACCTTCCCCACAGTACACACATGAAACTACTTCAAACGGACTAGGTGGCTAAGCTACAGAATTATTACTACTATTAGCAGTTATCTGTTTTATCATAGAGGAAATAGACGATACCTGAGATGATAACGAAGTGAGGGCATCAACTTCATGAACTCTGGCTACACGTCTTCCTGAAGCTGTTCAATTTGTTGGCCATTGATAGTTATTACTCGCGATCCTCTCGATGATCTCATAAGCCTCATTATAAGACTTAAACAAAATTGCACCATTCATGGAAGCATCTACCATCAATCTTGTATTTACATTGAGACCACTATAGTATGTCTCCAACTGGATACAATGATGAATCCCATGTTGAGGACACTTAAGAAGTAACTCCTTGAATCGCTCCCAAGCCTCATACAAAGACTCGTCATCCAATTGTTGGAAAGTTGTGATCTCGTTCCTTAACTTAGCGTTTTTGCTAGGTGGGAAATACTTAGCCAAAAATCTCTCTGCTAATTCTTGCCATGTAGATATGGAACTTGGTGGTAATGAATTGAGCAATGCTCGTGCTCGATCTCACAACAAGTATGGAAACAATTTCAACCTCAGTGCGTCTTCAGTCACAATGGCTATCTTGAATGAATCACTTACCTCCATAAACAATCAAAGGTGGAGATGTGGATCTTCCGTGGGCATACCACTAAATTTTCCCACCGTTTGTAGCATTTGAAACATCACTGGTTTCAATTCAAACTGGGTTGCCTCAATATTTGACCTTCTAATTCCTGGGTTTAACTCACTGAAAAGTGGCATAACATATTGTCTGATGCATCAGTCCCTATCATCGACAATAAGGATACAATTCCGTACATGATCGGCTTCATTACCTTGGTCTTGATTTTAATTTCCAAGGTCCAACTCGACTTGTCTTTAAGCTGTTCATTCATGTCTTCTTTTTCTGAAAGTTCGCTCAATTTCAGGGTCTACGGGGAGTAAATCGATAATTCGATCTATGCCCATAAACACCTGAAAAGAAAATCACAAAAATTAAAAAGAATAAGTTAGTAATGTTAGAAATAAATCAAATTGAAAATAAATAATTTCACAAAAAAAATGACTATGGCAACAGTTGACAGACCCTGGCAACGGCGTCAAAAACTTGTAACACGTAGGTTTGTGCAAGTGTACACAGTCATTATCAAATAATAAGTATCGAGTTATTGTCTCCACAAGGATTGTATTTATGCTATGTCACTTAATTTGTAAAATTATATTAACAATTTGGTAAATAAAAACACAATATAGTTGAGAAGTAGTGATTAAAATATATTAAACTAAATGTACTTATCCCTAATGCAAATTATCCTATGTATGCAAACTATATGAATGAAATAGATTTTAGTAAAATTAAATTCAATTTGCAGCAATTATAACATAAATAAACTAGGAAAATTATTTTAATTAAACTCAATTTATTATCAACATGCTAAATAACATTTGAAAAAACATTTCATGGCAACTCAATCTTTCATGAGTTTAGAAACCACATTAGGTCCTTTCGGAATCATTTACTTAGTAAATATGCCTTTTACTGATCCTTATTTACTAAGGGTTTCTTAGCATTCATGTGAGGTAACAGGGAAGTGTCAGGTCTGAAACAATTTAATCACACAAATCTAAAAACTATGCAGATAACAGAGCTTGGTCAGAGTTGTTATACAACCTACAATTTAATTGAGTCAGGATCTAAATTGAGCACATTTCAATTATGTGTCCATTAGTCATCGTCTGGTCAGGATCACTCAGCTAATTCAGGTGCATTTCAATATGAACGAAACACAGACTTGATTTTAATTGAAAACATGATCTATTGAGGCACAAACATTATAAGCATGAATCAAATAAATATTATTTAATCAAAGCAATCATCCTAGCTTAAATAAAGTTAATCTATCATTGTTGTAAACAAGAATAAAGAACACATAGCACACATCTTTATATTAAATTAAAGTAAAGAAAGATTAAACCCAATTTAGAGTGGCTGTCACCTAAAACTCTGACTGATGAGGCTCATTCGTTCCTTTGCTTTGCTCATTTGCTGATAGCTCTCCAAGCTGGCCGACCAAGGGCTCTTTAAAAGTCTTAATTGCTAAAATCTCTATGAAGAGATGATGCTAGGTATGGGAATCAAAAAGAACTAAGAGAATTTGGAGAATAGAGAGAATAATGATTTAACACCCCAAATTTGGCCTGGACGTTATGATCAAATCTGGTGATGTCACATGATAGTGGGTTTGAAAACCGGTGCTTGTGTTGAAAAACAATAACTTTGCTTAAAAAATTTTCCGTTTAGATCTCATCATTATCTTTTATTATTCCTAAAATAGTGATTTTTATTTAGTCGTTAGTTTGCAAAATAGTATACGTTACAGAAGCTTTTTAAAACAGTTTGTGTCCTAGTGGATATTTTGCTAAAACACATGCATTTCTTTTAAAAACTCGTGTTTTATCTACCTCTAGCAGATATAAAACATAAAGCATTATAAAATCCAAATTTTAAGAAAAAACTCATAGCGGCCATTATTAGGGAAAAATACCCCATATAATGCTTTAAAAAATAAACCTAATTAAATACGAAACTGTAAAAAAGAGTCGTGTAGCCACAGCTGAGTCCTCCGCCGCTCCGATCTGCCTAAGTCTGGGGATTACCTGAATAGATAAATCAGAAGGGTGAGTTTACGAAAACTCAGTGTGTAATCCCCACATAAACAAGCAGACAGTATGCAATCACAGTCTGGGCCTAAGCCCATTTCGGTAAAGTTTCAGTTTCAGTTAGGGCCTTAGCCCATTAGAATACAGAAGCAGTTATGCATTTGGGCCTTGGCCCATTACAGTATCAATACTCAGTACAGTAACAGATATGCAGTATCAAATCCTACTCAGCTAGCCTCTACACTCCAACTCCGTCCAACCCTACACTCCATGTGGGGATATAATAAACCCACCATCCATACACTCAAAAAAGTACCGAATACGTCACTAGAAAGTAGTTTGCAGCTGAGCTGCCAGTAATTTAGCCTCGAGGCCTTTCAGTACACTTCTTCCGAACAATATAACCCTACCCCAATGCAATGCAATATACATATATGACATGCTAAAACATAATATCATGCATAAAACCAGGGATACAGTATCAAACCATGGGACAACATCATGCTTAATAACATACATAATCGTATCAGTCATAAAGTCATTTCAGTCAATTAGGGGTCTAAGAAAATGAAATTAGCAGGAAAAATAAATTTATCGACTCTTACCAAAACATCCTCGATCTTTCCTTCGGGATATGTGAAAGATCTATCCACTAGCTGAAGCATCACAGTTGTAGGTCTTACTTCACCTATCCTTAACATCTTGAAAATAGACTTAGGGATCAAGTTCATACTCGCTCCTAATTCACACAAAGCTTTACCACAGTAAGATTCACCAATGTTACAAGGTCTAGTAAAGCTTCCTGGGTCTTTCAATTTCGGTGGCAATTTGTTCTGCAGGAACGCACTGCACTCCTTTGTCAAGGCAACAATCTCATCCTCACTCAGTCGTTTCTTCTTGGACAGTATATCCCTCATAAACTTCATATAATTCAAAATTTGTGCTAAATCCTCCACCAACGGAATATTGACGTGTAACTTCTTCAAAATATCCAAAAACTTCTTGAATCGCACCTCCTGTTTCTGCTTGTTTTGCTGCAATCTTTTCGGATATGGAGGTGATGGAACTTTCAGTTGAACCGGACAACTTTTCTGAGTAGGTAAATCTGCATCCAAAGAAGATGTTAAAATATCTGAATTCAGTAAGTCAAGGTTTATCTTGTCAGACTTTGCAGATTCTGATTCCTTTGGTGTAGAAACTTCAACAGCTGGTTGATTCTTCTCAACGGGCTTATCTTTGACATCAATCAATCGGGGTTCTTGAATTTTACCACCTCGCAATGCCACTTCCTTGATATGTTCTTTACCCAAATTTCATGGATTCTCAGTATCGCTCGGCAAGGTTCGTTGCGGTCTATTATGTAAATCCGTAGCTAACTAACCCATTTGGTTTTTCAAATTTTTCACTGTTGCTGCTTGGCCTTGGATCAAAGTGTCATTCTTTGCCATGTACGCTTTCAACAAGTCCTCCAAATTGTTTCATGCCTCAGCTTGAGGTAGTTTCGGAGCTTGCTGATATACCCTTGAGATTGGTTGGGTCTTTGCTGTAATAAGTTGTTGTTTGGTCCATTTCCTTGGTTGCTCCAAGAAAAGTTAGGATGATTACGCCATGAAGGATTGTAAAAGTTGGACTGGGGTCCATTTCCACTCCTATTTTGATATTGGTTCCCCACATAGTACACTAACTCGAGATTTGATAGACAATTCTTAAAAGAATGACCTTCCCCACATTACACAGAGGAAACTCCTTCAAACGGACTTGGTGGCTGAGCTGTAGAATTATTAGTACTATTAGCGATTAACTATTTTATCATAGAGGAAATAGACGATACTTGAGAAGATAACGAAGTGAGGGCGTTAACTTCATGAGCTCTGGCTACACGTCTTCCTGAAGTTGTTCGATTTGTTGGCCATTGATAGTTATTACTCGCGATCCTCTCGATCATCTCATAAGCCTCATTATAAGACTTAGACAAAATTGCACCATTCGTGAAAGCATCTATCATCAATCTTGTATTTGCATTGAGACCATTATAGAATGCCTCCAACTAGATACAATATTGAATCCCATGATGAGGACACTTACGAAGTAACTCCTTAAATCGCTCCCAAGCCTCATACAAAGACTCGTCATCCAATTGTTGGATAGTTGTGATCTTGTTCCTTAACTTAGCGTTTTTGCTAGGTGGAAAATACTTAACCGAAAATCTCTCTGCTAATTCTTGCCATGTAGATATAGAACTTGGTGGCAATGAATTGAGGTGCATTTCAATCACGTATTAATGAAATACGGACTTGATTTTAATTGAAAACATGATCGATTGAGGCACAAACATTATAAGCATGAATCAAATAAATATTATTTAATCAAAGCAATAATCCTAGTTTAAATAAAATTAAGCTAACATTGTTGTAAACAAGAACAAAGAACACATAGCAAAATCTTTATATTAAATTAAAGAAAAGAAAGATTAAACCTAATTCAGAGTGGCTATCACCCAAAACTCTGACTGACGAGGCTCCTTCATTCCTTTGATTTGCTCCTTGCTAATGGCTCTCCAAGGTGCCCGACCAAGGGTTCTTTAAGAGGCTTAATTGCTAAAATCTCTATGAAGAGGTGATGCTAGGCGTGAGAATGAAAAAGAACTAAGAGAATTTGGAGAAAAGAGAGAATGATGAATGATGAGAATGAATGAGGAATGATTTAGGGATGGTTGAGGGATGATGATTGAAGGAATAAGAGGGTCTTAATTATGGTTGCAGAGAAGGGGATAGTTTGCTTAAAATAATGGATGTTAACCTCTTCAAATCTCCTCAAATTGTGGCTGGCCATGCTTAGTGGCTTTTGACGTGATTTTTTGTTTGATTTTTAATCAATTTTGGATGCCACACAACTCAGGACTGAGACTCGGTCAATCGTAAATCTTTGGGCAAATCTCTAATTTCTTTAACACTACAAGGACCTTCTGTAATTACACCAAAGAATGGTTTAAATGGACTGCCATGTGTAGCCGAATATTGGTTTGACTTGGTCTCCAATTTGGACGATTTTGTAATCCAGCAAAGCTATTAGATCTATCCAGAAAAAATTAACAAGTTAGAGGACCAAAGAATAAAATTTATCCAATTTAATTAATTAATTAAAACCCAAATTATTAATGAAATGTTTTTAAATGAATTATTAAATATAATTTTATATTTTATTATTTAATTTAATCATACATGTCCCACTTTATGTCTTAAATAATATATTTAAATTAATATAAAATAAGTCATTTATTGCATGAAAACTATATAATAAAGCATAAAATCACATTTTAATAATTTCTATGTCCTAATATCATATTTTCACATATTTCATTAATAAAGCCTCATACAAAGCGCGTGAGCTGAGGAGGGATGGGTTGGTATGAATGCGCGGCTAGGTGCTAGACGAGCTTGGTGTGTACGGCTGCTTGATAGTAGATAGGTTCGGCACTATGGAGGGTAGACGGTGTTTAAAGATAACGAAGGCAAAGGTGTATGAGAATGTGGTATTTAAAGGGTGACTATGAGGTGTTCAACTCAAATTCGTAGAAGAAAATAATAATAAGATATAAAAAATCCTAATTAAGGTTAATAACAATTAATATATAATAAAATATATTATTATATTTTGTTATTATCCTATTTATTTAAAAATAAATACTCTTAGGTAAAATAATGATAAAATAATCAACAATTCTAATCATATACAAGGCTAATAACAATTAATATATATTATATAAAATATAATTATATACTAGTTGTTATCATCCTATTTATCAAAACTAAAATTTAAAAACATTTACTTTAGTCATCGAAAATATTTATAGAAAAGATAGCTAATATCAATATTTATAAAACGACAGTCAATTATTGCAAATAATTCAATTAAATACCTAGACTTAAAGATAATTTGAAAATTGAGTCGCAAACTAAAACTTGATCAAAATCAACCTGTTATTTGACAAATTAAAATTTTATTTTTCACTTAGTAAATATTTTCTTGAAGATTACGTTAAAATTAATTCTCAAGAAAGATTGGAGGGGTCACAAGTGGTCTCACTTAAGTTCCAATCTTCAAGATAGAATTTATTTTAGCATATTGATTTAGAAAATATAATCTAAGCCATTTATTTAAAAAGAAGAACGAAAAATTTAAATATCCGATAAAATGAGCAAGGTTTTATCTCACTCAATTTTATCCCCCCAATAATGTTTCAAGCGTTGAACAGTAACCCTGAAATTATCTCTTTCACTGTGAAGCTCAACAACGCCGTATAGGAAAACTTCATGAATAGTAAATGAACCATACCAATGTGATTTCAATTTACCTGGAAAGAAATTTAATTTGGAATTGAACAACAAAACTTGCAGATCTGCTTCAAATTCTCGTAATAGAATGTGTTTGTCATGCCATCTTTTTAATCTTTCCTTGAATAATTTGACATTTTCATATGAGAACATTCAGAATTCTTCAAACTCATTAAGTTCAAGCATATGTTTCTCTTTAGCAAGCTTAAGATCGAAGTTGAGCTGCTGGAGAGCCCAGTAAGCTTTATGTTCTAATTCCAAGGGAAAATGATAGGTTTTCCCAAAAACCAACCGATAGGGAGACATTCCTAAAGGTGTTTGTATGCTATCTTATAGGGCCATAAAGCATCAGCCAATCTTTTGGACCAATCTTGTCGATTTGGACAAACTACCTTCTCGAGTATACCTTTTATTTCTTTGTTTGCCAATTCAGCTTGCCCATTTGTCTGCAGATGATAAGCTGTGGCAACCTTGGGTTGCACTCCATGTTTATCAAGCAACCATTTTAACCATTTGTTCACAAAGTGGGACCCTTCATCACTGATGATAGCCCTAGGAGTTCCAAATCTTCTGAACACATGTTTCTGCAAAAACTTCATTACAACCTTGGCATCATTCTTTGGATATGCCTTAGCTTCAACCCACTTAAATACATAGTCTACTACTACCAATATATACTTGTGACCAAAAGGAGGGAAATGACCAAGAAAGTTAATACCCCAAACATCAAATAGTTTTACCTCAATGATGTTTGTTCAGGGCATCTCATTTTTGTTGGTGATGTTTCCAACCCTCTTGCATCGACCACAACTCTTTACGTAGGCATATGCATCTTTGAATAGAGCTGGCAAAAAAATTCAGGCTTGCAATACCTTGGCTACAATATGTGAACCTCCGAAGTGTCCCCCACTTGGAGCTGTATAAAAATGATATAACATTTCATTACCTTGTTTTTTGTCACACATCTCCTAATCATTTGATTTGCGCACTTTTTGAATAGGTATGGCTCTTCCCAGAAATAGTATTTCACATCGTGACGAAATTTTTTCTTTTGTTGGTACGTCTTATCAAGAAACATCAAACCACAGGCTAAATAGTTAGCAAAATAAAAAAAAAACCAAGGGCTATTATGGACATGATTTACCTTAAGTATGTGCTCGTCCAGAAATGTCTCTTGAACGGGTATAAGCGATTAAGTTTCTTCTTGTGGCTTCAATCTGGATAAGTAATCTGCTACTTGGTTTTCTACCCCTTTTTCGATCTTGAATTTCTAGACCGAACTCTTGAAGTAGAAGTACCCATCGGATCAACCTCAACTTGGCATATTTATTGGCAAGTAAATATTTAATTGTTGAATGATCCGTATAGACAGTCACTTTGGTACCTACGATATAAGATCGAAACTTGTCAAAAGTAAATACAATAACAAGTAACTCTTTCTCTGTTACCGTATAATTCAGTTGAGCTCCCGTCATAGTCTAACTTGCGTAGTAGATGGGATGAAAAACTTTGTTCCTTTGCTAGCCCATCATAGCTCCTACTGCGAAGTCACTTGCATCACACACTAACTCAAATGGCAAATCCTAATCTTGTGTGATGATAATTGGTATCCAAACTAACCGATTCTTCAAATCATTAAAAGCTTTCAAACATTCTTCATCAAAGTTGAATGTTTTTTCCTTCTCCAATAATTTCCATAAGGATTTAGCAATTGTGGAGAAGTCATTGATGAATCTCAGATAAAATTTGGCATGTCATAAAAATCTCTTAACACCCTTTACAGATGTTAGAGGTGGGAGTTTCGTAATAACATCAACCTTTGCTTTATCTACCTTAATTCCTTGTCTTGTTATTCAATGCCCCAAAATAATACTTTCTCGTACCATGAAATGACACGTTTCCCAATTAAGTACAAGGTTTGTTTCTTCGCACCACCTTAGTACCTTAGCTAGATTGGCTAAGCAACCATCGTAAGTGTTTCCAAACACTGAAAAATCATCCATAAAAACTTGTAAAAACTTTTTCACAATGTTAGTAAGATTAGTCATCATATACCTCTAAAATGTATCAGATGCATTACATAAACCAAATGGCATGTGTCTAAATACGAACATACCGTACGAACATGTGAATGTTATTTTGTATTGATCTTCTGGTGCTACTGTGATTTGATTGTACCCCGAATACCCATCTAGAAAATAGTAATAGTCTCACCCCGTGAGTGTATCCAACATTTGATCCAAGAACGACAAAGGAAAGTGATCTCTCCTAGTCGCCTTGTTCAACTTTCAGTAATCTATGCAAATTCTTCACCCTGTAATTGTTTTGGTTGGTATCGACTTGTTATTTTTGTTCTCTACGACCATAATACCTCCTTTCTTTGGTACGCACTGGACTAGACTTACCCATGAACTGTATGAGATGGGGTAAATTATACTCACATCTAACCACTTGATGATTTCTTTCTTTACCACATCTTACATAATGGGGTTCAGTCTTCATTGTCCATCAATTGTACCGCTCTCACCATCTTCTAAGATGATCTTGTGTATGCATATGGATGGACTAATGCCACGGATATTGGCTATGGTCCATCCGATAGCCTTTTTGAATTGTTTCAGCACTAAGATAAGTTTCTCTTCATGCTCTTTAATTAACTCTGTTGAAATAATCACAGGCAAAGTAAAGGTGTCACCAAAATAAACATATTTTAAATGTGAAGGAAGTACCTTAAGTTCTAATTTGGGTGGCTCTTCGATCGGCGCTTTTGGTTGAACATAATCCCTATTCTCTAATTCCAAATATTCAAAATGAGATCGTGGATTAAATCCTCTCTGGTTAGCTTTTAGCAATGCTAAGTATTCCCCTTTCTTCATCACTTGGATGGTCTGACATTAAAATTTGTTCCAGTGGGTCCTCAACAGAGTTGATTTCCCATTCTACAACTAAATCTTCTAGCTCAGGTACTGCAGAACATTCATCAATTGCATCAAGAAATCACATAGATTTTAAAAAAATTAAATGTTACCTAATCATCCTGAACATGCATGATAAGCTCGCCCTTCTGTACATCAACAAGGGTCCTTCCAATTGCTAGGAAAAACCTTCCCAAGATACTAAATGTAACACCCCTAACCTGTCTCCTACACCAGATTCAGGTTACAGAGCATTACTATATAATTCAAAATATTTAACATCGAAACAGAAATTAATAAATAATTTACATGTTAACATTTGATAACATAATTTAATTATAGCATAAATACTCTTATGGGCCTTAAATCGAGCCTAAAAACCCTAAAAATAGTTTAGAAACATTCAGGGACTAATTCGAAACAAATCAAAAATTTTAGATAAAATTTGAAAAAATTTTGTGAAACGGGGGTCACATGCCCATGTGGCCAGTCCGTGTGACATAAACCAGACCGTGTGGGCATTTCAACTATGGGGCACACGGCTATGTCCCAACCCGTGTAACTCATTGACTTGGGTCATACAACCGTGTCGTAGGTCATATGCCAAACCATGTAAAACCTGCACCTAAAATTAATATGACACATGGCCGTATGGGGTGGCCTTGTGTGGCACACGGCTGTGTGACAGCCCGTGTGCCAGGCCGTGTGCAGCACAAATTGCCCCTAAACCAAGCTATCTCAAACCCTATTCTTACACACCAAAACACACCATGTAACAACCCGTTTTTCAGTAGTGTCAGAAATAGTGGTTTTGGGGTGGCCAAATCTGACGAGTAAATTCGTAAATATGATTATTTAATATTTACGAGTAAAATATGATTTTTTGAAAAGGTTTTTTATTAGATAAATTATGTTATATAAGCAATTTATTAAGTTCAATTGGTATGATCCTAAGGTCAAGTGGTTTTAGAAAATGAGGTATCGGGACCTCAATACTATAAATCGAGTCGTAAATATTTTTATAAATTTTTATGAAGTGTTATTAAGGTGGTATTAAAGTTTTGTTGAAAAATTTTAACGTTTTGATAGTTAATTAATTAAAAGGACTAAATCGTAAAAGATGTAAATTTGATCACTATTTGATTTGAGTGATTAAATGGTTAATTGAATAAAGGAAAAGGTACTTAAATGCTAATTAGACCATTCATGAGGTTATTGGACAAATATGGACATGACTTTAGTGTTTTATTTATTAACCAAGGTTAAAATGGTAATTTGATTATTAATTAAATTAAATAAAACATAAGTAAAAAAATATGGTTGTCATCTTCCTTTTTCTTTTTCTTTTCAACCGAAAGCCATGGATATGGAAGGTAGGCTTGGCCAACCATGTTTCCTTGCATATAAGTCCCTAAGCTATTTATTTCTAATAATTTTTATGTTTTTAAGATCGTTGCAACTAGGTCGAGCTATCCCGTACTTTCGATTTTGAAACTGTTAAAGATTTTGAATGTTACCCATTGATGAATATTGTGATATTTTATGTTAAATGATGAATTTGTAATGTTGATTTATAATTAAAAGTATTTTGTTAAGTGGCTTTTGATGAATTTATCGATTAGGGACTAAATTGTTAAAATAGTAAAAGTACAAGGATTTGATGTGAAATTGTTGCAGTAATGGGCTGTATTGGATGCCATAAGTATTTTTCTTGGCTCAATTTTGGGAAAAATGGTTAATTTGCATGTTTTAGGCTTAAGGACTAAATTGAATAAAGGTAAAACTTTAGGGGTAATTTTGTAAAAATGTAAAAAATGACTAAATTGCATAAAATATATATTTTTACCTTCTAAATTAATAGATTGAATTAAATTATTGATTTAGATCAAGATCAGGTGGAAAATCGAAAAGAATAGAAAATTATCAAAATGCCCTTGACTTTGACATTTCAAATAATTTAGCTGTGTAAGATCGTAGGTATAGAATTGTATATACCTATAAATATAAATAATGTTAATGTTGATTCATGAATGTATATACTTATACATTATGTTTAAAATGTGATTTGAAACTCAAATATTATAACCGACTATAAGGTAAGAAAGGATTTATTAGAAAACTATTAAATATTTATGAGATATGATATATATGCGATTTCAATATGATTATGAATGGTTACAGCATGTGTATCGAGAAATATGAAAGTATTAATAGATGATGTTAATATTTGTGATGGCACATTAACAGTATGAATATATGTATTGATATTATATCATGTGTACGGAAACGATGAAGTGCCCTTGAATGATAAATATGTTTAAAGGAATTGGATTACATGAAATGCCTAGTTGAACGTAGTAACCACTAGGATATGATTGGCATGCCAATAGGGTTAGAATGTGCACTTGTACAGGATTTGCACTTCGGTGCCCCTATTTGCACTTCAGTGCCCCTATATACACTTCAGTGTCTCTATTCGCACTACGGTGCCCCTGTTTGCACATTTGTGCCCCTGTCTACACTTTGATGCCCCTGTTATGCATTTATGATGCCTTTGGTGTGGTGTAGTTACCCGAGTATCCGAGTCAAGTAACTAGTTCATCGAGCTAATTGTGAATGGAATTTATAAAACTATTTTAATGTTAAAGGCTAATGTATAGTCAAGATATTAGTAAATGTTAAATGTTCAATGTTCAATGAATTACTTGATCGTATGTGAGTATCGTTATATTGATGATTATTCGGTTAAAGATATATGTTTATATACATATTTAAATGAGTTTGGGTTGTATTATTATAGGATAGGAAGCATACGATTAATCATTTTCAATACTAAGCCTATAAGTGCTTCGTAAAAGTATAGCAAGTATGATTAATTTATTCATTTAGCTTTAATCTTTTTATTGAACGTAAATGATTCCGAATGACATATTTATAGGAAAGTTTGAGATGAATGATGAATTACAAAATGATTATTAATTAAATGTGAAAGAGGTATGTTTAAATGCACTAGCTTGTGGTTATGGTTGATGTTTATGCTTATGTCTTGTGAGTTATGCAAATGAAATGGGTGAGATTAAATATGGAAATGATAAGTTCATAGATGTGATGAAATATGATGAAATAAAAAGGATTGTTAAGTTAAAGGACTTACTTGTAAGAAAGAAATTTACTTATGACATATGTGAATTTACTTATGTCATGAATAGATATCTTGATTCGTGAATTGATACGTAATTAAACTTATGCTAAGTAAACGGAATGGTAAGTAAGTAAATGAAATGATTCCTTTGTTTTAAGAAAAGTTTTATGATTATGTAATTCAACTTATAAGACTTTATTATGGTATAAATGGAAATTATTCGAGATGTTAATAAACCTATTCATTTGTGAGTTGATAGTTATATAGTTTGATAAATCTTAAAGAATTGGTATAGGTTTGTTTATGACTTATAAAGTTCATATTTTTAAAAATATAATGTTATGTTTAAAATTTATACGAGCTTACTAAGCATTTGTTGCTTATTTGGTTGTCTTTCTCTTACTTTACAGATTATCAGAAGTTCTATCGGTTTGGAAGATAGTCGAAGATCTATCACACAATCCAACTATTATAATGGTAGATTTTGATTTCTTGATCAAGGTTATAATGGCATGTATAGGTGGACTTGTGTTTTATGATAGTTGATGAGTTTGCCATGTATATGTCATTTTGGTTGATGTAAGGCACCTTTGATGCTTATTTGGCATGTGTTATTTTGATAATGGGTTAATGCATGTTTGAATGACCAATTTGGTATGTTAAATGTGACTTTGGCATGTGATCGTTATGGTAAGATTGGTATGGAATTAGGTTAAAAATGTCTGGTTGATGAATGGCTAAATTATACATATGTTTAAGTATACTTGATCGTTGTGATTGAGTTGTCCTTTGGCATATTAGTTGTATAGATAGATATCATTTTAATTTAACTACATTATGCATGTTTTAGGTACATTTTTGAATGTTTGAAATAGGTACAAATGGCTTCTATGTATGAGCATATTTTGGGTGAAAGAAATGGCTTGAAAATGTCCTATTTCTTGTCCACACGGCCATGTGACAAGGTCTAGTGTCCCCTATAGGTTTTTAAAGGTTGCATTTCAAGAATTACACAACCTGGCACACGAGCGTGTGGCTTGGTCGTATGAACCAAATCAGAGAGTTACACGAGCACGGACATAGGCTGGGACACGGCCGTGTGTCCCTACTTCGAATGTCCACACATCTTGAGACACGGTCACACGGCCATCTAACCCCTGCAGTTTGAATATTTTTATCTTTTTCATAAAAATTCCATATGTTTCTGATTTACAACTGATTTATTTCTAATGTTTTTAGGGCCTCGAAGGCTTGTATAATGGACAATATGTATGTTATTGATTGATTTTGCTATGATTGATGTTGTGAATTACATTTGTTAAATTTTTTATAGTTTTCAAATCTAAACTCTGGTAATGCTCTGTAACTCTATTCCGGCAATGGATACAGGTTAGGGGTGTTACACACCATTTCTACAAACATTCATAAACCCATTCCAATCACACTAAAAACATACCAAATTAATCATCCAAAAAGTTTTAATCAATGTACCAACAATAGGTACCACAATCACAATCAACCTTGTTTCATTTCAAGATTTCAAAATCAACCATTTAGCACATTTCTAGCATACCAAATAACCATTAATTTTTCATAACATTAACCCATAAGTCATTTTCTTTCAAGAGGCATGAACAAATTGACCAAAACACACATCTCATTTGATCTAATTGCCTATCCAATGTACCTTTATTGGTACCACAATTTAAACGTCCAAACAAATCCATACTCAATACTTACAAAACATTATCAAAGTCTCCATTTCATCACAAATGTTTACCATATATCAAGCTAATCACTAAAGGTATTTAGCTAATGACCAAAAGCACGTCATGTTTCAAACATACACCAAAGATGTTAAACATTTATAACCATAAAGCTTACTCAAACTAACTTATAAACAACATAATCATAAACAAAATAACTTAAGGGCTCCTAGTTCATGCCATTTATAACCCGGCATCAATATATCCAAATCTTCTATCGAGATAAAGTATGGATAGTGAGAATGTACTCTGACTTGATTCCAACCGATTGAGCTTTCCGACAATCTACAAGACAGTGAAAAACAACTACGTAAGCAACCAGTGTTTAGTAAGCTCGTATAAAGGAAACTTAACTTACCAAACATAAATGATTAAACTATTAAAATGTTACTCATTTATAATTATGCATACTTTTCCTTCCAATTCATAACACACCATAAGGTTAGTAGGTGTATTAAAGAGCATATCCAATCAATTGAACATGAAACATATCAATATGAAGTTCAATACAAAATTCCTCAACCTATTACTCAATTTGTTCCCGTTTCATATCATATTCATATATCAACATTTTCCATTTCATGTTTCCATAACACAATTCTTTTCATATACGTATCCATTCATTAAAACTTAAATCGCCTATTGAATCAAATGAAATAACATCGAATACTTGGAAAATAATCATATAACTGTTTAATTCCTAAACACACCACAACATCATGATTTAACATATTTATAGACATATAAAGTATATAATCACACCAAGAAAATAACAATAATTATCAAACTATACTAGTCAAACGTTCAACTCATATTCATACTTACGATACTTACCTCACTTGAAACGTGTTACTTGAATAGCAAATGATCGAAGGGTGCCATGGTGTCTTTCAACCATGGTCTTATTCATTCTCGACTTGATGCCATAGTGTCTTTCAACCATATCCTTATTCATTTTCCATCGTGTTGCCATAGTGTCTTTCAACTATGGTCTTATTCATTTTTCTTCATGTTGCCATAGTGTCTTTCAAATATGGTCTTATTCATTTTTCGTCGTGTTGCCATAGTGTCTTTCAACTATGGTCTTATTCGTTTGATTAGTGATGTCATAGCGTCTTTCAGCTATGGTCTTACTTGATAAAATTCTTATGCCATAATGTCTTTTAGCTATGGTCTTACTCGATAGAATCGTAATGCTATAACGTCTTGTAGCTACGGTCTTACTCGTTTCTGGTATGGTGCCATAGTGTCTTTCAACTATGGTTTTATTTATTTCCAGTATAGTGTCATAGTGTCTTTCAACTCTGGTCTTAATCATTTCCTTCAAGCCAACGAACTCGATTCATATATAAGCAATTAGATATTAAACAACCGAAACAACAACTAATTAATTTAATCAAGTTACGAACTTGCCTCGACAATAACAGTTGTAAAAACGAAGCTGACAACTAGTCTGACATTTTAATTTTTCCTTAATTTAGATACATTTGGTTCGTTTCTTGATCTATATAATAATTTTCATTCAATTCAACCATTCAAATAACTTGCAAGGTATGGTAAAACATTCAGGGCCCTTCATATTTGGGGAATTTTATCTTGTAGATATGACCGCATTCCTTCGTCAGAGCTACCATCTCGAATTCTCTAAGTTTTCCTTTCTTTGACAGGATATCCTTCATGAATTTGACGTAGATTAGCATCTACTCAAATGCTTCTACCAACGGAATGTTGATATGAAGTTGCTTGAGTATGTCTAAAGACTTCTTGAATTAGACTTCCTACTTCTGCTTCTGAAGTCTTTAAGGGTAGAGTGGTGGAGGATTCTTTACTAGAATTGGTTGACTTCTCTTCTGTGGCACTTCTCCACCTAACGAAGTTGTTAGTTTATCAAAATTGATTGGTTTCCAAGTTACCTTTTTAGAGTTTGCAGATTCTGGTTTTGGTGAAATTGGAGTTTCAACACTTAGTTGGACTTCTACAGCATCTTGAACATCAGTTGGCTCTTCTTCAACTTCGATAGGGTTGGACTCTAATATCTTTCCACTCGTCAGTTTTAATGCTTTACAATGCTCTTTCCCTAAATTTCTTAGATTCTCCTAGGCAAGGTAGGTCAATTCTTAAGTTTAGTTGCAAGCTGGCCTATTTGGTTTTCAAGGTTTTTAATGTGGTTACTTGGGTTTGGATTAAGGCATCATTTTTCGCTATGTATGCCTTCAACATGTTTTCTAAGCCATTGGAAGGTTCAACTCTTTTGAACTTGTTGGGTAAATCCAGAGGGCTGGATTGGTCTGGGTTGTGACTAATTATTACTAGGTCCAACCCCTAAGTTACTCCAAGAGAAATTCAGGTGGTTTCGCCAAGATAGGTTACAAAAATTGGATTGCGATCCATGCCTACCTCAGTTTTGGTTCTGATTACCCATGTAATACACAAATTCTAGGTTTGATAGGTATTCTTCGAACAGGTGCCCTACCCCACAATAAACACATGCTACATTTTCAAATTGATTGAGTGGCTGAGTTGCAAAATTGTTAAACCCATTAGTAGTAAAGCTTTTAAGCATTGAGGATATCGAAGATACCTAAGTCGTAAGTGAGGTGAGGGGATACTTTATGTATTCCTACGACTCACCTTCTTAACACTACTCGATTGGTTGGCCATTGGTAATTTTTGCTAACAATTCTCTCAATGATTTCATAGGCCTCATTATAAGACTTAGAAAGGAGAGCACCATCGGCAGAAGCGTCTATTACCATCTTCGTGTAAGCATTGAGACCGTTATAGAATGTCTCTAATTGGATGCAATGCAAGATTCTGTGATGAGGACATCTTCATAATAGTTCTTTAAATCTTTCTCACGCCTCATAAAAGGACTCGTCATCCATCTATTGGAATGTAGTGATCTCATTCCGCAACTTAGCATTTTTTCTAGGTGGGAAATATTTCATAAGGAATCGTTCTACTAACTCTTACCGTGTAGTGACGGAATCTGGTGGTCATAAGTTCAACCAGGCTCGAGCTCTATCCCTTAGTGAATATGGTAATAACTTTAATCTTAGTGCTTCTTCGGGTACTCCGGCTAACTTGAAGAAGTCATTCACCTCCATAAACAATTTGAGCGGAAGGTGAGGATCCTCAATCGGCATTCCACTGAATTAGCCCACTGTTTGAAGCATTTAGAACATGACCGACTTCAGCTCGAATTGTTGAACCTCAATTTTGGGTCTCCTAATAGCCGAATTAAGCTCATGAAACACTGGCACAACATATTGTCTTAAAGCTCTATCCTTATCAAATTTTAATAAGCAAGTATAAGATTAAGTGAGGTAACAATAAATCGCTATATTGAAACAATTTAATCACAATAATCTTACAAGTTATGCAAGGCTAATGTACTTTGTTTAGTACCATTTCTAATTTAACCTTCAACTACCTTAGAAGATTAAACATACATCAATTAAATATTGTGTCAATTAATTATAATTTCAATTTTGTTAATAATTAATTCAATTGCTACCTTATAATTAAAATGTAAGCATAACGTAGGCATGGTTTTATTTAATTGAATAATTTACTAAGACCTAATAAAAACACAACACATTTTAAATAATCTAACTGGATAGAATGCAATTAATCTAACACGAAATGAATTTAAGTTATTTTAATTAATTGAAGAAGAACAACAAAAATATTCATATTTTTTGATTAAAAAAACTTAAAACAAAGTTAAGAGAAGGGAACTAGAAGAACAAATCTCGGTGGTTTTCAAAGCCAAACTAGTATGCTTCTCTCTTCCCTTCTCATTTTGATGATCCAAGGCCTTCATGAACACTTGATTTCTACTACTCCAAAAGGCATGCAAGATCTTTTTTAAGAGGGGGATTCACCAAGGGAAGAAAGGAATTTAAAGGCAACAAAGAAAAGGGAAAAAGAAACAGTGAGTGGGAGAGATATGTGTGAAGTAAGGGATGAGAGGGATGATAAATGAGGGAGTGAATAGGGTTTTTTTTATAGGTGAAGATAGCTGCTAAAAATAGAAAAAATCAGTCACTCAATCTTCCTTGGCTAGCCATGCTTGGTACAAAGTTTGATTGATTTAAACTTGCTATTTTTAGCTTGAGGCTAAAAATAGAAGGCATGAAAATAGGAGGAGTTTGAAAAGAATTGAAGGCAACTTCAAGGCTTATTTTGAAATTATAAAAATCAGCTAAATAAGCTAATTGGATCAGCTACATGGGATGGTTTGGGCTGCCAAATTCCTTGGTGGGTCAGTCCTCTTCAATTAGCAAATTAGGCTCTTCATTAGGCTTGTAATTAATTTCAACCCAATTTGTGTTAGATTAAAATTAATTATAAAATATGCGTAATAATTATTTTGGATCATCCCTTGTCTAGAAAAATAATCGGCCATGCTCTTGGGTCATTTGGTACAAAAATCACCTCCGCGATTCAAGCTTCTCAAGGTGCCTATCGAGTCGATTTTCACCCTTTGTGCAAAAATATTGAAAATAAATAAAATTTGTGTAGATTATTATAAAAATAATTAAAAATTAATATGTTCATAATTTGAGTGTAATTTAATTTTTTTATAATTAAAGTATGAATTTCGACAAAAATTACTATGAAACTGCATGAATTAGGGCTAAAAAAGAGTTGAAAAAGTTTATATATTCTTGTGTTTTCAATATTCCACCTCCTGGGGGTCGTCTGTAGTTGAAATGATAGCAAATTTTTTTAATGGGTTTTTAATGGTGGTTCCATATTTTTTAAGCAGTTGTTGCTGCTAGTTCATGAAGAGTGCTCGAGTTTGGAACTCCAAGCTACAGTATAGGTAAGTATTAGGTGATTCTCTATCTTGGCTCCTGCATGTGAATTGTTCAATTAGAGATATGTATGTTGATAACATCTCGGACACTGGTAAATGTGTATGTGAAGTAATCTAGAGGTTCTACATGATTAAGGATGATATGTGTGAGGTACTGTTTGAGTAAGAAGTTAAATGGCAAGTATGTCTGTGAGATCTAATATGAGAAAGTAAGAATCAGTTAGGTATGTGAATAAATTTAGGTAAGTAACTTCAAAGTAAAACATCCCTTTGTGATGCCTTTGGTAGGGTAGTTATATTGCTAACTAGACTGGAAGATCACGATATGAAGATATGCGTAAGTCCATGTGGTAGAGACCCATGACATTACGTGACAACGAATACACTCATAGTGTTGCCACTAGTGAGATGATGACTGGATTGTCATATCACGATATAAGGATGTGTGAAAGTTTGTCAAGATAATAAATATGTGATTCTGTCTGTTGCCTGGGTGGCGTGATCTGCTAAGGCTTAGTTTGGATGGGCAGTGTGTTTAGCTCCGGTGAGGTTAAAAACAGCGGTGGCGGTGAGATTAGTTACTGTAGAGGTGAGATTGGATACTGTAGCAGTGAGATTAGAAACAGTTGTGGAGTGTGTGTTTGGATTCAAACGCAGCTGTAGCGGTGAGGTGAAAATAGAAAATGACTTTGAAGGACATTAGATTAAAAATGATATATAATAGAAGTTTTTAAAATTATTTAACAATTACAAAATTAATAAATGATTAAAATTATTACAATTATATTTATTTGTAATAATAAATAATTAAAATGAATTAAAACTAGAGAAAATTCAAAATTTACTTTATTTAATATTTCAAAATTAATCATATATTTAATTATAGGGCTCAATTCATTATTGAAAGATTATTGAAATTATTGAGCCTTTAGAAAATAAAACGTTATTGAAAGATCAAATAATAAAGCAACTCTAGAATAAGAGTCATTTGTTTGTTTGATAAAAATGTTTTCCGAAAATCATTTACTTTTTGGAAAATGATTTACTTTTCGGAAAATGATTTATTGAAAATATTTCGGTGTTTGGATGAATCATGTAAAATATTTTCATTGTTTGGCGATTTCTTGAAAATATTTTCCGAAAAAGTTGTTTTACATATATTAATAAATTTATATACATATTAATAAATTTTTATATTTTAAATTTTTTCATATATTGCAATGATTTATTTATAAATAAATATATGGCATCAGACTGTTATACTGCTGAACTTTGGTACGAAAGAATCTAATAGAAGACTCTGAGGAAGTGTAGCTACTAGCTAATAGTAATATCTACACATTTCTAATGGCATTGCTTCACATATTTCTGAGAAAGCACCAATTTATGAATTCTGACAAATAGATCTATAATGCCAAATACGTGAAGAGAAAAAAAGCATGTATAAATAAGTTTGACATAAGTACAGAACTATTAATTCTTCTTTCAAATCTCTTTAATGAAATATTTACAATACCCTTTTTTCTCAATGTCTGTGCGTCTTAATGCATGTTATTTCAAATGTTTGTCATCAGTAACTCAATGCAAGACATTGCTAGCACCAAATAACTTTAAAACTAAAACCAACCGTTGGCTGGTAACTAAAATAGCCTATGGCCACCATGTACAACGTGCAATGTCGAGCCTTGAGCTGGTCATCAATGCTAAAGGGAAGAGTTGAAAATCACATCTATTGGGGTTTTGACAGTAGAGGAAGAAAACAGAAGCAAGTAACCCGGATGATGTAAAGATTAACTTCATTACTTGAATAAGCAATATGCCATATACATAAGTAGTCCGGATTACATGTGTTGGTTTTTTTAGCAAAAAACTAAGGAGAAAAAGAAAAACAAAGAAGTTTGAACAAGAAGAAAACTGAATTTGATTTCCAAAAATCAGATCTTTTTTATTGACTTGAGAAGCATTTATGTTACAATGAAATATGGCAGTTAACTAATGTATAACTGCTCCCACTAATACATGACTAAAGCCTAGATAGAATTACAAACAAAATGTAGCTGACATACCAGCTATAACATCAAACATAAATCAACAACTACTACTAACTTTAAGTATAAATTACATGGCAGCTAAATCAAGTTACAAATGAAAAAAATAAACAAAATGCTGCTGCTTATCTGGTTCAGCTTGGATGCTAGTCTGCATGCTGGTTTGCTGCTAGTTTCCTGTTGCATTGCAGGCCAAAGTTCAACAACATCCTATACTTTGCTTACTAAGTAGTGCATATTCCTTTTAGTGCATTAAGGGGAATTATGATTATGGTATGTTAGACATCAGAAGAACCTATATATTCTTAAAAAGTAAAGATATGAAAAACCAGAGTGTTGAAATGACTATTCAATGTCATTGAAAATAATATATGGGTGTCCAAAATTCAGATTCAAGGGCATAAGCAAAGCAAATAACAAAGACAATGTCACCACAGAAACTGTAAACTAAATGAAATATCATGCAAGGCTGATCCAGAGATAAGAAATAAAATCTTTATTTGAAGTTCAAGGTCTTTGAAATGAACATACCCAAGCAAGCAACAAGGTATCTTCCAAAGCAATACATTGCAAATGATTCATAGCAATCATGTAGTATCGAACAATCAACACCAACTGATGGATGCACCAATGATACAAACTGTTAAAATAATCCAGGTTAGTAAGATTGAAAATAACATATAATTACACCAGATGCATGGTGCAAAATTAACATGTTGCATGCCGTGCCAAAACTATACTCAAAACTTAAATAGTAACCTAAGTTGAATATAGGTCAAATTTTTTGTAACATAAATAGGCTACTGCTAGTTTTTACTAATTCCTAGCACATAAGTTTCTGAACAGCTCAGTTTAACAAGAAGGTTTAACAGTGTTACTCAATTGGACTAATTTCTTAGTGTTCATAAAATATGAGGACCATTCGACAAATCGGAGGACTAACTTCGAGATCTTTGTAAAATAAAGGGACAAATTTCATAATTAGACCTAAAAAGCAAACTTGAAAGAAGAAATTTCAACTGTGAATTCTCCAATTGCCTCTCCAATTTTAGCTCATTTGACCTTAATCAAGTGCCTACTGAAAGGATATTTAAAACATTTTAATCTAGAGAAGACAAAAGTAATTTCACTCCAAAGTGTCAATGACTTTATACGTAAATTTATTCAATGGAATAAAGTAAGAAACTCCAAATGCTAATAATATCATATAAAACAAGCAAATAACAGGATCAAATCAAATATAAAAAAGCACTAGAGAGCCACTTAAGTTAAACGGCACTTAAAAACTTTGCGACTCTACTATACGTCCAAGAAACACTCTTCACGTGGTATATATTACAACCATGCATATACTGAACATGGCGACTTCTCGATCTTTCAACATTATTATCAAGAGTGATATATGTTCGTAATGAATAGAATGAAATTGGAGAAGGAATAAAACCTTTACCCATTAAAACTTTGTTACCTTCTCTTCCAAACCAATGACTTGAAGCCAATATTTTAGCAATTTCATTAGTCGCATTACATTCCATCGTGCATTTGCATATTCCATTTTAAAAGACTCGAGCTTTGCTCGCAATACCAAACACCGGACATAGCAAGAAAAAAAAAAGGTATACGCTGAAATAGAATGTTGTTGACATTTTAAAAAGTATTTGTAACAAGCTCCCTAACAATTTGAACATCACCAGACAAAGAACACAAGAGAATAAAATGCAGATCAGTATACATACAGCATAGCATTTTAAAATACAGCATAAAACTAAATTCATCCTGTGCACCATCATTTGCAACAAAAGAAAACCATTCAAAACAAAGACTTATTGATCAGAATATTGAAGAGTAATAAAAGAAGTCACAGGAGTCTAACAACAAAAATTCCCATTCAAGCATCTTTAGAAGCAAAAGTTTGCAGCATTGATCATAAAACATTTAGCTAGTGAATTCACTCAGACGTGCATTTCATTATATCGCCAAAGGACCAACTATCACCTAACGATCCATAAAATGGAGCAACAATAAACAACAATTTCAAGCATTGTAAAAATTTTTAAGTTATAATGATTTTAGCCTTACATTTAGAGACTCTTATTTTAATCAAACAATATAGAAGAAATTAATGCAAAACACTAGGAGTGTCACGATCTGAATTACATAAAATATGTATCTATAAGATTCAAATGCTTCCATTCAACTAATACAAATAAACTCACCGATTCTACAGAATAGTAAGGAACCATAAGAACAACTCCGATCAAGAACTTTTGCTCCTGTCAATCCAAGAACACAGAATTTAAAAAAATGCAAAACCAAATAAGGAAGAAAATGAAAATTTCAATTAGAAAAAAAGAGAAACACAAAAACTTACCTCAGGATTCTTGTATGAAGAAAGGTGCTCGAAAATAAGAAACAATGAAAGGAAAATTGTTATGACTGAAAAAACTCCAGCAACAAAAGTCGCCCAAATAGGAGGCGAATAGCCCAATAGATAATCTGTAATCTTCATTGGCTACTACACTTTCTCTCAATTTGATGACGATCAGCATAATTCTTTAAAATAAAAATGTTAGAAATCAAAGAACGACCATCGCCTTAAGCCAAGACCCAACGAAGAATTCATGGTAGATTTTCCTGAGAAAGAGAGAAAGAGAGGAAACAAAACAGAATATGCTGGGAAGAGAAGATGAAGAATGAAAGAAGAAAAAGGAATGAAGAACGGAAGAAGGAGAAGGAGCTTTAACTGGATGAAGGAGGAACCGGAAGAGGTCCTTGACCAAACTAATTTACAACCCAAGGGGAAGGGGAAAGGGAAGAAGAAGGGTAACCAAACATCATAAAAGCCTGAAGCATGCAACTGAAGAATATATGGGTAAAAGAGGAAAAGAAAAAGCAACTGAAGTTGCTAAAATTTTACTGGACCAAAAGGCTCCAGTCTAGAATTAAGCCTCCGGTGAGATGAAATGCATTTTCAACATACTGAATAATGCTTTCCAAACAGCCTTGTGTTTACTAACATTTCAGTTGCAATTTTTTTTAGCCTAAAAAAGCCAACGCACTGAGATCCAGTTGCATCCAAAGGAAGTCTAAGTCTTATTGGTGTACTTTGTATTGCCTTTGTGGCGAATTCTGAAATGCCTATATAGCATATTCAAGGACACTTATGTAGCAGAATTTGGTTATCTGCCTTTGTGGTAAAATCTGAGTAAGTTCTAAGATATCTTCGATAGATAATTCTATGATAAGGATCTGATACATCTAAAGTTAACTTGGTTTGGTTAGTCTTGTGATGAAATTGAGTGAGTCTTAAGGGACGTTTCCTGAAAGAAAGTATGTATCTATATTTCTAAAGAGGGAATCCGTCATAGTAGTCTGCCAGTATAGGATATGGGCGTACTCATAGTTGTGAAAGGTATAAGTGTTCATTGGACTGAGTTCGTTTACACTATGTGGGGTTGAAATCTGAGTTATCTAGTATCCGTCATATCTAAATTGTATCATGTCTCGTTTTGGGGTTATTTGGAATCTGAGTCATTTGTTAATTTGGGCATTTTTGTGACTTTTGAATTCTTCTGAATGATCTAGAATGTTTCATCAGTAGTATGAGTTTGTTTTGGGTTTGAATTAGGATATGATCTGATTGGTAGTCGGATAGTTATCAACTCAGCATGGGAATCAACCAAATGTAAGATCAGTTAGCAGGTATCTGTCGAGGAATAATATCTATGAACAACCATTCTGGGGAAAGATGTTAAATATTTATTTGAAGAGGAAATTTGTTTGAAAGAGGGTTTTGTATAGATACTCTTTTGATAAGCACCTTCATTGTTCCAATAGAAAAGAGTATATATATATATCATTTGGTAAGATCTAGAGTCAGCTAAGGAGTGGAATGAGAGTTGATACGTAAAGTATGATAGTTGGCATTTAAGTATATATCCGTATTATCAATGTATCCGCCAAAGATAGAGTGGTAATCCAAAATCTTCAGGATGATGAATTCAACTAGAAAGGCTCCAAGGTATTTTGTGTTAACCTCACTAAGTTCGCGTAAACTTATAAGTGTTTTGTTCATATTTCAGGTGTTGCTGTAAGAATAAGTTCGCCAGGAAAGACCAATCCAAGAATGCGCCATGGAAACGGCGAGTTGGGTTATTATGCGTACAAAGGACATTCTAGAAATATGACGTATAGTACATTACGCCAAGAAAAGTTTGTCTTTAACGAACTTGTGTGTTGTAATGTATTAAAAAAAATGTTCTTCAAATTCTGATGTATTCTTGATTGTTTTTCCTTATTTCTTTTGTTCAGAAACCTTTATTAAAATAATATGAAGTATGTTGAAAAAGGATTATGCGCAGATAGTTTAGAAATTTTGCTAAGTGTTTGTAAGATGTAACATCCAAATCTTAATCAGGTAGAAGTTGTTACAAAGGTCGTGATCGTCAATCAGTGGACCGTGAGATTCATAAAATCTCGAAAGTAGAAGGTCGTGATAGTAATTCAGCAGACCATGAGAATCGTAAAATCTCGAAAGTAGAAGTTCATGATTGTAAATCAGCAAACTGTGAAATTCGTAAAATCTCGAAAGTGGAAGGTCATGATCATAAATCAGCGGACCATAAGATTCGTAAAATCTCGAAAGTAGAAGGTGGTGATCGTAAATCAACGGACTATGAAATTCGTAAAATCTCAAAAGCTGAATGTCATGATCGTAAATCAACGAACTGCGAGATTCGTAAAATCTCGAAAGTAGAAAGTCATGATCATAAATTAGCAAATCGTGAGATTCATAAAATCTTGAAAGTAGAACCGTTTATTAATGCCCAATACAATGACCAGGTCTAATAAACGTCAATAACAATAAAGCCTTACATAATTAAGAAAGGTCCACATGCTTTTGGTTTCAAAAGAGAGATATTGCCAAACAAATGAATTTTTAGGTCGAGACAACATTTGCCGATATGTTGATAAACCTCCATCATTGGCCGGAATTAAATAATGAATTAATAGATAACTATGAACCACTGACAGGAATAGACAAACTCTTCCAAGCATAAGCTATAATTTAAGCTAAGTTAGAAAATGGTCTAAAATTGTTCAAATGCCCATGTCAAATATACCAAACTTCTTGTAGAGAGAAAAATGATAAAACATGGCAAAGTAACATAGACGATAATGCTAAAATAAGAATCATTAAGTCACTTTTCTTCTCCCAGTCAAAAGCAAAGTGTAATAATTTGTGAAGTGCTTATTAAAGCATCGAGTACATGAAAATGAAAGTTATAAAAGATTCCAATTTAAAAATATTAACTAATAATTAATCGGTATATTTCATCACTATAAATTTAACTATCAGAGTAGCCATTAGGACACCAACCAATGGCGTAAAAACATGAAAGTAATCACATTTAAATAAACTAACAAAAGTTCTAAAATTTAAAAATGATTCAAGTATATCTCTTATAAAATGAGCTGTTCTTACCTAAGAATTTGTTGACCAATAAAATAAGAAAATTAATAAAACCAAGAAATAGAAAATAAATATTAATGAATTGAAAAAACTGAAATTATGCTTCTAAAAATATTAAAAGAGTAAAATTAAGAAAATCAAAATTCAAGCTAAGTAAGTTTTATCTTTGCAAATAAGATATGAAATAATATAGCTTTTCAGTTGAAGTAGGCATAAACACAAGCAAACAAATATTGAGAATTTGAGAACAATTCTATTTTTGCAAATCCAAACAACACACCATGCAAAAGTTATTTACTATAAAACACTTTTCTATTACCAAAAAGTAAGTTAATGTAGCAATTTTTGAAAAAAAGGTCGGGGAAAATCGACAAGGATGAAATTCTTAATTAGGTGACAAAAAACAGACCAGACGTCAAAATTATCAACAGATAAAATCCAAACAAACATGTAAGAGTACAAACAAATGGTCAGATGTAGCAGGCTACCAAACTAAAAATGGTCAGATGTAGTTGGTTTATACAACTTTGTGCTAGATATGATAATAGTTTAGTTTGTGCAATGGAGATAATTGAATTTTTTTTTTCAACAAATAGAATCCAATTCTTAATGTAACCAACAGATGCATTCATGGCCTTAACCTCTAGAAATTAATAAGCAATTCATATTTCAATTATTAGCAAACAACATAGGAGTCTAGAGTAATGACAATACGATGCAACTAATTTCAAGGTTCAGCGATAAGCAACAAACCAATTATGCACAATTACACATCTCCAACAACAATCCTCTTGGATTTATTCAACGAGCCTTATAAAGCCTGATATTTTGACAATTTGTTGATAGCTCATGCAAATTAACTGTTCACTACATATGCTACACCAAACATCATCTTTGGAATTATTGATTATAAAGGATTTTTTTTTATTATGTATTGCTTGCTCATTTCCTCACGCATACATCTATGTACTCTTTCATCTCAATACATAAGTGTTCTCAGTTTCGAAATTCTCTGATTTCTACACCATTGATCCTATTTCAAGGTTTTATGATCACAAAGGTACATGCAGTTGATCTTTACAATTGTAGAAATCCAATTGCATCAATCATTTTAACTCTTTAATGCAATTATTAACACAAACATGTCCATATAATTCCTACTGCTACTATTAGTTCTACACCAATAACTCTCATCCTACCTCTGCACTACAAGATGACTAATATCATCCATAGTTAAAGTTGAATGCAAAGCTCAGAATTTATCATGCAAGCGGCAATTGTAGTTAAGCTGTAAAACTAACACTTATGGACAGTAAAGAAGGGATAATTATACTAAAAATTTGCTATGTGAAATTTTTTACAAATTAGAACATTCCTATAATATCACTGCAGCTTCAGTTCCAAAGTTATGTTTCTACCACTGGAGAAGTTCAAGATGGACGACCTAAAAAGCTATCTACTACTCAATCATCTGCGCATTATCACCGGTATGTTCGTATGATACGGATCTCGGGAATTGAGCTCATTATGTTGGGCTTCAAGACGGCTGAGATTGTGGGTTTTTTTGGCGGAGGTCGAGCTGAAGCTCGTGGATGTGCTGGATATAGTATTGCTGGAGCCCTTCCCCTTGCTTGGCGCCGCTCTTGGCGGTGCATGTCTCTTTAGTTGATGCCGCTCGCTTCCTTTCGATATCTACCATCACCATGGAGTATTGTTGCTTCTCAACTATTGCTTTTGCACCAAAGCTGGAAAACCCAAAGAGCTTGCCGGTATTGGAGAAAATGATGACAACAACCTCAGCATCACAGAGAATGGCGAACTCTTTCGATGGGTTCAATCCATGCTCACCGCACCATATTTGAATATCAAATTTAGTTGGTCAGTTTCCCCCTTTAAGAGCTCAAAGGAAAAGGGTTTTTTTATGAAGATGGAAAATACAAAGTTTTTGAGAGAGCAAATCCCCCCCTTCGGGTCCTTAGAAGTGTATGTAAAGAAACTTTCTTCCTGATTGGATCAGATTTCGAGATTTCGAGTCACTAGAGCGAGTCCAATTTCAAGTCGAGTTATGATATATTTTATAATAATTCTATAAGATAAAAGTATTTTCCATCTTCCTCAAATTGCCTTAGAAAAGACAGCCGACAGCCGCCCAGGACAACCCTTTTGTTTATTTATAGCAACGATAACCTGGTTTTGAGTTAGTTTATTATACAAATCACAAATTTATTATAAACCAATTCGAATCGTTTTATAACACCGAGGGAACTGCTCATGCAATGGATAAAATAAACGAAGAGAATAAATTCAATTGATGGTAAATATTAACTTTAAATAAATATCCAGAGATTGTTGCTTAATTTATTTTTAAGATACATCTAACCAAATAGCTGAGTCTATTTGAAATTAAATAAATGGAAGCTTTGGAAGGCAGCAGTTTAAGATTTGGGAGCGATGCTACGTCGAATTTTTAAATATCCAAACTTGCCAACACCAGGGGATGAACCTTCAAAAATGAAGGGCAAATATCCTGTTGCTTTTTTGTACCTTTGCTGAATCTGGAAATATAGTAATCGGATTTGTTAGATGCCTTCCTTTTAACACTAATAATTAATATACCATATATGAACGTCTAGCTAGCTATATGTTTTCACTTCAACTCACCTCTAGAATGTGTTGGCTGCTTCGGAGACAATTTCTTCCAACTACGCAAACTGTTCCACCAGAGCCGCCACCAGTAATTTTAGCTCCATATAGAGTTCCATCATCAACTCTAGAGGCTTTACCATGCTGCATCTCCTGCACCAACTGTACCAGTCTATCTGTCCCATCAGAACCGAGCCCACATGCACTATAGCTGTAGTGGCACTGCAAAAGTGGTTTGCAACTACATTTCAATCTCTTCTTTCTTTTCACAGAAACATCATTACTGCATTGTTTCATTTAGTCTATAGTGCTACCATTATCATAAAACCAAAATAAAGAAAAACATCACCAAATGTGTTTACCAAAGATGAATACTCTAAATCAGGATATATTTTGATAGGACTACTATCTCTTGATATTATATAGGTTATCTATGGTTCAGCTCCTTTCTTCTTGTTTTCTTGAGAGAGTTGCGTTTGATAAATTTGTACTCTTGATATTAGTTATTCATAGAGTTGAAGCACTAGTCTCTCAATAACTAATATGAATTCAACTGTAATTAAAACATATTGTATCCATTAAACAAAAAATATTTTCTCTTTTGTTTCCTTTTCATTAAAAAGACAATCTAACAGACCCCAACATTTGGCCCATTGGCCAAGGTTGTTCACCCAATACCTATGTCATGGGATTGAATTGCCTGCTAGTGATGTGTGTGACATTGATTTGATCCTACCAATGGAGCTTGAATTGTACCCAGAAGAAAATCTAACTAACCTATCAATTACATAGACAAACCTATAAAAAGAACTTTAGCATGTACCTGATACAACAGCTCTCCAAGTGCCGTAAGTTGCTCATTTGAACTCGCAGATGTCAGCAGTGCCTTAAATGCCTACACATAAATTCACAAAAATAAATAGAAAAAATGTTACCAAGGAAATTCAGCAAATAATTACCAAGGGAAACATACATGTCTACATGTGTCTTGTAATTTGGAGGCCCAAGAATAAGAACATTAATGGATAAAAATTAACTATTGGTAATCAACAACTAGATTAAAAGCTCAGCCACCTTCGAGTACTCCAGGATTGATTTTCAGTAAGAGCAGAATATGCATGTAAAGAGTGGAGGAGGAAATAGAAAGGTTTGAAGAAAACTTACAACAGAAAATTTAAACAGAACCCTGAAGATGTTGTAATATTAACAAAATGGAAATACGACAATATCAACTTAAGCAAGAGTAAGACCAATGCATCAAAAATATTCATAGTGAAGGACACATATTTTACAGTTGGAAGAAAATAAACATGACTAAGAGTGATTAGAAAATTTTATCTTGCAAAGACACAGTAATTCAACCAATATAAATCAAAATTCAAATGGAAAGCAAATCGATTGTAATCCAATAAGCCGCCAAATCAAAAACCTACCTTGACCCTAAAATTTTCATATACAGGATGCTTAGCAGCAGCTGTTACACTATATGTTCGTTTCTTATCGATTACTGTAACTGTATCACCATGATCAACATATTTCTCCAAAAACACCTCACCAAGCATTGATTGAGGAAGTAGATTGGCATAAAGAGCTTCGTATCTGTAGCACAAGACCAAATGAAAAGGAAGAACTTACCAGTAAAAGAAACACAGATCTTCAGAGATCATACTAACAGTTACAGTAATCAAAAAAAAAAAAGGGCTGTCAACTCTTGAGTTAATTAGGCTAAGTAAAATCTAGAAAAGATGAAAGGAGAAAGCCTCAAAAAAGACAGTTACCTGTGAGGTGACAAGTTGCATAAATAATCTAATGAAGCTTCGGCTTCAAGTAATTCTAGTCCATCATTGTCCACTTCATCAGGGGATGCCCCATTAGCAGTAGACATTGATTGAGACAACCTAGTTGATGCTGTAGCTTTTATAATCTTTCGACCCATAAAGGCTCCTATTCGAACAGATCCATAGTCTGCACCTCCAACACTGCATATTTGAAAAAAAAAAAGATATTAAGGAATGGGAATTTCTGTAACAAGGGAAAGGTCAATCCAAATAACGGAAGGTACTGGCAACTATAAATGCATTTGAGTAAGCAATGTTTCAAAGATCATGGATGACCATAAGGTATTCAATTTAAGCACGTTTTAGAGATATATATGGAAGGTAACAGACTTTAAATTATATTTCTTTTAGGGATAATATAATTTTTGACCCCTGAACTTGGCAACTAGGTCCACTTTAGTACTTGTAATTTTTTTTTGTTCACTTTGGTACCTAAACTTGGCAACTAGATCCATTTTTCTTCCTAAACTTAGATTCCGTCAAGATTTGATGCTGTGACAAGTGTTCTTAGAATAAGACTAGACTGGTCGGTCAGACCAATTGAACCAAGAACCAACCAGTATACTGATCTGAAAAAAGGGGTTGAACCAATTGAATAAAAAACTACTTGAAACCAATAAAAAATCGAAATTGGGATGAAAACCAATAGATTTTTTTTCAGAAATTGGGACAAACCAATAGTTGAACTAGTTTAATAATTATTTTTTAATTTTTATGAATTTTTAATTAATTATTTAATTATTATTTGTCTAACAGTTGAACCGATCAAACTGATTGATTCGAGAACTAGTGGTCTGACCAGTTCAACCATCGGTTCAGTTAATTGAACACTATATGTGACACACTCAGATTATATGTCATCACCTGAAAATTTATATAATTTTTTTTAATTTTCAAGTGATGATGTGGTATAATCTCAAACTGTCATGTCATTAAACTTTTATATTTTTCAAAGAATAAAATGAATCTAGTTGCCAAGTTCAGGTACCAAAATAGATAATAAAAAAAAAAGTATAGGTGCTAAAGTGGACCACTTGCCAAGTTCATGGACCAAAAATTATATTATCCCTTTATTTTAATATAGTCATTTCTGATTTTACAATAAAAAACTAATGAATGCAAGGAAGTTCAACTTAGCATAACTATCCCAGAAAACAAGCGTGCAACGTAAACAATGTTCATTGCTAGTACAGGCTAACCAGAATGATGATGATGGACCTAGTACCTGTGTCGTATTCCTGAATCGATTCCCCAAAATCGGATATGACTTGGAATTGTTACAAGACCAATTATCTCAGCAGGCTGCATAAGACAACCATTGATTTTGAATGTCACTTAAGCAAAAACACAACTTCAGCAACTATTATTCTGCAGAGGTAATGTCGCTTACCTGACAAACCATTGCAAGTAGTTTATTTGCCTCACCACATGCTGAAGTCATTTGGTCCATAACACCACATGGGGCTCCTACAATGTGATTCTCCACCTAATAAACAACCCAAAAGAATAAGCAAATCAACTAAATGCTTGAAACACGTCTGTCGAATGTAAGATGAAAATATTTATGTCATACCTTTTGGCAGAGTAAGGCAAGCTCTCTTGGACTAATGCTCAATCCTGCAAAGCAAGTATAAGATGGTCTAAATAAGTTACCGCTCAAAATAAAGACCAACTTTATCTGTCTACGAAAGGCCTAACCCTTGGAAAGCTGCATTGTATATGATCTAAACACGACAAAGATGATCATGGAAGTTCAACAGGAAAGCATCAAATGTTCAAAATACTTCACAAATTCAACTGAAAGCATGATCATCTCCTGGTGCATCAAAATGAAATCAAATGACCCAATTCAACAATCAGGCATTATGAGGCATTTCTACACCAAAATCTACTAATTAGTAGCCTTCTTCTCTTCAAAGATAATGCCTCCCAAATTATGTCTTCCAGCAGATGGTGGCATTCATAAATGATTAATCTATTTATCTCTATGTAGATTTAATCATGTCTAAAATACAAATTATCCATAAGAAATTACTGTTCTTTGAGTAAAATGAGAACAACCTTTGTCATGTATAGAAAAAAGAGGAAATGTAATAAATATCAAAGTAGTTTCATGTTGAAAATGAGAATTTTAGAAATACCATGAGCAGCTGCTATAGCTGACATGCTAGCAACTTCCACGGCGGCGGAAGACGACACTCCTTTACCCTCTGGGACTGCAGAAGAAACCTGTATGTAGCTGAAAAGTAATTATCTAGATACTAGCAGCAGCATATGTGACTACAACAGAGAAAAGTCAGAACTTATCAGATCAAGTGACTCGTAATATCAATTTCATACAAACACAGAGCCAATTCACACTTCATGAATAAACATACAAACTTTAGTAGCAAACTGCCTATGTAAACCACTATGATATATGATTAAACATGACATATAAGCAGCCCCATCAATAGTCGAATCAAAATCAGACCTACTATTAAGCTTACCCCCATGCAGTTCTTTTCCATTGAACTCAAAGTACAGAGTTATAAATCTCAAGTAAATTAAATTAAATGCTATAACTAAGAGGCCCTGTCAAATATAAATAGAAAATGGAGAATAAAAGAAAGAAAAGGTGCAAGTGGAAGCATAAGAAACGGAGGGTAGATACTATTCAACAACAGGATAAACAACAAAGAAATACCCTCTTACCAGCATGCTAATACTATCTTCAAAGCGTACACCTAATTCTTTCATCAAAACCAAAATTGTCCCAGCAACATATGCCGCCCACCTGATATATGATAAACATAATTAGCATCTAGCATATAGAGTAACAGAGGAAAAATCATGCATGGACAAGGACCCACTTTTGGGATGGATCTTGGGCAAAGTATTTGTTTGCCTTTTCATATGAAATTGGTTGCTCTCCTTCCATAAAGTCAGATAAATCCATGTCAAAAGTTGGGCCACGGTTGCTCAACTCTGAACCATATGATACCTGTCACAACAGTAGGAGCTTAGAATGTATTTCAGAATATGCAACAAAGTGGGTCATTTCTAACTAAAAATGCATGTATATTACTTTTCTAATAAGAGATTTGTTTGATTAGGATTTAAGAACATGAAGAATTACAGCACACATATTTGCTATCAATTTTGAAGGGAAAAAAAATTATGCAATCAACATTAGTAAGAACCAAATTAATGATATAATACAATTTGCAAAACAGGCATTGGTCCTTGTCCTTTAGCATTCTGCCGTGCAAGTGCATGTTTCCAGAGCCTGTGTTTACTTGGATGATTCCGTTGCACAGCTACATGGCAGGCTTCCCTTATAGGCATCTGTTAGAGTAGGCATGATTGGTTAAGAGGAGAAAGATTAGAATTAATTTCATTGAGATACATTGATAAATCAAGCTGAAAGTAATAAATTTTTTAATTTATTATGAGATTTGACTTGAAGAGAAGGAAAATGGGAAGAAAGAAAAGGAAAGAAACCAACTGAAATTCTACAGAACTATTCAGATAACAGAGCAACAGAAAGAAAAACCTAACCTGCAATACTAGGCTGCCTGAGTAATCAGCAATGCCTCCCATGACATCCAACCTTCCAGGTGCCCTTGTCACAAAGATGTCCTCCTGTACAAAAAATTAACCCAAAGCAATCAACTTATAAACAGGACTGAAGCCAGAAGCAGGACCCAGTTTCAAAATATCAGGATAGTAAAAAGGTTAATAAGCCTAATATATATTTATCAGCAGGCTTTTCACACTGAATGATTCAAAGTAAGAAGAGTGTTAACTGGTGTTATCCCACCTCTAGAACTCTTAGGTTTCCCTGTGGTCCTATATTCGAGTTGTGCCAATTTACGTATGGTCGATTGGTTTTTAGATTGGATCCTTGATGTTAATAGATTATTTTGAATCGCAAAAAAGAACAAATTTTGTTAGAATTAGCATACCTCCCAATTAAAAAGCCCAGCAGCAGCCTTACGCTCACGCATCTGACGCTTCTCATTATTCTTTTCTGAATCAGAAACATTATTAAGTTCTACCAAAGAATTTAGGAAACTCCTTGTATCTGAAAGACCTTGAAGATCCCCATGAAGAATTTCAAAGTCGTCAGTGCAACTAGAATAGAAAAGGAAATGTGTCAAAAACCGACATAATTGAATCCATCACTATCATCATTGATTAAGATAAATAAAACTCACAATTCTGTAATCGCGTTGCTCTCACTCATTTCAGAAGTTGGTGATCCGGTACCTAGACCAAGTTCGTTTTCAGCATTTGTGTACCATTCAGGGATACTGACATCTCTGCCTGGGACCCTTTGCAGTTGATACCCAAGAACTATAGCATCACGTAACCTTCTAACACCACTCAACTATATAAGGAAATATATGAATCAGATAGCAACCGAAGGAACTAAAAGTTGCTTGAATAAAATTTTAAATTATTGGTGTAGATGACTTTGCTGAGCAGCAATTTAAAACCTGTAAGAACTTATCCATCAGTGCATTTATCTATCTGCATTTCGTATTAAAATCACTAACCTATACCGTAACATGCAAATTTTCCATTAAAGACAACCTCATTCTAGAAGGACCGCTTATTGTCAAGATGATTTGATTTCTGCCTACTTTCTTAGCATTATATGCATAAGGGGCCACTTAAATCACCATAAAAGAAAAACCCTTCTGACATGCATGCATGATCTTGCAGTTGTCTCCTTTAAAACAATATGATGAAGAAAAACAACTCAACGGTAGGTAACAATTCCGAGTATTTGACAATTCCTCCAATCCAAAATATAAACATAAGAAAATCTTTCAACGAGTGCATCAAGCCAATACACCTCCTGATAGAACAAAAAAATTCTGTGATAGCACTACACAAACCATTGTTATAGACACTTATAGAAGAGCAGAACTTTGCTCCTTCCATGGCTAGGAATTTATGTAATACATCTCCAAGACATATAGGCAGGAAGTTTCTGTTTCGGGCTAAAACAAGATTCAGAGTTCAAGCAACACCATGAAAAAATCAGTTACCTTGTCTGAAGCATAATTTTTGCCAATAGCGGTCTCTTGCAAGATGTGAGCTGCCACCTAGATGTTTATCATGATATCAGCATGTTATCAATAAAAACTAATACATGTTGAGACTCTTAGAACATAAAACTGACAAGAAATGACATCAGATATTTATACAAACTAGACTCTTCATTGAGCACTACTAGAAATACCTCCAACCCACCTTTTAACAACCAACACAATTAAAATATTGAATAATGAATAAGAACTTCATATTTCCAAAAATACAATATATTTATAATTACGACAATTGGCATGTTTTTTTTTTTAAAAAGTGCAATGATGTCAAGGGTAAAAGGCTCACTCTAGGAACTAGAAGCCTTATAATGCCCAAGGGACAAGAAGTTAAGTGCAATACGTATATGTGCATATTTTTGTATGTGTCTGTAGATATGTACATATATGTGTGTATAAATATAATTATGACAATAAACCGTAAATATTGGTTCAGTTTATCTACAAAACATGAAAAACTTTTGTTTAACTTTGTTGGTCAATTTGACAAAAAGGGTGCGCCTACGTGTTCCAGGCATATGCCTTATCAAATGGGCCTGGCCTGAAGACGTTTGAGGCGCATGCCTTGACAACACCATGCTCGCCCATGATTGTTAAGGTACACATTCAAATTCTGGTGAAGCTTAATTTGGTTAAAATTTCACATCGCCATCTGATATGTCGACGTGAGTAGCACCCATCAATAATTGTTGTAACTAAAGAAGCATATATATATATGTATGTATATACATTTATATACATATGCACTGATCTTCTTGGTTGTAATAGCATAACACAAACCATTGAGATTCATACGCAAAAAGTTTATAAAATTAACAGAAACCGAGAAATGTTAAAATATACCTCACCACCATTAATTCCTCCCTCATAACATGGTTTCAAACTGATTGCACGTTCAAGATAGGGTTTCCAATGGCCAGTGAGTAAATCCCTTCTAATCATCTCAACACCACTTTGATAAAACTGTAAAGAAAATAATGACATCTTAACCAATCCTTGATTATTTAGTCTATATATTCAAATTTCTTAATAATAAATTAGGATATGAAAGAGAAGAGATGATTGAAACAAATAAAATAGATGAAAGGAAGGGAACCTCAAGCATATTTCTTAAGAAGGGTTCTTCATTGAAATAATCTCTTCGAACAAAGACAAAAGGTAATTTATATGCCAAGGCTTCACTAACAGTGCCGTACCCAATTTTTCCTGAAACAGTGGATATACTATTGAATATTACTTCTCTCACTCATCTAATGCAGTTTTGCATGTTGAAAAATCTCAAACTAACCAAGCATACAGTCAGATGCCGCTATAAGGTCAGGTGTATATGCATCTTTTGGAAGCTTCAAAAAATTAGGTGGAAGCTCCTGGGTATCAGAGGCACCGCAAACCTGTATAATAAAACAATATTCAAGATTGGCACATAATGCCAGACAGTAAGATTATGCTAGAGCAACCTCTAAGGAAAATTGGACGTGCTATAAAAGATACCAGGCACAGCCAACCAGAAGGTAAGTAATCTTCCTTCAACTTCCACCCTGCAGGCTGTAAATAAGCAAACTAAGTGATTAAGTGCACTTTAAAATGGATAAATATCTTAAAAGTCTAGGTACAATTGTGGAATTGTCTAACAGATTGACATAATAGTGCAAGTCCAATAACAATGTGGATATATATCTGGTAAATATTTTGTCAAATAAAACAAAAAGGAATGTGAAACTTCAGTGAAATAACCACCTGTCAATACATCACATTCACGATCACAAGCAATACATTAAAACATTTCACTTTTTACTCTAGTTTTAAGTTTTAACATGATAATGCAATCTCCGTTAACTGATGGTTAGGTTATTAGATGAACTCTCAAATTAGTATACTTGGCCAGCAAATAGCAAGTTAATATGTTCAGCTGTTAAACCATTTGCACAAATTATCAGTATCTGAACAGCCACCAACTACTTCAACAGTATATTTGGAAATAATCATTCACAAACAATACTCCATGTATATGGGATCTCAACAGCAAAGTTGCAACAAAATAATGATGAACAAATACCATAAGAATAAAAAGGAATTTAGTCCCAGTCCGAAGAGAAAAGGGAAAGCCCGTAGACATTTAAAACATACGATCCAAATAAAACTCAGAAAAATCCTTATGATCAAGGCAATCTTGAATGGTTTAGCTAATTTACCTGTCCACCAAAGTTGAGAATAACTAGCTTTACATCCTCACCAATTCTGAGTTCCTTTCTCACCTAGAGCCAACAGGATGAGGGAAACAGCAATATATTGAAAACATTGATCAAGAAGTAAATTAAACATTGTAAAAGATACAGATACTGCCTTGTTCTAACCTCCTTGCGAGATTTATGCAATCTCCTTACAACTAGAGGTACATCAATAACATCACGGAAAGCAGGCACTGTGAAAACAAATGACATTCAGATTAGACTTTAACAAATTTATAATCAATAATGAAAACATAGGAATGACATCTCTATGCATACTTGGACAGTATCCTGGGAGACGGATGAGAAACTCACAATGTGAATAATCCTCTGCTATCTGTATCAGAGATTAAAGAGACTAACAAAATTACAAACATTGGAATAACTGATACAGAAACTTACACTTGAATGTATTGCCTGGAAATAATGAGCCACAGAGTTTTCAAGATGTTATTGAACTCAAAGCCAACAACTGTACGCAAATATAGGACTCAAACAACATTTGGCATGCTTAAGCATGTGATATAGATTTTTTTTTAAACAATCTCATTGTAGGTTTTGACCATATCTGCTCTTTTTAACACAATGCCTAGAAGTACACATAGCCCCGCCCCAACTCATAAATAGGAGGATAATGCGCTTCAGAGCACTTAAACCCACATCCTCTTGCATTAGCAACAATGCCCAAGCCAATCAAGCTAAGACTCAATCGGCATTTGATATAGATTTCTCTACTAACAACCTTCACCAGGTATTAATCACTTAATAGGCATAAATTTGTGAAGAACTAAACCCTAAAAGTTCATTAGAAAAATGCCTACTAAGCAGCTAAGTACATCCATAGAATACATGAATCAATGGATTATAAATATTACCTGCCAAACTATTGAACGATGATGATATCCAGCAGCCATCACATACTCAGCATAAATGAAGTCCCAGCTGCAATCATAGATGGATATAGATCAAATAATTACAAATAAACTTTTGGCTTCTGGCAATTTCACAGGGTTCATAAAGGTACTGAAAACAGTATGGTATGAAGGGTTTGAGAACAGATTAAATTCTTATAAAGGTGCACTTCTTCCTTGAAACGGTCATGATAATAAATTACCTGAAGTTGGTAACACAGACTGAGCGAATTCCAGCTTCAGCAGCGGCTCGGCATGCAACTGGAACAACATCTGAAACCTGTTTTCATTCACAGCAAACTTCGTTTTAATTTGGAAGACATGTTAAATATGATACAATTCTATGCCTCTTTTCCTTTTATTTTTATTAAAAGGTTAAATCAAAGACTCAGTGTCCCAATTTGATTCAAACACTTGAAGGAAAACCAGAATACAAACCACTAAGTCAGCTTTGATGGAGTAGAGCCACTCTACTTCTGTTGCCAAAATAGAATCCCGAGGTCGGACAGCTGTTTCAGAATACTAATATATATAGAAATTAGAAAATATCCAACTAAAAAAGTACAAACAAGGGGGAGGAGGGGAAGGCAATAATAGCACGTAAATTTAAGTAGGTAGATACGGTAGAAACTTTTCAGATAATATGGAACTGAACTCAAGCTATAATATGGTTATGTTGGGAATATGACAACGTTGTAAAAATAAAATAAAACAATTAGAATTTATAACTACAAAAGGGCTTGAAATACCTTCTGCAGGGAGGCAAGACGATCCACGGTCAATGCATCTGCCTGAACTGCTCCACAGTCTAAAACTAGCTGATAATGTCATAAAGAGAAATATGGTTTTAGTAAAACAGATTCGACCATAATTTTGCAGCACAGATAAAGACAACTGTTGAAGTTCTTTAATCCCTAACACATTCACCACTATTATGTTTAATTAAATGAAAAAGGAGAGAACCTTGCGAAGGAAGAGGCGAGGGGACTGAATTTCAGAAGTGTAAACGAAGTCAGGTGCACCGGTAACAACGTGCACATCATGCCCCGCTGCAATCAGATTTCGAACAACCTATTACAATCAATGGGCAGAAATGATTATCGGATCTAAAGGTTTCGAGGGATTAGAAAGAATTAAGGACAAAAAGAAAAACCTCTACAACACGAGTGGCGTGGCCGAAGCCATGACCGGTGACATAATAGGCAAAGATGAGGTGATTGACGGATGCAGATTCTCCTCCATTCTCTTCGATCCTCATATCAACCACCACTTTTTTTTTTTTCGAATCACTTCCTTTGTTTTTTGATCAAAATTTCGAGGGAAGTTTGTTTCAATTGAATACGGAGAGGGGGGCCTAATACAAATATAATGACCAATTATTAATAATAGTAATAAATAAAAAGAATTTTTCTTTCCTTAATTAGTTAGATCAAATTTCTCAACTCCCAAGGGAAGTTTGTTTCAATTTAATAGTGAGAGTGATGCACACAAACATGTGAGACGGCTACACAGAGACAGAGTTGAGACGCAAACAAATTCAGAGACAAATAGACTACCGGATAAAGATGATGTCAATTATTAATAATAGTAATAAGAAAAGGGATAAAGATGATGTCAATTATTAATAATAGTAATAAGACAAGGTATAACTTTAAGTTTAGTCCCTAAATTTGACAACTTTTTTAATTGTCTTTGAATTTTTTTCACTCCATATTAGTTCAGGAATAACTATTCTCAAATAATTTTTTAAAGATCAAAATGTATTTTTACTATAATATTAAACTGTGATTTCATAAAATTTTGAAGTTATCATGTTGCGGAGGCAAGGTTCGTATGCGTGCCTTTCTTTATCTTCTATTCTTTTTAAGAATGTGCTACACTATAATCTAAATATTTTATAAAACATAATAATATTTTAGATGATGACGTACCATAATATTAGAATGTCATGTCACCATATATATCAAAATTAAAAATATATATCAAATTCCATATCAATAAATATTTGAAATTAAATTAAAAATTAGCAAATTTAAAGGTCCAAATGTTACTTTACCCCATAAATAAAATATAAAAGATGACGAGAAAAAGACTTAAACGTTTTTTCTTTTCTTTTTATGGAAAGACTAAAAGTTTATTTGTATTGTTACAAATTATTGCTACTGTACTAGTAGCTTTTTGTTTTGATATTATTATTATATTAATATTTTTGAGCTTTTAATAATTTTGTATGAATATTGATTATATTTTTATTCTAAAACGTTTAATATGAAAATTGATTTGTTAATTTGTAAAAGACCTGGTCATGATGACCTTCGATTTCTTTCTCATACGTTAATGCTTTTTATCCAAATTCGAACATTCAACCAATTAACGGAAGTTTTTTATAAATGAACCAGTGACCTGTATAGAATTGGGCTGCAATGCTATTCTTTTACAATAGTACGTTTAATATATATATATATAATATTATAGCAGCCACTTTTTCTTTTTTGAAAAGAAATATCATAGTAGCCTTTGACTTTAATTTATTAAAACATTTTTACTCAAATTTTAATTATAGAATTTGTTTTCATGAATTTAATACCAAATAATTTATTTGATTGAGTCATTGATATACTAAGGGACTTAATACTGTTATAAGTTTTGCATCTTTCCAATTTTTATACAAAATCAAAAAATATTAAGTTGAAATTATTGAATTTAAATTTTCGACAATCTCTCTTCGCCTCTTTTTTATTAAAATAAAATTTTGAAGTTTTCGTAGTCTTATAAATCTTAATTTGTCAAATTCTAAAATTTTCATAAAATTAAAATAGAGTATTTATAAACGAAATAATGTCTGCACCGTTTGATCTGTATCTGTTTTGTTTCTTTTTATCTTTTCCCTTTTTCTTTTTTCTTTTTTTTTTTGGGGATAAAAATCTCCTTTGTTTCTTTGTTTTCCCAACTTGGAGACATTTATTGCATTAGCGGAAAAATGTCAAATAACTACGTATCTGGCACGCAACCCAACTTATCCAAACAACATTTTTTTTTTGGATTAATTTCATCAAACATCCTTAAACTATAGTTCAGATTTCAAATTGATCTCTAAATTTTAAAACACTTTAATTAAATTGTTGATGTGGCTCAATCTAAAAAAAATACAGTTTAGATTTCAAATTGATCTTTAAACTTTAAAATGCTTTAATGAAATTAATGGCATGGCTTAATAAAAAAAAGTTAAGACAAGACAAAAATGAAAAGCATACTCCTAAGCTATTATCAAGGTAAAATAAGGGTGAGAAAGTGCCACAAAAATGGACATAGTTTAACTGATCCATAATTACGATAATAGAACTCTTACCCTTAGACAAAGGTAACCCATTTATGAAATCTACACTCACATCAGTTTAAAATCCATTGAGAACAAGAAAAGGCTATGGCAATCCTGGTTTTGTTGATGGGTTAGCTATGCATCTTTGAAACACCATAAATTCACTCACCTATTTCTCCACCTCTTTACTCAAGTCTTTCTAATATAAAATACTAAACGTCCTATTTTTGGTAACATACATCCCTTAATGACCAGCAATAAGGGTGTTGTGAAAATAATAAAAATCTCCTTCCTCAAATCATCATTATTTCCAAACAAAAAATTCCCTTTCTTCTAAAATTCTTGCCATCCTATGAAAATTTAGGATATGATGCAATATTACCTTACAATTATGTAACCCCCAAAATTTTGGTGTCGAAAATTCATGGCATTTCAAGTTGAAAGCTATGAGATTCCAAGACCTTAGTCGGTGTTATATGGATAAAACCATTAAAATAATTTTTTTGCATTCATAATATCATCAATTTATTTTAATTAGATTTTTAGTTGGGTTATGGACTAAATTGATAGGTTAACAAATTGAGTGGTTATTGGATAGTTAAAAGGTTAGTCTATAATATTTATATAGTTATTTAGTAAGTTTTTATTTAGAATTATTAATTAGATGATTTTAGACTAAACTTGTAAGTTAAATTATTTTAATTTATAATGTTTTAGGATTAGTACTATAGATTAGACATATTTTATATTTTGGTATAATTTAAATATAGGATTAAGATTGGATATAGAAATCGATTAATTTGACTTAGAATAAATAAAAATTTGTTTAAGATTAAAATTAAGTTAATTTTCATGAAGTTTATAACTTAGATTTAGTTTTAATAAATTCGTATGTTTTTCTACATTGAAGGGAAAAATGTAGGCAAATCGTCAAAAGTGAATGCTATTGAGGATTGCTCGCTTCTAAGAAATGAAGGCTTAGAATATTCAATTTTTTTATCCCTATATTTTAATTTTCCTTATATTGTAGTTATTTTAAATGCTTGGTTTGATTGTGCCTATTATTTGTTTTTATGACTATTTAAATGCTAGGTAAAATATGTTGGAATTCTTTCTGGTTTAACCAACAGGTCATAGAATATAGGGGTTCCCATATTGTTTATTATATTGTGTGAATTGCATTGTGTATTTGGGAGTATGGCTATTGTTACACTTTGTGTATTGGTTTTTGGTTGGTACTGATTAGATTTAGTATAACACACATCGGAGTATTGTTATGGTTATAAAAAGTGTCTTACACCTTCTGCATTGATTGTTTGTGTAGCACCCAACACCTAACCCGAACAATAAATCTAAATGTGAAATGTCACATCTATTGTCGGAGCAATTCATACTATTATCGTTTCATCGAAGCTAAACGAATACACACGACATGAATACAAAATTACATGTGGTGTAGGTGTAGTCTACTTGATCAAGGTCAATTAGATCCACTTATGATGTCTTGGGGTCATACGAGGTCAAACACAAAGTCAGGATATGAATCCTAACTCAACTTATCAAAATAGAGGATTGTGTTTCGAGACAATGGTGCCATGTCTTGAGATACGCCTCCTCTATTTCTAAACATTTGCTTCGAACTATGATGTCTCGAGACAATGGAGTTCATGTCTCAAGAAAATGACCCCCTACCTCGAGAATTGTCTCTTCTATTTCATACCCTTAGCTTTGATGTTTTTGGTCTCGAGGCACAACATGCAAGTTTAAATTTTCTACGACGCCCTCAATTTTTTTTTCAAAAGAAGAAATTAATAATTTTTGCAAACTCAAATTAGAGAAGTTAAAAAGGGAAAACCACTTATCTTTGGATTGTGACAACAAAACCATTAACTTTTTGCAACTTTGGCTTTTTTTTTTTTAAGATTTTGTGCTACACCTCAAATTTTTGAATCTGTATTTTGGATGGTTGACCAAGTGGATTTAGTAAAGAACTTGTAACTGGGCCTGTATAATTAGTAAGATTAGACTAGTTTTATCCAGGCGCATCCTCTAGCGAATTGTTTTGCTATGTTCCGCCATCTTGTGGACTCATATTCCGTGTTTGGAAAACTCTTGTGTTTTGGCAAGTTTAATGGTTGCGAATTTGATCATTTGATTATTAACCCGTGATAAGTGAGACATGTACCAATTACATGTCAAACCTTAGGAAGGAAACCTGCCACTATAATTGACACCTAGAGAGTCTTGATAGTTGTGCTTATTTAGTGGAATCGTGTGTGCATGTAATGTGATTAGGGATCCTGTTTAGAGTGGGAAGAGCTTAGTTTTATATTAAAAATAGAGGTATAAAAGAGGAAATACTTTAATTTTCCTTTTCCCAGTTCTTCTTTGTTGTCACCGAAAAAAATTAGAAGTGTTCTTCGTTGTTTAAAGGAAGAACCTGCGATTATAGCCAGTTTAGTGCTGCCTTTCGAGTCAATTGCTAGTAACTTCTTGAGTCCTCATTTAGTTAAAATATTAGGAAATGAAAGAGTATTTGAAATTATATATATAAGTTTTCAATGAAAGCTTTGGAAGGAAGGAAACTTTCTTCTAATTAAATTAGTGCATGTTGTCGGTTCTTATTTTATGTAATAGTCTCAGTTGTTTCTGTATTTAATAGAGATGTTTGATTGTGTTTAGTTAAAAAGGTGGGAAAGGGCCCCAATAATAAGGGGAAAGAACTCATTGAGTAGATTAAGCTTTCTTGGAAATTTCTAGTGAGTTCCTTTCACTTTTCTACTTGGTAAATAACGAACTAGCTCAAAAATAATGTTTTATTTTTAGGTATAGTTTGTATTATCTTAGATTTTTCATGTGCATTCTTGTGTTAACAAGATACAAATACGAAATCTAAATAAATGTGTATGAATGATTGAAATGGATACTCCTTCTTTGGTCCACAAACTCAATATCTGGAAAGGTGGAAAAGGGGTAATGGAGGTCTGTTGAATTGTGGTTGTAATGGGAGTAGTAAACATATAATAAGATATGTTATACATTTGCCTCTAGTAGGGCATGTGAATGCAAATCGAGATTGGCGAAGGACCCCTTCTTTGCAGGGGAACACATATGTTTTCAAATTAATGAAGATTTGCGGAGGTTCAATTGGTATAAATGTAACATTGGCTTTATGGAACAATATCATGAAAATGGAACATTAGCTCTTCGGATCGTTGTAAGGATCCGAAGCTAGCACAAAGGAAGGGTGTAAAAATGTCTATAAGTGTACTCCATGTGAACTGTACTTGAATATATCAATATCCAACAGTGAACTAAACTTTTGTAAATGTACTTAGATGGGAACAGTATCCATCAATGCACTAAACTTAGTCATAATATGTGTTAGCTTTTGAATTGAATTTAGATGCAGTTAATATCCACCAAGGAGCTATACTTAGTTGTGACGTACATCTATAAGTGAACGATACTTGGTTTTGACTTGTATCCATATGCGAGTTGTTTATTTCCTCCTAAAGATGGATATTCATTTTAATATCCTCTGACGTGTTATGTGCATGGACTTGGATGAGGAAACTGTATTATATGCTAGTTAGTATGGTTTATTGCGACCTCGTTGACTGCTTCTCCCTCTCTTTCTCTCCTTCCTCGCGAACAAAAAGAGAGAGATATGAAGATTAACACTCAAGAATTAAAATACAACATAAAAATTACAGTTTTACTGTAACTGTGACAAGTTAGTTGTAATATTTGTAATGTTACAATGAAACACTGAAGTATTCCAAGGATCGAACCGAAAAGAACCATGGATTGAAAATTTTCTAAATGACGTGCATGTAAAATAAAGATTCTAACCAACTAGTCACAAAAAGTTATATTACGACAAATCAAAAAGTCAAGATAAATTAATCTAATTTACTATCTAGCTAGCAAGGACTAAATTGTAAAACATGCAAAGTTACGAAATTAACAATTAAATAACAAATGGTGGTTGGTTGATATTGATGTGGTTCAGTAATCCTTGAATTAGGGATCCAAATCACTTAAACTCCCAAACTGACTCCATTTTACCTCTCAGTCTCCATTTTACCAAGTTAGACAAATTAATCCGGATTATATCTCGATCTCACCGATTAACTCGGAACTAATGAATTGGTGCCTAACAAAATCTCCTATCGGTCTCACTTGCCTAAATGTTCCCTTAGGGTCATCAATTCTAAGTTTTTAAGTTCATTTAAATTAGTCTAATTTATTACAATTTGCTCTTTCATCCAAAAAATCAGCTTACTACATTTCCATCAACCCACCCCCTTAAAGGTTTAGCTACTTATGTTGGAAATAAAACTAACAACCATGAAAATGAAAAGAAAAAAGCCATTAAAGCAAAGCTTGAGAAGAATTCAACAAGAAAATCTAAAGTAATAAACATAAAAGGAACAAACTTTGACCAGTGCAAAGTAAAAGGAATTGAAATACATTAAACTAAATTTGAAAATGTCTTACAACCAAACTACAGGGACTAAATGTGCAAATAAAACTAAGCTATAATGATAACTAACTTATCTAACACTAACAACAATTAAACCAAGAAAAGAAGTTTCTGGGAAATTTCAAATCTACAGTTAAGGAAATGAAAATAAGAAACCCTAAAAAAAGAGAAAGATAAACTAGGAGAAAACCTAAGGAAAACTAAGCCTAAACTAAGGTAACGTGACCTTTTTTTCTTTCATACAAAATTTGGCTGATTAGTAGCTATTTTGACCCAATTTATATGCCCAAAATACCTTTGAACGACCTTCAATGATTGGTGTTTCGGGTGGACAAAGACTACCTTTTTTGTCCAATCTTGTCCCCTCACGATATCGATATTGTGATACCAAGGAAGAGGATATCGCGATACCTTAGACAATTTTGAGCTTGGGGGTTTTCTTGGAGGGTGGATATTGTGATACGCAAAGTGGATATCATGATACCAGTGAAGGGTGGTCTCCAATCTTAAGTCTGTTGGAGGTATAGCGATTCCAAGGTTTGGATATCGCAATATCCTCTCCTTTGGTGCCACTCTCACTCATTTTTAGCCTCCAACACGTCTCTACATCACCCAACCATATATTACGTCTCCAGTGGCCCTATTGGCCAATTTGGTTCTCAAAATGAGTAAAAGTAATGCATTTACACTTATTAACTTAAAATCTAAAAATTACAAAAAAACTATGAAAAATATGCTACTTTGCTTGAGAATAAGCTCCTTAAGTACGTCAAGAAAGTTTAATTTGCAATATCAAACTACGGCAGATCAAACTTCCCTACACTTAACTCTTTGCTTGTCCTCAAGCAAACACACTAAACATGCAAAAGAAAAGGCGTCTCTTGGACTAATTCAGACAATTAAGTCATAGCGATAAGACATTGAACTCATACAAGAACTACCTCACATGCAACTTAAGAGTGATATCTAGCTAACTTATTTATTCCTTGTGCAAACATAGTTAGTTCACAAAGCTAAGATGTCAATAAATGTAGAGGCAATGGAAATGAACATATGTAAAAGTGTTTTATCCATCAAAATAAATTATGTGGATCGCTCATAGATTGTAATGACCTGAAGATCATTGGTTTTGAAAGTGTTGTTTTGGAACCCTATTTTCGTAAAATAAAACTATAAATATTTTTATTTAATATTTACGAAGTTATATCATAAGTGAATTGAATTTCAAACAGGTAATTTTGTCGAAATAGTGCTTAACTAGGGTATAGGGACTAAATCATAAAAGCGTCAAAAGTTCAATACGTAAGGAATCTACAATTAGAATTTAATATGAGGGTCTCGTATAGCAATTATACCATTAAAGTGAGGATAATGGATGGTTGTGTTAGGTGTTGGATATATTTAAGGTTAAACTTGAAATTTAATAATTATATCATAAAACATTAACGTAAATTTTTAGCATAAGAAATAAAACATTAGTGGATTGAAAGAGAAAAGTTTGTTTTCATCTTTCATCAAAATCGAATTGAGCAAGAAGGAGAAGAGAATAACATCAACTAGGGGTTTAAACTTTTCAAGCTTCAATTGGTTAGTCAATTTAGTTCATTTTCTTGTAATTTTTATGTTTTTAGAATCCTAGGAACTTAAGCTAATTGACCCATGTAGTATTTTTTGGTACTGTTAAAGTTGATGATGTTACCATTGTTAGATAGTTGAATTTTTTTGTTCTAGTTTGATAGATTTTAAGTTTGGAGTTGAAAAAGGACTAAATTATAAAGTCAATTAATGATTTTGTTTAATAGGGGCTAAATTGAAAATTTTTCAAAATTTGTGGTAGAAATGAGAAATAGGGAGTTCAATTAGGCCTAGAGTGAAATCCACATAAAAATTGGAGGTTACATTTGAAAGTTAAGTTAGTCTCGATTTTAGGGACTAAATTGAATAAAATGCAAAAGTTTTATAAAATAGCAATTGAATTTGAAAATGGTTGTGTATTGAAAATGTTATATGTTTGTTTTAATTCGTCTCTAAAGTCAACTTGGATTCCTTGAAAAAGAAAGGAAAAGACAAAGTCGTCGACGAATAGCTCGAAGTTTACGGTTTGTGTTTCTATAATCTGAACTATCTTGTAATTTTTGCATGGTAAGAATTTAAGGTGAGACCCTTTGTTAAAATGAGATATTTTGGATTGATTTGAATTGATGATTATGAGGACTAAATTGAATATATGTGAAAAATGTGTATGTTCATACAAATGTGAAATTAAGTATATATTGGGATGATTTATTGTTGCCATATGTTGGATAAATGTATTCTTGATGAAAATTCACATGAATTGAAGCATTGGTTGATAATGAAATATGTAACAAATATCTTACTAATTGTTCGGGCAGACTCAGATATAGTTGGCATGCCATAGGATAGGAAGAGTTTAGGGTTACTTTGACTACGAGTTGATGAGGCACTGGGTGCCACTTTGCTTTAGTTATACCAATGAGACACTAGGTGTCAATCTTATTGATAAGCAATGGGTTCAACTATTTGCTTTAGATTTATTCAATGAGTCATTGGGTGCTAAACCAGTATGTTGGTTATATCCATGTATCTATCCAAGTCCGAGTCATATTAATAGGTAAATAAATGGTAAAAATGAAATATTTATATTGAAATCGTAAAATGATAAGAGATGGAAGTGAAATGTGAAATGAAATATGAAATTATGGATTAAGTTGGGAACATTGATAGATTATGTTCATTAAACTCATGAATTTTGAAATTGAGATGGATTGTGCCATTATAGGAATTGAGATATCAAATCACATTTGAAATATGATTTCTATGTTTAAATATTAGTAAAATGTGTTAGTTGTGAACAAAGACTATGTGAATTGGTATAATTAACATGTTAATTGCATAACATCACTCATTTTAACTTAGGCATATTAAATGACTTATGTTATGTTTTAATGTTCGGATTATAGAAACACCACTAAGTTATACTCAACGTATGATTTTTATTTTCGTGAGTAGGCTAGGTACTTTTTAATTCGATCAACAACTCAGATCCAGCAACAATCCAGACTCAAGCGTTGGAGATGTTTTCATTTTGGTCATGGCATGTACCTAAGGTGTCATTTGGACATATAATGTTTTATTTTGGATTCTTATTGGCATTTTGAGAATCATGTATATAAATATATATGGATGTGTTGGGTATGGTCATGCTAATGTTATATTGTTGAAGTAATTTGGCATATATGCTTAATGGTCTAATTGGTAGTGGATAATATGCTAGGTGATGTGTTTGGTTGGTACATAGTTATGAAAGTGATGGATGATATGCTTGTATTGAACTTGTAATGAATAGTAAGTTTTGGAGCATGTTTTTGTGGTTGAAGTTGAGTTATTTCAATATGTTTTAAAGGTTAAATGATGTATGCTAGGTTGAATATGTTGAGGTGCCTATGAAGGCATATTAGTATGGTTTGAATGTGATATTTTGGTTGATTTCGTATTTTTGATTGAGGTGTCGATTGAGGCATATTGGTTAGGTAAATAGGATGGTTGTTATAAGTGATGCTTTTGGTATGATTTTGATGCTTTTGAATTGATTGAGATATGGTGTAAAGTTGGCTTGAGGCATATATGATCTAAGAATAGAAAACTTGTTTTGATAGGTTTCTTTAGGTACACACAACTTGACATACGGCAGTGTGTCGTACATGGAAATATGGCATGGCCATGTGGTTTATAGGTTTTGGATGATATTTGGTGCAATCAACCACAATCTACTACATGGCCTAGCGACACGACCATCTGACATATTTTGAATATTTACAGTTTTAACCCATACGAATCAGTGAGTTACACGGTTGTTTGTACGAACGTGTGACTCCAGCTTCACATGGCATCAGGCTGTTACACGGCTTGCCCACACAGCTGTGTGTCCCATCCTACAAGGCCTCAACCTTCCACACAGTTAAGGGACATAGCCTTGTGACCCTTGTTTGTAGAATTTTTTTAACTTTTTTTTGTTTCAATTTGAACCCTACTTGGTACCGGGTTGATTTTAAGCTTTTGTAAGCTCGATATAAACCTGAATTTGGTTGTAATGTTTGTTATTCTTAGTTATATGTAATGTAGTGGTGTTTAATTGGAATTTTTAATTATAATTTGCATGTAAATGATTTGTATTTGTCTGTAGCATTCTATTACTTGAGTTCGGCAATCGGATCGAGTAAGGGGTGTTACATAGATATTTAAAAAGAATTGGTCATATTCGTTCAAACAAATGCAAGCTATTTACGAATTATTGTGTTGGTGAATCATTTAGGTCCCAAAGGTCTTCTAGGGTTGTAGCGTTTTCAGGCTTAGGATGGCTCAGAACTGAAACAATGGGCACTCAAAATAGGTTCAAGCACTAGAAATGGTTAAGCACATGACATTGTTCCCTATTCACCCCAATTGATTTATGAGCTCACCTCGTTGTTTCTCCTTCCCTTGCCTACCTTATTTCTCCAAAATGTTAGAAGGTATTACGTGATATTAGTACGTATAAATTAACTACATTTAACATGTAATGTGACATTCAAGCAATTATACTTTTCATGCATTCACAATCAATCATGTGAATAAATTAAATGAATGCACATTAATCATATTCTAAACATTTAAGGTTTATTCAAGGTTTAAAACGTAGTTAGGATTCAAATCCAAACCTTTACTAACAAAATTCAACATTATGTCTTGAGACAAGCCTCTCTTTACTTTAGGTATTGTTACTTCAATGTGGTCATGTTTCTAAGCATTAAGGTTTATGTCTCGAGATTGGTCTTGAGATGTACTTCCCCTATTTTCTTAAATTGGCTTCAATATTTGGCTATCTCGAGACAAAGGGTTTTTTCCTCGAGACTTGATAAAGGGAAAAACTATTTTAGCTTCGAAGTGCCCTTTTCTTGAGACAAAGGCCACTTTGTCTTGAGACCTAAGCTAGATTGTCTTGACTTATATGGCTAGTCTCAAGACCTAAGCTAATGCAATGCACCAAAGGGTAAAACTTGTTCTTGAGGTCACGAGACATGTTCTGATTGTCTCAAGGCTCTAAAGTAAAATGACCTAAAATGTACGTTTCTATGTATTCAAGCCTTAACCAAAACATATCTAAAATTTACACCAAACTCAATTTCATCAATATAACATATAATAACACATTTCAAACACAAACCAAACCTAAATTCAATGCATTGCCACCTAGCAATGTAACTTGCATAAATAAAGACATATAATTATGCATAATATTCAACTAATCAAGTGTTGAAATTCATCGCATAAAACATTATAGGTTCATATTACTAAAACAAGTCAAAAACATATCCAACCATAGGACTCAACTTAGATACATGCCATTAAGCCATATATACAAACAAAAGATGTACAAACTTGATTCCAAGTAGTGCTCCTAAGTTGGATGCTTTAAAAACTTCTGATCTACTCTAGGAACTAATCGAGACCTATGATGAAAAGAAACATAATAGTACGCTGAGTAAGGTATACTTAGTGGTGCTAACATAATTTGAATTCATTTAAAACATATTAGAAATCATTTAACTAAACTAAGTATTATTAATTATACATGTTAATAGAAAACCATATCATCATCAATATACACAAATCATTAAACCTTGGTGGTATTTAAATAATGTTATATATCATATAATCATGCTCTTACAAATATAATGCTTACTTACACATATCGAAGTTTCAATGCACCTCAAAGTATTTGCATTTGTTTAATCATATCAAAACCATATATTATATTGTCATTATAGCCATATTTCAATAACACATATACTTAGCATATAATTCTATATTTTAATATCTACTAACAAAACCAGACTCAAGGATGGATACTCAAATCAATCCACCAACACACCAATATATTCACTGAAGTGCTAGTCGAACATAGATGCACCAATCCTATCAACCATACCAGAATATGCTTGTAACCCTAGGGTATTTGAGCTAGTGATATGTTCTTGAGCCCCAATTTAATAGAGAACTATCACAATATAATTTACGCTCAGCGTTGAATCTCCCACCTATCAAAATGGACTATGTGGCATTCCAACTATACATGTAACTATGTCCAAAAACGTTAATAAGCATTTTTTCCTATTATCAATAATCACAGAGCAAATTTATAATAAAATAACAATAAAATAACACTTAACAAGCATATACATATTCAATTAACATATCTAATAATCTTGTTTACACGTAATCATTTGCCATACCTCAAATATATCAAATAGTGAATGATATACATACCTCTCAACCACGCACAACACTAATATCTTTTCATTTATATTTAGTTATTGACTTATGCATATATATAAATATTGAAAGCAAATTATGAAAGCACAAACTAGAATAGCTACTCTTCAACAACTTTGGCTTTTCCTTTATCTTTCGATGTCTTGACATCGTTTTTAGTTATGTTCAATAAATTCAATTTGTAAAAACACATCAGTTTCACATATTAAATATAGAAACACAGAAGTTAATATGAAATGCATTTTATTCAACTTAGTCCCTCAAGACCCTAATACCCGAAATGCTTGTATCTCACGATTTACACGAACCTCCAACTATTATTCTACAATATAAGTTTCAATTTGGTCCTCAATGCTCAATAATAACTTCAAAGCTTTTAAGCTTAAATCAAGCTTATTCATATAACACCGGTTACCTTACCAACATTATAACATAATTTCATCTAAAGTTCTCATGCTCTCTCACTAATTTATCATAAAATCAACCATAAACATTTAACTAAACTTTAATAATCAAGAATTCAAATACTTGGTCTTTACGAAACTAAGATCACAAGCTAGGAATTTGTCAAAAATCAAATGAAAATCTTTTTTACCTTAGCAAATTTGGTGGACGAAAATGGTGAAGGAACAAAACCATTTTCTTTCTTAATTCCTCTTTTAGCTGAATATAGAAGAAATGAGTTTTTCTCTTTCCTTCCATTACCATACTTTAACATATTAAATTATTATTAATTAAAATAATTATATCATCCAATGGATAAGATTAACTTGAGAAATTATTAATGTTAATGGATGCTGGTGATCATGTCTCTCCACTAATGTGAATTAATTAAGGTTTAATTACCTTTTAGGTCCTTGGTTTTATTGCACATTAAGGGCTTGTTCACAATTAAATCAAATCCACTCATTTAACTACTTTGCAATTTAATCCATGTACTATAATAACTAATCATTTCTAATTTAATTTCATTTACTAATTCAACCCTACAATTTCATAATTGACACAAAATTATTCAACTCTAAATACTAATTAACTCATTTTTAAGAAATTTGGCCTTAAAAACTGAATTTTTTTTATGCTATTGAAGATTGGATCGTTGCAAAAGGAGGTCAATTTCTGTTGCCGATAAAGGCGGATAATAAGGGTTGAAGAAGGAATAAGAAATGAAGAAATGAAGAAACAACATAAAGAGGAAAAAAAGAAAAAAGGTATAAAGTTTTATATGTTTTATTAACAAAATGAAATTCACCTTTAGGGTTATAAATTTATTAATGTTTTTTTTCATTATTTTTCCTTTTAAAATATGAAAAAGGTATAATTGTCTTTAGAGCTCCTTGCTTTGCCTTATTAAATTTTTTCACAAACACATTGCCACATGGCAACCCATGATTAGGCCATATTTCAAAGATGTCGATATTTAGCACCATTAGAAGGAAGTACCAAATTGATAGGCGAAAATCAAACTTCAACTACCACATTGGACATTTTGAAAGTAAAGGTGTCACATTGAAAGACAATGTAACAACTCATTTTCAGTGATATCAAAAATGGTGGTTTCAGAACCCTATTTTTCAAAGATCAAGTCTGTAAATATTATTAAATAATATTTACGAGTTTATTATAGTGCCATCTTGATTTTTGACTTGGTAATTTTATTGAATGGTTAGTAATTAAGGTACAAAAACTAAATCATAAAAATCGTAAAATTTAATTGTTATGAATTTTAGTTACTTAAAGACTAAAATTATATTAATGAGGGCTTCAAATGGCAATTTAGCCATTAGAAAAACATGGCGGTCTGTTGGTAGGAAGATGAATTAAAATGATGATAAGTGAATAGTATATTGTTATATTTATTATGTTAAAAAAACTTAAAAAAGAAAGAAAGCCATCCCTTGTTCCTATTCACCATCTCCCCCATGAAAGTAAGAGAAAAAAAAAGAGAGTTTGAAACCTTCAAACATTCGGCCTTGCATGTAAGTGTACTCAAAGTTTATTTTTCATAAATTTTAAGTTTTTGAGATCATTGTAACTTGATCTAGCTAAATCATGTTTTATTTTTTGAATTTGCTAAAGTTTCAAAATGTCCTTATTGATTTTTTGAAGCTTTTGGTAGTAATATGTTAGTTTATAATCTTAAAAATGAAAAAGGGAATAAATTGTAAAGCTAAATGTTAGTTTTTGAGTATAGCGACTAAAATGAAAACATTGTAAAACTTTCATGAGATTTGATAGAAATTGATAGTAGAGGATTGTAGAAGGGTACAATTGAAATCAAATTGAAAAAATAAAGTTTAATTCTGAAAGTTATAGTTGTTTCTCTTTCAGTGTAACAACCCGGTTTGACTCTAATCGGAATAGTGGTTTCGGGATCACAAATCCGAATTAGAAAAATATTTTTATATTATTTTATGTGTTTATTATGTGTGAATTTACTAGTGTGAAAATTTCGTGCTTTAATTTCGCCGTTTGAGTGTCCGATTAAATAAAAGGATTAAATCGCATAAAATGAAAATTTAGGGGTTAAATCTAAAAGCACCCAATTGTTGCTGTCTTTCAAAAATAGGGGGTTTAAATGGAAATTAAGCCATTTAGATGATAGTGGGTGGCAATGGTCAACATTGCCCTTATATTATATGTTTTATAATTTATTTATTTAAGGTTAAATTTGTAAACTAAAATTTATGCTAATATATGTTAAATTAAAACATAAAAAAAGGTCATTTTTCATCTTTCTTGGCCGAATATAGCAAAGAAAGAATTCATCCATGCTTGTTAAATTTTCGGCACAAAACTAGCTTGATTAAAGGTATGTTTTACTTCGGTTTTTGATAATTTTTACGTTTTTGAGATCGTTGCTTCGTGTTCTTCAAAACCCATATCTTAATTTTGTGAATTGTGGATGATTTTGAAATGTGCCATTGATGAATGCTTGAGTTTTATGATGTTAGTAGGTGAAATATGAAATATATTTGTTAGATTAATATGTTTTGTATTGGAATTTTTAGTGAAATTGAGTAAATAGGGCTAAATTGTGAAATTAAATTTTTGGGGGACTAAAGTGTGAAATAAATGAAATGTGTGGACTTGTATGAGAACCATGAATATTCGGCCCTTGTGTGGTATGGGCAAATTTTGTGTAAGTTGTGTTTTATGCAATAAGGAGTAAATTGCAAAAAGTGTGAATATTAGGGGCAAAATAGTAATTTGCCAAATTATGTGTTTTTGGATTAAATTGAATGTGTTAATAAATAAATTATCTTATTTTGAATATATTTAGATCAAGAACCAAAGAAATCGGAGTTAGATCGGAGAAAAGCCAAATTAGTTGAATAATCGTCCGACTTCGATTTTCCATCGTCCGAGGTAAGTCTATTAGCAATTAAAAGTTATTAAATTAATATTTATACATGTATACTAATTGTATTATGTGTTGAGCTATAATTAAAAGTATCTTGATTGAATAAATTTTGAAGTATGGATGATATTTATATATATATAGCATGTTCGAATATACAAGTAAAATCTTGTATAGATTTATGGTTGTAATAAAGGTAAGAAATGTATAAAAGTATAGTTGATATTCGAATAAGCATGTATATATATATATAAATCGCTTGTATTGAATTTAGGTAAGAAAGATATATATGCATATGTTAGATTCGAATATATATATATATATGTAAATACATGAACAAGTCTTGAAATTAGATAAAGGTATGAGTATGTATATATATGTATATAATGCTAGAATATATATATACATATATATAAAAGTTATTGAAATTAGTTAAAGTATGAATGTTGCATAGGTATAAATTCTTGATTTTAATCAAAGGTATGTATAATATATATATATATATATATATATATATATATATGGTGTGAATATATATATAGGTATATACATGTATAAACTCTTGGATTTATTTAAAGTTATGTAACCCATGATTGTATGAGAAGTTTGAATAGATATGTATATGTGAATTGTAATTTATATGTATATGCTATATTTGAAAAAGTATGCTTACATATATGTAAATGTTCTTGTAATGAATTTTAAGTATGAGTGTTATATATATATATGCATATGTGTGAGGTTCGAATATATAGTTATGCATATATATATTTACGTCATGTATAATTTCTTGTATTGAAATTAGGTATGGAATTATATATTGATATATATATGGTCGAATGTATATGTATATATATATGTTTAAGGTTTGCATTGGATTAAAAGTATAAATTGTAAATGCTTGTATGATTCGAACAGGGATTATAAATTTTCTTGGGATAGAGTTGAGGATGTGAATTATACATAAATGTTATGAACGTGTGTTGCTATTAAGAAATATGCTTGAGTTTTATGATGTTAGTAGTTGAAATATGAAATATATTTGTTAGATTAATATGTTTTGTATTGGAATTTTTAGTGAAATTGAGTAAATAGGGCTAAATTGTGAAATTAAATTTTTGGGGGACTAAAGTGTGAAATAAATGCAATGTGTGGACTTGTGTGAGAACCATGAATATTCGGCCCTTGTGTGGTATGGGCAAATTTTGTGTAAGTTGTGTTTTATGCAATAAGGAGTAAATTGCAAAAAGTGTGAATATTAGGGGCAAAATAGTAATTTGCCAAATTATGTGTTTTTGGATTAAATTGAATGTGTTAATAAATAAATTATCTTATTTTGAATATATTTAGATCAAGAACCAAAGAAATTGGAGTTAGATCGGGGAAAAGCCAAATTAGTCGAATAATCGTCCGACTTCGATTTTCCATCGTCCGAGGTAAGTCTATTAGCAATTAAAAGTTATTAAATTAATATTTATACATGTATACTAATTGTATTATGTGTTGAGCTATAATTAAAAGTATATTGATTGAATAAATTTTGAAGTATGGATGATATTTATATATATATAGCATGTTCGAATATACAAGTAAAATCTTGTATAGATTTATGGTTGAAATAAAGGTAAGAAATGTATAAAAGTATAGTTGATATTCGAATAAGCATGTGTATATATATATATAAATCGCTTGTATTGAATTTAAGTAAGAAAGATATATATGCATATGTTAGATTCAAATATATATATGTAAATACATGAACAAGTCTTGAAATTAGATAAAGGTATGAGTATGTATATATATATATGTATATAATGCTAGAATATATATATATATATATACATATATATAAAAGTTATTGAAATCAGTTAAAGTATGAATGTTGCATAGGTATAAATTCTTGATTTTAATCAAAGGTATGTATAATATATATATATGGTGCGAATATATATATAGGTATATACATGTATAAACTCTTTGATTTATTTAAAGTTATGTAACCCATGATTGTATGAGAAGTTTGAATAGATATGTATATGTGAATTGTAATTTATATGTATATGCTATATTTGAAAAGTATGCTTACATATATGTAAATGTTCTTGTAATGAATTTTAAGTATGAGTGTTATATATATATGCATATGTGTGAGGTTCGAATATATAGTTATGCATATATATATTTACGTCTGTGTATAATTTCTTGTATTGAAATTAGGTATGGAATTATATATTGATATATATATGGTCGAATGTATATGTATATATATATGTTTAAGGTTTGCATTGGATTAAAAGTATAAATTGTAAATGCTTGTATGATTCGAACGGGGATTATAAATTTTCTTGGGATAGAGTTGAGGATGTGAATTATACATAAATGTTATGAACGTGTGTTGCTATTAAGAAATATACGAGAAATCATCCTTGTATCTGTGAAATTGAAATTTTCAGGCTAAGCGCCTAGCAGGCTAAATGCCGGTGAATTTTTCAGACTATAAATCTAGCAGGCTAAGTGCCGGTGATCGAATCAAAGTTATAAACCTAGCGTGCTACGTCTTGGTGATATGAATCAAAGCTATAAGCCAAGGTGCTAAGTGCTTGGGTGAATATGTTAAATTATGTGATTATATGAATTAGATAGATATATAAATATAACTGATTTTGGGTTATATATATATATATAATGAATAAGTATATGAATATTTATTATGAGCTTATAAATGTTTCAATCTATAAGTTTAGTGAATAGGCATATATACATTGGTTGATATGAAAATTGTTGAATATACTTGTACGAAATCGACACATGTGGATTAGAAGTATAAATGTGCATATGATTCATGTAGTTTATAAGTGGAAATATATGTTTTTGACATATGTTTTGAAAGATCATAAACAAGCATTCAATGAAATGCAAATGATAAGTATATTTGGAATATATATATATATATATAATTAATGATTATGTATGTAACTTGATTTTTAGGTATATAATGATTATACATATGATCGTTTATATGTATTTTGGTTATGCTATAAACTTACTAAGCTATAAAAGCTTACTTTGATTGTTTTTTTGTTCATTTGTTTTATAGATTTTAGAGACGCGTTACGAGCTCGGGGACCATCAGCATAGTCTATCACACTATCGACTTCTTTTGGTATTTTGTTAACAGTTTGAACTTGATCTTATGGCATGTATAGGTTTGAGTATGATTTTGGTTAGATTTGGATTGTATATATATATAGAAATGCGAAAATGGTTTAATTTCCATGTTTGTGATCAGCTTGGTTTTAAAAATGGTTGTGTTTGTTCGGTAATGCCTCGTAACCCTAATTCGGCGACGGATACGGGTTAGGGGTGTTACATTTAGTGACTAAATCGAATAAAATGAAAAATTTTAGAGGTTTTATGAAAATAAAATAAAATAGGTCCATGCATATCATATTATGTTATTGTCAAGATACGGGATAGAGTTCGAATCTCATATGAACATAAAGCGGTGGAAAATAAAATTGATATCCTATAAACTACCAAGGATCTTATACAATACATACAAATTGAAAAGAGAATAACGAAAATTACCTTGTTTCGTTAAACTTCCAGATACTAACGCTTGATTTGAATCGGATCTCCAAAGGTGCTGCCTTGTTGGAAGACGACCACCCTCTACAAGTATCCACACTCGAACAAAAGAAAAATGGTCGAATGGAATGCTAGTTCCAACTTCATTTTCTCAAAACATTTTTGGTTTATTCTCTCAAACGGCTGATAGCCAAAAACTTACGCTACTGGAGGAGTGTACGTATATCACATATATATAAGGTTGGGTAAAATTGGATTTAAGGTTGTATATATATTTAAAACTCTTTTAAATAATTTAGAATGTATTTCCTTATTTGATAAGGAATATGAGATTTTATCTAGAATTTTAAAACTCTTTTAAATAATAATTTAAATTCTATTTAATTATCTTTTATTTAAAACTCTTTTAAATAATAATTAAATTCTATTTCCTTATCGATAAGGAGTATATCAAATCCCGCTTTTATCTCGTTTATTATTATTTCCGAGTTTAATAGGAAATAGTTACAAAACTGCTGTTTGTTATCATTTTGACTACGAATTTAAATTTCCAAGAATTAAATTCGAATCAAAATAATAACTGATCATTACTTGGAATTTAAAATAATCTTATCATTTTAAACTACTTAAAGAGAGCGATAAACTTAACCATTCTTGTTCATTCTTGAAGTGCGACCTTATAGGTTCAATTAATGTTGGCAGTAGACCCAAATCATATTTGGTCCTTCAAGTCATAAGTGGCCTCTAGCAAGACATTACAACTACCTAAGTTAAATGAAAGCTCATGATTCGAGACAACCTAATAAAGTTTGAGAAAAAGACTGTTTACCTTGAATGTGTCATAATTAGGGTGTGTTACCTCAATGGCTCCGTGTGGAAATATGTTTTGTACCACAAATTGGTTTGACCCTCTTGACTTAAGCTTTGAAGGGAACATTCGTGAATCCGATTTGTCTAGCAGCACTTTGTCCCTAACTTTGAATTGGTTCATCCTCCTTACATGCACACTATGGCGTTGCTTAGTTATTTTTTTGATCGTTCTTGGGTTCTCATCAATCTTTGTTCACCATTCATCTAATTCATCGAGCTGCACCATTTGTTCTCCACTCGTCCCTTGATTTTTATCACCTTGAGATGGATACTGTTCAAACACACATTCATTAGTGAATTCTTGCAAAGAATGTCGAGTCGCATGATTACTAACATTAACAGAATAACGAGTATCATCTCGCTCACTAGGAACTCTAACAAAATCACGTGCTTGAAGAGTAACATTTTCATCACCTATACTCAGTATAAGCTCACCATTACCCACATCAATAATAGTTCTAGCAATGGTTAAAATTGGTCGACCTAATATCATGGGTACCTCAATATCCTCATCTATGTCCAATTTAAAAACAACAACAGGGAATATAAATTTATCGAGTTTAACAAGTACATCTTCAATAATACCCCTAGGATACCTAATTGATCTGTCATCTAATTGAATATTCATCCTAGTGAGTTTTGGTTCCTCGAGACCAAGTTGTTTGAGCATTTTATAAGGCATAACATTTATATTATCCCCCAAATCAGCCAAAACATTTTCAACATGTAAACTACCAATAAGACAATGAATAGTAAAACTTCCTGGATTTTTAAGCTTGTTGGGTAGTTTGTTTTGGAGAATGACCAAACAATCCTCATTGAGCTCTACAGTTGACAAGTCATTTAACTTCCTTTTATTTGTTAACAACTGTTTTAAAAATTTTGCATATTTGGGCAACTGCGAAAGAGTTTCAACAAAAGGTAAGTTAATATGTAATTTTTTTTAAAAGCTCAAGAAATTACCATATTGTTCTTTTATTCAGTCTTGTCTCAATGCTGCCGAATATGAAATTCGTGGCTTGTATTCTTTAACCACCGACTTATGCTCTTTCTTGCTTTCCTCAACCCTATCATTTTTCTCAACAGCTTCTAGATTTACCTTCTTTTTTATGCTCAACTAACCTTTTCACGCTTCGACAGTGATTGCGTGGACTTGCTCCTTTGGGTTAGTTTCAGTGTTACTAGGTAAGCTACCTTACAGTCTCTCCGAAACCAGTTTAGCAAGCTATCCAATCTGATTTTCAAGACATTGAATCGATGCTTGCTAATTTTTTAAAGTTGTCTTAGTGTTTGGAAATTGATTTTCAGACACCGAAATAAGTTTAGCTAACGTCTCCTTAAGGTTTGGTTTCTTTTCTTGCTGATAAGGTTGCTAAAAACCCGAAGGGGTTGTGACCTTTGATTTCCTTGACGACCCCAAGAAAATTTTGGATGATTCATCCATCCTAGACTATAGTTATTGCTATAGAGATTATTTTGAGGTCTAGAATTGTTACCCATAAAGTTGATTTACTCATGCTCCATGCTAGAACCGAAGAGTAAACATTCTGAATTAATTATCCCCGCTCCATTCGCATCACATTGTACTACCGAATTCACCTACTTAGAAAAATTCAAACCATCAATTTTTTACCAAAAGCTTTAACCTGATTTGCTAACATAGAAACTGCATCAATATTAGAAACTTCGGCTGCTTTGACAGGTTTTATTCTCATAACTTTTTACTGATAATTATTCAGTGACATCTCCTCAATAAACGCTTGAGCTGCCTCAGGTGGTTTTCCATTCAATGTTCCGCCAATTGCTACATCAATCATCTGTCTAGTTGAGGGATTCAAACCATTAAAAAAAAGTTTAAACTTGGAACCACAAAGGTAGTTCATGATGAGGATACCTTCTCAAAAAATCCTTAAATCTCTTCCATGTATCATAAAATGTCTTAATATCAAATTGAATAAAAGAAGAGATGTTATTCCTCAACTTAGCTGTTTTAGCCAGCAGAAAATATTTTAACAAAAACTTCTCTGTCATTTGAGCCCAAGTCATGATAGAACCCCGTGGTAATGAATTTAACCACTGTTTTGTCTTGCTCCTCAACGAGAATGGGAACAACCATAAGCGTATGACATCATCAGTAACACCATTGATCTTGAAAGTGTCGTAAATCACTAGAAAGTTAGTTAAATGAGCATTCGGATCTTCATTTTGCACACTATAAAACTAAACATATTGCTGCACCATTTGAACTATGTTCGGCTTGATCTCAATATTATTTGCATTAATAGTCGATCTGGCAATACTCAATTCAGTCCCAATCAGAGTAGGCTTAGCATAATCATACATAGTCCGAGGAGTAGGACATGCAGGAGGTAGCTGATTGTTTTAATTATCATCCATCTCCACAGTAATATTCTTTTCCTCTTGACCGTCTATTAAAATCTGTTGATCTTGCCTTGTTTCTCTAACTTCTCTCCGATTTCTACAAGTAGTTCTTTAAATCTCACTATAAAAAATTAACGGTTCCGATAGGTTTCCTCTAGTCATAAATCCAAAGAACCTGTCAGAATCAAACAAACAAAAAATTAGAATGTAAAAATTAAATTAAAACAAAAATATTAAAAACAAAAATGGCTAAATTAATAGAAATAAAATTTTCCTAATATTTTAATCCCCGACAACGGCGCCGAAAACTTGATGTCCACGAAACCAACTAAAAGTTTGACTAGGGCAAGTGCACCTATTAATTAATAATTTAGCTACAGTGAGGAAAGATATCGTTCCCACAAAGAATAAAAGTACTAGTAATTACCATCTTTTTATTATTTAACTGATAAAATCGAGTGATGGATTAAAACTAAAATTAACTAAATTAATTAACTACGAACACGACAAAGAACAAATCAAGAAAATAATTGTTTAAACAACCAAGAAGCGAAACAATACCCAAGAAATAATTCACCTAGATTTCGTCTATCATTATCAATCTAAATTATGCAATTTCTTCACTTAGTATATTGATCCGTAGAATACGCAATTTCGGAGAATACGGTGCGACTGGTTTTTAACCAGAACATAGATTTGACAGAACTTCATAAAAGAATTAGGCGTAAAATTTTCGAAACGACGCCAATGAAAGTTCTATCTATCACGTATCGATTTTGTTCTTTTGTTGATCCGGTGACATATGACTCATTCAACATAAAAGGTGCTCGTAGCTTGGAGGCAATGGTGCAGACTCATCTTACTAGTGGAACACCTTATATTGAGTTATATGTACAATTTACATCGCCAACTGATATACTTGCAACCGGTGTTTGAGATGTATAATGACCCCTGGCCGACACTCGGTTAGCGGGTTACAAAATACGGAACAGCCCATGTTTGGTAGCGGTGTCGAATGCACATCCCCCGCAAGACACTCTGTCGGTGGATGGGACATGTACGTCGGTGGCTCGATGTTTGATGCTGGAAATACGTACTAGGGAACGACATCAAGTTCTAGTGGGTGGCAATCTACATCCAATTGGGGACGTTATCGAATGCCCAGAAGAAGGGATGACGTATTCCCTACGACGTCAACCGGTGAGGGGACCTCGTATGCTGCAGATGATTGTGGGTTAGAAGATGACTCCGATGTGGATCCATCTCGAGAGCCCGGGCCGGATAGTGCAGAAGTTGGCTTATTTTCTGAACCGGAGCCTATTCCAACAGAATCTGAAGATGCTGAAAGGAGTTCAGATGATTAAGAAAATCCACGATTCAGAGTATACTCACCTCTAGCCCACATGCATAATGTCGATCTGTCCGTAGATGATGCGTTAGAGTCTCCAGATCTACCATAACGGTTGCGTGATTGTACAAGTTCGGGGGTAGATTCTGATGAATTTGAAGTTGGTAATCAGTTTACCAACAAGGATAGTTTTATTGGTGCTTTGAAACAACATAGCATCAAAAACGGCGTTAACTACCACTTCGTTAAATCCAAATCTGATAAGTTTGAGGCGAAGTGTGCGGTCCAAGACGGCACATGTTCATGGAAAATCTACTCCTCGTTAAGGAAAATGACAGGGTTGTGGGAGATTAAAAAGTACAAAGGTCCACATACATGTGCTGCGGGTATAGTATTGACGGTTTCTGAATAATACTTTATTATGCAATGTTGCATTATTTAATGTACTCGGTTTATAGGTGTTTCACAAGATCATCCCAAGATGGATTCAGCTATGTTAGTTAGCTTGATACTGCCCACGGTAAAAACAGATCCCAGGACTTCAGTGCCAGTGTTAATTGCCAATATCCGTAGCCAAATAGGGTACACGCCCTCTTACCGCAAGGCTTGGATAGCTAAGCAAAAGGCGTTGGAGAAGATGCATAGTGGGTGGGACGCCTCATATAATGAAATATGACAGTGGTGTTAGGTGCTAGAGAGATACGTCCCAGGTGCCATCATAGACCTTGAAACGGAACATGCATACTACAACGGCCTATTGCTACGTGGATGCCAAGTGTTCAAACGCCTGTTTTAGACCTTTAAGCAATGCCGAGACGTATTTCCATACTTCAAGACGTTGGTACAAATTGAAGGTACCTTCATGTTCGGAAGGTATACTCATCGGCTATTGCTTGCAGTGACACAGGATGGCGGTGAGAGAATTCTTCCAATTGCATTTGCAATAACACTGGGGGAGTCGTCTGATGACTGGGATTTCTTTCTCTCTAGGTTAAGGAGGCATGTGTGCCCCCAACCTGATATCTGTGTTATTTCAGATCGGGGTGCCGGTATACGAGCTGCATTTGATCGACAGGGAAGCTTATGGCAGCGCACACACCATAGATATTGCCTAAGACACGTTGCTTCGAACTACTACAGGCAATATCTATCTAAGAGTGAGCGACGACAAGTGACCAACATAGGTATTTAGTCTATATCTGTGTTATTTCATTTGTCAATTTGAATTAGTTTTATTGGTAGAAGTGGTATAAATTATTCGCTATGATCTTATATTGGCAGGGTATGAAATAAATAAAGATCGTTTTCACGATATGTTGGCAATTTTACGTTCAATTAAAGGAGAAGAGGTGGACTACCTTTGTAACATACGTTTCGAACAGTGGGCACAAGCATACGACGGCGGCCTACGATATGGCCATATGACGTTGAACCTGGCTGAATGCATAAATTCTGTTCTTAAAGGAACGCACCATCTACCGATAACATCGGTTGTGCGAGAGACATATTTTCGTTTGGCGGCGCTATTTCCAAAGCGAGCAACAAGTTATGCAGGCCAGATGCAGGGAGGCCATGTATGGTGCAGTAAGGTAGTTCAAGAAATTAACAAGGCCAAGGCGAGGGCAAACACCATGCACGCAGTGTGTCACGATCGAGACAATTTATGGTTTCGCGTGACAGAGTTTGACAGATCGCACCACGGTGTTGTTGGTGGGCAATATCGTGTACACTTGTAAAATAGGACTTGTGACTGTGGGATGTTTGATGCACTTCATTATCCATGCGCGCATGTTATTGCAGCTTGTCAGAATCTCCGTCTGGATCCGATGAGTTATGTGGACGAAGTGTACAAATTAGAAAACATGTACAACGTCTGGAGACACGTTTTCCCACCGGTCCCAGATGAACGTAAGTGGTCGCCCGTATCTCTTGCTCCTTTTAAGCTGTTACCGGATAGAGAATTACATCGCAAACCAAAGGGTCGACCTTGCTCGACTAGAATACGTAACTATATGGATATCTGAGAAACAGCTAGTCAAACGAAGTTGTGCGGATGGTGTAGGAATCCAGGCCATACAAGTCAATCATGCCCTAATCGCAATAGTTGAATGTAATTGTAAAAAAATTAAGTTTGTGAAATTATTAATTGATAAATTGTATTAATGGTTAGTAAAAATTTCAAATTATATAAAATTATTAATTGTTAGTACCGGTCAAAACATTTTTCCAAATCTAACATTATGTGAAAGTAAAATTATTAAGTGATAAATTGTATTAATGGTTAGTAAAATTATCAAATTAGGTTAGGGTTATTAATTGTTAGTACCAGGAAAAAACATTTTTCCAAATCTAACATTATGTGAAAGTAAAATTATTAACTTAGTTTAAGGTTTTAAAGTTAAGGGTAAGAGTTTTTAAGTTAAGGGTTTAGGGTTTTTAAGTTAAGGGTTAGGGTTTTTAAGTTAAGGGGGTTAGGGTTTTTAAGTTAAGTGCTAGGGTTTTTAAGTAACGGGTTAGGGTTTTTAATTTAATTAGGTTAGGGTTTTAGGGTGAAGGGTTAGGGTTTTTAATTAAATTAGGTTAGGTTTTTTAATTTAATTAGGTTAGGGTTTTAGGGTTAAGGGTTAGGGTTTTAATTAAATTAGGTTAGGTTTCTAATTTAATTAGGTTAGGTTTTTAATTAAATTAGGTTAGGGTTTTAATTTAATTAGGTTAAGGTTTTTAATTAAATTAAGTTAGGGTTTTAATTTAATTAGGTTAGGGTTTTTAAGTTAAGGGTATTAATGGTTAGTAGAATTCTCAAATAATATCAAAATATTCAAAATATTAAAAATTTCTATTTTATTGCATCAAATAAACTTCTATTTTATTACATCAAATAAACTTCTATTTTATTACATCAAATAATATCAAAATATTCAAAATATTTGTACAAATAAATTTAAATCGGCAATCAATGTCTATGCTCATGGATTCAAAGGCCACATGGCGGCCATCGATGGTTACGCGCTGGGTTCCTCCTTTCTCTAGCTTCCGGCGGCGGTTGTTGTTCTTCCGGCGGGGATTCAGGTTCTTCCAGTACAGCATTTGGTTGTCGGACTTGGGACGATGATCCACCTTCAAAGAATAGTGTATATGGAGGTGTTTGCATCACGAACGGCGACGGTGTTTGAAACCCATACGTTGGTAGGGATTGGTAAAAAGGAGAGCTCCCCGACGGCCCCTCTTGCGATCTCTGGTGCGCCGCTGACCTATATATCGGCGGTCCACTCGGCATAACAGGAAATGAAGCTGAATCGGGCATTTGGCTCCAACCTGCCATAGGACTCAGAAAAGGATACATATAAGGGTTAGGATACATATAAGGGCTAGGAAACGCACCTGGTATCATCTCGAAGCGGCGATTCGTGGGTATCATCATTGAGCTAACTGCGTCGGGTGACTGTGTCGGTGCTCTCGTTGGGCCTGGTGATTGCATGGCCGCTGATGATGACTCGGGTGAATGTCTGGGCCTCGTTGAGGGGCTGCTTTCGTCGTCTTGTCATCTTGGATTTAGAGGCACGCGCCTTTCCCTTTCGACACGTATTTTGCCGCCTCTCCTCCGGCGCCAAGAATACGGCTTGCCATGGATCCTAAACCATGGCATGTATTCTGGAACGCACGCTAACTCCGGAACGATGATTGGTTCCAGAGTAGGTATATATTCATACCGATCTTCCCACATTTCCATGTACTCGGACCAGTATCTCGGCCAATTCGTATTCAATTACCGAAGGTCGACTTTGTGGTGATCGTCAAACACCTCAGGGTCTACGGGAATCGGTTGTCTACATCCAAATTGCCGTAACACCCTGTCTGACTGGTGCATCTCCACGGTCGCGTAGTTGATCAAAGCGACTTTCACATGCCAAGCGTTCGGATTTTGTAAGAACTCTTCCGGAATTACTGCCCGAATTGCCGGATCATCGTATGGTGTCCATTGAAACTATATGAACATGATAGAAATATTAGTTATATACATAATACTAAATACTAAATACTAAATACCAATCGACTAGCGAATGTATGGAAATATCTATTTTATTAAATACTTACTTGTGCTTCCGACCGTTGGTCCAATAGAAGCCCTATATCTTCAAGAGAGGTAGGTAATCGAGCATGACTTGCCGGATGGTTCCACCTAATTAAATAAATTTTTAGCATACTTTTATTTTTAAAAATCTACATAAATATTGTAAAATCTAATATAAAATTTACCTCGTTATGAGTGGGAATGTATATGGGTGGTCCATTCGAGGACGTAGAAATGGAAAGCGAAACCGTGCCCACGACTGCAGTAGTGACAGGCAACCTCCAATTTTTGCTCTCTTCGGTCGCGTCGCCCTGCACATCTCCCGATATAACGTTGCCAAGACGGTAGACCCCAAACTCAATTCACCGACTGCTCTAAAATCAACGAGTTTCAGCACCATCTTAGATGTACGCAGCTCTGTGACGTGTCAGGCATCAGATAACCTCCAATTAATTAAAGAATGTATGCCCGAGCATATTGAATTCTTTCAATTTCGGTTGAATCTTCATCCGGATTAGGGAATGTGTCACGTAACCAGCCCATCTCGATCTTACCTCCCTCCATTTTCTCCGGAATAGCGCCCAAAAGCTCGTAGCACACCTCCCCCCAATCGCTAGATTAGGCAAACCCGGTGACTGGGTACCCGTCCACCGGCAATCCCAATTGCAGACTGACATCTTCTAGAGTGATAGTGCACTCTCCACATGGAAGATGGAATGTGTGCACCTCGGGTCTCTACCTCTCAATCAACGCAGTGATTAGTTTTGGGTCCACCTTGCATCCCCGGCCAACGTCGCCACATGCCAAAAACTAGCTTCCCGCATGTAGTTCTCTACCAACGGTGATGAAGGAGCATGCATATTCCGGATATTACATTCCAATACCCGATCTATAAACTTTTATAACAAATAATAAATTAATAATTATCTAAAAATGCATAAATAAAAATTCTTAAATAATATTTAAAAATTATATTTAACGCTTACCATTTTCATTTGTTCCACCGATATGTGATGCTTATCAAGACGAGTCAATGATCCGGCCATTGATGAAATCGTACAAATTTTTACGATTTATAAAAAATATAAAAAATTTTAAAATTATTTTAGAAAAGGAAATTGAGAGCAAATTGAAATTAATTGTTAGTATTTGAGAGAATTTTGGAAGGAAATTGAGAGGAAATTGAGAGGAAATATGAGAGAGGATTAGTTTGTGAAAAAATAAAAAGGGGTGGGGGTATTTATAGTTTTTTTTTACCGCTGGGGGGGCAAAGGTCAAATTTTTGACCGTTGGAATGTCAGCAACTCGCGCTGACTTGGCCGCGATTTCCTGACACGTCCCCTGGCATCGCGTTGACGTGGACGCGATTTGCTGGAGAATGGATCATTCTGGTAAATAATTAAATAATGAGCCCATTTCGATAATTTTAAAAAAAAAGCTTTTTTTGATAAAATACCCTGTGATCTGGTTAAAATGAAAATAATTGAGGAACGGATTTAATTGGTTTTTTTTTTCTTTGTTAACAGCAAGGTATCGGGTGGGATTTAAGGTAGAAAAACTAAATTAGTTTTTTGATTTTTTGTATAAGCCATTACTAATTATATATATGGTTGGCAGTAACTAGCAGAAAAAGGAGTGATGGCAAATATGTTATTTTGTGGATGTCTCTCATTTTATTAACCACACAATAATGGTTATGATAGTAGTGGCTTGGCTTGAATTGAATCTTGAAATGCAGAAATAAATAAAACAGACTTGTATGCTAATGCTTGTATAGTGTATTGAATTTATAATGGTGAATTGCATGACGAGACCGCCCTCCATTCTGAAATTCCCAGGGATGATTGTGACGCCGCCAGCTACAGCTCCGGTGGCTTCAAGGACCACCTGGACCAGGCCTTTCTTCAAACCCCTGCATTGTGCACCTCTCCACCAACTCCAGCAACAGCAAGAGGTCAGCTTCATTTGCTTATTGATTGGAATTTTCACTTCTCCTTTGCTTCCTCAAACATGTGCTACATAATACTTTCCTCTGTCCTATGATTTGTTGTTTTTTCAATTTAATTTCCACCTTGTGGCTTCTTCCACTGTTTTCCCACTCCAATTGAACTCAAGGTTGATGCTGGAGGAATCATGTGTGAACCTTGTAATGGGAAAGGATGGTTGCTTTGTGATTTTTGTAAAGGACAAAAAACCAACGTCACAGCGGACAACAAGCGGATCTACCGCCGGTGCCCATCTTGTAAAGCTGTACGTATTCCTGCTTTTCCAAATTTCTAATCCACTAAATTCCTTTTCCTACCAGTTTACGATGCATGCTTTCAGTGGTTTCTGCCAATTTTTATTTTTCACCACATACCCTGCAATCTAGATGTGCATAGGCACAGCTGATTTAACTGCTTGGTGGTATGTATGTATGTATGTATGTATGTATGTATGTATGTATGAAGATTTGGTTTAAATATCATGATTAAATGTTCATGGGAGAAAGAAAAACCACTATATGCTTGCTTAGAATGATACCGAGCAGGCTTACACATAAGGTATAAGACTAGGACATCACAACAAGTGGCTGCTCTGTTCAGAATTCAGTATATAGTGCCCCGTATTGCCTTCCACATTACATGTTATTCTGGCTTCGTCCCCTGCAAAATGATGAATCAAAAACTAAAACCCCTCATTTAAAATTGAAATGCAGATTGGTTATTTGTTATGTTCCAAATGTAAAGTCTTCAAATGTGTCACCTTCCCAAATGGTAGCGATGGTGAAGAGCTGACGTTCTGAGAACACCTTGCTGGTTTATTTGGGGGCAAAACAAATTGCTGGCTTATTCATTAAAGACTGCAGAGAAGCCCTTCGACTAGTGTACTTGTGGAGTTATTTTCAATGTTCTGGAGGAGAATGATTTCAGGTTCCTCCTTGTCCTATGTATTTTTCATAATCAATCAAGAAGGAATTCTTTGTTAGGCATCTAGTATACTATTTTGCATTTCCATGAGCTGTGGAAACTGTTAGATGGTTGACTAGTATTTCCTTGTTGATTTGATTTTCCTAGCAATCAGCTAAGTCTTTAAGGTTCTCAGAATATGGTTTTAATAAGTTACTTAAGGGACTGTCTTTGAATTGCCCGGTTGGGTGGCTGTCAAACGTCAATAGCCTAGACCATAGAGTACAGGTTTATCTTGGAACTACGCCAGAGTATTGACAATGACAGTTAAGAATATTACTGCTAGTTCTAACTGTATGTTAGTTATCAGTTTGGGACTAAAATACCTTTAGGTAATGCATGTCCTTGTTTATTGGATCTTATACTTTGGTATTTTGAATTTGATTCAATATCTTGTACAAGAGCATATGATAAAGGCTGTGTTAAGTTGTTAGCAAAGGTTGACCACCACAAGCGTCATTGTTGCAATTACATGTGGCTATGCTTCCATGAGTAGTTTCCAATCAATGAATGCATGTATGTATGTGCTGAAGTATAAAGGAGCCAAAAATCCAAGATGATTCATCATGCAGCTCTCACTGATTTGATCTGGTATGATAAGCGCTAAAACAATAGGTATAGTATTAGAATAACGTTCAAATCATTGGTATTTTACTTAAAAAGATACATTGGGAAAGATATGTGATTTTAGTTACTAATATATTCTCTTTTTAAAGATATACAAAATTATTTTATGCCTGCTTTATTTAATTCTTCTACAAGAATAACTCTTATTCAAAATAGTTGTAGTTCAAGAACAACTACATTCATAAAGAATTTGTGCCCACTTTATTTGATTTCTTCTCCAAAAAGTATTTCATAGAAATGGTTTCATTTGGTATTACTTGACCAAAATTGAAGAAGTGAAAATAACACAGGAATATGACAAAGTTATTGTGTTAGCTTCACTCTTAAAATATTTTGGAGAGTTTAACTTTGCGAATGGATGTTTCAGTAGTTATTGGTTCTCCTAACCTTTCCCATTAGTATTGAGTGCTTGTCCCATTTTTTCAGAACATAGAGAACTCTTGTCCACTATTCTTCATTAATATCTCATAGTAGGAAATCCACTCCAATATTCCTATTCAATGTCCAATTTTGTTACTCCTATAATTGGAATGTCTACAGCTTATAAAATGTCTTTTGACATTTTTTTGGTAAATTCTTATTCTTTCAAAATCTCTCAAGAGGTCTCTTAATTTGGTTTTCTCCTCGAGCCTTATACTCAACTACACTTGGGCTTATTTCACCATCTCTTCACCTTACTAATCAATATCTACAGCTGCGCATAGTGTTGCAAGATCTATTCCTGTCTCTCTCTGTAATCTCTTGATATACCTTGGTTCATTTATTTGCAATGATTCCTCCCTTTACAAAGGACCCTATGCAACACTTTAGACTACACAAATGAGTGAGCAGCTAAAAACAAAAGATTCCAAAGGAAACAAATGATTGAGTAGTTGACAACTAATGATAAAGTTATAAAAACATCTTAAAGGCACAAATCGACTGTTAAGTCGTGGGATGAAAATAAATTTATAAGAAATTAATTAAAAGTAACCATTCAAGGTTCTATTCGCTCACACTTATATTTTGATATGTAAAAGAGTTAATGATAAATGAACCTCAAAGATGCAATAAAGCCCAAATAAACCCCAATGACTGTCTATGTTTTGCAGTGATGGAAACAATCAATTAAACAAAGCATTGCATAGTAAAAATATCAAATTCTATAAAAAAATTTCTGTAATAATTCTTTATAAATCAATATTTGAATATTAGAAGATGGAGGAGAATAAAGAAAATTTTGTTTCTTAATATTTTAGTGTCATGGTATTTCGTAGTATTCATGCAAATAGATTCCTCTCTTATATTAGTTTTCATATTTTTTTCGTAGAGACATAACTATCCAATAGATACCTATATAGATAAGGGTGAGCATTCGATCGAATCGAGTGAAAAATCTTTGAGTTAATAGAGTTCACAAGTCCTATTTTATCATTCTAACTCAATTTGAAATTTTTTCGAATCGAGTCCAGTGAAATGAAGTTCGAGTCGAATCGAATCGAATCAAATCGAATCAAGTGAAATTGTTCGAGTTAAATTAAAAAATTGAACATGTCAAATAAAAATATTGTTATAGTATAACTAATTCCATGTTAGAGCACATAAATTTGAAACCATATATATTTGAAAAATTATTCAAAGAAAAAAAAACTTGAGTATGATAAATTTGAATCATTAATTAGGCGTTCAAAATTATTATTTTAGAACATTTTTAAAATTTTAACTTTTATATATATATATTTAAATTTTTTAATTTTTAATTTTTTATAAATATTCTGAATTTTAAAAATTATTTTGAATTATTTTGTAATTTTGGTTGAAAGAGACCAATTTGTTTACTTTCAAAGTTGATAGGACCAAAAGAGTATTTACACCAATTTGTTATTCGAATTATTCGAGTTATTCAAATTATGAAATTCAACTCGGCTCGAACTCGAAACTCGAATCGAGTTATTCAAATTGACTCAAATAATTCGAATAACTTGATTCGATTAACTCGAAATTTAAAAATTGTTTTCGATTTTTTTGAATCGAATCAAGTTTTGCTCACCCCTATATATAGATAGTCAACTCTATTAAAAATAAACACGATTATTCATTACAATATTACTTTGATAAACATAATTTTTTTTTGTTAATAATCAAATAACATAACTTTTAGTAACAAAAGATATAATTCATTACTATAAATAGCGACAATTCTCAGTTAATAATAAATTTACAGACCAATTTTACTTTAAATATCAAAAAAATAAAATATTGACAGGACTAGGCTGATTGAAAGAAAAATGACGGGAATTGGCTAATTTTGAAAAACGCTTCTAGCTGGAAACTTTTTTAGGTGATACGCAGAAAAGTGCTTCCGGGTGGAAGCTCTTTTTGCCATTTTTCAACAAAAGCGCTTCCAGTAGGAAGCACTATCCGCCAAGTCAGTATTCCCCCAACGATCACCTACTTTCACCAGTTATTTAATTAGTCGTTGTTGCCCCAACGGTAAAAAAATTATCCTACAACCCCCATTTCATTTTTTTTTCAATTCAATCTCAACTCTCTCTCATATTATCAATTCTCTCTCAAATTCCTTTCAAAGCTCACTTAAATTCTCTAAATTTTTTTCCTCTCTCAATTTTATTTATTTAAATTATCTTAACATTTTCCTAAAATATTTTTCTAATACAAAGTATTCATTTTTTTCGAAATTATCAATGACAAGCTCTGTAATCCATCATGATAAGAACCACATTTCCGTCAATTAATTGCAAATGGTAAGAATATTTCTTATTATATTTTAATGATGTCTAATTTTTATATTCTTTTTTATATTTAAATTTAATATTTTGTAAATTTCTTTCCTTCATTAGGCAGAAGATTGAATTTTGCAAACCAACATTCGTAATCTACCCGCACTTGGCCCTTATAGGTAAGGGGTGTAAGTTGGACCCAACACTTGTAAGTTCGTTGGTGGAAAGGTGGAGACCCGAGACTCACAGTTTTCATATTCCATTCAACGAGTGTACTATCGCTCTAGGGGACATGAATTACAGCTCGGGTTACCAATGAATGGGTCCGTAGTGACTGGGATTGTTCACGCCGATTAGAAAGCTATATACAAGGAACTTTTGGGGCTGGTTTCGGAGACAATTTTTGGAGGCCGAATAGAAATGGCTTGGTTAAGAAGAAATTTTGGTGAGCTCGATGAAGATTTGACGAAAGTCAAAAGAGAACAACATGTCCATGCTTACATCCTTATGGCAACCGGGGGTATCCTAATGCCGGATAAGTCACAAAATCTCGTCCATTTAAGGTGGTTGTTGAAACTTGTCAACTTTAGAGAAGCGCGCGAACTCAATTGGGGGTCTGCCGTGTTGGCGACATTGTACTGGGAGATGTGTTGGGCGACACAACCACGAAAAATTAAAATTGGTGGTTTCATGCTACTACTGCAGCCATTGGCGCGGTATCGACTACCATTTTTACATCCTGAAACAAACTACTGTTACACGTTCCCACTCGTAACAAGGTAAAATTCATTAAATAAACTATTAACCATGATAAAATAATTTAAAGTTTGAATTATTTTGTTAATAAATTATTCCAATAGGTGGAATCATAGGCCGAGTTATGCCAGAGTACCAAAGGAGATGCGAGATATACAAATTCTATTAAACCAACAATCTGAAGCGGAGGTTAGTATATATATAACTAATTGATTTAAGATTAAGATTTAACTTATTTGATTTAAGATTTAATAGTATATATATAACTATTTTTTATTATTTTAATATAGTTTGTATGGACGCCATACAAGGATCCAACAATTCGGGAATGCATCTCGTCGGAATTCTTGATGAATCCTAACATCTGGTACATGAATTTGTCATTGGTAGTGTATGTTATCGTGGAGATGCATGAATCGAATAGGGTGATGCGGCAATTAATTTTGAGGCAATCGATTCCAGTGTCACCTCAAGATCTTGATGATCCCCATCCTATCGACTTGCGGGGGAGGCCGGATGAGATTTGGATTAGATTTCACAGGGAATATATCAACATGTGGAACAATCGGTACAAGTTTTTACCTCCTTAAGAGGCGATTGTCGCTCTGGAGTAAGCTTGATATCTAGAGTACATGTCTTGGTTTAGGCTTGTTGGCAAGCCATACTTGCTAAGTGAAGAAAATAAGAGGGGGCAACTGTATACGAGGAGGCCACAATTACCGTTGATGCATTCGAGGTGTGACAAGATGGGTCCATTGTCTGCACCTACATAAAGTCAACACCGATGCACATACCACCCCTAGTCAGTATGTGTCGTCCTATTTTAGTACGTATTTGAACCCTGTCATTTTCAAACAAGCATTACATATTCCACCATATTTTGCTACTTCTACTTTGACGCCAAGCTTTGCTTTTGGACCTCTATCCCCACTATATTACATGGCTATGCCGTCGAAATTTTTGACGATGATGTATAGGCCGTCCATGTTTCCGCCACCGATCGAGATTCCATTCGATCGGCCACCGGTGTATGGAACATAATATAGTTATACCCTTATGCTGATGGTCACACAAACACCTATTGGGTCTTTATTCTATCAAGGTGGCTTATCTTCCCAACCACCTATTCCTAGACTCTACTCGATTGCAACCGAGGAGCACCCGATCGCAATCAACTACGGACGAAGGCAAAAAAGAGGAGAGGCTTGTACTACAACCTCTGCCGGAGGCTTAACCAAGAATGAATTCATCTCGCAACTGTTGACCACCCTGGTGCGGCACACATTCTGACATGGGTTTGGATTGATTTACTTTATTATTGTACTTATCATGTTAACATTTCAATAAAGATCAAACATGTTTATTGCATCGATGTCAAACATCCTTATTTATTAAAGTTAATAAAAGTCATTTTTCATTAAAGTTGGTTGTTGTTAACAAATTATTGATTTGTATCATATGGAAAAATCGTTAAAGTTAATAAAAATATTTTTTTTATTGAAGTACAAGTAGTTTATTACAGTGAACAATTTAATAGATCTACTAATGAGGTGTTGTACTTATATCATCCTTTCAGTGTGGACATGACAGCACTGTATGCCTCAAGTTCCTACACCACCCAAATAGCCTTGGTTGGTTTGACTTTTCTCAGATAATCATGTTGTCGCATATCTGAGTGGACGTCGGTTAACTTTTTGGTTTGCGACGTAATGATCTATTGGATAACAACTTGAATGGAGCATTCGATACAGGTAGCCATCTACGTTTATCTGGGACCGGTGGGAATACGTTTCTCCACACGATATACATGTTTGAAAGTTTGTACATTTCATCCACAAAGTTCATGGGATCCAAACGTACACTGCTACATGCTGCAATTGCATGAGCACATGGAAATCAAAGTGTGTCAAATCTCCCACAGTCATAGCTTTAGGTTTTGATGTGTACATGGCATGGTCCCCTGACAATCCCTTTATCGGGTCAGTCGAACTCCGTCACTCAAAACCATAGGTCTTCGTGTGAGTGATACACTGGATGCATACAGTTTGTTCGAGTTGCTCCCTTCCTAATTTCTTTCAGTGTGTCATCGCTCAAAACATGACCGCCTTACATCTGCCCAACATAAATCGCCGCTCGCTTTGGAAAAAGTTTAGCTAAACAGAAGTATGTCTCTTTGACAACTGAGGTTACCAAAAATGGCGTTTTCCCTTCAAAACAGAATTGATGCATTCTGCCAGGTTTGTCGTCATGTGCTTATAACATAGACCCCCATCGTAGGATTGTGTCCTGTAACCCCCTAGACCCGACCCAAACGTTATGGCCAAATCTTGAAGATTACATTGGCCATGATGATGGCCCAATAAAACATTTTAGAAATTATCTCTTGAAAATCTCTTTGCGAAAACCCAAGGTTGTGTTATTTCAGTGTTTTTTTTAGAAATTCAATCTTATGTTCAAATAAAAAATGTCAAGATTCAAAAAAAACCATCGCAGCGGAAAATATCATTTTGAAAAATCATAAGTGTAACACCCCTAACCCGTGTCCATTGTAGAATTAGGGTTACGAGGCATTACTGAACAAAATACAACTCAGAACAGACGTTCATTTGAATTCAAGAATTTTAACCATTTACATGCAATTTGTTTAACTCAAAATATACCTGAACTTAACTATCCATTCATATTCATATTCACATATTCACATATTAAAATTCAAAACACTATAATATAGTACCAACTAATACAAATGAATATATATATTTTAGCTATTTAAAAAGAACATAAGTTTAATGTGCAATTTACAAGTCAAATATTTCAATACACATAATTGGTTTAATTTCAAATTATACATGATTTATAATCTCATATAATTGAATATATACATATTCAAATTACTAATTTATTTCATAACATTTTATTAACATAGACACCTTTTCATGAACTCAATTTAACAATCACTTTATCCAAAACATACTTAACTTTTGATCGATATGCCAAAACCGAATTCATACAAAATAAATCCAAATCCTATTTCAAGTATGTGAAATTTTGACTAATACTAACTCATTATTTATAACCTAAAACATTCAATCTAAATGTCATTCTACTTTATGTATGTTCGCCAATTGACTAAATCCAAAACTAAATCAACTGCTTTAAATCAAGACATGTGCATCACATATATTTACATATAATAAGCTTAAACTATAATCAAATATGCATAATTATAAGCCCTACTTTTGACCATTTAAAACAAAGCATAAACATTGCAAACAAACTAAACCATAAGGAATTAAGCCATTTTCTCATGGCTATTATTTACATATACAGTATATTAAAATACGACATTCAAAACATTATCCAGCCTATACATGCCATAAGTTGAGTTTAAACATTTAAATACCAAAACAGAAGATAGAGTGATGAACTTTGCTGACGATCCCCGAGCTTGAAGCTTGATTTTTAAGACTATAAAACAGAGAGACGTAAACAAACAAAGTAAGCTTATATAGCTTAGTAAGTCTTTAGCATAACTAAAATATATACAAGTCATATAATTTCCTAAGTACATTTATTGAAATTGCAAATACCACATATGATTACTATTTAAACATTTGCTATCCTTAGATCATTTTATTGATAACCAAATATTTGTACCCATCGAATGTATATAACCAAATGTATGTATCTACTCATCAACTACTTATAACCGAATGCATATACACATCAAATGTATACAACCGAATGCATATATACCTATCAAATACTTATAATCGAATGCATATACACATCAAAGGTATATAACCAATGCATATATATACCTATCAAATACTTATAATTGAAAGCATATACACTTCAAAGGTATATAATCGAATGCATATAAATACTTATCAAATAAGATATAAATAACACATACTTAATTATTATAATTTTATAATTCATTTGTTGTTATTTTGACAAAGAACTTACTAAACACATATTTTAAATGATTTTCCAGCATATAGCCTGCTAGGCTTGAAGCCTGACTCAAAACACCGGTATTAAGCCTGCTAGACATTAAGTCTGAAAAATTCACTGGCATTAAGCCTGCTAGGCACAGAACCTAAATATCATAGATGTAATACCCAATTTTAGCCGGGGCTCACATATGGAAACATAATTTTCGAGGATATACAATCTTAGATATTATATGCAATCTTAGGTATGATATATGCAATCTTAGATATGATATATACAATCTTAGAAGATATGATTTTGTAATCTTAGAGATTTAATTTGTAGATACCCTTTAATCTTAGCCGTTGATGTAATTGATCTGTACCGTTGGATTTGGGAAGGCTCAGCTATAAATAGAGGCCTCTCCCTTCATTGTAGAAAAGGAGAGAATCAATAAAAAAAAGGAGAGAATCAATAAAAAAAGGAGGAGGAATAAAAAAGAGAACGATTGGCAGTTTTTTAAAGGTGGCTTACTATTTTTTTCTTTCGATTATTTTTTGTTTATTTACGATTTTAAAAAAGGGAGAAGGTGATACCGCTGCGAATTTTATTTATTTATTTAGCCCCTCCTCCATTTAATGTTTTTGTAATTAAGTTTTTTTATTTTTAAATTTACCCCTTTATTTATTTTTGATTTCAATTCGATCCTGATTGGACGACGCCGTTTAGGGAAATAGGGAAAATTTCCCTTCCGGTCCCTCCATGTAATATGCGCGTTCAATTTGGTCATTCAGTTTCCATTTATGTATAGATTTGCCTTAGAGTTTTTATTTACAGTTCAAATTAGTCTTTTTTCATTTTCTTTATTTTTTTATTAATTAGTTTTTTATTCTTTTTTATATATAATTGTTTTAAAAAATATATGTATATATATTTTCATATATGCATATTTTTTTTGCAAGATAATATAATTATTTATTTATTTATATGTAATTATTATTTTTATCTATATGTATATATTTATTTTAGTATACATATGTATGTACACATATTAATATTTTTAACTAATTTTTATACATATGAACATAATTTTTTTTAAAATGCAAATATATTTTTTATATACTTTATAATTTTTTTCCTTTATTTTCATAAATGCATCATGTATGTATAAGTTTCATAGCCCAAGATTTCAAATTATGTGTATGACTTTTAATTTCAATGCATATATACTATGTGCCTTTTATTCTTTATATTTTGTTTATTTTCTTCATTCGATTATTAATTCATGTTTTCGCTTATATGTTAAAATTCATTTTTTATTTTGATCATTCATTTGATATTTTGTATGTGATTATTTTTATTATGTATATTGATTCTATTTATTCATTTATTTATATTATTTCTACGACTGTAATATTTATTATTGCATGGTATATTTAATGTAGCATCACATCATTTTTTACTCGATTTCAAACTTTTCAAAATTGAGATAATGCTCGATTTAGGATTTTCAAGGAAATTGAGCCCTAACGTATTGGGTTCCGATTTTCTTCGTTAAATCTAACAATCGAGCATTTCTCTTAATAAAAAATAAAGAACTCATTATTAGGAATTCAACACGCTTTGTCCTAACGTATTGGATGTGACGATTGATTTCTCGAAATGAATATTTTTAAAAATAATAAAGGAAATATTCCGAGTTTGGGATTCTAAAGGAATTGTGCCCTAACGACAATGCGATTTCTTAAATCTTGAATAAATGGATATTCTTTTAAATTTTTATTACACTAGTATTTTGGCCTAATTCCTTTTGGGGAAAATTAGAATGTCGTGCCCTAACGTATTGGTCCGCATTTTCTTTCTCGAAATGATAAAGGTTTTAATACGTAATGTTTTTAAGTTTTTTTTCTAAGGATTGTATTTCTTCAAATTTTCGACATTAAGACATTAATGAATTAACTAGGTACCAATTTTTGGGCGTACGAGGGTGCTAATCCTTCCTCGTACGTAACCGACTCCCGGATCCATTTTTCTAAAACTCGTAGACCAAAGCCGTTTTTTTAGGTGATCCAATCACACCTCAATAAAAGATTGGTGGCGACTCCCGAATTTTCATTTTTTTTAAAAATCGACAACCTAAAATTTTTGTTTTTTTCAAAAAATGGTTTCGACAGCTTGGCGACTCCACTGGAGATATTTTTTTTTAAAAAAAAAGAGAGTCGTGCCACAAAGTTGATTAATTTTTGTCTTATGGTCTAGAAAATATTTTTAAAAAACTCATGACATCCTTTTGCATTCATTATCTTCTTGTTTAAATATTGTTTGCATTCTACATTTCATGAGTTGAACATTTTTACCCTTTTAAGTGGGAGTGAGAAGCTGTGCCTTCGTGAGGTTTTCACCTCCGTATAGGATAGTGGATCGCTTTCGGGATACATCGGTACCAATGCCTTCGTGAGATTTTCATCTCCATATAGTCATAGGGAAAATGTGTCCCCCTGAATCGAACTTGATCTATATGAGCCTATAATGGGTGAGGATCAAGGAATCTGCTGGTTCGGGTACCTTTACTTTAGAGCCAAACCGCATATAATGAGCCTTAGAAGCTTGCCTTAGGTAGAACTACACTAAACCCTAGTAGATGACCTAATAGACGTTTTACTCTTCCTTGATTATATGCTTGTATTGGATACTGACTCTTGTGTTTTGTTTTGTTTGCATGACATGGCATTTCATTTCATCATAAAAGGCGTCAGTTCAGATTCAGTTGCTAGATAGAAAGCTTAACATGGAAAAAGGGTTTCTTGATAAAGTGGAGGACAATGCGGCTGTCCGAACTTGGTCTGAAACAACGTAGCAAGAAAAGGTTGATAGCCTGGCCGATGGGTATGTATCGAAATTATGGGATTTTACTCGTATCAGTGTGGCTCAAAACAATTTGCAGGAGTTGAAAGAAATTTGGAATCAGTGGAATAATGAGGTTAGGCAGTTATTTTACGACAATTATGGGGACTTGCCTTATTTGCTTGATGTGAAGGTAGACAAACATTTGTTTCGAGCCCTCGCCCAGTTTTGGAATCCTGCTTATAGTTGCTTTACGTTTGGGAATGTCGATTTGGTACCTACGATAGAGGAGTATGTGGCTTTACTTCGATGTTCAAAGTTTCAAGTGGATAGAGTCTACTCGAGAGCGGTAAATGTGCCAACCTTTTCAAAGAAGCTGATAGGCATAACAGGGATGAGTGAGTTGTGGGTCGCTGCACGAGTTAAGCAAAAGGCGGACAACAAGTGCATTCCTTGGAGGAGCTTGAAGGATGCAATTCTCACACACCCAAACGTAAGAAAGAGGTTAGATATCTTTGCTTTAAGTATATACGGCTTGGTTGTCTTCCCTAAAGCCTTGGGGCATGTGGACGAAGTAGTCGCCGATTTATTTGATCGGCTTGATAAGAAGGTTACACCGATTCCGGCAATTTTGGCAGAAACCTTCAGATCATTGAGTGCATGCCAAAAGACGGGTGAAGGTAGATTTATCGGATGTGCACAAATTCTACTCACATGGTTTCACAGTCACTTTTGGAAGGTGGATAAAGTTTCGTATCGGGTCTTCTCTGAAAATTATTCACCACTAAAAGAGATAGTTGCTACACCAAGGAGAGATGACATTTCGGAGGAAAAATGGATGGCAATTCTTCAAAATCTTCAAGAGGAAGACGTTGAATGGAGAGCTCCTTGGTTACTTCCAGATGAGATCCTGTACAGGTGTGGTAATTTTGATTGGGTTCCTTTATTAGGTATTTGGGGAGCTGTTGGATATGCCCCATTGTTAGTGCTAAGGCAATATAGGTCAAGGCAGTTTATACCTGCAACCCAAGGGATAGCTGATTGTGAATTTTCATACAAGGATGATGGTTATAGGAAGAAGATTCAAGAAATGTCTAGTGCGTGGAAACAAACTCGCCGAATGAAGAGGTTAGTTGTAGGGCCGATGACAACTCCTGAGTATCATGGATGGAGGGCTAGGAGGATTAATGATAACACACCTAAGTTAAATCATGAGGATGACCAGTCAATAGAAGAGCATTTGCGAGTCATCCATTCGGAATTGGAAATTGTAAGACAAGATTTTGAGAGGAAGAACGCGGATTTGGAGAAAAGGATAGAGCAAATGGAGGCGGAAAAAATGAACTTGAGATTGGACATCGACGTTCAGAAGCTTGAGAATGAGAGGTTGAAGAAAGAGAAAAACAAGGCTGATGAGAAGCTGGGCAATCTAAAGACGGATTATAAAAAGTTGCGTTTGTCAATAAGAACTGCTGGGCTGGGAAAGACGTCAAAACAGTGGCAAGCAGAAATCCAAGAAGAAAAGGACAAGACAGATAGATGGGAACTGAGATTTCAAGAGATGCAAAGGCGAAATGAGGCTTTAGAAAAGAGTTTGTCAGAAAGCCATAAGGAAAAGTGCGAGTTAAAGGATAGGGTGATTGTATTGGAAAGATCTCTTCGTCAGTATCGAAGCTGAAACTCTGCGATAGAGTTGAAAGAAAGCTTGAGCAAGATTGACGAAATGAAGAAAAGAATCGAAAAGCTAGAAACGGTGCTGCAAAATTGTGAGATTCAGATCAAGCACTTGAAAGCAAACGAAAGTCGTAATAATGAACAGCTTCACCACTTTCAGAGTCAAGTTAGAAGCAGAGATCATCTTATCGAGGAAGTTGTGGTCCAGATTCGAAAAGTAGCTGATCATATACAGAATTTGGCAGTACAGGCTGACACGCTGAGTGTGAAGTATGAATTAGAATCGGATCGGGGGCAAGAATTAGCTTTGTTACTTAGGAAGATTAGAGTTCTGGGTACTAGGGCAAAGTCTTACTTGTAATTCGCTTTATGTAAAGAAATTTGCTTTCTAGTAAGGTTTTCTTATATGGAATTGAATCAAGATTGATGTCTTTTTGCATTCATGCATTGCATTACTTCATATGCACTTAAAAACATTAAAAGATTCTAATTAATTTAAGTCACTCCTCAGTTAATCTGGAAACCAACCAATCAACCGAACATCGTTATAGTACCTGAGCAAAGTCAGGAGGCATGGACCAAAGATTGGAGAGAATAGAGCAAATGCAAATACAGATGCAAGAGCAATTGACTGAATTTCAACAAGAAATGAGAAAATCAGATGCTAGAATTCCAAATAAATATGAGCCAGCTAACCCAGTTATTGGGTAAAAGGAAAAGCCCAGCGGCTCTCTTTGGGGATGATAATGAGGACCCTATATATTCCCCAGATTTTACCTTGATAAGTGTCCAGGCCTAACCAGATGCATGTCCACAAGAGGCACTCTTTACTATCAGATCCCGACAACATCTGACTGGTACATCGACACCAGTATATCACCTGACAGACTCAAATTCCAATCCTGTTGCTCTTGACAATTCATCAGAAATAAAACAGGTGAAGGTAGAGCACCCAGATATTATAAAAGCCTCAAGGAAGAATGGGAATAAGGGGAAAAATGAAGGCAGATATAACAAGGGCCACTCAAGACCAATCACTGTGGGCCGGCTAAAGACAGAAACCACCAGCCATCAGGGTCCTTTAAAGCAAGAATCATATGTGAAGCCAGGTACTGAAAAGCTCCAGTTCACGCCAATTCCAATGTCGTACAAGGAGCTGTATCAAAGCTTATTCAATGCACATATTGTTGCTCCTTTACATGTGAAACCTCCACAGCCCCCGTATCCCAAATGGTACGACACAGGTACACAATGCGATTATCATGCGGGAATTACGGGGCAGTCAATAGAGAATTGCATTGCCTTCAAAAAGCTAGTTGAAAAATTCATCAACATGGGTATTGTCAAGTTGGATGACTCATCTAATGCAGGAAATTCGCTACCCAATCATGATTGATAATGGTATGAATGCAATATATGAAGAGGTGTTGAGAAGTGTTCACATACGGAGACACAATTGAAAAGTGACCTTGTTAGATGTCTGCCCTTATAGACTTGGGAGTGTTCTAAATAATTAGACTGTAGAAGCAACCCCTGTAGTATTTAGAGATTACTCAGAGTAATGTTCAAAACACACTTGTTGCCTTCAGCCTAGAGGCAATAAGAATTCCTTTATGAAATAGGCTCATGTCTAAACATCGTTATTCTAATAAAATACATCTTTACATTCATTTTTTTAGCCAATATTCTTTCATTCTTTTTGAATAATTATACTTTCATTCTTTTGGATCTTCTTCCATATTTTTCTTTTCTTCATTCATAATTTTACAAATGATTATTCATACATTCTTTTGTATATTCTTTGGTACCTACTATGGGTCCCCAAATATCAATGACATGAGTGATGCTGCTTCAGACTCAGAAGTTCCTTTTGAGTGAGATATGTGTTTAGAGGGATCTCATGACTTTGAAGAGGTCATAGATCATAGCCTATTTTTGGACCTGTTAAGGATGGTAGAACAAGTCGGAAAATGGATCTCACCCTACAAAGAATTATCAGGATACATGACTTCTCCTTATGTGGGGCATGGAGGTCATTTGGTCGATCTCGCCAAAAGAGTTTGACGGTCATCAATTCATCTTTGTGATCGTCAATTACTTTACTAAATGAGTGGAAGCTACTTCGTATGTCAATTCTTGAAGAATCATATGGAACGCCAAAAGGACCATATCTGACAATGTACTAAATTTGAACAATAACACAATATCAAAAGTTTGCAGTCTGTTCACGATTAATGCCATATTGCCCAAAGAAAAGATGGCCAAAAAAAAAACTACTCTGCTGGGGCAATGACTTTCTCTTGGGCCCATCGTGGTTTTGCCTATTGAAGACAAGATTCTTTCACTCTGAGTTTTTAGATCTAATTGAAGAGGAATGTTCAAAGTTATCCATCATGGTCAAATGCGCCAAAAGAAAATGATGCGAGCTCACAAAAAAAAGGTCTGCCCTAGAGAACTCCTTAAGAGGGACCTGGTATTGAAGGGGATCTTTCCCATACATAAAGAATTTTATCCAAGATGGGAAGGGCCTTATGTTGAAGGACTTATCTGGAAAAGTGTCGATTTTGATCAGAAGGGATAACAAGGACATGCCTAATCATATGAGTTCATATTCAATCAAAATTATTTCGAAAAAAAAGAAAAAAGAAAAGAAGAAAGAAAATGGAGAGGCCGAGGTGAAAACCCGCAAAGGGCGGCTCAAATATTGATTAGAATGGGGTAGAGGTGATCAGAGCAGTTCAACTTTTGACCAGATGGGGGCATGTGGTGATCTAGTTATACTCGAACCAACAGGAAAGAGTAGGCAACATCTTGTGGCATCGACAAAGTACTGTAGATCTCTCAAACACATGTCAAACTTAGAAGGGTCTTTAGAAAGTTTGTACAGAAAAGTTCAAGCTGCGATATTTGGGGCACCCAATTTTCATACTATATTGAATACTTCATTCATTTCTAATATACATATTCCCAATTGATTTCTTTGTTATCCTTCTTAATTATTTTTGATAATTTATTCCTTTCGAGCTATGCTCAGAACCAACTTTATTCTTATCCATTTTTATGACCTTTTTGCAAGCTTGTTGCATTGGAATAATGATTAATGGACTAATAAAACTTTCACAATGGAAGTTTTGCATATTACTCTGGAAGTTTCTAGATAATACAGGAACCTGAAACAGGACTATTGTTTAGAACGCACCATGTTTAAGGGTTGAAAATCTGAAAAATGAGGAGTCTAAATTAGGATTTTCTCTTTAGATTTTGTTGTCAAAAACATTGAACAAAATGACAAGATGTCGTGAGGATAAATAAGCAAATAATGATCACCAGACAATAGGAAAAGGTTTCCTCGAGGAAGAAAGCCTTCATTTGTGCATGAGCCTTTGGTACGATACCCTGGGAATGGTGTAAGAGACCAGAGAGATTTAGATCTTATATCCTTGAACTGTGATAGGAGGGAATTGAGGAAAAGCCATATATTTCTACCCTTGGGTTACAGTGGGAGAACGATGGTATGAATTTTTGCGCCCCAATGGATTAAACATAGAGGTTCACAGTGGAGGGCAGCCTGAATAAATGTTTCTTCAGAAAAGCCAGTCAAGCAAGAAGGCGTTGTAGTACGTCAGTCACAAAGCCTTAATAAACTTCGAGTAATGACAACCTAAGCAGGATCATTCTCGGAAAAATAAAATTTTGCATTCATGCAAACACCGTTCACACATGTCTAGTTAGGAGCATTTGATGCTTTTTGATCATGTCATCCTAATCATTAGGCATAATTAGGTTCATTATACAGGTCATGTTCCCCAGAGAGCAGATTAGTGAAATAGCAGATCTTGCCTTCCTGCACCGACAGCGAAGCAGATCGAAGACATCAGCCTTGCCTCCCTGTGTTGTAGCGGAGCAGGTTAAAAATAGAAGATCTTGCCTTCCTGCACCGATGGCGAAGTAGATCGAAGACATCAGCCTTGCCTCCCTGTGTTGCAGCGGAGTAGGTTAAAAATAGCAGATCTTGCCTTCCTACACCGACAGCGAAGCAGATCAAAGACTCCAGCCTTATCTCCCTAAGCAGCAGTGGAGTAGGTTTAAAATTACAGATCTTATCTCCCTAAGCAGTAGTGGAGCAGATCAAAGAAGGCAAATCTTATCTTTCCAAGATAGTGGGAAGCAGATTTAAGCCACCAAGCCTTGTCTCCCCGAAAGAAGAATGAGTTGGTTGAAGATTGTAGATCTTATCTCCTAAGCAAGAGTGTAGCAGATCAAAGACGGCAAATCTTATCTTTCCAAGATAGTGGAAGCGATTTAAGCCACCAAGCCTTGTCTCCCGAAGCACACATGAGTAGCTTGAAGATTGTAGATCTTATCTCCCTAAGCAATAGTGGAGCAGATCAAAGATGACAAATCTTATCTTTCCAAGATAGTGGGAAGCAGATTTAAGCCACCAAGCATTGTCTCCCTGAGCAGCAGCGGAGTAGGTTGAAGATTGTAGATCTTATCTCCCTAGGCAGTAGTAGAGTAGATCAAAGACGACAAATCTTATCTTTCCAAGATAGTGGGAAGCAGATTTAAGCCACCAAGCCTTGTCTCCCTAAGCAGCAGCGGAGTAGGTTGAGACTATAGATCTTATCTCCCTAAGCAGTAGTGGAGCAGATCGAAGACGGCAAATCTTATCTTTCCAAGATAGTGGGAAGCAGATTTAAGCCAGCAAGTCTTATCCTCCTGAAGTGGCAGTGGAGCAGATTAAAGCTATAAGTCTTATCTCCCTGAAGTTACAGTGGAGTAGATTGAAGCACGAATTCCTATACCTCTGAATATGCAGTAGAATGGATGTGGCTGCTTGAAGAAGAAGAGCACCAAGATCCAGCGTGACCGGACAAAAATTGGCCATTTCTAAAGTCTTTGCTCCGTTCCTGTTACACGACAACAAGCAAAGAGGGGCAGCTGTAATACCCAATTTTAGCCCGGGCTCACATATGGGAACATAATTTTCGAGGATATACAATCTTAGATATTATATGCAATCTTAGATATGATATATGTAATATTAGATATGATATATACAATCTTAGAAGATATGATTTTGTAATCTTAGAGATTTAATTTGTAGATACCCTTTAATCTTAGCCGTTGATGTAATTGATCTGTACCGTTGGATTTGGGGAGGCTCAGCTATAAATAGAGGCCTCTCCCTTCATTGTAGAAAAGGAGAGAATCAATAAAAAAAAAGGAGAGAATCAATAAAAAAAGGAGGAGGAATAAAAAAGAGAACGATTGGCAGTTTTTTAAAGGTGGCTTACTATTTTTTTCTTTCGATTATTTTTTGCTTATTTCCGATTTTAAAAAAGGGAGAAGGTGATACCACTGCGAATTTTATTTATTTATTTAGCCCCTCCGCCATTTAATGTTTTTGTAATTAAGTTTTTTTTATTTTTAAATTTACGCCTTTATTTATTTTCGATTTCATTTCAATCTCGATTGACGACGCTGCTTAGGAAATAGGAAAATTTCCTTAGGTCCCTCCATGTAATATGCGCGTTCAATTTGGTCCTTCGTTTCCATTTATGTATAGATTTGCCTTAGAGTTTTATTTACAGCTCAAACTAGTCTTTTTCATTTTCTTTATTTTTTTATTAATTAGTTTTTTATTCTTTTTTATATATAATTTTAAAAAAAATATATGTATATATATTTTCATATACGCATATTTTTTGCAAGATAATATAATTATTTATTTATATGTAATTATTATTTTTATCTATATGTATATATTTATTTTAGTATACATATGTATGTACACATATTAATATTTTTAACTAATTTTTATACATATGAACATATTTTTTTTAAAATGCAAATATATATTTTTATATACTTTATAATTTTTTCCTTTATTTTCATAAATGCATCATGTATGTATAAGTTTCATAGCCCAAGATTTCATATGTAAATTATGTGTATGACTTTTAATTTCAATGCATATATACTATGTGCCTTTTATTCTTTATATTTTGTTTATTTTCTTCATTCGATTATTAATTCATGTTTTCGCTTATATGTTAAAATTCATTTTTTTATTTTGATCATTCGCTTGATATTTTGTATGTGATTATTTTTATTATGTATATTGATTCTATTTATTCATTTATTTATATTATTTCTACGATTTGTAATATTTATTATTGCATGGTATATTTAATGTAGCATCACATCATTTTTTACTCGATTTCAAACTTTTCAAAATTGAGATAATGCTCGATTTAGGATTTTCAAGGAAATTGAGCCCTAACGTATTGGGTTCCGATTTTCTTCGTTAAATCTAACAATCGAGCATTTCTCTTTAATAAAAAAAATAAAGAACTCATTATTAGGAATTCAACACGTTGTGTCCTAACGTATTGGATGTGACGCATTGATTTCTCGAAATGAATATTTTTTAAAAATAATAAAGGAAATATTCCGAGTTTGAGATTCTAAAGGAATTATGCCCTAACGTATTGGGCCGCGATTTCTTAAATCTTAAATAAATGGATATTCTTTTAAATTTTTATTACACTAGTATTTTGGCCTAATTCCTTTTTGGGGAAAATTAGAATGTCGTGCCCTAACGTATTGGGTGTGGCATTTTCTTTCTCTGAAATGATAAAGGTTTTAATACGTAATGTTTTTAAGTTTTTCTTCTAAGGATTATATTTCTTCAAATTTTCAACATTAAGACATTAATTAATTAACTAGGTACCAATTTTTGGGCGTACGAGGGTGCTAATCCTTCCTCGTACGTAACCGACTCCCGGATCCGTTTTTCTAAAACTCGTATACCAAAGCCGTTTTTTAGGTGATCCAATCACACCTCAATAAAAGATTGGTGGCGACTCCCGAATTTTCATTTTTTTAAAAAGTCGACAACCTAAAATTTTTGTTTTTTTCAAAAAATGGTTTCGACAACAAATACAAAGATGATTCCTCATATAATTCTTAATAGCAAACACATGTTCGAAACATTTATGTACAATTCACACATTAACTTCACCTCAAGAAGTTTGTAATCCATGTTCGAATCTTATAAGTATTTACAATTCATACTTTTAATTCAACTCAAGTACTTGTATATGTATATACATCTATTTGAATCACACACATACATATGTAAAATTCATACCTTTAATTTAATTCAAGAACTTATACATGTATATACATATATATTCGAACCTCACATATAAATATATAAAATTCATAACTTTAATTCAATTTATATAATATTAATTATAGCTCATCAAATATACAATAGATATACATGCATATATGCTGATTTAATAACATTAAATTGCTAATAGACTTACCTCGGACAATGAAGATCGAAATCGGGCGATTAGTCGACGACTTTAATTTTTCCCCGATCCAACTCCGATTTCTTTGGTTCTTGATCTAAATATATTCAAAATGAACTAGTTTAAATATTATTTCCTTCAATTTAGTCCAAAAACACATAAATGAGAAATTACCATTTTGCCTCTAACATTTACACTTTTTGCAATTTAGTCCCTATTGCATGAAACACAAAATATACAAATTTTGCCCACACTATGCTAGGCCTGAATATTCATAGGCTTCATACAAGTCCACAAATTTCATTTATTTCACATTTTAGTCCCTCAAAAATTTATTTTCACAATTTAGCCCTAATAACTCAATTTCACCAAAAATTCAAAGACAAAACATGTTAATCTTTTACATATCTTTCATATTTCATCATCAACTATCACAAAGCTCAAGCATTCATCAATGGAATATCTCAAAATCAACATCAAATTCTAAAATTAAAGCATGGGTTTGATAGAACACGAAGCAACGATCACAAAAACATAAAAATCATCAAAAACAGAAACCAAGACATACCTTAATGTAGCTATGGAAATGCCGAAACTTTAAAAAGCCATGGATGAGTTCTTCATGTTCAACATTCGTCTAAGAAAGATGAAGATATTCATCTTTTCATTACTTATTTTAATTATATATTATAATTTACCAAATGACTAAATTAACCTTATTATAATAAATATATATAACATATATATTAAGGTCAATTTTGTCATATGCCGCCCACTATCTATTTCACGGTCTAATTGCTTCTTAATTCCTCCCATTTTAAAAGACAACAACAATTAGATGCTTTTAGATTTAACCTTTAAATTTCCATTTTACGCGATTAAGTCATTTTATCAAATTGAGCACTCAAACAATCAAATTTTCATAAGAAATTTTCACACATATTAATTCACATATTGCAAATATCAAAAATAATATTAAAATATTTTTTGACTTAGATTTGTGGTCCCGAAACCACTTTGTCCGATTGGGGTTAAAATGGGGCTGTTACAATAAGATTGATATTGATACTTTGGAAATCATCAATTTTGCAAACATGTTGTGATGGGTTTTAAAAATCAAGTATTGAGTTTAAAATCGTTACTTGGAGTCTAATAAATTTTGTTATAAAAATAGTCCGTCATTTTAATTTTGTTTCTTCAAATTATTTAAATTATAATTTAACATAACGAATCATGCAGAAAAGAAAAACCCCAAAACATTATCCAAAGTTCAAAAATCCAAAACAAAGTCCCAAAAATTAAAGTCCATAAAGCATGAACACAAACCAAAATGTCCAATACCACTACTTGCAAGGTTTTCTGAAAAATAACCAAGAGTACCTTCGTAGCCAAGCCCATCCTAGCCTTAATTATCTAGAATCAAAGTTTAAAGGGGGTGAGCTTAAAAAAAACTCAGTTATAAACTCAGTTATATCAAAAAATAATTCATCACAACATCATATTAATTAGTCCATAACATATATAAATTACTCAATTATAAATTAGATATGACAGATTGTATAATGACATAATCAATGCAATATTTTTAGAATACAATACAGATATTAGAACTTAAATCCTACCAAACTCCGCTACACACAATACAGAGTTCCCCAGAACTCATCCAACCAATAACACACCAAAATGTGGTCGAACCACCATAAATTGTAGCTTTACTGCCAGATACATAATATTGTGGACAAGCCACTAGAAATACAGATCTACTGCCAGATACTTCCTTAGTATATTTTTCCCACCCCATACATGTGTTATGGAAACATAATAGATTTTTCAGTAGCATGCTTTTCATGCGAATCGGATTATCAAAATATGACATGCTTAACATGGGAGTCAGATCTCATATTTTTACACATAATTTCACAATAACATGCTTTATCAAGCAAATCAGAGCATCATAGTAGGGCATAATTAACATACAAATCCTTAGATCAAAATTTAGTAACATATATTATTTCCATATAAATAAGTATACCATATTTTTATAAGTCATAAATCACATGACATGAGTGATGGAAATCATATATTATCATACATCTTAGAATCATCCAATAAACCAATCACACCATAAAATCAAAGAATTTCATGATTTACTTGTTATCTTTGCTTATCGCTTTCTTGATTTCTATGAATATACTTGTATTCACATAATCACAATATTAAATATCAATATCCATAAGCAATACACTTACTATATATATAAATATTCTTCATCATTATTTATTTAATCGTAATATCGAATAATATCACTTAAATTCCCAAACCTTAGATTTGATGGATTAGATCACGATTCCACTTCGAAAGAGATGAATCTGATTTTTCTTGAGTCACTATGTTAAATCAAAATACGTGTTAGTACTGATCTAACGAAATAATAATATTACCCTAAATATATAATAATTATTCGGCACTACTTACGCAAAATATGTGTTAAATCAAAATACGTGTTGGTACTGATCTAACGAAATTGGTTATGCAACCTAGGACGTACATCTCCTAGATCTGACATCACTTCCATATTTCCTTGTACGACTTGTCCCACCCACTATGCATCTTCTCCAATGCCTTCTACTTTGCGACCCATGCCTTGCGGTACAAAGGCGTGTAATTGAACTGGCTAAAAATGTCTGCAATTAAAACCAACATATCAATCTTAGGACTCATTTTGATCATAGGTAGTACTATATCCGCGATCATCTCCGAATCCAATTTCAGATGATCTCGTGTAATACCTGCAACAACATGACTACATTAAGATTAGCAATTCAACTGTGTCATACACTAAACCGGTGTTCGTGCAATACCCGTGACAACACACCTATGTGGAGCAATATATTTCTTTATGGTAAACAACCCCATCTTTTCCTTAATAGATGCCATGATTTTCCATGCACATTTGTTGTCTCCCATTGCACACTTTGCCTTGAACTCGTCAGATCAGGAATTGTAACACCCTAACCCGTATCCGTCGTCGAAATAAGGTTATAAAGTATTACCAGAGTTTATAGTACAAACAAACAGAATTTTAAACAATTCATAATATATCAATTTTCATATAAAAAACGAATTAAAATCATTCATATTATCCCATATCCGAGCCCTCGAAGCCCAAAATATGCATTACAAACAAGTTGTGACTAAACCTAAAACTCAGAGAATTTTTCAGAAAACATTAAAAAATTTCAAAACTGCAGGGGTTACACAGCTGTGAGGCCAGGTCGTGTGACTCACACGGCCAAGAGACACGAATGTGTCTTAGGTCGTGCGGGCATTCAAAACAGGGACACACGACCGTGTCCTAGCTTGTGCCCATGCCCGTGTAACTTACTGACTTGGGCCACACGGCCAAGGTACACACTCGTGTGCTAGGTCGTGTAGCCTTTGAAGTAACCTCACATGCCCCTGTGCCAGGCCGTGTAACAACTTGACTTGCAACCCTTTGAAAGCTACAGGGGACACACAGTCGTGTCACCTGGTTGTGTGTCACACACAGTTGAGCACACGCCCGTGTCTCTGCTTGCGTGGAAAAAAATAGGCCATTTTACAAGCCATATTTCTCACCCAATTTGGTATAAACCTACACCCAACATTATGCATATAAGAAAACCATAATAAGGTACCAAAACCATTCATTTTCTAGCCTTATAGAAATGGTATGATCACATACAACCAATATGCCCTTAGGCACCTCAAATGACAATTTATAAACATGACTAACCATGTGTTCAATATAACCGGTTGATCAACTAACATATATGCATATTTACACCAAAACTTACCATCATTTAGCAAAACATACCATTTGGTACCAAAAATTCATTCTAAAAGTAGCATCAAATGACCATATAAATCATTTCAATAAAACACCAAGTTACCACAATTACATCCTATCATAAAGCACATATTCAATATGCATATTCATACCATAATTTTCATCTTCCATAATTCGACTATACCAGGTTATTCATTAACCATTAGAGAGAAAATATTTACATACCATATACTAGACTTATACTATCATCAAAGTCCCAAAACACTAGCCATACAAATGGCCAAATTATCAACAAAGCATAAAGGCCAATATCAGCCAAAATAACCTATACATGCCATTATAATCAAACTTAAACCAACCGAAAGTGCCGAGTGAGCAAATGGATAGTGTGATATAGCTCCAACAAGCTTTCAACTCGAATGAGCTTCCGATTCACTAAAAACAAGAAAAAATACACCGAGTAAGCATTTAAGCTTAGTAAGTTTGTAAAACATAGAATTTAACTTACCATTTAGTCACAATTTAGGTAAGTAAACATAGCATATCCCAACTCAATTTGGTCAAATGCCTAAGTACATATTCACCAACATGTTAGCCTTGTAAAACATATAATAGCCAATAAATATGGATGAACATAACCACTAAGCGAGTTTCATATACAAGTACCACCCATTTCATGTTTCAATATATCATGTAATATCATTTCCATGTATTTCATGTATATACTTGTTATAGTTCGTATCGAACTCATATTATCTCGTAACAGAACATTGCCCGTTGAACCATTTAGAATATCATTGGATACTCGGGATAGCCCACACATAGTGTGCTAAACTGTAATCTGTCAATTCCTGTACATGTATGCTCATACTAGCTATGAATCGATATGCTCTCACGAGCTGTAAATCGGTAAGCTCATACGAGCTGAGTATTGATAAGCGCTCACGAGCTGCAATCGATATGCTCATACGAGCTGAGAATCGGTAAGCTCTCACCAGCTACAATCGGTAATCCCTAACGACATGTCATTTGTATCCTACGAATTCATAAGGTTTAAACGGGACTCGGTAATTGTCGTACATCGTCGGATATGTGATCGATATTTATACATGGCAATTATACAAATCACATACATATAATTCAATTAAAACATGTAAGTACACAATTCAATTACACGAACTTACCTTGATGAGTATAAATAGATACGGAGGCGAATAATTTGAGATTTTCTCTTTGCCTTGATCTAACTCAGTACGAGGCCTAACTGGATCTATACGGATAAATTTAACTCAATTTAATATATATTTCATTCAAGTTAATCGAAAACATATTTTTGGTTAGTCAAAAACATATTTTTGGAAAAATTACCATTTTGCCCTTGTACTTTTAAATTCTTTGCGATTTAGTCCTAGCTTATAAAATGAAAATTCATACAATTCATGCTTAACCTACTATAGCCAAATTTCATATAGGTCCCTAGCAAACCCTATATTTCATTTATTTCACAAATTTACCGAGTATAATTTCTATTTTCAATTTAATCCCTATTTGACAATTTCATCAAAAATCACTTAACAAAAGTTGTTTACCTAATAAAAACCATTCATTTTCTAACACCAAACTTCAAAAATCATATACATGCATCAATGATAAAACCTTAATAGTTTAATAGTTTCACAAATTAGACCCTGGGCTAGCTAAATTAAGCTACAACGAGCCCGGAAACATAGAAATCATTAAAAACGGGACAAAAATGGATACCTAATTGAGCATTCAATGTGGCCGAACCCTAGCTCAACAACTGTTTCTTTTTCTCCTTAAAAATCAATTGAAGATAGAAATGGAAGATGGAAGTTTTATTTTGTTTTATTATTATATCATTTAATTACGTATTTACTTATTTCACCTTTAAAATTAATCCAGAGTTCAAAATTGCTAAGCCATCATATTCCACTATCTTATTAATGGTCTAATTACCATATAAGGACCTCCACTTTAATCTTCTGGAGCTATTTAATATCTGTAGCTATTGGACCTCAACTTTTGCACTTTACGCGATTTAGTCCTTTTTATCAAATTAAGCATGTAAACGGTAAAATTTCTTAACGAAATTTTTATACAATAATACTATCATGCTATAGGAAATAAAATAGTAATAAAATAAATTTTTTGACATCAGATTTACGGTCCCGAAACCACTTTTTTAATTTCACTGAAAATGGGTTGTTATAACTTTCCCTCTAGAGAGATTTTCGTCCCCGAAAATCTTACCATAAAAGAGGTTCGGATATTGCTTTCTCATAGCTTAATCAGGTTCCCAGGTGGCTTCCTCTAATCCGTGTAATTTCCAGAAAACTTTTACTAAAGCTATGTTCTTGTTTCTCAATTTTTTCACACCTCGTGCCAGAATTCTGATCGGTTCCTCACTGTATGACATGTCAAATTGAATCTCGACATCCTTCGGGGAAATAACATGTGAAGGGTTGATTAGTACTGTATTAACATAGAAACATGAAAGAAATTATGAATTCTTTCAAGCTCTGATGCTAAAGCTAATTGGTATGCAGCAAGTCCGAATCTTTTGAGTAAACTTGTACGAGCTGATAAATCGCGGACTCAAATTTCCTTTGTGACCAAACCGAAGAACTTTTTTCCAGGGCAATACTTTCAAAAATACTCTGTCCTTGACTTGAAATTCTATATCTTTACGTTTAAGATCTGCATACGATTTTTGACGATCTGAAGTTGCTTTCAAGCTATCTTGGATTACTTTCACTTTTTTTTCAGTCTCATGAATCAAATCAACCCGGTGTATCTTTTTCTCACTGAGCTCAATCCAGTATAATGGAGTTAGAAATTTACGACCATACAGAGTCTCATGCGATGCCATTTTTATACTCGACTGAAAATTGTTATTATATGCGAATTCGACTAACGGTAAATATTTCTCCTAGTTGCCTTTGAACTCTAATACATAACAACAAAACATATCTTCAAGATTCTGAATCACACGTTTGGACTGACCATCGGTCTGATGGTGAAATGCAGTGCTAAAATGCAACTGTGTACCAAGAGCTTCCTGTAACTTCCTCCAAAATTGCGATGTAAACCATGGATCTCTATTCGAAATAATAGAGACCAACACTCAGTGTAATCTGACAATCTCAGAGACATATACCTCAATCAATCTATCAAGGGAGAAATCTGTACGTACCAGAATAAAATGTTCAAACTTCGTCAAACGGTCAACGATAACCCAAATGACATCTTTCTTTCTCAGATATAAGGGTAAACCCGTTACAAAGTATATAGTAACTCAATCCCATTTTCACTCGATATCATTACTGACTGTAATAATCTAGAAGGTACCTGATTTTCAGCTTTAACTTGCTGACATACTAAGCATTTAGATACAAAGTTAGATATCTTATGTTTCATTCCCAGCCACCATTACATCTATTTCAAATCACCATACATCTTACTAATTCCTGGGTGAACAGACAAGCTACGACTATGAGCTTCATATAAGATTCTTTGAATAAGCTCTAGATTCTTTGGTACACAAACTCTACCTCTGAATAGTAAACAATCATCAAGTCCTATTTGAAATTCTGAATCAGAAGTCCATCCACACTGTACCCGTTTAGCTAGCAACACACTATCACACTTCTAAGCTTCGCAGACCTGTTGTAAAAATATCGGTTTAGCTTTTAACTCGGATAAGATCAAACCATCATCAGATAATGTTAGTTGTGTATTCATCGCTCACAGAGAAAACAAGGACTTTCTACTCAAACATTAGCAACTACGTTTGCTTTTCCCGAATGATAATGAATGATCAATTCATAATCATTTAACAATTTGAGCCATCTGCACTGCCTCAAATTTAGATCTTTCTAGGACATTAGATACTTTAAACTCTTGTAATCAGTAAATATGTGACATTTTACGTTGAAAAAATGGTGTCACCAAATTTTCAATGCAAACAGAATAGTTTCCAAATTTAAGTCATGTGTCGGATAGTTCTTTTCATGCGGCTTTAACTATCTAGAAGCATAAACTATTACTTTTCCTTCCTACATCAAAACACAACCTAATCCATTTAAAGATGCATCGCTGAAAATCACAAAATTTTTACCCGATTCAGGCTAAACTAGAACTGGTGCTTCGATCAACAGTTCTTTCAATTGATTGAAATTTTGCTGACATTTATCACACCATTCACACTTCACATCTTTCTATAATAGCCGTGTCATTAGTGTAGCTATTATTGTGAACCCTTTGACGAATCTTCAGTAATGACCAGCTAATCCCAGAAAAATTCTGACTTCAGATACGTTTCTCAGTGGTTTCTAGTCAACAACTGCAAAAATTTTACTCGAGTAAACTCTGATGCCTTCAGGCGATACTATATGTCCCAGAAAACTGACTTTTCGGAGCCAGAACTCACATTTTCTAAATTTAGCAAACAATTGTTTATCTTGTAAGGTTTGCAAAACAACTCTCAAATGCTCAGCATGTTCGGATTCATCTCGGGAATATATTAGAATATCATCAATAAATACCATAACAAATCTGTCGAAATATGGTCTGAAAATTTTGTTCATGAAATCCATAAATACTGCAGGTGTATTAGTTAAACCAAACGCATCACAAGAAATTTATAGTGTCCGTACCTGGTTCTAAATGCAGTTTTTGACACATCTAAAAATTTTACTCGTAGTTGATAGTAGCTAGATCGAAGATCAATCTTCGAGAATACTGTAGCACCTTTCAACTGATCGAATAAATCGTCAATACGGGGTAGTGGATATTTGTTCTTGATTGTAACTTTGTTGAGCTGAAGGTAATCTATACGCAATCTCATTGATCTGTCTTTTTTCTTAACAAATAGAACCGGTGCACCCAAAGGTAAAAAACTAGGTCGAGCAAAACCCCTATTTGTCAACTATTGCAGTTGTGCTTTCAACTCTTTTAACTCGGTAGGAGCCATTCCATAAGGTGCTATTGGTATCGGTGATGTTCCCAGTACAATTTCTATAGTAAACTCAACCTTTCTAACCGGCGGTAATCCAAGTAACTCCTCTGGAAACACATCGAAATACTCGCAAACCACTGTCACTGATTCAAGCTTCGATTCAGACACTTTAGCATCCAATAAATAAGCAAGGTAAGCATTCCAACCTTTTCTCACATATTTTTGCACTGACATAGCTGATATAACCACAGGAAACCCACTCGGATTATCTGATTCAATACGAAGCGTCTCACTATTCTGACATTTTAATACGATCAGCTTTCGTTTACAGTTTACAATAGCATCATGCAGAGTTAGCCAATCCATACCTAGAATCACATCAAATTCATCAAACGGTAATAACATCAAATCAGTCGGAAAACTGTAACTCTGTGTCATCAAAGGACAGTTCTTGCAAACTTTATCAACTAGCACATACTGACCTAGAGGGTTCAATACTTTAACCACGAATTTAGTGGACTCAACATGTAAATTTTTACTAGATACTAAATTCGTGCAAACATACGAATGGGTTGATCCCGGATCAATCGAAGCAGTGACAACAATATCATAAATAGAGAAAGTACCGATAATAACATCTAGCGTAGAAACATCATCACGTGCGTGAATAGCATAAGCCCTAACTGGTGCTCGTGCCTCGAATCTCAGAGCAGAGTTTTTCATCATGTCACGGCTACCACTCCCATTTCTCAAATTTCTCTGGGCAATCTCTAAGATAGTGGTCGAAGGAACCACATCTGAAACACACTCTGTTCTTCACTCGACGTTCACCATAATATGGTCTGTTACACTGCTTACACTCAGATCTATCATCTTTGATACTACCCATACTCGCTATAAATGTAGCCTGAGGTTTAGGACTGGAGCGTCGAGTACGCCTGTCTCTACTAGAATATCCCACATAAGCAGTATAATAGTTGTGGTGTTCTTTTAACCTCTTTGATGCTGACTGGTATGACTTTCCCGTCAATCTCTTTTTTGAATCTCTAGCTTTAAATTCAGCGTGTCTTTTCTCTTTACTCAGTTCTTTAGTTTTATGTGCCCGGTCAACCAGTACAACAAATTCTTTCAACTTAAGAATTCCAACTAGAAGCTTTATATCTTCGTTTAACTTATCTTCGAATCTCTTACACACAGCAGTCTCATTCGGAATACACTCCCGAGCATATTTGCTCAATCTGACAAATTTTTGCTCGTATTTTGATACAGTCATACGACCCTGTTTAAGCTCTAAAAATTATTTTCGTTTCTCATTCAGAAACCTCTGACTGATATATTTCTTTCGGAACTTGGTTTGGAAAAATTCCCAGGTGATCTACTCTCTCGGCACAACTGAAATCAACGTGTTCCACCACTGATATGCTAAATCTTTTAGTAACGATACTGCACATTTAACACATTCAGCCGGTGTATAGGAAAGCTCATCAAAAACCCTGATCGTATTCTCTAACCAAAATTCAGCTTTCTTGGGGTCATCCTCAGCTGTAGCTCAAAATTCTTCGGCCCCGTACTTACGTATCTTATCAACAAAAGGCTTACTAACTCGGACTAATTCCATACCTTGAGGAATAATGGGAACCGATTGGGGAACAGGATGGGATGGAGGTTTTTGAGCAGCTGGGTTCGTCCGTACGAACTCCGTGAACCATTCATTCATCATTTGGAAGTAGTCTTCCTTAGCCTCTCCTCCCCGACACTCAGATACGGGCCTCGTACCGCTTGAAGCTACTCCGTGAGTAGAGGCTTGAGTGTTGCTCTCAACTTCATCGGAATCAACTCAGTTGGATGTCATTGCTATATAAAAGCATGTTTTAAAATGGTCAGGAGATAGCACACTATCACAGGTTATATAATAACATGTATAGCTAAACTCGTACACGCAATGTTCAGTTCGAGAATCGACTAAACCTGGCTTTGATACCAATAAATGTAACACCCTTAACTCGTATCCGTCACCAAAATAGGGTTACAGAGTATTATCGAAGTTTACAGTACAAACAAACAGAATTTCGAGCATTTCATAATATATCAATTTTCATATAAAAAAGAATCAAAATTAATCATATTGTCCCATATGCGAGCCCTCAAAGCCCAAAATATGCATTAGAAACAAGTTGGGACTAAATCAGAAACTCAGAGAATTTTTCGAAAAACATTGAAAAATTTCAAAACTGCAAGGGTCACACGACCGTGTGGCCAGGTCGTGTGACTCACATGGTAAAGAAACATGCCCGTCTCTTAGGCCATGTGCGCATTCAAAATAGGGACACACGACCATATCCCATCCCGTGTCCATGCTCGTATAACTCACTGACTTGAGCCACACAGCCAAGCTACATACCTGTGTGCCAGGCCGTGTAACAACCTAACTTGCAACCCTTTGAAAGCTCCAGGAGACACACGACTGTGTCACCTGGTCGTGTGTCACACACGGCTAAGACACACGCCCGTGTCTCTGCCTGTGTGGATGAAAATATGTCATTTTACAAGCCATATTTCTCACCCAATTTGGCATAAACCTACACCCAACATTATGTATATAAGCAAGCCATAATAAGGTACCAAAACCATGCATTTTCTAGCCTTATAGAAATGGTATGATCACATACAACCAATATGCCCTTAGGCACCTCAAATGATAATTTATAAACATGACTAACCATGTGTTCAATATAACCAATTGATTAACTAACATATATGCATATTTACACCAAAACTTACCATGTAGATAATTTAACAAAACATACCATTCGGTGCCAAAACTCCATTCTAAAACTAGCATAAAATGACCATATAAATCATTTCACCAAAACACCAATTTACCACAATTACATCCTATCATAAAGCACATATACAGTATGCATATTCATACCACAAATTTAATCTTCCATAATTCAACTATACCAAGTTATTCATTAACCATTAGAGAGCAAATATTTACATACCATACACTAGACTTATACTATCATCAAAGTGCCAAAACACTAACCAAACAAATGGCCAAATTATCAACAAAGCAAAAAGGCTAGCATTAGCCAAAATAACCTATACATGCCATTATAACCAAACTTAAACCAATCGAAAGAACCGAGTGAGCCAATGGATAGTGTGATATAGCTCTGACAAGATTCCAACCCGAACGAGTTTCCGATTCACTAAAAACATGAAAAAATACACCAAGTAAGCATTTAAGTTTAGTAAGTTTGTATAACATAGAATTTAACTTACCATTTAGTCACAATTTAGGTAAGTAAACATAGCATATCCCAACTCAATTTGACCAAATGAATAAGTACATATTCACCAACATGTTAGCCATGTAACACATATAATAGCCTATAAATATGGATGAACATAACCACTAAGCAAGTTTTATATACAAGGATACTCCATTTCATGTTTCAATATATCATGTAATATCATTTCCATGTATTTCATGTATATACTTGTTATAGTTTGTATCAAACTCATATCATCTCATAACAGAAGAATGCCCGTTGAACCATTTAGAATATTGTTGGATACTCGGGATAGCCCACACATAGTGTGCTAAACTGTAATCCATCAATGCCTGTACATGTATGCTCATACGAGCTATGAATCGATATGCTCTCACGAGCTGTAAATCGGTAAGCTCATATGAGTTGAGAATCTGTAAAATTTCACGAGCTGCAATCAGTATGCTCATACGAGCTGTAATCGGTAATCCCTAATGACATGTCATTTGTATCTTACGAATTTCTAAGGTTCAAACGGGACTCGGTAATCGTCGTACGTCGTCAGATAAGTAATCGGTATTTATACATGACAATTATACAAATCACATACATATAATTCAATTACAACATGTAAATACACAATTTAATTACACGAACTTACCTCGACGAGTATACGTAGATATGGAGGTGATTAATATGAAATTTTCTCTTTGCCTCGATCTAACTTCGTACAAGGTCTGACTAGATCTATACGGATAAATTTAAATTAATTTAATATATATTTCATTTAATTTAGTCCAAAACATATTTTTGGCAAAATTACCATTTTGCCCTTATACTTTTAAATTATTTTCAATTTAGTCCAAGCTCATAAAATGAAAATTCATGCAATTCATGTTTAACCCACTATAGTTGAATTTCATATAGGTCCCTAGCAAACCCTATATTTCATTTATTTCGAAATTTACCATGTATAATTTCTATTTTTCAATTTAATCCTTATTTGACAATTTCATCAAAAATTACTTAACAAAAGTTGTTTATCTAACAACAACCATTCATTTTCTAACTTCAAACTTCAAAACTCATATACATGCATCAATGGTAAAACCCTAATAATTTAACAGTTTCACAAATTAGTTCCCAGTCTAGCTAGATTAAGCTACAACAATCTCGGAAACATAGAAATCATAAAAAATAGGACAAAAATGCATACCTAATTGAGCATTCAAAGTGGTTGAACCCTAGCTCAAAAATTGCTTCTTTTTCTCCTTAAAAATCGGTTGAAGATAGAAGTGGAAGATGAAAGCTTTATTTTGTTTTATTATTATATCATTTAATTACCTATTTACTTATTTAGCCTTTAAAATTAATCCAAATTTCAAAATTGCTAAGACATCATATTCCACTATCTCATTAATGATCTAATTACCATATAAGGACCTCCACTTTAAAGTTCTATAGACTTTAGCTATTAGAACTCAACTTTTGCACTTTATGCGATTTAGTCATTTTATCAAATTAAGGATGTAAACGGTAAAATTTCTTAACGAAATTTTTATACGGTAATACTATCATGCTGTAGATAATAAAATAGTAATAAAATAATTTTTTTGACTTCAGATTTTTGGTAGCAAAAACATTGTTCCGATTTTATTGAAAACGGACTGTTACAAGATTTAACCTTGTGAAAGTTCACCCCGTTCTTGATTCTATATCGCTTCACTGTGGTAGCAAAACCATCTTTAGTTGAAAAATCTTTCCCCACTTCTAAATCACCTGAATCCAATGAAGAACTCGCGTGGCTTGACCTTCTATGTGGTAGTTCTGCAAACTCCAACTCATCATTTGCCGACAAGTCTACATTATGCATATGCACGGGAGGTGAGTACGACATGAACCGTGGATCTTCTTTGTCATCATCGCCAAGACCTTCATCTTCTGGTTCAGTCAGAACTAACTCTAGTTCAGAAAATAATGCAACTTCTGAACCATCGGCACTGGGCTCCCAAGTTGGATCAACATGGGATTCAGTCTCCTCTTCATTCTCGACTCCAACATTTTTCGTGTTGGATGCCCCCTCGCAGGTGGACATCGTAGGGAGTACATCATTCCTTCTTGTATTGTTTTCAAAACATCCAAAATCACCTGTTGAATGCCAACCGCTGGAAGTTGATTCCATTCCCCTATAACCAAAGTTTAAATCAAAACCACTAACTGAGTGTCGTGTAGCGGTCTTACCACCATACTCCGATTGTTCAGAATTTTGGCTATCACGGTTGAAATCTAGGGCAGAAATAGATAAGTGTCTTCCCATTGATGATTCTGGAATATCATAATAAGAACTTTCTAACATAGCGGAAAGCCCTCCACACAACGGTGTGGTTGGACTCTCAGCTTGTTCTTTCGTTCTGCCCTGTCGAACATGAACATATGTCAACCTCCAAGGGCCTTCATTTGTCCTTGCAAACTCTGCATATAACTCTAGATATGGTGATCCACTACCAATATGCATCTGTACCATCGCCTCTAACCACCTCGCACCTCTGATTTTGAAAGCGTCATATCTGACGGGGTCAATCAAAGCACAAATTTGATATTTAAAGGATGACACTCTTATCTGGTTGGATTCGTCGATCTTCCGCCTAGTTCTTTTCTGAAGTGCTGGAAATTCAATGTTCTGGTTAAAAGCCATCTATGTTGTGTTCTGATAAAAAATGACACCGTTCTCGGTATCACGTACTTCACTGTTGTAGTAAACAATAACATTAATTCGTGCACACATAACAATTCTGGATAAACCATTCCACATGTTTGAAAGGAAAAAATCATGCAGAGAAATAGTGCTGTAATTAAATATGAACAACAAAAATCAATGCTTACTTTAAGCAAATAGGTTGCTTCAACTTATGGCTTATGTGCAAACTTCTCCTCTTCTAATCTTCCTACAATTTTTCTTTGCTTGTAAATGGATTATGCCATTCGATGCTGAATTAAGTTGGTTTTATAGACCAGAGGTGACTCACAATTGGTTCAGAGAATTCCCCAAGCCTCGTGGGGAGTTGAAAATCGTAAAGAGAAAACGCTTCAAGCAGGCAACACTACCAGCAAAAGCACTGTAAGAGCATCCAACTAGAAGCATTTTCAATACCATGTTAGTTGAAAGTGCTTCTAGGTGGATGCATTTTCAATGCTTCTGATGACATTGCGTCCTTCTTGGAGTGTTTTCTCTCTATAAATTTCAACCTCAACCTTACTCCAAAAAGCCCATCATATATCCCGGGATTCCCGAAATATTTTTCTTGAACATGACTATTTGAAAATAATAGATAAAAGAATAAATAATTTCTGGAAAATCGATCACTACTCTAATGTTAAGAAGGCGAAAAATTAATAACTAATATTTCATCCCTGTATAGTAGACATAGTTTCGATAACGAATCCAATTCAATTTTTCGGGATTCGAATATATGATTAGTGTAAAAATACGATATATATTTTGTAAAATTTTGAATTAAATTATTATTATTTAACATCTCAAATAATTATTATAAAATAATTAATTAAAAATCTAAAAAAACCCTAAACCCTACTTTAAATAAATAAAACCTTAACCCTAAATCCTAATTTCAATAAACAAAACCCTAACCCTATTAAAAACGAAACTAAAAAAATCAGGATAAAAGAGCTTCCTACGAGAAGCACTTTTGCTGACTTGGCAAAAAGAGCTTCCAGCCGGAAGCACTTTTTTGCATATCACCTAAAAAAGTTTCCAGCTAGAAGCGTTTTTCAAAAATTGGTCTATTTCCATTATTTTTCTTTCAGTCAGCCTAGTCGCGTCAATATTTTATTTTATTGGCATTTGATGAAAAGTTAGTCCAATTTACAACTATTATAACACTATCTATAATGAAAATGTCCAACATCGGTCTGTGTAGTTCCAAATAACATGTCATGAAGTTCAGTGAAGCAGCTCAAAAACAGAGTTGAAACCGTAGATCACTTCAAACCAGCTCAAATCAGTAGCACAAAGCTCAAATGAGAACAAATCACCGTTTCGTAGACAACAAAGACCGAACAGTTGAAAAGCAATTGAAAGATAAATGTTGAAGAGCAACTGAAGACAAATTAATGAGCTTAAACCAGCAGCAAAAAATGCATCCATGTGCCGCTCAATAGCTGATCACGATAAGAAAATCAAATTAGATCTGAACTTCCATTTGATCGAACCGTAACAAGAAACAACTATAGAAGTTGAGAATAATTGCAGCAATAAGAAATAGATCTCGAGTCAATAACTCAAACCAGAGAACCCAAAATGGTGAAAACAGAGTTAACGAACAGGATTCAGTGATCAGCTGAACCAGAAAACACCGGTCAACTTGCCGTAAGGCTCAAGGTGGCTTTTATTCCATGTAACAATTCATCAATGACGATGGATTCTTGTAGAGAAAGTGGCAGAAAGCAATGTAAAAATTTTTACCGAGTTAAAAACTGAAATAAATTAGTCTGACCTGTTCATCATTCAAGCATCGGTTTACATTTGCAGTTAAAGTTAACTGCTCACAACAACTTTTTGACTACTTCATAACAGCTACAACGGTAATGAACTGACTCAACAGAAGCCAACCAACTCTGAAATGTTCCTGATCTCGAATGCCTTAAGAACATCAAGGCATTGAAACATGGAATGGAACCTAGAGGCATCTTGGCATCTTTAACAATCTACTGCTTAATCAAAATAAAAGCCTTAATGAATATCTAATTTGTTTTCCCCTTTAGTTACTGCATATATATATATATGATTATGTCGGAAATGCAAAGAAATTTCACGTTAATTTTGTATAGGTTAATGAAAGGGTTTAAGTATAGTCTTATTCTTTATCCTTATCGAGTAATTGAGCTAAAGGCTTAATCCATACGTGTTATTGTTGTTTGGCTCAATTCGTGTTTTTATTTATGACACGTATCAAGTATATTTATTTTGGATAAACTTCTGTATTATTTTTAGAAAATAAAATTTTTTGATAAACAAAAAATATTTTTTGAACTATTTTAGAAGATCTATCTATTTTACCTTTTTACCCTTGCATTTTTACTATTTTTCTATTCAGTTAATAGTATAAATAGGAGGCTATCTTCCTCATATTTCACACAACAAAAAGCATAGTTTCTATCATTCTTCTCATCTCCCTCATTCTTCTTTCTCTAAAAGCTTTGTTATTCTACTAAAAATTACATTAGAGAAAGTTCTATTTAAAAGTGAAGGTTTTAAATAGGACCGTCTGTGACTAATCTCAACTTTCCTGAGAATTGATCATAGTGTAGTTTTTCCGACCAAATTTCCTGACCACCTTTAAACTTATGTTGATCTTATTTCCTGTAAATTTAAAAAAGAGAAATACCAATTGAGTTCCATTTTTCTCATTCGGATGTATGAATTTAGAAGCACTGTGTTAACTTTGGGAAATGACATCCATTTTCAATTACACTGATCAGGGCGAAATTGCTTCTAAGACAATGATTCTCCATAACATAGTAATTATTTATTATTTGTACTTGTCAGTACTAACATCTTTATTTTGCAATAATAATTTTCCAATGGATTATAGTATTTCGTCCTAACATTTGCTCGCGATAAGTAATGAAACTATATGATAAGTTGCTAGCTAATATATATACACGCACATACATACATACATACATACATACATACATACATATATATGTAGGATTGCGTTTTGTGCGCAGGGTGATGAATGATGCGTGCCTTGCCTCTAATGAATGCTTCCACTTGTTATATATATTGGTCTGAATATATATAAGCTTATGGATAGAATTTGCAGTAATGCATGCATAATTAGTAATTAACTGTAGCAAATACTAAGGGCTGCAGGTGAGCAGAGAGCATGAATATTACTGCATGATAAAGTAGGAGCATGTTAAAAATTGGCCAACCATGCTGCTATGATGTTTTTGGTTAAGTGCATGCAGCTTGTAAACATACTGCAGCACGTATGCTTGCTGTAACAACAAGGTTTTCTCTTTAGTTTCATTCTAATTAAACTAGTTGAAAATGAACAAGTTGATGACAACTTGATGCATTAGGCGTTGAATGACTAGTTTAGGTGTCTTGTTTATGTGTACAAGCAATGTTTATCAAGTTACTAGGCTACTTAGTGGTAGTAGGTAGTATTTGGTGATGTATTTGACTATAAATGTATTGTTTTTTTAGTTGAATGAATGAGTTGAATGAGCTATCAGCCATAAGCTCCCTTGCTGCACATTTGTGAGCAAGTAAAAATACTTCTTGCATCTTGCTTCACTGTTTTGTGCTCTCTGTTCTCTTATTTTGTTGTTGCCAATGTTCCAACAAATGGTATCATGAGCCTAAGTCTTAGAAGACCATTGATTTTACTTCTGCTGCTTGTTAAAAAGAAAGAAAATGTCAAAACACAAGCATGTCATTAAGGACTGCTTGTAGAAAAGACAACAACAGCAAGAAAGAAGCTGTCAAAACACAAGCATGTCATTAAGGACTACTTGTAGAAAAGACAGCATCAGCTCAACCCTGTGAGACTCCCAAACAAGCTTGAATAAGCTAAAGGAGGAGTTTCAAGGAAAGTATGTGAGCTTTCCAATGTGCAAGCAGCAAGCTCAGCAAAAATGTGCAAGCTGCAAGCTTAGCAAGATGTCAAAGCTGCAAGCTTAGCGAGAAGTGCGAGCTATGAGCTCAGAAATGAGAGCCCTGTATAGTTGCGAACCTGTTTAAGATACCAGCTAAAGACAGTATGCAAATATGCGAGTCTATCAAAGGTGTGAGCTCAGCAACATGTGGAAGCTCAATGCGAGTTGTAAAGTTGCGAGCCTGTTGAAGATAGTAAGCAAAGTGCGAGCCTGTCAAAGTGTGAGCCTGTCGAATTGCAAGCCGAAGTGGCGAACGGTTTAAATGCAAGCTCGAGTAGGTGCAAGCCAAAATGGCAGACTGAAGGCAAGCAAACTATACTCATGAACTGTTTGTGCATGAAGGAACAGGACTATAATGAACAATGAAATAAGGCAAGATGTGTTTGAAGGCAAGTTATCAACCAAGGCTGTGAAGGAGGAGAATACTCCATTTGATGAACAAATATTTGGCACAAAAGACTAGGATAGTTAAGTGTGTAAGTCAGATTTGGTTGAGAATGAAGCCAAGGTTGAAAATGAATTGCTTGAGCAGAGCTAGCTTGAAACAAAGCATCTAAGGACTGCCAAGTTCAAAAACTTGATGAATAATTGGTATTTGCAGTATGGAGTCCAAGGAGTGTTGAAAATTGGCCAACCATGCTGCTGTGATGTTTTTGGTTAAGTGCATGCAGCTTGTAAACATACTGCAGCACGTATGCTTGCTGTAACAGCAAGGTTTTCTCTTTAGTTTCATTCTAATTAAACTAGTTGAAAATTAACAAGTTGATGATAACTTGATGCATTAGGTGTTGAATGACTAGTTTAGGTGTCTTGTTTATGTGTACAAGCAATGTTTATCAAGTTACTAGGCTACTTAGTGGTAGTAGGTAGTATTTGGTGATGTATTTGACTATAAATGTATTGTTCTTTTAGTTGAATGAATGAGCTGAATGAGCTATCAACCATAAACTCCCTTGCTGCACATTTGTGAGCAAGTAAAAATACTTCTTGCATCTTGCTTCATTGTTCTGTGCTCTCTGTTCTCTTATTTTGCTGCTGCCAATGTTCCAACAGAGTATGCTAAAAAAAAAGGTGACATGAAAATGGTAAATTAAGTGGGGGGACTGAGACAAATGAAAATCGTGTCATCCCGCATATATCTAGGCTTGGATATTGCGTCTATATATTAAACATATATAATAGTCATCATGTTATGACAATAATTGAAGAGAAAAAGAGAAGAAAACTTCTTTTTATATATATCCTCAAAGTTGAAAAAAGTAGTAACGGAGTAGGTGGTTTGTTTAGTGATATTGAATAGCGCATTCTAACACGTCCAAATACATCAAAAGCTACAATACACATATGTTGGTGAACCTCAACTTCCCTAGAAATGTTATAAATAGCAGGGTATGGGCAAGGTTTTATAATGAGAAATGAGAGAGAGATGGAGTGGAGGCCATGTTATTTGGACATGATTTTGGTGCCACTTGGTTTTTTGACCATCATATTTTATCATTGTTGGTTATGGTATAAGGTTAAGACTCAGCCCCTCTCTACCATCTTTGGAACTAATGCTAGCGGACGTCGCTTCTGGGTCTCTGACATGATTAAGGTATCTCCATCTCTATCCATTGCTATTCTTATACCTTAATTTCCACCGGTAATAAATTTATGAATACATTTTTATTTAACTAAAAAAAGTTATAATTTGATCATTGAATTATTTAAAAATTTTCATTTAAGTTACTAACTTATTTTAAAAAATTTATATAAGTCAGTAGGCTGTTAAGTTATTTTTTTTTCAAAGTTCCGCCAATTAATTTTAAGTGACGATTTGATGATCGATATGGTTAGTACTCATGGACAAGTAGAATAACATACATTAAATCCAAACCAATTTGATAGTTAGTGTTAGATATTGGAGAAAAACATTATTTGAATTTTGGTTCGCAGATTTATGACATCCAAAGTTGTTTCATAAAAATAAAAATTGAACTATAAAAGAGAAGGAGAAAAGGGTTTTCGGTTGGTGCATGCAATGCGAATAGAAAAAGACATATACCTAGTGACTTAAATAAAAATTTTTAAATAATTTAGTGATGAAATGATGTGATTTACCCTTACGGAAAGGAAAATAAAAAATGAACTTAATTGTTAATCGATGTGGTGGTCTACGGTGATGTATTTTTCCATTTTTCTGGACTGATGTGGATGCTCTGTTCTATTATGAGTACACTGATAGACTAGTACTTTAGTTTATCAACGGTGTCTGTAAACTTTTGCCGATGAAAAAGGAATCTGTTAAGGTGGCCGGAGATATATATAAAAAATGTAAAAACGCAGCCAAAGCTGAGTGATGAGAGTTGAGAGGATATGAATAGGATAATTGGAGAAGAAAGATTTATGATCCAAATACCAATCCATATCCATGCTTTCCGGAGTGCTTAATTAAGGGCTTGTGTTTCATGCTTTTCTGCACATGCACAGAATATAGAAGATGCTAGTGTTAATGTCCCTATACGTCCTTTTAGTTGAATGTTAGTTCTTAATTAGTTGTTTTATCTTCTTGAGCTTATCTTATCACTTTATTTTGGATGATTTATTTTAGTTTTTTCCTTGGGTAATATAACACGGCAAGTTGAGCTGATGAATATTTGGACCATGCATGTATAATTTGGTTAGATATGCATATAAATATTATAACTCATCCACTCGGTTATATAATTATTAAAAGCATAAAACAACATTTCATTTTAATTAAAACCATAGTTAATTTTATATCAACATTTTTATAATTTTATTATATAAATTTTCCCATTTATATTTTCTTTTATAGTTTTATAATATAAATTCTTTTACTCACTGTATATATGAATGGACAAGAATTAGCGGTGGTGTCGTGGTTGGGAAACAGCTGATAGGACTATAAAGGTTAAGTGCCATTCACAATCACACCCAATTAATTAAAAAGTGGCGACTATTGCCACAATATTTGCTTCTTACTTGTTTCACTAAATATACCATTTCACGTGGGGCCGAAGTAGAAAGTTATTATTAAAGGGATAAAGAAGAAATTCTAAAAGAGATTTTCCAATGATGCTATACATTGCATTGCAATGGGTGCAGGACAACGAAAAAAAGAGCATCGTGGCAGTCCAAACCCTTCGAAACACAATTATGGGATCGACCCTGATGGCCACAACCTCCATCCTTTTGTGTGCTGGTCTAGCAGCGGTTATCAGCAGCACATACAGCGTGAAAAAGCCGCTCAACGATTCCATATTCGGGGCTCACGGGGAACTCATGGTGTCACTCAAATATGTCACCATCTTATGCATTTTCCTCTTCTCATTCTTCTGCCACTCTTCATCCATCAGGTTCCTAAACCAAGTGGGCATCCTTATCTCCTCTCCCCCACACCCCTCCTCCTCTGTCAGTCCTCACTACGTCTGGGAGCTGCTGGAAAAAGGATTCCTCTTGAACACCGTCGGCAACAGGCTTTTCTACTCTGCGCTTCCTCTCATGCTTTGGATCTTTGGCCCACTGCTTGCTTTCTTGTGCTCCCTCACCATGGTTCCTGTGCTTTACAACCTTGACTTTGTATTTGGGTTTAACAAGCAGCTGGCTCTGGGGAAGGATTATCAACACAATGGATGCAGGGACTGTGAGTCTGTGTAACCATCATATCATCTATATATATAGTGGCCCCAGGTGTGGCGTGTGCAGTTGTTGTATTAACACAGTCCAATGAATAATATGATTTATATATGGTGTCTTATTAATCATTTACTAAATCCAATTTCTTGTTTGTTTCTAGGTCCAAGAGTGCCGAGAATTTGAGTGTTTAGGGTCTGTTTGATTGCCAGTAAAATATTTTCCGTAAAATAATTTCTGGAAAATGTTTTACTTTTCTGTAAAATGATTTACTGGAAAATATTTTCTTGTGTTTGATTGAATCATGTAAAATATTTTCTTTGCTTATGATTTTTTGAAAATATTTTTCGGAAAAGTTGTTTTTACATATATTAATATATATTAATAAATTTTATATTTTAAATTATTTTTATATATATTGCAATGATTTATTTATAATAATACTCAATTATTAAGCTACAATATTAATCGTTATAAATTGAAAAAACTAATATCAAATAAATTATTTGTAATTGTGTTAAAAAACAAGTATTGAATAATTAAAAAACAAGTTCTTGGAAAATCGATAAATGTAAGTAGTTTTCACCGGAAATGAAGGAAGGAATGAAGGAGGCGATAGAGAGGAGAGCACGGAAAATGTCTTACGGAAATTGAAAGGGTAAGACATTTTCCTAAAATGTAACCCATTTTCCTTGTTTTGGAGTTCATTTTCCAAATGGAAAATGTTTTCCGCCAATCAAACGCTGGAAAAGTTAGAAATGATTTTCCGGAAAATCAATTCCGTCAATCAAACAGACCCTTAGTTTCAAAACGGAAAAACATTAATGTACTAACATGTAACACCTCCCATCCAAATTCCTTTTCACGAGAAAGAGTCCCATGCCCAATTCCCATGCATGCTTTCTTTTGTTTATTTAACACCCAAAATCAACTATTTATCTTTCACCCAATTATTATAGATTAACCAAGAAGATAAAGATAATGGACATTTCTGTTTATGAAATGTTAAATTCTTAGTTTAACAAAATTAAATTTTGATAACTTGGGAAAGATTGATGTCAAATTCAATAAAATAAAATGTTAATATTTCTACTTTTGCCTATTGAGTTTTAGCTCGATTGACATGGGTATTGTTGTCAATGTAAAAAAACCTAAGTTCAAGTGTATTGATTGACATGGGCATTGTTGTCGATGTAAAAAGACCTGAGTTTAAGTGTGCTAAAACACATTATTCTCCTATTTATGGTTGAGGAGGTACTAGGGATAATTTTAGGCATTATGTCAAAAAGAGCATATATAATGAGAAACTAAAATGAGATTGTTCAAATATATATATACACTAATAAATTAGTAAATTTGGATTATGGAAAATAAAAAGTTAATAAAAGTAAAATAAACTAATGTATAATATTATTCTTGATAAAACAATGTATAATATGATTAAATGTAAGACTATTACATAATTTTTATACTAAGAAGTTGGAAATTTTCAATTCACTCTCGCAATTGTTCGAGGAAAGTTATGATTGTGAGATTGACAAGATACTTTTTGCAAATATGCATGCGGTATATTATTTCTATCATTTTGATGATAATTTATAATTTTAGCTCTTAATATTGGATCGGCCAAAAAGCTTTAAAGGCTAAATTTGACTCTTTTGACCTTTTTTTCATATTGGTCTTTTTCTACTTCCCTTGTAGACTTTCTTTTAAAATATTTCTCCATTCATGTTAAACATTTAGAATAAATAAATCTAAGCATTAAACACAAAACTTTTCACGAAGCCAACATACAATTAGTAATTTTTAACAACAATAAAAGTTTCTTGGTGTCATGAGTAATGTGTCAATTTTCAAACACAAGATTTACAATAACCACACTAGCAATACCAATTTCTAAATAAAAAAATACTAAATCTCTAATCAATATTAAAGAAATTTAATATTATAAATACAATCAATCCCAATTTCTTCAAGGATTTATATTAATTAACCTTAAAAATTATTACCCAATCAATATGTAGGCATTTATATCAAAATCTATATCCCAAAAATATTTAATAACAATAAAAATTAAATCTTGCATAAAAATCTTAATCTATCGTAAGAAAACCACAATCCTAATTTTCTAAAACTAATCAATAAAGCTTGGAAATAAAAGAAGACTTGTTATTAATTAGGAAGATTCATTTGAAAGTATTAAAAGATCAACCACCTTTCTTGTAAAAATACTAGAGCGTATGTGAGAGAGAATAAAAGAAATTTAAGAGTAAAATAATGAGTGCTAAAGAAAATAAAAGGATTATGGATTTTAAATTTTAGGAGGAAAGATTCATTTACTTTCATATTAAATAATTTTTTATAAAATAATTCTTTTTCAAAAATTTTGATGAATAAGTTTAAATTTTTATGAGCTTAATTCATTAATGTGAATTTTATCGCACACATATGAATGTGGAAACTATGCATTTAATAGATAAAACTAAAATTTTCTTTACTTCAAATGGTAAAGAAAAAGTTTTATATGCATGGTGCCGTTGGTTCAAATCTCATTATGTGCTTTTTTTATTTATAAAATATAAAAAGTAAAAAAGAAACCCATATAATCATATAACTTACTTTGCGACTAAAATAATTTTTTGATAATCCCTTAATTGAGTTAGGACCCAATTAATGGGTGACACCGCTTTATAAATAGTATAGTTTATATAATTTTTTTAAAAAAATTATAAATAAAATATTCTTTTAATTTTTTCTTTGCAAAGTTAAATAACTCCACAATCACCCATGTGGTTGACAATATCAGTGGTTCACTACATTTTTTTGCCTTGCTTACCTACACTAATTGTGAGTAACCAAAGGGTTTTTTCCTCTCTCCTCATCTCTTCTGTTGTTATTGTTAGTATGGAATTTCAGTGAGAAAAATCTCAAACACATGAAAGGATCATGTACAAAAACTCGAATAGGAAAACCAATAAATAGGATAAGGATTCAGGGCATGTATCAAGCCAGTATATTTAAGGTTCTATTTGCCCTTACCTATACTCAATGTGCAAATGAGTTTCAAGAAAATTAACCTCGATGATACAATGAAATCCAATGACTATTGGCGTTTTGTACTAATGAAAATATTCATTGAGCACTGAGCAAAGTATAAAAAAAATTCTATTTATTTAAAGAATTTTCGTAATAATTATTTGTTGAACAATCTAAGAATAGTCAAATATGGAGGAAGAAAAGAAAGAACTTTTGAGAACTTTTTTGGTATATTTTCCAAATGAAATCTCACTCCTATTTATAGGATTTCTCATGTCTCTTCATAGGGACATAACTTTCAATAGGTGTGGAGACATAACATTCAATAGGTATCTTTTCTGAATAATCACATTGATAAGTGCTAAAAGTAACATGTTTTAACCTCATTCTTAACGCATTTTGGGTGATTATCTGATGTTAATTGTGAATTTTATTCTCCTAATCCTTTAAAAATTATGTTTTAATGCTTAATAGAGCATTTTGGAGCAAAAGGAGCGAAAAACGAGTGAAAACCAGAGCGTCGGAGTAAGCTAAAGGAGCCACATGGTCTACACCTTTTCACATGGCCATGTGAACCACACGAGCGTGTTGTGGGTCGTATCAATTTCATGGGATTGCACACTGAATAGTGAAAAATCATGATTTTTAGGTTTTTCAGGCATTCTAAGATGTATATATGAAAAAAATAAGAAGATAGGATTGAGTTGTCAAATAGGATTGAGTTGTCAAAAAACACTCAAGAAAACGACTGAAAACACACCATCGAAGCCGACTCTAAAGCAGAGTTCCGTCAAGATTGAAGATTCTGAGTTGATTTCTTAGGAAGTTATCATGAGTTTCTTTTATTCTTTCATTTATACTGTATCTTTGATTTTTCTCTTTTCGAGCATGAACTAATTTTCTAAATACCTAGGGGAGATGAACCCTACGATAAATTTTGTCGTTTGATTTCAATTTTAAATAAATACTTAGTTTCTTTGTTCTCAATTATGTGTGCTTAGTTCTTGGTTTGATATTTCTAGAGTATTACTCCATGTTCGATGTTCTTAAATCGGTGGTTGAATAGACCCTGTTTAAGATTAGGTCTTGCGTAATTGGGTGGAGTTGCATACAATCCTAAAAACAGGACGACATAAATCTACCGGATTAGAGTCAAATCTAATAGAGAAATCCATAGCATGAGTTAATGTGATAATAGGGGTTGGAATGAAAAATAAATCAATTAATTAACCTAGTTTACTTCCTCTTATGATTGAAAGAGATATTAGCATAATTTAGCAATTTCTACGGATCAATGTGCTAAGCAAAGAAATTGCATAATTTAGATTGATAGTGACAGATGAAATATAGACGGATTCTTACTTAGGTATTGTTTCATTTCTTGGTTTTAATTTGATTTTTTTGGTTTGTTCTTTGTCACACTCGTTAGTTAATTGAATTAGTTAATTTTAGTTTTAACCGATCATTTGAATTATCCAGTTAAATAATAGAAAGACCGTAATTACTAGTACTTGTAGTCCATGTGGGAACAATATATTTACTCAACGTAACTATACTATTAATTGATAAGTGTACTTACCTTAGTCAAATTTTTTGTTAGTTTCTTGACCTTCGAGTTTCTGGCGTTATTTCTGGGACTAGATATTAGGAAAATCTTATTTCTATTAATTTACCAATTTTTTTATTGTTATTTTTTAATTTTAATTTTGAAATACTGATTCGATTTTATTTGGTTTTTGACAGGTTCTTTTGGTTTATGACTAGAGGCAACCCGTTGAAGCCATTATTCTTTTATAGTGAAATTGAAAAGGTTGCTCGTAGAAATTGAAAAGAGGTCAGAGAAGCAATGTAAGGTCAACAATAGATTTTCATATACGATCAATAGCAAAAGTACATTACTATGGAGATGAATATTAATCATGGTAATTCGCAACTTCTTGCACATCCTGCTTCTCAGGCTATGTATGACTATGCTAAGCCCACTCTGATTGAGGCTGAATCGAGTATTGTCAGAACGATTGTTGCTACAAATAATTTTGAGATTAAGCCGAACATAATTCAAATGGTGTAGCAGTATGTTCAGTTTGATGTGTTGCAAGATGAAGATTTGAATGCTCATTTAGCTAAGTTTCTGGAGATCTATGACACTTTTAATATTAATGGTGTTACTGATGATGCCATACGCATACAGTTGTTCCTATTTGTTTAAAGGAAAAAGGCGAAGTAGTGGTTGAATTCACTTCCACGGGGTTACATCACTACTTGGGCTTAGATGACTGAAAGATTTCTATTGAAATATTTTCCACTAGCCAAAACAACCAAGTTGAAAACTGATATGTGTAATACTCCGAAAATTACTACAGTAAGAAAGTACGTATCCTTGATAGTAAAATAAGGAAATAAAGTGACAAAAAAGGGAAATTTTGAGTTATGGCAACATTGAGAATTATATTATGACATATTAATTCAAGAAAGGATTAAATCGCAAAAGTGAGAAAAGTTTTGTTCGCACTCAGTATTACTTTTTTTTAACTGTTTCAAGACAATCCCGAATAAAGTGGTCTGGTGCACCACATCTGAAACAGGCATTTTCATTTGCTCTACACTCTCCAAGATGACGTCTACCGCATTGGGCACATTCTGGCCTAGTGGGCCGAGTACTACCCATACTTTCAACTGTAGTAGTTTGAGCTTTAGAACCCTCAAATCTTCTACCTCTACTTCGACTAGAATATCTGGTTGGAAAATTTGATCCACTAGGGAACTCTCTAGGCCTCTTGGAAGTAAACTGAAATGATATGCTCATTTGCCTTTTCTTCGTGTCTTGCACTTCAATTTCAGCTTTGCCCTTTTCCTTTTCGTTTAGAAAATCCTCTGCTTTATAGGCTCTCTCAACCAGAACAACAAACTCTCTGATTTCTAAAACAACCACTGGCAGTCGAATATCATCATTGAGCCCGTCTTCAAATCTCTTGCACATGTTAGCTTCAGTGGACACAAACTCCCGAGCATATTCACCAAGTCTAACAAATTCATTTTCATACTCGGTCACAGTCATCTTACCTTTTTTTAACTCAAGAAAATCTTTTCTTTTTTTTGATCTATAAACCTCTAACTGATATACTTTTTACGAAACTCCTCCTGAAAGAAATTCCAAGTAACCCTCTCACTAGGTACCACTGACACAAGAGTCTTCCACCAATAATAAGCCGAATCTCTGAGAAGCGAAACAACACACTTCATGCATTATTCAGGTGTACAAGATAATTCATCAAAAACTCTGATAGTATTCTCAAGACAAAATTATGCTTTCTCTGCATCATCGTCTTTAGTAGCTTGAAATTCTTCAGCCCTTTGTTTTCTGATCTTATCAACTGGTGGCCTTTCCCTGATAACTATACCTGCAGTTGGAGAAACTACATGGGGAACCTGAGAATCATGAGGGGGTGGAGGTCTAACAGCCGGATTCGTTTGAACGAACTCGGTAAACCAATCATTCATAGCTTGGAAAAAGGCTTCTCGAGCCCCTCCTCCCTGACGAACTGAAATGGGTCTTTCAATAACATTAACATCTGGTGGCACCATCCCTTCTGCAGGAGTGGGCACGTTACTCTCTACTTCATCTATACCAGCTCGTTCGGGATCCATAACTATAAAAGAAAAAAAATTTAAAATCGTCAGGAGTCGTCACACTATCAAAATATATAACTATGGCATGTATAGCTAGACTCTTATTCATACTGAATATTCCGAGAACCGACTAAACCTACTCTGATACCAATAAAATGTAACACCCGTTACCCAAGACCATTGCCGGAGTCGAGCATGAGGCGTTACTTGACTTAACTTAAAAGTTTGGGCATAAAATTTTACTTTTGAAATTAATTTCACTATTCACAACAAAGCTGTCCACCTGCGCCGTAGTTACTAAATTAATTATAACTCGAGCTACGAAACTAGAAATTTATATCCGTAAATTTTCCCCAAAACTAGACTTGTATATATTTTTACCAAAAATTTTTCAGAATTTTTGGTTTAGCCAATTAGTACAGTTTATTAGTTAAAGTCTCCCCTGTTTCATTGATTGGCTGTCCTAACCTCTCGTCACTAAAATTTAATTATCTCATTGTACAGACTTAATATGGTGTTTTCACTTGTTTCTACAGAAAATAGACTCAATAAGGAATCTATAAATATAAATTAAAACTCATAAATATTTTTTTACATTTTTTAATGATATTCCAAATTCAAAACAGGGGATTCCAAAAACCACTTTGATCTTGTCTAACTAAAATGAAAATATCTCAGAATACATAATTCCTTTGTCTACACTGTTATTTTTCTATGAAAATAGACTTAATAAGATTTAATTATATATCTCATCCACCCTCTAATTCATTTTCTACTATCCTTGGTGATTTTTCAAAATCACGTCACTACTGCTGTCTCAAAACTGATTCACTACTAATTTTTACTTTTTCATGATTTCTATGCATAATTTATCACCTAGACTTTTATGACAACAAACACCTTCATACTTAGCCATTTTAATAACTATTCATCATCAAATATTTACATATCATCTTTTGGTCATAATTTAAGAATATACAATCGAAATGACTAAGTCCCTATACATGCCATAGCTTGAAACATTTATCGTCTTAAAATACCGAGCTGTGGTGGTTGATAGTGTGAATGCTCTCCGACGTCTTCAAGATCTCGACTATCCTTGATAATACTATATGAAAGAAAAGGAAATAAAAGAAGTAAGCATAGAGCTTAGTAAGTTAGCAAGTAAATAAACAACAACATTTAACACAAATAATGATATGCAAGTATCATGTTCTTAAGTTTCCTCTTTACTTACTCTCATTTACTTGTTTATTTACTTACCTATTTAGATAACTTAAGATTACAACTTACTCTTCTCTTGCTGAAATATTGGTTCTCACTGATATCATAACATATTCTCAACTCTTATAACTCACCTGAAGTTGCTAATTACACTTTTACTTGAACTTCCATAGAACATAATCTGTTTTCTAGCCCGTTGAGCCACATTGGAATAATAAGGATACTTGGGTCTCATATATGATAATAACATGCCAAAGCCATGTCCCAGACATGGTCTTACATGGGATGTTTCCTGCACTGCCAATGCCATATCCCAGATATGGTCTTACATGGGAGTTCTCATATCGGTGCCCATGCCATGTCCGTGATATGGTCTTATGGGGGACCTCCCATCTCGGTGCCAATGCCATGTCCCAAACATGGTCTTACATGAAACCTCTCATAATCTCAATGATGCCAATGCCATGTCCCAGACATGGTCTTACATGGGATCTCTTTACCCAAATGTCATGACATTTGTATCTGATATATTCCTTATGTTTCAACGGGGCTTTTATCACTAATTCTCTGTCATCTCATACTTAAGTCAACATTAAATAATTTCATGAAATAAATACATAACTGCTGGAAAATAGCAGCATTAATAATAACTATTGAAATATTGCATTTATTTACCGTAAACTTACCTCGGTACAAAAATGTAAACATATCTAACACTTTAGTCCTCAATCTTTTTCTTTCCCCGATCTAGCTCCGAATTTCATTATTCTTGACCTATAATAGCGATAAAATTACAATTTTGCCCCTAAACTTTTGTATATTTACACTTTTGCCCCAAAGCTCCAAAATTAAACTTCATCTCTTATTCTTATTTATTATAACATGTTGAACATTTTTCCCTTCTATGACAACATCAAATTCTTACTCTAACACTTACTTATGAAGATTAGGTATTTTTGCCGATTATGTCAATATGCTCGTTTTCACTTAAAATTGACTAGAAAAAGTTGTTTAACATAATTCCTAGATTCATATTCTACAATAAAACATCAAAATAAACATAATTCACCAATGGGTATTTTTCCAAATATGAACCCTAGGTTAAATTATTGCTAAAATAAGCTAAATTAAGCTACCGAGATTCCAAAAACGTAAAGAACATTAAAAACGGGACTTGTAATCGCTTACTATGAACTTGAGAAAGTGAAGAAACCCTAGCTATGGCTTCCTTCAAGTTTTGGCAGCAAGCAAGGATGATGAACTGAATTTTTACATCTTTTTCCCTTTTAATTCTATTTATTTACTAAATGACTAAAATGCCCTTACTTAAAAAAAATCCTATTTCACTTATCTCATTTCCATTTTTGTCCATAACTAACTAATGGTATAATTACCATATAAAGACCTCCAATTTAAAATTTCATAACAATTGGACACCTCTAACATGTAGAACTCAACTTTTGAAGTTTTTAAAATTTAGTCCTTTTGACTAAATTGAGTGCCAAAACGTCGAAATTTTTAAACGAAATTTTCACAAAATCATTCCGTGAAATTGTAGGCAATAAAAATATAGTAAAAATAATTTTTTACTCATCGGATTTTTGGTCCCAAAACCACTATTCTTACTAAGCCCTAAATCGGGATGTTACACATCCTTTCATTCTTCACTTCTCTCTCACTTTTTCTCTTCAAAACCCTTCTTTTGTTCTCCATTTTCCGCTTCCATTCGCTTGTCGATTTCCTCTCTTGGAAAAGAGCCCTTCAACCACCATTGGTAGCAGCATTAAAGTGGTCATAGAAGCCTCAATTCAATAAGAAAAAGCAGAGAATGAAGAGTGAAACAAACTAGTTAAGCTTCGGAGAAACACCGGATTTGATTCTAGTTACCTATCCTTTAATTTTTATTGTTGTTGTTATGAACATGTCTATGAATACTTTTTAATTTGATATGTTTAATTTAATTAATATGGCTTAAATTTAATTCGTGTTAGGTTGATTGCATTTCGTCCACTTAAGTTATTAAAATTATGTTTGTGTTGTTATAGGTCTTGGTAAATTGTTTGATTAAGTAAAATCATGATTAAGTTATTCTTGCATTATAATTGTAAGATAACTAATTAATTAGTTTTTAAATCGTGTTGGAATTGTAATTAATTGACACAATACTTAATCAGTGCATGTTTAATCTTCTAAGGTAGCTGTGGGTTAAATTAGCGACGATATTAAACGATACATTAGGCTTCCTTAACTTGCAAGATTATTGTGATTAAACTATTTCAATGTAGGAATACATTGTTACCTCACTTAATCTTTTATTTGTTTATGAAGATTGATTAATTGTTTGAATTGACATTGGAAAATGTTCAAGAGATTAGTTAATTTAATAATTACGTATGAGCAGTAGTTAGCAAGTTACCAAGTTATCGTGAATTTATTCGTAACAACATGAACATGAGTTTAGTAATTCTAAGTTAAGCAATGTAATTAATCTAACACAACTATGTCATCTTGATTAAAATCATCTGTTGAAATCATGCATTGGAACTCTTATTTTTATTTTATTTTATTTTACTTAGTTAAATTTTAGTTTTTAGCCACTTTCTCAAAACCAAAATATCTTTCTTCACCAAAGTGTTTTTAATTACATTCATAAATAATTCTTTTTACAGTCCTTGTGGGTACAAGAACTCGACATGGTCAATTTATTACTTGTTGCGATTGTGTACACTTGCATATTTCCGTCATTCCAAGTTTTTGGCGTTGTTGCTAGGGACTGTTTTAAAAGATATTATTTGTGAAATTGTGAATTTTGCATTTTGGTCTTTTTTTTCTGTTAAATTTTAATTCTATTTTTTTGTTGTGTTTGTTTTAGGTGTTTCTAAGTATTGATCAAATTATTGACTTACTCCCCGTAGACCTTGAAACTGAAAGGACTTTTAGAAAAAGGAGAAGACAAGTGAACCAAAGAAGGACCGAAGAGACGAATGTCAGAAATCAAAACCAAAATCCAGGAGGAACATTCACTTATATTACTCACAATCCGATCATTATTGCCGATGACAGAAACTGTGTCATTCGACAATATGTCATTCCTCTATTAAAGGAGCTCAATCTAAGTATTAGGAGACCCAAAATTGAGGCACAATAATTCTAGCTGAAGCCGGTAATGTTCCAAATGTTGCAAAATATGGGTAAATCTAGTGAGATTCCTACTGAAGATCGACATCTTCATCTTCGGCTATTCATGAAAGTGGGTGACTCATTTAAACTATTCGGGGTGACTGAGGACGCCTTGAGACTGAGATTATTTCCATACTCCTTAAGAGATAGAGCATGAGCATGATTGAACTCCCTACCATCTGGTTCCATAACTATATGGCAAGAGTTGGTTGAACATTTCTTAATGAAATATTTCCCTCCATCTTTAACCACCAAGATCCAAAATGAAATCATTTCATTTCAGCAACTTGATGAAAAATCTTTATATGATGCATGGGAGCGGTTCCAGGAGTTATTACGAAAGTACCCTCATCACGCCATTCTTTACCGCGTTTAAATGGAGACTTTCTATATTGGTCTCAATATTCATACTAGAATGATGGTGGATGCTCCGAAAAATAGAGCCCTTATTTCTAAGTCTTATAACGATGCTTACGAGATTATTGAAAGAATTTCTAATAATAACTATAAGTGGCCCACCAGCCAAGTAGCCTTAGAAAGACGAGTAGCATGAGTACATGAAGCAGACACGCTCGCTTCTTTGGCAGCCCAGGTATCCTCTATGTCTTCTATGCTTAAGAACATAATTGTTATTGGTTTCAATGGTAACTTGCCAGGTCAGTAGCCGAACCAATTCAAGAATATTTCTTATGAATACTATAGAGATGGCCATTTCTTTTAAAATTGCCCATCGAATCAAGATTAAAAATATTACATGGGAATCAAAATTGGACTGATCCCCAATCAATTTCTTACAACTCCTCATTGCAAAACCATCCAACTTCTCCATGGAGTAATCAATGGGCGGACCATAGCGACTCTTCTATGCCATTTCGACTAAATTATCCGCCAGAATATTCTCAACAAGTGCAACAACCTCCACAAACTGAATCGTCAAGTAATCTTGAGATTTTACTAAAGGCGTACGTAGCGAAGAATGATGAACTAATCCAAAGCCAAGCAGCAACATTGAAGAATTTAGGAAACCAAGTGGGACAGCTAGCCAATGAGCTCAGAAGTAGCCTCCAAGGTATTTGGCCGAGCGACACAGAAAATCCAAGAATTTTGGGCAAAGAACATTGCAAATCAGTCACTTTGCCAAGTGGAAAGACATAGGAGCCGAAGGTGCTTGAGGTTCAAGATGAGCCTGTTATAGCTCAAGACAAAGAAGAAGTTCAACCGAGTGTTGAAACTTCTATATCGTAGAACTCAGATTCAGTGATACTTGATGAGGCAAACTCTAAACCAGTTAGTTTTGATTACCTAACACCCTTGTCGGATATAGAAAAATTTCCACAAAATAGTTGTCTAGTTAAAGCTAAGATTCCACCACTCCCATATCCTGAAGGATTTCAGAAGTAGCAAAATGATACTCAGTTGAAAAAAATCTTCGATGATGAGATGACCTTTAATGACTTCAATGCTGCTAAATCCCCAGATATAATTGAAGACTGCTCTATCTTTTCCAAGATGGAACCATTGGCTTCTATAGAATTGGAGGTCAATTCTTTAAACGGTCCGTTAGAACATATTCTACTAGAGGATTCACCAAGTGATGATGAAGACAAGGAATGTTCGCCTTGGTTAGAAGCTAAGTCGAAGGAATTCACTCAAGAAGTTCCACTCAAATCATTAGAGTTATCATCTCAGGAGTATACGCAACCAAAGCCGTTGATTGAAGAGCCAGCTAAATTGGAACTGAAGATTTTATCTCCTCATTTGAAATATGACTATTTGGGTTTGTCTTTGACTTTACCTGTAATTATTTCAGTTGATTTCACCAAAGATCAAGAAGAAGAGGCACTTGTGATTTTGGAAAGGTACTAGAAGGATACTTGATGAATTATTTCATATATTCGAGTCAACGGTTGGAGGATTTGTAGGAATTTCAGGAAGTTAAACAAGGCCACCAGGAAAGATCATTCTGGGTTTTCTTTCCCTAATAAGATTTTGGACAGATTTGATGGGAAAGAATATGATTACTTCCTAGATGGTTATGGTTGGTATGAGAAATAGCCATTTGACACCACCATGGTCAATGATGATCTTGAATAAAATGGAGGGAGTTCTCTTCACTTTCTCTATCGTTATTTTATATTTTTAGTTTTTTTTCTTATTGTAATAAAATGGTAGACTTAGATAAAATTTTCTTTGGTTCATTACATTAATTAAAAATCTGTCTAAGAGATTAGGACTTAAGCAGGACCATCTGTGAACCCTCCAGTCTTTCCTGGGAGTTTCATTTAATGTAAATTTTTGAAAAATATTTTTCTAAGTAGCCTAGAGAATTTAAGTATTTGTTTTGTTAAATAAAGGGTCAACTTTTAACCCAAGTACTAATTTATTTTAGCTTTTTTTAGTTTACTTTCAGTACAGAAGCTTAAGATCCAAAAAGGAGCTGCCATTGGGCTTAATACACTGCTAAGAAGGGAAATATTCAACCCTTTTCTGCACAAACCTATAGCCCTTACCTTGATCTACCGCCACTCCCAAGTATCCCAAGAGTGCATTTCACTTAACCCCTTATTGTCGCAGCCCTTAACTCCCTAAATCACCACCCCAAATGCCTTCATTCGAAGTCACCAACTATTACACCTAAACTATCCTGAAAACCGCCACCCTCTTCAGCTATAAACCTTATCATTGGCTACTCAACCACCTACACAAAACTAAAACCACACTTAACATATTTTCTAAGTCTGATATGAGAGTCCCTTAATCTAGTACCATTTAACGAAGTGAATAGTTTTATATAATGGCTATGCTGCAGCACATGTAGTTCTAGCAACAAGCTTACTGGAGATACTAAAAACTGCGGGATGACTCAATCAGAGATACATTTAAAAAAATATATATTTCATAACCCGTTTGTTTGTGTTTGGATTTCCAGACTTTATACTCAAACCATGGACTTCAATGTCAAGGAAGGAACGAGGCGATCAGATTTTGAGGGGTCTACAAATAAATAAAAATGGGGGGATCTTTACCTTATGTTATTTCCTTTCTTAGGTTATGTTAGGATTAGGTTCTATTAGCATTTTTGTTTTTCGCATAATAAAACAAGAGGTGGAAATCATAAATAAAAATGAACAAGTTGCAAAGTACAAAATGTGACAAGAGATATATAACTGTCTAAGATTGGATCTAGAGAGAGCTTGGTACTTAAGCAATCAAATTGACTCACCTCCTCTTTTCTAGAATCCTACCTGGTGTATAGTATCTATTCACTTTTAACAATGAGGACATTGTTCATCTTAAGTAGGGGGACCGAAAAATGGAAAATTGAAATTATTTCCTCTCAGAATAAATTTTTCTTTTAATTATGGTTAAGTTATATTTTGTTCAAAAATTTGAAGTTTTGTTAAGTATGCTAAACTTCAGTATGAATAAAGTTCTATTATTTCAATAATTATATGTTAATTGAATTATGACATAAATGTACTCTTAATAAAGTATGTAAATTATACCATAAATTTTTTAGTTCCTTAGGAAAGCTAGACATGCATGAAAGTTTAAGTCTCTAGAATTGACTTAGTAATTTCTTAAGGTGAAATCCTAGGAAGCATGGAATGTTGACAATGATTTAGGCAAACTTTTGTTTGGACCATTTGAGTCTTTCAAGCCAACCTTAATAAATTTTTATCCTTTGAAACTCAACTTTGAGACTATATGGCCTAATTTTATTTGAACCTTTGCAATATTTAGACATCACTTTTCTCTTAATTATCTTTAAATTATCTCAAACACTAGACTCGGTACTTTTCAGAATATTCTTTGAAAATAAGTTTGGGAAGTTAAAAGGAAGTATCAAATACTCAAAAAAACAGAATGCTCATGAAAGAAAAAGAGAAGAAAAGAAAAGAAAAAAAATGAAGAAGAAGAAATAACATATGTATCTGAAAGAAATAGATGTACAAAAGAGCATGTGAAGGCAAAATGAGTTGGTGTATTGAAGGTAATTAATCTGAAGGCTCGATTCAAGCAGAGTCTAGGGTTTTTAGCCTAAATTTATCCATCTTTTACCTACCCCTAGCCTAGACACATTACAACCTATTTAAAAGACCTATTGATTCAAGTTTCTATGCTACCTACATTAGTGGAGAGAAATTTCTATGTTCAATATATGAAGGCATAAATTAAACTTAATGATTGTAGCTTAATCTTAAATAAGGGGATAAAATCAAATTGGTAGGGATTTAACATGTCTTTATTGAGTAAGCATTTAGTCTATTTTTGCTATCATAATAATAATTGAGATTAATTTGAACGATATATATACTTAAGTAGCATAAATCTCAAAAATTTTCTTCTTAAGCATAAGTATACTAAATTCATTATTTTGAGAAAAATGTTTTCTGAAGGAATTTTCCAAAGGTGTTTCCGAGAAATCCTTTTCAACTTATGCATTACTTGGGATGAGCAATGAATTAATTTTAGGGGTGTGGAAACACGACAATAAATAGACATTTTCATGCCCTTTTAAACTCAAATTCATGCAATTTTGGTGTAATTCTTGTAAAAAAATATAGAATAATTATAAAATAATTAAATTGTACTTAAATTATTAACACATAGAATTTTAATTAATTTTATAATAATTTTATAATAATTTTGATTTATTTTTTATAGATTTGCGTAAAGGGTGAAAATTGGTTCGGTAGACACTACTAGAAGGACAAAATCGAGAACCGAATTTTGAAGTACCGAGGTGAATTAATTTTTCAACCTAAAATGGTCCAAATTATGAATATCAGTTCATAATACAAATAATTTTAATTTTGATCCAATTTATTTTGGGTTAAATAATTATTATTAACTAAATTATGAAAGAAGGCCTAGTTGTGCTAAACTAAGAAGACTAATCCAACCAAGCAAATGGGCTGCCCAAAGCCATCCAACATGCTGACCCAATCAGCTCAAATTAGTTGATTATTTGACTTGCAAATCATCCCTTGAAGTTTCCTAGACATTTCATTCAAACCCCTCCACTTATCAAGCTTTTGTAGATTTCCCCCTAGCTAAATTGAGTTTCAAACTTGCCACATGTGTGGCCGGCCATGAGGGGAGTTAAAGGCTGCTGATTTTTGCTATTTTTAACAGCCTATCCAACCTATAAATACCACCTTTGCTACTTATTTAAAACACACCTCTCATCCTTTCATTCTTCAATTATCTCTCACTTTCTCTCTTTAAAACCCTTCATTTGTTCTCCACTTTTCCCTTCCATTCCCTTGCTGATTTCCCCTCTTGGAAAATATCCCTTCAACCACCATTGGAAGAAGCATTCAAGTACTCATAGAAGCCTCAATTCAACAAGAACAAGCAGAGAATGAGGAGCAGAGGAAACTAGTCAAGCTTTGGAGAAACACCGGATTTGATTCTAGTTCCCTATCCTTTAATTTTATTGTTGTTGTTATGAACATGTCTATGAATACTTGTTATGTTGATATATTTAATTTAATTAATATGAATTAAATTTAATTCATGTTAGGTTGATTGCATTTCGTCCACTTTAGTTATTAAAATTATGTTTGTGTTGCTATAGGTATTGGTAAATTGTTTGATTAAGTAAAATCATGAAGTTATTCTTGCATTATAATTGTAAGGTAAATAATGAATTAATTTTTAAATTGCATTGAAATTGTAATTAATTGACACAATACTAAATCAGTGCATGTTTAATCTTCTTAGGTAGCTGAGGGTTAAATTAGCGACAGTATTAAACGGTACATTAGACTTCCATAACTTGCAAGATTATTGTGATTAAACTGTTTCAATCTGAGAATACATTATTACCTCACTTAATCTTTTATTTATTTATGAAGATTGATCAATTTTTTTGAATTGGCATTTGAAAATGTTCAATAGATTAGTTAATTTAATAAGTACGCATCAGCAGTAGTTAGCAAATTACCAAGTTACCGTGAATTTATTCGTAACAACTTGAACATGAGTTTAGTAATTCTAAGTTAAGAAATGTAATTAATCTAACACAATTATGTCATCTTGATTAAAGTCATCTTTTGAAATCGTGCATTGGTACTTTTATTTTTATTTTATTTTATTTTATTTTATTTTAGTTAGTTAAATTTTAGTTTTTAACCACTTTCTCAAAATCAAAATATTTTTCTTCACTAATGTGTTTTTAATTGCATTCATAAATAATTCTTTTCACAGTCCCTATGGGTACGATAACTCAACATTTACTTTTCACTTTATTACTTGTTGTGATTGTGTACACTTGCACATTTCCGTCTTCCAAGATTTTGGCGCCATTGTCGGGGACTGTTTTAAAAGACATTATTTGTGAAATTGTTAATTTTTCATTTTGGTCTATTTTTTTCTATTAAATTTTAATTCCAGTTTTTTTTTTGTTTGTTTAAGGTGTTTATGAGTATTGATCAAATTATTGACTTAGTCCACATAGACCTTGAAATTGTAAGGACTTTCAGACAAAGGAGAAGACAAGCGAACCAAAGGACCGAAGAGATGAATTTCAGGGATCAAAACCAAAATCCAAAATCCAGGAGGAATATTCGCTTACAATTCTCACAATTCGATCATTGTTGCTGATGACAGAAATTGTGCAATTCAACAATATGTCATTCCTCTATTAAATGAGCTTAATTCGAGTATTAGGAGACCCAAAATCGAGGCACAAAAATTCAAGCTGAAGCCTGTAATGTTCCAAATGTTGCAAAATATGGGTCATTTTAGTGGGATTCCTACTTAAGATCGACATCTTCATCTTCGGCTATTTATGGAAGTAAGTGACTCATTTAAACTAGTCGGGGTGACCAAGGACGCCTTGAGACTGAGATTATTTCCATACTCCTTAAGAGATAGAGCACGAGCGTGGTTGAACTCCCTATCGTATGGTTCCGTAACTACATGGCAAGAGTTTGTTGAACGTTTCTTAATGAAATATTTCGCTCTATCTTTAATTGCCAAGATCCGAAATGAAATCACTCAGCAGCTTGATGAAGAATCTTTATATGATGCATGGGATCGGTTCAAAGAGTTATTGCGAAAGTGCCCTCATCACGCCATTCCTTACTGTGTTCAAATGGATACTTTCTATAGTGGTCTCAATATTCATACTTGAATGATGGTGGATGCTTCGGCAAATGGAGCCCTTCTTTCTAAGTCTTATAATGATGCTTACGAGATTATTAAAAGAATCCCCAGCAATAACTATTAGTGGCCTACCAACCGAGCACCCTCAGAAAGACGAGTAGCAAGAGTACATGAAACGGACACACCCACTTCTTTGGCAGCCCAGGTATCCTCTATGTCTTCTATGCTTAAGAACATAATTGTTAATGGTTTCAATGGTAACTTGACAGGTCAGCAGCCAAACCAATTCGTGAATATTTCTTGTGAATACTATGGAGATGACCATTTCTCTGAAAATTTCCCATTGAATCAATAGTCAAAATATTACATGGGAGATCAGAATTGAAATGGTCCGTAATATAGTTCTTACAACTCTTCATGGCAGAAACATCCAACTTCTCCATGGAATAATCAATGGGCAGACTATAGTTTGTTAGAACTCATTCTGTTAACCTTTATCATCACTTTAAACTCCAAACGTAACATTAAACTTATTTCTTCAAGTATACTTATAGATATTTGTTCCTTTAACAAGCAAAACCTTAGAACGTACCTTAATGGGAGGAAAATCACTAGCAGAAATCAGTGGTTTCAGACTCATTTGTTGGGAGGCAGCTTTCATCTGCTCATGGCCCTCATCCTTAAGAAGGAAGATAACTCCTTTAACTTAACCTGAGTGTCCTTTTAGTTTAACCGAAGTCTTTATGGGAACATGGTGAACTTCACATCAAGACTAAGTAGCTTATCAAAATCTGCCACGTCTAAGAATCTTACCTAATTATTTTCATAACCATCATTTTCGTTTCACTTATCATCCAAATCTGATTAGGAATCCTTATCTACTTATTTCCATATCAGAGTCTGCCCATTCTATACGCCAAAAATGCATTTAGGTGACTGCTAGTACTTAGTCAAATATTCCTGCCTATGATTCCTTAATTGTTCCTATTATAGAGGGTTGTATAAATAGAACATTCTTAGTTTTCCTATTCTATATGCCAAGATGGGCCTCTTTGGGCGAACACTTATTCGCCTGTCGTTTTTCTATACAACTATACGCCTGATTGAAGGACTTATACACTCTTACCATTATTATTTCAATCCTCGTACTTAACTTAGCCATATGTTTCGTTCCTCTAGAATACGCTAGACTAAGGTGTCACAGACACGCTCAGAATGCAACTTATACTTAATCCAATCCGAACCTTGGACACTTATAACTATCCTTTTAAGCCTTATTCCTATGGAATATATTTCAAACTTTCAAGACTTCACTCAAGGGTGTACTCATAAACCTCATTTTCTTACGAAAGTCAAGACTTTACTTATTCAAAACTTTATTCTAGAAATTCTTTACTTCCCTAAACAGCACCCGGACACCAAGACTTCACCAAGCAGGGTGTTACACAAACCTTGTAATGGATAAACTCCTGAATTATCAAATTATTTTAAGATTAATCACAATTTTAATATCCTGATGAACTATAGTAACATAACTAGGATAACTGGGTAACCACATCACACCAGAGAGCATCGAAATGCTAAAAGAGGCACTGATGTGAAAACAGAGGCACCAAAGTGCAATCCCATACCAGTGTGCATTCTAACCCTATTGGCATGTCAATTGTATCCTAATCGTTTACTATGTTCGAACAAGAATTTTAACAGAACTTGTCACATTTATATATCAGAGGCACTTCCAGAAATATACCCATACACATGCTGTCAATCAGCTAAGTTCATTCCAAAATCATATAACCATATTTCTCAATTATTCAACAACATCAACTATTCACTTTTTCACCTGTACTTAATTTCAAACAATTTATAATTTCAATCTATTATCAAAACTCAACTGCAAGACAATCAAACCAACTCCTAATAGCACAAGTTATAAAAAATACACTCATCTATATTATTAACTTACCTAATGTATATACAACTATTAGTTGACTTGTAGGGACAAATATGCATTTCCCTTTTTCCCGGTTATCCTCCGTACGATTCAAATCTTGATCTATATAGTAGTTAAATTCAATTTATCAAATTCAAATACATTAACATACTCATTTTTATGCATAGGACTTATAAAGTTCATTTTGCAAATTTTCCTAAAATTTTACACTTCGTTCAATTTAGTCCATAAAACTGAAACTATTTAAACTTTCACATTTAACCTCTAATACTCAAAACTAATTTTAACAGCACCCCTAATTATTCGTTAAACATTTGAAAATTTCACAAAATTACATGCTAAATTTTTATATTTTCATATTAGTCCCTAAACTTAAAACTAATAAAAACTCCTTTACAAAATAGTCATAATCAACAACCAAGCTTAGAAATCTTTCATTTAATCTCAAGAACAATTATAATTCATTAATGGAAAGTCCTAAAACTTTCAACAATTTTATAAATTTGTCCCCGACTTAGCTAGTTTAAATTACAAAGGTATCAAAAATATATATATATATATTAAAATGGATTAAAATTGCTTACCATGCAATAGGGTATAGCTTGAATGAAGCTTTTGATTTCTCAACTATTGTGGTTTTGGTGGAACAAAGAAACATGGAAGAAGATGATAATTTTTTATTTAAGTTTTTGTGTTTTTAACTAATGTTTATAATTTAAATTAATTAACAAATAAATTATTTTAGTTGGAACAATATCAATATTGTCCACCAACTTCAATAATCACTCAATTGCCTCATAATGTCTTTCAATCTTACTAAATAAGCCATCTAATTAATAAAATTCAACCTCGATTAAGTTTTACATCTTTTACAATTTAGTCCTTTTTCTTTAATTAACAAGCCAAACATTAAAATTCTCGGGCCGAACTTCAATATACCTATATAGTAACTTCATAAATAGTTAATAAAAAATATTTACGAGCTAGATTTAAAGACACGAGGTCCCGATACCTTATTTTCTATAACCACTAAACTTTAGGGGCAAACCATTTAAACTTAACTATTTATTCAATTAGCGAAAATTATCATATCAAAATTCAATATAATACTATATTTTGACTCGTATGAATTAAATAATAATTACAGACTCACTAGTCGAATTTGTGGTCTTAAAACCACTATTTTTTGACACCACTGAAAATAGGTTGTTACAACTCTTCCCTCTTATAAAATTTTGTCTTTGAAATTTTCTTACCTGGAAATAAGTTTGGGTATCATGATTTTATAGATTATTCCATTTCCCACATAGCTTCCCTAACTCTGTGCTGGTGCCATAATATTTAACCAACAGTACATGTTTAGCCCGTAATTCCTTCACTTCTCAAGCTAAAATTCTAATTGGTTCTTCATTATAAGTCAAATCAGACTGCAACTCAATTCCATCCGTAGATAATACATGGGACAGATCAGAACGATGAAGACAGAGCATCGAAACATGGAAAATGTTATGGATTCTATTAAGTTCACGAGGTAATGCCAAGCGATAAGCCATTGGTCCAATTCTTTCCAGGATTTCATATGGTCTAGTGAATCTCGGGTTGAGTTTTTTTTTCTACCAAATCGTAAAACTTTTCTCTCAGGTGAGACTTTCAGAAACACTTTCTCACCAACAGAAAACTCAATATCTTTGTGTTACATATCAACGTAAGATTTTTGACAGTTGGATGCAACTTTCAAATTATCACGGATGATTCAAACTTTCTTTTCAGTTTCTTGAATCAAATCATATTTAACTAACTTTCTTTCATTTAGTTCAAACTAGTATAACGGATTTCTTCATTTATGCCCATATAAAGCCTCGTTCGGTGTCATTTTTATGCTTGACTAATAGTTATTATTTTAAGCGAACTTAGCTAACGGTAAATATATTTCCCAAATACATTCTATAACAACCCATTTTTCAATGGTGTCAAAAACAGTGGTTTTAAGGCCACAAATTCAATGAGTAAGTTCGTAAATATTATATAATAATATTTTCAAGTCAAATATTCTTTTAAAAAGGTTTTTGATATGATAAGTTATGTTATATGAGTAATTAATTAAGTTAAAGCGGTAAGACCCTAAAGTTAAGCGAATTTTAGAAAATGAGGTATCGGGACCTCATTTCTATAAATTGAGTCTTAAATATTTTTATAAATATTTATGGAGTGTTATTAAGGTCGTATTAAATTTTCTCTAAGAAATTTTAATGTTTGGATAGTTAATTAATTAAAAGGACTAAATCGTAAAGGATGTAAAATTTGATCAATATTGGATTTGAGTGATTAAATGACTTAAAGAATAAAGGTAAAGGGACTTGAATGGTAATTAAACCATTCAAGGAGTTAGTGGACAAATATGGATATGGATTTCATGTTTTATTTAATTATTAACCAAGGTTAAAATGGTAATTTGATAAATTAAATTAAATTAAATAAAAACAAAAGGCTTAATTACCATAATCTTTTTGGTTTCTTCTTCAACAATCGAATATCCATGGAAAAATCAAGCTAAGTTTCGTCCATGGTTATTTCTTTGTCCATGGCATGTAATTCTTACCCGTTTTTAGTAATTTTTATGTTTTTGAAATCATTGCAACTAGGTCTAGCTAGCCCGTACCTTCATTTTTGAACCTGTTAAAGATTTTGAATGTTTCCATTGATCAATATTTATGATTTTAGATGTTAATTGATGAATTTGAAGTATTTTACTAAGTGATTTTTGATGAATTTTCTGATTAAGGACTAAATTGTTGAAATAGTAATCGTTCAAGGACTTGATGTGAAATTATTGCAAAAATGGGCTAAAATGGATTCTATTAATATTTGGTTGGTATGGGTTTGCAATAAAAATATTTAATTTGCATGTTTTAAGTTTAGGGACTAAATTGAATAAAAATAAAATGTTAGGGTAATTTTGTAAAATTTTCAAAAGACTAAATGGCATAAATTTTTTTTAATATCTAAATGAATAAATTGAATGAAGTTATTAATTTAGATCAAGATCGAGTGGAAAATAGAGGAGAATGGAAAATTACCAAAAACCCATGCACTTTGACATTTATGCAATTTAGCAAGGTAAGTTCTTATGAACTATAGTCACTTAAATGTTGATTAAACTGAATGTTTAATGTGGTATTCTAATGTAAATGAATCAATATATATGTTATGTATTATTATGCAATTTATCATATAAAGAAACGATGGAAATCTAACGACGTACGACGACTATTGAGCCCCGTTTAAACCTTAGGAATCTATAGGATACAAATGGCATGTCATTAGGGTTTTCATGTTTTGGGTTCCGGTCCTGAATGTTCTACCGATGCCTTAGGCTCGGCATTTGTTGCGGATACTCATCAACTTGTGTAAGCAGCATTGTGTAGCTTACATTCCGACTGTCAGCTTGTGATAGTAGACCCAGGTTACCATGTTGAGGGTGCTGGTCTTGAATGTCCTACCGATGGCTGAGTTCCAACATTTGTTGCGGATACTTGTCAGCTTGTGTGAGCGACATCGTGTAGCTACATTTTGACCGTCAGCTTGTGTGAGCAGACCTATTTATGGCTCGAGTGACCAATGATGAAAAGGAATGGTTTCAACCATATGTTTAACACAGTTTGTGTGAGCTTTCTTGTGTATCCAATATTATTCTAAGTGGTTCAACGGGCATGAAAAAGGAAGGAATGGTAACCATTCAAATGACTTATATCATGAAAACTATGGAAATGAATGAAAAAGAAATGTTGAATGAAAGTATGTCTAAGTTCATGAAATTGATGATTTCAAGTGAGATTATTCATGTTTAATGACTTACCTTATGTTAATTCAAATGAATTATGAATTGATGCACTGACATGTGTTATTCATAATGCTTAGGCTTGTGCCAAGCTATTGGTTGGATTGTATTATGTTAGTTTTAAAGATATGCATTGAAATGGTAAGTGTCCAAATGAAAATACGCTTATGTTCATGAAAAGGTGGTAAGAATCAAAGTATGTAATTTCTTATGAATGGTTTATCATGTAGTTGATTTCAAAAGAGTTATGTTTAAATGCACTAGCTTGTGGCTATGGTTGATGTTCATGCTTATGTATTGCATGTTATGCAAATGAAATGGGTGAGAATAGGTAATGGAATGGTAAGTTCATAGTAGAAATGTAATATGATGAAACAAAAGGATTGTTGAGTTAAAGGACTTACTTGTAAGGAAGAAATTTACTTATGCTATATACGAGTTTACGTATGTCATGAATAAGTACACTGTTTCGTGAATTGATAACGTAATTAAGGTTATGCTAACTAATGGAATAGTAAGTACGTAAATGTGATGGTTCATTATTTTAAGAAAAGGTTGATGATTATGTAGTTCAACTTATAAGACCCTATTATGTTAAATGGAATATATTCGGGATGTTAATGAACCTATTCATCTGTGAGATGATAGTTATGTAGTTTGATAAATCTTGAGGCATTGGTATAGGTTTATTCATGACTTATAAAGTCTATATTTGAAATGGAATGTTATGTTTAAAGTTCATACAAGCTTACTAAGCATTCATTGCTTACGTAATTACTTTCCTTTACTTTTCAGATTATTGGAAGCTTGATTAGTTTGGAAGCTCATCAGAAATCTATCAAACTATCCAGCTATTATATTGGTAGATTTTGATGTCTTGATCAAGGTTACAATGGCATGTATTGGTGGACTTGTGGTTCATGTTAGTTGATGAGTTTGGAATGTATATGTCATTTTGGTTGGTGTAACCTTGGTACTTTTGATGCCTTATTGATGTGTGTTATTTTGAAAATGTATTAATGCATGTTTGAACGGCTAAAATGGTAGGTGATGAATTGGCCATAACACGGTCAAGTTATGGTATGCTTTGGAAAGGTTTTGAATAGATGTGCATGGTTGAAATATGGTATGTTTATATGTTGGTTGTTGGAACCATTTGGTAATGGCTAGATTGGTTTCATTTAGATAGTTTAGATGCATGTGAGAAGTGGTCCAAATGGTAAAGTAATTTTGATATGGCATGAACCTAATATGGTAAGGTTGGTATGTGTTAATTGTGATATGTTTTGGTATGGAAACAAGTTAGTTGATAAATGGTTAAATATGCACATGTTTAGGTATGTTTAATGTATGTGTTTGAGGTGCCTATATGGCATATTGGTTGAATGGAATTTGGTCATTTGAAATTGGTAATTTTATGCATGTTTGGACATGTTTTGATGCCTTGGTCATATGTACAAATGATATTTAGTTTCATCTTTGAGGTGGGTGAAGGAAATGTCTTGATTTTTGCCAATTTCTTGTCCATATGGCCTAAGACACGGGCGTGTGTCTCAGCTGTGTGTCACACACAGCTATGTGGCACGACCGTGTGTCCTCTGTAAGTTTTAAAGGTTGCTTTTTAAAAGTTACACGGTCTAGTACAAGGCTTGACACACGAGTGTGTGAGGCTATTTTGAAGGTTACACAGCTTGGAACACGAGCATGTGGCTTGGCCATGTGACCTAAGTCAGAGAGTTACACAGACACAGACACAAGCTGGGACATGGTCGTGTGTCCCTATTTTGAATGTTGCACGGCCTGAGACACGGGTGTGTGTCTCAGCCATGCGAGTCACATGGCCGTGTGACCCCTGCAGTGTGAAATTTTCTATCTTTTTCCTTAATGTTTCAAATGTTTCTAATTTAGTCTCTAATCGTTTCTATAGTGTTTCTAAAGCCTCGATGGCTCAAATAAGGGACGATATGCATGTGTTTGAATGGATTATATTATGATTTATGAAATGAATGATTTAATTTATGTTTTTTACGGTAATGCTCTGTAACCCTATTCCGACAACGGATACGGGTTAGGGGTGTTACACCTTCAAACTTAACAATACAACACTGTAACATACCTTCCAAAATCTGTAACACCTATTCAGACTGGACATCTGATTGTGGATGAAAAACGATGCTAAAATTCAATCTGGAGCCTAAAGCCTCATGTAACTTACTCCAAAATCTAGAAATAAACCTCGGATCACAATCGGAGATAATTGATAGTAGTATATCGTGCAATCTAACAATTTCTGAAACATACAATTCAACTTACTTTTCAAGTGACTAATGGTTCTAATAGGTATAAAATGAGCAAATTTTGTCAATCTGTCTACTATAACCCAGATCGAGTCTTTTCTTTTTGGAGTCATTGACAACCCTGAAACAAAATCTAGAGTGACACATCCCTATTTCCACTCGGGAATGAACGTAGGTTGTCACAGACCTAATGGAACTTAATATTCGACTTTCACTTACTGGCATAACAAGCACCTAGATACAAACTCTGATATTTCACGTTTCATTTCTGGGCACAAGAAATTTTATTTCAGATCTTTATACATTTTATTGCTTCTAGGCTGAGTCAACTAAACACTATTGTGAGTTTCATTTAACTATTCTTGCTTCAACCCTGAATCATTCGATACGCACAATCGTTTAACTATTCTGGTACATAAATCAGTCACCTAACCATTTTTCACTAGGTCTCGTTTCGCTAATAACTCTAGATCGAGGTAATGGATATTTATTCTTTATCATAACTTAGTTCAACTATCAGTAGTTTATACACAATCTCATCGACCCATCTTTCTTTTTCAAGAATAACACTAGTGTGCCCCAGGGCGATACACTCGGTTGAATAAAACCACGACCTAACAATTCCTGCAACTGTGCTTTCAACTCTTTTGACTTAGTAGAATCCATTCGGTACGGAGCTATTGAAATCAGAGTTATTCCAGGTACAATTTGTATTACAAATTCAACTTCTCTGATTGGCGGTAGCCTTGATAATTCTTTGAGAAACACATCAACAAATTCATTAACTATCAGTACCTGATAGATTTCTGATTTTGACACCCAAGAATCAAGAATATATGCGAGATACACTTCGCAAGCCTTTCTGATCAATTTCTAACCCGACAACAATGAAATTATATTCGTTGCACAACATGTTTCATAAGCCTCAACACGGATAAGTTCATCATTCTGTCATTTCAGGGTAATCTGTTTCTATCAATAGTTCATTATCGCATCGTGCTCAGGCAACCAATCCATACCCAAAATAAGATCAAATTCATCTAATGGTAATAGCATCAAATAAGCAGGAATGTAATAACCCCGTATTTTCAATGGACACATTCTACAAATTTGATTAATTAAAACACACTGACCCAATGGATTTGTGACTTTGGCAGCGTAATAGATTAGCTCGACGGGTATATCCTTTTTTTTTACTAATGTAATGCATATATAGGAATGTGTTGACCCAAGGTCAATCAATTTATATACATCAATATAAAAAAGAGAGAATGTACCGACAATAACAGCTGGAGCAGAAGCTTTCTCACGAGCTCTAATAGCATAGGCCTTGGCAGGTGCTCTCGCCTTTGACCGTCTGTCATATCAACAGCTTTTCCTAGAAATATTTCCAAGTATGTCGCTGTAAAATCTATATTACAATTTGATTTGTGCACTTGCGGACACCGCCATTTTTAATCCTGGTATTTTGGTGTGATATTCATCTTAAAATGATAACTCGTTTACAATACTAAGTCTAAGTAGTAATAGTTAGTTCATATATTATGATGGATCATAAAATAGATTTAGAGGAATAAAAATTAATAAATAACAAAAATAAAGAAATAAAAAAATAAAGAAATGAATTAAACTGATAAACCTATCAGGAAGATTAACTCACTTCAGGGTTTGTAACTATTTTTGGATTGGGGTTCTGAAGTGGATTAATCATCAATCAAGAAATTATTACCTCTCAGTTCTAATTAAGTTAATAGATTGGTTGATACTCGCTTATCTTTCGACCTCAGTTTCTCAACCAAGATAAATTACGATTTACTCAGTTCAACTTATCTTCCAATTTAATCTAGCCTATGATCACTTATTATGGTTGTTTAGCCTAATAGTTTAAGAACACATAATTTATACCAACTAATCTATCTCGAGATATCCCAAATCCTCCATGAGTCACATTCCCATCCACTCATTAATCCTTAAGGGATTTAGCCATTCATGTTATCCACAATCTCAACTTCGATTCAACAAACCATGTGAGAAACACGATCGATTCAAAGAAGAACAGAGGTTTGAATAATTGTGGATTGAGTATCGAATGGGAAATGGAGTAGCAAATCTCTTGATTGGAATAAAAAAATAAAGAGGAAAATATAAATTGAATACTTTAATTAAATAAACAAGTCCTTAAATAAAATTGATCCAAGAAGAAAAACAAGAAAGTATTTAAAATTTGAAAAGAAAATAAACTAAAACTAATTCTAAACTACGATAGTTTCTGAAGGTGATCTACCATAATTTGGTATTGCAAATTAGGCTCTCGGTATACTTAAGGAGCTTAGTCTCAAGCAAAGTATTGTTTTTTTTTATATTTTTTTCGTAAATTTTGGATTTTAAGTTAATAAATGTAAATCTCTCATTTTTACTCATTTTTGTGACCCAATTTGGCCAATAGTGCCATTGGGGGCCGTAATGTGTGGTTGAGTTGTAATGCCCTCGACCTAATCTGATTCGTTGTATCTAAATCTCGGGTGTTATGCTCTCTTATCGCTTTTAATTAAACTTGTTCACACAATTTTTTTTTCAAACTTATACATCTTATTAAGAAATGCTACCCAACCAACAAATCATCTGAGTGTAAAATGTATACTTACAAAGATTTAACAAAACTTTTCACCCGACGAGAACTTATGAGTACAAATATATATATGACCCTTATCTTGGCTTTAAACCATATCACTCGCATTACTTATTTGGCTAACACATTTTATCTACATTACTAAGCTTACGAATAGTTTGCCTAGCCTACTCATAGTATTCTTGTCATACTCAAACACACTACATGTCTCGCTCTGTATGCATAACAGCCCAACACGTCCCACCTTAGGTGTAGCCCTGGCGTCGTCCTTCCTAGCTTAGCCTTGATCGACTTACTTGTGACATATGAACACAAAGGTAAGTTCTATTGAACTTAGTGAGTAAGCCCTCATTTAACTAAGTTTATATAAGAATTCTTTTACCTAATTCCTTATCTCTTATTCTTCAACTTAACTCTGGCAGATACGTCCATTAGATTCTAATCATTATACCAAGGGTGTCACACTTTGAATTGAGGTCATATCTTTCCTTTCATATCTTCTGTACAATTCTCACGTTCCTCGTCTTATTCTTTTATGATTCCTTAACTATTCTCATTGCAAAAGGGCCTTTCAGATAGAATGTTCTAGGTTCGCCACATACTCTAGCGCACTCTAGTCTCGTTGTTCTTACCATGTTACTATGTTGGTTCTTATAGAGCTTTTCCTACAGAGTTCACCACACTTATCATTTTTTTCAAAAGACTTCATATGTCATTTTATAAAAGCTCGCCATGAGTTCCTTGTTTTTTTTTTTTTTTGTTCAGAGTCCACCACAGAAGAATTTCTTTCAAATGGTTGCCACAATGTTCATTCTTTAGTTGGCATTACGAAGGCATTCCTTTTCAGAGATAGCCATAAAGACTTCCTTATCCAAAGATTTTCACAAATGTGTCTTTTTCATTAAGTACTCGCCACAAAGGCTTACCCTTCCGGAGTTTTGTCACAAATAATTTCCTTTTGCTGATGTTTTAAAAGATAGGGATTTGCCTAAACTCACACTTTGCGAGGTTTGCCCCTCATCATTCCGGATATACAAAGAACCACATTAGGTAATAACCTTCCTTAAATTTTCCCATATGATGCCATAACCAACCTGTTACAGTCTTAGGCCCCGCTCTTCTGCACGTTTTAAAAGGACATTTCATTGAAAAAGTCATTTTCCCTTAAAAGGGATGAGGAACAGCCTCCTTCTCTCCAGATTATTTCACCATCAGAGAAGGACTTCTCTCTAGATGAAAAGCTAAAAATTTCTCCTTTTCTTCAGCTTGAAGTGCTTTTGGCTGAAAATTGACCAAATTAACTTGCCGTCTTCTCCAATAATCTTTTTTCTCCCACAAACGTGCTTTTGGCTGAAAAGAAAAAAATTTTGATTTCTCATTCAGGCAACCCTCCTCTGCTACTGCTTTGAGGCAACCCTCTAGTGCTTAAAAGCTTAAAAGGTATCCTATTTATGAAATTACAAAACTGCTTGATCTTTTCTTTTTGAAAATTCATTTCATTTCATTGATTGTTTTGGCTCATGATTTTTATCGCTTTAAATGTTTCTTTCAATTTTTTCCTCATCTTTTTTATTCGTTGACCTTTCTTGGTCGGCTCATTGATTTCAATTATTTGAGCTCTTAGAGTTGGATATTTTTAGATGCAAACGTGACCTGTACCTGCCTAGCTCTTCAATGTTTTCGGCGATTTGTGGCATAATTTATGTCTAAGATTAAGATCGTGTTTTGTCGATTTGGGTGTGATAGATTCTAATTGTTGTTTGAGCTTAATGTTCATCTGCATTTCACGAGGATTGAATACTTGCATGTTCTTTCCCTTAGATTTTAATTGTGGTTTATTATTTGACTAATTTCATTTTGAGGTGAATAACAGTAGATTGGAGCCTTAGCTACAGTGGAATCTGATAAATTTGATTGCATGAAGTATATATCTTGATTTTTGTATTCCGAATTTCAAATGTGGAGTCGATAATTGATAAATGATGTTGCTTTGATTTTCTTTTCCTGCTGAATTTGGTGGTTTACTTGGTAAACAGTTTGAATTTTGATTGATTGATGATGAAGTCTCATCTTTTCGATTTCTATTCTTTTTTCTGCAAATAATTAGAACATTGTTGTGCCAAACTGGATAATACTTAAAATGGGGGTTTCAACTGGTTTACAGTTTCGATGGATATGAGATTGTTGTGGAGTATGAGTAAAGGTTATTTTTTAGACTTTCAGTTTACATTATTATTTGTTTCCTTTTGATCTTTTTCCTTGGAACAACTAAAACTAGACTGTAAATATATATACATGCACACACACACACAAACGCATATGTACTTTTTTCTTTTAATGAATCCTACGCATGTTTACGGATTTGTGTTTGTGTTGTCGTTTCATGTTTATGGTTCCTTAAAGATCATTTTGGAATTGATTGTTAGTGGTCTTGATTTAATATTCCTAAGTTTGATTAATGCATTGCTGCCCAGGCTATTTGTGTCTTTGTTTTGGCACATTCGAAAAGTTCTCATTATCCTAATCAGTTCTTGTTTGACTATGTATTTGGCTTTTTGAAATGTTTTGGCTGGCATTTTTGGCATTACAAAAGTTCAAAAGTCATCAGCTATCTTTTATCTTAAACTATAATCTTGTATTCTTTTTTCCTTAGATATTACAGTTAATGTTTGCCTGTTTTTCTGGTCAAATTTACTTGCTAGTGCTGATTGTTTTTGAAACCAATAGTACTCTTATTTGCTGCATTTATTCAATTCCTTGCTGCTGGTTGCATTACTACCAAGGCTACTTGACGTTTTCATACATGTGTTCCAATTTCTCCTTCTCTTTTCTTTCAAGTTCTGGACCTAAGTGTAAGTTCCTACAAAAGGAACAAGCAGATCCTTCCACAGACCACTCATAATCTTCTGTTGGAACGGTGACTTATACCACCGCCCTCATCTTCAACGGTTGTTTCTCCATTTTCCTATCAAAACTAATATAAATGTATGCATTATTCAATCCCTGATAAGTTACCACTCAACTGTGGCCTCTCTCAAACCAGTTTGAAACAACTCATTCTTATTTTCATCAATCCAGCTACTGTTTTCCTGGCAAGAATTTCTGTTAACTCCTCTCCGACATCTCTCCCCATCCTTTTCAGCTCAAAACTAGCTAAGGCATAACCAAAATCTTTATTTTAAGCTTTTGTACTATTTTCTCTAATGTTTTCAAAAGTCTAACCTGATTTTTGTTGTGTTTGTTGGTGGAATGGAGCAGAGACTTATGTTTGGGCCATGGTTTTGTTTTTTTTTGTTTGTTTGTTTGCCGTATGTTTTCTAAATAATAGTTCAATTTGATGTTTTAAAAAAAGAAAAAAAATATTACCTTCTTATTGTTTTTTTTTTAATTTAGCAGAAAAAAAAATATTACCTTCTTATTGTTTTTTTTTAATTTAGCAGAAATGTTTTCTTGGATTTATTTGCTTGTAGACTGTGTTGTGGTGTTTTGGAAAAAGTGTTAGACAGTATAAAACAAAGGTTGGATTCGGATATAAAAATCTTATGTTTGATCTATTTAGAAAAATATATTTTATTTCTTGTTTAAGTTTATTTTTAAATTTAAAATTTGAACTTTAATAAGTAGTTAAACTAATGTTTAAATCTAATTATATCTAACAATATGATAGCTTTGGCCTTAGAGATGTAACTAAATTACCCAGCTTTGGATTGTGAATTTATTGATAAATGATTGATTTGGTTTAATTTATTGATAAATAAATGGATTGATTTGGTACAATATCTTTTGTAAATGACACATTTGGTATAATAGTGAATTTATTGATTAAATCAATAGTAAGTACAATATCTTTTGTAAATGATTGATTTGGTTTATTTTATTTCTCTTTAACTATTTTCAGCTTATTCTCAATCAACCTATTCTAGAATTCCTTGGTTCTTGGACTTGACAAGGTAAATCCCATTTATTACGTTTCTTTCATTGCTTCTGCCTTGGATTCTAAATAGTTAGTGCAGTTAACATTGATGTATCAATTTGCAAAATTCTATTTATCTTTTTTCTTAAAGAAATGAACTTTACCTCTATAGACAATGGGAGCTAGCCATGTTATTGCTGTTAGGCTAATTTATTGAAGTTTCATTGGATATTGGTAATATAATAAAGACATATAACATTTACTGTCGGGTCCATTTTTTGGTAAAATTAATATTAGAGGAAAATATTTTGATACACATGTAAACTAATATACTTATGTGACATTTGATTTTCTTGATTGTTTTACTGGCTAAAACGAATCTGTTGGTATACACAATAGATGAGTACTTCGGCGGTTGAAGTTAGTGGTGAAAAGGTGAAAGCAATGTGGGATAAGACATTGACAGAAAAATTTTGTGATATTTGTATTAAAGAGATATTAAAAGGCAATAGGCCCGATACTTATTTCACAAAAGATGGATGGTTGAAAATAATGACCAACTTTGAGAAAGAAACGGGAAAGAGTTTTTCACAAAGACAACTTAAAAATAGGTGGGATGCCCTAAAAAAAGAATGGAAAGCTTGGAAGAAACTTAAAGGCGAAGATACTGGTCTAGGGTGGAATCCTATAAAAAGAACCGTTGATGCATCGGATGATTGGTGGGAGAGTAGGCTACAGGTACATTAACAATTCTAAATATTTTTGTGTTTTCTTATTTATGAGGTTATTGATAATTGTTGTTATTAAACTATCATTTTAAATGTAGGTTGTGCCTGAAGCTTAAAAATTTCGAACTTCGGGCATTGATCCTGAATTCAAAGGGAAGTTGGATCAAATGTTCATGGGGATAGTTGCAACAAGTGATAAAGCATGGGCACCTTCTTCGGGTACACTTCGGACTGATTTTTTTGAGGATGTTACCAATGAAATACCTGAAGAGAATGAAGAAGAAAATATGAGAAATGATGTTCACATTTCAAATGATGTTCAAATTGATGGGAACGGTCAAAAAAGAAAAAACCCTGAGAAAAATAGAAAAATTATGCAATGCAGCTGACAATATGAGTCAAGCCACATCTAGTTTGACTCTTGTTATGGATCCATATGGTATTCCACAAGCAGTCAAAGTGCTTGACAGCATGTCGGAAGAAGATCCAGAAGCTAGTCCGCTATACTTTTTTGCACTTAAATTATTGCTCAATAAGGACAAGCGAATTATGTTTTTATCAATTAATCCCAAGATTAGAGCTTTGTGGCTTAAGTCAGAAATGGAGGATAGTTGAACACTTTCTGATCTTCTAGGGTTCAGAGATATCTATTATGTGACTAAACAACAATGCTAAACTAGTTTTATCAATAGTTATTTATGTTTGGTTTTTGGACATTGAATTTATGTTCTACTTATTTATGTGTAATCTAGTTTTATTAATAGTTGTTTATGTTTGGTCTTTGGATATTGAATTTATGTTCTACTTATTTATACTAAATTAGTTTTATCAATTTTATATATGTTTTTGGATATAAAATTTATTCACAGATGATGAGTATAGTTGAGAATTACAGTGGTGATGAAAATGATGATGAAAGGGAAAAGAAAGATTTTACAAAGCATGGAATGTTTTAATCGATTATTTGTTGCTGCATCTTCTTCCGTGCAATTATATTACAAGAAGTATATATTGAGGCAACCATGCATGGATTCAAAACAGTCAGGTGAGACATGGATCCGAGAGATCCTCGATGGTCATGAATCACGTTGTATGGTTAATTTTAGGATGTCTAAAATGGTATTCACAAGTTTGTTGAGAGTTTTGGAGACAAGATACAACTTGCAAACTTCAAGAAACATATCTTCTACTGAAATGTTGGGAATTTTTTTATACATCTTGGGCACCAGCGCAAAATTTTCCCAATGTCGAGAAAGATTTCAGAGGTCTGTATCAACAATAAGTCGACACTTTGCAATTGTGCTTGAGAAAGTTTCAAGGATAGCCACTGATCTAATTGCACTCGAAGATCTTTTTTTTAGCTCAATACCCGAACAAATACGTAATGATTCTAGATATATGCCGCATTTTAAGGTTAAAATTTAATTTTATATTATTATGTTTTAATATATTTGGTTGACTAAAAATATGCACGAGAGTAATATGATTATTTGTTCAGGATTGCATTGGTGCAATCGATGGTACTCACATTGCCGCTATTCTTCCACCAAATGAACAAATTCCCTATATTGGAAGAAAAGGTATCCCGACTCAAAATGTTATGGCAGTATGTGATTTTAATATGTGTTTTACCTTTGTCATGGCTGGATGGGAAGGATCGGCACATGACACTAGAATATTTCTTGATGCAATTCTAGATCCGAAATACAAATTTCCGCACCCACCAAATGGTTAGATATTTTTTTTATATGTGATTTTTTAAATAATAAAGTATAAGTTCTGGTATTGATAATTTTAATAAAGTAATATGATTAATTGTTTGTTATATTATGACTTGTAGGAAAATATTATCTTGTTGATTTGGATATCCTCAAATGAAAGGTTATCTTGAACCATATAAAGGTCAGCGATATCATTTACCTGACTTTCGTAGAGGTAGACCGGTATCTGGTAAAGAAAATGTATTCAATCATTCACATTCATCATTACGTAGTATGATTGAACGAACTTTTGGTGTTTTGAAGAAAAAATGGGTCATTTTAAGGGACATGCCAAGTTATTGTTTTGAGAAGCAAACGATGATCGTTGTTGCTACAATGACGATACACAATTTTATCCGAAAACATGTCGGTCGAAATGATGCAGATTTTATGGAATACGAAGATATTAACTAGGCATATGAGAATATTATTGATTCAGAAAATGCGCATGGTCGAGAAAGTGATGATGACGACGACGACGATGATGATGGTGATGATGATGGTGAATCAAACAATTCAAGTGGTTTTGAAATGGAATTAACAAGAGATGCTATAGCATCTAGATTAATGAATTCACTTTAAATTGTAAATGCTATTGACAAATTTTTAGTATTTATATTTGGTATATAAATATTATCCCTTTTTAAAACTTTAATCCAAAATATGTAATATTTTAATTCATTAGGTTTATGTTTTTTATGTTATGTTAGTATATAATATGAGTTATATATTCAAATACATTTTAAAATAAAATAATACAAATGTGTTCAAAGCATTAATTAAAAATAAAAATAATTTTATAATAATACAATCATGTCAATATCTAATTACAAATATTTAATTTTTATATTTAAATATTTAAATATAGTTTATATATTCTAATTAAATATTATAAATAATTAATATTAATTACTTAGAAATATTTAAAATTAATATTATATATTAAAATATTAACAATAAGTTATAATAATTTTTTTTATATTTTTGCTAAAATATCATAATATTAACTAATTTGAACATTATTTAAATACATATTTGTTACTTTATAATCTCATGTCTAAAATGGACATTTTATTCTTCAAAAGCACTTTTTGACAGCAATGCCAAAGACTCAAATTTCTCAAAAGCACTTCTCAAAAGCACTTCTCAAAAGCAATAAAGAACTGGCCCTTGGACAACATGATCTTTTTTAGTGCCATTGGCCATAACCATTTATGGTCTTACACGATATAGTCTTCTTTAGTGCCATGGCCATGGCCTTGTCCTTTTAGAGATTTGTGTCTTTAGTCTTGATGGACCCCTTTGACAACTCCAGAGACAGACACAAAGTGATCATGTATCAACTCACTCATGACAGACATTATTATGCTTACCGAACACACTTGCACTTTCTATAAGACTCATTCTTACTTTCAGACATAAGCACACCATAGTCATTTAGATTCAAAAGTCTTACATTTCTTAACAGATTCATCACATCATACTTTAGTAGATTCAATCTCATGCTTTGGTCACCTATGATATGAACTCGCTTACGGGGTGTAATTGAGTCTTTGAAATGCCCAATCGTCAAATTAATCAGTTCTTGTTTTACTTAACAAATAGGTTAATTTAAAGAAAGAAGATAGTAAAAACAGCAAATAAAAAGATAGATTAATGGAAGGGTGGTTTTTTTTTTGAAACGAGCTTAAAACAAGAAAAAAACCCTCAATAGAAATTAAGAATCCAATTCTTAAATTTTTTAAGGTGATTGGCGGAAAGCTGGATAGAACCGAGACCTGCTATCTAGTAAGATAGGAACCAACGGTATAAGAGATGAACGCCACAGTCGTAGGGTGATAAGTTCAAGAAAGAATTCAAGGTGGACGCCACTAGCAAAGATAAGCCAGTTTGAATCCCGAAGAACAATGAGAGCTGAAAACTCACAAAGTTTATATTTCATTCAAATGACAAAAGTTTAGTAATGTAACCTTGCAAATGACCTATTACAAGCTACATATAGACACAGAGAATGACCATTTAAATTCGGCATCAATGTGTTCACACAACTATTAAAAATGTTCACTCTTAAAGCATTAAATCGGTTCTTGAATTTGGCTAACTCAGGCACTAGCCGAATGGACACTTTCTTCCCCCTTAGTGCATGCATGTATACTTAGCCATGAAGGTTTCCTTAAGTTCCATGAATGTTCAGCCCTTAACTCCTATTCAATCCCCCTGGCCGAATGATAGGTGCGTGGACATGCATTTTCCTTAATTGAATCTTTAATGTGTCTTGACCACATGAATGGACAGTTTGCATCTAGCTGATTCATTCCCCCTTCTTTAAATGCATGAATGTGCTGATACATTGGCTGAATTCATGAGGTTGGAATCCCTTAAATATTGTACATGAATGCTTCCAGGCATGAACCGAATACTCCTCTCCTTGACACTATTCATGCGTATCCATTAAATGCCAAGATTTCTTTCACCTTAAGTATTGCTGGAGACATGTATTTGAATACCATACAATCGGTCACAATGTACCCACATTGAAGGCTGATTCTTGGTACACCAAAACATGAATGGATGCTTCTTTGAAAACCGTATGTGCATGTACTCATTATTGATGTTGGTGCATAAATTGTCCAGGTACTTGCTCTCCTTAAAGTAGCTTGAATGAACATGAATATCCAGCTGAGATCAGCTCCCAAATGAACATGCACAATCAGGTGCATTCTCCAGATTATTGAACTTCAATAAATCAGCAAGGTTCATGGTTCAGCCACATGAATGAATTTCCAGCCCCCATTTAAACAACCTATAAAACACATTAAACACTTACTTAAGCTCACAAATAAATATGTATTAGAGTATTACACATTTAAGAAAGCTGACTTCATAACATGTATTAAATCTGTCCAAATAAGAACATATTTAATAAATCAAAATTAAACATGTATGAATGTTGTCCTAATTGAAAACAAGAATTAAAGCTGTATGAAATTGGACAAAATTAATAAACTTAAAAAATATTTAAAATGTCCAGATTTTGACACATTTAAACTCTAATTATTGATGTTTAAAACCATGACATATTTATGGAACTTTAATTAACTAACTATAATAACTATAACTGAATTAATTTATTTATTCCAGCCATTAAACTTGCAAGCTAAAGAAAACCAGAAATGAGCTAGAAGTAGAATGCATGGCATGTTTGGATCGTAAGTCCTTGATTGCTCAATAATTCCAGCAGCCAAGTTAACAATCTGAGATTAAGACCTCATTTTGCACTTGGGACCCTTGAGCGTAGGCCAATTCTGATGCCATCGAATTGTCTCGTGACATGATGTGGCTGAGGTCGTAACATAGCCTCCCTCTTGAAAACGATTTGTCCTCAAATCAGGCCATTTGCTCGTGAAAAATCTTTCAAGATCGCGAACCCCTTCGTTTAGGAACCTGACAAAATTGCTTCCAAAATGTGAGAATCACAAAGGGTCTGAAAAGATAAAAGGTTATTTGCATGTCCTCCCTCTTTAGAAGGATGCCATTTGAAATTGTCACCTACACAAAATTCAAACAAATTAGTGACAATGTAAGTTACGGGAACAAAATAACTAGTTGGTTTCCAATTCAAGAATGGAACGCATGAACCAATGCCAGACTAAAGGTTATGAATGGATCTTACCTTATCAATTTGAACCAAAAACTTCATAGATGGCAACAAATCAGAATCACAAAGCATTCGACAGTTAAAATCTTGGAAAAGAACATTCCATCGTTCAAACCCCTTAAACAAAAACATAAAACAATAATCTCCGGGATCAAAAATAAGGTATAAACATGCAAGTCATAAAGTAATTGAAAGCTATAAACATGTAAGTCATACTTGAATATATTCACCCATAGTGGAGAACCAAAATTCCCGCAATCATAGTTCACACACTTCATTTACAAAAATAACGTTAAGTCACAGAACAAATGAAAGAGGCCTATATGTTTATACAAGGTAGTACTATGATGCTCACCTTCTCGTAATGATAGCCTAGGAAAACATGTTCCAAGTTTGAACACATGGTTCTGATCACTTGTTTTTGAATACAATGAAAACCTTTCATTCAAAAACAATGCAAACATGCTAGACAAATAGGAATTAGGCATGGATTTGTTCAAGCAATTAAAACTTTCAAAATACATTCGAACAAGCAACGATATCCACAAAATTTCCTTGCAATGATTAAAAGAATTCATGTAACAATCGAAACAAGCAAATTAGGTGTTTTACATGAATACCTTTGATCGCATGCAACAATCATGTTTTGTTGACTTATAAGTGGAGCAATGTCATCAATGTCCACAACATCTTGCAATTTGATGTGGTTTGAATCAACATGAATCAAATGATGATAGAAATATGTCAATACACTATTCAAAACAGGTTCAGCAATGAAGCTCACGTCATTGAGCATTTTAACACAAAGCAAAAGATAAAAGAAGTTATGCAAGTCACCTTTCAAAACAAATACATCAATTCCATTCAAGGTTAAACAACAAAACAAACGATTAAAAGAACTTTCTTTGAGACAAAAAAATGGCCGAATTTTTCAACAAAAGTCAAACAAGGTTGAATGTCAAGAGGTTTCTTACCTGACTTTCCTTCGTAAGTTTGAAAAATATTCTCACCATCCAACTTACCCTTTTCAATCACTTGAAATCGACGTTCATTGGCAAGGTAGTGAAGCTGGAACTTATCTTGGGTTGGAAATTTATAAACCTGTAATGAAGAGAAATCACAAGGCAAAATCGAGTGGAGATTAGCAAAAATATTCCTCCCTTGTGTTTGAATATTTTCTTCACTCATTTATTTTTCTAGCTCTTTCTCTTTTTTCACAATCTCTTTTGTTTTTGAAATCTCATTGACACAGTCATTTCTCATCGTATCTTTTCTTTCCCTCTCATTTTTCTTGTTTTTATTTTCAAACTCTTTTTCAAAATTCTTTTCTGGCTCTTTTCGTTCAAGCTCTATTTTTCTTTCAATCTCTTTTATTTTTCACTCATTTGCTTTCATTAAAAACTCTTGCCTTTCTTTTCTTTCAATGTTCTCTTCTTTCACGTTCTTATTACAATATGGGGTTAATATGGAAGAATCAAAATGAGAAGATTTTTGTCGGGTAAGAGGGAACAGATTTACATATGAGACACAGCCAGCTCTCCACGATTGAACCTCCACAGATGAGTATCTTGATGTACTCGAAGAGATGCTTATGCCTTCTTGATTGTATCCTCGAAAGTCTTCGAACTCGTGGTTCGCTTTACTTCGACTTGAATTCCTCGACGAATAGGAATCATGACTTGGTTCTCTTCTTAAGAACTCATAGGAAGATGAACTCCTTGACGATGACGATGGACTCCTTGACGATGACGATGGACTCCTTGACGATGACGATGGACTCCTTGACGATGACGATGGACTCCTTGACGATCTTGTTTTTTTATAATCTAACTCTTTTTGTATTTGCTGGAATTCAGATGGCAGAATCCTTTTCATTTCTTGCTCCCACATTTGGAATTCTAACTCAAAAATTTCTTGAGACATTATTTCAGCAAAGGATTAGAAAACAAAAGAAGAATTAAATAAATAATAAGTCTCACCAAATTCAAAAATCCTCACCAATCTCTCGCAAAGAAAATAAAAGATGACACTCCCCTTGTGTTTGCACTCGATTATTTGGCTTTTACCTCATATAATGAACTCTCCTCTCTACGCATTTTACCACTCAAATTCACCTCTCGAAGTTTTTAAAGATTTCCTTAGACTTATAAGAAAACTTGTGGTTCGGCTTCAAAGGCTAAAAATAATAGGATTGATGCAAGGTAATTAAGTAGGCTGAAATTTTTTTTTGAAGAGTGTGGCTACAAAAACGGTTTCTTTAAGAACAAACAAGAAAGATCGGGAATGTCAAAAACACTTTTGAAAGCTAACTTTTCTTTTGTCGAAATGCTCAAAATCAAACTCCCACTTTTGTATTTCACTTTTGTATTTTTCCAACTTATATGCACAACACTTTTTTTTTACACACGAATTTTTTTTAATTCAATTTTTTTATTTTTTTTATAATTCTGGGAGTATAAAAATGATAAAAATGTACTTAATATGAAAAGCTTTGATACCAAATGATACAAACTCGCTTACAGGGTGTAATTAAGTCGTTGAAATGTCCGACCGTCAAATTAAGCAGTTCTCGTTTTGCTTAGCAAATAGGTTAATTTAAAGAAAGAATATAGTAAAAACAGTGGATAAAAAGATAGATTAATAGAAGGATGTTTTTTTTTTTAAATGAACTTAAAACAAGAAAAAACCTTCAATAAACTAACTATAACAACTACAACTGAATTAATTTATGGTACTTTAATTAACTAACTATAATAACTATTTATGGAACTTTAATTAACTAACTATAATAACTATAATAACTATAATCGAATTAATCTATTTATTCCAGCAACTAAACTTGCCACCTAAAGAAAACCAGAAATGAGTTGGAAGTAGAATGCATGGCATGTTTGGATCGTAAGTCCTTGATTGCTCAATAATTCCAGCAACCAAGTTAACAATCTGAGATTAAGGCCTCATTTTGCACTTGGGACCCTAGAGTGTAGGCCAATTCTAATGCCGTCGAATTGTCTCGTGACATGATATGGCCGAGGTAGTATCAACCTGGCATAGAAGTTTCTAGATAAGAATAATACACATGCAAGATTCCATCTAGGGACTCACCTTACTTCCATGTTTCTCAGCTCCAAAGCTCTAGATCTAGGCTTTCTTTGGAAGATCGAAAAAAACCACTGTTACGGAGCACAGAAACTAGTCAAAATTCACTCCTATACCTATTTTTTTGTAATCACTAACAATTCAATCCTCCACTACTGCTGTATGTCCTTTACCTTACCCATTTTCTCAAACTTACTCTTTTTCCACAACATAGCAGGGAAGACTATCTATGTTACCTTGACATGAAGCACTCATAGGTGAGGATCCAGATCAACATCTTCATCTTTTTAAAGGAAGGAAGCACTTTAGATTGTTTTAGATCTGGATCAGGGAAATAGTTCTTGGAGAAGGTGGAAAAATTTCCCCTTTTTCAAATTTTGACTATCTAAATATTGCGTCAAAATCCCATTATATTTGCCATATAGGTGGTTTACAACTTTAAGAAAATGTCTGCGACAATTCATGGTTATATTTGTAAATGAATATTTCTGGGTCAAATTCATCGTTTGTTCCTAACCATCTTATTAGAATATAATCAGCACCTTAAGTAGCCAAACTTGGTATGTAACGCCTTATGGCAATATTCCACTTTCTTCTTTCAAAATTCCTCAACACTTTACTAGGTTTCACTCCTATAAATGTCTCACATTCTGAGACATTTTTCTTGAATATCCTAAATGTTAACGGTCTGCCCAAATCCATTCTCCAAAGTATTATTTGGGCAGGCAGAACCACCTACTATTTTCCTCCGACTTGTTCGCCTTACCAAGACTTCGTCCAAGGGCATACCCATAGACTTCGACCTCTTGGTTCAATCCAACACCGTACTTACTCAAAAGCTATTCCACAATTCTTAATCCTAAACAACACTCGAGCACTAGGGCTTCACCAGGCGGGTTGTTACAACTCTCTCTCACTTAAAAAAATTTCTTCCTCGAAATTTCTAACTTGAAGGATTACACTTGAATACAATACTACTGATTTTCCGCCAGACACGTACTATAAGTTGGGTGCCTCTTTGAATTTTAACTACCATCCCAAAGTTCCTAAACATTTCACTTACTTCCTTAAGACATATGTAAAACATACATTAGAGAATTTGAACAGTTTCTCCTTCTTGGAATAGCTTCCTAAGCAAGTTGTTTTCATAAAAGCAGTACTAAAACTCTTCATCGATTACTTTGCAAAATCATTCGAAACCCTAAATTTTATTTATTGAAATCATCTACAATCTTTTTCTTTCTTTCCTAATTTTTTTATTCAAGGTAATTCCTTCCACTTTTCTCCTTTTAAATATTTAATTCTACTTCCCTACCATGAGAAGAACCACCGTCAGAAAAAGGGGCCATGACCAAACTATTAAATTCATTTCTCGTGAATTATCATCATTCACAGAGGCTGAGGTTTGTGATTGCGAAACCACGAAGGAAGAAATGATTCGATTATTAGGAGCCTGAGGCCTCTGAAATTTGCGTATGATTTCTAGTTTCTCGATCGATGTCATTTTAGTGATAGTTCCCTGAGTTTTATCTTGCTTTTCGTCTTGTTCGAGGTTGGATTCCATCTGCCTCACAATCCTTTATTTTGTATCGTAATTAACAGCTACGGTATTGCACCAGGCCAATTATTTGCCATGTCCTGGTGGAACTTGGTGGCATTCTTCATTCACTGTTGCATTCATAATGAGAATCCACTTTTTGGAGTCTTTCACAGATTTTATCAACTCAAGGTTCAAAGATCTAGAGCTTTTTTGGTGAGGACCACTTCAGCATGAGATCTGGTTGCGTGCCTTTTATCAAAAATAAGATTTATAATCTTTATTTGAGGAAGGATAAATATATTAGGGTGGTGAGTAAGCTTAGTTTTGGTTTTGGTTTCCCCACTAAATGGTTTCTTCCTCGAGAAAGTGTCTATGACGCATGTCAACGCTTATAAGGCTGAAGGTGGTCATGTTCTTAATTTGAAGGAGTTGGTTTTTGTCGGGGATACATTCCAACATTGTTTACAGAATCAAATTCTCAATGGTTATAGCCTAACCTTTTCGTAATTAACATTTTGCACTGAAACAGTTTTGGACAACAGCAATAGGTTAACTTTGAAAAATCACCATAAATTGTGCAAATGAAATTAGAGGATGAAAAAAATATGGAATTAAATCTTACTAAGTCTAGTTTCTCATATAAGAAACGTTGTAAGTAATGGAATTGTAAATCATGAGATATAATAGATTTTGTGAGACAATGTCAGAATGATTTCGGGTTCCCCTGTTATGACTTTGGAAAATCATAAAAATTGTACAAATATAATTATGGGTTATAATTTATATGTTTAAAATCCTTAAATAGTCTATTTTCAATATAAATAAACAGGGATATCATCCAATTTTTTATAAGGAGATAATTAAGTTTTAGTGAAGAAGGGTTGGAACTGTTAGACAAGAGAATGAGGTGACTTTAAAGAATAAAATGTACTTATTGGCTAAACTAAAAATTCTGAAAATTTTATGGTAATAATATATGTGATTCTAGTTTTAGATAAAACTAAGTTATCTCAATTTGGAGTTCTTTAGCTCAAGATATAAATAATTTAGTGACTGTGAATCAAGTTGACAACTTTGAATGAATATATAAATAAATGGTGAAATTATAGATAATGTTACATATAGGCATGTTATATACATTAAGGATGTGGAATGGAGAGGAGGAGGAGGAAAATATATGATTATTCAACTAGCATGAGTTTTCATTAAAATGACCAATTTACATGTTTAGGTTCAAGGACTAAATTGAACAAATATGAAACTTTAAGGGTAAATTTGTAAAATGTCAAAAAGTGACCAATTTGCATGAAATGAATAGTTTTATTATTTAAATTAGTAAATTGAATGAAATATTAATTTAGATCAAGATTGGGTGGAAATTCAAGAAAATAGAAATTTTCCAAAATTTCCTCAATTTTGTTATTTCGCAATTTAGCCTAGTAAGTTCGTATGAACTATATTTTGTATAATTTTAATAGAAGTGAATGCTATTTGGTAATTAATATTATATATATATATATATATTTGTGTGTGTGTGTGTGTGTTTTATTATTGGAATTGAATTATTATTGGTAATAGGTATAATTATTAGATGGTTTGAAATGATTATCTAAGCTCGATTGGGTTGGAAGCTTGTTGGAGATATATCACATTATCCATTGGTTCTATTGGTAATTTTGGATGATTTGATTCTAGTTATAATGACTTGTATAAGTTAAATTGGTTAATGTTAGCTCATAAATGTTTTGATTTTGATTGGTTATAAATTTGAATGCTTGATGAAATGAAATGTCTGAAAATTAATTTGTAAACTCCGGTAATACTCTATAACCCTATTCTGGAGAAGGATACGGGTTAGGGGTGTTACATTAATAAGATAACATTTAACCAAGAACTCATGTGTATTTCCATACAAACAGAAATCATAGAGTAATCACTAGCATTTAGAAAGAAATAAGAAAGAATCAAATGGAGAATACTATCCTTAGACAACTCGACTAAATCTCTCTATTCCCTCTTGTCTCGCACTTAGGTCTCCTCGTCAGGAGCCAGTCTGCATCTAGTTTTCATGTTGGCTCACCCATGAGAGGCTTAAGCTGCAATGGTCGTAAGCTTCAAGGTAAGATGATGAAGATGATGATGGAGAGAAAAAGCTCCATTTTTCTTCTCATGTCTACCTTTTTTGTCCTCCTCCAACAGTACAAGTGTTCTTTCCTCAAAATTCTTATGTCCTTGTACATACAGGTTGGCTATACCAGACTGGACAGCTCACACAGTTTTGGTTCTTATCCAAACAACTATCAAGTGCGATGAAAATTTTGGATGCAATTTGGAATTAACTCATGCAGCGACATTAATGCAATAAGATAGCAAAATTAAGGATAAAATAAGCTAGGATTCACTGAGTTATAAAATGCAATTTACTAAACTGAAAATGCTAAAATATATGCTAAGGATAACTAAATGGAAACAATTTAACCAATAAGTAAGGGGGAAAACCTATGTTTTTTCTAGTGCTATCACAAGACTTGAGGGTCGACTACCAACAAGAGAGAAAGGTGGGAGTATTGAATGATGTGTTGGGTATTATCGAGGAAATATTCAAATCTAGTGAGTCATATGCAGAAGAGCCACCATACTTTTTGGACATTGAGGAATAGATCCCACAACACAAGCTGACCGAGGATATACCCCATCAAAGACATATCCAAATGGAGATGGAGAACTTAGAAGAATTTGAACTTGTATATCCAACGTCGATGATTCTATGGAAGGTGAAACAGAGTGGATTGGATTTTGATGAGAAATGGCTCGAAATGAACATATAGAAATGTCTTAAGTCAAGGTAGGATCGATTTGTGCATTTGCTGAAGGTGGCTTGATCAACCCAATGATAAACAAGCAAAGGGTTAAAAGTTTCTAGGACTTTGTGGAAATTTCATTTCAATGGAATGAAGGACCATCTAAAAATAATGCTTTAAATCTCTTTTTATGTATCTTACTCTCTTTTTGTAAATAAGATATGTTGTGACTCGAAGCTTTTTCTCGGTGGCCCTTCATTTTTAAAAATACTTGGGATTCGAAGAAGTGATATCACAATATCCATCACAGGATATCATGACATCACTGGCAGACTAGTGAATGGCGTATTTAAAATTTTTCAAGTATCACGATAACCACTCTTGGGTATTGCAATACCTAAGTCAGGTCATAGCAAAAATGGATCCTATCTTTGTGAAAAGCCCTAAATCCCTTAGTTTTATGCCTTAGCTATATACCACCCTTTCCTCTTAACCTTTTTATCTCCAAGAGTTCTCATAAATCTCTTCCAAATTCCTTCTAGGCTTTAACCCCTCTTTTATGATTTTCTTCTTACTCTAACTTTTTACTGCAGATTTCTACTCTTGTGTAGCAAGGGAAAGAGTTTAGTATTCTTCACCACGATAAGAACATTGCCTACCATTATTATAGGTGTATCATTCTTGTTTTATTGCACTGTAAAGCTTCTATTATACTCTTTTTGTTCTACATTAATATTCTTGACTCCTTCATTATGCATCCTTGAAGGTTAAACTCAATGGAACTGCTTGATGCTTAAACTACGTCTATTAAACATAGTAACCAAAAATTTGTGTCGATGGAGGTAAAATATTTTTTCTATGAACTTCATGGACAACCGTTCATCCATGAATGCAGGTTTAACTTTGAGGCCTCTTTTAAATATGAGTTTTGGGACGTTGTGCAGTTCAATGGGAGGCAAGAATTTATGTCAGGGCAAAGAGGTTGAAGTCTCTCATTATATAATATCTAAGTATTATAAGGTTCATTTTTATGAAAATAATGAGATTGAACTACTCGAATTAAGAAATTTCGGTGGCATAGATTTAAACTCTATAATGCTTTACTTGACGGAAGGTTGATGAGAGTAGGAATGAGATATTTATATGAATCTACCCCTCTCGTTTAATTCGGTCCTACTCACTCTACTAGTCAAACTCTGGATACATTTTCTTCGCACAAAAATCAGCCCCGCACATAGTTCTAGAACTATTGATCCTTTCCAAGCCATTTTGTTGGCTTCTAGTTTGTAGAGAAAACACATTTGTGTAGTGACATGGATCTACAAATTTATGCTATGTTGTATGATCCGAGATGATGCTGGGGTTTTCTTTCCACATCTAGTCACAGGCTTATGCAAAGCTGCAAAAGTGCCTATGGAGTCGCTTCAATCATTTCATCGACCAGCTACACATGTGATAGGTGATTCAATTTATAAGAAAGTCAAGGCAATCCAGTAGGAGCAACGTGACAAATCGGCACAAAGACATAAGAAATGGAAAGAGTGGATGACATTGTACCCAATAAAATCACAAGTAGAAAACATGCTGGAAGGCATTGAAAAATGGCTTGACGAGCTGGTGGATTCAAGATGTTACAACTCCTAAATGATCAAAGTTATGAAGCATTATGTGGAAAGATGTGCGAGTAAACATGGAGGAGAAAAGCTATCTTGGCCAATGAAACCAAACAATTCTCATGTTCAAGAAAGGTGTGGAATGGAAGACCAGAAGAATATGAGGAAAGAAAAGAACAAACAAAATAGGGAACAAAACACCCAATAAAATTTAGAATGCAACAAGCGCAATGTTCGTATCTGTGCAACCGACGAGAGGAGGGATCATTTTAAAAGGATCTAAAGAAAGACTAAGCCGGCGTTTCAAATTCTCAAGCACAAAGGAAAAGGGAAGTACCTTGTGGATCTAGAATTGATCTCTGATGACTCGAATTAGTTACGTGTGTTCAGATTACATTTTATTTTTATTTATTTATGTTGCATGTAAACTATAAACTACTTTTGGATTTGTTTTGAATGTTTTATTTTTCCATTATTAGTATTTGTTTTTGTTTGTGTGTTTGTTATATGTGCAGTGAATTATCCTAAAAGGCTACACTACATTCGTGAGCTTCAACGAGGAGGTCGACCCCTGAGTTAGTCTAACATTCCATTTTAGGGAAGTTTGGTAACCTCCTATCTATTTTGGGGGGACACATTAGGGACAATGTGTAGTCTAAGTGTGAGGGTGCACATAGTTTTATGTGTTTTATTTTTCTTGCTTTTATGCTATTTTTTTATTTATCTTTAATTTTTGACCTTTTTCAAAAAAATTCCAAAAATATTTTTCATTTTTTGTTTTTTTTCTAATTGCATGGTGAGTGGACCATAATTAGGTAATAAGTCAGTAGTTGTACATATTGTATAAGTACATAGAATTGCCAAACTTTGAAATTTTGAATGATACTAGATAATGTACTATTCTTAATTGTAGACTAATTAGTTCAATTAGTTAATGTGTATAATAAACTAGAGGCAATAACCTAAATGAAAATGTAAAAAGTGTACCATAAAATGAATAAAGTATATGGATCCTTGTAGATAAATAATTTGAATTGTTAATTTTTTTTTTAAATAGATGTATGCTTGAAAGAATTGGTGTTAGGTGATTGATTTGGGAATGACCTTAGGCATTGTTTGAAATAACCTCGAGACCAAAAGCTTACCTATTATTATATACCCTTAGTTCCCATATCTTTGAGCCTTGAGTACTCTTTCTCTTGTAAGCCTTAATATCAAAGCCTTGAACCTAAACAAGTGTAGCATTCAATCCTTTTCGATTATGTTTTTTGAAATGCACTATGTAATGGATGACAAGCCATGGAAATTAAAGGTTAAGTAGAGACATCATGGTGGCTTTTTGTGAAAAAAAAATGAAGAGATTTCGCAAATTAGTACGTTAAAAAAAGAGTGGGTTGAACGAAAGAGTGCAAGATAAAGAAAAAGAGAGCTAAACCAAAATTAAGCTTGAAAATGAAAATCTTTCAATTGAAGATTACAAACTTTTATACCTACTAATCTCACGTAATACCTTCTAACATTTTGGGATAAATAGGTCGGCGATGGAAGGAGAAATAAGGAAGTGAGCATGCAAATTAATTAGAGGTGAATAGGGAACAATGTCATGTGCTTAACCATTTCTACTGCTTGAACCCATTTTAGTATCTATTGTTTGAATTTTGAACCATCCTAAGCCTCAAAACGTTACAAGCCTAGAAGACCTTTGCGACCTGAATAAGCCACCAACACAATAATTCATAAATAGCTTGCATTTGTTTGAACGAATATGGCCAATCCTTTTATAAATATTTATGAGCGATCCGCATAATTTATTTTGATGGATAAAATTTGTACATATGTTCAATTCCATTGCCTCTACATCTATTGACATTTTAACTTAGTGAACTAACTATGTTTGCATTAGGAATAAACAAGTTAGCTAAATATCACTCATAAGTTAAATGTGAGGTGGTACTTGTACGAGTTTAGTGTTTTACCACTATGTGACTTAATTATTTGATTCAGTCCAAGATTAATCTTTTCTTTTGCATGTTTGGTGTGTTTTCTTGAGGACAAGCAAAAATTTAAGTGTGGGGGAATTTGCTCTGTCGTAATTTGATATGAAAAATTAGGATTTCCCAATATACTTAAGGAGCTTATTCTCAAGCAAAGTAATGTTTTTTTCATAGTTTTTTTTTGTAATTTTTGGATTTTTAAGTTAATAAGTGCAAATATCTCATTTTTACTCATTTTTGTGACCCAATTTGGCCAATAGTGCCATTGGGGGCCCTAACGTGTAGGGACGTGTTGGAGGTTGAAAACAAGAGAAAACAGCACCAAAGGAAAGAGTATCGCCATAGCCAAACTTTGGAATCGCAATACCTCTAATAGACTTGAATATTGGAGACCACCCTTCTGTGGTATCGCAATATCCACTTTGGGTATTATGTTATCCACCCTCAAAGAATACCCCCAAGTTCAAAACTAACCCGGTTATCACGATATCTTATTCTTGGGTATCGCAATATCAATATCTTGAGGGGACAAATTGGAAAAAAAAGGGTAGCCTTTTTCATTCCGACGCACCAATCATACAAGGCCTGTGTAAGGGAAATTTTGGCAACAAAATTTCATTAGCCACCGGCCTAAAATAGCCAACTTGGCTGAGGAGAGAGGAGACACACATTAGTTTAGTTTTTAGCTTTATTTTCTCTAAGTTTTCTCTTAGATTTCTCTTATTCTTTTTTTAAGGTTTCTTATTTTCATTTCCTTACCTGTAGATTTTACATTTCCTAGCAATATTTTTTCTTGTTTTATTTGTTCTTCGTGGTAGTTAAGTTAGTTGTCATTGTAGCTTAGGTTTATTTTCACTTTTAGTCCCTGTACCTTGGTCGAAAGACATCTTCAGAATTAGTTTAATGTATTTCAATTTCTTTTACTTTAAACCCTTTACAGTTTGCTCCTTTTATGTTTATAGCTTTAGATTTTCTTCGTGAATGCTTTTAGTTTCATCTTCTTTAAGTTTTCTTGCATAAAAATCTCAACTCTTATATTTTTCTTAAACTTTAATTTCATGGATGCCTTACTTTTTATTTCCATAGTTGTTAGTTATATTCTCAGCCTGAGTAGCTAAACCTCTAAGGGGGTTGGTTCATGGCTATGTACTGAGTTGATTTTTGCATAAAAGATCAAATCGTAAAAAATTAGATTAATTTGAATAAACCTAAAAATTTATGGGTGATGACCCTAAGGGAACATCTAGGCAAGTGAGACCAAAAGGTAATCTTGTTGCGCACCAATTCGTTTGTCTTAGATTACCCAGTGAGATCAAGAGATAAACCTAATTTATCTAATTTGGTAAAATTGAGATCAAGAGATAAAATTAAGAAACTTTAGTAATTTAAGCGATTGATGTCCCCCATTCAAAAATTGGTAACCCACATTGAAGTCAATTGACCATCGTTCGTCATTTCTTAGTTAATTTCGTAGTTTTGCAATTTTTTTACAATTTAGTCCCTAGAGTAGCGTATTTAATTTCTTTGTAATATTTTCTTATTGTGATTTGTCGTATTATAAAATCGTACCAATAGCCACTTAGAATCTAGAGTGTATGCTTATTATTACTCAATCACCATCTCCTTTCAGTTCAACCCCTTGGAATACTTCGTGTTTCATCAGAACTATAAATATTACAACTGACATTATCTGCTTGCAGTTAAGGCCCGCATTTCAAAATCATTGTTTTAATTCGCATGCGCGCAGCTAGTCAGAAGGCATCTAGGACAACATGGTTACATTCAACCCCTAATAACTTATTTATAGAGGTGTTGGCAGCCCAAATTAGGTCTTCAACATGTCCTAGGTCTTTGTATAAGTTTGATTGCACAAACGTAAATAACCTCACTGAACTTAGGCAGCACATCAACGTGTGTCATGCCACACCCCTTACATGGTGCGACATGACACCAAAGATATGCCTTGTGTTGTTCGTTTGGTGCTTTGACGTCCCGTGAAGCTTGTGTAGCACTTGACCTTTGCTTCCACATCAATTGAGCCTTTATTTGTCCATCCTACACACTCAATTAAACCAACTAGCACAACTTAAGGCCCGTGTCGACCTATTGGGTTACAACACCTACAAGATGTATTAAAAACACTTATTTTTATTAATTTTTAATCCCAATGCCTAAATACTAAAACCAAATTATAAAATCCTAATTTTCTTAAAGAACAAGCTCCTCAAATGTGGAATTGACCCGAATTAACTACTATATTTGATAGCAGGTCACCACGGCTTAAACACACGGGCATGTTATGGATCGTGTGAATATTAGAGTAACTTTTTAAAACTTTCTTGTAACTCACACTGGCTTAGAGATATACACGACTGAGTGAAACAGCCATGTGATCCAACACGGCCTATATACACAGTCGTGTGACGGTTAAGAAGGGGTATGCTAAGAGCCACATGGCCTCAAAGACATACACAGTTCATTGACACAACCGTGTGACCCGACACAAGCTAAATACACAACCATACCTACCTTTTCTCTTTGAAACCCTAAATTTTTTTCCCCGATCTCTTTTCTTCCTCCCCCTTCTTCCTTTCCTTCCCTTTCGTTCTCTCACGCAAGCCTTCTTCCATGAACCACAGTTTCTTTCCAGTCCTCTGGCCCATCTTTTCTCTCCTCGCAACCATTCGTCCCCTTGGTCACTATTCGCCACTCACTTGGCTAGTTCCTCCATTTTTCTTCCCTTTTCTCATCTTTCCCTTCTCCTTTCCCTCTTAAAATCAGTGTCGTTTCCCCTCCACATCTTTTCCCCAACCTTTTTCCCTTCTCCTGTTTCTTCTTCTTCTCCTTCCAAACCCTACCGCTTCTGTCCCACATGCCACCATCTCTCCGTTCTACCTAGTCCTATGTCCTTGTCGTCGACTGTTTCTACATGTCGTTGTTCGTAGACTCCACAATTAAACCCCGGACCATCGTTTGTTCTTTGCTATTATCCTCTATCTTTTATTTTATTTTATTTTATTTACCTTTTTTATGCCTACTTTTAGTTAATTGCTTTACATTTTATGCTCTGCTGAAATTGATTTATCCCCTATTTGGTGCTTTAGTTTGATTTCATGTCTTTCCTAGTCTAGTTTAACCTGATGGCGATGTTATTTTGACTTTATGTCTATTAGTTCCTTGTGTCAAATATATATTGTCTATTGTAATACATGACTTTTGACATTGATTCTGCTTCATGTTGATGTTGATATTCCCCAATTAGTGTTTCACTTCCCTTCTGATATCTGGTTGTCATTTGTTATTTCAAGTACATCATGACGAATACAAAAGGTAAGACTAAGGTCCCTGTCCCCTCCTATAAAAAGCAAAAACCAATAGGTGCATCTTCACCTTCGGCTTAGACCACGATCACCAGACACCTGTTTGTCCAATTTAGTCCAGGTCCACTTGAGGACCAATACTAGCACCTGAAGAAGTGACCTTTACGAGTGGGTCGGTGCATTGATTGGGATGCTCTACAGGCAGTCGGTTTGTTTGCCCGAGTCCGTGTATTGATCAACATAGCACCATGGGACCAGTTCTTTACCATAATAGAGCCCACCGACGTAGAACTCACATTGGAGTTCTTCTCTACTTTCTTTTTAAAGACGGTTATATCATGGTGGGATGAGTCTAGCACCATTTCAATTTGACTAAAGGATATGACATGTTACTTTAGTGTCCTAGGTTTTGGAGCTGCACTCAGATTATATTCCGATGATTTTATGGGCACTCTCAAGTTTTTGACATTATCCAAGCAAGTCTATTGACCGGCTCCCCTCTGTTGGTCTGACATTGCTGAAACTCAACTGCCATATAACTCGAGCCAGTCGAAGGCCACATGCTTACCCCCTATTTTACGTGTCTCCATACCATTTTGGTACACACAGTGATATGATGAAAAGAAAGCACGAGGGTCATGAGTACTTTAGATGCATATTTTTTATGGAGTATAAAGGAGCGCCACTCGATTGATGTGGCGTATTTTGTGGCTCAGTGTTGTCGCCACCAATCGGATTGGCATAAGAAGGGACCAATCTATATCTGGTGAGGTATTTTGGACTTCTCAACACTTCGGAGCAAACCTCCTCTTTTAGCCTGGTTGGATAGATGGCCCTTTAGAGGTTGATAATTATGAATCACATGCGGATGATTCGTTGTCATCCCGGAGCTAGGACGAGTCTAGCAGTAAACAGAGTAGATCAAACGCTTACAACAGCAGCACGATCGTATGGAGGCTTATTTACTATAGTTGTACTAACACTTTCATCTCTTGTCACCAGTTCACACAACTGACCAAAAGCCTCTCGATCCTGATATTCCTTGTGATGTCGATTTGTGATTTTACCTAGTTTTATTTTGTTTTTGTTTTTGTTTTTGTTTTTGTTTTTGTTTTTCTTTTTACTTTTATTTTTATTGTTATTTTTTCTTCTTCTTTTCAAGAATGTTATGTTTTTTATACACTTTATTGTTATTGTTATTTAACTATTTTTTGTTTGTTCAGCTACCTCTTTATCTTATTTCATTTTTCTCTATTTTCTTATTAGTGTGCACAGAAACATGCAATTAATTTAGGATCTCCTACATTTTTGGATTTCACTATCTTGACTCATTCATCCAAAATCAAGGCAGTTTCAATTCTCTTCCTCCCTTTATTATGATATTTTACTTATTGTGACTATCTTTGCTTGTACATTGAGGGCAATGTATATCTTAAGTGTAGGGAGAAATTTATATGTTTATGCAACACAGTCCTTAAATTGTTATTCATGTTTAAGTAATATCCTCAAACCTTACATTAGAGTTAATTTTTCTAAATCTAAAGTTTTTATTGATTCTATTTGGGATTAATTTGTGGATTTTTATGCATTGTTTTATTTATATTTTAAGGCAAGAGAGAGCCAAGCATGATAAGTCATTTTCAAAAAACTATTATTTTAGGTTGTCTCCCCGAACTAAAGCATTATCTTGAATTTTAAGTTTACAAGCTTGACACCAAAACCTTTTTTTGTGACCTTTTGAGCCTATAGATCATCTATTCTTTCATGTTCATTTTTTTTTAGTTGTGAGTATGTCAACTAGATTTGTTATTCTAGAACTTGTTTTGGTTATACATGTCGAGATCACATTATTGATTTGATATACTAAAATGATAGAGGCATTTAGGATTTAACCCGATTAACCTTTAAATAGCTTACTCGTTGTATTACCTCCTAGTAAACCCCGTTGATCCTAATTCATTTTTGTTTACTTATCACTCGTTCATGTTAACCCAAAAACCACATTAATTTTGTAAATCACCATTTTAATTGATTCCTTTTTTTGTTGAGATTCGATTTGGTTAGTTTCCTAACTATGTCTTATCATTTTGTATTGTTGAATTTCTCTTTGTTCTAAAAAAACCAAAATAAAAGAAAAAAATTAGCGATCTTGATCAATTGAGAAATCAGTATTTAGGTTATAAAACTTACTATCTTATTTGAGCTTGAATCGTTACTCTCATCTTTTGTACAAAAGCTCACATCCACTATTTATTTCTCACTGATATTGAATTCTTGTAATTCACCAATTGATTCTTTTGGTTTGGTAACCTATCAATTCGAATCTCGATTGTAATCACCTCTTATGACCTTTTTCGTACCTTTAACCTAAGCCCTGTTACAACCTCGTAAAGACTTCTTGATTGGTTGTCATCTTGTATCTATAGTGGTGGAGATTTAATTTTCAAGCAAACCTATGGTAATAGCATTTCTTGTTTGATTATTGAGTGCACATTACTTGAACCTTAAACACCTTGAGTGCTTTGAGTGAATTTTAGTGAATGTGTTAATTCTTGTTTAGTTTGAATTTCAAGTAATTATTGAGATAGGGGAGACGTCTATGTTTGCATGCCTTAGAAAAGATTTCTTCTTGGATTGTTTGTATTCTTTAGTGTCATATTAGTTTAAATTTCCAATGCATAATTATCTATAGATTATCCTAGGACATTGTCAGGTAAAACAATAAATAAAGGGAAGTTAACATGAATGTGGGTTGAGAATTTTTTTTAAGGACAAGCAAGCGCTTAAGTGTGGGAATATTTGATAAGTGCTAAAAGTAACATGTTTTAATCTCATTCTTAATGCGTTTGGGTGATTATTCGATGTTAATTGTCAGTTTCATACTCTCAATCCTTTAAAATTCATGTTTTAATGCTTAATAGAGAACTTGGAAGGAAAAGGAGCAAAAATCGGAATGTCGAAGCAAGCTGAATGAGCCACACAAGCTACACCTTTTCATACGACTGTGTGAACCACATGGGTGTGTTGTAGGTTGTGTCGATTTCATGAGATTGTGTATTGAATAGCGAAAAATCATAATTTTTAGGTTTCTCAAGCATTTTAAGATGTATATATGACAAAAATAAGAAGATAGGAGGGAGCCGTCAAAGAGCACTAAAGAAAACGACTCGAAACACACCATTGAAGCCGACTATAAAGCAAATTTCCATCAATATTGAAGATTCCCAATTGATTTCTTAGGGAGTTATCAAGAGTTTCTTTTATTCTTTCGATTATATTGTATCTTTGATTTTTCTCTTTTCAAGCATGAACTAATTTTCTAAATACCAAAGGGAGATGAACCCTATGATGAATTCTGTCGTTTGATTTCTATTTTACAAACTAAATACTTAGTTTTTTTGTTCTCAATTATGTGTGTTTAATTGTTGGTTTGATATTCCTAGAGTATTAATCCATGTTCAATGTGCTTAAATCAGTGGTTGAATAAACCCTGTTTAAGATTAGATCATGCATAATTGGGTGGAGTTGCATGCAATCCTAGAAATAAGACGACATAAATCTACTCGATTAGAGTCAAATCTAATAGGGGAATCCATAGCACGAGTTAATGCAATAATAGGAATTTTAATTAGAAAGAAATTTGAATTAATCAACCTAGAGTCAGTTGCTCTTTTGCTCGAAAGAGATATTAGCATAATTTAGGGGTTTCTATGAATTAAGGTGCTAAGTAAAGAAATTACGTAATTTAGATTGATAATGACGAATGAAATCTAGGCAGATTCTTACCTAGGTATTGTTTCGTTTATTGGTTGTTATTCGATTACTTTCGTGTTTTGTTTTTTGCCGCGTTCATCAGCCAATTGAATTAGTTAATTTTAGTTTTAATCAATTAGTTGAATTATTCGGTTAAATAATAGAAAAACATTAATTACTAGTACTTGTAGTTCTCGTAGGAACGGTATCTTTACTTATCATAACTATACTATTAATTGATAGGTGCACTTGCCTTAGTCAAATTTTTAGTTAGTTTTATGACCATCACACATCTTTTAAGTAAACATAATTATTCAATTAATATCTCTTACATAGATATAACTATTAAAGTAAGAGATACAACTATTCAAGTAATATCTCTTAAATAAACATAATTATTCAAGTAATAATTATTTATTAAAAATTGAGTGATATAACTCTTGATATTTAAGAGACAAATTATTATTATGAATAAGCATAATTCTTTATCAAGAATCAAAAGTTATAACTTTTATTATTTACATCTTTTCATTTATAGTTATTAGAATAATATAAATATTTGAAAAATGTTACCATTTAATTGTATCTATTTGAATCCAAGTAATATGGAAACAAAACCAATAATTTTCCTAATTATTATTTCTAATTTTATATAGTATGAGTGCATTAAGGACACATCATTGAAAATGAAATAAAAAAATTAATTTAAAAATTCTTGATGATAAAGCATATTGTGGTTGATTAGCACTATGAAATATAAATCCTTATTAATAATCCAACAACAGTTGCCCCCGTCCTCATTCAGTGGCCTTTTCTCATTTAGGGGCAAGCTTTTCTTTATGGTTTTGTGATTTTAATAAAAAATTCCAAGTGTTAAATTAATCTCCAATATTACATAATAATTGATGAGGAAAATCTAGATTGGCCGGTATTAAAAGATACAGTAAAACGTTAGACACTTTAGAGATTCTCTTACCTTACGATGGAAGGAAAGCAACTTTTAGATGGTGGCATGGCAGTCATATGATCGTATGGTAGCAGTGCTTTCAACTTTCAATGTGGCAACAATTGCAGCAATTAAATTAGTTAGGTATTACATTAATAGCAGTCAAAAAGTAAAGTAAAAGCTTTAGGCTTCATCTTTAGCTTTAGCTTCTTGTTGTGTTCTGGGTTTGCTACTTTTTGTGAAAATGGATTTAGGACTAGGACTTTACTTTTGATGAGCTAAAGCACTACCTTTTCTTAATATTGTTTTTTAAGATGAGTGGTACGTTTAAATTCCCTTGTCTTAATAACTGATTGACGAGCTAAACACGATGAAGCGGAGCGCCTCGGAGTTGGCTCTTGAGGAGTTCAGCAGGAACACTATGAGTACCACCACCATCCCTGCACCCTCTGCCTTCCCTGATTTCGCTCTTCATCCGCCCATCGCCCATCTTTCTAATTCTTTCCACTTCACTGAATTTTCCGGAGATGCAGCTGAGCTTAGCCCTCAAACACATGTATTATTGTCACAGACGCTTACCTCACACCTTGATTCTCAATCATCCTTCTGCGGTACTCTCTTTTCTTTTCTTTTTTCTTACTTACGTATAGATACAAATTTTCAAATTTTAACTTAGGTTCTTGGATGTATGTACATATACAAATCAGGAAATGAGTCGTGGGGAAGTACAGTGTGTGAAGGGAATAACTCAAACTATAGGAGTAGGGAGAATGAAGTTAGAGGAGCTACAACTCTTTCCTCCGATCATGATCCGTCCGATGATGATGACGACGATGTAGAAGAAGAAGAAGATGATGATGATGATGAAGATGAAGAAGGAGGAGAAGGAGAAGGAGAAGTAGAAGAAGCAGATGCTGGTCAGTCTGAACAGAGCTTAGACCCCTCTCATTTGAAACGCCTCCGCAGGTATTTCTATTATATACCTATATGGTACTTGGTAAAATGAATGCGGAATCCCCAATACTGCAACTCTATTTCCTGCAGGAAGCTTTCTAATAGGGAGTCTGCCAGGCGATCAAGGAAAAGAAAGCAAGAGCAACTGGCAGAACTTGAATTCCAGGTCACTACTATATATAGTTACTATTTTTGTAAACCTTATAGAAGCACAATCCTTAATTATTTTTCTTAATATTTCTTTGAAAAGGCTGAACAATTAAGGGGAGAAAATGATTCCCTATTCAAGCAGCTTACTAATGCTCATCAACTAATTCGTGATGTTGGCACTAACAATCGAGTGCTCACCTCAAATGTGCAAGCCTTGAGGCACAAGGTACGGATTTTCTTTACTTTAGGTATTTATTGTGATGCATACTTGTAATTTTCCTTTCATAAGGCAAAGTCTGAAAGGGTAATATAATCATTACATCATGCATATATAGGTAAAGCTGGCTGAAGATATGCTAGCTGGAGGCTCCTTCACATGTGGTTTGAATCAACTTGTTCAGAGTCACTTGACTTCACAGCAACCGATTGCTACTAATAATCACAATCTTGGGCGGGTGGTAAATGTCTCCCCCACTATTACCGTTCAAGGAGATTCTTCTTCCTATGCTGGATTCACGGACATGGGGAACTCACCAAATCTTGGCCTGCCAACTCTTGATTTCACCAATTCCAATCAGAATAATATTGGAATTGGTGGTGATGCTATGAGCTGGCCTTAAGGATTAATTTATTTTTATATGTATCTACTGTGTCCCTGCTTGCTTTGTCGATTAGATTTAGATCCAGTTAATGTACTAGTAGTATTTAGATCCAGCTCTGCTGACTGCTGAAATTGCCTGTACCCAAATTGCTTTCATGCTGCACGTATTTCTTTTGGAACTAAATTACACTATTACATTATAATTAATAGTTGTGCATGCGAATAGTTATTAAGAAATCAAATTTTAAAGTGTAATTAGAAAATTTCGAGATTATGGTTAAAATAACTAGAGATAGATGGAGTAATTAAGAAGTGATTTAATTAATTAAGGCCAGCAGCAGCCTCCTTCATCATCAATTCAAACTCGGTAAAATCGACCTTTCCATCCAGGTTCAAGTCGACAACTTTGAGCATCTTCTCAATCTGAGCCATATCCCACCCATTGTCCAACCCCAAGCATTGCAGCACCCTCTTCAGCTCTACTGCGTCAATAAATCCGTTGCCATCCTCGTCAAATATTTTAAAGGCTTGCCGTAGCAGCTCATTCCTCTTGGACCCATCTTCTTCTTCTTCCATCAGTAGCACCTCCTCCACCGATACTTCCTCTTCCAACCCATCACCACCAGCACCAGCGGCCAGGTCAAAGCTAGCATCGAGTTGCTCATCCTCCCCGGTGTGATCAACCAGGCCAAGCTTCTCCACCACTTGACGGGCCTTCTTCTTGTTTATTCTGCCGTTGCTTTGGTCCATGCCGAACACAGCAGTGAGAGCCCGGAGCATCAACTCATGACCTGGTGCTTGTGAGTTGTGAGCCATGGGGTCAGTGGGATCAACGTGAGCTGCTGAAGTTGGTCGTATGTGTCCGCCTCCCAGCGCATGCAGGAACTCTCCCATTAATCGGGAACATACTCCTGTTATGCCACTCATCTCAACTGCTTCTTATTAGCAGTACAAAGCTAAATGCAGGAACTGATTCCTCAATAAATTAATAATTATGAGTAATGACGAGTGAATGGAAAGAGGAAATAGGAGAAGCTCTCTAAACTCTAATTGCTTCTCTTGTTTGTTGCACCAACACAGCAAAACCAACACAGCAACACCAACCTAGACTCTGGTTTGGGTTATTTATAGTATTAGCCCTAGGCATTATTATAATATGGATTAAAACCACACCTCCAGGAACCTTCACATACTAACCCTACTCTGCCATTGATATGAAATCTACACCACTCACTCAATCATTCATATTTAATACTACACAATTAAGTGGCAGGCTCAAATCTGATTAACGTTTAAATACCCATAAATAAGAAATATGGAAACTTGCCTATTTAAATTAAATACAATCAGGTTGTGATCAGGATGATGCATGCATTGAATTATTTGTAGAATATATATATTATATAATTGTGGTTAAGTGTTATGTCAGAGACAGACTGTTGGGAAAAACAACTCTGGTATCCAGCCTGTCCTGTCCGGACGATGTATCTGATTACTGTAATTATAAATATTACTATCCTTAATTGGTGAAATGTGTAAAGTTTTTTATTCCTACTAGCAGGGATGGATGCAAGTGGCGCGGGAGGGCGGTCGTCCCTTTATAATTTTCATATTTTTAAATTTTGTTTATAAATTATCATATATTTTAGATTTATTATAGTATAACATTAGTCCTTTTTGATAAAATTATATTTTATATAACTTATTTCCTTAAACCATAATATTATACTTTATATTAACAAAGTAATTTGTAGTTTTTAATTATATAACTTTAATAATAATAATAATTAAATATTAATGTATGATAGACCTTAAAAAACTAAACTTAGAGGCCCACATGGATTTTGAAGCCAAATTCCAAAATTAATTGATTTGGTCCATACCCATACATACTATGTTAGTGACTTTCTTGTATTTTGATTTGTATGTCTTGCTAAGGAATTATCTTCCTTTGGTAAGGTTTCGACACTGCCAAGATAAAAAGAAAGGAGTTTGATGTCGAGACTGAGAGCACAGAGTGAAAAATACAAATTATCTTCCTCTTGGCTCCTTACGCAAAAGACCTCTCAATTTGATAACCTCACAATTGAGCATCACTATCGTTTTGATATATTCATTATTGGTATCAATTCATTGCTAACATAAATGAATTTTCGCTTTAATGATGATGTAGTGCAGTTACTTGTTTTGAGCTTCACTTTGGATCCACACGATAATTACAAAGCTTTTCGGATGGAAGATATTTGCAAGCTTATGAATGATTTTTATCCAAACGATTTTACGAAGTAAGAAAAACTATACATGAAGTGTAACACCCCTAACACGTCTCCATCGCCGGATTAGGGTTATAGAGCATTACCATACAATCAAAAACATTTAACATCATAATATTTAAATAAATTAAACATATCATAATCTATTTAATCACATGCATTTTGTCCCTAAATCGAGCCCTTGAGGCCCTAAAAATAGCTTAGAAGTAATTTGAGACTAATTTGAAACAAAATGGAAAGTTTAGGAAAAAGTGGCAAAAAATTGAAAATAAGGGTCACACAGCCGTGTGAAATCACCCCAGGCCATGTAACTTTCGAACAAGTGACACACGGTCGTGTCCCAGCCTGTGTCCTCACCCGTGTAACCCACTGAGTTGCCCTACACGCCCGTGTGTCAGGCCGTGTGCTAGGCCGTGTAACTCTCTGAGTTGCCACACACGCTAGTGTACCACGCCATGTGCTAGGCCATGCAACTCACTGACTTGAACCCTAAGAAATTCTCATATGACACACGGTCATGTTGCCAAGCCGTGGTCTCACACGACCGTGTGACGGCCCTTGTCCCAGACCGTGTGAACCTAAAATTTACCTAAAATCAAACCATTTCATACCTAATTCATGCATAATTATTCAAACTATTTAAGCACACATTCAAGGGATTCAAACACCATTCAAACATGCATAAACATGACATTTCAAACATCCTAAATCACCTAACCAATATACAATTCAAAGGCACCACACCAAAACATTACATACCAAAACTAGTCAACATTTCCTTATTTCAAGCATTATAACCTAGTTTAATTACCTACCAAAACATATCACAAATGACCATTATCAAGCCATTACTAACATACCATAAGAACCTTATATACATGTACTTAAAAGTGACCAAAATGACATGGTTTGGTAAGGGACTATAGTTCAACAAATCAAACATAACTTCAAGGCTTAAAATTACCAAAACTTACATTAACACATTCATTAAATACCATTACAAAACAACCTATACATGCCATTATAAACCTAGGCCAATTTGCCCGGCCCGTGAATCAAATCAAAATATAAACCACATATAAAATTAATAACAGTCCAGAAATAGTCCATATACCTAGGCCCAAATGCTTAAATGCTAACCCACTAAGGCCCATTAAAATTTAAACCCAATTTGCCTAGACCCTAGCCCAATCACGAATACCCCTAGCCCAAAACCACAAACAGAAACCCTAGCTAGCCTATCGCGCCACACAGCCTCCAACGCCTTCGGTCTTCCTCTCTACGCGCGCCACGCCACCACCTTCGTACGGCCGTACCTGCGCAGCACACAAACAAACAACAGGAGAAATGCAGAGAAAAAAGAAATAACAAAAAAGAAAAAGAAAATAAGTTTGTATTATTTTTACATTTCTTTCAGGGGCTATAAAAAGCCTTTCAAAAAACCCTATAACGGGGGGGTGCAGAAGATTAAAAAAATATATTGTATTGAAAACTATTGAAAAAAGTAATAGAAAACAGTTTTTTTTCTTAAGGTGATTCTCCGACTTTGTTTTTTTTTTATTCGTTACCTTTTTATGTATGTATGTAAAACATAGAGAAAGGAGGGTATATTACCTTGACGTCGACGCCGTCGAAGCTCGCGTCCTCCTCTGGTACGATCGGAGTTGATGCAGAGAGCGGCGCTTGGGAAGGGAACGAAGCCCTTAGGTTTTTTTATCTTTGGGAACGAAGCCCTTAGGTTTTTTATCTTTTTTATCTTTTCCTTTTTTTATTCTGAACTAGTGAATAGAAAAGCAGATTTTCTGTCTTTTATAACGCCAGTAAAACGACGTCGTATTGTCCTGTGACCCGCGCGGTGACCCGACCCGGGGGAAGGATCCACGCGCTTTGGGTCTAATGGGATTATTGCGCAACGAGCCCCTCCGCATTTGCTTTCATTTTAATTCGATTTTTATCCGTTTTTAATTGTTACCTCATATTTAGTTCCAATTTCAATTAGATCCGTGATTAAACGGCATCGTTTCGACGATTAGGTTTAAGTGCCTGAATTTATGCGCTTAATTGCAACAATGGTCCCTTTAATGTTTAGCGTTTCTCATTTCAGTCGTTTATTTATTTGTTTCAAATTCGCCCCTAGGGTTTTGTTTTATTTCTAAATTAATCCATTGTTATTCTTTATTATCATTATTATTACCTGTCACTATTAATTATTTTTATTATTCATCAATTTACTTAATCGTTATATACATCTATTTTATTTTATTATATAGTATTATTTTGTGTTTTCCTATATTATTATTTAATTTTTGTAATATATTATTTCATAGATTTTATGTTTGACTAGTATAATTTGTACACATTTTATGATTTTTTTAAAACCATATATGTGTATATTTTTAACTTTAAAAAAGTTATACAATAATATTTCATAATTCTAATTCTATTTTATATGTGTATATACAATTTATACTAAATTTTTTACGTATGTATATAATATACCACTAATTTCAAATTGTAAATTTTACTTATTTTCTCTATATAAATATTTTATTATTATTTTACTTATTTCAACCTCTTTTACATATATTGTTATATAAATACGTATATTAAATATTTCATTTCATATATTCCTTATTTAATTTAAACATATACTAATTTTGTGATTTATTCATTTTATTTATTTATATTTCTTTCTTATAATTCTTTCTTTAGAATTCATTTAAACATTTTTATTCATTTTTATTACAAAATTATTTCAAATCTTCGTAAATTACCCTTTTTTTTAAATGTACAATTTTGTTTAAATACTTTGCTAAATTCAAATTTCTTTTCTCACTTGTTTTCTCTTTTAAATTAGTTACGTTGCACCTTCCTTTTAAATTAATAACTTTTGAATGTTGATGTTGATAGTGGCATAATGCATGATTGGAACTATTGTCATTGTATTTATTGATTTATCGCTCATCACTCATTGGTGTATATTTACTATCCAAATTTTGCATGGTTCATTGTTCATTTAATCAATGCGTTTTTTTTCGTATTTCAATAAAAGCATTAGAATCATCTTATTTCACAATTTGTCAAAATACACGCTATTCATGATTCTCGAGAGAATTGTGCCCTAACTTACTGGGCCTCAATTTCTCCGATGAATTTAGATAGCCGAGTATCTCTTTTGTAATAAAACCTATGATTTCCAAATAATCTCATTTTTGGGAATTCGATATGTGATGTCCTAATGCATTGGATATGACATATTATTTTCTCGAAACGAGGATTTTTCTAACGAATGAAAATAAATGTAATATTCGATATTTAGGATTTTGTGAGATCAAACCCTAACTTACTGTGTTTCGATTTTCTCATCTGACCTAAAGAATCGAATATCCTTCTCAAAATGTATAGGTTTTAAAAGTCAAACTTAATTTTGAGGATTTGAAACGTTGCACTCTAACTCACTGAGTGTGACAATTTATTTCCTTGAAGTAAGTGAGCCTTATTATTCAATTCATTTTATTCAAGATAAATGGATCGTATTTCAAAATCATTTCAAAGTTTCGACACTAAGACATTAAACAATCAATTCGATACCAATTTTGGGCGTTACGAGGGTGCTAACCCTTCCTCGTGCGTAACCGACTTCCGAACCTATTTTCTCAAAATTTGCAGGCCTAAAATTATTTTCAAGGTGATCTGATCACACCACAATAAAAGATCGGTGGCGACTCCCATTTCCACTTTCAAAATCGATTTCTATTTTTCAATTCAAAAAATGGTTTCGACAGCTTGGCGACTCCACTGGGGAAGATAGAGAGTCAAGCCGTAAAATTGATTGTTTTTTGTCTTATTATCGAAAATTGAAAATTTGATTTGAAAATTTACGATCCTCTCTTTGCACTTGTTTGTATGATTACTGTAAATTGAGTTTTATATCTTGGCATTCATATTGCATAAGGACTGTTTAGTCTTACCCTTCTAAGTAGGAGTGAGAAGCTACTCCTTCGTGAGGTTTTCACCTCCATGCAGGATAGTGGATCACTTTCGGAATACATCCGTAGCTATGTCTTCGTGAGATTTTCATCTCCGTGCAGCCATAGGGAAATGTATTCCCCTGAACCGAACTCGGTCTGTATGAGCCTATAATGGGTGAGGATCGAGGAATCTGTTGGTTCGGGTACCTCGACTTTAGAGCCAAACTGCATGTAGAAGACCTTAGGAACCCATCCTAGATAGAGCTACTCCAAACCCTTAGTGGTCACCTGATTAAGTACTTTTGTTTTCCTTGTTTACTTCTGTTTGGTACTAACCCCTCTTGTTGTGTTTTGATTGCATTGCATCTGCATCTTAGGAAAGAGATATTGATTTAAGATTGATTACTAACTTAGAAAGCTTGTCATGGAATACGGATTCCTTGATAAAGTGGAAAATAATACGACTAACCGAATATATTCCAAGAAACACAGGAATGGTGATGAAAGAGTTCGTGACTTCACTTTATGGCCCGAGGATTCAATATGATTGTCCAAGAGCCTTCGACGTTTCAATTCCCTTAAGGAGTCTGATGAGCATTACGAGGATAGGAAAACGATGGATCGCAACCAGGATCAAGGAGCAAGAAGGGACATTCATTGGAAACCAGCGAGATTAAACATACGGATGAAGAGAAAGATCGATGTTGTTTCTTGGAATATGAGGGTGAGGCCGTACATGTATCCGTTTTATGTAAAGAAATTTGTCTTCTAGAAAAGTTTTCTAAATGTACTTGAATCAGAATCAACGTCTCTTTAGGCATTCATTTCATGCATTTGCATTACATAACATCATATGCATTAAAATCCATTGAAAGAGTCTAATCGAGTAAATTTATTTCAGCTAACATGGAAAACCAACCAACCCAACACCCTCACGGTATCCAAGCAAAGACTAGAGAAATGGAACAAAGGTTAGAGAAATTAGAGCAAATGCAAATACAGATGCAAGAGCAGCTGACCAAATTTCAACAGGAAATGAGAGACCAGATGCTAGAGTTGCAGAGAACTATTATAAGCCAATTCAACCGATTGCTAGCTGGAAAGTCAAAAGAAGTGAAAGACCCGGTGGTTTACTTTGGGGTTGATAATGAGGATCTTGCCTATTCCTTAGATTGTACTCCGAAAAGTGTCCAGGTCCAGCCAGATGGGCGCCCATAAGGGGCACTCTCTACTATCGGATCCCAATATTATTAGACTGGTACATCGACACCAGTGAATTGCCTGACAGGCCCAGGATCCAATTTGAGGAACAATTTAGCTAATCTTGTTGCTCATCTAGCATAAATAAAGCAGATGAGGGTAGAGTACCTAGATACTATAAAGACCCCAGGGAAGAAGAGGAATACAAGGGATAATGCAGGCGGATATAACAAGGGCCACTCAAAACCAATCACAGTGGGCAGGCCAAAGACGGAAACCACCAGCCATCAGAACCCTTTAAAGCAAGAATCTAGAGTGAAACCAGGTACTGAAAAGCTCCAATTCACACCCATTCTGATGTCATATAAGGAGCTGTATCAAAGCTTGTTCGATGCGCATGTTGTTGCTCCTCATTAGTTGACCCCTTTACAACCTTCTTATCCCAAATGGTACGATATAAATGCATAATGTGACTATCATGCGGGAATTTCAGGGCACTCGGTAGAGAATTGCATTGCCTTCAAAAAGCTAGTTGAAAGACTCATCAATATAGGCGTTGTCAAATTTGATGATTCATCCAGTGCAGAAAATACGCTGCCCAATCATATTGATGACGAGGCGAATGTGGTGTACGAAGAGGTGTTGGGAAATGTTCACATCAACGATGTGTCTGAAGACACAAATGAAAAGGGACATTGTTAGATGTCCGCCCTTATAAATTTGGGAGCGTTCTAAGCAATTGGCTTGCGGAAGAAATCCCTGTAGTTTTTAGAGCTTATCTAGAGTAATGTTCAGAACATTTTGTTGTTTTTAGCCTAGAAATGATAGAAATTCCTTTGTGAAATAGGCTCATGTCTGAACGTTGTTATTTTAATGAAATACATCTTTGCAAATAATTCCAGATTCTTTCATTCTTTTGAATTTTCTTCCAAATTATTATTCATTCATTCATAATCATATGGTACAAATAATTATTCATGAATTTATACATTCTTTTGTATATTCTTTGGTACTTATTATGGGTCCCTAGATATCAATTACGTGAATGACGCTGCTACAAACTCAGATTTTCCTTTTGAGCGAGGCATGTGTTTAGAGGGATCTCATGACTTTGAAAATGACATAGATCGTAGCTTATCTCTGTACTTGTTGATGATGGTTGAATAAGAGGATAGACAGATCCTACCTCACAAGGAATCATTAGAAATTGTGAGCTTGGTGAATATTAGAATTGACCTGATTGCAAAGACAAAGCAAGACTTTGTTGAGTCACCTCTAAGGTTCAAAGATGTTTTTGTATGATCATGCCAGGATATGCCCGGGTTAACCGCTGATAATGAAATTTGCACAACAGCACGATGGCAGAAATTTACAATATGAATGATGCAATTCTTCATCGGGGCAATGCCTTTCTCGTTGGCTCAGCATAGCTTTGCCCATTTGAAGTCAAGTTTTCATCTCTTCAAGTTTTGTTGGATCTCATCCTGATGAAAGATGAAAATCAAAATTTTTCAGTCATAGTGTCACCCCAAAAGGCTCTATGAAGGAAGTCTAATATCAAAGAAGATTCTTCGAAAGGGATAACTAGGACTTGCCTAACCCTATGAGCTAAAAAAATCAAAATCAAAATAAAAAAAAGAAGAAAAAGAAAAATTAAAATCAATGTCAAAATGAAAATGAAAAAAGAGAGAAGAAAAAGGAAAAGGGAGAGAGTAAAAAAGAGGCCAGAGTGAAAACCCGCAAAGGGCGCTTTGTGACCAAATGTGGTTTTGAGTTGAAAACCCGAAAAGGGCGACTCAAAATTTGAGCAAAATGGGGCATGGACATCACCATTATCGAAGACTTCTAATGAGCATTGCTTCACTATTGAGATAATTAATTACTTCATTAAATGGATAGAGGCTACTGCATGCGTCAATGTCATCATATGCCGATATAGAATTCCAAAGAGGATGGTATTAGAAAATGCATTGAACTTGAATGACAGCACGATAGCTGAGGGCTGTAATCAATTCAAAATCAGACACCACGGTTTGTCACTGTATTGCAAGACAATGAATTGCAAAAAAAAAAGATGAAAATGAAAAATGAAAAAATGAAAAAGTAAAAATGGAGAGGCTAAAGGGAAAACCCGCAAAGGCCACCTTAGGCCAAAGGGGATTTGAGTTGAAAACCCGAAAAGGGCGGCTCAAATATTGATCAGAATGGGGCATGAAGCGATCAAAGCAACTCGAATCTTCTGGCATGTGGTAATCTTGTTATACCTAAATCAACAGGAAAGGGTAGACGACATCTTGGGGCATCGACAAAACACAGTAGATCTCCTAAACACATGTCAAACTCAAAATGGTCTTCAGAAAGTTTGTACAGAGAAGTTCAAGCTGCGATATCTGGGGCACCCAATTCTCATATTATTTGTTGTTCTTGGAATACCTTTATTCTTTTCCAAGATATACATTCCCAATCAATTTCTTTGTCATCCTTCTTTACTATTTTTGATAACTTGTTCTTTCGAGCTATGCTCAGAACCAACTTTATTCTTATCCATTGTTATGATCCTTTTTGCAAGCATGTTGCATTGGAATAATGATTAATGGACTAATAAAAATTTCACAAAGGAAGTTTTGCATATTACTTTGAAAATTTTCTAAATAATATAGGAGCCTAAAACAGGACTATTGTTTAGAACGCACTAGGTTTAAAGGTTAGAAATTTGAGAAAGAAGAGTCTAAATTTGGACATTCTCTTTGGATTTTATTGTCAAATGCATTGATTGAACAAAATGATAAGATGATGGGTTAATGACAAAGCTTAAATAAACAAGCAAGCGATGATCATCAGGCAAGAGGAAGAGGTTACCTCGGAGAAGAGAGCCTTCATCTGCGCATAAGTCTTTGGTACGACACCCTGAGAATGGTGTAAGAAACTAGAACGATTCAGATCCTATATCCTTGAATTTTGATAAGAGAGGATTGAGGAAAAGCCACCTATTTCTACCCTTGGATTGTAGTGGAAGAATGATGGCACAAATTGTGTGCCCTAATGGATTAAACTTTAAAGTTTACAGTGGGGGGCAACCTGCCTAAATGTTTTTCAGAAAAACCGGTCAAGCGAGAAGGCGTTGTAGCACGTCAGTGTTAAAGCCTTGATAAATTTCGAGTAATGACAACCTAAGCGGGATCATTCTCGAAAAAAATAAAACTCTGCATTCATGCAAACATTATTCACATGTCTAGTTAGGAGCATTTGATTCATTTTGATCATGCCATCTTAATCATTAGGCATAATTAGGTTCATTATACAGGTCGTGTTTCCCAGAGAACAGATCAGTGAATATAACAGATCTTGTCTCCCTGAGCAATAGCGGAGCGGATCGAAGATGGTGAATCTTATCTCCCTGAGATTACAGCGGAGCAGAATGAAGCCAGTAATCTTATTTCCTTGAGATTACAGTTGAACGGATCAAAGTAAAAGATCTTATCTCTCTGAAGTTACAGTAGAGTAGATCGCATCAGGTCTTATCTCCCTGAGATTACAGTGGAATAGACCGAAGAATTTCAGATCTTCTCTCCCTGAGATTACAGTGGAATAGACCAAAGAATTTCAGACCTTATCTCCCAGATAATGCAACGGAACAGATTAAAGCCACAACAGCGAATCTTGCTTCCCTGACATTGCAGTTAAAAAGATTGAAGCCACAACGGCGAGTCTTACTTCTCTGGCAATGCAATGGAGCAGATTAAAGCCACATCGGTGAATCTTGCTTCCCCGACATTACAGTTAAAAAGATTAAAGCTACAACAACGAATTTTACTTCTCAAGCGGTACAGTGGAACAGATTAAAGCCACATCGGTGAATCTTGCTTCCCCAACATTTCATTTAAAAAGATTAAAGCTATAACAGCGAATCTTACTCCCCAGGCGGTGCAGTGGATCAGATTAAAGCTACATCGGTGAATCTTGCTTCCCCGACATTGCATAAAAAGATTAAAGCCACAGCGACGAATCCTACTGCCCTGGCGATGCCGTGGAGCAGATTAAGGCCACATCGGTGAATATTGCTTCCCCGACATTGCAGTTAAAAAGATTAAAGCCACAGCAGCGAATCTTACTTCTCTTGCGATGCAGTGGAGCAGATTAAAGCCACATCAGTGAATCTCGCTTCCCCGGCATTGCAGTTAAAAAGACTAAAGCTATAATGGCAAATCTTATTCCCCAGGCGGTACAGTGGAATAGATTAAAGCCACATCGGTGAATCTTGCTTCCCCGACATTGCAGTTAAAAAGATTGAAGCCACAACAGCGAATCTTACTCCTCTGGCGATACAGTAGAGTAGATTAAAGCCACGATGGCGAACCTTGCTTCCCCGACATTGCAGTTAAAAAGATTAAAGCTACAACAGCAAATCTTACTTCTTAAACAGTGCAGTGGAACAGATTAACGCCACAACGGCGAATCTTGCTTCCCTGATATTGCAGTTAGAAAGATTAAAGCTACAACAGCGAATCTTACTTCCCAGACAGTGTAGTGGAACAGATTGAAGCCACAATGGCGAACCGTGCTTCCTCGACATCACAGTTAAACAGATTAAAGTTACGAGTTACAAATCCTATCTCCTCGACGTTGCGGTGGAGTGGATCGAAGCACCCATGCCAATACCTCTGAAGATGCAGTAGGATGGAATGAGGATATTTGAAGAAGAGAAACACTGAAGAAGTCGAGACTGGGCACAATTGGGCTTTTAGTCTTTGCTCTGTTCCCGTTACACGACAATGAGCAAAGAGTGGCAGTTGTTATAGGCCAATTTGCCAGGCCCCTGAATCAAATCAAAATATAAACCAAATAAAAAATTAATAACAGTCCAAAAATAATCCATATACCTAGGCCCAAATGCTTAAATGCTAACCCACTAAGGCCCATTAAAATTTAAACCCAATTTGCCTAGACCCTAGCCCAATCACGAATACCCATAGCCAAAAACCACAAACAGAAACCCTAGCTAGCCTCGAGCGCCGTACAGCCTCGAGCGCCTTCGGTCTTCCTCTCTACGTGCGCCACGCCACCACCATCGTACGGCCGTACCTGCGCAGCACACAAACAAACAACAGGAGAAATGCAGAGAAAAAAGAAATAACAAAAAAGAAAAAGAAAATAAGTTTGTATTATTTTTACATTTCTTTCGGGGGCTATAAAAAGCCTTTCAAAAAAACCTGTAACCGGGGAGGGGGTGCAGAAGATTAAAAAAAATATATTGTATTGAAAACGATTGAAAAAAGTAATAGAAAACAAATTTTTTTCTTAAGGTGATTCTCCGACTTTGTTTTTTATTTTTATTTTTATTTTTATTCGTTACCTTTTTATGTATATATGTAAAACATAGAGAAAGGAGGGTATATTACCTTGACGTCGGGGCCGTTGAAGCTCACGTCCTCCTCTGGTACGATCGGAGTTGATACAGAGAGCGACGCTTGGGAAGGGAACGAAACCATTAGGTTTTTTTATCTTTTTTTTCTTTTCCTTTTTTTATTTTCAAATAGTGAATAGATAAGAAGATTTTCTGTCTTTTATAACGCCAGTAAAACGACGTCGTATAGCCCTGTGACCCGCGCGGTGACCCGACCTGAGGGAAGGATTTGCGCGCTTTGGGTCTGATGGGATTATTGCGCAACGAGCCCCTCCGCATTTGCTTTCATTTTAATTCGATTTTTATCCGTTTTTAATTGTTACCTCATATTTAGTTCCAATTTCAATTAGATCCGTGATTAAACGGCATCGTTTCGACAATTGGGTTTAAGTGCCTGAATTTATGCGCTTAATTGCAACAATGGTCCCTTTAATGTTTAGCATTTCTCATTTCAGTCGTTTATTTATTTGTTTCAAATTCGCCCCTAGGGTTTTGTTTTATTTCTAAATTAATCCATTGTTATTCTTTATTATCATTATTATTACCTGTCACTATTAATTATTTTTATTATTCATCAATTTACTTAATCGTTATATACATCTATTTTCTTTTATTATATAGTATTATTTTGTGTTTTCCTATATTATTATTTAATTTTTGTAATATATTATTTCATAGATTTTATGTTTGACTAGTATAATTTGTACACATTTTATGATTTTTTAAAACCATATATGTGTATATTTTTAACTTTAAAAAATTTATACAATAATATTTCATAATTCTAATTCTATTTTATATGTGTATATACAATTTATACTAAATTTTTATGTATGTATATAATATACTACTAATTTCAAATTGTAAATTTTACTTATTTTCTCTATATAAATATTTTATTATTATTTTACTTATTTCAACCTCTTTTACATATATTGCTATATAAATACGTATATTAAATATTTCATTTCATATATTCCTTATTTAATTTAAAACATATACTAATTTTGTGATTTATTCATTTTATTTATTTATTTTATTTCCTTCTTATAATTCTTTCTTTAGAATTCATTTAAACATTTTATTCATTTTTATTACAAAATTATTTCAAATCTTCGTAAATTACCCTTTTTTAAAATGTACAATTTTGTTTAAATACTTTGCTAAATTCAAATTTCTTTTCTCACTTTTTTCTCTTTTAAATTAGTTACATTGCACCTTCCTTTTAAATTAATAACTTTTGAATGTTGATGTTGATAGTGGCATAATGCATGTTTGGAACTATTGTCATTGTATTTATTGATTTATCGCTCATCACTCATTGGTGTATATTTACTATCCAAATTTTGCATGGTTCATTGTTCATTTAATCAATGCATTTTTTTTCGTGTTTCAATAAAAGCATTAGAATCATCTTATTTCACAATTTGTCAAAATACACGCTATTCATGATTCTCGAGAGAATTGTGCCCTAACTTACTGGGCCTCAATTTCTCCGATGAATTTAGATAGCCGAGTATCTCTTTTGTAATAAAACCTATGATTTCCAAATAAGCTCATTTTTGGGAATTCGATATGTGGTGTCCTAATGCATTGGATATGACATATTGTTTTCTCGAAACGAGGATTTTTCTAACGAATGGAAATAAAGGCAATATTCGATATTTAGGATTTTGTGAGATCGAACCCTAACTTACTGGGTTTCGATTTTCTCATCTGACCTAAAGAATCGAATATCCTTCTCAAAATGTATAGGTTTTAAAAGTCAAACTTAATTTTGAGGATTTAAAACGTTGCACTCTAACTCACTGAGTGTGACAATTTATTTCCTTGAAGTAAGTGAGCCTTATTATCCAATTCATTTTATTCAAGATAAAAGGATCGTATTTCAAAATCTTTTCAAAGTTTCGACACTAAGACATTAAACAATCAATTCGATACCAATTTTGGGCGTTACAAGAGTGCTAACCCTTCCTCGTGCGTAACTGACTTCTGACCCTGTTTTCTCAAAATTCGCAGACCTAAAATTATTTTGAAAGTGATCTGATCACACCACAATAAAAGATCGGTAGCGACTCAAAAAATGGTTTCGAAAACCTATACATGCCATTATAAACATTGGCCAAAATACTCAAAAACTACTGAATTGACTGCTGGATAGTGTGATAGATCTTCAACAAGCTTCCAACCGATCACGCTTCCGTAAATCTATAAAACAAAGGAAAGAATCTACGTAAGCAACGAGTTCTTAGTAAGCTCGTATAAACTTAAACATAACTTACCTCGTCATTTATACAATTTAAAGATTAACATATGTAATGACCCTATAGTTAGGGGCGTCAAAAAGTGCATTCCCTAGACTTCATTCTCATTAATAGGACTCATAAATATTTAATAAAAATATTTACGAAGTTAGTTGTGTAGTTAATTAGATTTTGATTAAGTGAATTTTGTGAAATTAAAAGTTATTAAGTATAAGGACTAAATTGCATATAAGGTAGAAGTTGAATTATGATTTAAAAATAATTAAAGGGACTAAAGAAGAAATTATACATTTGTTTCTTTAAGTGGATGGTAAATGGGTTAAAACAATTAATGATATGATATATATATATATTATAATAGTTAATAAATTTAAAAGTATGTAAACATATATTATATGATATATGATATATGATAAAAACAAAATAAATGAAATAATAAAAGAGATAAAAAGAAAGTAAGTGGAAAAAGGTGAAGAGAAAGACATGCAAAATGAAAGAAAGAAAAAGAAAGAAAGAAGAAAAGAAGGAAGGACGCACGGCACCTAAGGGTTTCTAAGTTTCAACTTCAATTGGTTAGTCAATTTAGTCCATTTTCTTGTAATTTTTATATTTATGGAATCTCTGTGTTCAGTACTACTCGACCCATGTTGAAATTTTAGCATTGATTAAGATTTTAAATGTTGTTAATGTTGAATAGTTTTAGTATTAGGGATTAAATTGATAGATTTTTAAGCTAGAAATGAAAAAGGATTAAATTGTAAAACAAATTGTAAATTTTGAGTAATAGGGACTAAATTGTGAAAAAATTTGAAATTTAGGGGTTTAATTGAAAATAGAGAGCTAAATTTATCTTAAAGTTAAATTAGTATAAAAATATGGGATTAAATGTGAAGAATAAAAACTAGTCTCGATTTAGGGACTAAATTTGAATTTAAGCAAATATTGAGTAAAATTTGAAATATTCAATGTGGAATTGAATTGTGTCGTATTGATGTATTTTAATTGTTTTAATTTCGTAGCTAACGTTTTACCGGAATCCTCGACTAAAAAGGGGAAGGATAAAACCGACGTCGAATAGCTCGGAATCCAAGGTTTGTATTTCTATAAATCCGGACCTAGTTGTTAATTGTTGTATTTTGATTTAATGCATATGGTAAGTGGTTGAGGTGAGTCTTTTTTTTGGCACTTTGATAGTTGATTGAAATGGATTGAATTAGTATATACATTATGAATGTATTGATTATTTGAATTGAAATGAATATATATGTAAATGTGATGATGTGCAAATATGAGAATTGGATATTGGTTGTATTTGAAAAGTGAAATGAAACCCTATTAAATGTATCGGGCTGAGTCAAATATAGATGGCATGCCATAAGATAGGAAGAGTTCAAGGATTTCTTCAACTTCGAGTCGATGAGGCATTGGGTGCCAATTTGCTTTGGTTTAACTAATGAGACACTAGGTGTTAATTTATATAGCGCTGGGCGCAGTTATTAATTCGGATTTATCCGATGAGGCACTGGGTGCCAAACTAGTGTGTTGGTTGGACCCGTGTATCCGTCTGAGTCCGAGTCGTTTTAATAGGCGTAATTAAATAATAAAGTTCTATGATTGATATTGAAATGACAAAATATATGAATTGGAAATGGAAAAGTGGATTGATATACGAAAGGTGGAAATGTTGTGATCATAAATGAGATATATGAGTAATGTACTCATGGATTAAATATAGTTGGTTTATGCCATTGTTAAAACGAAATGTTGAATGATATATGAAAAGCTATTTTTATAGCAAGTGATATTAATTGAGTTTATGTTAAACTACCTAATAGAAGAATATTTGTGAAGTTGAGCAAATAACGATATAATGTGGTATTATGGATGAAATTGAGATGGTGATAAATTACAATTGCTTGTTAGATAGTAATGTGATTATAAAATTCAAATTGAGCATTCATGTATCTTTATGTCTTTAAATGTTTGGATTATAGAAATATCACTGAGTTTTACTCAGCGTATGGTTTTGTTTTTCGTGCGCAGGTTAGGTACTTCTCTTTTGATCACCGACTCAGCATCAAACAACGATCTCGATCTCAAATGTGGTGAAGTTTACCTTTTGTGATGGCATGTACCTAGGATGTCTTAAATTGATAGTTATTTTGTGAATGGTTTGTAATAGAGTTATAAGTATAATGTTGGATTGAGCATATGTTTGTGTTTGGAGCTATAATTTGGCATGCTGTTTTGAACCAATGCTTATTAAGTGTGTGTAAATTTAAGTTTATGTTTTAGTAGTTATAAGCTAGGCTAAAATGATTGATTTTGGCATGTTTAAAACTTTGATTTGAATGATGCATGGATGAAATGTTTTAATGGTATAATTTGCGGTACCAATGAGGGTACATTGGTTAGGCACTTAAGACGATTGTTTTGGCATGTTTTGAGTATGTTTGATCATGTTTTGAATAGGTTAAATGATTCGTAATTGAGTTTCTTAGTGCCCAAATAAGTAGGAAATGGTAAACTTGAGTTTTAATGTACTTTTGGGTGCACACAGCCTGGTCACACGGGCGTGTGTCACACATGGGCAACACACATGGGTGTGTGGCCCAAGTTAGAGAGTTACACAGCCTGAGACACGAGCGTGTGTCTCAACCATGTGAGGTACACAGTCTGGCCACACGAGCTTGTGAGGCACACGGCCTGGCCACACGGGTGTGTGATCTCTGCAGTTGAATTTTTTCTAACTGTTTCCTAAAATTTTCAAATGTTCTCGATTTAGTCCCAAATCGTTTTTAAATTGATTTTAAGGCCTCGAGGGCTTGAATAAGGGACGGTATGCATGCTTACTGATGGATTATGTTGTGATTATTGAAATGTTTTGAATTGAATAATTTAGGTAACGTTTATTCGGTAATGCTCTGAAACCCTGTTCGGGCAACGGATACAAGTTAGAGGTGTTACAACATAATTCATCACCAATGCCATAAGCTTAGTAAAAGCCTAAACAACATCACCATCTCACATGTTAGTATACTTGTCCATGAATCAGATGAAATCATTCATAAGATATATAAATTTCCATATGTACTAACATCATTTAGTTCATAAAACCTTTCATAAATTCATGATTCAATCCATTTGCATACTTACCATTTCATTCCATTTTCTTACCTATTGAACCATCTAGAATTATATCAGATACTCGGGAAAGCTCACACAAAGTGTGCCTTGACATATAATCGTAACATTTTCTTTACATCAATGCTCACATGAGCCGTGAAATGGGTCTGCTCACATGAGCTGTGGGTCAGAATATAAGCTACACGATGTTGCTCACACAAGTTGTGTAGAATCCGCAACAAATGCAGGATCTTAGCCATTGGTAGGACATTCAAAACTAACACTAGAAACATGAAATCCCTAATGACATGTCATTTGTATCCTAAGAATTCTTAAGGTTCAACTGGGACTCAATATCCATCAATTTGTTATAGCATTGATACATATATATAAGTTCGTTTATATTAAATCAACATAATGAACATTCAATTTAACTAATATTAAAATGATTATAGTTCATAGAACTTACCTCGATAATTAGGGCATAGTAATATGGTCGAACTAATTCGAAGCTTTAGCTTTTCCTCGATCTAAGTCTGAACGTGGTTTACCTAGTATTTAATTTAATCCATATTTCATATTTATGCAAAATTACCAATATGCCCTTAATATTTTAACTTTTCACAATTTAGTCCTTAAGCTAATAACTTAAAATCTAACCATTTTAATTTAAATCCAACCTAACCCATGTTGCAAAGGACCTTAAAGCAACTCATAATTATCAAAAATTCAAAACAAAACCCTAGGATTTATACCTTTAACAATTTAATCCCTATTTTTAAAATTCATCAAAAAATCACTTAACAAAACTTGTTTATTTTTCAACAAGGATTCATAATCTATCAATTAACATCAAAAATCATTCAAAATCATTCATGGTAAGTCCCCAAACCTTTAATATTTTTAAAAATTAACCCCCGAGCTAGCTAGATTAAGCTAAAACGGACTCAAAAACATAAAAAATCATTAAAAATGGGGATTGAATTCACTTACATGAAAACACCTATGCTAGCCAAACCTTCAAGCCCTAAAAATGGCTATTTCCTTCTTCAAATTTGGTGGAGAGACTAAGTGAGGAAGATGATACAATTTTTTGTTTTATTTAGTTTAGGTTAATTTATCAATTTACTATTTTAACCTTGGTTAATAACTAAGCAAAACATCAAATCCATGTCCATATTTTTCCACTAATTTATTAAATGGTATATTTACCATTTAAGTCCCTTATTTTAAGATTTCATAGCCATTAGAATCCTTTAACTAATAGAACTCAACTTTTACACTTCTTACGATTTAGTCCTTTTCACTTAATTAACCATTTAAACATCAAAATTTCCTAACGAAATTTTAATACAGCCTTAATATATTCTTCTAGACATTAAATAAATAATAAAATAATAATTTACTCATCAAAATTGTGGTCCTGAAATCACTATTTCAGACACCACTGAAAACGGGCTGTTACATGAAGATTCATTTGGAGCATTTTCAACTTGATGCTTATCAAAGCACGGAGTTGCAAAAATCTTCTAGAGTTTTCGATTTGTGTCTAGTGCTAGCTAAGATAAATAAGTTAAGTATTTATCTTCTTCTTGATAGAATTATTCGTCTTGTGCTAACTCTTCTTGTGTCTACTATAACAACCGAACGAGCATTTTTAGCCATGAAAATCGTGAAGACAAGGCTTCGCAATAGAATGGAGGATGATTTTCTTTCAACTTACTTGGTAGCATACATCGAAAAAGAGATAGTCATTTGGATTTAGAAGTTTCGCCCCTTGGAGTAAAATCCTTATCTGTCCTTGCCTACTAGTATACAAATTTATTTTCATATTCAGTATAAAAATTATAATAAATTAATAATATGCATATGTACAAAATTACAAATAAAATAATAAAATAAATTAAAATTAAGTTTTAAGTTGAAAGGAATAATATAGATAGTAAAATATGTAAAACTAAAGTTTTGTGGATAAAAAATATCAGTTTGGCTTTTTTACCTCAATAATACAAAAAATAATTAATAACTTAAATGGTATGCCCATGAGATTATTTACCAAAATGGTACATTTGCTACAATTTTCTGTTGGGGTAATTGCCTCCGAAGCCTATACTAGAGAAGTCGATTATGGGGTGATTTTGCTTTCTACAATCAAGGGTGGAAGTCGACATGGAGGTTTCAATCAACAGTCGTTATCCGGTAATGGATCGGGGTATAACCGGGGAGCCAATGGACGGTTGTTACACAGCCACGAGCTCAATTTTTTCGAATGCCCAAAAGTGATGCCTTATAAATACCATCTAGAAGTTTGATGACATATTCATACGGAAAAAATCTAGGGCTTCCTGCTATAATCGGTGTAATTTTTTTCCATTTTTAGGTGACAGTGGGGAGCGCCTATTGCGATGCAGTAAAGGTGATGCTCATTTTAGGACGACGATAGTTGTCGTTATTTCGCAACCCATTAATAACTACAATTGTTGCCACGCCGACCCGAGTTTGACTTCTACTGTGTCAGAACATCCGCTCTCCACCTAAGAGTCCTCTTATGTCCACTTTGGTGTCAACCTTCGAACAAGAATGAAAGGTTAAAGATATCGACTGCTTGGAAATATTGAAAAAAATTATGTTGATTACACTGGAAGTTCCCAAAGTTTTTCTGTATGATTATGACATCAATCTTATGTATGATATATATATAGGGCATTATTTGCGGGTATCCAAAAAGCTTGAACTCCTGACCGCGTAACGACTGTCACCTAGCCCCCCCGTTTATACTTGAACCTGTGACCACATCACGACCGCCAATTGGGATCTCCACCTAGATTTCAACCCCTGATCATATCAAGCATTATTACCCCGAAACTTGATTTCCCCACGATGGGTTTCTAAGGTAATGGTCCTATCCCGCCATGACATATGAAATGTATGCGTGCTAAGACGCGTTATCACATCCCCACCCCTCAAAACTACCTAAGAAATTTTTGTCGTCTTAGTCGCAAACCCTAAACACTTTTAAAATACCCTAAACCCTAAACTTTAAAACCTAAAAATTTTAAAAAGCCCTAACAGCTAGACGTGCTTTCACTTTCTCTCTCCTAAAATCGACCTATTTTTCTAATTAATTTTAAAACCGGCCTAAAGGCTAAATTAAAAAAATGTCTTATCCTTCTAATTTAGCCCTCGTTTGCATTTCAAATTAGGAAAATTGAGAACATATCTGCCTCCATCAGCTAAGCCTTGCATGTAGATGTAGATGTAAGAAAAATCTGACCATGAATTCATGACAACAATGATGGAGTGAAGCCCACGTTGGAATTAAAACGTATGATCATCCAAATGCAATACAATACAGGAGACTCTACTCCACAAACTATCTATGGCTAATGCCTGTCACTATTTCTGTGTAATGCACAAGGGGTGAGTTTGGTAGTTTTTTTATTTTTGGATTTTTTCGAATAGTTTATGATAGTTTACTTAATTTTCGTTCTCGAGTTTTTATATTAATTTTGAAGTTTTGAAAATTTAAATTTATTTTAATAAAAATAAAATTTGTTAAAATAATTTTTCAAGTAAATAAAAATAATTAATAATTAATAATTCTTACATAATTTTTTAAAAAATTATATAAAATTTAAATTATTTTTCTATTTTAAATATATAATGTTTATTTTAAATCCTAAAATTAAAATTAATTATAAATTAAATAAAAATAAAAATTATTTTATTTTTAAATTTGTACTACTTAAACCATTCAAATACCTCAATTTAAATTGTCAATTTTTCTTGCTTAGCCTGCACAACCACAATTTACACAAAAGTACCTCAATTATAGAGACTAGATCAAATTAGTTTCTCATAATTAAATGTATCAATTTAAACCCTTTGCTATTAAAAAGAATAAAATAATGCCAAAGTATATCCGATTTAATGTTTACCGTTAAAAAATGGCATGGAAATTATTTTTTCATTTACAGTATAACTCCAAATAAGAAGTACAAACTATAAAAATTTTAAAATATCAACTTCATTACCATAAATGATATTTTTAACTAGCAAATGCTACCTCTAATTGATTTTTTTATTAGTAGAAGGACTAAACCAATTTCTGTAAGGCAATGACATTATTGGCCTTTCAATTTTACAAAAATAGGTATTTTAGCCCTATTTTTAAATTTGTATTTTTTTTAGCCCTTAAACTTACATTATTTGTTAAATAATCCCAAAATGAATGAAAAGTTAACGTCTACTAACTTTGATGACGTGACATACAAGTGGATTGTCACATGGATGCTAAGTTAGCAATTAATTAATTTTTAAATATAAATAATTCAAAAAATATAAAAAGATAAAAATTAACATTATTAAAATGTATAATAATTATAAAGAATATTTTTTAATTTAAAAAATAATAATTTCTAATGTAATTACACATGGACTTTCATGTGGATGACACGTCAACAAAATTAACCGTCATTAACTTTTCCATTTATATTGGAGTGATTTGACAAACAATATAAATTTAAGGGCAAAAGAGATAAAAGATTAAATTAAAAGTTAAAATGATTTTTTTTGTTTTTTTGTAAAGTTAATAAAGAGAATTATTTGATTTATGTTACTATAAAAGCGTTAGGGTCAGTCAAGTCAATCACTGAAATTGGGAGCTGAAAGTTGGGCCAACCTGTACACATTTACGTATAGTCCAATGTGATTGGGGCTAGATGTTATCCGAAACACAGAAAATAGCCCAACCCAATCGTGTGGAGATGGACAATGCCAATTCAAATATTTGATGTATTCGTTCCTTGATTCTTCTTGCCTTTCCTTTCCCCGGCGAGTGTTGGCGGCTTCGTAATCGCCGGATGGCAGCCTCAAACTCAAAGTTCGTCATTTTCTCCCTCTACTTTTCACCAATATCAGATATGATGTCTCAATGGAGCCACTGCTTGCATCGGACGCCTCCATTTCCACTTCTCTCAACTTGGCGTTGGATCAACTCATGTCTAACATCCGTCTTCTTGGTTAGTCTTCCTTTTCCCCATTCCCCACTTCACTGCTTACTGTTATCATTCTTTCTATTTTTTTCTCACTTTAGGACTTCGTTTCCTTTTTATGGCAACTTGAAATGCTTTCGCTCATCCACTTCTATTCAACATTTCATTTCATTCTAGTTTTATTAGTTATTAGAGTAGTTTAAGCCTCAATTTTCGTTTTTTTCTTAAATGTAGATTTATGTTCATCTTTTTTGGCTAATTACAAATCTTGTTTTTTTTCCCTCGTATACAAAATCAAATGTTGAAGAGACATCTCTAGAATTGAAAACCAAGGATGAGATGATAAAGCGGGAAGACAGGATTATTCAAGAAATCTGACAGCATTGCGGCCTTGCACACTGAATTATCATCTCTTCAGGTTTCTATTTTCCTCTAACTTATTTTTGAAAAAAGAAGAAGAAGAAGAGCGTGCTTCAAAGACACATGGCTAACCCTCTATTCCATTGCTAAAGGCTATACTTTGTTGTTTCTCAGAAAAAGGGAACCTCATAAGCTGAGGAGCAGCTGCAAAAGGCTCGTGCAGAGGCTCTTAAATTTCAGAAACAGATCGCTGTTAATTAAGGGTCTTCCTAGTTTTACGATTAATGAAGCTCATTTTTCAGCATTTTAATGTGACTTCTGGTTGTCCAGCTAGAGATTGTAAGTTTCTTCTTCTATTTTAGTTTGCTGAAGTATGTGGAATTGCAATTTTGTTGTCGCTATGCGTTGCCATTAATATATATACACGAATGCTTTTCTTATGGTTCACGTCCTATGTTGTAATCATGTCTACAGTATAAGAAAAATCAATAAGTAGCAGAAGAACGCCATAGCAAAAGCGGATGTAGCTCTTAAATTTGTTGAGGTAGGTTAAGGTTAACAAGGTGCAATATCATACTTGCACTAGATGATGGTCCTTAACCATATTTCTAACTATATTATTTTATTTCAATAGGAGGAATTGTTGAAGGCAAAGTTTGAGGTCTCTTTGAAAATGAATGAGTTGATGGAGGTACTAAGTTTGCTTGGCTCATTGTGCTATGCCCATGTGGCATTCTTTTGGAGTTTCTTATGACAAAATTTTCTAAGAGAACTTTGTAAATTGTAATCTGCTATTTGCCGGTTGTAGTAATTATTTCTTCAGCTGAAAGAATTCAAAAATGTTATGGGCCTTAGCTATGAAAGTTTCATTAGACAGAGTTACTACTTTTAAGGGGAGACTTTGGTGCTGTTTGTCCCTACAACCTTTTAAGTAATTGTTTTCTTTATCTAGATTTTCTCTTTGTTGGAGTCATCTTCAATACCGGAACTGTAAATTGGAAATCTTAGTTGGTATTATGGTGTTATTTTTGTCCAAATTATATGTATTAGCTTCAAAATAGTCTACAGCGACTGTTATTGATTGTTAACAAGTGCTTGAGTGCAGATCCCCAAATTATATGTATTAGCTGTGTGTACAAGTTATTCAAGTTATTGATTATTGAGACCTGCTGCGTCTATGTGTACCTTGAGCATTCGGGTTATACTGGTTCTATGGCTGTAAACATTTTTGTGCAGGCTGGTGCTGGTGCAGATGTTGAGTTTGAAACTACGGGAATCAGAACTTCTATTTTCCCTCTTTTTGTTGGATGTAGAACCCCTCGAATCTTGAGATATCTCATGCTAGGGGTATAATTTTATTTATTTATACTTCTAGATTCACAATGGAAAGAAGTCATACTTTAAGCAGCAGAACTCATGAGATGTATGGTAGTGTTAAAGGTTAATAATTATTAGTGATTTCTTATTTTGATTTTCCATTCATAATTATGCCATCGGCTTTGGCTTTGTTAGCTGTTTGTCAATTTGCATGTGCTTTCTTTTTTTCATTTTTGTTCAAAACGAGATCTTAAGGAGCGATGAGGCAACTGTGTTTAAAGATTAGATTCATTCTGTGAGCTTTCGTATTTAGGATGAATAGTTTAAAATAAATTATGGCGAAATTTCGTAGTGGCAAAGGATTATAAAAGAAAGTAGGTTACAGATGATGATATTCATTTTCTGCAACCATCCATAATTGAGAGAGTTGAGACATACAAAAACAGAAAGAGGCCCAGTTTTAGGCTAGAGCATATAAATTCCTTATTATCTATGAGAAGATGACCCCATTAAATTCCCCAAACTATTCCAATTTAAAACATATACTACCAAACTTAACCACTGACTAATACTAAAAACAAAAAGCATGCTTGGGGACATTGGATTTTGCATTGTCCATTAGTACGTGGGCCAATAGTTATCCAAGTCCATGCAATGGTCCATGCTCAAGTATCTGTTGGTCGGCCCATTTGCATTCTGAGTGGTGATCTCTGCACCATAGCCACCCTCCGCGCCAAAAGTAGCGGTGTTCATCAAAGAGGGCGTAACGTCTTGGTGCTGCAGCATTGGTGGAGGTTGGGGAGGTTGCATTGGTCGCATCACAGGCTGCGTGGAGCCTCCTCCAAGATTTAAATTCAGTCCGGATATAGTAAACCCTCCTGGAACTGGATAGTTGATTTGGGATGGAATAGGTAGATTGGCACTACAGCTAGGACCACCCCTTAGAACCCTTGAAAGCTCCGCTCCCATAGACAAGTGATAGTTCTCCGCCTGCATCATTGGTAACAGACTTCCTCCTCCTATATCTAAATTGTAGGGATTCACTGCAGCTCTGGATTGATTTGAGGCTGACGGATACTTCTTCAACCCCGCACTCTTCTGAAACACGCGGCAGACCACCCATTCCTCCTGCTGAAGTTACAACGGGCATGGCATGGACTTTATTAATGTCAGATTAGGAATTGAACTGATATAATATTAGGTAATTAATGAATATATAGTAAAATCAAAAGTAGCAGATGGGCAGATGGTGAAGGGGGTCCGTACCTTGTTAGTTCTAAAAGATGATTTAGAGTGAATACGGTACTCATGCATGACCCAATTGGTTTTCTCCCCTCTAGGAGCTCTCCCTCGGTAAAACACTAAGGTCTTCTTCATCCCAACCAACTCTGATGTGACTCTACTGTTACTGTTGAAGATCTCCTTGTCCTTTCCCGTGGTCTTCCAGTAACCTGTGTTGGTTGCTCGGTTTGTTCTTACACCAGTAGGGTATTTTCGATCGCGAAGGCTGAAAAAGTACCACTCTTTTTCTCCCATTTTTGCCTTCCCTGTTGATCACTCCAGATTAGGGTTTGGTAAGATCCATCATATATACAATATCAGCAGTCAGCTCATCTCATACAATAATTATTATATATATATGCAAAGATTATCTCTTTGTTTCTTAAAGAATATACATATATATACATACATGTAAGTATAATATGCTAGAAGAAATGATAATGCAAGTTTATCCATTAATTCAAGCTTCTTAATTTGAAAAGCAGTAGGTAAACCAAAAAAGCAATTTACACTGCAACTCTAATTTTGTCGTAAACTTCCTTTTCTTTAATAAAATATTTTTCCTGAGATTAAAGAAAGCAAGTTATGTATAGAACTTACCTATGTTGATAGCTGCAGCCTTTCCATATTGGAAGAAAGAACATAAATATAATTGAATTTGGCCTTTTCATAATTTGTTTCAGAAGACTAAACATGATTCAAAGATGCGAAACGTATGAAGATCTATATATATGTTTTATGGAGAAAGTAAACAAAGGAAATATAGGTAGGTTAAAGTACCAGGAAGGTCCCAGGGCTCGCATTTGTTGAGATCAACGTCGGCAATTGCTCTTCCAGTAAAGTTAGCATCTGAAATCTTGTTTACAAGATAGAAAGTGATGAGCTCTTCATCAGTTGGATGAAACCGAAATCCTGGTGGCAAAGTTTCTTCCTTTCCCTTATCTCCTTCCATTCTTATTTTTTTCCTTTCAATAATTTCTGCTTTTCTTCTATTTAATTTGCTCCTGTATAAAATATATAATATTGTAAAACAAATTGAAAAAGAAAAAAAAAACCAATAGGCAATAGACAAAGGAGGAAGCAAGCAAGGAGAAGTGAAAAGAGTACGGCGATTAATTTCCTTCCCAAATAACAGAAATGAAGCAAGCAACGTTGAAAACCTAAGTAGCTTACTTGCAAACAAGATAAACAAAAACAAAAAGAAACAAGTATTGAATAACAAATTCTTCGATTAGGTTTCGCTGCTTATATATATATATATATCATAAACAAAAGTGTTTTAAAAAAAAAAAGAATAGCAGGCAGCTGGTTGGTTTTCTTACTTTGCTAGCAATAGCATGCACAAGAAAGAAAGAAAGAAAAGGAAGGATTTAAACCATATATCATGATTCTTGCAGGGTGTGTATCTATGAAGCTCTCACCTACTATGGGTCTTCACTTTGAAGGTACACTATATATTTTGTCCACGTCCTTTATATTTTATTTATTTATTTACTATAATCTTTTTATTTTTAATTCTAAAATAACAATATGCTTAGTCATATAAGAAATCCCTTTTCTGATATTTACGCCATTGCCCTCTTGTCCTGGAGGTTAGATCCAGTCAAATTAGCTTGTTTTTCTACTGCTCACAAGTAAATGAATATTTCTACCAAAACCAATTTTATATATTTGCTGGCTAGAGCAAACGAAGTTCAACAAGTCGTGTGTGTATATATTTATCTTGGTTATGGTTATGGGATGTAGCATCTCTATAATTAAGCAAGATAAATGATGGAAATTAGACAATGCACTCACTCACTCACTCAGCAGCTGCTATTAATATAAACAGCATGTTTGTTTATATTATAATTAATAATATGTGTAACAAAGGCACGTGATGATCTATCTCCTTTGAATTGTTTAGACTAAGGGGCCAGGGGTGTTCCTGGGTCGACAACCGCTGCCATAGAAAAATGAAGGAATCAAGGAAATATCCAACATTTATTAGACCACTCTCCTCGATTCCCTTCATTTCTCCCACTTCTGCTGCTCATGTTTCGCCTCCTTTGCTTCTTCTGTGCATACATATATTAGGTTTATGGTTTTTATTAAATTACTTGTTCAAATAGAATTTAACTCTTCATCTTCAATCATATTGTTATTCCTCAGTTATAAATTAAGATTTTGAGCTCATTTTATATTATTTTTATATATATGAAGCTTGCATTCACATTTTCAGCACGACTCTCCAATACGTGTTGGCATTCTCTAAAGTTGTTAAAAATAATTTCACGACGACTTTTGTTTTATTAAAATCAACGTATGCATATATGGAGGGTAAAACTTTCGAGAAGAATGATTGAAGGATAATGATAAAAGTAAAAGGCAGTAGAGATAACAGGAGATTCATGGTTGGCAATGGCATGCTACTTGTCAAACACTTCAACATATTAATATTAATTAAGAGGCAAGCTCATTGTTACGTCTTTCCTGGTATGTACATATATACACATATGCATTTGGACATGGATCGTAATTGATACGACAGAAAATCAACTCTGAATGAAATATATATTTATATCTATAAAGGGAGAAGAAGGGAAGAAAGAAAGGATTATGTAGAGTGCTGCGATGATATTTGTTCCCAAAAAGGATGCAAGATATTCAAAGGAGTAGTTGCATGCCAGAAAAAGACAGTTGAAAATTACGGATGCACAATCAATCTAGCTCTAACCCATGTTTAGTACTACACTAATTACAACTTCTTCAACCATCTAAAATCTTTTTTTGGTTTCTTCTGCAAACAAACAAGAGGTTGGGGTTTCCTTGTCCAATTAGTTTCTTTCTTGTATTCCTTCTCCATAAACAATTTAGTTATAGTTAATGCTATAAATGGTGCTGGGATATAATGGGCTACTATGTGTTAGGTTGGAACTTGGATATATACACACTATATATTACATATCGCCATGAGAAGAAGCTTGAAAGAAATTATGTGAAATCCATTCATGCAAGTTAATTTGAGTGAGTTTAGGGTTTAACAATGCTCTTTACTTTAAGTCAATGACTGTAGCTGAGATCTCGCTTGGCTGCTAAAAAGAGAGAGACTTGGATATCATTATTAACATAGACTTGGCTCCTTTGATGCTTCAGGTGTGAATTCCATTCCTTTTCAGTCAGCTACTTTCGACTTATTGACAATACCAAAATCAAGTGATGATGTAGTGTAGAACCCAGCAAATGATACCGGGGTCATCACCCATTGTTAATTAATTTGGATTTCCATATGTAAGCTTTGTTAATTCTGTCACTTGTAACTCAATTTATAATTGGATATATATTTGCAAGCTTTTAGTTATTTTTATTTACTTCTTTTTTCTCAATCAAACAATAAAATTTTATTAAGAAAATATCAACATGACAAAACAAGGTTCTCACCAAATATCCTTTTTTTTCTCTTGTCAAAGAGAATTTATTAATAAAAGATGATGAGCCAAAGTGCAATAAACAAAAACTCAGCCAAAACAAAGAAAATGCTCGCACAGAAACCACCAAAATGGCGCCCACGACACACATGAGGTGATCAACATAAGCTGCAAAATAAAAAGGCAGTAAACACAGCATACAAAAGCATACGACAACAGCTACTAAAGATACAAGAACTTATAAATTCCGATCACCAAGCTGCAAACACAGATGACATGAGCTACCAATGCCTCCCTTAGCCAATGAATCCGCCTTAAACAGAAAGAAGATGGCAATGTTGGCTTGTGTTTCCTTTCTGTACTGCTCTGTTGTTGATATGAATGAGTTGATTGACTCCAAGACATTTTAGAAAACCACAGCTTGAAATTTTCAAATCACAAGCAAAAAGCACCCATAATCAACAGAAAATCAAAACCACCAATTCTTTAGCAAAAAGGAAGAAACGACAAAACAAACAACTACCAAGCACAATCTCATCTTTAAGCATTTTTATTGCGAAGTGGCAACTCATGCGAGCTCATCAGATTGCTGAGTAGGGGTAGCAAGATAGAGGTGAACTGGGTTCGCAATAAAAGATGCGAGCTAGGTTCGCAAGACAGAAGCATAGCTAGGGTTGTAATATATCATGCGAGCTGCGAAGCAACTGGATTTTAAAGAGCTTGTGTGCAAGTTTTGTTTACAGAATAGATTTGGTTTCTAGAATATTTAGTATTTATTAGCATAATATATTTATCATTTATTAGCATAAAATATTTGTTATTTCTTTCCTTATTTAGCAGCTTTTCTTGTTATAAATACCCCAATTCCATTGTTCAAAACTAGTGCATAAAAGAGTGAAATAAATAAAAGTTTAGCAGACGAATTTGTTGCTAAATTTGTTACTTCTTCTCTGCAATTCCCTCTTCCTTAAGTTTCAAAAATCCAACAATTGGTATTATAGCTATCTTATTATGGGTCATCATTGTTCTTTCTGTGTTAAACATGGCTTCCCCAAGCTTTTCACCACCTTCACTGTTTGTTTTCAATGGTGAGAACTCTCACATATGGGTTGTCAAGATGAAGACCTACCTATAATTTTATGACTTGTGGGAGATTGTGAATACTGATGTTGAGCTTGCACTTTTGAGGGACAACACTATAGTCGCACAAATCAAACACCACAATGACAAGTGAGCTAAAAGATACAAGTTAATGTCCTGTTTACAGAATGACATCTCAAATGTCATATTCACACGTACTATGGCATGCGAAACCCCAAAATAAGCTTGGGATAAACTAAAGGAGAAGTTTCAAGGTTCGGACAAGACCAGACAACAACAACTCATTAATCTCAGGAGAGATTTTGAGAATTTGAATATAAAGCATGCTGAAACAGTGAAGCAGTACGCAAACAAGATTATGGCAGTTGTTAATAACATCAAGTTACTTGGGGAAGAGTTCGCAGATAGCGAGGTCGTTGAGAAGGTCATAACAACACTTCCTGAGATGTATGAATTGAAGATTTCCTCACTGGAAGACTCAAGGGACTTCTCAATGATCTCTCTCAGAGTTAATAAATGACCTGTATGCTCAAGAGCAAAGAAGAGCATCAAGGCTAGAAGAGCACGCAGAAGATGCATTGTGAGCCTTCAGTATTCAAGGTGCGAACCCCCAAAAACATAAGGGAAAGAAAGGTTGGTCAAAAGGGAAGTTTGGGGGAAGAAAGGTTGGTCAAAGGGGAAAGAGAAGTCGATGCAAGATGGTGGAAAGAAGAAATATTCACCACGCTCGCATTGTAAGAAAAACACTCACCCCAAAAAATATTGTTGGTTTAGACCAGATGTTAAGTGCAAATCATGCAAGCAGTTAGGCCACATGGAGAAGGTATGCAAGAACAAAGTGTGAACCCCTTAATAGAATGTGCAAGCTCATGCAACTGAGGGAGATCACATTCAGAAGGAGCAGGTGTTCACAACTACATGTTCTGTATAAAAAACGAAGTCGCGAGAGGTTGGTTGATCGATAGTGGATGAACTAACCATATGACCTTAGATGAGAGCATCTTCAGGAAGATTGACGAAGTTGCGATCTTAAGGTGAGGATTGGTAACGATGAACTTCTAAGGCGAAGTGGTGATCAGTTCCCCATCAAGTAAAAAATTATTTTTGATGTTCTCTTTGTACCTATGATAGATCAGAATCTCCTTAGCATTGGTCAACTGCTTGAGAAAAATTACAAGGTAATTTTTAAGGATTATGGTTGCATCATATTTGATTCATTGGGACAAGAAATTGTAGCAGTCTTGATGAAAAATAGAAGTTTCATGTTGGACTGGAATTTGGCGAACTCAAGGGCCTATACTAGTTCTATTGATGATACGAACCTTTGGCACAAAAAATTGGACATGCAAACTATAAGTCTATTAGTCAAATGTGCGAGGCAGGTTTAGTTCAAGAAACAATCAGTGTTGAGAAGTAAAATGGTATCTACGAATTCTGCCAACTTGAAAAGCAGGCGAAGTTACCTTTCCAGCAAACAAAGCTTGGTGAGCTCAAGAAAATCTACAGTTTGTGCACTTTGACATGTGCGGACCCATGAAAACACCCTCATTAAATGGGTGTAGGTACTTTGTTTTGTTCATTGATGACTACACCAGGTATTGCTGGGTGTATTTTTTGAAACAAAAAATTGATGTCACAAATTTTTTTTTGGAAATTTAAAGTAAAGGTTGAAAACCAGACTGATAGGAACCTGAAGACGATCTGGTCTAACAACGGAAACCGAGTACACTTTAGAGAAATTCCAAAGATACTGTGAAGAAGCTGGAATCCATCATCAGCTCACCAATATCTACACTTCACAACAAAATGAAATGTGCAAGAGGAAGAACATGACAATGATGGATATGACGAGGTGCCTATTGTTTGAAAGCAAGTTGCCGGGTTTTGGGCTGAGGCAGTGAACACATCAGTCTATTTGCTGAATAGGCTACCATCCAAGAAAGTAAAAGAGATGACTTCATTCGAAGCATGGTTTGGAAACAAACTATCTGTTTCTCACTTATTTAGCCCTTCCAACACTAAACCTTATTCATAACTTAACAAACCTATATACATGCCATATATAAATAAAAATGATTGCATCTTACTCTTTTCAAAGCTTGGTAAATGTGATGAGATGAGCTAAGGTCGATTTTTCGATCCTACACTTGCATCTATCTTATACATACGAGTTAGAAAACAGCACATTAAGCTTAGTAAGTACCCATGATATCAATACCTATTCAATTCTTTAATTTCTAAATATTTCACTTAATAGTTTAATGTCTATATTTCTCTAGTAATTCTTATTATATCACATTCACATCTGTCGTCTTTTACTTATTTCACAATCTAGTCCTCATGTTGTCAATTCAACCAATAAAACTTACTACTCGTTATAGTACATGTATCATATATCACCACTTAATATAAACTTTCATAATTTTATTACTAATATTTATCAGTTCTTACACAAATTGTTTCTACACATTTAGGTTACCAGTCCTTGTCTTCCTTATATTCCCTCAATTACATTCATTATTTCAGTCATTAGTCAGAGATAAGAACAGTAGGCACCGAAGTCCAAATCACTAAGCACCAAAGTGCAAAACAGTAGGTACCGAAGTGCAAAACGGTAAGCAACAAAGTGCGAAACAGTAAGCGCAAAAGCGCAAGACAGTAAGCATGCTAAATTTTACTTAACGACTTGCCACTGATATCCCAATAGTTCTTATCTCGTCCACTTGGGAAAATCGTATCATATACATATTATTTTTACATTTTTTTACAATTTAGTCCTTGTAACGATAATTTACATAACTATATCTTCCACTTTCTTTAACACATGTGACTTATATCCACATTTAATAATCTTCTATAATTCACTCATACTTCTCATTATGCATTTCACATATCACTTTTATATACTTTACAATTTAGTCCTCAACACAACATTTCATATAACAATATCCTCCACTTTCAATAACACATATAACATATTTCAAAACTTACTAATATTCTTAAATTCTCCACAATATATATTTTCACATCTTAAGTGTTATGCACTTCACTTTTCTATTTTTGACATAAGTTTTCCTAATTCACGATTTAACTCTTAATTTCCCCAACTTAGAAAATAATTGTAGTGCGGACTAATATATTCATATATTCTTGTATTTTCACTATATTCTTTATTTATCAATATTTTCTTGTAAATTTTATAACTTTCCTATTTAATCACTTTTTAACATAAAAGTTCTCTATTCACTATTAAAAAGTTTTCTTTCTCTTCTCACTTTATTCACATAATTAATCCCACTATCTTATTTTACACATCAAATTTCTATGTATTTCACTTACATAATTTCCACCACATATATTTCTCAAGTATCTCAATTTAGTCCTTATTTCCATAAAATTCCATGTTTTTCATAAGTTCACTTATTCAATACTTTGTGTATTTTCACTATCACATAACACAACTATTATGCTTTACATACTAAATTATTTCAATCATTATTTTACTTAATTACCACATAGTTTACAAAGTTCATATTTTAATCCTTAAATAACAAAGAAGTTCATGGGTACTTACCTCTTTTCTATCCAAAATCACTTGTTCTTCTCTTCTCTTCATCACTTAATTCATTTTCTTCATTCATCAACATGTCAAAAACATAATACTTTCCATAAGAAATCTCGACTTCAATATCATTTATATATTTTTCTATTACTATTAAACTTAAAAACAATATAAAACCTTAACATCCATACATTGTTCTCTTGAAACCAAACTTTAGCTTGACTTTCTCTCTCTTCCAACTTCTATTCTCTTGAATCTAACTTGATATTCTAGCTCCCTAAGTCTCCTTATCATTTTTCTCTATTGGTGGTTATGGAAATTCTGTAACACCCCTAATCCGTATCTGTCGTTAAAATAGGGTTACAGAGCATTACCAAAAACTTTTAACTTAAAAAATTCGATTACAATCATTTATAAAACACATCATATTCCATTCAAACACATGCATAACGTCCCTTTTTTGAGCCCTCGAGGCCTTAGAAACACTTTAGAAACAATTTGATACTAAATCAAAAACATTTAGAACTTTATGGAAAAAGATAGAAAAATTCATATTATAGGGGTCACAAGGCTGTGTGGCCAGGCCGTGTGACTCACACAGCTGAGACACACGCCAGTGTCTCAGGCTGTGTAGGGACACACGACCGTGTCCCAACCCGTGTTTGTGCCTATGTAACTCTCTGACTTGGTTCACATAGCCAAGCCAAACGCCTGTGTTCCAGTCCATGCAACTCTCGAAATGCAACCTTTAAAAACATACAGGAGACACACGACCGTGTCGCATGACCGTGTGTCACACACGGCTGACACACAGACCTATGTCTTAGGCCGTGTGGACAAGAAGTAGGCCAATTTCAATCCATTCCTTTCACCCAAAACATGATCACATAAACAAGCCATTTGCACTTACATTCAAACATTCAAAATGTACCTAAAACATGCATAATCATGCTAGATCATTATGGTATTTGTTCATACAACCAATATGCCCAAAAGGCACCACAATCACAACAACCAAACATGTTTCAACTTTTGCATAGTTTAGCCATTAACCATCCATATTTTCCTAATCTAATTTCCTTATCAAACTTACCACAATGATTACATACCAAAATTCACACTCAAATATACCAATTTGGCCATTCAAAACATATCATCACTAAACCATTCCAACATTAGCCAACAAGCACCAAAATGCCAAAAATGTCATCAATCATAAAAAAGCACATATATACATGCCAACATGACAATTAGTTCATCAACCAAAATACCATAATTACAAGCCAAACATAATGGTGATTTCATCAAGTACCAAAACACATATACATGTGCATATTTAACTAGTTTTCAATTAACTTGGTTCCATATCAAAAACATATCAAAATGACCTTACTATTTGGACCACTTCTCACATGCATCAAAGCCATTTAAATGTTACCAATCTAGCCATTTCTAAATGGTTCCAACAACCATCATCTATACATACCAATTTAATGTCCAAATGGTCATTATTCAACCAAACATATTTGATTAAATTTTATATCAAAACATGCCATAAATGATCATTTTGCAACTTGCCAACACTTACCACTTTGGCCACAAAACATACATCAATTAAACCTTATAAACACCAACCATTAAGCATCAAGTGCCAAAAGCACACCAATCATCAAGGCATCCAAAATAACATAAGTTTCACAAATTCAAAGCAACATTTCATGCCACTATCATTAACTAAACATTAGACATAAGTCCACCTATACATGCCATTATAACAACAACCAAAGCATCAAAATCTACTGATAAAATCAATGGATAGTGTGATGGATCTCTAACTAGCTTCCAACTCGATCGAGCTTCCAATAATCTGTAAAGTAAGAGAAAGATAATCACATAAGCAATGAATGTTTAGTAAGCTCATATAAACCATAAGCATAATATTACATTTCAATAATGAAATTTATAGGTTACGTATAAATCTATACTAATGCCTCAAGATTTACCAAACCATAATTATCAACTCACAAATGAGTAAATTCATTAATGTCACATATATTTATAATTCATAACATGAAAGGATTTTATGGGACGTAATGTATAAGCATCAACCTTTCTATAAGATTATTTCCCAATGCTTATCTTAAGCATAAACAACATTATTAATTTTAATTAGGTGTATTTATCCATGACATAGATTCATTCAAAGCATAAATAATTTACTCACATATGAATAGATCATTTTCTCATAAACCTTTTATAACATCATATTACATCCCAATTACGTACTTACCTTATCATTCCCTTTTCTTACCCATTTCATATGCATAGTACAAGTATAATCATAAACATCAATCATATCCACAAGCTTGGTATAAGCCTAAGCACATCAACAACACATGTTAGTTCATTTAAACATGATTCATATGAATTTATCATCTATTATACTTGAGCATGATTTAATTGAATTTATCATCCATCTCAACATAACATATTTTCCATGTAACTCACCATTTCAAAGTCTTTCATACATACAAGTCTTGGTTCATATAGAACACTTACCATATCCTTGTAAATTCATGCCCATTGAACCAAATAGAATACCATTGGATACATGGGATAGCTCACTCGAAGTGTGCTAAACATATAATGGTAGTCTATCATTTCCTGTACATATATGCTCACACGAGCTGTGAAATGAGCCTGCTCACACAAGCTGTGGGTCAAAATGTAAGCTATACGATGCTGCTTACATGAGCTGTGAGCATCCGCAGCACATGCTGAACCTCAGCCATCGGTAGGACATTCAAGACCAGCACCCGAAACATGTAAACCCTAATGACATGTCATTTTTATCCTACGAATTCTTAAGGTTCAAACGAGGCTTAATAGTCGTCGTACGTCTTTCGATTTTCATCGTCTCATGACAGGATAGATTTCATAATAACATATATATAAATTCATTTACATTAGAACAACACATCAAACATTCAATTTAACCAACATTTAAGTAATTATATTTCATATGAACTTACCTGGCTAAATTGAAGAAATATCAAAGTACAGGGGCATTTTGGTAATTTTTTATTCTCCTCAATTTTCCACCCGATCTTGGTCTAAATTAATAGTTTCATTCAATCTATTAATTTAGATAGTAAAAAATGTATTTTATGCAATTTAGTAATTTTTACATTTTTACAAAATTGCCCCTAAAGTTTTGCTTTTATTCAATTTAGTCCCTGAGCCTAAAACATGCAAATTAACCATTTTTACCCAAAATTGAGCCTAGCCAAATACTTATGGCATCCAATACAGCCCATTATTTCAACAAATTTCACATCAAATCCTTGTACTTTTACTATTTTAACAATTTAGTCCCTAATCAGAAAATTCATCAAAAATCACTTAATAAAATACTTTTAAATAACAACTAATATCTCAAATTCATCATTTAACATCTAAAATCACAAGGTTCATTAATTACAACATTCAAAATCTTTAACAGTTTCAAAATCAAAGGTACGGGTTGCAACGATCTCAGAAACATAAAAGTTATTAGAAACGAGGATAAAATCACTTACGAAATTAACTTGTGAAGTTGCCGAAACCTCAGGGTCTAAAATTGGTGCTTTTATTCTTACCATTCGATGAAGAAGACATGAAAATGATGATAATAACTTTTGTTTTTATTTTATTTAATTTTTTAAATTACCATTTTAACCTTAGTTAATAAATAAATAAAACACCAATTTCATGCCCATAGTTTTCCACTAACTCCTTGAGTGGTCTAATTACTATTTAAGTCCCTTTTCCTTTATTCAATTAACCATTTAATCACTCAAATCAAATAGTGATCAAATTTTACATCTTTTACGATTTAGTCCTTTCTAATTAATTAACTATCTAAACGTTAAAATTTTTCAACGAAACTTTAATAACACCTTAATGAAACTCCGTAAATTCTTATAAAAATATTTACAGCATGTTTTATAGAAACGAGGTCCCGATACCTCATTTTCTAAAACACTTGACCTTAGGGTCTTACCATTTGACCTTAGGGTCTTACCACTTGAACTTAATAAACCTCTTATATAACATAAATTATCAAATCAAAAACCTTTTTAAAATCATATTTGACTCGTAAATATTAAATAATAATATTTACGAACTTACTCGTCAAATTTAGTGGCCCCAAAACCACTGTTTCTGACACCACTGAAAAACGGGTTGTTACAAATTCATTTTATTTCTAGGTGAAAATGGTGGACTTTTGGTGGAAGGAAAAAAATGTAAATGAAACAAAGTTTCTCTAGTATTTCTTTCCCACCCACGTTTGAAGCATGGAAGGATGAAAATTTCTCTTCATCTTTCATTCCTTATATATTAACTAAAAATTAATAAAATATAAATAAATTTCAAGTCAAAATATTAATAAAATAATATTTATCTATTTAACTAATCTAAAATATCACCATCAACATTATCATTATTCTTTAATATTATCTTTCTAGCTAAATGACCATTTTGCACCTTATGATCTTTCAAAATTCCTCATTGAATAGTCTACACCATAATCTTGCTTGTACCTCTTAGCCACTAACCGCGCCTTGCACTTGTCAACCTCCCCATTTTCGTTCAAATTCATCTTGTAGAGCCACTTGACACTAATAATGTTGTGCCCCTAAAGAAGATCAGTCATCTCCCAAGTATCTTTCCTTTCAATGACTTAGATTTCAGCATCCATTGCCTCTTTCCATTTTTCCTTTTTAACAACACTTTCAAAACTTGTTGGGTCACAATCTGCAAATAAAGAAAAATGAGCAACTGTATCATCATTTTCTCCAATTTTGGTTACCTCATAATCTTGCATCCATGCGAGCTTTCTTTAAACACAACGAAGTGCTTTAGTTGCTACACTAGTTTCTTCTCCATGTGTAGGCAATACTTTAGTGGCTGATGGAGAAGTATTCTTGGGCATTTCTTCAACTTCATTATAACAAAGGACTTGAATAGGTTGCGCTTCATCCCAATCTCAAGTGTAACAACCCATTTTTATTGAATTTTGGAACAATAATTTTATTGAATAGATAATTAATGGAACACCCCAAAATAGGGCCTAGGAGTTTTAGGGGTATTATAGAAATTTTGGCTTATATGAACTCGAAATTTCATAAGTTTGGTAACCGATAATGTTTCCGACAATAGTTTTCATAAAATTAAGTCAATTTTTGAAAATGAGTTTTAAATAGCTTTAATTTTAAAAATAGGACTGATTCACAAAAGAGTCAAAATTAAGAGTTTTTATAAAGCAATTTGACCAAATGTCCAAAATTAACCTAAAAACCCCCTTTTCTAAATAGTTTTCACGTCAACTTCTCCTCCCCCATATTAGTGTTGTCCCTTTGTTTTCCCTTTGCACTCCCAATCAATTTTTACTTCTAATTCCTAAACCTCTTTGATTTCTATCACCCATGAACCATAAACCTCTACAAAAACCAAGAAAATCACCCAAAAAAAACTTCATCACCCAAGAAAATCCAAACTTGGATTTTTTTGGATTTGCATCAAATTTTGTTTTTCTTCCATCGAAGGTAACCATTCGACTTTCTATGAGTTTTAAATGATATCTAGTCCCTTAAACTGAATTTTTAGCCATTGAAACACATGTTTTAAATAAAAGCCGAAAATTGGGGCTTTAATGGTAAATTTCAAGATTTTGCATAAAAACATGGTTTTAAAGTGTTTTTCAACTTGTTTAACATGATTAGAAGGTTTCTAAACTTACCTTGAAGTTTCATTAAAGAATTCTTGATTTTAATGAATTTTTAGAAAATAGCTATAAAACATATTGAAAAATTCAATACTATGATTTGAGTATTTTATTGTATTTTAAAGGTTGGGAATTAGTCGTAGGTGAATTATAAGATGAATAGAATTGGTTTTAGGTAAAAAAATGACCGAAATATTTGAGTTTTAAGTTAGCTATGTTATAGGTTTTGGTTACATGAGAACTTAGTTTAGACTTATGTTTGGTATGCTTGTAATGGGTCCTTAACTAATTTTTTGATGTACTGTTGTGTGAATTTGTTGTGTTGAAGTTTCGAATTTGATAAAACCTTCTTCGAGTAGAGATAAAGGCAAGGAAAAGCTAGTTTGAGCTTTCGACTTTTCGGTGAAAGTATAATTGGTGAGTGTTTGGAATAATTACTTGTGGACATGATTCAATGCATTATTTGGGAATTTAGTAGCCGCCTAAACCCCTACTCTATATTCCAAGTGTAAACTTTCTCATACCTATGTTATCTTGTGAATAAAGTGCTTATGTGTTTGTGAATATGTGAATTGAGATGAGATGCTATAACACATGATATGTGGTTATGAAAACTGTTGTGAAAGTGAAAATATGTACATGTTATATATATGTTAAATGTTAGTGACAGTGTTTTGCTCAAGATGCAAACCTACAGTGACTGTGCACGGATAATCGGTAAGTGATGTGTTTGAATTTGGATATTTTGGCCTTGTGATCTTGAAACTGTTGGATATAGTTGGCATGTCATAAGATTGTGAGTACTCACCTATATGTATAGTAATTTTGGGCGTTGAGGCCCTGGGACATATTGGAGGGATAAGGGAATGTGAGCTAAACTCCATTCAACGGGACATGTGAGGGGAAATAAGGAGAACGTTAGTTTTATGCTTCACTTTTGAGACATGTTTGACTTTGTGAGTCTATGTTTGGCGTGTTGGAGATCTACATATCCAATGAGTGATGATAGAACACACTTTTATGTTTCATAGCTCAAGTGCAAAATTATCTTAAAATGTATATATGCGTAAAGTGATATATGCCTAAATGAGTATGTGGTTGCTATCGAAATTATCTTAAATTATGAATATGTGCATTGTGATATGTGTTTATATGACATGTGACCATTATGCAATTTATTTAGAAACCTATTTTGAATATTGTGATATATGCTTGAATGTTAGGTAACTATATGTGAAGTAGGACATATGCTTAAAAGTGAATATATTTACCATGTAAAAGAACTAATAATAATGCACGAGTAAGTATATTATGATACTAAAGTTTGAACTTTAAGGTTACTCTATATGGTTGTTTCATTAATGCTTGATTAACCGATTGCATGGTAGTTGTTCTAGGCATTCACTGAGCTTGTTAAGCTTACCCATTCCCTTCTTTAACCATTGCAGATTAGTTGTCTGCCGGTGTGAGGGGTGTGGTTCCCAGAGGTGATCCAAGCAAGACTTTTGCATTATTTCTTAGGTGTTCTATATTTATTTACGTTTTGGGGAAAAAGACAATGTGGTAGACTTTTTTATAGCCATGTTAACTTCTAGACATTTTGCTAGTTTTTGGTTCGATTTATCAGGATTAAATATTATTATTATGCTTGGGTTTATGAACATGAGAATGGATTTACATTACTTGCTCGAACACAGTTTTGCAATATTGAACTGTTAATTAGGCCGTTGAATGATTATTTGTCGAAGTAATTGATGTAAGATGTTTAGGAACTAAATTGGAATAGATTAATTGCTCGTATATGTTGCGTTTTTAAGGTCTGGGCAGAGCTATCGATAATCAGGTTTTAAAATCGATTCCTATATGTTTTGAAACATGTAGGAATTCAGAATAGAGATTTGGTGTAACACCCTTAACCCGTATCCGTCGCCAGAATAAGGTTACAGAGTATTACCAGAGTTTATAGTACAAACAAACAGAATTTGAACATTTAACAACATATCAATATTCATATCAAAAACCAATCAAAATCATTCATATTGTCCCATATACGAGCCCTCGAGGCCCAAAATATACATTAGAAACAAGTCAGGACTAAATCAGAAACTCAGAATTTTTCAAAAAACATTGAAAAATTTCAAAGCTGTAGGGGTCACACGGCGAAGAGACACACCCGTGTCTTAGGCCGTGTGGGCATTCGAAATACGGATACACGGCCATGTCCCAGCCAGTGTCCATGCCCGTCAAACTCACTGACTTGGGCCACACGACTAAGCCACATGCTCCTGTGCTAGGCCGTGTATCCTTCGATTTAACCTCACACGCCTCGTGTGCCAGTCCATGTGCTAGGCCGTGTAACAACATGACTTGCAATCCTTTGAAAGCTACAGGGGACACCCGACCATATGTTGCACACGGTTGAGCCACACGCCTGTGTCTCTTCCCGTGTTGACAAAATAAACCATTTTACAATCCATATTTCTCACCTAATTTGGCATAAACCTACACCCAACATCATGCATATAAGCAAGCCATAATAAGGTGCAAAAACCATGCATTTTCTAGCCTTATACAAATGGTATGATCACATACAACCAAGATGTTCTTAGGCACCTCAAATGAAAATTTATAAACATGACTAACCATGTGTTCAATATAACCAATTGATCAACTATCATATATGCATATTTGCACCAAAACTTACCATGTAGATTAATTATCAAAACATACCATTTGATACCAATTATACCACTTAATCACTAGCATCAAATGGTCATATAATTCACATATTACTTGTACACTAAAAACACCAAATAAGCCATTCAAACAAGTACCAATTCACAAAAATTCTATCAAGCTTTAAAGCTTACACAAAATGCATATTCAAACCACCATTTTACCTTCCATCATTCTACCATATCAAGCCACACATCAACATGATAAGGCTACCTATATACATACCAAAATATACCAAGACACAAACAAAATTATATGGCCACAATCACAACAACACATATAGGCCAACATTAGTCAAAATAACCTATACATGCCATTATAACCAAATTAAACAATTGAAAGTACCAAAAGAGCAGATGGATACTGTGATATAGCTCCGACAAGCTTCCAACCCAAACGAGCTTTCGGTTCACTATAAAACACGAAAAATACACAGAGTAAGCATTTAAGCTTAGTAAGTTCATATAACATTGAATTTAACTTACCATTTAGTCACAATTTAGGTAAGTAAACATAGCATATTTCAACTCAATTTGGCCAAATGCCTAAGCACATATTCACCAACATGTTAGCCATGTAAAACACATATAATAGCCAACAAACGTGGATGAACATAATAATTAAGCAAGTTTCATATACATGTATCATCCATTTCATGTTTCAATATATCATATAATATCACTTCCATGTATTTCATGTATATACCTGTAATAGTTTATATCGAAAACATATCATCTCGTAACAAAACATTGCCCGTTGAACCATTTAGAATATCGTTGGATACTAGGGATAGCTCACACATAGTGTGCTAAATTGTAATCTGTCAATTCTTGTACATGTATGCTCATACGAACTATGAATTGATATGTTCTCACAAGCTGTAAATCAGTAAGCTCATCCGAGCTGAGAATCGATAAGCTCTCAAGAGCTACAAATTGGTAAGCTCATAAGAGCTGAGAATAGATAACCCTAATGACATGTCATTCGTATCTTACGAATTTTTAAGGTTCAAACGGGACTCGGTAATTGCCGTACGTCGTCGGATATGCAATCGGTATTTATACATTGCAATTATACAAATCACATACATAAAATTCAATTAAAACATATTAATACTCAATTTAATTACACGAACTTACCTCAAAGAGTATACGTAGATACAGATGCGATTAATCCGAGATTTTCTCTTTGCCTCGATCTAACTCTGTACGAGGTCTGACTAGATCTATACGGATAAATTTAACCCAATTCAATATATTTAATATTCCATTTAGCCCAACAAATTTTTTGGAAAATTTACTATTTTTCCCCTATACTTTTAATTTCTTTGCAATTTAGTCCCTAGGCTCGAAAAATAAAATTCATTCAATTTTCCCCTACCAAAGCCTAGCCGATTTTTATACATGCTTATAGCAACCCACATATTTCAAAAATTCACAAATTTTACCTTGAATTTATCACTTTTTTAATTTAGCCCCTAATTGATAATTTCATAAAAAATTCCTTTACAAAAGTTGTTTATCTAACAACAACCATTCATTTTCTAACATCAAAATTCAAAACTCAAGCATGTTCATCAATGGTAAAACTCTAACAGTTTAATAGTTTCACAAATTAGTCTCCGGGCTAGCTAGATTAAGCTACAACAATCCCGAAAACATAGAAATCATTAAAAACGGATTAAAAATACATATCTAATTGAAGGAATTAAGGTTGCCAAATGTTAAACACAAAAAATGGCTTCCTTCTCTTTAAGTTTAGGTTGTGAAATGATAATGGAAGATGATGATAATTTTGTTTTATTTTAATTAACATTTTATTTACAAATTTCCAAAATTAACCTTAAAAAGTAACCAAAATTTCAATAATGCCAAACGATGCTCATCCACTATCAAAATTAATGGGCTAATTACCATATAAGGATCTTCACTTTATAGTCCTATAGCTATTTAATACCATTAGCTATTAGAACTCCACTTTTGCACTTTACGCGATTTAGTCCTTTTTATCAAATTAAGTGTAAACGGTAAAATTCCTTAATGAAATTTTTATACGGTAATACTATCATGATGTAGACCATAAAATAATAATAAAATAAATTTTTAGACTTCAGATTGTGGTCTCAAAACCACTATTCCAATTTCACTGAAAACTGGTTGTTACAAATCTCCCCCTAAAGGGATTTTCGTCCCCGAAAATCTTACCAGAAAAGAGGTTTGGATATTGCTTTCTCATAGCTTCCACGGGTTCCCAAGTGCCTTCTTCTATTCCGTGTCACTGCCAGCGAACTTTTACTAAATTTATGTTCTTATTTCTCAATTCTTTCATCGCTCGTGCTAAAATTCTAATCAGTTTTTAACTATACGACATATCAAGCTGAATCTCGACATCTGTCAGGGAAATAATATGTGAAGGATCAGATCGGTATTTTTGTAACATAGACAAGTGAAAAAAATTATGAATCTTTTCTAGTTTTGACGGTAAAACTAATCGGTATGCAACAGGTCTGATTCTTTCAATAATTTCGTACGGCTCGATAAATCACGGACTCAGCTTTCCTTTGCCACCAAACCAAAGAACTTTCTTCCAGGGTGAAACTTTCAAGAATACTCTATCGCCGACTTGAAACTCTATATCTTTACATTTAAGATCCACATATGATTTCTGACGATCTGAAGCTACTTTCAAACTATCTCGGATCACTTTCACTTTTTCTTCAATCTCACGAATCAAATCAACCCCGTGTATCTTTTTCTCTTTGAGCTCAGTCAGTATAATGGAGTTTAACATCTACGACCATACAGAGCCTTATATGGTGCCATCTTTATGCTTGATTGAAAGCTGTTGGTATACGCGAATTCAACCAACGGTAAATATTTTTCCCAGTTGCCTTCAAACTCTAATACATAGAAACGAAGAATATCCTCAAGAATCTGAATCACATGCTCGAATTGACCATCGGTCTAAGGGTGAAACGTAGTGCTAAAATACAACTACGTACCACGAATCTCTATCCGAAATAATGGAGACTGGCACTCTGTGTAATCTGACAATCTCTGAAACGTATAACTCAGCTAATCTATCAAGGGAGTAGTCTGTACGAACCAAAATAAAATGTACAGACTTTGTCAAACGATCTACGATAACTCAGATGGCACCTTTCTTCCTCGGTGACAAGGGTAAACCCGATACGAAATCCATAGTAACTCTATCCCATTTCCACTTTGGTATCATCACTGGCTATAATAATCCTAAAGGTACTTGATGTTCAGCTTTAACTTGCTGACATACCAAACATCTCGATACAAAATCAGATCTCTCATGTTTCATTCCCAACCACCAGTATATCTGTCTCAAATCACTGTACATTTTATTGCTTTCCAGAATGAACAGAAAAGCTACCACTATGAGCTTCGTGTAAGATTCTCTGTATGAGCTCTGGATTCTTCAGTACACAAACTCTACCTCTGAACAATAAACAGTCATCGGGTCCTATCTAAAATTCTGAATTAGTAATCGACTCACACTGTACCCATTTAGTTAGAAATTCACTATCACATTTTTGAGATTCGCAGATCTATTGTAAAAACATCGGTTTAGCTTTCAACTTAGCAAAGATCGATCCATCATCAGATTAGTCACGTATTCATCGCGCGTAGAGCAAACAAGGACTTTCTACTCATAATCTTTCAACAATTCGAGCCATCTGCGCTGTCTTAAATTTAAATCTTTCTATGACATTAAATATTTTAAACTCTTGTGATCGGTAAATATGTGACATTTTTCACCGAAAAAATGGTGTCGCCAAATTTTCAATGAAAAAACAGCAGCTACTAACTCTAGATCATGTGTTGGATAGTGTGTTTCGTGCTGCTTTAACTGCCTGGAAGCATAAGCAATTAATTTACCTTCCTGCATCAAAACACGGCCTAAACCATTTAAAGATGCATCACTAAAAATAACAAATTCTTTACCCGATTCAGGCTGAACCAAAACTGGTGCTTAAGTTAATAGTGCTTTTGACTGATTAAAACTTTGCTGACATTTTTAAGACCATTCAAACTTTCCATCTTTCTGTAATAGACGCATCATCGGTGTAGCTATCATTAAGAACCCTTTGAAAAATATTCTATAATAACCAGCTAATCCTAGAAAACTTCTGAATTCAGAACATTTCTTGGTGGTTTCCAATCAAAAACTGCTGAAATTTTACCGAGGTCAACTCTGATGCCTTCAGCCAATACTATATGTCGCAGAAAATCGACTTCTTAGAGCCAGAACTCGCATTTGCTAAATTTAGCAAAGAGTTTTTTATCTTGTAGGGTTTGCAAAACAATTCTCAAGTGTTCAGCATGCTCAGACTCGTCTCGAGAATAGATCAAAATGTCGTCAATAAATACCACCACAAATCTATACAAATACGGTATTAAGATTCTATTCATCAAATCCATAAATATTGTAGGTGCATTAGTTAAACCAAATGGTATCAAAAAAAACTCGTAGTGTCCGTACCTGGTTCTAAATGCAGTTTTCGGCACATCCGAATCTTTCACTCGTAACTGATAGTAGCCAGAACAAAGATAAGTCTTCAAGAATACTATCGCACCTTTCAACTGATCAAACAAATCCTCAATTCAAGGAAATGGATATTTATTCTTGATTGTAACCTTGTTGAGCTTACGGTTATCAATACATAATCTTATAGACCCGTCCTTTTTCTTAACAAACAGAACCGGTGCACCCCAAGGTGAAAAACTAGGTCGACCAAAAAACTAGGTCGACCAAAACCTCTATCTATCAAATCGTGTAGATGTGTTTTCAACTCTTTCAATTTGGTAGGAGCCATTTTGTAAGCTGCTATCGATATCGGTGATGTTCTCGATACAAGTTCTATAACAAACTTAACCTCTTTGACCGGCAGTAATCTAGGTAACTCCTTTGGAAACACATCGAGGTACTCGCAAACCACTAGCACTGATTCAAGCTTCGATTTAGACACTTTAGTATCCAATACATAAACAAGGTAAGCATTACAACCTTTTCTCATATATTTCTACGCTGACATAGCTGATATCAAAATAGGAAACCCACTTGGATTATTTGATTCAATACGAAGCGTCTCACTGTTCTGACATTTTAATACGATAAGATTTTGTCTACAGTTTACAACAGTATCATGCAGAGTTTGCCAATCCATACCCAGAATCACATCAAATTCATCAAATGGTAGTAACATCAAATCAGCCAAAAAACTATAAACCTGAGTCATCAAAGAATGATTCTTGCAAACTTTATCAACTAACACATACTGACCTAGAGGGTTCGATACTTAAACCATGAACTCAATGGACTCAACAGGTAAATTCTTACTAGACACTAAATTTGTGCACACATAATAATGAATGGATCCCTAATCAAAGCAGTAATATTAGTATAAAAATAGACAAAGTACCGGTAATAATATCTAGCATAGAAGCATCATTGCGTGTGTGAATAGCATAAGCCCTAGCTGGTTCTCGTGCCTCGAATCTCAAAGCATAGTTTTTTGTCACATCACGACTACCACTCATATTTTTGGGATTACGAGGTGGTCTACCTCTCGCAACTGTGTTGCTCAATCTCGTAGTTTGAACTTTATCTTTCTCAAATTTCTCTAGAAAATCTCTCAGATAATGGTCCAAGGACAACACCTGAAACACGCTTCGTTCGTCACTCGACACTCGCCATAGTATGGTTTGTTATAGTGCTTACACTCGGGTTTGGCATCTCTAACACTACCCACACTTGCTACAGATGTAGCTTGGGGTTTTGGACTGGAGCATCGGGTATCTCTGTCTCTACTAGAATGACCTACAGAAGTAGTAGAACAGTTGTGATGTTCTTTTGATTTCTTTGATACTGACTGATAAAATTTCCCATTCAATCTCTTTCTCGAGTCTCTAATTTTAAAATTAGCATGTATTTTCTCTTTAATCAGTTATTCGGTCTTATGTGCCCGATCAACCAAAACGAACTCTTTCAGTTCATGAATTCCAACTAAAAGCTTTATGTCTTCGTTTAACCCTTCTTCAAATATTTTACACATGGCAGTCTTAGTCGAAATACACTCTCGGGCATATTTGCTCAGTCTAGCAAATTGCCACTCATACTCTAATACAAACATACAACCCTATTTGAGCTCAAGAAATTCTTTATGTTTCTGATCAAGAAACCTCTGACTAATATATTTATTTTGGAACTCAGTTTCGAAAAATTCTCAGGTGATCCACTCTCTCAGCACAACAAAAATCAACGTGTTCCACCACTGGTAAGTCAAATCTTTCAATAAAGATACCGCGCATTTAATGCACTCAGCCAGTGAACAAGATAACTCATCAAACACCCTGATTGTATTCTCTAACCAGAATTCAGCTCTCTCGGGATCATCTTTAGCAGCAGCTCAGAATTCTTTAGCCCCGTACTTACGTATCTTATCGATGGACGGCTTACTAATTCGGATTGGCTCCAAACCTTGAGGGGTAATGGGAACTGGTTAGGGAGCAGGAGAGGGTGGAGGTTGTTGAATAGCTGGGTTCGTCCGTACAAACTCAGAAAACCATTCAGTCATCATCTAAAAGAAGGCTTTTTTAGCCTCTCCTCCTCGGCCCTCAGATACGGACCTTGTACCAATCGATGTAACTCCATGAATGGAGGCTTGAGCATTGCTCTCTACTTAATCGGAGTCAGCTCAGTTGGATGTCATTACTATATGAAAACATGTTTCAAACTATCAGAAAATATCACACTATCACAGGTTATATAATGGCATGTTTAGCTAGACTCGTACACGCTATGTTCAGCCAAAGAATCAACTAAACTGTAGCTCTGATACTAATAAATGTAACACCCCTAACCCGTATCCGTTGCCAGAATAGGGTTACAAATTATTACCAGAGTTTATAGTACAAACAAACAAAATTTCAAACATTTCATAACATATCAATATTCATATCAAAAACCAATCAAAATCATTCATATTGTCCCATATAAGAGCCCTTGAGGCCCAAAATATACATTAGAAACAAGTCAGGACTAAATCGAGAAACTTAGAGAATTTTTCAAAAAACATTGAAAATTTTCAAAGTTGTAGAGGTCACATGGCTGTGTGGTCAGGCTGTGTGACTCACAAGGCCAAGAGACACGCCCGTGTCTTAGGCCATGTGGGCATTCTAAATAGAGACACACGATCGCATCCCAACCCGTATCCGTGCCTGTGTAACTCATTGACTTGAGCCATGATAAGCTATAAAAGTAACATATTTTAATCTCATTCTTAATGTGTTTTTGGATGATTAATTGTGTAAATTAGTGGATTTGATGCTTCTAATCCTTTAAATTTATGTTTCTATACTTAGGAGGGCACTTGGGAATGAAAAGAGTGAAAAGTGAGCCAAAATTAGAAAAATAGAGTTGTTTCCAAGAACCACACGGCCTGGGCATTCCCACATGGGCCGGCCACACGCCCATGTGCCAACTCGTCTCGATAACCCACCCTGTCTCCCTTTTGCGCGGCAAAACCCAATTTTTAGGCTTTTTGAACATTCTAAAGTCTATAAATAACAATTAAAAAAGGACTTAAGGGGACACACAGAGAAGATTGAAGAAAAGACTTGAAGAACGCCATTGGAATCATCTCGGAAGCGAATCTCCTTCAAGATTAAAGATCTCCATTTAATTTCTTTAGAAGCTTATTTGGGTTTCTTTATGTCTTGTTGTTATCTTAATTTTGAGATGTTTCTATTTAGGATTATGAACTAAATTCCCTAGATACCTAGGGAAGATGAAACCCATGATGAATCTTATTGTTTGATTTCTGATTTACATGATAAATACTTGATTATTCTTTTTAATTATGTATGTTTATTTCTTATTTTAATAATCTAAGGATATTAATTCATGTTTAATGTGCTTATTTTAGTGGAATAATAGTCCCTATTTAAGAGTAGATCTACCATAATTGAGTGGAGTTGCATGCAATCCTAGAAATAGGACGACATAAATCTACTGGATTAGAGTCAAATCCAATAGGGGAATCCATAGATCAAGTTAATGCGACAATAATTAGAAAGAGATTTCAATTAATCAACCTAGAGTCAGTTATTCTTACTCTCAAAAGAGATATTAACACAATTTAGGGATTTGTATGGGTCAAGGCACAAGTGAATAAATCACTTAATTCAGATTCATAATAATAAGTGAAGTCTAGGTAGATTCTTTCCTGGGTATTGTCTCTCTCATTAGTATCTTCAGTTATTTTCCTATTTTATTCTCTGTTGCGTTCTTAGTTAAATTAGTTTAGTAATTTTAGATTAAAAACAATCACTCTAATTTTTCGGCTAAATAATAGAAAAACGGTAATTATTAGTACTTTTAGTCCTTGTGGATACGATATTCCCTACTCACTGTAACTATACTATTGTTCGATAGGTGCGCTTGCCTTAGTCGAATTTATAGTTAGTTTAGTGATAATCAAGTTTTTGGTACCGTTGTCGAGGACTAAAATATTAGGAACACTCGATTTTTATTAATTTAGCCATTTATTTTTATTGCATTCTATTTTTTTAGTTTATTTTTTTTCTAATTTTTATTTTATTTGCTTCTGGTAGGTTCTTTTAGTTTATGACTAGAAGAAATCCGTCGGGACCATTACTATTTGACAGTGAAATTGAAAGTACAGCTCATAGAAATCGTAAAGAAACAAGATAGAGTTGACAGAGTATAGTAGACGAGCAAGAGGGCGTTGTTGTTACTGAGGAGATGGGTGATAATCAGAATAATCAGCTACCTCCTATAGTTGCTGCAAATTCAGATCATGCCCCTTGTACTATGTATGATTATGCCTAGCCCACTCTAATTGGGGCTGAATCGAGTATTGTGAGGCCCACTATTGCTGCAAATAGTTTTGAACTAAAGCCAAACACTATTCAGATGATACAACAATTAGTTCAGTTCGATGGTTTGCACGATGAAGATCCCAATACTCATTTGGCTAATTTTTTGAAAGTCTGTGATACTTCTCACTTGTGAAAATGCCCAAGTTGAGGAATGATATCTCTTCCTTCGTTTAAATCGAGTTAGAAACCTTATATGATGCATGGGAGAGGTATAAGAACTTATTGAGAAGGTGCCCTCACCATGTTACCTTTATGGCTACATGGTCAAACCTTCTACAACGGTTTGAATCCCTCAACTAGACAGTTAATTGATGCAGGAGTCGGTGGTACTCTAAACAATAAAACACCTAAAGCGGCTTCTGATTTTATAGAAGAGATGGCACTGAATAATTATTAGTGGCAAGTCATGAGGACGAAGTCGATGAAAGCAACTGGTGTTTTCAACATAGATGCGATCACCATGTTATCAAATCACGTAGAACTTTTAAATAAGAAAATTGATGGTTTATGTGTTTCTACGCAGGTACATCCAGTGATGCAGTGCGATACGAATGGGGGAGGAATGAACAATCTAGAATGTCTACCCTGTGGACCTAGCACAGAGAACGAACAAATACATTATATGAGTAATAAGTCTAGGCCTCAGAATAATCCTTACAGTAATACCTATAATGCAGGTTGGAGAAACCATACCAATTTTTCTTGGGGTGGTCAAGGAAACCAAAGACCACATCCCCATCCAAGTTTCCAACAACAACCTTACCAGTAAGAGAAAAAGCCGAATCTCGAGGAGATCTTGATGAAGTTTATTTCGGTGTCAGAAACCTTTTTTCAAAACACTGAAGCAACACTTAAAAATCAACAAGCGTCAATTCAAGGACTCGAGAATCAGATCAGTCAACTTGATAAACTGATTTCAGAACGACCACAATGTAGCTTGCCTAACAATACTAAAACTAACCCAAGGGAGCAACTTCATGCAATTACTGCTCGAGATGAAAAAGGGTTAGTTGAATCTGAACCAGAATCAAGGCAAGAAATTATGGTAAGTAACAGTAAGGTTGAGGTAAGCCAAAATGAACAAAAATAGGTCGGTAAGGAATATAAACCTCGAGTCTCATATCCTAATGTGACGAAGAAAGACCACACGAATGAACAATTTGGTAAATTTCTTAAACTTCTGAAAAAATTACATATTAACTTATCATTTATTGAAGCTCTTTCACAGATGCCCAATTCCATTAAATTTTTAAAGGAGCTTTTGGAAAACAAACAAAAGTTAGATGACTCGTTGCATGTCGAGCTAAATACAGTATGCTCAGCCATTTTTCAAAATAAACTACCCAAAAAATTGAAAGATCCAGGGAGTTTTACTATTCCTTGTTTAATTGGTAGTTTAAATATTAATAATGCTTTGGCTGATTTAGGGGCGAGTATTAATGTCATGCCCTATAAAATGTTTAAACAATTAGGTCTTGGGAAACCCAAACAAACTAGGATGAATATTCAATTAGCAGATAGAACCATTAGATTTTCTAGGGGTATTATTGAAGATGTTCTAGTAAAAATTGATAAATTCATATTCCTAGTTGATATTGTTATTTTAGACATGGATGAGGTAATGAAATACCTTTAATTTTAGGAAGACCCTTTTTAGCAACTACTAGAACAATTATTGATGTTGGTACAAGTGAGTTAGTACTTCGTGTAGTTAAAGAAACGATTACTCTCCAAGCTCGTGATTCTATTCAAACATCTAATGATCGAAATGATTTTACAAGTTCTATTAATATGAGTAACCATGTGGCTTAAACTTCTTTGCAGGAAACCCCTCGAAAAAACGTGATGGAGCCATGTTCCAGTCCATGCGATAGAAACAGAACGACTCATGATGAACAAATGTTGCAAATCGATGAACTAGATGAATGGTGAACACATGTTAAGGAGAAATCGAAAAAGCACGATGAAGAGTTAAGGAGACGCCAAGATAAGCATGTAGGATGGAACAAAAAAAATTTAAGGTTGGGGACAAGGTTCTACTAGATAGAACAGATCCTCGAATTGCCACTTCGGAGCTTGATGCAAAATGGATCAAATCCCTTTACGGTACTGAATGTCTTCCTATACAGTACAGTAGAGGTAACTCATGGCACATTTAAGGTAAACAATACTCGACTTAAACCTTATGTTGGTAATAGAATTGATAACGAGAAAGATAAATTTTGACTCCGCGAACCACCATAACCGTGCCAATGCGAGGAAAGTAGAACTTAGACTTTAAATAAGCATTTTTTGGGAGGCAACTCAAGTGTAAACACTGCTAATTCTTTTCATTTTATTTCATGTTATTTTTTAAACTAATTAATTTTCAAAATTAAAAAAATAATAACAAAAAAAATGTTTTTGACCCGCACGGCCTAGACACACGGGTGTGTCCCAGGCCGTGTGCACTATAAGGGGTTCAACAGTGAGTTACACGGCCTAGACACACAGGCCTGTCCTTGGACGTGTGGATCATAAAACTCAATTTTTCCAAAAATCGACAAAGATACGGTCCACAATAGTCCACACGGCCGTGTGACATGACCGTGTAGACCACACGGCCTGGACACATGGGCGTATCCAAGGCTATGTGAAACCTGGAGCTATTTTATCCTCTTTAAAACAAGTCAGAGAGTGAGAGACCACATGGTCGTGGGAGAAGAGAAGGAGGTAGCACACGGCTGCGCGACACGGGCGTCTGAGAGACACGGCCTAGACACACGGGCGTGTCCAAGGCCGTGTGAATACTGGGCTTGTGGTTTTAAAGCGCACAAGGGCTGAAAGAGAGCCATACAGGCATGTGACACGATCATGTCGCCCAACACGGGCCTTCCACGACCGTGTCCCTTTTTTTCATCCCGAACCCTAAGTTCTACTTTGTCTCCTACTCTAATTTCCCCAACAACACTAAATGTTGCTGCACCCGTACCTTCTACACTTCCGGCCACCGTAGCCCGATTTCCTCTCTCCTTTCCCTTTTTTTCACCTTCCTACCCAGTCGCACAACCAACCACACCGCCCCCTCCTTCTTTCTTGTCTTTCGTAAGCCACACGACCCCATAGCCCCCTCACCCCACCTCGTCGCCTAGCACACCCTTCATACCTACCAGCCTAACCTCCCTTTCCAACCCCAACCCACCCCCGCACCCTCGACCATCACTCGCCACCGTCGTTTGCTCCGGCCTTCACACCATTGTTACACCACGATGAACACGCATAGCAAGGCTAAGGTTGTCGTTCCCGCTTCGAAAAAGTAGAAGACCCCTGGCGTGACCTCCTCATCGAGCGCCTTCGCCAAGGCCTGCCACCCTTCTGTTTGATTTTTTACGAGGCCCCAAGAGGACTTATTCCAGCTCCTTCAATTGTGACCGCTCGATTTGGGCCGATGTATAGATTGGGCCGCTTTGGAGCAAGTCCACCTCAATAACCTTGTTCGGGATTTTCTTAACACAGGCCCATGGGATCATTCTTCTCGATCTTCGAGCCCACCTACATGGAGTTAACTTTAGAGTTTTACTCGACATTTCATCTTCAGTATACGATGTCATCGCATGACAAGTAAGGCGCCATCACTTTCAGACTCAGTGGCCTAGTGCGCCATATGAGTGTCCCTGAGTTCGGCACTGCTTTAGGCTTATATACCGAGGAGTTTATGAGTGCCAAGAACTTTCTCCACTTACATCGGCATATGCACTACTTGCCTTCTTACTGTTGGGTAAATCTTACGGCGAGTACCATACCTTATGACGCGAGCTGCTCGAAGGCTACTTCTCTCCCTCCGGCTTTGCGGTACATTCATGCTCTGTTAGCTCATACTTTGACCGGTAGGAGAGTGAGCACTAACGTCGTCAGTACTACCGATGCAAACTTTCTATGGAGCATGGCCACTGAGCATATCTTTGATTTTGCCTATTTCATCGCCCTAGCTTTTCGCCATCAAACAGATCACCACAGGAATGGCCCTATTTGTTTAGGTCCTTACGTGACTTGACTCACTTAACACTTCGGTCTCCTTGACACACTAGAGCAGTCTTCTACACTTACTCTCGTCGGCCAAATGTCCCCACAAGGAATCTCAACCATGATCCATATGAGGATGGTAAAGTGGCTTCGTGGAGTTGATCCTCCTCAGTACCGTTTACTTCATTTTGACTCTCAGAATGACCCAGAGGACTTCACTAATGATATCCCACTACATCATGAGGATCCACCTCATCCTCCATCTTCGAGTCACCGTCATGTTCCTTCTGCTACCACTTTGGCGGACCTCTCCGAGCGTTTCACTCGCTTCGAGTAGCAGTGCTTTCAGAGGTTCGACAATATTGATGTGACATTACAGCAGATCTGTCAGCATCTCCATATCTCCTCCTCGGGATCGACTACTCACGACGCCGATGTTTCTAATGATGAAGACCATTAAGTTTATTTTTTCTTTTATTGTTATTTTTTATTTTTTATTTTCTGTTTATATTTATTTTCTTAGACTTATTTTTTTATTTTTTGAACTATATTTCTATATTTTTATGGTTATTTTTACTTGAGTTAGTAACCCATTAATCTTCTTCACTATTTGTGTTTATTTTCTTATTAGTTTGCTTGAAATTATGCACTACATCTTGATTTGTCTACACTTTCACTTTTCACCATTCTGGCAATTTCATCCAATATTCAAGGCAGTTTCAGTTTTCTCCCTCTCTTATGATATTCTGTCTATACTATGATTATTTATGTTTGTACATTGAGGACAATGTACATCTTAAGTGTGGGGAGGTTATTTATATAATTACCGGAAAATCCTTAATTATATCTTATGTTTAAGTAAGTTTCTCATACTTTTATTATAATGAATTTTTATCGATTTGAGATTTTTATTGGTGTTTTGGATTAATTTGTAGATAATTGTGAATTGGTTGATTTAAACTTGAAGACATGAGAGAATCAAGCATGATAGGTCATGTTTTAGAGATTAAAATTTTTAGGTTGTTTCTCTAAATTTAAGTACTATCTTGAATTTTGACATTTGCAAGATTGACATCAAAAACCATAAATTTTTGTGAGATTTTGAGCCCTTAAAGCATGCATTTTTTTGCTCACTTTTATTATTGGTTATGAGTGTGTCAATTTGATTTGTTATTCTAGAACTTGCATCAATTATACATGTCGAGATCACACCTTTTGATTTGATATATTGAGATGATAAAGACACTTACATTTAACTCATTTATCCCATAAAAAGTCTACCACATAATTAACCCTTAGTGAACCCCGTTGAGCCTAACACACCATTTCTGAAATCACCCATTAATGTTAACCCATAACTCATTCTTTTTGATTCATTGAGAATTTTTCCCGTTTTATTGACTCCCTTTTTGTCGAGATTCTATTTGGTTAGTTGCCTAACTATGCTCTTTTGCTTAATTCGCTGAATTTTTAATTCATGTTCAAAAAAAAAGAAAAAAAGAAAAGAAAAATATATATATATATATTTATTTAATTACATATTGTTTATTATTTAGTATATGAGCTTGAACAGTTAAATTCATATTTTGAGAAGAAGCTCATTTTCTTATTATTGAATAGTTCGTAATTTTGGCGTTTGTTTTTAATTCAGCATTTGTTATTTTCCTAGTTTGGTAATTTATTAAGTCGATCTCGATTTTAACCATCTTTTCGGCCTTTCTCCACACCCTTAACCTAAGCCTCATTACAACCTTTTAAAGACATTTTGATTTGCGTATCATATCATGTTATAGTGGTGGAGATTTTATTTTCTTGCAAGCTTATGGTAATGACTTTTTATGATTGACTATTGAATGTTTATTCTTGAACCTTAAACACTGTGAGTGATTTGAGTGAATCTTTAGTGAGGATGTCAATTCTTGTCGATTTTGAATTAAAGGTAATTATTTAGATAAGGACAAACACCTATGTTTGCATGCTAAAAAACATTTTAGCTTAGATTGTTTGAGACTTCAATGTTCTTTTAATTCAATTGCCAATGCATGATTATTTATGGATTATTTTCGGACATTATTGATGAGAATTAAAAATTGAGAAAATTTAATTCTTATTTATGAGTTGAGAATTTTGCTTGAGGACAAGCAAACGCTTAAGTGTGGGGATATTTCGTAAGCTATAAAAGTAACATATTTTAATCCCATTCTTAATGCGTTTTTGGGTGATTAATTGTGTAAATTAGTGAATTTGATGCTCCTAATCCTTTAAATTCATGTTTTTATACTTAGGAGAGCACTTGGGAATGAAAGGAATGAAAAACGAGCCAAAATCGGATAAATAGAGTTGTTTCCAGGAACCACATGGCCTGGGCATTTCCACACTGGCTGGCTACACGCCCATGTGCCAGCTCGTGTCGATAACGCACCCTGCCTCCCTTCTGCGCAGAAAAACCCAATTTTTAGGCTTTCTAAGCATTGTAAAGTCTATAAATAACAATTAAAAGAGGGCTTAAGGGGACACACAGAGAAGATTGAAGAAAAGACTCGAAGAACGCCATCAGAATCATCTCGGAAGCGAATCTCCTTCAAGATTGAAGATCTCCATTTAATTTCTTTAGAAGCTTATTTGGATTTCTTTATGTCTTGTTGTTATCTTAACTTTGAGATGTTTCTATTTAGGATTATGAACTAAATTCCCTAGATACATAGGGAAGATGAAACCTATGATGAATCTTATTATTTAATTTCTGATTTACATGATAAATACTTGATTCTTATTGTCAACTATGTATGCTTATTTCATGTTTTAATAATCTAAGGATATTAATTCATGTTTAATGTGCTTATTTCAGTGGAGCAAAAGTCCCTATTTAAGAGTAGATCTAGCATAATTAAGTGGAGTTGCATGCAATCCTAGAAATAGGACGACATAAATCTACCGGATTAGAGTCAAATCTAATAGGGGAATCCATAGATCGAGTTAATGCGACAATAGGGGTTTTAATTAGAAAGAGATTTCAATAAATCAACCTAGAGTCAGTTGTTCTTACTCTCAAAAGAGATATTAACATAATTTAGGGATTTCTACGGATCAAGGCACAAGTGAATAAATCATTTGATTCAGATTCATAATAATAAGTGAAGTCTAGGTGATTTTTTTCTTGGGTATTGTCTCTCTCATTGGTACCTTCAGTTATTTTCCTATTTTATTCTCTATTGAGTTATTAGTTAAATTAGTTTAGTAAATTTAGATTAAAAACAATCACTCCAATTTGTCGGCTAAATAATAGAAAAACGGTAATTACTAGTACTTTTAGTCCTCGTGGATAAGATATTCCCTACTCACCATAACAATACTATTGTTCCATAGGTGCGCTTGCCTTAGTCGTATTTATAGTTAGTTTAGTGAAAATCAGGCCACATGGCCAAGCCACACACCCCTGTGCTAGGCCTTTTACCCTTTGAAATAACCTCACACGCCCGTGTGCGAGGCCGTGTGCTAGGACATGTAACAGCCTGACTTGCAATCCTTTGAAAACTACAGGGGATACACGGTCTCGTTACCTGGTCGTGTGTCATACACGGCTGAGACAAAAGCCCGTGTCTCTGTCCGTGTGGATGAAAATAGGCCATTTTACAAGCCATATTTCTCACCCAATTTAGCATAAACCTACACTCAACATTATGCATATAAGTAAGCCATAATAAGGTACCAAAACCATGCATTTTCTAGCCTTATACAACTGGTATGATCACATACAACCAATATGCCCTTAGGCACCTCAAATGACAATTTATAAACATGACTAACCATGTGTTCAATATAATCAATTGATCAACTAAGATATATGCATATTTGCACCAAAACTTACCATGTAGATCAATTATCAAAACATACCATTTAATACCAATTATTCCACTTAATCACTAGCATCAAATGGTCATATAATTCACATATTACTTGTACACTAAAAACACCAAATAAGCCATTCAAAGAAGTACCAATTCACAACAATTTTATCAAGCTTCAAAGTTTATACAAAATGCATATTCAAACCACCATTTCAGCTTCCATCATTCTACCATATCAAGCCACACATCAACGTGATAAGTATACCTATATACATACCAAAATATACCAAGACACAAACCAAATCATGTAGCCATAATCACAACAACACATATAGGCTAGCATTAGCCAAAATAACCTATACATGCCATTATAACCAAATTAAACAACTGAAAGTATCGAAAAAGTAGATGGATAGTGTGATATAGCTTCGACAAGCTTCCAACCCGAACGAGCTTCCGATTCACTATAAAACATGAAAAATACACAGAGTAAGCCTTTAAGCTTTGTAAGTTCGTATAACATAGAATTTAACTTACCATTTAGTCACAATTTAGGCAAGTAAACATAGCATATTCCAACTCAATTTGGCCAAATTCCTAAGCACATATTCACCAACATGTTAGCCATGTAAAACACATATAATAGCCAACAAACATGAATAAACATAATAATTAAGCAAGTTTCATATACATGTATCATCTATTTCATGTTTCAATATATCATATAATACAATTTCTATATATTTCATGTATATACCTGTAATAGTTCGTATCAAACTCATATCATCTCGTAACAAAATATTGCCCGCTGAACCATTTAGAATATCGTTGGATATTCGAGATAGCTCATACATAGTGTGCTAAATTGTAATCCACCAATTCCTGTACATGTATGTTCATACGAGCTATGAATCGAAATGCTCTCACGAGCTATAAATCAATAAGCTCATACGAGTTGAGAATCGATAAGCTCGCAAGAGTTTCAAATTGGTAAGCTCATACGAGCTGAGAGTCAGTAACCCTAATGATATGTCATTTGTATCCTACGAATTCCTAAGGTTCAAACGGGACTCGATAATTGTCATACGTCATCAGATATGCGATCGGTATTTATACATGGAACTTATACAAATCACATACATATAATTCAATTAAAACATATAAATACTCAATTTAATTACACAAACTTGCCTTAACGAATATACGTAGATACGGAGACGATAATCCGATATTTTTTCTTTGCCTCAATCAAACTTCGTATGAGGTATGACTGGATCTGTACAAATAAATTTAACCCAATTCAATATATTTCATATTCAATTTTTCCAACACATATTTTGGCAAATTTACCATTTTTCCCTTATACTTTTAATTTCCTTACAATTTAGTCCCTAGGCTCGGAAAATGAAATTCATGCAATTTTTCCCCTACCCAAGCGTAGCCAATTTTTATACATGCTTACAGCAGCCCACATATTTCACAAATTCACAAATTTTATCGTTAATTTATCATATTTTTCAATTTAGCCCTTAATTGATAATTTCATCAAAAATTCCATTACAAAAGTTGTTTATCTAACAAAAACCATTCATTTTCTAACATCAAACTTCAAAAATCAAGCATGTTCATCAATGGTTAAACCCTAACAGTTTAATAGTTTCACAAATTAACATTTTATTTACTAATTTCCAAAATTAACCTTAAAAACTAACCAAAATTTCAATAATGCCAAACCATGCTTATCCACTATCAACATTAATGGGCTAATTACCATATAAGGACTTTCACTTCAAATTCTTATAGCTATTTAATACCATTAGCTATTATAACTCAACTTTTGCACTTTACGCGATTTAGTCCTTTTTATCAAATTAAGCATGTAAACGGTAAAATTCCTTAACAAAATTTTTATATGGTAATACTATCATGTTGTAGACCATAAAATAATAATAAAATAAATTTTCCAACTTCATATTTGTGGTCCCGAAACCACTATTCTGATTTCACTAAAAACTGGCTGTTACATTTGGTATTGATACCTTTGCTCGAGTATCAATACCCTGGGTAAATTTATCGGTACATCATGACAGGTACCGATAATATCTGAAATTTTTATTTTTAATTGAGAAATAGATTTCAAGTTTGGTATCATTATTCCAGGTGGTATCGATTCCACTTAAAGAAAATATCGATACCTTAGTTTCAGTATCAATACCTACAGACTTGGTTTGAGAATTTTACTGAGTGGACCTTATGCATGTTTTAATATGTTTATAAAGACTACTTGATGTAAGTTTAGAACATGACAATGATAACTAGCTAGTATGATTGACTTAAGACCGATGCGAATAACAAACTAATGGATGTTTTGTTGGCATAAGCATTTACTTGTTGGTAATGACATGAGACGGTGGTGTGGCATCCTAATATTCAGGCTTGGTGACCAGGTCCGGTATAGGGTGTTACAGCTAATTAAGGTACAATGAATAAATATTGACTGGTTTTGGAACCCCATTCTCATGTTCATGAACCCAAGCATGATAATTGCATCCACATCTTGGCCATTCTAAACATGATGGTCGTGTTGAATTTTAGGGGGACCTTTCAAATTCAATATTTCATTGCAAGCAGACATGGTGGGGTTGAACCCATGCTCTTGTATAAATAAACGTCCGCTCATTTGAGGAAAAAACCTTCCAAATTCCATGTTATGGAAGCAATTGGCATCGACATTGCTTGGTGCCTGAGTGGAATGTTGCTGTTTTCGCGATGTCATTTTCCAATTAACGTAAAATAACAACCCAAGTAATAAAATTGATAAAGATCAAGCTTAGAACACGATACCTCGGGTAATTATCGATGAAATTTGGCTCTTAATCGATGTGGAATGACACAAAATGAAAAGATGCGAACTAAAATGTAAATAAATAAAGATAACTTATGTGAATCGAAGGGTGGAAGTGTGAAAACTCGAAGCTAGATTGCAAGGAATAAGTGCGGCGACTTCAAGAGGGCGCTTTCTCTTCTTTTGGTATTTTAAATGTGTGTTTTTATGCCTAGAACCGAAGACTATAAATAGAATTCCACTGGGCTTTATGCCTGAAATGGACCAATTTTGGCTGAAAACACAAGTGTGTTGCCCCACAGCTGTGGCGCAACACAATGCCCTAATATCACCTATTTTTGCTTTGAAATGCTCATTTCGTGCCATAGCTTGTGCGTGGCATGCCAAGATACTTTAAATCAAGCATTTTTGCTTTGAAATGCATGTGTTGCGCCATGGCCTATGCATGGCGTGACACGACGTTGCTCTTAGCCTTATGGGATATATCGATATCCTCCAGTCGTATGTTCTTGTTCCCGTGTAGTTTCCTTTCATTCCGTTACATTCAAATTCTTGAGTTCTCCTAATTCTAACATGTAATTACACTATAATTATCCTAAAATCTAACTAAAAATGAAAATTTAAAATTAATTTACAATATTTTACAAGTTTATTAAAGTTCAAAGGTTAATACTATGTCGTACTACTAGACTTGTTCGGCAATTCTCTAAACTTCACCATTGACTTCAATTTTCATTCATAACCATCTCAATTCTCCCAATTACTCCTTCCACCGGAGCCTCGCCATTTGTCTCGTTCTCTTGCTTTATGAATACCTACACATGTACCACTTGGAAATGCCTTCGATCAAGGTCGTTAGGGATTAAATTAAATAACACGTAACATTCCTCCCCAAGTAATCCCTCACTTTGGGAATCGTGACCACATTTGAACACTTCTATTTCATCATTGATGTTTATAATAAGCACGTTTCGCTTAAGATCGATAATCGATTTAGAAGTGGCCAGAAATGGCCTACCCAACAAAAAGGGGATTTCTCGATCTTTCTCAAAGTCGAGGACTGCAAAGTCGACGAGAATTATAAATCCTTGTAACTTGACCAATGTATCCTCGAGTACACTTTTTGGGTGCACCAAGGATTTATCAGCTAAGTGTAGTGTTATCAAGGCATTTTTAAACTCCCCAAGTCTAATTTTTCGATATATCGATAGGAGCATTAAATTTATGATGCCCCTAATCGCAAAAGGCTTCGCTACAAATTGATCCTCTATCTCTATTGGAATCCTAAAGCTACCAAGATCTTTTAATTTCGGGGGTATCTTTGTTATGCTTTGAGTTAAGATTACCGGATTAGGCACTAGTTCTTCTACCTCCTCGATCGACTCATGGTAGTCATCTTTTTCCTCCTCATCCATGAGTTTGTTGACCTCTTCAGGAAGCTCCTCTTCATGGATTGGCTTGCTTGGCAACTTTAATTACTTGCTCGGTCGTAATGCGATTGCCTTTACGTGCTCCTTTCTATCTCTCCAAGGATTATTCCCCATATTGCTTGGGAGACTCTGGCCATTTTGTTTTTGAAACATCAACATTAACTGGCTTATTTGGTCGCAGAGGTTATCCACATATAGCTTGGACTTGTTGAATGTCTATCTTCACTGTTTGCATCACCCCTTTTAATCGATTGAATCTTTAACCAAATGCAACATGGTCATTTCCTACGGATCATTGTTGCAATGGTAGAGGTCGGTAAGGAAGATTTTGTCAAGTTTGTGCTTGATTTATCCTCCTTGGTTACCTCCCCATTTGAAGTTGGGATGATCCCTCCAACCAAGATTGTAGGTGTTTGAATAGGGATCTCGACCCCTATTAACTATATAGCTCTCCTCATCCGATTGGTTCTCTGAATGTGGCTCCACTATCATCGGCTTGATAGGTGTCTCCAAATGGTTAAGCTTTTCTAAAATTCGTTGGGATCAATCATTGACATTTTCTATGTTGACCACCTTCACCATTTGATGCTTAGATTTGTACATAAACCTCTCATTGGGCCACATGTATGAATTCATGCCATACCCTCAATGATTTTTTAGACTCGTTCGTATGTATGGAACATGAGAGATCAGTCGGATGCTCCATCTAAGCTAGACCTGATGTGTCCATCAATACTGTTATAAAAATTCTGTATATGGAATCGTGCTTGCAATCCATAATGTGGGCACTTTTTTAGCATTGTCTTGAAATGCTCTCACATCTTATACAAGGATTCACCATCTCTTTACTGGTAAGATTTTCGAGGACGAAAATCCTTAAAGGGGGAGAGTTGTAATGGTCCAAATTTAAGGTTACCGGAACAGTGGTTTCGGGACCACAAATCCGATGAGGAAAAATTTATTTTTATTATATTTCTATGGCCTACAATTTCACGGAAAGATTTCGTAAAAATTTCGTTCAAAATTTTTGACGTTTGGGCACTCAATTTAGTCAAAAGGACTAAATTGTAAAAAGTAAAAAAGTTAAGTTCTATATGTTAGAGGCGTCCAATTGTTATGAAATTTTAAATTGGAGGTCTTTATATGGTAATTAGATCATTGGTTAAGTTGGTGGACAAAAATGGACATGGTTAGGCATGTTTCCAAAGTTTTTCATTAAGGGCATTTTAGTCATTTAGTTATTAAAATGAATTAAAAACAAAATTAAAAGCCAATTTTTTATCATCTACTTCATTAGGCCAAATTTAGCAATGGGAGAAGCCATAGTTAGGGTTTTCAAGCTTCCAAGCTCCATAGTAAGTGATCCCAAGCCCCGTATTTAGACAGGTTTGTAGTAGTTTTCATTGATGATATTTTAGTCTATTCTCGAGATAAAAATGAGCATGCAGAACATTTGAGAATAGTGTTGCAAATTCTGCGTGAAAAGAAGCTTTATGCTAAATTCAGTAAATGTGAATTTTGGCTTCGAGAGGTGGGTTTTCTTGGACATATTGTATCTGCAGAAGGCATCAGGGTAGATCCGAGTAAAATCTCAGCTATTGTCAATTGGAGTCCACCAAAGAATGTATCTGAAGTTAGAAGTTTCTTGGGTTTAGCTGGCTATTATCGAAGATTTGTACAGGGGTTTTCTATGATAGCTTCTCCGATGACCCGTTTATTACAGAAAGATGTTAAATCTGAATGGACAGATAAATGTCAGCAAAGTTTTTACCCATTGAAGAAATTGTTGACGGAAGCACCTGTATTGGTACAGCCTGAATCGGGTAAGGAATTTATTATTTATAGTGATGCATCATTAAATGGTTTGGGTTGTGTTTTGATGCAAGAAGATAAAGTAATAGCCTATGCTTCAAGACAACTTAAGCCACATGAAAGAAACTACCCGGTACATGATCTTGAATTAGCTGCTATTGTATTTGCACTGAAAATATGGTGGCATTATTTGTATGGAGAAAAGTGTCATATTTATACTGATCATAAAAGCTTGAAGTATTTGATGACATAGAAAGATTTGAATTTGAGACAACGCAGATGGCTAGAATTGATAAAAGATTATGAATTGGTTATTGATTATCATCCGGGTAAGGCTAATGTTGTAGCTAATGCTTTGAGCCGGAAGTCTCTGTTTGCTTTATGAGCTATGAATGCCCGGTTGTCACTGACTGATGATGGTTCAATCATAACTAAAATGAAGGCTAAATCGATGTTTTGTCAACAAATATGTGAGGCTCAGAAAAATGATGAGAAGTTACAGGTTAAACAGGTACATTGTGAATCAGGTAATGATTCAGAATTCCAGATTGGGACTGACAGTTGTTTATTATTCAGAGGTAGAGTATGTGTGCCGAAGGATACAGAGCTCATATAGAAGATTTTACACGAGGCCCACAGCGGTACTATGTCTGTACATCCGGGGAGTCATAAAATGTATAATGATCTGAAAAATATGTATTGGTGGTCGAGTATGAAACGTGATATCTCTAAGTTTGTGTCAAGGTCTTTGGTATGTCAACAAGTTAAAGCTGAACATCAAGTGCCTTCGGGATTACTTCAGCCAATCACTATACTGAAATGGAAATGGTAAAGAATCACTATAGATTTTGTATTTGGGTTACCGATGTCTCCGAAGAAGAAAGATGCCATTTGGGTAATTGTCGACCGATTGACAAAGTCCGCGCACTTTATTCCGGTATGTATGGATTATTCTTTAGATAAATTGGCTAAATTGTACATATTTGAGATTGTCAGACTACATGGAGTGCCAGTCTCCATTATATCAGATAGAGATCCCCGATTTACATCTCGTTTCTGGGACAAATTGCAAGAAGCTTTGGGTACTCAGTTGCATTTCATCACTGCATTTCATCCTCAGATAGATGGCCAATCTGAGCGTGTAATTCAAGTATTGGAAGATATGCTCCAATGTTGTATATTAGAGTTTGAAGGTAATTGGGAAAGGTATCTACCTTTGATTGAATTTGCTTATAATAACAGTTATCAGTCCAGTATTAAAATGGCTCCATATGAAGTTTTGTATGGTAGAAAATGTAGAACATCATTATATTGGACAGAACTCAGTGCAAAGAATATACATGGGGTTGATTTGATCCGGGAAACAGAAGAAAAAGTAAGGCTGATTCAGGATAGTCTAAAAGCAGCTTCCGATCGTCAGAAGTCATATGTTGATCTTAAACGAAAAGAGATTGAATTTCAGGTGGGTGATAAAGTATTCTTAAAAGTGTCTCCTTGGAAGAAAGTTCTCCGATTCGGTCGAAAAGGTAAATTGAGTCCAAGATTTATTGGACCATATGAAATTATAGAAAGAATTGGACCGGTTGCTTATCGATTGGCATTACCACCGGAACTCGATAGAATTCATAATGTTTTTCATGTATCTATGCTATGACGGTATCGATCAGATCCTTCACATGTTATTACTCTGACAGAAGTGGAGATTCAACTGGATATGACTTATAGTGAAGAACCAGTTAAGATATTAGCACGGGAAACAAAGGAGCTTAGAAACAAAAGGATAAAATTGGTGAAAGTATTATGGCAAAAGCACGGGATTGAGGAAGCGACATGGGAACTGGAAGAGATAATGAGGAAACAATACCCGAATCTCTTTACTGGTAAGATTTTCGAGGACGAAAATCCTTAAAGGGGGGAGAGTTATAATGGCCCAAATTTAAGGTTACCGGAACAGTGGTTTCGGGACCACAAATTCAATGAGGAAAAATTTATTTCTATTATATTTCTATGGCCTACAATTTCACGGAAAGATTTCGTGAAAATTTCGTTCAAAAATTTTGACATTTGGGCACTCAATTTAGTCAAAAGGACTAAATTGTAAAAAGTGCAAAAGTTGAGTTCTATATATTAGAGCTGTCCAATTGTTATGAAATTTTAAATTAGAGGTATTTATATGGTAATTAGACCATTGGTTAAGTTTGTGGACAAAAATGGACATGGTTAGGCATGTTTCCAAAGTTTTTCATTAAGGGCATTTTAGTCATTTAGTTATTAAAATGAATTAAAAACAAAATTAAAAGCCAATTTTTATCATCTTCTTCATTAGGCCGAATTTAGCAAGGGGAGAAGCCATAGTTAGGCTTTTCAAGCTTCCAAGCTCCATAGTAAGTGATACGAGCCAGCTTAGCAAAGACACACAAGCAAGTGAGGATGTCGATTTGATGGTTCCCTTGGGCCCAATTACTCGTTCACGAGCAAAGAAATTTAAGAAAGCCCTTTCAGGCCTGGTGAATCAAGCATGGAACGAATGCTTGAGTGTTACCCAAAATTCAGGCCCAATTCATCTTTTGGTCCAAGAACCTTGAGGGAGTTTAATATGATACCAATTTTAATCATTAATTAATTATTTATGTTTTCCACAGCTTAATTTCGTGTTATTCAATTCTGTTAGTCCATATTTTAATTCTGGATGTTCTTATTTAAGTTAGTTGTTGGTTATATTAACTATTTTCTTACATGATAATTATGTCTTAAAACTAGTCATTGAATATGTCTATTTTACTACAGAATTATTGGTATGATTAATGTGTCCTAATAAGTCGTTTAAATGTGTCCTAATAGGTGTATTAAAGAAGCTGATTAAATACTTCCAAAATATTCAAGAGACAAGCCATGAATTAGATGCATGCAAACAACCTTTTGAAGCTGAAAAGGGGGCATGAAGGTGTCCATTCGTGAAGGTTTAAACACCAAGGATACATGCACGTTTTTGGGGCAATGGGGAGAATAAATCTTGCATTTATGGAGCTTTGAAGATTCATGCACACCAAGGGGGCTTAATGTGACCGTTCGTAAAGATGCATGTTTGTCCAAGTGCATGTACGTCCAAGGGGGGGAGTTTAGTGATAAATTTGGCACAAAGAATCTACCAATGCAATGAACCATGAGTTTTCTTCAAGACTAAGGGTTCATGTACTCATCAAAGGACATTTTCGGACATGCATGAATCCATCACATTCAGGCACCTAATTTAATGTTGTGTGTGAACAGATTTATGTCTAGTGTGACCAATTAGATACCAAAACCGAATGGTCATTTTGTGTGCCTATATAAGGCTTTGTAATAGGACATTTTGAGGTTAATGAACTTTTATCTAAGTGAGATTATTAAAGAGTTTTCACTCTTCTTTCTTTTACAAATTCGAGTTGACTTATCAACACTGTTTGTGGCGTCAATCTGATTGTCTACTATCCTTTGATATTGTCGGTTCCTAACTCTTCGTTAGTTAGTGGGTCGCAATCCTGAATCGAACTATCCTTAGCCTATTTCAAACCTATCTTTTCCCAACTTAATCCAAGTTTCTCTTTTCCCTTAGCAACGATCATTTACTTATCAAACACCCTTTCCAACCAACGGGCCTTGTTCGTATCAGTAAGTGATCCCAAGCCCCATTTTTAATGCTCTTTACATTTTTGAGATCCCGGTAGCTTAATTTAGCTTATTCTATCAATAATTTAACCTAGGGTTTATATTTAGAAAAATACCCATAGGTGAAAAGTGTTTATTTTGATGTTTTATGATAGAATATGAAGCTAGAAATTATGTTAAACAACTTTTGCTAGCGATTTTAAGCGAAAACGAGTAAGTTGACATAATCGATAAAAATCCCTAATGTACATAAGTAAGTGTTTGAGTGAGAATTTGATGTTGTCATAGAAGAGAAAAATTTTCATCATGTTATATAACATAAGAATATGAGATGAAGTTTAATTTCTGAACTTTGGGGCAAAAGCGTAATTATGTAAAAGTTTAAGGGCAAAATCGTAATTTTGTAAAAGTTAAGAGTCGAGGGCTGTTTTGATAAATGTGAGTATTAAATGAGTTAAATTTGCTATTTTAGATCAAGAAGAACGAAACTCGAGGTTAGACAAAGGAAATAATAAAGTTGAAGGCTAAGTTGGTGAATTTGGCTATATTTTGTACCGAGATAAGTTTACAGTAAATAAATACAATATTTTAATAATTATTATTAATATTGTTATTTTCCAGAAATTATGCATTTATTTTATGAATTTATTTAATGTTGACTCAAGTATGAGATGACAGAGAATCGGTGTTAAAAAGCCCCGTTGAAACATGAGGAATGTATCGGATACAAATGTCAGGACATTGGGGTAAAGAGGTCCCATGTAAGACCATGTCTAGGACATGGCATTGGCACCGAGATGAGAACTCCCATGTAAGACCATATCTGGGATATGGCATTGGTAGTACAAGAAACATCCCATGTAAGACCATGTCTGGGACAGGGCTTTGGCATGTTATTATCAGAAAAGACCCAAGTATCCTTATTATTTCAACGTGGCTCAACGGGCTAGTAAACGAATCATGTTAATGAAAGTTCATTTAAAAGCATAAATGGCAAGCTCAGATGAGTTATAAGAGTTAAGAACTTACTATATTATCAATTAATACTCAAAATTTTTCAGCAAGAGAAGAATAAGTTACGATCATGAGTTAACTAAGTAAACCAGCAAGAGAACGAGAATGAGATTAAATAAAGAGTAAACTAGAGATCTTGACATTTGAGTTTAATTATTTGTGTTAAATGTTGTTATTTATTTGCTAGTAAACTTACTAAGCTTTATGCTTACTTCTTTTTTTTTCTCTTATAGTATTGTAAAGCTACTTTCGGGAACTTAAAGACGTCGAAGATCGCCCACACTATCAACGACAACAACTCGGTATTTTATGATGAACCATGTTTGGGTTATGGCATGTATAGGGACTTAGTTATTTTGAATGTTTGTATTTATGATTTTGCTAAAGAATGATATGTAAGTATTTGATGATGAATGGCTGTTAAAATGGCTAAGTATGAAGGTGTTTGTTGTTACAAATGTTTAGGTGATAAATCATGCATAGAAATCATGAAAGAGTAAAATTTGCAAAGAAACAGATTTCAAGCAGCAATAGTGACGTGACTTTGAAAAATCACCTAGGATAGTATAAAATGAATTAGAAGGTGAATGATGTATAGAATTAAATCTTATTGGGTCTACTTTCATAGAAAAATAATGGTGTAGCAAAATGAACTTTATATTTTAAGATATGTGAATTTTAGTGAGATAGGGTCAGAACTGTTTTTGGAGTCCTCTGTTCTGAGTTTAGAAAATCATTAAACATTTTACAAAAATTTTTATGAGTTTTAGTTTATATGTCTAGATTCCTTATTGAGTATATTTTCTGTAGAAACAAGTGAGAACACCATATGAAAATCCTACAATGAGAAAGCTTATTTTTAGTGACAAGAGGTCAGGATAGTCGAGTTGTGAAACATGAGAGATTTTAACTAATAAAATGTACTAATTGGCTGAACCAAAAATTCTGAAAATTTTATGGTAAGAATAAATATGAGTCTAGTTTCATGGAAAATTTACGGATTTAAATTTCGAATTTCGTAGCTCGAGTTATATCTAAATTAGTAACTGCTGCGCAGGTGGACAGCTTTGTTGTGAATAGTGAAATTAATTTCAAAAGTAAAATTTTATGCCCTGAATTTTTAAGTTAAGTAAAGTAATGCCTCGAGCTCGACTCCAGTAACGGTCTCGGGTAAGGGGTGTTACATTTACTAATATTTAATCCTAAGTCTTAAATACCGAAAACATAATATTAAATGCTAAATTGCATAGAAAACAAGCTCCTTAAGTGCGAAAATAAACCAACTAATTACTACATTTGACGACAGATCAATTACCTTATTGAAGATTTCTCTCTCTAGCTTCAATTTTCTCTTTCAATACCCATATAAACCCTAGTTGAAAATATAAAGCTTTATGAATAGTTTTCCACTTATTCTAAAAAAAAAGATTAAAGGAGGGGGTTGAGATCTTGTTAAAATTTGAAGAAAAAAAGCAAGGAAATGAAAAAGAAAAGAAACCTCATAGAGGAGCAGCTCAAAATGGAGATGAATGAAAAAAAAATTTGTCTTTCCTTCCCTTTTTATAGTACAATTTAAGACCAAGTCAAACTTGGTTAAAGTCCAAGTCAAAAGTTTCTAATATGTGGTTCACATTCTATTTCTTTAAAATAATCACATCCAATGGTCCATACTTTTTCCAAATATCAAATATCTCTTCAGAATAATATTTTAATATTAAATTTTGAGAAATGATCAGAATGCCCTTATACGAAAAATTTATCATTTTATCTTTTCACCTCTTATTTCACATTCTTCATTAAAAAATCAATATTTATCAAACTCAAATATCATAATTAAAATTTAAATATTAATAAAAGTCTTTTTATGGAAATTACACTTTTACCCTTCTTTTGATAAAAATAAGAAATTTATAATTTAGTCCTCGTACTTTCAAATTTTTTCATTTTGGTCCAAAATGATTTTCATCACATCAATACACATTCCAACTTATTCTCATGCAGAATAATCAATAATAGCTCATATTTACTTTTTTGTCAAACTTACATTTTAAACCTCCCAACTTTTTAGACACACAATTTAATCTTTTTTCCACATTTTCACATCCATAATAGTCTGCATTAATTTTCAATATCCAATATCATTTTTACATTCATAAAATTCTCTATCTGACTCATTTTCCATTTCTCGAAATCTCGAAATTTCACTATATTCAGTCTCGGAATAGTGTCAGATGTTATACCATAACTTTTAGGATGTTACAGTTTCCCTCATTGATCTTTCAAATTCTACTACTACTACTACGAAAATATATATATCTTCTGACTGAGGATATACCTAAATAACCAGAATTGAAATACTCAAGCAAGTGGAATAAAGGCCAACAGGTTGCATTAAGGTTTAAAGCTAATGAAGAGGATGGAGGACCTAAGTTTGAGTAAGATCAGGAAACAAATGTCCACTCATTGCAACTTAGGGAACATCTAGATTAATTGCATATCTTGATGCAAAGATAGCTTGTATTAACTAGCAGCTACGCTCACTAAACAAGTTAATGTGTTCATTGAACAAACAAATAATGCTTCTCAACAAGCATAAGAGTCGAGCAAATCGTTTTAAGGCCTACATCCTTGACCCCAACACTTTTAACTTCTTTTGGAATTTTTTTTCATAAAAGGGGAGATAAGAGTTGCAATGGTTTATGGATTTGAATGGTAGGGTCAGGTGGGAGAGCTTTTTTTGCCATTGTTGCTAGAATGATGTTGGATACTTGTGTTTGGTTGGTTTTCGGCTAATAATATTTTCTTTTCTATTTTTATGATGAATTTATGAGGTCTATACTTAATTTTGGGTGGTTAAAAACTCTTCTTGTTTTGGTAGTTATGTTGTGATTCATGCTATGAATTTTATCGTGATGATGATTGGTTTCAGAGTTGATTAGTTGAGTTTCAAAGGTAGAGTTTCATCTTGAAGATGCCGCATGATTATGATTATTTTGCTTGAAGAAATTGCTGTAGAGTTTTTGGTTAAAAATGCTAAAGACGAGAACATTAATATTGCTAGTTGCATTGTTAATTGCAACCCAATGTGCAATTGAGAATTGTGCACCTAATTTTATATATTGACAGGTTATAACTTGAATATTTTAGTTTTTCTCGGAAATCTTGTTAAGGATATAGAGTAACAATTAATTAAATTATTATTGATGATAAACTTCGATCAATTAAAATATTATTTACGGATTCTAATGTTATCTAAAAGAAGTTGCAATTGGAATCTCTACCTTTATTTTATGTCTTATCAAATTTAACGGCATGGCTTAATCATTCTAGCTAGAAGTTTACAACTTAGATAACACCTATATATAAGGACTTTTATCTTTTATAATTTGTACATGTTAAAATAGCACAACTCCATTTATTATAGAAACTTTTGTACGATAAAATACTTTGTGAATAATTTTTCATATTTAATTTGTAATTAAACTTTCAACGCAAAAGCCTTAGTAGGAGACTAATTAAAATTGTAATTTAATGAGTGAATTACGTCTTGTACTATTAATTTATATTAGGTTACTCTTTAGACAAAATCCGCAATTATTAAAAGGGATATATTTTATAGTTATTTTCCACTTCCAATTGTTTTTTCACTTGTAACTTAATTTATAATTCTCAAGCATCTGTATTCTTTTTGTCAAATTAAAATTTGATTGTACCCGATGCAAGTTGAAAGATTTTCAGCATATGAAAAATGTGTTTCCAACAGTTGAATTCTTTCATCTATTGCGTAACCCGGAGTGTCTCCCACCATATTTGCTTCTTTGACTGTGGTGCTTATTACTGCTCCCAAATTTTAGAGGTACAACTTGCTCAATATATGATTTTCCAGGAAAATTCCTTCTCTCTTTGGGGAGGGTAAGAAGCTCTGGTACCCAAAATGCCACGTGCTCTCCATCTGGATCATATGTTTGTGCCTGAAAATTTCATCATCTTAATTAATCACAATAATGAACAGCTACAAAATCTGTAACGCTCAACAATTCCCCTCCCACTATTTCTCGGCTATAATAAATTTATCCACACCCTTGCCTGCTACACAGTCATACTGACGTTGGCAAACTTATGTAAATACACACAGAAAAAGTGCACTTACTTGTTTTGGGATGCTAAAATACCGATCTTCTCTAGGGTCATTTCCAACTCCTAAAAAGAAGGATCATTATATAATGACAGGATATATGACTTGTCATTTTCCAAAAGAAAGATTGAACAAATGAGTTAACAATTTAATCGAGAAAACTGCTTGGTATGTATCTTTCACAGTTTTTCAACTGCTAATAACACAAGAAATATATAAAAAATAATATTAGGTTAGAAAATATCTTAAGACTAGTTGATCCTAAGAAAGGTAACGCGAATCACCTGCACCATAGGTCCAGTTTCCGTAGTTTGAACACGGGTCGTAATCTAGAAGACATGTTTCAAACCATTCTGCTCCCATGCGCCAGTCAATTCCCATGTCACGAACAAGAAAAGAACATACTATCTGCAGGCCATTGATCATGTTGAAAACATGTTTAACAGCTTCTAGGAATTCCAAAAACAAAGATGCTAATTTAAGGATTTGAAAACTGCTGCCGGTCTACTATTCTACAGGAGAGAAAAAAAAGAACAGAAAAGTTTACCTGCCGGCCACGATTTGACATAAATCCAGAAGCTGATAGTTCCTTCATGTTTGCATCTATTAGGGGATAGCTGCAAATTTGTACAATTCTAGTAAATACATGATAAAAGCATAGATATGATAAAATGAAACGTCTACAAGCATGAAGCATATAGGCAGAAAAAACAATATACCCAGTGCAGCCATTTCTCCAGGTTTCAAACAATTTTTGGTCTTGATGCCACCTCTTTTCCACTTTTCTTGGGCCACCTATATTACCCAAATTTGTCAATCAGTATGAAATGACTACCGGTTCAATCGCATTTGTGGAACATTGTTAATTCTATCAAAGATTGTAATTGGAGGCCTTTTGACGAAAATATGGAAAAATGTCTCCATAAACATTAGTAAACTCCTACAGAAATTAAACTAATTTCAATCTTTACCTAAATGGAAAAAGGAATTTCCATATTTAATCGAAATGAATCTGAAGTAATCCCTCCATATCAATTCAAACAATACCCTGCAACAATGTCCATAGATATTGAGGAAAGAAAAATAAGATTTTAGTGAAGATCAAGCCTCATATGAGATTAAACAATAGATGCCATCCCAATCATGTATATTCCATTTCACAAACTGAAATTTCAAAATTCATCAAGTTTTCTGCCAAGAGCTAGAGCAATGGAAGGTACCAGTATGTGGAGTCATTTGCTAGCCTTTCCTTTTCATATCTCTTTACCTAATAGTATTAATCAGCATACCTGCCTGAGTTATAATCATCGTCTTCATTATACATGGTTATTCAATAGCATCAAAGGGGGGGGGGGAATTAGAAAGTTTTGCTACCTCTTCATATATGAACCGAGGAGAGAGACTTCCTGAAGCAAGCCATGGAGAAAACTTTGTTGAGTAATCAGGCCCTAACATTCCATTCCTTGTCTCCTTGTATATTTTTAACAAGTCCTATATAAGCATGCAAGTGAGACTGATTAAGAAGGCAGCATAATCCAAGCAATTTCTATTTTTACCTCACTACAGTTTCCCTATGATGCAAGTAAATCGGTTATTCTACGATTCACATAAAAGTAATAAGCCAATTCATCTTGCCTTGTTCCAGAAGTATTCTGTAACTCTGCTCAATGCAGCAGTTTCACCTCCCAAAAATCTCATTCCTTTTACAACCTGTCATAAATGGGGATAGAAATCACTATAAGCACTAACATTCTCAATGATTATAGCATACTAATTTGTTTAAGCAGTATATATGACATGTCAACTTGCCTTTTCAGAGTGAAGTCCAAGCTGCTCAACTGAAGGAATAATTCCCCAATCATCAACACTAGGAGGTGGACCGAGAGATGTTGGAAGTCTGATGCACCCTCGGATGGTGCATTTGGCTTCAACGGACTGAAAGTAATAATTTTGTTAACAAAATCTAATGTGAAAAACCTCAATGTAATCATTCACACTAGATTAGACTATAATGAACCCAAAATGATTACAACTTAGCATCGTGCCTTACGGAACTGAGTATATACATCTGGCAAACTGCCGACACTGAATGGAAGGTCATCTAAGTGATACAGAGTGCTGCCCCATATAAGTTGTAGCTTAGGGCTGTGGGTTGAACTTGACCTGCTAGAATTCCCTTGAGCACGTGATAACTCCACCTGTCTCAGACCTCGTGCAACCGATCTTTCAACTTGTAGCTCCTCGGAGCAGGTCTCTTTATGAGCATATACCTGAGCAGAGTAGTCTTGGAAGTGAGCAGTGTGTAAATACGATGGCTTAGTAATTCTAAGGCATATAGACATTATTGTGGTAGGCAGTACTTAACTGTGTGAGCTCCAAAAGCCTTTGCAAGAGAAGGTAGAATGTCCTCTGGTTTCCCATGTTGAATGAGAAGATTAAGGCCCTTCTTCATCAAATTTTTCTTCAAATCAGCCAAGCATTCAATGATAAATTGTGCTCTCAAAGCTAGCACCAAAAAAATGGAAAACAAAAAGAAATGAGGCCCTTAATAAGACTACGAGAATTACTTCATGTTAGGCTGAGCTACTAAACTAAACGAATGATTTGATGTCAAAGCCAATTTATGATTATGGTCAGTCAATATTTCAAATCAAACGATAATATCCAAAAAGGAAAGCAAGAAGCAACAACCCAGAAAGCAGGAAGAAAAGTGATACCTCCAGTCTTAGGGAAACCAAAGTAATAGGTGGTCTGAAAGAGACGAGGATCGATGCAGTAAACAGGCAAAACAGCCTGGGAAGAAACCCAAGCCTTAAACAAAGCCTCGTTGTCTAACACCCTCAAATCATTCCTAAACCAAACAATGGAAACCCCTTTCCCATTCCTCTTCGCTGTGTTTGATGAGTACCTTTCAAAGGTCTTGTCCGCAGTGCTGTCCATTTCATGGGAGTCTAGCCCCGGAACCTGGTACACTGCTGAGGAAGCAACAGATTGGGGTTGGGATTTTGAAGCCGAGCTCATGATCCGGAACCTAATTTGAGTAGAATAAATGAGTTTTTTAGTATGCCAAAGTGAAAGCGAGGAGGGAGGAAGAATGATATTAACAGCCATATAGCGAGTAGTTGGAGTTTCTAGTTTTATAGTTTCTAATTCTAGCTGGCAAAGCAAATCTTTAAGTACTTAAGACGTTGACACGTGGAAATGACGGACGTGGCGTCCTCTGAACCAGAGGATAAGTCTTAATTGATTTGTATCATCGTGGCCTCTGCCAGTCTTTGGAGAGCAGAACAGAACAGCAGGTTACATTACAATGGTTGAATTACCTAGTTGATACCGGGGTGAATTCAAAAAAAAAATACTTAGGATCGGAATTAAATTATATATTTTTTTATAATTGTAATATTATAATTATAATTTTTAAAAAGCCTTATCCGTCCCTTTAAATTTATTTCTGGTTGATTCCTAATATTTACAACATATTTATTTTGGTCATCAAAATGAAATTTTGTAATTTCTTCACTCAACTTTTAGAGTGTATTTATTTGTACACACCACATAATATTTATACTTTTATTTTGGTTATTCAATTTTAAATCGCTTTCATTTTGGTTATCCAAATTATTTTTAAAGTATTGATCACGATAAAAAATTAAAAATTAAAGTGAAAAACAGTAGAAACTAAAATAATACACTAAAAATTATTAAATTATACTTTTTACCCATTTTGAAAATTCTAATTTTTTTAATATTGAAAATTTTATTTCAAAACATCAAAATCAATTAAATAGATTATTGAAAAACTCATCTCTCAATAGTGACAGTCAATTTGTTACTATAATAAAGAAATTAATTAATTCAATATCCTATAAATTAAAATTTTATTTTTCAACTCAAATAGCTCATTTTAATAATTGTCTACAAAACCCAAATTTATCTTGATTATATGATCTTGAACCTTGGATACTAAGTTAAAAACAAAGAATAATCGTTACAATTAATTTAATTAATTAATTTTATCTTTCATGCCAAACAAAATCTACAAATATTTTCATCATTGTTTTACCCAACAAGCAATTAATTTAATTAATTGCACGAATTTTCTTTGTTTTTAACTTAGCATGAAGATTCAAGAATATGTAATTAAAAGAAATTTTAAGTTTCACAAACAATTATTAAATATGAGTTATTTGAATTTATTTTATTTAGGATAATTTGTAAACATAAAATAAAATTTTAAAATTTAGAAGAGATTAAATTAATTAATTTTTAATTTCATTATTATAGTAACAAATCGGTTGACATTATTAAGGGATAAAAATTTTCAACAATTTATTTAATTGATTTTGATGTTATGAATTTTAAAATTTTAAACCGATAAGAAAATTTTAAAATTTTCAGCAACGGAATAAAAAAATACAATTTGCCAACTTTTTAATGCATTATTTTAGTTTCTTTTTCCTTTTCATTTTAATCTGTAAATTTTTTTTTATCTAGATCAAGAGTTAAAAAAAAATGATTTCTTTGTGACCAAAATGAAAATGACCTAGTGCCACGGGTTGCTCATGGGAGCCCGCAACCATGGCACATTTGTGTGATCAATCATGTTTAAGAGAGGTCATTTGGCCCAATTGCATTGGCCCATTGCTTGGAAAGATTAAAAGTCCATCTACAAAATATTGCAAATATGGAACGTGATTTTCGAAGATATGTAATCTTAAATATTATATGTCATATTAGAATATATGATTTTGTAATCTTAGATATTTGATTTGTAGATAGCTTTTAATCCTAACAATTGATGTATTTTGATCTATACCGTTGATTTTGAAGGGACTCAACTATAAATAAAGGTCTCTCCCCCTCATTTTAATTCATTCATTGAGTAATAGAATTCTTGAGAGTATTCACACAAACATTCTCTCTAGTGTTCTTGTTTTTCTGTGGCTTTGTTCATCTTTCGAGTTCTTTTCAACTTTTGTGTTGTTTCCACTTTGTTCTTCGTTAGTGCCTTAGAGGAATTCTATTGAATTTCAACTGTTGGGAGTTAGGTTGACTTAGACATTTTTGGAGCGAAGAAATTGTCTAAGGTTGCACGGATTGCAATGTGAAAAATCTAAGTTCGTGACGCTAGAAGTTGGATGATCAAAATAAAAGTGTAAACATAATATGTGTAACACCCCTAACCTGTATCCATCGTCGGAACAGGGTTTAGGAGCATTACCGAAATTTACAGATCATATTAAGATATTTCATGTTATTTTACAATCGTATCAAAAATTAATTAAAATTTAACCATATAGTCCCTTCTATAGGCCCTCGAGGCCCAAATCATACATTAGAAATGAATCGGGACTGAATCGGGAACTCAGAGAATTTTTCACAAAATTTCAAAATTTTTCCTAAGTTCAGGGGTCACACGCCCGTGTGGTCAGACCGTGTGGCATATGAGGTAGGGCACACGCCCGTGACCTTAACCCGTGTAACTCTTTAACTTGTAACTTAATTAAGTGAAGGGGTCACATGGCCAAGTCACACGCCCGTGTGCCAGGCCATGTGATCAATTTCAAGTACTCTATTTTAAAATTTTAAGATGTAGGGGACACACGGCTAGAACACATGTTCATGTGCTAGGCCATGTGTCACACACGGCTGAGACACACGCCCGTGTGGACAAAATAAGGTTATTTCCAAGCCTTATTTCTCACCCATTTGATCATTCACCTACACAAACATTTTAACACATCCAAAAGCCAATACAAAACATTTAAAAACATGCAAAACTCAAGTCTCATACTTACCATATCACTTCATAATCCATGTCTGTGAATTTATCTATTTGACCACATTTACTTAATATCATACTAATATTCATAAACCAAATTAATCACTTATACCAAACATGAAATTAACTTATATGTTAATATGCCAAAACACATTCATCACAAGCCATTCCAATGGCTATTTACAACCAAAATATTTGTATGCCAACTTTGGCTAACCAAACCTATACATGCCATGATATCCAAAAATAATGTCATAAATATACTGAAGTGAGCCGATGAATAGTGTGAGTGATCTTCGCCAAGCTTCCAACCCAACGAGCTTTCGAGTACTATAAAACAGAGAAAATGAAACAGAGTAAGCACTTAGTGTTTAGTAAGTTCGTATAACGGGAAGCAAACTTACCATTCATTTGTACATTAAGTAAACATCCTCATACATTCCAAACAACTTGGCCATAGCCTAAGCACATAACCTCATCAAATATGTTAGTTAATCAATTCAGGTAAATATCAATACCAAAGATGAGCTCATCAAATACCAAGTTCCATGCATTTCATGTATTTTTCAGATATTGATTTTGTTTTGATTTTCACTTGTCTTCATGTTAGAATTTCACCTGTTAAATCATTTGAAATCTCGATGGATATGAGGGTAGTACACATAAAGTGTACAAACCAGAAATCCGTCAATTCATGTCCGGGAGTACTCATTAGAGCACTTAAACACAAAACTCTCTCTCAAGCATTATAATGGGAAGCTCATTGAGCCATGTAACGGGAAGCTTATCTGGGCTTAGTAACGGGAAGCTCACAAATAGCCTATATCAGGTAGCTCTGAAGAGTACTTAACAAGAAGCTCCGAAGAGCACTTTAACAGAGAGCACCAAATAGCCATATAATGAGAAGTTCAAGCAAGCACTAACGGGAAGCTCCGAATAGCACTTTAACAGGAGGTTCACAAAAAACCTATAAACAGAACGCCCATAAGACTGTGGTGTGTCTACAACATATGCAAAACACAACCAGTTGGGATGCTCAGAAGAGCATTTAACGAGAAGCTCGCAAGAACACTATAACATGAAGCTTGAGAGGGCTTGTAACCGGACGCTCTTTCGAGCTATGGTACGTCCGCAACATATGCAGGACCATTACCATTTTGGGAAACAGAATCCTGTATCCAATCGAGTTTCATTCATTTTATCAGGACTTATTCATTTATCAGGAATTATCGGATATGAGGTAAATTATATACACATACATGACATTTTTACAATTTACATATTCAACATCCAAATTTAAGCATATAAATATACACAATTTAGTTATACGAACTTACCTCGACAAGTGTTCATGAATTGATGTCTACTAATCCGTCACTTTTTCTTTACCTCAATCTGGTTCCGTATTTGTTCTATCTGGATCTATATGAGTAAATTTAACATCAATTTAATACAATTTACATTCAATTCTATCCAAGTCACATCTGGATCTAAATGATGATTTCGTCTCTAGGCTCAGAAAATGAAATTCATGTAATTTATTCCTTATTCTAAGCCTAAATACTTTCACATATATCAATAGCAGCCCATAAATTCCATGAAATTTTAGAATTTCACATAAATTTAACAACTTTACAAATTAATCCCTAAAACATGATTTCATCCAAAATTCCTTAATAAAATACCTTTAAATACCCATCAACATCTCAATTTCATAATCTAATAACTAAAATAATATGAACTCATCAATGGTATCTTCCAAAACTTTCAACAAAATCAAAAACTAATGAAATAGTAAGTTGGACCTGGTTGTAAAAGTCCAAAACATAAAAATTTCAAAGAAAAGCAAGAATTAAACTTATATGAAGCTAAAATATGAAAAAAAATAGCTTAAACCCTCTTCAATGGCTATTTTTGAGCTGAAAATGATGATGAATTTGTCTAGAATTTTTCATTTCCCATTTATTTCTCTTTAATTTGGGAAAATTTACAATTTTACCCTTATTTCACATAAAATCATTGATTTTTTTCATGCTATGCTTCCTCGGCCATTTATATGGGTCTATTTTCCCTTTTAGTCCTCATTTATTTACTATTTAGACTATTTAATCACTTTAGCAAGTTTTGCATCTTTTTCAATTTAGTCCTTTTTAATTAATTGACTACCAAAACGTTAAAACTTCCTAACGAAACTTTATACCTTATTGACTCAGTTTATAACACTGAGGTCTCGATACCTCTTTTTTTTTAAATCAATTAATCTAATAAATCCTTATAACCACAAACTTACTAATTCAAAAATCTTTTAAAAACCTCATTTGGCTCGTAAATATTAAATAATAAAATTTATGAGCTCATTTTCCAGATTTGGTGGTCTCGAATCACTGTTTCCGACATCACTAAAAATCGAGCTATTATAATATGTGCATGATTTGACGTGTACAATTAATCGCCATTAATGATTTAATACTTGGGTGACTAAAATGAAAATATCATAAAAGTTAGATGACTAAATTACAAGGATTTTGAGTGTTCAATTGGACAATTTACCCCATTACATAACATACGATAGTTTTGACATTTGAGCTAGCTTTGGTTCCTTTGGCATATGGGTGAGAAAAACTCGGTCCGACTCGAAAAAATCGATAAAAAAATAAATTTTGAGTTAAACGAATTGAGTTAATCGAGTAATTCAAGTCAACTTGAATTTTTGTTTTGGATTTCGAGTTCGAATCGAGTTTAGTTTTCGAGTTCGAATAAACCAAATACCAAATTATAATATTTTACATTTGTACTCCAAACCCCCAAACCTTTTTACTTTCCCCCAAAATTTTCTCCCTCTCACTTTCCCCCCTAAAACTTTTACTCCCCTTTCATCTCACCCCCTGTCTACCCCAAACCCATTTTTCCCCTAAATTTTTTTTTGAATATTTCTCCCTCAAAATTTTACTCCCCACATTTACTTTCCTTCCAAAAATTTACTCCCCTACCCTCAAAATTTTTTAGTTTTCTCCTAAACTTTTACTTCTCACTAGAGGTGATCATGGGCCAGGCGGCCCGGCCCGGCCCAACGGCCCACCCGAAATATGGGAGGGTTCGGGTAAAAATATAGGCCCGAAATATGGGTTTGAGAAAAAAAGAGGCCCGTTTAGAAAACGGGCCGGGCCTCGGGCACCACTTTTTTGGCCCGGGCCCGAATATATAATAATTTTTTTATTTTTTTAATTTTAAAATATTTTGAAAATACTTTTTTATTTTTAAAATAAATTTTTGGTGTTTATTAAAAAAATAGGTCGGGCCAGGCTGGGCTCGGGCTTAAGAATTTTTCCCGGGCCAGGCCTGGATAAAATTTTAGGCCCATATTTCAGGTCGGGCCAGGCCCAAGCCTAGGACGTGGGCTGAAATTTTTTCTGGGCCCGGCCCATGATCACCTCTACTCCTCACCCTTTACCCAAAATAAAAAATCATACAAAAAAAAAAAATCTCTAGACCTAAATAATAACAATTTTATTTATATATACTATTTATATTATTAAATTAATTTTCACATTTTGTACTATTTATATTATTGAATTGTTTAATCATATTAAATCTTTATAAATTTCGATTAAAATGAATTATTGATGTCATAAAATATTCGTGTTAAAATTTTATGTTCAGATCAATTTCACATATTATCTTTTAAGATAATTTTTATTAAAAAATCACATTTTTATATTTAATATATTTTTTATTTCAAAATACATAGTGATAAGATCAAAAGCTAATTGAAGCAACTAAATAAGTAATAAATAAATTAATATATAAAAGACTAATAAATAAATTATGAGGGATAAAGTTAATAACAAATTTGATTACAAGTGAACAAATTTGATTCCGGTGAGTGACAAGAATTACAAGAACCCAAAGTCATTTTTATTAATTTAACTCGAACAAATATATTCGATTCAATTTGAATTCCATCTCACTTAACTTGATTTGAGAAAATTTTAAATTGAGTTAGGATGATAAAATATGATTCATCAACTCAATTAACTCGAATTTTTTTGATTCGATTCGGTCGAACACTTACCCTTACTTTGGCATACTTTGGGGATAAAACCCTCCTATCTCATGTCCATGTATATATGACCATGGCCCATGGGGCACAATGAACAAATCTCATCCCAGCCTATTATATTATACTATACTATATTATATTATATTATATAGATATCAGTTGGACAATTCTGCTTTTTGGACATTCCAAAACAATCAGCTTTCATTTCTTCCGTTTTTTACTCCAAAAGTTTTCAATCATTAATCAAGAATACAATGCAATTCCTTGAATATCAAGTTCATTCAAACCTAATTTGCATCTCCATCTTCCCTAAATGCTAAAACAATAATATACTTCAATGTCAAATACATTTTAACCTTCGTTCTTTTTTTATTTGGTACACAGATTACTGGTTTGGGATTGCCTTGAATGTTAAATCCTTTTACAACTACAACTGTGAATCTCTTACTTGTAGCTAGATGATACAATAAAAACAATGCATAAACTTAATTTACCAAGTTCAACAACTCCCAAACTTTGTCTATGCCTCTTCAAGATTGTTATGTCAGTCTGCAGCATGCTTTACACCTTTCCATCTAGTTCATTTGCTATTGGTGTCGAGTGCAAGACTACGAATGTAGGTTCTCACAAAAATTTCAATCTGCACATGTAGAAGCAAAATGATAGGAAAGGGAAGTGGCATATCAAAATTGGAGATGCAAGTAGGTAAATAAAACACATGCAGCGGTATCCTACGTATGCTAAGCTGGCGTAAAAGAAGACCGTCCTATTAAGCGGTCTTAACTCATTACCTTTGATAAATGGAGCTGAAGGCCTGCATGATAATTAATGATAAACCTTAATATAAGATTTCAATTCTTGACAACAACATAAAGAGTAGACAAGAAAAGGCCGGGAGGAGGGAGGGCAAAGATTTCATGCCTAATCATATGTATCATGCATTTCCGGTGGGATGTTTTGTTGCATATCCGAATAATGCAACCATAAATCGTATCCATAGCATAAGCATATAGAATGAATAGTAAGCAGCAGATTCAGATTTCAGTATTACCTGTGCAGCATGCTTGGCCGGAAATCAAGGCTAATGATGGTACTTTTGTCCTTTCAAAATAGTCCATGATCTGAAATAAAATGATACATCACCTCCCGTAGGGTAAAGTGCAGTGACTTTAAAACACAAGTTGCTGGTAAGCACCATGCAAAATGCAGAGAACGGGGCAAGTTTTTCTTTCTTCTTCGATTACCAGTGTCATATGCAATCACAAAAAATAAATAAAAAAGTAAAAGGCAAGAGAGGAGAAGGTGAAGGAAAGAAACAAAAAGGGAAGATATACTTAACTATTCAATTAGTTTATCCATTTTGACTAGACATTATAACCATCCACCATAAAAACTGTTAACAGAAAGAAACTAACAACTTCAAACAATCCAAGTAGGTTTTAACTCATTTATTATCTCCAATAATTTCCACCATTGATTGACCCAGACCCAGACCCAAACCCAAACCCAAACCTAAAGCTGAAAGCAGCCAGTGAACAAACATGACCAAATAAGTCACCTTATTGTCAAAGAAGCATTTTTTCTGTTATAAGTACCAATATGATTTCGTAATGAATGTTTTTCAACATTTCACAAGATTGGATGCTTAAGATATTACTGAAGATGGAACTGTAAGTGACATTTTTCTCACCTATAAATTTGTTCCATGAGCACAACAAGTGCAATTTGATGATTCAATACCATCGACGACAACTTGATCGACACATTTGCACGTTTTCGCACTCGTTGTCCATGACCATATGGTCCACCAATGCAAAATGATAATCTTGAAGCTGCCTTAAACATGACAAATTGCAAAAGAAAAAAAAAAAGTGTTACGCACGAGTCAGTCTCTTAAGTATCAAAATCAAGCAATATGGAGTTAAAAGTATTCATCAGCATGCCTCCCATATCATCAAATTGCAAACAAAAAGTAAAATTGTTGCGCCTACTAAGATATTTGTAGCTACAAGCATCAAATACAGAAAAGTGGTAGGCTGATAGTGGTGACTAATATCTATGTTAACCTCAAGTAAATCCCAATAATCATTTCAATGGTTAGTATTCCACACCGTATTCCCAGCATCCCCTAACAATTCAGCCAATTGCTCAGAGCTAAGATCTAGTCCACGCTCATCCAACATCACCACCTACAAGTAAAAAAGTTTAAAATCAAGGGTGATTTATTGTGTCTAAAAAAGAAGTGAATGGACAAATATACGAACAATACAAGGAAGTTAAGCTGAATTGTTTTAGAGAACACACCCAATCATTAGACGTGATAAGGTTGATGACAGCTATGTCTTCATCATGAACCTGAGCCATCACATTGCTACAAGAAGGAATTCAACCCGTGAAATTGCAGTTCTAAGACCACTAATTACATCAACGGATAAAAAGGAAAGGAAGTACCGCGCATTTTTAGGATTGGAGCGAATTTGAACATCATCAACATGACAATAACTTTTGAGCTTTGCAATATATTCATCCACCAGCAATTGTACACCTGGGAGCCTCTTTTTCCCTACCGTTAGGGTTCGAATAGGTAACGCTCTCTGCCCAGCCCCGCCAATGAATTGAGACCCTCATAGTTGTTATATTAATTAATTTACTATTGATAAACGGCATCCTAACTTGAATACAAAGGGGGAAAATTTTACCACGGATTGACCAGCATATTTGCATCCTTTACCTGAAAATAGTTTTGATTTGAAATAGTGATTAATAGAGAAGTGAAGAGCGAATATTAGTAGTTTGATTCTGATAACCTGACGAATAAGAGTTGGGATTCGTCCACTGAAGACTAACCCCACATGCTGAGATCCCCATTGCCGTTGCCATTGTCATCATCAACTTAATAATTCTACAGTTGGAAATGGCGTCAAGACCGTAACTTGTCTTCTTTTTGTAATTGAGAAATAAGAAACTGTTGATTTCATTTATCGCGGCAAGCAGTGGGTGGGAAGCGTCAAAAAGGGTAGAAACGACAGCGTTTCTAAATACCGAGTTCTCTTTTATTTAATTAATTAATATACGAGAATAAAATGAAATTTGTTTGGGGTTCTGGAAACGTCCTTTTGCCTCTAGAACCTGCAGGAGGGAGAGAAAGAAAAGACATCAATCATCATCACCTTTGGGATCTGATGTGAGGCGAAGCTTGTTCTTAACATATATACAGGCATTTCATCCTTATTTCTTTGCATTCTCATTTCTCTGTTAAGTTTTTATTTATTTATTTTATTGGTATAATTTTGTTTATAGACGGAGCATTTGCATTTGTGTTGTATATCTACAGATGTCGTCCTACCAGAACGTTGCCGGGGGGAGACTGAGGCTGAAAGGGAAACCCCTCCACGTTTTTAAAGCTAAAGCCGAAGCAGCAGATCCCATTTCCAAAAAGAAGAGGAAGAAGCACAAGCACCGTTATGCCCCCCACTCCCAGGGTTGGTTCCACTTGCCCTTTGCTTCAACTTTTAACTCTTTTAAGACTTCGGAGATTAGTTGTGGGTTGGTGTTAAAATTCTATGATATGATTAAACTGAATGTTCTATGTAGACTCAAACAAGTGTAGTAGGCCCGAAGCTTTTCTATACTAATAATGTGTAGTTGATTTTGAGCTTTTGTTCTGTTTTGCCTTCCAAGTTAGCCTCTAAATCAATGCAAACTAGGTATCTTGGTCTTTGTTTAATCATGCGTTTCTGATTTATTAAGTGCATTTGCCCTTCAAATTTGCTAATCTGAGGTGTTCAGTCTTGGCTCACGAAGTTATTGTGATCATCATTTTGGAGGTTGACAGGTGAAAACAGAAGGCTGTCAACAGATACGACCGACGACAACCATGAGGCTGGAAAAGATGGCGACGAAGCTACTGCTTTTGAGGATCATCTTACTCCAGCTGAAAGAAAATTCCTAGAGCAGACACGCCAACTTGAGCTCCAAAGACTGGCAAAGATGGCCACCAAATCACACCATGATCGCATTCAGGAATTTAACCGATATTTGGCTAATCTAACTGAGCATTATGACATCCCTAAAGTTGGCCCTGGTTAATTTGTCTGGATTTCAGAGTTCTAAAGGTATTACCATTGTTTGCACCAAGTCTCCCCATGTTATTTTGGGCAATCAATTGTCTGAAACTTAGTATTTTAAAACTTTTCCAGTTTCAATGAACCTTTTGCTGTGTTTGTGACGAGCATAAAAAATTTTCATGGTTTCATCCCTATTTAGGGCGTTTTCATATGGAGTAATGATGCTCTCTTAGCACCATAGAAATTTTTTATGGTTTCATCCCTATTTAGGGTGTTTTCATATGGAGTAATGAAAGTTGTATATTTGATCCATCACATCTATGTTCTTACATACCCAAAGCATGTCCATACATACAAATTCTGCATTTGACTCAACAACTCAGATTGCATGGTTCTCTCCATTTAATTAACGTTTCACCTTTGTTTCATAACATTGGCAATTATTGGCACTGGATAGGGGTCTCAAACGTTGGTTGAGCCTCCGTGCCGCCTTCGAAATACAAATAAAGAACCTCTAGAGCCCTTTCCTAATCTGATCTTCTCGTCAATATACGTGATCTGTAGCTTGACCTCACTCTCGCCACCATACTGGAAGTCCATTGCTCCTACCCTCAGTTCAGGTGGCTGAAAAATGACTTGAATCCATTGATGATCCAAGACCTTCAGCTTTCCTGCACAATGCATGAAGGAACATGTATCAGTGGAGATGACATCCACAATTAATGGAGTTTCGCGGAAAAGATGAATAAATGGGATTCTAGGTGCTTATGCATGAACCAACCCATGAGTCAATTTTGGTTATTAGTCATAGAATTACAATATGGCAACATGGTAATGCCAGTTAAAGATAAACATGCCGACATTAAATCAAGTGATGACTAGTGAGGTTAACGTAGGGTGGGAGTGGCCTTACCTTTCAAGGAGACCTCTCCCTCAAGAAACCCAAAAACAGAGAAGGAGACTTTGTTTCGTACGGAGTCAGGAGCTTCAACAGCCTGGACCATGTCCTTGGTCTTGAAGAAAAGGCGCCCCAATGCACTTCTGTAGCCGCCTCCTGGTGACGTGGGATTCGAACAGTAAACCACATCCCAATCTGGAAAAACCACAAGACCAACATTAAACCACTTTTCACTTGACAGTAATTTGTGTTTGAATTTGGGTTTGGTCTGTTTATTACCTCCGAAGATTAAAGGGCATTTGACTGGTTCATCAACGCAATATTTGTTCAACTCATTAGCCACTTGAGCTACGTCTTGGTGCTGTTTTGTGGTGAGTGAAACTCCACCATCCGTTTTTATCACCTAATTCTCACTTGGTGTTCAGTTGCATTAAAAAAAAAACAAATTGATGGAACTAAATGGAGGAGAAAGAAAGAAGACCTTGGAGAGAAGAGATGCAACTAGATCATCGGCGGGGCGACTGGAGATGGAAACGGAACTTGAGGAAACCCTGAAACACTGGGATTTGAGCGCAAACGAAGTGCTGTGTAAGGATAGATGAGAGGGTTTCGATCCAAAAAATGAGGGTTTAGGTTGGGGCAAGGAGGACGATAGAGTGAGGGAACAAGCTGCCATGGCCGCCGGATATCCCAAATGACTCTGAGCAGAAGAGCTGTGGCAGGCTTAAACCAATAGTCGAGGGAACGGGGAGAATAAGAAATCCAAAGGGGACCCACTGCCCCCGTTAAGAACTGGATTACATGCTGCCACGTAAGCAGACAATTGAGTTCGGCATTATCCATCATTATCCCTTCCTTAAACAAACTACTTCTGTCTAAGCACTGCCCCAATGGACCAGCACAGATTTTCACTTTGGAGATGAATAAGCCCAATGGGTCTTTCTATTCTCTTAGTTTATACACTCATATATATATATATATATATATTGTAGCACATTGCCATACCTCATTTTTAATAGGTTACGTATCCATAAGTAGCTTAGGGTATAAATTCAATTATGAAATTACTAACTTATCTTTTCATATACAAATTAAATTATATTTTTATAAGAATATTTTTATCTTTTTATATAATAAATCTATAAAAATTTGATCATAATCAAATTTAAACTTAAAACATCATACATGATAAATAATTAATTTTTCCATTCTAATAAAAGCATCAAAATTTATATATCATATCGATGTAGTCATAATTTTTTTTTAAAAATAACCCTTAAAATTTATAAATAGTTTCAATTTGATTCTAAAAAATTACTTTCTTCCACTTTGCCCACCGTAACTACCATTGTTGCCCTCACTTTTACTTCCTCCACCTTTCTTAAAATAACACATGCCAAGTCCAAGCCACAAAGAAAGAAAAAAGAAAACATTTTTTTTCTTTCACTACCATTAAACTAATTTGAATTGGTAATGTTTGGACCTACTTGAAGTGGTCATAACCATCAATTATTTTGAAATTTTGAATTTCTTGTAGTGCTATAGTTATATAAGCTTTTAAAATTTTCTCCATATTTATAAAAAATAGAATGTGATAAAACACACAGATTTTACGTGAAAACCCTTTCGGGGAAAAAACCACGTGCAAAAGAGAAGAAAATTCACTATGTCAAATTCGAATGGTTACAAGGAGTATAGGCTGCTTTTATTTATAGGTTTAGAAAACATTATTCTAATCAACATTTAATAGAAGTAATGCAGTAAGGTTGAAACATCTTATTCAAATCAATATTAAATAGAGGAAGTAAACTTCTATACGAAGAAAATGATACCGAACATCAATGTGCTTTGTTCTTTCATGAAACATTTGATCTTTCGAAAGGAAGATGACACTTTGGCTGTCACAAAATACTGTACTGATTTGAAGGTCTTCATTGAGTTCACTAAATAACCCTTTAACCAAATAGCTTCTTTACAAGCCTCAATAATCGCCATGTACTCAACTTTAGTGGTAGGCAAAGCGACAGTAGTTTGCAAGGTGGCTTTCCAACTAATTGCACAATTAGCATCAACATACCCAATGACTCCATCGCTATTTCTTCCAAACTGTAAGCAAACATCAGTAGTGCCTCGTAAGTATCTCAAAATCCACTAAACTGCTTTCTAATGTTCTTTACCAGGATTCGCCATGTATCTACTAATTGCACTGACTGCATATGATAAATCTGGACTTGAACAAACCATAGCATACATAAGAGGTCCCACTGCATTAGAATATGGAACATTTGACATGTAGTCAATCTCATCATCTGGCTGTGGAGACAAAGCTGATGAAAGTTTGAAATGAGCCGTTAAAGGAGTACTAACAGGCTTAACACTCTGCATATTGAACCTGCAAAGAACTTTCACACTGTACCCTTTCTAACTTAGGTACAATTTATTTGCTTTTCTATCTCTGAGAATCTCCATACCAAGTATCTTCTTTGCTGCTCCCAAATCCTTCATCTTAAATTGTTCACTAAGCTGGGCTTTGACCTTTCTTATCTCTCATTTATCGTTCGATGCTATCAACATGTCATCAACATAGATGAGTAGATACACAAAACAACCATCACTGTTCTTCTTAAAATAAACACAACTGTCAAAGCTACTTCTTTTGAAATCATGAGAAGTCATAAAAGAATCAAACCTCTTGTACCATTGCCTTGGTGAGGGTTTCAAGCCATAAATGGACTTTTTTCAACAAGCAAACATAGTCCTATTTTTCGGAGACTGTAAAGCCCTCTAGTTGTTGCACGTAAATGTCCTCCTCAAGTTCTCCATGCAAGAACGTGTTTTTACATCTAAATATTCGAGCTCTAAATCATACATGGCCACAATACCAAGTAAGGCTCGAACCGAATTGTGCTTTACAACTGGAGAAAACACATCTATGAAGTTCATGTCGCGTGTGAAATGATATGCGATTTATGCAAGTATACATGTAGAATCAAGTAATAAAGTGGTGAATGAGTATCGTTCCCACGAGGATCAGATTGAGGCACAAAACTGGTCAAGTTATTATAATACAATGCGATTAATGCTATGGTAAGTATGCAATGACAATTAAAGGAAAAATGATGTGTGCAATATGTGGAATTAGTGAAAACTTGGAAATGCTATGACAAAACGAGAGTAGAAATGTAATGGCAATTATGAGAATTATTATGAGAATATTATGTAAACGATCAAGTAAATAACTAAGATTGATATGGTAAATATACAACGACAAAGAATAAAGGATATATGATGTTGACTTTGAAGGTTGGGATTACTAAGAATCTACCCTTATTGTCAAAATTCCTTAGTAAAATCATACTCAGTTTACTTCTCTGAAGAGTTCTAAAATGGTTTGCTTCTTTCCAAAGAAAAAACCCTAAGTTACCTTATCCGTGTCTATAGGCCTTAATACGGTACCCTGTATTGTTTTCCTTCTGTATGAAGTTGCTCTATGTTTAGGGTCTACTACAAGTATCGGTCTAGTACTTGCTCATATCATTCAATATCGATCCAACTAATCCAACCTCTTTAGAATTAAATTATTTTATGGGCATGCTGCACAGTCGTCTATGTCTAAGGATTACACGCATACAATTTAGAAATAAAACAATTGAATGAAATAGTAAATTAATTCAGATCTATGCTTCAACCATTGAAGAAAACAAATGTTTCATCAAATAATCCCAACCCGATGAGATTTAACTTATGGGTTGGCAAATAAAATTCAAAACCAAAATATCATTCAACATCATTTTCATCATTCAATTCACGAAAGAACAAAGTAAGAAATACGAAAGACTTTGGGAAGACAACTTTCGTGTGTCCAGTTCACACTCTAGTACCACAGTGTCCTACGGTGGCTAAGAGGGACTGTAACACCCATAATCCGTGTCCATCACCAGAATAAGGTTTCGGAGCATTATCGAATAATTGTTACCTAAATAATTTATTTTAAAACATTTCAACAATCACAACATAATCCATCATTAAACATGCATATCGTCCCTTATTCAAGCCATTGAGGCCTTTGAATCACTTTAGAAACGATTAGGGACTAAATCGGGAACATTTGAAAATTTTAGGAAAGAGTTAGAAAAATTTCAACTGCAGGGGTCACACAGCTGAGACACACGCCCGTGTCTTAGCCCGTGTAACTCTCTGGCTTGGATCACACGGCCAAGCCACACGCTCGTGTAACCCTTGAAATGGACTCATACGCCTGTGTGCTAGGCCGTGTACTAGCTGACTTACTTTCCAAGCACCCCACAGATGATACACGGCCGTGTGTCTCACACGGCCAAGTCACATGCTCGTGTGTCTGGCTGTGTGGACCTAAAATGCACCTTAAACAATAAGTTTACCATTTCTTACTTACTTAGGCATTAAGCAACTCAAAAACCATTCGTTTAACCTATCCAAAATACGATCAAACATACTTAAAACATGCTAAAACAATCATCCTAGGTGCCTAACCAATGTATGCTTATTGGTACCACAAGTTATATCATCAAAACATATCATCCATACATTATTCAACTCAAGGTTTTAACTATGCCAAAATCAATCAATTTGGCCTAGCTTATATTTACCTAACACATCAAACTTAAAATTCACATATACCTAACAAGTCTTGGTTCAAACCAACATACTAATTTATGGCTTCAAACACAAACATATACTATATATACTTTAACCAACATTATACTCTAACTCTATTACAAACCATTCACAAAATAATTATCAACTTAAGACATCCTAGGTACATGCCATCACAAAAGGTAAACTTCACCACATTTGAGATCGGGATCATTGTTGGATGCTGAGTCGGTGATCAAAGAAAAGTACCAAACTTGCGCACGGAAAACAAAACCGTACGCTGAGTAAAACTCAGTGATATTTCTATAATTTAAACAATTAAAGACATAATGATACAAAAAATGCATAATTTGAATTATACAAACATACTATGGTCTAAGTATACAATTACCATATACCATCATTTCAAATTCATGCATATTACCGTATAATTTCATACCATACTCAATTTTCACATGCTATCATATTTAATTTGTTTAATGAATATCTCAATTCACATCACTTGCTATATAAATAACTTTTCACATATCCATCCACATTTGTTTATACAATGAAATTATCCATTCCATATTCAATTCATGAGTACATAAACTAATGTATTTCATTTAATCACAACATATCTTATTTTTCATGTTTCAAGTCACTATCTCATTTCCATTTCACATACCATGCCATTCAATATCAATTATAGAAATTTATTATTTAATTAGCTCTATTAACATGGCTCAGACTCGGATGGATACACGGATCCAACCAACACATCAGTTTGGCACCCAGTGCCTCATCGGATAAATTCGAAGTAATAACTGCGCCAACACTATATAATTGACATCTAGTGTCTCATCGGTTAAACCGAAACAAATTGGCACCCAATGCCTCATCGACTCAAGGTTGAAGTAATCCCTGAACTCTTCCTATCTTATGGCATGCCATCTATATCCGACTTAGCTCGATACAGTTAATAGGGTTTCATTTCACTTTTCAAATAAAACCAATATCCAATTCTCATATTTGCACATTATCACATTTACACATATATTCATTTCAATTCAAATAATCAATACATTCATAATGTATATACCAATTCAATCCATTTCAATCAACTATAATTTTCAATTCACTATCAAAATGTCAAAATGCTCACCTTAACCATTTACCATATGCATTAAATCAAAATACAACAATTAACAACAAGGTTCGGATTATAGAAATACAAATCCTGGATTTCAAGCTATTTGATGTTGATTTTATCCTTCCCCTTTTTAGTCGAGGATTCCGGTACGATGTTAGCTACAAAATTAAAAAAATTAAAATACATCAATACAACTCAATTCAATTTTACATTGAATATTTCAATTTTTACTCAATATTTGCTTAAATTCCAATTTAGTCTCTAAACCGATACTATTTTTATTCTTCACATTTAATCCTATATTTTATACTAATTTCATTTTAAACTAAATTTAGCTCCCTATTTTAAGTAAACCCTAAATTTTAAAATTTTCACAATTTAGTCCCTATTACTCAATTTTAAATTTTTCACAATTTAGTCCCTATTACTAAATTTACAATTTGTTCTACAATTTAATCTTTTTCTATTTCTAGCTAAATCTATCAATTTAATCCCTAATACTAAAACTATTCAACATTAACAACATTTAAAATCTTAACCAATGCTAAAATTTCAACATGGGTCCGGTAATACTTAACACCAGGATTCCAAAAATATAAAAATTACAAGAAAAAAGGACTAAATTGACTAACCAATTGAAGTTGGAATATCAAAGACCCTTAGGCCGTGCGTAGTATCTTCTTCCTTCCTTTCTTTTATTTTCTGTTTGAATTGCTTGCTTTCTATCATCCAATTTCACTTTCTTTCCATTTATTATACTTTAATATTATATAATACATATATATTTTTAACTTTTAATTTATTAACTATTATAATATATATAATAAGTTTACATGTAATATATATACTTTATAATGCCGTCTACTAAACAAGGCAAATGTATATTTGCTACTTTAGTCCCTCAATAATTTTTTTAATCTATATTTCAACTTTTACCCTATACGCGATTTAGTCCTTATACAATAATAATTCTTAATTCATGCAAATTCACTTAACCAAAATCTAATTAACTACACAACTAACTTTGTAAATATTTTTAATAAATATTTACGAGTCTAATTTATGGGAATAGAGTCCCGAGAATGCACTTTTCGACACCCCTAACTATAGGGTTGTTACAGGGGCTACTTTCGTCTTCCTCTTTTTGTCTTTACTCAGTCATTACCCTCTATTTTTACCTAAGAATCTCTTACTTTTTGTTCGACATTTAAGGTTTCCTCCTTTGGCTTTTTATAAGCTTTTTCCCTAGGGTAAATCCAACAACTCAAGTTTATCTTCTCCTTTTTTAAATTCTTTTTTCAACAGCCCAAGATTATCTTCTCCTTTTTTTCAGGCAGATTTTTCTGGTACAAGTATAGTTAGGCTGAAACTGGTATGCATTGAGTGTTGACTTGGTCTTCCTAAAATTTCCACGACATTCATACTGACAAAATGTCCAAACTTTTGCCCTGACAAACCTTCACTCATTTATTTCTTATTCCTCAACCTGCACCTGCCAAACCACCAAACACAACCCTACCACATGCAATTAAAAATACATAATATTTAAACACAGCCCAAGCTCCTTATGCAATGATAAAAATACTAGTGAAATGTCCTAAAATTCTACTAAATGTACCTAAGTAGAATCAATTGACTAGGTCTAAAGGCATGAAATATAACTCTTTTCAAGAGTTATCAGTCCACACCTGAAATCTGACTATAACCCTTTGCAACAAGTCTTGCTTTATATCTGGGTTCTTTAAATCCTAGAGCCCCTTCTTTCCTCTTGAACACCCATTTACAATGAACAACCTTCTTACCTTTTGGAAGCTTCACAAGATCCAATTTTCTATTCTTGTGGAGTGACTCCATCTCTTCTTGCATGGAAAACATTCACTTTTTTGAGTCTTCATAGGTAACTACCTCGAAATAAGTAGATGGCTCTTGATTTTCATCTATATCTTCAACCACATTTAAAGCATAAGCCACTGGATCAGCCTTGTCATACCTCTTTGGAAGTTTAATTTCTCTTCTAGTTCTATTTTTGGCAATAGAATATTGTGGTGAAGAAATGGTTCTGTTCTGATTTTTTGTACTAACTTGAGGAGTCGACTCTGTTGTAGAGACTAGATCAATCTGAAGCTCCACTTAATTTTTCTATTCTTTATTTGAAGAGTCTTTAAAAGATAAGTTAAGTAGCATATCAATTTCATAAAAAAATAACTCTTTGCTAATTACAACTTTTCTATTTTCAGGACACCATAACTTATACCCTTTTACACCAGCCCTATAACCAAGAAAAACACATTTAATAGATCTTGGTTCCAATTTTCCATTATCAACATGAGCATAAGCAAGACACCCAAAAATATTTAAATAAGAAAAATCAACAGGCTTACTAGACCATATCTCTTATGGAGTCTTTTTCTCAATGGCAACAGATAGAAATCGGTTGATCAAAAAACATGTAGTAAAGGCTACTTCAGCCCAAAACGATTTTGGTAAATTAAAATTCGACAACATACATCAAACTTTCTCCATGATCATTCTATTCATTCATTCTACAATGCTGTTTTGCTGTGGAGTATGATGAACTGTCAAGTATCTCACGATTTCTTTTGATTTGCACAATTCGTTAAATTCATCAGAACAGAACTCCAAGCCATTATCTGCCCTGAGGCGTTTTATTTGTTTTCCTATCTATTTCTCAACCATGGTTTTCCAAAACTTGAACACGGAAAACACATCGCTTTTCTGCTTTAGGAAAAACTCCCAAACTTTTCTAGAAAAATCATCAATAAGAGTTTGCATATAATTAGCTCAACCTCTTGAAAGCACTTTAGATGGTCCCCAAAGATCAGAATGAATATAATCCAACGTTCCCTTCGTGTTGTTGATTCCTCTGGTGAATTGAAATCTCTTTTGCTTCCCAAAAACGCAATGCTCACAGAACTTTAGTTTGCTAATGCCTTGTCTATCAAGAAGTCCTCTTTTGCTCAATTCTACCATACCGTTTTCACTCATGTGCCCTAGACGCATATGCCAAAGTCTAATAACATCATCATCTTACAAGGAAGAGGAAGCAACTGTAGTATCACCAATAATAGTAGAACCCTGCAAAACATATGACTTGGTAGTTTTTCTCTGTACTTTCATCACAACAGGGGAACCTTTTGGAATCTTCATAACCACACTTTTGGTTGTGTATTTGTACCCTTTTAAATCAAGAGTACTCAACGAAATCAAATTTCTCTTCAATCCTAGAACATGTCGTATGCCACTAAGTATTTTAACAATTCCATCAAACATCTTAACTTTAATCGTTCCAACACGTGCGATTTTACACGAAGCATTATTTCCCATTAAAATAATACCTTTAAACATTGTTTCATAAGTTGTAAACCAATCTCGGTTGGGACTCATATGGAAGGTGTAGCCAAAATCAATGATCCACTCCTCGCTCACTTTAGAATTATTGGCAGAGACAACTAGGAGTTCACCATCATTGTAGTATTCTATAATATTAGCTTCATTAGATTTTTCTGGTTTTTTTCCCTTTTGATTTGTAGCTTCCTTTTTGATCTTGTTTTGTAAATGATAGCAGTTGAATTTAATGTGCCCTTTCTTCTTGCAGGAGTTACAGGTTTTACCTTTGTTTGAAGATCTCAATCTACCCTTAGATTTATTGCGAGGATTTCGTTCCTGTGTCCTTCCACGATCATCATCAGTATTCTATTATTTTCTCCCACGAATAATAAGACCTTCTATCTAAGAGTCAAATTTAATCACAAGATACTTCATCCTGTCATACGAGGTCAAAGAATCATGACCTCATCAACTGTGTGAGATTTGCGGCTATACAAAATTATGTCTCTAAAGTTTAAATAGGACGGAGGCAACGAATAAAGTAGAATTAACCCTAAATCTTCTTTATCAAATTGAACCTCCATGGCCTCTAGGTTCTAGGTAATTTCTTTAAACATAGTTAAGTGTTCGTGCACAGACGCATCTTCTTTTAGACAATGAGCATAAAGACACTACTTCATATGTAACTTACTACTTAGGGTTTTTGACATGCATAGCTGCTCCAGTTTTTCCCATAATGTAGTGGTTGTCTTCTCCTTCATTACATCCTGTAAAATTTCATTAGAAAAATTTGAATGTAATTGCATCAAGGCCTTTCGATCTTTACACTTCTTCTTTTCATCTGTCAATATCGAAGGCATCTATCCGAAGCTGTCAATCTCATTTTGGGGATATGTATTGCAAATGGCTTTCTATATTTTGAATAATGTACAAACTAAGGCAATATCTAAAACTCCATAGGAATTATGGCATGACAGAAAACCAAATCTAAATCATTTAAGGATTTAGGGATGCCTGCCCCACGTATTAGATAAAGATACGAGGAAGTTGGATTCACGAATTAAATTGTTCATGTTTGTAGAATATCCAAAAAAAAAGAGTGGTTTATTTTATAACCCAAAAGAGAAAATAATGATAGTGTCAACTCTTGCTACTTTCCCTGAAAAAAGTTATATGAATGACTTCAAACCTCGAAGTAAATAAGTACTCGAGGAAATTTAGGGAAATACACAAAACCTTATAGAAATAGTTCCATAACGAACTTCTAATAGTAGACCTACAAAAAATTAGCAACCTAGGGTGCTTTGTCATAGTGGAAGGCTTTCTTGTATGCTTGAGTTCTTCCAATTTGGTGGAAGTGTTTTAAACAATGAGTTTGCCAAATAGGAAGATAATTACTCACTCACATATGATGAAATGATGCAAAGTACTGATTCCAACCTTTGAGAAATAACTATGAAAGCTGAGATGGATTCTATGGCTTCCAACTCAATGTGGGTACTTGTAGACTTACCGAAGGGATAAAACTCATAGGGTGTAAGTGGATCTACAGGAAAAAAAGAAATACGGATGGAAAAGTGGAAACTTATAAGGCCAAAATTTTAGCAAAATGTTATACTAAGGAAAAAGGTATCGATTACAAATAAACTTTCTCTCCAGTTGTCATGCTCAAGTCAATCCATATATTGTTATCCATTATCACAACTCTCAACTATGAGATTTGGAATATGGATATCAAGACAGTGTTCTTGAACAACTATCTTAAAAAGAGCATCTATATGATTAAACCCATAGGATATAAAGCTAAAGGAAATAAGTATAAAGTTTGCAAACTACTTGGATCCATATACTGACTTAAGTAAGCATCCCACTTATAGAATTAAAGATTTGATCAAGCGACCAAACTTTTGGATTTGAGAAAAATGTAAATGAACCTTGTGTTTATAAACGTATTGGGGATGGAAATGTGATCTTTCTCGTTTTATATGTCGATAAAATCCAACTCATTGGAAATGATTTAGGGACATTTTCATTAGTTAAACTGCGGTTAACTCAACAGTTTAGTACGAAGGAGTTGGGAGAAGCTAATTTTGTTCTAGGTATTTGACTGCGCCCTAGTGTGCATCCACTAGGGCTGAAGAAAATGCAATTGAATAAAAAATTAAGTGTGGTGTCTACAAATGTACAGGTCAAATTGTCACATCCCAAAAATTGGGTTAGTAAAATTGGACATTATACTGTGGGCTCGAGTGAAAAATTGGATTTTGTGTCATAGGAATTAAAATAGGATAAATAAATAATTAGTTAATAATATTAAAAATAATAATTAAATAAAATAATAATGGTATTAATAATTGGTGCATTAGTAAAAATTAATAGAGACTAATTTGGAATAGTGGTTAAAGTAGAGGATAAATGTGTAAATTAAGACTAGTGGTTAAAAAGGGAGTTATTAGAACAAGAGATAAATAAGAGGGGACTTAGAGGGTAAATAGCCTAATTTTTTTTAAAAATTAGTTGGCTATAAAAGCCATTTGCCTTCCCAATTTCTCTCCTTACTTTTTCATTTTAAAATTTGTTAGATCTAAATTGAAAATTTTCTATCAACATTTTCTACATCTTTAAAATTTTCTTGGCATCCAAACACTCTATTCTTTCAATTTGGTAAGAAAATTACTCTTTTTTCTCCAATTTCTCACCTAAACTTAGCTCGTTTTTGCTCAATTGGTACAAATTGTGAAGGTTTTTAAATTAAAGGTAAATCTATTATTTTCTTATGTATTAAATTTTTATTAGGAGTTTTAAATTTAAATTTTCATAGATCTAAGCAAGAACATTAAAGATCCATGGTTTTAAAGCTATCTTTTGCATAAAAAATGGTGAATGAAGAAATAAAGAGCTAAGAGGTGTTTTAAAATAATTTCAGTATATTTTGACAAGATTAAATGGTTAAAATCTTTAAGTATTTGCATGAATTAAATGGTTTTCTTTTGGGAATGAGGATGAACAATTTTTTCTAAAAAATATTAATTAAAGAAATTGAGCAAAGTTAAAGATCTAAATCTATAATTAAACCTTAATTAGGGGTTAGAAGGTAGAAATTAAGGATTTAATTAAGTTAAAAAGAAAAAAATTAAGCGAAATAGATTGTACAAAATAAGTCAAATAAGTATGTGAGTGGAGAGTTGTTGCTTGAGCACAAAGAAATAAGTTAGATTGTTTTTGAATGCTTAGTAATATGTATATTTTTTTCGAAGCCGAAAACGTTGGTGGAGCCTCAACAAACCCGGATAAAGGCAAGCATAAAGTTGTCTAGTTTGACAAGTCATGGTGATTTACAGGTGAGTGCATTGGTATACCGTATTTTAGCATGAATTATGAGATCCAGAGAGTCAAAGTGAGGCTTGTGAACCCTCACTTATGGTATGTGAACCTCGACTTTTTCTTGGTGCAAATTCTTGCAATTTTGTTTGAATTGTTGAGTATCTATGTTGTGCAAATTTAAAAGGTATGTATATATATAATATATATGTATGGGGGTCTTGTTATTTATATATAATATATGGATTTTGGTGTTATATATATAATATATATTTACGTGCATGGGTGTTATATATATAATATATTTGTGGTGGTTCGCAATACATAAGATATATGTGTGAGTTTTATTATATATAATATATATGCGGTTATAGGTTTTATATTATCTAATATATATAAATGTATATAGGACTTTTAATGTATGCTAAAGTTGATGTGACAAAGGTCACTAAATAGATATGTATATATATGTAATATATATATTCGTATATGGTTATGTAGTACTTGCAATTGGACATAAAAGTAAATAATATAATGCAGAATTTTATAACATGTGAATTCTATTGATGGTTCACATTTATGCAAGCACGAACTTGTAAATGAATTATGAGTTTTACGATATTGCGAGTTTTGATTAGTGCAAAATCATGTTATTGTGAAATTCTAAGTGCGAGCTCAACAGTAGTGCGAGCCAATTATATTGTGTAATAAAATGTGATTAATTAGATATGTTTGAAATGTGAACATTTGAAATTGTTGGATACCATTGGCATGCCATAGGATTGTGAGTACTGACCCTTTTATTATGTGTTGGGCATTGTAGCCCGGAGGTAGCGTGGAGAGATAAGCGAATGTCGAGCATAGCTCCATTCACCATAGATAGCGTGGTGTGTTTGCAGTGTGTGAGCATACATGCTACACTTACATGGATATAGCGTAGACTTTATGAGTCATGTGGTGTGTTTTGGAGATCCGTTTATTTAATGAGCTTATAATTTGTCTATGTTGCCAATATATCACTATGTTGCTTATTAAAATTGTGTTATATGTGAATTGTTCAAGTATGATCAAATCCTTCCATGTTTGGTGTGTTTACTTGTGTTGTATTCATGTGTACTCACTAAGCTTTACCTGGCTCACACTACTTACTTTACCTTGCAGATAAATAGTTCGTGGGTTAGTGAGGAGGGTGGCAAATCGGTGATCCGTCCTAAGGTATTTTTTTAGAGTATGTGTGTTAAGCTTGTAAACTCTGAAGTGAAGGAAATGTTGTTCGTTCTAAGGGTTTTGTACTAAAATTAGACTTAGACTTTTTAAATAAAATTTTTAACGGGTTATAAACGAACATTACGAACTGTTTGTTTTTTTATTGGATTTTTGAACATTATAATTGATTGCTTGAATTCTTGTTTAGATGGTTTTATTACTTGATTAATCTAATGATAAGTAAATGAACTAACAAATTTTTGCAGCTAAAGAGACTGCCGAGTATTAAGGTACGCCCTATATCTTCTGATTGTGTGAATGAAATGATTAATTTAGAAAAACATGTAGTTAGGTTTAATTCCCTATATGAAATATTCTGTAAATGAATGGTGTGTATGATTGGTTGGTGTGCTTCGTAAATTTTTAATGGAGAGTCACCTCGATGGCTAACGTGATGTTTAAAATTTGGGTCGGATTGTCTCGGTCGGGTTTGAGGCATCACACAAATTGTAATATAGTTTATAGGTATAAATAAACACTTTGGAAGTATTTTGAGGATCGTATCTAAGGGAGGTTCATTTAAATTAATTAATAGAATAAATCACACAATAAATAAGTCTAAATAGCTACTCACATACTAATCATATTACGATAGAATAGTAAAGAGATGAATCATGAAACAAACTAAAATATCTAAAAGCTAAACACCAAAATCACAATCAATATAAGCAAACAAAAGGGTGACTCACTTCCATGATCATGATTAACTAAGGTTCAAGGTTTTCACTAATCAACTACCAGTTAACCTAATTAATACCTTTTGGCATATAACTAGATTAATTGAACGACTTAATTTACTTATCTTTTAACCTGATAAATTAAATCAGGTTGAATTAAGTTGGTGCTAAGCAGACTATCTTTTCGACATCATCTACTGGAATTACATCCTAAGGTCATCAATTCTAGGGTTTAATTCACTTAACCTAATCCAACCAACTAGTGTTGAAACCCTAAACCAAGCCAGTCACTCTCACTTTAGCTCGTCAACCTTTTTAGGGTTTTAGTGTTGGATCTGGTGCTCTAAGTGTAGTATTTTCGTTGATATACACTTGTAATTTTTTCGAGCAGATTGGTTAATAAATTTATTCATGAATTACATTAATACTTTGTATAAATTTCCTCATATGGATTTTTCATGCAAAGCAAAATGGTAGCAAATGTTGCTCACTGGTTGTCTAACGTTTAATTAATACTAAGCGGTATTACATGGTTAGTTCGTAATATAGAAAGACAACTTATATTAGTAGGTGAACCTAAACATGACCTTAGTCTAATAAGAAATGAGCAAATCGATTGAAAGACTAATATTTTACTTGTCAAGTCTAATTGGGGAGATGTCTTGTCTTGGGCATCGGAGCAGATGACTCCTAGAAGATAGAGACATAGATGTGGCTAACTGGACTAACAATACATCGAACTAGACCCAAGCAGAATAGATCTTGAATCTGTTTATGGATTTATTCATTTGTGTCGTTCATAGTGTGCCATACCTAAATCTTGAGTGGAAGGAGGGCTATGTATGTGTGACTCGTACACTTTGATGTAAGTAAAAGCCTAAGTTCAAATAGATAAGGAACCGAGAGCTGGTGCATTGGGTGTATGAATTCTGCAGTACGTAGCGCCATTCAAAATAGTGGAATTCATAGCTCGAGACACGGGTAAATAAATCCTCTCATTTGCATTACATGGTTGGTGAAAAGTAAACGTGATCACGAGTTGTTCGTCTTTGTGATGAATGACTTAATTACTATTTAATAGTAATTGACTTTTCATGAAAGAAGATTTAATGGTTACCATGAGATAAAATGTGATCATATTGGGAGAGCGGATATTACCCTAAAGAGATTAAGGATATCTTATGAGGGTAACACACTTATGACAATGTCATTGGACGGGCATTGAGTAGATGCTTTTGTAATGGTATGTCATTAGGGAGAGCTCAGTCATGATACTATAGTGGAATTACTTCGTGACTAAATGAGTTTATAATTAATATGAGAAAAGCTGGAACATAATTATAAATCATTTGAGCCCTAATTACATATGTTTAATTGGTGCCTTCGCTAGCTCGTTGAAACCAGAAATGAAGTACGCAGTTGAATTAAAATGAACAAAATGAATAGAAATAGAGAAATGGGAAACATTCAGGAATGATTATGGTTTTCTTTGAAATTGAGAAACGAAATCATTTGGAAATGAATGTATGTTTCTCAAAATGGATATGGAAATGAAAATGAAAATGAGAAATGATACATTTACAAATGTACACGGATTTATGTTTATGTTTTTGAGTTGTTTTAAAGCCTGAAAATGAAAATAAACCATTCAGTCATAGTGAACATGTTGAGTGGTGAAATATTAAACATATTTTCTCTAAATTTTACCAGGAGTAAAATCTTCATATATTTACTAGGTAAAATTGGGATGAGAAAATTATTTAATATAAAATATTGAAGTTTATTTTGGGAAATAGAAAAACAAATTTGGATTGGATCAAATTACAAAATTACTGGGTCGAAAAGCCCAGGAAGCACTCGTACTTGGAACTGATGTAAGAGAGGTCCAAAATCCCCACATGGAACATGTAGGGGGCAACAACCCTAGTAGGAACACCAAGGTATGCCGTTCACCCTACTCCTACTCTAAGTAGGAACTTATTTTTCTATTTGAAATAAACCTCTCAAATTCAATAAGGGTTCTAGCTTTTTTTCTTATAAATAGATGGCACCAATAGGACATTAAAAAAACTTTGAGAGATTGTTACTCTGCCGAAAAATAGAGAGAGTTTATTCTCAACTATTAAAAATATTTTTCCAGAATAACAATTTTACCGATTTTTATTAAAGAAGAGAGAATTTCTGTTTTCACCCAAAAATGAATAGAAAACTTCTATTGGTTCGAGTCCACATTCAAACTAGTTCGTGGTATGAGAATAACAGAGAAGATTGTTTGGTTGAAAGCCGAAAAACATCAAGGATCCACTTATCCAAAAACATAGGTACTATTTTGGTTTAAGGTTTATTTCTATAAATATCACAAACCAAGTCAATTTTTAAAATTTTAATTTTCCACTATGCAAGAAAATCTTTTTCAAACTGGTTTTTTTTACATAGTCCATGACCATTCTAGATGCAATCTCTCCTAACTGATTATCAAACATTTAAAAAATGTGAAAATAAAGATAAAGGAAAATAATGCATAGAATCTGAGAATCATAAATTGTGGCCTGGATTGTTGAACCAACGAATGATGTTGATCTTTGATTTGGAAAAAGAAGAAAATAACAAAAACATTAGCTAAAAGTAAATAGAAAAGAAATTACTGTTAAATTTTTCTGAGTATTTAACTGAAAAGAAAATTGAAATCAAAACTCTCTAATCAGGTCTTATGAATTAATATTTATAGTGCTTATGTTATATGAAAAAATTACGTCATTTATAAGTTGTATAACAAGTTAATGAATATGGTATGGAACAAAACACCAGACAATCATATGGGCCTCGTCAAACTGGTGTCGCGACTGTTTGGAAATGTGCCCATATTGTAGTAAATATGTAACTATTTTCTATGTATTTGAATGAGGAATAAATAAAGTTAATTTCACATTTCATCGGTATATATTTTGTGTTTTTGTCTTTCATGTTTCGCCTATATAGAAAAATTGTGAAAGCAAATATAAGATCATTAATTGTCGAACTTCAAACTGATGATAAGTGACACTGTAAGAATGCTTACATTGTGAGAAAGACAACTTACTTTAGTAGATAATCTAAAAAAGTTTTGTAATCTCGTAAAAGAATCAAATTGAGTGTTTGATTTAAATACTTAGAAGGATTATTATGTCATCTACAATTCCAATTGTGGCGTAGTGTTCTAAGTGGCGTAGTGCTATCTGCCCAACCGATGCTCTTGGCGTGTAAAAGTGGGCGTGTAGTAGGCAATGGATTATTGTGAGGAATTGTCTTAGAAATGATGAATTGTTAAGGAAAGGAGTTTGGTAATGTATTATGAAATTTCAGGTAATTGGATTATCGCTAAAAAGATGGTATGCCAAGTTTGGTTCATTACAATGTGGTTGCATTCTAACGGGGTGGTTAGGAAAAAACGATGAACTGCTCTCTTTCTATATAAATATGTATATATATAAAATTTTAGATTTTCATACACGTTTGTTTACAGTTGTAAACCACCTATATGGCTGATTGAACAGAATTATGACGTGTGTCAAGTTCCCATAGGGAAAAAGGTTGTATATCTAGATAATCAGGATTGGAAAAGGGAAGTTTTTCTTCTTCCTTTTTCAAGAAGTATTTGTTTATATCTAAAAGAAACTAGAATATTTTCTTCTTTCATTTAAGCTAAGTTGTAGATCTGGATCTTTACCTGTGAATGCTTTATGTCAATGTAAGATTTTTTGCCCTCCATATCATGTTATGAAAGAGTAAATCTGTTAACTTGGTAGATTTGTAAGATGGATGATATGAGGCCCTGCTTGGAGATTTCTGGTGTTACAAATGTGTTGAAAATGGGGGTATTTGAATAGGTCCTGGTGAGTTTCCATATTCTATAGCAGTAGTTGTTGCTGATATTACAAGGGAGGTCTGGATCTGGAGTTTGGAGCTTCTGTAGGTGAGAATCAAACGAGTCCTAAAGTTGACTTCTATGTGTGTATACTCGTTTATTTTAGATGCTCATATGAAGAATCATATGAACCATGGACTGAGATTAGAAAATAATGGTACGATGGGTATGCTGATATATGAATGTTGGATAAGATTTGTATGTATAGTTTGTAAGAATCTAAAAAGTGTAGAGTATGTGATAAGAAATCTAGAGTCGAAAATATGACTATAAGAACATGTCTAGAATGTGTAAGATGAGGTGTATGTTACGTTGTTGGGAAATGTGCCCATATTGTAGTAAACATGTAATTGTTTTGTATGTATTTGAAAGATGAATAAATAAATTTCACATTTCACTGTTATGTCTTTTGTATTTCTGTCTTTCATATTTTGCATGCATAGCAAAATTGTGACAAGCAAATATTAGCTCATTGATTGTCTAACTAATGATAAGTTGCATTGTAAGAACGTTTACATTGTGAGAAAGGTAACTTACTTCAGTAGATAATCTAAATGTGTCTGTATTCGTAATCCCGTAAAAGAATTAAAATGAGCATTTGATTCAAATAACTAGAAGGATTATTATGTCATATACAATTCCAATTGTGGAGATAGCTAGTCTTGGCTATCGGAGCAGTTGACTCCACGTGTAGAGACATAGATGTATTTATTGGCAGAATTATACATTGGGTTGGACCCAAGATGAATTAATTCTGAATCCGTTTGTTAATTAATTCACTTGTGACATTCATGGTTTGATTTACCTAAAACCTGATTTAGTCATTGACTATGTATATGTAACTCATGTGCTTTGATATAAGTGAAGGATTATGATATAAAGATGATTGAGTCGATAGTCGGTATGTTGGGTACATGACTTGTGTATGGAATGACTTTACTAGCAACAGTAAAATTCATAGCTCAATTAAAGAGTTAGTGATATCCTCTCATTAGCATTGTGTGGGTTGATAAATATGGAATGTGACCACGAGTTGCTTCTTCTCGAATGAGAAATTTATCACAGTCATTTGTTGACAGTCATCATATTAATAATTAAGAAGACATGAATGTGAAAATGAGATAAAATATGATTGTATTGAGTGAACGGATTTAACTCAAAGGAATCAAGGATATCATATGAAGGTAACACACACATGACGAGGTCATTGGACAAAGATGATGGATGAATTGCTTTCATAAAGAGTGTACAATAAGGAGTTTTCAACCATGGTACTTCTTGTGGACTAACTCTATGATTAACTAATAGCGAATTATCTTAATGATGCTTCTGGACATAATTACAATTACTAGTGCCTAATTGTATTTGTTGGATTGGTCCCTCCACTAGCTCAACAAAAGCTCGATCGGATTACTTTTAATTTAGAAAAAAAAATTATGACTTTGGAAATAATTTAATTGGGTCAGTTTATTCAATATGGAATTAAATTGGGCGGTCGTAAGAATTGTTCAACTAGAGAATTTGATTAAAGAATTTTCTTGAAAAATTAATTTTGAAAATCTAAGTAATTGTTGAGAAAATTTATTTTGATAAAGTAAAATTATATTAATCAAATTAATTAAAATTAATATGATATTTTTAGAAATTAATTTTCAAGTCAGACAATTGGCCCAATGGGTAATTGAACTTGAAAATTGGACATGAGATCATAAATTAAGCCTGGGAGCCCAAATCCAAGACCAAGACGTAAAAACTGGTCGAACCAGGCTGACGGTCCAACCGGTGGCTGGACCAGACCGATCGGACCATCATTGGCCCAGATCGAACCGAAAGAAATCGAACCAGCTCGGGGTGCCAGCGATTGTGATTGCGGCATTCCTGTGGCTAGGAAATGGTCGACAACGATGGGTCTTTGGCTGTTGAGCAGTGGAAGAATTTCACTCCTACTAGAACTCTACTAGAGAATTTGATTTCAGATTAACTACTTCAAAAATATTATTATTTTAATAGATTTAATATTTAGTTTAATATTTATTTTAATAGGATTTTATTAATTTAACATTAATGTGATTATCTTAATATTAAGTTTAATTTAATGTTTATCTTGTAGATAAATATTCCACTAATTAAATAAGATTTAATATTAAATTTTATATAATATTTATCTTGATAAATATTATATTAATTTAATATTAAAGTGATTAAGTTTAATCATAGTTGAACTCTCTAAACTCTCATTATATAAATAGAACCTTGGATCATTATTTACACACATTTGAATTCAAAAGAAAGTTGTAGAGAGTAAATTCTCTAAAGAAATTATTACAGAAAATTTCTAGAGATTAAACTAATTACTAACTAATCTACCGTAATTCGGTGCAGCAGATTAAACTAATTTTCGCACTTTAGAAGTTTGAAAAGAAACATTATCATTAGGTTTTAATTATGTTTTAGTAAGTTTAACTAAATTCAATAAAATGTGCAAATTCAGTTTTTTATTGACCTTAGGGGATGAATGAGGCCTAAGGGTGAGCTAATGAACTTTGCAAGTGTGCAAGAGACCATTAGAAGGCGTACTAAACCAGTACTGGTCACTGTGTTGGAACACGAAGGGTTCAATGTTGCAACATAGGGAGCAGAATGGAGAAATCCCGACACAGCTTAAGGGTGTCGTGACATACCCCTAAGAACATCTTGAAGAAGAGTATACTGACTTCTATGTCACGATAGAAGACCTGATGTGTTGCGACATCGACTCTGGATGGGAACTAATACAAGCCAAGAGGCATTTTAGTTCACACAATCAAACTGAAAGCTCGAAATGTCAACTAACCTAGGGTTAGGGACGAAAACCACCTTAAATCTATAAATAGGCTCATTTGTAACACATTAATAACACCAATTACTTAGCTTAGAATTTCTCTTTTAATTGTAATTTAGCTTTTCTCTTTTCTTAGGTTTTAGATTATTTTCAGTTCGTTCTTTGTTTTATTTCGGGAGATATGATTTGAGGATACAATCAACTCTTGTGGATTCACTTTTATTGATAATATACATCAGACTTTTTCTTAAACCTTATACTTTCAATTCAATTATTATGTTTATGCTTTATATCGATTATATAGTGTTTATGAAAACCATGAGGAACTAATTCCTCTATATGGGATTAGTGAGTGGGGGTATGAGTTATTAACTGTTTTGTAAGGTTACTCAACAGATCAGCTATTTGGGAAAGGAAGAACCTAAACCCTAGGCTTGACAACCCTAGGAAGTTTTTAAGATGGGAATTAACCCAAATTTGGTATGGCCTATCCGTGAACACCTTCACCCCAAGCCAATTTGGACTGTGAGGTCGGAAGATAAGTAGTCCTTGCTGACTTGTTATTATAGTGGACGTATCGGAAGATTCTACTAGGATATTGACTATTTGATTGACGAGGAACCCAAAGCGATTGTTAACGAAGATTATCGAGGCGAGTTAATCACCCATAACTAGATTTGATTAATTATACTTTTCAATGTCTTGATATTTGTTTCTTCATTATATTTTATTATTAGAAAAATCCTAAAAACTTCTTTTATTTATATTTGTGTAGTATAACCTATTTTGAGTACTAATTAGATATTTTGGTGTTTAGGTTAAAATTGATCTAGTACTAGCCTCCCTTGGGTATGATCCTCGGAGTACTCACCTATTTCATTGTAACTATATTACAACTGGACCCGTATACTTACGGATGCCATCTCATTTATATATATATTTTACTGCAGTATTCACACTCTGGACGTTAGTATGTTATGAGGCAGTCAAGTTGTTGGCACTGTTATCGAGCAGGCAACATCGCTAGTTTGATTTTAATTTTTGCACTACAAATAGAATAATTAGGAAACTTTTAGGTTATAGATACAATTTCTAATTTATTTAACTAATTAACATCACTGCTCCTTGTTTATTTTTTTAGGAAGAACTTAGTGCACATTCTTAATACGAACTACTACCATAGTAACTATAAGAGATCAGTCAAAAAGAGCTTGGATAATTTTGATTATATGTGGTCAGACAAAGACTTAGATAATGATGATAATATTTATGAAGAAGGGGTTTATGAGAATTGGGAGTTACAAGAGAACCAATGATTATTGATGCTTGAATTAAGTCAACTCTGAGGAGAGGCCTCAACTCTTTCTCAAGACGATGATAACAACATTAGTGTACACCCAGAAAGGCATCCAGATGTGTCAAGTTCAGAATTGAGCAAGGGAGAGATTGCCACTAGAGATGCTTGTGAGAGAAAGGAACTCCTAGAATACTATTCATCTTGGCAGACAATAGACATCGCAAAAAAATTGATCGAAATAGTAGCAAGGGAAGTTCTAAAACCAGTTGAAGAAATGACTAGTGAATAGAAGAATCAAACAGGCATGGAACTCATCATTCTAGCAATTTTGAGTTCTTCCAATAAGACCGAAACACAAGATTAGTATAATACAGACTTACCAATAGAAACAGTAGTATCATGGCCAACTTAGTGGAAGAATCACTGACAACTCAAGAGATTACAAAGAAAAGCAAGGATGAATAGACAATCCATTCTGATAAACTGGATTTAACTATCCTTTACACATCATTAGCCCTAAACCAGGCACCTTAAGAATTCAATGATCTAATTAATCTTCTAGACGCTGATAAGAATTGGAAAAATATATATTGATAGGACTTATGATCGCATAACACATATCAATCAAACTTGAAGATTGATAAGCATAGGCATTGAGTTATGGGAGCCATAAAATGTCTAATTACTATAAGCACCAGTTAAGAGAGTTATTTGCAAACAAGTGGAAAAATTCAAAAACCCATAGAATTGGAATTCAAGTGGTGTAGGATTTAATTCCTTGACCCAATTGAATACTTCTGTAAGGTTATTTTTTATGGCTAAAATGAACAAATACATTTTGAGTAACAAGTATGAACCACAATTCTTAACCTTTTTACGGGGCAAGAAAAAATTAAAGTGGTTGCAAAGTTAAGTAGTCCTACAAGTAGTTAATAATTATGATTTGTGGAAAGATTTGGTAGTGGTAAAGGCAGACCGACAAGGAAAAGTCAGAGAAATAAATAACTGTAGATAAATAGAATGGCACGATGGGTGTTGGACCAATGCAAACAGAAATAATTTGCAAGAAGTGCCTAAGTGCATACTAACTGAGCTGACGGATGAATTCGGCAGCAAGACCTGATATTTTCTTTCATAAATCTAACTAACTATAAAAAATTGTATAATTCACAAACCAATTAATTGAAATATTACAGGAAGATTAAAAACAGGGCTAACAGGTAGGTGAAACACTCTAAATATCAGGAATTTGGGACAATAGCGTCGATGTCGCGACATGGTCACTTCGTGTCGCAACACTGTGTCCAGTAGCAATGAGTTTGAGAATCCTACCGATGTCGTGACACCACTCTCCTATGTCGTGACATGGTGGACATTTTCCCAAAATTTCAAAACTGCAGGGTGTGTCGCGACATTGCTGTAATTTTCTGCAAGGTTGACCCAATCCGTTCGTACAACCCAGTTATCATACCGAAAAATATTTTTCTCATTTCATCACCAAAATACCACAGAATAGACACACTATACCAAAATACCACGGAATAGACACACTATTACTTACTTCTGGATTTGAAGGTTGCACATTACTTTCAGCTTCGTTAGCTACAGCCCAGTTTGACTCAGCCGACATCTTGAATCTATAAGAAAATACAATGTTAGAGCGGATCAAAAGCATCACACTATCACAGGGTATATGTGCCACATGTATTCTAGACTCTGTACATGCTACATTAGTGCTAAAATCAACTAAACCATAGCTCTGATACCATTAAATGTAATACCCTTATTCTGTCTCCGTTGCTGGATTAAGGTTATAGAGTATTACTGATCAAAACAAAACATTTCACTTTATTTCAGAAAAGTTGAACAGTTAAGTTATAAAAATATAACAAAAAATATCAATTCATGGTATGAATACAATTATAGTCCTTGAATCGGGCTTACAGGGCCCTAAAAATAGTTTAAGAACAATTTGGGATTAAATCGAAACAAACCAGAAAAATTTGAAAATTTAAAAAGCAAGGGTCACACAGCCGTGTAGCTAGGCCGTGTGACATAGCTCAGACCGTGTGAGTATTCGAAGTAAGGACACATGACCGTGTCCTAGCCTATGTGTCTAACCATGTAACTCACTGACTTGGCACACACGACCGTGTCGCAGGCCGTGTGCTAGCCTATGTAACCCACTGACTTGAGACATACGGTCGTGTTTCAAATTGTGTCTCAAACAGTGTGAAACTTGCACCTAAAATAATAAAGCATACACGACCGTGTGGGGTGACCGTGTGAAAACCAGTGTCCCAGGCTGTGTACTCACCATTTAACCCCTAATTCAAGTCAAGTCAATACCAAATCTTTCCAAACAAGGTATACCAATAACACGTACATTCCCATGATAAAAAAACTCTTAATACACTCTCAAACATGTCAAAACAATCAACCTAAAGCTTCTAAGCAATGTACCATTCATAGGCACCTCAATTCATAACTAAACATTCAAATAACCTAACAAGAATTTGTATAATATCATTTTCCAATTTAAGCTCCCAAAACTAACCATATTATTATTACCTTTTGAACATGCTACAAACTTTACCAAATAAACATCAAGTTTTCCATTTATACATAAGATTTCATATTCCAACATTACAAAACATACTAAAAAAAAAGCTAATAAATCTTCTTAATCATCCATTACCATTAACATTAACAACTTACAAACAAAACCTATATACAAATGCCACAACCCAAAAAGAGATACAAAAGCTACAAAAAAGGACTGGATAGTGTGAGCTTTTCGATCAATCCATCCAAACAGTCCGCAACTAATAACTACAAAATAACATGAGAAAAAAGCTTAAATAGCTTAGTAAAATCATAGTATAACATCTACTTAACTTAATTAAAATAAACATTTTAAAGTTATAACATGCTCATACTAATATTTAAATATATGGTACGTTTAATTTCACAATCAACCAAATCGAAACGGACATCTTCTCTGGAAATTTATCATAATAGGATTATATCTATTCCAAGTAACAATCCATAAATAAACTTTACATATACGTATATAACTAGTCCATAGGACTCCATAACATTTAGTCTAAATCATTAGTACTCGATTCATATACTCAGTAATTACTCCATTTTCAAGGGCATCATAGATGCAAAACAGTGGCATATATGTGCAGTCAGGGGCACCGAAGTGCAAACAAGGGCACAAATTATTGTGTTTTTGATATGTTGCTGAAATGAAAATATTTGCTTAATACAAATATAGTAATTAGTAAATATTTATTTTTCCAGTTCAAATATGTCTCCTACTCCTCTTATTAGCATTCTTATTGAGAATAATTTGAAAGGGGATAACTTTCGAGAATGGAAACAAAACTTGCTAATAGCTCTTAGTGTGAGAAACACAAATTCGTTTTTGAGAAACATTTCTTTCTAAAGGTTAGCCCAAAGCGAGAAATCGCTGGAGAGATTCTGACTCGATTGTTTGATGTTATATGTTAGCGAGCATGAGTAGTGTGTTGCAAAAGCAACATAGAATTTCAGTACTGCCAAAGAGATCATGAAAAGTTTTGAGGATTTGCTCGGAGGGCAAGTCACATTGGCTCGACAATTCGCTATTACAAACTTGATGAACTCTCAACAGAAGCCCAACACTCTGGTCAAAGAACATATGTTTAAGCTTATGGGATTCTTTGTAGAAGTGGGGGACAATGAGGCTAAATTATATGTGAACACTCAGATTAAAATAGTGTTTAAATCCTTAACCAAGGGGTTTGCTAGTTTTAGGGGCCTTTACAACTTGGGGAACAAGGCGCTTACCTTGAATCAGCTCATGAAGAAATTAAAATCCTATCAGTGGATGCTAAATGGTGGTAAGCAAGTTAAAGAAAAACCTGAGGGAAACTTAGTTGTGGGCCCCTCGTACCCTCAGGGGAAACAAAAAGCTAAGGGAAAGAAGAAACCAACTAAGTCTTCAGTTCCACCTCGTATAGGTAGGAAGAAGGCTAAGAAGTCAAAAGATATTAAAAATATCAAATGTTTCTTCTGCAATAGGAAAGGGCATTTCAGATCAAACTGTAAGAAGTATTTGGATTACCTAGCCGAAAAGGGCAAATGTATGGAACTCTTTGTAGTTGAAGCTTACTTAGTGGAAGAATCAATTAACAATTGGGTTATTGATTATGGAGCTACTAACCATGTGTGTTTTTCTTTACAGGGGTTCAACGAAACGAGAACTTCATGTGACAGAAGCTTCTTCTTGTGGACCGAAGATGGGAGCTATGTTTCAGTATAAGCAGTAGGAGAAGTTATTTTGATAATTTTAGAAATATTATTTGAAAGAACGTATTTTGTTTACCTCATTTTAAGAGGAATTTAATTTCTGTAGCATGTTTATTTTATGAAGATTATACCATAACATTTAATAAAGGGATTACTATTCACAGAAATCATTCTTTAATCTGTAATGAATGGATAGAAAACAATCTCTACTTTATCAAACCAAATAACTACTCAATGCTTCAAACTAAAATAGTGAATAAAAAGCTTAAAAATTCTCACTCTAATGAGGGTGTAGCTATGGCACTTAAGACTTGGCCATATTAACCAAGAAAGAATCAGTAGACTCGTGAAAAATGGTCTCTTTAGTATGCTTAAGGAAGTTAGTCTTCCACAATGTGAATCTTGCTTGGATGGTAAAATGACTAAGAGGTCTTTTAATGTGAAAGGTACAAGGGCCAACCAACCTTTAGAACTTATGCACATTGATGTTTGTGGTCCCATGAGCATTAGTGCCGGAGGGAAGTTACGATTATTATGTGTCTTTCATTGATGACTATTCTCGATATAGATATGTGTATCTAATGCACCAGAAAAGTGTAAAATTTGATAAATTTTGAGATTTTCGTACGAAAGTGGAAAAATAATTAGGTTTATCCATAAAGAATATTCAGTCTGACCGAGTTAGGGAATACTTGTCTGACGAGTGCTTAGGATACCTCATAAAGAATGGTATTTGATCCCAATTAATTACCCTGAGCACTCCATGGATAACAATATGAAAGATAATACGATCAAATTTTATACTCATGCTATTTTCCTTGAGGAAAGCTACATTGATAAGTTTAAGCCTCGAAGTAAAGTGGTACTCGAGGAACTTTTGGGAGTTATAGAACAATCACCAAGTTAAATTCTCGAGAAAATTGTAGAAAAACCTGCAAACAATCAACAATATAAGGGAATCCATCGTAGTGGGAGAGTTTTTGAGAAACTAGACTTTTTCATCTATGATGGTAGTATTTATAATACAGAAGCCAATAATGAGGATAATGATCCACTCACTTACAAGGAGGCTTTGCAAGACATTGATTCCAACATAAAAAGTAGACCATGGATGTCGAGATGGATTCTATGAAATCCAATATAGTGTGGAAACTTGTAGACTTACCAGTTGGGATTAAACCCATAGGGTGTAAGTGGATCTACAAAAACAAGAGAAATGTGAAAGGAAAAGTGGAAACACATAAAGCTAGACTTGTATGGATAGACTAAAAATAGAAAGAAAACATCTATTACGATGAGACCTTCTCTCTGGAAGCCATGCTCAAGTCTATCCGCTTAATCTTATTCATTGCCACTTCTCTCAATTACGAGATATGGAAAATAGATGTCAAGAAAACATTCTTGAATGACTATCTTGATGAGACCATTTATATGATTCAACCCACTAACTATGTTGTCAAAGGAAATGAGGAGAAAGTTTGCAAACTGCTAAGATCCATTTATGGACTTAAGCAGGCGTCCCGCTCGTAGAATAAAAGATTTGATCAAATGGTCAAGACTTTTGGGTTTGAGTAAAACACTAATGAACCTTGTGTTTATAAGCGTATAAATGAAAAAAATGTGGTCTTCCTCGTTTTGTAAGTCGATGATATTCTACTTATCAGAAGCGATGTAAGAGAATTCTCATCGATTAAACTATGGTTAGCTCAATAGTTTAGCATGAAGGACTTGGGTGAAACTAGTTCTATTCTTGGGATTCAAATCCTTAGGGATCGAAAGAATAAAATTATAGCTCTATCACAAGCTTTATACATCGATAAGGTACAAGAATGCTTTGCAATGACCGATGCGAAGCCAGGTGCTTAGTTGACCACATCAGGTTGTCTTCTTTCTTTAGATGACTGTCCTAAGACAACACAAGAAAGAGAGCATATGAGTAAGGTTTCATATGCTTCGGTAGTTGGAAATATTATGTATGTGATGCTTTGCACACGTCCAAATATCTATTTCACAGTAGGAATGGTTAGTCCATATCAGGCAAATCCTGGTCTCAGGGATTGGCAAATTGTAAAGCATATATTAAGGTACGTTAAAAGAACCAGGGATTATATGCTTCTGTATTATAGGGAGAACTTTACTCCTATTTGATACACAAACTCGAACTTTTAAATCTATAAAGATTCAATGAAATCGACATGAAAAAATGTATTTGTCCTAGGTCATGGAGCCATAGTATGAATAAGTGTAAAACAAAATTGCACTGCTGACTCTACTATGGAGGCCGAGTATGTGGTTGCTTCTGAGACAACGAAAGAAATAATATGGCTTCGAAAGTTCTTAATCGATCTTGAAGTCGTTCTTGGTATTGAAAAAGCTATAACACTATATTGTGATAACAGTGTTGCAATATTGAATACCAAGGAAATGAGAAGTCACAATAGGAGATAAAACATTTATCGAAAATATCACTTGATACGAGAGACAGTAGTTGAAAGAACTGTAAATATGGTGAAAGTTGCTTATGAAAATAACCTTGCAGATTCAATTACTAAGACTCTTGTAACTAGGAGTTTTAACAAACATGTCGAGGATATGGGAATGCAAAACATGACACATTTACTTCACTAGGGCAAGTGGGAGATTGTTGGGAAATGTGCCCAGCTTATATTGTTTACTAGATCCATGATAAACTAATCCTCCTATGGGGGATTAGTGAGAGGACGTATGAATAAGTAACTATTTTGTAGGGATTTCTTAATGGATCAGTTCTTCATGAAAGGAAGAATCTAAACCCTAGGCCTGACAACCCTAAGAAGTCATGGAGGTGGGAATTAACCCAAAATTGATATGGCCTATTCGTGAACACCTAAACCCTGAACTGGAGTGGACTGTGAGGTTAGAAGATAAGTAGGTCTTGCCGACTTAGCATTTCAGTGGACGTATTAGAAGATCCTACTAGGGTATGGACTAGTTGATTAAACAAAAAAACATGAGACAATAGTTGATTACGATTACCAAAGCGAGCTAATCACCCATACCCAGATTTGATATATATTTTCTTATTTGATTTCTTTCTTTTCATTCATGTAATTTTCTATTATGACCTTGATTATTATTAGTATAGTTTATTAAAAATCATTCTTTTAATTCCTCGTACTATAATTCAATTAGAGTATTAATTAGATCTATTTATGCTTAAATTAGAATTAATTTAGTGCTAACCTCCCTTGGGTACGATCCTAAGAGTACTTACCTACTCCATTTTATCTATACAACAACCTGAACCGTATATTTACAAATACCAGTTTTTCACATCTTTTGTGCAGGATTTCTACTTAGGACATTCGTACGTTTGGAGGCGGCTATTGCTCTAAAGCATGGGGGAAGTACACTAGGAATAATTAATATTAGGATTTAATCTTTCCCCAAAGTAGGTTATATTTTCTCTGCACACTTTGAAATTCGAAAAGAACGGTTAAAATAGAGTTGGTGTCGCAACACATAATCTCCATGTCGCGACACCACTAATAGGTTCAAGAAATTGAGTAATTTAGCTCGATGTCGCGACACAGTACCTCTGTGTCATGGCAAAGTAATCAGTATACCCCAAAGTTCGAAATATCAAAGTGTGTCGTGACATTGAACCCCGATGTCGCGACATCGATATCTTGCAAGGGGTGTCGCGAGACGGAACCCATTTGTTGCGATATTGTTGCAATTTTTTATAGGGTTGACCCAACCCGTCATGCAACTTGATGGCTTAACCCTTGTTTTAACCTGATTTTTAAGGATAAAATACAAAAAAAATTAAACCTAAAGTTTTAAAAAAATTGTTTTAACCATTCATTAGCCTCAAAACCTCTCAACAACCTCTCAAAGCCCCTAAACCTTAAAATATATTTTCTTCTCTTTTCTCTTTATTTTGCTACAATATTTCTTCTCCTCTTTGTTTTTTTTAAGTATAGGTTAAACAATCCAGATTCATAAAGGAGATTGGAAACGAGCTTTCAAGTCAAGGTTAAAAGTTCAAACTTAGAATTTTACTGTTTTATTACATTTGAAATATATAGCTTGATATCTAGTTAATTTTTCTAGTTAAATTTTTTTATCAAAAATGCCTCCTCAAAAAGCCAGAAGAACTAGCGAGCCCGAACCATCGATGGTGACAAAACCTTTAAGTTTTTCAAACCCAAATGTCGAGAATGTTTTTTAGAACTTCAAGGAAAAATGTTTATATAGGAACATGGATTTAAACCATCAAAGATTTTATGTTGGGAAATTTGGACCTTGGCTTAATACAATAAGTGGGAAAGCTTTTGCTTAACCCCTAAAGACTCTGTCGTAGTCCCAGTAGTACAAGAATTCTATGCATCTTTTAGGGACGAAGAGTCTAAGAGACCAAAAGCTGCCAAATGGGAAAGTATATCGGTACAAGGGAAAGAGGTGTTTTTCACCCTTAGAGCGATTTGTGAGTTTCATAACGCTCTATATTATGAATCTAATTTTCTGGAAGAAATTTATTTAGAATATTTTAGAGATATTAATATGGATAACATTATAAACTATTTAAGAGAGGTAGATGTGAATGGAAATGTCACCCTGGTACTGACATCCCCATGTCCTTTAATCAAGCAATTATGTTTCCAGTTGCAAAGATGTTGATACAATTTTTATGCACCCGAATTAATCCTGCTTTAAATGTCTCTAATGTCAATAGTTTTCGAGGTATTTTGCTATATGTTGTTTTGTAGAAGAAACATGTGTGTATAAGGACTTGGATCCACCATAATATGAAGCGGTGCATTAATTGTCAAAAAGTCGGGGTTTTCTTCCTCCACTTAGTGACGACCTTGTGTAAAAGAACAATAGTTCCAATGGCAACTACTGAACAGTTTATGAGCCAACCAAAAGTATCATAGGGGATATAGTATAAACGCAATATACTGAGCTTCAATGAAAACAAATAAGGCATTGGAACCAACACCGAAAAGAAAAAAATGGAAATCCTGGCCTCGCTCAAACGAAAAGTAAAATTGAGATCTCACAAAGAAATTGGCTAAGGTAGAATTCCACAAATAGAATAGATGACAAGATGGACGCAAGAAACGAGCCTGGTTTTTTAAGAATATACGCGATAGAACAATATGAGAATACCAAATTATCCGCTAGACATGTTTGGTCCAATACATTCCCATCATACAGTAGAAGAGAAAGGGAGTGAGGAAATGGAGGATAGCGAAGATGACGAAGGTGAAGAGCAAGGGGATGAGATGGATATTGAGGAAGATGATGATTGCCCAAACTTTTTATTTTTATTTTTGGATTATAATTAATTTTGGACAATTTTTATTTTTTAGGAATAGGTTAACAATAGATTTTGTATATATTTGTTTTCTTTGTTGTTTCAAGTTTTCTATGTATGAACCTCACATGAAAGAAGCACGCCATTTACGAGTTTGTAACGAACAAAATAGGGAAGCACACTTTATTAGATTATGGCAATGTCATGATCAATCGGGTAACTTCTTTCCCTATCTATAGTGGTGCACATTAGAGACAATGTGCTATCTAAAGTGTGGGGGTAACATAGGAAACTTGTTTTTAATCTTTTACTCTTTTCTTTTAATTTCTATTGTCAAATGTGTGCTTGACCTTGTAGAAATACAAGTGATTGGTTAGGAGCATGTATACAGGTTGATTGCATTTACTATAAATTTGACATGATACTAGATGAAATTTTTTTTATTATTAGACTACTAAGTTCTATATATTATACTGTAAATAGGCATTGAGCAATTGAATGTACCAAAGGATATAAAGAATATAGGGAAACGAGCATGCTAGTATGTATGATATATTGTTGAATTTGTGATTGTTTAATGGATTAAATTTGTGAATATTGAGATGCCTAGGATGACCTAAGGCATTGTTTGGTATACACCCAGAGCCAAAAAGCTAACCCTATTTATTCATCTTTAGTACATATATTTGAGCCAAAATAAATTTCCCGATGAACCTTTATACAAAATCCGAACCAAAAATGCTAATTTGTTTTTACCCTTTTTCCTTCGTCCTGAGTTGCACAACTATAGATGTCTGGTCATGCATACTGAGGGTTAAGTAAATGCATCAAGGCAGATTTTGTAAAAATAAAAGCGAAATAGGAAGAAACAGTGTGATATAATGATTATAGGTTAGCCATTATGTGCCAAGCAAAAGAAAAATACAAAAAGAAAAGAAAAATAAGAAGAAAAAGTACTTGAAAAAGAAAAATAAAAGTATTTGTGAGTGAGACGTACTAAAAAAGGAAATAATGTGACAAAATCACAAAAGTAGAAAAAAAATTATTCATTAGTGCACAAAAACTAGTGAGCTAGTCGTAGTTGTTATATTATGTTGTGACTTCTTATATGGAGAAAAAAAGAAGGTGGGAAAAGGAGAAATAAGTCGGTGAGTGGGTAATGTGGTGCCCTAAACCCGGCCGAAATAGGCCGACCCGAATTCAGAATGTCACATTAGCCACTTATGTGACTTTTCTTATCGATCATCAAACACACCATAAAACAACCATCATACTCATCTAAAACCTGCTAAAATAGATTATTTTTTAAACAAACAAACCTAAATCATGCTTCGTTTGTCATAATATAACGAAAAGGACCAGAGGTAAAATCATAATTTTAAACAACATTAATGATAAACACGTAAATCGTAAAATTAATCCCACAAGTGTCGTGGGTAATTTATTTTAACCCATTGGAGAAAATTGTAGCTAAAAACGATATTTAAAACTCATTTAATTTCAAAACAAAGTTTAAAGACTAGATCAAAATTTTATTCAAAATATCCAATAAAACCATTTTAAGAAATTGAAGTTACCATATTAAAATTCAATATACAAAACCAAGTCATGTAAATTTCAAAGAGTTCCGTTGAAAACATTTGTCTGAACCAATTTTAAAAGTTCTAAAAACCATTTAAACCGTCCATATTGTCTAGTTACAAACCATTAATAGTTCAAGTTTAAAACCCTCTTGATTAGTCCCACATTGCCTTCCTTATTGAGTTGGAAACACATCAACTGTACTCGAGGTAAATTTCCTTGCTTTGGATCACTTGGTACCTCACTTCTCCTCGATTCAGCTATATCTCTGCATTGTTAAACATAAAAGAGTGTGAGCTTTTTCAAGCTTTGTAATGGCCTAAATTCAAGGTTATCGGAACAGTGGTTTCGTAACCACAAATCCAATTTAAAGAGAAGTTTATTTTAATATTTTTGAATGAATATTGATATGATAGGAAAATCGTATGAAAATATCGATAGAAAAATTTTACCGATTTTGTGGTTAGTTAGAAAAAGAAATTATTGAAGAAATTGGGTAAAAACAAGGTATCGAGACCTCGATCTTGTAAAACCGAGTCGGAAATATTTTTATAAATATTTATGAAATGTTAGTAATATGGTATTAAAATTTCGTTAGAAAAATTTAATATTTGGGTAGTCAATTAAGTGAAAAGGACTAAATTGAAAAAGGTGTAAAAGTTACTAGAAGGATTAAATAGCTTAATTTTTAAATGAGGAGGGAGATAAATTGTAAATAAGCCCAAAAGGAGATATTTTGGGCGGCATAAGCTGAGAAAAATTAGGAGAATTAGTGAAATGAGGGAAAATAACAAATTTTACTAACATAAAAATGGGACCAAATTGGAATATCTAGAATTCTCTTTATTTTTCTGCATTCTCATCAGCCAAAAACGTCCTAAGGGTTTATATCATTGCCTTTTTCTTGTAATTTTTGTGTTTCTAAGACTTTTACAACGAGGTCCTATTACTAAATTCATTAGTTTTTGATTTTATGAATGAAGTTTATGATGAAATAGCATGAAATTGAAGCTTTAATTTGTTTATGAGATGATTTTTTTAGGTAATTTCAATAGAAATTGATTTGTAGGACTTAATTGTGAAAAAGTTTAGAATTAAAGTCTAGTGCTAAAATTATGATTTCCAAAGGTTATAAAATAGTTTAAAGTGATATAATAAAGTGTTAATTGAGAAAAATCAGCTCAATTGAGAGGTTAATTGAGCAGGGATGAAATTATCATTTATTGAAAGCCTAGGGGAAAAATGGTAATTAACATCATGCACTAAAACAATTTTGGACAGCAGCAGTAGGTTAAATTTGAAAATTCACCAAAAATTTTAGAAATTGAATTAGAGGACGAATAAAATATGAAATTAAATCTTATTGAGTCTAGTTTCTTATAAAAGAAACGATCTAAGCAATGGAATTGTAAATCATGAGATATAATAGATTTTGTGAGATAAGGTCAGAATGAATTTAGGTTCCCCTATTCTGACTTTGGAAAATCATTAAAAATTGTAGAAAAATTATTATGAGTTATAATTTATATGATTAGAATCATTAATGAGTCTATTTTCAGAAGAAATAAACGGAAACATCATCCAAATTCTGTAAAATGAGATAATAAATTTTTAGTGAAGAGGGGTCGGAACTGTCAAACAGTGAAATAGGGGAAACTTTAAAGAATAAACTGTACTTATTGGAAAAACCAAAAATTCTAAAAATTTTATGGTAAGAAGATATGTGAGTATAGTTTTGGGGAAAATTATAGGATCTTAATTTGGAGTTCCGTAGCTTAAGAGATAAATAATTTAGTGACTCTGACGTAGTGAGACTACTTTGAATGCACTATAAATAATAATGGAATTATGGAGAATGTTACATATGAACATGAAATGTATTAGATTAATGATTAAATTTATTTATTTAGATCCAAAAAATTCAAATACGAACCTAGATCGAGGAAAGGAAAAAGTTCGGGATTAGTAGATTTTTGTTTACGAAAAAGTATCGAGGTAAGTTCGTGTAAGTTGAATTATATTATTAAATGCTTGAAAAGTTTGTTATTGATGTGAATATGATTTGAATGTTCATTGTATGAAAATTGATGAAACATTGATATATTTGATAAAAAGGGGAAGAAATCCCGGTTGAATGGAAGGAAAATTTGATGGATCTTTGAAAAGGAATTGACGGTAAAAAGGATCTAGCCCGGACGGGTGATCCTATCCTGATATAGCCCTCCCGAAGAATATGTGGAAAATGGATTTAGCCCGGACGGGTAATCCGAATTAGGGTCTGAATGTAGCCTGGCTGGTAATTCAGATCCAAGCTCATTAGAGTAATTGTCGTATAGGATTTAGCTTTGGTGGTAATCCCGACAATACTCTATGAATGTATATTACAGGGAATTTAGCCTGGACTGGTAATCCCACTGTAAGGATGAGGTTCGTGGGAGTGTGCTCTCTGAAATGAAAATGTGTACACATGAATATGAATTGACGGACCCGGATTTGTACACTTAGGTGCACCCCTGAAAATCCATTAAAATTTCGAGAAGTTTAACGGGATAAATATGGAAAAATAACAAGGAAATGGAAATCATGGAATTGATGAGCTCATCAATCATGGTATAAATTATTGATACATGGAAATTGTTGGACTAATTTGAATTTTGAGTTTGTGCATGATAGGGGAATAATGTATGGAATGGGTGTATGAATGTTTATTGCATTGTATTGAAAATATTAGGTAAGTATAATTCTTGTTACATGAACTTACAAAGCACAAAGTGCTTACCCTGTTTCTTTTTCCCCTGTTTTGTAGTGTTAAGAGCTAGTAGGTCGGATTCGGTCAGAGATGTATCACACTATCAACCTCAAGATCTCGGTATATAAAGAAACTTTATTTTGGAAATCAATGGCATGTGCTTACCCTGTTTCTTTTTCCCCTGTTTTGTAGTGTTAAGAGCTCGAAGGTCGGATTCAGTCAGAGACGTATCACACTATCAACCTCAAGATCTCGGTATATAAAGAAACTTTATTTTGGAAATCAATGGCATGTATAAGCTAGTAAAGCAAATGTTAATGTGAAATGAATGTATGGCTAGCCATTGGTATGGCTAACAAATTTTGGTTTTGGTATGTGATGAGGTTATCTTATGAATACATTAAATCTATCTTGAAAATATGTTGAAATTGATTGGTTGTGTTGGATTGGTCTCTTTTTAAAATTGCAGGGAAGATTAGATACTTTTAAAAGGGGTTATATTGAATTTAAAAAAAAAACTTTGGGATTTTGCGAAAAATTTATTCGGTAAAACCTGGTAATGCCTCATACCCTATTTCGGTGATGAATACGGGTAGGGGGTATTACATGCTTAGTAAGTGCTCAAAGATTGCCACAAGTAATCACAATATCCAAAGTTAAAAGAAACCATACAATCACAATTAATCATGGTAAGCATTGAAGCATAATTCATAGCATTCACATTGATATGTTGGAACAATGTAATTATGAAGCATATATAAAAATATATATTACAAGGAATAACCCAATTTCTAGATACGACCAATATAATGTGTAGCATAAAGCTATCACCCACACAACCAATCATAGCCTCCAAACACAAACAATTTACCCTCCAAACACAACCAAATATATCCTCCCAACACAACCAAATATACCCTCCAAACACATCCTCTTAAACATGTATACTTACTATTTTATGCACACTTTCACATATCACACAACTCATGTTCATATCACATTTTCAAGTCTCATATCATATTCAATCTTAAACACATAACATTTTCATTGTCATATCAATATACATCACATAACATTTCACATTTAAGCATCATTTGCAAATCATCATTAAATTAAGTAGAAACAATTACTCATGGAACTTAGTATAGATGATTAGGCTACCGAAGCTCCCCTTTAACGCTTTGATTTGTGCTTAATTGTAGCACACCCAACCACTCACCTTATCGATACCTCTTGCACAACAATGACAACCAAGCTTTTCTTTCCCTTTTTCCTTGCTCGTGGAAGCTCCCAAAGAGTCTGGCACTTTTCATTCACATTAAATACATTGCAAAAACATTATAAACAACATCAAACACATTTAAATCATATAAAAAATACAAACCACAACTCATCTATTATACTTACCGAAAACAAGCTAGTTTTGTCGAAAATGTGATTTCACCACTCAAATCTAGTTTCTAAACCTTAATTTCAGTTCCAAACATCCTAAATATTATCTAATTACATAATTAAACCTTCAATTTAGGTCAATTACACGGATCTCATTTTTCTAGAAAAATCAAGCTAAACATGTTTATTAAAAAAGGGAAAATGTCCAAATCCTTTGAATTCCTTAAACATCTTTAAAATAGACTTTAAAACCTTTTAATAGGATCAAAATAAGTTGAAAATAGCTTTGAAACTGCAACATACCTTAGTAAAATGAGATCCACCATTTTCAAGCTTAAAATCAAATGATTTGTTGATATCATGATTTAATCGATTAAAACTCAATTTGAAAAGCTAAAACACTTAGTTCTATCATGAAAAGTTAGAATGTTACCTCAATTTTGCAAAATAAACGAGCTATGAAGCTAATTCGAGTTTTGAACATGTGAAGAACTTTGGAGAAATTGAGGTTAAAAACATGAGTATTAACTAATTTCGAGGAGAGAAGCTTTGATTTGGTATTTGGAAAAGTGTTAAAGAAGATGAAGAATGGGAAGGAAGGAGATGGTGGGGGTTGTTAAAGAAGGAAGATGAGTCGTGTTTTTTAAAATAAAAGGAAAATTTCATTTTAAAAACTCCTAATTTTCCTTTGTTTTTCAATTCAGTCCTTAGTTTAATTAAAACACATTTTTTCAATCATTTTCAAACCTGATTTTTTAAAATTCTGTTTTAACCAAATTAATTCTCGAACACTCAATTTTAATTTCTTAACCTAAAATTATTAATTCTATTTATTTTAATATTTTATTTAATTAAATCCTAATTATTTTAATGACTTAACTTTATTACGATTTTTGATTCGCCAATTATCGATTTACTATCCCGATTCTACTAGCCCTGTTTTTGGGATGTGACAGGTAAAGGTCATTAAGGGGGACAATAGGGAACAATACAATGTACCAAAATATTTTTGTGCTTGAAACTATTTGATGCTTACTGTTCTTGAATTTCATACTTGTCCTGAACGTCAAAACGTTACAAGCTGAAAAGCCCTATCTGATCTAGGTAGACTTGTTTATGAATTGACATCATATTGAGTAATTGTATTTACGATTGTTTGTATTCTACTAGGATAATCAAATTACATGTATAACCTATTGATGGATCCCTGCATTTGAAACCCTTATTGCTTGTATGCTTTGTAATATACTAAACGTGCTTGATATTAAAAATGGTAAGTCAGCTATATATCATGCCAAGATTATGTGTAAATATGAGACGGTTAGTCATGTGATCCAAAGCTAACAGTTGTACTATATTTGCTCAAGGGTCATCTTTTCATTTACTATTTTTGTTTGCCTTGCTTGAGGACAAGCAATGACTTAGGTGTGGGGGATTTTGATCTGTCGTAATTTGGTGTTGCAGATTAAACTGGTTTTCTCAATTGAAGAGCTTGAATAGAAGCACTTTAGTTAGGTTTTAGTTAAGTTTTCATTACTTTATTTAAATTTAATAAATTGTGTAATTTGAGTCTTTTCTTGACCTTAGGGGTCGAATGAGACCTAAAGGTGAGCTAATTAGTGTTGTGAGTGTGCAGGAGACCATTAGAAGGTGTGCTAACTCAATACCGCTCACTGTGTTGAAACTCAGAGTGATGGATGTCACAACATAAGGAGCAGAATAGAAGGCTTTCAAGACTGCCTTTAGTGTCGTGACACAGCCTGACGATGTCATGACACACCCCTGAAGATACCCTAAAGATGACCATACTGCCTTCGATGTCATGACACGAGAATTGGTGTGTCGCGACATCGACTCTGTATGGGAAATATTTACGAGCTAGGGGCATTTTAGCCCGCACAATCAAACATTAAAGTAGAAGAATAGTAGCTGACCTTAGGTTAAAGATGACGACCATTCTAATTCTATAAATAGGATCATTTAACACATGTTAGGGACAGTTTTTCAGATTGTATAATTTTCTTCATAGTTTTAGTCTTTAGTTTTCTCGTTTCTTAGGCTTTAGGATTAGTTTTAGTTTTGTTATTTGCTTTTGTTAGGAGATCCGATCTGTGGAACTCAATTAAGTCCGTGTTGATTCGACATTATTTTCAATACAATTTAGGATTCTTCTAAACTATATTTTCTTGAATCGTTATTCATGTTTATTTTTTATATCAGTTTTATGATTTTTACGAGATCTATGAGGAACGAATCCTTTTAAGGGGGGTTAGCAAGTGGAGGTATGATTAACTAACTATTTTGTAGGGTTTTCTTAATGGAACAGTTGTTTGGGAGAGGAAGAACATAAAGCCTAGGCCTGACAACCTTAGGAAGTTATTTAGGTGGGAATTAACCCAAAATTGGTATGGCCTATCCGTAAACACCATAGCCCCGAACCGGTTTGGACTGTGAGGTCAAGATTTAAGTACGACTTGTTATTCTAATGGAAAATTGAAAGATCAAGCTAGGGTAACGAGTAGTTGATTGAACGGGAAGCCCGAAACAACAGTTGGTTATAATTACTGAAGTAAGCTATCACTCATGCTCAGATTTGATAGATTTTACTTATTGATTTCCCAATGCTTCCCTATTTATATTATTGTCCTTATTATTATAAAAACCACAAAAATCTCTATTTATATTTATTCTTAATATAATTTAGTTAACGTACTAATTAGATCTATTTTTGTTTAGATTAGGATTAATTTATTGCTCGCCTCCCTTGGGTGTAACATCCTGAAATAGGGCCTAAATGGAAAAGTGGTTGCGAAACCACAAATCCAAGATAGAAAATTTTATTGTGATTAATTTTTATGATTTACCGATTGATTGGATGCATGTGGTAGAATACCGATAAGAAATTTTAGCGATTACATGTCTGAATTGCATATTAGGGTTTAATTGCAAAACTGGGTAAATATGAGTTTTAGATGATAAAGGATTTAATTGAAGTGCATAATTAAAGTAGAGGTCATTAAATGGTAAATAGACAATTAGATTTTCAAGGACAAAAATGGGCATGCATAGATAAAAGTAACTAAAGTTTTAATGAAGGGCATTTTAGTCATTTGGTAATAAAAAAGAATTAAAAAGGGAAAAAGATGGCAAAATGTGCTCATCTTCTCCAGAGGGCTGAAATTTCAAGAGACACCATAGCTAGGGTTTCTTCACTTTCTCAAGCTCATAGTAAGTGCATCAAAGCCCCGTTTTTAATTTTTTTACGTTTTTGGAGTCCTCGTAGCTCGATTTAGCTTATTCCACCATTATTTCATGTTAGGGTTCATGTTTTGAAAAATACCCATAGGTGAAATATATTTATTTTGATGTTTTATGGTAGAATATGAAGTTTGCGATTATGTTAAACAACTTTTGCTAAGCGGTTTTAAATGAAAACGAGTAAAACGACATAATCGGTAAAAATACCTAATGCTCATAAGTAAATGTTAGAGTGGGAATTTTATGTTTCTATAGAAGGGAAAGATATTCAACATGTCATAATATATAAGAATAATGGATAAAGTTTAATTTCCGAGCTTTGGGGAAAAAGTGTAAATATGTAAAAGTTTAGGGGTAAAATCATAATTTTGCCAAAGTTCGAGTCAAGGACTGTTTTGATGAATGTGAGTATTAAATAAGCTAAATTTTTTTATTATAGATCAAGAGGAACAAAATCCGGAGTTAGACCGGGAAAGAAAATGGTTGAGGACTAAGTCGCTAGATTTGATCGTATTTTGTACCGAGGTAAGTTTACGGTAAATAAATGCAATATTTCAATAATTATTATTGATGATGTTAATTTTCCAGAAATTATATATTTATTTCATGAAATTATTTAATGATGACTCAAGTATGAGATGACAGAGAATCAGTATTAAAAAGTCCCGTTGAAACTTAGGAATGTATCAGATACAAATGTCATGACATTAAGGGAATGAGACCCCATGTAAGACCATGTTTGGGACATGGCATTGGAATTATTGAGGTTATGAGAGGTCCCACGTAAGACAATGTCTGGGACATGGCGTTGGCACCAAGATTAGAGGTCCCCCGTAAGACCATGTCTGGGACATGGCATAGGCACCGATATGAAAACTCCCATGTAAGACCATATCTGGGATATGACATTGGCAGTACAGGAAACATCTCAAGTAAGGCCATGTCTATTACATGGCTTTGGCATGTTATTATCAGACAGGAGACCCGAGTATCCGTAGTATTCCAAGTAGTTCAACGGGCTAGTAAATAGACTATGTTACATGAAAGTTCAGGTAAAAGCATAAAAAATAGATTCAGGTGAGTTATAAGGGTTAAGAATATCTCAGTTATCAATTGAGAAAGAAATTTCAGCAAGGGAGGAGTAAGTTATAATCATGAGTTATTTAAGTAAGCAAGTGAGTAAACAAGTAAGAGAGTAAGTAAAGAAGAAAGTAAAGATCATGATACTTGATGATATATAATTTATGAGTATAATTATTTATGATAAATGTTGTTATTTATTTGCTTGTAAACTTACTAAGCTTTACGCTTACTCCCTTTATTTTCCTTCTTTTTTTTATAGTATCGCCAAGCTAATTCGGGGATTGTGAGGACGTTAGAGATCGTTTCACACTATCAAAAGACATCTCAGTATTTTATGATTCGAACGATTAAGTTATGGCATGTATAAGGACTTAGTTATTTTGTGTGTGTCCTTATGATATGACTAATGAATAGCATGTAAATATTTGATAATGATTAGCTATTCAAATGGCTATTTAAGAACATGTTTTGGTGTTATGTATGCCTAAATGATAGTTAATACAAAGAAATTATAAAAGAGTAAAAATTTGCAATGGAATAGTTTTTGGACAAGAGATTGACGTGATTTTGAAACATCACCAAGGATAGTATAAATGAAATTAAAGAGTAAATGAGATATATAATTAAATTTTATCGAGTCTATTTTCATATGAAAGAAACGGTACATAAAAGAATTTTATATTTTGTGATATTTTAATTTTAGTGAGACAGGGTCAGAATGGTTTTTTGAAGTTCTTTGTTCTGAATTTAGAAAATCATTAAAATTGTATAGAAAGAATTATGAGTCATAATTTATATTTATAGATTTCTTAGTGAGTCTATTTTCAAAATAAAGAGACAAAAACATTATATGAATTCTATACAATGAGATAATTAATATTTAGTGAAGAGGGGTCAGAACCATCAGACAGTGAAACAGGGGAGACTTGAATGAATAAACTGTACTATTTGGCTAAACCAAAAATTCTAGAAATTTTATGGTAAGAAGATATATAAGTCTAGTTTTAGGTAAAATTTATAGATCTAAATTTAAATTTTCGTAACTTGAGTTATAATTAAATTAGTGACTGTTACGCAGGTAGACAGTTTTATTGTGAATAGTGAAATAAATTATTTTGATTTGTTTAAGTATTCGAAAAATTTTTAATGCTCCCGGTTTGGACTCGAACCATTTCTGTTTCATGTTTTAGGGTCTTGAGGGTTCTTTTTAGGGATATATTGAATGAATGTAAGCGAATTATTTTTTTTTAAAAAGCAAATTTTTATGCTCTGATCTAGTAAGTTAAGTCAAGTAACGCCTCGTGCTCGACTCCGGCAACGGTCTCGGGTAAAGGGTGTTACATTGGGCACGATCCTTGGAATATTGACCTACTTTGTTGTAACTATATTACAACCTGACCCATATACTTGTGGGCATCGCCTATTTAACATATTTTGTGCAAGATTTCTACTCTGGACATTGGTACATACGGAAGCAATCAGTAGACCTTAGCGGTTTTCGCATTTGGTAGTCTCACGTGATCTTTCTTGCGCTATATAATAATGATGGATTTTTCTTTCTTCCTCTATTTCAAGTGGACCTTCGACCCAAGGTAGTCCTCAACAGGCTTCCTCATATGATAGCTCTTGCGAACTTTCCCTTTCTATATAGTCCTAATCAGACATCCTCTTTCTTTGTAGATATTTGGTGGACTTTACCAATTAGACATATTGGGTAGACATCCCCTCAAGGTGATCCTTGACGGATTCTCTTTGGTTACCTCCTTATAAATTTCACTAGAAATTTCAAAACTGTTGAATTGTTATGTACTCTTAGCCAATTATGATTTTGCATCAACTCTTGCAGATGCTTGTTCACCAGTATCTCCAAAGGAATTACCCCTTCCTTCCACACATGCCATGTTTAAGTTGTTTTAATCAATTTCTCTACTTTTGCCTTTTGGAAATTTTTTCTATTTAACACGCTTATTCGCGCTTCCAAATGTGCCCGAATTTTTTTTCATCCTACTTCTCACACGATTCATACAAAAATCTCCCTCTTTTTATGCCCAGATAGGCTTCTTATTTGCCATCCTGGCAAACTCTATTTTCCTAATACTTCATACCCAGTCTGATCGTCGAGCCTAAGCTATGGAACTCCATATTAGCCACCACAGTGACTCTCCTTTAAATCTCAACCTAACATCTATCACACCACTATGTAAATATGAAATACATGCATAAGTTACTCACATGCAACAGAATATCATGAAGGTAAAAACACTTAATAAAAACATTTAACCAAGCTTCATTTAGTCACAGCTCGCAACAAATAAGGGTTCGTATATTTTAACCAGTAAAGTTTCACATAAGGCTTCACCTATTGTCTACTAGGAGTTTTCTTAATGTCTTTTCTAAAGACTACACATTTGAAGATTCTTAGGTCTTTCTAAATAGGGTTAGCTTTGCAAACAAGGTTCGCAAAATAATAAGGTCTTAAAATAGAATAAGGTTCGTGTACTCCCCCTAAGTACTTAGATTTAGCAAACTGGTTCGCATTTTAACTTTTTAAAGAAAACATAGAGAAACATAAAGTAATTTGGTATATTTTTAATCACTAGGTGAGGTCATTAAATTCATATCTCTATGCCCAAACAGATCATTCTATATTGCCTTTATGGTCAAGGGTTCACTTGCTCTACCCTTCCAACATGTATGCTTCGCTTCGAACATCTGTCTCGCGGCTACTCACCTTGCGATCTACTTACCTGCGGTGTTTAGGAAAGAGTGTGTGAGTTCTTTCAAACTCAATGAACATATAGCAAACAATAATACCCACACAGTAAGCACGAAACATAAGTTAAGCAGAACCTTAGGCAAGATTACACAACTGCGAATTAGGCGTTGCCATACCTGTGCAAAGTCTAGTTCGCAATTAATTACAATCATATAGCTTAGTAAAAACATGGTATCTTGGGAATTACATTCTTATTCACTTTTTCATTCTTGTTGGTTAATCGGATCTCTTTATAACACCTCAGAATGACTCAATGAGTCCTTAACATGTCTAATAAGTGTAGCACAAGGATAAACACTCTCCAACACACCAACCTGTCCTAATGAATGGAGCTCAGCTTGACATTTCCTTCTTTCTCCAGCCTGTCCTAGGGCCTCAACGCCCAAAACATAAAACATATAGGTGAGTACTCACAATCTTACTGCATTTCATTATATCTAATAAATTCAGAAGGTTATTTTAAAAAATTTTACTTAGCATAGAGTTTGTAAAACACATAATCATATAGAGCTCATAGTATAGAGCTCACATGTCGCTATTCAGGATAACATATATTTAAATAATTTCATGAAACAAAGTAATAGAAAAGGTTTACTCTCGAAACTTAGGTCAAAACAGTAAGCTCCTGATTAAAATTACAGTTCGTACATACAAGTGGTGATCCTTGGATACTCACCAATTTGCTTGAAAACTTTAGACAAGCTTTCAACATTCACCAGGGTGTCTGTGTTCACAGTGTACGTAGAGTGGCCAACTTTGCAACTTATGTGAACCTCCTTTCTCAGCTTGGGTTCTACCCTGCTGTTGCAAATGGACTAGTAAAAAAAATATGTTTGACATTCCCTCTGGAATTACGTGAATTAGGATCCCTCTTTCGACCATGCTTTCTAAGCATCTATTTCTTGGACCTTGTCGCAGCTTGTGTTGCTTCTGTACTTATTTCCTCAATAACCTTACCTTTGCCAACCAACCCATTGAAGCTTGCCACATCATGGGCTACCTAACAGAGTTGGATAGCACGGTGCAGTCAAAAACAAAACCTTTTACTACAATCCCTTTCTAGTGAAACCATTTCAACCGCGTACTTGCTCAATCTTAAAAAATCTTCTACATACTCAGCCACAGTCAATTCACCTTGTACCAAATTGATGAATTCTCTCTTGCAAGCTTCCATGTACTGCTAGCCCATGAATTTCTTCTTAAACGTCTCTAGGAAGAAATCCCAAGTCAATTTTTTCGTAACAGTCCCTTGCTTCGTAGTATTCCACCAGTGATGGATTTCGCCAGTTAGAAAGGACTCCGTGCCTCCCAACTTTTCTTCCTTAGTGCAAGCCATCTACTCAATGATTTTCTCTACACCCTCAAGCCAATACTCCGCCTTTGTTGAATCGGTTCCTTTTATACCATTAAACTCCTTACCACCTAGAGCTCACAAACACTCCAGTGGCAATCCTCGGCTGGCAGAGGCTTGGTTCACACCAGCATATCATTGAAACGATCTCATCATGGCTTGTACCAGTGGTTCGACACTCTCGTCCAGATCGCTTGCCCTGCGAGTTTGCACTGATGATGTCAAAGTCTTGTCACCCTCTGGAGGGTCCGCAATTCCATTAACCTAGTTCATATTTACTCTTCTAGGAGGCATCTTACTTACTCTAATGAACATAAGACACAATCTTAAGCATATATAGTTATAGACCCTAGGCTTAACAGACATATTTCCAAACTTAACTCGCTAGACACATAGGCAAACAGAGGTCACCAAAACACATAGGTGAAAACAGTTCGCCAAGGTGCATTCGTGGCACAATTTACTTAAAATGGTGAGTAGTAGAAGGTAATTTGAAGCATTTTCCTGGAAAATGGAACTATTCGACAAAGGTAACCTACCCCAAGAAAACAACAGTTATACATAGCACTTCAATTGGCTTATAAACTTGCAAAAGTGCCGGGCTAGTTGACTTGGTGTGCTGACCTCCTGGTGAGCTCTAACCAAATCCAACCAGGCTAGCTCTGATACCAACAATGTAACCCCCAAACTCAGCCTAGATGTTATGATCAAATTTTGAAAGCCACATTAATATCGTTGAAAAACTTTTTCTTATTTTTATGAAAACCTAGAATTGATTTCTCAATAATTTAATATTGTTGTAAAAATTTAGTAAAACATGTTTATTTTTGCAATTTTCACTAATTAAATCGAATTATCATCTTAAATCATTTAAATAGGAATTTTGTGGCATCAATTTTGAACATTACTTATAAATGGTCTAGATGTAAATAATTTGTAGCAGACTTTTAAAATACTTAGAAAACTTTAAGTTTAAAAGTTATTTAAGATTAAATAAAACTATTTAAGTTCTAAAACAATAATTAAGACATTTATAAGTTCATCGATTATGCATGCAAAACAGTTATTATATCAAAAGTACAAATAACCCAAAAGTTGTCCAAAGTCCAATGTCCAAAAAAAACCAAATAGTTTATAATGTATTTTATTAAAAATTGTATCCGAGAGACTCCTCCATATGTTGCATACAAGTCCTACGCTCATGTATTATCTAAAAAGTTTATGAAAACTAAGGGGTGAGCTAATAAGCTCAGTGTGAGTTTTAAAACAAGCTAAATATCAATTATCACATAAAACATTTCGATATTACTATTACAAACATATTATTCAAATATAAAAACTTTTATGAACATGATAATGTCAATGCAAATTTTGTTAAATTTTTTTTTATATTTTTCAAAACATCCTACCCATCTCTGTTTCACACCAAAATGAGTTCCCCAGAACCCATCCATCCAAAACACATCAACACATATGTGGACAAGCCATCAATTTTGCAAACAAGTTGCCAATACACATAGTTGTGAACAAGCCACCAGAACTGATGTGTGGTTAAACCACCAATTAAGTCATCCCGAGTTGCCTAGCAACAATAACCCGCCACCCCGGGTTGCCCGATAATGATGGTTTACTAATCAAGTCTGGTCAAGCCACCAAAATTGTAGACAAGCTGCCGAAACACATTTGTGGATAAGCTACCAATACTTGCAGATTATTAAGCTGCCACATCTTCCTCTTTACAATTTGTCCCAACCCCATGTAATGCATCATGGCATGCAATCTCATTTACAAAATAATAGGCATGTTAACCATGCTTACATGTACACATAAATTTCAATTGTCATGGTAATCCATTCTTTCAAAACGAACAAATAGCCAAGACATTACACAACATGAGATTATAAAAATATCACATAATAAGAATACATATTATATCATGTCAATAAGGTTTAAGTAAGAATAACTTACCTCAAATCCACATAGTCACTCACTTGTTATTTTATGTTTGTAAAGATAATTAGTTAATCATAATCAAAACATCATATATGAAACTTGTATAAAACACACACCTCTAGTGATCCAAATTGTACATCCTAATAGAACTTGTTCACTTCTGATCCAAAAGAGCAGGGACTTGATTTGCTCAATTTATTTCAAAAAGACCTAAGAGCAACACTTCTATTGTGTTTGATCAGAATCGATGTGAGGATCAATAATATTCAATGATGACAAATATTTAAGAACACCCCAAAATGATCTTAGGATTTGGCAACAAAAAGAGAATAAAGTGTTTAAGTGATGATAAAAAAAATATAAGAGAAGAAGAGCTATCAAAGAAATCAGTTTTGGAAGTGGTGCAAGGGTGCTAATACGATGGTGCTATAGTGGTGGTGTGGTGGTGCTATGGTGATTTTATGATAGTGATATGGTGGTTGCATGGTGGTGTTTCGGTTTGTTATAGTAAAATAGAGCAAAAATAAAGAAAATCAAGGAGGAGAAACCAAAAAGGGGCAGGACAATGTGGTGGAAAAGGAGGAGCAAAGAGAGGAAAGATAAAACAAATTCAACAGAAATGAAAAAAGAGTACAGAGAGAGACTGATGATCATAAGGTCAAACTCATCAAACAAGGCAATCAAGAGGGGGACAAAGATGTTAGAGAGAATTAAAAACAATTACCTTGGCAATTACCCTTTCAAATTTTAAAAACAATGAGTTACTTAGCAATTTGAAAATAAGAGTTACATGCATTAGAGTGGGTGGTTTTGCATGGGAAAAGATTACCAATTTTGTACATTAAGGCTGTGTTTGATAGGGGAAAACCAATTCCGGAATAGGTTTTACACATTTTCCAGTGTTTGATAGCAGGAAAATATTTTCCTTTTGTAAAACCAATTCCAAGACACGGGAAAAGCTATTACAAAATTGGGGAAAATGTCTTACACCCTTCATTTCGGTAAGACATTTTCCATATTCTCTCCAGCCTTCTAAAACCTTCATTCCTTCATTTCCTTCCATTTCCAAACCCCCACAAGATCTGTCGACTGATTTTCCCCCACAATACGTTCTCTCCGACCACCATTTCCGTCAGATCTGTGGGAAATTTCAGGTAAGACATGCTGGATTTTATTTTCTGTTTTTGTTTCTGGGTCTGTTTCTGTTTTTGTTTTTGTGTCTGTTTCTGGATTCGCATATATACCAGTGTATGTGAAAGTTGGAGTAGCAGGATTCCCTCTATCATTGATAACATGCTGAATGTATTTGCTTTGCGTCATTAGGTATAGTCCTATCGAATGTGCATTTATATTTATAAAAAAAGTCGGTATGTAAAGCAAAACTCCTTCAATTTGGAATTGAATAACTGGCTTGCGATATGGAGAAAGGTTCTTAACAGATTTCTTTCACCCTAATACTCATGCAAGGGAGGGATTTGCACGGTTAAAATCCAAAGAATATGACGACATGATCTTTAACATAGATCCATCTATTAACAACCTTTGTTGGAATTATAGAGTCAGGTTGATGGTCTTAAAAACTTTGCTTTCTTCTCAGCAGTACAAAATAGACTAAAAGTTCTTTATTATTCTCAAATGACAAATGCATCACTATTAAAACCACACACTAACAAATAAACAAAACACTAGAAATCGTGCATCCTTTTCCATACGAGTGGTGGAATGATCACAAGCAGTATTCCCAAGTTCCTACCGATCATATCTTTCATTTTCCTAAATCAAAGCCTACCCGATGGTCCAATAACTTCTTGATTCAGTTTCGCTCTGCAGATTAACCTTGTTGGGAACTTAATGTTGAACTTGATTCGAGGTTACCTCTTTTCGATGGGTCTTTGGGAAATGGCATACCTTCCTTCGGGACTACCTCCTCATAGTTTGGATGGATCACACTGTTGATGGGGATGTTCAAGCTCCTTCCATCCAATGTTGTAAGGTGAACGGTGTAGCTGTTAATGCTTCACCAATGATATCTTTTGCGTGACAACCGTGTCATTGCCATCGCGTGTGAATGTCTTGTGAGGTCTTTCATCGATTATGAAAACAAGATCTGCAGGGATTGTGTTTGGTTGTTCGTTTCCTTTCTCATGTGTAGTTAAACTCTCACATACACTGGTATATATGCGAATCCTGCTACTCCAACTTTCGTTGTTATAGGAGATAGCTTCGGTTTCTTTCTCTCTACTCTTTCTTTTCACCCGGATCTATGGGATAGCTCGGATCATTGCGTTATTATTTATGAACAAAGTCATGTGAGTTATTTCTTCTAAGAAAATTTGGGATACCCAAAGGAGAGTAGACAAATTAAAGATTACCCTTTGCTTAAATGGTTCTAAGAATTAATTTAATGTTGGTAGTGCAAGTGTGATGAAAAGTTGGCATATACATGTCTCACACCAAGTATACCTGAAAAATGCCTACAAAATCCCCTAAAGAAACTGCTACTGCTGCTGCAAACATACTTGTGTTAGTTGGGAGGGGTATGGGTTAGGGTTAAGTTATTTCCTGTATTTATGTTGTATACATTAAGAAATTTTAACATAGTTGACTGCATACGAGTCAGAAAGAGATAGAAAGAAGGAAGTTGATAGGTTGCATTCTGGTTTGGCCAAGTAAAAAATCCAACCCTACAACCACAACCACATCAAATTTGTATAGATTCTCATTTTGGGAAAATTTAGGGCACATTCGTTTGTTTGGTAGGTTACACCAGAAGGCCTTGCCCACTAATTTCCATCCCAATCCTAAATTGCATAAATGAAGTTCACATCTGTTTGTGGCAATGTCTCTATCTCTTTCAAACACTAATACATTGGCATGGAATGGCTGAATCAATTAGCAAGGGTTTTGTTAATTAAACTTTGAACTCATTATTTAGGGTTAGTATGTTTTGACAGTAAAAACCAGTTTGAATTATATGTAGATACCGCTACGGCTTTTGGATATTTTATATAATAATTGCCTTTAAAAATAAGTTAATTCTTTTTAAAGAAACTAATCATAAATTATGAATAATTATTTTTCTTTTTACTTCCATTCACACGAGCGAAGTTCACATGTTTTTAGCTCATAATTCTACAGATTATTGTTAATATGGTAATGAGAGTTGTTGCGGATGATTATTGTTAATGTTATATCGTGAATTATGGATGAAATGTTGGAGTTTTTAATTAATACCGATATAAATTTATTATTATAGAAGTGAAAAGATAAAAACATGTGATGTTGTCTTTAATTTATACAAGTTGGATGTAATTGTGTTAAAATAAACTGTTGAAGATGACCCAATTTTTGTATGTTTATTGATTTGGATTTTGATTATGTTTATTGATGATGGCAAGACTGATGTTGTCTTAGCTTCTATTTTTTATTGCTCCTAACGGTTCTAATTTCTTTGTATGCTTGACCTCCAGTTGTATAGTTCTTGTTGTCCTAGCCTCTACCTCAGCATTTGTACTCGTGTTGGTGGCCTTGGTCGATATTTTCATAAGAGGTCTGTGGTGTGCTTGATTTATGATAAGCCTTCTAATATGCATTTGTGGTTGTTATAATTCGGTTCAAGTGAATTAAATGGTTGTTATGTACATTTTTTCTGTAATTTGTTGGGAAATGGCAGTGATGAGCTGTTATATTTATGATAAGACTGATATTTTTGTTAATTATATCCGAAATTTTAATCGTATATATAGCAATTGTAGCAAAGGCACTTAAACATTATTTATTTTTATAAAAGTAATCAATTTATAATTTAAAAATTATAAAAATAGAAATAAAAAATTTATAACATTGTCAAATTTTTTGTTTATATTGAAATAAAAAAGAAAACACACTTGATAGCAATTGAAGTATTTAAAACTCGTTTATATTTTAAAAAAGAGGCATTAACATTTATAGCTTTTGAGCAATATATTTTAAGTGATCTTAACTTTATAAAATCATGATCAATATATTTTAATAACTTTATAAAACATATTATTAACTATGATCAATATATAACAAATACATGAAAGATATTTTAAGTCATGGTAACTTTAATACATGATCAATATATTTAAAACTCTTGCACCAATTGAAGTATTGTATTAACTATGATCAATATTTAAGTGCTACTTTAAAAAAATTATTATTGGGCAATTACAATTAGCTTGATATGTATGTATGCACTTTTTTACTCATGGTAACTTTATGTGATCTTATGAAAATCTTGCATCTTTTGTAGTAGTGATCATATATTTGCCTATGTTATTTTGTGTAGATGGATCGTAATCAAAATCAAATGGCAATTGCCGGAGTTGTGGCTTCAGTTTTAGCTTTTGGGGCTCTTTGGATTAAAAAATTAGAAACTAGGAAGAAAATTGCTTCTCGCCCTCGTGTGAATCGAGATTATGAAAGAGAAAACTATATTAATAGTATTTTATATAGTGGTGACCAGCATTGCATTGATATAATAAGGATGAGACCGATCGCCTTTTTTAATTTATGTGATATTCTTAGTACGAATAATTTGTTACAATCGTCTAAATCTGTCGATATTAGGGAGCAAGTAGTTATATTTTTACATATAATTGGTCATAATGTAAGGTTTCGAGTGATTGGATCTAGATATTATAGATCAATTCAGACAGTTTACCATTACTTTAGGGTTGTATTGAGAGCTATTTTGAAATTTTATAGACTAGTTATTAGATTACCTGATGAGTCAACTCCTAGTGAAATTAGAAACAATCCAAGGTTTTATCCTTATTTTAAAGATTGTATTGGAGCATTAGATGGAACTCATATTCGTGCATCCGTTCCACTTAGCATGCAAGGAAGATTTCGTAGCCGTAAATGGGGGACGACACAAAATGTATTGGCTGCCATTACATTTGATTTGAAATTTGCCTATGTTCTAGCTGGTTGGGAAGGTAGTGCACATGATTCTCGTATCTTAAGTGATGCACTTTCACGCCCAAGAGGATTAAGAATTCCAGAAGGTAATATTTATCACAAATAGTTCCAATAAGCTCATAGTTTATCAGTATTAATTACGTATTGTAAAATTGTAGGTAAATATTATCTTGCTGATGCTGGATATGGCATCCGAATTGGATGTATTACCCCATATCGTGGTGTCCGATATCATTTAAAAGAGTTTGGTGCTGAAGGGCCTGAAAATGCAAAGGAACTCTTTAATCTTCGACATTCATCATTACGGATCTTTGTTGAACGTGTTTTGGGATTTTAAAGAAACGGTTTCGTGTATTAGATCTTTGAACCATTTTGGAATTTTCAAACTCAAGTAGATATAGTTTTGGCTTGTTGTATCATTCATAATCATATAATGGGAGTTGATCCTAGTGATTTACTTAATCAAGGATTATACGAGGAGTCTGAGTTTGATTCGATAATACAAACTCTCACGGAGCGAGAAGAAAGACAAGAAGCAAGAGAATGGTCTGCTAAGAGAGATGAGATTGAAGAAACTATGTGGACTGATTACATGGCTAGAAATATTAGGTAGATTTAGGCTTAGGGTTATTATTTCTATGTTATGTATGTTTTAGACTGATGTTTTTTTGTAAATGTTGGTTGGATAATAACATTGTCGATTTTAGATTGTTGGATTTTGATATATGTCTTGAATTGGTTAGATATTGATTATGTTTTAACATTGTTGGATATTGAATTGATTATTATGTTTTAAGCTTGTTGGATATTGAAATTATTGACAATGACAATTATTTAATGTAGAATGGGTAAGGGCAACAAAGAAGGGACCTCCAAGCAATTCGTGGACAAACCGATGGAACATGTTTTCCTTGAAATTATAGCAGAGGAGGCTCGAAAAGGAAATAAGCCTTCTAATACTTTCAAATCGGTTTCTATTAATCGAGTTCTTCGACGCCATTTCTTCTAGATTCCAAGTCCAATGCGATACAAAGCACGTGGAAAATCATTTGAGGACGATAAAAACCAAATTGGCGATTATATGCAAAATTCGAGGTGAAAGTGGTTTTGGATGGGATGATAACATGAAAATGATCACATGTGATAGAGCGACATACGATGCAACATGATGATGGTAATATATGTATATATATGTTAAGTATATTTCAATTGTTTTTACTTGTTATTCTAATTGTGTATAATATCCAACAGCACACAAGAAGTATGAACCATTTTGAATAAAAGCATTGATCATTATGATGAAATGGTCGTGGTTGTTGGAAAAGATATGGCAACAGGGAGTTTTGCGAACATTTCTTGACATAGATTTGGATGATGATAATGAAGATTCAATGCCCGTAGATCATGCGACAATGAAGAGGTCAAGAGGTAAGAACAAATGTATCTTCATCTGGCACATCCAAACGTAAAAGAAAAAGTGGTCAAGAAAGTCTCGTTGATGAACAAATTAAATTTGTGGGTGACCAACTTGGCGAAATTGCTAATGCTTTGAAACAATTTATCGCCGACAAGACAAAGACGACTTTTCTGAACAAGTGATGTCGATGCGGGAAGAAGGATTTGATGATGAATTCTTGTGCTCGTGTGTGATTATCTAGGAGTCATGAATCGAGGCCAAAATGTTTTTAGTTAAAAGTAAGAAGCATAGAAAATTTGGCTTCAAAAATTTTCTCATTGAAGATATTGATACTTTTATGTGGTGTAATATTATGCACTTGGACAATGTTGTTACTATGTGGTGTACTACTAATTATGTATTTGGATAATATTATTTCTAGTACTCATTATGGTTTCAAGCAATTTATAATTATTCAATATTCTTACTAGTACTCATTGTGGATAATATTTTTCAATTTATAACGATCAATATTGTAGCTTATTATTGAGTATTATTATAAATAAATCATTGCAATATATGTAAAAACAATTTAAAATATAAAATTTATTAATATATATTAATATATGTAAAAAACAACTTTTAGGAAAATATTTTCAGAAATCATCAACAACAAGAAAATATTTTACAGATTCAATCAAACACCGTAAAATATTTTCCAAGAAGTCATTTTACAGAAAAGTAAAACATTTTCCAGAAATCATTTTACGGAAAACATTTTACTGCCAATCAAACAGACCTTAAAATTAAAAATATAATTGATAGCATGGTGATAAATTTTGAAACGAGTTACATTTTATGCTTTAGACTTGGTTAATTGTCTATACTTAGGTAAGTTTAGTTGTATTTTAGGATTGTGCTTAAATGCTATTATATGTTACTTTGTTGTTTGCGAGAAGGATTTGTTTGTTGATTGAGCGGTAGGCGTAGAATGAGGAAAAAGGAATAAAGGATTGAAGGTTTGTCATGGCAAAAGGCTAGACAGTTTGCCAACACAAATGTCGTGGCAATGCTAGGAAGTGACCCAGTCAAACTTAACCATTATCAGCCCTGTTGTACGTATGCTAGAAAATTCAGCCTAAAAAAGAGGAAAAAATCATGGGATCATGAGATCATGGGATGATGGGCCTACTCTAAACGAAAAGGTATGAAACCCAACAAGAATGAGGAGAAAAAGGAGTAGACAATTAGAGAGACGATTGGAAAGAGAAATCCTTAGACGAAAATAGAGGGTAGCGATTGCAACAAGGGCAGAGATGCAAAAAGAGAAGACGAAGGCAGACCCTCCTGGTCACCGGAAGACATTTTGTAGTCGGAGTTGTGGGTTGGACAGGCGAAAGCTATCTTCCTCAGTTCTACATTTAATTCTTTATTTGTTGTTTAGTAACTTGATTTAAAGGAAATGATGTTGAATGCTATTTTGAATATAGATTTTATTCACTAATGCATGAGTTAAATCTCATAGAGTTGGGATTACTTGATGAAACTTTTAATTCCATTATTGGCCACTGCTTAGATCAGTTTTAATTTACAATTTCATTCAATGGTATTTATGAATAGCATGTGCGTAATCTCTAGACATAGGTGAATATGCAACATGTTTATAAAATTAATCTAATTTTGACAAGGTTAGGCTAGTTAGATCGAAATTGAATAATATGAGTGAGAACTTGAAAGAATACTCATAGCAGACTCTAGAAATAGAGCAGCATTCTGTACAGAAAGGAGAAGAATAGTAGTAGGAACCATACTCAAAGCCTATAGACATATAGTGCCCTAGGTGAGGTAACTCATGGTCTTGTTCTCGAAAGAAGCAAGCCATTTTAAATCTCCTTCGAGCAGTAGAGTAAGATTGATTTTGCCAAGGCATTATTGGTTAATAAGGATAGATTCTCAGTAATCCCAACCTTCCAAGTCAACATCGTATATCCTTTAACCTTTGCTATAGCATCTCTATTTTAGTGTCCCTAATTATTTACTAGTTTGTTTTGCACATTTTATACATCGTTATTCTCCTAAATACCACTGCATTTTTATTTTTATTTTTATTTTTGCCATAGCATTAATCACACTCCTTTATAATAACTTGCCCAATTTATACATAACCGATCCTTGTGGAGATGATCTCACTTATCACTTTATTACTTGATCTGAAATGTACACTTGCACAATTCGCTTAGCATATTCACACGCGACACATGGAGACTTGAACTTGGGCCACTTAAAAGTTACTTAAGTGCTTAACCACTAGATCACTTCAATTTTTTAGTTAAATGCTAACGGCATTTCTTTTTAACAAGGCACAAACTAGGATTTTGAAGCAAAATTGCTCAAAATAGAACATGATATGAGGGAAAATACTCGAATTCAGATCTTCAAGGACAAATCCATCGCTACTTAAACACTAGACTAAATACTTATTATTATCTAATGCGCAAAGATAACTTTTAAAAAATCAGGCATGACCACTCTTGGTTTACTAACCCGAATTTATACTAACTTGATTTTTCGGATGTGACAAAAAATGTAACACCCTATACTCAGTTCGATTACCAAGACTGAGCTATGGAATGCCATAATAGTCACCACAATGACTCTCCATTAAATCCCAACCTAACCTCTATACACCAATATATGCATAAGTTACTCACATGCAGTGGAATATTGTGAAGGTAAAAACACTTAATAAAACTTAACCAAGTTTCATTTAGTCACAACTCGTTACAAATAAGGGTTTGTATATTTTAACAAGTAAAGTTTCACATAAGGGTTCACCTATTGTCTACTAGGGGTTCACTTAATGACTTTGCTAAGTGCTACACACTTGAAGATTCTTAGGTATTTCTAGATAGGGTTAGCTTTGCGAACAGGGTTCTTAAAACAATAAGGTCTTAAAACAAAATAAGGTTCGCATACTCACCCTAAGTGCTTAGATCCTACGAACTTGGCTCACAGAGCCCTTTTCTTAGCAATATTATCGAAATATGTTAAGGGTTCGATGGACGTAGTTCGCTACGTTTAGGGTTCGCACTATGACACTAACAACTGTAATAATAGTTCGGCGAACTTTAATAAGATAGCCAATATGGTTCGCACATGTTTCTACTTAAGGTAACAACGCTTTGCAAACAAATGCATGAAAAAAATTTATAGGAATAGGAGAATTAAGGGAACATCAAAACAAACTTGGTATATAATAAAATCTTTAAATATCAGATGTTTTCGTTAAACATTAGCGGTTCACAATTTAAAATTTTAATGAAAACATAAAGTAATTTGCTATATTTTTAATCGCTAGGCGAGGTCATTAAATTTATATCTTTAAGCCCAAATAGATCATCCCATATTGCCCTTATGGTCGAGGATTCGCTTGCTCGACTCTTCTAGCATGTATGCTTTGCTTGGATCACTTGTCTCTCGATTGCTGTAACGTCTTAAACCCGACTCGATTCACTGGATCCGAATCTTGAATGTTACATTACTATTATAGACTTATACAAGCTTAGGACATACAAGTTTTCAAAGAAATACATATTATTAAGTAATGTTGCCCGTCAAATTTACATTTAGGCGTACATTATGTACAGAACTTACAATATAATTGCACATCACATTGGTTTATACTGTCCCACTTATTTAACCTCTAAGTAATATTACTGACTTAGATTATTTTAGACAACACAATTGAGCCATAATAAAGCTTATAAACAAATTTTCAAGACTTGTTTGAAATGTTTCTATCAAACTCGAACACGCCTGTGCAACCCTTGCTCTGTATGCATAAGTGCCCACTTCGCCACTCATTTGGCACAGCCCTAGCGCCATCCCACCCGGCGTCTCCTTTACCTGAGACATGAAACACAGAGGGGTAAGTTCGATGGAACTTAGTGAGAAAACTCTCTTTCATTATTCAAGGATTTCATCAATCGTTTCTTGTTCATAAGTTTGACCCTATCGATTGTACAGATTTTGCCATAACCTTTCATATTGGCTTTTCTTTCAGAGCTAATCCGCACTTGCCAATTCTAAGCACACCATGTTCTCCATCCATTCAAAGTCCGCCCATAGGTATCTTCTTCAGATAGTCACCACAAGAATTGTTCTTTAGATTACGCCATCAAAGTGTTCCTTTCCCAAGATAGCCACAGAGGTTTTCCTTTCAGAGTCCCCTCACAAAAGCATTCTTTTAAAAGACTTCGCCATAAGGCATTCATGTAATTGAGATAGCCACAAAGGTATCTTTTTAATAGAGATAGTCATAAATGCATCCTTTGTAACAGAGATAGCCACAATGGAATCTTTTTTAATAGAGATAGCCATAAGGGATTCCTTTAATAGAGATCACCACAAAAGCTTCATTTAATAGAGATTAGACACAAAGGCTTCCTTTAACAAAGATATCCACAAAGGTTCACTTTTACAAAAATTGGTGTTTTTAACGATAGGGATTCGCCTAAACTCACCATCGTGAGGTTTGCCTCTCATTGTTGCTACTCACCCAACCTTCCTTTAATTATTTTCCATATGATGCCATGGCCCAGCCATGGTCTTACAATATATAGTCTTTAGAGTGCCATGGACTTTTCCTTTTAAAGATTCCTGTTGCTAATCTTGACGGACCCCTTTAGACGAATCTGTAGACAGACACAAACACCTCATGCAAACTCATACTTGACAGACTCTTTCACAACAAAGTTGTTCATATATTTAACACACACATAGCCACACTTTACTCATCCAAACACTTTAACCATTAACCTCAGAGATCATATTTATATTCCATACAAATCTTTCATTCAAGTTCATCATGTATACATTTCTCACAGAATCATCACATCATGCATTCTTAGCTCATTTTCACAGAAGGTTCTAACATGCATAATACATTTGCAAGGGTCCACTTAGGGACTCACCTGTTAACCTTCTCAGCAATTTGGGCTCTAAGTTCACGCAGTCACAGGCAGACTCTTGAAGGTCACTGCTTGAAAGACATAAAAATAATGTCAAAACTTAACTCTTACTTTCATCTAAAACCTAAAAAAACTATATGCAATGACTTACTTCTACATCTTTCTATTTATACTTAAGCAAGCTCACTTTCAAAGGAGAAACTCATGTGAGTCCAGAACACTTGCCTCGGGTGAACAAACAACCCTATACTTGAACTCTGATCTTTAGTCTTACCAAAGTACGAAAATCCCCTGATCAAGCACTATAGGAAGGTAGCAATCGTGCTATTTTAAATAGAATGAAGAAGATAACATTCCTTTCTTCAAAAGCTTTCTTAGTAAAAATCATTGCTTTTACCATAAAACTTGACATATGCCAGTAAACTTTCAAGTCTGCCCTCGTTTGTGGCTTACAGATATGAGGAAACTGTATAAAAATCCAAATCTTTTCATATTTTTTATTTGCCTGATCATTTATTTCTAACTATCTCATTAGTGTATAACCTACACATTAACTAAACTAATTGGGTGCGCCTTAATCCTAGTGACATCCCTTACCACTCACGAACCTTTGACATCTTTTTTTCCAATTTCTCCTTCTACATTTACACATACTTTATAGAGGACATTCTTGGCTTTAAATTTCCATTATTGCCTATGCATCCTACTAGTGTACCAGATCGTCAATTAGGCGATTAGAATCAAGCCAACTAAATTTCCTTTGACCTACACGCCCAGACTCAGGACTTCACTAAGTCTGAGTGTTACAGAGCATGTACTAAAAGCATAATTAAATGCTAATATTATTGTTAAACTAAAAGTGTGCAAAGTGTACACCGACACTGATTATTGATATGCATGTTAAGCATGCCACTGTGCTATGACTGATAATGATAGCATGAATTGTTCATTGATTGTATGTCATATTGCAATTGCACGGGGTGGGCTATTGTGGTTGATGGAGGAGTTCCATTGAGTACCGGCGGCAGTTAAAATTTGTATTATTGTTGTCAATGCACTACACCAGGATTATTGAGGGGATTGGTGAATTTATCTCATTATTGAGAACTTTAATCTGCAACCACATTGTGTATTCACAACCTACTGGCAGTGTATTAAATTGCAATTTGTTATAAGTGGTTAATCTACAAAATTATTTGCAACTCATTTGTGTAATTATTCGAAATTTAATTGCACTATTGTATGGATGATTTATCCACATCGAGCCCCGGCTCACATTGATTGGTGATTGGAAAATGAGTTTTGGGTAACTCGTGGTGTGTAGTAGACGATTGGGTAGGAATCCTCCTTTGCATTGCATCATACTCATGACATATACGTACATTATTGAAATGTTATTGACATGTATCATGCACTGAATTGTAAGGTAATTGTTTATTGTTCATGCTATTGTTGACTTACACTGAGCCATTATCTGCTCACGCCCTAGTCTTAACTTATTAGGTAATGATCAAGACTATGACCGGACCCAGCATACGGACGTACAATGGACTTCTGACTATTTTCACTTTAAATAATTTTCCTTAAGTTTTTATTCGATTTTTGGGACTGTAAAGCTTAATCTTGGATTGTACTTTGTGGTTTTGGGTTTTGGGCTTATGCATGCATTTATTCAACACATTGAAAATATAAGATAATTGGAAAACACATGTTACTCGACCTAATTAAAACCTAACATGATTAGTATTTTTCGCTACAATAAAAGATAACAAATTTTGGCAAAAAAAAGCAACAAACAACAGGTTTCTAAAAACGTCACTATCAATAATAAAAATGAGACTTAAAAGTAGACGGCTTAATAAAATTACATTTTCCAAACTAACTCAAGTGCAACCGTGGGTTTTACAAAGTGAGTCAAATTAGGGTTTTAATGGTTCGTACGGTTACGTAGTCATTTTGGTGACTTATGTACTCTTCACGATCTGGCCATAATGTTTAGGCTGGGTTGGGGAGGTTGCATATCATATGAAAGCATATAAAATAGTTTATACCAAAATGACTCAACCTAGGTACATGCTATTTCAAAACACAAAGTAAAATTGTTGCAAACTTTGCTAAGTCCGAGATTGTTGATTGGATGCTGAGTCGATATTCAAAATCATGAACAAAGCCCAAACTATGCACGGAAACTAAAACCATACACTAAGAAATAAACTTAGTGGTATTTCTATAATAAAAAATTATAACACAAATAAGTTAATTAGATGCATATAAAAAAAGCTATAAGGTTCAAATGCAAAACAATATATATTGTAACATAATATTTCATCATATTAATTAATTCCATGAAAAATTATACATTGTATATTCTAATTCCCCATTAACATAACTCGGACCCGAACTGATACATGAATCCATCCAATCATGCCAGTTTGGCACCTAGTGTCTCATCGGACATATCCGAAGTAAATAAATTGTGCCACGCTCTCGTTGGTATAACCGAAGTACAAATTTACCCAGCACTCATTGACTAAGTCAAAATAATCCGTACTCGATCTACTCTATGGCATGTCAATTATATCTAAACCTACCTGAACAGTTAATAGAGTAACGATTTCGCAATTCTGAATATAACTCAATTTCATAGTTCACATTTTCATACCATCAACCCATCATTCATTTATAATTATATAACAACATAATTCATCATCATTTGAAGTAGATTTTACGCTTGCATCAAGATACAAGATTTTCAAATATATTCAGTATATTCCATATCTTAAATAAGCCATCAAATCGTATCAGTTCAACTCAATTCATCAATTTCAAATCACCTTAACATCTTATCACGCACAAAAATATATATATGAAACAATTGTAGTGGTTCAAATTATAGAAATACAAACCAAGAGTTTTGAGCTATTCGTCGACGGCTTCAGCTTTTCCTTTCCCCCCAAGGAATCCAGGTCAACATTAGCTACGGATTAACCTAAGCATACCACATCATCAATATACAACCAAATTTAGAATAAATTTTCAATTTATAAAAATTTTTCATTTTATTCAATTTAGCCCCTAAAATTGGGACTAACGTAACTTTCAATTTAAAACTCCAAATTGAAATTTTATTTCACTACAATCTATTAGGGATCTCCTACTTTTCTCTACAGTTTTCAATTTATTCAGTTCAATCCCTAATGTACGAAACTATCAATTTACTTTATAATTTAGTCATTTTTTACATATATACTTCAAATCTATCAATTTAATATCTAAATCTTTCAATTCCTCAGCTACTGAAACTTTCAGAACTTTAATAGTTTAACGAATTGAGACATAGGCTAGCTAGATTAGGCCCCCACTGATTAGTTGTTCCTGCAAAAGAAAAGAAAATATACTAGCAAACAAATTGATGAGGAAGAAGAATACCAAAACAAAATAGAGGCTTGGGTGCGTAGAACTGAAGCAAGAAAGATGGAGGATACATGCGGCCACTACCAAGGCAAAGAACAAGGTGTAGAATGTTTCGAATGTGGTGTTTTAAGTCTAAAATTGTATGGCTTAAATAGCAAATTCGTCGAGCCGTGCATTGAAAAGGTCAAAAATTGCAGAAAATAGTATCATGTACTAACACAGGGTATGCAAGCCGTGACACGCCATCCTAATTTCCAAAGATTTTTGGTTTGAAGTGTTGTGTCACATAACGAGTTTCTGCTTGTCACGATACATGCTTGAAATTTAAAAAAAATGTTTCTAAGTAGCGTCTCACAACACAGGGGGACTTGTGTCGTGACACGGCCTATGGTTTTCCATGTCATTTGCTTTAAAGTAGCATGTCACAAAACAGAGGGGTTGTGTCGCAACACGCACTGTGTTTTTAAAAAAATTTAGATTCGAAGTTACGTATCGCAACGCAGGGATGCTTATGTCATGACACATAATGGCTTTGTTAAATTAATTCTTTTGGACGTGTCTAACTCCTTTGGGTTATGCCTAGTCACTTCAAAACTCTTCTAAGGTCATCCAGCCCTCAACTAACCTATTTTTAACCTAATTACAATTAAAATTCATAATTAAAATCGGAAAAAATCGGAAAAAAAAAATAAAATATTTATCAAGATAATTTGAGACGATTAAAATAAGTGCGGCTACTAGACTCGTCCGGTAACCCGTTACTATTTGGCAGCCCATTACTATTTGGGGTTGACTTTTTGGTCCTTTATCGATCATCACACTCTATCTATGGAAGGTCTATTATGTTTGAATCCATCCACTTGTCTTCCCTTAGACCAAGCTTTCCTAGACATGGCACACTCAAAACATACCTTTGATCAAGGCAAAAAGGGGTTAAATAGAATAGTGCAAAACATTCACTCCCTAATTGTTTTTCTAATCCCTCATCTTGGGAATCTTTGTCGCATCTAAACACTTCTAGTTCACCATAGATTTTCATTGTTAATTCATTTTTCTTGAGATCAATGGTTGATTTAGAAGTTTCTAAAAATGACCTACCTAATAGTATGGGGGTCTCTTGATCTTCCTCAAAGTCAAAGACTACAAAATCAACCATGACGGTAAAATTCCTCACTTTAACCAATACGCCTTCAATTTCACCTTTTTGGTGTACTAGTGACCTATCGATTCATTGCAGTGTTATCAAAGTATTCTCTAACTCCCTTAGTTCACATTTTCTATAAATTGATGGGGGGCACTAAATTAATGTTGGCTCCTAAATCACAAAGGGCCTTATTAAAATAAATGTCCCCTATCTCTATGGGAATTGTAAAACTACTCGTATCTTTCAATTTAAGGGGTATCTTTTTAGTAATGAGAGCACTACAATAAGCATGAATGTAAATTTTTTCTCCCTTTTTAATCTTTTTATGCCTTAGGATAATTTATTTTAAGTACTTGGCATATTTCAATTTTTTATCATTAATTCCAACAGGGTAAATTAACATTAAGGGATTTAAATAAGTTTAGAAAACTTACAAAATTTGTTTCATCCCTTTTTCGTTTATCTTTGATCCTTGACGAGAATGGCATTTTTGTGATTGCGGTATTCGTGATTACCAGCTCAGCCACCGGTTCAGTCACTTGTTACTAGTCCAGCTCGCAATGTTGGGTCGACTCCATAATGGCCAGTTTAGCTTCCACTTCCAATCGGTTCAACTTCTCTAAAATGATTTGATAAGCGTCCAGTTTTTGGATGGCTTTTGTAGCTTATGGTTTTGAGCTATACATATAACACCCCAGTTTTGGTGGATCTAATGTTTTGGCCCATAGTTTCAAAATAGTCTGTCTAGTGAAGTAATATCCGCCCAAGTATTTCTATTGGGCGTATAGGATAAGCGTATTCTAATAAACATTTAAGTTAATGGTGGTTCTATGTCAGATTATTATGTTAAGTCAATTATGATAATATAAAAGTAATAAGGTAGTTCTGATATGAGTTCATGCCAGAAGTATAGTGCACATCTATGTCTGAAGTATTATTTAAGTTATGATATAAGGTAATCTAGTTAGGAGTCAACAGGATTGTATCATCAAGTGTTTAAATTATTGGAGTTTTATTTATTTCATTCTCAGATTCTGTAACCCATTACGAAAGACAAGCTCTGAATTCAGGTGACATATGTTGAGCTATTATAAGTGAGATTGGACTATATATATAAGTGTATAAGGTTAGAAAGGGAGAATCGTTCCTCTTCTTTCTTCTTCTAAGATGTTGCTATTTGATTCTTTCTGGAACCAAAAGCATTCATTTCTCATTTAAGCTGGAAATAGTAATTTTGGATCTTATCAATATTTACTACATGTCTGGGTAAGTTATTTGACTTTGCATGTTGAGTTTTGAAAAAGTAATTCTGTTAGAAGTGGTTAAACAATAAGATAAAGATATAAGGTTTTGAATGGGGATTTCTATCTTTTTTGTGATGGTGCTAAGTATGTGAATAGGTTTTAATGATGTTTCTATGTTCTGTGGCAATGTTTGTTGCTGATTTGCTAAATGGATGTTTAGTTTGGAGTAGAGCAGTTGTAAGTGAGTGTCAGGTGAGTTCTAAGTTGACTCACGCATGTACACTATTCATATAGAGAATTACTTGTAGGAAATTCATTGAACTACAAATCTAAAACCATGAAAACTATTGTATGCTTACTTGATAGGGAATCTGATAACTCAAGTATGTGATGATTGGTGAATGATTACTGAAATGTTGAAGTGTATAAAGAGTATCTGATAACTCATGTATGTCTAGGTTGTATTCTATGAGATTTTTGTTCTGTTGGGTGTATGTTACTGAATTAAAATGTTAGGCTTAGATTGTGTCAGTGTATGAAGAGTTTGTAAAGTGAGTTTGTTTCTGTACACCGTGATCTAATGGAGTCCTTCAGGATAAAAAATACGAACTCTAATATGAAACATTGAAGGAAAAGCACATGCCATGGTATACTCTGAAAAGATCTATTCAATGGCATCTTACCTAGTGGGGTTCTCTGTGTGTTGATAACTCTTGAAAAGAGCTATAATTTATGCCTTTAGATTTGTTCATTTGTCTGTACTTAAGTGAACTTAGCTTCATTTTAGGATATTATTTTAGCATTTTCAGACCATTGCATAAGAATCTTGGACGATGCTTAAATATTATTATTTTTTACTTTTAATTGCATATGGAAAGCTTGTGCAGGTTGAGGAACAAGAGATAAAGGAGTGAAGGCTTACCGGGGTAAAAGGTTTTACTTGTACCAGAAAAATCTGCCAAAAAAAGAGAAGATAATCCTGGGCTGTTGGTTTTTATCATAGAAAAAAGAATTTAAAAAGAAGATAATCTTGGGTTTTTCAAAAAAGAATTTAAAAAGAGGAGAAGATAAACATGGGATTTACCCTAGGAAAAAACCTATAAAAATGCAAAGGAGGAACCCCAAAAAGACGAAAAGAGGAAGAGATTCTTAGGAAACAATAGAGTGTAGAGGCTAAGTAGAGACAAAAATAGGAATAAGGCGAAAAAGGAATCATTTTACACGTGACAAGTTTTTGGCATCATTGCCTCGGATCGACAATTTGGTGAAACTTGGTTTGGTTATTTAACTTAATTCCATTAGTTTTATTTAACTTAGTTTAATTTAATCTTTATAGATTTGCTGACAGAAGAGGTATTCCTGCTGCTAAAGAGTATACTTTTAACCTAGAGATCGATAGAACTTTGCGAAGAAGGCGAAAAAATTGAGAAATATGGCTAAAAACAGGAATGATCCTGGTCTCAATGAAAATCCAAATGGTTGTAGTCTCAACCAAAATCCAAATGGCCAAGATGCTAATCCTCCCATTCGATGTGTGATAGATGACCAAGACAGACCAATTCAAGAGCATATTTTCTCGATGATTGATGATTTGAATCCAGGGATAGTTAGACCAATCATACAGGCTCAGCAATTTGAACTGAAATCTGTAATGTTTCAGATGAAAGTTTAGTAGACTACCCACTAAAGATCCAAGACTGCATTTAAGAATTTTTTCTAGAAGTCTATGACTCATCTAGATAATAGGGTGTTCATGCAGACACTCTGAGGCTTAAGTTATTTCCATATTCTTTAAGAGATCGTATAAGAGCGTGGCTGAATACTTTACCATCGGGAACAGTGGCATCATAGAATGATCTTTGCCAAAGATTTTTGCTATGGTATAATCCCCCAAATATGAATGCCAAGCTTAGAAATGGCATCACGTCTTTTTGGCAATCAGAGGATGAAACACCATATGAAGCTTGGGAATAATTTATAGATTTAATTTGAAAATGTCTGACGCATTGGTTTCAACACTAGACACAGATGAAGATATTTTATAATAGATTGAATGCACATACAAGGATGGTAGTTTATGCATTTTCCAATGGTACATTTTTGGATAAAACTTATAATGAAGCATACGAGATCCTGAAAAAGATTGCCAACAACGATTATCAGTATCCAACCACGAGAGTTGCGACAAGTAATAGAGTTGTTGGTACCATCGAGCTTGATGCAATCAATTTTTTAATGTCCCATGTATATTCTCTAGCTAATATGATTAAAATAATGAAAAATCCAACTATAGTTCAGGACATCAAAGCAGTCGAGCTAGCATGTGTTTATTGAGATGAAGATGTGTTTGAAAAATGCCCATCAAACTCAGCGTCAGTATACTACATGGGTAATTTCAACCGGAATAATAATCCATATTCTAACACGTATAATCCAGGGTAGAAGCAACATCCAAACTTTAGATGGAATAATCAAGGTTCAGGGAATTTTGACAATGCTGCAAGATAGAATGCCATCAGTGCACTACCTGATTATATTCAACCTATGCCGCAGCAAAATGTGCAACAAAGTCACGCATCATCATCTACTGAAGACTTGTTGAAAGAATATATGGCCAAGAATGATGTCGTATTTCAGAGTCAAGCTACATCTCTACGATCTCTTAAGAATCAAGTGGGGAAAATAGCGAATGCTTTAAATTTGAGGCCACAAAGAGCATTGACAGGTGATACTGGGAATTGAAGAACATAAGGGAAGGAGCAGTGCAAGGCCATCACTCTTAGAACTAGGACCCAATTGAAATAAGTTGTTCAAGATGCCACGGTAGAAGAAGACAAATCCAACCGCAGTCAGGAAAATATCTCAGAACCTACTGAATGGCAGACAGCACCTAAAAAGGGTACACTTAGAAATGTTGTGACAAAATCAGATCATGTTACCAATAAAAATGCCACAGCAAAATAATATCAGCAATCTGAAGGACGACCACCTTTACCTTTTCCTTAGCTATTTTAGAATTCTAAACAAGATATTCAGTTTAAAAGGTTTTTAGATGTTTTGAACCAAATCCACATCAACATAACGTTAATGGAAGCTTTGGATTAGATGCCTAATTATGTGAAATTTATGAAAGATATATTGTCGAAGAAGCGCAAATTGGGAGAATTTTAGATTGTTGCTCTCACTAAAAGGTCACAGGAATGTTGAAGAATAAATTACCTCTGAAGTTGAAGGACCCAGGGAATTTCACTATCTCATGTTTCATTAGAAATCATTCTATTGGTAAGGCGTTATGTGATTTAAGAGAAAGTATAAATCTAATGCCTATGTCTATTTTTAGGATGCTAGGAATTGAGAAAGCAATGCCTACTACGGTTACATTGTAACTGGCTGATCGATCCTACGCTCATCCGGAAGGTAAAATTGAAGACGTACTGGTAAGGGTAGATAAATTTATATTTCTTGCAGATTTTCTTATTTTAGAATGTGAAGTTGACCATGATGTACCAATTATTCTAGGAAGACATTTTCTTGCTATTGGCAGAACTTTATGCAGAATGATGAACTAACTATGAGGATGAATGATTAGTAGATCACGTTCAATGTATTTAATGCATTGAAATGTGCTAATGAAAATGAAGAATGTCGTGCCATTGACTTGATAGGAGCAGCAGTGAAGGAAGAGTTCACAAGATTTTGCCACAGCAATTTTGGTAGTGATGAAGATTCCTTTGAGCGAAACCCTTGTGCACTTTACTGAAGCAAAATAGACCTTTCAATTTTGATGAACAATGCTTGGTAACTCATGTATATCCGCATGGAGTTGTTGATGTCAGAGACATGAAAACGGGGGTCACATTTAAAGTTAATGGACAACACTTGAAGCACTACTGGGGTGCTCATGTAGAGTGAGACAAACAGTCCATTCATCTTCAAGATATTTAACTTCAACATCTTGAAAATTATTTTTATTTTAATTTTATTTTGTCAATTTAAATTTCTCTTATTTATTTCATTTCCTTTGTTTAATAAATTACAGGAATGGAAGGGGTCAGTCACACAGAACCCATTGACATGAATCCTGCCAATGAAAAGAATGCACCCAAAGGACCGAAGGAAGAACCAGAGAAAACAGAGTCTGTCAGCATTGAGATTGGTCGTGAGGATGAATAGGAAGTAAATCTCTCAGCTGCACCACTAGTGGACAGCACTGTGGTTGTTCCACCTCTTTCTATTGAACCGATGACTGAACAGGATAGTGAGATTGATAGGATTATTAATGAACTCACCATATTTGATAATGAAGAGGAGGATGTACCACTCAATTTACTTAAAAAATCGATGCGTTATAAGATGAGTGTACGAAAGACCACTCGCTGCAATTAAAGTACCACCATTCAGTTCCAAGCCAAGGAAGTTTTCTTTCCCTATCTCATGCATTTTATTTCTTTTGCCATGACATTTTCTATGCATATCTATCTTTTGTTTCCTATTACATATATGTATATGCATTAACAACAATGCATCCCTTAGGTTTGGGGGTGTATTGTGCATCTAGACTACATTAGATATTTATTGAGCATGCGTGTTTTAGTATTTTGTTCATTTTCCATTCATTTTGCCATAGCACACATAATTGCAAAAAAAAATTTTAGACTGTGATGAGTGTATGTTTTTCTGTGATGTTCAATGAGGAGCTTAATTCTTCTATAAACTTAGAAAATTGTGACAATGGATTAGGTGACGTTAGCTTAGGATAGTTTACTTGTAAATTGATCCCTAAAATTAGGATATCATAACTTCGATTACAATTGATCTATAGTAAGTTTCATTTGATAAACTTAGAGACTCTTAAAGCTATTCGGTAACATGGAAATACTCAATAATGAATAAAGTGGTAATGTCTAAGAAAATTCTTTAAAAAAATACCATCAAAAACTCCAATGCTTAGAATTGTTGAGTACGCCAGCATCATTTTGTTTGTTCTATCGTGCTATTGACTAGAAAGGTGAGTTTGAGTAAGAGTGTGTAATAAAAAAATTAGGGGCACTCCATTGTAGTAATAGGTTGAGAAGCTAAAAGGGTAGTTGTTTGCTCTATCCATCTTTTTAGTCAAAAGCTTTAGCTTTATGAGTGAGTATTCAAATCGTGACATGACTGAGTATTCGGCAGTTTATTGTATGCCCCATTGCAATTGTCAAGTCAAAGAATCATGTGACGAGCTGAATCCCCTAGTAAGAAAAGGGAAAAAAAAGGCATAATAAATGGATATGTATGTATTTGAGTATGTATAAGGCTAGATGAAAAAAAAGAAGGAAAACTGAGTTAGCTAAAAGATAAACTAAGTAAATTACAAGGTACATGCTATAGTGAAAATTGAATGAATACTTTCTGCACTGTCTTTGCTAAATAAGCTTATGAAACTTGATCAAATTTTTAGACATTGAAGATTGTTGAGAACCGAAGAACAAAATGCTCTCAAGGGTCTCACAATGCAAAGGTGATTATGTTGCTATGGCAATTAGTACATTTATGCAATCATGCATATCTTGCTTGAAGACAAGCAATAACTCAAGTTTGGGGGTGTGATAACTCTTGAAAAGAGTTATAATTCATACCTTTAGACTAGGTCAATTGTCTGTACTTAAGTGAACTTAGTTGTATTTTAGGATATTATTTCAACATTTTTAGAACATTGCACATGAAACTTGGATGGTGCTTAAATATTATTATGTGTTACTTTTAATTACATGTGGAAAGGTTGTGCAGGTTAAAGAACAAGAGATAAAAGAGTGAAGGTTTCCTGGTGCAAAAGGTTGAAAATTTTGTCAGTACAAATGCTGTGGTAATTCTAGGAAGACCAAGTCAACACTCAACACAAACCATTTTCAGCCCAATTATACTTGTACTAGAAAAATTCTACCTAAAAAAGAGGAGAAGATAATCCTGTGCTATTGGTTTTTATCCTAGAAAAAAGAATTTAAAAAGAAGAAAATCTTGGGTTGTTGAAAAAAGAATTTTAAAATAGGAGAAGATAAACATGGGATTTACCCTAGGAAAAAGCCTATAAAAATCCAAAAATGGAACCCCAAAAAGAAAAATAAGAGGAAGAGATTCTTAGGCAAAAATAGAGGATAGCGGCTAAGTAGAGACGGAAAGAGGAAGACGAAACCAGTCCCTCGCAGCCATCACAGTACATTGTGCCGTTGGAGTGTGAACTGGACACGCGAAAGCTGTCTTCCCGAAGTCTTCTGTATTTTTTACTTTGTTCTTATGTGAATTGAATGATGAAAATGGTGTCAGATGTTATTTTGGTTTTGAATTTTATGAGCCAACCTATGAGCTAAATCTCATAGGGTTGGGATTACATGATGAAACTTTTATTTTATTAAATGGTTGAAGCACAAATCCGAATCAATTTACTATTTCATTCAATTGTTTTATTTTTAATTTTATGTGTGCAATCCCTAGACATAGATGATTGTGCAGCTTGTCCATAAACTAATCTAATTCTGAAAAGGTTAAAGTATTTAGACCAAAATTGAATGATATGAGCAAGTACTCGATCGATACTTGCAGTAAACTCTAGACATAGAGCAGCGTTCATACAGAAGGAAAATAGTGCAGGGTACCATATTAAAAGCTCACAAACACGGGCAAGGTAATTTGAGGTTTTTACTCTCGAAAGAAACAGACCATTTTAGAACTCTTCTGAGTAGTAAACTGAGTATGATTTTGCTGAGGAATTATTGACAGTAAAGGTAGGTTCTTAGTAATCTCGACCTTCCAAATTGACATCATATATCATTTATTCTTTGTCATCATATCTTTACCATATCATTCTTAGTTATTTACTTGATCATTTACATAATATTCTCATAGTGCCTCTCATAATTTCCATTACATCTCTACTTTCGTTTTGCCATAGCATTTCTAGTTATTCATTAATTCCACGTGTTGCTTACATCATTACTCCACTAATTTCCACTGCATATTTATCATTGACTTTGCCATAGCATTAATCGCATTTTATTATAATAACTTGACAACTTTTGTGCCTCAATCAGATCCTCATGGAACCGATACTCACTCATCATTTTATTACTTGATTCGACATGTATACTTGCATAAAATCGCATATCCTTTTACATGCGACATGTGTCCCAAGGAGCAGATGGACAAACCTTACTCTATGTGAGTTTAGGCAAATCCATATCGCAAACACGACAGTCTTTTATATCTCTATGGCACACTCTGAAAGGAATGCCTTTGTGGCATACTCTGGTCGAATCGCCTTGGTGGTGTACTCTCTATGTCTACTTGTATGGCGTATTCTGTTAAGCCTATATGGTGTGAACTGATAGGATTTTCTGGTAAGACTTGAATCTGAATGATTGACCTTATGGTAGGATATGAGTGAATCCTATTAGTTTTGTAATAAGAGTGACCAAGATAAGGCATTGATATGTTGTGGGTTAATAGTTGAATAAATCTTAAGGGTTTCTACAAAAAGAGATGTGTATCAGTATGTTAAGAAGGGTATCTATCATTACGATTTGTAAGTATTAAAGGTGAGTTGTATTTTAACTTCATCTATAATCATTCTAAATATGAGTCAATGTTATCTTGAATTATGGGTTTCTGATATAACATGATATGGGTTCCATCTGAATGGACTATGTTGTGAGCTATCAGTAGGAAAATTGTGTGGCACTGAATTAGGGTACGTCTTATTGTGAATTAAAGGCATTAAATTATGTGTAAGTATTCGCCAAGCCTATATGTTTCCACCCGCGATAAATGTCAGTGAACATCTGTTGAAATAAGTGCATGGGTTAAGACATGGGTTCTCGAAAGTGGACTATAAGGATATGTTCTGCTAAAAAAGTACTAGGGGACTAGGGATTTATGAATTGAATGGAAGGATCTCTTAGTTGACCAGATAAAGAAGACTTGTTTTGATAAGATCAAGATAATTGGCATATAAGAGAATGATAAAACTGTAATAGTATTAGTCAAAATAAAGGACGTAGAATAATGGTTAACTCGTAATATTTTTCACAATATATCGAAGCATCCGTCAAGGAATGGTTATGATTCAACTCACTAAGTACTCATGCACTTACGAGATTTAGTATTTTCTTTTCAGGCATTTGTAAAAAGGCTTCGTCTGAAGGGACAACATCAGGAGTACACCAAGTTGGTCGTGAGGTAGGCTATTATGCATACAGTGGATTTTGCAGCGCAGTTTGAATACGCCTTTTGAGTCTTTTATAAATAAAATTCTAACTTGTAAAGATTTGCATCAAGAATGTTGCAATCAAATATATTTTAAATACTTCTCTATTTTTTTATAATAAGTATTTAATTAAAATGCCACCGAACATGTTTAAAGAAATAGGAAACTGTAAATTGTTTTGGCTAATGATTAAGTTTTGTGTAGTAACACCTAAAATTTTGACCCAGTGAATTAGGTCAGGTTTGGGGCGCTACAATACGTAAACCTCTTGTTTGGTCACATATATGAGTTCATAGCCATATCGTCAATAATTTGACAGTCTCGCTCATATGTGTGGTTCATTAAAGCACCTTCGAATGCTCCATCCACTGTGGATCTTATATTGTTGTCTAAATCATTATAAAATATTTGCATTTGAAGCCAATCTTGCATTCTGTGATAGGGACACATCCTCAACAGTGACTTGAATCAATCCCAAGCTTCATATAGATTTTTTCCTTCAAATTGCTTGAAGTTGGCAATCTCTCAAAGGAGTTGAATGGATCTACTAATCTGGAAAAATTTATGTAAAAAATTTCATGCTAATTCATCCAATAAGGTGATGGAACCTAGTTCCAATGAGTTTAACCAATCAACAGCATGGTTACATAAAGAAAAGGGGAAAAATCGAAGACACACTGCATCATCAGTTACCTCATTGTATTTGAAAGTGTCACATAATTAGAGGAATCGCTTCAGGTGATTGTTTGGATCTTCCATCATGTTTCCTCAAAACTTCAAGGTGTTTTGGATCATTTGGATCGTTGCCGTCTTGATCTCAAAATTATTGGAGTTTATCATCGATCGTTTAATTCTGCCTTGTACAACATCGAGTGTTGGTAGTGCATACTCACTCAATGTTCTTTGAGCCATCAGTAGCTCTCCACAAATATGGGCTTGTGGTTCAAGTGGATCGTCAAATAAAGGATTTTCTCAAGCTAAATCAGTTACCGCAGGTGAATCGTTTTGCATGAATTGACGGTTGCCTCTCAATAGTCTCTTCAGATCATGATATGGCTCGATTTGAGTACTTCCACTTCGGCTCATAAACTGAAAAAAGAGAAAAACAATATTTTTGATATATTCAGTAAAATTTAAAATTAAAAAAAAGTATCTAAAATCTTTAATGTTCCTATTTATCTTACTAACTGTAGATAAATAAATTTAGATTCATCAATGTCAAAACCTCCCCGGCAACGACGCTAACAACTTGACTGCCTCCAAACATGAAAATGTTTAGAGTATAAATCATGAAAATAAAATTATATAAAATCAATACGGTATCTATAAGTGAACATGTCAAATTCTAATATACATGTGTGTTACAACAAAACACTAAAAAGTATTCCAAGGATCGTACCTAATGGAAGTTGAATTAAATCTGAAAATATTATTATCTACAGCAGTAGGTCTAAATAGTAATTATTAAAAATCTTGTTATGACAATCAATATTAAAGATTAAGATAAGAAAATAATATTAAGAATTGAAACTGCGCAAATAACGTTAACAAATGAAAATCCCTCAAATAATAGACAAAAGATTAACTCGCTTCAATGGTTGTAATCAACTTCAGACTTAAGGGTTTTATGAGAAGATTAATTATTACCTAGACAATATTACCTCTTGGTCTCTACTGCCTAACTAATCAACCAGTACATGCTTACCTCTCAGCCTCACTTTCCTAACTAGGATAAATACATGATTTACTCGGTAACCTCGTCTCTCGATCTGTTTACCTATATTACTTCCTAGGGTCGTGAAGCCTAGGGTTTAAGAACACATGCATTCACACCAACTAATCCTATTGGAAAAACCCTAACTCTTTCGTTAATTATTCCCACATCTTCTCGTTAATATCCCTAAAATTCTAACCACTCATCATCTTAAAAACCATCTTTTCTACAATTAAATTAATCATGCAAAGAACACAAATTAATATAAAAGAGAAAAGATAGAAACTGTCCATATGATATCTTGAAGTGCTTGGAACAGGGAAATCATTTGACAGTGCTCAAGATCTCATCATATGCAAATAAAGAAGAAAAAAATACTGAAATATTGAATTGCAAAGACTTGGATTCAAATCGATTCCAAGCCGAAGAACAAGAAATAAAATTGTTTAGAAAAAAATTAAAAAAACATAAACTAACCTAAATCTACTAAAATAAGACCTAAAACTAATGTTGCAAAAAGCTCTCCAAGCTTTCCACAACTTAACTACTTATAGGAGAGTTTAGCAACCCTAATTAGGGTAAACACCAATCTTAAGATGTATTGTGCTGACGGAAACACCCTTGCTTATTTTTGACCTCATGTTGCACCTGTGTTGCAACATAGACTTATGCATGTCGCGACACAAAACCTCGAATGTGAATTCCTTGATCAGCTCAATTATGTTGCGACTCTGAAAGCTTGTGCTATGACTCAGCTTCCATTTCGTATGCTCTTGGGCCAAAAATTAGGTGTCATTCACACTCAAGTAAATCGTTAAAACCACCTTAAGGATGATATTGGCCCAATTAGGTCAACTAACTCAAAATAATGCATAAAAATGCTTATTTTGCAATATTTTAATCCTAAACTGAGAAATGTGAAAATGCAATAAAACATATTAAAATCCCTAGAAAATAAGCTCGTTAAGTGCCAAAAAATACCAAATCTGCTACTACGATTTGTAGCGTATTAAATCGCTGCTAAAAATATCGTTATCAGCATCATTTCTAGATTCACCAGACATTTTTAACTATAAAACAGAGAAATTTATAATTAGCATACAAATCCAAACTCAGACTTGACTCGACAATGGCATGTACCTCTAGACTCAATTCTAAGCTTGATTTGGTCTGAGAATTAGCTAAACTTCTAGCTCTGATACCACTAAATGTAACACCCTAGCACTCATCCCGATTGTCAGATTTGGGTTACGAGATGTCACATTCATTGCCGGAACAACTACGATTAAAACACAGATGATTCATAGTAGTTAATCATTAAAATTCAGTTAAAACATACAATCAATATGAAATAAAGTCAATTACGGGTCTTACACAAGCTTAAGTAAACATTATAGCAAACCCGAGAAAGGGATAGGACTTAATTGTAAGAATTCAAAATGAACTTTCAATTCCTCAACTATTGAAACTTTCAAACTTAACAATTTAACGAATTGAGACATGGGTTAGCTAGACTAGGCCTCCACAATCTCAAAAACATAAAAATTACAAGAAAATGACTAAATTGAACTAACCAATTTGTGGTTGAAATTTGAAACCCGTAAAGGCCGAAAGCTTCTTCTTTGAAATTCTTGGTGGTGAAGTTTGAGAAAGGTAATGTTTTCTCTTTCTTTTCACACATATGTTTTATTATAAAAATATCTTACTTTATAATTTTTTTATTAAATTAGAATTTTTACAAAATATATATCTATATAGTTACCTATCGTCCACTATTATTTCTAAAGTGGTATAATTTCCACTTTAGTCCTTAATCTATTTCTAATTAATAAAAAGCCATAGTAATTGAAATTTTATCACTTTTACAATTTAGTCTCTAAACCTTAATTAATCACTAATTTCACAAAATTACTATGAAAATTCAATTCACCTATATAATAACTCCGTAAATATTTAATAATAATATTTACGAGCTCAAGGTCTGTAAATGGGGTCCTAGAACTATATTTTTCAACACCATTGACTTTTAGGTCATTACAATAGTTTTGTCACATTTTTAATTTATGTTAAGTGTTTACCATTTGACCATGTGAGTTTCATAAAAATATGATAAAAAAAGATAAAAATATCATATTTCTTCTTCTTTACCAGCCAACCACTTAGGGAAAGAGAAGGCTTTCCACATTTCTCCATTATTCCATCATTTATATCATTTCTTTCTCTTTGACCGTTTTTCATCATTTCTTTGCAAAATCTACTTACCAAAACCATTATTTAGCTTCTTCATTCATCATCTCCATTATCTAAAAAGCTAGGGTTTGAGCATTTATGTGAGGAAATGTGTTTGGGAGATGAAAGGATGTAATTAAGGTACAGGTTCTATAGTTTTCACCTCATTCATGCTTAATCTCATGTTTATTGCAAGCTTTTGAGTTGTTGAATCATATTTATGGTCATTTAATTAATTATATAGTAATGAGTGTTCATTGTTCATGGAAGAAAATGAAGACGGAAAAAGGAATGCTAGCAAGTGAAAGGAAAAGCTAGTAGATTATGATGGATTTAAGCTTCTTCAATACTATTGAATATTTTTGTATGGAAAGATATATGAAAAACCTATTAAAAATCTCATATAGAATTTATATTATTTTAGTTGATTTATTATTTAATTAAATATATTGTATTATATTAATGTTAAATAATCATAAAATGAGGATGATGGCAAGAAGATAACCTTGTGAATGATTTTTATGCTAAGCCTTCTTGTGAGGATACTAATGGAATCTTGAATCTTGAATCTTGAATCTTGAATCTTGATTTGGTTGATTTAATATTATTAATGAAAGTATTGTTCATCTTATAATAATTAATGACTCGAATGTTGTTTTTGAATTTGTAAACTTAATTGAAGATGTAATGTTGGAAATACTTAAACAAGGCCTTAGTAACGTAGTTAAATAGTTAAGATACAATTGATATGCCAATAGGGGACTCATGTTACTTGCACTTCGGTGCTTCTATTTCTAGCACTATGGTGGGATCCTTATTTGGTCTTCGGACCCTTGTGCTTCAGCGCTCTTGTTATCATAATCCAGGATAATTCGTCCCAAGTATCCTATCTTTATTTTCTAGGCATACTAAGGACCAAATTTAGCTAACTTTGATTTTTGAGAATGACTTGATTATGGCATGATATAACTTATACGTAAACCGTTCGATGAAATTACTTATATGTGTTCTCATGGTACTAAACTGCTTATGGTTTTTCTAAATTAACATGTAGATGCCATTCACATTTCTTCTAATATATTATATAATCTTGTATATGATGAGAATATAAGTTTTGAAGGTAGTTATTTAAGGTTTTATCCATATTATCTTACTAAGCTTTATGCTTAACATACAGTTGTGTTTGCGCATAGGTTTTCCGAATCCGGGCTCAGTGCTTCTCGAGGATGACAAGTATACACCATAGTCACCATTGAAGAGTATGAAACATTTGTATTTGCAATTTTTACCTAATGGCATGTACTAAAGGAGTTATCTAGGGGTGCATATAAGATTGTTTCATATTACTCTAAATTGTAATAGTGATATCTATTTTACTTATTTTGCTCGACCTTGAGTCGCATGCTAAATTTATTTTCAATGTATGGATGCATGCTTTGGTTTTCCATGCTTTAATTTGGTTATTGAATGTTTTTATATAAGTTTAATATGCTAGCTTAACATCTTGAATGTTTTGACATGTTTTGCCACATTTTGACTATGTTTCATGAATAGGCCCGGCCCTGAAGGTTGTTTGAGAGTGCAGCCACCCATGGCCCAAAACTGGAAGGGGCTCAAAAAAATATTTTTTTAACTTTTAATGTGAAAAAAAAATTTCAGACAAAAATAAATTAAATTAATTAAATGCCTAGGGCTTTTAATTTTTTACCATAAATGCTTCATCTTTTAGGGCCCCAACAATTTTTTAGCTTTTATTGTATTACATTTTATAAATTTTTTTAAGAGGGGCCCAATTTATTGTTTCGCCTAGGGCCCCAAGAATGTCAAGAACAGGCCTGTTCATGAACAAGAATGCTAGTCCTTTGATTTTTTTTTTTAACATGTTTTATGAAAGTCTAGTTTGAAGGTGTTTCGAAAGTTGTTTTCAACCATTAAATATGATTTCTAAGTTACTAAAGCTAGGCTTTTGATATGGTGAAGTTTGGGGTTGGGAAAGGGGTGTTTCAATTTTTGGCTTTAAGGGTCGAAGTATCGGTAGAAGGACTCAGAGGTATCGACACAAGTGAATTAGAATGCCTCAATGGGTTTTCTAGAGCCCTTGTATTGATACATCTAGGCACATGTATCGTAACAAGTGCCCTAGACTTAAGAAACCACATTGTTTTGAGTTGTTTTGATTTTCTGGGGTCAATTTTAGGTCTCAAGCACCTCCGACCACCCCCTAACATCTTCAAAAGGGTTTTAAATCGTCTCTAAAGTCTTTTAATTAATCAAAACTTGGATCAAAGATTTTATGAAAATGTTTTCAAATTTTCAAGTTTAGTAAAACTCTTATTTCTCTTAACCCAAACAACTCCACTTTAAGCCGATAAGCCTCAAACATTTGGTTTATAAACTAAATGAGTTTTAACATGTTTTTAAAGACCCAAAATAATTTCAAATTTGTATATTACTCTTTCTTGAACATTGAGAATTGTTTTAAATAAATTTTATAAGATTGTGAAATGATGTAGTTTATCCAAATTTTTAATATATATATTTATTACATTTTTCTTTTTTCACCTAAATACCCTATTTGTGGTTATATAGCTGTAGCGTAGAGCTGATAGCAGCAAGTATTGCTGTTACGAGACATGACGGGCATGATAGTTTATTGATCAAGAAAAGTACTAGGAATTTTATTAAGATATCTGACATTAATATAAAACTAAGTAAATGGGAATCCTTAATTATACCTTGTCTATCAGTTATTGTCATAACGGGGATTAGGCTATTCTCAAGCCCGGCTTTCGTTATACTATATAATTAAGAATATAAAGCTAAAATATGTTATCGCTCTCCACTTCGTCAATTTACCGTAACTTCCTCAGAATGCTACTAAACTTGCGATCAATCCTATAACCGCTGCAACGCCTACCCTTAACCACACTACTCTAGAAGAAGCTGAAGATGTAGGCTCTTCAGCGTCATCGTCTTCGTCGGAATCGGGCTCAGGAGGCGACTCCGACCTGGACTTCGCCTTCGCCTTCCCGGCCTTAGGAGATTCAGCCGGCGATTCTGATGGTGAAGGGGACTCCGCTTCATCTTCATCCTCCTCTTCCTCCGATGGACCAGGGGAACTGGGGGACTTCTTGGGAGCAGCGGCCGGGGGCTTGGAAGAACCCGGTGGTGGAGGAGGAGCAAGGATGGCATCTCCGATGCCAGGAGCTACAATGGGTGTGCTAATGTGAAGCACAGATAAGTTGAAAGGCTGGGAGATGACAGACCCCAAAAGCTTACCAACTAGGGGTGCACCCTTCACGGCGGAGCCAAACACAACCTCACCCCGTGCTATCCTGGTAATGTTGACGAAACCTTGTTGATTGATAGCGGAACCAGTGGTTTGATACAAGGTGGTGAGGAGGGCGCTCTTCTTCCCAAGCTTTTGGATCTTTTGCCTATCGTAATAGTCGAGGATAATGTGATTCATGAGAATCTTCCTCAGTTCATCACTGGACCTGTCTGTGATGGATTGGATGGAACTATTGTCTAGGGCTAGTATGGTAATGGTCTGGCGACGGTTTATAGCATCAGTCAGCTTGGTCTTTCTGAAAAGATCGCTGAGAGTGCTGTAATCAGAGTACGGCGCAAGCGACTTAGTGATGTTTAAAGCTGTACAGGTAGTGGACAAGGCCAGCAAGATTGCAGCAATGAAGAAGAGGAGGAAGGCTCCGGTATTGGCATTCGCACTCACACCCATTTCTGTGTGGAAAGCTGATTAAAACAAAGCCTGTTTAATCCTGCCTTACCACTTGGCCATTATGCCTTTACTTATATGCGAACCTGGAGGCTGGACCGCTCTGAATCTGCCTACATTTCTGGTTCCTTCTCTCCGACCTGGTCCTTCCAACCATGTCTTAACTTCTGCTTTCCACTTGTCAATTCTATATCATACAATTGGAACGTTTCCAATCCATGTTATTACTATTTTGGAGTTCCTCCTTTAATTTCATTTCATCCTAACCTTATTATAATCATTCATTCACAACTGAAAACAGAAAGTGTGTTTAGCTGTTGCGCCTAACATTTATGTCCGTGGTCAGCCCACCCCACCAAAAATATAGCCATTCAACTTTGTCAAATCTTTATATCCTTATCTAAAACATTTAAAAGCCATGTAGTTAGTGTAGGATGGAATAGAAGTTAAGGTCTACTAGTTGGAAATCTTTATCTATAACCAAAACCAAGACAGTGGGGAATGATAAGCCAAGGATATCTTATATATATATAGTGTGTAGATTGGCCGATAGACGATTTAGCAAAAGATATATATATATATATATATATATATATAATGGGTAATGAAGGGTCTGTGTCATTTAGGAATGGTGGCATGCTTAAAGAGGAGCACAAATAAAGAAGAAGAAGAAAAAAAAAGCAAGGCAGCCCCTTGTGTCTGAATGGTTGATAAAGGCATGCACAATCACTTGCACAAGCCATTATCCCTTCTCCTTGCCAGTTAAGACTTGGGAGGACCACCATTGACTCAAACACTCGAAAAGGAAGTTCTGGAACATCATTAATTCTAATTGTATATGTATGACCAAAAACGATTCACTGATTAAAGAAATTTAAATTTAATTGTTAAACAATTTTTGAAAAAGAGCTCATGGTTTTTCAATAAAAATAGTAAATATTCTTATATTAATAAAATTTTTAATTTTATTTTTAAAAATATCAAACATCATAATTTCCAATAGTATATAATAGATTATTACTATAATTCAATTATTTAATAATACAATTTTATTTTAATAATAAGTTTTAACATTAATTATACTTTTTATTATTAATATTTTATTAAAATACTTTCTATTAATATTTTAATAATAAATATATATTATAATTTATAAGTATTTAATAATAAATATTTTATGATAATATTTTAATTGTATAAATATGGCTATTTGTTTAAATCCAATTGAGATTCCTGTATTCCTTTCCTCCACTCTCGTACATTTAACTTTGAATTTTAATTAGGTATTTGTTACCATTAACTTTTATAAGATAAAATAGTTATTTTTAGATAAATTTTGGTTGTTAAAAGATAATTTTTAATAATATTTTGTAACAAATATAATTTATATTGTATTTATTTTACTTAAAGAATTTTAAAAATAATTTAAGAAAAATTTTCCAAAATGAATATGTATGTGTTAATGTTATTTCATGGCGCTCTGAATTAACAGTCTAGTTCAGAAAATATTTTATAAAAATTGGACTTGGTCTTAATTCTCAAGAAAATCTAAATAAATTAGTAAATATTGAATGTAATAATAAGGTACTAGCATCTTAACAAAAAAATATTATTATTAAAAATAATAGTCACAGTTTATGAATCCTACACAGAATAAAAAAATTATCCAAACAACTGTAAATGGGGAAAATACAAGAAAGGAAAAGAAAAGTAGAGTTCATAATGTAGCATAGGATGGATATCGAAGACAAAGTACATGGTAATGATAGATTTGACTAGACGGGCATGAAGGACCATCCAGCTAGCTACCCCATGTGATGCCATGTGGGTTATGTTGCATTTTTTACCAACTAAAAACATTGAGGATAAATTTCTAGTCTCTCATATAAAGATGACTAAAACGTAATGTTGTGGTCCTGTTTTCACTTTGCTGCTTTAGGCTCCAATGATTTTCGAATTGACTTTAATATCTATATCAACATTAGTTTTTAATTAATTAGATTTCCATTTCCTGGTGTTCACACAAGTTTTCATTCATGATTGGTAGGATCATATTTATACAAGTACGGTAATTAGAGCGGATAGATATCTAGTAGTGGGACAGGCAAGGGTCCTACCCTCTTAAAAATAGAAATTTGTCTCTTTACATCAAAAATTCATTTATAACTTCTTCAAAATAAAATTAGTAAAAGTTTATGTTAATCCAATATCAACTTTTCGATAGTATGGCCATTTTTCAGTCATCAAAACTCAAAACCCTATTTGTAGCAATATAATTAGTTGATGTTTAATGAAATCTAAGGAACGGGGGGGGTAGGGTATCTTCTGCCTTTCACCAAAATCAGTCCAAGGACAAAAATTGTGCGGCGTGCGGCTTTCTTTCACGTGGACATCTCGTGATGTTAATAATAAGTGAGCTGGCTTCAACCAGCGATAGAATATGCAGACATACCTTCCACTGCTATACTTTTCAAAACGATTCCAATGAGTCACCCTATTATATAACATAAAACAAGATTCCATGCTCTAAAAGCAATGAAAACTTACATAACATACATATACATATATTATTATAAATAAGAAAAATTAGATTCTTTGTCAATCTAAAACCACACCCCCACGGATGGTATGTGTACCCTAAATTACATCCTAAAGGCATCCATGTACCCTGTTATTTAAACCCATGGTGTCCCACAATATCTGGATTCTCTACCAAAACCAAACATGTCCATCATCAACTCTTCTTTCTTTACCTTTCCATATCATTATTTCATGCTCCTCTTGTTTTAATGTGTCCCCCTCGACACACACATGTATTTATGTATATATATAGACCCCATCACCTCCCCTTCTTCCCTCACCACCAACAGCCTACAGTAGTTTTCTTTCTTCTTAATTCCCCTTTATAGAAAAGAAAAACAAAACAAAAATGTCAGGAGTGTGGGTGTTTAACAATGGTGTATACCGGTTGGAAAGCAGTCCGAAGAGAAGGGTGTTGGTACACTTACCATCAGGTGAGGCAGTATCATCCTACTCATCTCTTGAGAATATATTGAGAGGATTGGGGTGGGAGAGGTACTACGGGGGTGACCCTGACTTCTATCAATACCACAAGCACTCTTCCATTGACCTCATTTCACTTCCTAAGGACTTTTCCAAGTTCGGCTCCGTTCACATGTATGACATTGTCGTTAAGAATCCCAATGTCTTCCACGTAAGGGATATGTAAGCTACGTACCTTAGTATATGCACTGCAGCCTTCAGCTCGGTCTCTGTTTTCTCCCCCGTTTCTGAGGCTGCTTTTATTTCATATGTTAGGCCAATATATATATATATATATATATACCATAGTGTGTGTGTGTGTGTGTTTAAAATCGGTTCCACTAGGATTTTAGCAGGTCTCTCCTCTTTACGACCTGCTATAGCTAGTTGGTATAATAAAGTGGACTAGTTAGTGTCTGTGTTGTGTATGTATTTATGGCTTGCTTTGTTTGATGTCCGTATGTACATATTTGCGATCTTTAATAATAATGAAGTCATGGAGTTGACAGCAGTTTAAGATTGCATCACAACTTTATGCCATGTCAGCCTGCAGCAGTTGTTTTGTCGAGAGACATGACAGCTAAAAAGTGTGAGCCCCGCATAATCATTTTATCATTTCTTCTTTTAATCATCACACAAAACTTTGATTTCGAAAGGGTTAATTTTAAGATTGTAAATATAAATATGGAAAATAAATTCAACTGTAAAAATTAACAAAATATTATCTCCTAGTAGATAATCTATTCTATTCTGAAATAATGGCTACATGGGTTTTGATAAACTAACAAATTTAATTGAGAAAAGAATTATTTTGTTAACCAGCTTGCATAATACATTGGAAAATTACACAACTATTTTCTTTTCAAACTAATAACAGTTTCTAGTGCATGATCACATACACCAAGTCTGATAAAATGAAGGAGAAGTTGAGAATAAATAAAAAGGAATTATATATCCCAAAGGATTAAACTTAAAATATTCCTCTTTAAATTAATCTTAAAGAGAGAACAAATCAATTGACAAATAGACAAAATGAGAATATTGATTATATGTATGAGATATTTGGAGAGCTAATTGATGCTCGAAACTTCTTTTAATTGATTCACTTCCTCAACTCTATCTAATTAACTCAAATAAATTTGGAACATATTTTCTCACTGAAAGTATTGGTCACATTTGCTATTATCCCTATACTATGCATAAATTATTGATGGAGTCCTTCTATTATAACTTGATGATTTTTAATTTATGTATTTTTGGAATTTTGAAACTCTAGTCTGGACACAAACGGTATCAATTAAATTTATTAGGCAAAATTCTACTATTAGTTGTCTGTTCTCCAATTTGATCATTTCTAATTTTTTAAAAGTTTGAAATTTCAATCTCGACTAAAACAATAGACATTAATTGATTAGCTAAAATATCATAGTTTTCCTAAGAGAATTAAATGAAAATAACAAGTTGACATGACATAATATATTGGTCGCACAAAATTTTGAAAGTAATATAATTTAATGACTATCATTTAGATAGAATTGAAATTTCAAATTTTTAAAAAATCAAATTAAAATATAAAGATTAAATTTACAATTTATACATTATACAAGGACTGATATAAGAAATGGACCAAAGTGTTGATGTAATGAGGATCAAATCATAAACTAGAATCGGAGGAGTCCTGATCCAAGATTAGGGTGATCCCACAATGGCAAAGAGGTCCCGAATCGAGCAGATGGGGCATCATGTGAAGTGGATCGCAACAGTTTATTCAAAGCCAAGAAATTGATTTTCATGTGTTTCAAATGACATGTCACTCCACCAAAGGTGATTGCAGGCTAAGATGTGAGTGCATGTGGATAGTGGACCTTCTCTCTTTATTTCAATATATAAAAATTGGAATCCCCAAAAAAAGTGACCACACTCACATTCCTTGATGTTACACTTCCAAAGTGTGGGTTTTTTTATACATAAATCATGTTTTAATGGTCAATATTTCCTTTCAACTTTAATTCTAATTTACACAAATTAATAAATAACATATAAAAATATGGTAAAAATATTTTCACAAATAAATGTATTAATTAATAATATTATTAAAGTAATGATTTTAAATATGTGTAATTGTTTATCAAAAATATATCTTATTTAACATCTTTTTTCTTAAATATCATGTAGCTTATCATAAATATTATATTCATGTATTCATAATCCTAACTAAATAATGAGATGAGATCATTGAAATCCTTGAATTTTCATTATCTCTTTTATTATTTGATCAAGGATAAATATCAAATTATACACAAATTTTGGTTCAACGTGTAATTTGATATATGAACTTTGATTTGGTGCAATCATACACATGAAATTTGAATTGTGGCTCATATGTATACATGAAACTTTGATTTTGGATCAAATTTTGCACATTTAAAGGAATGGCTACATACATTTGTTTTCATATTTGATTAATATAATTGTTAGTGTATGCAATATATCAATGTAAAATTATGTTAATTCAATAATGTTGCTAGTAATTTGTGAAAAGAGAATCAAATTAAAATTTCACATGTAAAAATCGCACAAAATCAAAGTTCATGTATAGTTTTGATATTTATCCATTTGATCAACTCAATTAACTTAATTACTTCAAACAAAAAAACAACTAATATTTATATAATATGAATTTATTTTATAATGTGACATAATTATATTATAAAAATAGTATACATACATATTTAAGGACATATAATATATCAAATGTTATATATGTAAATTATGAATGCATAATGCTATTATACAATTATGATATTATAATAAGCATTCTTTTATTAATGATATACAACTTAAATAAACGTGTAAATAATTTTATGATAGATTATAATATATACAATTAACATTGTATAATTAAGGTAAATTATTAATGACTATTAACTCTATATTCAATTACGTTATTATGGTTTACATTTTATATTAATAATATGCAATCTTAACGAAACTTCATTACTATAGTCAAATAAAGGCAAGAACTACCGACCAATAAAATAGAGGATTTCCTAACCCAAGCTAACAAACTTTACAAATATATTTTAGTAATCTCATATATTTTATTTTTATAAATTATTATTAAAATAAAATGCATAAAATTTGATATTTTATAAAATCTAATGTTTGGACAAACATATTTTTATATTTTACAAAATCTTTTGAAATAATATATTTTATAAATTTCATCATAATAATATAAAAATTTAATATTTTGTTGTAAATACATTAAATGGATGTTTATAACCTTTAAACATTTATGATAGTAGTGAGATAAAACCCCAATAATTATGAAAGATGTTTAATGTACGTGTTAATGAAGCAATTAAATAAGCTTCATTTATTTGTGTTCCATTAAATATCAATGGCTTATAAATAGAACTCTTTTGTAAATGAAAAGACGATACGAGAAAATTCTCTGTTTACTTTAAGTATTGTTTTATTTGATTATTTTATAACACGTTATCAAGACGAGCTTCTACAAGTTCATAGTGAAGTTCACATTATTTCGACTTTATATAATTTGCTCGTATAATTCCTTTAAACTATATACGGTATCGTATTTTTATAATTCTTTTATTTTATTTTCTAGATGAAATATTTGCTTTGGGTAACATTTGCACATTTATTATTACAACTCAAATCTAATAATGATAATTATATATACATGTTTTTTTAGTAAAAGAAATTTCAATTAATGTAATTTGTGTTAAGTTATTATTATGACTATTACTCTCTATGCCAATATTTGACATACATATTATTATTTAGCAAATTTGGTACATATAATTAAATTATTTTACTATTGAGAATGTTTATTATTTTACTAATATTTTTTTATTTTGATTCAAGTGATTATAATGTCAAATCTTGCCAAACTTGAATTTGCAACCTTAGACATCTCAGTCAAGAATTATTTATCATGGGTGTTAGATGCTAAAATTCACCTAGATGCTAAAAGTCTAGGAAATATTATATTAGCAGATAAAGAAGCATCTAATCAAGACAAGGCAAAAGCAATGATTTTCATCCGTCATCATCTAAATGAAGGATTAAAAGTGAAATATCTCACTGTGAAAGACCCTCTTGAGTTGTGGAAAAATTTGAAAGAATGATTTGACCATCAGAAAACGGTGATACTCCCTAAAGCTCGTTATGATTGGATGTACTTATGGTTGCAAGATTTTAAGACTGTAAATGAATATAATTCAGAACTTTTCAAAATTAGTTCTCAACTAAAATTATGTGGAGAAAACGTAACTGATGAGGACTTGTTAGAGAAAACATTTTCAACCTTTCATGCAACTAATGTGCTCCTACAGTAGCAATATCGTGAAAAAGGTTTTAAAAGGTATTCTGAATTGATTTCATGCATTTTGGTGGCTGAACAAAATAATGAGCTGTTGATGAAAAATCATGGAATTCGTCCCACTGGTTCTACACCATTCCCTGAAGTGAATGTAGCAGTACACAATAATTATGAAAATAGAAAATATAGAGGTCGCAGTAGTAGTTGCGGTCGTGGACATAGTGGGAGACGTGGTTAAGGACATACTAGTAATCATTATCATGGCGGTCATAACAATGATACTTCTAACCACCAAAAAAAGAATAACAATGAAAAATAAGAAAAAAGTGGTCAAAATAATCCTTCAAAGATTGTTGAGAATATGTGCTACCAATGTGGTATGAAGGGGCATTGGTCATGTACCTGTCGTACGTCTGAGCATTTAGTGAAACTTTATCAAGCATCCATTAAAAAGAAGGGAAAGCATATGGAGAGAAATTTTATATCCTAGAATGATGAAATGGAGGTAAAAGATGAAGATATTCACTATAATACTAAAACTGACCACGCCTACGAAGGTGATAAATTTAATGACCTTAATAATATAACTCACCTAGATGTGGCAGATTTCTTTGAGAATCATTAGAAAATTTGATGTTATTTTGACATTTTTATGTTGTTTTAAATATGCTTTATTTTCTTACATAAAGAATAATGTATATATTTAATAAATATTTGCAATGTTTCTCATATTATATTTTGTTTGTTTTTATGAAGAATATAAATATTCAACCAAATTTCGATAGACCCAAAATCAATGGAGACATGTGTCTTGTAGATAGTGCTACAACACATACAATACTTAAAGATAAAAATATTTTTTCATTTGACAATAAGTAATGCCCATGTTAATACAATATCGGGTAGTTCAAAACTTATTGAAAGCTCAAGAAAGAACTATTATATTATTACCTAAATGTACAAAATTTGTCATTGATGATAAATGAGAAAATATTCATCTTAATGGATATCATATTGAGACTATGAATGAGAAAAATATTGAATATCTATATATTACAAATGTTGAATGTGGAAAGAAATATGTTTTGGAAATGTTACATGTTTTCTCATTAGATTTATATTATACACATATTAGTGCAATTGAGTCACATGTTACTACAAACTAGAAGTTTGTAGAACCACATACTTTTACTATGTGGCATGATCAATTAGGCCATCCCAGATCTATTATGATGCGAACAATCATCGAGAATTCAATTGGACACCCATTAAAGAACAAAAAGATTCTTGAATTCAAGGATTTATCTTGTGTTGCTTGTTCTCAAGGAAAATTGATTATTAGACCATCACCAGTTAAAGTTGGGATTGAATCTCCCGCATTTTTGGAATGTATTCAAGGTGACACATGTGGGCCCATTCATCCACCATGTAGACCATTCAAATATTTTATGGTATTGATAGATGTATCTAGTAGGTGGTCACATGTGTGTTAATTATCGACTCGCAATCTAGATACTTGCTCAAATAATTCGATTAAGAGCATAATTTCTAGATTATGCAATCAAAACTATTAGTCTTGGTAATGTTGGTGAGTTTACATCCCAAGCTTTTAATGATTATTGTATGTCAATTGGGATAAAAGTTGAACATTATGTAACTTATGTTCACACACAAAACGGTTTAGCTGAATCGTTTATCAAACACCTCCAACTAATAGCTCGACCATTGCTTATGAGAACAAAACTCCCTGTTACAGCTTGGGGATATGCTATTTTGCATGCAGCAGCACTTGTGCACTTAAGGCCAACAAGTTATAATAAGTACTCCACATTACAATTGGCTTTTGGTTAGGAGTCAAATATTTCCCATCTTAGAATTTTTAGATGTGCAGTATATGTTCCAATTGCTCCACCACCACGCACAAAGATAGGTCCTCAAAGGAGATTGAGAATATATGTTGGTTATGAATCTCCTTCTATAATTAAATATGTTAAACCATTAGCTGGAGATTTATTTACTACACGATTTATTGATTGTCATTTTAATGAAACAACATTCCCAACATTAGGGGGAGAGAAAATACAACTGGTAAAAGAAATTACATGGAATGGATAATCATTATCTCAATTAGATCTTCACACAAGTCAATATGAAGATAAAGTTCAAAGGATCATACATTTGCAAAACATCGCCAATCAACTACTAGATTTATTTACTAACCTAAAGAGAATTACAAAATCTCACATACCAACTGAAAATGCTCTAATACGAATTGATATCCTAATAGGACAAATTGTTAGTGCAAAAGAAAGTAATCCATGCTTGAAGCGTGGAAGGCCAATCAAATCCAAAGATAAAAATCCTCGTAAAAGGAAAGGAGCAATTATTCAATATGGTAATATTGTGGAGGCAAGTGCCCAAGAATAGGCCAAAGATATAACTAATCAAAAAACCCCAGAAGAGGTTCAGGTACCTGAAAATGGTGATAACAAAGAGATCTCAATAAGTTATGTTACTTTAGGAAAAATATAGAACATAAAAAATATAGTTGTCGACAATAATTTTGCTTATAATGTTGTTATTGAAATAGCAAAAGAAAATGAGGATCTTGAGCCTAAATCTATTGAGGAATGTAAAAATAGAAAAGATTGGCCAAACTGGAAAGACGCAATTCAAGCAGAATTAAATTCACTTTCTAAATGTGAAGTTTTTGGACCTATAGTCCAAACACCTAAATATGTAAAGCCGGTAGGATAAAAATGGATATTTGTGTGAAAACGAATTGATAAAAATGAAGTCGTAACATATAAAGCACGACTTGTAGCACAAGGATATTCGCAAAGGCACAACATTGATTATGAAGAGACATATTCTCCTGTGGTGGATGCAATCACAGTTAGATACCTTATTAGTCTGCCAGTACGTGAAAAACTTGACATGCATCTAATGGATGTTGTTACAGCCTATTTGTATGGTACACTTGATAGTGAAATTTAAATGAAAATCCTAGAAGGATTTAAAAGCCATGAAGGATGTAGAGTTTCCTGGGAAAATTGCTCAATCAGATTAAAGAAAAGTTTATATGGATCAAAATAATCTAGACGCATGTGGTACAATCGTCTTAGTGAATATTTGTTAAAAGAAGTTTATAAAAACAATTCAATCCACCTAAGTGTTTTTATAAAAAAGTTTGGATCAAACTTTGTGATAATTGCTATTTATGTTGATGATCTAAATATTATTAGAACTCTTGAAGAGCTTCAAAATGCAGTAAATTATTTAAAGAAAGAATTTGAGATGAAAGATCTTGGAAAAACAAAGTTTTGTCTTGGCCTACAGATCGAGCATTTAAAAGATGGAATCCATGTCCATTAGTCAACTTATACGAAAAAGATCTTAAAGAAATTTTATATGGATAAAGCACATCTATTGAGTACCCCGATAGTTGTACGAGCGTTAGATGTGAATAATCAATTTCGTCATTGCAAGAATGATGAAGAGTTTCTTGGTCCTGAAGTACCATATCTAAGTGCCATAGGAGCATTGATGTATCTTGCAAACAATACACAACCTAATATAGCTTTTGTTGTAAACTTGTTAGCAAGATTTAGTTCTTCTCCAACACGTAGACATTAGAATGGAATTAAATATGTATTTAGATATTTCAGAGGGACCATTGATATGAGGTTATTTTATTCAAATGATTCAAAATCCCTATTAGTTGGCTATGCTGATGCTGAATATTTATTGGATCTACATAAAGGTCGATCTCAAACGGGATATTTATTTACATGCGGAGGTACTACCATATCATGGTGTTCGACAAAGCAGACATTGGCTACTAGCTTTTCAAATCATGTCGAAATAATTGCAATGCATGAGGCAAGCCGAAAGTGTGTTTGGCTAAGGTTATTAACCTAACATATCCAAAAGATATGTAATTTACCTTTACAAGAAAAGATGACAACTATCTTATACGAAGATAATGCAGCATGTATAGCTCAATTAAAGGGTGGTTATGTCAACGGTCACAGAACGAAACATATTTCACCAAAATTATTCTTCACTCATGATCTTGAGAAGATATGTGATATAGAAGTTCAACAAATTCATTCTAATGATAATTTAACAGATCTTTTTACTAAGGCATTGCCAACTTCAACTTTTGAAAGAATACTACACAAGATTAGAATGCATCAACTGAAAGATATAATGTGATATTGCTATTAGGGGGAGTCAAAAACACGTTGTACTATTTTCCTTTAACCAAGGTTTTGTCCCACTGGGTTTTCCTGGTAAAGGTTTTTAACGAGGCAACTTGTAATAGGAGATTGTGTACTCTTTTTCATTTAGGTTTTTATCCCACAGGGTTTTTCCCAATAAAGGTTTTAATGAGACACATTTTTATTTAAAAGACATCCAATTGGGAGTGTTGTAAATACATTAAATGAATGTCTATAACATTTAAACATTTTTGAAAGTAATGAGATAAAACCCTCCATTAATTATGAAAGATGCTTAATGTACGTGTTAATGAAGCAGTTAAATAAGCTTCATTGATTTGTGTTTCATTGAATGTCAATGGCTTATAGACAATACGAGAAAATTCTCTGTTTACTTTAAGTGTTCTTTTATTTGATTATTTTATAACATATTTTATAAAAATTAAAAATATATAAGACTACTTAAAAACATGTCTGGAATGAATCTAAATAAATAGTTGTTTAGGTTCAAATGTATCTAGACAACTTCCTATGTGAAAAAATTATATTTTTTTAATAATTTTATTTTTAAATTTTTTGTCACATGTCAAAATGTGAGGCTGACATGTCACCATGCTATTGGTCGTCAATGCCACACATGTATATTAACGGTGTTATTGCTAAGGTACTAAAGGATCTGTTTGGAAATCACAAAGTAATTGAATGAAAATGTAAGGGTAAACTACCAAAATAGTCACTTTTGTTTACCTCAGGTTACATTTTAGTCACTTATGTTTGAAATGTTACGATTTAGTCACTTACATTAACGTATTGTAACATTTTAATCACTGAGCCGTTAATTGCCATTAAAGTGTAACGGTAAGCTGACATGGCACGTTAAATCATCATTTCAAACAAAAATTTTAAATTATATAATTAGTCCCCATATTTTTTCGTTTTGAGTAATTTAATTTTTTCCTTTATGTTCTTTTAACTTTTTTTTTGTTCTTTATTTTTCATTCTCTTCTGCTTCTCCCTCTATTTTCCTCTCTTCTCCATCTCTTTTAACATAATTTTTCTATGTTTTCCATTTGTTAAAAAATGACTTCAATGCTAGTTCTCATGCCTTCTTTCAGGTAACTGCAACTCCAAGAAAAAAATTAATTACTAACTTAAGTTGTGTTTAGTAGTGCTTTTTAGAAGCACTTTTGACATGAAAAGCACTTTTGAAGTAAAATAAATGCTAAACAAGCAACTTTTAAAGGAAATTTTTGACTTTTCAAAAGCATTTTTCCCCAAATAGAGAAGTTAAAATTTTTAGCTTTTCTCTCCCAAAAGCACTTTTGATAGCTTAATTATGTTTTCACCCTTCCAACACATGGTATTTTCCCTTCTCTGGTTAATTGCTTAAAAAATATTTAGAATTTATTTTTATATATATTAAAATATTAACAACAAATTATAATAAATTATTTTCTATATTTTATTAAAATATCATAATATTAACTAATTTAAGCATTATTTAAATGATTATTTGTTACTTTATAACACCATGTCTAAAATGGATATTTTATTTCTCAAAAGCATTTTTTGACAGAAATACTGAACACTTAAATTTTAAACTAAACTTTTCAAAAGTACTTCTCAAAATCACTTTTCAAAAGTACTTCTCAAAATCACTTTTTCAAAGTCCTTCTCAAAAGCAATACTAAACTATCCCTTAAGCTCATAAAGGAAAGTTTCAACATGCCAACCTGTAAATAATCTTATGCCATCCATGATTAATTCTTCAAATAATTGGCGCCTATTTTCTTTTTTGAAAAAGGGTTTTCTTGCTTTTACTTAATCCAAAAACCAAGTCAATACTTTTACATCATCTAAAAAATGATAAACAAAACCAAAATCTCAGTTCAAATGTTATATGTTTTTTGCTAGTAAATAGGCTTTGAACTACATATTGCCCCCAGATCCCAACATGATCTAAGAAACGAGAAGTAGCTAAGGTTTTGAAGACCACCGACTCAACTAATTCCAATAGTCCAACACAAAAGCAATTACAAATTAGCCCCTTTTTTCCTTATTTTCTTTTCCATATTTTTGAAACAGAATAGTACAAAGGAACCTTAAGCACAAGAAAACCCAACTTCAAGTCAGCATTCTCATGAGCTAAAAGGGAAATTGGGTTTATCCAGGGATTTTAAAAATCCTGAAAAATATGAAATTATACAAGAAATAAAATGCAGAAAGCAAAAAAAAAAAACATTTTCAAAAATGAGAACAGGAACCAATTACTTGAAGAATTAATCGTGGATGGCATAAGATTGCTTACAAATTGGCATGTTGAAACTTTCCTTTATATGAGCTTAAGTTAGTAATCGATTTTTTTATTAGAGTTGTAGTTACATGAAAGGGGGCATGAGAACTTGCGTTGAAGCAATTTTTTAACAAATGGAAAACATAAAAAAAAACTACATTAAAAGCGATGGAGAAGGGAGAAAAATAGAGGGAGAAGTAGAAGAGAATGAAAAAAAAAGAAAAAAAGGAACGTTAAAAGAATATAAAAGAAAAAAAATTAAATTGCTCAAAACGAAAAAATATGGGGACCAATTGTATAATTTAACCTAAAATTTTTGTTTGAAATGATGCTTTAACGTGCCACATCAGCTTACTGTTACACAGTTAATGGCAATTAATGGCTCAGTAACTAAAATTTTACAATACATTAACGTAAGTGACTAAAACGTAACATTTTAAACATAAGTGACTAAAATGTAATGTAACCTAAGGTAAATAAAAGTGACTATTTTGGTAGTTTACCCAAAATGTAATTGCTAGGGTAGTAATTCTCTTTACATGTTTGGTTGACATAGTGTAATCACATTGTAATTCCCTATGTCATGTTTGGTAGTACAAACAATAATTACAAATTGTAATTACACAGTTACATAATTTAAAAAAACATTAATTACTATAAAAAATTAGTACAATAGAAAAATCAAAATGTGTAACAAAATTAAAATCAAATCATTATATGTAATATATTAGTCCAATAAAGAAGTCAATAATACGATTACTAATAAAATAATAAGAAAAATAAACACCATACGTAATTTATCTAATTGCTCTAGCATTCCATATTTGTTAGGTTATTCTCTCTTTAACATTTAACATATATTCATTATCATCATATGTTGGTCCTTGATCGAGTTCTTCATCATCTGAATCTAAATATGTATCATTAATATTCTCAATATCTCTTTTTCCCATGTACTCTTCAAAGTATGAATTATCCCAACTTTTCCTACGAATAAAGTTATGAAGTATGCAACATGCTAGTACGATACGACCTTATTTTTTATGCTATACTGAGATGATGTTAATATGGAAAAAAATTTTAGAACAAAAATTGTTATCTCAGCCACATTTCAAAGCTTTGAATGTTTAAAATTAAATAGTTTGTGAGCCGTCTCTAGTACTTGCCTCCAACTCTATTTTCTCAAATGGTACTGTACCACATGATACGTGTAACAACCCGTTTTCAATGAAATCGGAACAGTGGTTTCGAGACCACAAATTCGAGTCTAAAAAGAAATTTATTTTAATATTATTTCATAGGCTGCATTATGATTGAAATATCGTATGAAAAATTTGTAAAGAAATTTTATCGATTATATGTTTAATTTAATAGAGATGACCAAATTGCATAAAAAACAAAAGTTGGATTCTAGTAGCTATAGGTATCAAATAGCTATGGAATTCAAAATTAGAGGTATTTATATGGTACATAGACCAATTAGTGGAGTTAGTAGCTATGTGTGATGATTCATCATTGGAAATTTAAGAAAAGAAAACGACTAAATTGGAAAGAGAAATAATTAAAGATGATAAAAATTTAATATCATCTTATTTCATCATCTTTCCCAAATCAAAATATATGGAAACCCTAGCTATGGAATTTGGGTTTTGAGCAAACTTATTTGGCTCAATTAGGTATGTTTTCTTGTCCCGTTTTTAGTAATTTTTATATTTTTGATATCGTAATAACTTAATCTAGCTATCTCGGGGATTAATTTGTAAAGTTATCAAAGTGTTAGGGTTTTTTCATGGATAAGTAGTTATGAATTATGAAGTTTTATGGTAGAAAATGAAAGGTTGTTGATAGATAAATAACTTTTGTGAAGGGAATTTTGATGAAATTATGATTTAGGGACTAAATTGAAAAGATGTAGAATTCATGGAAAAATTCTAAATTTTTTGAAATACATGGGTTGCTATTGTTACATGTAAAATTGGCTAGGCTTGGAATAAGGATTAAATTGCATGAATTTCATTTTTCGAGCCTAGGGACGAAATTGTAATTAATCAAAGGCAAAATGGTAATTTTTCCTAAGGTGTGATTTGGATTGAATTGAGTATGAATTGTATTAAATTAATGTTAAATTCATTCGTATAGATTCGGATAGACCAAATACGGAGTTAGATCGAGGAAAAGAAAAAGTGTCAGATTAGTAGATTTTGTATACACGAACAATTATCGAGGTAAGTTCGTGTAACTAAATTGTGTATATTTATATGTTTGAATTGAATGTTGTATATGTGAATTATGTATATGCCATGTATGTGAAATTGATCACATATCTGACAATGCCCGACAAGTAGTAAGTTCCGCTTAAATAAATGAAATTCGATGGATACAGGGCTCTCGAATTGGTTGTGGTCCTGCATGTTTTGCGAACACACCACAGCTCGAAAGAGCATCTCATTATTAGCTCTCATGAGCTTCCCGTTATATAGTTCTTGCGAGCTTCCCGTTAATAGCTCTTCGAAGCATCCCGATTGGTTGTGATCCTACATGTGTTGTGGACACACCGCAGCTCTTATGAGCATCCAGATATATGGCTCTCCGAAACTTCCCGATTAAAGGCTCTTTCATGAGCTTCTCGATTAATGGCTCTCTAGAGCTTCCCAATTAAAGGCTCTTTTATGAGCTTCTTGATTAATGGCTCTCCTGAGCTTCCTGATATGGCTCGATTAACTTCCCAATTATGGCTCTAATGAGCTTCCCGTTACATGGCTCACATGAGTTTCCCATTATATGGCTCGAGAGAGAGCTTCCCGTTTGTGTGCTCATGTGAGAACCCCTGAATATGAATTGACGGATTTCAGATTTGTACACTTCGTGTGTACTACTTGTGTATCCATCAATATTTGAAATGATTCAATAGGCAAGATCCTAATATAAGAAAATATATGAATTTAAAGTGAATTTATTACCCGTATATACCTAAAATACATGGAAATTTTACATTTGATAAGCTCATACATGTTTCTTGAAATTCATTGAAATACATGACTAACATGTTTGATGAGGTTATGTGTGTTTAGGCTAATTGCCAAATTACTTTGGATGTATTTTGCATGCTTACCTTAAATATAAATGAATGGTAAGTTAATTTCCCGTTATACGAACTTACTAAGCATTTAAATGCTTACTCTGTTTTATTTCTTCTGTTTTACAATAATTCGGAAGCTTGTTGGATTGGAAGCTTGGCGGAGATATCTCACACTATCCTTCGGCTTATTTCAGTATAAATAGTAAATTACTTTTGGTTATAATGGCATGTATAGGTTAACTAGCCAATGTTGGCATAAAGATGTTTTGGTTGTAACTAGCCATTGGGATGGCTTGTGATAAACATAATTTGATGTGTATGAAAGTGGTTGTATTATGTTTAATGTGTGCTAGTATGGTTAATTTGGTAAGTTTGGATAGATGAACATATGAGTTGATATATCATGCATATGACTTGGTTTTGGCTTGAATTAAATGTTTGGTATTGCCGTGTGAATGTGTTAAAGGGTTAATGTAGGTGAAAGACAATTTGGGTGAGAAAACTGACCTTGGTAACGGCCTATTTTCGTCCACACGGGCAGAGACACGGGCATGTGTCTCAGCCGTGTGTGACACATGGCCTAGCACATGGGCCTGTGATCTGGCCGTGTGTCCCCTGTATCTTTAAAATTTCAAAATAGAGTGCTCAGAATTGACCACACGGCCTGGCACACGGGTGTGTGGCTTGGCCGTATGACCCCTGCACCTATTTAATACAAATCATCATGTTCACACGGCCTAGCACACGGGTGTGTGACTTAGCCGTGTGACCTACATCAGAGAGTTACATGGGCTGGAACACGGCTGTGTGCCCTATTTCGAATGCCACACGGCCTGACCATACGGGCGTGTGTCCCCTACACCTTGAAATGATTTTGAGATTTTGCGAAAAATTCTGTAATTACCCAGTTTAGTCCCAACTTGTTTCTAATATGTATCTTAGGCCTCGAGGGCTCATATAAGGGACTTTATGAATAATTTCTGACATGAATGTTAAATAATATAAAGTATCTGTATTTGATCTGTAAATCCCGGTAATGCTCTGTAACCCTGTTCCGGCGACAGATATGGGTTAGGGGTGTTACAATATGGTGCAAGAAAACTTTTTGTATTTGAACAACTATCATATACAACATAATATTTGGGTTTATAGTATAAACAATTTATAGCTTTGATTATAAATACTCATATAAATTTAATGCGGAAAAAATTATGGTAGGCTATAACTTTTTTATAATACGTAAAATAGGTTTAAAATAATATAAAATTTATGATATATAACATTTACAAAAAAAATTGTAAAGCATCTAATAACTTATAAATAATATAATTTTTACTATAACTTTATAAAGTTATTTTTATAAATAAGTTATGGCAAAAATATTTTTTATAAATAAATGTATTTTTTATAATATATAACATGAACACGTAAATAAGTTACGTCCATGCTTTTTGCTATAGTTTTTTTATAAAAATAATTATATTATAACACATTTATAATACGTATTTTTAATAATATACATTTGTTACCATAACTTCAACATTTTTATAAGATTTGATTAGTATAATTTTTATTATAAAATTATAAAATGCTCATGTTTAATTTTTATAATATGATTTTTAAGATTTGTAATATAAATTTAGAAATTTTTGGACGTAATCATCCCAAATGCTCATACATGTTTATGCTTACAATATAATTTTCATAACTTAAACTTGTATAAAAATATTTTTTAAAGTTAAATCATGTATGAATGTTTGGAAAGCTATAGAGTAATTGAGTTTAGGTATAATTATATGCATAATTACTCAAATTCTCACTCTCTCCTTAAGAATTGGAAAGTGTAATGGGGATGTTCTTATTACACCCAATTTAGTGAAACCCACCAATTACCCTAACATACCATCTGTGTAATCATAAGTAATTATACGCAAATAGTAGATAGTTTGCTAAATACTACCAATGACAGAATTAAAATTCAAATGCTAAAAAAACTTAGGTACAAATTAGAAACAAGTGGTGAAGTTCAAAATGTATATATATTAACACAAAAGATTACTATTAAAGAGAGAGACATGTCGCCGGCCCGGCCCATTTGGAGTAGGCTCTTCCCTTATACTTGGCAAAAAAAACGTTTTGGGCTACAAAAATGATTCAGCCCAACAAATAAAAATAAGAGGAGAAAGGAACAAGAAGAGGCATTCTCCATCTTCATCATCCTCACCCTCGGCCTCACTCGGGTACTTTCTTTGCTTCTTTTTTCTTCTTTTTTTTTTCCTACAAAAGTGTTAAGCTAAGTTAAATGAAAACAGTAGTATCAGACTATTATAATATTGGGGTTAAATTCCAAGAAAACTGTAATCGATTGCGATTCTTCCAAAAACATCATTAATGCTTGCAGATTGATTTTTCATAACTCATTCTCAACCTTGTTTGATTGCTCAGAAAACCTACACTAACAAAAAAAATCTGTTTAGTTTTTTTTTTTTTAATTTTAACTTTAAAAATCTTAACCTCACTCCTCACCTAAGTCAGATAGTTTGAATCTGTAGTTTTTTTTTTTTTTTAGTTTTTACTTTACTTTTAATTGAAGGAAGCTTTTAGTTGGGGCAAAACGCAAGTGCAAGAATGTATATGCTTGTTTAACTGAAGGATTTTGGGTTGCTGTTTCATTGATGTGGGAGAGAAACTAAACTTCGTATCGGAATCAAGCTCTTTCTAGTATGGCTATTTGCAGTTATCAACGTTTTCATTTTTAGGTTAAGGTCACTACCTGGGCTCGTAAGTCTTTAACCTTATTATCAATTAAAGTTTGATTTGAGTTCCCCGTGAATTCCTGCAATTAGTAAAGCATACGTGACTCTTTTCTTGGCTTAAACTTCTGTTTCTCAACTTGTTCCATCTTTGATTAAAACATCTGATTGTTTTTTAGGTGCTAGAACTATGCCTCGAAAAGTTAACTATGGACTTGATTATGATGATGATTATGATGATAACTACGACGAATATGACTACGGATATGAAGTAAATGAAAATGGTGAGTGGATTTTTTTTCCTTTTTTTCTTGCTATATCTCAACTTTGTGATCAGAAACCAATCAGGTCATCTTGTTTTTTCTTGTTGGTTTGCTCTACCTTTCTCTAAAGGCTCTGAAAGATGATTAGCTCAATTTGATAGGGAGTAAACTGGTTGACAGCTCTTATGCATGTATCTTTCTGCTTACCAACTGAATGCTATCTGTTTCATAAAACAGCAGAAACACCTCCCCAAAAAGAAACAATCAAACACAGTGTGTGGCGTTGCTCCATTTGTACATATGATAATGATGAAACCATGTCATCATGTGATATTTGTGGGGTTCTTCATGGTCCTTTGCTCAATAACTCCATCTATGATAAGAAGAGAACAGGTTTGTTGTAATTGCCCTTAACCTATTGATGATTCTATTTATATCATTTAATATTGGAGAATGAGCTACTCTTCTTCTTATTCAATATGAGAAGATTGTTCTTTATCTCTATTGTTTTTCTTTATCTCCAGGGTTCTGTTTTCTTTAGAATGTTATCAAGTAGATAGCTTGCAGGTGTGTGGTTGTCCCATGTAAAATTAACCATCTATATTCTATAGGTTTCTTTTTTACATCAATGGTACCTTTTATAGATTAGATCTTCTTCCTGTAATGAATGGCATATGCAAATATTCTGGTGTACCTACTATGGCCAAGTCTCTTTTTGCATCACTGCTGCATCGGATGTTTAATACACTTGGGAACAGAATGATGATTTTGTTGTGAAATAGGGCAATAAATTCCACCCATTTGGGAATAACCTAGAACCATTTCATGAAATCCCATAAAGCTTATAGTTCTCCTACAGTCCTATCCATTTGTATCAATATAGGTCTTGACATATGTTGAAACAGGGCGTAGATCTATTGCTAGTTTTACTTTAATTTGAGAATACTTATTTCGAAAACAATAGAAACATTTTTTTGTTAAAATTCCTGGATTATTCTGTTGGATGCTGCTTCCAGTGCTCAATATATTATTCTGTTATTTGTACGCTAATTTTACATGAATTAACAATTTCTTCTCCAGATGAAATTATTCCCTAATTGTTGCATATCTAGGTGTTAAAGGAACTAGAAGATTGTTTTATCATTGTTCTGAACCATTTCTTTTGTGCTCTACACAGTTTTAGTTTTAGTATGAATTCTTGGAGTAAGGTACAGCGCATCACATGATATCTTCGTGTTGCACTTTGGTTATATCACTCTGCATCTTGGAATACATATGCAAATTCAACTTTACATTTTAAATAGTTGCTCATTTTATTTTATGTAGTACATTTTTGTTTCTGAGGGTTCTAAGAGTGTACCTCTATGCATTACAGTTCTGAGCCTTTAAAATAGATCTAGAGCGAATGAGACTTGTGGATAAACTTTTAGTTGTACGAAGTGGAAGTTTTGTCGTATCTTATTTCCATGCTTTCATTCACTTGCAGCCAATATTTTTGACTTAAAATCTTCCAGAGTTTCCTCGACTGTGGTTGGGAGGGATGAAGCTGTTAAAGTAAGTTCTATGAGATCAGATAGTTCAAATCAGTCAACAGAAAAAGGCAAGCACAATAGATTAGATGAGATTAATATTTTGAAGAATATAGAAGTTGGTCCACCAGCAGGTTCCAGAACTTCAGATAACTGTTCTGCTTCAGTGCAAGAAGGTTGGCTTGGTCATGTGGATGAAAGCAGTGTTGCAGTTAATCTGCGATCTAGCGGGAAAAGCTCTTTGTCATTGATGCCAAAAGAAAGAAATGTTATGGTGGATGATAGCAGCTCTTCAAGGAACGGAGGTGAGGCAAATAGTCTCACCAGTAATCTGGAAAATATTTCTTTTGCTGCTAAATCCGGGCACTCCAATGATGCAAACCCTGGAAGAGCAATTTCACGGGCACAGTATAAACCTGAAAAGTGGATGCTCCCTGAAAAAGCAGAACAGTCACTGACTCAACTAAATCTTGCAATTGTAAGTTACATATTGAGTTTGGGTCCGAAAATTTTAGGTTTTATTTTCTTCTATTTTAAAAAAATATATATTTAACACAATTTAATTACTTAACTCTTCACATCTCTTAGGTTGGGCATGTGGATTCGGGAAAATCGACGCTCTCTGGTAGACTGCTTCACCTTTTGGGAAGAATATCCCAAAAAGAAATGCACAAATATGAAAAGGAGGCCAAATTACAGGTTATCTCAGGACTATTTTCTGTTTGTGTTATGTGAACACATGTCCATAATCTGATTATTTTTGCACTTATATTCATTCAGGGAAAAGGATCCTTTGCTTATGCTTGGGCATTGGATGAAAGTGCTGAAGAAAGAGAAAGGGGAATTACTATGACTGTGGCTGTGGCTTATTTTGATTCAAAAAGATATCATGTTGTTGTCCTTGACTCCCCAGGGCACAAAGACTTTGTTCCAAACATGATAACTGGGGCAACACAAGCTGATGCTTCAATTCTTGTAATAGATGCTTCTATTGGTTCATTTGAAGCTGGTATGGATGGCACCAAGGGGCAGACTAGGGAGCATGCACAACTCATCCGAAGTTTTGGCGTTGATCAACTTATAGTTGCTGTTAACAAAATGGATGCTGTAGATTATTCTAAGGAAAGGTTTGATTTGATAATATCACAGCTTGGGGCATTTCTCCGTTCTTGTGGCTTTAAGGATTCCTCTGTCTCTTGGATTCCATTGAGTGCTGTTGAAAACCAGAACTTAGTGTCTGCACCTTCGGATTTTCGACTATTCTGGTGAGTTTCTCTTTCATGTATGTGAAGTTACTATACTTTTGGAGATTATATTAGTTGGCTGCTCAAGTTGCATTTGTCAAATTCTGAATTACAATTTATAGCTAAGCACAACCTTCTGTCATTGGATGTATCTGTCTTGATAAATATAGCTATTGCCTCTGAGTATATAGTTGAATTTGTCTGCATCAATTCCTGTTATCCTCAATTTGTGATGGCCTACTATCTTATTTTTAATCTCACAATGTAGAAGATATGGGCTGCCCTTTGTGCATTAATCAAGTAATCAGGTCACTACTGTCAAAACTCAGATACGCACTTGACACTGGAGCTAATTGGTCTAGCACTGGCCCCTAATATTGTAAATATTTTTAGTTGACTATGAAGAGAGTCAGCTTGTCAAGTATTGTTGCTTTGAAAATACAATTTGATCTTTTGTGTCTGTTGCCCTGATCTTATTGAAAGGCAACTTTGGTTCAGTGACTAACACTCTCATTTAGGTTAAAACAACTCTAAGTGTTCATATTATACTACAACACAGCATTGTTTTCTGATGTTCATTACGTAAGATATATACGTATGTTGTGCATCTCACTGCTAATTATGTAATTAAATTTATCATAACTTAGAAGCAACTGCCTCTCTGTAAAAATGTCAAAAGATTCTTCCTGACTTCCCCTTGACACATTTTGTTGAATTAACTAAGGTAATTTAATGCAGGTATCTTGGACCCAATCTGTTAGACGCGATTGATTCCTTCCAACCTCCTACTAGGGAGTTTTCAAAGCCTCTAATTATGCCTATATGTGATGTTATAAAGTCACCTTCACAAGGGCAGGTGTCTGCATGTGGCAAGTTGGAGGCTGGAGCTGTAAGAAGCGGATCAAAGGTATGCCATTTTCTTGGTGATTGAGGTTTTCAGTTTCTGGAGATTACATGCTACCTCCTATTAAAATAGCTGCTAATGTTATTTGAATTTGTTTTCCTGTCTTGGTCCTTGCTTCCTTTATCTGATTGATGTTTACCTGTTCAAGCTTCTCATTTTGGTTGGTTACCAATTATATGGATTTCTAGTTTCAATCGAATAACTTGCATATCATCTTTAACCATAAACTCAATGTATGTGTATGTGGCTGTAGGTTTTAGTTATGCCATCTGCAACTATAGCAACTGTGCGTTCATTGGAGCGTGATTCCGAAGCTTGCCCAATTGGAAGGGCTGGAGATAATATAGCTGTCAGCCTGAATGGAATAGACGGAAACCATGTGATGGCTGGTGGTGTGTTATGTCATCCTGATTTTCCAATTGCATTTGCAAAACATTTGGAGTTGAAGGTGCTTGTTTTGGACGGTGCAACTCCAATTTTAATTGGTTCTCAGGCAAGTTTCGTCTGTAAATTTTATAGCTTTCTGTTATTAATAATTTTGTTTATTTTTAACAATCTAATAATTTGAATGGAATAAGTAGTTGGAGTTTCACATACACCATGCAAAGGAGGCTGCAAGAGTTGCAAGGATATCATTGTTACTTGATTCAAAGACTGGGAAAGTTGTGAAGAAAGCACCCCGCTGCATTCTTGCTAAGCAGAGTGCAGTTGTTGAGGCAAGTCAGGAGGATGATATTGTTGTTGCTAGTTGCTGGTTTATTTTAGTTATTTGCCTGATAAATACAATAAAATCCGGATTGACCTCGGAGCGTGTTTTCTTCTTTCAGGTGATTTTGCAGGAAGCGGTTTGCGTGGAAGAGTTTTCGAAATGCAAAGTCCTTGGAAGGGTGTTTCTTAGGACATTAGGAAGAACGGTTGCTGTGGGCATCGTGACCCGAATAGTGGAGGAGCAGCAATAGTTGCCAAAGTGTGGTCAAAGACTCATACACACTTAAAACACATACTTGGGCAGCTTTTAAAGCTCCAACTTTGTTAGAGAGGAGTTCCTGTAGTATTCAAGACCAATGTGGACAATGGAGAGATTTCCTTTTATGCGGCTAATCTAATACCTACCTATTCCATGTCTGACCAAATAATTTCATGTGTGATTTGATTCTTTACATATAAGTTAGGACAAGGACTTGGAAGAAACGTGTGAAAAATGTGCTGCACGTCTTGGCTTATATCTCCTTGCAAGAAATGGAACCAATTAATTTTAATCGGTGGTCGGTTGTGATCTGAGTTGTTTTATTATTTTTTCTTTAACTGAGCAGAACGACTGCTCAGGGGCAAACGGGCCATGGTTTTCTCAAAAATTTTGGAAAATTTAATATTCCCTTGAAATTTTTAATTTAGTTATTCTAAAATTTCTCATTAATTTCACAGATTTGGTTGAACTCTATTTAAAAAGAAAAAGATTAATTAACCCCGCAACCAGTCAAAAAACAAAACATGTGTAAAACTAAAACTAGAAGAGATGGCTGGCAGCAGCTTATATGATTGATTTGGAGTTTGCGTATTGGTTTCAAACATGGAAGTTGATTTTAAGTAAACAATTGCAAGTTGCAGTGCAAGCAGGTCGGGTTGATCCTTCTCTGCTGGTCAACCAAAGAAAATTCAAGTGATTGATTCAAATGGAAACCTATGCATGTATACGTACGTATGTATGTATTCCAAGCAGTAAGTTCCCTCATATTTTAATTACATCGTATTCCTTACTCCTTCGCCTTCCTTTTTTCCTTTGCTTTCACAAATGGAAATTTGACAACACACACGCCGGCGCACATCTATTAAAGTAACTCCCCCCAATTTTAATCACTCCTCTCTTTCTTCTTTGGATATGGTAAGTAAATAAACAGCTTTAAATTTGGTTGATTTTCCTTCCAAGTTTCACCTTCTCTACCCATATTTGTTCGTTTCTTTATGAACGACTCCTTTTTCCCAATACCCAATTCAGACTTTGGTTACAGTTTAGGTACGAAGCTTATTCTGATTGTTTTCTTTAGTCCCCCCCCCCCCCCCCATTTTGTAAATCATTTTCATGATCTCATATTAGAGCGAATAGAATTATGGCATCAAAGTTAAACAATTTTATTTGCTTTTTTATTTTCAGTTTACGAGCAATAGAAACAATAACCATCTACAGTTTTAATCTGGGTAATGACTTCATCACTCTGTTAGGAGATCATTTACATACTATTGCAGGCATCCGATTAAGTTGATTGTTTTTAAGCTTATAAACTTAATCCACAACTTAAAATCCCTTGATTGCTATGATGCGTTTGTTTTGTGGCATTTAGATTTTCTACCCCTATGAATTCAACTTACAGTTTTCTTCTACGATATGCAGCATTTTAGTTGGCAAGTTGATTGTACTTGTTTGATGCTTTGAAGCTATTGTTGGTTGATTGTTGTCATACAAGGAAGGTGAGTGCCATGTGCTTGTAGATTATCTTGCAAACTGTGTCTCTATGGCGTTCAAACCTTTTTATGAAAGAAACCTCCAATCCCCTACTTCTTACATGGAGGGTGTTGTGGTGAATACCAATTGGGATGATGTGATTTGCCCGATATGTTTGGATGTCCCCCACAATGGTGTACTCCTCCAATGCACATCTTACGAGAAAGGTTGCCGTCCTTTTGTTTGTGACACAGACCACTTGCATTCAAATTGTTTGGATCGATTCAAAAATGCGAATGGGATGTCATGCCCTTCAACATCTCATACAATTTCTACAACAACAAGCATTCAGCTAACAGTATCTGAAGACGACTGCAAGCCTGCTTGCCCCTTATGTAGAGGGGAAGTCACCGGATGGTTTGTTGTTGATAAGGCTCGTCTACTTCTAGATAAGAAGAAGCGTTTTTGTGAGGCGGAGCAGTGCTCATTCGCAGGCACCTACTCAGACCTACAGAAGCATGCTCAATTAGAGCATCCCCATGCACGTCCTTCGAGAATCGATCCTGCTCGGCAGCTTGATTGGGAAAATCTTCAGCAGTCCTCTGAGATAATAGATGTTTTGAGCACTATACATTCAGAAGTCCCACGTGGGGTGGTTCTTGGGGACTATGTAATTGAATATGGTGAAGATGAATCTGGAGATGAGTTTGATGACTTCCCCGGTGAGGGCAACTGGTGGACCTCTTGTATTTTATATCAGGTGTTTGATAACTTGAGGATTTCTAGAAATAGAAGGAGACCAAGAGTGACCGATTCTAGAAGGGGAAATCGTCGATCTAGTTATGCTTCGTCAAATTCTGATGAGGGTTCAGTGGCTTCTGTAGAATATGCAGAATATAGAGTAGATGAGACTGATGATGAGTTTGTAAGCAGAAGTGCCCCCTCCCGAGGTAGCTTTGGCTACCGGAGGTCAGTAATGTTTTCTTTGTTCTATTCACCTCTAGCTTTACTTATTGTCTTCCTAACTAAAGTTTTTCATGAGCATCACATAAGAAAATGCGTTACATTAGCCGCAGATGTCGAAAAGCGTTGCATAGGCCGTGGTATTTATTGGATTTCTGCCTAGACAGTTATATGTGAAATCATTGGTCTCCCTGAAGATAATCATAAAGACAGTTTTTTAGATAATTAATGATATTTGGCCTGCATTAGAACAGCTTCTGTGGTTAGCCATGGTATCTAAAGAGAAGTTCGGAATGAAACAAATTTGTGATGCAACTAGTACCATAAATGATAGAATTTGTTTCAGCTTCGTAATTGTGCATGGTGTAGCTGCATGCTATGTAAACTAGCTTGATTTTTCATGCATCATTGCTGTTGGCTACTGAGCGATAGGTCCACATTATATGTTGTAGATTTCTTTCTTCTTCAACATCATCGTCCATGAGTAAAAGTGAGCAGTGAAAGCTATAGAAGTCGACGCAACGCAGTTGTTATGTTGACATGCCTAGCTTGTTAGGATTACGCAACCTCAGTATCTAGTTTCATGATTTTATTTTCCTCGAAAGTTTAATTTCTGGTTTTTCATGATTTTACAGTTCACCAAGACGTCGCTCCCGCTTTTATGACAATTGAAGCGAAGCGTTAATCGTGTAGAAGTGGAAAGCAAATTAGACACATTGGTGCAGGGCCAGCAGATAGTTTTAGATTTGAAAACATGTGAAAAGAATATATGATTGAACTTCTTATGGTTGTGGTTAGATTTGAATTTCAAAGAAATGGAATTTAAAGTTAAATTATTCGTATATGGTTGATAATTGCCAGGTGAGAAGTCGCCATCATAGTTTTTTATTTCTCATACAGTCATACTGTTATATTAATATGCCTGAAAATGACTTTTTGTTGTTACATGGTGTTTGGTATCCACATTTCTCTTACGATTTTCCATTTGTAGATACTTTTTTTTTCTTCTTCTTTGGCTCAAAAAAAAAAAAAAAAAAACTCTCACATATGGTCTAAGAATGCTTCTTTATTTAAATGTTTGTTATACTTAAGTGGAAGATGTTAGGAAGAAAAACTAAACACTTGTAAGATATGTGAGCCACAAATGGATATAAAAATTGTTTCCTTTGGCTCCCTATCATTAGAAATAAGTTTTGTAGATGCCAATTTTTATTATATGGTTTGTAGTGTCTTTTAAGTTGGATCGATCAATTAGATTGGAATTATTCGAGTATTGAACTTGAATAATGAACTATTTGAAACTATTTGAATTGGGTTAAAATCGATTATTTTTATTTTCTAATATTTTTTATTCTATGATTTTTTTAATGATTTATTTGATTAAATGAGATAAACTGGTCAGACCAATCAATTTGAAAATTGATGATCTGTTCAATTTGACCAAAACTTTACTGATTTATTTGACTGTTATGGTTTATTTCATTCCCACTCGTGTAGTAAATAAAGATGTGATACCAATTGCTGATGCCTAAATATTAGGCTTGATTAAGTTGTTATTGCTGCCGGATATTGTAGGTGAAGCAATGGACATGGCCAAGTATATGAAAACGCATCCTCCATGTCCAATTTTTAAAGATGAAACATGATACATATTCATATTTTTTTAGAAAGTCTATTAACGAAAACTAATCTTTTTAGGGCCGAACATAAAATTTTTGTCTGAAAATGCAATGTTGCTGGTAATTTGTGTTTCTTTCAGTCATTGAGCAAAGCTTTTGTATGCACCGCATCGTCAGATTTTGATTATGCAATCAATAATAATTAGGAGCAAGTACAACATAAAAGGCCAAGCCCATTAAAAACCAAAAGTTTTGGGGGCAACCGATAATAACGGGACTAAAACAGGCGACAGTTTCGATCCCTTTCTTTCAGGTTGGTTGATATATAGAATAAGAAAAAGCATGGGCATGGGAATGGCCTTGGGTCAGTAAGTTGCGAGTGCGAGTGCAAGTACAGAAGAATGGATTCCGCAATAGCCCAGAAAACATGGGAGTTAGAGAACAATATACTAGCAGTGGAAGCGCCTGACCCTTCATCCGACTTCATATTTTACTACGACGAGGTGGCTCAAGCCATGTCCCTCAAAGCCAAGCCTTGGGGCAATGATCCCCACTTTTTCAAACGCGTTAAGATCTCCGCCCTCGCTCTCCTCAAGATGGTCATCCACGCCCGCACTGGTGGCCCCATTGAGGTCATGGGCCTCATGCAAGGCAAGACCGGTGGCGATGCCATCATTGTCATGGACGCCTTTGCTTTGCCTGTTGAAGGCACAGAAACCAGGGTCAATGCTCAGGCCGATGCCTACGAGTATATGGTCGATTATTCCCAGACCAACAAGCAGGTCCTCCTTTCTTTTTACATTTGTTGTCAGTCATACCCTGCAATGAAAATCATACATGCATGATAACATGTTGTCTGTCTTACATATGAAAATGGTTTCTGTTGGTTCATAGGCTGGTCGATTAGAGAATGTTGTTGGATGGTACCATTCTCATCCAGGGTACGGTTGCTGGCTCTCTGGAATCGATGTTTCAACCCAAATGCTTAACCAGCAATTTCAGGAACCTTTCCTGGCGGTTGTAATTGATCCAACCAGGACTGTTTCTGCTGGAAAAGTCGACATTGGTGCTTTCAGGACATACCCTGAAGGTTATAAACCTACTGATGATCCCATCTCAGAGTACCAAACCATTCCTCTCAACAAAATCGAAGACTTTGGCGTCCACTGTAAACAGGTCGTTATCATATAATCATTCACTTTTAATTTTCTTTTCCAGGACTGCTCCTCCTCTCACTTACTATGTCTTTTTCTTGCAGTATTATGCTTTGAATATCACTTATTTCAAGTCCTCTCTTGATTGTCATCTCTTGGATTTGTTATGGAACAAGTACTGGGTCAATACCCTTTCTTCTTCACCTCTTCTTGGCAATGGAGATTATGTTGCTGGACAACTTTCAGATTTAGGTATTTCTTTCTTGTGCACATAGTATATGCACATGAAATTGTGACCAACTTTGTTGTTTATTTCCATCAGCTGAAAAGCTGGAGCAAGCAGAGAATCATTTGACACATTCTCGTATTGGTCCCCTGGGGACCTCTCGAAAGAAGGTCGGTATTATCTTTGTCATTTCTACGTTCTGTCAATCTATTTCAAGGACAAATGACTAAATATACAATGTCAGATACCAGGAAGAATCACATCTTGGTAAGATTACGAGAGATAGTTCAAAGATAACAGTAGAGCAAGCCCATGGTTTAATGTCACAGGTGACTGAGTTGTTTCAGATTCAAAGAAATTGCACGCCATAAATTGATTCTCAATTTTATGTTATATATGATCAGGTTATCAAAGACATCCTTTTCAACTCGGTTAGACAGTCAAAATAGGTGTGTGGTGAGGCTATCAGCCAAAGATGAAATGATTACAGCTTGAGAGACCCATTTTTAACAAGAAAAAAGGGAAATTGATTGCAGGCTGAATAGCTTTGTAAATCCTTAGTTGTGGTGGTCTTCTTGGAACTAAGCTTTTTCATTCTTGGACTTTTTTTTTATTTTTTTCTTAAGTAGGTTTCATGAATATGTTGAAATCTTAGAATTGATTTCTCTGACTCTTCTGTGCTTTGCTAATGCTTTTTAATTAGAATTTTTTTTCAAACCACCAATTATTTCTTCTTGCAATTTTACTTCTTTAATAAAAAGAAAAGTGAAAAGTACTCGCATCATCTACCAAAGAGTTCACAATGTTCAATTTTGTATTTAAATTTTCTTTTTTTTTCAATTAAATACCTGAATTTGACTTTAATGTTTAATCTGATATCTGAATTTTCTTTTCTAATGAAGTACATATGTTTTGTTTTTACTAAAACAAACATGCTGATTAATCTAAATACTAAACTAACTCTCTTCTTTTTGTTTGTTTGGGGAAAGTTTAAGCCAATAAAAAGAACGACAATGACATGTATGTTAGTAGCAAATATTCCCTCAAAATCTGTGTTCGCATCTTTCTTCTTTTCCTTTATTTCAGTGGCTCAAATCAAATGAAATGGGCGTTCCAAGAAAAAGAAGAAGCTTTGCAGTGGTACTTTTGTAAGGAAGTGGCAGTGGGAATAAAGTGGGGTATTAATATTATTAACAACATATCTGCTGCACTGCCATCATCACCCCCCCCCCTTCTTTCCTTTTATTTCTTACCTTCCAACTTTGAGGGTAGAGTTAGATTCTATTTTATTGTATCTATTAAAAAATAAATAAGTTCATTTTATTTTATTTATTGAAAAAATAAATAAATTAATCTTTGTATATTAGATAAAAAAATAAATTGGTTATTTTAATTAAAAATTTCATCATTTATATTATTAAAAATTAATGTGCATGACAGAATAACTAAACAGTGATATATGGCATGCATTGTGTACTTCATGCTGACGTACTGGAATTAATTTTTAATAGTAGGAATGGATGAATTTTTAACAAAAGACTAATTTACTATTTGATCTAATATATAGAAACTAATTTATCGATTTTTAAATAAAAGAGTAAAATACAATTTAACTTTTAGTAAAAGATCTCTATGATAATTTTATCCTATTTTTCTTCTTTTCGTTACTTTACTGTATCAAATCAAATGAAATTAAAAGTGTGTTAAAATGCAAGAGATACTTTGGTGCTCCCTAAATGAGGCCTAAGATGCTGAGAAATCATGGTCTAAGACTAATCTCTATAGCCTAATTTTTAATTAATAGCAATTTGACTGCTTTTTTCACTAATTAATTAGTATGGCAAGGACCATTGCCTTGTGGTCACCACCACATTAGTTAGTGCTCTATCTATCACTATATACTACACACACTTTTATTAAAACGAAATTTCAACTACTAAATATTGGACCTGCAGAAACAAGGTTATGCCATTACAAAATTCTCACTATTTCTTGGATTAATATATTATTTTATACTTAAATTTAATTATAATGTTTAATTTAGTATTTGATACTTAAATTTAGTTTCAATATTCAATTTTGTATTAAAACCAAATTGCATCATATGATTAGATAAATGTTTAACACGTGTGTACCTAATAAAAATACATAAGTACTTAATTCGGACATACAAAAATTCTAATACAAATTAAACATTGAAGCCAAATTCAAACATTTAACTGAGACAAAAAACTCCTCAAATATCAAAATAAACATTAAAGCTAAATTGGAAAAAAAACTTAACTATCCAATTAAATATTAAAACTAAATTAAAGTAGTTAATTTTACTTTCTTAAAGGTCGAGTATACAAAAGGAAATTAAAGGTAAACATATGTACATTTATTGAAATGTCAAAAATAATTTAAATACATGGATGCGGACATACGCTGCCAAATAGGCAATAGGACGGTTTGACTTTTTATATGCAACCTATGCCCTTCAAATCAATTCCATGAAAATGAAATTAAATAATTTTTTTAATAATTTCCATACCCAATTTCAAATTAAAAGGTTATATAAAAAAATAGCCCTAAGCTTATGACACGACAAACATTTACTCTTTTAATCATGGGATAAATTTTAAAATTATATATGAATTTTGGTCCGATGTATAATTTTATATATGAACTTTAATTTTGTGTAATTTTAAATATGAAATTTTGATTAGATCTACTTCTCACTAATTATTAACACAATTATTGACATACCATCATTTTATGGTTATATATTGCATACACAAATAATTATATTTACCCAACATAAAAATGATTTGATGTATTTATTTCTTTAAATGTTTATAATTAAATAAAATTAAAGTTTCATATATACATTTTGAACCACAATCAAAGTTTCATGTGTATAATTGTACCAAATTAAAGTTGATGTATCAAAATTACACATTGAATCAAAGTTCATGTATGATTTTGAGATTTATCCCTTTAATCACTTTGATCATAACCCCTTTTTTTTTTAAATCACATTGACCCTCGTTAAAATTTAGTCAAATTATTTTTATATGGAAAAATCAATTGGATTGTTAAAATTTTAACAACACCGATATGGTAACACATGTGGCAATCTATGTATACTTCATAAAATATTCTATAAAAATCAACTAATTTTTTAAAAAGGTGATAAAATGTTTAGAAAATTATCCATGTCAACAGTAAAGTACACATATACTACCACATGAGCTACACGTCAATGTCATTAGAATTTTAAAAATCCAGTCAACTTCAATTAAAGTTTGAGAGTTGATAAAAATTAAAAGTGAAATGAGTAATTATTTAAAAAGTATAATGAGATTACATCATTTTAACAAATGCATGTGCTTATGTATATGTAATGGAAAAACTGCCAAAGATTTGGAAGAGGAGAAGACCGTATACGTTATGTTCTATTGTATTTATTTTATTAATAATTCAGTTAGGGATTGAAACTTATGTACATGTTTGTGTGATGGAAATGCAAACTACTGTAACGGAGATTTAACGTCAGGGTCAGGCTAGCTGGTCAAATAAATCAAGCAGAATGATTTTGAAAAATGAAATATTTTTTTCAACCTTTTACATCAACACAAAAAGTTCACACAATGTGTTCTACTTTATGCCTGCTTTAATTTACTTCTTTTTAGTTTATTATATCTATAAATTAAAGGGTAATGCGTATTTTTAATAAATTTAGATATAATTGTAGAGGTTGAGAGACTTGGAAGTAATGGAATTGAATTGGGTGGAGAAAAATGTTGATTCGAGTCCATATGAGCCAATTGAAGCGAATTAAAAAATAATTTAATTGATTTTTTTGACTTTGGGTAAGGGTAAGATAGGGTAAAATAGAGAGTTGGTTAAGCCGGCGGATGTGGGAAATTAGGGTCTGTCTGGATCTCCATTGCTTTCAGCTTGGTCCCGCCATCTTTTAAAGGTCACCTCAATTAGCCTTTTAGTACTTTTCGTATCTCTTCCACCACAAAAGGATTTTTCAGATTACTATTGCAAAAAAGCCCAAATTCCACGTCTTTTTATTTATTTATTTGGGTATCATTCAACGGTGGAAATGGGAATGGGTGGTTGTGGGTTTGAAAGAACAAAGCAAGCATTTAAGAAAATAATGTTTTTTTTAGATATTCAATAATTATATTAAATTAAGAATTCAATTCTTTATTCAAAAAATTCATACTACCAACCACTCCCGGATTCATATCCATGTAATGGTAAATGGAAAATGGTGTCTTCAAATCACATGTGAACACCTTTGAGGGAGTGCACAAATTTTCCTTCTTCCTTTACTTAAATTGGGCAACATTGATTTGACCCTACTACCGCTGGAAACAAGGAATTGGTTTGGGTTTTCCTGAATTTCATTACGTGAGAGTCAAATAAAATACATATTTCATACAGTTAATTTACTTCCTCAAGTAATATTTAAATAGGGTACGGACTTTCTCTCTACCTGTCCCCCTTTTTCTTTTTTATTGATAAATTTTATCATTTTCAACTTCACCTTTGTTTCGTACCAATATTCGGTAGAAGAAATGTACTTGCAAATGACTAAATTACAAGTACCCACAAACAATTAAAGCCTATTACTTAATCCTTTTCAATTTTTTATTTTATTTTTTTAAATTAATTTTTTAATTAAGTAGTTACAAATTAAAAATCAATTTAATATCAGTTTAATTTAATCCAATCATCTTAATAATCAATCTGATATGTCACGGATACGTTGCGAGGGGTACATTGGAAGACAAAAGCAGGAGACGGGCGGAAACTTCCTAGGTGAGGGTGAGGGTGGGACTCGGCCACCACAAATTGCATGCAACCCTTTTGACAAAGTGATGTTGTGGGCATATGGGAGAGAACCTAACCTAGTGTTATTAAGTGGAAAGATTTTCCATTTACTTTCCTTCCTTTCATGCCCACCCCCGCCCCCTCGCGTAGGTTGCACGCTCCCCCTCTCCACTCAAACAAAACTTTGGTTTTTCTTCAAAATCAGAAATTTGATTTCATCAATTATTACCAACACTAGGAAAAATATCATTGTACAAAGTGCAAGAATATTTTGGACCATAAGGTGAGGCCATGTGGTGTCCCCAAATTCCCAAAACGTCAAGCAATAAAAATCAACCCTTTTTTTTTTCTCAAAAACACACCCACGATATCTAATCCTCATTTTTAAATTTTTTTTTATTTAAGTCTTCACAATATCATTATTATATTCAAAGACGGAGCCATGTGGAAGGTACAAGCTTTTCTTCTCTTTAATTAAATGGGTCCTTTGCATTTTTAATCTTTATTTGAAATTAACAAATCAATTTAGTCATTTTTAGTTTTGGCCAAATGAAGGAAAAATACATTTTTGGCCCTACATACACACACACGCGCAAAATTGCTTTTACCCCTCCAAAATTTTTAAATTCCATTTTATCCTCTTAACACAAAATTCATGGATTCATCTTTGATAGTATAAATCAGGTCCTTCTATCAACGGTCAATTATCTGTTAAATGTCAATTTAAAACTAACTTAAAGCATATTTAAAATACATAGATCAAGTTGTAAATATGTGCATGTCTGTTGCATGGTTAATTTATATCTAACATGTTAAGATTAACAATTTCAATAACATTTAGGAGGGTTATTTTTTTAACATATCAAATCCAAGTTTTCTATATAGTAGTTACAAATATGTTTACAATTTAACTGCGTGTTTTAAATATGTTCTATATCAAATTTGTGATCACATTTATCGCCTAGCTAGTGGCTTAACTAACAAAAGGACCTAATTTTACACACATGTTTATAATTTGATCCATATATTTTAAATATCCTCTTGTTGGGATCTGATCCCTTAATGTAGTGATTTCATCAAGAATGCTTATAGTATTTTCAAATCGATTGATTAATAAAATTCAATTGTTGAAATTATTATTATTTTATATGTTTATCCTATTAGGATCTAATGTCCTTAGTATAGTGATTTCGTCTATGTACTTGTAATTTTTAAACAAATTGGTTTATCAAAATCTATTATCGTCATTAATATCTTTTATATGTTTATTCTCTCTACTTAACTAGAAACTAAAGCTTTTCACATAAAATAGAATTTATTTTCAAAATAATTGTTCATTATTTTCGATAGAATAATGACTCTCAAAGTTGTGTGTATAAATTTTTATTAAACCAAGTTTTTCACATAAAATAAAATTTATTCTCAAACTATAACCAACTTTGAGATCCCGATTTTCTATCGAATAGATTGATTAATAAAATTCAATTATGTTCACTTGGTTCATTTTGTTTGAGCCACACTCAAAGCAATTCGGGGTTCGAGGATAGCAAAGGAGGTCGTTTGATAGAAAACTAAGATGTACTTAAAGCGCCTATTATAAAGCACAAACACAATTTGATTAAGGTTTATTACTATAGATATCACAATGCTCAGTTTAAAGTTTTAAGAAAAAATTTAAACTTCTGTTATGCTTAAAAACATTGTTTTCTAAACCTATTTTTCTAACATGTCCTCAACAGAGTTTTTTATTTTTTTGCATGAAAAGCAAAATGATAATAATACGTAAGGTTTAACTAATATTAAGTTGCGCCATGTGGTTGGATTGTGATGCAAAAGGTTGTTGCAAAAATAGGTTTAGAAAAATAATGTTTTTAGGCACAACAAAAGTTTTGCTTAAAATCAAGCCCTTGTGATATATATAGTAATAAACTTTTAATTGAAAATATACCAGTGTTTTGTATGAAAGCGATCAAGGTCAATTCCCGACTTTCAACTGATCAATCTTCTTCGCTATCTTTGAACCCGAATTGCTTTGAGTGTGAGCCCAAACAAACTGAAACAACACATAGAATAAAAACTTTATTTAACTATCAATAGGAATGTTAATTCTCTCTATAAACTAACATTACGAGTATTCCTGCAAAAAATAGAATTTATTTTTAAATATAAATTACCACTATTTTTCGACAAAATATCGATGCTCAAAAGTGTATGTAAATAGGTTAACTCGTAGTTCCTATTTATAGAGAAACGATACACAAGTTTTATTTGAATAAAGTATAATTAAATAATAATATTTTAATAGAAAATAAAATGTTCCAGTAGAATTGGTACACAAGGGTTGGCAACATCCCTTAAATACCATCATTTGCCACCCTTATCAAATAATCAGGCCTTATTGGGTCTTTCATGTATTAGGTACAATTAATGTGTTATCCAGACTTTATCCAACACTTATAATTTATCCAACCTAATAAATATTTTTTATTACCAAAAATATTATTTATTTCATTTAATTAACTAACTTAACTAAATTAATTTCTCAATTAAATTATTTTTAATCCAATTCGATTTTGTTAAAGTCACAACAACTTTATTGTATTAGAATCTACGAGAAAATTAACTTAATTATCTTATTCAACAAATTTATGATGACTAATTAATTTAATTCTTAATTTGAACATCAATTATTTAATTACAAATCAATTAAATAACAATTTAAAAAATAATTTAATTTCTAAGTCATCTTTTGTACTTATTGAGAAAAACACATTCACTGCGGATAGCGGTACATATAATCTATTCCTTTTACTTATTGATTTGTCATATTTTGACGTGTCAAATTAGGCTCATCATTACACTTGACAAGTTTCTTTTCGAGCAATTTAAATGTTTTCCTCATGTTTTTACTTAGTTTTCAGTTTTGGATTTAGTAAATGAAATGTTGTGTTTTTACTACTTTTAAGACCCAAAATGACCAAACACGCCATCAAGGACCTAATTGTGGGTTGAGGATTGTAGGAGTCATTGGAGGCCCAATTGTGAGCGAAAACATTGCCTAAAAGACTGGTATCGCGACATCGGAGCTTGAAAATCGTGATACTTTGGACAGTGCTGAATTGAACAGGACTGAGACACTTCACAGTGATATCGTGATATCAAAGCATGGGTATCACAACATCCAACTCCCAAGGAATCCCCCAAGTCAAGACTGATGAGGATATCATGATATCAGACTATAAGCATTGTAATATCCCTGACGAAGCAGACAAAAAATGACTACAGGGAGTGGTCTTTATCCAACATGTCCCCCAAACAAAATTAAATGTCTAGGGGCAATTTGGTCTAAAATTTTGGGTTGTAATCAGATATTAAAAGCCACTTTTGGCTGAGAACAAAGGAGTAGTGTAGTGTAGATAGAGCTTTTAGCTTAGGGTTTCTTTCATCTTCTAGTTTAGGTTTAGGGTAGTTTTTGTAACAACCCATTTTCAGTGGTGTCAGGGAAAGTAGTTTTGGGACCACGATTCCGATGAGTGAGCTAATATTGTGATGTTTATTTAATGTCTGTAGGATTACATTAAAGTCATATTAACTTTTCGCTTAGAAATTTTGAAATTTAGATGGTTAATTAACTAAAAAGGATTAAATCGTAAAGTTTCAAAAGTTGATCTCTATTAGTGAAGGGTATTAAGTTAATTAAAATGCATGTTTGAGTGGCCTTATAAGGCAAATAGACCATCACATATTTGAGTGGACGGTTATGGGCTAGTGGTTGTCAAATTTCATGTTTTAGTTAAGGGTATATATGTAATTGAGCAATTAAAAATATAAACAAAAGAAAAATAAACACTAAGTTTCTCCTTCCTTGGATTTCTTTTGCCGAAATTGGAGAAAGAAATAGCCATTTTAGAGCTTGAATAATCGATCAATTAAGGTGTTTACATGTAAGTGATTTCAACCCTGTTTTTGTTAATTTTTGTAATTTCATGATTTTTGAAGCTTGATTCAAGCAACCCGTGTATTAATTTGTAAAAAAGTGATGAGTTTGTAAGTTTACCATGATTGAAATTAGATATCTTGCTGGTTGTGAATAAATTTATAAGTTGAAGGTGTTTAGATAATCTAGTAACATAGTTGTGAGTTGGTTTTTAAAGTTAAGGGCAGAATTATTGAAATCTTGAAATTTTAAGGGTTTTTAGCTAATATCGAGATATTTATGGACTGTTTTAGAGCTAATGAAAAATAGATACAAGCTATTTATTTTAATTTGTTTAAATTTAGTAGTTAAAGACTAATGACTAATTTGTGTGAATTGTAAAATCTCAGAGATAATTGTACAAAATGCCTTAACTACTGAATTGTGGAATTTTATGCTACTAAAATGTTTAAAGGTGTTTAGTTGAATTAATGGAGTTAAGCTGTTATAAATAGATCAAAAAATGAGTGCCTCAGTAGATAAATGTGGAAATGAAAAAGTAGTTGAGTAATCATTAGTGAATACCATTCGTTACAGCTGAAGTAAGTTTGTATTATAATTTGTGTTCACATTTTAATTATCATTATCATTTGCACTTCAAATAGTATGGTATTATAAAATGATGTTTGGAGAAGTATTTCATGAAAATATCAGGCTTAGTGCCTAGCAGGCTTGGTGCCGTTGTTATTCAGGCTTAGTGCCTAACATGCTTTGAGCCAGTGTATCAAATGTTCACGTTCGTTGGAACTTGGTAATATGTGGAAATTGAGTTGACTTATCGAACTTACTAAGCTTAATTGAGCTTACTCGTTTACATTGATTTCGTAGGACTCTTGGAATCGTAGCATCAATTGGATCAACTTGAGAGCTCACACACTATCATCCGTACCTTGGTAGTCATTTTGTGTTTTGTTTTGAAGTTGGTTAAAAGTGACATGTAATTAAGAAGAGTCTTGTAGTACTATGATATAACGTAGTTGAACAAGTATGTTGAAATGGTTATTTTGAGGTTTGTATGGTATGCTTGATATCTTGGTGTTTATGCTTGTAAATATGTTATGTTATGCATATATAATATTTGAAATAGATGAGATATTGATTGGGATGATGTTGGGTTGATTGAATATTTATAAATGGTACCAATGAGGGTACATTAGTCAATTTATGGAATTAGATTATTTATGTGTGTTTTTCATATGTCTTGGTCTTGTTTAGGTAAGTATTGAATAGGTTTATAGGTTGGTTAATGGTATGCTTGTGGCACAAGAAAATATAATTGGTAAACTTGATTTTTAAGGTACATTTTGGCACACACGGCCTGAGACATGGGCTGCCACACAGCCATGTGCCACACACAATCTGTTCGCACGGCCGCGTGTCTTTTAAGTTTCAAGTGTAGATTTTACATGGTTAGGCACATACGACATGGCTGTGTGTCCCAAAGAAATGAGTTACACGGGAGGACACACGGGCTGGGACACGACCGTGTGGTCCTAGTCAGTGAGTTACATGGGTTGGGGGAATGGGCATGTGGATTTACGACACAGGTGTATGGGGTAGTGTAACAGCCCGATTTCGACTCTAATCGGACATAGTGGTTTCAGGACCACAAGTTCGAGTCAAAAAAATATTTTAATATTATTTTATGTGTTTATTATGTGTGAATTTAATTGTGTGAAATTTTCGTGTTTTAATTTCGTCGTTTGAATGTCCGATTAAATAAAAGGATTAAATCGCGTAAAATAAAAATTTAATGGTTAAATATGAAAGTATCTATTTGTTGTTGTCTTTATAATTTGGAGGATTTAAAAAGAAATTAGTCCACCATTAGGTGAGTGGACGGCAATGGTCAAGAATGACCTTATAATATGTGTTATATATTATATTTTAACAAAGGTTAATTAAGTAAATTAATTATTATGGTTAATATATGTTAAATATAACAAATTTAAAACCATGTTATTCATCTTTTTTTACCGAAACTAAGAGAGAAATATAAGGGTTTAAAGCTTTGGAATATTCGACACTTACAAAGCTTGATTAAGGTATGAATTTTGTTCGGTTTTTGATAATTTTTATGTTTTTGAGATCGTTGCTTTGAATACTTCAAAACCCATGTCTTAATTTTGTGAATTGTTGATGATTTTGAAATGTGCCATTGATGAATGCTTGAACATTGTGATAGTTGATGATGAAAAATGAAAGAAATGTGATAGATTAACATGTTTTGTTTTTGAATTTTAATGAATTTGAGAAATTAGAGCTAAATTGTGAAAATGAATTTTGAGGATTAAAATGTGAAATAAATGAAATGTGTGGACTTGTATGAAGACAAGGAACATTCGCCCTAGCTTAGTGTGGGCAAATTTTGTGTATTTTGTGTTTTGTGCAAAAGGACTAAATTGCAAAAGTGTAAAATGTTAGGGCAAAATGATAATTTTCCCATTTATGTATTTTGGACTTAATTGAATGTTTTGATGAATAAAAAGGTTAAATTTGATTATGTTTAGATCAAGAAACGAAGAAAACGGATTTGGATCGGGGAAAAACGAAAGTAATTGAATAGTCGATCGTGTCCGCTGATATCCGAGGTAAGTCTAATAGCAAATAAACATCCTTACATTAGTATATATATGTTCTATAAACAAAAATATAATGGTATGAATTGTATAAAAATGTTAGCCGAATGTATATATATGTTTTGAATTTTATAAGTTAAAATAAAATGTATGAATTGTATATATATATGTGTGTTAGTCAATGTATATTTGAGTTTTATAGGTTAAAATAAATTGCATAAATTCTATATATATTTAGCCAAATATATATGCTGAGTTTTGTAAGTTGAATGAAATTTAATGAATTACATATATGTTAGCGAATGTATGTATTGAATTGATAGGTTGAAATTAATCATATGAATTATATGTATGTTAGCCAATGTATGCTTTGAGTTCTATAATTTGAAGCTTATAGTATAAATATATATATATAATAACCAAATGCATGTATTGAGTTCTATGAGCTGAATTTAATGATATGAACTATAGATATGTTATTCGAATGTATGTTTGCTACGAAGATTGGAATATAATTCGATTTTTGCTAAGATACGATTATTGAAAAGATTTATATGAGATATAAAGAATATCTAGATTTTCTTATAAAGAATTTTGTGAAAGCCCAATTTCATATCCGTGGTATTCAGGCTCGATGCCTAGCAGGGTTAATACCGATGAATTATTTCAGACTTTATGTCTAGCAGGCTAAATGCCGGTGAATTATTTCAGACTTTATGTCTAGCAGGCTTAAGGCCGGTGAAACAATTCGGACTTTAAGTCTGGCAGGCTAAGTGCCGGTGATCTGAATCAGGTTATAAACCTAGCAGGCTAAGTGCCGGTGATCTGAATCAGGCTATAAGCCTAGCAGGCTAAGTGCCGGTGAATATGTTAAATTAAATGATTATATGCATTTGATATATATAAATATATAAATGATTTTGGGTTATATATAATGGATAAGTATATGAACATTTATTTATATGTATTTGATGAGCATATAAATGTTTGGATCTATGTGTTTAGTGAATAGGCATATATTTTGCTTGTTATGAAAATTGTTGAATATACATGTATGCATTCGGCACATGTGGATTAGAAGTATAAATGTGTATTTGGTTCATGTAGTTGATAAGTAAAATATAAGCTTTTGACATATGTATTTGAAAGATCATAGATATGCATTCAATGAAATGAAAATGATAAGTATATTAGAAATTAGTATATGCAATTAATGATTATGTCTGTAACTTGATTATAAGCATATAATGTTTATACATATGTTCTTTTATATGTATTTTAGATATGCTATAAACTTACTAAGCTATAAAAGCTTACTTTGATTGTTTTTGTCCATTTGTTTTATAGATAAAAACCAAGCTGCAGACTCGGGGATCGTTAGCGAAGATCATCACTCTATCTACTATCTCGGTATTAAAACGTTTAAATTTTAACTTATGGCATGTATAGGCTAAATAATATTTTAGGAGTCGTACTTTGATGTACTGTATATATATAATTAATAGCCATATGAAACTAGCTTATTTTTCTTACGGTTTAACTGAACTGAAATGTTATGTTTTGTTATAAAAGGTTAAAGTAAAATTTATAATTATACTTACTTCATATTTGACTAATTTAACATAAATGTAAAATTCTTGAATTCTACTGAATGTCTGTGTTAAGTTGCGTTTTATCTTGTAACACTTTGTAACCCTAATTTATCGACGTATACGGGTTAGGAGTGTTACAGGTAGACACATGACCATGTTTTGGCCACACGGCCTGGCCACACGGTGTGTGACCCCTTGTATTCCAAGATTTTTAACTTTTACCTAACTTTTCAAGTTTGTTTCAGACTGACCCTGAAAGGTTTCTAAATTATTATTAAGGTCTAGTAAGCTCGAATTAAGGCTCGTAAAAGTATGTTTGGCTTAAATTGAATGTGATTTGTTATTAATATTTAATTAGAAATATATAGAATTTATGTAAGGTTAAATATTGTTAAACACTTCGTAATACTCGGTAGTCCAATCCGGTGTCCTATATGAGTTAGGGGTGTTATAGTTTTATTCTCCATAGCTTAGGGTTTACTTTTCTAGCACATTTTCTTGTTTTTCTTAATGCTAATAGTAGTTAGTTAATTTAGTTATCATTGTAGTTAAATTTATTTGTTGGTTTAGTACCTATAACTTCTTGTATTTTTAGTTAATCATTTGTATTAATATAACTCAGCTTCTTTTTAGTTTCATCATGAAAAGTCTGACCTCAAATTGTTCTTGTTCATTTCCTTTGCTGCCATCTTCTGTACTTTCAAGCTTTTTCAAAAAAAACCCTAGTTTTTTTTTTCTCATTTTTCTTGCATTTACCATTTGTGCATATTTTATGTTATTATTGTGTCCTTGTTTGCTTAAGTAGTAGTATGGGTAGCTAAATCTAAAGTGGTTGGTTGATGAAAATGTTGTCCAGTTAATTTTTGGTATAGAGACTAAATCTTAAAAACTGGACTAAATCGAATAGACTTCAAAACTTAGGATTAACGACCCTAAGGGAAAATTTAAGGAAGCGAGACTGAGAGGAGATTTTATTAGACACCAATTCGATAGTCTCAGATTGGTTGGTGAGGTCGAGAGATAAACCAGACTAATTTGTCTAAGTTGGTAAAACTAAGGCCGAGAGGTAAAATTTAGTCAATTTAGGAGTAATAACGATTTAGATCCCTAATTCAAATGTTAACCAACAAAATGGAAATCGACTAACCATTGTCTGTTACTGTATTTGTTAGTTTTACACTTTGATTATTTACAATTTAGTCTTTTTTTTTGTTTTAGGAAAATAATTAATTTTAATCAACTTCATTTATGGCCTGTCATAATATTGTGCTTAACGAGTACTTAGCTAGACTCCTTCGTTGCATGCTTGTCGAGTAGGAATGATTAAATCGTTGACTCCTTTGGGTTCAATCCTTAAAATAATACTGTAGTGTTCTATTGTAACTATAACACCCCTAACCCATATCCGTTGCCGGAACAATGTTACGGAGCATTACTGGAGTTTACAGAACAATTAAAATTAATTCATGTCATTTACTATTCATATATGAAATTTATTATATTTTATTATGTAGTCCCTTTAAATGGGCCCTCAAGTCCTAAAATAGGCATTAGTACTAAACCAAAAACTTAGAAGATTTTTTGTGAAATTTCAAAATTTTCCTAAGTGTAGGGGGCACACGCCCATGTGGCCAAACCGTGTGGCTCACACGACCAGGAGACACGCCCGTGTCTTAGGCCATGGGGGCATTTGATGTTTGACACACTGTCGTGTCCCATCCCGTGTCCTTACTCGTGTAACTCTCTGAATTGGGTCACACGGCCAACTAAACGCCCGTGTGTTAGGCCGTGTGAAGGGTGCAAGGGTCACATAGCCAATCCATAAGCCAGTGTGCTAGGCCGTATGCAAATACCTGGGCATTCTGTTTTGAAATTTCAAGTGCATGGGACACACGGCCAGACTACACGCCCATGTGCATGGCCCTGTGTCACACATGGCTGAGACATACGCCGGTGTCTCTGCCCATGCGGATGAAAATAGGACATTTTAAGGCCACTTTTCTCACCCTTTTTGACATCAACTTACACTTAACATTTAAATACACTAATATATCCCAACCAAGTAATCAAAACCAACCAATACATGTTCTAAACATAATATAACATTACATATACATCAATTACTTATACTTACCTATTTAACTTATTTAATTGATTTATCAAATTCTACTACTAATTATACACAAACAAACATTTAAGATTCACAACCACAATTCGAACTACTTCATTGCCAAACCAACCTTATACATGCCATATAAACCAAAATTTACATTTTAAAAACTAGTGGATTAAACTGGATAGTGTGGCTTGATATGTTGATCTGAATCTCCTTATCACACGTTAATCTAGAAGAACATAAAACAACACGAGTAAGCTTAATGAAGCTTAGTAAGTTCAATAGATTAAACATTGATCTTACCAAACTTAATATAATAAAATAAATTATAAATAAATCATACATTCTCCCTGTCAAATACAACATAAGTCAATGAACAAACTTCCTTTAGATCAATATCATTAATAATCAATATATCTTTTAATTCATTCACATAGGTCTTTTACCAATTCTTACTGAATTGAGGAACGACTTACGGGTATGAGTACATCGTTTTTTTTGGGCGATAGTCCAACTATGGTCTTACACAGCATTGTCATGACCCAGCCATGGTCTTACATTCTCCTTGTCAAATACAACATAAGTCAATGAACAGACTTCCTTTAGATCAATATCATTAATAATCAATATATCTTTCAATTCATTCACATAGGTCTTTTACCAATTCTTACTGAATCGATGAACGACTTACGGGTATGAGTACATCATTTTTTTTGTGCCATAGTCCAACTATGGTCTTACACATGCATTGCCATGGCCCAGCCAAGGTCTTACATTCGTAGTGCCATAACCCAGTTATGGTCTTATCATCAGAATGCCATAGCCTAGCTATGGTCTTACTTATAAATATTGCCATGGTCGAACCATGGTCTTACGTTCAAAGTGCCATAACTCAGTTATGGTCTTTTCATTAAAATGCCATAGCCCAGCTATGGTCTTACATATAAACATTTCCATGGTCCAACCATGGTCTTATCCGTCAATTCATACTTTGCTATAAAACGATTGTAATCTATTCTGTGTTCTACTTGTTTTAAGCATTCATTCCAATTTCATATGTTAACAATAATTTTAATTTCAATAATAAAAATATGAATAAATACATTATATCATTCATAAATTAATAAATAATCATGAAAGTTTAACCATACGAACTTACCTGGATTGAATTGTAAAATTGGTAGTAGTTTAGGAACTATGCAGCTAATTTCCCTTTTTCTTGTTGATCTACAGGCTCTTGATCTAAAATGTAAATTTTTTCATTCATTAGCATATATTTGAATTTCAGTCCACTTCACAATTTATACCCTTCAGATTTTGAAATTACACAATTACCCCAACTTTTACAATTTTTTCAATTTAGTCCTCACCTATTAACTCATCAAATGAGCTATTTTTTCTCAATTAACACTTTATCTAAATATTATAAGCTATTACACAGCCTTTGATAAACAAAATTTAATACCAAACCCTAAGATTTAATCTCTTTCACAATTTTGTCCTAAAATCAATTTCTATTAAAATTACATGATAAAATCATCATATAACAAAATTAAAACTTCAAATCCATGTTAATTCATCTTAAACATCCATCACTTATCAATGGTAACTTTCAAAATTTCCCTTAGAATAAAAAACTAATAAAATAGATAATTGGACCTAGTTGTAAAAATCTAAAAAACATAAAAATTTCAAGAAATAAACAAAAATTGAACTTACATGAAGAAAAATTATGAAAACCCAGCTATTAGAAACCCTCTTATGGTGTTCTGGGACAGTAATTTGGGGTGGAAATTTCTAAATTATCCCCAAATGACCAATTTACCCCTCACTCACTTGATTTTTTATTTTTCTTTTCTACTTAAGCCGTTTCAGCCTTTTCAATTAGGCACATTTACACTTTAAGTCCTCCCATATTTATCTTTTAAGCTATTTAATCACTATTTCAATAATTACCTAGTTTTGCACCTTTTTCAATTTAGTCCTTTTTACTAAATTAACTATCAAAACGTTAAAATTTTCTAATGAGACTTTACTACTAACTCAATGACACTCCGTAAATATTTATAAAAATATTTACAGACCAGTTTATAAAATTAAGGTCTCGATACTTCGATTTAGAAACCAATTAATTTAAGAAATATTTTTAAAACACAAATTACTAATTCATAAGTATTCCTAAACTCATAATTTGTTCACAAACACTAAATAATAAAATTTTTGAACTCACTCGTCGGATTTAGTGGTCTCAAACCATTGTTTTTGACACCACTACAAATTAGGTCATTACAACTTTCCCCCTTTAGAAAATTTCGTCCTCAAAATTTGTTACCTGAAAATAGATTCGGATATTGTGATCTCATCGATATCTCTATTTCCCAAGTAGCCTCTTCCGAACCATGATGATGCCATAACACTTTTACCAACGATACTCGTTTGTTTCACAACTGTTTAACTTCTTAAGCCAAAATCTTCCCCGGTTCTTTTGAGTACATCATATCTAGTTGTAGCTCAATTTCATTATGACGAATCACGTGTGAAGGGTCTGATATGTATCGTGTCAGCACCGATACATGGAACACATTATGAACCTTTTCAAGTTCTGGAGACAGAGCTAATCTATAGGCTACAGGGCCGATTCTTTCGATAATTTTATACGGCCCGATAAATCTTGGACTTAATTTCCCTTTTCTATCAAACCGCAATACTTTCTTCCACATTGAAACCTTTAGAAATGCTCGATCACCCACATCAAATTCTATCTTTCTTCTTTTCAAATCTGCATATGATTTCTAATGGTCAGAAGCTACTTTCAAACTATCCCAGATAATTCAAACTTTATCTTTAGTTTCTTGGATCAAATCGACTCCCACTAGCTTAGATTCATTCAATTTAGACCAATACAATAGAGTCTTACATTTTCTTCCATAAAGAGCTTCAAATGGTGCCATTTTGATACTGAATTGATAGCTATTATTATATGCAAATTCGACTAAAGGAAAATATATTTCCCAATTATCTCCAAACTCGAGTATACAACATTTCAACATGTCTTCTAGAATCTGAATCACTCGTTCTGATTGCCCGTCAGTCTGAGGATGAAATGCTATGCTGAAATTTAGCTAAGTACCTAGAGCTTCTTGTAGTTTACTCCAAAACCTCAATGTAAACCTTGGATCTCGATCCGAAATAATAGATGTTGGAATCCCATGTGGTCTTACAATCTCAGACATATATAATTCTATTAACTTCTCAAGTGAAAAGTCTGTTCTGACTGGGATAAAATGTGCCGACTTAGTCAATCTACCAACAATCACCCAGATCGAATCTTTCTTTCTCGGAGTCATAGGTAATCCGGATACAAAATCTATCGTGACATGCTCTCATTTTCACTCAGTAATCATAACTAGTTGTAACAAACCCGTTGGTACCTAATGCTCTACTTTGACTTGTTTACAAATCAAACACTTTGTTATAAATTCACAGATTTTTCGTTTCATTCCCGGCCACCAATACATTCGTTTCAAATCACAATACATCTTCATGCTACCCGGATGAATGGAATACATGTTACTGTAAGCTTCAGATCAAACATCATTTTTCAAATTTGAATTATTCGGAACACAAATTCTATTGCGATAACGCAACATACCATTATCATGAATGGTATACTCTGAACTCAACTTGTTCCGAACCATCTGTCGTTTTAATATCAATTTTGGATACTCATCTTGTAATTCCCAAATCCATTGAAGGAACATAGGTTTCGTTCTCAATTTTGCTAATACAAAACCGTCTTCATTAAGAGACAAATGAGCGTTCATCGTTCGAACTGCAAACAAGGATGACTTTCGACTAAGTGCATCTGCAACCACATTAGCCTTCCACGGGTTGTAGCCAATAACCAGGTCATAATCTTTTAGTAACTCTAACCACCGTCTCTGTCTTAAATTCAACTCTTTCTAAGTTATCAAGTATTCCAACCTTTTGTAATTCATAAACACATAACTTTTCTCGCCGTATAAATAGTGTCTCTAGATTTTCAAAGCAAACACAATTGTAGCCAACTCAAGATCATATATAGGATCATTCTTCTCATGCGGTTTTAACTACCGAGAAGCATAAGCCACTACTTTTCCTGACTGTATCGGTACACAACCCAATCCATTTAAAGACGCATCACTGTAAACAACATACAGTACACCCAATTCTGGCTGAGTCAAGACCGGAGCTTCTGTTAACATTTTCTTCAACTGATTAAAACTCTGTTGACACTCATCAAACCAAACAAATTCAACATTTTTCTCTAGTAATTGAGTTATCGGTGAAGCAATCATCGAAAACGGTGGTAATATCCTGTTAAACCCAGAAAACTTCGTACTTCTATTATATTATTCGGAGTTTTCCAATTTACCACTGCAGATACTTTGGTCGGATCCACTCAAATCCCTTCAGCTGATACAATATGACCCAGAAATTCAACCTCGTGAAGCCAAAATTCACATTTACTAAACTTTGTATACAACTGCTTTTCTTTCAAAGTCTGTAACACAATTCTCAAGTGTTGTGCATGCTCGGATTCTGTCTTGGAATATATCAGTATATCATCAATAAACACAACCACAAATCTATCCAAATAAGATTGAAAAATCTAATTCATTAAATCCATGAAAGCAGCAGAAGCATTAGTCAAGCCAAATGGCATTACCAAAAACTCATAATGACCATATTGAGTTTTGAAAGCAGTCTTGAGTACATCACACTCTTTGACCTTTAACTGATAATACCCGGATCTGAGATTTATCTTCGAAAATACTACAGCACCTTTCAGTTGATCAAACAAAACATTAACACGAGGTAAAGGATATTTATTTTTAATTGTGACCTTGTTCAGCTATCTATAATCTATACACAATTTCAAAGAACCATTTTTCTTTTTCACAAATAAGACAGGTGCACCCCAAGGAGACATACTCGGTCTGATGATCCCTTTGTCTAGTAATTCTTGCAATTGTGTCTTTAATTCCTTTAACTCAGTTGGTGTCATTCTGTATGGTGTTACTGATATCGGAGTTGTTCTCGAAATTACATCAATTACAAATTCAACTTCACGATTAGGTGGTAAACCCGATACGATTCCTCAGGAAACACATCAATAAACTCATTAACTGGTAACTGTTCTAACTTTGATTCAGAACCTCAAGTATCAAGAATGTAGGCTAAAAATGCCTCATTACCTTTTCACATTAATCTCTGAGTTGAAAAAGCTGAAATAATTCTAATAAATTCTTTCAGATTCTCAGACTCAACAATAATCACCTCTTCTGTCTGACATTTCAGATCAATCCGTTTTTCTTTACAATTTACTATGGCATCATGCTTTGTCAACCAATCTATTCCCAAAATAACATCAAATTCCCGAAAGGGTAGCAACATCAAATCAACAGGGAATTCATAGCCTTTTATTTTCAGTGGGCAATCACGACACAGTAAATTAACTATTACACTTTGGCCTAATGGATTAGTGACTTGAACATCATAATCAGTAGGTTCAACAGACGATTTCTTTTTTGATGCTAATTTAGTGCAAACATAAGAATGTGTAGATCCAGGGTCAATTAATGCATATACAGTAACATCAAAAAGATAGAATGTACCAGTAATTATGTTTGGAGTTGTAGCTTCTTCCCTTGCTCGGATAGCATAAGTATGTGCTGCCACTTTAGTCTCTGACCAAGTAGCCTTATCTCTCATATTCGAACGAGTAGCCCTAGTCGCACTGCTTTGACCTGAACGTTTACTTCTTTAGGAAGTGGCTATTTGCTTTTATTTTTGTTCTTCCTCCTCTTTTTGTAGCTGAGGACAGTCTCGAATAAAATGGTTAGTGGCCCCGCATTTGTAATAAGCTCCTACCTTACCTCTACATTCGCCGAAGTGATTTTTCCCACAATATTTACATTTGGGTTTAGGAACATTTTGCACACTACCCACACTAGCCGTAGGTCTAATAGTCACCCTGTAATCTTGTTGAGTTACCTTATTCTTATTTGATCGTTCAAGCATTGAAGTAACTCGATTGAATTCCTTTCTAGGCTTTTTAGCTAGAAATGTTGAAAATGATTTAGAGGAGCTTCTTTTATAGGATTCTTTATTTCGTCAATCTCTCTGCATCTTTCTATTGTACACTTCTTCCATCTTTTGAGCACGATTTGATAAAACAATAAATTCCCTTATTTTAGTGCCCCCAATCATCATTCTAATTTCATCATTTAGTCTTTTCTCAAACCAAATACACATTTTTTCTTCGGTTGGTACAATTTCTCGGGCATATCTACTAAGGTATACAAATTCCCTTTCATACTCGGCTACTGATCGGTTACCTTGTCGCAAATCAAGAAATTCCCTCTTCTTTTTGTCTAAATACCTTTTGCCGACATATTTCTTTTTAAATTCACTCTAAAAGAATTCCCAAGTGATTTTCTCTTTCGGCACCACGGCCACTATAGTCATCCACCAATTATATGCTTCCTCTTTCAGTAAGGAAACAACATATCTCAAATAATCAACTGGGGAACAAGCCACTTCTTCAAAAACTCTTACTATATTCTGAAGCCAATATTCAGATTTGATTGGATCATCATCTCACCTACCCTAAAATTCTTTGGCCCCAAACTTTCTGAGTTTTTTTATAGGAGTATTCTTACTAGATTCAGTTACTAGAGGAGGTGGAGGTACAATCGGAGGCACTTTAGATGGTATAGTAGGGGAAGGAGGTTACTGAGTCTGATTTCTTTCTTGCATATATTCATTAAACCGTTGGTTCATAAACCCATAGAACATATTTTTAAGTTCTTGTTCTTGAATTGAAGAAATTGAGACACTACTACTTGTCCCACGCTCAGATGTTTGTACTCTACTATTATCCCCACATGTTCAGCATGTTCGGATCTATCTGATATCTTTACAATATATAAAAAAATAAGGGTTAAATCGAATCACGCACATCACACTATCACAGATTTATATGGCATGTATTTCTAGACACTTTACACATTACTATCATTTCGAGAATCGACAAAACCGAAGCTCTGATACCAATAAATGTAACACCTCTAACCAATATCCATCGCGAGAATAGGGTTACGGAGCATTACTAGAGTTACAGAACAATTAAAATTAATTCATGTCATTTACTATTCATATTTAAAATTTATTATATTTTATTATATAGTCCTTTTAAATGGGCCCTCAAGCCTTAAAATAGGCATTAGAAACAAATTGAGAAAAAAATAGAAACTTAGAGAATTTTTTGCAAAATTTCAAAATTATTCCTAGGTGTAGCGGACACATGCCCGTGTGGCCAGACCGTGTGGGCATTCGATGTGGGACACACGATCGTGTCCCAGCCCGTGTCTTTACTAGTGTAACTCTCTGACTTGGGTCACACGGCCAAGCCACACGCCCGTGTGCTAGGCCGTATGCAAATACCTAGGCATTCTGTTTTGAAATTTCAAGGTGCAGAGGACATACGGCCAAACTACATGCCCATATGCAAGGCCGTGTGTCACACACGGGTGAGACACATTCCCGTATGGACGAAAATAGGCCATTTTAAGGCCACTTTTCTCACCCTTTTTGACATCAACTTACACACAATATTTAAATACACTAATATATCCCAACCAAGTAATCAAACCAACCAATACTTGTTCTAAACATAATATACACATACAAACATTTAAGACTCATAACCACAATTCAAACTATTTTATTGCCAAACCAACCCTATACATGCCATATAAACCAAAATTTAAAATTTAAAAACTACAGGATTGAACTGGATAGTGTGGCTTGATGTGTTGATTTGAATCTCCTGATCACACGTTAATCTACAAGAACATAAAACAACATGAGTAAGCTTAATGAAGCTTAGTAAGTTCAATAAATTAAACATTGATCTTACCAAACTTATCATAATAAACTAAATTGTACATAAATCATACATTCTCCCTGTCAAATACAACATAAGTCAATGAACACACTTCCTTTAGATCAATATCATTAATAATCAATATATCTTTCAATTTATTCACATAGGTCTTTTAACAATTCTTACTGAATTGAGGAACGACTTACGGGTATGAGTATATCGTTTTCTTTGTGTCATAGCCCAACTATGATCTTACACATACCTTGCCATGGCCCAGCCATGGTCTTACATTCGTAGTGCCATAACCCAGTTATGGTTGTATCATCAGAATGTCATAACCTAGCTATGGTCTTACTTATGCATACTGTCATGGTCTAACCATGGTCTTACGTTTAAAGTGCCATAACCCAGTTATGGTCTTTTTATTAAAATGCCATAGCCCAGCTATGATCTTACATATAAACATTGCGATGGTCCAACCATGGTCTTATCCGTCAATTCATAATTTGCTATAAAACGATTATACTCTATCCTGCGTTCTACTTGTTTTAAGCATTCATTCCAATTTCATATTTTAATAATAATTTTAATTTCAATAATAAAAATATGAATAAATACATTATATCATTCATAAATTAATAAATAATCATAAAGGTTCAATCATACGAACTTACCTGGATTGAATTGTAAAATTGGCAGTAGTTTAGAAACTATTCAGCTAATTTTCCTTTTTCTCGTTGATCTACAGGCTCTTGATCTAAAATGTAAAATTTTTCATTCATTAGCATATATTTCAATTTCAGTACACTTCACAATTTATACCCTTCATATTTTGAAATTACACAATTACCCTAACTTTTACAATTTTTACAATTTAGTCCCTCACCTATTAACTCAGCAAATGAGCTAATTTTTCTCAATTAGCACTTCATCTAAATATTATAAGATATTACACAACCTTTGATAAACAAAATTTAATACCAAACCCTAAGATTTAATCTCTTTCACAATTTTGTCCTAAAATCAATTTCTATTGAAATTACTTGACAAAATCATCATATAACAAAATTAAAACTTCAAATCCATATTAATTCATCTTAAACATCCAGCACTCATCAATGGTAACTTTCAAAATTACCCATAGAATCAAAAACTAATAAAATAGATAGTTGGACCTAGTTATAAAAATCTCAAAAACACAAAAAGTTCAAGAAATCAGCAAAAATTGAACTTACATGAAGAAGATTTATGAAAAACCTGCTATTAGAAACCCTCTTATGGTGTTTTGGGATAGCAATTTAGGGAAGAAATGTCTAGATTGTCCTACTTACTCATTTGTTTTATTTTCATTAATTTTCCCCAAATGACCAACTTGCCCCTCACTCACTTGATTTTTTATTTTTCTTTTCTACTTAAGCTGTTTCAGCCTTTTCAGTTAGGCACATTTACACTTTAAGTCCTCCCATATTTATCTTTTAAGCTATTTAATCACTATTTCATCAATTAGCTAGTTTTGCACCTTTTTTTAATTTAATCCTTTTTACTAAAGTAACTGTAAAAACGTTAAAATTTTCTAACGAGACTTTATTACTAACTCAATGACACTCCATAAATATTTATAAAGATATTTAAAACTCGATTTATAAAACTGAGGTCTCGATACTTCGATTTATATACTAATTAATTTAATAAATATTTCTAAAGTACAAATCACTAATTCATAAGCCTTCATAAACTCATAATTTGTTCACAAACACTAAATAATTAAATTTTCAAACTCACTCATTGGATTTAGTGTTCTCAAACCACTATTTCTGACACCACTAAAAATTAGGCCATTATAATAACACTATAAATATTACAACTGACAGTGTACGCTTGTAACTAAAATCGCACTTTTAAAATTGTTTTATAAAATTGTTTGTTTTTCTACACACGCACACATGCAGTCACTTATCATTTTCTTTCATTCCATAATCTATTGGTTCTACATGCAATTCATTTCAAGTTACCTTAAGCTAGTAGAGGGACCGATTGAACATATATAATTAGAATCAATATGAAAAAGTCAATTATTAATATGTAGTAATTAATTCATTTGTCTTATGACAAATTACTCGTGGCTACATTCCTTTTTCATCAATCATGTAATGTCAGTGAGATGATATATTATACCTTTTATTGGGTTATGAATTCCACTATTGTGGAATGATCTACATCATGTAGAAGTCGTATACCCAATGCACCAAATTGCAGTTCCCTATTTATTTGAACTTAAGCTTTCATTTACATCAACGTATAGGAGTCACAAGTGAATAAATTTATAAATGTATCTAGGATAAATTCAACTTGGGTCATGTTTGATATATTGTCAGTCCAGATAATTGTATTTATGTCTCTATCTTCTAAGACTCATCTGCTCTGATGCCCAAGACAAGACATCTCCCCAATTAGACTTGATAAACGACATAATAGTCTTTTAATTGGTTTGCTCAATTTTGATTAGACTGCGATCTGTTCAGATTATCTACTAATATAAGTTGTCTTCTCACATTATGATTCGACCCTTTAATACAACTTAATATTGGTTAAACATTAGATAATCAATGAACCAATATTTGCTTACTTTTAGATTTTTATGCAAAAACCATTAAGGACATATACAAATGATATTAATGTATAATGAAATTTTATTTAAACCAGTTTGTTTGAAAAATTACAAGTATAAATTGGCGAATTTACTAAACTTAGGACACTAGATCTTGACAATCTCCCACTTGCCTAGTGAAGTAGATGAGTCATATTTCGCATTATCATACCTTCTACATGTTTTTCTAAACTCTTAGCCACTAGTGTCTTAGTAAATGGATCCGTAAGATTGCCTTCGGATACAATTTTGACGATATCCACTATTCAAGCAGTCACTGCCTCTTGGATAATGTGAAATTTTCAATCAATATGTTATGTCTTGTTGTGATTTCGTGTTTCCTTAGTATTTTCTGTTATCGCATCGTTATCCAAATACAATGTAATAGCTTTCTCCATACCAAGAATGAGTTCAATATCCATAAGGAACTTCTGAAGCAAAATAGTTTCTTTTGTTGCCTTAGAAGCAACCACATATTTGACCTCCATAATAGAGTTAATAATGCAACCCTACTTGACACTTGTCTACGCTTTGGACTTGTCGCCTAAGGCAAAGGTACAACCCGATATAGATCTCCACTAATCCTAACACGTTTGGATATTAAAATTGGTATATTCGATAGGATTTAAATCTCTTCCGAAATACACAAGCATATAATTCCTTATTTTCTGTAAATAATTGAGTATATGCTTTACTTTTTGCTAGTGTCTTGGGTCGATGTTTGCCTAATATCGACTTACCATCCCTTCTATGTAACATATAACTAGATGTGTGCATAATATGAAACTTCCTATTGCTGAAGTGTAAGAAACCTTTCTCAGGAATTCTCTTTCTTCTATTATCTTAGGATAGTCCTTTAAACAAAGATAAAATTTCGAAACAAAAGATTGAGAACCTTTCTTTGATCAATCATTGTAAGACATTACAATATCTTATTTATGTGTGAAGCTTAAGATAAATCTATAACTTTGTTATTTCGATCCATAAGGATTCAAATTCCTAGAACATAGTTAGCTTCACCAAAATCCTTCATACTAAATTGTTAGGTTAACCACAACTTAACCGATGACAATGTCTCTACATCATTCCCAATGAGTAGAATTCCATCTACATATAGAACGAAGAGGGATACTTGCTTAAGTCTATATATGGATATTAGCAACTTGCAAACTTTATACTTGTTTCTTATAGCTATATATCCGATGAGTTGCACAATGTAGATGCTTTTTTCAATACAGTCATTCAAAAATGTTTTCTTCACATCTATTTGCTAGATCTCGTAATCGGGAGTCACTGCAGTGGATAAAAGAATGTGGATTGAATTTAGCATAGTTACCGTAGACAAGGTTCCCTTGTAATCAATACATTTTTTGTGTATAAACTTTTTCTACAAGTCTAGCCTAGTAGGTTTCAACATTTCCTTTTGCATGTCTTTTCCTCTTGTAAATCCACTAACACCCTATGAGTTTTATCCCTTCTGATAAGTCTACAAGTTCCCACACTAGGTTGAATTTAGTAGAATCCATTTCAACTTTCATAGTTATTTCCTAGAGTTTAGAATTAGTACTCTGCATAGCTTCGTCATTTGTGAGTGGGTCATCATCTTCGAGTTTAACAGCTTTCATATTATAAGCACTGCTGCCACTTATGAAAAAATTAGGCCTTTTAGAGACATTTCCACTGAATGAAGCTACCTATGTTGTTGATCATTTGTTGGTTTACTGTTTAGAATATAGTTTAGAATCATAATTGAAGGGTTTTCACTATTTCCTGAAAGTTCCTCAAGTAACAATCTATAATGAGGTTTAGATTCATTCATATGACTTTTTTCTAGGAAAGTAGTGTAACACCCTTAACCCGTTTCCATCGCCAGAACAGGGTTACAGAGTATTATCAGAGTTTACAATTCAAATAGATAGAAATTTCAAACATTTCATATCATATCAATGACCATATTAAAACCAAGTCAAATCATACATATTGTCCCTTATACAAGCCCACGAGGCCCTACATATGCATTAGAAACAAGTCGAGATTAAATCAGAAACTCAGAGAATTTTTTAAGAAACAAAGAAAATTTTCAACACTGCAGGGGTCACATGGCCGTGTGACTCACACGGCCAAGAGACACGCCCTTGTATCAGGTCATGTGGGTATCTGATGTAGGGACACACAGTCGTGTCTTAGCCTATGTAACTCACTGACTTGGGTCACATGGCCAAGTCAGACGCCCGTGTACCATGTCGTGTACCGTTCGAAGCAGCCTCACACGCCCGTGTGCTAGGCCGTGTAACAGCCTGACTTAAAACCCTTTAAAAGTTACAGGGGACACACGACCGTGTCACCTGGCCGTGTGTCATACACGGCTGAGACACACACCCATGTCTCTGCCCGTATGGACGAAAATAGGCCATTTTACAAGCATTTTTCTCACCCAAATTAGCATGTACCTATACACAATATTGCACATACTTACAAGCCATAACAAGACATCCAAATCAAGCATAAACAAGTCATATACATATGGTATAATATCATACAACCAATATGCCTTTAGGCACCTCAAATGACAATATATAAACATACCTAACCATGTATTCAATTTGACCAAATAATCAACTAACTTGCATGCGTATTTGCACCAATACATACCATATAATTTACTTACACAAAACACAACCATTTGGTACCAAAATGTCATTCTATAATTAGCATCAATAATCATTTAAGCTATTCAAACAAAGTACCAATTCTCAACAAGTCACAAGCCATATATATTATACATATTCATCTATCATCTCATCTTCCATCATTCAACCATATTAAGTCATTCATCAACCTTTTTAAGATTACTTGTATACATACCAAAATATGCTAAAACACAAGCCAAATCAAGTGGCCATATTCACAACAAAACATATAGTCCAAAATTAGCCAAAATACCTATACATGCCATTATAACCAAAATTTAACAATTGAAAGTACCAAAAGAGCCGATGGATAGTGTGATATAACTCCGACAAGCCTCTAACCCGAACAAGCTTTTGGTTCACTAAAAAAATATGGAAAATAAAACAGAGTAAGCATTTAAGCTTTGTAAGTTTGTGTAACATAGAATTTAACTTACCATTTAGTCATATAATTGGTAAATAAACAAACATATCCCAATACAATTTTGCCAAACACCTAAGCACATATTCACCAACCATGTTAGCCATGTAAACACATATATAAGCCAATAAACATGGATGAATACAATAATTGATCAAGTTCCAAATACATGTACCAACAAATTCAAGTTTCTATATATCATGTAATAACATTTCCATGTAATTCATGTATATACCTGTAATAGTTCGTTTCAAACTCTTATCATTTCATATCAGAATATTGAGCATTGAATCGTTTAGAATATCATTGGATACCTGGGATAGCTCACACATAAAGTGCTAGCTCACATATAACTGTAATCCATCAATTCATGTACATGTATGCTTATATGAGCTGTGAATCGGTATGCTCACTTGAGTTGTAGATAGGTATGATCTCATGAGCTATAAATTGGTATGCTTACACGAGCTGTGGGTTGGAACGTAGCTACACGATGCTACTCACACGAGCTGTGAAGAAACCGCAACACATGCAGAACCTCAGCCATCGGTAGGATGTTCAGGACCAGTACTCAAATCATGTAACCCTAATGGCATGCGATTTGTATCCTACAGATTCCTAAGGTTCAAACGAGACTCGGTAATTGTCATACGTTGTTGGATATGCACTCGATAATTATGTATGACAATTTATAACATATATATTTCAATTAAAAATATATAAACACGATTTAATTACAAAAATTTACCTCGACGAGTATACGTAGATACGAAGGCGATTAATCCAAGATTTTCCCTTTGCCCCGATCTAACTCCATATGAGGTCTGTCCTGATCTATGAGCAAGATTAGGACTACCGAATGCTTAACTCAAAAATGGCTTCCAGACCCATAACTTTCGATTGATGGAGATGAATAATAGATGATGACCATAAATTGTTTTATTTAATTTATATTTAACATCAAAATTTAATACCTTAAGCCATCACATTTCAATATCTTCATTAGTGGTCTAATTACCATATAAGGACTCTTACTTTAAGTTTCTATAGCTATTTAATACGTTAAGCTACTAGAACTCAACTTTTGCACTTTACATGATTTAGTCCTTTTTATCAAATTGAGCATGTAAACGGTAAAATTTCTTAACGAAATTTATGTACGGTACTACTATCATGCTGTAGGAAATAAAATAATGATAAAATAAATTTTTTAACTTCAAATTTGTGGTCCTGAAACTATTGTTCCGATTTAATTAAAAACGGACTGTTACAAGTAGCATGAGTTGATACCTTAATGGTTTGATCTGTCGAGTTATAAAATAATAAGCCTCCATTTTTTTCTTTTGGATATCCTGCAAACATGCATAATTATGTTCGTGAATCTAAATTTTTTGTATTTTTATCCAATACAAGAGCTTGGCATTCCTAAATTCTAAAGCGATTCAAACTTGACTTCTTGTCATGCCACAATTCATAAGGAGTTTTAGGTGTGACCTTAGTTGGTACACCATTCAGAACATAGCAAGCCATTTGTAATGCATATCCCCCAAAGTATATTGGTAGTTTCGAATAACTTAGCATGAACGAACCATGTAAAGCAAGGTTTGGTTCCTTTTTTTAGTCATACCATTCAATTGTAGAGTGCCCAACGTGGTTAACTGGGATAATATCTCATTCTTTAAGAGGTATCTTAGGAACTTATCTGATAAGTAATCCCTACCTTGGTCGGGCCAAAGTGTCTTTATGGGTAAACCTAACTATTTATCTACTTCTGTATGAAACTCTATATTTATCAAAGGTTTAAATCTTGTAGTGCATTAGATACACATACTCATACCTGGAATAATCATCTATAAAGGTTAAATAATAATTGTAACCACCTTTCGCACTAATATTCATGGGACCACATATGTCAATATGCACAAGTTCTAAGGGCAAAACGACCTTTGTACCTTTTGCATTAAAATATATCTTAGTCATCTTACCTTTCAAGCAAGATTCGCATTGTGGAAGATCAAGTTTCATCTTTCACAAGTCTACTGATTCTTTCTTGGTTAATATGATTAAGTCTTAAATGAAATAAGTGTTGGGATCTAATGCTATTAGTGTTGTATTTTCGCCTATGTATACTTGTATTTTTCAAACAAATGGGTTTAATAAAATATCTATAAATTACATCAATATCCTTTGTAAATTTTCCTCAATGGTTTTTGCATGCAAATAAAAATGGAAGCAAATATTAGCTAACTTATTATATAATATTTAAGTAATACCACACGATATTATGTGGTCGGATTGTAATACATAAAGATTTCTTATATTAGTCGATAATCTAAACATATTTTTAGTCTAATCAGAAATGAGTAAATCGATTAAAAGACTAATATGTCATCTATCAAGTCCTTTTAGGGAGATACATTGTCTTAGGTATTGGAGCAGATGGCTCCTAGAAGATAAAGTCATAGATGTAACTAACTAGACAGACAATACATCAAACAAGATCTAAGTAGAATAGATCCTAGATCCATTTATGGATATATTCACTTGTGATGTTCATAGTGTAGCGTACCATAATCATGAGTGTATAATGAACTATGCATGTAGGACTTATATACTTTGATGTAAATGAAAGCCTAAGTTCAAATAGATAAGGAACCAAAAGCTGATACGTTAGGTATATGACTTTTTTAGTATGTAGCATCATTCCACAATAGTGGAATTCATAGCTAACCTAAAGGGTAAATGATATCCTCTCATCGACATTACATGATAGATGGAAAGTAAACATGACCATGGGCCATTTGTTCATGTTTCTTTATGATAAATTATTTAATTACTACTTGATAGTAATTGACTTTTCATGAAGGAAGATGTAATGGTTATCGTGAGATAAAATAAAATTATATTGGGAGAATGAATTTATCCAAAAGAGATTAAGGATATCCTATGAGAGTAACACACTTATGACAAGGTCATTAGACGAGCCCTTATTAATTAGCTTTTGTAATGGTATATAATAAGAGAGAGCTCAGTCACGATACTTTAGTGGAATGACTTCGTCACCAAATAATCAATAGGTGATGGATGTTGAATCCACCAAAAAAATCATCTTTTAAAAGTAGAATATAAAATTTGTAATATAGGGTTTAAGGTTGATCTCATAAGGATTGGTTTGGAAGTGTTCGAATTTCTCACAAACAGGGCATTTTATGGGAAGTTTCGTGCCTGCGACATTTGCAGTCCTGTGTCAAATAAATAAAGGGGGATTGAAGTAATACGAAATTAAATATATAAAAATCAAAGAATAGTAAGCAATAAATAAAAATATAATTCAAAATTAAATAAATAAAAATCAAATAATAGTAAACAATAAATAAAAACAAAATTCAAAATTAAATAAAATAAACCCAATTGATTAATGTTTTAGCCTCGAGTACGACGTCGGTCTTGGTCTCAGAATCAATCATGGACTATGAATGTTTTCTCGTTCACTAGTAAGCCAATTATAGTGATTGAGGAAGCCTAAACCTCCAATTCTTAATCATAAATGAATCGCGAGAACCGCCCGATAATTAACCCTTATCAAAAGAATAACCCCGAAAGACGTTTCCACGATTTAATTCGGTAGTAGCCTTGTGAATTAGAAGAGTCCGACTCTAATCAATGATCTCAATCACGTAGATCATTTAAATTAGATCACTTAATCTCATGATGTCACCCAATTGCACTCTCAAATGAATCACGCCAACTTGTTCTTCAGTAAAGTGATTCGACATTGAATTAATTGTACCAATTATGTATTGTTCCAAACACCGTATAAGAGATCCTTCTTGAATGAAGCTAAAAACAATATTATGAGGTATTCCTATCTATCTTTGGCACTGGAGAAAAGGCAAATACCTTAACAAGAAGTATTTACTACGATTCGAATCTCACAACTCAAATACCGAGATTTGGTCGAACTTTGGCTAGAAATTAAATTAGTTTCTCATGATATAGAATCAATAAAGGAAATTAAAATTGGAATAAGCTAACAAATAAAAGAAAACAAAACTTACAATGGCACAAGCCACAATTGAAGAGCAAAAACAAATTTTGATTCTTAAAAAAAAAGAAGATATCTTTCCCTCCGCAGATTTTCAATTTTTAAACTGAAAATTAATTCCTCATGTTCTATTCCTACATAATGTCCTAAAGATAAAATCAAATGTTTATCTAAACAAAATATAAGTGTAACACCTCTAACCCGTATCCGTTGCTGGATTAGGGTTACGAAGCATTACTGTACAAATAGAACTTTTTAAACATACATTTAATACATTGTCCTAAACATGTTGTAAAACAATCATTCACATACATATCTTCCCTAAATCGAGCCCTCGAGGCCCTAGAAGTACCTTAGAAATGATTTGGGACCAAATTTGAAACACTGGAAAAGTCTAAGAAAAAGTTAGAAAAATTTGACTACAGGGGTCACACGGCTGAAACACACGCCCGTGTCTCAGGCCGTGTAACCTTTGAACTAGGGACACGCTCGTGTCTCAGCCCGTGTCCGCACCCGTGTAACTCTCTGAGTAGGGTCACATGGTCGTGTCACACGCCCATGTGTTAGGCGATGTAACTCTTGAAATAGCCCCATACGCTCGTACGCCAGGCCGTGTAAGTAACTGACTTGCATGCAAAGGAACCTACAGGGGACACACGGCCGTGTCGCTAGGCTGTGTGTCACATATGGCTGAGTCACACGCTCATGTCTCAGGCCGTGTGGACATAAATTTTCCCAAAATCAAGCCATTTCGAACACCAATTCATGCATACACCTTTAGGCCTTTTGTGTACATAATCAAGGCATCAAAACTCTATCAAAACATGCATATAATGACCAATTCAGTTGTCTTAAATCCATTAACCAATATTCCAATCAAGGCACCTCAAATGAAAACATTAAAACTTACCTAAACATACATATTTTACCACTTTTCATTCATTAACTAATAGTTCAAATTCCTTTCAAAACATGCCATAACTTTACCATATTCAAACTACCTCAAAACCTACCAAATAAGCCTTTCCAGAACATGCAACATGAAATAGCACAATGACACAACCCATCAAGGCATCAAGGGTACTAAACCAAGATAACATTTACAACTTTTACAAGCCAATCCATCAACTAAACATTCATCACAATGACATTACAATTCAACCTATACATGCCATTATAACCTTGGACAAAACATTCAAAAACTACCGATATTTATGTTGGATAGTGTGATAGATCTCCGACGAGCTTCCAAACCAGTCGAGCTTCTGATAATTTATAAAACATAGGAAAGAAACTACATAAGCACATAATGCTTAGTAAGTTCGTAGAAAATGAAACATAACTTACCATTTCATTTACATAACAATGAGTATAATCATAATGTAACTCAAACCACAAGCTTGGCTCAAGCTTAAACATCATCATCAATACACAAATTAGTGCATTTATACATAACTCATTTGGATTAACCACATGATAAGTCATTTTTATATGAAAAGATATCATTTGAAACATTCATCTTTTCCATCAACATATGCATAACATCATTTGGAAACTTACCATTTCAATCCATTTTCTTACTCATTGAACCAACTAAAATATCATCAGATACTCAGAAAAGCTCACACGAAGTGTGCTTAAACATCTAATCGTAACCTTTTCTTTACATCATTACTCACATGAGCTGTGGGTCGAAACATAAGCTACACGATGCTGCTCACACGAGCTATAGAGTATATGCAACAAATGCAGAACCTCAGTCATCGATAGGACATTCAAGACCAAGACACAAAACATGAAATCCCTAATGACATGTCATTTGTATCCTACGAATTCATAAGGTTCAACCGGGACTCGATAACCGTTATGAAATTGATTTATTTATATATCCATCAATTCAAATGATATATAATACATTAACATACTATTTGAAATAACATTAAAACGATCACTATTCATACGAACTTACCTCGACGATTAGGGCGTGGAAACGAAGTCAAACTAATTTGATGCTTTAGCTTTTCCTCGACGATTGGGGCCATACTAGTATTTTTAGTTGGTGTGCCACCCATTGTATAGAGTCCTAGTAGGATTCTATCTTTCCTATAGGTATGAGTTATTTAATGTGACTTGTAAGGTCCATCTTAAGACAGTCATATCATCGCATATAGTTATACATCGAGTTCGAAGAGGCTGATGGATCTGGCCCATCTTCGACCATCGTTGTAACAAATACAGGAACTAAAGCTGAAGCAGAAAGTCCTACTATACGGTTGTGCAATCGGTTGACTTGCCTATTATAAGGCAGTTGCTATAATGTTCCCGAAACCTCTATGGGTAGACACTCATCGATTTTTGACATGGATCTAAACTTCAGTGGTTAGTACCAGTCAGGGTTTGAGCATAACCTTAATTTGGACACTCAGGCTCGACATTCAATCAGCGCATTCAATTTAAGCTTTGGTACTAGGTCGATGTCATGAGGCAGAAGTAATTATACCGAGGTTTCATCGACGTATACCGGATATCAAACTGGTGCATTTTTTGGCGGACACATGGGTTACATGAGAACCGATGACGTACTTCTTTTGATGGGACTGGTGAGGGTACGTCCAACCCCCTACTTGAAGGTGACAATGAGTGTGCAAATAAGGAAAAAGATGCGGCCGACGAAGAACGAACATGTGAGGAAGAAGGAGAAGGAGTGACCGAGGAAGAAGATACAGGTGAAAAAGAAGGGGCAGCAAATAAAGTTGACGGGGAGGAGTCAGACCTTGAGCCAATCTGGCAATGTGGTTCGGATGGTTCAAAAGTGGCACTGTTTTCTGAACTGGAGCTGGTTCCAACAGAGTCAGAACTTTGTGGATCTAATGATGGTGCCTTAAAAAATGCTCCTGATTCAGATCCGTTATTCACAGTATATGAACCTCTACCCCACATGACGAACATCGACCTATTGGCTGAGGGTGGTTTGGATTTTTTACGACTACCATATAGAATACCTGGTCATGCAACCACATATCGTGATGTACGAGTATTGGAAGTTGGGATGAAATACCTAAACAAATATGCTTTCATTGCTGCACTGAAGTGGTATAGCTTCAAGAATGGCGTGAACTACTATGTTACGAAGTCTCATCTCGAGAAATTCAAAGAAAAGTGTGTAATATGAGATGAAAGGTGCAAGTGAAAAATCATGGCATTTTTTCAAAAGAAAATCGGGCTATGGACAATGAAGAAGTATTTCATTCCACATACCTGTATTGCAGCAGACGCAAGTCAGGACCATCTAAGGCTAGACTGAGATATGATCTCGGATATTATTCTACCAATGGTGAAAGTGAGTCCCAAGATTCCCGTTTCGGTGTTGATTGTGAACATCTGTAGCCAGTACGAGTACACTCTATCATACTAAAAAGTGTGGGTTGCAAAATAAAAGGCTATGGATAAGTTGCATCATGGGTGGGATAGTTCGTATAACTATCTACGGCAATTGTGTCAGGTATTGGATCAGTATGTACCAAGTTCCATAATCGACCTAGAAATGCACCCAGCATACTTCGGCGATCAATTGGTTCCTGGGGAAAGAATATTCAATTGAATCTTTTGGACCTTTGAATAATGGAGAGAAACTTTTCGGCACTACAAGCCTTTGGTTCAAATCTATGACACTTGGTTGTACAGAAGGTATTATAATCGTTTTTATTGTTGTTGCTTAGGATTGTAATCGAAAGATTCTATCGACAGCATTTACAATAACTTCTAAAGGAATGACAGATGATTGGGATTTTTTCCTGAGCTGATTGCACTACCACGTCTACCCGCAGCCCGACATATGTGTCATATCAGACATGGGAACTGGAATATTGTTCGCGATTGAGCGTCATAGTAGCCATGGGATTGCACCCATCATCGGTACTGCTTACGACTTGTTGGATCCAACTACCATAAAAAATGGCCTTCAGAAACTGAATGAGATATAGTTATCGACATGGGTTTGTAGTTCCAACTATTTAATCACTGTACATCAAATATCTATACTAAGTTTGTTCTTTTCACTAATGGGTATGCATATATTAACAGGTTACGAACTCGTCCAACATCGTTTCCATGAAATGTTGAATAACCTAGGCACCATCAACGTCTTTGGTGCGGCATACCTAACAAATATACCGTTTGAACAGTGGATGCAATCGTACAACGGGGGTCTACGATACGGGTATATGACGTCAAAATTAGTTAAGTGCATCAATTCTATATTAAAAGGGAGGCGTCATTTTTCGGTAACCTTAGTTGTAGAAAAACTATACTTTTGCCTGGCCACATTATTTCCAAAGAAGGCGACAAAATATGCTGGACAAATAGCGGATGGCAATACTTGGTGTAATGACGTAATGAAAGAGATTCGACAAGACACATCGAGAGCGAACACTATGTATGTAATGTCCTACTCGTGTTAGAACCTCAATTTTTGAGTCACGAAGCACCCTAGTCCCAACTAGGACATTTAAAGGCATCATATCGTGTGAACCTAACAGGAGGGACTAGTGATTGTGGGAGATTCCAAGCACTTCGGTTCCTATGCACACACGCAATTACTGCATGCGGGAATATACGAATTAAGTACGTGACTTACATCAACAATGTTTACCAACTAGAACGTATTCACAGTGTGTGGAGTCTTGAATTCTCATCCATCCCAAATGAGAGTATGTGGTTGTTGGTGTCCAATGCGTCATACGAGTTGGCGTTGAATAAGGACCTACGTCGTGTCTGAAATGGTCGCTTGAATTTCACTCGGATAAGAAACAATATGGATATTTAGGAGAGAGACAATCAACAATGATTATGCGGGTCCTGTAGAAACCCAGGGCATATGAAGGTAACATGTTTTCTGTACAGGGGTACATTGGGGCTTCAGCGTCGATAGTATTATTTTCTTCCAAATAATATATTCATTACAATGCTTCTATTATTTAGGTGTTCCAAATTTTTTATTTCTTGTTAACTTACGCATAACTTACGTTAGATAGTAATGAAGACAAATGTGATGTTTGAATGAAAAATCTTGATTTATTTATTTAAGCCACATATATATTTATAGAGCACTATTTAGAAAAAAATACAGCAATTGTGTCGTCGAGGAGAATGTGTGCCACAAGGCGGTGGATAACGGTCGCATGGAGGATTTCTACATACAACCGAAGGTGCGGGATTAAAGACTTCCTTGTTAGTGTCATAGTCGCCTCCACCCCTAACCAGCACATCCCTTTAGGTTACGACTTCGACTTCAGCAGCGTCATCATTGTCCTCCATGATTGACTGTTGTGTCGTCCTAGCCTCCCATTATGTATCCTCCACTCTTGCGGCCAATGGATGCATCGATGAGCCACCTTGATAAAAAAAATGATGCAGACGGTGTTTATGTCACTATCGGCGTGTAACCATAAGGTGCCCCAAATTTCAAGTACATCGATATTGTCCCGAGCATTGACACTAGCATCAACTACTGCATGGGCGTCTATATCGGTAACAGTGCATGCACCAGCATCTAGCTCGACATCGACATCGGCATAGGGGTGAAGAATGCGAGGGGATATCTACCTACGATAACAAAGAATCGGCCAAGTACGATAGTGGTGCATAGGGTGGTGCTTGTGAAAAAGACATAAGGTTAGTGAAATGAAGAGCAATAAGTAAAGTTAATTGACCCGAATATTGCGTAGACATAGGAGTCGCTTCTTCTGTCGGAGTCGATGATGAACCTGTCATGTGACCGTGTTCCCTCTTACGATATTGCTGTGGCTATCGTTGTTACATCTTCTATCGAATTTGCCTACTCTTCGCCTCTGGCAATAGTAGATACGACTTACCGGTGACTCTGAACCACGTTAAGTAATCTATATCTGCCGTTGTGTCCACTGAGAAAAATGGTTCGCGGATGGGTAAGAATTCCATCTACGATCCCAAGTCTTGATGTGCTTCTTGTGCTTCTCTACCCAGTCCTCGTCGTTCTTCCCTCACATGTCTACTTTATGCAGCTCTTTCATGTCTCGCGGTGGGGTAGAATTTGTTACGTCCATTCGAACTGTTGCAACACCCGGTCCAATTCGTGCACTTCTATTGTCATGTACACTGTCAACGACACTTTCATGTCCCAGATCTCCCGATTAAAAAACACTTCTGGCAGGATGCAAGATATGACTTCAGTGTCGGCATACGACATCCATTCAAATAGAAAAACAAAATTGTAAATATCGTTATGTATGTTTTTTTTACGAAACATTGCGTAACTAATATAGGTTCGAAAGAATAAGTAACTAACCTCAGCTTCGAAGCGTTGATCTAATAGCAACATAAAATCTTCCAGCTCCTCAAGCATTCCAACATAACATGGCCCATGGTTCCACCTGTGCAAGCGATATATTAGTCGAAACATATAAATAAAAATATTTACTGTACAAATTACATGTTTATTAATAAATGATGTTTTCCTTATCACCAACGAGAACACGTATGGGTCGGTTACTTTGAGACGTAGAAACAGTAGTCGCCACCAGACCCATAACTGCAGCAGGAGCAGGCAACCACTGATTGACATCATATTCGGTATCGTGGCCCGACATAGTTCCCAGTATAACGTGGACAAGATGACATATTCCTAACTTAGTTTTCTGCATTGATTGAAGTCCACTAGATATAGTCGCCACCTTACGTGCACCAAAATTTGAGATTTATCGGGCATTAAAATGCCCCGATTAACCTTATGATGAATGCTTGGGCATATTGTTCTATGATCTCCTCTGTTTGGTCTTCAGGAAGCTCATTGAAATTATCCTCCAACAAGTTGGTCGATATTCGACCACCATCAAACCTGTTCGGGACCTTCCCAACATTGCTCTGCAGAGGTCCACTTTACTGGGCTAATCCTGTGATGACTGGCCCATCCATCGGTAGACCGAGTTGTAACGCTATGTCCTCAAGTGTGATTGTACACTCATTGCATGGAAGGTGGAAAGTGTGTGTTTCGGGCCTCCATCTTTCCACTAACACGCTGATTAGTATAGGATCAAGTTTGCAACCCCTGAGCATGCGAGACATATGCAAGAATCCAGGCTCTTACAAGTAGCCACGAATTTGAGGGATCAGAGGCTTTTCCATATTATGCATGAACCCCTCCAAAATTCAATCACTCGCCTATTTATAACATAAAAAAAATATTTCAATTTATCAAAAAAAATTAACATAATTGAAAATAATGAAATTTAAAATTTTGTCTTATTATTGCTGCTTGGACTGCAAAAATATGCTTGTCGTCAAACGAATTAGAGAGGCAACGATTCGTGAGAAAGTAATCCGAACTAATAAAATATGATATAATTAAAAAAATCAATATTTTTAAGGTGATAATATCGATAAATTTAGAACAAAAAGATTGAGAGAGTTGAGAGAGTTTGAGAGACTCAAATGCATAACTTTTAATTTGATCCTTGAAGTTATCTGTTGTGCTCATCCACCACATACCTCCCCAGAATTTTGCATCCCTTTGTCCACTGTCGATGATGGGGAAGTATTTTCAGATGTAAACTAAAGTGGATAAATCAATTGAGAAGACAAGTAATAATCGGGACTATCTATATATGAAATTGTGAACATTTTTTTTATGTTTTTGTAATTTTCTATATTTTATGATTTTTTGCACTTTTCCATTTTTTAATAGTTTTAATAATTTTCTATATTTTAAACATTTTTCATAATATTTACAATTTTTATTTTTCTTAATCTATATAATTTTTATTTTGCTAGTTTCTTTTATAATTTTTGCAATTTTTTTATAATTTTAAAAATATTTTAATAATTTATATTTATAATTTTAATAATTCTTTAATTATTTTAAATATAAAATATCAGTTTTTGCGATGTGGCACACACGATCCTAATGTGCCACTTGGTAAAAACACTCAAAAAAGGGGGTTGTTGTTACTCTATAACAATTGACATTTAACTTTAATGGTCAAATGACTTAATTGATTGCAATTTTAATATTCAAATGCTTAATTAAAAGAAAAAAAAAGTAAAAAGACTTAATTGATTTTTTTAAAAAGTTTAAGAACTTTTAAAACCTTTTAACCAAAATTTTTATTAGCACTATATTTGAATAATGAAAATAAGTGATATATGTTTTTTTTATGTTTATTATTTATTATTTTGAATAATATTCCTTTGTTTTTTTTTAATAATAAGAAGGTCAAAGGGCTTGGTGCATCAGCAAAACATGTTGAACCACGAAATCCTCGATCATAATACCTCTAGCTTCACACTGTTCACTTCCTCGGGTGGTACTTTTAGGACATGCTTTGTACTAACATTATATTGCACATTAAATATCTTAAAAACTTTTTAATTATGATTTGAAAATTTTTTTCATGGATAAATTTTAAAATTATATATAAATTTTGGATAAACGTACGCAATTATATATGAAATTTGATTTTGTATATTTTTATATGTGAGATCTTCATTTGATTTGAGTTTCATAAATTATTTACACAATTATCATTATAGAATCATTTTAAGGTTACATATTACATACATAAATTATTATATTTATATAGTATATAAACAAATTAATATATTTATTTCTTTAATCATATATAATTGAATCAAAAGTAAAGTTTCATATATATATCTGAACCATAATAAAAATTTTATATATCAAATTACACATTAAATCAAAGTACATGTAACTTTAATTATATTTAACAATTTACTTTATCCTAATTACACTAAATAAAAACACAATACAAATTTAGAAATTAATATTATAAAAAAGAAATGGAGGGAATTATGTTAGAGTTAGATCCAAATTTTAATATATCAGAGAGACTCAAATGCATAACTTTTAATTTAAAGAAAGATAAAAGAATATTATAGAGATAAACTTGAAGTTAATGAAAAAGGGAGGATAGGAAAAGTCCTTAGAGATTGGGGAGACAAATGTGTGAAGTGAAGTAAAGAGAAGAAGCGGCGCGTGGCGGGTCAAAGCGGGCAAGAAGAAGGACCAGCCCATGCGGGTCCCACCGCCCAACCCTCCTTGGTGCTCTTCTCCTTTTTTTCATTTGGCTTACTATATATCCCCAAGGGGCAGCCTCCTCTTCCCTCACTTAACACCTATATAAACTCACCAACTCTAACCCACACTCCATTCATTTACGTTTCTAATACCCAAAAGGTCAGAAAAAAAACTGGGATACGTCTCTCATTTTTTTTCGTAGACATTTTTGTTATTATTTTACTCTGAGTATGAGTATTTAAGCGTTTCTTTGGCGTTTCCTTTATTTTTTACAATTCCAATACCTTCTTCCATTACTGGCTGCTGCTTCAACCACTAAGCTTGGAAGATGGGAGGCGAAAAAGGCATCAGTCTTGAGGAGATCAAAAACGAGTCCGTTGATCTGGTATTCTCTTTTCTTTCACATAAATCTTTTTAATTCCAATACATGCACGCTGGTTTGTGTTTGGTTTTCTCTATCACTGAAAAGCGATTTTATATATATTCGAATCTGGTTTCCCATTTTCAATCGAAACAGGGGAATCTTTCCATTACTTTTTGGTTAACTGATAAGATTTCATCATGCGTGTTTTTTTTTTTGGGTTCATTATCATGGGTGATTCAAATGGTGCTTTTTCTCAAATTTTATGAATTTTAGCCAGACAGAGTGAAAAAAATGATTTCCTTAGTTTTCCTTTGTTTGTATATGAAGAGTCAAGATTTACGATTCAAATAATATTATTTCTTCCGTCTTCAAGATTTTCGTGCACACCAAACATGTTTTAGCGACACGCTTGGTTACGATTTGCCGTTACTTTTTATGATATTTAAAGCTTAATTCTATATTTTTTTTTTCTTCGATTTAAATAGCTCGATATTATATATCTTTCTGATAAGATTTTCTACCATATTTCTCACTCATAAATAGACATTCCATCGTGTCACTCTCCGCATACCATATATTTGTCATTAACTTTAAAAAAGTTATTAATATCAGGATATTTTTAAAAGTATTATCTAATATACGGTCAGTGAAAATTTTAATTTAAAAAAAAAATTTAGTCTAAAAACTCGTGTGAAATAATTTTGCTATTATTAATTTCACATATGTGCTTCCCGTTGGGCAAATAGAGTTTTCCGCTTTTGAATTATTTCAGTTGACTTTTCCTTTGGAATTAGATAATAAAGTACCTTTTTATTATAATATTGGGGTGGGGGAAGAAGTATCTAATTCTTTAACAACTTTTGGTGAGGGTTTTCACCAGTGTGAATGGCCGTATCAGAGGGTCATATTATGTCTAATCTTACACCTCTTCCTAAATAAATTACTATTAAAATTAATTATTTCAAAATTGATGGGCTTTTTGACTTTAATACGGCTTTTTGAATTGCAAATTGAGAAAATAATATTCCCTCCTATGTGTTTGGTTTTGGTTTGTTTAATCATGTCGGTCACTTTGATCAGCTTCAATTTCACATAGGTGTGGATTCTTGGATTTTCTCTACAAAAATAAACTATAGTAAAATGTTTGAAATTTTTAACTATTCATACGAGTAGGAGTAACTTGGGTCAGTTAAATCTTTATTCAGCTGCAATTGATTGAAAATTTATTTAATTCATTTTGAGATTAAAGACAATAATAATCTGCAGTTCATGCACGGATGACAACCAAAATCAACAAACATACTCCGTAAATGCATTTTCTGTCGTTTGGCTAAATGATAATTTGTTACAGGAACGGATTCCTATTGAGGAAGTTTTCGAGCAGCTGAAATGTACAAGGGAAGGCTTGTCAACCGAGGAAGGCAACAATCGCCTTCAAGTCTTTGGACCAAACAAACTAGAGGAGAAAAAGGTTCATGCCATAAACCACTTGCATATGAGTCGTACATTTTCAGCTTGTATATTTATGCATGACATAGTACGCTACTCTGCAAACAGGAGAGCAAGGTGCTCAAGTTCTTGGGTTTTATGTGGAACCCTTTGTCATGGGTCATGGAAGCTGCTGCTATAATGGCTATTGCCCTGGCAAATGGTGATGGAAGGCCTCCGGACTGGCAGGACTTCGTTGGTATCATTGTCTTGTTGGTCATCAACTCCACCATAAGTTTTATTGAAGAAAATAATGCTGGTAACGCTGCAGCTGCTCTCATGGCTAATCTTGCTCCGAAAACTAAGGTGAAAATTATACATTCAGCAACCCAACAGTTCATCGAATCATCTGTCTTATTTTAATCATGTCCTTGTAACATAATATAGGTACTTAGAGATGGCCGATGGAGTGAGCAAGAAGCAGCAATTCTAGTTCCAGGGGACATTATCACTATTAAATTGGGAGACATAGTTCCTGCTGATGCTCGTCTTCTAGAGGGTGATCCTTTGAAGATTGATCAATCTGCTCTTACTGGGGAGTCTCTTCCTGTTACGAAGAATCCATCAGATGAAGTATTTTCTGGCTCAACATGTAAACAGGGTGAAATAGAAGCAGTTGTTATTGCAACTGGTGTTCACACCTTCTTTGGTAAAGCTGCCCACCTAGTGGACAGCACCAATCAAGTTGGGCATTTCCAGAAAGTGCTTACAGCCATTGGTAATTTCTGCATTTGCTCAATTGCTGTTGGAATAATCGTTGAGCTAATAGTTATGTACCCGATACAGCACCGCAAGTATAGAGATGGAATTGACAATATGCTAGTTCTCTTGATTGGTGGAATCCCAATTGCTATGCCCACTGTGTTGTCTGTCACCATGGCTATTGGTTCCCACAGGCTTTCTCAACAAGGGGCTATCACAAAGAGAATGACAGCCATTGAGGAAATGGCTGGCATGGACGTTCTCTGCAGTGATAAGACTGGGACTCTGACTTTAAACAAGCTTACTGTTGATAGAAACCTCATTGAAGTATTTACAAAGGGAGTCGAAAAAGAGCATGTTATTCTTTATGCAACAAGGGCTTCAAGGACTGAAAATCAGGATGCTATTGATGCTGCAATTGTAGGAATGCTTGCAGATCCAAAGGAGGTAAATTATTCTTTTCTGCATGTCTTTCTTCTATTATATTTAGGATTGGGTTCAAGAATTCTTTAGTCCTTTTGGATAATAATTGACCAGGCACGTGCTGGTGTCCGAGAGATTCACTTCCTACCATTCAACCCTGTAGACAAGAGAACTGCTCTAACCTACATTGATTCTGATGGAAACTGGCTCCGTGCTAGCAAAGGTGCACCTGAGCAGGTACTTACATTTTCCCATATTGGAATATCAAGTTCTGAAATTTTTAGGTAGGTAACTTCTAACCTATATGCTTTCAATGTTCTGAAATAGATTATAGATCTTTGCAAATGCAAAGATGATGTCAGGAAAAAAGTTCATTCAGTTATTGATAAATTTGCTGAACGTGGACTTCGATCTTTAGCTGTTGCAAGACAGGTTAGAAAATTAAACTTGCGCATCCTTCATGTTGTTTAGATAAGTAAATCAGGGTAATCATATTGTGTTTGTTTCTATTTCTGCAGGAAATACCTGAGAAAACAAAAGAGAGTCCTGGATCCCCGTGGCAGTTTATTGGCTTGTTGCCACTATTTGATCCACCGAGGCATGATAGTGCTGAAACAATCAGAAGAGCTCTAAACCTTGGAGTGAATGTTAAGATGATTACTGGTGAGACTCGCCTAGTTAATTAGTATTCCACATTGTCTATAATTTCATGATGTAATCTTTATATTATTTTTATGACACCCAGGGGATCAGCTTGCCATTGCCAAAGAAACCGGCAGGAGGCTTGGAATGGGAACAAACATGTACCCTTCATCTTCTTTACTGGGCCAAGACAAGGACGCTTCCATTGCTGCCCTTCCTATAGATGAATTGATTGAGAAGGCTGATGGATTTGCAGGAGTGTTTCCAGGTCTGTTTTAATAACAACCCTGTTGACAAAATGTTGGCAGCTTCTATTTTTTGCTTTCTGAAGAAAGTGCTCTATGTAACACATTTCCAGGCACCTTTGATACATTTAGATAATTATTTACAAGTTTAATTAAATTTATTTTCTATAGGACCGCTACTCTTAAAGTTTCTTCCCCCCTAACAATTCCTTTTCATGTCAATGACAGAACACAAATATGAAATCGTTAAGAGGCTACAGGAGAGAAAACATATTTGTGGTATGACAGGAGATGGTGTCAATGATGCCCCTGCTTTAAAGAAGGCAGACATTGGAATTGCTGTTGCTGATGCTACAGATGCTGCCCGAAGTGCTTCAGACATTGTCCTTACTGAACCTGGGCTAAGTGTCATTATCAGTGCAGTACTGACCAGCAGGGCTATTTTCCAAAGAATGAAGAACTACACTGTTAGTCATATCATTACTTACTTTCGCTTGCATTTTATCAGTTTTTTATCAACAGTGCAAGTTTCCCTAACCTTTCTTCTCTTATTCCTTCACTTTGTAGATCTATGCAGTTTCAATCACCATCCGTATTGTGGTAAGAGGATAAAGACCTGTTGAGACTTGAACACTGGTAATGCTAAATGTTTTTACAAATGGATTAAGTTTTTCGTTGTCATTTGGCAGTTTGGATTCATGTTTATTGCCTTGATATGGAAGTTCGACTTTGCACCCTTCATGGTTTTAATTATCGCCATCCTGAACGATGGTGAGATGATCCTTTATCAAATTGTTATATCACTATGCCTTATTGTACAATTCACCAGGACCAACCCATCATGGTCTTGAATCTGATTCATATCATCATCACATTTATAGGTACAATCATGACAATTTCAAAGGACAGAGTGAAGCCATCTCCACAGCCAGACAGCTGGAAACTCAAGGAGATTTTCTCAACCGGCATTGTGCTTGGAGGTTACTTAGCACTAATGACTGTGATATTCTTCTGGGCAATGAAAGACACCAATTTCTTCTCGGTAAGAACAGCTTTTGCTATGTCCCCTATTTATGTATTATATTTTCGTGAGATTTCTTTTAAGTTTGCAATATTTCCATGTCCTATATTTCAGAACACATTTAATGTTAGATCACTGAGGCATAGTATTGATGGTGAGAGAGAAATGATGGCAGCTTTATACCTTCAAGTTAGTATTGTGAGTCAGGCCCTCATTTTTGTCACAAGGTCTCGCAGCTGGTCCTACTTTGAACGCCCTGGACTTCTACTAGTCAGTGCCTTTCTAGTTGCTCAGTTGGTAAGAAAATTTAACTAAATCGTATAAGATATCTATTTAACTAATTTTATGATTATAAATGACCCACTTTGATTTTTGGCAGGTGGCCACTTTAATAGCTGTGTATGCAGACTGGGGGTTTGCAAGGATTAAAGGTATGGGTTGGGGATGGGCTGGTGTAATCTGGCTATACAGTGTGGTGACTTATATCCCACTGGATTTTATCAAATTTGCAATCCGCTATGTTCTTAGTGGAAAGGCTTGGGATAACCTTTTGGAGAACAAGGTACGATTAGAGTCCTCCTTTGTGCAAATTTGCCTATATTTCTTGGTGATTTGATTGATGTTTGGGTCTCATTGAAAACCATTGCAGACTGCCTTCACTACGAAGAAAGATTACGGGAAAGAGGAAAGGGAAGCACAATGGGCAGCTGCGCAGAGGACTCTGCATGGCCTTCAACCACCTGAAACCACAAGCATTTTCAATGAAAGGAGCAGTTACAGGGAACTTTCAGAAATCGCAGAGCAGGCCAAGCGCAGGGCTGAGGTTGCAAGGTGAGATATCTAATAATATTTTCTTGCAAAATATGTGAAGTGAGATGTTTAATGAAATGGGGATTTCATGGTGTAGGCTGAGGGAGCTGAATACACTGAAGGGGCATGTTGAATCAGTGGTTAAGCTCAAGGGGCTTGATATCGATAACATTCAGCAGCATTACACCGTTTAAAGATGGATGTTATTTCCCCTCCAAGAAAAAAAGGAGTTATAATGACGAACAATCACCCCGGATATTGATATTAATATTGTTATCAATCGGCTTATAGTAGTAGTATAAATTTAGGATAATTTTCCTTTTTCCTAAATGTCGGAATTTGTATTCATTGTGATTACCTCTTTTGGAATGCAGAAAGGTTAATTAATAACATCATCTAATCCAAGGCTCTTTGTTTGCTCAACGTTTTTATCGTCTGATGCATACACCCTTGCTTCATCAAACCCAATTCTGCTATCTGGCCAACTTGGTAAATGGGGATGAGCATTAAACTAGTCCAATACAACAGGAGGAAATTACCACTCTTGATTTTTTTCAGTTTCACATATGCATGTTATAGCCCAAATTCTCAAAACAAATATTTGCAAAATAGAAAATAAATTTTCGAAGAAAAAGAAAACAGGATGAGAAAGAGCGATAAAGAAGACAGACATACATTTAATAGGATTTTAATACGTCTAATTATGCCCTCAGTCTCTGTACTCTTTATAATTTTTTAAATTTAGTCCCTTTGCTTTTACTGTCAAGAATTTATTCTCTTATCGTCTGAATTAGACAATTGATAATTTGAATGAGTTCACAAGGGAGCCTATTAATTGTGTTTTCAATTGAACTTGGATTGAAATTAGAGGGAAAGAAAATTGATAAAATTTTAATTCAAATTATAAAAAGTTAACCAAGTTGAGTATCCCTTTCTTTTCTTCAAAATTTACCTCAACTTGTGGAAATATTAGGAAAGGAAATCAAACAAAATTTTATAATCATTTACAATGTAGAGTATATAGTTTGTCCTCATCACTTTTAACATGGTTTTTCTTAAAAAACTTATAACTGCAAAAAAAAAATATTTAATATTATTTGTTTATTTAAATAAAAATTGGTAAAACTTTATACAAAAATTACATCACTTTTCTTTACTAATTTTAAGTATCCAAATAAGATTATTTTCCTTTCCTTTTGAGAGTATTAATCCGAACAGAAAGCTAATTTATAAATCTACCGAGGGATTAAAATCCTAAAATTAAAAGAATAAAGACTAAATTTCAAAAGTCTAACTACTACAAGGACTGGAAGAAAATTAAACCATTTATAGAAACTAAAATAGCAGCAGTGGGCTAGCGATCGATCGATCTAGTAACACAAAAACAAAACAGAGAGGAGCTGAAATAATAATACCAAATCAAGAAGAAGGGAAAGCTCGAAAATTTTGGGAGGAAATGCAGTCATTCTCAATTACACACACAAATTATTGTAAATAAAGAAGAAGAAAAAAATCGAGGCTGCCTGCCATCAATCCATCCCCTAAACAACAACTCAGTGGCACTCGATTTCTATGCAATTCTTCAAGCAAGTTGTCCAAGGTCAGCTATCAATCTTTTAACCCTTCTATTTTTTTCATTGCTTTGGAGCTTGTTTTTCGGTGTTCATTCTACTTTTTTGCCTCTGTAATTCCTGCACTGTGCTCTGCTCTTATCCTACCAGCTCCACTGATCTCATTCCTCCCAACTTCATATTTTCAATTCCGAACTCTTTTTTCATTGCCTATAATTAAAAAAATTATCTTGTAGGTTTTAATTGCTGCGGTGATTTTAGTTTACGGTTCGCGGGGTTGAGACGACGCTCTCTTGTTTCTTTTGAGTTTCGTTGATTCCAACTCTAGGGTTTTGATTCGTTATGGAATTTCGGCTTTGTTTAGTGGGGTTTCTATCAACTACTAAAGTGGAGTTTGATCCTTAGGGTTTTGGTTCTGCAAAAATGAGATTTGGGTTTACATTGTATGCTTTCAACTTGGGTCAATTTCGGCATGTTTGGAAACTGCAATAATTCTATCCACCTTGGAAACTCTTGGGTTCTTTTTTTTTATTTTTTGGTCTCTCTCTAGGATTTTCAGGCTTACTGCTTTACTTTCTATATGCATAGACTGAGAGTTTGGTTGGCATTGTAAGGTATGCAAAGAGGATTTGGACTTGTTTGGTGTTGGAGAAAACTGTAAATTGGGTTTGGAAACGGGTTTCAGTGGTTTTGTAGTTCTGTGAATGGTGTAGGAATCTGTTTATCGAGCAATGCAATCCCAGCAGGGCTCCAGAATTGACTTAGGTGAACTGAAAGCTCAGATAGTGAAGAAGATTGGAGCTGAGAGGTCAAAAAGGTACTTTTATAATTTGAGTAGGTTTTTAAGTCAGAAGCTCAGTAAATGCGAGTTTGATAAGTCGTGTTACCGCATTATTGGGAGGCAGAATCTGTCACTGCATAATCAGTTGATACGTTCAATCTTGAAAAATGCATGTCAGGCTAAGACTCCACCACCGGGTCCCGTGAAATCTTTGATACAAACTGTGGAGAGGTCTCCTGGTAGAGAAGATGCACATGAAGTGTCTGGATCCCTTGTTCCCAACCACAATCAAAATGCAGACATTTGGTCAAATGGGGTTTTTCCAGTGTCATCCCCACGAAAGGCTAGGTCTGGAATACGGGATAGAAAGCCAAGGGATAGACCAAGCCCACTCGGGCCAAGTGGGAAGGCTGAGAGTGTTTCACATCATTCAATGGGGATGGAAGACAATGTCAGTAAGTTGGGTATCGAAAATGGTGATTTGACTCCTTATGATTATCAGAGACCAGTGCAGCATCTTCAAGCAGTTGCTGAGCTGCCTGAAATTGTAAGAGGTCTGGTGCACTCTGCAGAAAAACCAAGGGTGCCTGGTAAAGGTCAGGCTGTAGGAGCCGTTGTTGAAGATGGGCAAGAGGTGGAGCAAGCTAACCAAATTGATCTTTCTAGAAGTCCTCTGCTCGCACCACTTGGGATTCCATTTTGCTCAGCTAGTGTTGGTGGGGCCCGCAAGGCTCTGGCAGTGGCAGGCAGTAGTGACTTCATTAGCTACTATGACAGTGGTGGCTTATACGATATCAAGACATTGAAGAAACGTATGGAGCAGATCGCAGCAGCACAGGGCCTTGGAGGAGTTTCTGTCGAATGTGCTAGTATGCTGAATAACATGTTGGATGTATACTTAAAGAAACTCATTAGATCATGTGTAGATCTGGTGGGATCAAAGTCTACACATGAAGTGAAGAAGCACTCTGCTCACAAGTCGCTGCCTCAAGGCAAGCTTATGAATGGTATGTGGCCAAGTAATCACTTGCATATGCAGAGTAGCTCTGGGCCCATAGAAGTTTTGCAGGAACCTGGGCAGTGCTGCTTGATATCTTTGCTTGATTTTAAAGTGGCAATGGAGCTAAATCCGCTGCAGCTGGGTGAAGATTGGCCAGTACTACTGGAGAAAATTTGTATGCATTCTTTTGAATAGTGAATGCCCTGCAAAATTTTGTTTATCCTGAAGCTGTGATTAGATGTATTCATTCTGGTTCAATGTTCTCAACAAATATTGATCAGTGAAGGTCCCAGTTCTTTTCCATCGCTGACACTAACCAAATGCTGCTCGGTAGCATAAAGCTCTGGCCTTTGCAAGATAAAGTTATGTGTTATAGTGTGGGGAGGCGTATACCCCTGCCACAGAACCAGGATGGATCAGGAAATTATTTTTGAGCAACTGAGATAAGGTGCTTGCAAAAGAAGTGCTGACAACCGGTTGCTCTGTTGTACAATTAGCATTATTTTGGCTGTCTTCTGCCATCTCAACGGATCTCAGGCTTTTCTTGTAAATTACAGCCAACAAGGAGGAAATCTAAGAAAATTTTGCAGGAAAACTGTTTTGCAGCTTGTTGAAAGGTAAATTTACTTACGTAAGAGCTGCAGTGTTGCTCTGTATGTAATTTTAGAATCTGAGAATTTGTTGAGTTCCATTATTAATAACAAATCAGCATCCATTAAACTGTCCATGGTGTTTTATATCTAGATACTTCCACTCAACAAAGGCTGAAAATTCTAGTTGCTATGCTCCAATTCTGTGCTCTAGTGGAGTTTGACTTGCTATCTAATAAATTGTCATTGACTAGATTTTGGGGCATACAGTTTTCATAGTGGTCATATTACTTTCTTGATTGTTGATCGGATATGTACAATATTACCTTTTCTCTAGTTTTATTTTGCTATTTCTATATTGCTTGTTGAGTACTTGGTCTCAGGCTAATTACTGTATCAACCTAAATGAGTTTCTTATTGAGCTTACATATGTCAGGTATCTCTGTAAGTGAGGATAATTTGGTCTCTGCAAAACCATCATGCAAGGTTGGTTTGCAGAATTCTTGCTATTTATCTGCAAGTATTCTGTGGATTAAGTCTTACAATATGATGTGTGACTATCTGGAACAGGCAACGGGCATTTGTAGATGAAATGGATTGCTTGTGATTAAAGAGGTAAAAGTTTCTCGATTTGGATAATAAAAATTTTGTACCAACACTTGTTCACGTTTACTTGTTGGTGCTTTTTAGAGCATTTCTTGGACTTGCACTCTGTTGTAGATACGAGGACATTAATTTTGCGGTAGAACTACTCAAGTAATTTATAACATGCAGATGCTATATTTTGTTGGCCTGATTTTGGAGTTTTTATGTTTTAAGCTAATTAGAGTGGGATATTTCATTATTATATATTTACCACTCAGTACAATCTTAACCAAAAAACTGGAAACCTGTTGCTTAGTATATTTGCATTATCACACAAGTTGGTGATGGTAAGTTCATAGATAGTTTTTTTTATTATGTTGTTCCTATGTTTGACTTATAACATTAGTGTTCTCCACTATTTCATTCGTTTATTATGATTATTATTGGAACTCATTAAACAGATGTCCAGTGTGCCTAATTCATATGTACATTTACCTCAACTTTGAAGATGAGAAGAGATGAGGCATGAAGTTGAGAAGAAAAACATTGGAACTCATTGCAATATTGTTAAATATGTAGTTAGCCTGCCATATAAACATTTGTACTGAAGTTTGTGTTCAACCATGCTCTTTTCATTAAGAGAGAATGTTGTGTGGTTCATAGATAAGGAAGGAACCTACTTCCGTTGGTTATATTTAATGCATGTTAAGATTTGCTGCTACCTTCCATTATTCCTATTTGATGTAAACCCCACCCATGTCTCCAATGCCACCAAATCAAAAGCTGAAAAATGCAGTTAAAGGAAACCAATGAAAATGAAAGAAGGCTTGAAACCAACCAATCAATAAAGCCTTTGTACATTGCATTACTCACTGGGTACCAAACAGACCAAGTAGAAACAGAAAGTAGCCGTCACTGTCACATAAGATCCTGTATCGTTGTTAAAGTGTTTACCCCCAACTCTTCACACATCAGCAAAAGCTTCCTTGCTTTTGCATTTATGGAGGGGATGAAAAATAAGCACATCCATCCTGCACCTAACACACTTTTACCAGAAATCCAAAAGAGCATCATCATCATGTTCAACAACAGCAGTGTGTAATTTGATTCGCATTTCATTTATAAGGGAATGAGAGTTCCAGTGCTGAAACAATTAGCACCTGGTTTATTAGTTTGACTGACTTGACTTAATAATGGGTTTTTGATTTGATATTTACATCATAATGATCATAAAAATAAATTTTAATTTAAAAAATAATAATAGTAATACCCAAGAGAAGCCATCAATTTGTACAAAAGAAGAAGAGCCTCTTTGCCTTCTTTCTTTGGCTGTTCCTCAATCATGAGGTGAATGAAGAAGATTGTGTGGCTTCTCTGATGATGCTTTGCAGATAGGGCACCAGTTCTTCACCCGCAGCCACTGCTGTACGCATGCCACGTGATACCTATGCTCGCACTGCAACCTCCCTACTTCATCTCCATTCACGTACTCTTCCTGCAAATGTGCAAAATCATCCCATTCCATACATAGATGAGTAGAAGAAATGAAAAAGCATGATAGTGGAAAGTAATATAGGAAAAGTACCTGACATATACTGCATTTTACATCATCCTTTTCACCCTCATAGCTCACATTTGCAAACTCCGAAGATGCCGTGTCATAGATACTTTTTTTGAGGCATTTCGACAATGCTTCTTCCGATAGCCCAGTGCTCACATTACCCATCCTCTCTTCTAGAGCTAGTAATTCCTGTCATGATAGCAGCATAAAGCTTACGGTGTGGTTCAACTTTAACAAGCATGTAACCCGGAAAATAAAACATATATACTTAGCACTGACATAGCAAAACAAAAACAAACCTCATATGACATATTATCTATATCCAGTCTCATGTCTCTATGCTGGTCATAAAAGTCTAGGCCATTAAGGAACAAGCTGGTCTCTAGAACAAGTAATTGCTGCAACACAGGAACATAAATCAGCAAAAGATCCAGGCAAAGCACGACGGTTCGAGACTAGGTACCTCATATGTCAACTCTTCATCTTGTTCGATCCTCTGAAGTGCTAATAATACCTGCACAAACATGGAACAGATGATTTGAGACATATTAATGGGTAAAAGCTAATTGCAACAAAGAAACAATGAAAAATGAGAAAGTTCTAAATCTGAGCTAGGACTGCAGGCTGAGATATACTGTTAATATACCTCTGCAATACCATCCATATTGTAGCGCCGGAAGCTATCTTGGTTCACTAAGGTGCGGTTAACGCCAACTTCTGAAGGACTAGACTGCATGATACTGTGCAAACCCTCACTTATACTACCTGCTTGACTATAAGGACTAACAAGAGTGGAGACAGTTTCTGTGGAAACAGGAGCATTCAAATCGTTAGGTATATCAGATTGAGGAACTAGCGGCATGACTACGGGGGACTGGTTCAAACTTAAACTATTTCCATTTGTTTGGTTAGGAGGTCTGCCTCTAACATAACTACTGTTTGACCTCCGAGTCCTAACTGAAGAAGCGACAGTGCTGTCCCTGTTAGGAGGCCAATTCCTGGCTCGTCTTGAATCAGAAATAGAAACACCATGGCCAGAACTGTTGTTTCGCCCCTCCAAAGATGACCCACTCAACTTTTTCCCCCTGGCTGAGGAACTAGCCTCTTCATCAGAGTTCCTCTTTTTTACCATGTCTTTCTTTTTGCTAAGGCTTGAATCTGAGGACGAACAACCCGTCAGGACAACATCAGAAATAGAGCTACATCTTAGATTTCTCAAACCATACTTGCTTGTGTTGGAACGAGATGCCTGGGAAGCACTTTGAGATGCCGAAGTAACAGATGGACTGGCCAGAGTCTCCTGGTTGCCCAACCCAGCTCTCTGAATAAATTTTCTCCTTGGTCTCGCATTTGACACTACACTAGAGCTTCCCACTTCCATCACTGTAACATCCCTAGAATCAGCATCCTCAGCTTCATGATGCAGACCTCTTTGAATCTTTCCTGGTGGAGGTATGAGCTCAGACACTTCTGGCTCGTCCTGAATGCTACTAGTTTCAGATGAATCTGTTTCCAGATGAGATGGAAGCTTTTTCTGAGGATTCGTAGAGGATTTTCTAGTATTGCTAATTACAGAGGATACCCTAGAGGAATTTCCAATCACTTCCTTTCCACTTGATGAAGAGTGGTAAGAAGACCTTGCAGATTTGGCTTTATCCGAGCAGCCATTCGGAGTACCTTTCGAGGAGTTCAGCCTACCACTGCATCCGATTCGGTTGCAAAACTGAGCATTTCGTTCTCGGTTATTAACATGGTCCTTCAAGATGCGACCCGATCCCTTGCCATGTACAACAGGCCCATCAACAGCTCTTTTACCAGTATATCCATCCATCTAGATAACAAGTATCCTTTATATCTGCAAATACATCAACATAAATTTATCAGGCAATGATAGAAATCTCCACCATAACATAACTTGACACGATCAAAAAAATTTAACCTAAAAACCATAGTTGCAAGCATACACAGCATGTATACTGCAGGAACTTGACACGATCCATTGGAGAGATCACAATCATTAGAAACATTGCCTCTTTAAGCATCCCATTAACACAAATTGGACAACAATGTTACTTTGTTTTGGACAACTATTCTCGATACCACTTTCGATAAAAAGTTAAAAAGTTTGCAAACAAAAACCATTTCTCAAACTTCAACCCCAAATTAACATAACAGATAGAAAAACAAGAAACATGAATGCAAATGTTGATGCAAAAATCCAACTTCAATATGACTTGGCCTTTTTTCCACACAAAAACCGAATTCAGTACCTCAAATCATTTACTTGAAAACTTCTATAACTTACTCAACCTAGAATATGTGTGCCATTAACATAATCACAATCAATCAATGCAAAGAAATCCCCAAAAGACAGTAACAAGTAACAATAGTTCAAGGCTACTCCAATATGGAACCATATAGATAAAGAGTTTTGCAACCTATTTAAATCCTAGGAAACCATTAACAAAGTAAAAATTTCACCAAACCCAATTCTAGGGTTATTCACCAAAGGGTAAAAATTTCAGTTCTCTTCCCATCAAAAACAAATTAATCTAGAATCGCATAGCATAGTTTGAATTCACAAAGAGAGAGACCAGAATGAATTAAAAGAACTAAAACCACCTCAAGTATTGAATCAATATACACATAAAAGAGGAAGAAGGACATTAAAGAAATAAAAGAATTGAACACCTATGTTATAGAAGGAGCAAACATTTTCAGAAAAGAAAGAGCCTCTGGGTTATTGTTTTCTTTCCGTAAAACCAAAAGTAAATATGAAGAGAAAAAAGGGAAGCAAAAGAAAAGGAGAGGGTAGATGGTCACATGGTCCAGTATTTTGTAATTGATCCCCAACAAAAGTGGGTCTCTCTCTCACTTTGGGTTTTTCATTTTCATTTGATTGAATTATTCTCCACACAATAATTTTTATTATTTATTTTTTTTCATTTTCCTAAAAATAAAAGAGACTTTATCCGTGATTTAAGGGTTCAAAAACCAAATTAAGCTTAAAAAGTGGAGTAGAGAATAGGAAACCAACCAAAAATTTTAATAAAAGATTTGAAGATTTCTTCCATCTAGTTCATCCATCCATCCCTTCTAAGTTCCAACCCACCACACACACAAATTCGAGAGACTCGATTACCAAAATTTTCTTGGAAAGCAGAACCAACAAAGTAGAGTAATCATTCTTTTTAAATTATAAGAAAACAAAATTCCATCAAATCAAAGATCCTTTTTTTTTTTCTTCTCAAGAAAAGCAAAGACTTTTAATGGCCAGATTTTTGTTTCTTCAAGGGGGTTACGAAAGACGATAAAATTGTGGGTGTTGTGTGAAAAAGAGAAACTAAAGGAGGTTAAATAAGAAAGGGAAGGCAATCATCATGTCCTACCTGTTTGGTTCTCCCTCTGTCTTCTCCCTTTGATAATTTGAAAGTTTTCAAGTGATAAAAGAAGAAGAAGAAGAAGTGGATGCTATGAAATAAACGAGCATGAAATGATAGGAAAGAAGACCCAAAGCTGCCTGCAATTACCAATTGCCAACCAAAATCCTAATCTTTATTTTTAATTGGTTATATAGTGAAAGTTGAGAGGAAAGTAACAATGGAAATTGGTGATGGGTAATATTCAAAAACCCAACAGTGGCAGGATGGACGGTCAAAGATCAACGCCTCTACAAAACTCAACCCCTTTTTATTTTGTTTTTTCAATAAATAAATAATGAAGGCAAAAGCAATGCGAACGCCAAAAAATTCAGAAATGGGGGAAGAGAATTTGTGGAGGGAAAGGAATAGAATCCCTAACCCCACACCCCAAATCCCCATTTCAACAGCAACAGCTGAGGACCCTATCCCCCCGCCCCTTCTTTCCTTTTCTCTTCCCTTGTGTTTATTTTTTGGATAATTTGCATACAAAATCTTTCTATTATGTGTGTAAGTTGATACTTTCTGGTTTTTTAACCCTCACAATCGAAGTAGTAAATACTGCATCCATTTTCTATGATATTCTGCCCTTTCCTTCTTTTTTTTAATATTTGATGTATGTATATAATTTTTTTATAAATAGCAGATTAAATAAATGTTAAATATAAATATTCATCAATTATCTATAAGTTTAACAAATACAATTCATTATTAAATAAATTCAAAATAAAGAAGGAAAATATATTTATTTCATAAATTAAATAATAAGATAATAATTTATTATACATATAACAGTTTATCATTTAATAAATCTAAAATAAATAATATTTATATTTTTACTATTATTAAATTATGGTTTCATCATTTTAAAGAGACTAAATAAAAAGTATTCATTTAATTTATAAATTTATTATTTATGAAAAGATCAGATGAAATTTTTCGGTTGGGAGGAGCAACACCCTTACCTACTCTTGCATCTTTGGACTCTTCTACTTTCTTACACACTTGGCTTTTCCTTTTTAACAATTGGACAAGTATTCCACTTTGTATCTTCTTCTTCTTTTTTTCTCTTTTTAATGTGTAAAAATTTATTTCAATTGCAAAAGAATGGTTAATGTGTGTATGTTGTGCCATTATATGTTATAAGCCGCATCAATATTTTTTATGAAATTAACCAAAAATGAGTTCATCTTTAATTTGAAAATACACATTAAAAATAAGTAAAAAATTTGCATAGTATAGAGATTTTTTATACCATTTTACTAAATTATTTAGTAAATTAGTAATGGAGTTTTTTAATTTTATCAAGTTCAAGCTTTTTTTTTGTCTTATGACATGCTTTTCCTCTATCTTATGACATATTTTTCTGCTCTTGTTAGCACGGTATTTTTTTCCTCCAAGATTGTTCGCAATTCTGAGTATTTGATTCTTTACAGGTTCTAACCAATGGAGGATTTTATAGCGAGTTTATCTTTAGAAGAAGCAGAGGAAGAATCCATCCAATTAAGGGTAGAATCATCTGATAGTGAAACATCTTATGCAAACTATTTTGTGGGAGTGTTTCTCACTTCAAGTGCGGTTCACTTCTAATCTATGAGATTGACATTGGCAAATATATGGCATCCTATCGGAGAAGTTTCAATATTAGATTTGGAAAATGGCAGATTCTTCTTTCGATTTTATTTTAAAGTAGATGTAGATCGGGTTGAGAAAAATGGCCCATGGAATTTCAATTCTCATTTGTTGGTGTTACACCGACTAAAGCATGGGGAAAATCCGTTGACCGTCCAATTATTGGAACTTTATTTCTAGACTCTTATCCATGACCTCCCCCATGGTTTTATGTCTGAGACAGTTGGGGAACTTTATTAGGACCTTTTTGGAATACGATTAATCGGCTATCCAAATGGGATACGAAGGAATAATGCGTCTGAGGGTACGAATTGATGTCAGAAAGCCACTGAAAAGAAAAAAAGAAACTTACACTCCCAAATGGTATGTCTGTCTATGTCAAATTCGAATACGAAAAGCTTACCCTCTTTTGTTTCCTCTATGGTAAATTAAGGCATGGGGAAAGTTATTGCCTGATCAAAGTGATTCATCCGAAACATAAGTATGAGTTTCAATGGGATATTTCTCTCCGTGCATAGTCTAGAAGAACTGCGGCGTGGAGGAGCAGGTGGCTGGTGGAGGACAGAGGAGGAAAAGTTTTGAATTATGGCAACTCCATGAATAATTATGAATGGAGTAATCTGAGGGATTTACAATTTGTTGTCGTGAATCAAGGCACAAATAAGGGATTTCCTTCCAACATTCCATACTTTGCAAAAGGAAAGTCAAACAACCTATTATTCCCTGGGCCAATAAAAGCAAGTGAATTGGGCCATACTAATAATGCGGTTAGTCATAGTTATGATGAGGAGATGGCAACTTTAAAAGAAGAAAACAACCCAATAAGACATGTTGATAGGCTAAAATGACCTCGTTTCGAATCAAGCACTTTAGGAGTTTTCGCAAACGCGGATTCAAATGAAGCCTCAAGTATTCTGATGCAGGTACCAAACCAAAACAAATTGCCAAGCCTTGCTGAAAAGGTCAATCGGAAGCAATGAAGTTTTTAAACTAGAAGGTTTGGGGATGCCCCAGATAGTTTAACGTCTCTGGCATATGCTCAAAGACTCAAATCCGTATCTAGCTTTTTTATTAAAACTAAACTACAGGGTTCTCATATGGAAAAGATTAAGAGTAAGTGTGGTTTTCAAAATGGAATCAATGTTGACTCAGATGAGAGAAATAGGGGATTCTCCATGGGGTGGAAAAATGATTGCAAGGTGTCATTTAGATCGTATTCGCGAAGGTATATAGATATTATGATTGATGAAGATTCGGATGGATTGCAATGGAGGTGCATTATATTTTATGGAGCTTCCGAGGAAAGTCAAATGGAGGCCTCTTGGAATTTATTGCACTCTCTTAATGATTGTCCACAAATCCTTTAGTTAGTCGTTGGGGATTTCAATGAGATCGCATATTCATCCGAGAAACAAGGAGGTTTAGTTCAACATGAAAGCCAGATGAGAAGGTTTCGAGAGATGTTATCAAACTGCTCTCTTTCTTATTTGGGTTATTCGGGGCAGTGGTTTACTTGGGAGAAGGGATAGACAAAGTCAAATATTTCTGAGCGGTTGAATCGTGGGGTTGCTAATAACGATTGGTGGAATCTGTTTCTGAATTATAAAGTGCACCACCATACACATTTTTTTCTCGGATCATTGTCCTCCGCTCTTAAATTCGAGGATGGATAATATGAATAAAAAATATGGCATTTTTGTTTTGAGGCTGCTTGGCTCTTAGAGGACACTTGCAAATTGGAGGTAAATAATTTGTGGGCTACTAATTTGGGTTTTATTTCAGTGAGACTAAGGAAGGTTGGGGAGGGTCTTGAGGCCTGGTTCAAAGAATAAAAGGAGAAAGATCATTGTAAAAAAATGATTTTTAAAAACAGCTCCAAAAGTTGAATGTTTTGAATCCAACCGATGAAGTATTGGGGATATTATTGATACCAAATTAGCCTTTAGTTTGGAGGTCGAAAAAGAGGAACTTTATTGGGAACAGAGGGCTTGAGCGAATTGGCTAAAGAATGGTGATAAAAATACAGTTTTTTTCACAAAGCAACAACTGAGAGAAGAAGAAGAAACAAGGTGGAAACTTGATGGACTCAAATGGAAATACTTATGAAAACAATAAGGATCTTTTTTCGCTGGCCACCAACTATTTTGACTCCCTTTTTACATCAAATGGAATTAAAAATGCTGATATGATTTTAGAGGGAGTCGTGCCTTGCATTATTCCATCGATGAATGATGAACTTACAAGGGCATTTTTAATGGCATCGAGTGAGGATGGTTTGGGTGTAGTGTTTTATCAGAGATTTTGGCACATTGTGGGAAATGAGGTTGCGGATTATTGTATAGAGTTGTTAAATGGCTCCCTTAATATCTCATAAATTAATTAGACATGAATCATCTTGATCCCAAAGGTTACTAATCCTAGCTCCATGACTCAATTCAGGCCTATTAGCCTTTGCAATATTCTTTATAAAATTGTTGCAAAAATGTTAGTAAACAGATTTCAGAGCATACTTCATTATTGCATTGATGAAGCACGAAGCGCCTTTGTGCCCGGTAGACTTATCTCAGACAATATTTTAGCCGTTTACGAAATCTATTGCACATGCATTAGCGGAGGAAGGTATGAGAAGGCTTGAGAATTGTTTCTGGGTTGAAAACGCACTGACGAAAGCTTCAGAGTGGTAGATTCTGAGCGCCATTTCCTTCAACCACTGTAGACATTCGCACCTCTTTATCTGCTTGTGGATTGAGGACATTCTGGTCTATCGCAAGTAACCCTCAATCACCTACCTTTTTTTTTTCTCAGTTCATCTAAACAAGAGAGGATTTTGCTATTTTGGTTCTTTGGTAATTAAAGGGTCTAACTGAAGCTTCTAGATTCTCCTTTGTGTGTTATGTGTTTTTTATTTTTCCAGTTATTTACTATGTTGTTTGGATGTCTTTTGGTTTTCTTTTTATTTGGACTTCTACAGTTTCTCGGTCCATTTTAATACCAAAAGGAATACATTTCAAAAAAAAAATTACAAGTTAAAAAAATGTGGTTTTGATTGAATTATCACCTTTTTATGAGCACGACGTCGGATGAAATTGAGGACCTCCAAGATTCCCCAAAGTTTTGCGTAAAAAATTGAGCATTTTCTACTATATCGATTGTAACCAAAAACCCAATCTCTCGTCTTGTCTTGTACAATTTCCCCGTCAGCTGCATTCCCAGATTTTAACTGAACAACTCCATCAATGTTAATTAGAATCCATTCCTCACTTAACCCTTCTCCAATGGAAGACTCGAAGCAACCAATCAGATCGACATTTATGACTGAAGAAAATTGTTTAGCCTAACTACTTGAAACTTTGACTATCTCTTCCGGGCTTTAAGTTCTACCTTGAAAGATAAAGAGGTTGTGATTTTTCTAAATGTGCCAAACAAGAATACAAAAAAGGCATGCCCAATTAGCACCTCCCTCGTGAATTCTTGTAGTATCATGCTCATTAAAAAGGATCTATTCATTTAAAGTGTTTGAAAAGAAATTGGATAGATACTTTACTTGAATAACTTGTCTCCAAATCGCTTTAGCTGCTAGGCAATCTCTGATAATACACAGGGTATCTTCCAAGTCATATCCACAAATAGGAAAAGAAAGATCAACCGCTAATCCCCGTCTAACTCTTTCCGCATTACTAAGAAGTTTTTGTCTCAGAATAGTCCATAAATAGAAATGGACCCTTTGTGGGACAAACAACTTCTACACATTTCCATTTGTCATCATCTGCACTGCAATACTCTTCATTCAAAACCTTGTAAGCACTTTTGACCGAAAAAGCCACTATCGAAGTATCACACCAAGCTACTCTATCAGTCCCCTCAGAAGGGTGGGGGGAACACCCATAATACTCTGAACCACATCATTTGATAACCAATTTTTGAAAAGATCAAGGTTCCACAATCCTTCCTTTGTAACCATTTATTTGAGTAGACAATCAGAAACAAGATTGATATTAACAGGAATAAGATTAATCAAACCCCCCACTTCTGGAACCCAACTATCATTCCATCATCTAATTTTGTTCCCATTGCCTACAGACCAGATTAAGCTTTCATTTAATAAAGGCTAGACCTTAGCGAGAGATTTCCAAAGAAAGAAGCTCCTATCCCGATTAATACAATCTAGTAAAACATCATTCAAACAATATTTCGACCTAACTACTTGGACCCATAGAGCCTCCTTCTCAAACACAATATTGAAACTAAGCTTCAGTAAGAACGAAATATTTTGGTCCCTTAATTTCCTCATTTCAAGGTCGTTACAACCTTTGGGTTGACAAATGAAATCCTACCCAACTAGTGACATCTTCTTATTACCATCAAAAGAACTCCAAATGAATCTTCTCACTAAAATTTGCATCTCATCACGAATTGACCTAGGTACCAACAGGGATTGTATGAAGTAACTAGGGATGGACAGAAGAACCGACAGCACTAAAGTAACTCGACTGGCAATGAAAAGTTTTCTAGCATCCCAACTCTGTAATTTTTGACGTACCTTCTCAACCACAAAATGCATGGTGCTATTCGTCACTCTCTCGTGAAAAAGAGGAACTCCTAATAGTGCCTTGAACTTTTTGGAACCTAAACGAGGTACTAATCAAATTGGCCGTGACATCTTCCACTAGAAGAAAATATTAGTTTTCCTGGCATTAGTCTTATTACCATAAACTTCACAAAAATTCTCTAACATCTCTATAAGTAACCTGCCATCCTCTAACTCTGCAAAGAAAATATGTAAAAAGGCCGATCCGGAATGAGACAGATGAATGGGCTCCATCCCCCATTAGATATGGCCAACTGAAAAGAGTGACTGAGCCATTCCATCAATTGAGTTTAAGGCATTAAACCTGGATCCCTTAGATTTTTCCTGAAATCCCTATTCTCCAAAATTATTTTGGTCACGTGGGTTGCGTCTGGTCCTCCTTTCCATAAGCATCCACGGGCCATATTCAGCATTACTGATATTCAAACCTTCAGGTGAGTGGGTATTTTTTGGCACCGAATTTTTCTCCTCCGATTTGACTACTATTTTGGGTATCTATGGACAAACTTTCTTGAAATGACAATACTTACCACATGAGAAACACACCACTAGTAAGCATTCGTACTCAACACATTGAAGTTTCCCGTTGATTAGAACTTCAAAAACCAGCAGCTATTTTATGTTGATGAAAACTGCCATGTGCGCATATCTACCCCTCGATCCACTATCAGTATTAAAATATAATTTTGTCACCTTCCCGACCATTCCCTCAATTTCTCATAAAACCTCATTCTTATAAAGATAACTAGAAAGTCATGAGAATCTAACCTTGGTGAAAATAGTGGTGGGGTACGGGTTCCAAGGGTTGAAATTGTAACACTCTTAACCTGTTTCCGTCGTCGGTCTAGGGTTATAGAGTATTATCGTAAAAATCAAAACAATTAACATCAAAATAGTTTAATAATGCTATTTCATATTAATTAATTAAAACTTATTAAAAATCCAACAAACATAAACATTTGGGCCTTAAATCGAGCTTTCGAAGCCTTAAAAATAGTTCAGGATGAAATCGGGACTAATTTAAAACAATTTAGAAAGTTTGAGGAAAAGTTAAAAAATTTTAAACAGGGGTCACATGACCGTGTGGCTAGGCCATGCGACATAGCCCATATCGTGTGGTGTTCAAACAATGAGACATATGTCCGTGTCCCAGCTCATGTTTTAAACCGTGTAACACATTGACTTAGATCACACGACCGTGTTGTAGGCCGTGTGTTAGGCCGTGTAACTCTCTAACTTGATACACATGGCCGTGTTGCAGATCATATGCCAGACCATGTGACTCACTAACTTGATACACACGACCGTGCCGCAGACCGTGTCATAACTATACCTGAAATGAAAAGTGAAAAATAGCCGTGTGACAGCCCGTGTCCCAGGCAGTGTGATCCATAAGTAGACCCTAAAATAAGCTATTTTAGGACCAAATCTTGCCCAACAAACTACTTCATTTGTGCATACATTAAAATTTCCTAAACACATTTCAACCACATATAGATGTACTAATTCAATTAACCTAATCCTCCTAACCAATATGCCATTCAAAGGAACCTTATTTATACCAAACAACATTATTCTATCACAAAACTATGATGCCATATCTCGATCACATAACATAGGTAATTTAGCTACCTAATGACAACAATTGTCAGTCCATTCACTTTTCAAAATAAGCATACCAAAATGACCATATATTATAAAGTACTTAAAGCAACCAAATGACATATTCATACTGAGTTCATCATTAGCATATTCAAAAACCTCCATTATAAAAAGTCCTATACATGCCATTTATAACCTCGACCAAAATAACTCAAAAACTACCAAAGTGATTGTTGGATAGTGTGATTAAGCTTCGACAATCTTCCAATCGATCGAGCTTTCGATGATCTACGAAATAGAGGGAAAATAACTACATAAGCAACTAGTGCTTAGTAAGCTCGTATAAATTCAAACATAAACTTACCCTTCTTAAACTCATTTTATGAAATATGCATAACATCATTACCATACTCATAAGCTTAATACACTCTTATAAACACCACCAAACTCACAAGTTAGTAAGCTCATGCATAACACATATAGAAAATCAACCATATCATAAGTGAATCTCCATGCACATGTCATTCATTACATATTTATTTTGTTCCATTCCATTCATTTGCATTCATCAAATTTACCTTTTGCTAAGATTATGAAAAATTATTCAATTGCATACATGCCTTGCCATTAACCTTAACTTACCTGTTGAACCATCTAGAATTTTATCGGATACTTGGGAATGCTCACACATAGTGCGCCTTTCCATATAACCATAACTTTTCCTTTTCAATATTGCTCACACGAGCTGTGAAATGGGTCTGCTCACACGAGCTATGGGTAAGATGTTAGCTACACGATGCTGCTCATATGAGCTGTGAAGAATTCGCAACAAATGCAGGACTTCAACCATTGATAGGACATTCAAGACCAGCACCCGAAACATGAAATCCCTAATGACATGTCATTTGTATCCTAAGAACTCTTAAGGTTCAAAAACTTTTGCATATATCTGAATCATTTACTATCATTATATTGTGCCATTCCACACATGCTTCAGGAAATATACATTTCTCAAATACTAACTTAAAGTATACCAATGTTACAATTTAATCCACTATATCAATTACCAAATAAATTACAAATCAAGATTAAAATAACATAATTACTTATAATAACTCATTTACAATATCATATGACAATGTTAATCACTATACGAACTTACCTCAATCACCATGGTTGTTACAGCTAAATTTGAAAGCTAATCCGATGCTTTTGTTTTCCCCCGATTCAAGTCCGATTGATTCTTTTTTTATCTAAATAATAATTTAAATCAATTAAATAATTCAAATAGCTTAATTTTATATATTCTAATTTATAACCCATCTTAATGTAAAATTACAAATTTATCCCTAACATTTTAACTTTTATGCAAAATAGTCCATAAATCTCAAACTCACAATTAAACCACTATTAATGAAATATCATGATAACCGGTTTCTTTAAGGTCCTTTATAGCCCATATCTTTCATTATTTTCATAAAATTATCATTACATGTTACCACTTTCTCAAACATGTCCTTTAGCTCAAATTCATTAAAAATCACTTAACAAAATGTGTCTATTTAACAACCAAGATTAACAACCCATCAATTAAATTCACTAACACAACAAACTCATTCATAAAAAGTCCCTAAAAATTTAAAAATTTTACAAATTGACCATCGGGCTAGCTAAATTAAGCTAATACGAGCTCAAAAACATAAAAATCACTAAAAACGAGACAAAATTACATACCATGCAAAAGAAATGAGCTTGACCGAACCTAGTTCTTCCCTTGGAAATGGTTTTCATAGTTTGAACAAGAAAAATAAAGGAGGAAGATGATGATACACTATTTTTCATCGTTTACTTAATTTCTAATTTACATAATTACAAAATTAACCCTTTTAAATTATCAAAATAACACCAAAAACCATGCCATAATCATCCACTAACTAATGGTATAGTATAATTATCGACTAAGTCCATTAGTTTAATGTTTCATAACCATTTAATACTTTTAGCTAATAAACATAAACTTTTATAACTTTTACGATTTAATCCTTTTTACCTAATTAACCATTTAAACTTCAAAATTTCTTAACGAAAATTTAATACTACCTTAATTTAACCCTATAAACATTAAATAAACATTAAAATATTCACTCACTTATCAGAATCGTGGTCCCAAAACCACTATTTCTGACACCATTGAAAATGGGTTGTTACAGAAATCGATTGTCCATGGCTGCACAGTTAAATATTGTCCAAAGATTATCTAGGGTCCCTGTGTCAAAACCTTCCCATAATCTTTATAATTTTTAAACTTTGCTAAGAAGTAACCGTTTTCAATATCCATAAGTTGAAAAGGTTGAGACGACCTCCATAACCCATACACTTTATTTTGTAAAGCCACTACCCATATGTTCCCAACAAATTGAGAATCACGAACATAAACATGTCTTTGACTAAGAGATTTTGAACTATGTCCAAAAAGTCAATAATCAGAATGCAATTGATAATTGACTTATTAACGTCCCCTTCAAGAAGGGAGAAATCTCCATCAATTGAGTGATTAATACTCACCTCTTTTGATTTAGAAGGGTCCTTCCCAAAAACAATATCTTTCCAGGAAGGGGCTGGAACTGGTGGAGATTCAATGACCATCTCCACATCCGAAATATCATCTGTATCCTTGAAACGTACCTTGCTGGTACCTGGGTCTTCAATGAGCTTTTCCCCATTACCTCTATTTTCATAAAGAGAAGCCATGAACGATATCCACCAAAAATAATATTGTTTTATCCATAATTCTTTTCAATTTAAAAATAAGAGGAAAAATACATTTAAATGCATTCAAACTCATGTCCTTCTCATTATTATAAGGTTAAATTACACCGCAGGTCACTCTAAAATAGCATATTTTCTATTTTAAATACTCTAATTTTTTTTATCAATTTAGTCACTCTAATTAAGATAATTGCTTGAAATAGTCATTGCTATTAAAAATCCTGTTAATCCACTAACAAATTGTTGACGTGACATTTTTTACTTTTAACTAAAGCTAGGGACTTCTTTGTAATTAACCCTTTTTTGTTTATTTGCAACTTAAGACTAAAGCTTGTAAGTTTTATCTTTTTCCTTCTTGTTGTTTGTTTCCTGGGAAAAGTAACAAAGGAAAATGATGTTACTTTTTACTTTGTTTAACTTGTCTAAAATATCCCATGTTCTTTCTTACTTATATAACCTTTCCCACTCTTTTTTAGTTTCTTACTTAGATAACCTTTACCACTTTTTTTTTTTGTTCTTTAATTGATTTTCTCTTAACATTTTAAGAGAAAACATACAAAGGAGAAAATAAAAGGAAAAATATAAAAATTCTTTTAAAAATCTTCTCTTGAGTACCTTTGAAATCATCCTTTCACTATTAGCGTTCAATAACCAAGAATAATAACATAATTATTATGAAAAGGAAATAAAAAGAAGAGAAAATGACAAGAAATATTTATATTAGAAAAATTTGTTTGAGGAATCATTGTTTTCATCAGAAAGTTGAACACACAAAGAAATAAAACACAACCCAATTATGAAAATTTAAGAATTAAGGGGGAAAACAATTTTTTTTCTTAAAAAAAGGAAAAGGAAAAGAAAAACTTGCTATGCTAAGATTAAATCTTAAAGAAATTGTGAAGGATCTCCGAGAAGCACATAACCGCATCTGAGTACAAATCAAACGTGTACAAATAAACAATATGAACATAATGCTTACTGTAAAGCCTAAAAGTCAAACAAACAAGTAAAAACTATCCTAATTTTTTTTCTGTTACTTTTGTCGGAAACAAATAATAAGAAGAAAGAAAAAGAGAAAGTTTTAGTTTGATATTGCAAACAAATAAAAAAAGTGTTTTAGACTAATTATAGAAAAATCCCTAATTTTAGTCAAAAGTTTAAAAATTGTCATGTTAGCAATCGTTATCGTCAGTGGATTAACAAAAATTGTAACGACAGTGACGTGACCAATTAAATTTTTTTAACTAAAGTAATTAAATTAAAACAAATTTAAAATAACTAAAATAAAAAGAAAGTGAGATGCGATATAATTTACTTTTATTATGATAATTGCTACTTCATTAATTGAGTTATGATGTATTATAAAATCAAATCAAATTTGAAATTGTATTGCCGAGTGTGTTTCCCATTTTCTCTGCCTTCTAAATCAATGGCATTCATTCCACATTTACATTTCAACTCCCATATATTATGTATTCAATTTGACGCACAACATATTTATTATAAACAGAATTTTTTTTCCTTTAATGCATAAACATAGCTATTTATTTATTGGTTAAAATATGTAATCTATTTCTCACAAATTTAAATTTAAATTTTATATTTTAGATTTTAAAATTAATTATTAAATTTCTTTATTAATTTTATTGATGTAATATTTTAAAATAAAAAACTTAATAACAATACAATTAAAATTGATATTGTAATAAAATTAAATTTAATAAAATAATTTAAATAATTGATTAAATTTTAAAAAATAAAACTTCTAAATTACATAGAATAAAAATATAAAAATTAAAACCTGAATTAACCTTATAGTATTTTCACCTGACTTATTGTTTTCGGGTATTTTATTAAAAAAGCTCATTTCTAACATTAACCGAAATGGGCCAAAAAACCCAAAACGTGCCTACGTGTAAGCGTTTTAAGGGGAAATTTCAGAAGAGCACATTGACAGGGATGTACTTTATCCCGTGTTAGCAAAAGTACACTAACCTGGGCGCGTTTACCCCATGCTTGGACTAAATTTTAAAAAAAGATCATTTTTTTAAATATTACAAAAATAGATCAAATTTTTTTTTGAAAATTTACGAGAATAAGCCTTTATAAAGACCCAAAATGGCAACACCAATTTTTTATTTTATTTTAAGGTGCCACCAATTAATATGAAAATAAAACTTACAAAGCAGATATTTATATAGACCCAAAGTCTCATTTTCCTTTTTTTTTCTTAAGCAATATGGGGTCTGAGATATGTGTATATATAGAGCCATGAATAGGTTTGCAACTTGTTCCTAGAAAATGTGAGATTCCTTCCTCTTTTAACTAACAACATAAGCTTAAAGGCTACACTATATTTTATATATTTTTTACAAAACAATTTCTATTTTTTTTATGTTACTAATACTTGTACTTGCACTGCTATTCTGCCCAAGCCTGGCTGAGGAAGAGTTACGAGGCATAAAACAAAAAAATGCTTATTTTATTTTGGTCAATAATAATATATATAAATATAAAATAGAAAAGTAAATATACAATAAATAATAAATAAAAGGCCACTCTAATTTGGCAAAAGACCCACGCCCAAGTTCTATAGCTTTGGGTCTGCTATCCCGATCATGATTTTCCTACCCCTAGAGGGAAAGGTCTTTCCCTTTCGGGCCAGTTGTGGGCGAGGAGGGATTCGAACCTCTGACATTGTGGTTCGTAGCCACGTGTTCTAATCCTCTGAGCTACAAGCCTCATATCGTCTCCATTGGATTTGTTCCCAAGAGTACCCTAAAAAAAGGAACATTTTCTCTCCCCAGCCATTTCGAGTTAAAAAGATGTGAAAGTGCCTTTCTCACTATAAGAACTATGTGTTCCGAGGTGTGAAGTGGGAGAGAGGGGATTTTATAATTGGGGTTTTGAATTAGATGACCTTTTTATTTTTTCATTCTTATTTCTTTTTCTTATAGAAAAAGAAATAAGGATGAGAGGTGTTAAGCATTTTATGATCTTAGCATCGAGCTATTTTGCCGCAGGGCCTCTCCTACAGTATCGCCACTGCAGTAGAGTATAACCACCAAGTTCGGGATGGATTAGTGTTGTTCCTCTACGCCTAGGACACCAGAATATCGAACCATGAACGAAGAAAGGCATGCAAGAAAAGGAAAAGCATATTGGCTACTGATTATGAGGCCCCAATTATTGACTAGAAGAGACACCAAAGGCCTCCGTCCTTCCATCCCATGGATAGATAGAGAGGGAGGGCAGAGCTTTTGGTTTTTTTCATGTAGTCAAATAGTTGAACAATGGATTTTTCGTGTTGTCAAAGAGTTGAACAATGAAAATAGATGGCGAGTGCCTGATCGAATTGATCGAGTCATGTAGGAACAAGGTTCAAGTCTATCGGTCTGTTAGGATGCTTCAGTTGCATACATCACTGCACTTCCATTTGACACCTATCGTAATGATAAACGACTCATCTCGCCGTGACCTTCTCTTGAATTCTCAAAACTTCTGTCACTCAATCCCCATAGTGACAGAGAACCCCTTACTGTCTCTATTGTACTACCGGAGGCTTTGGGGAAGTCAGAATAAAAGAGCACTCATCTTGGGGTGGGCTTACTACTTAGATGCTTTTAGTAGTTATCCGTCGAGCATGGATGAAAGTTAGCCTTAGTGATCCGACGGTGCCGAGTGGAAGGTCCGTACTTTTCCCCAAGAGCTCACATCGACGAAAAGGTTTGACACCTTGATGTCGGCTCTTCGACACCTATAGAAATTGTTTTGTAAAAAAATATAAAATATAGTGTAGCATTTAATTTTATGTTGTTAGTTAAAAGAGGAAGGAATCCCACATTGTCTAGGAACAAGCTGCAAACCTATTCACGAGTCTATATATACATATATCTCACATTGCATATTGCTTAAGAAAACAAGGGAAATGAGACTTTGAGTCTATATAAAGATCTGTTTTGTAAGTTTTATTTCCACATTAATTGGTGGCACCTTAAAAAAAAAAAGAAACGATGCTGCCACTTTAGGTCTTTTTAAAGGCTTATTCTCGTAAAATTTCAAAAAAATTGGTCTATTTTTGTAATATTTTTAAAAAAATGACCTTTTTTTTAAAATTTAGTTTGAGCACGGGGTAAAATGCGCCTACGTCAGCGTGCTTTTGCTGACACAGGGTAAAGCATGTCCCCGTCAGCGCGCTTTTATGAAATTTCCCCTTAAAACGCTTCCACGTAAGCACATTTTGGGTTTTTTGGCACATTCAGATAAATAATGTTTTAAATGGCCTATTTTCGTAAATAATGTTGTAAATGGGTTTTTTTTAGTAAAATACCCATTGTTTTCTTCGGAAATAATCAAATTGATTCCAATAATTAATGACTTGGCAAGCAGCCAGGCATTTATTGTTAGATACAAATCTTTTGGTTTTTATGGCTAAGCAATAAAAATGCCACTAAAATAAATAAAAAACAATCAACTTGTGAAATTATATTTTGCTTGGAAAAATCGGTTCAAAATAATATTTAGGTACAACGAAAATTTAAATATTTTCTTAAAAGGTTTTTTCAATCTTACAATCTTAGTAATATGTACAACTTTAAATTTTAAACTTTAGGCTTTATACATTTGAGTTAATTTTCGAGGCGTGGCCTCTAAGGGAGCCCCTTTATTCGCATGCATGACTTCCAAGCTTAACCTTCAATTTCGGCGGTGCCTGGCTTGGTCCCTCCACCTGATGTTCAGTCACACATTTGTCCTGTAAACAGGCAGCAAGCGTGTAAGTTCAAATGAACTTAGTGATATTTTGCAAAATGGCGTTATAGTAAAAATTCAAAATCTTTAAGAAACAAAGTTTTAAGCAGAGATTTCAAACTCCTTGTCTATCCTTGGCCTTTTTGCATATTTCAACGACATAGTCGACACCTTGCCATTTTTCTGCGGCTCATATTCCGCTGGCTTATTCTCTATAATGGACATAAATGTGACTTTTACAAAATGGTCCTCTATGGTTCTGGCCTGATTCTGCCTCATCTCAAATTCCTTTATCCTTTGATGAGTTTAGTTTCTCACAATCAACCACCCACCAGGGAATAAGGTTCGTCGCCTATTATTGGCTGACTTTCACTTATGTTCTTAAATTCTGATCCTTACCTTGATTCGTTCATCCCATACTAGATTAACCTTAAGATTTTTTCCTCTTTAACGTTCTTTCTAGTGTAAACTCTGAATGCTTTTAGACATTTTAAATTAGCAGATCATTCCTACGAACCATGTCCTCCACTACTTCTCGCCGGACTATCCGTCCAAGGTAGCCCTTGGGTCCCTCTTCCCTTGTTAAACCCTATGGTTCATTTTGCGATTACCTTGTCCTGGTCAAACATCCTTCCTCGCTCTAGATGTCCAGTAGACTTTACCAATCCAATTATTTGAGCAATCATTAGCTCCAAGTAAACCTCGGCGGACTTTACGGTTTCTGGCTAACCTTTACCCAGAGACCCTTAGACTTAGGTTCCGCTTAATCATTTCACTATCACCCCCAATTTTGGTTCGCGGACTCATACCTCTACATAGTTATCCTTCATCACAACTTGCCTACATTCTCAGTTGTTCTTACTCACCTTTTTTTTCTTCATAATTTGACAGATCCTCGGGGTATCCCGTTTACCCGAGTTCCTAAACACGTTGTACTCATCCGTTCATGTTATTCTCTGAGTGGGTCATAGTTCAACCTCCCTTACCTTGTCCTGTCATATTCCTAGCCCAACATTTTTAGCAGACTTCACCTGACACCATAGTCAAACTATGGTCTCACACAATTTGAACCTATGTTTAACGTTTTGGCGAACTCTATTGGTTGTCAGGGTTGAGCCATGGTCTTACACCTTGTAACCCCATGTTTAACATCCTGGAGGACTTTATTGGTTTCCATAACCGAGCAATGGTTTTACACCTTGTAACCTCATGTTTAACTTCCTGAAGGACTCTATTGGTTGCCATAACCGAGCTATGGACTTACACCTTGTAACCCCATGTTTAACGTCCTGGCGGACTCTATTGGTTGCCATAGCCGAGCTATGGTCTTACACCTTGTAACCCCATGTTTAACATTTTGGCAGACTCTATTTTGTTGTCATAGTCGAGCTATGATCTTACACTTTGTAACACATATTTAATGCCCTATTGGACTCTATTAGTTGCCATAGTCGAGCTATGGTCTTACTCATTAAACTTTTTTTGAGGTGTCATCCCGTAAGGCCTGTATACCATCGTCACGGTCTCGCCCCCATAGAGCTTGCAGAACGCCGTTACAATGTTTCTTTATGGAACCTATAAACCGTCTTCACGGTGTCACACCGAAGGACTAGTCGATAACTGTCATCACGATTTCATTCTAGCGAGCTAGTGGATATCGTTCCACGAGACAACTATACTCTCTTGTATCCCTATAACAATTTTCCTATTCCTCCAATTCTGCCAATTTTTCCTAACTTCCTTTACCCCGTCAAGGTAAATTACCTCCACACTCTACATATAATATAATCATATATTACATGCAATCAAGATACTGGTTACATAACACAAAGTACACCACATATTCAACAACATGTAGTATTAGATTAACATTCAATGATCGTTTTTACAGATACTCACATACTCGTATACGATTATGCATAAACAGTATGCAAAATCACCATTTTTTTACACAACGACAGACTCAAACAACCTAGAATAGTCACAACACAAATCATTTAACAACTCAATCTCATCAACCACCCAAGATAAAGTGCAGAAGCTCACCTTACTTCCTCTATCCCTGACAGCTTAGCTTGTCCAAATGCTAGAGTCTCTGTCGTCCTGATAGCTAAACATATCAATCATTTATTGGTTAACTCAGAGGTACTCAAGCCTTTAAAACCCAAAATCCATAATTATACAGAAACTTTTCAAGAATTTTTACTTCTCTTTTCTCTAATCCACGAGTACAGGGAGGCTTATGGCTTACCAATTTATCGAATTCTTAGTTTCCCGGACTTTGAACCTCATATTTACCACCTTATGCAGAGCTTCCTCGAACCTCCTCTTCTTCTTCTTTTTTGAAGTAACCGAAGAAGAAGTTGCAGATGAGAAGGAGATTATAAGCTAGATTCAGGAGAAATATTTCCTCCTCTCCCCCTACATATATATAGCCAAAGTTGGCATGGTCTTCTTAGTCCTTTTTAGCCACACACTACTAATCATTATGTCTCCCGCTATGGAACCAATCGGTTTCATCCTAACCAAACCAGAATTGAGATCCAACCAATTACAAGTCAACTATTAAAATTTTTGAATTTCCCGATAGAGCCTGACAAGTCGCCAATCCATTCATTTTGATCCTAACTTTCCTTAAATTTAAGGTCAATAAAGATATTCGGGTGTTATAAAGACGGTCTAGGTCATTTTTCAGATTTCAACCGGTCAATCCCTTTCACTATCCTCGAACCTCAAATTACTTTGAGTGTGGGTTCAAACAAATTAAATTAGCACGCAAAATGAAAATGTTATTTAACTTTCAGTAGGAAAATTAATTTTCTCTATAAAACGGATACTATGAGTTTGCTTACGGAAATTAGAATTTATTCTTAAAATAAATTACCACTATTTTTAATAGAATATCAATACTCAAAAGACATATATTGTAGGTTACTCATAGTTCCTATTTATAGAGAAACGACATAAGAGTTCTATTCGAATAAGGTCTAACTAAATAATAATATTTTAATAGAAAATATAGTATTCTACTATATGTAGAGCACCAAGGGGCAACGACACACCCTTACTGGGATTAGGGTTTGTCATCCCTCACACATGGGATTGGCTTTTCAGGCCCGTCTTGTGCATTGAGTACAATTATATGTGTTATCCGGACTTTTATTCAACCCAATCACTATTTTATATTACCCAAAATATTATTAATTGATTTAATTAATTAACTTCAATTAAAGTTTTTTCTCAATTAAATTTTTTTCTCAACCAAATTCTAATTTTGTTAAAGTAATGAGAACTTTTTGTTGGAAAATTTTGATTAAGAAAATGATTTACAGTTATAACAGAAGTTTAAAATTTTTCAAAATAGAGCTGGTTTGTGTAACACCCCAAACTCGATTGAGTTTGTTCGACCCAAATTTGGTGAGCTACATTAGCTACCGAAGTGACTCTCCATTTACTTCCAACCTAACCTCCAACACACCATATATATAAAACATATAATGACCTAAGCTATACATAGTAGCAGAATAAAATCATACATAGAATGTAAAACAGAGGTAGGGTTCGCATGTCATCTAAACAGTAAAACTTAAGGGTTCACATACATTATATAGCATAGGTTCTGTAACACCCCTAACCCGTATCCATCACCGAAATAGGGTTTTGAAGCATTACCGAATAAACGTTACCTAAACCATTCATTTGAAAACATTTCAATAATCACAACATAATCTATCATTAAGCATGCATATCGTCCCTTATTCATGCCCTCGAGGCCTTAGAATCACTTTAGAAACGATTCGGGACTAAATCAGGAACATTTGAAAATTTGAGGAAAAAGTTAAAAAAATTCAACTGCAGGGGTCACACACCCGTGTGGCCAGGCCGTGTAACTCTCTGGCTTAGGTCACACGCCCATGTGTGTTGCCCGTGTGGCCAAGCCATGTGCACCCAAAAGTACCTTAAAACTCAAGTTTACTAGTTCCTACTTGCTTGGGCATTAAGCAACTCAAAAACCATTCATTTAACCTATTCAAAACACGATCACACATACCCAAAACATGCCAAAACAATCATCTTAGGTGCCTAACCAATGTACCCTCATTGGTACCACAAGTTATATCATCAAAATATATCATCCATGCATCATTCAAATCAAAGTTTTAAACATGCCAAAATCAATCAATTTAGCCTAGCTTATAACTACCTCACACATCAAACTTAAAATTCACATATACCTAACAAGTCTTGGTTCAAACCAACATGCCAATTTATGGCTTCAAACACAAACATATACTATATATACTTAAACCAACATTATACTTTAACTCTATTACAAACCATTCACAAAATAACTATCAACTTGAGAAATCCTAGGTACATACCATCACAAAAGGTAAACTTCACCACATTTGAGATCGAGATCATTGTTGGATGCTGAGTCGGCGATCAAAAGAGAAGTATCTAACCTGTGCACGAAAAACAAAACTGTACACTGAGTAAAACTCAATGATATTTTTATAATCTGAACAATTAAAGACATAATGATACAGGAATGCATAATTTGAATTATACAAACATACTATTGTCTAAGCTCACAACTATCATATACCATTATTTCAAATTCAAGCATATTACCATATCATTTCAAATTTCACATGCTATCATATTTGACTTGTTTAACAAATATTACAATTCACATCACTTGCTATATAAATACCTTTTCACATATCAATCCACATTTGTTTAGACAAAGGCATGATCCATTCCATATTCAATTCATGAGTACATAACTCATGTATTTCATTTAATCACAACATATCTCATTTTTCATGTTTCAATTCACTATCTCATTTTCATTTCACATACCATGCCATTCAATATCGATCATAGAACTTTATTATTTAGTTACCACTATTAACACGACTCGGAGTCGGACGGATACACGGATCCAACCAACACACTAGTTTGGCACCTAGTGCCTCATCAAATAAATTCGAAGTATAACTGTGCCCAACGCTATATAAATTGACACCCAATGTCTCATCAGTAAAATCGAAGTAAATTGGCACCCAATGCCTCATCGACTCGAAGACGAAGAAATCCCTGAACTCTTCTTATCCTATGGAATGCCATCTATATCCAAATCAGCCTGATACAATTAATAGGTTTTCATTTCACTTTTCAAATACAACCAATATCTAATTCTCATATTTGCACATGATCACATTTACACATATATTCATTTCAATTCAAATAATCAATACATTCATAATGTATATAACAATTCAAACCATTTCAATCAACTATAATTTCAATTCACTATCAAAGTGACAAAATACTCACCTCAACCACTTACCACATGCATTAAATCAAAATACAATAATTAACAGCTAGATTTGGATTATAGAAATACAAACCGTGGATTCCGAGCTATTCAACGTCGATTTTATCCTTCCCCTTTTTAGTCGAGGATTCTGATACGACGTTAGCTACGAAATTAAAACAATTAAAATACATCAATACAACTCAATTCAATTTCACATTAAATATTTCAATTTTTACTCAATATTTGCTTAAATTCTAATTTATTCCCTAAATCGAGACTAATTTTTATTCTTCACATTTAATCTCTTATTTTTATACTAATTTCTCTTTAAACTAAATATAGCTCCTATTTTCAATTAGACCATTAAATTTTGAATTTTTCACAATTTAGTCCCTATTACTCAAATTTTATAATTTGTTCTACAATTTAGTCTTTTTCCATTTCTAGCTTAAAATCTATCAATTAAATCACTAATACTAAAACTATTTAACATTAACAACATGTAAAATATTAATCAATGCTAAAATTTTGACATGGGTCGGGTAGTACTTAACACTGGATTTCAAAATATAAAATTACAAGAAAGGACTAAATTGACTAACCAATTGAAGTTGAAACTTAGAAACCCTTATGGTTGTACGTTTCTCTCCTTTTCTTCTTTCTTTTTCTTTCTTTTGTTTTCTATTTAATTTTGCATGTGTTCTTTCACATTTCTACTTTTTATCTAATATAATTTCATTTATTATATATTATATATTATATAATACATATACATATACATACTTTTAACTTTTAATTTATTAATTACTATAATATATATAATAAGTTTACATATAATATATATACTTCATCATAGGGTTATCACAACTAATTTATTATTCCCTACACTTAAACTTAGGCTGAAAATCATTTCGTGTGTTGGGCTCGTCGTGAGGATGCGAGACCCAGTTCGCAGATCCTGCTTGTCAGAAAATATATAAGTTTGAAAAATAGTTTCAAATGTGCTTGTTGAAAATCATACTTAAAAACTTATCTTATTCTTCTTCGTAAATAGGTCTTGTATAGCATGAATCATACTCTTATACTTGTCTTATAAGAATCATTGAAGAACATAGAGCATGTTCTCAACACTATCATAACTTGTCTTGTCTTATCTATTTAATACGTCAATCTCCTTATAATGCCTCAAAATGACTAAAAGAGTCCTTAACATGCCCCATAAGTGCAGCATAAATCTAAACACTCTATGGTAAGCCAACATGTCCCATTGAACTTTCATGTACGACAACATGTCCCATTGAATGGAGCATAGCTCGACATTCCCTTATCTCTCCACATGTCTCAAGGCCTCAATGCCCAAATCGCATAACTTGTAGGTGAGTACTCAAAATCCTTTAGTATACCAATATATCCAGCATAAAGGCTTGAAAAGGAGCTTGCACAGAAACTTATCATATAGAGATCACTTAAAGAGCTTGCTTGAAATTAATTGTTCACATAGAGCTTGCATAAAAAGCTCTTAAAACCACAGTTTATAAAATCGTACTTTAAAAACATATCTTAAACATAGGCTCACATAGGAGTATTGATCTGTCGTAATTTGGTGTAACAAATTAAACTAGTTTTCGCATTTAAGCAACTTGAATACAAACACTTTAGTTAGGTTTTAGTTAATTTTTCGTTACTTTATTCAAATTCAATAAATTGTGTAATTTGAGTCTTTTGTTGACCTTAGGGGCCAAATGAAGCCTAAATGTGAGCTAATATGCTTTGTAAGTGTGCAGGAGGCCATTAAAGGGTGTGCTAATTCATTATTAGTCACTGTGTTGCAAAACAGAGAGTTGGATGTCACAACATAGGGAGTAGAATAGAAGAATTTTAAGACTGCCTTTAGTGTCGCGACACAGCCTAAGGATGTCGCGACAGACTCCTAAAGATACCTTGAATATGAGCATTCTGCTTTCGAGGTCGTGACACAGAACTTGGTGTGTCGCGACATCGACTCTGTACGAGAAACAATTATGAGTCAAGGGTCTTTTGGTCTGCACAATCAAACATTAAGTAATGCGAACCATAGCTGAACTAGGGTTAAGGAAAATGGCCACTGCTGCTGAACTAAGGTTAAGGACAACGACCACTCTAATTTTATAAATAGGCTCATTTAACACATGTTATAAACAATTTTTCATATTGTATAATTTTCTTTATAGTTTTAATCTTTAGTTTTCCCTTCTCTTAGGCTTTAGAATTATTTTCAACTTTGTTATTTACTTTTGTTAGGAGATCTGATCTGTGGAACTCAATTAAACTTTGTGTGGATTCAACATTATCTTTAATACAATTCAGGCTTCTCCTATACTTTATTCTCTTGATTCATTATTCATGTTTATTTTCTATACCAAGTTTATCATGTTTACGAGATCCATGAAGAAATAATCCTTTTATGAGGGATTAGCAAGTGGAAGTATGATTAATTAATTATTGTGTAGGGTTTTTTAACGGATCAACTGTTCGGAAGAGGAAAAACTCCAACCCTAGGCTTGACAACCCTAGTAAGTCATCTAGGTGGGAATTAACACAAAATTGGTATGGCCTATTCGTGAACGCCTTAGCCCTGAATTGGTCTGGACTGTGAGGTCGAGAGATAAGTAGTTCTTGACGACTCGCTATTATAGTGGAAGATCGAAACATCTTGCTAGAGTATCGACTAGTTGATTGAACGAGAAGCCCAAAGTAATAGTTGGTTATGATTACTGAAGCGAGCTAATAACCAATGCTCAGATTTGATATTGTTTACTTGCTGATTTCCCAACATTTCTTTATTTATGCTATTGTCTTTATTATTATAAAAATCTTAAAAATGATTATTTATGTTTATTCGTAATATAACTTATTTAAGGTACTAATTACATCTATTTATGTTTAGAATAGGATTAATTTAGTGCTCGTCTCCCTTGGGTACGATCCTCAGAGTACTCACCTACTTCGTTGTAACTATATTACAACCTGACTCGTAGACTTGCAGACACATCTTATTTGATATTTTTAGTGTAGGATTTCTACTCTGGACCTTGATACGTCTAGAGGTAATCAAGTTGTTGTCGTCGCTGCTAGGGAGACAACGTTACTAGATTTATTTTAATTTTTGCATTTTAATAGAATAATTAAGAAATTCCTAAATTATATATACGATTTTATTTTATTTTATTTTACTTTTATTAACTTTTTTATTCTCTTCGGGTTTAGTGTATGACTCGTAGTAAGGGAACACCTATAGAGCTGGTCATAGATCCAGAAAGAATAATTCGTAGGAATCGTCGACAATAACAATAGTAGATGCAAAACCAACCACCTACTGTAGGTAATTTACCACTACGAGACAATTCATTGTTCGACGAAGTTAACAATAATAACCTAGGTGATCTACCACCATCACCACCATAGTTCCTGTAAATATGGCGCGTAACGAAAGAACTCTAAGAGAAATTTGCGCTACCAAATCTGGACATGGTGTATAACAAGGCCAATTATTACAACCAATAATTTCGAGATAAAACCAGCAATGATCCAAAACAGTCTACAGTTTAGGGGTACGATGACGGAGGATCCAAACCAACAGTTAAAATGGCTCCTTCAGCTTTGTGACACATTTAAATATAATGGGGTCACCGATTATGCTATTCATCTTCGATTGTTTCCCTTCTCCTTAATAGATAATGCTTTCTCTTGGTTAGATTTGTAGGCACCAGGATCTATTACGACATGGGACGAGTTTGCAAGAAAATTCCTAGAAAAGTTCTTCCCATTAGCAAGGTAGTCTAGCTAAGGAGAGAGATTACTACGTTTTAGCAATTTGAAGGAGAAAGTTTCCATGAAGCTTGGGAGCATTTTAAGACGCTGATTCACAAATGCCCACATCATAGATTACCTAAGTGGCTAGGATTTTAGATGTTTTATTGCATGGTTAGGGTTAGATAGAGCAGCAGTAGGAGCTTTAATGAACAAGACATAAGAGGATGCATATGATCTAATAGAGAATATGACAATGAACTCCTGCTAGTGGTCAACTGATGCACATATTTGTCATCCTATTAGACAACCTTCACCATAGATGGTCTTAATATGAACTAAATGGTGTTAATACATATGGTGAAGGTTGTCTAATAGGATGACAAATATCAATAATTAGTGGATAGAAGGACATACTAAATTGCATAAAGACCTCAAATAATGCACCATCTATATAAGAAGGGGATAAACAACTCTTTCAATATATTAACAATCTCATCGAGGATGTGAACTACATCAGGAATAGGGGTAGAAACCCTTATTCAAATACATACAATGCCAAATGGAGATATCACCTAAATTTGAGATGGGGAAGAAATCAAGGAGGAGATAATAGTTCGAACCAAGTTAAAAATGCTAACTATCAACCTCCTTATTTGTAGAAACCTCATGAAGAGACCAACCTAAATGACCATATTGTATTTGGTCAACATTTGGATCGAATTAAAAGGGAAATGTAGTCAATAAGGATAGAAGTGAAATAGATGTAATCTGAATGCACCAATTCAGCGAAAACATTGTTTAAGCTTGAAGATCAGGTGAGCCAATTAATGAGCATGATGGGAGATATCAAGAGAAAAATTGACACTGGTAGCCCTAGTAACACTGAAGATAATCCTCGAAGAGAGGGGAAGGAACATATGAAAGCAATTGCACTCCGATCCGATAAAGTGTTGAGTAGCCCAGAGAACCCAACTCAGGAGGAGAATAAGGAGAATAGTGATGATCTTCATGAAAAACCATCAGAAACTGATGACGAACAAGAGCTGGAAGAAGTAGCTAAACCGGTAGCTGAGGCTAAAAAAGAACCAACAAAGGAACCACCTTGTGAAGAAATATGGAAAATAGTAACAATAATGGGTAAGGATGTACCATTCTCCCCAAAAAAGATTTGAAAATATTATGATGTTTTATACTATGAATTTAATTACCTACAAAATATTGATTTAACAAAATTTAAAGACATATATATGGAAAGCATCGTAAAATACTTAAATTGGAAACCGAAGAGAATGGAACGTTTGACAAGATACCAAACTACCGACTAATTTCAATCAAGCAATAATGTTTTCAATAGCTAAAATGTGGATGCAATTTATTTGCACTAGAATTACAACCACTCTTAACATTTCTAATTTCAATACATTCTGAGTTGTTTTACTAGATGGTATTTTATAGAAAAAATAGATATGCATAGGACAATGAATCCATTAGAATATGAAGTATTGTGTTAGTGGCCAGAAGGTTGGGATTTTCTTTCCCCATCTCATGATGACACTTTGTAAAAACGTATAGGTTTTTGTGGAGGAGAATGAGGAATTTATGCGCCCAACAAAGAGTTTAACTAATGATTCTATGTACACTCAGGATGTAAAACTCAACTGAAAATAGATTATAGATTGGAACCAAAGTAGAAAGGAAAAGATAGATGTCCCTCACTCGCTCAAAAGAAAAGAAAAGCTGACCCTAAGAAAAATGGGTGAAATTAGTCAAGAAAAACTAGACAGTATGATACGATGAATGCAAGAAACGGGTCTGGTCCTTCAAGAATTTGCATAAAGGAACTATAACACTCCTAGCCTGTCTCTGTCGTCAAATTAGCATTACGGAGCATTACTGTACAATCGAAAACATTTAACATCTTAACATTTAAACAAATTAAACATATTATAAACCATTCAATCACAAGTATTTTGTCCCTAAATCGAGCCTTTGAGGCACTAAAAATAGCTTAGAAGTAATTTGAGACCAATTTGAAACAAAATAGGAAGTTTAAGAAAAGGTTGCATGGCCGTGTCCCCAGGCCATGTAACAATCGAACAAGGGACACACGGTCGTGTACCAGTCCGTGTAACTCTCTGACTTAGAACACTAAGAAATATCAAATGACACACGGCCGTGTCACTAGGTCGTGCGTGTCACACGGTCGTGTCACCAAGCCGTGTGTGTCACACGGCCGTGTGATAGCTTGTGTCCCAGGCTGTGTGAACCCAAAATTTACCTAAATCAAACCATTTCAAAGCCAGTTTGTACCTAACCATTCAAACCATTTGGGCACACATTTAAGGGATTCAAACACCACCCAAACTCATATAAATATGCCATTCAAAGGCACCACGATTATATCAAAACATCAACTATCAAAATATGCCAATATTGCCTCATTTCATGCATGATAACCTAGTTCAAATATGCACCAAAACATACCACAAATAACCATTTTCAAACCATTCTAAACATACCAAGAAGAACCTTATTTACAAGCACTAAGTAACCAAAATGACATAACTTGGTAAAACATTAAAGTGTAACAAACCAAAAATAATCTTCAAGCATAAACATACCAGATCACCATTACAAAACATCCTATACATGCTATTATTAACCTTGGCCAAAATACACAAAAACTACCAAAAGTCTTGCTGGATAGTGTGATAGGTCCCCGATGAGCTTCCAACTGATTGAGCTTCCAATAATCTATTAAACAAAAGAAAGCAACTATGTAAGCAACGAGTGCTTAGTAAGCTCGTATAAACTTAAACATAACTTACCATATCATTTATACAATTCATATATTAAGAATAAGTCATTACCAATGCCATAAGCTTAGTAAAAGCCTATACAACATCATCAACTCACAAGTTAGTATACTTGTCCATGATACAAATGAAATTAACCATAATATATGTAAATTTCCATATGTATTAACACCATTTAGTTCATAAATCCTTTCATAAGGTCATGATTCAATCCATTTGCATACTTACAATTTCATACTCTTTTCTTACCCATTGAACCATCTGGAATTACATTGGATACTCGGGAAAGCTCACACATAGTGTGCCTTTACATATAACCATAACCTTTCCTTTACATCAATGCTCACACGAGCTATGAAATGGGCCTGCTCATACAAGTTGTGGTCAGAATGTAAGCTACACGATACTGCTCACACGAGCTATGGAGAATCCGTAACAAATACAGGACCTCAGCCATCGATAGGACATTCAAGACCAGTACTCGAAACATGAAACCCCTAATGACATGTCATTTGTATCCTAAGAATTCTTAAGGTTCAATCGCGACTCGATATCTGTCAATTCATCATAGCAGTGATACATTTATATATTGATTCATTTACATTAAAAAAAACATAGTAAACATACAATTTAGATAACATTAAAATGATTACAGTTCATACGAACTTACCTCGATAATTAGGGACATAGTAGTATAGCCGAACTAATTCGAAGTTTTAGTTTTTCCTAGATTTAAGTCCAAATGTGATTTATCTTGATCTAAATAGATAATTTCAATCAATTAAGTACTTCTAGAATTCAATTTAATCCATGATTCATATTTATACAAAATTAAAAATTTCCCTAATACTTTGACTTTTCACAGTTTAGTCCTTAAGCTCATAACTTAAAATCTAACTGTTTTAACCTAAATCCATGTTAATTATAAATACAAGGGACCTTGATTCAACCCATTAATGCCATCATTTCACAAAAAAACCTATGGATTTATACTTTTAATAATTTAATCCCTAAATGTAATTTCACCAAAACTCACTTAACAAAACATGTTTATTTCAAAGATTCATAATCTATCAACTAACATCAAAACTCATTCAAAAACATCTGTGGAAAGTCCCTCAACCTTTAAAATTTTTGCAAATTAACCCCCGGGCTAGTTAGAATAAGCTAAAACAAACTTAAAAACATAAAACTGATTAAAAACAGGGCTTCAATGCATACCATGCAAGAAGAAATCAAAACTGAAGCTCTCACCCTCTTCAATGGTGAATTTAATCAAAACTTAATTTTTCTTTTAATTACTCAATTACCATTTTAACCTTTAAAAATTATCAAAATTTCATTTAAACCATGTCCATGCACATCCACTATCACCTTAAATTTTATATTAACCATTGAAGTCCAGTAAATTTCATTTCCATAGCCATTTAGCCCTTCTAACTAATAGAACTCAACTTTTACACCTTTTACAGTTTAGTCCTTTTTACCTAATTAACCATTTAAACATCAAAATTTCTTAACAAAACTTTAATACGACCTTAATATAATCCTGTAGACATTAAATAAATTTCAAAATAATAATTTACTCGTTGAAATCGTGGTCCCGAAACTACTATTTCTAACATTGCTGAAAACGAGCTATTACAGGAACAACATAAGAATCCCTAATTATCTGCTGGAAATACTTGATCCAATGCAAACTCACCATGCAAAAGATGAACAAGAGAGTGAAGCAGGAAGTGAAAATGAAGAGGAAGGAGAAGGAAATGAGGAAATGGATTTTGAGGAAGATGATTGAACCTTTAATTTTTGTGTATAAGGATTGCTTTAATTTTTGATGATTTTAAATTTTAATTAGGAGTAGAAGTTACAGTAATTTTTTTATTTTAAAAATTTCTATGTAGGAACCCCAATGGATGAAGTACAACAATTTAAAAAATTCAACGATCAAAGGAGGAAGCATCCACCAATATCTTACGAAACTACCACGATCAACCAGGTAACTTCTTGAGATACCTCGGGATGACCTAAGATATTGTTTGGTATACACCCAGATCCAAAAAGCTAACCCTATTTATTCATCCTTAGTACCTATATTTGATCTAGAAAACACTTCTTGATGAATCTTTACACAAAATCTGAGCCAAAAATGTTAAATTGTATTTATCCTTTTTATTTGGTCTTGAACTGCATGACTAGAGACATTTGGCCAAACGTATTGAGGGTTAACTAGATATATTACGGTGAAATTTTGTAAAAACAGAGTGCAATAGGAAAGATTAGTGTGATAAAGTAATTATAGGTTAGCCAATATTTGCAACAAAAGAAAAATTAAAAAAAAAGTAAAAAATGAGTAGAAAAAGTTCTTGAAAGTAAAAGCATTTGTGAATGAGAAATGTATAGAAAAAGAGGGAAGAAAAATGACAAAGTCACCAAAAATAGAGAGAGCCATTCATTAGTGCACAAACTCGTGAGCTAGCCATAGTTGTTGTATTATGATCTGATTTCCTATGGAGTAATAAGGAAGGTGAGAGAAGGAGAAATAAGGCGGTGAGCGGGTAAGGGTCACTAAGGGGGAGAATAGGGAACAATATGATTTGTCAAACTATTTTTGTGTTTGAAAATGTTTGATGCTTCTTGTTCTTGAATTCCATACCATTCCCATACCATACTTGCTCAAGGGTTGTCTTTTCATTTCTTACCTTTGTTTGCCTTACTTAAGGACAAGCAATGAATTAAGTGTGGGCGAGTTTGATATGTCATAATTCGGAGTAACATATTAAACTATTTTTTGCATTTGAGGAGCTTGAATGCAAAAACTTTAGTTAGGTTCTAGTTAAGCTTTCGTTACTTTATTTAAATTTAATAAATTGTGTAATTTGAGTCTTTTATTGACCTTAGGGGCCGAATGAGGCCTAAAGGTGAGCTAATATGCTTTGTGAGTATGCAGGAGACCATTAAAAGGTGTGCTAATTCATTACTAGTTGCTGTGTTGCAACACGGAGAGTTGGATGTTGCAACATAGGGAACAAAATACAAGAATTTCAAGACTGCCTGAGGATGTCACAACACACCCCTGAAGATACCCTAAAGACGAGCATATTGCCTTCGATGTCTCGACACAGGACCTGGTGTGTCGTGACATCGAATCTGTATGGGAAATAATTACGAGTCAGGGGCATTTTGGTTTGAACAATCAAACATTAACCACTTGAACGAAAGCTGAACTAGATTTAAAGACAACGACCACTCTAAGTCTGTAAATAGGCTCATTTAACACATGCTATGGACAACTTTTCATATTGTATAATTTTCTTCATAGTTTGTCTTTAGTTTTATCTTCTCTTAGACTTTAAAATTATTTTTAGCTTTGTTATTTACTTTTTTTAGGAGATCTAATATGTGAAACCCAATCAAACTCTGTGTAGATTCGACATTATCTTTTATATGATTCAGGCTTCTCCTAAACTATATTCTCTTGATTCGTTGTTCATGTTTATTTTCTATATCAAGTTTATCATGTTTACGAGATCCGTGAGGAACTAATCCTTTTATGGGGGATTAGTGAGTGGAAGTATGAGTAATTAATTGTTGTGTAGGGTTTTCTTAACGGATTAGTTGTTCAAGAGAGGAAGAACTCAAACCCTAGGCTTGACAACCTTAGGAAGTCATCTAGGTGGGAATTAACCCAAAATTGGTATGGCCTATCCGTGACCGTCTTAGCCCTGAACCGGTCTGAACTGTAAGGTCGAGAGATAAGTAGTTCTCACCGACTCAGTATTCTAGTGGAAAATCGAAAGATCCTACTAGAGTATCAACTAGTTGATTGAACAAGAAGCCCAAAGCAATAGTTGGTTATGATTACTAAAGCGAGCTAATCGCTCATGCTCAGATTTGATATTGTTTGCATATTGATTTCCCAAAATTTCTTTATTTATGTTATTGTCTTTATTATTATAAAAATCCAAAAAATGTTTATTTATGTTTATTCATAATATAACTTATTTAAAGTACTAATTAGATTTATTTGTGTTTAGATTAGGATTAATTTAGTGCTCGTCTCCCTTGGGCACAATCCTCAGAGTACTCACCTACTTCATTGCAACTATATTAGAACCTGACTCGTATACTTACGGACACAGGTTAATTGATATTTTTTGTGCAGGATTCCTACTCTGGACGTTGGTACGTCCAGAGGCGGTCAAGCATGCATAAAACATACTTTATGTTATGTTGAGATAATTTATGTTATGTTTCTATTATATTTTTTTATTAGCATGTTATTTTTATTATTTTGTATAAATTTTTGTTTTTATGTAGGTAAAAATTAGACCATTGGGATGGAATTTGTGAATGGGACCATTGTGTTAGAATTTGAGTTGGAATTTATAAAATATATTTATTTTGTTAATGTAGTATAGCAAAAAATATGATGATGGACAAAACTGTTTGGTATTTTGTAATTAAAAGTAATATATAAATTTAGGTATTTTGATAAATATTTAAAATACATCAAATTTAGAAATTATTTATCGAAATTTGTTTTGAAATTGCGGTATCAAAATGGGTTCATTGATTAAGAACGATGACCTCATATCAAACACAGTTAATAATAGGGTAATATATTGTTATTTGTTATTCATGGGTTACCTTAAAAAAAGTTTCACGTCATTTACGAAAATAAATTATGTCATCATAACTATTTTCTGTAATTTAATAGTGTCACGGCCCATATCGCGCATTAAGGGGTCAGGTGAATGGTTTAGGATATCCCCGAATGAACGACTGATGCCATACTTAGAGTTAGCCAGATTCGGGTTAGTAGCATTGGTCCGCCCGTTTGATTTGTGATATGATTTAATATCCGCATTGGTCGAGCGTTGGCACCTGGAGACCCACACTTTTCATTTGCCGTATGGGGAGTGCACTGTCACTCTGGAGGATGTTGCACTGCAACTTGGGCTCACAATCGACAAGAGTGTCGTAACGGGCGTAAGTACGATATCTAAGTCAGTCGCCCTTTGTTATAGCCTACTAGGAATCTCTCCCAATGATGCTGAGTCCAAATTTACGGGTTTGAGATTTTCATGGCTTAAAGCCAATTTTGAACATTTTTCAATTAATACCATTGATCATGAGGTGATGTCCGCAGTTCGAGCGTACATTATGCATATTATAGGGGATGTACCAATGTCGGATGCGAATAAAAATAGGGTTCATTTGATATATTTACCCCTATTAACTGATTTGCAGAATGTTCGCTCGTATAGTTAGGGTTTCGCAGTTCTGGCTATATTGTATCGTGAGCTTTGTTGGACGACAAAGCCTGATTCCATAGACATAGGTGGATGCCTTATATTACTGCAGTCTTAAGCTCTTTATCGAATGTCATTCTTGGCATTAGTTAGTCACCACGCATACATATTTCCACTGGTGAATAGGTGACAAAATTTTACTTTTTATAGCAATTAATTGACATATTTTTTTTCTAATGATACTATTCTAACGATATTATTCTACCATGTAATTTGTTTTCATAGATAGAGTACCAATTCGGGTATCAGGAGGTCATATATTGTTCCGATATATTACCTCATGATTGAACAACATTTCGATGAAGGGGTAAGCTATCCCAATATTCGCGACATCTAATTACTTTGTATATCTTACTCGAACCGTGTTAAATTTTAACCATGTTATTAATCGTGCAGTTCATCTAGATGCCGTATCGAAGACCAGAAATTGCCGCTATTATACCCTCGTCTGCCCACATTCATTCACACCTGTGGTGCATTAACGCACCTATTATCAAATTCTAGACAGTCGAGTGGTATCATGGTGATCAAGTACTCCGCAGCTTGGTTGCATCTAGTATATCCCGGACCTGCCAATACAATTGGGGAAGATCCATGGGATTAACAGGAGAGGAAAACATGGAAATAATTAGGGGGTTGTGCACTAGAAATATATTGCAATGTGGGATAATCGGATGGGCGGAGACTTCAAATGGTTATTTATTTTGATTTGCAACCATCGTTAGAATACATACAATGGTACTCCAGTATGGCGAAACCATATTTACTTGGTAGGCAATCGACTGTAATCCCTCAGCACATGCGTCAACTTGGGGCATACGATCCAGATCCCGGGCCCAATCCTGAGCCAAAGCCAAAGCCCGAGCCCGAACGGTTGCATACCATTCTGGGGATGGTTCTTATCATCCAGAGTTGTGAGTTAATGACTATTTCCCAGGCTCGTTAAGACAAAGATATCATTCTGAGTTTGATATCTTTAGTCCAGTACCATCGCAGTACAACACTCCTCTAGGCCCATGTCCACCGCATTACTCCAGTCCTCCCGGCTCGTATCCACCACAGTACTCCACTCCTCCCGGCTCAAGTTCATCGATGGCGCTCGGGCATATAATTTTTCTTCCATGTTTCGCACACCCCCACCTACGGTTGAATAGAATGCTAATCATTGCAATCACCCGTAACATGAACGTCGACCCCCGCAGAAATATACCCCTAGGACCACACCTTCAAACCATCAATTTTAGGGGTTTCTTGCAATTTAAATATTACAAATTTTGTACTTTTTTATTTCTAAAAACTTTGTAAATGAAAAAAAAAAGACAATCTTTGTATTTATTTAATTAGATTAATTGAAATATTAAAACTTGGAACAAACTTTGTGGACATAAATTAGATACATTACAACATTAAAACTTGGAACAAACTTTGTGGACATAAATTAGATACATTACAACATTAAAACTTGGAACAAACTTTGTGGTCATAAATTAGATACATTACAACATTAAAACTTGGAACAAACTTTGTAATATAAATTAGATACATTACAACATTAAAAGTTGGAACAAACTTTGTGATCATATATTAGATACATTACAACATTAAAACTTGGAAAAAATTTTGTAATATAAATTAGATGCATTACAACATTAAAACGAGGAACAAACTTTGTAGTTTAAATTAGGTAAATTAGATTACATAAGCTCAATTCCTGCCCGATCGTGACGATTGTCCAATATGGTAGTTTCGCTGCGGGCATTTACTCCGATTATGACCAGCTAATCTGTATAATCCACAATGCTTACCGTCAGATTTCTCCCTAATGTCCATTTCATTATGGATTCTGGATGATTGCGGATGACCTTTCAGATTCCTACGCAACCCTTTGTCTGGGACAAGCTCGAAAGTCGTCGGAGGCACCTCTCACGTAGACAGGTCAGGCAGGATAGGGAACTCATTCTCCCAGATGCGCAACGTGCGCTCGAGGGTGTACACATTATCGATAAATTATTCAACATTCAGTGAGACTTTAGCATAAGCTGCCACGAAATGTGCACATGGATAATGAAGTGTTTGGAACCTCCTGAAACTGCACCGTCTGTTTTGGAGGTCAACTCCATAGGACCTAGGTGGTATACCAAGTCGACGACCGATGGTTTCTATAACTCGAAAGGTTTCAAGACATCATGAATATACTTTTATAGTCATCAACCTCGCCATCCAACGGTTTGCAACCATTGCATCCTTGACATCTTCAACAAACACGTGTCCCATTTCCATCTGGCTGACTTATTGCTGACTCATTCTTGGCATCAAGGTAGACAAATTGTAGAATGTAGCCGAGAAGACAGATGAAATCGAAAGATGTTGCGTTTTCAACAACACGGAAAGATGTCGAAAAGATGTGTTCGTTTAAGCCTATTGCCATGACTCCATGGTACCCAACCACTGTCGGAAAGATGTGTTCGTTTAACCCTCCATGTCACTCTCAAGTCGAGTCATTCTTTGCCAGAAAATGTGTGGCTATAGCTCGTGCGCTGCGTATGTATTAAGAAAATATATGTTACAGTCCCGCCCTAAAACATTAAAACATATATTGAAAAAATAAGGTTATCCTTTACCCATTCTCACAATTTGTCTCTGCCAGTTTCTATTCTTATAATCTCAATGGAAGTTAGCTGCGATGTACCGGATGCAGTAAACTGATCTCCATGCCACACTGGAATGCCTAATGGTGGCAATTAATCCTTTCCTTCTATCAGAGATGATGCAAATATTATCGTTACCAATAACATACCTCCGTAGGTTCATAACGAAGAATTCCCACAATTCCATATTCTCCATCTACGATGGCAAATGCTATCAGGAGCACGTTCTTGTTCCCATCTTGAGTAACCGTAAGAAGTAGGATCTGTGTATATTTTTCGTATAGCCAGGTCCCATCTACTTGCACAAATAGCTTGCAATGGGGAAATGCGTGCATACATAGATCAAATGTCCAGAACATCTGATGGAAAATTCTTTTTCTAGGCTGTAATTGGTCATCCGGGCCGTAATAAGGTCGTGTCTATAACTCAATGACAATCCTCGGTACGTACTCCCGCGTAGCGGCTATCCATGAAACTTTAATGTTCAGCATGTCCTTAATCATTGGCATGATACACGTACAAATAGTTTTGGAATCAAGTTTTTGATGATCTTCTGCCATACGTGTTGACGTGCTTGTGTGAGGCCCAACAAATTTTTGTATCTCTCACATCTACAACTTCTGAATAAATGCAGCTCGTACCCGCCAATTGCAGCCTTCCGCTGACTTCCAACACTCCCCAATATATAATGTTGGTTTAGACACGGTGACTTTGTAGTCCACTGATATATTCATGATATACCGCTTAATAGCAAATATGCACTCTTCCTTACTTTCAAATCTCTAGCCTACGAACAATTCCTCAGAATAGGAATCTACAGTCAGTCGGTGAGCAGGTAGTATTTTAAGGTACTCCAGAAACTCGATTGCGTGAGCCGCATCAGGGTCTATGAGCGACATGTGCACTCCAGGATTATGGTGTATCACAGTACGTCGAATCTAGTTCCCGACTGAAGACGCGTTAATGTTTCCATCGTCATTCACGTCTTCATCGTCAATATCATCTGGGACCTCGTCCACATCGGGATCACTATCACTATTGACCTCGTGATCATAAGGATCATTACTATCGTCTCCATCATCACCAACCACATCAATATATGGTGCAACATTAAGATCGATATCGATCCCACGTACAGTCGATTGACTATCAATGGTTCTTGAGCTCCATACACGGTTCTTAAGCCACCATACACGTTTCTTGAGCTCCATGTTCTTCACCTAACGGATTGAGATCTTCAGTTGGCTCCACACCATCTAACTCAACAAATAATGGAAATGGTGAATTTTGGTCACTCTGATTCCCACAGTAAAGAGTGACCATTGTCTCCACATCTCCATCATCTATAAGTTCCATTTCGGTGAATTTGATGAGATTTTTCAAAACTGGAAATTTGTAGAAAGGTTTTGAAATCCTTATCACACAACATTTAACAATTTTTACACTAATCCTTTCCTTCATATCATCAAACGAGACATTTCTATTAAATCTCATTGCTATTTGTTGGTGACATTCAAATATACATCCAACGATTGTTGTCAAGATTATTCTATCAGAATAAACACATATGAAAAACTGATTATCCATCTTCAATACTCAATCTATTAAAAAGAAATAAAATTTCGAACAATTTGAACAAGAAAAAAATACTTACATAAAAAATTTAATGAATAAAAAGAAACAAAATTATATCAATATGCAAATTTTTTCATTCATAAGCTCAGACTTTTTCAGTTCTCATTTTGTACATGAACAACATTTATCTTTACATTTAACCACTTAAATTCATTTCTGCATTTTCTTCCATCTCCGATCCTGTATCTTCCTTTGGGAAATTCTCTATATTAAATTCTGAATTCTCTTCAAATTCATCTTCTACAATCCAATTTGGAAATTCCTCAGGATCGTCTTCCTCTTCAATCTTTATAACGGGTATTGAATTTAGAAATTCTCTTGGTAATTTCCTAACAATTAATTTATCCATCCATGGTATGTCAAACACATTTTACTTCCCAGTCAACTTTTGCGAACCTACACTTTGTCTTACTATTTTCCTTGCTCCATAAGAGATTTTAAACTTTACGAAGTATATAACTAGATTCCAATAGGTTCGTGCTACCAATATCTTCCAAAGTTGGTCTAAAATGATTTGATGCTCCTGTTTTATTAATGTCCCTCTAAGGGTTAAGTATTGCACTTTATTCTTTCTAATCAGTTCATGACCCTTCCATAACACTTCTTGCATATTTTGATTTATGGTAATCTTACAATTCTCTCATCATCTTATCAACTTTCTCATTTTGTGCTAAAGCTATTATCTCATTAGGTAATATCGATTTATTACCATTTCTACCTATATCTATGACAAAAAATATTTTTATTTTGATTTTCAAGATTTATCTATTTTTTCTCATTGTTATCACTAACTAACAATTAATTTATAATAGTTACTAACAAAATAACTTTCATATATTAAAAATATTAAAACATAACATTCATTACCTAACAAATCACAACAAACCTTAAACAAATAATTAACCTAAACACAAAACTTACTAACAAAATAACTTTAAATTAACTTAAAATTAATATAAATTTACATTTATAATCTAACGAATCACAATAAACAAAATAACTTTAAAACAAAACATAAAAATAACACTAAAAAACTATATAATACTAACAAAATAATTTATTATCATCATAATATATTCTATTTAAAAGTAAAAATAAAAATACCTTTCCTTTCTTTCTTTCTTCTCCTTTCTTTCTTTCTTCTTCCTCTCTTCTTCCTTATGTTCTGCTTTTTTTTTTAACTGAGCTTTATTATTGAGCGGGGCGGTTAAGTAGAAAATTTAATACTGGTGCCGCCTATTAAATAGGGGTCACCAATGCTGCCTACCAGATAGGGGTCACTAGTACCGCCTATCAGATAGGCACCACCCCCTTGCACTGTATCCGTATATAAATACTGGTTCCATACTAGTCCGGTACAAATGTGGTGTCGCCTATTAGGTAGGCACCACTATTAAAATAATAATTTTTTTAGTCAACTATGTAAAATTTTTAGGGTGGTGTCGCCTATGCACCACCCTTCACTTGCATCAATGTACCATTTTGGTACATAATCCAGCTGACATACTATTTAAGTATTTTTTTCATAATATTTAGGTAAAAAATTGATCTTTAACGAGAAAATGCATTCATTGCGGATAGTGATTCATGTGATCTATTTCTCTTATTTCATCATTTCTATTCATTTCCATTTATTAGTTCTACATGCAATTCGTTTCTAGTTATTTTGAGCTAACTGAGGGATCAATTGGATATATAATTAGGGCTCAAATAATTTATAATTAATTTCTGACTTTTCAGCTATTAATTATAAACTTATTCACGCCATTCCATTAAAATATCTTGACTGGGCTCTCCTTTATTATATGCCATTATGTAAGTTACTTGATAATTGTTCGTCCAATGACCTTGTCATAAGTGTGTTACCCTCATAGGATATCCCTAATCGCTTTGGGATAAATTTTTTCTCCTAATATAATCCTATTTTATCTCACGGTAATCATTGCATCTTCCTTCATTAAAAGTCAATTACTATTAAATAGTAACCAAATCATTTATCAAAAGAACAAATGACTTGTGGTCATGTTTATTTTTCATCTATCATGTAATGCCAACTTATTAGCTTTCAGTTCATTATCTATCGTTCACCCTTTAGTTGGGTCATGAATTCCACTATTATAGAATGATGCTACATACTACAGAAATTGTACACCCAATGTACTAACCTTCGGTTCCTTATCTATTCAAACTTAGGCTTTCACTTACATAAAAGTATAAGAATTACACATACATAGTCCATCTACCACTTAGGATTAAGGTATGTTAGACTATGAACGTCACAAGTGTACAAATCCACAAAGAAATTTAGGATCCATTCTACTTGGGTCTTGTCCGATGTACCTCTACCGTTAGTTTTTTTGGGTTTGCTTCGTCTCATTCGGTTTTGATTTATTTTTGTTCATGTCGTCGGTTACCTCATTTTTCGGGTTTCGTTGAAAATTTTAAGTTACATAACTTTCTAGTTTGTTTCTAGCTTACATGAGTTAATCTAATTTTACAATAAATTAAATAAATTAAAAATTAAACTTGGAGATGATGTCATTACGAAAGCTAATTTATTTAGTGCTCATTCAATGACCTTTGGCAAAATTACTTTATCTTGTAATAAAATAATTCAAACATTCATCCACATACATAATATTCCAAAACATGCATATAATTTAAGAATGTCAATTCTTATCTCAATTTAATCAAACAATGATAGAAAGAGAGAAAATTTGGTTCAATTTATTATAAACATAGCACAACCTGGTCTTATACCAATTATTGGAAAAATTAATTTAGTGAGCAGTGTTTTTAGGTATAGAAGAATTTTATACTATAAACATGACACAACCTGGTCTAATAGCAATTATTGGAAAAATCAATTTATGAGTAATGTTTTTAGGCACAGAAGAAGTTAAATTTTTTTCTTAAAATCAAACCCTTATAGTATTTATAGTAATAAGCTTTTAATTGAAATTTTACTTGTGCTTTGTACAAAGGAGGTCTAAGTTGTTTCCCGGCTTTCAACCTATCCATCTTATTTGCTATCCTCGAACCCCAAATTACTTTGAGCGCGTATTTGTCAAACCCCAGGATTTACGAATCCAAGTAAGGGTGAGATAATGTATGTTAATTCTATTTTAGGCACACTATGCAAGCTTAATCAACCATTAGGCTAGTTGGTTAACGAGTTAGAATGTTGATGCATACTAACGTTAAAGCATTCGCCAGTTGGCAGTACTTAAAGAATTGATCGCAGGATGTTTCCAAGAGAAGAAAGATTACGCGCAAGAAAGTGCGCACCTATAGGGGGCGTACGCCCTAGTGTTTTTCTGAACACTAAGAGACTGTTAGATGTATGAGGAAACTGTAGGGGGCTTGATTGTCTTTAAGCCTACGCTAAACAAGACTCTTTGCGAAAACATAGTACGCCTGATTTGTATGAGTATTGTTCAAATTGGATCTCATATCGACTTAGTTGGGAGTTGTTGGGATTCTACAACAACAAAAGGTAGAGATTAGAGAAAAAAGTAGAGTATCAAAATGAATGAGAGATTACTTATACACTAAAACAAGCCAACTAAATAAATCCTCATAAGTAGTATAGTTGGCAATCTCTCAATATGATTAAATTAGATTGATTTGATCTCCCCGTAACTGGTCAACAATGAGGATAATCTTCGCTAAATTTTCTTTCACCTACCCTTGAATTGGTAAGAAAATCAGCAGATCGAGAATATATTTATAGAAAGAAGACATTTTGAATGGTTTCAGGGGCTATCGACTTAATGTTTAGGTTCTTCTATCTAACCTCAACATCTTCTTCTTCCTCTTCGATAAGGTCAAACTAAGATGATTCAGCCTTCTAGTAAGTCCTATAGTTGAGCACATTATGACTATAGAAAGGAAGAGTGTTACATGAAGGCCCTACATGAAGTTCACTTATAGTTGAAATATTAGTAAAATGTCTGTAACGAGGATTCTAATGGAAATCTTATGATCGTTTAAGCAATTGCTGCTACTGGATCGGGAAGGACTGTTGAAATAGAAACTCTGGACCGAGGTAAAGGTAGGTCTCTAATGAGTATAAAATTAACTCATGCATACCATGTAATTATGAAAATGCATGTCTCTGAGAGATATCTAAAATACATAAATGAGATAAACAATGTGTAGCATGGTACGTTGTCGAGTACTATATGGTGTTGCTACTAGCGTGTGTGTAGTTCTTGTTTTATACTTCCTTGATATATGGGTTGAGTGCTTGACAATTTTGAGCTATGTAAAAAAGTGAGAAAGAGATTTATTGTGTAGCCTCCAGTAGGGTAGCTGTAATGCTAACCGAACTGACATATCATGAAATAAATATGTGGAAAGTCTATGGTCATGGCATCATATGATAATACGCTAAGAGGGCGTGAAGATATAAGACCATGTAGGAAAAGCCTCATGGCATCCACTAAGATGGTTTTCCGGGACGGTAAACACGAAACTCTTTGAAAAGTCTTTACGGTGAACTCTCTGAAAAGCCTTTGTAGCTAACTTTCTCTAGTAGCCTTTGTAGCATATTACCTAGAAAATTCATAGAGAGAATTTAGTAAGGATAAAGTGGGGAGATGATAGTGTGACTTGTGTGAAATCTGAGTATGATTGTTGGGCATTTTTCGATAGAATACTCGACAAAGTAACCAATTGTTGAATCCGCCTTAGTGATCTGCCGTGACAGAGAACTTGGGAAATTTGGAATGTTGGCGGTATAAGATTTTGCCAAATTTGAGAACTATCAAATTCTGTATGAAATTTCTATTATGATAATTAAATTATTAGATTCTTCCATTAAGTCGATTTGTATGGTTTGGTTCAAAGGTATAAAGTAACAAGTATTCTGGTAATCGTTGGAGTATGTCAAGAAATCCGCCAAGAATAGCATCCACTGAATAGTGATCTAAGAAGCACATCTAACTAAGAATTACTAGGGAATCGTATAATGGGATTCAAAATTTTAATGTAATGTTGGGATCCGCCAGTTAAGTGAAAGGAGTATAAGACGGTTAAGTACAATGTTTGACATATGGTTATCCACCAACCAAGAATCAAAACTATACCCGCTAGTGCCTGGGAGGGAACCCAAACCATTGAGTCAAAAGAATCTATATCCTTGTAAAAAGGTAAATACGAGTGAGACTCACTAAGTTCCTTGGAAACTTATATGCGTGTTTTTGGTATGCAGGTATGTGATTTGGACTAATCTGTCAACAGGGACCAAGCCAGGGATGCGTCATGGTGGTAGATCGAGAGCAATATTATGCATACAAATGAACCCTTTTTGAAACATGTTTTCAAATGAAAAATAGTAATACCTGCCACAATTTGATTGTTTATTTAAGTAAATTGTTGTAAGATTTTATTTTACCTTTGAAAGTTTTATAACAAATGATAAATGTATTATTCAAGCGTATTATCTTTGAAAGAAATTTTAATAAATAAGAGTTATATTCAGTATAGTTTTTAGTAGATTGCAAATTTTAGTTAAGTGTGTAAGTAATATGGCGTCTTATACTTGGATCCGGTAAATTGAGTCATGTATAAGGCGTTACAATCTTCAAATAAATTAAGTTAGTGGAGTCAAAGTACAATTTTAGTTATACTAATTTAAAATTTAAAATATTTCAAAGAATCTAAATGAAAAATTTTTCATTTTAAAGGGGTCGGGGTCCTATCAGCCCCCTAATTTCACCCCCGCTTAAAGGTGTCACAAATTTTGTAAAATATAAGTAAAATTCTGAACCAAACCATCCTAATTTCTAGTTCTACGTTTCAACACCTATCATTTCTTAAATTTATTTCTTTCCTTGTTTTCCCCTTCATGTTATGTTTTGAATTGGAAGTAAACTTTTTTTGGGAACCAATTAAATAAGAAGAAAATAGGAGAAAAGCTGCATGCATTTTGCGTTGGCTGTCAATTGTAAAACCAAATGTATAAGCATTTCCAACGGAGTGGAAACTATATAATAAATTTATAAAGTGTAGTGTAGAAATCGCCAGCTGCCAACATATTAAATTCGTTCTTTTGTAATGCTTACCACTTTGCAGATACCGCATCTCTTTTTTAATTCCATTCAATGTTATTTTATTAAAAAATAAATATTATTTAGTAAAGCCAACAACATTGAATAACTAAGATAATGTCAATTTTTAAGGATGGGAAGTAGTAGAAGAAGGGTTAGAGTAGGATTAGGTGTAAGAGATATGATATTGTTTAATGTTTGGATAAAAACACATAGGAGGAGACATGCATAAAACCTAATGTAGCTTAGGGTAGGAAATGGAAGTGGTGGGTGCACTTAATGTTAACTAATTGATTAGATTACGTGGTTAACGAAAATTGAAAAGAAAAGATTATATGAAATAGAGATGTCACATGATTTTGTATCTCTTATAGGGGCAAAGTCAGAATAATTTTTTAGGGGAGTCGAATGAAATTTTAATTTTTTATAGTCTATATCTTTATAATTTTTAAAGGATTAAATCGAATTTTTATAATTTTAGGGGGGTCAAATATAATTTTACCTTTACTAATTTAAAATTTTAAAAAAATTTAAAGGGCCTAGATTACAATTTTTCATTTTAAGGGGGTCGGGCCCATGCCAACCCCCCCTAGAATCGTCTCTGATCTCTTATTAATTATTTAATGTCATTTTCGTATTTTTTTATGTCATTGACATTTAATTTTGATAACTTTTTTTACCTAGACGCTAAACTCTAAATTCTAAACTCTAAACTTATATACTAGACCTTAGACCTTAGACCTTAAGATCTTGAACGTTAGACCTTGGACTTTGAAACGATAAATCCTGAACCTTAGACCTTGAACCTTGAGTCATTCATGGTTCAAGGTTCAAATTAAAAAAATTTACCAAAATGATATATTAATAACATAAAAATATACTAAAATGATAATAAATAATTGATAAGTAATACAAAATGATGTAACTTCTCTTTTCCATACAATTTTTTTTTTAGGAAAGTAATTAGTGAGCTAAATTGGTTTTGGTTGAAAAAGTCAACAATTCCCCATATATGTGGATTAGTTTTGGCTTAGAAGCAGCCACTTTTTGAATGAAATTCATCTGCCCCTTCAATGATCTTATGACAGGTGTATTTAGTAAATATTCAATAAGCCCTCCACCTATGTTTTGCCCTGTACTTGAGGTTAATTAAAGCTATAGTCTAGAACCTTCTTCTTTGGGCACTCCAGCCGTCACAACCGCCATAGTTGACATGGTTTTGTGTTATGAAGTCGAGCAGTCACCGCTAAAGGTTTTGTTTGGATGGTTGAAGGTTTCTTATAGCAGTGTATAACTTTTTCCTTTACTTGAATTCTTTTATTTCCTAGGACAATTTGTGGGTGATTTTGACCCATTTTCTACCCTCCATGACTAGTTTTTGTTCCTTCACTTCACTCAAAATCTCTTCCGGCGATGGGCGTTTTCCGACTATTATATTATGTTACAATTATATATAACTAACTAATAAAAACAAAGACCAGCGATGGGCAATTTCAGCTTTTAACAAAATGGTTTTGGTTATGGTAAAAGAAAGATTGGTGACATTGGTGGAAGTGAAATCTATTTTAAGGACATGATATCCCATTGGTTATACATTCAAACAATTTCAGCTTTTTTTGAGAAATTTTAAAGCCTAACTTCGCTTGTTATGAAAAGAAAGAAAAAGAGAAGCTTTTTCCATCCCTTCGCTTTTTCCTTTTTCCTACGAAGTTTGAGATGCTTTCAAGAGGAAGTTTCAGATGCAATATAATCGCTGGAACTAAAAATAAATTTTATGGTAGATTACACCAATAGTTACTCAATTTTGAGGTAGCTAATAAAACAATTATCTAAGTTTCATTTCAGTCACTCAACTTTTAAAAAATAACAAAACAGTCACTAACGTTATAAAAAAATGACAAAACAGCCACTGATTAATAGTTTCCGTTAGCATCTTAATGGGACCGCTGATGTGGCAAGTTAACTACTAATGTGACCAGTTAACTTGCCGCGTTAGATGTCCATAGTAGAAACCCACCCAATTTAAGAAGAAATTGAAAAAAAAACCCCTTAATAACAGAAGAGAAGAAGAAGAGACTGTAAAAAAAAAAGTTTTCTTTGCCTATGTTGGCGGGGTCTGATTCTTTGCCATTGAAACACCATGTCTTTGCCCTTCTTCTTCTTCCTCTTCTTCTTCTTCTTGGCTCTTTTCCTCTGTCCTTTTATTTCTTCTTCTCATCTCGTTCACAGTGCTTGATCATTGTTTATCCATAAATAAAAAAGGAATTCAATCTATTTGTTATTTCCATAAAATTTTCTGAAAATGAATGTATATAACTAAAAAGAATACACAAAGGCACAAACCCATCAAGTATAAAGAATCTAAATTTTCAAATATTGAAGATTTTGTAGCTCAACCTCAATTAAACCCAATTTCATACCTCACCTTACTACATAATTTTCGTTTAAATTATTTATGAAAATAAATTATCAATCTATAATGTTAACTGCAGTTTTTAGTCATTGATTTGATAAAAGTAAAAACCCAGATTCCATATATAAAAAGTAAGAAAGAAGCAAGGTGGGTGAGTTTAGGGCTTTAGTTGGAATAAAAGAAAAGCTACTAGAGATATAAAAATAGAAAGAGGAGGAGTTTGGAGGAATCACTTGCAGAGATGCAATATGGGATTGATTTGAAAACTGGAGGCATCTCCATTTTTTCTCTTCTCCTTCTTCTTCTTTTTCTTCTCCTCTTCTTTTTCTTCTTTTTCTCCTCTTAAACCCTAAATTGGTACTGATAGAGCTGTTAAATTGGTGGTAACTGGCCAGCTAGAGGATTTCTTGACACCAAGCACGCCGTCATCTACCATGTCACTTTGCCGTGACGTCTGTGACAGAAAACGACAAAAAAGATTGTTTTGTCACTTTTCCAAAGTTGAGTGACTGAAATGAAACAAATGTAACTATTTTGTCAGCTACCCAAAGTTGAGTGACTGTTGGTGTAATTTACCCTAAATTTTATTTAATTTAAATTATGGTTTGGTGAGATGGCGATATTATTCTACACAATAACATCATCCTTGGGAACCACCAGACAAACATATATTGAATATTTTCAAAGCATTCAAAACATTTTCATCTTTTAAGTTTTCTTAATTGAGTCAAAATTTTCAACTTAATTAAAATTTTATTTTATTGTTCTAATTTGAGTTGAATAGTTTTTTAGTTATATTGAAAAAACTCGATTATGTTGAAATCTTGTTGGCGATATAATTAAATTTTAAGTTAAAAGAACATAAATATCATGTATATTTGAAATGTTTTTTTAAAACAAAATAATATAAAAAAACATAATTAGTATAATAAGCTTGATTTGATAAATTACTTGTTTAGGGCCTCAAATTTATCATTTTAGAATTTTAAAAAATATAATTTAGCATTATATATTTATATATATTTAGTGATTTTAAATAATTTTAATTTTTGAACATATTTATAAAATTTTGGAAAAAAATATTTTGTAATTTTTCAGACCAATTTGCACATTTTTAAATTTTCAAGGACTCAAGGGTATTTACATTAATTTGTTATTTGATTTATTTAAATTATTCGAGTTGTAAAATTCAACTAGACTTCAACTTGAATAATCAAATTACTTATTCAAGTTTATTCGAAAAGTAAAATAACTCAATCCAATTAACTCAAATTCAAAAAGAATAGTTCTTTTTTTTAAAATCAAATCAAAAATTTTGTTCATCCCTACTTAAAGTTCAATTTTATTTAATACTTAATTTTTTTAAAAAAGTGTTGAATTAAGATGAATAAATAAGTAATTACTTATTAAATCTAGAATATGCTAAAATTGTTGAGTTAATTTTATTTAAAAAGATTACATTTGACAAGAAATATATATATATATATATATATATATATATATATATATATATTTACAACTCACTAAAGCTCAAATAAATATGTTCATGGATGGGCTACCTGCCCAAACCCAAAGACTTGTTTGAAAAATGAAAGTGTTTAAACAAAATACGAGGCCAGAAGCTTAGATAAAACTTAAGACCTGTTTTCTATATAGGACGGGTCTTGGGTAAGATATTTTTTGCTCGAGACCAGCCCGACCCGAATATTATGTTATAAAATAATATTATATTAATTATATATGTTAAATAAGAATTATATATATTTATATTTATATTAAATCACTAATCCAATAACAATTAAATCCATTTCTTAAGACTTAAAAAAATTACCCAACTAAATAACTCAACCCAAAATATAAAATTTTAAAATTTATATTTAATACAATAAAATATTTATTATATTTATTTGTGTTTTAATATGATAAAATATTTATTATATTTATGGTAGTGTTTTTAATATAAATATTTTAATATATTTTAATGTGTTAGAAAATTTTTATTTTAGTGTTTTTAGTGCATTTAGAATATTATTTTTAAAAATAATTTTAAACAAAAATTAATCTAAAAATTCAAATTAGATTGAACTGAAATAAAAAAATAAACTCATTTTTCAGATCAAATTAAATCCAAACTTAAAAAATTAATCTAAATATTTTACTTAGATCTAATCTGAACCCAATCAGATCTAGTTGGTATCGCTATCGCACATAACATTAGTAGGCAATTTTTACTATTCCATCTCAGGATGTGAGCCAATGGGCAAACAATGGGTTCATCATTTCCATTTTGTTACAAGAAAAAGGAAATATTAAAATGATTGTTTTTTTAACTTATTTCTAAAACTATTAAAATTATATAAAATATTATATTAATAAGATAATTTTTATAAAAATAAATCATTCTCAAATTTTAAAATTTATTATTAAACCATTTATTATCCTAATAAAACATTTTTATAATATTAATTCAATAAATATTATATTTAATATTTTAATTTTCGACATGGGCTCCAGGTTGATGGAGGTTGAGGGCAACTCGAGCGTGGTCATTTTGAAATTCCAGTTTTCCAGGGATGATCGATCGAAAGTTAGTCCATGTGTTTGGAATCAAAGCAAATTGCTCTGGCTTTTGAGAAGTGCATTTTTCAACATATCAAACGTGAAGGTAATTAGGTTGCTCACCTGTTCGTGAGAGAAGGTTTTCGTCGTCGATGTGCTACTTGGTGGGTCGAGGATGGTCCGTTGGCTATTCTGGACATCGTGGAAAGTGAAAGGGGGTAGTTGAGGTGTTCACCCCTGGCTTTTGGCTCGGTGTGGGGTTTCTAGGGTGTGGGTGACTTGTGTCGGGATAGATGGCGTAGGGGGTGGTTTGGATTGGGTTTTTTCGGTTGTGGTGCTTGTTTCAGACCTCGGTTTGTTGGTGTGCTTCTTCTCATCAGTTGGTACGGAACGGACGGCGGGTTGTTGGAGACTGTTGTAGATGCCAAATTTTTTTTTCTCTTTACTGGCATCGGATGGTTGCTTTGTGAGCTTTTCTTCTTCTTGCATGTTCGGTTTTGGCCGGGGATGGCTCTTCGTTTGTGGTTGGGTTTTTGTTTTATGTCTTATCGATTTTTCATTTAGGGTTTGTTTGTCTTTTTTTGCTATTTTTTTTTATTTTAGTTATTGTATGCTATGTTTCTTTCAACTAATTTACCTATAAAGGCCCATTTCCAAGTATATTTACGAAAATGGCCAATTTTTGCATTATTCACTGAAAAGGGTCGATTTTGGCAAAACGCATCCACGTAGGAGTGTTTTAGGGTGAAATTTTAACAAAACACGCTTTTGGGGGAGTGATTTTTCCATGTCAGCACAAAAGACGCTGACGTGGACGCGCTTTGCTGACGTGGCAAAATCGCTCCCCCAAGGGCGCGTTTTGCTCCGTGTTTTTTCTATGTTAGGGATTTTTGCATGTTTAGTCCCTAGGTTTTTTGGTTTAGGGTTTTTAGGGTTAGGGTTTTGTTCAAATAATTTAGGGTTCTGGGTTTTAGAAATTTAAAAAAATAAATTAGGATTTAGTGTTCTTTTTTAAAAATTAATTAAATTAGGGTTTAGGGGTTTAAAATAAATTAATTAAATAAGGGTTTAGTGTTTTTAAGAAAATTAATTAAATTAAGGTTTAGTTTTTTTAAAATAATATTGTGTTTAGGTTTAGGGTTTAGGAAAAATTATATTGACAATAAGGATTTTTTTCTACAGTAGTTCCTAAAAAATAATTTTGAGAATACGGTTCTGAACAAATAGTGTAAAAAACGCTTCAAGCAAGATACATTGTCAGCAAAATTACTAAAAAAAGCACCCACGTGGACGCTCTTTTTCTACAGTAGTTCCTGAAAAATAATTTTGAGAATACGGTTTTGAACAAATAGTGTCAAAAATGCTTCAAGTAGGATGCACTGTTAGCAAAATTACTGGAAAAAGCTCCCACGTGGACGCTCTTTTTCTACAACAGTTCCTGAAAAAATTATTTTGAGAAGACGGTTCTGAACAAATAGTGTCAAAAATGCTTGTTCCGGTATCACTTGTTCTGTTTAAGTTGTTACCGAATAGAGAATTATGTCGCAAACCAAAAGGTCGACCTTTTTCGAGTAGAATACGAAATAATATGGATATTCGGGAAAGAGCGAACCAACAGAAGTTGTACGGATGGTGTAGGAACCCAGGTTATACAATTCAATCATGTCCAAACTGAAATAGTTGATAATTGCTGTAATGAAATTATGTTGCATTATTTCTATTGCCTTATTCAAAAGAACTTATATTTTATTAAAAATATAAAAATAATTTACTATTAAAATATTAAAAAACTTTTATTTTATTAAATGAAACAATATAAAAACAGTCTGTACAATTATATTTAAAAAAATCAATGTATGTACCGGTCAAAATTAGTGCCACATGGGGGTGGTCGATGATTATGCGCTTGATTCCTCCTTGGTTCAACTTCCGACGGGGGTTCTGGTTGCTCCGACGGGGGTTGTAGTTGCTCTGGTTGTGGGTGTTGGGAGAATGACCCACATTGATAGAATAAAGAATGTGGAGGTGTTTGCATCACCCACGATGGAAGTGTTTGAATCCCTCCAGCGACGATGGCCTATATATCATTGGTTGAGTCGGAGTCATCGGGAAAGGAGATGCACCGGGCCATGCATTTTAACCTGGCATAGGACTGGGAAAAAGAAATATATAAGGGTTAGGATACATATAAGGGATAGGATACGCACCTGGCATAATCTGAAGGGGCTGTGGTGTGGGTGTAGTCAGTTGAGACGTTGGGCCCGGTAATTGTGTGGGCGCTGTTGATGGGCTCGTGCCGTCACCCCTTCTTCTTGAATTTAAAGGGCCTTGTCGTTCCCTTTCGACACAGATTTGCCAACGCCTCTACTCTTCCAATCGTAAATATGGCTTGCCATGGATCCAAAGCCATGGCATGTAATCCGACGCGCACGCTAACTCTGGAACGCTGATAGGTTTGCGAGTAGGTATATGATCATACCAATTTTCCCAAAATTTGATATATTCTGAGAAGAATACCGTCCAATTCGTATTCATTTATCGTAAGTCGATTTTGTGCTCTTTATCGAGCATCTTAGGTGCCTCGGGAATCAGTTATTGAAATCTAAATTGCCGTAACACTCTATCCGTTTCGGACCTTAACATGCCAAATGTTCAGATTTTGAAAGAATTCATTCGGAATTACTGCCCGAATTGCCGGATCCTCTTATGGTGTCCATTAAAACTATATGAACGTGATAAAAATTTTAGTTATATACATAATACTAAATACTAAATATGAAACGACTATTTTATGTATATATATTTTATTTAATACTTACTTGCGCTTTCGACTGTTGGTTTAATAGAAGTTGTATATCTTCAAGAGCGATAGGTATTCCAACATAACTCACCGGATGATTTCACCTAATTAATTAATTTTTTAGCATACAATTTTATTTTAAATCTATGTAATAATTGTAAAATCAAATAAAAATTTTACCTCGTTATGAGTGGAAATGTATATGGGTGGTTCACTCGAGGACGTAAAAATGGAAAGTGAAACCGAGCCCATGATTGTAGTAGTGATAGGAAACCTCCGATCTTGGCTTTATTTGGTGGCGTCGCCCTGCACATTTCTCAGTACAATGTTGCCAACATGGAAAACCCCCAACTAAATTCGCCAGTTGCTCTAAAATCAACTAGTTTCAGCAGCCACCTTAAATGTACGAGGTTTCATGACAAGTCTGACATCAAATAACCTCCGATCATCTCAAGGATGTATACCCGAGCATATCGTATTCTTTTTACTTCAGTCGAATCATTCCCCGACTCCGAGAATGTGTCTCGTAACTAGCCCATCTCGATCCGACCTCCATAAATATTATCCGGAATCGCACCCAAAAGACCGTACCATATGACTCCCCAATCAGCAGATTGAACGGGCCCGATGAGTGCGGACCCATCCACCGATAATCCTAATTATAACTGCACGTCCTCCAAAGTGATAGTACATTATTCGCATGGAAGATGAAATGTGTGTGTCTCGAGTCTCCACCTCTTTATTAATGCGCTGATGAGTTTCGGGTCCAACTTGCACCCCCGGTCTATAGTGGCCACGTGCCAAAAACCCGCTTCCCTCAAGTAATTTTCTATCAACAGTGATAGAGGACCAGACATATTATGAATATAACATTGTAACACTCAATCTACAGACTGTTATAAAAAATTATAAAATACAAATTAATTGAAATTACATAAATGAAAAAATATTAAATAATATTCAAAAATTAAAATTAACCCTTACCATTTTCATTTGTTCGACTGAGATATGTTTATGATCGAGACGAATTAATTCCTCGGTAATTGCTAACACAACCAAATATTTTTAAATTATAAAAAATAATACTAATTTAGAAAAAATTAAAAGGAAATAATTAATTAAAGAGAGCTTTGAGAAATTTAAGGAGAAATTTGAAAGTTTTTTGCCAAAATTTGAAAAAATATTGTGTGAAATAATAGGAGGGGGTTTTATACTCTCTCTTTTTTTACCGTTGGACCCCCAACGGTCAAAAAATAAAATAGCCGTTGGGGAAAAAAACACGGAGCAAAACGCGCCCCTAGGGGAGCGATTTTGCCACGTCAGCAAAGCGCGTCCACATCAGCGCGTTTTGTGCTGACATGGCAAAATTGTTCCCCTAGGGGCACGTTTTGCTAAAATTTGACCCTAAAACGCTTCTATATGGACGCATTTTGCCAAAATCGGCCCTTTTCGGTAAATAATGCAAAAATTAGCCCATTTCTGTAAATATACTTGAAAATGGGCCTTTATAAGTAAATTAGTCGTTTCTTTCTAATAAAATCCAGCCTTTCACTAAAAAAAATATTTTAATTTTATATTTGTGAAACAATATCATCGTGTTTTCTTTGAAGCATAAGGAAAAGGAAACTGCTGTTTAAGAATAAAAAAATGTTGTAGATTCTTCTTTTAATTAAACTTAAAAATTCAATCCTCTGTTCTCTTCCCTTTCACATCTCCTATAAACGAAGTTCAAGTTTTTCAAGTGTTAGATCTTTGAATAAAAAATAAATATAATTTGATAGGTAAGATGTGATTATTAGAAATTGAGATATTTCAAACGTATTAAGTTTCACATTCTTTAAGAAAGTTTTGAGATTCTTGTTTATAAGCTATTACACCTTAATAGATTAATAAAAATTAAATTAAGAGGATGAATTCATGCATTGAGTCCAAAAGATTAATGTAATGTATGGTTGTTGAATATTGGAGATAACTTCTCTCTTAACAATGGTGATTCTCTGATTTGAGTTTACCAAATGAAGTATGCCATCATATAAAAAGGATCATTTGAGTCACACTCTTTCTTTTGTTGGTTATGCTTTAATTTAATCTAATGCAGGACTCAGGTACAATTGTGGTAAGTGGATCACCATTGTGTTAGACACCCAAGAATTTATGGCACCCACAAAAAGCGAAAGTAGCAGTATATATGGGGAAAGAGAAGAGGGGCACTATAACATCCAAATCTTCCACCAGTCATGGTCTAAGATAGAACCTGCAAGTTCCACTGAAAAGTGCCCAACTATCTCAGACACAGGTAACGATGCTATCATGAATGTAAAAAACACCTTAGGATGATGACACAGTCTAAAAGCCTAACCAACTGAAAAGATCTTTTGATAGGCCCCCATCGGCTACTCGAGTAACCATAAGCTCTCTCACTCCATAGAAAACAACAGCATTCTGATCCACTTCTTCGTCTTCAAATCCCCTAGTGCACTCGAGACAACTTTGGGAATCTAAGAAGCCAAAAGGACTACGTGCTCGGCTTTTAATGAACCTTCAAGTCGTCAATATAGAAAAGGAAAGCAGGACCATGAAAGCAAGCATGAAAATGAAGAAACCTTGGATCATCAAGTTGATGATGGTGAGCTAAATGATTCCCAAATACCAAAAGCTGAAGCAAGTGAACATACGGATGTTGTAGATGCCTACTCAAGTAAAAAATGTTGAACAAGGAAAAGATACCCATATTTCAATAGTTTGACAAGACCATAATGTGCCTCAAATTGAAGAAATAGAAGATAAGGTTCCATGAGGCACTAAAACAGAAACTGAAGACAAAGGTGAAGATAATGCAACAGATCATGAGATGGCTCATACTAAAGAAATTAGAGAAGAAAAGCAGGTTGAGAGCACAAGCAAGTAGGAGAAGGCTTGAATCAAGTGGAAGAATCAGAGGCAGAAGCTGCAAATATTGGGCAACTAGATGTTGGCCAAAATATATTAACGAACAAAATATTTAAATATAAATAAAAAATTATTTATATATAAAAATAAATATAAATAAATAATTTATATTGAAATTGTCAAATATGTAAATAAATAAAATCGTAACAAAAACTTGAAATAAAAAATAAGAATAAAGATTTACTAAATGTTGAAGCCTGTTTAACACAACTTTCTTAAGATAGATTCGTCTGCTCCTACGATATTTGGAGAAACGTTGGTCAAATATCTTCCAGGATACAACAACACAATTATCAAAGCAATAACACCTCTGCAGCGATCAACGAACGAACATTGCCTATTTTCTATCACTGGAACATTGGAAAATATGAAAAGGAAACGAAGAGTTTTGAGAGCAAAAGAAATTCGGTGTGAGAGGATATCAGTGTGTGTAAAATTCTTTAGAATCCGTAGCCTTTTATAGGCATTGAGAATGTTGGAAATTTGGAAAACTTCCAAAAAAAATTGCCATTAAAGAGCCAATAAATCAATTTGATTAAAAATTAAATCCAATTTATTGGAATCAAATAAATAACATAAATATCCTTATATAAACAAATTATGTCTAAATAGAAATTCGAATTAAAAGTTTTTTATTTCTAAAATTCTAATAAATATTAGATATTAGTTAGATATTAGAATTCCTTTTATTTAGAAAATCCGAAATGAAGTGAAAACGAAAAAGTATTACTTGTTTTGGATTTGTATAGTATTATACTATATATAGTATAAATATATATTTATACTAGTACTATACAAATTAGTACTATATCGAAATGAAATCGAAATAAGTGGAATGTAAATAAAATAGGATTAATTCCAATCAATAAATCTTAAAACGCAACATGGAAACACAAACAAACAAACGAAACTAGACGATTCGATCAAACTGAATTGTTGTTTTGACTAAACAAACGATTATGGATGACTTGACAATGAATTCGTGTCAAGCGACTAATCCGATCTATTTTTCACATTCATAGGAGTTCGTCTATGTTTCTGCTTTACGAATATGATATTTTCTGGGCATTTCTAATAATATCAAGTGCTATTCCTATTTTGGCATTTCTAATTTCTGGAAGGAAAAATAATTTCGTGTTGGGCTAAAATATCTGCAAACCCACTTCACTCTCACATAGGTGACTTATGTTGTTCGGCTCATCGAAACACACAATGGTCATTAAAAGCATTGCTTAACCTCTCTCATTTTTAGTCACTGTTTACATCATAGGAACGGACTTGGGATAAGCACCCCTACAGTGACCTCAAAAGGTTTATGCAATTAGGTTGTCCCTTTGAACCTAGATCTTGGGATCTCCAGTCAACTAGGTAGGGTTTTCCTTGTAACACCCTTAACCCGTATCCGACGCTGGAACAGGGTTATGGAGCATTACCAGACTTATAAATCAAACAATCATACATTTCATATTCATTTCTCAGTAAACAAAACCATTCAAAAGTATTCATATAGTCACTAATACGAGCACTCGAGGCCCAAAATAAACATTAAAAATGGTTCGGGACTAAACCAAGTACTCAAGGAATTTTTAGGAAAAACATGAAAAATTTTCAAAGTGCAGGGGACACACACCCGTGTGGCCAGGCTGTGTGTCTCACACGGCCAAGAGACACTCCCGTGTCTCAAGCCATGTGGACATTCGAAATGGGGCTACACACCCGTGTCCTTGATCGTGTCCTAGCCTGTGTCCAAACTAGTGAGCATACTGACTTGGGTCACACGGTCAGACCACACGTCTGTGTGTCAAGCCGTGTACCCTTCGAAATGGCCTCACACGCCCGTGTGTCAGGTCGCGTGCTAGGCCGTGTGAAAACTGGAGGGTATACTGACTTGTGCCATACGGCCAAGCCATAAGCCCGTGTGCTAGGCCGTGTGAAGCTACTGACTTTATTTCTAAGAAAGTTACAGGGGACACACGGCCGTGTCACCTAGCTGTGTGTGACACATGGTTGAGACACACGTCCGTGTCTCTGCCCGTGTGGACAAAATTAGGTCATTTTCTAAGCCATATTTTTCACCCAAATTGGTATTAACCTACACACATCAATATGCATATAACAATGGCCTAAATAAGCATTCAAAACTAACCAATGTCAATTTTATAACATGTAATAATATCACATACCATCATGATACATATAGGCTCCTCAAATGACCACTCATAATCATGCAAACTATGTCTCTAAATATACCTAATTGGTCAAAACACATATATGCAATCTTTGTGCCTAAAACTTAATATGTATGCCACTTATAAACCTTAACCATTTGGTACCCAAAATACCAATTCACAACCAAGTCATTTACATAGCAACCATACATCATATACTATAATGTTATTTACATATTTACAATTCAAAAGATATGTCCACAAAACAAACCAAATCAAATGACTAAAACACAACTAGACATATAGGCTTCCATTAGCCAAAAAGACCTATACATGCCATTTAACCCAAAATATAAAGTCAAAAGTACCAAAATAACGTTTGATAGCGTGATGCGATCTTCGACAACTTCCAATCTGCACGAGCTTCCGAAACACTATAAAATACGGAAAAATAAATAGAGTAAGCAATTAAGTTTAATAAGTTCGTATAACACAGAATTAAACTTACCATTTAACCCCCAAATTTAGGTAAGTAACCCAAATCATAACACAATTCAATTTGGCCAAAACCTATCACATAACCATTTACCAAGTTAGCCATGTATTCATATAAAAACCGAGAATCATGTATGAATTCAACAAGTATTAAATTTCATGTACATGTATGTAACATCTATACCGTGTATCCATATATCATACATAGATCATTTCCATGTAAATATCTGTACTAGTTCGTATTGAACTTATATAATCTTGTAATAACACTATGCCCGTTAAACTACTTAGAATATCGTTCGATACGAGGGTGGTACACACGAGGTGTACTGAACTGTAATCCGTCAATTCTTGTATAGGTATGCTCATACGAGCGATAAACGGTAAGCTCCTCTGAGCTGAGTATCGTAAGCTCATAAGAGCTAGAATCGATAACCTGAATGAATGTCATTTATATCCTACGAATTTCTAAGGTTAAAACGAGGCTCGATATTCTTCGTATATTGTCGGTTATGCGCTCGATAATTATACATAATAATTAAACCATTCACATACATATATTTCAATTAAAACATATAAATATGCAATTTAATTACACGAACTTACCGTAAACTTGTACGACAAAAATACGATCGTTTAGTCCATGACTTTATCCTTTCCCCGATTTAATTCTGAATGTTGCTTTTCTTGATATATATAATCAAATTTAACTAATTTAAGCATCATTATATTCAAATTAACCAAAATTCATGTTATGGTAAAATTACCATTTTACCCCTATACTTTTCAATTCTTTACAATTTAGTCCCTAGGCTCATAAAATTAAATTCATACAATTTCATCCACACCTAAGCCTAGCAAAATTTTATATGTGCTTATAGCAGCCCATATATTCCAAAAATTCACACATTTACCACACAATTTTTATATTTCACAAATTAACCCCTAATTGATAATTTCAACAGAACTCACTTAACAAAAGTTGTTTATTTAACAACCAAGATTCATTTTCTCCCATTAAACTTCAAAACCTTAACAAATTCATCAATTTCAAAACTCAAACTATTCAATATGTTTGCAAATTAGCCCCCTAGTTAGCTAGGTCAAGCTACAACGATTTTAAAATATAAAAATAAACAAAAACGAGACAAAGGATCACTTACATGCAACAGATTTTGTGGCTGAAAAATTTAAGCCCTCAAATGGCCATTCTTTGCTGTAAATTTTGGTGCATGCAAGAATGAAAGAGATGACAATTTGTGTTTTATTTTATTTTTTATCTTTAATTACCTAATTACATTTTTACCCTTACCTAACTTTAAATTTTACTCAATTACCAAGCCATGCACATCCACTAACTCATTTAATGGTCTAATTACCATATAAGGACTTCCACTTTAAGTTTCTATAGCTATTTAACACCTTTAGCTAATAGAATGCAACTTTCGCACTTTACGCGATTGAGTCCTTTCTCACAAATTGAGCATACAAACGGTAAAATTTCTTAACGAAACTTTTATACCATAATTCTATCATGCTGTAGATCACAAAAAAATATTAAAATAAATTTTTTGACTTCATATTTGTGGTCATGAAACCACTATTCCGATTTCACTAAAAACAGGCTATTACATTCCTTCACCTTTTATTTTCATGGGCTTTAGTATAATTCATTTCGATGTTTTATCAATATGGTCTCGTTTTAAGCCTTTAGTTAGCGGATCCGTAATGTTATCTTTGGATTTTACAAAATCAATAGAGATAACTCTGTTTGAGATTAGTTATTTAATGGTATTGTGTCGACAACGCATATGTCTTAACTTATCATTATACGTTACGTTAGCAAGACACCCCCATACTTTCAAGTGGTTGTAGGATGATTTTTTGCCTTTCCTTAAATCATATGGTGTATTGTCTCTTTTTCTTGTGGGGCACCTTATTTAAAAGACAATTAACTCATAGAAACACTCCCCCTACATTTCTCGTGAAAACCCAGAGCTTTTTAGCAGTGTGTTCATCTTTTCCTTTAGAGTCTGATTTTTCTGCTCGGCTACTTTATTTGAGGAAAGTATGGTGGTGTTACTTCATGAATAACGTCATGTTGTGTACAGTATTCAAATGATTTAACATATCCACCACCATGATCAATTAATCTCTATAGCTTCGTATTTGCAAATATACGTAGCAATGAATGTAATAAAAATATTTATTCCTTCCTCTTGTTTGAACAAGCTTTACAAGCATTGCTATGTATTAGATCAAGTGGTTTTTGACCTTGCGTCAATACATGTTTCACATTTATAATTATAATTATTTTGAAATAAAGAAATGTGCTCTAAGCTAATTAATGTACATAAAATATCATAATTAACATGTCCGAGCCTACTATGCCATAAATTAAATGACTTAAGCATATAAACAGAAAAAGAAACAACATTTTTATTCATAATTTTGCTTAAATAGATATTGCATTTAGTTTAATACATATCCCTTTCCCACAAATATTCCCCTTTTAGAAAGAAAATTCTTTCATAGTTCTTGTATATGTTAGGCCCATAAGTCCATGTCCGACACTTTCTTGGAAATTTCTTCCACAGCATTAGCTCTAACTTTCTTTGGGATCTTACAGTCAGATGACTTGTGCCCCATCTTGTTGCAATTGAAGCATTTTCCTTGAAATTTTTTCTTCTTGGAAACACCACATTTTGGTCCCACTTTAGACCCATTCTGGGATTTTTTTCCCTTCTTGAAGTCTTTCTTGACTTCTACGACGTTTGTCGTAGCAACATTGTCATTTGCTGCTTTGTTGAGCCTTTTTTCCGTACCTCTATTGTCTTCTTCAATTCGAAATCTGACAATTAAATCTTCCACTGAAATTTCATTTCTTTTGTGCTTTAAGTAATTTTTGAAGTCATTCTAAGCAGGAGGCAGCTTCTCAATGATGACTGTCACTAATTATTTATGGTCCAACGATGTCCATAATTCCTTAATTATGGTCCAACGATGTCCATAATTCCTTCATTATTTTCTTAACATTATACACTTCGTACAGTGCATCTGACAATCCATTTGTAGTTTTGGCATAGGAAATCAGATTAATGTTTCCAAACTTCAACAGCAGTGAAAGTGGCAACTTCATCTATCTCGCTTTTTAACAATAGGAGGGTTATCTTTCAAAAATTTGGCCAAGTTCAAAATGGTCAAATAAAACAACATTTTCTGTTGCCAAGTCTTGAAATTTTGTCTTGAGAATTTTGCAGGTTTCTCGTTGTGGCTTACAGCAACTGCCACTGGCAACACTGAGTTTTGGATCAAAGATTGCGTTTGAACCAAAGCTTCAGATTGCGAATTTTTCTGTTAAGAAACAAACTAGAATTAGGAAACTTATCAACTTTTGTTAGACGACAAGAATCTAATAAAACCTGAAACAAAAGTTTATATGGTTTAATAAAAAATACAATAATATAATGCACCAGGTAGGTAACCCTAAAAGAGAGGCAGTGCACTCGGCACGCTTAAATACCAAGTCTTTCAAAGAACCAATCCTAGACATGCATTCTCATATTGTCTTTTTAATTCACCGTTGATAAATTTCTTTTTAATTCACAATTTAAAGCAACAATTAATGTCACCATAAATAGAAAATTTTCTCTTTGATTTGTTAAACGCGTAATTAGAATTCAAACAAAATCAAAAATTTTTTATTAAACGACGTGATTAAATCTCAAACAAAATTAAATAATTAAATCAAAATAAAATATGTTAAACAACGGAATAAATCCGAAATAGATTTTATTTCATTTAATTCTAATTTGGAAAAAATAAAATAAAATAAAATCTTGTTAAACGATGGGAATAAATCTCAAAAGATTTTATTTAATTTCATTCTAATTTGGAAACAAAATAAAATCAAATAAAATCTTGTTAAACGACGGAATAAATCTCAAACATATTTTTTAATTTAATTCTAATTTAGAAACAAAATAAAATCAAATAAAATTTTGTTAAACAATGTAATAAATCCCAAACAGATTTTATTTCATTCTAATTCTAATTTGGAGACAAAATAAAATAAAATATAATCTTATTAAACGATGGGATTAAATCCTAAAAAATTGTATTTAATTTTAATTTCTCGCTTTTGGAAACATAATCAAAATGTAATAAATCAGTTGAATGGCGGGAATAAATCTTGAAACATATTTTATTTTAATTTTAATACTCGTTTTGGAAATAAAATCAAAAGTGGAATAAAACCTGTTAAACAGCGAGAATAAATCCCGAAACGGATCTTATTTAACTTTAATTTCCTGTTTGGAAATAAAATAACAAAATGAAATAAAAACCGTGTGGGAATAAATCCCGAAACGAATTTTATTTACTTTTAATTTGGAAACAAAATCGAATAAAATCTATTAAACGACGAGAATAAATCCTGAAACAGATTTTATTTAGTTTTTAAAAAATTCATTTGGAAATAAACAAAATAGAGAATAAAATATGTTGAACAGTGAAAAAATTCAAATGATTTTATTTAATTTTAAATTTTTTTTCTTTTCACCTTGGTGTCTCATTCGTCTCGGATTAGAGAATCACAAAAAATAATACAAAGTCTATCTTAAGATTGTTGGACAAAACACTTTAGCGAACAAAATATTTAAATATAAATAAACAATTATTTATATATAAAATATAAATAAATAATTTATATTGAGATTGTCAAATACGTAAATCAATAAAATCCTAACAACTTGAAATCGAGAATAAGAATAGAGATTTACTAAACGTTGAGGCCTGTTTAACACAGTTTCCTTAAAACAGATTCAGCTGCTCCTACGATACTTGGAGAAATGTTGGTCGAATGTCTCCCAAGATACAACAACACAATAATCAAAGCAGTAGCACCTCTACAACGATCAACGAACGAATGTTGCCTATTTTCTATCACCGGAAAATTGGAAAATATGGAGAGGAAAATAATAGTTTTGAGAACAAAAGAAATTCTGTGTGAGAGGATATCAATTTGTGTAAAATTCTTCAAAATTCATATCCTTTTGTAGACATTGAGAATGTTGGAATTTTGGAAAATTTCCAAAAAATCTAACATTAAGGAGCTAATAAATCAATTTGATTAAAAATTAAATCAATTTGATTGAAAATTAAATCAATTTGATTGGAATCAAATAAATAAGATAAATGTCCTTATATAAACAGATTATGCCTGCTGACAGTGCGTGTTGGGCTAAAATATCCACAGGCTCACTCTGGGCCCGATCGATGCAAAAATTTCGCGTCACTCACGTCGTACAAGTGCGCCCCAACCTCGTCGGGATTGGACCTGCACCCCCTGCATGCAAGGTAGGGTTCTAAACTTAGTCATTCAATCACCTTTCAAGAGGATCTAAGCCTTTACTTTTCCTCAACAAATATTTTCAAGTAGCTTACTTTGAGTATCAATTTCTCATTCATCACTCAACTATTTTGAGCATATGATATACCGTTGTAAAGGTCTCATGAAGTAGAATATGAAACCATAATTTTATGATTCAAAGCTCCACCTTTACCTATTGAGAATATGCCTCAAAATTCCCATAAAATGCAATATTTTCCAGCAGTAGAAGCAGGGAGTAAGGTCCATGTTTGATACTCATGTTTGTAACATAAATATAGGGATACGATCTTTAAACATCCTCCAAATACATCTAAAAACTTACAAAATCTAACCATACTACTATCAGATACATATCCATAAGCAACACTCACATCTGAGTCCTAATGATAAAACAATAAGCCACTTGAATAGGAGGAGGTTGGAGGATTGTAGTTAAAGAAACTTCCAATTTTCTAAACAAAATAATAGTGTAGCAAGAATTTGAAGGAAACCCAAGGATTTTGAACAATTATCATGGAATTTAATTGCTGCACCATCATAGTATTGTACAATGCATCATACACTAACTGTAGAGCAACACAAAGTAGCATTATCATAACAATATAATGATCCCTCAACTCCATATATATACACACACACACCAGAACTGTAAGTTTACAAAGCAAGGAAACTGATGGAATTCTTATGAAAACAAGCTCTTGAATTCCATTACAATAATAATTATTAAAATACATTATTCTAGTTTTTACAACAAATCCTGCATTTAACAAATAGATGCAAGATGGGAAAGAAAAAACAATCAAAGCTCTAGAAATACCGTAAATTCAAACAATTTAGCAGTATAAATACGGTACAGAAAAACTCTCCAAAAATCAAAACCATAAATAATAATAATATAAAGCTAATCTTGTTCTTGAGAAATCTTACAGAGCAAGCTGGTTTCAGCGTTGGAGGTAAGTCTGTGTCACTCCAAACTCCTGGATCGGCAATATCTTAGCTGCAAAGAAACTTGGCGTTCTAACCAAAGCTGTCGACGGAAATTAGAGATGAAAAGCTCCGCCCTTTGGTCAACATCATCATCCGCACTAGCATAGCTTGTTGTTCTATGAAGCGCTCGAACCGGTCCTTTTTTATTGGATTCTTCTTCTTCTTCTTCTTCTTCATCCACAATGCAGCCGTGCAAACCGAGGCGATCGTTAAAGCTCAAGGTCGGCCGGCGCCGGGTGGAAAGGCTTCTGAGGAAGCAAGAGAAGCGCCATTTTGTTAGGTTGAAGCGAAGTAGGGAGTTTATCTGCTTCACTGCTCTCTTGAGGCGGCCCATAACAGACCAATTCTCTCTGCCCATGTTTAAAAACCTTTGGATTCAAGTTAAGAGTGTGTTGTTGTTGACGCTGAAATATTAGAAATGGAAGGGAGGAGGCAGGTTTGTGGTTTATACAGAGATGCTGCTGAGAATTATGGGGCAAGATTCCATCGTATTCACCTTCGGATGTTGTTTAGTGCATTAAGCTAACGCGCGCGGGGCCAACTTTATTTTCTTTCATATTACACTCCTACTTAATTAACAATTTAGTTAATTAATAAAAAACTTAGTTATTTTTATATTATTATTATCTTTTTCTTAGAAAAGTTAATTATTTGTATTTGTCTTTTTTAATGTTTTTAACTAGAGATGAATAAAACTCAATTCGATTTGAAAAATAAAAAAGAAATCGAATTTTGAGTTATTCGAATCAACTTGAAGTTCAATCGAGTTGAATTTTACAATTCAAATAACTCTAATAATTCTAATAATATATTGATGTAAATACATTTTGGTCCCTATTAAGTTTTAAAATAAGCAAATTGATCTCTCGAACAAAAATCACAAACAAAGTTCAAAATAATTTTCAAATATTCAAAATAAATTTTAAAATTCAAAATATCTATAAAAATTCCAAAATTTATATATATATATATTTTTAAAATATTATAAAATTTTAAAAAATCTAAAAATATATAAAAGGTTAAAAATTAAAAATTTATACCATAATAATTTTGAGGATTTTAATAAGTTAATTAATGATTCAAATTTATCATACTAAAATATTTTTTTATTTTGCTTTGAAAAATTTTCAAATATATATGATTTCAAATTTATATGCACTAATATAGAATTAGCTATACTATAACAAGATTTTAATTTGACATATTTAATTTTTTAATTTAACTCGAACAATTTCACTCAATTTAACTCAACTCAAATTTCATTTCACTCGACTCGATTCAAAAAAAATTTCTAATCGAGTTAGGATGATAAAATAAGACTCATCAGTCAATTAACTCGAAAATTTTTTACTCGATTCGACCGAACGCTGACCCCTATTTTTAACAATTAATATGCTCAAAATTTAAAAATTTAAGAAGAATGAAGGAGGAATTATAAAGGTATTGTTGGTTAATGTAATTACAACGGTTTAGGGTGTTAAAGTAGCTGATTGGCCAGATATGCTCTGCTTGCTTGGTGACCAAGTTCTGGGTTTTAGGTCGTTGACTTTCCAAACTGAAAAAAGCGTGGGATTTAAATTGTGGTTGCCATGTCATCGAGTGACTCACACTAAACGCACTTGGCTTCTCTATTGTTTTCAACCCAACAGCCTGGCGCCGGAGCGTGAACCATTGATCAGATCAACATAAAGGAGAGAGTAAGGGCCTACAAAACTCGCTGTTTATGTAAAATCACATCATATATATATATATAAAAAAAAGGGATAATAACTTTTTTGACCCTCTAATTTTATAAAAAGTCATGTTGGTCCTCATTTAATATTCTTTTAGCCTTTAAATTTGTATTTTTTTATCAAATCACCCCAAAATGAATGGAAAAGTTAATGTTTGTTAACTTTAATGACGTGGCATACATGTGAATTGCTACATGAATGACATGTCAAGATTTAATTAATTTTTAAAATATTTTTTTATAATTTATAATTTTTAAAAATATTTTTTAATTTTAAAGAATTAATTAAATGATGATGTGTTATCTATGTTTTGACATGTCAAGAAAGTTACAAACGTTAACTTTTCATCTAGTTTGGGGTGATTTGACAAAAAATACAAGTTTAAGGGTTAAAAAGGTGAAAAATTAAATAGAGAGCTAAAATATTTTTTTTTGTAAAGTTGGAGGGCTAAATAAGTTATTATGCCTATATAAAATATATTATAAACTTAAGGCATAGTGACAAATTAAAGCCCTTAACGTTTACACATTTTATCACTTTAACCCTTATTATTTTACCTAATTTCAGTCACCAACTTTTTTAGAAAAAAGATTAGATTTAATCCTTAACCTTTCAAAAAGAATTGTGTAATACTCCACACCCAACCCAATCGCCAGATCTGAGGTGTGAGATGCCACATTCGTTACTAAAGTAACGATTTTCATTTCAATTCTAAAAGACAAGTCATACAAGCAATTAAGTTTCAAAACTTAATAAAACCTATTATTTATTCAAATTCAGGTTATAAGCGAGCTTACGAAAACTCTTATGAAACACCAGTAACAAATGAGAGACAAAAATGTAAAAATGATTAATAGAAGAGTTATGTTGCGACATTGAAGGATGAGTGTTGTGACATAGAGGGCAGAAGCATGTCGCGACTTCAACTTGGGTGAGTCGCAACCTTGAAGACATGAACTTAACATCGCAACTTCAACATATTAAAAAATTAATATTTTAGTTAGTATTTCTATTTAAAAAAAAGTGATTTGACTCTTTCTAAAGGTTAATGGTCAAATTTAGCTAAAAGAAAAAATTATTGCCAAATTGACAAAAAAATGTAAATGCCGGGAACTAAATTTATCATTATGCCTAAAATTAAAGAAAAGTTGAGCTTTGGTTTTAAATATTAAATTTCAAGGTCAACTTATATTTTAAATAAGCCTAATTTTTTTTTAATTCAAACTCACTTTTCGACTTAATAATTTTATCTAAACAATTGGAACCTTATAACTTCGACGGATAATTTTTTTTTGGTAAATAAAACAACATTAGGCGATTATAATAACAATTATAGAATCAACAACCCATAATATATTTTTTGAACTAAACCCGACATAGCTTGAGGAAGCTTAACCATAAAATCTACAACTTCATTGTGAACTATGGAAATATGACGGATATGTACTTTCCAGTTCCTCTGTATTAACTTATGAATAGTTTGTAATTCCATATATAATATGACTATCAATAGATTTATAGGCAAAAATTAATCCTTAAATAAATTTAGGTGCAAATATTTGACTCTGTCATGAGATATAGAAACAATATAATTAGTACCATACTAAATTTAGAATTATTAATTAAAAATTTGATGTAAAATAATTTTTAATAATTATAAATTTAATAATACTTATAATTTAATAAAATTTGTGATAATTATAATTTAATAATCATATATTTAAAATAATTATAATTTACATTTATTATTTTAAAATTTTAATTAAAATAATTATAATTGAAGTTAAAAGTTGGCATAAAATTTTCTTTTACAATTACAATCATTTAAAAAGTTCTTTTAAAATTATTTTTATTTTTATTTGATATTTTTCTAAACATTAATTTTATATTATTTAAAACTATTATTGACTATTAAGAAAATAAAAATAAATATGAAATATTGAAGACTTTATATTATATAATATATATTTTTATTAGTACTATATTTGAATTATCAACATACTTAATATATTTTAATAGCGTTTATTACTTATTATTTTAAAATTATTAAATAAAGTAAAACTATATTGTATGTTTAAAGTAGTACAAATGTTTTAGTTATGATTTGAAATTTTAATATTATTAAAAATTATTGATATGCAAATCAATATTTTAGTATTATATCTGAAAATATATTTCTATTATATTCCAATTGCTATATAAATGAATATATTTTAATTTTATTTAAAATTTGACAAATGAATTAAAATGATTATAATAATTAAAAATAATAATTAAAATTAAATCACGTAAAATTACATGCAACGCATGTGCCAAAAAAAACTAATACATATAAATATCGTCAATTACACACACGAATATATTTAGACGAAAATATTAATTTTGAAATTATTAATTATGTTCAAGAACTTAATTAAATGCTTAAATTTATTATGAATATCTTATTAAGTGGATGTCCATCAAGATCAAAATAAGTTTTGATGTACTTTAAATTTAATAGTTATTAGAAGTAGACATCTACTTCATTTATACTTCTTATACTTTATTTATACTTCAGATACCTATAAATAGAGACTTTGAAGAAGCTTTGTATATATCCCATTTATCAATAAAAATATGCTCTCTCTTTACTCTCTCATTCTCTTTGTTTTTTATTCTCTGTCTTTTATTTTATAACACGTTATTAGCACGATTCTCTTTTAATTATCTTAATTGTGGATTAAATTAGCGGCAACTTTGCGAACCATTAAGCCTCATTCATAATACCAAAATTCAACCTTCGACCACTAAAATTACTCTTATTTTTTCTGTTTTGTTGGCTCCTTTGCTTCTTTAAATGACTATTTATTGCTACTGGTTGCTATTCAAATTGAGCGCTTACTTCCTGATTCTCCATTACTTGTTGACTTTCACCTACTGTTGTTTGCAACTCTTTGCAGGAAGTTTTTATCTATTTAGTGTTTTATATCTAGATTAATTCTCAATTAAGTTAAATTAATTTGAGATTGTTTTAATTAACTTGTTTTACTTCTTCTTAATTTTTGTAAAAGAGTATTACTCCAAATGGAATGTTTGAGTTTACACTAAGAAGCTCAACACCAAGATGGACACAACAGTCCATTGTTTTGGATGGTGAAAAAAAAAATTGATCTCAGCATGGATTTTGGATTTATAGAACACAATTTAAATTGGTAAGGAGCTTCAAATTTTTTTGAGGTATGATTATTATTATTTATTTGTTTTAAGTCGATCAAATTATTAAGTTATATTATTAAATATCGATGGGTTCATAAGGTTTACTAATAAAACTTTATAATATATTATTTTTAAATGATTGTTTAAATATATATTAATTGTCGATGCAAAATATAAGTTTTTGTGATATTGGTCCCTTTTAAGAGGATTTTTTGTTATTGATGAATGATTGAATTATACCTTTTAGATTGAATTATAAAGTAAAAATAATTTATTAGAGCATCATAAGATTCTATAAGTTATATGTAGTATGTTCTTATGAAAGCATTGTTATTTTAGTACTTGTAATAGTGCTCATGATAACACCCAAGGTGACGACAATGGTGTTAAAGATTTTCAAGTATATTTTACTATGATTTATTTATTATATCATGTTTATTATAATTGGAGACTAATCATGACAAGCATGAATAGATAGATTCTGATTTGAAATCCATGTATGTTTGCGATGGTGATTATGAAATAAAGAATCAATGGAGGCTTTTAGAAGTCTGTCCTACTAAATTTGTTGCATTCCTCAAAGTAAATGCAAACATAAAGAAAATAAAAGATATAATCATGGATCACTAAAAGTGGGAACATAGAGTTTTCAAGATAACTCTTCAAAGGGTAAATATAACTTATGTTATCAATGTGATGTGAAAGATTATTGGCCACATATGTGGCGTATGCCCAAATTGTAACGCATTGGTTATTTAACATTGTTTCTGTGAATTCTATCACAAATAAGTATCTGCTTCAGTGGCTAAGTGTTTTGATTATATGTTTGAGGTCTTGGGTTTAAGTCCCATGTTTGGAAATATTTACTATTTTGATCCTAGCCTTTCCCTTGATGGTTTGGCTTATATTCTATTGTTAGTCAAATCCTATTAGAATGAGCTTCCTGGTTCGAGTGGTAAGGTGTTAACTTGCCTTAAGGTCCATTGTTTGAATCCCCGTATAAGAGTGGATGTTAATTTTTGCTTCGGTTGTGTGATAGAGGTTCGGTGGAAGTGAAATTCTGAGTTAGTTGGGTTGTTAGTGGGTTAGTGGGGAGTTGAGAGTTAGTAGGATTTTAGTTCAAATTAAATATTTTTAATTTTAATTTATTTTATTCTCCTTTTCCCAAAATTTCCCATTATTCCGACGTTTCTTTTCTTCTCTATTCTTTTCTCTGTCCTTAGTAAATTTTCCTTCTTCCCACCCTTCAAACTTTGATTTCTATTGAAACCGTGTGTTATCGCTTGATTGATCGGCTTTGTGGTTCATCTGTCACTTTTTCTGTCCCAATTTTAAATCGCAATTTGATTCGGTAAGTTGGGTAGGTGTAGTTTATTGCTTTTGGTTGATGATTTTTTATTGATAGTGTTCTTTGGCTAACGCCATTTAGGGGAAGACCAAGGAGCTCAGGATAGTCCGATGGTGACTTAGTTGCGTGGAACTACCGTTGTTCGACTAAAGGTAAGGGTTTGGTTGAATAATAAGTTGCATAGATTGATTTGGTTTTGGTTTTAATAATGTTTTAAGTGAATAATTCGGTGATTTAATGGTTAATTTTAGGTTCCGGTTATCTCGTGGGAGCATTCGCGACAAAAACGAACCAGGTGTGTAACGAAAACACGAGAAAATAAGGTTCAGCGAAAGTCAAAAAATTGGCATGTCGACACCACACGGGCATGTGCCCGGCCGTGTGGTCGACTGTGTGTGACACACGGCCGTGTGATGGGTGAGTGTGTGGCCGTGTGGGTCACACAACCTAGGCCAATTTGGGTGTATGGGTCACACGGCCGTATGGGCCCACATGGGCATGTAGGAATTCTAATTTTTTCTTAGGGTTACACATGTCATTCCGGTCGACTGTGGGCCTTCCATAGGGTCGATAAGGGCAGACCAAACCCTAATGCACATGATCTGCTATTCTGATAGACTGTTTAGAGTATTAGGAAAACCGATATGTATGATCTAACTATTTTGCATAAGCATGTATGATATTTGTACATGAGTGTGTGAGATATGTTAATTTTGTTATATATGTTTATCTGTTATCTATATCTGTGTATGGGGTGGGATCTGTTTATTAGAGGAAGTATTCTGTAAGGCGATATTTCGCCATTATACTGGCAGCACAGCTGCATATTATTCTGATAAGTGTCGTACGAACACTATGTGGTGTGTAGGGCTGGGTGGGTGTTTTGTACCCCACATGGTGTGTTGGGATGGACGGAGATGGTGTGTAGAGGATGGGGTTAAGATTTTGCATATCTGTATGACTCTGTTGATCTGATTCTATTAAGAATTTATGTCCATATATGTATTTGTTCTGTATACGAAAAATCTGAATATATATGCATGTATGTTCCGTTGAGTTACACACTGAGTTTTTTGAAAACTCACATCTGTTTGTCTGTTCTGTTCAGGTAATCCTCAGACATAGGCGAGTCAGTGCGACGGAGGCTTAGCAGTGACCACTAGTTTAGATACTATCTTTTAATTATCGATTTTATTTTTATCTCTGGTTTTTCCTAAGAGTTTTGTAATTTTGGGACTCTCAGACTTTTTGATTTCTTTTGGTGTTGTTGATTTTGGTTTGATTATGTTTTCTGTGATGCACAATAAATGATTTTTCATCAATAACGGTTCCACACAAACAAATGTTTTGGAAAATACAAACTTCGTTTTCGACATATAATGACACTTAAGATTTTCACTACGAAATAAGTTTTTCTGAAAGAACAAACTATCGATGGTTTTAGTAATGAATATATTAAATGGATATGTTTTATGAAAAATGGACTCCTTTCTAGCAACACAGTATACGAGGTTTTTAACATGTTAAGATTGGTTTCAAAACCCTTTTTCTTAACATTCTCGGATTCGGCCATAACGCCTAGGCCGGGTTTGTGGTGTTACACAAATATTTTGTTTTTGTTAATATTCTTTGAGGAAGGATATGTGAATGTAGTGATGAATTCTATCATTACAGATAGAAATTATTTATCTTATTTGGTACTGAAACAAACAAATATTATTCCAATATTTGATAGTACAAAATTAGTTGAAAGCTCCAATAGAGCTAATAAATCAATATCTAAAAAGCACAAAATTTGTGATGGTTAATGTATTAGTTTTAAAAGATATTCATTATAATGAATATCATATTAACATTGTGAATGAAGAAAATATTATATTTCATATGAATCATTATTGCTATAAATATCTATTTTGAATGGATGAAATTGAGTTATTGATTACTCTTATTATTAAATTGAATTAATTATGACTATCTTTGTGATATTTTGTCATTGTCCCGATTAAGGGGTTGAAAGCAAAATATTTGATTGTGAAAGATCTACTTATGAGCAATAGAATATGGTAATTCTATCTAAAGCTCGTTATGGTTGATGTACCTGAAGTTGCAAGTTTATTTTTAAAAACTATGAGTATAACTCTACAACATTCAAAATAAGTTTTCAACTAAAATTACGTGGAAAAATATTACTGATAAGAACTTGCAAGAGAGAAAACTATGTATGAAAAGTCATTGGTTATGTACCTGTTGTACACCTGGAAAATAATAGATATTGATTGATGCACTCTCATAGTTTGGTATTAATAGATATTGATTGGATTCAAAGTCTACTACTGGAGTTTAATTTTCTTACTTCTTGATAAAATCGTCAAGACTCAACGCAGAAAAAAATGGGTACATCTTTAAATATTAAATCAACTTGATATATGGTTTAAATATTTGAGATGGTCTTCTTTTTAAGTTTTGATTACATGGGTTACATATTGTATTAAGCACCTCATTTGTTCATGAAAATGAATATTAACTAATTTATTTATGTCGCTATAGTAGGCTTTAAAATTAATAATATATTTGATTAAAACATATCTAGTATGCAAATTTGTGTTAATAAACTAATGAATTTTATGGTTATTCGAATTTGATTTAGCTCAAAGAATTGTTAAAAGTAGTAGTTCATACGTTTTATATTATTCTATTTGTTAATTATTTAGAGAAATGACATTCCATTTGTTAATTATTTGTTAATTCAAAATCCAACCATGCATGAAAAGTTCTATGAGTATGAATGGTTGGATTTTGAATTAAATTTCATGCATGTTTATGATGATGGTTATGACAAAATTGCTAGTTTTTCATTTTGTCATATTTTTATGTTTGAGATGTGACTTTTATTGATATATTTAATTTAGGTTTGTTTCTATACATGACCTACCCAGTTATTCTTGGTAGTTAATTGATTATGCAAAACTCTTGCTAAAAGGTCTTTAAAAGAATTTTGAGTTGATCTCATATCTCATTATAGCTAAACAAAATGATGAGTTATTTATTTCACAGTTTTGCTCCATTCCTCAAGTGAATGTAACAATTCATAACAATTATAAAATTTAACTTATTGTCATTATTGACAAATAGATAAGAAGAAGATGGATGATTCAAAATATTGACAAATGTTTATTCTTAGTACTAGATGTTCGATGATTTATATTAATTTATCATTCCTTGAAGCATATGATATCTATATAATCTTATTGGTAAGAAATATGATATACGCTTACATTATTGTCGAATTACTTTTTGCACGTTCCTTGAAGTGAATGTTTGCAATAAATATAACAAAATTTATAATCATTTCTTTTTGGATATTTGAAAATTTTGGCATATTCCTCGAAGCAAATGTTGAATATAATTATTTTGAAATTATATTTATTGACTTAGTGACATTATAAACTTCACATTGATTTAGACATTTCTAATAGTAAATGTCACAATAGTACTTATATGTGGATACAAAGTAAAAGAATTGACAATAAAAGTATCAATTTGCCATAATTTATATTAACATTTTTAGTACAATTGAAACGTATATTAAAGTAAACCGAAGTTTCTTGATATAAATACATTTAGTACTTGGCGTGACCAAGAAGACCATCCTGAATCATATATGATGTGAAAATTAATTGAGAATTCATATGGACATTCATTAAAGAAACAAAAGATTCTTTAATTTAAAGAATTATCATTTGTTGCTTGTTCTCAATGAAAATTGATTCGTAGAGACTCACTAGTTAAAGTTGCAATCTAATATCTTGCATTTCTGAAATAAATATATGGTCTCATTCAGCCACCATGTGGATGATTTTGATACTATATGATTTTGGTAGATGCATCTACAAAATAATCACATATGTGTTACCAGCTTGCAACATGTCATTTGTAAGATTGCTTGTTTAAATAATTAGTTTCAGATCATGCAATCAAGACAATTCATCTTGCTAATACTGATGAGTTTATATCTTAGTCTTTTATTGACTGAGTTTGAAAAACTTTTGTAAAAGTTTGTTATTTATGCGTATAATGGTTTAGAGAAATTATTGATTGAACGCTTTGGTTAATGTCTAAATCATTACTTATGAGAACTAATGTGACACCCCAAACCCGGCCTAGACATTATGGCCGAATCCAGAGATGTCACAAGATAAGGTTTTGAAAACAGAGTCGTTTTGTCAAATCATTCAAGTTTCATAGATCATATTCGTTTATAACTATTTTCGAAAGTGTTATTCAATTCATTTACTTACTAAAACATAATTTACAGTGAAAGTCCTAAAACCGTAATATTTTAGAAATCCAGTTCGCGTTTTCAGAAAAACCTTTATTTTCGAAAACTCTTGTTTTTTGTCATGCATCGCAACGAAAGAGTCAAAAATCGCATCCAAAAACCAAAATAAAAACCAAGGGTCCAGAGAGTCCCAAAAATTACAAACTCTCAAATAAAACCAGAATTATAAATAAAAAAACATAATTTACTAAGTAAAACAGTTCTTGATCGAGTAGTCACCGCTGAGCCTCCGTCACACCAACTCGTCTAAGTCTGCAGATTACCTGAACAGAACAGACAAATAGATGTGAGTTTTCATAAACTCAGTGTGTAACTCAACAGAAATAGACATGTAATACATACAGTAAACTCATACACAGTTAGATACAGATTTAGATTCAGACATAAGCCCTTTACAGATTCAAATAACAGAGCAGATATGCAGATCAGAAATACAGAATCCTACCCCATCCTCTACACACCAACTCTGACCATCCCATCACACCATGTTGGGTTAAAAACACCCACCATCCCTACACATCATATCAAGCCATTACGACACATGTCAGATAAAGTGCAGCTAAGCTGCTAGAATATGACGATGATCGCTATACAGAACATTTCCTCCACATATACCAATCCCATCCCAATCAAATATATATAATCAGAGTTATCATGCTCACATGCTCATATACATATATCAGATATATAAATACATCAGACTAATCAGACATGCATAACAGTATCATATTCAGAACAGAATATCAGACAAACAGATCACATAGTTTTAGAGTTTGGTTAGCCCTTACCGACCCTACGGTAGGCCCACAGTCGATTGAAACGACCTGTGCGAACCTAGGGAAAATTTTAAAAATATGGGCCCACATGCCCGTGTGGGCCCATACGCCCAGATTGGCCTTGCCCGTGTGGGCCACACGACCTGGCCTAAAACCCACATGCCCGTGTGTCCCACACGGCCACTCCTACACCACCACATGACTATTTTTTGCGTAGAGATTCAAACACAAGGCCTCCAACACAACACCCCCTTACCACTCGAACCAGCAGACTCATTCTGATATAGATTAACAGAAAATTTTATAAAAGCCCACTCAACAAGGGTAAGACTTGGATAAAAAATAACAAAATTAACAAATCTGGGACTTGAATCCAATACCTCACACACACCCCCAGAACACTTAACCACTAACGCAAATACACATTTGTGTTAGATATTTACAGAAATAGAAATAAATTATTCAGGACATTACAACTAAACTTTCTATTTCAACATGAGATTATGTTGATTTACGTGTTGTACGCATCAAACCAATAAGTTATAAATACTCCCCATTACAATTGATTTTTGGCTAAGAGCTAAATATTTCTCATCTTTGAATTTTTGTATGTGTGTATATGTTCCAATTGCTCCACCACAACAAAGATCAGTGAATACCTAAAGAAATTTGGGAATATATATTAATTACGAGTCTCTTTGTATTATTATATGTTTTAAATGTGTTAGAGATTTAATTATGACATGATTTGTGATTACTATTTTAATTTGATAGTTTTCCCGACATTAGGGGGAGAGAAATAATAACTTGTAATGAGTTAGAGGGAGAGTAATTTGAACCAGAAGTTCAACAAGGATAACTTATTACAAGTTCCAAATATGAAAATTCTTATAAAATAAAATAATAAATCTAGGTGGTCATATAGTGAAGGCAGGTGCTTCAGAAGATACCCAAGACATAACTAATAAGTAAAACTCCAGAAGAGATTCAAGTACCTAAAACTGAAGATTAAAATAGTGAAAATAAGAGATCTCGATAAGTTATGTCAATTTGAGAAAATGTCGAACCAATAATAAAAGTGGTCGACAATGGTTTTGCATGCAATATTATTGTTGAAATAATGAAATAAAAGGAGGATCTTGAATATATCTATTGAGGATTATATATATGGAATAAATTGGTCAAAATAGAAAGACGCAACTCAAGTACAATTAAATTTGTGGAGTTTTTGAACTAGTAGTCCAAATATCTAAAGGTATAAAGCCAGTGAGGGTGCAAATGAAATAGTTTTGCAAAACGTAATAAAATATGAAGTTTCTGCTAAGTCCTATCATTGATTATGAAAAGATATAATATTCTTTTGTGGTGGATGCAATAACCTTTAGATATATTATTAAACTAACAGTTCATAAAAGATTTAACTTGCGTCTAATGGTTGTTGTTGCAACCTTTTATGAATCACTATAAAATAAAATTTATTTTAAAATCCTTGAAGGATTTAGAATGCCGAAGCATATTTGAAATTATCAAGAAATTGTTCATTTATATGAATTGAAATAATTGAACATATGTAGTAAATTTGACTTAGTCAATAATAGTTGAAAGAAGATTATAAAATGATCCAAAATACCTATTTGTATTGTTAAAAATCCTTGACGATATCAAAATATATTTCCCCCAAAATTTTCCCTCACTTATGACTTTCAAAAGAATGTTGATATAAATGCTTAGCAAATACATTCAAATGGTCAATTGAAAAGCTAGTACTCAAGATTGAATACATATAATATGAGATATTATGTGATGTTTTCATGAGGGGGAGTAAATACACACTGTACGCTTTTTCCCTTAACCGAAATTTTGTCCCATTGAGTTTTCCTGTTCATGAGGGGGAGTAAATACACACTGTACTCTTTTTCCCTTAACCGAGATTTTGTCCCATTGAGTTTTCCTGGTAAGGTTTTTAAGTGGGTGTCTATTAAGATCAAGATAAGTTTTAATGTACTTTAAATTCTAATAGTTATTAGATTTACGCTATCTCTTTGCTCTCCCATTCTCTTTGTTATTTATTCTCTGTATTTTATTTTATAACAAAATTTTATTTATAAATGTATTTATAAATGTAATTATAAGAATAAAAATAAAAATAAAAATAAACATCAAAACAGTTTAAAATATAAAAATTTTGTATCATATACACCAATACAATTGTTACCAAGCGAAGGAAAATTAATCTGATGTTAAGGTGGACTTCCTTGTATAAAGCAGCAAATGTTCATCTGGATTCCTAGTGTTGATCGGCTAAAAAGAATGCCACATTTTTAAGGATCAGTTACAACAGAGAGCCAAGTTCAATCATACATTAGTCAACTAATATCACCTTTTTACCTTAACTATGTAGTCGACAACATGCGTCTATCATAACATTAATTCCAAAAGTACCACAATATATAAAGCTTTGCTATCAAATTATTCATCCAAAACAAATATCCCCTTACAGAGTAGCCAAAACAAAAATGTGGACGGAGGGCATGAGTGGTTACTTTTACTCGAATGGGGCGATCTAAGATATAACTAAATAGATGCTTTTCCTGTACATTAGGCTTCCAACTCCTCCTCGATCTGTCACAACCATTGCATGATGTTAAAATTTCCCAATGAATACAACGACCACAACTTCAAGATAGCAAAAGAATCTCATTTACTATTATTGCAGTAGAGAAAAAGCTCATTTATTGAATTAAAGCCTCAATCCAACTACTAAGAATTAGCTATTCGAATAATCTTCTCTGTTCTTCTTTGATCATGGTCGATATTGTCTTAGAATAAATTCTTAAGTGCAAGCAAACATGAAAACACAGAGCAACCATTTTGCTTACTCTTTTGCACCAATTCAGACATAGATATCAGAGTTAGAAGTGCACAAAACCAATTTCGCAACCAAGAACTAGAACAAATTACATGCTTACGAAGATATATCAGATCTCGATATAACATATTATTAGTGATCTCAATGAGGACGAATTTTCGTCGAAACCTTTTAAAAGTAGAGAAAACCAATAATAGCAGAAAATCAAAATACCTATAGAGAGCATGTTCACAGTTGAATTAATTTTAGGGTTCTAGAACAAAGATCCAAATCACCAAAAATAAACAAATAAATCAAACAAAAGAAGTTTAAAGAAGTAGCAAAGATAAAGTGAGGATATTTGTTTCCACCGTTTTCGCTGGTACTATTACCGAACTAGATGTGATGGCCAGTGTAAAGGCCGTGTTTGGCGAGGTTCATGACGACCTTGCTATCTGGGATGGATTTTTGAAGTTGTTCATTAACTCCATGTGCCAGGTTTTTCTCTCTCACCTTCTTCAACAGCTTCTACATTATCTCCTTCCCTCTGAATGCCATTTTTGCCTTTCCCTTTCCCCCTTACCAGTGTTTCTTTTAGTTAGGGTTAGGTTTAGGGCTTTTGCTGGGTTTTGGGATTTTAAATAAACCCAAGAGAAGAAACTAATTTGAAACCACAATGAATAATTCGTTCTAGGATTATTATAAAAACTGCCCCAAACCTAATACTCAAAATGGGTATAGTTGGTAATTAAATTAAATTAATATCTTCTTTCTTAGTGATAAAGGAAATGGTGAACAATGGTAACATTGAGAATGGCGGTGGTTGTTCGGAAAATTGCCGTAGTACTAAAAATGTTTGATTTAAGGATAAATGAATGGATAGCGTTGAAATGTCAATTGAATATGAATCCCTACCGTCTATTTGTTTCTCTTGCGGGCAGTATGGTCATGTTAAGTAGCTTTGCTTGTTCCAGACCAGAGTGAAAGATTTAATCGGAGTCAATGAGTCCCGGTGGTTGAATCGACTAAGTTTGGTCCGTAGATGGTCGTTGAAAGACATCCTCGATAGAATCTAAAGGAAGCTCGTAAACCGGTGGCTAAATTTTAGGCTAACAATGGGGGCGGGTCTAGATTTAGGGCACTATCTTCGAGGGTCGATGGAATAGAGGAAAGTGAATATTTAAGGGCTAAATTTTTAAGGTTTAACTTTAAAAAGGAGAAATTCCTAAAAAGCTCCGAAATGGAGGCAGTTAAAAAAAGAGGGGTGGGACTAAAGGGTCAAATAAGGAAGAAGGAGGTGTCGGTAATTTGGTCCAAGGGAGCAAGGTTGGTTTAGAGAACAGGTTGGAACTCATGATGTTTTCGCTAAGGTAGTTGGTTTGTCAAGGAAGGTTGCTTGTGAGTTGGGCTTGGGTTCCGTTGGTGTTGTTGCTGGAGACAAATTAGTTGGAAGTCAGGGCCCAAATTTAGGTGGACGGGGTTCCACCAGTATAAGGCCAGATGGTGATATCCCTTTAGTGGGCTTTGGCTCTGCAGGCCATAATGTAAAGGCCACTAGTCTTGAGGTATCAAAATTGCCTACTAATACTGCAATAATGGAGCCGATTGGTGAGGAAATTTTGGATATTTGCTGGAAAAGGCCTAATATTTTAGAGGGCTCCCAATTCACTACTACCTCACATTTTAACCCTACTTTTAATGTTCTGATTGAAATGGGGGTAACTTTAAACACAAATTTGTTTGATCCTTTGAAGCATACAACAATTATATTTAAGGATAAATTTGAGGCAAATGCTATCGACCCTCTAAAGGTTGGTGATCTGCGAATTTTGAGCTCAATGGTCCAAACTCCTAAACGCGTGGGCTATTTTGGAAAAGTATTATTGTTGGGAAAGGAAGGGTTCTTAATAAAACCATTAAAGATCGTTGGGAAAGTTTTAAGAAAGTTAAAAATAGAAAATTTTCTCTTTTAGACTCGATAAGCTCTATGGTGGATCTTATAACTTCTCAGACTAAAATCGAGTCTAATAGGGCTATAGAAATTCTGGGTAACAAGCAACAAAGTGTTGGGACTGATTCTAATCAATAGAGGTTTGTTGTCTTTTCTTTTCTATTTTGATTTTATGAATTTATATATTTTTTGGAATTGCTCGGGATATGTTAGCAGTAAGTTTCCATGAATTTTTCAGAAATACAATCAGGAATTTAAACCAGACATTGTGGATTTGCTTGAAACAAGAGTCAGTGAAGGTAAGGCTAATGTGACTATTTCTAACCTTGGCTTTCAATATTCCTATAAGGTTGAGGCTATAGGTTCTTTCGGTGGCATTTGGATCGGTCGGAAGGATTTTGTTAAAGTTGAAGTGGTTTACAGTCACCCCAATTTATGCTAATTCGGATTCTTGACAACTCCTTATGAATGCCAATTCTGGTTTCTGTTGTTTACAGTAGTCCTGATAAGAAAAAGAGGAGGCTTTTACAGGAATTTTTGGATTTGATATTGCCTAATTCAGATGCACCTCAGATGGCGATAGGGGATTTCAACGCCATTTTTTCTACTAGGGAAAAAAGGGGAGGGTGGAGGGAAGGGAAAAGATGTTCCAACTTTTGCAATTTTATCGACTCCGCTAAGCTTCATGGTCTAAGATTCAAAGGTTCAACTTTTAGTTGGTGAAGAGGTGGGATATTTGAAAGGTTAGACAGGGCCATTTGCAATGCTGCATAGATTTCAAATTTCCCGGGCTGTTTAGTGGCCCATCTCCCTAGGCTCAAATTGGATCATCGGCCTCTTTTCCTATCACTAGTGCTTGAGTCGAGTTTTATCAAAGGTAGGCCATTCAGATTTCTTGCTGGTTGGTTGAGCATCTAGGCTTCTCTAATTTGTGCAAGACTCTTGGAATTTCAACAGTAATATAAGGACCTTTATTGAGCAACTTTTGAATAACCTGAAGCAATGGAATAGGAATATATATGGGCATATCAACACTCGTAAAAAAATCCTTTTACAGAAATTAACTGGTATTCAGAAAGCGTTGGATAGATTAGATTTAGAAGAATTGTTCAGTGCTGAGATGAAGATTAGGGAGGAATTAGAAAGTGTCCACCATGAGGAATTCTTATGGAAGTAGGAGGCTAGGTGCGATTGGCTTCTCTTGGGAGATCTTAATACTAAGTTCTTCCATAGGCGTACCCTTTAGCGAAGAAAACATAATAGGATCTCTGTTCTGAAGAATGACCAAGGGGATTGAGTTTATGATAATGATGTCCTATAGACTGAGGCGATTAATTTTTTCTAGCGGCTTTATGGTAAACATCTAGAACCTATGTTGGGATTACCTCCTAGCTTTTTTTCCTAATTTATCTTAAGAAGACGTTTAGTTTTTGGGTAAGGCAATTATAGATGAGGAGATTAAGGCTTCTCTTTTTTATATGGCACCATTAAAAGCCCTCGAAAGTGATGGTTTTCATGCCTTATTTTTCCAGAACCAATGGCAGCACGTTGGACATTTTATTTTGCGGTTGGGTTAAAAAGATTTTCGATAGGGGAACTATTGACCTAGGCTTAAACAATACTTTAGTTTTTCTTTTACCAAAAGTCCATGCTCTAAAAAAATTTTCTCAGTTTATACTTATCAGCTTATGCTTTGTCTTATACAAATTGGTTATGAAGGTTATGTTGGGAAATGTGCCCATATTGTAGTAAAGATGTAACTGTTTCTATTTATTTGAACGTTAAATAAATAAAGTTAATTTCACATTTCACTATTATATCTTTTGTATTTATATCTTTTATATGTTGCATGCATGGCGAAATTGTGACAAGCAAATATTAGCTCATTGATTGTCTAAAGTTCAAACTAAAGATAAGTGACATTGTAAAGATCATTTACATTGCGAAAAAGACAACTTACTGCAACAGATAATCTAAATGAGCCCGTAATCCAATTAAAGAATCAAAGTGAACATTTGATTCAAATACTCAAAAGGATTATTATGTCATCTACAATTCCAATTGGGGAGATGGCTAGTCTTGGCTATCGGAGCAGTTGAATCCACGAGTAGAAAGATATATGTATTCATTGGTAGAATGATACATTGGACTGGACCCAAGATGAATTAATTCTGAATCCATTTGTGAATTAATTCACTTGTGATGTTTATGGTGTGATTTACCTAAATCCTGAGTTAGTCATTGACCATGCATATGCAACTCATGTGCTTTGATATAAGTGGAGGCTTATGCTCTAAAGATGATCGAACACATAGCCGGTATGTTGGGTATATGACTTGTGTATGACATGACTTTACTAGCAACGGTGGAATTCATAGTTTAATTAAAGAGTTAATGATATCCCCTCATTGGCATTGTGTGGATTGATAAATATAGAACGTGACCACGGGTTGCTTTTTCTCAAACGAGCAATTTATCACAATTATTTGTTGACAGTGATCATATTAATCATTAAGAAGACACAATGGTGATAATAAGATAAATAGGATTGTATTGAGTAAACAAATTTAACTTAAAGGAATCAATAGTATCATATGAGGGTAACACACACATGGCGAGGTCATTGGATAAAGCAATTGGATAAATTGCTTTCGTAAAGAGTATACAATAAGGAATTTTCAACCATGGTACTTCTTGTGGATTGACTCCATGATTAAGTAATTGCGAGTTATCAGAATGATGCTTTTGGACATAATTGCAATCACTAGAGCCTAATTGTATATGTCTGATTGGTCCTCTGCTAGCTCAATAAAAGCTCAATCAGACTGCATTTGAATCAGAAGAAAATTCTACAACTTCGGGAATAATTTAATTGAGTCGATTTATTCGATGTGGAATTAAATTAGGTGGTCAAAAGAACTGCTCAACTAGAGAATTTGATTAAATAATTAATGTTGATCAAGTTAAATTAAATTAATCAAATCAATTAAAATTAATATGACATTTTTGGAAGTTAATTTTCAAGTCAGACAATTGCGCCCAATGGGTAATTGAACTTGAAAATTGGACCTGATATCGTAAATTGGGCCCAAGAGCCCAAAACCAAGACCATGACCCAAAAACTGGTCGAACCAAGTCTGGCATGTGAAATTGGACCGACAATCCAACCGGTGGCTAAACCGGACCTAACCGGCAGTAGTTGAACTGGCTCGAGGTCCCACAAGGATATCACACCTACATCACGAACATAAGAGTGCCAACGGCGTCCCGGTGGCCAACGGCGGTTGACATTTTTACCAATTTACCCTTAAAATATTACTTTTATTCAATTTAGTCCTTGAACCTAAAACATGCAAATTGGCCATTTTTAATGAAAACTCATGCTAGTTGAATAATAATTTATTTTCCTCCTCCTCCTCTACATTCCACATCCTTAATGTATAATATGCTTATATGTAACATTATCTATAATTTCATCATTTATTTATATAAGATGTTGATTACTAAATTTATAACTCCCTTATTCCCTTTCTCTATAATATTTCCCATCATTTTCACTTATTTCCTTCACTAATATATCAATAACATAAGAATTTATTTAAGAAAACTCTACTATAACATCATTTCCATACTTTTTCAACAAAACTCTACTATAACATCATTTCCATACTTTTCAACAATAACAAACTTAAAAATATATTGAAATCTTGATGTTCTTACCTTATGCTATTGATTTCAATCTTTAACTTGATTTTTCTCTCCTCTAGCTTCTATTTCTTGAATCTAACTTGACATTCTAGCTCCCCATTGTCTCCTTATTATTTTTCTCTCTTGGAAGCTATGGAAATTCTTTTGATTTCTAGGTGAAAATAGTGAATTTTTGGTGAAAGGACCAAATTGTAAAGAAAGTAAAACTTTCTTTCTTCTCTTCTCTTCTAACGTTGGTTGCATGGAAAGATGATGATTTTCATCATCTTTCCTCCCTTTATATTAATCATTTAATAATAAAATAATACTAAAATCTTAATAAAATATTAATTAAATAACATTTAATTAATTAATTAATTAAAAATATCACAAACATCATCATTACCTTCTAGAATTCTCTCTCTCTATTTGACCATTTTGCCCTTTATAATCTTTTGAAATTCCATCCTTAAGTCATCACTTAATTTGGTAAAATTACAATTTAGTCCCTCAAAATTCTTCACCTTTTCAATTTGGTCCTAATTCATCCATTTTCCTTAGTTTCTAGATTATTCACCCCTTAAATATTTACACTATTGGTCCTTCAACTTTTTTGTATTTACACTTTAACCCCTCAAATTTTGAGTATTTACTCTTGGGCAACAAAATTTTTCTCACTTTTGCAATTTAATCCTTTCTTGAATTAATATGTCATAATATACTTCCCAATGTTGACATAACTCAATATTACCCTTTTTATCACTTTATTTCCTTATTTTACTATATCAAGGATATTATCTTACTTTCTTCTGTAGTAATTTTCGGGGTATTACAATTGGTGGTTGAGTAGTGGAAGAGTTACACTCTTATTGAGACTCTAATAGAGAATTTGATTTTAGATTAATTATTCCAAAAGTAATATTATCTTAATAGTTTAATATTAAATTTAATTTAATACTTATATTAATAGTATTTTATTAATTTAATATGATTCCCGGTTTCAGCTCTTTTGAGCTTCTTGATATACATCTCGTATGAGCTTCCCGTTACTTAGCTAACATGAGCTTCTCGTTATTTAGCTCAGAAGAGCTTCTCGTTATTTAGCTCAGAAGAGCTTCATGTTTACATGCTTGTATAAGCGTGCATGTACATGAATTGATGGATTATAGTTTTGTACACTTTGAGTGTACTACCCGTGTACCCAACGATATTTTACATGGTTCAGCTGGCAAAGTTCTAATATGAGACAATATGAGTTTGAAATGAACTATTACAGGTATATATTTGAAATACACGAGAATGACATTACATGATATAATGAAGTATGAGATGAATGATGATACATGTATGAAACTTGCTTGGTAACTATGTTCATCCATGTTTATGGGTTATTATATGTGTTTACATGGCTAACATGATGAGGATATGTGTTTAGGCTTTTGGTCAAATTGATTTGGTCATGTCATGTATACTTACCTTAAATGTTATTAAATGATAAGTTAAATTCCATGTTATACGAACTTACTAAGCTTAAATGCTTACTCTGTGTTATTTTTCATGTTTTATAGTTATTCGAAAGCTCATTTTGGTTGGAAGATGGTCAGAGCAACCTCACACTATCCATCGACTCTTTTGGTATTTTCAATAAATTTATTCCGGTTATAATGACATGTATAGGTTATTTTGGTTAATATTGGTATATAAATGTTTTGTTGAAACTAACCATTTGTATGTCTTGGCATTGGTATACTTGATGTGTATATAAGTAGCCTTATCATGTTTGGTGTGGGTTTGGAATGGTTGAATGATGGAAGATTATAGGTATATTGAGAATTGGTTGATTTGGTATATTTAGAAAAATTATGCATATATGTATTTGGTTATCGAGGTAAATTTTGGAATTTGATTGACATGTTTTCAAATTGTCATTTGAATTGCCTATGGGTATATTGGTTGTATGTTGTGATAATACATGTTTAAGACTTAATTTTAGCTTGATTTGAATGCTATGTTATGGCTTGTTGATGTGCAAATGGTTGTGTTTAGGTTGGTACCAAATTGGGTGAGAAATATGGCTTGGAAATGACCTATTTTTGTCCACACAGGTAGAGACACGCGGGTGTGTCTCAGCCCCCTGTATCTTTTAATTGCGCAGGCTAGTATGCTCAGCACGGCCTAGCACACGGGTGTGTGGCTTGGTCGTGCAACCCAAGTCAGAGAGTTACATGGGCATGGACACAGTTTGGGACATGGCTGTGTGTCCTTATTTCGAATGCCCACATTGCCTAAGACACAGGCGTGTCTCTTAAACGTGAGAGCCCACACGGGCGTGTGTCCCGTGCACCTTTAAAAATTTTAAATGTTTGAAAAAAATTCTTTGAGTACCCGATTTAGTCTCGGCTTATTCCAATCGTGTATTGTAGGCCTCGATGACTCGCATAAAAGACAATATGTTTGTTTCTGATTGGTTTTCGACATGAATGTTATATGAAATGAGATGTTTGTTTAATTTATTTGTAAACTCTGGTATTGCTCTATAACCCTGCGTCGATAATGGATATGGGCTAGAGGTGTTACATTTATTGGTATCAGAGCTACGGTTTAGTGGATTCTCAGGCTAACATAGCATATACGAGTTTAGCTATACAAGCCATTATATAACCTGTGATAGTGTGATATCTCTTGACTGTTTTAAAACTTATTTTCATATAGCAATGTAATCTAACCGAGCTGATTCCAAAGAAGCTGAGAGTAACGCTCAAGCCTCCGTTGAAGAAGCAACTTCGAGTGGTACAAGGCACGTATCTGAGGGCCAAAGAGGAGAGGCTAAAGAAGCCTTCTTTCAGATGATGAATGAGTGGTGCACCGAATTTGTAAGAACGAACCCGACTACTCAACAACCTCCACCCCTCTTGTTCCTCAATCAGTTCCTAATATTCCTCAAAGTACGGAGCTTATTAGAGCTGGTAAGCCACCTATTGATAAAATCCGTAAGTATGGTCCTAAAGAATTTTGAGCTATAGCTGAAGATGATCCTGAAAGAGCGGAGTTCTGGTTAGAAAATACTATCAGAGTTCTTGATGAATTATCTTGTTCACCGACTGAATGCCTTAAACGTGTGGTATCTTTATTAAAAGATTCAGCTTACCAGTGGTGGAACACATTAATTTCTGTAGTACCAAAAGAGAGGGTCACTTGGGAATTCTTTCAAATCGAGTTTCAAAAGAAATATATCAGTCAGAGATTTCTTGATCAGAAACATAAAGAATTTTTGGAGCTTCAACAGGGTCATATGACAGTGTCCGAATATGAACGAGAATTTGTTCGATTAAGCAAATATGCTTAAGAATGTATTCCGACTAAAACTGCAATGTGCAAGCAATTTGAAGATGGTTTAAATGAAGACATAAAACTATTAGTTAGAATCCTTGAGTTGAAAGAATTTGTTGTACTGGTTGATTGAGCATATAAAGCTGAAGAGATGAGCAAAGAGAAAAGACAAGCTAAGATTGAAGTCAGAGCTTTGAGTAAGAGATTGACGGGAAAGTCATACCAGTCAACATCAAAGAAATCAAAGAAATATCATGATCGTTCTACTACTTTTGCGGGATACTCAGGTAGAGATAGAGGTACCCGACACTTTAGTTCTAAATCTCAGGCTACATTTGTAGTGACTGTGGGTAATACTAGAAACACCAAACCCATGTGCAAGCACTGTAACAAACTACATTTTGCTGAGTGTCGAATGAAGAGTGGAGCGTGTTTTAGATGTGGTTCCTTTGACCACTATCTTAGAGATTGTCTGGAGAAATCTAAAAAAGAGAGTATGCAAACTTCGAGGCTAAGCAACACAGCTGCGAGAGGTAGACCACCTCGTAATCTCAAAAATATGAGTGATAGTCGTGGTGCGACGAAAGACTCTACCGTAAGATCCTAAGCACGAGTACCAGCTAGGGCTTATGCTATTCATGCATGTGAAGATGCTTCTGCGCTAGATGTTATTACTGGTACTCTCTCTTATTGATACTGATGTAACTGCTTTAATTGATCTCGGTTCAACCCATTTATATATTTATACGAAATTATTGTTTAGTAAAAATTTACTTGTTGAGTCTACTGAATTCGTGGTTAAAGTATCGAACCCTCTTGGCCAGTATGTGTTGGTTGATAAAATTTGCAAGAACTACCTGTTAATGATACGGGGTTACTACTTCCCGGCTGATTTGATGTTATTATCGTTTGATGAATTTGATGTGATTTTGGGCATGGATTGGGTAACTTTGCATGATGCTATGGTAAACTGTAAACAAAAGCATATCATATTGAAATGTCAAAATGGTGAGATGCTCCATATTAAATCAAATAAATTGAACAAGTTACCTATTATGATATCAGCTATGTCAGCACAGAAATATGTGAGAAAAGGTTGTAATGCTTATCTTGCTTATGTATTGGATACTGAAGTGTCTGAGTCGAAGACTAAGTCAGCGCCAATGGTTTACGAGTATTCTGATGTGTTTCTAGATGAGTTACTTGGATTACCACGGGTCAGAGAAGTTGAATTTGCTATAGATCTTGTACCGGGAACAACACTGATATCGATAACACCATATAGAATGGCTCCTACAGAGTTAAAAGAGTTGAAAGTATAGTTGCAAGAGTTGACTGATAGGGGTTTTGCTTGACCTAGTTTTTCACCTTGGGGTGCACCGGTTCTATATGGTGCATTGACTACCGTCAACTCAACAAAGTTACAATCACGAATAAAAATCCACTGCCTCGCATTGATGATTTTTTTGATTAGTTGAAAGGTGCCACAGTGTTCTAGAAGATTGATATTCGTTCTAGCTATTATCAGTTACGAATGAAAGATTCGGATGTGTCTAAAACAACATTTAGAACTAGGTACGGACATTATGAATTTCTTGTGATGTCGTTTGGCTTAACCAATGTACCTACAGTGTTTATGGATTTGATGAATAGAATTTTCAGACCGTATTTGGATAGATTTTTTATGGTATTTATTGATGATATTCTGATATATTCTCAAGATAAGACTAAACATGTCGAACATCTGAGAATTGTTCTGCAAACCTTACGAGATAAACAATTGTTTGCTAAATGTATCAAATGTGAGTTTTAGCTTCAGGAAGTTGGTTTTCTGGGACATATAGTATCGGAGGAAGGCATCAGAGTTGATCCGAATAAAATTTTAGCAATTGTTAACCAGAAACCACCTAGAAATGTATCTGAAGTCAGAAGTTTTCTAGGACTAGCTGGTTATTACCAGAGATTTGTAAAAGGGTTTTCGATGTTAGCCACACTAATGACATGACTATTACAGAAAGATGTGAAATTTGAATAGTCTGACAAATTTCAGCAAAGTTTTGACCAGTTGAAAGCCCTGTTGACCGAAGTACCAGTTTTGGTTCAGCCTGAATCAGGTAAGAAATTTGTGATTTACAGTGACGCGCCATTGAATGATTTAGGCTGTGTTTTGATGCAAGAAGGTAAAGTAATAGCTTATGGTTCCAGACAGTTAAAGCCACATGAAAGAACTATCTGACACATGACTTAGAATTGGTAGATATTGTCTTTGCATTGAAAATTTGGCGACACTATTTGTTCAGTAAAAAATGTCATGTATTTACCGATCATAAGAGTTTAAAGTATCTGATGTCGTAGAAAGATTTGAATTTGAGACAGCGTAGATGGCTCGAACTATTAAATGATTATGAGTTGGTTATTGTTTATCATCCGGGAAAAGCGAATCTAGTTGCGGATGCTCTGAGTAGAAAGTCTTTGTTTGCCTTACGAGTGATGAATACCCGATTGTCATTTTCTGAGGTTGGCTCAATTTTAGCTGAGTTCAAAGCTAAACCGATGTTTCTACAGCAGATCTGCGAAGCTCAGAAATGTGATAATGAGTTTCAAGCTAAACGGATACAGTGTGAGTCAACTTTTGATTTAGAATTTCAGAGAGGACTTGATAATTGTTTGTTATTCAGAGGCAGAGTGTGTGTACAAAGGAATCCAGAGCTTATATAGAAAATTTTGCACGAAGCTTATAGTGGTAGCATGTCTGTTCATCCGGGAAGTAATAAAATGTACAATGATTTGAGACAAACGTATTGGTGGCCAGGAATGAAACATGATATTTTTGATTTTGTATCTAGATGTTTTATATGTCAGCAAGTTAAAGCTGAACATCAGGTACCTTTAGGATAGTTACAGCCAGTAATGATACCGAAGTGGAAATGGGATAGAGTTACAATGGATTTTGTGCCGGGGTTACCCCTATCTCCGAAAAAGAATGATGTCATTTGGGTTATCGTTGATCATTTGATGAAGTCTGCACATTTTATTCCAGTACATACAGATTTCTCACTTGACAAATTTGCTGAATTATATGTTTCAAAGATTGTCAGGTTGCATGGAGTGCCAGTTTTCATTATTTCTGATAAATATCCGCGGTTCACATCACGGTTCTAGAAAAAGTTACAGGAAGCTTTGGGTATGCAATTACATTTTAGTACCGCCTTTCACCCTTAAACTGATGCCAGTCTGAGTGTGTGATCCAGATTCTTGAAGATATGCTTCAATGTTGTGTTTTAGAATTTGAAGGCAATTGGGAGAAATATTTTCCGTTAATCGAATTTGCATATAATAATAGTTTTCAGTCAAGCATAAAAATGAAACTGTATGAGGCATTGTATGGTCGTAAATGCAGAACTCCGTTATATTGGACTGAGCTCAGTGAGAAAAAGATACATGGGGTTGATATGATTCGCGAGACTGAGGAAAAAGTGAAAGTGATTTGAGATAGCTTAAAAGCAGCTTTAGATCGTCAAAAATCTTATGCGGATATTAAACGTAAAGATATAGAGTTTCTAGTTGGTGACAGGGTATTTTTTAAAGTTTCACCCTGGAAGAAAATTTTTCGGTTCGGTCGTCAAAGAAAACTGAGTCTGCAATTTATTGGGTCGTATGAGATTACGGAAAGAATCAGACCCATTGCATATAAATTAGCTTTACCGTCAGAATTAGAAAAGATTCACGATGTCTTTCACGTGTCTATGTTACGACGGTACCAATCTGACCCTTCACATGTTACTTCTCCGATAGATGATGAAATTCAGTCTGACATGACATATAGTGAGGAACTGATCAAAATTCTGGCATGGGAAGTGAAAGAATTGAGAAATAAAAACGTAGCTTTAGTACAAGTTCTCTGGCAGTGAAATGGAATAGAAGAAGCTACATGGGAACCCAAAGAAACTATGAGAAACAAATATTCGAACTTCTTTACTGGTAAGATTTTCGAGGACGGAAATTCCTTTACGGGGAGAGTTATAACAGCCTGTTTTTAATGAAATCAGAATAGTGGTTTCAGGACCACAAATTTGAAGTCAGAGAAAAAATTATTTTATTATTATTTTTTGGTCTACAGTATGATAGAAATACCGTATAAAAACTTCGTTAATAAATTTTACTATTTACATACCTAATTGGATGAAAAGAACTAAATTGCATAAAGTGAAAAATTGAATTCTAGTAGTTAAAAGGATTAAATAGCTATGGAATTTTAAATGGGAGGTCCTTATATAGTAAATATACCATTTAGAGTAGTTAGTGGATAAGAATGTATTCATCATTCAAATTGGATAAATTATTCAGTGTATTTTGGAAATTAGAGATTTAAAGTAATACTAAATAAAAGGAAAAAATCTATTTTCATCATCTTTCATAAAAAACATAGAAACCCTAGCCATGGAAGCTTGAGTTTTAGCAAGCTTATGTTACTCATTTAGGTAAGTATTTTTGTTTCATTTTAATGATTTTTATGTTTTTGATATCGTAATAGCTTAATCTAGCTATCTAGGGATTAATTTGCAAAATAATTAAAGTATTAGGGTTTTTCATGGATGATTATGCTTGAATTATGAAGTTTTATGATGGAAAATGAAAGATTGTTGTTAGATAAACAACTTTTGTAAAAAGAATTTTGATGAATTTATCAATTAGGGACTAAATTGAAAAGATGATAAATTTATGGAAAATTTATTAATTTCATAAAATACATGGGCTGCTAATGATATGTATGAAAATTGGCTAGGCTTGAATAATGATTAAATTGTATGAATTTCATTTCCCGAGCCTAGGGACTAAATTGTAATTAATTAAAAGTATAGGGGCAAAATAGTAATTTTTCCAAAAATATTTGTTGGACTGAATTGAATATGAATTATATTAAATTGAGTTAAATTCATTCGTATAGATCTGGATAGACCTAATACGGAGTTAGATAGAGGCAAAGAAAAAGTATCGGATTAGTAGCCTACGTATCTACGAACATTTGCCGAGGTAAGTTTGTGTAACTAAATTGTACATTTATATGTTTGAATTGAAAATTATGTATCTGAATTGTATAATTTTCATGTATAAATACCGATCACATATTCGACAATTATTGAGTCCTGTTTGAACCTTAGAAATTCAGAGGATACAAATGACATGTCATTAGGGTTACTGTTTTGGTTGTGGTCCTGCATGTGTTGCAGACACACCAAAGTTCTCATGAGCTTCCTGATATTTAGCTCACACGAGCTTTCCAATTTCAGCTCTTATGAGCTTCTCGATATACATCTCGTATGAGCTTCCCGTTACTTAGCTCACATGAGCTTCCCGTTATTCAGCTTGGAAGAGCTTCCTGTTTACATGCTTGTATGAGCGTGCATGTACATCAATTGACGAATTATAGTTTTGTACACTTTGAGTGTACTACCCGTGTATCCAACGATATTTTAGATGGTTCAGCAGACAAAGTTCTGATATGAGACAATATGAGTTTGAAATGAATTATTATGGGTATATATTTGAAATACACGAGAATGACATTACATGATATAATGAAGTATGGGATGAATGATGATACATGTATGGAACTTGCTTGGGGACTATGTTCATCCATGTTTATGGGTTATTATATGTGTTTACATGGCTAACATGATGAGGATATGTGTTTCGGCTTTTGGCCAAATTGATTTGGACATGTCATGTATACTTACCTTAAATGTTATTAAATGGTTAGTTAAATTTCATGTTATATGAACTTACTAAGATTAAATGCTTACTATGTGTTATTTTTCATGTTTTATAGTTATTCGGAAGCTCATTTTGGTTGGAAGATGGTCGGAGCAACTGACACTATCCATCGACTCTTTTGGTATTTTTAGTAAATTAATTCCGGTTATAATGACATGTATAGGTTATTTTGGTTAATATTGGTATATAAATGTTTTGTTGAAACTAGCCATTTGTATGACTTGTCATTGGTATATTTTGATGTGTACATAAATAGCCTTATCATGTTTGGTGTGTGTTTAGAATGGTTGAATGATGGAAAATTATAGGTATATTGAGAATTGGTTGATTTGGTATATTTAGAAAAATTATGCATATAAGTATTTGGTTATCGAGGTAAATTTTGGAATTTGATTGACATGTTTTCAAATTGATATTTGAATTGCCTATGGGCATATTGGTTGTATGTTGTAATAATACATGTTTAAGACTTAATTTTAGCTTGATTTGAATGCTATGTTATGGCTTGTTGATGTACAAATTGTTGTGTTTAGGTTGGTACTAAATTGGGTGAGAAATGTAGCTTGGAAATGACCCTTTTTTGTCCACACATGCAGAGACACGGGCGTGTGTCTCAACACGGCCTAGCACACGGGCGTGTGGCTTGGTTGTGTGACCTTTTCCAGAGAGTTACACGAGCATGGACATGGGCTGGGACACGGCCATGTGTCCCTATTTCAATTTCCCACACGGCTTGAGACATGGGTGTGTGCTCCCTGCACCTTTGAAAATTTTAAATTTTTTCTGAAAAAAATTCGTCGAGTACCCGATTTAGTCTCAACTTATTCCTAACGTTTATTGTGGGACTCGAGGATTCGCATAAGGGACAATATGTTTGTTTCTGATTGGTTTTCGACATGAATGTTATATGAAATTAGATGTCTGTTTAATTGATCTGTAAACTCTGGTAATGCTCTGTAACCCTATTTTGGCGACTGATACGGGTTAGGGGTGTTACAGGATAGCAGAGAAGACTAAGCGCTCATCCTAGACGAATCGAAAATGTACAATTTTAATTAAGTTTTTATTACTTTAGATATCATAGCTAATATCTTGTTTTGGAAAAATTTTAAAACTCTGGTTTTCCCTAAATTTATTTTCCGTTGTGTTTTCCAAACCCGTTTTTTTCCAACAATTGGTATCATGAGCCAAGTTGTATTCTCTCTATAAGTATAAACAAATAATTAAAATAAATTTCTCTTCTTCTTGAACGATTGATTACATAGAAAGTGACATTCTTTAAATCTTATGCATTTTTTGAGTTATATATGAGAATGGATGCGATATTATATATTTTTTATATAATTGTTTTTGTCTGAGGTTATGGTTCTTAGGAAATAGACCATGGACTATCATCTCCACGTAGGGCTATATTTTTTTAAAATTCATAGAATTCTTACGAGCTGGAAATGGATATAGGAATTAAATGTAATTTTTCCAAAAAGAGTCCATGACGAGGAAAAGATGAGATGATGGTTGAAGACCCAAGGAATGCCTTGTGGTGAAAATTTATCTAATTTTATTTTTCCATTTATTTTATAGAAATAGATTCATGAAAACCTTAGCTGGAAATCTTACTTTAATTACCTATCTCATTATATATCTGTTTTATAATTGTTTATAATATTTATATTATGTAATGTTATAATTGTGATATATATATATGAGATGATCCACAGTTAATTGATTAAAAATAAGAAGTGTGGTAATGAGAAAATACATGTGTTGTATTGTTCTATTCACTTATTTAGGTTATTCAATAACTGTGAGAAGTGTAGTCATAAGAAGGTGCATGTCTAGGATTGGCTCTGGCTAGGAAAGACTTGGTTTTTAAGTGGTCAAATTTGACTCACCTCCCTTTCCTGGGACCGTACCTGGTGCACAGTTCACATTCACTTCTTTGGTTTTTTCCTTAAAAGAAAATTTGTGGAGAATCAAAATTGTTTTTTTTATGATTGATTTATTCTTGCGAATGAATGTGAATATAATAAAATTGTCATAGCATGTCATGCATATATTGGAAGCATGTCATTTAGATTAGGTAAGAATGCCACTAGGACTATTTTATGGTCATTCTTGAAATTTGGGTTAAAAAACCTTGCATATTTTTAAAATATTGAGTGGGAGAAGGTCATTAAACAATACCCATGGCCCCATTGATGGTCTTTAAGTGATAGCATGATAAAGTTTCGAGCTGGTTCCTACCCTGGCTGCACCCCAAGGTAGACTTTGTCATGTGGGTTCACTAGATGAGATTTCCTTTAAATGACAACTAGTCATGCATGACTTTCAAAGAGATTGTCCCAAGATGACTCACAAATGAAAGCATGTTCATGATGGGTGTTGTGTCAATGGTTACACACTCAAGATCATCTCTTATTAAATAGTTTCCCAAGAAACGGTATTTAAGCTAGAGATGATGCCCAAACGTTAAACGATCATTAGTTCGTATGGAGTCTTGAGGATTAAGATTCACGTACTGATTACATGTAATCCATGTTCTTGCTAGTTAATCATAGGACCCCAAGGCAACATGGTTGATGGGTGTGAGAAATATCGTAGCAACGGAAAAAAAATCAAGGTTTTAATAAAAGACGCAAGAATCATACTGCATTCTTGATATGTTGCTGAAATGAAAAATATTTGCTTAATAAAAAGTAGTAATTAATGAATTCTTATTTTTTTTCAGTTCAAATATGTCTCATACTCCTCTTATTAGCAGTCTTACTGAGAATAAATTAAATGAGGATAACTTTCGAGAATGGAAATGAAACTTGCTGATAGTTCTCAACTGTGAGAAACACAAGTTCGTTCTTGACGAAACGTGCCCTCCTGAAGCTTAGCCCAAAGCGAGAAATTGTTGGAGAGATTCTGACTCGATTGCTCAATGTTACATGTTAAAGAGTATGAGTAGTGTGTTGCAAAAGCAACACGAGAATTTTCGTACTGCCAAAGAGATCATGACAAATTTGGAGGATTTTCTTAGAGGCCAAGTTACATTGGCTCAAAAATTTGCTATTATAAATTTGATAAATTCTGAATAGACAACCGACACTCCTGTCAAAGAAATGTGCTTAAGTTTATGGGATTCTTTGCAGAAGCGGAGGACAATGGGGCTGAACTAGATGTGAACAATCCAATTGAAATGGTGTTCAAATCCTTAACCAAGGAGTTTGCTGGTTTTAGGGCCGCTTACAACTTGGGGAAGAATGTGCTTACCTTGACTTAGCTCATGAAGGAATTACAATCCTATGAGTTGATGCTGAATGGTCGTAAGCCAGTTCAAGAGAAACCTGAGGCAAACTTAGCTGTGGACCCCTAATCCTCTAAAGGGAAACAAAACTCTAAAGGAGAGAAGATGTAATAGCCAAAACCCAACCTAGATGTTATGGCCGAATCCGAGAGTGTTACAAAGAGGGCTTTTGAAGTCAGCGTTACTTCGATAAAACTTTGTATAGTGGTCTGATAAATCATCCAAGTTTTATAACCTATGTTCATTTATATAACTATTACTTAAAGCGTTATTTAATTAACTCATTTGCCAAAACATAATTTACAGCGCAAGCCTTAAAAACCGTTATATTTTAGAAATCTAGTTTGTATTTTCAAAAAAACCTTTGTTTTCGTAAAACCGTGATTCTAGTCAAACGACGCAATTAAAGAGTTAGAAACGCATCCAAAACAAAAATAAAATCAAATAGTCCGGAGAGTCCAATAATTACAAAACTCTCAAAAATAATTCTTAATTTAAATAAAAACCATAAATTAAAACAGTTCAAGAACGTGTGGTCACTATGAGACTCCGTCGCACCGATCTGCCTAAGTCTGTGGATTACATGTATAGAACGAATAAATAGATGTGAGTTTTTGTAAACTCAATGTGCAACCCAATAGAAGTAGACATGCAATATACACAGAAATCTTATATACAGTCAGATACAAATTCGGACTTAAGTCCATTACAAATACAGATAGCAAAATCAGATAAGCATAACAGAGATACAGAATCCTACCCCCATCCTCAGCACACCATCTTCGACCATCCCATCACACCATGTGGGGTTAAAAACACCCACCCATCCCTACACACCATATAGTGTTGATACGACACATAACAGATAATATGCAGTCAAGCTTCCATAATATAGGCGAAGAGTCGCCATACAGATCACTTCCTCTACATATACAATTCCCACCCCAATCATAGATACATAATACAGATACAGAAATATCATGCTTAACATGCTCATATACAGATAACATATATACATAACCAGAATAGTCAGATACACATATCGGTGTCCTACTCAGAGCAGACTATCAGAATATGAGATCACATAATTTAAGGTTTGGCTAGCCCTTACCAATCCTACAGTAGGTCCACAGTCGATCGGAATGACCCGTGCAACCCTAGGATAATTTTAGAACTATGGGCTCACATGCTCGTGTGGGCCCACACGCCCATGTGGCCTACACACCTAAATTGGCCTTGCCCGTGTGGCCCATACGCCCTACTTGGCCTAGCCCACCATCACACGGTCGTGTCTCGCACACGGCCAACCACACGGCCGGGCACACGTCCGTGTGGGGTCGACAATGTTCTTTTTCAGCTTTCGTCAAACCTTGATTTTTCGTGTTTTGGGTACACACCTAGTACGATTTTGATGTGAAAACAATCTCAAGCCTTCCGAAACCTAAAAACAAAATACCCAACTTCGATTTAGAAGATTGATTAACTCATTCGTCAACAAAAATCCAACGCGAAACTAGCTTACCACTGACCACAAACCACCACTAACGCGTACTAAGCCGTTGGCCTGCAATTTGCTACTTCACGGTCTTCTTCTACGCAACACATATTCACAGAGATTAAATCCCCTACTCACCATCTCGCCAAACCAGAAGATAAAGTTCTAACCGACAATTTGGAAATCGAAAGCTACAGAAATACTAAACTCCCACTTACCGAAACAAATGAAGGAAACTAGAAAACCAAGATGCAAAGATTTGACGAAAGTTTGTAAACAGAATAGAATAAGGTAGCAAAAAGAAGAGAAGAACAAAAATACAGAGAAAGGCAAAATAAAATTGACGCCAGAATTTTGGGAAGAGAAAGAAGAATTTTGAAAAATAAAATAAAATAACCAATTTGATTACAAACCCACTACATCCACTATCAACCCAACCAACTTAGAATTTCAAGACCACTCAAACTCTCTCAGGCCAACCGAAACAAAAATTAACACCCTCGCTCCTGCAGGGATTCGAAACAAGGACCTCCAATACAACAACCCCTTACCACTCGAACTAGCAGGCTCATTTTGATATGAGTTTACTAAAGATAAAATATAGCCCAACCCACCAAGGATAAGGCTAGAATAAAAAAAATAACCAAAATTTTCCAAATGAGGGACTTGAACCGAAGACCTCATACACACACCCAAAACACTTAACCATTGAAGCAGATACACACTTGTGTCAAATTTCATAAAAACAAACTTAAATTATTCAGGGCATTACAACTCTACCCCATAAAAGAAATTTCAGCCTTGAAATATACTTGATCTAAACAGATGAGGATACTGCTGACACATCAAGTCCTCAAGTTCCCACGTGGCTTCCTCAGTACCATGATTCTGCCACAGAATCTTAACTAACAGAATGAACTTCCTCATCAGAACCTTAGCATCTCGATCCAAAATCTGAACTGGTTCCTCCTCAAAATTCAAGTCCGGTCTAACCTTGATCTCTTCAATAGAGACAACGTGAGATGGATCAGACCGATACCGCCTCAACATCGAGACATGAAACATATCATGGATACGGCCTAACTCTAGAGGTAACTCTAACTGATAAGTGACCAGTTCCGTACGCTTCAGAATTCAATATGACCCAATGAACTTAGGGCTTAACTTGCCCTTACGACTGAACCTCAGAACCTTTTTCCATGGAGATACCTTCAGATAAACGGAGTCACCCACAGAGTGCTCGATATCTCTCCTTTTCATATCCATATAAGACTTTTGTCTATCAAAAGTCACCTTCAGACGATCCTGAATCAGTCTAACCTTATCTTCAGTCTTAAAAACCAACTCAGGACCCAAAACCCGACGCTCACTCAACTCAGTCAAACATAGTGGAGTACGACACTTACAACCATACAAAGCCTCGTAAGGTTCCACCTGGATGCTAGACTGGAAACTGTTATTGTAGGAAAACTCAGCTAACTGCAGAAAATCCTCCCAACCACCTCAGAAATCAATCACACAACTCCGAACCATATCCTTCAATATCTAAATCACCCTCTCAGATTGACCATCGGTCTGAGGATGAAACGCAGTACAGAAGTCTAATCTCGAACCCATAGCTTCGTGAAGTTTCTTTCAGCACCACGAAGTGAAGCGAGAATCCCTATTGGAGATTATCGAAACCGAAACCCCATGTAGTTCTACAACCTTAGAGATATAGAGCTTCGCTAACTTTTACAGAGAGTAGTCTTTTCAAATTGAAATAAAATGGGTAGACTTGGTCAGTCGATCCACGATGACCCAAACAGAATCTTTCTTAGTGGGTGTTAAAGGTAACCCACTAACGAAGGCAACTGGTGCTCAGCCTTAACCTGCTGGCACGTTAAACAATGAGCAACAAATTTGTTACCTCTCGTTTCAAACTCGGCCACCAGTACAACTCACAAAGATCGTGATACATCTTATTACCACTAAGATGCATAGCTTAAGAGATACTATGCGCCTCTCTCAAAATCGACTGCCTTAGATCAGAATCATTCGGTACATAAACCCGCCCTTAGAAACACAGAACTCCATCCTTATTCAGTCCAAAATTAGACGTACTGCCACTCTCAACCTGACGAAACCACATAACCAAATACTCATCCCCTAACTGTTTTTCTCAAATCTGCACAATCCAAGTCGGCTTAACCTGCAACTCGACTAATAGACCCCCATCATTGAAAAGACTAAGGTGAGCGAACGTCGCTCTTAAATCGGTCATCGCTCTACGACTGAGAGCATCAGCCACCACATTGGCCTTACCAGGATGATACTCTATTGTGCAGTCATAATCTTTGAGCAACTCAATCCATCGGTGTTGCCTAAGATTCAACTCATTCTAAGTAAGGAGGTACTTGAGACTCTTGTGATTGGTGTAGATGATACACCTCTAACCATACAGATAGTGCCTCTAGATCTTTAACGCAAATACCACAATAGCTAACTCAAGATCATGTGTCGGATAATTCCCCTCGTGTGACTTAAACTGACGGGACGCATAAACCACAACCCTACCATCTTGCATTAGTACACATCCCAAACTGACATGTGATGCATCACTATACACTACAAACACCTTACTAGATTCAGGCTGTATCAGAACAGGAGCCTAAGTCAGAACAGACTTTAGCTTCTCAAAGCTCGATTGTTGCGCCTTAATCAAGACAAAAGGAATTCTCTTGTGTAGAAGCTTAGTCAAATGAGCCGCAATCAGTGAAATCCCCTCAACAAACCGTCGATAATAACCTGCAAGACCCAGAAAACTGCGGATCTAAAATATGTTATTAAGCTGCTTCCAATCAAACACGGCTTCAATCTTCCTAGGATCAACTCAGATCCCCTCAGCAGAAACCACGTGCCCTAAAAAAGTTACCTCTCGTGACCAAAACTCACGCTTGATCAACTTAGCGTAAACTTGTTTCTCTCAGAGTATTTAAAGCACCACTCTAAGATGCTTATCATGCTCATCCTCAATCTTAGAGTAAACCAAAATATCATCGATGAAGACCACGATGAATTGATCCAAAGACAACTGAAAAACTCGGTTCATCAAATCCAAAAATACAGCCGGAGTATTCGTCAGACCAAAGGGCATAACTAGGAACTCATAGTGTCCCTAATGAGTCCTAAATGTCGTTTTATGAATATAAACTTCCTTAACTCTAAGCTGATGATACCTAGATCAGATATCTATTTTTGAGAACACTGAAGCCCCTCGAAACTAATCAAACAAATCGTCGATCCTCGGAAGTGGATACTTCTTCTTCATAGTCAGTTTATTCAACTGCCGATAGTCAATGCACATCCTCATGGTACCATCATTTTTCTTCAGAAACAGAACTGGTGCCTCCTACGGAGACACAGTAGGACAAATGAAACCACGATCCAAGAGCTCTTGAAGTTGACCCTTAAGCTCTATAAGCTCCTTCGGTGCCATTCAATAAGGAGCGATGGACACTAGAGCTATACCCGATAGGAGCTCAGTGCCGAACTCAACTTCCTGATTTGGAGGTAAACCCAGTAACTCCTTAGGAAAAACATCCAAAAATTATCTCATTGTTCTGATATTCCTAACGGAAGAGTCCCAACAAACTAAAACACTGACGTAAGCCAAATACGCCTCACACCCTTTTCGAACCAATTTTTAAGCCACAAGAGCGGAGATTACATTAGAAAATTAATCTCGACGCTTGCCAATCACATCCACCTCCTTATCATCCTTGGTCCTTAGAACGACCCTCTTATTCGTACAATCCAAGCTAACTCGGTGCTCAACTAACCAGTCCAGACCTAGAATTAAGTCGAACTCCCCAAACGGTAGCTCCATCAAATTTTTCAGAAACACAACCCCTTATACCTCTAATGGAACATTTCTATATAATCTACTAACCCGAATAGATTGCCCCAATGGGCTCAGTACAGTAATCTCACCAGAAGTACAATCAATAGGAATCCTCAAGTTCTCGAAAACAGTACTAGCTGCATAAGAGTGTGTAAAACCTATGTCTATCAGAGCAGTATAGGGAACATAAAAAATAAAGAACGTACCCATGATCCTATCAGGGACGTTTCTGTCCTCTCGGTGTCAAGTAGCATAAACCAGTACAAGCTACCTCGCCTCAATCTGATTCGCACCTCTGTCCGATGCTCTCTATCCTTGGCCCATACCATTACCTCCCCTAGTGGGTCCAGGGCCCCTAGGTGGCTGCTGTACTACCCTCTGAGGCTGAACAGAACTCAGTCATGAAGTTTGCATCTGATTAGCACGGCCCCTAATCTCCTCCAACACTCGCCCGGATGGCACCTACCATAGTCACCGTAAGACTGAATCTTAGTAGGAGAAACAAGAACCTCCACCCTAACAGGCCCATCAGGTCTAGCACGTTTCTTAGGCCTCTAAACAGAACTAAAGGGCTCTGAATCCCTCTTATTCTTGCCTCTCTCTCAGTCTCCATTCTGGCGCTCCACGCGCTTAACCTCTTTGGCGATCTTCGCCTTATCTACAAGAACTACAAACTCTCTCTCCCTCTGTGGAGCAATCAGAACCCTCAATCTGTCCTTAAAACGAACACATTTCTCATACTCAGATGCCATCATGCCTCGAGCGTAGCGACTAAACCTCAGAAACTTGGCCTCATACTCGACCACAGATTTATCACCTTGCGTGAGATTCATGAACTCACGCATACGAGCATCAATATAGCTCGCGCCGACATACTTCCCCTAGAAGGTAGTCTTAAAATAATCCCAGTTCAGACGATCTAATTGAGTACCCTCTTCAACCGACAGCCACCACTGATAAGCCTCATCGCGAAGCAAAGAGACTGCTCCCTTTAATTTATGCTTAGGAGTACAGTCGATGTTGTTCATAATCCTTTCGGTGGCCTCCAACCAATACTCGGCCACAGTAGGGGCGACTTCAGTGACACCCCTAAACAGCTCAGCTCTATTGGACCAGAGTCGTTCAATTATCGACCTACGACCCCCAGATCCAGAATGGGGTCCAGCGACCCTGTCCAACACTCTCAACATAGCTTGGGACAGTACGTCATCCCCAGCCGAGCGGCTTTGAGACCCAGTCTCAGTAGCAGGTGAAACCTGTGTCTCACTCGTATCTAAATTTGACATACTACCCAAAGAGTAAGACTCATCTCGAGCCCCCTACAGCGCTCGCCACGCCCACGAATACCACGATCGTGAGTTCCACGAGCACTTATCGTAATTTAAATTTATCCACATTATAAAAATTTATGCATCAGTTCCAGTGTTTATTAACATACATTTTATGCTTAATTTATCAGAAGTTCAGAAGTATTTCAGAGGGTTCAATTTCTAACTAACTCAGTATAGTTTCAGAAAGTACTAACTATAGTGATTTAAGAAAGTTTTATCTAAGTTCAGAAATACTTATAAGATTAGCGTCAGAGACTCGGTGTACCACATACTTACTCAACATTATCCAAATAATTTGAAAACCAGTTTTTTTTAAAACACAAGTTTGGAACCAAAAAATTCATAGCCCGATGTTTGCAACTTAGCTCTGATACCACTAAATGTAACACCCCAAACTCGACCTAGAAGTTATGGTTGAATCCGGGAGTGTTATAAAGAGGGATTTTGAAATTAGTGTTACTTCGATAAAACTTTGTATGATGTTCCGATAAATCATCCAAATTTTATAACCCATGTTCATTTATATAACTATTACTGAAAGCATTATTTAATTAACTCATTTGCCAAAACATAATTTACAACGAAAGCCTTAAAAACCATTATATTTTGGAAATCTAGTTTGCATTTTCAGAAAAACCTTTTTTTTCGTAAAATCGTGATTCTAGTCAAACGACGCAATTAAAGAGTTAAAAACACATCCAAAACCAAAATAAAATCAAACAGTCTGAAGAGTCGAATAATTACAAAACTCTCAGAAATAATCTTTATTTTAAATAAAAATAATAAATTAAAACAGTTCACGAATATGTGGTCACTGTGAGACTCCGTCGCACCGATCCGCCCAAGTCTGTGGATTACCTGTATAGAACGATCAAACAGATGTCAGTTTTCGTAAACTCAGTGTGTAACCCAACAGAAGTAGACATGCAATATACACAGAAATCTTATATACAGTCAGATAAAAATTCGGTCTTAAGTCTATTACAGATACAGATAGCAAAATTAGATAAGCAGAACAAATATACAAAATTCTACCCCCATCCTCTACACACCATCTCCGACCATCCTATCACACTATGTGAGGTTAAAAACACCCACCCATCCCTACACACCATATAGTGTCGATACGACACATAACAGATAATATGCAGTCAAGCTGCCAGAATATAGGCGAAGAGTCGCCCTACAGATCACTTCCTTCATATATACAAATCCTACCCCAATCATAGATACAGAAGATAGATACAGAAATATCATGCTTAACATGCTCGTATACAGATAACATATATACATAACCAGAACAATCAGATACACATATCAGTGTGCTACTCAGAGCATACTATCAAAATACCAGATCACATAATTTAGGGTTTGGTTAGCCCTTACTAACCCTACGGTAGGCCCACAGTCGAGCGAAACAACCCGTACGACCCTAGGATAATTTGAAAACTATGGGCCCACATGCCCGTGTGGGCCCACATGCCAGTGTGGCTTACCCATATGGACTCACATGCCTAAACCGGCCTTGCCTATATGGCCCAAACGGCCTGACCCAAAACCTACATACTCGTGTGGCCCATACGACTACACTCACACCATCACACGGTCGTGTATTGCAAACGGCCAGCCACACGATTGGGCACACGTCCGTATGGTGTCGACAGTGCCCTTTTTTGGCTTTCACTGAACCTCAATTTTTCATGTTTTGGGTACACATCTGATACGATTTTGATGCGAAAACAATCTCAAGCCTTCTGAAACCTAAAAACTGAACAACCAGCATCGATTTAGAAGATGGATTAACACATTCGTCAACAAACCATCGCTAATTCGTACTAAGCTATTGGAGTGCAATTCGCTGGTTCACGGTCTTCTTCTATGCAACACATATTCATAGCGATTAAATCCCTTAGCTACTCACCATCTCGCCAAACCAAAATATAAAGTTCTAACCGACAATTTGGAAATCAAAAGCTACAGAAATACTAAACTCCCACTTACCGAAACAAAAGAAGGAAATCGAAAAACCAAGACGCAAAGATTTGACGACAATTTGTAAAAAAAATAGAAAGAGGTAGTAAAAAGAAGAGAAGAACGAGAATGTAGGGAAAGGCAAAACAAAATCGACGTCATATTTTTAGGAAGAGAGAAAAATTTTGAAAAAATAAAATAAAATAAAATAACCAATTTGATTACAATCCCACTACATCTACTATCAACCCAACCAACTCAAACTCTCTAAGCCAACCGAAACAAAAATTAACACCTTCGCTCCTGTAGGGATTCGAACACAGGACCTCCAGCACAGCAACCCCTTACCACTCGAACCAGCAAGCTCATCCTGATATGAGTTTACTAAAGATAAAATATATCCCAACCCACTAAGGATAAAGCTAGAATAAAAATATAACCAAAATTTTTCAAATGAGGGACTTGAACCCAAAACTTCATACACACACCCAAAACACTTAACCACTAAAGCAGATACACACTTGTGTCAGATTTCAAAAAAATAGACTTAAATTATTCAGGGCGTTACAGAAAAAGCCGACCAAGTCTCTGGTTCCATCTCGTGTGGATAGGAAGAAAAAGTCAAAAGATCCTCAAAAGATCAAATGTTTCTTCTGCAGTAGGAAAATACATTTCAAATCATACTATAAGGAGTATTTGGATTACTTAACCAAAAAGGGAAAATGTATGAAACTCTTTATGGTTGAAGCTTGCTTAGTGGAAGAATATAATTGACAACGGGGTTATTGATTCTGTAGCCACTAACCATGTGTGTGGTTCTTTACAAGGGTTCAGCGAATCGAGAAGTCTGCAAGACAGGAGCCTCTCGTTGCGGACCAGAGATGAGAGCTATGTTTCAGTCGAAATAGTGGGAGAAGTTATTTTACACTTTGATAATTTTAGAAAGATTATTTTAAAGAACGTGCTTTATGTACCTCATTTTAAGAGGAATTTAATTTCTGTAGCATGTTTATTTTATAACTGTTATACCATGACATTTAATAAAGGGATTGCTATTCATAAAAATTGTTCTCTAATCTGTAATGGATGGATGGAAAACAATCTCTACTTTATCAAACCAAATAACTACTCAATGCTTCAAACTAAAATAGTGAACAAAAAGCTTAAAACTTCTCACTCTAATGAAAGGTACCTATGACATTTAAGACTTGGTCATATTAACCAAGAAAGAATCACTAGACTCGTGAAAGATGGTCCATTAAGTATGCTTAAGGAAGTTAGTCTTCCACAATGTGAATCTTGCTTGGAAGGTAAAATGACTAAGAGGTATTTTAATGCGAAAAGTACAAGGGCCAACCAACCTTTAGAACTTGTGCATACTGATGTAAGTGGTCCCATGAGCATCAGTACCCGAAGAAGTAATAAAAAAGTGAAAAAGTGAAACCTTTGGAACCAACCTTTACAACTATTGTCGATATGGATATGTGTATCTAATGCACTGAAAAAGTGAAACCTTTGATAAATTTCAAGAGTTTCGTGCGGAAATGGAAAAACAATTAGGTTTATCCATAAAGAATATTCGGTCTGACCAAGGTGGGAAATATTTTTCTGATGAGTTCTTAGAATACCTCATAGAGAATGAGATTTTATCCCAATTGACTATACCGGGCACTCCACACCAAACAGGCGTAGCTGGGAGAAGGAATAGAACCTTACTTGATATGGTTCATTCAATGTTAAGTTATTCACAACTTCCTACTTCCTTCTAGGGAGATGTGATACAAATGGCTTGCTATTATTTGAACGATGTGCCAACCAAGTGTTCTTGTAAGACACCTTATGAACTGTGGTATTGAAAGAAACCCGCTCTAAACCACTTTAGAATATGAGGTTGTCCAGCACATGTTTTGGATAATGATGCAAAGAAGTTGGAGGCACGGATAGAATTGTACATGTTTGTAGGATATCCAAGAGGAACAAAGGAAGGATTATTCTACAACCCAAAAGATAATACAATTAAATTTTCTACTCATGCTACTTTTCTCGAGGAAAGCTACATGGATAAATTTAAGCCTTGAAGTAAAGTGGTATTTGAGGAACTTTTGGGAGAGGTAGAATAATCACCAAGTTCAATTCTCGCTAAAAGTTGTAGATTAACCTGCAAATGATCAACAGCATAGGAGAATCCGTCCTAGTGGGAGAGTTCTAAGAAACCAGACTTCTTCATCTATGATGGTAGTATTTATAATACGGAAGTTAATAATGAGGATGATGATCCATTCACTTACGAGGAGGTTATGTAGGACGTTAATTCCAAGCTCTGGAAATTGGCCATGAATATCAAGATGGATTCTATAAAATCCAAAACTATGTAGGAACTTGTAGACTTACCGGTTGAGATTAAACCCATAGGGTGTAAGTGGATCTACAAGAAGAAGAGAAATATGGAAGAGAAAGTGGAAACACACAAAAATAGACTTGTAGGGAAAGGCTACAAACAAAAAGAAAGAATCGATTACGATGAGACCTTTTCTCCAGTAGCCATGCTCAAGTCTATCCGCATACTCTTATCCATTGCCACTGCTATTGATTATGAGATCTGGCAAATGGATGTCAAGAAAAAATTCTTGAATGACTATCTTGATGAGACTATTTACATGGCTACCCCAATGGCTATGTTGTTAAAGGAAATGAGAAAAAAGTTTGCAAACTGCTAAGATCCATTATGGACTTAAGTAGGCGCCCCACTCATGGAATAAAAGATCTAATCAAACGATAAAGACTTTTGGATTTGAGAAAAATGTTGATGAACCTTGGGTTTATAAGCGTATAAAAGACAAAAAGATGGTATTCCTTATTTTGTATGTCGATGATATTCTACTTATCGAAAAAGATGTAGGAGAATTGTCATCGGTTAAACTATGGCTAGCTCAATAGTTTAGCATGAAAGACTTAGGTGTAACTAATTATATTCTTGAAATTCGAATCCTTAGAGATCGAAAGAATAAAATGATAGCTCTATCTTAAGCTTTAAACATCGATAAGGTACTAGAACGTTTTGCAATGTCCGATGCAAAGCCAAGTGTTCAGCTAACCGCATCAGGATTTCATTTTTCTTTAAATGATTGTCCTAAGACAGTGGAAGAAAGAGAGCAAATGAGTAAAATTCCATATGTTTTGGAAGCCTTATATTTGCGATGCTTTACACGCGTTCAGATATCTATTTCACAGTAGGAATGGTTAGTTGATATCATGCGAGTCCAGGTCTCAGGCATTGGCAAGCTATAAAACATATATTAAGGTATCTTAAAAGAACCAGGGATTATATGTTTCTATATTCTTGGGAGGACCTTACTCTTATTGGATACACAGACTAAGACTTCCAAAGCTGTAAAGATTCAAGGAAATCGACATCAAAAAATGTATTCGTTCTAGGTCGTGGAGCCATAGTATGGAGAAGTATAAAAAAAACTTGCACTGGTGACTCTACTATTGAGGCCAAGTATATGGCTGCTTCTGAGGCAACAAAAAAAGCAATATGGCTTCGAAAGTTCTTAACTAAACTTGAAGTTATTCCTGGTATGGAAAAAGCTATAACACTGTATTGTGATAATAGTGCTGCAATAGAAAATACCAAGAAAATGAGAAGTCACAAGAGGACGAAACAAATTGATCGAAAATATTACTTGATACGAGAGGAAGTAGCCGAATGAATTGTAAATGTGATGAAAGTAGCTTCTGAAAATAACCTTGCGGATTTGTTTATTAATACTCTTGTAATTAGGAGATTTAACAAACACGTTAAGGATCTGGGAATGCAAAACATGACGCATTTACTTCACTAGGGCAAGTGGGAGATTGTTAGGAAATATGCCTATATTGTAGTAAACATGTAACTGTTTTCTATTTATTTGAATGATGAATAAATAAATAAAGTTAATTTCACATTTCACGATTATGTCTTTTATATTTTGCATGCATAGCGAAATTATGACAAGCAAATATTAGCTCATTGATTGTCTAAAGTTCAAACTAAAGATAAGTGACATTGTCAAGGACGTTTACATTGCGAGAAAGACAACTTACTTCAGTAGATAATCTAAATGAGTTTGTAATCCCATAACAGAATCAAAGTGAGCATTTGATTCAAATACTAAAAGGGATTATTATGCCGTCTACAATTCCAATTGGGGAGATGGCTAGTCTTGGCTATCGGAGCAGTTGACTCCACGAGTAGAGACATAGTTGTATTCATTGGTAGAATGATACATTGGACTGGACCCAAGATGAATTAATTCTAAATTCATTTGTGAGTTAATTTACTTGTAACATCTATGGTGTGATTTACCAAAATTTTGAGTTAGTCATTGACCATGCGTATCATGTGCATTGATATAAGTGGAGGCTTATGCTCTAAAGATGATCGAGCCTATAGTCAGTATGTTGGGTACATGACTTGTGTATGACATGACTTTACTAGCAACGGTGGAATTCATAGCTCAATTAAAGAGTTAATGATATCCTCTCATTGGCATTGTGTGGATTGATAAATATGAAACGTGACCAAGGGTTGCTTGTTCTCGAACGAGTAGTTTATCACAGTTATTTGTTGATAGTGATCATATTAATCATTAAGAAGACACAATGGTGATAATGAGATAAAATAGGATTGTATTGAGTGAACGAATTTAACTCAAACGAATCAATGATATCATATAAGGGTAACACACACATGACGAGGTCATTGGATAAAGCAGTTGAATGAATTACTTTTGTAAAGAGTATACAATAATGAATTTTCAACCATGGTACTTCTTGTGGACTGACTCCATGATTAAGTAATTGTGAATTATCGAAATGATGTTTCTAGATATAATTGCAATCACTAGAGCCTAATTGTATATGTTTGATTAGTCCTTCCATTAGCTCAACAAAAGCTCGATCGGACTACATTTGAATTAGAAGAAAATTCTACAACTTTGAGAATAATTTAATTGAGTCAACTTATTCGATGTGAAATTAAATTAGGAGGTCGTAAGAATTGTTAAACTAGAGAATTTGATTAAATAATTTTCTTGAAAAACTAATTTGGAAAATCTAAGTGATTGGAAAATTTAATTTTGATAAAGTAAAATTAAATTAATCAAATCAATTAAAATTAATATAATATTTTTGGAAGTTAATATTCAAGTTAGATAACTGCGCCCAATAGGTAATTGATCTTGAAAATTGGACCTGAGATTGTAAATTGGGCCCAGGAGCCCAAAACTGAGACTAAGACCCAAAAACTGGTCAAATTGGGCCTAATATGTGAAATTGAGCCGACGGTTCAACCGATGGCTAGACTGAATTGGTTGGGTCGTTATTCACCTTAACCGAACCGCCAGCAGTCAACTGGCTCGGGGTGTAGTAAGGGTGTCGCATTTGCATCACTGGACACGGCAGTGTTGGTGGCTATGATGACGATGGTTGGTTATCGGTTGTTGAGTAGTGGAAGAGTTACACTCTTATCGGGACTCTACTAGAGAATTTGATTTTAGATTAATTATTCCAAACATAATATTATTGTAATAGTTTAATATTAAATTTAATTGAATACTTATCTTAATAGTATTTTATTAATTTAATATTAAAGTGATTATCTTAATATTAAAGTTAATTCAATGTTTATCTTGTAGATAAAAATTCTATTATTTTAATAAGATTTAATATTAAAATTAATCTAATATTTATCTTGATAAATATTAGATTAATTTTAATATTAAAGTGATTAAGTTTAATCATAATTGAACTCTCTAAACTCTCCCTATATAAATAGAGTCTTGGGTCATTATTTACACACACTTGAATTCAAGAGAAAGTTGTAGAGAGAAATTTCTCTGAAGAGATTATTCCAGAGAATTTCTAGAGATATTTTTCTGACTTACAACTTGACCCAAAAGTTTAGAGAAATTACAAAATTACCCCACTGGTAATTTTTGTGAAAAATTTTCTGATTTGAAGCGATCCCACACTCGGCAAACGTGAGCTTGAAGATAGTGGAGAAGACTACTCGATCAAAACGCTCATCCTAGACTAATTGGAAAGGTGCAATTTTGATCAAGTGTTTATTACTTTAGATATCACAATCAAGATCTTGTTTTGGAAAAAAATTTAAAACTCTAGTTTTTCCTTAAATTTATTTTCTGCTGTGTTTTCCAAACTTGTTTTTCCCAACAGGGTATTGTCAATCGCTTTAAGGTGGTTTTTCCAAAGGTTATTGCACAAGAACAAGTCAGGTTCATAGTAGAATGCAACATTTCTTACAATATCATTATTGCACAAGAAGTCGTCCACTCTATGAGAAGCAAGCAAAAGAGTAGGAAATGGAAGGCTGTGAAGATCAATATTGAGAAGGCTTATGATTAGGTTCACTAGGAATTTATTGAAGCTTATTTTAAAGCCATATATATTCCTGATCTCTTAAATAGTGTTATTATATCTATTATATCTAGTTCTACTATGCAGATTCTTTGGAATGGAGTGTCGTTTTTGAAATTCAAACAGCCAGGGGTATTCATCAGGGGTGCCCTTTATCACTGTACTTATTCGTTATGTGTATGGAGTGGCTTGGCCACAACATTCATTTGAGAATATAAGGTGGTCAGTGGCAACCTATCCGCCTTAGTCATTCAGGTCCAGCTATCTCTCATTTGGTGTTTGCAGATGACCTTATCATTTTTAGGAAAATGGATGAGAATCAAGTTAGGTTGCTGAGTGGAATCCTAAAGGATTTTTGTAGTTTTTTCGATCATTAGGTGAATGTAAGGAAATATAATATTTTCTTCTCTAAAGGAGTTAGTGAAGAGACTAGGAAACTCCTTAGTGGCATCTTGGGATTCAACAGGTTACAAAATCTTAGTTCTTATCTGGGAATCCCACTCCTTCATGAGAAAGTGACCAATAGTACTTTGAGGTTCGTTGTTGATCGGGTTCATAACAAATTACAATGTTGGGGCTAGAAAATTATCCTTAGCTAGTATAACCACCTTGGCTCAGTTAGTTTTGTTAACAATACCAAGCTACTTCATACAATCAATGAAGATCCCTAAAGGACTTTGTCAAGAGATCGAACAACTAGTTATACAGTTCATATAAGGGCATCGAAAGGGGAAAAGAAGATGACGCTTGTTAGTAAGGAGACCATTTGTCAACCTAGATCTCGTGGGGGCCTTGGTTTTAGACATTTGGAAGACCATAATACGTCCTTCTTGATGAAACTTGGAGGCTTTACGAGTTTAGGTTCTCAAATCAAAATATAGAGTCTCTACTAGATTACCTGAATCCTTAAATAAGGGGTGATGTTCTTTTCTATGGATAAATCTCTCTAAAGTTTGGCCACTTGTCAAAGAGAATCTTTTATAGTCTGTCAGGGATGGTAATTTGGTCAATTGTTGGCACGATCCTTGGATCCCAAATTTTAGACCTCTGATTAATCATATTCCCCCTTTTTCAAATATGGAGAGAGAGAGACTTTGCTTAGTGAAATGGTTACGAAAGATGGGTTTTAAAATATTGATTTATTTTTCTTATAGGTGGCAGAGTATGTGGTTAAACACATTATGGGTATCCCTCCACCTTAGCTGGAAGCCGGTCTGAATAGGATCACTGAGGCTAGATCCTCAAATGGATCCATTTCAATCAAGAGCACTTTCTGGAAATTCAAGGAAGGGTCTTAGAATCCCAAGAATGTCATTTAGTAGCTCCCCTAGAAGTTTCAAGGCCCTCAATGGGTTAGATATTTTATTTGGCTCATTCTCAATGTAACACCCCTAACCCGTCTCCGTTATCGGATTAGAGTTACGAAGTATTACGGCACACATTCAATCAAATGACATCGCAAAACCATTCAAATATTAATTTAAATATTAATATTCAATCCAAACATTAAGCATAGCATATATGCACTTTTAAGCCTTAAATCGAGCTTATGGGGCCTTAAAATAATTTGGGAACAATCAAGGATTAATTTGAAACAAAACAAAAAATTTTAGAAAAATTTAAAAAATTTGGAAATAGGGGTCACACGGCCGTGTGACAGAGCCCAGACTGTGTGGCTTAAGAACATGACCATATGGACAAACTGTGTACAATGTGAAGTAAGGGTCACACGGTCGTATCATAAGCCGTGTCCCAAACCGTGTGAGTATTCAAAATGAGGTCACACGGCCGTGTCGCTAGGCCGTGTAACTCTCTGTAACCGTGTGGACAAACCTGCACCTAAAAATTAAGAACACACGGCCGTGTAGTGAGACCATGTGTGGCACACGACCGTATGGCAGCCCGTGTCCTAGGTCGTGTGCACCTTAAAAAGCGTACAAAACAAGGCAAACTTCCATCCAAACCTTAAGGACCAAGCTAACTCAAAACCAACCATATTCATACCTTTAAAACATATTCAAACAAGCTTAAAATATACCAAAACATATAGCTTAGGTGCCTAACCAATGTGTCCTCATTAACATCACAATTCACTTATCAAACTCAAATCATGTATCACACTAAACAAAATTGCATTCAAGCTCTTAAGTCCATACATAAAAATCATGCCAAACTTACCATTTCTTCCTATTCATTCACATTCATTCTTACCATGATTCAAATAGTTCCCTAAGATTTATATCAAATGTCCAAAATAACTTTATATGAACATATTCATACCAAAACTAAAGACACATACAACCGCAAGCTATTACCAAGCTTAAACATTTTTACATCAAACTTATAAGTAACACATGAAATAAATATTTAAAACATATACAAACACAACTATTACATGTCATAGAACCCAAAAATAAACATATCAAAACCTACCAAAATGTATCTAGATAGTATGATCTTCAAGTTGATCCGATTGTCCGATTCCACAAAACGTTATCTACAAAGAAATAGGAAAAATGACACAATTAAGCTTCAATAGAGCTTTGTAAGTTCAACGATTGAACCGATAAAACTTACTGTATTAACATATCAAACGCACAATAATAGTTAGTAGACAATAATCCTGCCATTCACAACCATTCAACAGGTGAATCTTTATGTTTATACACACATTATATAACCTAATCAATTATTCTAAATCAATCAATGCAAATTCTCATTTTATACATTCAGAAGATCATGTAAACATTTATAAAATTAAGTAACGAATCATATAACCATTGAAAACCTACCCGATGAACTATATAAACGAATTTGGATACGCGGTTAACCATCCAGAACACACCAAAACACTCAAACGAGACAAAACAATTGAGAACACACCTGGGCACCAAGTGCTAAGCTCAAAGGCCTTACATCCACCCCCGGTAATACACCAAAATCATTGTAAATATAACACGACAATCAGCAATAAATGCTAGACTTCGGTATACTCAGTGAACAATAACAAGTCAATAATCACCATCTCATCACAAGTTGCCGAACCCATGAACAATATAGAATTAAAGATTTGATCAACTTGGCTTTATTTCTAGTATTTGCTCTGGGAGTATGTTAACTCATTCTTTTCTTTGTCTCTAGCTTTCACTCTACTTAGTTAGAATTTAATTGAGATGAAGGGTAGCAATTTTATTGGATTCGAAAATATCAATTTTCTTTTTCAAATTTCAAGTTGATCGAATCGGGTTATTTGATTTTTTCGAATAAACTTAAATAAGTCGGTTTTTTTGAGTTCAAGCTGAGTTAAACTTTACAACTCGAATAACTCAAATAACAAATTGATGTAAATACCCCTTCGATTTTTGACAGATTCAAAATTGGACAAATTGATCCTTCTAAAAGGTACAAAATATTTCAAAATAATCTTCAAAATTCAAAATATTATAAAAAATTTTCTCAAAATTTTATAAATATATATTCAGAAAATTAAAATTACTAAAAAATCTTAAAAAACATAAAATGCTAAATTATATATATTTTAAATTTCTAAAATGATAAATTTGAAAGCTTAAAAAGTGAATTATGAAATCAAGTTTATCGATTAATTATCTTGTTTTCTTCTCTCTTATTTTATTTTAAAATAGTTTTCAAATATATATGGTATTTATGTTTTTAACTTGGAATTTTAGTCATAGTGTTAACAAGGTTTCAATATGGTCAGTTTAAATTTTTTTAGTTTAACTCAAACATATTTATTTGACTCAACTCGAATCTCATTTCTCTCTACTCTATTCGAAAAAAATTCAAATTAATTTGGGATGATAAAATAGAACTTTGCAACTTTATTAACTTAAAATTTTGCACTCGATTCGGTCTGATCCTCGCATCTAATTGAGATGGTAAAGTAACTCGAGCTTATTAGTGGTTAGGTTTTTATTTGGTTTACTCTTATAATTTTTTTAATAAAAATAAATAAGGTAAAATAACATATGAGTTTTTAATTAAAATGTTAGAGGTCACGGATTAACCGCCCATCCCTAAAATTTTACCAAACTAACTCCCTTTTGATTTTATAACTACTTTTATTCATTTTAATTATAATTTTTAAAACTTTTACAATGCTATTAGAAATATTATCACACCCTCACGCATATGAAATTATGTATTTAAAACATGATTTTTGAGTGATAAATTTAAGGTGTTGCTAACCCAATAGACATAAACTCATATGCAATTTTTTATTGTTTTAAATAAAAGACTAAAGTACTTTTAAATAATATAATTTATTTCAGATGCGAAAGAATATTAAAATAATTTTTCTAACTGTGTTAGGATCCGATTGATTGGTGACATCAACTCAAGTAAAGGGCTTTATAAATAATATAAATAACATTTTAACTATTATAATAATATGTAATTTAAATAAAATGGGGTTTAAGACAGAATTGAGATTAGAGGCAACAAAAATTAGGAGTAAACCCTATTCGAAACGAGTGATACACCTCTGTCTTTCTTGGTCCACTCTACCATCATCAAAGCCAACCATATTGGGTTAAATACTAGTTTATATACCGAAAACAGTTGGAAATGGAACAGCATCTGAATATTAACTGTGAAAGCAATTAAGAACGATTTAACACCTTCATACTATGTACCACTGCCACACTTTGCACAAATTTCAAATCAAAATGGCTTTTGGCCTATCACATTACCATGGGGATCATAGTTACAACCGATCAACGTATCTCCGCTTCTGCACACAACTTTGGCGCATCCAATCTTCAAGCTATCCTTCCAAATCATTTGAGTATAATGTAAGCAGTCTTTATTTTTGGTGCATGTATTCTTTTTATGGTCGTAGTAGTCTTTCTCCTCCGCCCACGCGGCCACTGCATCGCCTGGTTTCCAATCCTTGCCGCTGCCCCAGAAGAGATTCTCCCCGTAATCGCTATTGGAATGGATCAAAGCACAATCTGCTTGCCTCTTATGTGCCCACCAGGAAGCAAATTTTGCCAGCTTTTTGCTCCATTTGAGAGGAGGCAACCGCCGCTCTTCTCTTATAATGTTGTGAGGTATTAGATACTGTTGAATTGACATGTCAGAAGCTTGGTTAAGTAAGCGTCTGGACATAAGTTGCGAAGAATCTTCGTCGGTGGAGTATGAATAAGATAATGAAACAAGTGAAGAAAGGAGGAGGAAAGTTCCTAGTGTAAACTTGCTTCTCATCTCCATAGATTTTGAAAGTGCCTTTTGATTGGAGATCACAAGTCAATAGTATATATATAGACCCTTGCACTGAATGGTAGATTTTGAAGGGGGGGGATTTGGGTTATTCTCATAAGATGTCCTTGAACTATAGTCCATATTCTAAAATAGTCCCAAACTTCAAAATATTTTAATTGAGTCATTAAAATATCAGTATCATATCAATTAAGTACTTCCATCAGCCTTGCCATTAGCTTAGACGTTTAATGACATTCCATATATGATCATGTGGAGCATATTTAAAACGTTGTCGATCCAATTATATACATTTGTGCATTTACTATATGAACATGTTGAAGGGAGACCGACTTCTTCTAACTTTTCAAAGTGTCACTAGCTAGATCAAGTGGTAGCTAGATGCCTAACAATGCCATATAAAGGTATGGGTTCAAACACTACAAAGCGCAGATGCTTACATTATTTGGTTAATAGTCGTGAGTCATGCATGGTCCATTCCTACGAGGTGCTCCCACTCAATTGAATTTGTTACCTCTTCAGAAGACAAAATCCTAACTAGAGACAATTCCAAACATGTTAAGGGATTCGCCAAATTTTGGTGGATGATACTGTGAAGATTTCTCTAAAAAGGATTGACCTCCCATCAACAAAACGATTTAAATTTGACATGTTAAAAGAATAGCACTCTTAGGTTTTAATGAGACTTTGTTTTTTTAACATGTCATGTCCATGTTATTTATTTATGTTATATATATTCACACATGTTTTCATTTTTTATCATATGTTTTTGAAAATGTTTAGCATCATATCCAAATTGGCATTTAAAGCATAAGTTGATAGTATGACATAAATGATACAATTCATATACTTTGAGACTTTGAGGACTTAATTAGTTAAAATTTGAAGTTTAAGGACCAATTTAGAATCTGAATAATAGTTTGGAGATGTTTGGTGAATTAACCCAAAAAGAAATTGATAATAGAGATAATGTATTTAATATTTATGATAGTAAGAAAGAATCATTTCACATGGTAAGAAGCAAAGTTGCAATAGATTTGAGGTGTATAACATTCATTGGGAAAATAGAAGACAGAGGGTTGGTTAGACTGTCAACTAAAAATAACGGCTTCTAATCATTGTTAGCATATGATTAACCAACACTGTTCATTAGTTTTCCAAAATTGGTGAATGAAATTATGCAGGAATCTAATGATGTGATAATTTAATTAAGAAAAATAAAAAATATTAATAAATTTATTTAAACATAATTTTTTTTTTCAAGTTTTAAACTTAGAATTTATGTCTTAATATTTAAGATTTATTTCATATTTTTTATTAAAATTTAGAGTTGAGAATTTATATCGAATACCGAATATTAAATTTATATTAAATAAAATGATTAGTATTTATTTATTGACCATTTAATTAATTAATAAGGTGGCTGTAAATAATAATAATAATGGGAAGGAAATGAATATTGAATAGTCCTTAATCTAATGCAAATCTGGCATACCAAAGCACATGGCAAATTGAAGAGAGCTGGTCTCTAAAATACTTGAGGGAAAAACCTTTGATTGTCACGTTAGGGCATGTGAACAAATGTTAGAAACATTAATTACACCACAAAACCATATCTATTTGTTTACTTTGTAAATGTATTGGTATTTTTTTCCTTTTAATAATATTAACGACATGTTTGGTTCGTTGAAATAAGATATAATCTGAATGGAATGCTATTATATGGGAATGAAATAAAATGTAATAGGTATTAAATAGTTTGGTCAAATAAAATGAGAATAAAGAATAAATTAGGAATAGACATAAAATGACATTATTACCATTATATTAAATAAATATATTTAATTTATAAAATTAAACTTATTTTTTCCTAATACAAGATATTATTAATTAAAAACTAAGTATTTAAAATATTACATTATATTTAATATAATATATCATATTTAATATTATACATCAAAATATTTATTGATAATATATTAAATGAATATAAATAATATGTTTACAAGATTTTAATGATAACCTACTAAATAATTTTTTTTTAATAAAAATATGGCTTGCATATTTTATTCAACAAAAAAAATAAAAGAACAACTGAAAAAACTACCCTACAAAAATAAGGCCCAATCTGAACCCATTTAAAAGCTTAAAGTTTACCTAAGCCCATATCCTAAAAAAACAATCAAACATTGAAAAATTAAAGAAACCCTACTCCTAATCCTGCAGCCAGATTCCTCTTTTCAACACATTCCTTATAACACTTCTAACCCGTATCTGTCATCAGAATAGGGTTATGGAGTATTACCGTAAATTTTAACTTTAAACATTTAATTCTAAACATTTCATAAATCATAACATAATTCATTCAAACACGTGCATATCGTCCCTAATTCGAGCTTTGAGGCCTTAGAAACACTTTAGAAACAATTCGGGACTAAATCGGAATCATTTAGAACTTTATGGAAAAAGATAGAAAATTTCACATTGTAGGTGTCACACGGCCTTGTGACTCACACGGTTGAGACACACGCCCGTGTCTTAGGCAATGTGAACATCCGAAATAGGGACATACGACTATGTCCCAGTTCATGTCCGTGCTCGTGTAACTCTCTGACTTGGTTCACACGACCAAGCCACACGCCCGTGTGCCAAATCGTGTAACTCTCGAAATGGCCTCACATGCTCGTGTGCCAAGCTGTGTGCTAGGCCATGTAATTTCCCGACTTACAACCCTTTGAAACCTACTAGGGACACACAGCCATATCGCATGGTAGTATGTTTTATAATAAATTAAACTTGGTGGCCATAAAAGTTGAAAGGATATGTTAAAATTCACCTTAACAAGACGTTGAATTATGTATGCTATTTTTGACATGCACGGTGTTTGAAATGCATAGTTATAGCCCGATGACCCATTTCATAAAAGGTTGTAATTTTATAAATACGGCTTGTGTGTCATGCCTTACTACTATCCTCTTGTATTTCTCTTCTCATCTTACTCCCTCGTGTGTAAAACGAGTTTCTGCATATTGTAATTTGCAAGAGTTGTTGTGGGCTAGACGAGAAGGAAAATGGGTCAACTAGTGTGGATCGATAGCTTGTGAAACGGCTTACACCTTTAGGTTTCTTTTGGCTTAGGTTGCACCACCTTAGTTTATGGGCTATAACTATTGCATTTATTTATTGCTTTATTTATTCATGTATGAGATGCTATGGATGTCTAAAGCATGCCAAATTTTAAATATGTTAAAATTTGATAATAATGAACCATATTAATTGATGAGATCAATTAAATAGCTAAATGGACTAAAGTAAACCATAATTGGTGAGGTGGAACAACCTTAACAAAATCCCTCTATTAAAATATTAAGTCAATATAGCCTTCCAATTTTGCCCTCGTTAAGGCCTCGATCAATATTGTGTAGGTTCTGCTAAAGCGAAGTACTAGCATTTATCTTGGTTAAACGCGAAGAATAAACAAGTGATATTCGCTGGTTAAAATTGGTTAATGACTTAACTAGGTTATTCTAATAGGATTAGAAACCTATAGGCAATTAATTTGGATAAATCATAAGATGATTAGAACAAGAGTTGTTCACCAAACTTTAGGAGTTATATATGATGTAATTAGCAAGTGTTGCTTACCTAGATAACCATAATCTTGAGAGTAAAGCCAAAGCTGACTTAAGAGGAGGTGAAATATGGCTCCTTAACCCACTTGAAATACTTTTCGAGAAAGTCTTTTCAAAACTAATATATGAGGGTTATTAATTTTGTAATAAAATAGTGGGAACATCATTTAATAAAATCATTTTTAATGATTGATATAAACTTGGTAAATTTACACACGCATATTTTATTGTTGTAGATATATTATGGCTGCAAACACTAATACACTCTCATTGCGATCGGTCTTTGAGAAGGACAAATTGAATGGTTTGAATTTTCTTGACTGGTTCTGTAACTTGAGGATTATCCTTAAACAAGAACGAAAATTATATGTCATTGAACAACCGCTTCCTAATGAACCACTCGCTAATGCCTCGAGGGCTGATAGAGATGCTTGCAAGAAGCATCTCGATGACATGGTAGACATTGGATGTCTTATCTTGCCACTATGAATCCTGAGCTTCAGAAGCAATATGAGGACATGGTTGCTTATGAAATGATTGAGCACCTGAAAGAACTTTATCAGGGGCAAGCACAGCAAGATAGGTTCGATATCTCTAAGGCCCGATTTCAATGTAAATTGGCTGAAGAAAGCCCAGTAAGACCTCATGTTCTTAAGATGATTGGCTATATTGAAAGCCTATCTAAGCTTGGGTTTCCATTGAGCCAAGAGTTTGCCACTGATGTTATTCTGCAATCGTTGCCGGATAGCTACAGCCAGTTTGTCCTCAATTTCAATATGAATGAAATTGACAAGACTCTGCCATAGTTGCTCAGTATGTTACGAACTGCTGAAGGCAACATGAAAAAGGTTGGACCCAGGCCCATACTGATGGTCCGTAATAACAAGGGCAAGGGAAAGGCCGAAGTTCAGACAAAGCCCAAGGCCAAAGGTAGGCCCAAGCCTGGAAAAGTAAAGGCTGCATTGAAACCTAAAGGTGGGGTGGCTAAGGAAGGAAACTGCTTTCATTGTGGTGTGACTGGACATTGGAAGCGCAACTGCCCTATCTATCTTGAGGAAGTCAAGAAGGCCAAAATAAGCGGAACGTCTGCTTCAAGTATTTATGTTATTGATATTAATTTATCAACTACTACTTTATAGGTATTAGATACTGGTTGTGGTTCTCACATTTGTACTTCTATACAAGGACTACAAAGGAGTAGGACTTTGGCTAGAGAAGATGTGGACTTACGAGTTGGAAATGGAGCACAAGTTGCTGCATTAGCTGCGGGAACATATAATTTATCTTTGCCTAGTGAACTTGGTTTATGTTTAAAGGATTGTTATTTTGTGCCCAGTTTGACTAAAAACATTATTTCAATTTCTTGTTTAGAAAAAATTGGTTTTGAAATAATTATTAAGAATACTTGTTGTTCCTTTTATCTCAATAATGTTTTCTATGGTTCGGTACAATTGATTAATGGCCTCTATATTTTAGATCAAATGAATCCCATTTACAACATAAATACTAAAAGATCGAAAATAAATGACTCAAATCAAACTTATCTATGGCATTGTCGTTTGGGCCACATAAGTGAGGAATGCATATCCAATCTCCATAAAGATGGTCTCTTGAATTCATTTGTTTTTGAACAATTTGAAGTATGTGAATCTTACTTATTGAGAAAAATGACTAAATCTCCTTTTACTGGTAAAAGTGAATAAGCTAGTGATTTATTGGGCCTAATACATTCTAATGTACGTGGGCCAATAAATACACAGGCTAGAGGTGGATTTCACTGCTTCCTTACTTTCACTGATGATTTCAGTGAATATGGGTATGTCTATCTCATGCTCCATAAGTCTGAGTCCCTTGAAAAGTTCAAGGAATCCAAAAATGAAGTACAAAATCAACTAGGCAAAACTATTAAGACACTTTGATCTGATCGAGGTGGAGAGTATTTGAGCTTAGAGTTTGATGATCTTTTGAAGGAATGTGGGATTGCCTCACAACTTACTCCTCCTGGTACTCCTCAATGGAATGGAGTTTCTAAGAGAAGAAATCGAACTCTGTTAGACATGGTTTGATCCATAATGAGTCATGCTGATCTGCCGACTTCTTTTTGGGGACATGCACTTGAGACAACTGTTTTCACACTAAATCGTGTTCCATCTAAATCGGTTCAAAAGACGCCATATGAGATGTGGACTGGAAAACATCCTAGTATGTCTTTTATGAAAATTTAGGGTTGCGAAGCTTATGTTAAACGTCAGATGTCCACTAAGCTTGAACCCAAATCTGAAAAGTGTGTTTTTGTGATGTATCCGAAAGAAACCAAAGGATATTATTTCTTCAATCCCACTGAGAACAAAATACTTGTTGCTCGGACTGGTGTCTTCCTAGAGAGAGAATTTGTTTCTAGAAAAGGAAGTGGGAAAAAGATTGAACTTGAAGAAATTTGAGAATCACAAAATACCACTGAACCAGAGATAGAACAACAGTAAATTCTACAAGAAATTAAGGAACAAGTAACTGTTGTAGAAACACAATCACCGCGTAGATCTTTAAGAGAACGCCAAGCACTTGAGAGATATGGATTTCTCATTACAACGTATGGTGACGTTCTTCTTATAGATCAAGATAAGCCTAGGACTTATCAAGAAGTGGTGACGAGCCCAGACTCTGAGAAATGGCTTGAGGCCATGAGATCTGAGATGGATTCCATGTATGAAACCAAGTATGGACTTTGGTTGACCCACCCGAAGGGGTTAAACCCATAGGGTGCAAGTGGGTTTTCAAAAAGAAAACCGACATGGATGGTAATATACAAACATACAAGAGGGAATTAGTCGCTAAAGGTTTTTGCCAAGTTTATGGTGTTGACTATGATGAAACCTTTTCTCCTGTAACTATGTTTAAATCCATCAGGATCTTGCTCGCTATAGCTGCATTTCATGACTATGAAATCTGGCAGATGGATGTCAAAACAACTTTCCTTAATGGGAAACTTGAAGAGGATGTGTACATGACACAACCTGAAGGTTTTGTCAATCCAAAGGATGCTAGAAAGGTATGTAAGCTACAGAGATCCATTTATGGATTAAAGCAAGGTTCTCGAAGTTGGAATCTTCATTTTAACGATGCGATCAAGGAGTTTGGTTTTATCAAAAATGAAGATGAGCCATGTATTTACAAGAAAGTTAGTAGGAGCACTATAACATTCTTGGTATTGTATGTGGATGACATACTTATCATAGGAAATGACATACCTACCTTGCAATCTATTAAGACTTGGTTAGGAAGTTGTTTTTCTATGAAGGACTTGGGTGAAGCCACTTACATCTTAGGAGTGAAGATCTATAGAGATAGATCAAGACGACTACTAGGCCTAAGCCAAAGTACATACATAGAAAAGGTTCAGTATGGAAGAATCTAAGAGAGGATTCCTACCTATGAGACATGGTATTTCACTCTAGAAGGAATTGTGTCCTTCAACTCCACAAGAGAGAGAACGCATGAGTAAAATTCCTTATGCTTTCGCTATTGGATCTATCATGTATGCCATGTTATGTACCCGTCCAGATGTCTCATATGCCTTAAGTATGACGAGCAGGTACCAAGTAGATCCTGGTGAAGGTCACTGGACCACAGTCAAGAATATCCTTAAGTACTTAAGAAGAACTAAGGATACGTTCCTAATATATGGAGGTGAGGAAGAGTTAAGTGTAAAAGGTTACACTGATGCCAGCTTCCAAACCGACAAGGATGATTCTCGATCACAATCAGGTTTTGTGTTTTTCCTTAATGGTGGTGCTGTGAGCTGGAAGAGTTCAAAGCAAAGTACAGTGGTCGATTCTACAATAGAGGCCGAGCATATTGCAGTCAGTGAGGCAGCAAAGGAAGCGGTTTGGATCAAGAAGTTCATTATTGAACTAGGGGTTGTGTCTAGCATATCAGATGCTATAGAACTCCGATGAGATAATAATGGAGCCATTGCACAAGCTAAAGAACCTAGATCTCACCAGCGATCCAAACATATACTTAGGTGCTACCATCTTATTCGAGAGATTATCGATCGAGGGAATGTAGAGATATGCAGAGTACCTACAGATAATAACATTACTGATCCCCTGACCAAGCCTCTGAAACAGCAGAAGCATGATCATCACACTAAGTCGCTTGGTATTAGATATATAAGTGATTGGTCTTAGTGCTAGTGGGAGATTGTTAGAGTATGCCCAAAGATCAATCATGAGATGGTTGTAATAAAATACTTGATTTATCATGTTTATTAGTATAAGGCGTTACCATTATTATTTCAGATTCTTTTCTGTGTGTATAAATAAACTGTTTTATAATAATGTCCTGAAAATAATATGATTATTCTTAAAAGGTCCTCAGTCAAATATTATTGTTGGCTAGGACAACGATAATGCATTAAGGCTAACATGTAGTTGATTGATGATAAAGAGTTGTCATTGATATGGAGTGTCAAAATCGATGCATGAATATCTGTGTTAGAGAACAACATATTGGACTGACCCATTATGAGTATGTTTCTTGTAATTGTCACAACATTACTCATAGTGATTAATATGTATATGATCCTCAGACTTGAGATCATCATAATCCTAACATCGTGAGTTGTATATTTTGATACAGTTAAACATACACCGTAACTGGTTGTTCTATAAAGATTGATGTTGGATATACCACGATCTGTGTAGAGGGATATGGTTGATCGATATAGGATAAGTCCCTCCTACATAATGGGAGTAATATCTTAGGCCACTTGATTGAGTGAGACTAGAAATGCATGGACATGCTCAAATAAGCTGATATGAGATGTCATACTTATTTGTATATCATAATCTACTTAAGATATCAAGGAACATGGAATGGACTATGCAAGTGTGACTATTCCATGACTTGTGTCCAATCCAGAGATAAAGGACTTAAGGATTATTGCATAAAAGGTTAATCATAAAAAGGTTATGTCGAATCATGATTTCTTGTGACTTAGGTAGCAATGATGCATTGTTAGGTGCCACTCATTGTAACATTGGAATCGTTCTAGTATTACTGCTAACGTTACAAAAACCTACAAGGTCACACCCTATAGTTGAAATGAACGAAATAAAACATAGTTGGTATTGTGTTTGGTTGTCGCTTGAATTAAATTAATTATAGAATTAATTTAATTGGGTAATCAAATATCGAATACATTATATGTACAAGGTTATTGTACACATAATGAGCACATGAATTTGGTTCGTATATAAATTCAAATAAATATATAGTTTACCGAAATCATTATTATAATTAATGTAATTATAATTTTCGATTTAAAAAACATTGTTATATTTATTCAATTTCTAGAAACCCTAAAAATAGATATAAAAAATCCTGTTTTTCTTGGCTTAGTGGGTCTAGCAGCCGTCAAAGCAAAGTCTTCTCCAAAATAGTTTTGGGGATTCCTTCCGTTCATTGATAACTGGGTGGATTACGTAGAGGCTGGAGTCACGATAGATTGCGGCTTGGTTCGATAGTAGACCAGATTACTCGTTGTCGAGGCGTCGCTGTCTACTCAGAATAAAGATTCGGTTATTTTGAAACTTTTTTTCACCCTGATTCGTTCCTCACACCTAGATCCATGGTTAGGATCGCTGGATGTTTTATTTTTCGCTGCGTTGTAGGGGTGTCGGTGCTCCAACAGTGTGCTAGGCCGTGTAATTGCCTGACTTGCAACCCTTTGAAACCTACAGGGGACACACGGCCATATCGCATGGTAGTATGTCACACATGGCTGAGACACACGCCCGTGTCTTAGGCCGTGTGGACAAGAAATAGGCAAAATTCAAGCCCTTTCTTTCACCCAAATCAAGCACACACCTACAAGCCATTTGTACATACAATCAAGCCTTAAAACATACCTAAAACATGCATAACAAACTAATTCAATAGGTCGTTTATCCTTACAACCAGTATGCCAAAAGGCACCTCAATCACCAATCATCAAATCAATTTAAACATAAACATATTTATGCATGAATCAACCATACAAAAACTACCTACTTCCATACCAAGCCATAGCACAATTGACCATATACCAAGTCACAATCAAACATACCAAATTGGTCATTCAAAATATATATTCACTTGATCATTTCAACACCAACCATTTAAGCATCAAAATACCAAAAGTTCACCAACCATAATACCACATATATACATGCCAAACATAACAACTAGATCATTAATACAAGTCCACCTATACATGCCATTATAACCATGACCAAAACATTAAAATCTACCGATATATATGTGGGATAGTGTGATAGGTCTCTGACGAGCTTCTAAACTGATGAGCTTCCAATTATCTATAAAAACATAGGAAAGAAAACTACGTAAGCATATAATGCTTAGTAAGTTCGTATAACATAAAACATAACTTACCATTTCATTACATAACATTAAAATTTAACATGATATAATCCAACCAATAGCTTGGCACAAGCCTAAGTACCAACAACAACACATGTTAGAATACTTGAACATAATTCATATGAATTTAACATAGATAACCATTACACTTGAACATAATTCAATTGGATTTGTCATCTTCCATAACATAACATATTTTCCATCTATCTCACTATTTCAAATCTTTTTGATAAATACATATCTTGGTTTATATTAAACACTTAGCATTTCCTTTCCAATTCATGCCCGTTGAACCATTTAGAATATCACCAGATACACAAGATAGCTCACATGAAGTGTGCTAAACATATAATCGTAACATTTTCCTTTCGTTTACATCATTGCTCACTCGAGTTGTGAAATGGACCTGCTCACATGAGTTGTAGGCCAAAATGTAAGCTACACGATGCTGCTCACACGAGCTGTGGAATATCCACAACAAATGCAGGACCTCAACCATCGGTAGGACATTTAAAACCAACACCCAAAACATGAAAACCCTAATGACATGTCATTTCTATCCTATGAATTCCTAAGGTTCAAATGGGGTTCTATAGTCGTTGTAACATCGTTGGGTTACATTAATTAATTACATAACAGTCAAAAATTTACATATAGCTCAAAAGATAGCATTAAAACATTACACAATTACACGAACTTACCTCGATGATAAATGCGTAGAAACAGAGTCGACTAATCCGAAGCTTTATCTTGACCCGATCTAAATTCGTACGAGGTCTAACTTGATATGCAAGATAGAGATTGAACCGAATGCTTCAAAGCCCTAAATATGTTCTTTCTTCTTCCATTTCGGTGGAGGAAGAAGATGAATCAAATAAAATGGATTTTGTTTTATTAATTTTTAACCTCAATTACCTATTTACCTTATACCGTTTAAAAACTTTAATAATTTCCATAAAACCAAACTCATAAATGTCCACTAACACAGAAATGGTATAATTACCACCTAAGTACTCTTATATTAAGGTTCTATAGCCATTAGTTACCTTTAGCTACTAGAACTCTACTTTTGTACCTTTTACGATTTAGTCCTTTTGACTTAATTAAGCATGCAAACGTTAAAATTTCTTGACGAAATTTTAACACGATCCTAATTTATTCCTATAAAAAATATAATAATAAAATAAATATTTCCATGTCAAATTTGTGGTCCCAAAACTATTGTTCTGATTTAACTGAAAACGGGCTATTACATTCCTTCCTTTTTTCTAGTTATTTCACCTTTGCAATGCTCTGGAAGATGGCTAACCTTTCTACATGTTCAGGAGTTTAGATAAGATTTTAATTTTTTTTCTTGTTTCAGATACTATTAACTAGTTCCTGTGAATCTGTGTAACACCCCTAACCCGTATCCGTCACCAAAATAGGGTTACAGAGCATTACCAGAGTTTGCAAATTAAACGGACATAAATTTCAAACTTTTCAAATCATATCAATAAAGACATTAAAACCGATTCAAAACATACATATTGTCTCTTAAACGAGCCCTCGAGGTCAAAATTACATGTTAGAAACAAGTCGAGACTAAATCGAAAACTCAGAGAATTTTTCAAAAAATAAAGAAAATTTTCAACATTGCAGAGGTCACACGGCCAAGAGACACGTCCATGTCTCAGACCGTGTGGGCATTCGAAGTAGGGGCACATGGCCGTGTCCCAGCCCGTGTCCGTGCCCGTGTAACTCTCTGACTTGGGTCACACGGCCAAGCCACATGCCTAAATAAGGCACCAAAATCAAGCATAAACAAATCATATACATACGGTGGTAAGTACTTAATTAAGGGTAATTATTGGCTTAATTAATAATTGGGCAATGTAATTGATTCTAGGCTAAGTAGCTTGCATAGTTGAAACAAGGAATAGGAGAAATCTGAGTAACTTAACCTAGGGTTAGATTTAGTGTTAGTTTACTTTAATTAGTTTAGTTCGTTTTATTATCTTAAATTGGATTTAACACTACTAATTCGTAACTTGATTAGATTAGTAATTATTTTCGATAATTGATTTAATAGTGATTTTCTCCAATCTGCAATCCCTTGGATATGATTCTCGGAATACTTACCAAGTGTTTCGCTGTAAACTAACTATATTACAATTTGACATGTACGATTGCATAAACCGCACTTAACTCTTATCTTCATATTTTTGCATGATTTTACACTCTTAATGTTCGCATGTCAGGAGGCGATCACCATTCCATGCAACTTTATTGGAACCAAAGCATGATAAATAATTTCAATGCTGGAAGGGAAGATATGTGGATCTATGTCTTTGATTCTCATACCGGAGAAGAGCTTAGTATGTGCTTCGAGATTGTTAGAAGAACAACAAAATATATATAAAGACAATTTCGAATTTCATATTCCTTAATGCCTAAAGTGGATACCTTTTTGCATTGTCTTCTACTATCATTTCAAAGATAAACTTTATTTTGGTATATTGGAGTCCCAAAGAACTCCATATTTCATTTGTTTTGTTTTTTTAAATTATGTTTTATTTTCATGTCAAATTTAAGGTATAATGATTTCATGTGTTGGGACATTTTCAAAATATTTATAATGTTCCAATAGTTATAAATAACATGTTATAAGTGATCCAAAAGTTATATCACTTGCATATTGACTAAGAGTTGTCACTATTCATAGTGATAAGATATGTCTCTTAAATATGAAAAGTTATGTCACTTGGTTAATTAACAAAGAATTATAATTACTCAAGTATATAACTATTCATAGTGTAATTTCATTTGCATGGTACAACAAAAAACATAGAAATAAAGTTTCTTTATATTCCCCAAAAAATAAAGTTTCATGTGCTTAGGGCACTTTCAAAGGAAGACACTTGATATTGTTCTTGAGTTAGTAACTCCCTGAAACATCAATGAAGTTGTTCTTTTGTTGAAGAAGGAAGTGATGAAAACTCAAAGTGGAGAACTTGAGAAGAACGAAGAATACAGACAAATGCTTATTCAAGCTATCCATTCCTGCGCAATCAAGTTCCCAGAAGTTGCAAGCACAGTTGTGCATCTGATGATGGATTTCTTAGGAGACAGTAATGTTGCTTCAGCTATTGATGTTATAGTTGTTTTTCGAGAAATAATTGAAACCAACCCTAAACTTAGGGCGTCCATTATAACACAGTTGTTGGACACATTCTATTAGATTCGACCTAAATTTCATTTTGACTGTTTCTATCAGTGTAAACGCTGACAACCATTAGACATCATTGTATCCTCAAGATTCACTTATCAGTAGCTCTTTTACACACCAAAATATTGCTGAGGTGAATAGAACCTTAAATATAGAGGCATGGTCACATGCATTGAAGCCTTTAGTTAATTTCTCATAAACTTGTTTTTATCCCCACACACCAATATTTGTTCCTAGTCATTTTTGTCATATCATTTAAAAATCATCCACTTCAAATTGTCACGTCAGCACCATTAAATTTTAACAGTCTAATCAACATTTTTCGTTAAAAAAATCAATTTGACTGAAAATGTAACATTAAGGGTTAAAGTGCTCAAAAAAGTAGGTTAAAACGAACAAAGTTGTAAGCGATAAAATCAATTTTGACATTATGCCTTTTACAAAGTTGCAAATTAAACTTGATGACCCCGTGACTGCAAATTCGTAAAGCTAGTTAGATGTTGGAATACAATGTTTTATATTGGTACTAGGCATAGTGATTAGTACGTATTATATTGGCCCATAATTCATATCGAGTAGTTTAAGTTTTGTCGCAGCACTACACCAAAATAGGCTTGTAGTGGAGTTTTTTTAGGAACTTAGCGGCGCTTTCACTAGCGCCGCAAAAAATGTCGCCATTGATAACGTCGCTAACTTTTGCGGCGTTTATGTGAAAAAACGCTGCTAAAGAACATGATCTTTAATAGTGCTTTACCCACAAACGCCTCTGCGCTTTACCTACAAACGCCGCTAAAGAACATGACATTTAGCGGCGCTTTACCCACAAACGTCGCTAAAGAACCTGACCTTTAGCGGCGCTTTAACCACAAACGCCGCTAAAGAACATGACCTTTAGCGACTCTTTACCCACAAACGCCGTTAAAGAACATGATCTTTAGCGGTGTTTTTATCACAAATGCTACTAAAAGTACGTTCTTTAGCTGCGTTTATGGAAAAACGTCACTAATTTTGGCAAATTTGTAACATCCGATTTTCATCCATATACAAATCCTTCTTGTAACATAAAATCCAACCAAATACGGAAAATTTAAATGATACTTCAAATTCAATGAAAGATATATGATATAAATTGATAACTGAATTATAATTCAAAATATTCTTACAATAATATTAAAATTAACAATGTTAAAAATATTCTTACAATAACTAAAGCACACTAAAATGTTTACACAATCACTTCCCAGAAACAGGTGCAGCAATAACCACAAGAAAAAAAAAGAAGGAAAATACACAAATCCAGAAACAACAGTTTTTGGCAATCAGTTTTTCAGGAGTAATACCGAAAAAATAACCCCCTGGTTTCAACAAAAAGGACACATTACTTAGAAGTCTCCTTGCTTTGTCTTCAGTTTCAAATCTTAACTGCAAATAGAAGAATAGAAATGCATTTCAGATTCATCATATTTGTTCACATGACAAATCAAAACCCAATGTTCACAACTTAAACTACACAAAATACCTGCAAATGCTGCAACAGACTAGATCAGCCTGAATGTCCTCTTGCAATAGGGTTTCCAAATTATCCTGTCAAATGAATGTGCTGTCAATCAAAATCTTGTTAGATGAAACATATTTCGGCAGATCTTTATGGGAGAAATGAAGGCAGTTTGTAACTCATCATGTTTCAGCAAGCCAGGCAGTTTGCCTTCAATAATGAATTTTTTTATGTAAAGTCTAATTGAAGGTTGTGCAGTAGACAACTAGCTAATTTCCATTTATGCAGCAAATTATAGTAGACTAATGCATGCTTCAGCCCTAACAAACTTTTAAGAAGACATTTATATAATGTATTAAACAGGTTTTTAAAAAGGCATAACCTTTATTTTCAGATAAGGTATATATCCCACATAGGTATGCTCAACTTTTTTAAGGATTTTCATATATTTGGAGGATCATGTTCATGTATCCATGTCCAAATATGCATCAAACACAAGTCTCAAACATGAGCACTTCAGAAAAAATGATGAGTTAGAGTAACATAGATATAGTAGCATAGATCCCCTATGTCAACACTCAATAATGATTAATGGCTAAGAAGGAAAAAAAAAGAATTAGGTACCTTAATTTCAGATATTGTGACTTTTGTCAAATTCAACTGTTCTAGAATGAATTCTTCAACAACCTCCATTGAGACCTTATCAGTCACAACTGAGTATCTGACCATAGATGAAAAGCTAGAAGCAGAGAAGCTCAAAAAATCCAGTAGCAGTTGCAAAATTAAGTTTACCAAGATAAACAGAACTTTTAAGATAATAAGAGATATTAAAGCAATTTAAGAATTGAAGAAAATATCTTTACAAAATTAATGTTACTATAGGTGAAATATATATATATATGAAACAATCATGATCATAATCATCAAAACTCCTAGTTGACAGCAAGCACTCTTCATTTTATTTAAAGCACCCGTGTCCAGCACATATGCAAAACAAAGGTACCGGGATATGATCATCCAAGGACATACCCAAGTCTGAATAACATAGCATATTATAAAAAATATATATAGATTTTAAACAATTGAACTGAGGACCCAATATAAAGTCTTCAGTTAATCATGGATTTCTAAAGCTTAATCCTGCCATATTCATTAAATCATCCAAAAAAAAAGCATTTTAGGAAGGAAAAACAAAAATAACCTTAAAAAATCCAAATCAACAGGAAAAATATTTTCTGAAAACTTAAGATGATCAATGTAAAAAACCCCACTGTTAACTTGAAGCAGAACCACTTTGAAGTTTAACTATAAATCTAAAATGGAAAAACTGAAAAGAAAAGGCAACATAGACTCCATATCCAATGAGGTTAAAGAGACAAATAAAGAGGATTGAGGCAACAAAAACAATATAATTTTTTCTTTCTAAGAAAATGAAATCTGTCCCACATTAGAAAGAAATATGAAAAATGCTCAAATAACTCATTGTGAAAGTGAAAACTGAGAGCTAAAGCAAATCTTATAAAACATATATATATAATATAAAAAGTTAAGAAAAGAGTAATTTTGTACAAAAGAAAAGTTTGGATCAAAAAGGAAACAAACTTTGAGTAATTTAATTATATAAAATAATTAAAACAAAGACTAAATTGGAAAAAGATTTGTTTTTCCATAATGAAAAGGAGCAAAACAATGTTCAAACTTCAAAGAAAATTATGTGAAAAAGACTTAACAAAGACAATATTAATAACATATTTTTTATTTCTTAGAAAATGGTAAGAAACACATACAAACTTTGAATCCAAAACTGGAATATGGCAAATACATAACATAGGCAGAATCAATCTTATGTTCAAAAGCAAATGTGCTTACTCGCCCCCCCACGTCCCCAAAAAAACTATCAAAATAAATATTAAAAGTCAATGCTGTTAATAAAAAATAAAAAAAACGAAAATTTGAATCTAAAAATGAAATTATAGGGGAAAAATTAGTTTAGAACTTTGAATGTGGGCGTATGAGAAAAGACCTGTTGGACCAACCAAACAAACGAAGCATGCATCTCTTTTTGAACTCTAACAAGAACCCCTTGTAAATCTTCATAAAACAAAATCTCTCGCATCTGCAAAATGTAACTATAAAGCTCTCGGATTATAAAAACCATTGAAGAAAACGCCTTCTTCATTGAACAATAAGTCGACTCCCCAGCATCACGAAACCCTTCTTGCCATTGTAGTTTCCTCTTTATAATCCGAAGCGAAAGCGGAAGATCCACGCTGTTGGCTTTACGTTCTATGTTTGATGGGATTATTTCTTCTCCTCTTTCCAACCACGACGGCTTCAAAGATTCAGAATCTAAATCCTTCATGTTGATTTCGCTGATAGGTTTATCGCTGTCGTCCGGTGACTAGAGTTTGGGTGCCAATTCTTGAATCTTTTTTGAGAATTCTTCATCAGAGAAGTCATCGACTAAACTAGTACTGCAAGCTCTTTTTAAATTTCTGGACCTTGGATAGAGAAACTCACAGCATCGGGAGCGTTGGAGAGTGGTGGAGTGAGCACCAAACAGAGCTGACCGGCGAACCGACTTCAAACTAAGTACAGAAGGTGAAAAGGTAGCTGAAACTAGAGCTTGAGAGGAAGATGGAGGTTGAGGAGGAATCGACTCAACTGATTCAACTGATTCAGTTTCGAAGTTGTTGAAGAAATCGGCATAGGCGAGCTTGTTGTCGAAAGTGATGACGCCTTCGCCGAAGATCTCCGGTGTGTCAACATCGTCGACTTCCATGGCTGAACCTTGGTCGTCTGGGTCCGTCACGAGTTCCATCGGCATCGGCCTCATCTTTCCCCTCTTTTCTTTAGGCTTCTAGGGATTTCTTTCGTTGATTTAATTTTAATTATTTTTGTTGAAATATCTTCCCCCCTCATCTTTCCCCCCTTTTCTTTACAATTGATTATGGATTTTGCGGTGTTTTTAGAAAAAACGCCACTAAAAAATTAAATTTTTGTAGTGAAACGACACGTTTTGAATACATATTTGCGGCGTTTTTCGTCCAAACACCGCTATTGCTTACCTTTTGCGACGTTTTTCTCATAAACGCCGCTAATGATTGACTTTTTTTACAATTTTATATTTAATTATTATATAATTCATATCCATTTTAAATAAATAAAATTTGAAAATTTAAGTAATACTTAAAAAATTAGATAAATTTTAAAATTTTTATATAATTTTTATGTAAGAAAACAAAAACAAAAACAAAAATTTTAAAATATGAAAAAAAACTTTAAAAACTATATTAATGATAATTTTAATAAATTAAAATTCATATTATCTCTTTTACAATTATATAATAAATTATTTAATATATAAATTAAAAACCTAATCAGTCATATACCCAAAACACTTTAATATTATTTTAAATAATAGTATTTTTCCATTTTAAATCTATTTTTCTATGTTTTTATTTTCAAATATTTTCTACGTATCATTTAACAAATCTCAAGTAAACCTTAAAACTTAAACCATTTAATATATATAAAGTTTATCTATTATCTCTTAAATAATTTAAACTATAATCATAATTTTAATATATTAAAATTAATATTATCTCTTTTACAATTATATAAGAAACTCTTTAATATATAAATTAAAAAATACTAATTAATCTAAACCCTAAACCCCTAACCCCTATCTCATAAACCCTAAATCATAAAGCATAACCCCTAAACCCCTAACCCCTAACCTCTAACCCCTAAACCTTAAATCCCAACCCTTAAACCATAATCCATAATCCATAATCCCTAATTATTTAAATACTATAAGAATAAAATTTAATTATTTAAAAAAAAGAAAATCAAGAATTGTAGATTTAATGTTGATATTATAAATTACTGGTAAATTCAAATAAAAATCTATCTTATCTAAACATTTTAAAATATATATATTTTTTGAAATTGTTAAATTTCAGTCCTATATAAATGAATCACCATCCTGTTTCAACATTCGGTTTGAAATTGTTAAATTTCAGTCCTATATAAATGAATCACCATATTGTTTCAACATTCGGCTTTCGAAATTTCAATGGAGTTTATAGAAAATATTTTGTTAGTTTAATTAATAATTGGGTGTTTTTGTGAGATAATAAGTAAGAATGGCGTCATTGAAGCATTTCATAAGGTTCATCCACATTTACAATCTAAAACTGCACTTACTGTAAAACAACTTCATCGAACCGGGTATCACTTTCAGCCTCCTATGAACTAGATTAACGGTAATGTTTTTCTTTTATTTTTATTTTTTGGAGGAGATGGAATTAAATTGTATATTTTAGGATAGTTAAAAATATAATTTTACCATTTTAATTATATTTTATTAGGATTAAATAAAATTTTATCATTTTAGGGATTAACATGTAATTTTACCATTATTAATTTAAAAGTGTATAAGTTATAAAAATGCTTAGGTGAAAATTGTTTTCATTTCAGGCCTTTGGCTTCCATGTTTAGTAAAGTTAATAAAGAATAATTTTTCTCATCTATTTTGAGTGATTTAATAAATAATATAAATTTAAGGGTTACAAAGATAAAAAAATTAAATGAAGGGTTGTAATGATTTTTTGTAAAGTTAGAAGGATAAATAAATCATTATGTCTATTTTATTTATATAAAATTTTAAATAATAATTGAATTAGTTTAACACGTGATGCCGCCTTTTATTCCTTATATAAGGTTATGCCATATATTCTGTTTAAAAGAACTTATAGTACTTTAATTTTTCCATTTTTAACAAATATTTTAAATTATTTTAAATCTCTGAGCATGAGCGGCGCTTTTTAGAAAACACTGCTAAAAATAGAGCATTAGCGGCGCTACTTCAAAAACACTGCTAAAGCCCTGAGCATTAGTGGCGCTAACTCAAAAACGCCGCTAAATCCCTGATCATTAGCGGGGCTTCCTCAAAAACGCCGCTAAAGCCCTGAACATTAGCAGCGCTTCCTCAAAAATGCCACTAAAGCCTTGATCATTAGCGGCGCTTCCTCAAAAACGCCGCTAAAACCCTGAGCATTAGCGACGCTTTCTCAGAAACGCCGCTAAAGCCCTGAGCACTAGCGGCACTTTCTCAAAACGTCGCTAAAGCCCTGAGCATAGCTGCGCTTTCTCAAAAACGTCGCTAAAACCCCGAAAGCTCAGAAAATGGCGTCGTTGGGCATAGGTTTTTTGCAGATCTTTTTAGAAAACGCCGCTAATACTTATTTTTAGCGGCATTTTCCAAAAAACGCCGCTAATGCTAGATCTTTAGCGGCATTTTTTATCCAAACGCCGCTAAGAGTTCAAGTACGCTGAAGCGCATTATTCTCCTAATTAAGGGTTAGAAAGGGGTTATGGGTAGTTCTAAACATTGTATCAAAAAGAACAAATATGATACAAACCTATAACAAGATTAATGTTAAAAAAAATAAACTATAAATATATATAAAAGAAATTTAAATATAAATAAATTTGGAGCAATATACTGAAAACGTACTTATATTAGCATGTATTAATACCAAAACAAAAGTGATACCAAATAATCTATTTTTTTAATAATTGACATAAATATATAATAATGATTTGGTTTCTATAATGATTTTGTTTTTGTATTGTGTAATTAGAGAGTTAGTACTCACACATATAATAGAAACATATCATATTTACTCGCACACATTACGTTCAAAGGGAACTATCCAAATAAAAGTCTACCACTTGCTCCCTAAAAGCTTAAACCCGAGTGAGTTCTATGAGGTCTAGAATAGTTATGAATTTATGAAATCTAAATCCTAGTTTTTAAACTCAAATTCAAGTTTCCAATAAAAAATTGTGAAAATTGAAAGTCTTTACTTCTTCCTAAATTTGATATTGAGTAAATTAATTCTTCCAAAAAAAATGGAGTAATTTAGTACTTATCAATTTCGAAAGTTTGTAACTAAGAATAATTAATCATGACACTCATTTTTTATGTCAATTTATCCTACTTTAATGGTACAATAACAAAATGATTAGTTGAAAGTTATTGAGAACTATTTATAAAGAATAATAATTTATTTGGCCCTCCAACTTTACAAAAAATTATTTTAGCCCTCTATTTAATTTTTCATCTTTTTTAACCCTTAAAATTGTGTTGTTTGTCAAATCACACCAAAATGGATGGAAAAGTTAACGTTTATTAACTTTGTTAACGTAGCAGACACGTGGATTGCCATGTAGATGTCACGTCAATAATTCATTAATTTTTTAAAATTTAAAATTTAAAAATTCAAAATTATAAAAATTGTTTTTAAAAAGTATAACTTATTAATATTATTAAAAATAAAAAGTATAAAAATATTTTTATTTTAGAAAATTAATTAATTGTTAATGTATCGATAAAGTTAACAAACATTAACTTTTCCATCCATTTTGGGGTGATTTGACAAACAATACAAGTTCAAAAATTAAAAGAGATAAAAATTTAAATAGAGAGCTAAAATTATTTTTTTTGGTAAAAATGAAGGGTCGAATAAGTCATTTGCCATTTATCAATAGGGTATTCAATCTACAATGTATATCTCATGCAACACATTTTAAATTTTAAGAATTTTAAAATAATAACTTTTAAGTTTATTTTTCATATATTCTTATTGAAAATTTTAGATTTTTAAAAAAAATGTTTATATATATTATTTTTAGATATATTTTTAGAGTCATAATTAAATTGATAAATGTGTAAATATTAAGATTAAATTTATTAATTTTTTATAACTCAACGAAATTGATGGAATGTGTAAGTATTGAAGCTACATCTAAAGAAGTGAACTAAGTGGTTAATTATTCTTAGTTGCTCATTTTGGAATTAATTGAAGTAAATTGTTTTCTTTTCTTTGGGTAAACTGTGCAGTTGCTTACCCAATTTTCATAAGTTTTCATTTTGAGTACCCAAAATAAAAATTTGTATTTTAGGTATTACCATTAACAACCATTTTCATCTTGGTCAACCACCATTAATTCAATATTAATTTTAGGCACCCAACTTTAGTAAATTTTCATTTTAGTCAATCATTTTATCATTTTTAAATTAATTTTAGGGAAAAACTTGGGTTTTACAATGAATTACTAGGGTTTTTTATAAGAACAAACTATTCTCTCTTTTAATTTCCTTTTCTAGAATTAATTTTAGATTTTTTAGTAAAAGAAAAACCCTAGGGTTCTACAAGGAATTATCTGGGTTTTATAAGGAAAACGGTTTTATCATTTTAATTTCCTTTGTTTTTTTTCCTTTTTCTTAGAATTAATTTTAATTTTTCCCCCATAAAAGGGAAACCTAGGGAAATTATTGAGGATTTTATAAGGAAAAATCATTTTATCTTTTTAATTTTCTTTATTATAATTTTTTAGAATTAATTTTAGAGTTGTTTTTCAGTAAAACTTGGGTTTCATCCTTGCAACTGAATAATTCAATTCCTTTTAAAAGCTTACAACTTGTTTGGTTGAATGGAATGAGCCATTAATTTAGGCCTGATTCAATGGGCCTACTAGAATGCATATATTTGGTTCCATGTATTGGCTCATTACATGCTGGTCAGTTTAGCTCTCTATTCCCTCCCCCCCCCCCCAAAACACTGAATTCCATTCATTGCTCCCATCTCTGAATTGCAATTCAACGCACTAAGGAATAAAGAAAAAACTTGCCATTATTGCCCTGTACCACTCTCAGCATCACCAAACACCTCAAGCCACCACACCCCCAATTGGGTCTCCTTGTTCATGTTCAGTTCTTCTCATCCCACGACGATCACCTTAGTAAAAAAGAAGTAGTTGACAGAGTTATCTACATTGTAACAAGCTTCCCCAAATTTGATCTTCGTAAGGTCCTTGCCCCCCTCAATCTCACTTCTGTTGTTACAATTTCATCTTTTTGCTCCTTTACTTGTATTTCGTTAGTAGGGAGTTGTGAAAAAAATGATTTTTTGAAAAACATTATGGTCAATTGGTTGATCCGATGTCTTGATTATTTTAGGGAATGAAATTAGGGTTAGAAATCTAAACTTGTTTTAAATGATCCATCTAATTGCATTTGGTTTTTATGGGCATTTCAATTTACTGCTTATCCATGTAAGCAAAATTTCAAGTTGATTGTCTCAATAGCAGGTGATGAGACGAGAACTTAAATGACCTCTCTTTTTTTTTCAACCAAAAAAACAGAACAGTTCATAAGACAATTAATAGCAATAGCAACTAAAAAGGGGGGAATACTGAAATTGAAGTGTACTTGGAGCTGGAATTGAGCTCTCGAGGGAGCTCGAAGAAGCCATTGAATTGTGCTTCACAAAAAACAAAAGCAGAGAAATGTAGCAAGAAGCATGAAAAATATCAGCAACTATTTCACTCGATCCAAATATGCTACAATCGATTTAAATATGTTTCAATTGATTTAAATCAGTTACAAGCAATTTAAACCAGTTACAATCGATTTAAATCTTTTTCAAATTATTTAAATCTACTACAATCGATTTAAATTTATTTCATCGTTATTATTGGTTTGCTTTGGAAGCTTTTAGCATTGTGGTTATTTTAGCTTGATTATGGTGGCATATTTGTTGCTCTTTATCTTCTTAGTTAGAGAATTATTTCATCTTTGCTCTTTAATATGATTTGAAGATTAATTTATACTATAATTTGAAGATTTGAAGATGTGTAACACTTTAGTATCTTGCAGCAATGACTCATTTGTCTTTCATAGTACAAAGTGATAGGCGAAAAAGAATTGGTCTTGCATTGACAATATGGTTACAAATGTATACAGTTGTGAGGTGGTTCTTAATTATGTTGGGTGTCGTCTCTAGCCTACAAACTTATAGACCAAGGATTAGGTCATACATTTTAGATTTTTATGCTCAAAGAGATTAGGTGAAACGACTTGTACATGCTAGTACAAGACATGTATTAAACAAGTTAGGATAAATAGATTTGTTTTTTTCTAAATTATGTGAGATGTTACAAACTTTAGAAGGATTGAAGTCATCAAGGAACATGCTTGTAGATGAGCAAGTGGCAATGTTCTTACATTTTATTGCTCATCACCTTAAAAGCCGAGTTATCAAGCATCACTTTAATAGGTTTAGGGAAACCGTTAGTAGAACATTTCACAATGTATTAAATGGTGTGATACGCTTATAAGATGTGTTATTTAACAAGCTAGTTCCAGCTAATTCTACAGACACAAGGTGAAAATGGTTCAAGGTATTGGAGTAAGTATATATATTATTTAGAAATAATTCACTTGATTTAGATTTCAATATTGTATCCTAACTTGACTTTTACTTTATTTGTAGAATTGCTTAGGTGCTTTAGATGGAACCTATCAATTGATAAATTTAGAAATCGAACTCGAAAAGGTGACATATCAACAAATATGTTAGGTGAAAAAAATGATAAATTTAGAAATCAAACTCAAAAAGGTTTTGTTGCTGATGGACGAGTTCTTCTAGATGCCATTACTAGGAGACATGGACTAAAAGTTCCTCATGGTAAAGTATAGACATGGAGGAAGTTGAATTATTATTTTTAGATCATACTAATATTGAAAACAATACATTGATAAATATCGTTTTCTGAATATAAGTTGTTATTATCTAGTTGATGCTGGTTACACAAATTGTGAGGGATTTCTTGCACCTTTTAAGGGACAAAGTTATCATTTGAATGAATGACGCCAAGCTCATTGACCAAGTACTCCAGAAGAAATTTCCAATATGAGACGTGCATCAGTGCGCAACGTTATTGAAAGATGTTTTGATTTATTAAAACTTAAATGAGGTATACTTAGTAGTCCATATTTTATCTTGTGAGGGTGTACAATTAATCATTATTGCTTGTTGCTTACTTCATAAATTTATTCAAACTGAAATGAGTCTTGATCCTATTGAAGCGATGCTAAGAGAAGGTTTAAATAGTAATGTGATAGAGGATGATGAACCTAATATAATTGATATTCATCCAATTAATGCATAGGCAAAATGGAGGATGAAACTAGCAAATCAAATGTTCAATGAATGGCAAGCATCTAGAAATTAATAGGTCTGAAAGTGTTGTTTGAAAGGATTTATATTATTTTATTTATCTTTGATGTTGTGTTTATGTTATTCTTGTATTAATCGGTTGTTTTTTTTTATCTATGAATTGATTATGTGCAATTTCTTTAAAAGTATGTTAGGCTTTTCACAATCAACTGCAACTTGTTCCCAAAATTCCAGAGGAACCAAAAAGGAATGGGTTCCGAAAAAAGATATTGTGTTGATTTCATGTATAGTAGACTTGCACAATGTTGAAACTTTTAATGCAAATATGAGATTCAAGGATGATTATTTATTTGAATTGGAAAGAATGATGGAAAAATTTTATTTCATGTAATGCTAAAGGCTAAACCTAATCTTGAATCAAGGATTAAGACATTAAAAAAGGATTGGGCAATCATTTACGATATGTTCAAAGGAAAAGACAACAGTGGCTTTGGTTAGGATGAGCATAGGCAGATGATTGTTACTGAAAGTGCAGTATGGGACTCATATTGTATTTCTTTTCTTCTTTGACTTACTTATATCCATATAGTATATAACACTTATGAAATATTTTTTATAGAGTCATAAAGAAGTTGGGCAATTAAAAACTCGAAGTTTCCCTTATTATGAGCAACTTACTTCCATATACACAAAAGATTGAGCCACAAGGAAAGATACTCAAACAATTACTGATATTTTAGAAGAATTACATCTGAGGATGTTGCTAATGAAAGGAATACTGAAGAAGGAAGCAATGACAGTGGATGCGAAGTTGGTGTTTCCTTAGATAAGATGGATGTCTCGGCTACACAATCGCATCCGTCTAATCCAAACAAAGCTAATTCTACATTTTCAAAGAAGAAGAAAAAGAGTTCTGAGGTTAGTGAACCGATTTCTTCTACTTCACTTATCGATGCTATCACATTATTGAGGGATAATATTAGGACCCTTGAATTAAGTAGGAGCATTGCCTCTAGAATGTTCATTCAAGAAAAGGTACAAACTCTCTATATGTCTTTAGGTGAAATAGAAGGTTTAACAAATGATAAGCAGTTGATGCATTGATCAAAATTCTTGAACATCCAAAGCAAATGCTCGTTTTTCTAAGTCTACCACCTTCTATGCAATTAGCATGGTTGAGAAAATTTATTTCTACCCATTAAAGATGTGGCTGTGGTGGTGGATGAATATAACATTTTGTATGTCATAGAGTTTCGTCACTTTTTGTATGTGTAGATGGGTGCAGTGGTGAACTAATATCACTTTTTGTATGTAATTGTAGGTTTTGCACTTTTTTGTATGTGTAATTGGGTGTGGTGGTGGAGTAATATAACTTTTTGTATATAATTGTAGGATGATATGATGACATAGAAGTATGTAATACTAATATTGTCACTTTTGTATATGTGTAAATGAGTTTTCTACTATAATTGGACTTTTGAAAGTGACCATGATTTGTTATGTTAAGATGGATCTTGAGATGATTATTGGATTATGTTGGTGCTACTTCTCTAACAATATTTTTATCCGGATAGTAACACTCTTTAACAATACTAACGATGTTATTAAGGAAAAATATAATGTTACTATAATGGAATATAATGTTGGATATTTGGTAAACATATTTAAGTAATATAATTGGATCTTCAATTTATAAAACATAACATAAAGTTATGTGCAAATACAAAAGTAATAGTATACAATAAAGTATATTAAAATATAATTGATTTAGATGTTAAAAAAACTAAAGGGTATATTTGTCATTTTAGCATTTAACACTTTTGGTTTTAATAATTTTACAAAAATAAAAACATAATTTAATTTATTAAGTCATTCGAGTTTGTTTTTTTCTTTTTGCTATTACATATCTATTACTCCCAACCAAATGCATGAATATTATTATAATACTCATCCTATTATATCCAACCAAACCACTATTATGCCTATTCAATTTCATTACGCTTTTATTTCATTCTCATAAAATAGCTATTCCATTCTAGTGAATCAAATGTGCCGTTGTATTTTTTTTCTTTTTGAAAAGAATAAAATTAATTTTAAAAAGGAAAAGAAATGAGTGATCAAAATATAAACTTACTAAAATTGGATGACTAAAATGAATGTAAAATAACATTATTTAACCTCAAATTAATGGAAGCAAATTAATAGAAGGTGACCAAAATGAAAATAGTTGCTAACACAATTTTATTTTCGGCAATTTACCTTTTTCTTTTTTGAGAGAGACCAAATTCTATACCATCAAAATGGAGAGGGAGAAGATGAAGTTTTTACCAAATTGAAATTGCCACAAGCTCACCGCCTAAACTCGAAATACATCTTTAGATCTGGTAGAACAATAATAAGGGGGGGAAAAGAACGAAAGAAAGAAAGCAAAACGATGCGCTTGTTTTGAAGATCGAATTTCCCTCATTTCCATCCGCTAAAAAAAGTGTCAGTTCCTCTGATCGTTCGAGGTTCATCGCTCTCTATATGTCTCCAATTTTCGAGATCTGTGGATTTATTTTCTACACAGTTTCGCGGCATTTTTCTGTTGTTGCTGGTTTTTTTTTGTTTGTTTGCATTAGAAGCTTGAATGTTTCGATTTAGGTTTCGGATTTCCTAATATTGTGATTTGAAATTTTGATCGAATCCTTTGTAGTAATACTACAAATCAGAATAGAACTGTGCTCTGTGGATTCAATATGGTTTTACCTTTTTACACTTTCCATGTATAGTTGCGCTTTCGCACTGTATATTTTTGTTTGTTACTTTCGTAATGCTTTGATTTTACATGATGAATTCAGCATTAATATTGGAATTAAAAATATGAAAACTAACATATCTCATCCTTTTCTTTCTCAGTAGACAGATCAACGGTGATCTTACATTAATAATTTTCTGAAATAACCACGATTCAATTGTGGCATTAAGGCCGATTTGCCTGAGTTGTAAATTTAGCTCCTTTTTTTCTGTGAATTATGAGATACCTAGTTTAATAGCCCGTTAAGTATTTGCTAGCAGTCTGAAAAATATATGTTTGCTTTATAGTTTTTCGTGCAAGATTCTAGCCAAGTTTTTATCTAAACAGTGCATTAGTTGGTGACCTTATTGTTTAGAAGTGTTCAGGAGCAATGTTCTGTGCATGATCTGTCTGCAAATGTTGTAGTTATGATATGTTGTCATTACTCAAATATGCACATTGGAGGTAAATGTGAGAGGGTATTGTTTAGGAAGATGGTCATGGAGCTGATTTGTCTTTTAAATTTTCACCGAACTTATGGCATTTGAAGCAACTGGCAATCTTTTTACTAAATTGGTCCTATTTTAATTGGCCAACAAAAGTTTTGTTCCTGTTGTAAGACTTTCTGAATGATTTGTATAAACTATGTTTAAATTTCTAGTTATAGATGCATATTTTACACTGATATTATTTTATTCTAGTCCCCGCATTGAGAACCACCATTTGCATTATATATATATTGATGATTTGAATTTTGTTCAGAAAAGTAGCAAGAAATGGAAAAGTCTTGTACACTTCTTATTCACTTTGACAAAGGAACACCAGCAATTGCTAATGAAATTAAAGAAGCACTCGAAGGCAATGATGTTCCTGCAAAGATTGATGCCATGAAGAAAGCAGTTATGCTTTTGTTGAATGGTGAAACCCTCCCCCAGCTTTTTATTACCATTGTCAGATATGTTTTGCCTTCGGAGGATCACACCGTCCAAAAACTTTTGCTTCTATACTTGGAGATAATTGAGAAAACTGATTTGAAAGGGAGGATATTACCTGAAATGATCTTAATATGCCAAAATTTGAGGAACAATCTTCAACATCCTAATGAATATATTCGTGGTGTGACCTTGAGATTTCTCTGCCGCTTGAATGAGGCAGAGATCATTGAGCCACTAATCCCTTCAGTTTTGCAAAATCTGGAGCATGGGCATCCATTTATTCGTAGGAATGCTATATTGGCTGTCATGTCAATATATAAGCTTCCACAAGGCGAGCAGCTCCTGGTTGATGCACCTGAAATGATTGAGAAGGTCCTTTCAACAGAGCAGGATCCATCTGCCAAGCGAAATGCATTTCTTATGCTATTTAATTGTGCACACGATCGAGCCATTAATTACCTTTTGACCCATGTTGATAGGGTTTCCGAATGGGGTGAATTGCTTCAGATGGTTGTGTTAGAGCTGATTCGTAAGGTTTGCAGAACAAATCGTGGGGAGAAAGGGAAGTATATTAAGATTATTATATCTTTATTAAATGCCCCCTCAACTGCAGTTATTTATGAATGTGCTGGCACCCTTGTTTCTCTGTCATCTGCTCCTACTGCTATTAGAGCTGCTGCAAACACTTATTGTCAGCTTCTTCTTTCTCAAAGCGATAACAATGTGAAGCTTATTGTGCTAGATCGGCTGAATGAGCTCAAGTCTTCTCATAGTGATATTATGGTTGATTTGATCATGGATGTGCTTAGGGCACTTTCAAGTCCAAATCTTGACATCCAAAGGAAGACACTTGATATTGTTCTTGAGTTAGTAACTCCCCGAAACATCAATGAAGTTGTTCTTTTGTTGAAGAAGGAAGTGATGAAAACTCAAAGTGGAGAACTTGAGAAGAATGGAGAATACAGACAAATGCTTATTCAAGCTATCCATTCCTGCGCAATCAAGTTCCCAGAAGTTGCAAGCACAGTTGTGCATCTGATGATGGATTTCTTAGGAGACAGTAATGTTGCTTCAGCTATTGATGTTATAGTTTTTGTTCGAGAAATAATTGAAACCAACCCTAAACTTAGGGTGTCCATTATAACACGGTTGTTGGACACATTCTATCAGATTCGAGCTGCACGGGTTTGCTCCTGTGCCCTTTGGATCATTGGAGAATATTGCCTTTCTCCATCTGAAGTTGAGAGTGGCATAGCAACCATCAAGCAGTGTCTTGGAGAGCTGCCTTTCTACTCTGTTTCTGAGGAAGCGGAAGCTATTGATGCTTCAAAGAAAACTCCTCAATCAAACTCCATTACTGTCTCCTCCAGGAGACCTGCTATTCTTGCTGATGGTACTTATGCAACCCAGAGTGCTGCATCTGAAACTGCTTTCTCCCCTCCTACCATTGTTCAGGGATCATTGACTTCTGGGAATCTCAGATCTCTTCTCCTCACTGGCGATTTTTTCCTCTCTGCAGTTGTTGCTTGCACACTGACTAAACTTGTTCTGAGACTGGAAGAGGTACAGCCTTCAAAAGTTGAAGTTAACAAAGCAACCACACAGGCATTGCTGATCTTTGTCTCTTTGCTGCAATTAGGACAATCTCCTGTTCTTCCACACCCAATTGATAATGATTCTTACGATAGAATTGTTCTGTGCATAAGATTATTCTGCAATACTGGTGATGAGATCAGAAAAATATGGTTGCAGTCTTGCCGTCAGAGTTTTGTTAAAATGCTTTCAGAGAAACAGTTGCAAGAAACTGAGGAATTAAAGGCAAAAGCTCAGGTTTCTCATGCACAACCAGATGACCTTATTGACTTTTACCATTTAAAGAGTCGAAAGGTAAGAACTTTTTTGTGGTCATTAACTTATGTGCATGATTTAACATCTTTGGTTTGTGCGAATATCTTGCCATGCATGCAATTTCTTTTCTGGGTTAAGCTTGTATTTTGTTTGTTTTGATAGAATTTTCTGCTTTATCCCTTTGGTTCACCTTTGTGCTTTTGCATCTCTTTGATTATTGACTCATTAATTTTTTTTCTTGGTTTTTTTGTCAAATTTCCTTTGCTAACTTCCAGGGTATGAGTCAGCTGGAATTGGAGGATGAGGTTCAAGATGATTTAAAACGAGCAACTGGAGAGTTTGTCAAGGATGCAGATGATGCAAATAAGCTCAACCGCATTCTTCAACTGACAGGATTTAGTGATCCGGTATATGCAGAAGCATATGTCACCGTCCATCACTATGATATTGTTCTTGATATTACTGTTGTCAACCGAACCAGGGAAACCCTTCAGAATTTGTGCTTGGAGTTGGCTACTATGGGTGATCTGAAACTTGTGGAGCGTCCTCAAAATTATACCGTAGCTCCTGAATCTAGCAAGCAAATAAAGGTCAACATCAAGGTGTCTTCAACTGAGACTGGAGTCATATTTGGCAACATCGTATATGAAACTTCAAATGTGCTTGAGAGAACAGTAGTTGTTCTGAATGACATTCACATTGATATCATGGACTATATTTCTCCTGCTGTCTGTATGGATACTGCATTCAGAACCATGTGGGCAGAATTTGAGTGGGAAAATAAGGTATTTCTTGAACTATTTCCATTTTTACTATTACCACGTTGCATTTACAGCCGCCTTGTTTCTGTTAGTCAACTGGCCAATATGGATGGCTTTCAAATATAATTTGTTTCTTAGGGTAACTGATATGCAATTTTGAAGCTTCTCCTGGGACTGAACTTATCAGTTCTCATCTGCATTGATGTTTCAATTTTATTATTATATTTCTTTTTGTTTGTGATTCAGGTTGCTGTAAACACTGTAATTAAAAATGAGAAGGAATTCCTCGACCATATTATCAAGTCAACTAACATGAAGTGCCTCACTGCACCGTAAGTTTGTCTTGTTTAGAAATATTATATAAATTTGAAAATAAACCGAGCATCCTTTGGTTCTGTGTACCAAGCTGTAGGTTGCACATTATTAATAATACAGCCTGATATATGATTTATAAAATGGTCACTTTATTGTTGTGAAAAAGGTATTTGAATCTGTTATCAGTTTGTAGAATGATAACCTTATGTTGGTTTTGCAATACATCTGTTTGAACACAGTAGTAAATTCACTCAAGTGAGATCCTCATAGATTATTCTCTAATCCTTTTTGCTGGCTGGTTTGCGTTTCAGATCTGCGCTAGATGGTGAGTGTGGATTCCTGGCTGCGAACTTGTACGCAAAGAGCGTGTTTGGGGAGGATGCGTTGGTAAACGTGAGCATTGAGAAGCAAGCTGATGGGAAACTGAGTGGGTACATCCGGATAAGGAGCAAGACCCAGGGGATTGCTCTTAGTCTCGGGGACAAGATCACTCTTAAGCAAAAGGGAGGCAGTTGATGCAATAATATTTCGACATCAATTGTTTCATGGATACTGGTAGTCATTGTTAGTTAAATCTGCTATTGAATTTTGAAATGCATAGTAATTTTGGTGTTTTATGTTTGAAAATACAGGATATTTAGGTCCTCTTGTTTTGAAAAAATGGCTGGGCTGCCTTCAATCGTCAATAGTGTTGTGCTATCTATCAGCAGCGGAGGGGCACCAAAGACTTGACATGTGTTGTATTTGGAGTTTACATATTTGGTAGCTAGAAAGGATCATTGAACCCATAGCTAAAATAGTGCTTTTTGGCAATGTTAAAACGGGAATTTTATTTTATTTCGCTGATTCTTTGAAGAGTGTTCCTCTCAGACATCTATTAGCAGTTCCTTCGCTCCATAATCCTCAGGTTCAATGAGTAGTTTTGTTTTTGTCCATTTATCAAATTAAATTAATGATAACAAAATTTGAAGGCTCATTCGATTCATTTATGTTTATAAAAAAGTTTTATTTTTATTTTTCATGTTCATTTACTAAATTGTCTGTTGCTCAATTATTATATAATATAATTAGTTAAAATTTAGACATGATTGTTTTACATCTAAAAGAGATTTGTTTGTTTATGAACATTATTTGTGAAAATATTCATGAACATGAACAAGTTAATTATTAACAAACACACCATTTTAAAATTATTAACAAACATGAATCAAGTAGTAATTATTAACAAAAACTTCCTAGCTATCCTTATCCTTGCTTGTGCTTGTATGCTGTTTTGTGATTTATAATCTGAATTAAATTCACGTGGTACTATCCAAATCGGAACTAAAACTACACAAATTAGAGTGTGCATTTCATCTTTTATTTATAAAGGGCCAATCTTCTTGAGTTTAGAGTGAGTCCTAGGCAAATAGCTCTAGCTGCGTCAATACTGAATATAAAAATTTAAACTCGTACAGGGAACATATGTCAAGAGAATCATAGTTTAGAACAAAAGAGGGATTCAACAGAATCAAGCTAAATAATTATGATTTAGAACCCACCATCAAACAATCACTTGCAAAGTTTCAATTTCTTGAAAAACGGCGATACCATGGACTTGGGGTAGGGTTTTGTAGCCAGGCAAGTTGGGAAGTTTTCAGGCTGTTCAATCCACAGTTTATGAGCAATACCCGCCGCCAACAGCTTTTCTGACAAGTTCAATATCTGGGTTTCTCCCTTCACCTCAAGCGTTACCTACATGTTCCAAAACCTCACCACTTAGCTCATCATCCACAACTCTAGATACAGCACCAAATCACCCTACAATTAACACCTCATGGTTTTCATTGTTATGAGATATGGTCAAATTTTTGTTTAATTTGAAACCATGAAATATGCTATATTTACAACAGTGTAAGAAAAGAATTGGATAGGTATCCAAAATGTTTGTTTTGCATTAAACACCCTTGTTGGATAGTTTTATGGGATAAATGCCTCTCTCCTTTGTTTCTCAGTTCAGCTATGGGATTATTTGTAACTTAAAAATGATCAATTCTCATTACGTTTGGGGGGATAAAACTCCAAGCAAATCAAAGGTCTACAACAAACCCAGTATGAGAAGAGAAAACAATGTGCCACAATGAGGATTGCCTCCAATTGACCAAAAAACATAAACAGGGTTTTTCAAAACAATACACTACGCTCTGTTGAATGTAAAAGAAATCATTCATGGTGGGAAAAAAAGAAGAAGAATAAACACAAGAACATTGGTTACCTTGTGCATAGAGTCAATGTTATCAGGGCTGCAATACTGGAGGGTGTGGGGGTCGTCCTTGTGAGACCAAATGGCACTGACCGAAGCATGGCATCCCTGCGTCACCACGCTCCCCAAAGGCCACTTGTCTATTAAGTCTCTCCGAAGCACCACGTACTGCAGCAGCACATCGTCGTCGGTCGGAGGATCGGTTTTGGTGGCGACAGGTTCGGAGCTTTGTAGACTCATTGAGGTCGAAAGGTTCCGAGAGGGATGAACCCTAATATTAGAAAAGCTTCTCGGGGAAGGGCGGAAGCAACCAAGGAATGTGGTGAAGGAACACGCAGGCTGAGCTAGTGCGGCCATCGATAACTAAAAACGCTGCGTTGCGTAACTTGGTTGTGGATTTTCGTATTGAGAATTATAAAGGTATTGGGCCGGATTTATGGATTGGACTGCCTCTTTGTAAAATGTAATGATTTCACTCTCCAATTAAAATCTTACCTAATTCACATATTACCGCTTGGATTTCAATTTCTCCCAACTTTAATTCACAACATGAAATAATCATTCTATTCACACACACACACACACAAGTTTGAAACTAAATATAATAATACATCAAATATATACGGTATTAAAATAAAAAATAGATTAAATTGTGCGTAAAATGAATTTTAAACATGTGAATGCATCATATTAATAGTACTAAATGTACTACAATTCTTTACCATGATGTTATCATCAATTTTGAGTTAGCGTCGAGTTGACCTATGACATCAACTCAAAACTCAATCAACAATATTATGAATACTAAAAATTCTATAGCACGCATATATGTGTGGAAATTACATATTTAGAACATAGAAGTGTGTTTAAAAATAACATAAAATAAATAATAAAATGTATGGTTTAAAAATGACTAATAATAACACATGAAATGTGTACAATATTAAAATGAAAAAAAGAGATTAAATTGTGAGTAAATTAAAATTTAAATACTCGAGCACATTACAATTATTTATCATGGTGTTGTTATATTGTTATCATCAATCCTGAGTTAGCGTCAAGTTGACTTGTGACACCAACTCAGTCAATAATATTATCATAACACCCCAAAATTTTTGATGTCATAACTCATATCAAGGAAGTAGCTAAGTAAAAAAATTTTCAAGTACGAGTGTTAGTTAAATGTAAATTATTGATTAATTAAATACGACATCGGAAAAAGATATCAAAACTAAATGTGATATACTAGAAGTAAAATAACTTATGGACCAACCACAGGAGTTAGGTGAGATGGCAAGGGTTTCTCCTAACTTAACCAATGGTCAAAGGTTTGATCCTCGCCTTAGGTATGGAGTAGCTTTAAAACTCGTGGCCAGTATTTACCCCCTTAATGGGCTTATAGAATGCGGAGGATTAATTATTGAGCTCGTTCCAATAGATACATTAAGAAATAAAAGAAAAAACTTATGGACCAAGTTGGAAGACGAGAATTGTAATACTCACTTTTCGCCATTATTGAAAAAAATTGATTTCGGATCGAAATTTCTTAAACTAAGTTGTTTTGAAAAGATATTATTATTATTGTTACGAATATCTTATTAAGTGGATGTCCATCAAAATCAAAATTAAATTCTAATAGTCATTAGAATTAGATCTCTACTTCATTTATACTTCTTATGCCTATAAATAGAAACTTTGAAGAAGCATTGTAATCATCCCATTGATCAATAAAAACATTCTCTATTGCTTCTCATATTTTATTTGTTCTTTACTCTCTCTATCTCTTTTTTTATAACACGTTATCGATGCGATCTTGCTCAAAGTGATAAAACCTTTTATCGACGATAAAATTTATTCTCCATGATTTTCAAGATCTTAGATGACAAGATTTAAAGTTTTTACAGGAAGTTTCTTTTATTTAATGCTTCATATTTGATTGTTTTAGCTAATTCATGATCAATTATAATTATTTTGATTAACTTATATTATTTTTATGTTATTAAGGATGGTGCATGACTTGATATTGCTATCTATATGAAATTGTGAAATAATATCCATTCTCAAAGTTTGCTATTGATAAATTTTAATTGGATTCAAAGTTTACTATTGGAGTTTAAATTTGCTTACTTGTTGATAAAACCATCAAAGATTCGTTGAATAAGAAAGGTACATCAACTTAATTAGATCTCTATCTTTACACTTTTCTCAATAATAGCATCTTTAGATATTAAATTAATTTGATATATGGTTTAAATATTTGAGATGATTTTATTTTAAGTTTTGGTTTCATGGATTACTTATGGTTTCAAACATCTTATTTGTTCATGAAAATGAATATTTATTGATTTCTTTATGTTGCTATAGTAGATTTTATAATTAAATTATGTATTTGGCTAAAATATATTAGTATGTAAATTTGTGTTGATAAACCTATGAAATTTATGATTGTTCAGATTTGATTTAGTTCGAATATAAATTACGTTCCTTTAATGTCTATTATTATTTTAGTTATACAATTTGAAACTTTTCAATACTCATACATGCGTAGTTCTAAATCTTTTGAGGAATGTCGAAATTGATTTTTGGGTTGGTTCTAATATTGAATTTCAAGTTTAATTGTTGTCATTTTAATTCTTGAATTATTTTGGTTGAAAACATTTTCATAAACTTAAAATGATCATTACTATATTAATTTGACCGTTTGCATTTCTATGAATATGGTTTGTATTAATCATTTGTTGTTTGATAAGAAGAATTAAAACAACTTGTGTGGTTTGATTTTATAAATGCCTTATATTTTCTTACTATACAACCCTAGGAAACTTATTACTTTCGTAAAGTTGTTAAAGGTAGTTCATACACTTTATATTTGTTAATTATTTAGATAAATTATATGAGCAATTATAAATGGAAAAGTTTTAGTGAACATGAGATGTAAGATTTTGAACTAACTTTCATACATGTCTGCAATGGTTTATGAATTTTTTGTTGGCACTAGTATTATATCAAGTTTGATATTTTAAATGCCAGTTTTATTTGTACATTTGATTTGCAATAAAATCCATGCATGACTTGGTTATTTCTTTCTAGTTAATTGATGATGAAAAACTCTTGTGAAAAGGGCTTTAAAAGTATTTTGGATTGATCTAATGCCTTCTTAATGCCAAACAAAATAATGAATTATTTGTTCCACTGATTTTTCTCCATTCCTCAAAGTGAATGTAACAATACATAGCAATTATAAAATGGAACCTCTTGTCATTATTGACAAATAGATGAAAAGAATATGGATGATTCGAAAGATTGCTAATTGTTCATTCTTAGAACAAAATGACCAATAATTCATACTAATTAATCATTCCTTGAAGCGAATGATATCTATATAATCTTATTGGTAAGGAATATGATATATGCTTACACTATTGTTCGGATTTTTTTTGCACATTCCTTGAAGTGAATGTTTGCAATAAATATAACAAATTGTATAATCACTTTTGATTATTTATGTCAATTTGAACATTTGAAGATTTTGGCATATTCCTAAAGTGAATATTGCAAATAATTGTTTGCATCTAATATTTCTTTTATTGAGTTAATAACATTATGGACTTCACATTGATGTAGACATTTCAAGTAAATGTCACAATATTGCTTATATGTAGATACAAAATAAAAGAATGACGATAAAATTATAAATTGTCAAAATTTATATTGATATTATTAGTACAATTGAAAACATGTTAAAGTAAACCGAAGTTTCTTGATACAAATACATTTACTATTTGGCGTGACTAGTTAGACTATCACGAATTATATATGGTACAAAAATTAATTAAGAATGTATATAGACATTTATTAAAAAAATCAAAAAATTCTTTCATTTAAAGAATTCTTATGTGTTGTTTGTTCTCAATGATAATTGATTATTACAAACTCACTGGCTAAAGTTGAGATTTAATCTCTTGCATTTTTTAAATGAATATGGGCTCATTCATCCACAAAGTGGATGGTTTTGGTATTATATGATTTTGGTAGATGCATCTACAAAATAATCACATGCTTTATCAACTCGCAGCCTGTCATTTGCGAGATTGCTTGTTTAAATGATTAATTCCAAATTATGCAATTAAAATTATTCATCTTGCTAATATTGGTGAGTTTATATCCCAAGCTTTCAATAATTATTGTATGTCAATCGGGATAAAATTTGAACATCCTGTAGTTCATGTTCACACATAAAACGATTTAGCTGAATCATTTATCAAATGCCTACAACTAATAGCTAAACCATCACTAATGATAACAAAATTTATTATTCCAACATGAGATTGTATTGGTTTACATGTTGTACACGTCAAGCCAATAAATTATAAATACTCCCCATTATAATTGATTTTTTGTCAAGAGCCAAATATTTCCCATCTTACAATTTTTGGATTTGCGGTATATGTTCCAACTACTCCACTGCAACGCGCGAAGATGGATCATTATAAGAGATTGGAAATGTATATTTATATGAGTCTACTTATATTATTAAATATGTTTGAGCTATTAATTTGAGATTTAGTTATGACATGAGTTGTCAGTTTTCCCAACATTAAGGGGAGAGAATAAAAAGCTAGATTAATAAAGTACTTGAAATGAATTATCAATGTCTAAGATCCTCGTACAAAACAATGTGAACCAAAAGTTCAACAAATAATTCATTTTACAAACAGCTGTCAGATTCATTAAATCTCACATACCAGTTGAAAATGCTCCAATACGAATTGATGTCCTAATAGGGCAAACTGTTAGTGCTAAAGAAAGTAATCCACGCCTGAAGCGTGGAAGGCCAATCGGTTCCAAAGATAAAAATTCTCGTAAAAGAAAATGAGCAAACATTCAATATGGTCATATAGTGGAGGCGGGGGTTCCTAAAGAGACCCATGACATAACTAATTATAAAATTCAAGAAGAGATTCAGGTACCTAAAAGTGAAAATAAAAATGATGAAAATAAATAGATCTAAAAAATTTATGTCAATACGAGAAAAATATGAAACTGGAAAAAAATGTAGTTGCCAACAATAATTTTACTTATGATGTCATTGAAATAACAAAAGAAAATGAGGATTCTAAGCCTAAATCTATTAAGGAATGTAAAAATAGAAAATATTGGCCAAAATGAAAAGATGAAATTCAAGCAGAATTGAATTCACTTTTAAAACGTGAAGTTTTTGGGCTTGTAGTCCAAACACCTAAAAGTGTAAAGACGGTAGGATATAAATGGGTATTTGTGCAAAAACAAAATAAAAAAAATGAAGTCGTAAGATATAAAGCACGACTTGTAGCACAAGGATTTTTTGCAAAGACCTGACATTGATTATGAAGAGACATTCTCCTGTGGTGAATACAATTACATCTAGATATCTTATTAGTTTGACAGTAAGTGAAAAACTTGACATGCATCTAATGGATGTTGTTACAGCCTATTTGTATGGTACACTTGATAGTGAAATTTATATGAAAATCCCTGAAGGATTTAAAATCCTAGAAGGATATAGAGTTTCTCAGAAAAATTGCTCGATCAGATTAAAGAAAAGTTTATATGGATTAAAACAATCTGAACGTATGTGGTACAATCGTCTTAGTGAATACTTGTTAAAAGATTGTTACAAAAATTATCCAATTTGTCCATGTGTCTTTATCAAAAGGTTTGGATCAGATTTTGTGATAATTGTTGTTTATGTTGATGAGTTGAAATTCAGTAAATTGTTTAAATAAAGAATCTGAGATGAAAGATCTTGAAACAATAAAATTTTGTTTTGGCTTACATATTGAGCATTTAAAAGATAGAATTCATGTTCATCAATCAACTTATATGGAAAAGATATTAAAGAAATTTTACATGGATAAAGCACACCTATTGAGTACTCCGATGGTTGTATGACCGTTAGATGTGAATAAAGATCAATTTCGTCATTGCAAGAATGATGAAGAGTTTCTTGGTCCTGAAGTACCATATCTAAGTGCCATAGGGGCATTGATGTATCTTGCAAACAACACAAGACTTGATATAACTTTCAATGTAAACTTGTTAGCAAGATTTAGTTCTTCTCCAACACGTAGACATTAGAATGGAATTAAACATGTATTTAGATATCTCAGAGGGACTATTGATATGGGGTTATTTTATTCAAATGATTCAAAATCTCTATTAGTCAACTATGCTGATGCTGGATACTTATCGGATCCACATAAAGGTCGATCTTAAACAGGTAATTTTTTTACATGTGGGGGTCCTACCATATCATGGCGTTCAACAAAGCAAACATTAGTTGCCGCTTCTTCAAATCATACAGAAATAATTACAAAGCATGAGGCAAGTCGAGAGTGTGTTTGGCTAAGGTTATTGACCCAACATATCCAGAAGATATGTAATTTGCCTTTACAGGAAAAAATTTCAACTATCTTATACGAAGATAATACAGCATGTATAGCTCAATTGAAGGGTGGTTAATTCAAAGGTGACAGAACGAAACATATTTTACCAAAATTATTCTTCACCCATGATCTTGAGAAAAGAGGTGATATAAATGTTCAACAAATTCATTCTAGTGATAATTTAGCAAATATTTTTACTAAGGCATTGCCAACTTCAACATTTGAAATACTACTACACAAAATTAGACTACGTCAACTCAAAGATGTAATGTAATATTTCCATTAGAGGGAGTTTAAACACAAGTTGTACTCTTTTCCTTTAACCAAGGTTTTGTCCCATTGGGTTTTCCTGGTAAAAGTTTTTAACGAGGCAACTTGTAATAAAAGATTGTGTACTATTTTTCCTTTATTAGGTTTTTTATCCTATAGGGTTTTTCCTAATAAGGTTTTAATGAGACACATTATCTACCAATGGATATTCAAGGGGGAGTGTTATGAATATCTTATTAAGTGGATGTTCATCAAGATCAAGATAAGTTTTGATGTACTTTACATTCTAATAGTCATTAGAATTAGATCTCTACTTCATTTATACTTCTTATGCCTATAAATAGAAACTTTGAAGAAGCATTGTAATCACCCCATGATCAATAAAATACATTTTCTATTGCTTCCCATATTTTCTTTTTCTTTACTCTCTATCTCTCTTTATTTTATAACAATTATTATTTAGTCAAGAGGTCTAAAAGATGATTATGGAAATATAGATAAGAATTATTAAATGATTTAACTAAGAGTAGTAATTGATGCATAATGACTAAATCATACGCTAGCAAGATTTAGAGGATTGGATGAAGAATTAATCAAATGCCTTAAATAATAAAAAACTATTTTTGTAAGTTAATAGAGAAGCATCGCAAAAGCCATAGATTTCCACTCAATTTCTCATGCTTAAATCTCAACCATTGATGTTTTAATTAAAAAGGTTAATAATTGAATTAAATAAGCTAAGTGGGAAAGAGAAAGGGATGATTTTATATTCATTTTCTTTTTCAAACAGTGGAAATAAGGAATGAAAGAAAAGAAATTTTTTCTTCAAGCTCCTCCATGGCCGTGAGCTTCTATTCTCCATGTTTGTGAGCTTCTATTAAAGGGATAAGTGATTTCTTCCTTAAATTTTGATTAATTAATGACTTAAGGTGATGTCTAGGCATGTGCCCATACATGTGAAGGTTGAATATTGATAGGAAAATGCTTAATGGACATGGTAAAGTACTTAGAAAGTGTAGAAAGAGAGTAGAGAAAACTTGAACAATAGACATGTTTTTGGAAGCCTTGATGTTCCTGGATTATAGTTCTAAAGTCGAAATTACATTTGAACGGAATAATTTCGAGTTATACAAAATTATGACATTTAAGTTTCAAGTACCAAAGGCTAAGTATTCATGAAATCTTAATTAAGATTAGTCATTATATGGCTATCTAGTGACTTCATTTTCTAGTTATGTGCTTTGTACGTTTAAGTAGAAAAAGAGTTAAAACAAAAAGCTCCAAACACTATGGATAAAGGTAAGATTGGAGAGTGATGAATATTGGAAGAGCTTTCACTTATCTTAGTCATTTGAATAGATAAGTTTAATTGGAACTTACTACACCTACTTGTTTTTGTGTTTAAAGTAATATGTCAATAGATATAAAATGGCTCAACGACATGTAAGATATAAAACTTAATGAAATTGGTATGTATGCTTATTGAATAGTTAAAGACCATGTTTAATGAATATTGATGCAACATGCTTGTGAATGCTTAAATTATGGAAATGTTAATTAAATATCCTACAATGGTAAAATGTTAAATTGATGCAGTGGTGTTTACATTGAACATTTTGCGTCACTATTTGTATGGTGAGAAATGTCATGTCTTTACGGACCATAAAAGTTTGAAATATTTGATGACCCAAAAAGAGTTGAATTTGTGTCACTGAAGATGGATTGAATTACTAAAAGATTATGATCTGATAATAGATTATCATCTGGGTAAAGCAAACGTTGCTGCTGATGCTTTGAACCAGAAATCCATTTTCGCTCTTCAATCAATGAATGCTCAACTTAGTTTAGAATGTGATGGGTCCATTTTAGCTAAGTTGTGGGTTAAGCCTTTATTTTTGCATAGGATTTGGAACTACAAACTAAAGCTCCAAACTTGTTGGCTAAGCGAGAAATGTATGAAAATGGTTAGCAAGCTTATTTCAGTATTGGAGCTGATGGTAGTTTGTATTTTTGTAATAGGTTGGGTGTACCGGAAGATCCGTAGTTGAAATAGGATATCTTAAATGAAACTTATAAAAGTTCTTATTCACCCGAGCAGCATGAAAACGTATTGCGATTTGAAACAAAGATATTGGTGGCGAAAAATGAAATACGAAATTTTCGAGTTTGTGTTGAGATGTCTTGTGTGTCAATAGGTAAAAGTCGAACATCAAGTTATATCCAGTTTGTTACAACCGGTCATGATTCCCGAGTGAAAATGGTAACATGTTATTATGGATTTTTTATTAGGATTACTATTAACGCCAAGAAAGAAAGATGCGATTTGGGTTATCATTGACCGGTTAACGAAGCCTGTGCATTTTATACACGTACGAATGGATTACTCACTTGAAAAGTTAGTTGAACTATGTCTCTAAAATTGTCAGCTTGCATGGCGTTACATTGTCGATTATTTCAGACCGCGGCCCGAGATTTACCTCCAGATTTTGGAGTAAGCTACACAAGGCCTTGGGCACCAAATTAAAGTTTAGTACAGCTTTTGGTTCTCAGCGGAATGTGTAAGGATACACAGTCATTATCAAGTAATATGTAAGTATTAAGATTTATCATCTCCACAAGGACTGTATATGCTAATTAATATTTGTAAAATTAACTAATCACAAAATTGGTGAAAATTAATCAAATAGTGTGATGTGGCAATTAATCTAATCAACTAAAATTTAAATATGCAAAGAAAATTTAAAAATAAATAAAAATAGTAACTCACAAGTTTTAACAACACTAATATGAGTAAGCTAGAACAATTACGACATTTGACTCAATTAATTCATCATCATGTTAACAATACTCTAGAAAATATTCCATGACAACTTGATCATTCATTAACTTGAAATCTAATATAAGTTCTTTCGAAGTCTTATACTTAGAAAAACATGTATATTTCTATACCTATATTTAACTAATAATTATTAGGATTTATGTGAAGTAACGAGGATGGATTAGGTTTGAAACAATTTAACCACATAAACCTAACGTTATGCAAGGTAGAAGAGCTCGCTAGAGTTATTACGAACCTTTAATTTAATCGGGTTACGACTTAAATTAAGCATGCATCTTCCAATTATTGTGTCTATTAATCGTCATCTAGTTAGTACTGAGCAACTAATTCTAATGCATTCAAACACATTTTAATGCATGAAATACGTAAGTGATTTTAATTGAAAGTATGAATAACTGAGGCACAAAAATATTATGAATATGAATCGAATAAATTTTATCAAATTTATGTGATCATTCCAGCTAAAACACAATTAATTTTATAATTTTCAACGGAAAAACATCAAAGGAATTTGCAAGCATTTTGAATAAACAAGAAAAAAATAAATATTAAAGAAGACTACTTCTCAATGCTTTTAGTGGTTTCCCGAGAACCGGTCGTGATGGCTTCCTCCAATATTTGTGGTTTCTCTTTTTCCAATTGCTCCTCAAAGTTGCTGACCAAGAGAGGTTTTTCCTCACTTGAAAATCGCTTAGCCTTTGAACTAAAGAAATAACAAAGGAAAACTAGAGAACTCAAGCTTTATGCATGGAAGAGAAAGAGAGAATAAGAAAATGTTGAGATGTGAATGGATGATTTGAGAAGTGATAGGATGGGGTTATTTATACTAGAGGGAGGCTTAAAATTTGCTAAAAATGGCAGCAACCCCCCTCATTTTTCTCTCTTCCATGGCCGGCCTTGAGAACTGGAGATGGGTGGTTTTTTTGTTAAGTTATTTTTAGCTATATGCTTAAAAATATAAAGAGTGAAAAATGGAGGGGTGAGACTAAGATTTAACAAAGTTGTAGGCTATTTTGTAAATAGAAAAAATCAGATAATTTCAGCTGAGGTGGGCGGCTATAGGTGTGGTTTGGGCCTGCTATAATTTGATTGCAAATTGGGCCTTCATAATGCACACTTACGTCCCTTTTACGTGGAAATTTCTTCGGGCCTTTTTAGCTTCAAGCATTCTTGTGAATTAATTAGCTGAGAGTCTAAATAATATTTTTAATAATTATTTGGGATGTCCCTATGCTGATTAATTACTCGATTTCTTTACTTGATGTAATGTAGGACCTCAATGGGTGAGTTGTAGGGCTGAAAATTTTTCTGCTACACAAACTAGTCCAAAATTGCAAAAATAATATAAATTAAGCAAACTTAACATGGAACTGAGTAAAAATATATATTTTTTATATTTTATCCAATTTAAAAAATAATGAATAAAATTCATTAATTTTGCTATCGATTATTCAAAATTGCAAGAATTATGAGTTTGAAAGTACTATAGATAACTATAATTTTATACTTATCACACTCCAAAACTTAATTCATTGCTTTTCCCAAGTAATAACTCATGCAAATTCACCAAATTTACAATCACAAACTTGTAACACTATCTCTAATCAAATTCAATTTCTACATAATCATGTTTTAATAAACATATGCCCACAAACTCTTTTTCGTAACAAGTCACTCAATGCAAGTATTATTTCAACATCTAACACCAAGAAAGTAGAAAGATATTAACCTAGATTATGATCTTATATGTCCCTCATAGTCACATGTTAATCTTCACCATTCAATTTATTATTCCTTATTCTAATTAAGCAAAACAAACCCAAGGTTTAATAGTGGTTTCCATATGCTGAACTTAGTAATTTCTCTCCACTAATGTAGTCGGCATAATTATTAGGATCAATAGGTCTTTAGAATTGACTTAGTAACTTTCTTAAGGTTAAATCATAGGAGATATAAGAATCTAATATGATATAGGCACACTTTCTTTGGATCGTTTGAGCCTTTCAAACCAACCTTATTAATTTAACCCTTGAAACTTAATTTTTGAGCTTAATGGTCTGTTTATTGCAAAGTACGTACATTATAAGCTGCATTATCATCTTTTTTATTTTATCTTATTCTTTTGCACCTGTCTTAGCTAAATTTGTCTTGGTGATCAAAGTTTGAGGAAAAATATGAAAAGATGTACATGTTCTTCCCATGTTTAAAAAAAAATGAACGAAAGAATAAAAAGCAAAGAAAAGATTGTTCAAATTCTCAAAAATAAAGAGCAAAATTTTCTCAAAGTTTGAAAAAATAATAAAAGTTGAAGGTTGGGGGTGTTTCAAAAACCCAATTGTATGAAGGTTGTGAAACAGAAAGATTCAAGACAAATTAGGGTTAAGATTGAACGTCAAAATTCACTTCTCTTTATCCTTAACTTTAGCCTAGCTCCATTACAACCTAATAAAAGACCTATTGATTGGATGATTATACCGACTACATTAGTGGAGAGGAATTACTAAGCTCAACTTGAAGACCACTAATTAAACCTTGAGATTGCTATGTTTAGTTGATAAGGAAAGCACGTTGATTAGTGAATGTTATGTATGACTTTGAAAATGCATGCAAAATATGATTCATGTTAATATTATGATGTGCTCAGTATAAAGTTTGGAAATAATATTAGCATTTGAGCTACTTATCAACAAAAGTATTTTTCAGCATGATTTTGTTGATGTATGATTATGTGCGAAGATTGATGCTACTTTATCATTTTGAAAAATTGCCTTGGCAAAATTTGTGTTGTGCATGAACATTACTCGGGACGAGCAATGGTTTAAGTTTGGGGGTGTGTAAACTCGAAATTATATATGGTTTTACTATATATTTTTACCATCTTTTTACTGAATAAATATGTTTATCTTAAGTAATTGTTATTAAAATAAGTGAATTTTATTTAATTAGTAATATTGGGCATGAATTTATAAAGTATGTGAAATTGTGTTTAATTACATGGTTTTTGTACATATTTTATATTATTTCATGCTAATTTATTAATATGTGATTTTTCACTATGTAGGAGGACCATTGAATATGTGATTTTCACTATGCAGGAGGACTATTGAATATGTGATTAATGTGAATGAAACATGGACATGCACAAATTAATTCATGTGGATGGCAAAACCATGCAAATTGGGTCATAAGGTTCATAATTTGACCCAGTAAAAGATGGACATATCTACTAAATTATTGGACTAAGAAACCATCCAACAAGGGGGAATTAAAGCCCAGTTTCGGAACAAGTAGATGGTTGCCCAAAAGCAAGCTTTGGGGTATTTAATTGAAGGTCCTTACAGTTGGAGAATAATCAGAAATCAACCCAACAACTTTGATGTTGAAACCGTCCACCTTATGACTATTAATAACCTTGGTTTGAATTCAGAATGAGGAGACTAAGTCATCTCCTTTTCCTTGAAATGTGGTCGGCCGTGTGTGATAGAAAAAGACGGAATTCAAATTCTATTTTTAGCAAACTCTACCCCTTACCTTCCCCTATAAATACCATGCACCTATCACTTCCCAAATCATCATTCATCCCTCATAACTCATTTCTCTTCTCTCATTAGCGTTTTCTCTACATTTCATTTTCCTTTTCATTTCCCTTGCATAGCCACCCATTTCCCTTTCCATTCTTCAGCCACAAAAGCTTCAAAAGCATTCTTTGACCGACCATCTTAGGAACTTCTTAGCAAAAGAAGCATCAAGCAGAACGGAGGAGAGCATCAGTTAGAATATATTCGAAAGGCTACTGAACTAAATAGAGTTTACTCTTTCCTCTTGTTATTTATTTTAATTATGTTTGCTTTGAGTTTATTGTTTTTGACATCAATGATGATATTTTAAATCTTATTTGCTAGGATGATTATGTTAATTCAATAAAATTTATTTTATTCATGTTTAATGTGTTTAGGCCTTAGTCGGTCATGTTTTCAATTAATATCAAGATGCATTTTATTCATATGTGATTGTGTGCACTCAGATTAGCTGAGCGATCCTAACCGGACGACGGCTAGTAGACACATAATTGAAAATTGTAATGCTCAATTTAGATACTTAAATCTGACTAAGTTGAGGTTCATAATATCTTTAGTTAGCTCTATTATCTTGAATAGTTTTTAGGTTTATGTAATTAAACTATTGCAAACCCTATAAAATTTCATAAATTCTAAGAAACCCTTAGTTAATATGATTAGTAAAATGCATATTTAACTAAGTAAAAGACTCAAATGACTTAATTTGGTTTTAAACTCATGAAAGATCGAGTTGCCATGGAAGTATTTCTAAACATTGTTAAGCATGATAAAGTAAATTGAATTGATTAATATAATTATCCTATCTCATTTAATGTTGGTTTTTTTGTTACTAAAGTCATTCATTCATACATTTAGGTAAATTGCATCTAGATTAAAATTGCATAGGGATAACTCTTTGCATTTAGTTAATTTAATCTTCACTATCCAAAAATTATTGAGTTTTTTATATAAAATTGTGAATTTATAATTTTACAAATAATCGATTAACATACACAGTCCCTGTGGAGATGATAACTCATTTTTACTTACTTATTACTTGAACGACTGTGTACACTTGCACAAACCATGTTACAGATGCCCATACAATCATAGTAAGTTACACGACCTGGCGACATAGTCGTGTGACCCTAACTTCAAATCGTGTATGGTCATAGAACACGAACGTGTGGAGTAGCCACAAGGCCATGTTTAAGGCCACACGGGTTGGCCTCTGCCACACGGCCGTGTGACCCTTGTTTACACTTTTTCATCAAAACTTCATAAAAGTTACAATTTAATCCAGAACTAATCCCGGTTTGTTTTAAATGTTTTGTAAGCTCAATTTAGGTCCTGATTTGATTGAAAAGCATAGAAATGATTAATGATGATTTATATTTGATTATGTTTGATATGAAATATGTTTTAGATTAAGGTTTTATAGCTATAATACCTTATAGTTCAGAACAGTGACTAAACCGGGTATAGGATGTTACTCTCCTCGTATAGACTACGGTTTCAACGGAGCTTTATACTGGGAGTGAATCTTTCATTACTCTTCCAAGACCTCCCTCTAACATACAGAGTTTCTTTGAACACTTTCTTGTGGTTCTTAATAGTGGTTCCTTATTTACGATCCTCGGATAAATCCTTTTTCATTTGCCTATATACAAGGTATTACTATTATGTCATGCTCATATCTAGTTCTTGTTGGGTTACCACCATATGCCCTACTAGTTTCCATGTTTACCGTTCTGGCAAACTTTCCCTTTTCAATTACTTTTTCCTTTTTCAGCAGATTCTTCAAACCCGTTGGCTAGCTATCGCTTGTCAACAGATGCATTTTTCCTCTAACCCTTTTTCCTCATTTGCTTGATTTTCCATGATTACCATATTGGCAGGTTGCCCCATTTTTACTATCCTTGTGGACTATCCCATGTTTACTGTCCTCACGGACTACCCCGTTTTTACTATCACAGTGGACAATATCATATTTACTGTCCCAGCGGACTATAATGTTTTTCCTATCCTGGTGGACTATCTAATGTTTATTGTCTTGGTGGGCTTCATATTCTGCCATAACTGAGCTATAGTCTTATACATCATGCCCCATGTTAATGTCCATGCAAACTCTCTATGTTGCTATAGTCGAGTTATAATCTTACACATCATACCTCATTATAGCTCATCCATTCCGCCTCACTTCTAACATTGATGCTTGAACATCATAGTGTCCCCTCCACAAGGCCTAGAGCTTCGCACATTACGGTTTGCACCCAGTAATTTTGGATTACGGTAAATAGAAACTCCATTTCTCAAACCATCTGCCCAGTCATCCACATTACCAAATTCTAACTTCATCTAATCCATCAATTATTTTCCCTCCATACTCCACCTTTATAAACCTGCAATACACATATTTCGTAAATATATTATCATGGAGTACGCTATTTTTTTAGCATGGAATCATAATTAGTTTATGCATATTGGAATACATTTGTGGATACTCATATACTTACACAATCTTATACATGTAAAAGAATTCTCAATCAGCAGAAATCATACAACATTACAAAACTCTCTCTGAACTCAACACAAATTCATGTCAGTCATACAGCATCCCAGGAATGGAGTATAGAAACTCAACTGATGCTTCTTTGCCTCCTAAGCTTAGCTTTTCCAAATGTTAGAGCTTCCATTCTCTTGGTAGCTAAGCATTACAACTAAAGTCATAAGTTAAACTTAGCATTCCAACTGAAAAACTCTGTTTCCAGAAACATGCAAAACCCCTTCAAAGGTTTTGAACATTCTTAACTCTATTTTCTCAAATTTACGAATACCGAACAACTTAGAAGCTTACCAGTCCCCTTGCTTATCTATCCTCTTGACTCAATCTTCACGAATATTGCTCCATGGAGAGCTCTCTTATCTTCTTCTTCTTCTTCTTAGTAACTGAAGAAAATGACAGAGAGAACCAAACAAGGTTGAAAAGAATTCGCCCTAAGAATTCATTTCCCTACTATTTATAGTCAATCACGTCCAGTGATCAACTCTATAAAAACCGTCCATTAGTAATAATTTTATCTCCCACTAAGGAGCCAACTGGTCTTAATCCAACCGAACTAGAATTGGAACTCAACTATGTCCAAATCAGCCACTAGATTTTTCTTCATTTTTCAATAGAAGTATCCAACTTACGACTTCTTTCAATTTAACCCCCAATTATTCCTAAATTTCAAACTTAAAGAAAACCAGGTGTGACAAATGTAGTGTTTGGGAGGTGAGAAAATCAAAATGGTTTGGTTGTTTGAAGAGAGAGATTTATAATTTTGTATTTGGAAAAAATTCAAATGAGAAAATGAATGAGGGAAGAAACGTGAATGGGTTTTATAGTTGCATGAGAAATAATTAATTTTTAAAACTTGGATTAATTGCTTTTGGCAACTCTCAAGTTTGACCCTTTTACAAATTAGTCATCTTTTAATTAAAATTTTTTTTCTTACTTATTTTGAAATCCAAATTCATTTTTAAAAACCGTTTTCAAATAAATTATTTCCGAAATCTTAATTCTAAATTCTAAATTCCTAAACCTAATATTAGGCCCTCAATTTTTGAAATTAATTCTGGGATCCAAATTGAATACCCGGTCCACTAACCAAAATCTATTAGACCAAATTTTAGGATGTGATATGTTTTAAGTATGCTTTTTGTTTACAAAGTCATGAGGTGTTTCGGTAGTTATCTTCAATGTTTTAAACTTGATTTTTTTGAATCCTGTAAGTTTAAACTTTAGCATTACACTCTTAGGTATAAAAAAAAAAAAAAAGAAATTTCAAGACAATTTTAGCTTCATACATAAAAATATCAGTATCTAGACCTTATGGTATCACAATAAGTTAAATAGAATGTCAAGATAAACAATACTAGGGAGAAGTATCGGTACTTCTCCCTACTCGTACTGATACCATAGTGCAAGACATTGATCCCTACACTATTTGAAGCCATTTTGGCCTTTTGGGTCCCAATTTGAGTTTTGAACATCTCTAATTCACTTTAAACTATTTTTAAATGATTTTAAATTATTTTTAAAGTTATTCAAACATTCAAAACTTGATTATTGACTTTATAAAAGTGTAATTAAATTACAACTCTCTAATGATTTTAAGAATTTTAGCTCGTATGTGTTCTAGTAGCATCTTTCGTCCATACTAGCCATTAGGGTAGGCGAGGGGTATTACAATTATCAATACTAAAAATTCTATCACATGCGTGTGTGTGTGAAAACTACGTACTTAGAATATAAAGGTGTGTTTTAAAATAATATAGAATAAATAATGAAACATGTTATTTGAAACTAATTAATAATAACACATGAAATATGTAAGATATAAACTGAAAGAATATATAGATTAAATTGTGAATAAAATGAAATTTAAACACATGAACACATCATATTAAGAATACTAAATATATTACAATTGTTTATCATGGTATTGTCATGATGTAAATATTAGTATATATGTGAATATTATATTAAAATAAAGCTTTGGTTTAATGTTAAAGTTAATGTTTTATTGATGTAAATAACACACGTTCAAATCGCACATTTTTATTGGGTTTTTAAAATAAAATGATTAAAATACCCTCAAATAATATAACTTATTTTAATTATGGAAGGGCATTCTCATAATTTCTCTAATCAAAGTGATGTTCGGTTGACTTGTGACACTAACTCGGTCAATGGATTAAACAATGTATAGATGTAAATCTTACATTGAAATAAAGTTTTAGTTCGGTTGTAAAATTAATATTTTATTGATGTAAATAACATAGTTTCAAATCCAATCATATGAAAAAAATTATTATTATTTAAATAAAAGACTAAAATACCCTCTAATAATATAACTTATTTTAATTACATAAGTACACAAATTAATGCTTTATTGATATAAATAACACATATTATAGTCCCACCAAATGCAATTTTTATTGGTTTTTTAAAAAAATTGACGAAGGTAATGTAAATATTATATTAAAATAAAATTTTGATTTAGTGGTAAATTTAATATTTTATTGATTAAAATAACATGGGTTTAGATCCCACCAAATGTAAACTTTTATTGTGTTTTTTAAATAAAAAGATTAAAATAGCCTCAAATAATATAACTTATTTTAATAAAAGAAGAACATTTCGTAATATTCCTAACCAATTTGATGCCTGGTTGACTTGCAACACCAACTAAGTCAAGAGATTAAATAATGCAAGTATAGATATACAATTGATGAAGGTAAAAAGTACACAATATATAATTAAAATGTAAATATTATATTAAAATAAAACTTTAGTTTAGTGATAAAATTAATTTTTAATTGATGTAAATAACCACTCAAATCCAATCCTATGCAATTTTCTATTGAGTTTTAAAAGAAAATAAAAAGATTAGAATAATATAATTTATTTTAATTAAGAAAGGATATATTTTTTAATTTTCATAATTAAATTGATGTTTAATTGACTCTTAAAATCAACTCAATCAAGAGTTTAAATAATAGTTTATTCCTTTACTAATTTAAAAAATGAAAGAAAATTGGTGTATATATATATATCGTTTCCAAGTTCTTGGCTCTCGTATATACTATAACCATTTGTTGGACCCATTTTGGATGAGGTGAAGATTGGGAGTGATATGCTCATTTCACCATGTTTTAGGGGTCTGCAATTTGAGTTTAGCACGAATGGGTTCAATTTTGAAGATTGTTCGGTGTGTTTGGCTCACCTTCCAAAATGTTTTCTTGCCCAAGTTTTGCTTGATCAAAAAACACGAGAAGAAAGGAATTTTAGTTTTTTTTTTTTAACTTCTCAAATTTTATATATTTTTATTTATTAATTTTTTTAACTATTTTTTAAAATTTTTGATGTCATTGTAATGGATAAAAGTACCATGGAGGTCCTTGTATTAAGAGACAGATTGTATTTTGCTCCCCTTGCTTAAAAATGGAAAAATTAGTCTCTATACATTAGACCAAAAAGCAAATTAGTCATTTCTGTTAAAAATTTCATCTATTTGTTCTATTAAAAACTGGTGTGGCTAACGGAATAACCAAACAGTGACACATGGCATACCATGTGTACCTTATGCTAACATACGGGGACTATTTTTAATAGCAAAATTGGATATAATTTTTAACAAAAGTATCAATTTGCTATTTAACTTAATGTATATGGACTAATTTATTCACTTTTTTAGTAGAGGGAGCAAAATATAATTTGACTCCTAAAATAGGGGCCTTCATAATACTTTTACCCATTGTAATGCTACCAATGCCACGTGTTGTGATCTTATACCGCCATTTGTACCAGACATAATCATGTTAAAAGAAGTACCAAAATGATAAAAGAGAATAAAAAATTTGAGCATAAAGTTGAGACAAAATAAAAACCCTAAATATTTTAAAACTTTGAACTGACCCGATTCAAATTGATACTACTAAAACCAATTTGATCGATTAATTTCCACTATATAAAATAAAAATTATTAGTTTTCATATTAAATTAGATTATGTGACACCCATTTATAAGTGAAGAAAAATTATATAAAATCAACACCTAACATAAAAATTAAATCCACATCCAAAATAAGTTACATCTTCCAACTTTATCGCTCATTCATTTTGAGGTTTTTTTTTTTAATGTTGCGGTGTAAGATATTTGATTTCAATGAAGTATAAAATTATTGAAAGACGTCAATATTGTTATAATAAAATTTGTAAATTTGTGTTGAATTAAGTTAGTATATATACTAAAATTAATCTTGAAAGACTGAAATTAAACAATTAAGAAGTAGTAACTAGGAATGACAATTCGGATTATGGATTTAAATAATACTCAGATTTAGATTTTAAATTACTATCTACCGTGAACTTAGAAGCGAATGTGAATAGATATTATGTATGTCCATTATCTCAATTCGTATTGCTTATTTGAATAACGACGAATCTTTGATAAATTTAATTTCATATATAAAAAAATTTAGTTGATTCAAGTTTGAATTTTTCTAAATTTAGATACTTGAAAAATGATTGAATTTTTGGATTTAGATATTTAACGGACAATAATATTTAATTTAGATTAAGATCATAATATTCAAATAATTTACGAATAAAAAAAAACAGATTTACGAATTTAGCTTCATATAATTTAAAAAAATAAAAAATATCGGACGGCTGTAATTCTTAAATCCAACATCAAAGACCCAAAAAGCATGAAGAATTAGGATGTTAATTTATGAATGGGAAATGAAATAGTAAATAGAAGTCGTGCAAGCAATATGCATGCACCAATGTGATGGCATTGAGAGGCAAATGGTTTTTTGTTTGAGCCAAAGGTTTTGTCATTTTAGAACATTTGTGAGTGCCCAAAACCCAAAAGGCATGTCTGAGCATGGCCATCCCCATCAGCATCTTGCACTAACACACATCCATGTTTTACACTCATTCTCTAACCCAGACTAATTGTTATTTTGCCTTTAGGGAAAGCAAACAAAACCATCGTTTTTTGTTTTGTACTAAACATGCACGTTATTACATGTATGTCTATTTTTATTGTCCAAAAGCAGATCCATTTTCTTTCTTCATTCAGCATGGAATGGGAGATGGAGGCCACGTGCTTTTTTTCAATTATATTATTATTAGGGTTCCAAAATTCAAATATCACAATCACAAAGTGGGTGCATCCCATCTTATCCTATCTTATCTACCTAAATACAACCCCACTTCATGTTTCCCCTTACAAAAATAAAACCATTCGCTCCCTCCAGCAATTTTGCTATTATTTAAATAAGGTTTCACCAGCTGGAAAAGGAATTTTTTGAAATTGTGTTCAACGTCATCTATATTTTTTTTCTAATAGGAGAATGGTAAATTATATTTTTCCTCCTGACTTTTAACATTTTTAATTAGATTTAAATTTTTTTAGGAGAAAAAAACTAAAAATCAAGAGGAAAAATCTGATTTGTCATTCTCCTATTGAAAAGGGATATGGATGACATGGAATCACAATTTCATACCATCTTTTCTCTTGGTAGGTCTCACTGAATTAAATGTAATTGGAGCACCTTAATTACACTTTCTAATTATTTAAATGCTAAAAATTTCCAAAGTTATGACCAAAAAGTTTTTTATAAAAAATAATTTACATGTTATAAAAGTATTATGATATATTTATTTATAAAAGTTATAGTCAAGACTTATTTATTTGTTCATGTTATATATTATAAAATAATATTTCATGTTAATAAAAATATTATAACTTTTTTATCATAACTTATTTATAAAAATAACTTTCTAAAGTTATGACAAAAAATATATTATTTATAAAAATATTATGAAAGTTTTGGATAATTTATAAAACTTTTTAACAAAGGTTATGTATTTTAAATTTTATATTATTTTTACTTAATTTATGAATTTTAAAATTGATAACACCTAGCATAAATCTTTCTTCAAATTAAATTTAAATAAATTTTTAATTAAAGCTACAAACTATTTGGATTGTAAACCCAAATATTATAAGGTCGATGTTAATTATGCAAATAGAAAGGATTTTCTTGCACCATATCGTGAAATATGATACCATTTAAGAGAATGGTACTAAACACAAACACCATATACAACTCGTGAAGTTTTCAATTTGAGATATTCAATGTTTCAAAATGTGGTTGAGAAGACATTTTTGTTCTGAAAAAATATTTCACATGTTAACATCACCACCTTAGTATGTTATAAAGAAATAAGGTTGAATCGTACTAAAATGTTGCATATTTCATAACTTCAATTATACGTGGAATTGAGAGGATCTATACGAGATGTTGATGATCTTAATGATGCAGATTTCAATTTAGATGATGATGAATTCGGTCAATGAGCAGCAAATGATTATAAAGAGCATATGTTAATTATTAAAGAGGGAATAAGCTAACAAATATGGAGTAGAACAATTAGATAAAATTTTATATGATGCTTATTTTTATTAGTAATCATATTATCAATTATTTTTTAAAACTAACATTATATATATGATGATGTTATTTTATTTTTTATTTGCTTAGAAATTATTTTTATCATACTAATATTTTTTATAGTAATTAATAATTATATTTTCATTTAATTAATATATATTATCCAGAAAAACCCTAAGAGATTTTTATCATTTGACTCTTATGATTACGGGATATCAAAATCTAAAATAAAAATAAAAACTTTAATTACTTTTAAAAAGATAATTAAAATAATAATTGAATATTAAAAAGAAAGAAGCTTTCCGGCATCTTTCTTCCACCTAACCCGTCATCATTGGTAGTTGGCACGCATCTCTGAAAACACATTAACATCATTCATCCAACTTAATATATGATTTGATATTTATTTTAAAAAGTAATAATTTAAAGTTTTAATAAAAATTAATTGTTAATACCATAAATATCATAAAAGCATAATGCAAAATAAAAAATAAAAAAAAAAGGTGAGTGATGTTTGGAAAATTAAAATTCCTTCACTATATTCAACCAATACTATTCCTAGATAAAATAGATGATGGTGATGATAAAGCAAAGACATTGGTCTATTAACACTGAAATATCAACGCCGGCCCCCCCATTCATTCATCACCATAACATGACAAAACAAAAATCATCCATATAACTACAAACTAATTGTCTATCCCCCAAAAAACAAAAATAAAATCAGTGAAAAGATTTTATTTATATAAAAAAAGTTCTAAAAGTTTTACGTATATACTTTGATGGTAAAATTTTTTGGCGAGTAATCTAAATCCTAATGCATTTTTCATGGTGAAAAAGAAAACAAAAACTGGGTTATTGATGATCTACTTGTACGTGCAGATCCGTAAGAGAAAGACAACTTTGAGACTTGAAACTAGCCCTCAGATTGCTTTGCTGCAACTTAGGTTTCGTTGATGTTATTTTTTCGTACTCCGACGAGGAGGAGGACAATGAAGGCGGCGATGATGATGGTGTTTGTTTATTGTGGCTGTTGTTGTCTGTATCTTCATCGTCTTCAACCAAAGCAAGAAGAGGCATGGAATTGGGGTTTTGCCATGAATAGAAAGATGATTTCCTGGACCTCGTTGACCATTTATTTGCAAGCAATAATCTCCTCCTCTTGTTGAAGGGGCTCTCCACTTTTTGCAGCTCTTTCACTGAGTTTATGTCAGATAGATTTGCGAATGATTTTGATTTTCCCACGTAGTGATTCGATAATCCTCTCCTAAAACCAAAAGAATAATAATAATAAAAAAGATCAGATGAAAATCAGACCAGAGAAAATTACAAAAAAACGAAGAAAAAAATCGATACTAACTTGATGGGAAGAGAGTCCTCTAAGGAGTCGAAAGACAAGCCTTTACTTTCCCCGGATGAAACGACGCCGTCGTCTTCTTCTTCAACGTCGCTGTCTCCGGGGGAGCCGATCGAGGAGGAACTATCAGAGGATAGATCCGGAGACCTGGGATCCGAGCCGGGACAAGCTTCATCGTCCTTGATAAACAAGCAAGGAGAGGGAATCGTATCCTTAGAGCGGTCTCTAGTGTAGGCCGCGGCCGATGCGGCAACGTCGATGGCGAAGGTAGGTCCCATCAGCACTTCCATCTATAGAGGTTTAAAGAAGGGAAAGATAAAAACAAGGAGTGAAGGGGTGGCGTAGATTAAGGATTTATAAGCACAGAAATATGGATAACAAAGGGAAGATTTGGGACCAGACCAACAACAATAGGGCTAAGCTAATCCATGTCTACTTCATTTAATCCTTAAAAATATAAAGAAATAGAGAGAGAAGGAAAATGGGCAGAGCAGATAAGAAGATGACTTTTAATATACTCCCCTATTTTCATTATCATCACCTCTATCCATTATTTATATTTATAAAAATAATTAAATTTCAAATCTGTATTTTATCTAAACCATCAAAATAATTTAAACCCTATACAACCTTAATTTAAAACAAGTGACAAAAAAGATGTCAAAATGATCTGATTTTATAATAACATTAAAAAAATCGAATATCTCAAACCCAAAACAAACTAACACGAAAATAAGTTGACTTGAAAAAACTCAAAATTTCAAATCGAAATTCATTCAATCCAATTTACCTAGATGTAAAATTAACTTGATAAATTTTTTTTGAAATATTTAGTGTTTACAAATTGAGTACATGTATATGAACATGATGAAACCGGGAAGTATGCATCAAAATTATTGATGATAAAATTCAAATTAAACCAGAGCCCCTCAATAATTAACACGAATTATTAAATCATTATAAAGAGTATTACTTTTAAAAATACTTATGAAATTATTTATTTTGAATATAAAAGAATTTTAATAAAATTGAATGGAAGCATTTATTAAAATCATACGTAAAGGAATTGAATTTAATACAATATCCGATGGGACAAAAACAGGTGGCAACCACAATTATGAGAAATATCCCAAAACACGTTTTTATCTAATTTCTTATTTACAATTTTAACACGCATCTATTCCTACTCTTAGAAATATATTTTTTAAAACCTATCATTTTATTATATATATTTTTAATATAGCTACAAGTATTTTAACCATTAAACTTGTATTTTTTGTCAAATCACTTGGAACTTTACGAACGTGACATACACGTGGATGATACGTTAGCATTTAAAATTTAAAAAATAATTAAATATTGACATGTCATCCACATGTATATCACTTTAGCAATTATTTTGGGGTGATTTGACAAAAAATATAAGTTTAATAACTAAAAGTGGTAAAAGTTTAAATGGAGAACTAAAATGAATTTTATTTTTATAAAGTTGGAGGGTAAATAAATTTAATAGAAAGTTTTTAATGATGTTAGAAAATTAAAATTTAACTGTACGGGGGTGGTATATTTTAATCCATTTCATGCCAAACTTAACTTTTCTTTTCATTCATTCATTTGGAGATACATAGAATTGAAAGTTAGTACGGACACCACTCACATGTCTTAACTTCCTCTTTATGATAGCAAAAATAAATCATAAATTTTTCAAAAATTAACATATTAGCTGTAAAAAAATGGTTATGGGTAGTTTACATTTTAGGTTATTCAACTTAACATCATTTTTCATATAAGTAACAAATCTTTATTTCATCAAATTATATTATTATACTATTACTATTAGCAAATTGGTTAATTTCGTATAATATTTTTGAAGTAAAAAGTTGGGATGGATCCATGGGGCGTGGGGTCCCTCCTTGAAATTTTCGATTTGGTGTTCACATTGTATATCATTCGCCCCTTTTAAGTCATAAGATCATATTTTATATTAACAAAGTATTTTTTAATTTTTAATTATATAATTTTGATAATAATAATCAAATATTAATATATGATGAGCCTTAAAAGACTAATGACTAGTTTAGCAATGCTTTTGAAAAGTATTGTAGAAAAGTGTTTTTAAAAAGTTTGGTTTAAAATTTGAGTGTTTAGCATTACTGTCAAAAAATGCTTTTGAGAAATAAAATGTCCATTTTAGACATGTCATTATACAATAACAAATATACATTTAAATAATATTTAAATTAGTTAATATTATTATATTTTAGTAAGAATATAAAAATTTATTATAACTTATTGTTAATATTTTAAATATGAAATATAAATTTTAAATATTTTCAAGCAATAAATATTAATTATTTATAAAATTTAATTAGAATATATAAAATATATTTTAAATATTTAAATATAACCATTAAATATTTGTAATTAGTATTTTAAAACATATTTTTTTATTTTTAATTAATGATTTTAACAGATTTGTAATTAAGCACTAAGAAAGAAAAGGGAAAGTACTATGTTATTAGAGGGGTGAAAAAGTAATTAAGCACCAAAAGTACTTTTAGGAGAGGAAAAATTAAAAAATTTAGCCAAAAATTTCAGCCAAAAGCAACTTGTTTAGCACAACTTTTCTTCTAAAAATATTTTTGGAGCCAAAAGTGCTTTTTTTAAGCACTAAGTAGGCCTTAACTTTAGAGGTCCAATGTGGACTTTAAAGTCAGATTCTAGAATTAGTTAATTTGACTCATACTCGTACATATTAGGTTAGTGACTTTTCTTGAATTTTGATTTGTATGTCTTGCTAAGAAATTATCTTCCTTTGATAACATTGTCGGACTTGATGATATCTTGTAATACAACACAGACAAAATTATAATGATATTTACGAAATTTTGAGTATAGTAATAGTTTATTCTTTTCGCATATTTGAAAGAAATATTTAATTTTATATAGTGTGATTTTTTCTTGTAATTTTTTACAATTAAATCATTCATGCTTTTTAAAAAAATATTAAATTAATTTGTTTGTTGCGAAAAAAATATTCAAAAAGAATTGACACATTTTTATATTTTAAAAAGGCCCTTCATATTTAGAAATTTCGCATCCCTTACAAGACTTATATTTTAGACATAATCAACCATAGGATGTTAGGCTAAGTCATAAATGCATAATAAGTCAGTATAACTTTTCCTTAGAATTACTTAAAGGAATTAGTATAAGTGAATTAATTTGTTAATAATAAAAGTTTAAAGATGTAATTTGAAAAAAAAAGAAGGTTTGTGGCCTAAATGAAAATTAATGCTAAATTAAGTGACTTATAATGGAAATTATCCAAATGTTTCATTCAAATTTCTTAGCTTTTTCTATGATAAATTCAAAATTGAGGTAGAGAAAGGATAGAATTTGAACCATCTCATTTTACAACTAATTTAGATACTTTAGTGAATTAATTAAAATATCTAAAATAAAATCTTAAATAAATTTAAACCTCAAATATTATTAAATTTGTATTACTACTCTCTTATTTTAATTTTTGTAATAACTATTTTTTTGTTCTTATTTTACAACCACAATAACCTTCATTCAAACACATATTTTCTCATTTATTTTAGGCATAATGACTTTTGTGGTCCTCAAACTTTATATAAAAAAATCATATTAGCTCTTCATTTAAATTTTTTACCTCTTTTAGCCCTTAAATTGTATTTTTGTCAAATCGCCTAAATTGGATGAAAAAGTTAACGTTTGTTAACTTTGAACATTTAATTAATTTTTAAAACTTTTATATTTTTAATGAGTTTTAATTTTTAGAAATGAATTTTTGAACTTTTAAAATTTTTAAAAATAATTAAATGCTAATGTGTCATCCATGTATCAATCCACATGTATGTCATGTCAATAAAATTAATTTTCCATCAATTTTGGGTGACTTGACAAAAATGTAAATTTAAGAGCTAAAAGATAAAAATTTAAATGAATTTTTTTGTAAAATTGAAAGACTAAATAAATCATTATACCTTCATTTAAATCTCATGCAAATATTTAAATTCCATTTCAGCTAAAAATATTAATTTATTTTATTATCCTAATTAATATAAAATATGTATTGGTCCATACTTGCACAATCTTTTTGTAAATATGAATTATTTTTATTGCGTGGATGGAATTAAGGATTGGTTGAGAAATTGAGATAATTAAAGTAAAAGATAATCGCGTAATGTAATATCATTAATGGGATAAGCCTGGGATCAATCCAAGATATTTCACTGCCTAATTGAGATTTATTCACCATTTACATTCATTTCTAATTAATTGCATACTATTCCTCAACTTTTCAAAACATATACATCATGTTAATTGTACCGATAAATTGAATATGGCACGTTGAATTCATTATAAAACTTTGAGCTAACCAAAATAATCTCATTAATAATTAAAACGTTTGGAAAGTGAGGTGAGGACCTAGGCTTATCCCTTAACACTAAAGATATCACTTTAATTTCCAATGGAGCATCTTTTTTAATTTTAAATGAGGCCATGCCATCCAACTAGACCCATGGTTGTCTGTTTCACATCATTTGTACCAACTAATCACATCCACAATTCTTTCATGTATGTATGTGTTTATGATTACCCTATAAATTTAACATTCTTTATTTTGATTCTTAAAAGATAACCATTTTCGCTTTACCCAAATCCATTCAAATGTTATCCGTAAAAAATTCACACTCTTATACAACTATTTTTGTTTCTCAACTCTGTGGACCAGAATAATTAAACAATAATCTTGACTTCCGTTTCTATATAAATTTCAGTTAATACTAATTGTATCAGTTGACTTTGTTTGTACCAACTGGTACAAAAAATAAAATTTATTATTCATTTCTTGAACAATTGTTATATGCATGGTCTAAGATGATTTTATTGTTTAGTTTATGAAATATAACTTTTTGCTTGTTCAACAAGTCTGTTTTTTCCTCGAGATTTATCTCCTGATTCTATGGAGCTTGGTAGTCAATTATGTTTCGGTATCGCTTGTATCGGCCAAAATGCCTTGTTCCAATAGTAAATCTGAACAACATACTTTAGGTTCCATTCCAATGTAAATCTCAGTTGGTATTGATCCTCCCGATTGATTTTGCCCTTACCAACCAGAATATTGTGTAACAATCAATACAAAAAATGAATTTTAAAATTTAAAATTTTTAGTATTTTTTTTATTTGGAGTTTGTTTAATGATGGGTTGTATTTGTGAAGCTTATTGATGAGTTTTTTATATTTAAGATTTATTTAATCTCATTATTTGATATTTGTAAATAATTTTTTATATAGATGTATACAATATTTTTTAAAAATAACAGTAAATCCAAAATAGTACATCGAAATAAACCGGTATCGGTATGTACTACTACTACTAGTAAAAAAATGATACACGAGTGCTTGAGACTACCTAAAGAGGGCCGCAAAGCATTTAACAGAATAGAAATGCCTCGTCATTTTGAGAAAATATCGACCTATTAAGGGATTCGTCAACTCTCGACAAACAATAATTTAAAAAACTTTTTCCGAAAAGAGTTTACCTCCACTCAACCAACTAAAAAGATTATCATTCACGGTGGCATAGGCATAACATTCAGAATGATTCCCAAAACAAACGTTTGACCTCACTCACCATTACCAAACATGCTAGTGTAGGGATATTTGGGGAAAATAAGGATGAGAGATGCATGTAATGGAACAGAAGATGAAAGAGAATTAGTGCATATTTGGCCTTTCAAAATGGGTTTTCAAGTCAAGTTTGTAGGCATGGTAGAACCTCAAACCTCAAGCCAATAAGTCGATTAGTCTAACTTCATACAAAGTTCAAAGCATATTATCTTAACTTTGGATCCATATTTGACTTGGTTTTGAACCCAACGTGCACGGTTTGGTAATCGAAATTTGCTTCCAATTGGTAAAGCAGCACCTTAATTATTGTTGGCGATCATGAGGTGTGACAACATTTGTGTCCTACTTTCTTACAGCAAATAAAGCGACCAATTCCAAGGTTGTCTTTCACCAAATGCTAATTTTCCTATATCCATGAAACGTGTCATTGATTTAATTAAATTATCATAACAAGTTGAAAATTAAACCAGATGGTTGACAACTAGTTTTGAATTTATGTAACATTATCCTACAGTTCTTATGTTGATTTTCTACTCTACTTTAAAAAAAAAAAAAAAACATTCCCATTACTTTTAATTTTCAACATTTCTTGAATAAAAATATTTGATTCACTTAGACAACATAATTAGATTTATAAGTAGGATTTAAATGAAATTCAAAAATTATATTTCGAGTCAAATTAATTATGTTAATATCATAATATAAATCTTAAAAAGTAAAGTAGGTAGAGGATTCGATTGTCCGAATTAAAAGAATAAAAGATTAAAGCCGAATTTGTTATTCGAAATAGTAGATAGAATTAAGATACAAAATATTTGAAAGTTGATTTCTGCATCTATTTTAGAGAGTAATTAAAATATTCAAATCTATATTATTCATTATCATATATACATACTATATTTAAAAAGTAAATTATATTTATGAGGTTGTTTTAGTATTTTATATAAAATTAATAAAAAAAAGCACATATGGTTGAATTAAATCTAATATATCATGAAGTAATTACTCCTACCGAGCAGGGATGAATAGAGAGTATGGGCCAGGGGCAATCCTCAAAAGGATACGATCACAGATTCACAGCCGCCCAACAAGAAAATGGAAGAATTTGATGGGTCAACTTATCTTCTAATTGAATACCACCTCTTTCTTTTCAAACTTCAAATAAGTTTTGATTTATCATTATTATAATTCCTTCAAACAAAATTCTACCTAACATTTAATTCCTTCACATTCACTTCATCTTTCAATTACTACTAACACTTCCACATTTGATAGCATAAAAAAAAAAATTTAAAGAATCACAAATATTGTACATGGAATCCAACAACTTACAATCGTTAATGCCAACTTGCTAGCGAAGCTATCTAATATTAACCAACACCATCGGATAATCGCACAACGAAAGATGTGGTCTGGCTTAGATCGACCCCCCCCTTTTCTGCCTTGGTAGAAAAAGGGAATGGAGCATTTGCTCTAACCCCTGCAATGTCTACACTTGCATTTTACTCGACATTGGGACTGAAATTTTGCATATAGCTCCTGCACACAGGCAGCACGGTCTGTATGTACCTAAAAGTCTTGAGCCTTTTTCTTTACAAGATCACAACCGGTGGCACGCTGTGAATGTTTGGCCCCACTGTCCTATGCACACCTCATTAAATTCTGAGACGAATCAAGTGGCTAGAAACTAGCTCTCACATTCGCACGTCTTGAGTCTATTATTAGCAAAAAGGCCTGTCAAGAATTGGTTGCAACTTGTGGAGAACAGGCACAGGTAATGGTGATGGTGCAATGCATGTGAAGTGCCACACTATGCCTTTAAAACCTTTAAGCAAATGCTGCAGCAGGGCTCTCAACAGCTGCAAGAGCATAGTTGTATAGGCAAGTATTGGGCGGACGGCAGCTGCTAAGGCAATGTTCGGCTAATGAGCCAATGCCAAGCTCTTATTCCATTTCTTTAAGCTAAGCTTTAGTACTAATAGGAATAGGAGCAGTGAACCGAGACAACAAATTTTACCCGGAAAGGTGTTTCCTTGTCCACTTTTTGGCATATAAATTTAGCCTTTTATACTCTCGTATCACTTTGGCCTAATTCTTTCTTTCTTTCTTTTTTTTAATCATTTTTAATCTTCAAATTTTAATCATAATGCATTTATTTAGATAAAAAAAATTGATTGAATTTTAGAAATTTTAACAATATAATAGCATGCTTGGCAAACCAATTTTACTTTACTGCTAATGTGATATTCTTTGAGAAATTTTATTATTTTTATGAAGTGCACGTGACAGTCATATCAGTACCATTTTAACAATTCAGTTAGCTTTTTAAAAAAATAAAACAGCAAATTGACAAAAAAGTTTAAATTTTTATGAAGGTCAAATTATAATTTTGGTATTTTTACCATATTTAAATTTGGGATTTAATTATTATATTTGTTTGACATATTTTATCTTTTATTTTGATAAGGCTTAACTCACAAATTGGTATCTAAACTATATCCTTTTTCCCATCTTGATACCTAAACTTTTTTTCACAAATGATACTTAAATTACTTTTTCTCCAAGTTGCTACCTCTATTAGTCATATTATTAAATCTGTTTAAAAAAACATAACCCACAAATTAGTACCTAAACTATGCTTTTTTTTCATTTGGTACCTAAATATTTTTTTGTTACAAGTAGTCCTAAAGTATTTTTATATTATCCATTGTGGGAAAATACCTCTTATTTTGACTGAAGTTTATTTTGGCTTTTTTCTTTCAATTAAACTCCATTTTTAGTTTCCTATTTTAACTCGATTAACTTAGAGTTATTGTAGTAATATATGATACAATTTCAGTCTATAAATAGGCCTTAGTTACTCACAACAAATATAATTTAGATTGAGAGAATTTTTTTCTTTGTTTCGAATGATTTTGCTTGTGGGGCTTCGGGTTTTTCTTTTAATTATTCCATTTTTTATACTCTTCTTTATTATAGTGAAATTTTCTTTTGTCTGTGATTTTTTATCCTCTTTGAGGAGTTTTTCCACGTAAAATTTGCATGTTTGATCTTTTCGATTATTATTTTATTCACTTTGTTCATTGCTTAACCGGGTTTATCCCCAGCACCCATTTTAAACCAAAATGTTATATCCATTAAAAAAAATTCAATCAATAATAGTCTGCCACATTATTATATAGGCTTAAAAATATTTTTAATTAAATTATTTCTCTTTTTTTCTTTTATATTATTTCTCTTCTTTTATAATGTTTGAAATACCAACAATACTCAAAATTTGCCCTCTTGAGGTCGAGACGCTAGTGATTAATTATGTTTTCAAATTTCACCACCTGCTTGCTCGACCTAACCATATTGAAAAAAGTTATTTCATTGATCAAAACTAGTATTTTCAAAACCAGATCTAATCGGTCGGTCATGGTATCAATTCAGAGATAATAGTTGAATCGATACAAACTGGTTGAACCGATTTTCTTTATTTTAAATTTTTTTTATCATTTTTAAATAAACTTGACTACTTAACTAGTACCAACTTGGAAAAAAAAGTAGTTAAGGCATCACTTGTGACAAAAAAATGTTTCAGTACCAAAATAGGAAAAAAAAACATAGTTTAGGTACCAATTTGTTGGTTAAGTTTTTTTTTTTTTTGAAATAAACTTAACGGTTTGGCTAATAGAGATATCAACTTGGGAATAGTTTAGGTACCACTTGTGACAAAAAAGAAGAAGAAGATATCAAGATGGGAAAATGGTATAGTTTAGATATCAGCTTATGGGTTAAGGTTTTTTTTATAGTAAATAAAAAATAGCAATAGCGAAACAAAAGTGCACCCTAATTCAAACCAGACAGATTGGACTCCATAAGCTTCTCCCTAATCGACGACGGGGGATCCTCCATCAAATTAAATCTTATCAACTCTTGACTTACAAATTCTTTCAACTGATCTGCCACTGTATTCTGGGTCCAAGGAATATGTCTTACACAAACTTTCCAAGGACAAATAAGCATACTATGTAACAACTTTAGTTCCATCATCCTGCTATCTACAGCACCTTCAGCAAGAATGGTCTAAACCAACAAGCCATTGTCACACTCCAACTCCAACTTTCGAAACCCTTTATCCCATGCCAAGAGAAGCCCTTCAAGCATCGCCCTTTCTTCCACCTGAAATATAGTACCATCTCCAATTGTCATTGTAAAATCACATCGCTAGTCCCCATTAGCATCTCTAATAACACCTCCAACAGAGGCACAATTCCTTAGTGAGAATACATCACAATCAATGTTAAGTTTGACATAACCCTCCTCAGGACACGACCAGTGTGAAGCTACTGCCCTTGGATGAGAAAAAGACGGCTCGAGTCCTGAAGATAAAACACTCCGCGTCCAACTTGTGCCTTTATCCACAAGTTCTTGCACACAACTGTGACCATCCGAGAAAACAAACAAATTTCGATTCTTCCAAAATAGCCAACAAATAATAGAGAAGACAGAATTCCAAGGGATCCCATCATCAAAGCAAGTAGTAACCTTTTCTAAATTCCATTTCAGCCAATCCTCAAGAGAAAGAGAAAAGAAAAGTACCTGGCTCTAACGTGGTACTAACGTCATCCAAGTTGCGCGTGGAAAGGAGCAATCCCTCACCACATGGAGACTCGTCTCAACCCTACATCCACATTGGTTAAGCTTTTTTTATAATATTATTAGTTAGTCCAAATAATTAACACCATAGATTATTTTGGTTTAAGTATTGACCTGGGTTTTCTTAAAACACTCATTCCACAAAAAAAAAAAATGCTTAATACATCTTTTAGCTATTTACTACAACTAAATTATCATTTTGGTACTTGTACTATTCTTTTATCAATTTGATCTTTGTACTTTCATTTTAATATCCCATTACCCCAACTCAAATTTCCATTAAAAAGTGAAATCAACCAATGACACGTTGTCACATGTCAAAGAAAATAAAAATATTTATAAATTTCAAAATTATAAATAATTAAAAATAATTAAAAATGCAACAAAAAAGCATAAAAAGGAATACAAAACCCGAAAATCTTAAAACTTAGAAATTTATATATATTAGAAAATTATAATTTTTTAAAAAAATTTGAAGTATGCAAAATTTAGAAAAATCATAAAATTTAAAAAATTTTGTTTGGAATTTTAGGTTTTAAGAAAATCTCAGAATTTTATGAATTTTTAAAAAGAATTTTATGGTAACCATTTTTTTTTATTTTTTTAAGTAGTGTAACACCTAATACCCAATCCCATCGCAAGATTCAAGCTATAAGGTGCATTCGTTGCCGAAGCAACTACAGTCAATCAGTTAACAAACAAGCAATCGTGCATGTCATCCAATGATAATCAATTCAAAATATGATAAAAATTGGTACCTTGTTAATTGTTAATTATGTAGTTGCCTAAAAATATTTGAAATTTAAAAGTAAGGAATCTAATGTTCAATTGTGATCTATTAAAATAAAATACTTATTTTTCGAGTGAATTAAATTTCATAGTAAAATGATTTTTGATATATCATGGTATCCACAAAATACCAAAAATATTTTTAAAGGGAAGTAAAACTCGTGAATCCACTCAATTAAGAAAAAGGATATCTTGTTATTAATAAGTATGAATAGAATCTTACCCGACGCAACGAAAGAAACATTGATCAAATTAATTCGAAGATATTGTCCCGTTAAAAAAACAAATATATGAAAAATTCTACTAAATATTTTAATTTTATTTTTTAAAAATTTAGGCTCCATTTGTTTGCCAGTAAAATGTTTTTTGGAAAATGATTTCTGGAGAATGTTTTACTTTTCTGGAAATGATTTACTTTTTTGGTGTTTGGATGAATCTGTGTAAACTATTTTATCTTGTTTAGCAGATTTCCTGAAAATATTTTCTGGAAAAGCTGTTTTTACATATATTAATAAATTTATATATATTAATAAATTTATATTTTAAATTGTTTTTACATATATTACAATGATTTATTTATAAATAAATCAAATTAAATATATAATAATACTCAATTATTAAGCTAGAATATTAACCGTCATAAATTGAAAATAACCAAAGTCAAATAAATTATTTGTAATTGTGTTATAAAAAATAAAAACCAAGGATTGAATAATTATAAATTAGCTTCCAAACCACAATTAATACTAGAAATTAATAATATTATCCAAATGCATAATTAGTAGTACACCACATAATAACAACAACATTGTCAAAGTGCATAACTAATATTACAACACATTAAAAAAAGTATCAATATCTTCAACATTGAGAAAATTTTTGAAGCCAAATTTTTTTATGCTTCTTACTTTTAACTAAAAAAGCTTTGGTCTCGGATTCATGACTCACTAGATAATCAAACACAGAACACAGGAAGTCATCATCAAATCCTTCTTCCTCCATCGACATCACTTCTTCGTAAAGATGTGGTGTCTTATCCACAGTAAATTGTTCCAAAGCATTAGCAATTTTGCAAAGTTGTTCACCCACAAATTTAATTTGTTCATCAATGACACTTTCTTGAACATTTTTTCTTTTACGTTTGGATGTGCCAGATGAAGATACTTTTGTTCTTACCTCTTTAGTCTTTTCATTGTCGCAGTCTATAGGCACTGAATCTTGGTTACCGTCATCCAAATCTATGTCAACATATGTTTTGGCAAAACTCCCTGTTGCCATATCTTTGCCAACAACGAAAGCCATTTCATCTTAATGATCAATGCTTTTATTCAAAATGGTTCACACTTCTTGTGTGCCTGTTAGATATTATATACAATTAGAATAACAAGTAAAAAACAATTGAAATATACTTAACATATATATATACATATATTACTATCACTGCTGCATCATATGTCGCTCTATCACATGTGATCATTTTCATGTTATCATCCCATCCAAAACCACTTTCACCCCGAATTGTGCATATAATCTGCCACTGGTTTTTTACAGTCCTCAAATGATTTTCCACATGCTTCGCATCGCATTGGACTTGAAATCTTTCAAAAATAGCTTCGGCAACTCGATTAATAGAAATTGCTTTGAAAGTATTAGAAGGCTTATTTCCTCTCTGGGCCTCATCTGCTAGAATTTCAAGAAAAAGATGTTCCATCAGTTTTGTCCACCTGAATTGCTTGGAGGTCCCTTCTTTGTTGCCCTTACCCATTCTACATTAATAATTATCATTGTCAATCATTTCAATATCCAACAAGCTTAAAACATAATAAATTCAATATCCAACAAAAAAAAACAATTTTAATACTAAAACATACATAACATAGAAACAATAACCCTAAGCCTTAAACCTACCTAATATTTCTAACCATATAATTAGTCCACATAGTTTGTGCAATTTCGTCTCTCTTAGCAGACCATTCTCTTGCTTCTTCTCTTTCTTCTCGCACCGTAAAAGTTGGTATTATCAAATCAGACTCAGGCTCCTCGTATAATCCTTGATTAAGTAAATCACTAGGATCAACTCCATTATATGATTATGAATGATACAATAAGCAAAAACTATATCTACTTGAGTTTGAAAATTCCAAAATGGTTCAGCATCTAGTACACGAAACTGTTTCTTCAAAATCCTAAAACACGTTGAATATTGATTCGTAATGATGAATGACGAAGATTAAAGAGTTCCTTTGCATTTTCAGGCCCCTGAGCACTAAACTCTTTTAAATGATATCAGACACCACAATATGGGGTAATATATCCATTTCGGATGCCATATCTAGCATCAGCAAGATAATATTTACCTACAATTTTACAAAACATAACTAATACCAATAAATTATGAGCTTACTAGAACTATTTGGTATTTAATGATAATTATTACCTTTCGGAATTCTTAATCCTTTTGGGCGTGAAAGTGCATAATTTAAAATACGAGAATCATGTGCACTACCTTCCCAACTAGCTAGAACACAGGAAAATTTCAAATAAAATGTAATGGCAGCCAATACATTTTGTGTCATCCCCCCTTTACGGCTACGGAATCTTCTTTGAATGCTAAGTGGAACGGATGCATGAACATGAGATCCATCTAATGCTCCAATACAATATTTCAAATAAGGATAAAACCTTGGATTGTTTCTGATTTCACTAGGAGTTGACTCATTAGGTAATCTAATAACTAGTTTATACAATTTCAAAATAGCTCTCAGTACAACCCTAAAGTAGCAGTGAATTGTCTCAGTTGATCTACAATATCTAAATCCAATCACTCGAAACCTTACATTATGGCCAATTATATGTAAAAATATAACTACTTGCTCCCTAATATTCACATATTTAGTTGATTGTAACAAATTATTCCTACTAAGAATATCACACAAATTAAAAAAGGCAATCGGTCTCATCCTTATCACATCAATCAATGCTGGTCACCACTATATAAAATACTATTGATATAATTTTCTCTTTCATAATCTTGATTCATATGAGGGTGAGAAGCAATTTCCTTCCTAGTTTTTAATTTTTTAATCCAAAGAGCCCTAAAAGCTAAAACTGAAGCCACGACTCCAACAATTGCATTTTGATCTTGATTACAATCCATCTATACAAAATAATGCCACACAAATATTTGATCACTACAGAAAAGATGCAAGATTTTCATAAGATCACATATGTGACTAAAGTTACCATGATTAAAGTGCATACATACATATTAAGCTAATTATAATTGCATTAATAATTTTTTGAGAAATTAAACTACTTTCTTTGTACCAATTTAGTGACACAACTAAAATTAGATATGATTCAACTTGAGAATAAACCAATGATCACTAAAACCAGTTAAAATTAGGTCGTTACAATAACTCTCAACTAAATCACATAAATCAATATTAAAATTCCATTCAAGCATTAGTTTAATACACTCACATCAGTTGTTCATTACATAATTAACTTAGCATGAATCGCCATCAATATATAAATAGACAATTTGACATTCACTTCATAAATAATTTTTATCAAGTATCAAGCTAAATGTTGTCATGTCATATACATATATAAATAAAAATATGCTAATATCACCATTTAGATGACCAATGACTAATCATATAGCTCCATTTTTTTAATTAAATTGTTCAATTTTGCCTAATACCAAACTATTAGAATAAGATAATGGAACTAAGTGACACTGCCTTGCCTTTAAAGTGTTGACACCATCTTTGAGGTGTCCATACACATATATCAGTAGCATCACCTTTAAGGTGTCGTAGACTCATAGTACCACTATAAGGTGCAAATATATATAATGTCAACATCACGGTACTGCTAATTTCTATCCCTATTGTCAAGCTAATGTATCATTGACCTATAGTTTAAGTCCAGGCTTTTTACACCCATATTATTTTAGGTAGACAATATGCTCAGCAAAAGTTAATAGTTTATAAATTCCAAATTCTGTATACTCCTAATAGCCATCAATATACCAATTCCATAAACATAAGCCATCAAACTAAAGACATTTTTTCCATCATGATCAAATATTCAATTTACACCTAATATGCCATCCATATACCAATTTCCCATAAACACAAGCCATTTAAATTCAAGATATTTCTATTATGGCCAAATATTCAATATACAACAAATATGCTATCAATACACCAATTTTCCATTTTATCATTTAAATCCAAAGATTAGATAGTAATGTTTCCCATTTCACACAACAAACAAGAGATATGTAATGTTTGGATTGTATCAAATGGTAAAAATGAAAAATTGACACATTGATGGTGTATTAGGTATACATTGAATATTCGGCCATGATGGTAATATTTTGAATTTAAGGGCTTGTGTTTATAACTCTTGTAAATGAGCCATACTGTGGAATTTTCTATTCTTCTGTCTTCTAACCTATGCATGGGAAAGGAATACAAACTTGTAAAGCATAAAGCTTAATAGTGCACACTTTAATTTTAGTCACTAAATGAATAGCACTCTATAGAAATGAGTCTGACAAATATAGTAACACAATCATGTATCAAATAAGAAAATCCCAATCAATATACAAATCCTAAGATCCTCAAGTAACAAGCTTAGTGAGTTTTTCACTTATGGATCCCATGAAGCTCACTATCTATTGAAAATATTACCCACAAAAGTAATCTTCATATTATCAAACCATTTCCAATTTTCATCATTTCTCTAATGATCATGTTGTGAACAACACTTGTAAAATATCCTAACAACATTGCATGGACAATTTATATTGGGAAGATACTAGTTAAGTTGAACTAATGCCATTTCAGCCAGCAGTCTCATCACATAGCAAACATATGCATACAAACATGCAAACAAATGCATGCAGTCCTGCAACCATCGCGTGAATTAACATGCATGCTCATGCACATACCTGAAAATTGGTTTTTCATTTCTTTTTACAAAACTAGGTCAAGTCTATTTTAGAAGGAACAAAATCAAGAAGATGATAGACTGAATGAACAATAACAATCTAATTTGTCTATAGATAAGCCTCCTGATAAACTCCCACACTACAACCTTTCTAATAACTTTTTAATCTAAATGCAGAAAACAAGTTATCCATGTTTGCTTGAAGGCATATAAGTTCATCAATTGTCCAACACATGAAAAGCAGAAAGAAGGATGCACATATCTTTTCATCTAGAGAATAGGAAATGAGAAACAAAGCTCAAGAATTCTTAAGAAGCCATTTGCTATTTTAACTATGGAAATAGATGTCGGACTCAATTTTGAATACTACTGCTGTCTCACACTTGGTCATATTATGCAACTTAAAATAGTATAAGATGCTGCCCAATTGTTACAACAACAAATAAACAAACTTATTAATTGTTAGGATGAATCTAATAACCACCCCCATACTTTCTCAACTAAATTATCTAACCGGGAAAGTAGAAAATTTATAGGCATTACTCCAGAATTTCTAATGTTTTTTGTAAGATTTAAGGGAGGTTAACACTCCAGGTGGTTGTTAATTCCAATAGGCCTGGAACATACAGGGATATCTGGTTTTAGAGAAACAAATTCATACACGGACTGGAATGTCAGAAAGAGGGTCAAAAGCAATTCATAACTTCATACCTAACGGAATGCAAATCGCTAACACCAGCAAAGCCTCTTAGCCCTGAACCGAGAGTAGCTCTCTAGAAACCTGTGTAAGAACCGACAATTATATTCTACTTTGATGCGGTCGTTGATATAGAACAAATAGTAGGAGCTAGTGGGCATCATGGACAGAAATCACCGTGGTGATAGGACTTAGCAGCATGAACGATAAAAATTCCCAATTGGACATAACCATATGCAAGCTACCAAGCACTGAAATTTGCTAGTATTAGGGCCTTTTGACATAGAACCAGAAGGGGATACTTACAAGTATCGACGATGGGCCAACTTTGGGACATTTAGGTCTTGCAAATTCGTGAGGGGAATAAGACAGATTGAAGAAGGAAAAGGACGAAAGGAGGAGGAAAGATGGAAAACGTCTTATACAAATAAAATCGGTAAGACATTTTCCCTAAAACCCATTCATTTTACCCGTGTCTAGGAAAACATTTTCGAAATGTAAAATGTTTTCAAGCTTCCAAACACCGTAAAACCCAGAAAATGTTTTCCTGGCAAACAAAATAATGATATTTTAAATAATTATTTGATTTTATAAATAAAAGAGTTATTAATTAAAAGATGAATTAAAAATAAAAAACTTGAAAACGATATGTTTATTAAGTATAAAAATTAATTAAAAATTTAAAAAAGTTTGAAACTACATGAAATAAAAATTACATATTGAAACTACATGAAATAAAAAATTACATATTAAAATATTTATAAGAAAGATTAAACTTGGGACTCAAAGATGAAATCACAATTAACAAAATCTAATAAAAAAAAGCTAATGTTTTAAAAATATTAATTAAAAAAGACTTGAAACAACATGAAATAAAAAATACAAATATAAGTAGGAGAGGAATCAAACTTGAGACTAAAGGCCCATTTGTTTGCAGGAAAACATTTTTCGAAAAATGTTTTCTTGATTTTCCAGTGTTTGTTTGACTGAAAACATTTTACATTTGGAAAATATTTTCCAAGACACGGGTAAACTGAATGGGTTTTAGGGGAAAATGTCTTACGGATTTCATTTCTATAAGACATTTTTCGGTTCCTCCTTCATCTAGGTAAGGCTCCTTCTCTTTCTTCTGTTCTTCATTCCTTTTCCTTTTTCCGTTCTTTATCTTCTCTTCCAGGTAAAAGTCCATCACATATCTTCTCTTCTCAGCATATTCTGTTTCGTTTCCTCTCTTTCTCTCATTCTCAGGCAAATCTACCATGAATTCTTCGTTGGGTCTTGGCTTAAGGTATGGCATAAAGCTCTTTTTTTCTTCTTGTTCTTTACTTGTCTACACTTTTAACCGATTTTATGCCTGAAATTTGTTGCCTTTCTTTGTTTCTTTGTTGCCTGTAACGAAAAATGTTGATGCTGTGCCTTCAGAATTGATCAAAAATCTAATCAAAACCTTTAAAAGATTTTTCTGTTCCTCTGGGATATTCAGTGAAGAAGGAAAATAGTGTTTTGTATTCTGATTCTCTTTTAAATTATAGTTTTATTCCTGAAAATCAGAGAAGATGTCATTGACACCAAACTCGAGGTGGCTGTGGACGCTGAGGAAGGGAGGCGGAGGAGGGAGGATAACATGGTGGAGATTAGGAAGAATCATCGTGAAGAGAGTTTGCAGAAGAAGCGACGTGAAGGGCTTCAAGCACAGCCAATGCTTGCTTCTCTTCACTCCTCTGCCGTTGAGAAAAAGGTCGATTTTCAATTGCTCTATTTTCTCGTTTGTTTTTGAGTATTCATAAATTGCTTTAAGTTGTTGAATCTTGCTTATTCAGAGAGTTTTCGGTTTTTAATTAATCTTATCGGATTAGGATTATGGTAGGTTTTTAAAATTTAGAGAATTTTGCATTTATTAGGTTTCGATTGTGTTGATGAGGTCATATATATATATACTTTTTGGTGTATTTTCGTTGATTTGATTGGGAACTCTGTTGTTGTATAAACATTTTGGTAGACAGTAACATGAGTTGTCGAATATGCAATTCATTTTATTTTTTTCTCGTATTAAGGGTCTGTTTGATTGCCAGTAAAATGTTTTCTATAAAATGATTTCTGGAAAATGTTTTACTTTTCTGTAAAATGATTTACTAGAAAATATTTTCATTGTTTGGTGATTTCAAAATATTTTCGGAAAAGTTGTTTTACATATATTAATAAATTTTATATTTTAAATTGTTTTAACATATATTGCAATGATTTATTTATAATAATATTCAATTATTAAGCTACAATATTAATCGTTATAAATTGAAAAAAACTAATATCAAATAAATTATTTGTAATTTTGTTAAAAAATAAGTATTGAATAATTAAAAAATAAGTTCTTGGAAAATCAATAAATGAAGCTTTTCTACGGAAATGAAGGAAGGAATGAAGGAGGCGATAGAGAGGAGAGCACGGAAAATGTCTTACGGAAATTGAAAGGGTAAGACATTTTCCCTAAAATGTAACCCATTTTTCCCTTGTTTTGGAGTTCATTTTCCAAATAGAAAATGTTTTCCGCCAATCAAACGCTGAAAAAGTTGGAAATGATTTTCCGAAAAATCAATTCCGTCAATCAAACAGACCCTAAGATTAAAGATTAAGCTTAAAGATTATGTAGCTAGTTATTTTATATTCTGCAACAAATATTCGTGATTGGTTTTTGAATTCACAAATTAGTGCTTCTTAATTTGTTTTTAATTAATTAGAGTTGTAAAAATGGGTTTCCTCTTTTAATTTATTTCAAAGCAAAATGTTTTTAGTAATTGGCAGCATGTTCCATGAATTTTTCTTTTGCCATGGTTTACCCTATTATAGTTAATTGCATTGGATTGTTCTGATCCTGTTCAACTGTTTGACCGCAGTTGGAAAATTTGCCAGCCATGGTTGCTGGTACCTAGGCTAATGATAGTAATATGCAGCTCGAGGCAACTACACAGTTTAGGAAGTTGCTTTCAATTGGTTAGAATTTAATCACGTAATAATTTAACCACACAGTTTATTGCTCGCACAATAAGAAAGCAACTATATGCATATGAAAATTATTGCTCATGAGAAAGGAAACAAAGTAAGCCACTTGAGATTCGGTTAATTTAAGGATTCTAAATTAGCATGTTGTCATCATGGTTGTAGGAAGTACAGAGATGCCTAATGCAATGGAAACAATATTTCAAGCCACCCTTGCCTTGGGAAGACATGGAGGAGTGAGTCTTTTCTTCTCATCTTGATATTCATTCATCTAAGTTAGTAGGCATGAAGAATGGATCAAGTGAAGATCTTATATAATATAAAATGAAGTTATTATATAGTTGATGAATGTCATAAAAGATTTCTTGAATAAAAGTAATAAAAGGTTGAAGTAAAAAGCTTATCAGCTGAAATGCTTCCTGCATATGTGTTTTGCAGGTTGATGAGCTCATGGGTGATATGGAAAGTGCAGCTTTATTGTATTCAAAGGCTGAGCATTTATTAGTCTTCCTTCTAGTGGAAGCACCATCTCTCATTCTGAATCCTCCATTTTCCCTTACAAACTTAGATCGGTATAGACTCTGAACTTACATTGATTTTCTTTGAAACAGGCAAGGTTACTCGAGATCACAAATGATGGCTCTTCTCAAGTGCAAGGATCAGCCATAGAGAGTAACCATATTTATTACTCTATTTTTAACTCTTGTTGCTGATGATTTCCATTTTCCTTGTGTAAAAAAATATTTATTTGTATAGTTAATTCTTTTGAGTAACAAGGAATTAGGGTGTTAACATGGGTCAACTCAATTGTATCCTGTTTGAATGTTGTAATATTCTCCCATTTCTGCCGTTAGTGAATGATAATTTGGTTCAAGTTTTCATTCATTCTCTGCTTCGTTTGTTTTTAGCCTTTTCCCTCATTCTCTCATAGAATTGATGGAACCGGACTGGATTCGTAGGTTGAACTGGGAATTAGCTGATATATCAATTTGGATAAAGGGTTAAAACAACTTTTGAATGAACTTTTTGAAACTGATTGAATTCAGATAAATTTAATGATTTTTTTAAATAATTTAATGAAATTGCTTTATTTGACTTTGGTTGTTTTCAATTTATGACGGTTAATATTCTAGCTTAATAATTGAGTATTATTATATATTTAATTTGATTTATTTATAAATAAATCATTACAATATATGTAAATACAATTTAAAATATAAATTTATTAATATATGTAAAAACAACTTTTCCGGAAAATATTTTCAGGAAATCTGCCAAACAATAGAAAATATTTTACACAAATTCATTCAAACACCAGAAAAGTAAATCATTTCCAGAAAAGTAAATCATTTTTTAGAAATTATTTTCTAGAAATCATTTTACTGGCAAACAAACGGAGGACAAAAACACTAACATTCAATAATATAACCAAAGGAATTAAGTTATCAATTTTTAGTGAAAATATACCCTACAAGACACGTTTTCACTTTCTCTCCTAAAAAACAACTTATTCTCATAAATATATATATATATATATATATATATATATATAAACCTAAAAGCATAAATATTAAAATAACGTCATATACCCATAAATTAACCATTAAAATTTATTTAAAAATTATTTCATTTTACGCTTATATACAAGTACACATATAATTAAATCAAATACTTATAATTATATACATTATACTAACTAATATGCTTCATGTGTTTTTTCATTCCCAAAAGAAATGGAAAGCCTTTTCTCCATTTCTTCAATTTCTAAATTCTAATCTAAATAATATACTTTAAAATACTTTCAATTTTCTAAATATTTCTTTACCTAATTAATAAATAATTTTGCATTCTTACTTATGTTAAGATTATGAATCTTTAATTATATATCTACATAGTATAACAGGTTTATCTTTCAAAATTTTCTCCTCATAAATTATATTTATAACATTACAAATATATTATATTTCAAAAATTTATACATATAATCAACGCACAAGACAAGAAAATTAGTATATATAATATAACAATGTCCTATGTAAAATTAAAAAAATAATATGTTCACACTATAATTTTTGACATTTGACAGTATAATAATTGTACACGTGTGCAGTATCAAAATGTAAACAATAACACAATTATGTTATATGAAATATCATAAAATGAAATTATAAGGTGTGGTATGATGGTTACTCATCTCATCTCTTAATCATGTGATTGGGGGTTCGATTCTACTCATAAGAATGAAGTACATTTCATGATCAATTGTTTAACTCTTCAGAGAGCATTCACAGTGAGAGAATTAGTCATTGCTGCCCGCTACACATATCATAGTTATGACAAAAAAAAATAAAAAAATGCAATTATGATTTACTTTATAACTTCTTTTTAATTATTGATAGTTTCAGACACATATTACAAGGTTTGGCTCAAAATGGAAATAAACACTTATGTTGACATTTTAGTTTTTTGGCATTTGGTAATAAAGTATTTGACACATGTTGACACCTTTTTTTGGCTTATTTACTTCATAACTTTTTAATGTTGATAGTTTCACAATTTAATCCTTCTTATTGAAATTAATTTATTTAATAATTATAGACACCAAAATTGGTTGGGATCCAAATCAAACCCTTTATAATTGTCTTATTTAAACCCGATTTCAGTTGTCGATTTTTAAAGCTTACAAGTTCAATTATTTGTCGATTTTAAACTCAAAATATTACTAATTTAAGCTAAAATATTCGACTCTTCAAACATGATTAAAATTTGGGCTAATGTGCTTAAAGAAAGGGATTTGGGCCTATTTTATTAAATGAATTTTGGACTTTGACCCATTGGTTTTTAATTTAATTTTGAGTATATATAACACTATATTTTATTAATTAAAAAATCCCCAAAAAATGAAAAATTACAAAATACCAAAAAAAATGGAAATGAAAACGGCCCTTAACTTTTTGAACATTACATTTTCCCCCTAAACTTTTGTAACTTTTGCATTTTTGTCCTCTTTTCTTTCTCCTCTATGCCGCTGACAGCCATGCTCCTCTCACCAGCCACGCTACCGCCATACCGAAAAAAAGTAAAAGAACTGGGGGGTGGACTTTTTCACCATTTTCTCCATCTCTTTCGGTTCCCTCCTTAAGCCAAAACCAAGCCTCCAGCACCACCACCATCACTGGTCCCTTGACCACCGTCCACCACCATTCCTCTCTTACAACCTCTGCTACCACCATAGACACTTAAGCCTTCACTTCTAGAAACTCCCAAACTTACCACTACTTCCTCCCCAAACCCGAGCCAACAGTCAACTAAAAATATCAATAAAAAAAACCAATAGACCGAGCAATAATCACAACACAGCAAAGCAAAAAGAAAAAAAAAAGTCCAAACAAAAGAGTGATGCTAATCCATTTCAGTCCCTCAACTAATTTTTAAATAAATTGCAGTTCAGTCCTTGTAGTTTTGTGTTTTTATTTCCGTTTTATTTGTTTGCGTTTCGGTAAAACCAGATTGATGGCAGGCACGGATAGGCTAACGTGGATAGCTCGGTTAATTTTGGGTATAATTTCTAACCATTTTAATTTTATATATTATTTGCATTTTTTATTTTAAGTTAATTTGAAGAAAATTGAAATTGCTTTCTGAAAATAAAAGAAAAACGATGACGATGAATTCGTTTACATTTTTGCCGAAATCTATAAAATTCTATTAAATTTTATATGTGTAATATTTATTTTTCAATCCTTATCATGAGTGTAGTAAATTTTATTATTATATATTTCTAGTAAATATATATTTTTTAAAATTTACCAATCTATACTGTTTTTGGAGAGAAAAGAGAAAACGCGCCTTATATAGGCGTTTTCACTATTGTGTCAGTGAAAATGCGTTCTATAGGATGCATTTTCAGCTACGTCAGCTGAAAATGCGTCCTACAAGACATATTTTCACTAAAAATAAACAATTCATTTCTTTTGATCAGATGGTTAAATGTTAGTATTTTTGTCTTGGAGTTCCAAGTTCGATTCCTCTGCTACTCACATTTGTACTTTTTATTTCATAGTGTTTTAAGTTTTTCCTTTTTCTTTTTAATTAATATTTTTAACATGTTAGCTTTTTGGTTAGATTGTTAAATAATTGTGATTTCATCCTTAAATCTTAAGTTCAATTCCTCTTATAAACATTTTAATATGTATTTTTATTTCATGTTATTTCAAGCTTTTTTCATTTTGAATTAATGTTTATACTTAATAAATATATTGTTCTCAAGTTATTTATTTATTTATTTATTTTAGTAGAAATAAATAGCATTAAGCGAAAATAATGAAATCACAAAACTCTACATAGGAAATCAACATTTGATTGTAAAATCTCTTGAACTGAAATTGGGGGATCTTAAAAAGCTTCAACTCAAATTGATTATCATAAGTGCATTTCGCCATTCGATCAGTAGCCATATTCTGAGATCTAGGAATATGACGGATTCTTGTCTTCCAATTCCTCTTGAGGTAAACATTGATTAAACGTAATTCAACTAGGTTACTACTGGCAGCACTGCCCGTAAGAACGGACTCTACAAGTAGTGCATTGTCGCATTCAATCTCCAACTATTAGTAACATTTCTCCCATGCAATACGTAAACCTTCAAGAATAGCTCAAGCTTTTATGCGAAAGACCATTTCCTTGCTGACTTTCAAGGAGTACCCGCATAACTAATGACCATTTACATCCCTAAAAAGACTTCCAATTGAGGCGTTATCATCGTTCATTGACACTGCACCATCCAAATTCATCTTAATCCATCCATGATCCGGAGGAAACCAACATGTCGCCAATGTCGTAGCGAATGGCTGAATTCCCCGTGAACTTGGCGATAAATAACTCCTAGCCCAAGTAATACCTATAACCACAAGATCCTGAACACAAGTGTTACTACTAGCAAAAACATAAGAATCGCGATTCTTCCATAGCAACCAACAAATAATAGGAAAAAAAAGAAGGCCATTCAAAATCTTCTTCCCGCCACTTCATGGTATTTCTCAAATTCCAGAAGAGCCAATTCTTATGTGATACCGAAAAATGTTCCCCGAATAGACATCGGTAGGATAGAGAGCCAAACCGCTTTGAAAAAATAATAATCCCAGATAGCATGAAGATTCGACTCCAACACATTACCACATCTAGGGCAGTAAGACTCGCTCGTCATATATCTTTTTATACGCTTTCCATTTGTCAGTAGCCTATCTTGCCAGAAAACCCAAAGAAACGATCGATTCGTTGAGGTGCCTTAGTCTTCCAAATCATTTACCAACAACTAGAAAAACCACCAGCATCAATTTGGAAAAAATTACTGTAGGTTTCTACAGAAGAAAATACATCATTCTTCATCCATTTCATAGCTAACTTGTCATTACCCGCGTCATACGAAGGAGGCACCATGGAGGCAATAATGTTAGCAACATTATCGGGAAGAAAACTTCGCAGTCGACACCAATCCCATTCGGCACTACTCGTCAACACATCATGTTAGAGTATGCCCAAAGATCAATCATGAGATGGTTGTAATAACATACTTGATTTATCATGTTTATTAATATAAGACGTTACCATTATTATTTCAGTTTCTTTTCTGTGTGTATAAATAAACTGTTTTATAATAATGTCCTGAGAATAATATGATTATTCTTAAAAGATCCTTAGTCAAGTATTATTGTTGGATAGGACAACGATAATGCATTAAGACTAACATGCAGTTGATTGATGATAAAGAGTTGTCATTGATATGGAATGTCAGAATCGATGCATGAATATGTGTGTTAGAGAACAACATATTGGACTGACCCATTATGAGTATGTTTCTTGGATTATTATGTAATTGTCACGACATTACTCAAAGTGATTAATATGTATATGATCCTCAGGCTTGAGATCATCATAATCCCAACATCGTGAGTAGTATATCTTGATACAGTCAAACGTACACCGTAACTGGTTGTTCTATAAAGGTTGATGTTGGATATACCACAATCGATGTAGAGGGATATGGTTGGTCGATATAGAATAAGTCACTCCTACATAATGAGAGTAATATCTTAGGCCACTTGATTAAGTGAGACTAGAAATGCGCGGCCATGCTCAAATAAGTTGATATGAGATGTCATACTTATTTGTATATCGTAGTCTGCTTAAGATATCAAGGAACATGGAATGGACTATGCAAGTGTGACTATTCCATGACTTGTGTCCAATCCAGAGATAAATGACTTAAGGATTATTGCATAAAAGGTTAATCATAAAAAGGTTATGTCGAATCATGATCTCTTGTGACTTAGGTAGCAATGATGCATTGCTAGATGCCACTCATTGTTTGTAACAGTGGAATCCTTCTAGTATTACTGCTAACGTTATAAGAACCTATAGGGTCACACCCTATAGTTGAAACGAACAGAATAAGCCATAGTTGGTATTGTTTTTGGGGGTCGCTTGAATTAAATTAATTATAGAATTAATTTAATTCGGTAATCAAATTTCCAACACATTATGTACAAGGTTGTTGTACGCATAATGAGGACATGAATTTGGTTAGCATGTGAATTCAAATAAATATATGGTTTACCGAAATTATATTATAATTAATGTAATTATAATTTTCGATTTAAAATATTATTATATTTATTTAATTCCTAAAAACCCTAAAAATAAAAGATTTATAAGGATCTCGTTTTTCCTTTGCTTGGGTCTAGCAGCCATAAAAGAAAAATCACTTTCAAAACTGTTTTGGGGATTTCTTCCGTTTGTAGTCAACTGGGTGGATTACGTAGAGGCCGGGATCACGATAGATTGCAGCTTAGTTCGATAGCAGATCAGACTACTCGTTGTTGAGGTGTTGCTGTCTACTCTGAATAAACATTAGGTAATTTCGCAACCTTTTCACCCTGATTCGTTCCTCACACATGGATTCCTGGTTGGGATTGCCGAATTATTATTTTTCCGCTGCACCATAGGGGTGCCGACGATCCAACACATCACATACCCGCAGAGCATCATCAGGATACCCAATTCCGTGAAAGACATCCCTTAGCTTATTGACTTGATGAACCCAAATATCATTCCAAAAAATTATTAAGCATTCATCGCCTAAAGACCAATACACATTTTTTATCACATCCGACCATACATTAGCTAGAGACCTCCATATATACGAGTAGTTACTTCTATCAATAGAGTTCAACAAGATTTCATGTAGCTTATATTTGCTCCTTATCAACTTAACCCACAAAGTGTCAGTGTTGGTCAAGAGTTGGAAATCCAATTTGATCAAGAAGATCTTGTTCTGAACAACCAAACTCCGAATCCCCAACCCTCCATACTTAATCGGTTTACAGCAATCAATCTAATGGATAAGAGCTGGTCTTCTTGACTTCAAAGTTGAACCCCAAATAAAATGTTGAGCAATTTGTTCAATCTCATTACAAATAGAAATCGGGACACGAATCATGTTCATAAAATAGTTAGGGATAGCAAGCAGAACAGACTTAGCCAACGTAATTCTTCCTGCTAATGAATGTTTCTGGACTCCCACCCATTCAACTTATTATGAACCTTGCTAACTAAGAAACCAAAATGATTCACAGTAACTCTTTTGTGCAAAAGAAGCATACTAAGATAAACACCCAAATCCTCAACACGCCTCATACCAATATCACTGCATATCAAATGGGCTGAATCGTCAGGAGTATTAGGTGAGAAAAAAACTTGTGATTTGTTACTGTTCACCTTTTGACCAGAGAAGTGGCAAAATAAATTCAAAACAACTTTAACCTGAGATACTTGGGTCCTGCTAGCTTCGCAAAAGAGAAGGAGATCGTCTGCAAAAAATAAATGGGATAAAGCAGGATCCCTTCTAGATAGAAATAAAGGTGACCACTTTCCGTAATTGACAACTTCATTGATGAGATGTCCCAGTCTCTATATATAATACAAAAAGATAAGGCGATAAATGATCTCCTTGTCTTAACCCACACATTGGCATAAAAGTATTAGTAATAGTACCATTCCACAAAATCTGAAATGAAGTAGAAGACACACATCTCATGATAACAGTGATCAAAAGCGGAGGTAAGCCAGCTTCACAAAGAGTATCCTCTAAGAAATCCCATCTTATTTTATCATAATAATAAATATGTAATTATTTTAAAAAAATATTAACTAATTTTTAGATATATTTTTCTTTATATATAATATTTAGATGTTAAATATTTATTTTCTCCACTTATATTTTTGGGTTATGATGATTTCTAATATTATAAAATCAAATAATTATTTCAAATATGTAAAATATTTCAAATATCATTATTTTCATTTACATTGTGGGTATGATATTTCAAATATTTTTATAGGTGAAATATTTCAAATATCATTATGTTTATATGTGAAATATTTTAAATAATTATTTCAAATACACATACAAAAATATATAATATGCCAATTTATCTGCACTCATGGTATGGATTGAAAGATAAATATTATACATATTTACTTAAAAATAATTATATTTTTAATAATTATTTGATTTTATAAATAAAATAGTTATTAATTAAAAAAGATAAATAAAAAATAAAAAACTTGAAAACAATATATTTATTAATTATAAACATTAATTAAAAATAATAAACAACATGAAATAAAGAATATATTAAAATGTAAGAGGAATCAAACTTAAACTTAAGACTCAAGGATGAAATCGCAATTATCTAACCATCTAACCAAAAGAGCTAAAGGAATCGAACCTGGGACTCAAGGACAAAAGCACTAACATTTAAACATTTGACCAAATGAAATGAGTTGTCTATTTTTAGCTGATGTGGATGAAAGCGCGACCTGTAAGACGCATTTTTCTTTCTCTCTCCAAAAACAAAATAGATTGGTTGTAACCACCCCAACCCGGCCTAGACGGTAGACACGAGCTGAAGAGATCACATTAATCACCGAAGTGATCTTGTCTTTTTTTCAAATCCATTCTCGATTCTAAACTTATTCTATAATAATGAATATCTCATATAAATCAATTAAAAAACTAACATTAATTTAGTAGTAGAAAATAAATCAATAATCTTTGTACAAAAATTAACCTGTTTAAAACACTTAATAAATAAACAACATTCTAAAATCATTATCAATAAGAAATATTAAGTATAAATCATTCCATCTATATAAATACCTATTAATATCATGCATCCTAATTGATGTAATTAAAAATAATTGCCCTATACCATAGTTTTTAATAAAATAAAATGATAATCGTAATAATAATAATAAATCATTGGAGAGAACAAGCCGAGACCCTTCGAGGGCTGTGTCTATGTCTTAGTCCGTTAGGTTATCTGAAAAGATGGAAAATAAGGGGAGTGATCTATGAAAGCTCAGTGGGAATCCATTTACAATAAATCAAATCAATATTCAAATATGTATGTTAATTGTAATAATCAAATCAATACGGCAATTCAATTTTGTCACTTTAAACAAGCAGAACATTAATAGTCAGTCGAAGTCAATTAAACTAATCTACCATAGAGTCATAATATCATTTACATTAGATATATGCACATTTATCAGTTCAGTTGTTTCATCATGTACTTTTCAATGAGTATTCATAATATGTCATGCAATGATTGTTTAACATTTCGTTTAACAAATGATAATCCTACCCTCGAGCACTAAATCACACATAAATAGGGAGTTCCCCAAAACCCCCTCTACCTTTCTACTCTGTTCGTGGACTTTTACCACTACATTCATAGGGTTTAGATAAAAGCTGTCATTTTGCTGAGGGTCCACAACCGCTAGCAGTTAAAAGCTGTTAGAGGGATCTTGGATGCCCAATAACAATAATATTGCAGTTGGAATTTACTATTTTGTGGGTACATAATATGATCGTCGTAGTTGGAATCTGTTGAGGTTGTGAATACACAACAAACATTCGTTTAACTACGGATTCTCGACCATTTGCAGAAAATAGCTGTTAGAGGGATCATGCAGCATAGTGAGATTGCAGTTGGAATCTTCTTTTCTTTGGGTATACAGTTAATCATTCATTCATGCAGTCAATCCGAGTTGCCATTCTTCCTCCTTTCATATCGTCCCTCCCATGTTTATTCAATGCAATCATTCTTTCAATCATTAATACTTTCAACATTCTATTTCATTGCATAATAACGACATGCACGATTATGTCCATCAATCAATAGTTCAATCATTTAGGCATACGAGGCATTCATTCAACATTTATGACATTGATAAATATAAAATCATTCATGGATCATGCAATCAATCAAAAGCAATTAAGATCATAAATTCATTTATTCATGCATTCAATTATTCTATTCCTAGTTTAGGACCTAATTGCATAATCTAGTTTTCTAGATGCTATCAAAAACCTCCCCAGGGACTGAATTGCATAAAATAATTAAAGATAAGGAAAAATTGTAGTTTTTAAGTTTTAGGGGCCACACGACCGTGTGACCAGCTCGTGTGCAATACAAAGGGGTGAGGTATAAGAGCCACACGACTGTGTGCGAAATGCGGATCCAAGGAAAAATAAGGAGACATGGCTGTGTGTGAGGCCGTATGGTCCACACGAATAGGCCACACACCGGTCTGGTAGGTCGTGTGCAACTGGGCAATTTCAAATTTTGACTTGATTTTTCGTAAAAAGACACAATCTTAACCTTTTCGGGGGCTCTGGTGATTATCCTTCGTTCAAGCTCGATTCAATCCCCTACAGTGGTTGAAATCTTGATGAAAATACGAGATTTAATTGACGGAAAATCAACAGTTAGAAAAACAAGTTGAAATCGGGGATAGATTTTGATTCGGGAACAAAAATAATTGTCAACAATGGAGAGAAAATATTTTCAAAGGAGAAGATGAAGATGAAAAAGGGAATAAATAAAAATAAGGAAGATAAATTCTATTAGTATTTGAGAAGGAGTAATTTGAATTCAAATTAGGATACGAAGATAAAAAAGATATGGAATTCTTGTTGGGATTGGATTGGGGTGAAATTATAATATTTAAAAGGAAATGGAAGGGTAAATGTGATTTGAGCCTAAGTGCTTAAGAGTGCCAATACCTTACCACTCAGCCAAAACCCATTTCTTATTAAGTTTTTGCACTTAAGTATACCTATTGCTTTTTGTTGGAGGCTTGCTGAATTTTCAAAATAAAAGGAAAATAAATGGAAGGAATGAGATTTGAATCTAGGCTCTCTAAAGAATATACAAATTATTTAACCATCAAGCCTAAGGCTTATTTCTTTTTTATTTTAGTTACTTAATTATATATATTCATTTTTTCTTCAACTTACATATTTTGTTTTTACCTTACATATTTACCTAATTTTTCTTTAACTTATTTAACCTAAAGTTTTAATACTCTCCTATTTTAGTTTATATACAATAGTTAATACTCGAGTCAAGACTCACTATTAATATTTTTAAATCACTTTTACCATTTTTCCAATTAGGTCGTCACTCAATGAAAATACACTATTTTCAAATTAGGCCTCCTAATCAAGTTTCGTTTTAGATTAATACAATAACATCTAATTATTCTAACCCCTAAATTTCAAGGTGTTACATTAGTAAATTTTAAAAATAAACAACACATATACTCAAATAAGTTTTTCCAGATATATTGGAAAATTAGTCCCACAATATAGGTGGAGAAAATAAATATTTGACATATAAATATGATATATAAAGAAAAATATATCAAAAGAATTTGTTGATTTTTAAAAGATAATTACATATTTATTATTTGATTTTATAAATAAAAGAGTTATTAATTAAAAAAACTTGAAAAAAATTTATTTATTAATTATAAACATTAATTAAAAATAAAAAAAACTTTAAATAACATGAAATAAAAAATACATATTAAAATGCTTATAAGAGGGAATAAATGTCACATCCCAAAAATGGGGTTAGAAGAATTGAGTTTGTGGTTGATTGATTGATTGAATTTAAGCTTGAATACGCTTGATTGTTAGGTTTTCGTTGCATGGTGGATGATATGCATGTGCTTAGTGAATTATTATTATATATGCTTGAATGGTTTGTTGAATATTAAGACAAGCTTAAAATGACCAAATGGTAAGGTATAAGCCTATAATGCACTTAGAAATGTATTAGATGAAAATTTGACATGTTAAGTAATATGAATTGTGAGTTTAGGTTTCCATGCTAGTATAACTAATTGGTTAGAGTGTTAAAGTGTGTTAATGTATCTTTTAGTGTAATTAAGTATGATTTGTATGATCTATGTATGTTATATGATACGTTAGAATAGGAAAATTGGAAAGAAAACACGAAATAATATGTGTTTATAGGTGTCAGTGTGTCATATGTAGGTTTTGGGCTTGTTTTGTTATCTTTGTAATTGAGTCCTGATTTTTATGATATGCAATTGGAGCCCGTAAATGCTATGAAATGACTTGAAAATTTGCATGATTAAGTCTTATATGGATAATTCCATAAATTTGCTCCCAATTTTACAAAAAGGTTTTATTAAATATTTTACTAAATTTATGATTTAATCCTTAAACTTTGCTTTAAAAATTAAATGAGTTTTGCTTATCGCTTATGGTATTTTCTTTCAATTATTTTCCTTATTAAATTTTTTTATACTGTACATATGATTTAATTGTTAAATTATGAATGATACTTGTGTCGTATGTTAAATGATGATTTCACCCTTGATGTTGGTCTAATCAAGAGTAACGTTTGCAGAAGCATGTTTTTTTTTAGAGTTGTATGTTTACTTTGAACTATATGATTGATGAATATGCATGTATATAAATGTGTGGGGTGTGATTAGTGGTTGTACGGAGGTCACGTAAGTGACTAATGTAACATTTTGGATTCGGGTCGGCCCGTACCGGTCTGGTTTGGGGTGTCACATTGGTCAGGTTTGTGAAACCAAGAGTAGTCACGCCCCGATGTATAAGATTATCATTGTGCATTTGTTAAACAAGGAAAGTTACTAGCCTAATGGTTAAATGTTAGTGTCCTTCTTAGAGATCCTTAGTTTGAACCTTCTTCCTCTCATATTTTTATTAATTTCGGCCATCTAGTTGTCACACCCCAATTTTTATGGTGATACTGTGAACCTTTGAGTATAAAAGTGACATCTGGCCAAGTGGTTGTGTAGTAGTAGAATTTTGCTAGGGGCTTGGGTTCGAGTCCCCTTCCTATTATTTCTTTTAATTTTCAGCAAAGCCTTGTTTAAATGCTTGAATTGCCACCCTGAAATTTATATGTGGTTAGGTTTTTGAATTAAGCAATAAATAAGTAATAGGCTCAATGCTTAAAGCGCTAGAGCTCTTCCCAAAAGACCCAAGTCCGAGCTCTATTTTCCCTTTTAATTTTGTGTTTTCGACAAATACGCCCCAATCTATATACAATTAAGTGTCTAAAATAAAAAAGAAATGGGACACAAGCTGAATGGTTAGGTGATAGAGCATACTCGTCAACAGCCTAGGTTTGAGCCTTCTCCTTCCCCTTCATTTTAATTTTAATTTCAGCAAAACTTGGGTAAATTGCATGTGCTGCCCCTAGGGAAACCCTAGAAATTTAATCAATCCTTTCCTAATTAGAAATCATATCTTACCCTTCCTCAAAATTCCAATAGAATTAAAATTCTACATCTTTTTCTCTTCTTTTCCTAATTAGATTTTCTAATTGCCCATTTTCAAGTCCTAATAGAATTTGCTCTCCATCTTCTCTCTTGCACCAAATTTTGCAATCTTTTGGACTGATAATCATATAACAATTATTTTTGTAAACACATTTGAAATGAACATTACATATTCAAAATAAATAAAAACTATTTGAAGTTAAAGGTATTGTACATATTTATTGACGGTAAATATCTAAATTAGTTAATATTGTGGTTAAATAATGACATATTAATTAAATTTTAAATTATTTTATAAATATTATCGATAAATATGTAACAATATATTTAAATAATCCCTCTTTAAAATTTATAATATGAATGTTGATATCTGATTGATCGTGAGGATTAATTAATTAAATATTATGATATATAATTAAAAATATGCATAATTATTAATATTATTTATTAACCATATGATTCATGCATATTACATCCATATTAATACAATAGAAATATAATAAAACATTTATTAAAAATATGAATGCGTAACTATTATCATATTATTTTAATATATTTAAAAAATAAAGAAAGAAGAATCTATCACATTCATAAATGAATAAATTAAAATTATATTACAATATCTAATTTATATGCGTAATTATTAAAAACTATTTTAATTTAATATATTATAACTAATTATTTTTTGTTTAAAATTTTAATGATATATAATATGATTTATTAAAAATAAATTTAATGGATAATTAAAAATTAAAAAAAAAATGAGAAAGCACCGCTTGTTGTAAATTCGGGGCTTTTTTACTCCTATAATATAAAAAAAAATTCAAAATGGTATTCCACCGTCGTTAATTACCGAAATGGTATGTTCAAGGTGGTGGAGGGCACGTCAGAGGCGACACCAGTGGTGTGTACATCCTAGGCGGCATCCAGTGGATTTAACCAGTGTTTTCGGTGGTTTAGAAGATAAGGAAGAGAAGAGCAAAAAAAAAATGTAGAAGAAGAGAGAAAACTGAGAAGAAATCCCAAAGGTTCGTAGATATGAATTTTATTTTTTACAGTTTTTTTTGACATTATATTGAGAATTTTAAATTTTTTTAACAGATTTTTAGCATTGAAGATGGAAAATCAATTTTTCGTATATGTTTATTTTGATGGAGTAATTTTGACAACAACAGTTGGATGTATATTTCATATGTGCTAGTTTCAGTACTGATTGCCGAAATGCAAGCACGATTCTAGTATCGAGTATCATACCAGAAAGCTTGGATAGCTAAACAAATGGCAATGGAGCAGTTGTACGAAGATTGAGATGCGTCGTACAATGTGCTGTAGGGGTGGATAGCCGCTATGTGGGAGTACGTGCCAAGGACTGCCATTGAGTTGGAGACATGATCGTATTACGGCCCGAATGACCAACTACAACTAGGAAAAAGAAATTTCCACTGGATGTTCTGGACATTTGATCCATATGTGAGGGCATTTCCCTACTACAAGCCGCTTGTGCAGGTTTATGGGACCTGAATATATGAAAAATATACGCAGATCCTACTTCTTATAGTTACTCAAGGAGGGAATCGGAACTTACGCTTGATGGCATTTGCCATTATGGATAAGGAGAACATGGAACTATGAGAATTCTTCCTCACGAACCTGAGGTTGAATGTTGTTAGGGACGATAATATTTGCATCATATCTGATAGATAGAAGAGAATAATTGCCACCATTAAGAGTTCCGGTGTTCCGTGGAGATCTGTTTACTGTATCCGGCACATAGTGGCTAACTTCCACCGAGATTACAAGAATGCAGACTGGCGGAGACAAGTTGTGAAATGGGTAAAATTTAGTTTCAATATATGTTTTAATGTTCTTAATACTAGAACAAATTAACTCGAGACTGTAACTTGTCTTGTCTTAATACATACACAGTGTATGAGCTAGAGCCACACCTTTTCCGGCAAAGGATGACCAGACTTGAGGCTGACATGCAAGGTGAAATGAACACTCCTTTTCGAGAGTGGTTGGATCCCATAAAGCCGTGGTAATGGGCTCAAAGTTTCGATGATGAGTATCGATATGGTCATATGACCACCACCCTCACAGAGGCGGTTAACTCCATGTTGAGGCAAATACAACATCTTTCGATTTTGTCTGTTTTCTCAACTACATTCTACAGGCTGGTTACCTTGATGCCAAGAATGAGGCTGAAACAAGTCAACCAAATAGAGGCGGGACATGTATTTGTTGAACATGTCAGGAAGGGAATAGGTGCGAATATTCGGATAGCGAGGTCGATGAATGTAGAAATATATTATCGACAATTTGAAACTTTTCAAGTTACGGATTCCATCAGTCGTCAACCTGATATCCTACCTAGGTCATACGGAGTTAATCTCTGAAACAGACGGTGCGATTATGAGAGGTTCCAATCACTTTGTTATCCTTGTGTGCACATCGTTGTAGCTTGTGCTCGATCCTCGATCAATAGTTAACAATTTACCGGTGAGGTGTACACTCTCGAGCGCACGTTGCGTATCTGGGGAAACAAGTTCCCTATCCTACGTGATCTGTTTATATGAGAGTACCAGCGTAGGTACTCTAATGAGGGCTGTAAATCAAAAGAAAAATCCATATGAGGTATTCGCCCCATCCGATTGTTCCACATTACAACAAATTGTTGATGCTCTACCACCTAGTTCTTTTCTTGTTTTCCCCTATTGTTAAATCTGTAGATCTCCCCCAATTAGATCTTCAAACTTTTTTTGATTTGGACGAAGCAGTTCAAAAAGCTTGTACGATTGAATAACAATTGAAACGAAAATCTAAGAATCGTTTATGGGGTTGTGCATCTAATTGGAGTACATCAACCTCTACCTTTCAGGGCTTGAAATTCATTCTACCATAAGTGAATCGTCTACCTCCATCTAAAGACTAACCTAAGCAACTTAGTTGGAAAGATGGGGCTCCACCCATAGGTACTTCTTCTAAACCTACTTTGAATCATTATCGTGATGTTAAATGCTACAAATGTAATGGAAATGAACATTATGCTCGTGATTTTCCCAATAAAAGGGTAATGTTGATAAGTAATGATGGTACCCTTATTTCTGATTCTGAGAATGATGATTTAAATGCTAGTAATGTTGTTTGTGACTATGATGACGAGGAAGAATATGAAGAGGTTTTGGAACCTCCTATTGATGGGGAGGATTTGCTTAAGTACCATTGTCTTGCAGTGCGACAATCCCTTAGGTATTCAAGTAAATGACGATCCTGACAAAGTGCAACAGACTAACATATTCCATTCGTGGTGCTTGATTCAAGGAAAGTTGTGTTCTCTTATTGTTGATAGTGGTAGTTGTGCCAATGTGGTGAGTAGTTTTTTAGTGGATACTTTATCCTTACCTTGTCAAAGACACCCTAAGCCATATCACTTACAATGGCTTAATGAAGGTTCTGAAGTTAAGTTAGTTAAACAGTCCTTAATTGCATTAAATATTAGGAATTATTCTAATGAGATTTGGTGTGATGTAGTTCCCATGGATGCTGCCCATTTGCTTCTTGGTAGACCATGGCAATATGATCGTGATGTGGTGAACCATGGAAAATTGAATCGTTACTCCCTTGTGTTTAAAGGGAAGAAATTTACTCTAGCCTCTTTAGATCCAAAAGATGTACACAATGATCAACTCAAGATGAAAAAGTAGTGTGAGGGGGTTATAGGGAAGAAATATATAATTAAAAAGTTAGAGAGAAAAGAGACTATTTGTGTTAAAAGTCAAAATACAAACGTGCCAATGGTGAGTGAACCCTCTAATGGTAAAAACAGAGTGTAAAATTTATTTGCAGTAAAAAAGATGTGAGGAGAGCCCTATATCACAAATAACCTTGTATCCTTGTGAGGTTTAGGCAAAATTATTTATCTTTAGCTAACCTTAACAATTTTTTGCCTAGTGTCTTTACATTCCTTTTGTAGGATTATGAGGATGTTTCAATGAGGCACCTGAAGGTTTACCACCTCTACGAGGCATAAAGTACCAAATTGACTTAGTACTCGATGCAACCATTCCAAACCATCTAGCTTATTGAAGCAATTCAGAGGAGACAAAGGAGTTACCAAGGCAAGTGGAAGAGCTATTTCAAAAGGGGTACACTAGAGAAAGTTTGAGCCCTTGTGCCGTCCTTGTCCTATTGGTGCCTTAAAAGGATAGTTCATTCCAAATGTGTGTTGATTGTCGGCCAAGAAATAAAATAATGGTAAAGTATAGACATCCAATCCCTGGACTTGATGACATGCTTGATGAGTTATATGGTTAAATAATTTTTACTAAAATTGATTTAAAAAGTAGTTATCACCAAATTCACATGAGGGAAGGGGACGAATGGAAAACAACCTTTAAAACTAAGTTTAGATTATATTAGTGACGTGTTATGCCTTTCGGTCTAACTAATGCACCTAGTACTTTCATGAGATTATTGAATAATGTTTTAAGGCCTTATTTGGGTAAATTTGTGGTAGTATATTTTGATGGTATTCTGATTTACTCAAATTTTTTAGATGATCATGTTTTCTATGTTAGTTTTGTTGCACTTTTTGTTGTGATAAACTAATCTTTCTAGGTTTTATAATAAGTGCTCAAGTTATTCATGTCGATAAAGACAAAGTAAAGGCAATTAGGGAGTGGCCCACTCATAAATTAATTACCGAGGTGAGATCTTTCCATGGTTTAGTAGGTTTTTATAGACGTTTTGTGAAGGATTTCTCCACTGTTGCCGCCCCATTAACTGAGATTATTAAAAAGTGTGTGGGTTTTACATGGGGAAAAGCTCTGGAAAAGGCTTTTCAAGCCTTAAAGGATAAGTTATGTTTTGCTCCAGTTCTTAAATTACCTAATTTTTTTAATACTTTTGAACTTGAATGTGATACTTCAGGTATTGGAATTGGTGTTGTGTTGATGCTAGAAAAAAAAAACCAATCACATATTTCAGTGAAAAACTGAATGGGACATAATTAAACTACTCAACTTACGACAATGAGTTGCTTGCATTAGTTCAAGCTCTACAAGTTTGGCAACATTACTTTTTGCCACATGAATTTATTATCCATACGGATTATGAATCCCTAAAATGGTTACAGGGACAAGGTAAGTTGAGCAAGAGACATGCTCGATGGGTAGAATTCATAGAGACATTTTCATATGTAATTAAATACAAAATAGGTAGAGAAAATGTAGGTGCTGATGCGGCATCTCGTAGATATTCTTTGATAACTACATTAAATGCTAAAGTTTTAGGGTTTGATCATATAAAAGATTTATACTTAAATGATGTTGATTTTGCACATATTTTTTGCAATTGTGGGAATGGTGCCTTTAACAAGTTTTATCTTGTAGATGAGTTTTTTTTTTTGCCTAAACAGGTTATGTGTTCCACAATATTCCATGAGAAAGTTACTAATTCGTGAAGCACATAGTGGAGGCTTAATGGGACACTTTGGTGTTGCCAAAACACTAGATATTCTACAAGAATATTTTTATTGGCCGCACATGAAGAAGAACGTTAAAAAGGTATGTTCTAAATGTATTGCTTATGGGTTCTATACTCTTTTGCCGATTCCTTCTTTGCCATGGTAGACTTATCCATGGATTTCATTCTTGGTTTGCGTCGAACTAAAAAGGGTTGAGATAGTATATTTGTTGTTTTTGACAGGTTTTCAAAGGTGGCTTACTTCATTCCTTGTCACAAAATGAATGATGCTACACATGTGGTTGACTTATTCTTTAAAGAGGTGGTGCGCCTACACGAGATACCTTGTACCATTGTATCTGATAGAGACGTAAAGTTCCTTAGCCATTTTTGGAAAGTGTTGTGGGGGTAAGCTTGGTACTAAATTATTATATTTTACTACATGTTACCCCCAAATCGATGGACAAGCTAAGGTAGTAAACTGAGTCTTAGGTGGTTTACTACGAGAGGTTATGGGTAAGAACCTTAAAAATTGGGAAGAATGTATGTCATTTGTTGAATTTGCATATAATCAATCTATTCACTCTACAATTGGTTATTCCCCATTTGAACTTGTTTATGGTTTCAACCCACTAACTATACTTGATCTTATGACATTGCCTATAGAAAACATTTCTAATTTAGATGGGGAGAAGAAAGCTAAATTGGTGAAATCCATACATGAGAAAGCAAGACAACAAATCAACAAAATGAATGAAGCGAATGCCAACAAAGCTAACAAGGGGCGCAATCAAGTTATCTTTGAGCTCGGTGACTAGGTTTGGTCCATATGAGAAAAGAACAATTTTTGATTAAACACAAGACGAAATTAAATCCACGTTGTGATAGACCTTTTCAAGTACTTAAGCGCATTAACGATAATGCATATCAAATCGATCTTCCCGGTGAGTATAATGTTAGTGCCACTTTTAATGTCGCTGACCTTTCTCCTTTTGATATTACAAATTCGAGGACGAATTCTTTTGTGGAAGGGGGAATGAAACGAGTAGCTCGACCCAATTCAAAGGCCATAATAGAGATGGGCCTAGTTTCCCTCAAGGCCTAATCAAGAGATCCAAATCCAAGCAGTTAAAGTTAAACTTTAACTTATTCGTTCAAAACTTTATAAAAAAATTCGAGAAGAAGAGTTAAAGCTTTAAGACGATGGATTTTGGAGCAATGATTAATTAGAAAGGATTAATTTTGTTCATGGCCCTAAACTCTCAATCTATGATAACAAGCCTATGTGGAGAATATTAACAAGCTTAGGCATTTCACTTCAAGGACCCTAATCAATCCCATAAGCTTAGGCGTTTCATATTAGGTTCGGGTTCTAGGCTTAATTTTATTATACATGAGCCCAATATTGTATTTATTATCTCTTATTATTTTTTTATTTTTATTAAGTATTTTAAGTTATTTAGGAGTTTTATGTTAATAAGAAAGTTTTGTTTAAAAATACTTATTGTTTAGATTAATTAGAGTTTTAGTATACTTTAGAGTTTTATTTAGATGTACATAGCTAGCCTATATAAAGGCTTCTTCATTGTTCATTAAAGGCAATAATTTTCATTAATAAAGTTTCAACTCTGGGAGTTTGTTTCTTTGGGCAAGATTTCTTTCTTGTGATTTTTAGAAGTAGTTTTCTTCTTGATTTTCTTCAAGGAGTCGTGAGAATTCATTCTTCACCCTTACCAAGGACTATTTCTTAAAGGATTGATTAGAGCTATTAATTGAGTTTGTTGGGATTTATATCTTAAAGGGTTCAATTGAACATTTATCCTTCCATCCATCATAGCCATCGGTTTATTGTTCCATCTTTCACTTTTAAATTTTTTCTATTTATTCATTTATTATTATTTGTGTTTTATTCTCAAATTTCTTCTTTTATTGTTTTCAACTTCTTTATTACTAAATTTATTTATGTCTTTTTTTTTAGGTCAGATCCAAATATTTCTTTTTCGAGTCGAACAACTTGAGTTCGATCCTTCTTCCACTTCCTTCATTTCATTCCATATCAGTGTACCAGAAAAATCAGCCTAAAAAAGAGGAAAAAGAACATGAGATCATGGCATGATTGGTCTACCTTTAAGGCGAAGATATAAAACCTAAAAATAAAAACTGAAAAAGGGGGATTTTTGGAGAGTGGACAATTAGAGAGATAATTGGCAAAAAAAGATCATTGGACGAGAATAGAGGATAATAGTTAAGAATAAGGTAGAATCGAAAGGGAGTAGAAGAAGGCAGTCCCTCTTGGCCACTATTAGATATTGCGACGCCAAAGCTGTAGGTTGGATAGACGAAAGTCATCTTCCTGAAGTTTTTTTGGTTTTTTATTTATTGCTGTGTGCATTGAATTGAGAAAGAATGATGTTGAATGTTATTCTAAATTTGGATGTTATTTACCAGCCCATGAGTTAATCTTATAGAGTTGGGATTGCTTGATGAAACCTTTAATTCCTTTAACGGTTAAAACTTAGATTAGTTTTAATTTACTGTTTCGTTTAATGGTATTTATGAATTGCATGCATATAATCTTTAGATATAGATGAATGTGCGACATGTTTATGAAATTAATCTAATACTGATAAGGTTAGGTTAGTTAGATCAAAATTGAATGATATGAGCAAGTACTCGAAAGAATACTCGTAGCAGACTCTAGACATATAGTAGCGTTCTGTATGGAAGAAGAAGAATAGAAGTAGGAACCAGACTCAAAGCCTATAGATATATAGTGCCCTAGGTGTGGTAACTCAAGGTTTAGCTCTTGAACGAAGCAAACCACAATAGAATTATTCCAAGCAGTAGAATAAGATTGATCTTGTCGAGACATTATTGGTTAATATGTGTAGAATCTTAGAAATCCTAGCATTACGAATCAACATTGTAGATCTTTTAATTTTTGTTGTAGCATCTTTATTTTCAAACCTCTAATTTCTTACTTGATTGTTTCGTACATTTTATACATCATTATTCTCCTTTCTTGGGTATACATTGGATAGTGGTCACCCATGAGCTGTCGAAGATTGGGTAGATAATACCAGCATCTAGCCATTTGATAATATCTTTTTTGAGCAACTTCCTGCATGATTGGATTCAACCTTCTTTGTTGTTCAATAGAATTGCTATGGCTATCCTGCAGTAAAAATTTATGCATATAGATAGCAGGGCTGATTCCCTTGATGTCAACAATTGTCCATACCAATGTCTTCTTAGATCATCGGAGTACTTCCAACAACCCCACCTCTTGATTGGGTGTCAACTCGGTAGAAATAACTACTAGCAAGTTGTTGTTTTCTCCCAAATAAGCATATTTTAATTGCTGCGGCAAAGGCTTCAACTCTAGTGTGAGAGGTTCCTCTTTAGAAGGTTTAGGAGGCTTGAAAGAGCGATCTAATAACTCCAAAGATTCAAACTTATTAGCTTCTGCAAGTTCACCTAGGTCCTCAAAAATTATTGTGTCACTCCTTTCAAGTGAGTCTTCATTACTATCAGAATTGTTGTGGCAAAATCTTGTGAACTCTTTCTCCACTGCTGCTCCTATTGGGTCAATGGCATGACATTCTTCACTCTCATCAGTGCATTTCAAGGCATCAAATACATTGAATGTAATTTGCTATTCATTTACCCTTATGGTGAGTTCACTTTTCTGCACATCAATTAAATTCTTGTATGTCGCAAGAAAAGATCTTACAAGAATAATTGAAACATATTTGTTAGCTTCACATTATAAAATATGGAAATCTGCTAGAAAGATAAACTTATCTACTTTTACTAGCACGTATTCAAACTTACCTTCTAGATGTGCGTAGGATCAATCAGCTAGTTGTAACGGAATCGTAGTAGGTCTTGCTTTCCCAATTCCCAGCTTCCTGAAAATAGATTGTAACACCCCAAACCCAGCCTAGACATTATGGCCGTATCTGGCAATGTCACACGATAGTGTTTTTGAAACGTCATTGTTACGTTGAAAACATTCCATGTTATTATCTTTAGTAAAACTTTGTTAGAACTTAGGAAGTCGCCTTTATTCATTGAAAACATTTGTTTTGAAACATCCCTCATTGCAGAAGCTTTAAAAAAACAGTCTAAGTGATCATGCATTTAGAAACTACTTTAACTTTTTGAAAACTGAATTTCCTACGACCAGCAGGTATAAATCTATAAAGTAACATAAATAAAACCCAAAATTTTAAACCAAAGTCCCAAAGGGTCCTTAAATTACAACCCAAATAATCAATAATAATTAAATCATAAAATGTACATTGAAAACCATGAAGTCCAAAAAGTTTCTGTGGTCACTGCTGAGTCCTCTGTAGCACCTATTCATCTAAGTCTTGGATTACCTGTGCACATTAAACAAAAAGGGTGAGTTTACGTAAACTCAGTGTGTAATCTTGCAGAAACAAACAAACAATCAGTATTCACAGAGCACAGTTAAACAGTATTGGGCCTAAGCCCTTTTCAGTATCAGTGCCAGTTTGGGCCTTAGCCCATCACAGTATCAGTAGCAGTAACAGTTATGCAGTAGCAAAATCCTACCCATCTAGCCTTTACACACGATCTCCGTCCAACCCTACAGTCCATGGGATATAATCAACCCACCCATCTCCACACTCCAAGTAGTACCGAATGCGGCACAAAATAGTAATTTGCAGTTGAGCTGCCAGTAAATTAGGCTTAAAGCCTTTCAGTACACTTCCTCCGAATAACAACCCCTAACCCAATGCAAAGCAACATACAATGGATGATATGCTATAATGCAATTTCAGTACATATATTCGGTTCAGATATTAACATGCTCAGTACAGATATTATTCAGTCAGTTTCACACATTTAGAGGTTTAAGTAGCGCTTACCGACCTTACAGTAGGTTCGCAGTCGACTTGGGCGACCCATGCAACCTTAGAAACATTCCGGTAAAAATGGGTCCACACGCCCATGTGCGCCCGTGTGGCCCACTTGGTCCAAATTGGCCTTGGCCATGCGATCCATTTTTATTGTAACCCATGCTAACTAAATATTCATATATGTTTTCACTATTTACTTATATGTTCATTCAAAGCTGTCTACTTGAGTCATTGTCCGTAAATTATTTATATCTTGAGCTACAGAATTCCAAATTAAGATCCGTTTGATGTTTTCGAAACTAGACTCAAATACCTTTCTACCATAAAATTTTTAGATTTTATAGTTTATCAAATAAGTACAGTAAAATCTTCAAATCTATCCCGATTCTGCTGTTTGACAGCTTCAACCTTTCCTTACTAAAAATTATTTATCTCTTAGTACGGAATTCAGATGATATTTCTGTTTATTTCTCTTGAAAATAGACTCGCTAAGGATTTAAACATATAAATTTAATACCCTTTTTTCTAAAGTCAGAACAGGGGAACTTGAACCAATTCTGACCTTGTCTTACAAAATTTATTATATCTCATAACTTACAATTTCATTGCTTACACTGTTTCTTCCATGAAAAACTAGATTCAATAAACTTTAACTTCGTATTTTATTCAACCTCTAACTCAATTTCCACTATTTTTAATTATTTTTCAAATTTAGACTACTGCTGCTGTCTAAAACTATTTTAGTGCAGAATGTTGATTTTCAAGTTTATAACACCCTTATTTGTTTTCTCTACAATTTGTCGCATCATTTTATCTTATTTCTCGACAGCAAGCAATTTTAGCTTTTTTCCAAATCCCATTTTCTGCGTTTTGGGTACACACCTGGTGTCGTTTCTGATGCGTAAGCACTCCTAAGCCTCCAGAACCTAAAAATCAACCAACAAATCTCCATATTAATCACTTAATTCATTTGTAATCAACCAATTTTGGAAGGAACTCGGCTAAAAACCTAACAATACCCTTACCTCGCTTGAGTAACCATGACTTCGCACAATCACAACATCGATTCAAAACCACTAGCCCCTTGATTAACTCCTAAACACCAAAAAAGAATCTCCATTTTAGAGATTAACCAAGAACGATTAATAAGAGACAAAACGGTTACTTACTGAACACACGCAACCAATAATGAACAACCAAATCAATTGGAAAATAAAGAAAGAAACGGAAGGGAAAAAATGGAAATTTTGGCAGCAAGTAGGTAAAAGAATTGACAGAGGAGGGAAAAAGAAGAAAACGTCAAAAAAGTTTCGGTAATTGGAGATAAAATCGAAACTCTACTTTTTTTCTGCAACAGAGAGATAATCAGATTATTTTCTGATAACCTCTCCCCCATTATCTCCTAAAATCACTCTCTATTAACCCACTAAAACACAACTACTCAGAATTTTGCCCCAACACAACTCTGAGCCAAAATTGGAGCAAAAATACTGTCTCCACGCCATTACAGAGAATTGAACACAGGACCTCATTCACACGAACACTCCACTTATCCACCAGACTAGCAAACCCATTCTGTTAATTATTTGCCAACTTTTACTTAAAATCCTACTCACCAAAGATAAGGCTTATTCATAAAAATACCAAAATTTGCCCAAGTCCTTGCTTGAACTTGGGACCTCTCACACTCCTAGAACATTTCCCCATTGAAGCAGATACATAATTGTGTCACACCTTCGCAAGAACGAAAATAAAAATTCTGGGGCGTTACAACTCTACCCCACTAAAAGAAAAATTTCAGCCTTGAAACTTACCTGATCAGAACAAATAAGGATACTACTGACGCATCGCATCCTCAGGCTCCCACGTGGCCTCCTCAGTGCTATGATTACGCCATAGAACCTTCACCAAAAGAATAGAGTTCCTCCTCAGAACCTTTACGTCATGATCCAGAATCTGGACAGGCTCCTCCTCAAAGGTCAAGTCTGGTCTAACCTCAATCTTCTCAACAGAGACAATATGAGTAGGATTAGAGCGATAACTCCTCAATATAGAGACATGGAACATATCATGGATACGATCCAACGCTGGAGGTAGCTCCAATTGATACGCAACTGGTCTCACCCACTTCAGAATACGGTAAGATCCAATAAACCTAGGGCTCAACTTGCCTTTACGACCAAACCTCAGTACCTTCTTCCATGGTAAGATCTTGAGAAAGATGAAGTCCCACACAGAATACTTGATCTCACGCCTCTTCAAATTTGCATAAGATTTCTGCCTGTCAAAAGTCACTTTCAAATGATCCCAAATCAATCTAACCTTATCCTCTGTCTCAGAGACCAACTCAGGACTCGGAACACGTTGCTCGCCCAACTCAGTCCAACATAAAGGAATGCGACACTTATGACTGTACAGTGCCTCGTAAGGTGCCATATGGATGCTAGACTAGAAGTTATTATTATAGAAAAACTCCACTAACGGCAGATAACCCTCCCAAATGCCTCAGAAATCAATGGCATAGCTCCTCAACATATCCTCCAGTACCTGAATCACCCTCTCTAACTGACCATCGGTTTGAGAATGAAACGTAGTACTGAAGTCCAACCTTGAACCTAGAGTCTCATGCACCTTTTTCTAAAATCGAGATGTGAAACGAGGATCCTTATCAGAGATGATCAAACCGGTACGCCATGCAGTCTCACTATCTCAGAAATATAGAGCTTCACTAGCTTTTGCAAAGAATAATTTGTCCTAACTGTGATGAAGTGTGTAGACTTAGTCAATCGATCTACGATGACCCACACTGAATCTTTCTTAGTGGGTGTTAAAGGCAACCCACTAACGAAATCCATTGTTACTCGCTCCTACTTTCATAGCGGAATCTTAATCGGCTGCAACAATCCCGAAGGCAACTGATGCTCAGCCTTAATCTGCTAGCAAGTCAGACATCTAGCCACAAAATTCGTAACCACTTGGTTCAACCCTGGCCACCAATACAACTCTCGAAGATCTCGATACATCTTATTTCTACCAGGGTGCATAGCATAAGGACTACTATGCACCTCTCTCAAAATAGACTACCTCAAATTTGAATCATTCGGCACACATATCCGGTCTCGGAAACACAACACACCCTCAAAGTTCAACCCAAAGTCCGTAGTGCTACCACTCTCAATCTGTTGGAACCGAAGACCTAAAAACTCATCCTCCAACTGTCTACCCTTAATCTGCTCGATCCAAGTTGGCTTGACTTGAAGCTCAGCCAACAAACTCCCATCGTCGAACAAGCTAAGTTGAGCAAACATCGCTCTCAGATCAGTCAGAGCCCTACGACTCAATGCATCGGCCACCATATTGGCCTTTCCAGAATGGTACTCAATGGTACAATCGTAATCCTTAAGCAGCTCAACTCATCTTCGCTGCCTTAGATTCAACTCCTTCTAAGTAAGGAGATACTTGAGGTTTTTGTGATTAGTGTGGATGGTACATTTCTCACCATACATATAATGCCTCCAGATTTTCAATACAAATACTACGGCGGCCAACTATAAATCGTACGTCTGATAGTTTGCCTCGTGTGTCTTAAGTTGACGAGACGCATATGCAACCACCTTACCATCCAGTATCAACACACATCCCAAACCAACATGTGATGCATTACTATAAACCGTGAACTTCTTTCCAGGTTCAGGCTGTACCAAAATAAGAGCCTTAGTCAGTACAGTCTTAAGCTTCTCAAAGCTCTCTTGCTACGTATTAGTCTAGTCAAATGGTACACCTTTACGTAACAACTTAGTCATTGGTGCTACGATCAGTGAAAATCCTTCCACAAACCGTCGATAATAACCTGCCAACCCCAAAAAGTTGCGGATCCCAGACACATTCTTAGGCTACTGCCAATCCAACACAGCCTCAATTTTTCGAGGATCGACTCGAATCCCTTCAGCAGACACCACATGACCCAGAAATTTTACTTCACGTAACCAGAACTCGCACTTGCTGAACTTAGCATAGAGCTGATTTTCCCTCAAAATCTAAAGAACAATCCTAAGATGCTCATCATGCTCACCCTTAGTCCTCGAATAAACCAATATGTCATTGATGAACACCACTACAAACCAATCCAGGTAGGGCTGAAACACTCGGTTCATCAGATCCATGAAAGCTGCCTGTGCATTAATCAGTCCAAATGGCATCACTAGGAACTCGTAGTGACCATAACGAGTCCTAAATGCCGTCTTATGCACATCAATCTCCTTAACCCTCAACTGATGATACCCAGAACGCAAGTCAATTTTAAAGAACACAGACGCCCCTCGGAACTGGTCAAACAAATCATTAATCCTCGGAAGTGGATACTTATTCTTAATAGTCAACTTATTTAGTTGTCGGTAGTCGATACACATCCTCATGGATCCATCATTTTTCTTAACAAACAGTATCGGTGCTCCCCATGGGGACACACTAGGGCAAATAAACCCATGATCCAATAACTCCTGAATTTGAGCCTTAAGCGTCGTAAGCTCCTTCGGTGCCATTCGATAGGGAGCGATAAACATCGAAGCTGTACCAAGGAAAAGCTTAATTCCAAACTCTACTTCCCAATTTGAAGGTAAACCCGGTAGCTCCTCAGGAAAGACGTTCGAAAAATCCTTCACAGTTCTGATGTCCTTTACAGCAGAGTCCCCAGAAGTGGAAACACTTATGTAGGCCAAATACGCCTCACATCCCTTGCGAACCAGTTTCTCAACTACCAGTGCAGAGATCACATTAGCCAAGTAATTCCAACGTTCCCCAATCACAACTACTTCAGTACTCTCCTCAGTTCTCAATACGACTCTCTTAGTTGCACAATCCAAACTGACACGATGCTTGACCAACCAATGCATCCCCAATACCATATCGAACTTCCCAAATGGAAGCTCCATCAAATTAGCCAAAAATACTGTCCCTTAAACCTCTAAAGGAACATCCCTGTACAGTTTGCTAACTCTAACAGATTACCCCAGCGGGCTCAGTACAGTCACCTCACTAGAAGTACTCTCAACCAGAATCCCTAGGTTTTTGGAAATAAAACAGGCAACTTAGGAATGCATAAATCCTATATCTATCAATGCAATGTAAGACACATCATAAATAAGAAACGTACCCATAATGAAATTCAGAGCATATTTGTCCTCTCGGTGACATACATCATAAACTAAAACAGGTTGCCTCGCCTTAGTCTGTTCAGCACCTCTGCCCGGTGCTCTTTGTTCATGACTCATGCCATTACCACCCCTAGCCTTACCACGGCCTCTAGATGGCTGCTGTGTTACCCTCTGTGGCTGTGTAGTACTAGTACCCTAAGCTTCCATCTGATCGACCCTCAACGGACACCTAATGCGATGATCCAATGATCCACACCTCAGACACACCCCAGTCCTTCTCTAACACTCGCCCTGATGGCGTCTACCACAGTCGACACATGGTTGTAGTCCAGTAGCAGTAACAAGGGGCCCAGCTCTAACTGGTCCATCAGCTCTTGCCTTTCTCTTAGGCCTCTACAGAGAACTTGAGGGCTTCGAATCCCTCTTGCTCCTACCTTTCTCCGTATCGTGATTTTGGCGTCAGCTCGCTTAACCTCCTCGACGATCTTTGCCTTCTCAACCAGTGAAGAAAAATCACGCTCCCTCTGCGGAGCTATCAAGACTCTCAAATGATCTCTGAGGCCATCCTCAAGGAGGACACAACGCTCATACTCAGTCACACCATACCTCGCGCATAGTGGCTCAGTCGCAGGAATTCAACCTCATACTCGACCACTAATCGATCTTCTTGTGTTAGATTCAGGAACTCCCTCCTACGGGTGTTTGCATAACTAGCCCCCACATACTTCCCCTAGAAGGTAGTCTTAAATAACTCCCAGGTCAGACGTTTGGGCTAAGTGCCCTCCTTAACAATAAGCCACCATTGACAAGGTTTATCACGCAGCAGCGAGACTGCAACATTTAATTTCTGCTCGGAGGTGCAATCTAGGTCATCCATGATCCTCTCCGTGGCCTTAATCCAGTACTTGGCCACATTAGGGGCAACCCTAGTGACACCCCTGAAGAGCTCAGCTCCAATGAACCGGAGTCGTTCCGTAACTAACGCACGACCCCCAGATCCAGTATTAGGCCCAGCAACCCTCTCCAATATCCTCAACATAGACTGAGACAGTGCGTCGTCCCCAGCCATGCGATCATGAGACTCAATCTCAGTAGCAGGCGACACTGGCGTCTCACTTGTGTCCAAATTCGATATATTACCCAGGGTAGAGGACTCAGATCGAACCCCCGTACGACCTCTACCTCGGCCTTGAGTACCACGTCCATGAATACCTCGTGCGCTCATGTCTATTCAGATTTATCTGTATTACAAATTTTTATGCATCAGTTTCTGTTTCAGTAATTTAGAGTGGTTTTCGTAAATCACAGTCTCTATTAGTTTTGCTACTGTCTCAATATAAACCATCTAGAGTGTTTTCACAGTATATTACCTACAGTAGTTTCAAAATATCATAACATATATCAGTTTCAGAATATCATAGCATGTATCAGTTTCAGAACACTTACAGGATCAGTGCCGTAGACTTGGTGCACCACATACCTAGTATAAATATTTTAAATCATTTAAAAACCAATTTTTTAAAGACCAAATTCAAAACCCATAATCAACAGCCAAGTTTTGCAACTTGACTCTGATACCACTAAATGTAACACCCCAAACCAGGCCTAGACGTTATGGCGGTATCTAGAAATATCACATGATAGTGTTTTTGAAACCTCGTTGTTACGTTGAAAACATGGAATGTTATTATCTTTAGTAAACCATTGTTAGAACTTAGGAAATCGTCTTTATTCATTTAAAATATTTTTTTTGAAACATCACTCGTTGCAGAAGCTTTAATAAAATAATCTAAGTGATCATGCGTTTAGAAACTACTTTAACTTTTTGAAAATCGAATTTCCTACGACCAGTAAGTATAAATCCATAAAGTAAAATAAATAAATAAAAACCTAAAATTTAAAACCAAAGTCCCAGAGGGTCCTTAAATTACAACCCAAATAATCGATAATAATTAAATCATAAAATGTAAATTGAAAACCATGAAGTCCAAAAAATTTCTGTGTTCACCGCTGAGTCTTCCGTTGCACCGATTTATCTAAGTCTGGGGATTACTTGTGCACATTAAACAAAAAGGGTGAGTTTATGTAAAATCAGTGTGTAATCCTGCAAAAACAAACAATCAATCAATATTCACAGTGCACAGTTGAATAGTCTTGGGCCTAAATCCTTTTAAGTATCAGTGACAGTTTGGGCCTTAGCCCATCACAGTATCAGTACAGTGTCAAAAATGCAGTAGGACCTTAGCCCATCATAGTATCAGTAGCAGTAACAGTTATGCAGTAGCAGAATCCTACCCATCCAGCCTCTACACACCATATTCGTCTAACTCTACACTCCATGTGGGGATATAATCAACCCACCCATCCCTACACTCCAAGTAGTACCGAATGCGACACAAAACAATAGTTTCAGCTAAGTTGCGAGTAAATTAGGCTTAAAGCCTTTCAGTACACTTCCTCCTAATAACAACCCCCAATCCAATGCAAAGCAACATACAATGGATGATATGCTATTATGCAATTTCAGTACATATATTCGGTTCAGATATTAACATGCTCAGTACAGATATCGTTCAGTCAATTTCACACATTTAGAGGTTTAAGTAGCGCTTACCGACCTTACAATAGGTTCACAGTCGACTGGGGCAACCCGTGCCACCTTAGAAACATTTCGGTAAAAATGGGCCCACACGTCCGTGTGTGCCCGTGTGGTCCACTTGGCCCAAATTGGCCTTGGCCATGTGATCCATTTTTATTGTAACCCATGCTAACTAAATATATAAATATGTTTTCACTATTTACTTATATGTTCATTCAAAGTTGTCTACTTGAGTAATTGTCCCTAAATTATTTATATCTTGAGCTACAGAATTCCAAATTAAGATCCGCTTGATGTTTTCGAAACTAGACTCAAATATCTTTCTAGAATAAAATTTTTAAATTTTATAGTTTATCAAATAAGTACAGTAAAATCTTCAAATCTATCCCGATTCTACTGTTTGACAACTTTAACCTTTCCTTACTAAAAATTATTTATCTCTTAGTACGAAATTCAGATGATGTTTCTGTTTATTTCTCTTGAAAATAGACTTGTAAGGATTTAAACATATCAATTTAATCCCCCAATTATTTTTTTACAATTTTCGATGATTTTTCTAAAGTCAGAACAGGGGAACCTGAACCTATTCTGACCTTTTCTCACAAAATTCATTATATCTCATAACTTACAATTTCATTGCTTACATTGTTTCTTCCATGAAAAACCAGACTCAATAAAATTTAAGTTCATATTTTATTCAACCTCTAACTCAATTTCCACTATTTTTGATGATTTTTCAAAGCTAGACTACTACTACTGTCCAAAACTATTTTTGTGCAGAATGTTGATTTCCAAGTTTATAACATCCTTATTTGTTTTCTCTATAATTTTTCGCATCATTTTCTCTTATTTCTCGACAGCAAGGAATTTTGACTTTTCAGCAAATCCCATTTTCTGCATTTCGGGTACACACCTGGTATCGTTTCTAATGCGTAAGCACTCCTAAGCCTCCAGAACCTAAAAATCAACCAACAAATCTCCAGATTAATCACTTAATTCATTTTTAATCAACCAATTTTGAAAGAAACTCTGCTAAAAACCTAACAATATCCTTACCTCTCTTGAGTAACCACGACTTCGCACAATCACAGCGTCGATTCAAAACCACCAGCCCTTTGATTAACTCCTAAACACAAAAAAGGAATCCCCCTTTCAGAGATTAACCAAGGACGATTAACAATAGACAAAACCGTTACTTATCGAACACACACAACCAACGATGAATAACCAAATCAATTGGAAAATAAAGAAAGAAACGAAAGGGGAAAAATAATGGAAATTTTGGCAGCAACTAGGGAAAAGAATCGACAGAGGAGGGAAAAAGAAGAAGAAGAAAATGTCAGAAAAAGTTTCGGGAATTGGAGAGAAAACTGAAACTCTACTTTTTTTTCTGTAATGGAAAGATAATCAGATATTTTTTGATAACCTCTCCCCCATTATCTCCTAAAATCACTCCCTATTGACCCACTAAAACACAACTACTCAAAATTTTTCCCCAACACAACTCTTAGCCAAAATTGGTGCAAAAATACTGTCTCCACGCCATCACAGAGAATTGAACACATGACCTCCTTCACACCAACACTCCACTTATCCACCAGACCAGCAAGCCCATTCTATTAATGATTTGCCAACTTTTACTTAAAAGCCTACTGACCAAAGATAAGGCTTATTCATAAAAATACCAAAATTTTCCCAAGTCCTGGCTTGAACTTAGGACCTCTCACACACCCAGAACACTTAACCACTGAAGCGGATACACAATTGTGTCACACTTTTGCAAGAACAAAAATAAAATTCTGGGGCGTTACATAGACGTGGGCATTAGATTTATACTTGTTGCTAAATCACATAATACCTTACCAACATATTGATTTCCCATTGAACATGGGGTAGTGCAACTCATTGGGTTCTTCAACTTTGGAGGTAAATTATTCGTTAACATCGCTGTGCACCCTTCAGTGAGAGTAATAGTCTCAAACTCTCCCAATCTGCATTTCTTTGATAGTATATCTTTTATAAACTTCACATAATTGGATATCTGCTCAAAAGCTTCAACTAGTGGTATGTTGATGTGAAGTTGTTTAAGGACATCTAGAAATCTTTTGAACTGAGCCTCTTGTTTACAATTGTGAAATCGTTGAGGAAATGGTAGTGGTGGCCATCGTTCAGGTTGCTGACGTTGTTTTGCCGTAGTATTTTTATCGGCAACACGATTTGATTTTGCTGCAACAATCTTTTACTTATCCTTTTTAGTTGCAGTGTACTTTTCAAACGTTTTTGAAATCTTTCCATTCTTATAGTCTGATTTACCCTCTTCTGTCATGGCATCTTTAACGATTTCATTCAGCTGAGTCCCACTTTTAAGAGTAATTGCCTTACAATACATCTTCCTTTGTGATTTTGAAGTCTCAGTATCACTTGGTAGAGCTCCTTGTGTTCTCGAACTCAAAGCATTTGCTATCTGCCCCACTTGTTTCTCAAGAGCTCAAAAGGATACAGTTTCAATCTAAATTACGACATCATTCTTGGCCATATCTTCTTTCAACAAGGCTTTAATAGATGATGATGATGATGAAGTTGATGTCTGACCTTACTAGACAGTTTGCCTCGGCATAGGTTGAGTATAACTAGGCAGTGCACTGATGGCGTTATATCTTGATGCATTGTTAAAATTCCCCGCACCTTGATTAGTCCAACTAAAGGTTGGATGTTGTTTCCACCCTGGATTATATGTGTTGGAATAGGGGTTTTTGTTTCGATTGAAATTACCTATGTAGCACACAAATGCTGGATTTGATAGGCATTTGTCAAACTCATGGTCTTTAGCACAATAAACACACACTGGCTCGACTGCTTTCATCTCCTTAACTATAGTTGGTCTCTTCATTATTTTGATCATATTAGTTAAAGATGATACCTGGACAGTCAATGAAGTGACTGCATCAAGTTTCATACTACCAGCAGTTCTCTTACCAGTCCTAAATTGCGTGATAGGATATTGATAATCATTGTTGGCAATTCGTTCTAAAATCTAATGTGCTTCATTGTACGATATATCCAACAAAGTACCATTGGCAGAAGCATCAACTACCATTCTCGTATGTGTAATCAACCCATTATAAAACATCTCCATCTGTGTCCAGTGTTGAAACCCATGAATTGGAAATTTTCGAAGTAGTTCTTTAAATCTTTCCCCAGCTTCATATAACGTTTCATTCTCTATTTTTCAAAAAGACGTGATGTCATTTCCAAGCTTGACATTCATGTTTGGCGGATTATACCGTAACAAAAACCTCTCGTAAAGATCATTCCATAATGCCACTGTCCCCGACGACAAAACATTCAACCATGCCCTTGCTTTGTCTCTCAAGGAAAAGGAAACAATTTAAGTCTTAGGGCGTCTAAACGAGTCTTTGAATTCTAGGAAAAGTCTTAAATGCAATTGTGGATCTTCGGTAGGTAACCCGCTGAACTGTGTGTTTGCAACATCTGAAACATCACCGATTTCAATTCAAAATGCTGAGCTTGAATGTGTGGTTTAACTATCCTTCAATTCAGATCATCCAAAATTGGCACAACATGTTCACGAATTGGCCTGTCTCGATTGTCTATCACGTGATGAATAGAAAGATCAACATCATGACCATTTGGATTTAATGGATCATTTAGACCAGGATCATTCCTGTCCCTAGCCAGGTTACGCACTTCTCTTCTCCTTTTTCTCTAAGTTATCTCGATCTCAGGTTTAAAAGGGTACTCTTCATTAGCAGGAATGCCTCTACTCATGCACTGATAACAAACCTATAAAAATAAAATACAACTGAATTAACTAAAACTGAATGGAATTAAATAAAATAACCAAACCAAATTTCACCAAATTGTTAATCCTCAGCAACGGCGCCAAAAACTTATTGCTTGTGAATAAAGTGATAAGTGTACAAGTCGGATCAAGTAATAAAGTGATAAGTGAGATCGTCTCCACAGGGATTAGATAGGTTTAATTTGGTAAGCTATTATGGTAAAGTGAGATTAATGCTAAGGCAAAAACAGTAATAAAAATTTAATAGCAATTAGGAGAATAATGATGAATAAAATGTACGGAACAATCAAGCAAACAATTAGAGTTGTGAAAATAAAGACGCCAAGGCAAAGATTAAAAGATTTACGATGTTGATTCGTAAGCCTGTGATTACTAAGATTCTACTAGTATTAACCAATAATATTATTGAAAAAGTAAAAATAATATAAATATTTAATTTTATAACGATGATAATTTAAATTATAGTCAATATAAAATAAGACCAAAAGTTAATATTTAAAATAAACTTGAATGGTTTGATATTACAAATTACAATTTTAGCTTTACTCTTAAAAGGAGTTAGAATATATTTAAAGATTAAAAAAGGAAAAAACACAATGTAAATTAAGTTATTAAAAAATACATAAAGAAAAGTTGTATAACAAAATATTTAATATCTTTTGAAAGAAATATTCGATAAATATTATATATGAAATTCAAATTTCAATAATTAAAAATGAGGGTATAAATGAATGTGTAAATTTTAAATTTTACGGACTTGAACCACATATTTATATTTTCCAATATTGGATATTAAAAACGGTATATAAGGACTTAATATTAAGAAAAGTAAAACTGGACTAAGTATATTTAAATTTTTATTTTTTTGTAATCTATGACAATTAATTATAGCAAATATTATTGACATATATGATCCTTGTTACATGAATGGTTTAATATTACATTTAGGACCTGAACTTGACACTTTTTCTTAATTTGGTAATTAATCTTTTTTTCGGCCCAATTTGGTACCTGAACTTGACACTTTTTCCTAATTTGGTACAAAAGTATTTTTTGGGCCCAATATGGTACCTGAACTTGACATTTTTTTCTTAATTTGGTACCTAAACTTTTTTTGGGCCCAATATGGTACCTGAATGTATTAAATGTTATACAAATTACGCAAAACACTAACGGTGTTAAATTTTTTTTTGTTATGCTACAAAGAAATTTATTATTTTAATTAATAAAATAATTAATTAAATAAGAAAACTAAAAGTAATTGAACATATATAATATAAAAAATATCATATCATCTCGTCACATTTCGGTCATACATTGATTATTTTTGCTACCTCATAAAATAATAACATTGTTAGTATATTGGAGTAATTTGTAAAACATTTGAAAAGTACCAAATCAAACAAACAAACAAAAAAAGATTAGATACCAGATTAGGAGAAATAGTCAAGTTTAGGTATCAAATTAGACCCAAAAAGTTTAAGTACCAACTTAAGAAAAGTATCAAGTTTAGGTACCAAATTAGGAAAATGTCAAGTTCGGTACCAAATGTTATATTAAGCCTATATGAATTGATATTCAATGTTGATATATTTTATAAGGAAATTAGATTGAAAAATATTCAATTTAAACTTTAGTCAATAAACACACATGTCAAATAATTACCATGCCAAATGACAATTTTTAACTATGCCACATTAGAATGCTTTTGTTAATTGTAACTTGAAATTGCTATAGTATATGTACTATTTTTTTATCTTGTGCAATGCACGAGTTTGTTGTATATGTCTATTAAATTATATTAATCTAAAATAATTTTAAGATCTGTAAAGTTTGAAAAATAATTTTTGTTAAAAAAATATAAATATAAATATAAATATAAATACTTTATTTTTATTTTTAATTTAGGATAATCTACAAAAATAGTCACTTTTGTTTGCCTCAGATTACAGTTTAGTCACTTATGTTTGAAATGTTACGTTTTAGTCACTTACGTTATCGTTTTGTTACGAAGTGACCGCTCTACTGTTAAACTCTGTTATCTCCCTAACGCAGACCTACGTGGTAGTCTAAATGGATTTTAAATGCCAACTTGGATGTCTAGTTGTTGTGATGAAAATAGGTTTTTAATTAAATAAATTTAATTTGGACTACCATGTAAGACATCCAAGTTGGCATTTAAAACCCATTTGGACTGCCATGTAGGATCACCATTAGGGGGGTAATGAAGCTTAACGGTAAAGTGACCACTTCGTAACAAAATGATAACGTAAGTGACTAAAATGTAGCATTTTAAACATAAGTGACTAAAATGTAATATGAGGCAAAAAAAAGTGACTGTTTTATAGATTACCCTTTAATTTATGATATTATAGTAATTGTAAAACTCATATATGATATTTTTTATGTATGATATTAATTTTAAAAATAAATATTTAAGTACGTATTTAATTTAAGATTTTAATGCAATTTCATTTAAATTAATACTCATATATACCAAATCTATATTCATGTTAAAAATTATCGTTATTCGTTATTACATAAATCTGAACTATTGTAAAATTTTAAATAATTAAATTAATTAATATATAAATCAATATAGAAAAAAAGAACATGCGTATTATGTGTGTATATATATTATATTGATATATTGTTTAAGATATTGTGTCTCATATACTTTATGACTTTTTAAAGAATAGTATTACCATATTATAAGCATAAGTAATTCTATTCATTTAAAATGTTTAAATTAACTTAAAATATAAAATAAATTAAAATTTTTACTTTTTCTTTAAAATAAAAAAACTGAAAATTTCATTTGAATTATTAATATATGATTTGAGATAAAATTAATCAATTTTATTGAAAATATAAGTGGACAATATTCAATTAATAAATATTTAAAATAATTAGTCAAATTCATGGATAATTTTAAAAGGTTATTAAGTAAATTAATTTTTATACTATTTGCAAGATGTGTTAAATTGTGAAGCCCTCAATATTTTAAGAATTTAGGATGGAAATAAGTTAAAAGGGTGTGTACATGTGTATATTTTCATTTTCACCCAAACCTTCTAATATATGTAATTTAATATGTATATATGTGTGATGCACGAGTCAATTTTATGTATTAATTGAAATGCACTTATTAATTTTATGAATCTATTTTATTTTATAATGTTTTACTAATAATTTGATTACGAAATCAAACAATGTTGATATGTCAACATGTAATAGGTGACAGATGTCTTAGAATTGTTTTAGAACTAATTGTTACTAAAATTATTTCAAATTTTTTTTTTTGAAAATACTGTCTATTTTGCTTCAACTAGGCTAGGAAGTCCAAAACAAATTACAAATAAAACCCGAACACAACAAAAATAAAACAAAACCCAAACCAAACAAAAGCAAAACAACACCCAAAAAAAGTCGGATAGAAAAACAAATCAGAAAAAATTAATTAACAAACGAAACACATCCAAGCCCTTCGATGACCAGCAACCCAAAACGGCCAGAAACGTTCCCAAGATTGGCAAACAGAGCCACCAACTAGAAGAAGAGAGTTGAGATTCGACGCATAGAGTGGCAAACATTCTCAACCAAGAATTGCGAACAGAATAGGGAGGCAACTACGAAGGTTGGTGGAAACAACGATCCAGATCCACAGTTCCAAGACCCGAAGCTGAGCATCCTTTACCGAGAAGGAATCTTCCGACTGTTTCATTCCTTCGGATACCATTTCATGCATTGTTGTATTTCCTTCCCACACAATGAATTCGAAACGACAAGATGCGAAGCCCCTCGCCAGTGTCTTCCACTACACCAAAATAGGCTTTTAGCGGCACTTTTAGCGGCGTTTGGACAAAAAACGCCACTAAAAATCAAGCATTAGCGGCTCTTTTAGAAAAACGCCGCTAAAGATCGAGCATTAGCGGCGCATTTTAGAAAACGCTGCTAAAAATAAGCATTAGCGGCGTTTTCCAAAAAGCGCCGCAAAAAACCTAAGCCCAACGACGCCATTTTCAGCGTTTTTGGGGTCTTTAGTGGCATTTTTGAAAAAGCGCCGCTAATGCTCGTACCTTTAGCGGAGTTTTTTAAGAAGAGCCGCTAATGCTCCTACCTTTAGCAGCGTTTTTGAAGAAGCACCGCTAATGCTCGTACCTTTAGCGGCGTTTTTTAAAAAGCGTCGCTAATAATAAAATCAAAAACCATTTCAATTATCTCATTCTTTGATATATTCTCAAGTAATGTTTCAATTATATTTTTTTATTATAAGCTGAAAAAATTAATATTTCGTTGTATTTATTATATATTGGTCAAATTTACATTTAAATGATAACAAATAATATTGTTTAATAGAAAATGTTTTTATTAAAGAGAAGTCCTAACTCCTAACTATTTATTATTATTTTCAATCATAGTTTATTTAAACTACTTTACTAGAAAAATATATTAAATTATGAGTAAAATAAAATATCATAAAACTTAAATTGTTGTTACTTGGTCTAATACCCACTAGAAATTAATACTAGGTTTTTAGGTGAGAAAGGGTTATAGGAAAATATTATAAATATTGAAATTCGAATAAAATTTATTAAATATTAAATTTTAGAGACTAATTAAGTGAAGTTGGGATTCAATTTAGCTAGTAGAGTCGGTGGGGTTAGTTGGACGATTTGCTTCCGAAAAGAAAAAAGTTGTTTGTTTTTTCTTGATAACAAAAAGTGTTAGCTGGGTCTCGAGTCTAGAGCCGAATGCTGCTTCAGGCAGTATAGTGGTAGTGGTGGACAAGTAGGTCTAATTTATCTTAATAGCCCAATTGCAAAAGAAATTGCAAATATCTTATATTTGCAATCATTAATCGAATTACGTTGGGTACTTCGTTAGGGTGGGTGAGTGGCGAGTGCTGAGGTCCAGGGTTGGGAAAACAAAATGAGCAAAGCAGGGTAGGGTTTGCATTTGGATTTGGGTCGGGTTAGTGGATAATGATGAATAAATATCATCATAATGTTTATTATTTTAGGATTACAGTTTTGAGTTTAGGGTTTAGGGTTTAGGGCTTGGGGATTAGAGTTTAAGGTTTAGAGTTTACATTTTAGTGTTAATATGAGGTTAGTGTTTACGGCTTATAAGATAATGATCAAATTTATTGTTTTAGGGCTTGATGTTTATGGTTTACGATTTAGCGTTAATGATTTGACTGTTATAATGCATGGTTTAGAGTTTAAGGTTTAAGTGTTACCATTTTAAGGTTTATGGATTAGGTGTTACGAATGCCCAATTTAAAAAAATTTTCCAACTTCAAGCTCGTTTTACTCGAATCACCCATTTCATTGTTTAAAAACAATAAAAAATATAAATCTAAGCCTAAACATATTTTGGACTAGGTGGCTTGTATGGGTAGTGAACATTTCTAATTATCATTTAAAGAGTAAATAACATATTTTTTTTAAAATTTTGAAAGGTTTTATATTTTTCGTGATTTAAAATTTTAAAATGAATTTTAAAAGATTTTAAATTTTTTAAAATTTTAAAAGATTTTAAACTTTTATTTTATAATATTTATATACTTTTTAAAGAAAAGACCAAATTAATAAAAATTACAAACATTAAAGACTACAAAATTATTTTATCATTTTCTAATTGCTACATTGATAATTTTAACCGTAAAATTAGATGTTTAAATTAAAAAAAAATTAATAGATTTAAAATGAAATAATTTTTTATGGCGTTTTTATGAAAAATGCCGCAAAAGGTAAGCAATAGCGGCGTTTTTATAAAAAACGCCACAACAAATAATTTTACTTTAAAATAATTTTTAGCAGAAAAATTATAAAATTTTTAGCATAGCAAAACGGCGTCATTTTGTAAAAAATAAAATAATTTTTTACATAGCAGCGTTTTTTTATAAAAACAGTCGCAAAAAATATTCAAAATCCCGCTCACTCCCAACAAAAAAAATTTTTGGTTACCCGCTCGTTACTCCCTCTTCTTCTCATCTCCATCGCGAGCCCTAAATACCCAAATAAAGGTTTGTACTTAATTCTTTTTCCCTTTTAATCTCAAAATTCCATGAGTTCTTTTGCCCCAACATCTCGTAATATCGTTCAAATCCCTAAACCTTTTCTTTTTCTCTCCATGAAGTTTACAATTTAGTTTTTAAGCTTTGTGGGGTTCTGTTTGTTGTTGTTCTTTATTCCATTTTTGTGTGTGTTTTTGTAGGGAATGGAAGAAAATTACAGGAGGTTGAAGGAGATAAACAAGAAGTTGAGAAGGGAGATTTAATGGAAGTTATATCCCTTTCCCAACTATGAATTTGTTATTATTTTGTTTCATTTTATTGGTTGATTAGAATGGGGGAGATAAAGGACAACGACGCCTACGAGGAAGAGCTTCTCGACTACGAAGAAGAAGATGAAAAGCCCCTGACTCTGCCTCCATTAAGGCTGCTGATTCTGCTAAGAAGTTAGTCATTTTAACTTATACATATTTTTAAGGAAAACAGTCTTCTAATATAATCTGCTAGTTTTTGTGTAAAGCAATTTGATTTTAATTTGTTTCATTTCTTTTTATGTGGTGTAGGGGGTATGTTGGAATTCACAGTTCGGGATTCACAGACTTTTTGCTGAAACCGGAGCTACTTCGATCTATTGTGGATTCTGGTTTTGAACATCCTTCCGAAGGCAAAGTTTTAAACTCATGTCTGATGTTAACATTCGGAATTCCGTGAATTAAGTCATTTTTGTTTTTCTTGCTTTTAGTGACTTATAATGGTGGGCAATATACAAGTTTGGTGCTTTATTATTTTGATTTACTGTTTTGGATGAAGCATTTGTTGTTACAGGATATGCTTTGTAGTAATCTTTGAAATACTTTGCCTTGAAATTATATTTTTTTCAACTTAATTTATCTAGGCATGAAAGTCTTCAAAATTATCATAGCTTTTCTTTTCTGTTGATTCAAACTGTTTATTTAAACTTTTTTTTTTGTTTATATATATATATGTATACATACTATTTTTAATAAAATTTTTAATAATTAATTCATTCTAAGTTAATTGGACTTGCTTACGGCTGAACATACAGTTTATATATGAATATGCTTCATCTGCATTGCCTGATTCACTTGATCTAGTTTGGCTGTTCTTTGATTCTGATTCACGATTGTTGAAATAATCGATTTGTTGCTTTAGTTTTGCAGGTTTCTGAGGTTGGATCTCTTTTAGGTAGAGCTGGTACTGCTGGGCTTGGAAAGGCTGTGGAAGTTTTGGACACCCTTGGTAGTAGCATGACAAATTTGAACCTCAACAGTGGCTTTATCTCAGGGGTAACGACAAAAGGGAATAAAATAGCAATTCTAGCTTTTGAAGTTGCAAATACGATCGTTAAAGGTGCCAATCTGATGCAATCGCTTTCTAACGAGAACATCAGACATTTAAAAGAGGTGGTCCTTCCATCAGAAGGAGTGCAAAATTTGATATCAAGAGATATGGATGAACTCCTGAGAATTGCAGCTGCTGATAAGAGGTGGATAATAAATGCCATGTTGCTTTGAAAATGATTTTGTTGTTATACAGTTTGTTAATATCCTCTCTAATGGTGGTTAAATTTCAAATAATGTGAAAGTTTTGAACATTTTTTGTTATCCATTTCCAACAGGGAAGAGTTAAAAGTTTTTTCTGGAGAGGTGGTGCGTTTTGGCAACCGTTGTAAAGATCCTCAGTGGCATAATTTGGATCGTTATTTTGAGAAGTAATTTTCCGGCTTGTTGCACTTTTTTAAGTGTTGTTTATGACATTAGTACAAGATTCTAAAATCTTTCATGCTGTATCTTTTGTAATATTTAGGTTGGGTTCTGAGCTTACACCTGAGAAGCAATTGAAGGATGAAGCAGAGGCAATAATGCAACAATTGATGTCTTATGTTCAGTATACAGCCGTAAGTATCAGTTCCTACCATTATTCTGAGAAAGCTGCTCTTAGAAGTTGCAGTATAAGATTAAATTGTTTAAAACCGAAATTTACATTCCATCTTTTCCTAAGCAGTAGAGAAAATATTTCTTTTTTCCCTTTATGTTTGGAGACATTGTATGAACCAAAAATCCATGTGGCAAATATTTTATTTCTGTTATTCTTTATCCTGCAAGGCTTCAGAAGTTTTCTTCTTAAATTATCTATTGCATTATTTTTTTTCCCTTATATTTGGAGACTTTGTCTGAACTACATATCCATGCGGCAAAGTTTTTTTTTTTTAAATATTCTCTCTGTTGGTTTTTTCTTTTGAAAGGCTTCAGAAATTTCTTTCTTAAATTATCTATTACAATATTTTAAGTAATGATGATGCTGTTTTGTTCTATTGCATTTTAGCATGTGAATCAATCTTGGAATATGTTTAACACTGTTGAGGCTCTAGAATAAGTCATGGGCATTCCTACTGTTGCAACATTCATAAAACTTGCTACCTATTCCAATTATTTGTTGATTCATGGCTTTGTTACGAAACTTTGTAAGAGTGATTTGCCAATGACAGTAATTTCCATTGGCTTGATATCGTCCTCTCTTCTCCTTATACAACACTTTTGTTGCTCCCATATTTTGCACCCACTTCTAAAATTCTGTTTTTGCTGCTTTTCTTATTATTGCCTATATTGGATAATTCATAGTGGGTGAGAGAAATTTCGACCTCAAACATTATTGTGCCAGACAAACTGTAAAATATGGTGGTTTATTCAAGGATGGTAAAATAGTGTTCAATCCAAATCCAGTAAGGCTTGATTCTCAAGCTTTTAGAAAGGAATGATCGACCTACATTTTTTACCTTGGAACTTTTAAGGACCAATTGCTTCTTCATTTTTGAACTTTAATGCAGTTCTTTGTCTCATACGGCAGTTTTACCTCTTTAAAGTTTACTGTGACAATGGTATAGTGCTTTATTTTTTTGAAGTATGAAAGAAATCTGTATCATCTTTTAATACTATACACTTTTTTCCCCCAATTTTAATGCACAAGTAAAGTATGACGTAGATCTCTAGCCTCCCTGCACTTTTAAGTTGAAAAACCAATTATCTTGATGATTCACTAATGGGGAATAATTTGCTATGTAGGCATATTTTATGAGAGTAGTTACTTTCTAAGGACATCTTAGAGAATTGTTAGTTTAAGCTGATTGGCTCTAGGAACAAAAGAGGATATAAATTCTATTTATAACGGCTGATGGTACAGAGTTTTAGATTAGCTAAGATTGCTGAAAATTTTCTTGCTTTCGAATTTGCTGTTCTGATGCATTTCTTAAGAAAGAAGGCATATGAATAATGGTTATAACTGATCTAATCATTTAAGGAGAGAACTGTTTTCTTTGCAGGAATTATACCATGAGTTGCATGCCTTGGACAGATTTGAACAAGATTATCGACGGAAGCTTCAGGAAGAGGATAATTCAACTGCTGTTCAAAGAGGTAACCTGTTTCTAACAATATATGTTCAATTGAAACCAATATATGTTCAATTCAGTTTTATTTTTAAGAGGCTGTTAAGCTTATTCATGGCCCTTGGGCATGTTAGTGCTTTCTAGCGACATTTCATTTGCACAATTTCTATGAGTGCATCCCATACTTATTTTGAATTTATTGGATCTCTCATATTTAGATTGGTGGATGCTACATTCCATATTTTGGCTGCCCAGCCTGGGATTATAACTTAGTTTTCAGAGGCCTAGGTTGAGTCAAACTGGATATTGTCTGTGACACTCTCGGCAATTATTTGCTGTCTCAGTTCTTTTAATATTGAAGGTTCTTTATGACCAAGTTTTTCCTCCTTCCTTGGTAATTTTATCGGGTATGGCTAATTTTATGATGGTACTATAATTTTGATTTTTACATGCAGGAGACAGCCTATTGGACTGTGATAAAGTAAGTATTTATCTTAACACTTTGAATCAATCATTTGTTTTGCATGATATATTTATTCTTCCTTGTATCGATTATTCCATTTTGCTCAGATATTTGTCTCCATACACAAAGACATACATTGCTGTTTAAGGAACACATGCCCTATACTGAGTTGGATTTTTCCATGCTCATGTAGGAACACATCCCCTATGCCCTATTTTCGTTTAAGGACCGCCAAGGAAATTCTGAAACTGAAAGCTGATTGATCGGATGTGTATGTCGGCTTTCATCAACTACTTTCGAAGGCCTTACTAGGAATTGAAATGGTGTGCAAAGAGATTGCTTCTTCTGATCTGATTTTTCGATATAAATACTGGACAAAGTATGGCTATTTCTTGCCAGTTGCATTTACTGTTGTTAGTAAAATAGGATTCTCTTCTTAGGATATTAGTTTCTTCACTTGTATTAGACTTAACAATGGCTTGCATTGCATTGGTGTTGATTTTACCTAAATTTTGAGGTTTATAATTTATAATTTTTATTAATTATTTACATTTTCTCACTTTTATTAATTATTATTATTATTTAAGCTTCCTTTATTTGCCTTCATTTATCATTTTCAAAGAAAATTTAATTTAAATAATTTTTTATTTATCCTTAAAAGTATATTTAAAGTTCGAATTTAAAAAATAAAACATAATATAATATTTATCATAAAAATAAATATTATTTGATTAAAATAATTTGTTTGCATGATATGTTTTTAGCGGCGTTTTTGCGAGAAACGTTGCTAAAGATTTGTTCTATAGCAGTGTTTGTGATAAAAAGCGCCGCTAAAAGTCATGTTCTTTAGCGGCGTTTTTGACAAAAGCGCCCCTAAAGGTCATGCTCTATAGCGGCGTTTGTGACAAATTCGCCGATAAAATGTCATGGTCTTTATCGGCGTTTGTGGGAAAAGCGCCGCTAAAGGTCATGGTCTATAGCGGCGTTTGTGACAAAAGCGCCGTTAAAGGTCATGGTCTTTAGCGGTGTTTGTGGGTGGGAAAAGCGCCGCTAAAGGTCTTAGTTTTTAGCGGCGTTTGTGGAAAAAGCGCCGCTAAAGACCATGACCTTTAGCGGCGTTTATTTCTAGAAACGCCGCAAAAGTGAGCGACGCGTTCAATAACGGTGTTTTTTGCGACGCTTCTCAAAGCGCCGCAAATACTTTTAGCGCCACTAAAAAGCGCCGCTAAAGGCCTAAAAAAGCACCGCTAAAAGCCTGTTTTGGTGTAGTGTTCACATCCCAGGTAATTGGCCTCATCTCTAAATAATTCTCCTCTGATGCTTAAAGATTCCTAATAACCATTTACGAATCGCTTTCCAAGATGACTCTCGAACTGACGACCATGCAGAACAGCCATTACTTCAGCCAACACCACCGTCCTAACCAGTTTATGCATTCTGAATCTCAAGCCCATTAAATTACCATCATCATTCCTAATTAGAAACCCTGGTGCTACACGGTTATTTGCCTCATAAAACCCAACGTCCACTTCACTTTGACCAAGTTCATAGGCGGAGGCTCTCAATTAATTAAGGCTCGGGGTCTGGGATTCTTTAACATTCATGACATCTCTCTATAATCCCTACCATATCCCGAATAAAGGTAATAACCTCCTTCACACTTTGTGTTTCCCTTTCATGCAGTAGCTTGTTGCAGGCAAACCAGATTGCCCATATTGTAATGGCGATTTCCTCTTTAGTATTACTAGCAGAATTAACGAATAGCCAGTTTAACCATTTGTTGAAATTCAAATCTGCAACATAACTTGGCCACCGATAATTTAACTTTGACTAGACCTGCATAGTAAACGTGCAGTCTCGCGCAATATGAACAGTCGGTTCACTACAATCCTGACAACGCGGGCAACTATTATCGTGCATAATTCTTCTGAAGTGCAAGTTTTGAAAAGTAGGAATGCAATTTTTAGCAAATCTCCACAATAAAATGCAAATTTTGGCAGGGCACATTAAACTCCAAATTTGCTTAAAATTGAACTGCTCCAAATAACTAAACTAGGAAGGCTCTAAAAGGGCTTTATAACCACTTTTGACAGAATAAGTACCCGAATGTTCTCTAATCCAAATTGCTTTATCAGATTGATTTGTAGTAGTGAAAGAGATACTTACAATCTTATTTCCTTCTTCCTCCAAAAAATTTGAATAAATTAGTTGTTTATCCCATCGATTTGGAGTCGGGATAATCAAATAACTCACATACTCTAAGCCCTCTACTCTACTCGTACTAACTCGTGCTCTTCTACTTCTCGGTAGTCAATAATCCTCCCATATCAAAACTGATAACCCTGATCCAATCCTTCACCCAAGACCAGATTGAAGCAAAGCTTTGGAGCACTATGTACTTTTCCAAATCAGAGATAGGTTAGAACCTAGTAGGGCATCCAAAAAATTAGATCCATGATAATATTTTGCTCGAAGTAATGTGACTGTTAAAGTGTCTAGAGTTTCCATTAGTCGCCATCCCTTCTTTGCTAGTAAAGCAATATTAAACTTATATAGATCTCTGAAACCCATACCTCCATCCCCTTTTGGAATACACAATGAGTTCCAAGAACACCAATGTAAACCCTTTCTTCCAGCTTTCTTCTGCCACTAAAATTTAGCAGTAATAGATTCAAGTTCTTTCCAAAAATAATTGGGTAGCAAAAAACAAAACATTGCATACATGGGGATTTCCTGTAACACTGCTTTAATTAAAACTTCCCTTCCCCCAACTGAAAGCATTCTTGAACTCCAACTAGATACTTTTTTCAGCAGCCTTTCCTTTACCTCCCTAAATGCCCCCTTTTTGTTTTTCCTAGAATCGAAGGAAACCCGATATACTTTTCTTTATTCATATTCAAATCAACACCCAGAATTTGACAAACCTCCTCTCTGTTTCTCTGCACAATATTGGAACTAAAGAACATACTAGACTTTTCAAAATTTATCAATTGTCCCGAACTCTGAGCATAATTTTCCAATTTTTCTTTAAGCAACATAGCTCATTCAGTTGTGGCCTTCCCAAAAATAAGACTGTCATCAGCGGCAAAAAAGGGTAATTAAAGGGGCGTGCCTGTTAATTCGAACACCCTTAAGATCCCATTCATAACTGTCGCCCGAAGAAAAGCTGAAAGTCCCTCTCCACAAATGAGAAAAAAATAAGAGCTAAGCGGATCTCATTGTCTAAGGCCTCGAGAAGGAAGAAACAAATTTCTCACCTCACCGTTCATAACCACTGAATAAGATACTGTTTCAATACAACATATAATTTTTTGAACCCACAACTCCGAAAAACCCAATCTTCTAAGCATGGTCCTAATGAAAGCCCATTCAACTCTGTCGTGCGCTTTGTTCATGTCAAGCTTTAGAGCAAAAGACCCTTCCCTCCTAACTCTTTTCCTCCTCATGGAATGCAAAATTTCATATGCGATGATGATATTATCAGTGATTAGCCGCCCTGGGACAAATGCACTCCGCGCCTCATTTATACAGTAGTGGAAGACTTTTTGGAATCTGGTCACTAACATTTTTGCCATAATTTTGTAGAGGATATTACATAGACTAATGGGTTGAAAGTGAGTCATGAGCTTAGGACAGCTAACCTTAAGGATCAATACAATCCGTGTCTGATTTATGTCGGTAATATTATGACCACCTTTAAGACACGCTATACAGTAGTCTACTACCTCTTTTCCAACAATGTGCCAAAACCGTTGATAAAGTACTACACCCAAACCATCCTCTCCAGAAGCCTTCAACAGATTCAAAGATTTTAGAGCCACACACACTTCCTCATAAGAATAGTCCTGTTCAAGATTCTCGTTCATCATTCTGGATATACACGGAGCAAACCTTTCCAAGATAGCTTCGGGATTTCCAATTCCATTCGATGTGAAAAAGGAGTCAAAGTAATCAGTGGCGAGTGAAAACATCTCCTCATTACTCTCGTACTTCAAACCATTAGAATTTGAAAGACTATCAACCTTATTTCACCGACGTCTTTTTACAGCAAATTTATGGAAAAAGGTTGTGTTGTGATCACTGTTTTTTAGCCAGTTAGCTTATGCACGCCGTTTGGAACGATGGAAATGTGCAAGTGTACACAATTGCAACAAGTAATAAAGTAACAAGTAAATGTCGAGTTATCGTACCCATAGGGACTGTGTAAAGAAATATTTATGAAATGCAATTAAAAACTCATTGGTCAAGGAAAATCGTTTGTTTTGAAAACGGGTTGAATAAAACTAGATTTTAGCTAAGTAAATTAACTAAGAACATTTAAAAGGTAAAAATTCCAATGCACGATTTTTGAAAAACAAGTTTAATCAATATGACATAATTGTGTTAAATCAATTACATTTCTTAACATAATATTACTAAAACAATGTTCATGTTGTTACGAATAATTTCACGGCAACTTGGTAATTTGTTAACTATAGCACATTCATACTTACTAAATTAACTAATCTCTTGAACATACTATGCCAATTCTAATAATTAATCAATTTTAATAAGCAAGTAAAAGATTAAGTGAGATAAAATGTATTCCCAAATTGAAACAGTTTAATCACAATAATATTGCAAGTTATGCAAGGCTAATGTACTGTTTAATACAATCGCTAATTTAACCCTCACTACCTTAGAAGATTAAACATGCATCGATTAAGTATTGTGTCAATTAATTACAATTTCAATACAATTAATAGTTAATTCATTATTTACCTTACGGTTATAATGCAAGTATAACATAATCATGGTTTTACACAATCAAACAATTTACCAAGACCTATAACAACACAAGCATTATTTTAATAACTTAAGTAGACGAAATGCAGTCAACCTAACACAAATTAAATTTAAGTCATGTTAATCAAATTAGGAATAACAACATAACAAATATTCATAGACATGTTCATAATAACAACAATAAAATCTAAAGGATAGGAAACTAGAATCAAATCCGGTGTTTCTTCGAAGCCTGACTAGTTTGCTCCGCTCCTCCTTCGCTTATTTTATTGAATCGAGGATTCTACAAGCACTTGAATGTTGCTATAAAAGGTGGTTGAAGGGCTCTTTTCTAAGAGGGAAATTGGCAAAGGAAATTAGAAGGGAAAATGGGAAACAAATGAGAGAAAGTGAGTGAAAGAGAAAGAGATGTGTGGAATGAGAGGTGTGTTCAATGAATAGGTGAAGGGGGTATTTATAGGTGGGATTGGCTGTTAAAAATAGAAAAAAAAATCAGCTGCGTTATGCCCCCCTTGGCCGACCACACATGTAGCAAAGTTTGAATGTTTCAACTTTTGCTAAATTTACCTTGAGGCAAATCTTTAAAAGCACAGAAAGTGGAGGGGTTTGAATATGATTTCAAGGAGACTTAAAGGGCTAATTTGCAAGTTAATAAATTAGCTATTTTGAGCTGATTGGGTCAGCATGTTGGACGATTTTGGGCAGCCCGATTGCTCGGTTGGATCAGTCTTTTGTATTAGCACAACTGGACCTCCTTTCGATAATATAATTAATCATAATTATTTAACCCAAAATAAATTGGATAAAAATTAAAATTAATTATATTATGTATTAATATTCATAATTTGGACAGTCTTAGGCTGAAAAATTAATTAGCCTCGATGCTTCAAAAATCGCTTCCCGATTTTGAGCTTCTAGCAGTGTCACCTTTTGTGCAAATCTATCGAAAATAAATAAAAATTTATGAAAATTTATTATAAAATTAATTAAAATTCAATATGTTAATAATTTGAGTAAAATTTAATTATTTTATAATTAATTATATTTTTCGACAAGAATTACTACGAAACTACATGAATTTGAGTTAAAAATTACATGAAAAAGCCTATATATTTTTGTGTTTCCACTGCTTCCAATACAGTTCCTCTCGGTCCACTTCTAAATTAAGAGGTAGTTTGCTATTAATGATTTCACTCAATACCTCATCAGACGGATAAGATTCAGTCAACCGAATGAGTTGCATCTTAAGATCTTTTTTTTTTTATAAAACTCTCTCATTTTTAATACAACAGAACCACGAATCAAGACCCGCACCAATCGCTTTTAATCTATTAGGAAGGTCACCCACATTCTCATTCCATAATTTTAGCACCTCCGGCTCGCACGTATCCTCTAATAACCAAGCAACTTCGAATCTAAAATGCCACTATTTCCCACGATTATTTCCACAATCAGACTATAAGAATAAGGAACCGTGATCAGAAAAAGCATGAGGAAGATAATTCAATTTGTAATTCTGAAATAAATCATCCCAAGCTTCATTAACAACCCAATGATCTAGCCATTCCCGAATCTTATTTGCGTGAGTCCGTCCTCTCTTCCATGTAAAGCATTGACCAATATACCCCAAGTCTATAAGAGAGCAATCAAAAAAAGTTTCCCAAAATCTACTTATTTGTATCTCCCTCCGAGGTAAACCTCATTTATTTTTTGAAAAATAAACTATTTCATTGAAATCCCCAATAACCAACCAAGGGATATGGGAACAATCATCCAAAGAGCGCAATAAATTCCACGATGCCTCCCTTTGACTCTCCTTTGGTGCTCCATAAAACCCTGTACATCTCCAAGTTTTACCATCTATATCCTCATCAACCATCACATTAATGTGCCTCATCGAAAAACACTGAAGTGATACCTTGCAATCACTACGCCAACCCAATGATAAACCCCCACTTCTACTATCCGAGTCAACGTCAATCCCATTCGGGAATCCATATTTGTGTCTTATCTCCACCATCTTAGAACCTTGTAGTTTTGTCTCTATTAAAAAAATTACAAAGGATTTGATATTTCTAAGCATATGCTGGAGACGACGAACTGTCCGAGACCTCCCCAAGCCTTGAATGTTCCAACGAAGCAGCTTCATTGTGTCCGACTGGCCTGCTTAGGGAGGCTTGCGATCTACTAAAGTTTGGTACCTACAGCAGGGTACCCAATACTTCATTCAAATCTTCATGAAAAGAAACTCCAGAATGAGTTGACTGAACCCGGGGTCGCTTTAGCCCATCACTGTGTTTTATTGGGCTATGTTCCTGTTTGTGGCAAACCATATCTATGTCATAATCATTGCCACAGTCCTTAGACGCTTGACCCAAATTCCATACTTTTAATGGGCCTGAAACTAAAGGTGCGTTGACCACCTCATTTGTAGAAAGAGAATAACAGGAAATAAATCCTGAATGAGCCCTGTTAGTAATATAGTTTTAATTTAACTTTCAGTTAGTTAGTTAGCAGTTATGTTTCTGTTATTTTCTTTATAAGTTGTATATAACAAGACCTTTGCATTGAAAATAGATTGAGCAGTTTTCATATATTTTTATTCTACATGGTATCAAATGTAAAATTTTCTATTCTCTTGCATTTTCCTGCACTTTCTTGCTTCGCAAACACTTTGTCTCTTTGATTTTTTTCGACTGGCACTCCATGATCCTACACTACCCTCTAGTCCTTATTACCTTCATCCAAATGAAAATCCAGCCTTTGTTCTTGTTTCTCCTGCCTTATCAAGCTCGAATTATCATTCTTGGTCTTGAGCAATGACAATGGCACTTTTATCCAATAACGAACTTCAATTTGTTGATAGCACAATCACAGTTCCGCTCCGAATGGATCCTCTTTATTTAGCTTGGAAAGGTGTAATACTATGGTGATTTCTTGGCTGCATCACTCTATCTCGCCTTCGATCATGAATAGTATTCTTTGGCTCGATTTTGCTTATGCTGTTTGGCGCGATCTCCGTGAACATTTTTCTCAGGGAGATGTTTTCCGCATTTCTGATCTCCAAGAAGAGATCTCTGCTTTCAAGCAAGATGATCGCTTGGTCACTGATTACTTTACTGAGTTGAAGATTCTCTGGGACGAGTTGATGAATTTTTGACCGATTCCTGTCGTTCTTGTCCAACATCTTGTTCCTGTGGCGTTTTTGCTACTCTTCAGAAATATCATGATAATGACTATGTCATTCGTTTTCTTAAAGGCCTTCATGATCGTTTTGCTGCTGTTCGCTCTCAAATTATGCTCATTAATCTATTGCCTACGATCAATAAAGCTTTTTCTTTGGTCATTCAACAAGAACGCCATCTTATTGCTAGATCTTCTCAAGTTTTTGTTACTAACACACTGCGTTAACATTCTTCTTCTAAGAAATCTCAGGCAAAATCGCTTCCTGATTCACGACAGTGCACTTTTTGTGGCAAATCCAGGCATACTGTTGATACCTGTTATGAGAAGCATGGTTATCCACTTGGTTATAAGTCTCATGGTCGGGCTTCACGTTCACACACTGTGCTTGATGATGGTGCTGTACAATCCTTAAACTCTTCACAGTCTGTTGCTATCTTGCCATCTGATTCTTGTGTTACTTTGACACAAGACCAATTACAACAGCTGCTCGCATTGCTTCCATCTTCCAACTCTACCTCCCCACCTCATGTTACCAACACTGCCTCTTCCTTACATCAAATGCATTCTACATCTGCAGGTAACCTCTTTTCCTTTCAATCACACCATTGGATCATAGATACTGGTGCGACTGATCATATTACACATTCTTTATCCTTATTTGTCTCTTTTACTTCAATTAAACCTGTGTATATCAATCTTCCTAAAGGCACCAAAGTTTGTGCTTGATTTTCTGGTACATTCATTTTCAATGATAGCCTTTATATTACAAATGTCATTTATGTTCCTCAGTTTGCTTTCAATCTATTATTTGTCACTAAACTTACTGCCATATTACCTTGTTCATTTACCTTTCACAAAACTTATTGCTCCTTACAGGCCTTTCCCTCTTTGAAGATGATTGGTACAGCTAACGTTTTCCATGGTCTTTTTATTTTGGACTCACCAGCTCAAACCTTCTCCACTACTATTCCCACTGCCTTGTCAGCTACCACCACTTCATGTCACCTTTGGCATCATCGTCTCGATCACCTTTTTGACTCTAGATTGAAGTTACTTTCTCCTTCCATTCCTTCTTTGACCATGACAATGCAAATTGTAAAGCCTGTCATTTGGAAAAACAAAAGAAAATACCTTTTCCTGTAAGCAATTCTGTTTCCAATAAAATATTTAAACTTGTTCATATTGATATTTGGAGCCCGACTAATGTTGTTTCTATTACTGGTCATCGTTATTTTCTAACCATTGTTGATGATTTCAGTCATTTTACTTGGATCATTCTATTGAAAGCCAAATCTGAAGTTCGTACTCATATTCAGATGTTTCAGTCGTACTCCAATGGCTATCAAAATTCCTCGAGATGTTTCTACAGATTTGCTTCCTGACAATACTCTTTTCAGGAAACTTATTGGCTGACTCTTGTATCTGGTTTCTACTAGACCTGATCTTGCTTTCACAATTCAATAGTTGAGTCAATTCTTAGACCAACCTATAGTCACTCATCTACAAGCTGTTCATCATGTTCTTCGCTACCTGAACGGCTGCGTTGATTTTGGTCTCTTCTTTTCTGCTTCTTCATCACCTATACTGAAAGCCTTTAGTGACTCTAACTGGGCTGGTTGTCCTCTAACACGCAGTTCAGTGACTGGTTATTGTCTGTTTTATGGTGATTCCCTTATTAGTTGGAAGGCTAAAAAGCAAACCATTGTGTCTCGTTCTTCCTCAGAGGCAGAATATCGTGCACTTGCCTCTACTGCTTGTGAAATTCAGTGGCTTCGATTTCTTTTACGTGATTTGCACTTACCTATTTCTAGTCCTACTGCCTTGTTTTGTGACAACAACTCCGCTCTTCAGATTACTGCAAATCCCTCATTTCATGAACGTACTAAACATATTGAAATTAACTGTCATCTTGTTCGTGAGAAGGTGCTATCCGGTGTTGTTAAACTGCTTCCTTGTTCTTCCATAGATCAACTAGCTGATATCTTCACTAAAGCTCTTGCTGTTGTTCCTTTTCAGATTATATTGTCCAAGCTGGGCTTGTTTTCCATACACTCTCCAGCTTGAGGGAGGCTGTTAGTAATATAGTTTTAATTTAACTTTCAGTTAGTTAGTTAGTAGTTATGTTTCTATTATTTCCTTTCTAAGTTGTATATAACAAGACCTTTGCATTGAAAATAGATTGAGCAGTTTTCATATATTTTTATTCTACAAGCCCCTTGATTAACTTGCCTCAATTAAGGAATCTCATAATTTATCATTTTTGCAAATTTTGTGGAGTTACCAGATTTGGAGCCACCACCCCCATCATCCTCCACCAACCATTTGCTCTTCCAAGCCGAATTTCTCCTTGACTAGGCTTATAGAGAGATAGCCTATCAGACACACATTCCTGTCGCGGACTGTGAGCTTTAATCGAACAAAAGCTTTCACCATGCCCTAACTTACCAAAGGGAAAGAAAAATAATATGAGCTTTTCATATTCAAATTGCACAAAAACCGACTCACTATTCGGAAGAGTGAGTTTTTTTCCTTATTCTTAATGGTTTTCTAACATCAAGTCTCACCCCTACCCGCATTATTCTTTTATAACCTAACTAATTGCTGCTACATCATACTCAACAAAAGTGCCGATAAAACTGCCCAACTGGTGAGCTAAAGTTTCAGACATGAATCCAAGCAGTAGATCATAAATTTACGTCCAAAAATCCACCCAAAATAACAGAACAGAAAGAGGGTCGTCCCCCTCTTTAAGCGGATGTAATATTAGAAGATGAGAGTTAAAGGTCCAAGGACCATTTCTTTTGACTCTGACCACATCAACTTTAAAATAAAAATGAAATAGAAATCGCTCATGCCCTAGATCCGAGATGGAAACACCTCCTATAGGACACCAAACATTAGCCAACGTTGATTTTATCACTTGAAAATTAACAACACTAGATGTAAGAAATGTTCCCACATAACAGTTTGCATATGGTGTTTCACGTTCAGACACATCAACCACCAAGTGAATGGTCTCTTCTTCCTCATCTTCAAGAAGAAGATCTGCTATTGAGTCCTCCATAAACACCAAATCCAAAAAACAAAACAAAGAGAAGATCGACAAACAGAACAGAAAAGAATCGTGCTAGCAACAGCAGAAGGCATGTCAAAAGACAGAGAGAAAGCATGTCAAAAGACAAAGAAAAATGTAATATGTTTATTTTAAATTTGAATCATACAATAAAATTATTTCAAAATTCTATTTTATTATATATATGATATGTTATGATATGATATGATATGTGTATGTATGCTATCATATAAAAATAAAAAAATAAAAAGTAAGATTACTTGTTTTTCCTTATTTCTAGCTCGATAGGTTCGATAAAAATTAAATGTTATATTTATCTTTTATTTAAAGTTTTTATTTTTATGAAATTCTATTTTTTAGTTTGTAATTTTAATAATAAACTATTTTATATAATCATATAAGTAAAAGTATAATTATGAAATTAAGGTAAATATTAATATAATTTTATATACAGTGCAAATTTTAGGAAAGCTAAAATGAAAGAAAATATAAAGTTGTGATTTGAAAGAAATTCAATGCATATGTTTAGTAAAAAATCAAATGAATTGATAAAAAATTAATTGTATGAGATGAATGAGGATAGGAGAACTTTTCAAAAACAATTTCCATAACATATATTTAAAATTAAATCAAGACACAATCAAACTATTTTTTTCCCTGTAATTAAGCATCTAGAAAATGAGATGAATGAGGAGATGACCGGTAATTAATTTGGATTGTAATTACACTAAAATCAATGCAAGAATTTACCATTTGATGTGAGGATTAATTGATTGGCCAAATGTCATCAAAAGAACAATGCCAACAAAGCCAAATTTCCTATTTTGTGTTTTGTATATATATATATATATATATATTTCCATTCTCGCCATGCACAAATTAATAGTGTTTAACAATATAAATGTTTTGAAAGAAATAAAAAAGCAATGTAAATTTAATGTTAACATAAAAAATATAATACTATTACATCATGTTTGATTCATCTGTAATGAAATAAAGTTGTTATGAAATAAAGTCGTAATTAGTAATTCAATTGTTTAGCTAAATGGAATGGAATAGAATTGTAATAGTGTTCTTGTTTACGTTTGAATGGAATAGAGTTGTAATAGCATAAGAAAAAAGTTGAAATGACCAGAGTACCCTTAGCGTAAATTTTTAAATAGATGATTATTGTTATTGTTATTAAATTTTAATAGGATTATTATTAAACATAATTTAATAAAATAAGTAATTTAATCATATTTTTTAAAGATGTGTTAAAATATCATTAGTGAAATAAATAATTTAATTATCCTCTAAATAAAAAACAAAACATTAGAAGTAATAAATAGCTTGAGAATTATATTTTACATCCAAACATAATGTTCATACATTAACAAAAAGTTACATGATGTCATTAACTTATATGTCATAATCTATATGTTACTTAAAGAATAATTTAAAAAAATAGAAAATACATGTCTTTCTCTTGTCTCAAATTTTTTACTTAGAGAAAGAGGTTGAAGTCTGCAAAAGAATTGATGAAATTGTTATGTTGTATATATCTTTTTTGACATATTTTCATTAAATACAAAATGTTTTTATGTTGCTAGACGTGTATAATAAAAGGATCTCATGTAAAATTAAAAACAAATAATATAGATTTAATGTAATGTATTTTATTTATATTTAAAATTTTAATACATTTAATAAGTTTCAAGCCCTTCACAATCCATCCCACTTTAACTTGAAACCTACACAATGCAGCATAAAGATACTATAAATTACTAGCTAAGTTACTTTCAGGAGCCAAAAAATCTTTATGCTGTTGTTTTTCAACCTAAAACACCAAAAAAAGAGAAGAACCACTCGAATTTCAACAAGTTCCTATCAGTGAAAATAACATAAAAAGCAATTGAACATTGTCGGCAAAGACTTTACAAGGAACCTTACATGTAAAAAAACCTTAAACAGAAACCAACAGATCCTCTTGGAAAATACTAGTTCAACAAGCTAGAAAACTCGATATGTGAGACCTTATGCTCGTATTATCTTTCACAACATAACACATTCCCAAGTAGTCAGATCATCAACAAATGAAAAAGTTTACTAGGTAAATCACAATTGAAGAATCGATTTTAAAAATGCAAATGAAATAGCTTAACATAAATACTCTATTACAATGACAACCTTCCAGTAACATCCCTATTGAAATTGATATTTCTTAACTTCTTGGAGTTTTAAAAAGAAATTATTCTTGAACGAATAAAATGATTATAAATGAAACAAGTAGAAGAAGAAAATAGCATAAAGAAAACCAAAGTTTTTTGGTAAGCCACCACCCTCATAACTGTAGCTAGAGCTAGAGAAGCTAAAGACATCTGCTAAGAAATGGCCAAACCATTTGGTTTAAGTATAAGTTAGGCTATAGATGGACACATTTGTACAAATGTCTTTTGCCATACATATTAAACCGTTTGCTATATTTTTCACCTATTATTAGCACCTTACTAAGAAATTAATTGGATAAAACTATATCTTAGAAGTTCTCCCACTCTTTCTTTAAGTATGTGTCGCGTGTGAATATAATATGCAAATGTGCAAGTATACACGTCGAATAAAGTAATAAAGTAGTAAGTAAGATCGTCTCCTCAGGGACCAGATATGATTAATTCGGTTAAGCTATTACTATAAACTATATGAATCAGGCTGTGACAAAACAGAATAACAATTTGTAGAGGAATAATCACGTATGGAATATTAAAATCAAATAACTAACTTAAAATGTTGTGGCAAAGATACGGAGACCAAGTTGAGAGGATCTACGCTGTTGAATAGGAAGGTTGGGATTACTAAGATTCTTTCCTCATAAGACAATAATGCCATGGCAAAATCTTAACCAATCTACTATTCAGATTAGATCCAAGGTAGCTTGCTTCTTTCGAGAGTCAGACTTTAAGCTACCTGGTCTAAGGCTTCATATGTTTACAAGCCTTAAGAAGGATACCCAGCACTATTTCTTCTTTTCTCTGTACAAAACGTAGATCTATGTCTAAAGTGCTACGAGTATTCTATCAAATACTTGCTTGTATCATTCGATCACAATCTGACTCATCTAACCTTTTCAGAATTAAATCAAGTTTATGAACATACCATACATTCATCTATGTCTGGAGACTGCATGCATACATTTTAAAATAGCACAAATCGAATGAAACAGTAAATCAAATAAGGATAATGCCTTGGTCATTAAAGTAACTAAAGATTCATCCAGTAATCCCAATTCAATGAGATTAGCTCATGAGTTGGAAATTAAAATCCAAAATTAAAGTATCATTCAACAACATATTTACACAGTTAAAATTAATAGAAATCAATTAAGATAATGAAGGAAGAACTTCAGGAAACTTTCACCAATTTAGCCCTCAACTCTAGTGCTGCAATATCTTGCGAAGCCCAGGGTTGAATGCTTCTCTTCTTCCTTGTGTTGATGCTCTATTCCTTAACTGCTACCCACTTTCCTTACGTCTCTGGATCTCCCACGAGAAATTGTGCGAGGAAAAATTACTCCCTCCGTGCTTTCTCTTTCTTTCTTTTTATAGGGTAGGTCCCCCTTTTAACACACACTCATTTCTCCTTCTTTATCAAGTGGATATTTCTAGTACAAGTACTGTTGGTTGAGAATGATACTAATTGACAACCGAGTAAGCATCTTCCTAGATTTGCCATGGCATTTGTGCTGGCAATTTATCCAACCTTTTGTCATGACAAAACTTCACTTATTTTCCTCCTTTTTGCACATGTTATAAGCAACACAAATTCCTTTCCTCCCACAAGTAAAAGTAACATATAGTGGCATTGAAAGCACAATCCAAGCTTCATGATGCAATGTTATAAAAATACTAGTATAATTTCCTAAAATGTAACTAAATTTACTCAAGCATGAACAATTAAAGAAGTCTAGATGCCTGGAATATAACTCCTTTCAAGAGTTATCACACCCACAAACTTGAGTTATTGCTTGTCCTCAAGCAAAATATGCATAAACGTAATAATTGTCATAGCAACATAATCATCTTTGTACTGTTAGACCATTAAGAGAGCATTTTGTACTTTAGTTCTCCACAAGCTTATTTAGCAAAGGCAGTGCAAAAAATATTACCCTAAAAGAGAGAAAAATCCTAAGTACTCATGCAACTTTCACTATAGCAAGTATCTCCTAATTTACTTACTTTATCTTTTAACTAACTTAGTTTTCCCCCTTTTTTTATTTGGCCTTATACATACTCAATTACATACATATTCATTTGTTATGTATTTTTTTACTTGGGGATTCAGCTCATCACATGATTCTTTGACTCAACAATTACAATGGAGCATACACTAAATTGTCGAATACTCAATCATGTCACGATTTGAATACTAACTCATGGACCTAAGGCTTGTGACTAAAAAGATGGATGGAGCAAACAACTACCTCCTTAACTATACACTCTTACTTGGACTCACATTTCTAGTCAATAGCATGATGGAGTAAAAAAAGTGGTGCCAACTTACTTGGCAATTTTAAGTATTGGAGTATTTAATGACATTTTTTTCTTGAATTTTCTTAAGCATTGTCACTTTATTCATTATTGAGTATTGCCTTTGTACTTAATTTAGCTTCAAGAATCTCTAAGCTTATTAAAAGAAACTTACTATAGATAAATTGTAATTGGAATTAGGACATCCTAATTTTAGGGATCAATTTACATGCAAACTATCCTAAGCTAAACTCACCTAATTCACTGTCACAATTTTCTAGGAATGTCGAAGAATTAAATTCCTCATTCAACATCATAGGCAAAAATATACTCATCATAGTCTAACAATTATTTGGCATTTACGTGTCATGGACAAATGAATGTAAAAAACAAAATGAACAACTATTCAAATGCAACCTATATGCACAACACACCCCCAAACCTAAGGGATGCATTGTTATCAATGCATGAACAAACAAAAATATGAATGCACAAACATATATATAGACAGAAAATGATAAGAAAAAAATGATGAATGCATGCTAAAATGAAATGAAAAACAAATAACATAAAAAAATATGAATGAAGCTTGGAGCGAAATTGTTGTTACTTTAATTTGGATGAGTGGATTTTCGTGCAGCATGCTTGTAGCGCTACTTCCTTTTTAACACGTTGATTGGCATCTCATCTTCCTCATCTTCCAATTTTGGGAGATCATCAATCAGCTTATTGATCTCATGATCTTGCTGTGTTATTAGCATAGTCAATTGAGGTGGGACATGTGTAGTAGCATCCGCAAGTGTGTAAAAGTTGGGTTTGCTTTTTCTCCGTCATGGTTAGTCTCAATACTCACTGATTCAGTCTTCTCTTCATCTCGCTCTGGTCCTTTTATGGCCTTCTGCTCATCTCCCTTCGGCCCTTTTGTGGCCTTCTCCTCAGTGGCAGGATGTGTAGGGGTTTGTCTAGTCTCATCAACCTCTACTTCATCATCTTCCTCTTCCTCTGCATTAAGGAGCAGTTCTTTGGATAAGCTAGGGAATGTAAGCATAGGCCTGGTGAAATTCTTCTAAAGGGATTTCTTCATAGCAGCTTCTCTCTTCCTTACATAACCCCAGAATAGAGTCATTTCTTCCTATGCCCTACCCAAATTAGTAGCAATTGGTGATTGCTACTTCTCAAACAAATTGAGCTGCTTGTGTAACCTCTCAAGAGAACTGAGCACTTGTTGCTCAAAGACATTAGTAGAAGTGGAAGGGGTTGCTAAGGCACAAGTTAGGGTGGAGGATGTAGAGGCAGAACTAGGAGGTAGATGTCGTGGCAATTCCTCCCTTAAAAACTCATCACAATCTGCTTTATATTGGCCCTTTTGTTTGGAATCATATCTTCATTTGTTTGAACCGGAAGTTTCACACGTTGGCAAAAGGCAGTAATAAGGAAATGAAAATTAAGGCTGTCAGCATTCTTCCGGGCACACCTATGAACCTCTTTAAAAATAATTTTTCCCATGCTGGTTTTCCTTGCTTTCATTATAGAATAGAGTAGCAGCATTCACTACTTTGAAATTGTAGAGTTATGAGTAGAAGGACTCGTTCTACAGTGTAGCAATCTTGTCTGGACACTGTCCACTTGGTTCCTTCCACACATAAATCCTTAAGAACTTGATTTAAGCCCTCCATTGTGATTGTTGTGGCAAACTGCGAATGTTAATCTTGACCATCAGGTAAGCCATACTGAGCATTGATAGAGGACTCATCAAATAGCACTGAAAAACCTCTCACATATATAAAAGCATTGTTGGGAGAGGTTAGGTCGGAATAAAACTCCCGCACCACCTTTGCTAAAACATCTTCTGGATGCATGCAAAAGATGTGCCACTTGTACTTTTTGACTATGGAAGAAACCGATTCATCATATCCCATAAAGGGCGCATCTTGAAAAAGAAAACCTTTTTCCAAACAGAACGAACGCTTGGAGGTGGTATTTGTGTATTTCTTCTCTGTGGCTTCGTTGAAAAAGGTTCTTCGTGGCACATGGGGTGATTGAGAAGGATCACATCGCCATTGCTTTGAAAATTTTAGAGTGATTGGAAAGAAAAAGGTGGACACTTTGAATTCTTTATGGAAACACGAGTAAATGTACAAGAAAACGAAGGTTGAAGGTAACTGTAAAGAAGGTGAAATGATTAGGTTAAAGAAAAAGAAAATAAAGGCTGAAAATGTAAAAAGTTACTGCAGACATGACGTGGGTGATAAGAGTACGGTAATTATGGCCTGACCTGGTGAGATGAGATTTGGGGGGAATAAAAATATTATTAGAAGTAAATATTTTGGCAAAAACTTCTAATAGGCTAACTACTAAAAGATGAAGCCCAACCCTTAGTATACCTACAATAAAATAAAAATAAAATAAATTTTATTAAACCAATCAGATGAAATAACCGAAGAAAAATAAAATTAACAAAGAAAAACAAAAAAACTAGAAAGGATAATGGAAACGTTGAAGTTATGTATTTTGGAGATCAATGGACTGTTTATCTTGGGCCACAGAAGCATCCCAGTAATGCTTCAAACGTTATCCATTGACTTTAAATGTAAGCCCAGTCTTTATATCTTTGACCTCTATAGCTCCATGAGGATAAACATGAACTATTTCAAAATGTATTGACCAACGAGACTTTAATTTTTCAGAAACAATTTAAGCCTAGAATTGAACAACAACACCTGTTGTTCAGGTTCTAATTATCGTGGCATAATCTTCTTATCATGCCATCTCTTGGTCTTCTCTTTCTACAATTGAGTATTCTCGTATGCCTGAGCTCGGAATTACTCTATCTCATCTAGCTCATGTAACTCCCCAAAAATTTAAGTCTTTAATTTCTTTGCTTGAAATACCACAAATTGCTTGTTTGCTTTAATGGCTAAGTAATTTAGGTGCTTATGAGAGTGTTTGAGAAGCCTGGGTTCAAGTCTTGGCTTTTGCAAAATCTTTAGTTTTGCTTTTAAATGAATCTGGACATTGGCAAATATGCCTTATAAATAATAGTGTTTGTTTTATGACACAAAAAGATCTTGTGGTCTAGTGGCAAGGTGGCGTGTTGTGTAATTGTGAGGTCTGAGGTTCAATTCCTGGGTTGTGCAATGGAGTATTTATTTTGCTGCTTGAGCTGTGTAGGTAGTGGAGTTGGACTGAAACACAGCTAAGGGGAGTTTGAGTAGAATTTGAATGGAGTTGTTGGGGGAGTTGAGGAGAAATCAGTGGAATAATTCAAGGAGGGATAAGGGGAGTGATATTAGGAGAAAATCAAGGGAAGTGAGGAGGGAGGAGAAGTGTGCCAAAAATGGACTTTGATACTCAGGAAATTCGGCCAGAGAGGTATACTGCTCGTTTTGGGTATACTTTTCTTTTTGATTTTGTGTAACGTTTCCCTCTTTTTGCTTTTGGTGCCAAATTCTCTTTTTCTTCCCCTATTCTTTTTGTTACTTCTTTTTGTTTCTCTACATTTCCAAACCTTGATCGAATAGTGTTGAAGTAGTTTGTGTTGCGTCTTTTGTCCAGATTGCTCTTCTTCCTCTACCTTTTTTAGGTCAATTGTTTGTCGAATATTTCCCTTCTCTCCCTCTTTATCTCTTAAATTTTGTTTTCGGCTTGACAACTATTCTCTGACGGTTCGAATTCCTTGAGGAGTGAAGCGGTATCTAGTAATATTAAAATCGTCAAAATATTTCTCTCATCACTCGATGAAAGATGTCCGTCAAAGAGATTGTAGTCAAAATTCGTCAATGGTATAAGTGGGCTAAGCCACATTTGACAATCGAGGCTTTGGTGCTCATGGATCTTACTGCGTTTCCACAATCAGGTGTGTAAACACCCCACTAACTATAGAACGGCAAAAGCCAAAAAGCCAAAAATACGGCGTCTGAGACCACACGGGCGTGCGATCACTCATGTGGTAAGCCAAACTCGTGACTCATGGGTGATAAACTATAGAGGCCTCCAAGGGCATTTCCATAGGCATTTCCATAGGCTTTGGCCGTAATGGGCCACGTTGGGCCGAAATAGACAGTGTGGGCTCAATGGGCTCGTGGGCCCCACACGGATGAAATCCATGATTTATGGCAAATACTAGACTAGGTTATGTAGATCCCATAGACATGGCGAAATCTGGGCTGAACAGGCTGCACGAGCGTGTGGGCCCACATGGGTCGAGTAATGGGCATTAGGCCCATTTACACCATTATGACCATTTAGGTTACCTGAGTTTCTTGAGGCGATTACGAATCTTTCGAGTGATCAATTTTTGCATCGAGACCTTAAAATAGGTAAAATAACCAAAATACCCTTAAAGGGTAAAATGACTGTTTTACCTCTAATAGATGGAAATGACCGTTATACCCCTAGAGGTAGGTTGACTGATGTGTTCATTATTTGTATATGACTGTTATTGAGTATGACATTTTGCATAGATTTATGACATGACATACTGCATGGGGTTGGGATACTGTCATGGAGGAAGTATACTGTTACTGGCAGCTTTACTGCGATACTGTTACTAGCAACTTTGCTGCGATACTGTTACTAGCAGCTTTACTGCGATATTGGTGTGTTGGCTGGTGGGTCAATTTTATCCCCACATGGTGTGTTGGTGGTACGAAGAGGTGTGTTGGTTGGATTGGGATGGGTTGTATTGTTGCCTGATCACATTCTTGAATAGGGCTCAGCCCGGACTATTCCTCGCTTGTTGTATCTTGGTGGTGATAGGGATTACACACACTAAGTTTTTGTAAACTTACCCTTTCCTTTTAATTGTATAGGTAATCCTCAGCCATAGGCGATTTGGTGCTGCGAGGGACTCGGGGGTGGCCACACAACTTCAGCTATTCTACTCTTACTTTTACCTAAATTTAATGTTTGTGTTTGGTTTTGTTTATGTAATAAGGCCATTTATTATTGTTTAAAATTTTTAATTGGGCTTTTACTTACTTATTTTAAACTGCTAGTGTAGGAGAATACGAATTTTCAAAATAGTTACTACTTTCAAAGACATGCGATTTAAACAATAGAGTTTTCAAAAGCTTCCACGATTTTAGATCAACCTATAATGATAATGGTAGTTAACAAGGCAACCGTTTTGACTTGACGATTTGTTAAATAATAATAAAGAGGTTTTTTAACTTAGGAACGAATTCACTGTGACATGCCAGATTCGACCATAGCGTCTAGAACAAGTTTGGGGTGTTACATTTAGTGGTATCAAAGCCAGATTGCAAAACTCGACTGTGGAATGAGTTATGAAAATATTTGGAATTTTTGGAAAACTGTTCTTGAAGTGTTTTAAAAGGTTTTTAAGTGTGGCACACCGAGTCTCCAGCCCCAAATCCGTAAGTTTTCTTTATACTATAAACTGCTTGAACTGAAATACACTGAGAGGCTACTAAAGATAGTAGGATTGTACTGAAACTCTTTAGTGAGAGTAAACTAAAACTGTATGGAGACCTTGATTTGTGAAAAAAAACTCTGCTTATTGCTTTTTATAAGACATCTGTTAATAATTACTGGAATTACAAACTAATGCATAAAATTTCGTAAACAGATAATACGTTACTTGATATGAGCACTAGATGTGCTCGCGAAAGGGGTACACGAGGCCACAGTAGAGGCCGAGGAAGTGCTAGGGCTGGGTCTTCGGCATCAGGCCACATGTCTAATGTTCAGCTTAGGGAGGCACCAGCTTCACCGGTGACTGAGACGGGATCATACGATCGAGCGGTTGGGGATGATGCTCTATCCCAAGCTATGCTCCACATTTTGGAAAGGGTCGCAGGGACCAATACTGGTGTTATGGGCCGTGGGTTAATTTTAGAACGACTCCGGTCGAATGGAGCAGAAATCTTCAGGGGTATTTCTGGACTGCACCTCTGAGCAAAAACTAAAAGGTGCAGTGTCTTTAGTGCGAGATGAAGCTTATCAGTGATGGCTTACCGTGAGAGAGGGTACTCAGGCTGACCGGTTAACGTGGGATTTCTTTAAGGCGACATTCTAAGGAAAGTAGTGGGTGCAAGTTATGTGGACGCCCGAAGAAAGGAATTTCTGAGCTTGACCCAGGGGAATAAAACTATGGCAGAATATGAGGCAGAGTTCCTGCGACTGAGTCGCTATGCTCGTGGGATAGTGGCGACTAAATATGAATGCTGTGTGTGACTCGAGGATGGCATCCGAGATGAGTTACGAGTCTTGATAGCTCTGCAGAGGGAGCGAGATTTTGTTGCCCTAGTAGAAAAAGTGAAAATTGCCTAGGACATGAAGCGCTCTGAGCGCCAGAACCATGAGAAGGATAGGGGCAGGTATAAGAGGGATTTGGGGGCCTCGAGTTCTTTTGGAAGGCCTAAAAAGAAGGCCATGTTTGATGGGCCAGTCCGAGGTGGCGTTCCTATTGCAAGACCACAGCCTTGTTCTGATTGTGAGAGACATCATCTGGGTGAGTGCTGGAAGAAAATTGGGGCATGATTAAGATGTGGGTCTATGGAGAATCAAGTCAAGAATTGTCCTCAGAGGACTGTCCAGATGCAAGCTACAGGTCAGGGTTATGTTCAGCCAGTGAGAGGTGGTCAGCAGCCACCGAGAGGCCGTGGACAAGCCAAAGGTGGAAATGGTGTGGGAAGGGGTGGTGGAGCGCCTGGCAAAGGTGCTGGTAACATTGAGGCGAGGCAGCCAGCACTAGTCTATACTGCTTGTCGCCGAGAAGATGGTGACGCTCCAGATGTTATAACCGGTACGTTCCTAATTCATAATGTACCTTACACCACTTTGATTGATATAGGGTCTATGCATTCATACATTACATGCCCTGTGTCTAACACCTTGGGTATCATGTGTGAGTGTACTTGAAATGAGATGACTGTGTTAAGTCCAATGGGACAGATAGTAAGGGTAGACAAGTTGTTCAGGGATGTGAACCTAGAGGTTCAAGGAGTTGTATTTCTAGCGGATTTGATGGAGCTACTGTTTGGTGAATTCGACCTAATCTTGGGGATGGATTGGTTGGTAAAACACCGTGCAAGTTTGGATTGTGCTACTAAGCGTATGGTGTTGAAGACTACTGAAGATGAGGAGGTGGCTGTGATTGGGGAGCGAAGGGACTTTCTGTCTAATGTGATCTCTGCATTTAGGGTCGAAAAACTAGTTTGCAAGGGTTGTTAGGCGTTTCTAGCCTATATTGGTGTATCTATTTTTGAGGGTCCTTCTATTCGAGATATCAGAACAATTAAGGATTTTTCTGATGTATTTCCTAATGAGCTCCCTGGGTTGCCTCCGAGCCACGAAGTTAAATATGGTATCGAGCTCTTGCCAAAAGTAGCTCTAGTGTCCATCTCCCCTTATAGGATGGCACCGAAAGAGCTGGTGGAATTAAAAGCTCAAATCCAAGAATTGTTGGATTGAGGATTCATTCGACCTAGTGTGTCTCCATGGGGAGCACCAGTGTTGTTCGTAAAGAAGAAGGATGTGTCCATGCACATGTGCATCGACTATCAGTAATTGAATAAACTAACTATAAAGAATAAGTATCCTTTACCGAGGATAGATGATTTATTTGATCAGTTGCGAGGAGTTTTGGTTTTCTCCAAAATAGATCTTCGTTCTGCGTACCATCAGCTGAGAGTCAAGGAGGTTGACGTGTATAAGACTGCATTTAGGACTCGTTATGGTCATTACGAGTTCCTAGTGATGCCATTTGGGTTGACGAATGCACCAGCTGCCTTCATAGACCTGATGAACCGAGTATTCCAGCTTTACCTGGATCGGTTCGTGGTGGTGTTTATAGATGATATCTTGCTGTATTCGAGAACCGAGGATGAACATGATGCACATCTTGTTTTGCAGATTTTAAGGGAGAAACAACTGTACGCTAAGTTTAGCAAGTGTGAGTTCTGGCTGTGAGAAGTGACTTTTCTTGGTCATGTGGTATCTTCCGAGGGGATTAGGATAGATCCTCGAAAAATGGAAGCCGTATTGGATTGGAAACCACCTAGGACCATATCTGAGATTCGAAGCTTTCTGAGTCTGGCAGGGTATTACGGACGCTTTGTTGAGGGGTTTTCCTTGATTGCTGCACCTCTGACTAAGTTGCTGTGTAAAGGGGTACCGTTTAACTGGACTAATAAGCACTAAGAAAGTTTTGAGAAATTGAGGAAAGTTCTGACTGAGGCCCCTGTCTTGATATAGCCAGAGTCTGGAAAAGAATTCACTGTCTACAGTGATGCATCACACGTTGGTTTGGGTTGTGTGCTGATGCAAGAGGGTAAGGTTGTTGCTTATGCATCTTGTCATCTTAAGCCTCACCAGGCAAATTACCCTACTCATGACGTATAGTTAGCCGCGGTGGTATTCGTACTAAAAATTTGGAGGCATTATTTATACGGTGAGAAATTTACTATCTACACAGATCACAAGAGCCTTAAGTACCTCCTTATTCAGAAGGAGTTGAATCTTAGGCAGTGAAGATGGATAGAGCTGGTTAAGGATTATGATTGCTCGATTGAGTACCACCCTGGTAAGGCTAACGTGGTAGCTGACGCATTGAGCCGTAGGGTTGTATCTGATTTGAGAGAAATGTTTGCTCGTCTCAGCTTGTTTGATGATGGTAGCTTATTGGCTGAGCTACAAGTTAGACCGACGTGAACTGAACAGATTAAGGGAAAATAGTTGTTGTGTAACACTCTTTACCCGAGACCATTGCTAGACTCGAGCATGAGGCTTTATCTAACTTAACTTACTAGTTCGAAGCATAAAAATTTGCTTTTAGAATTCATTTCACTATTCACAACAAAACTATCCACCTGCGCGACTGTCACTAATTTAATTATAACTCAAGTTAAGAAACTCAAAATTTAAATCCTTAAATTTTCCCTGAAACTAGACTCATATATATTCTTACCATAAAATTTTTAGAATTTTTGGTTCAGCCAATTAGTACATTTTATTCATTGAAGACTCCCCTATTTCACTATCCGACGGTTCTGACCACCACTCACTAAAAATCAATTATCTCAACATAAAGATTTCACATGGTGTTTCTATTTATTTTTATAGAAAATAGACTCACTAAGGAATATATACATATAAATTATGACTTATAATTCTTTCTGTACAATTTTTAATGAATTTAGAAAGTCATAACAGAGGACTTCAAAAACCATTCTGACCCTGTTTCAATAAAATTAAAATATCTCAAAATATAAAATTCCTTTGCCTACACTGTTCCTTTCATGTAAAAATAAACTTGATAAGATTTAATCCTATATATCATTCACTCACTAATTCCATTTATACTATTTTTGGTGATTTTTCAAATTCATGTCACTACTGCTGTCCCCAAAACTGCTTCTTTGCAAAAATTTTTACTTTTTTATAGTTTCTTTGTTTTAGTTACCATTTAAGCATACATAACACCAAAACATATTCTTTACTAGTCATTTCAATAGCTAATCTTAAGCCATATCATATGAACATACTCAAAATGAATAAGTCTCTATACATGCCATAACTTTAAACATTTTGAAATCACATAATATCGAAATGTCTGTTGATAGTGTGATACGAGGCTCCGACGATCCTCAATTCGAGCAAGCTCAAAACACTATAAAACAAAGGAAATGAAGAAAGGTGTAACCTACTAATAGCTTAGTAAGTTACATGTAAACAATAAGTACTCATTTAATAATTAACATTTTTAACATATAACTAATCAATACATTTCTTAGCAATTTCAATCACTTACACATGCACAATCTTTCCAATTCACTTGCACATACATTTACACAGTTAACCTTTATCACATATGCTCATTCTTTCAAATGTACTTGGATACACACTTCATTTCATGTTCACTTTAACTCATTATTAATCCTGTTGAACACTCGGAATATACACGGATACGTAGAGAATTAGCACATAAGTGCCACACTGATATGTAGCCGAAGCTACCACTGATATGTAGCCGTAGCTACCATTGAAATATAGCCGAAGCTACCACTGATCAATAACACTAGAAATGTCCACGGGCCTGCTCATGCAAGCTGTCAAGTATCTGCAACACATGCTAGATCACCCAGCACCTGGGACTCACTGTAACACTGTAACACTAGTCTCTAGTGACATGTCACTTGTATCCACTTCTATTCCTAATTTCAACTGGAAGTTTACACTTAACACTTTATTTTAAACACTTTATCACTTGAACAATTCATGAACAATTCATGAACAATTTTCCTTCCACATTCAATATTAATTCAGATATCAAATATAATTCACAATTTATAAAAATATATTGCTATTATTTACACGTAACTTACCTCGGATGCAAAACGACTATTTTTGTAAATTAGTCGATAACCTTCTCTTTTCCCCAATCACTTCCACTATTTCTTCTTTCTTGATCTATATTAACACAATTTAATATATTTTATCAACATAACATTCAAATACAATTCATACACAATATTTTGGCAAATTTACATTTTTTCCCATAAGTTTTCAAAATGACACTTTTGTCCCAAAGCTCATAAAAATAAAATTCACTAAATTCTTTAATTTCAAACCTCACTAAATTATATTTCATGCTCATAACAGCCCTCAATTTCACAAAATCACAACTCTATGCACACTTTACTATGTTTCACAATTTAGTCATTTTTCAACATTTTTATCGAAATTTATCTAGTAAAACTCGTAATTAACACTTCAAACATTCATTATCTAACATCACTCATCAAATTAAAACTATATCATGAATGGGTCAATTTTTAAACTTCAATTCCATTTAAAATAAATGGTAGAAACGTGAAATTTAAGCTTCAATAAGCATAAAAATACAAAAATAATTAAAAACGGGGCAAGAAATCACTTACAATTGAGCTTAGAAAAATCAAGAGCCCTAGCTATGGTAACATGGAATTTTTGGCAGCAAGCTCCAATTTTGAAGAAGATGAACACTTATTTTCATCTTATTTTCTATTTTATTCAATTTTGACAAAAATGTCCTTGACCTATTTACTTAGATATTTTTCTAGAATTACCTTTATGTGTCCATAACACTAATTTATGGTCTATTTGCCACATAAACACTTCCAATTTCATGCAATAATTCAATTAAGTCATTTAATCACTAATTAGACACATTTTGCATTTTTTTCTCAATTTAGTCCTAAAAATTCAATTAGGCACTAAATCATTAAAATTTCCTATCCATATTTTCACACAATATTTCAATTAATCAATAATTAATAAAAATTTATAAAATTAAACTATTTCACTTCGAATTTGTGGTTATGAAACCACTGTTCTGATTAGGCCCTATTTCGGGCTATCACATGTTGGATGAGTCATTGGTTCCTCGTCTCCGACAGGTTGAGCATGGGGAAACTTCAGATTTTGGGTTGAATAGTGAAGGAGTACTGTGTTTCCCTGGGAGAGTCTGTGTACCGAGGGATAATGATTTAAGGTAGTCTATACTGCGAGAGGCGCATAGTAGTCCTTATGCTATGCATCCCGGCTGGAATAAAATGTACCGTGACCTTCGTGAGTTATATTGGTGGCTTGGTCTTAAGTGTGAAGTTACTGATTTTGTAAGTAAGTGTTTCACTTGCCAACAAGTGAAGGCTGAACATTAGTTAACTTAGGGTTGCTATAGGCACTTAAAATTTCACTTTGGAAGTGGGAGAGAGTAACTATGGACTTCGTTAGTGGGCTGCCCCTAACACCTACTAAAAAGGATGCGGTATGGGTTGTAGTCGATCGGTTGACCAAGTCAGCCCATTTTATACCAGTTTGTATTGATTACTCTTTACAGAAGTTGGGTAAACTGTATGTGGCTGAGATAGTAAGACTGCATGGGGTATTAGTTTCCATAATATTAGATAGAGATCCTCACTTCACATCTCGATTTTGGAAGAAGTTACACGAGGCTTTGGGTACAAGACTAGACTTTAGTACTGCGTTTCATCCCCAGATAGATGGTCAATCAGAAAGGGAGATTCAAATATTGGAGGATATGTTAAGAAATTGTGTAATGGATTTCCGAGGCACCTGGGAAGACTATTTGCCGCTAGTAGAGTTCGCTTATAATAATAGCTACCAGTCCAGTATTCAAATAGCACCGTACGAGGCGTTATATGGTCGTATGTGTCGTACTCCTACCTGTTGGACTGAGTTGGGCGAGCAGCGAGTTCTAGGGCCAGAGTTAGTTTCTGATACCGAAGAGAAGGTAAAACTGATTCGAGACCAACTGAAGGAAGCATCTGATAGGTAGCAGTCTTACGCGGATCTTAAATGCCAAGAGATTGAGTATTCTATAGGGGACCTCGTATTTTTCAAGGTTTCCCTATAGAAGAAGTTACCGAGGTTTGGACGGAAGGGTAAGCTTAGCCCTAGGTTCATTGGGTCTTACCGTATACTGAAGCGTGTGGGACCGATTTCCTATCAACTTGAGTTGTCTCCAAAATTAGACTGGATTCACGATATGTTCCACATCTCCATGCTGAGGCGTTATCGCTCTAATCCCACACATATAGTACCAGTCGAGGAGATCGAGGTTGGGCCAGAACTGACCTTCGAGGAGGAGCCAGAGCAGATATCGGATCGTGTGGTTAAGGTACTAATGAAGAAATCTATTCCACTAGTCAAAGTGCTTTGGCATAAACACAGTTCAGAAGAGGCCACGTGGGAACCCGAAGAGGTGATGCGACAACAATACCCTCATTTTTTCTAACCAGGTAAATTTTTAGGCTAAAATTTCGTGAAGGGGGGTAGAGTTGTAACGCCCCAAAAATTTAAGTCTTTAATTTCTTTGCTTGAAATGCTACAAATTGCTTGTTTGCTTTAATGCCTAAGTGATTTGGGTGTGTATGACAGTGTTTGAGAAGCCTGGGTTCAAGTCTTGGCTTTTGCAGAATCTTTAGTTTTGCTTTTAAATGAATCTGGACATTGGCAAATAGGTCTTATAAATAATAGTGTTTGTTTTATGACACAAAAAGAGCTTGTGGTCTAGTGGCAAAGTGGCGTGTTGTGTAACTGTGAGGTCTGAGGTTCAAGTCCTAAGTTGTGCAATGGAGTATTTATTTTGCTACTTAAGCTATGTAAGTAGTGGAGTTGGACTGAAACACAGCTAAGGGGAGTTTGAGTAGAATTTGAATGGAGTTGTTGGGGGAGTTGAAGAGAAATCGGTAGAATAATTCAAGAAGGGATAAGGGGAGTGATATTAGGAGAAAATCAAAGGAAGTGAGGGGGGAGGAGAAGTGTGCCGAAAATGGAGTATGATACTCAGAAAATTCAGCCAGAGGGGTATACTGCTCATTTTGGGTATATTTTTCTTTTCGATTTTGTGTAACGTTTGCCTCTTTTTACTTTTGGTGTCGAATTCTCTTTTTCTTCCCCTCTTCTCCTTGTTGCTTCTTTGTATTTCTCTACTTTTCCAAACCTTGATCGAATAGTGTTGAAGTAGTTTGTGTTGCATCTTTTGTCCAGATTGCTCTTCTTCCTCTACCTCTTTTTGGTCAACTGTTTACCGAATATTGCCCTTCTCTCCTTCTTCACCTCTTCAATTTTATTTTCGGCTTGAAAACTATTCTCTAACGGTTTGAAATCTTTAAGGAGTGAAGGAGTATCTGGTAATATTAAAATCGTCGAAATCTTTCTCTCATCACTTGATCAAAGATATCCGTCAAAGAGATTGTAGTCAACCTTCGTCAGTGGTATAAGTCGGCTAAGCCACATTTGACAATCGAGGCTTTGGTGCTTGTGGATCTTGGTGCATTTCCACAATTAGGTGTGTAAACACCCCACTATAACTTTAGAATGGAAAAAGTCAAAAAGCCAAAAATACGGCGTTTGAGACCACACGGGCGTGCGATCTCTCTTGTGGTAAGCCAAACCTGTGAATCATGAGCGATAGACTGTAGAGGCCTCCATGGGCATTGTAATGGGCCACGTTGTGCCAAAATGGGTCGTGTGGGCTCAACGGGCTCGTGAACCCCACATGAATGAAATCCACGATTTGTGGCTAATACTGGACTAGGTTATGTAGATCCTATAGCCGTGGCAAAATTTGGGCCCACTTGGGCCGAGTAATGGGCCTTGGGCCCAGTTACATCATTATGACCATTTAGGTTACCTGAGTCGCTCGAGGCGATTGCGTACCTTTTGATTGATCGATTTTGCACCGAGAGCTCAAAATAGGTAAAATGACCAAAATACCCTTAAAGGGTAAAATGACTGTTTTACCCCTAATAGATGGAAATGATCGTTATACCCCTAGAGGTAGGTTGACTGATGTGTTCATGATTTGTATATGACTGTTACTAAGTATGATATTCTGCATACACGTATGATTTATGACATGACATGCTGGCAGCTTTGCTACGATATCATTATCGGCGACTTTCTTTGCGATACTATCTTGGCGACTTTCTTTGGGATATTGGTGTGTTAGCTGGGTGGGTCGATTTTATCTCCATATGGTGTGTTGGTGGTACGGAGAGGTGTGTTGGCTGGATTTGGATGGGTTGCATTATTGTACTGTACTGATATTGTATTGGGCTAAGGCCCACATCAGATATATCTTGAATAGGGCTCGACCCTAGATATTATCGCTTGTTGTATCTTGATGAATGATAGGGGATTACACACTGTGTTTTTGTAAACTCACCCTTTTTTTTAACTGTACAGGTAATCCTCAGCCATAGGCGATTTGGTGGTGCGAGGGACTCGGGGGTGGCCACGTAACTACAGCTGTTCTACACTTGCTTTTACTTAAATTTAATGTTTGTGTTGGGTTTTGTTTATGTAATAAGGCCATTTATGATTGTTTAAAATTTTTAATTGGGCTTTTACTTACTTATTTTAAAATGCTAGTGTAGGAGAAGACGAATTTTCAAAATAGTTACTGCTTTCAAAGACACGCAATTTAAACATTAGAGTTTTCAAAAGCTTCCGCGATTTTATATAAACCTATAATAGCAATGGTAGTTAACAAGGCAACCGTTTTGACTTGATGATTTGTTAAATAATAATAAAGAGGTTTTTAAACTTAGGAACGAAATCAATGTGACACGCCAGATTCGGCAATAACGTCTAGGCCGAGTTTGGGGTGTTACAACTCAAGTAATCGTTTATTACCATCAGCGAATCAATCCATGTTCAGCTTCTTGATGGCCTAAAATGGTTTATGTTCGAGCTCAACAGGTAAATGACAAGGCTTCCCATAGGCAAGCTTGAAAGGTGACATCCCTAATGGTGTTTAGAGTGCAGTATGATACACCCCCAGAGTTTCATCCAGTCTGGATGACCAATCTTTGCGTGTTGGGTTTACCACTTTCTCTGAAATCTGTTTAATTTCTTTATTAGAAACTTCAGCTTGTCTATTTGTTTGGAGGTGATATGCCGTGAAAATCTTATGCTTCACCCCATACATATTCAATGCATTGGCAACTAATTTACAATCGAAATAGGAGCCCTCATCACTAATAAGCACACGGGGTGTACCAACCCTTCTGAAGATATTTTTATGCAAGAACCGCACCACCGACTTGGCATCATTAGTAGGGAGAGCAAGAACTTCTACCCACTTGGAAACATAATCTACGACCACAAGTATGTACATATTGCCCCAAGAAGTGGAAATGGACCCATAAAATCGATCCCCTACACATCAAACAACTCAACTTCTAAAATGTTTTACAGCAGCATTTCATGCCTCATCTATAGGTTTCCCGTTCGTTGACAGTGGTCACATGTCTGATAAAATTCATGAGCATCTTTAAACAAACTTGGCCAATAGAAACCAGATTGGAGAACCTTTGTAGCAGTTCTCATTCCTCTAAAATGTCCTTCGTAAGGTGCTGAATGACAGTGTTGCAAAATGCTCTGAATTTCATCATCCGGAATACATCTCTTAATAATTTGATCTGCATAATGTTTGAATAAGAATGGCTCATCCCAATAATATTGCTTGGCATCATGAAGAAATTTCCTTCTTCTTTGAATGGTGAGCTCAAGTGGCAGCAACCCACTTACTAAGAAATTTATTATATCAGAATACCAAGGTAATACCGTGATAACTAGTAGTTGCTCATCTGGGAATTCTTCCTTAATGAGTTGAATATTTTCATATTCATTTCCTTCTTCCATCCTTGATAAGTGATCAGCCACTTGATTCTCGGTCCCTATCCTGTCTCGAATTTTAAGTTCAAATTCCTGCAGTAGTAATATCCACCTGATCAACCTAGGTTTGGCTGATTTTTAAATTTTTCCGCTGCGCCGTAGGGGTGCCGGTAATCTAACAGATGACATTCTATGATATGCATAATATTTAAATCATGCCACTGATATTGAAATTGAGATTTAATTGTATGTTAAACATGCCCTACATGATATTATCCGATTTGCATGTTTGACATGCCCATTGTGACAAATGAAATCTTGAAATGAGTAAAATGTTTATATATGTTCATTATGACCATATCACATTCATGGGGTGGGATATTGTAAGGTGGAAGAATTGGTGGCTTCATCCACAGCCTACATGGCAACTTGTCTAAAAATATTGGTGGCTTCATCCACATTGGAATGTTTGGATGGGTGAGTTATGGGGAACTCTTTTTGGACTGTAGCGGTGATGGGTAGGATATTTTATAAAAACTTGCATAATTGTTTTACGAGAATTGCACTATCATGATCATGTTCAACAAATTCGAATATGTTATATCATGAATATGTGTTTACTTGTTATTTAACTTATTGTTATTTAACTTGTTATAAGACTCACACTGAGCTTAAAAAGCTCACCCTTTTTAGTTTTATAATTTTACATATAACCTCGAGGTTAGGATTTGATGACGACATTTGGAGGAGTTTCTCAAAATTCTTTTAAATTAAAGTAATTAATTTTTTTGATATTTTGGGTTTGTAATAAGTTTCATGAGACATTACTTTGGGGACTTTATTATGATTTACATGACTTGATTACATGACATTACGTTTTAAAAATGACATAAGTTTAGTATTTGATGAGGTTTCACATGAAACTCAATTTTAAAATAAAATCTATCAATAATATATTTTTCCTATATATTTCTAAAAAATGAGTTTTTAATAAAATTAGACTTAGTTTTCAAAATTATTAATGTTTACCAATGAGTTTTCTAAAGATATTTGATTTATGAAGTTAACATGTTTTCATTTCGAATTAATGACAAATAACCAAGTTCTCTAAAATTTGAATAAAAATACAAGTGATTTAGAAGTATGATTGAAAAACCGAAATAGTTTTGAATAAATGATTGAATGTTTACAATTGAAATATTATTTATTGCGATTCCTAAAATTTGCACGTTTTTACAAAATTAAAATAAACTCTTTATTTCATTTGTTTTGAATTGATAAGCCAATAGTTTTAAAATATTATTTTCAAAAATTTAAAGTTTATTTCAGCCATTTTCGTGGACAAATGGTTTTGAAATGAGATTGAAAATAAAGTTGAACATTCAATTTTATTAATTTTGAACAAACTGTGCAAATGGTTTAAAAAGTACATTTGAAATTACGAAAGTTTTTCTGGGCCATTCCAGTGGCCAATGTAGCTTTCCAAATTCGGTCACAATGACTGGGACGGGTTTGGGGTGTTACAATTAGCATCATTGTGCACCATTCAATGAGACCAGCACTTTCAAATTCCCTCAATCTTTGCTTATTTGACAAGATATCTTCCATGAATTTTACGTAGTTGGACATTTGCTCCAACGTTTCCACCAATGGTATGTTGATATGGAGTTGCTTCAGGACATCCAAAAAAATTTTGAACTGAAAATCTTGCTTAAATTTCTGAAATCGCTGGGGAAAAGGTGGCGGTGGTCTTCCTTCAGATTGCTTATATTATTTTGTTGTGGCATTTTTATTGGTAGCACAATCTGATTTTGTTACAACTTTATTTTGATTGGTTCGCTCAATTGTAAATTGCTCCACAGATGGGTCTGAATTCTTTCTATGTGTGAGACCTGAGTTGTCCTCATCTGTAATGGCATCATTAGCAACTCCAAGTAACTGAGTACCATTTTTTAGTGTAATGACCTTGCAATGCTCCTTCCCTTTAGATCTTGAATTTTAAGTGTCACTTGGCAATGCTCCTTGAGGTCTAGAGTTTAACGCATTGACAATCTGCCCGACTTCATTTTCCAAAACTATTATGGATGCAGCTCGACTTTGGATCATAGCATCATTTTTGGCCATATATTCCTTCAATAGAGCTTCCATAGATGAAGAAGATGATGCTGAACTTTGTTGAACATTTTGTCGTGCCATAGGTTGATTATAACCAAGTGGTGCATTTGTGGCATTCTGTCGAACAACGTTGTTGGAGTTCATCATTCCTTGATTATTCCAACTAAATTTTGGATGTTACTTCCACACTAGATTGTAGGTGTTGGAATATGGGTTATTTTTCCAATTGAAATTACCCATGTAATACACAAAGGCTGGGTTTGATGGGCATTCATCAAAAACATGATCTTCCCCACAATAAACACATGATAGCTCTGCTATTTTCATCTCCTGAATTGTAGCTGGTCTCTTTAGTGTTTGAATCATATTAGCTAAAGATGATACCTGAGCTATTAATGAAGTGATTGCATCAAGCTTCATTGTGCCAACAACTCTTCTGTCAGTCCCTACTCTCGTAGTAGGGTATTGATAATCATTGTTGGCAATACCTTCCAAAATCCCATACTCTTCATTATATGATTTATCTAGCAAAGTGCCATTGGTAGACGTATCAACTACCATCATTGTGCGCATGTTTAATCTATTGTAAAACATTTCCATCTGTGTCCAATGTTGGAAAGCATGCATCGAACAAGTAATTCATTGAGTCACTCCCAAGATTCATATAACATCTCATTCTCTGATTGCCGAAAAGATGTGATATCATTCCTTAACCTGGCATTCATATTTGAAGGATTATACTGCTGGAAAAACCTTTGACAAAGATCATTCCAAGATGCCACCGTCCTTGATGGCAAAACTTTCAATCATGCTCCGGCATGATCTCTTAATGAATACGAAAATAATTTAAGTCGTAGGGTGTCTTCAAGAACACCTTGTTGCCTGAATGAGTCATAGGATTTTAAGAAAACTCTTCAGTGCAGTCATGGATCTTCAGTAGGCAATCCACTGAACTGTCTTACCATTTGTAGCATCTGAAACATTACTCATTTCAACTCGAAATACTGAGCTTGAATGTGCAGCCTGACTATTCTTGGATTCAAATCATCCAAACTTCGCAAAACATGCTCTCGAATGAGTCTATCTCTATCATTTATCACACGAAGGATTGGTAAAACAACATCCTGACGTTAGCAGGAATTATCGTCTCCTTCTTCTCAAAGTTCCCTGGATCAGTCCCCTACCTAGATCATTTCCAATCCTAGCCATATCTTACAATTACCGTCTCCTTCTTCTCAAAGTTCTCTCAATCTCTAGGTCAAAAGGATACTCTTCGTTACCAGGAATGCATCTACTCATGCACTAACAGCAAAACTGTAGAAATTAAAAACAACAAAGTTAAATAAAACTAATGAAATTATATAAAAACATAACAAAACCAAATTTCACCAAATTGTCGATCCCTGGCAACAGCGCCAAAAACTTGTCGTGTGTGAATATAATATGAAAATGTGCAAGTATACACGTCGAATAAAGTAATAACGTAGTAAGTAATATCATTTTCTTAGGGATCAGATAGGATTAATTCGGTTAAACTATTACTATAAACTATATGAATCAGGCTGTGACAAAATAGAATAAATATTTGTAGAGGAATAATCACGTATGCAATATAAAATGCTGTTGAATGGGAAGGTTGGGATTACTAATAATCTTTCCTCAAAACACAATAATGTCATGGAAAAATCTTACTATTTAGATTAGATCTAAGGTAGTCTACTTCTTTCAAGAGAAAGATACCCAGCATTATTTCTTCCTTTCTCTATACAAGGCGCAGCTCTATGTCTAGAGTGCTATAAGTATTCTATTGAATACTTGCTTGTATCATTCAATCACAGTCCAACTCATATAACCTTTTTCAGAATTAAATCAAGTTTATGAACATACCATACATTCATCTATGTCTAGAGACTGCATGCATACATTTTAAAATAGCACAAATCAAATGAAACAGTAAATGACATTAGGATAATGCCTTGGTCATTAAAGGAACTAAAGATTCATCCAGTAATCCGAACTCGATGAGATTAGCTCATGAGTTGGAAATTAAAATCCAAAATGAAAGTATCATTCAACAACATATTTCCACAGTTAAAATTCATAAAAATCAATTAAGATAATGAAGGAAAAACTTCAGGAAGCTTTCGCCAATCCAACCTTCAACTCTAGTGTTACAATACCTTACGAAGCCCAGGGTTGAATGCTTCCCCTTCTTCCTTGTGTCGTTGCTCTATTCCTTCATTGTTACCCTTTTTCCTTGCGTTTCTTGATCTCCCACGAGAAATTGTGTAAGGAAAAATTGCCCCCTCCTTTCTTTCTCTTTCTTCTTTTTATAGGGTAGGTCCCCCTCTCAGTGCACACTCCTTTCTCCCTCTTTATCTAGTGGATATTTCTGGTACAAGTACAACTGGCTGAGAATGGCACTAATTGATGGCATCAGCATCTTCCTGGAATTGTCATGGCATTTGTGCTGTTAATCTATCCAACCTTTTGTCATGAAAAAACTTCACTCCTTCACTTATTTTCCTCCTTTCTGCACTTGTCATAAACAACATGCAATTCCTTTCCTCCCATAAGTAAAAGTAACATATATTGACATTGTAATCCAAGCTTCATGATGTAATGTTATAAAAATACTAATATAATTTCCTAAAATGCAACTAAATTTACTCAAGTACAAATAACTAACTAAGTCTAAAGGCCTGAAATATAACTCTTTCCAAGAGTTATCAATAGGTCAAGCAAAAAGCATAACAAATCTCTCCAACGTATAGACAAGTCAAGATTGAACTATTTACTACACAGAAATTCAAAGTGTAATCTTTAAACTTTCTTTTATACTTACACAAATCTATATCACAATCTTGATGACAATTAGTCAAGCCTTGTTACTAGATGAGGATTGCAAAATTTAATTTTTTACCATTTCAAATAGCAACAATTGGAGGAGCATCTAAACTACAACACATATGGTAAAGCATGTTCATAACCTTGAAAACACCCTAACCAAAACTTGCATATTCATTTATAGAGAAATAGTTAATGTAGGTAAGGCAAGATGACATCTATACTTGCCAGAGGAATTTTTCAGGATGCATAATGCATAAGTTCTCATTAGTCATTACAACTATTATAAAGGACGGGAAAATATAACCATATAGTTAACTAACCTTCCTTTCAAACTATTATTCAGTGCTCTCAAAAGCCATGGCTTAAATATTTTAGCTTCTTTGTCCCAACATCTATGGAATCTGTAGAGGTAGAAATCGTTATCTTTGAATAATTGTATGCATTATCATGTGGAAGCAAATGCAAGGGAAGTAGCAAAATGATAACTTATGAATCAGTATTTCAGTCTGATCCCATGTATCCAACTTCCAAACATCACTTTCAGTGATAAGTCTTTTATAACTTGCTGTATAAGCGGAGTAATCCATCTGAAAAAAGTTTTTGTCATAGCATATTGTAGAAAACTTTGAACTAGTAGCTCATAAGTTCATAGTAAAGCATCACTTACTTATGGTTTATGCAAAATTGCCACATTGAAATATTAGACATAACCGAGTAACCTTAGTAGGAAATATCAATACATACAATATCAACACGTAGGATGATTTAGCAAAAAAATGTTTAAGAAAGAAATATGGAGGCACAAACCTCTCTGGTCCCTCCAAAATAAGGGCAGTTTCCATGCTACTTGTTGCATAGTCTTGTCGGTTATGTCCTCAAAAGGAATGAACTTACTAGCCATAGAGCAAGAAATGCTTGGCTTCATACTTGGTTGAATGATGAGGTCCTCTTCGACTACCTTGTACCAAACATGTATGCGTTAGCTTCTCTTCAAATTTAGTAGTTCCATCAAGAACCTTAGTAGAATGAGTCATTATCCCTCCATCACACCTCTTCTAGTGCACACATAGACTAAAATCACTAAAACTAGACGAAAAACCTTCAATGGATTATACTTGAAGCAAGAAATAATAAGCGAACCTACAAATTCTAACATTTGAGAATGTCTTCAAAGGCTTCCAATTCCAAATGGATTTCTTGTCTTTACGAGATAGGTCCTTATTAATATTCTTAAGCTTTGATTTTGGTTTGGGATAGTATGTTTTCCTAGTTGGTTTTGACCATGTATTCAAAGCAGAAAATGAAGTCCTTGTAGGGATATTGTCCAAATACAAAGCCTTGCTAATAGCTTCAATTTCATTCAATAAATTCCTATTACCAGAATCTTCACCATTCTTCTTCTTACCTTCAACTTTGGACAATATAGTCTATTTTACATCAAAATAAAATAATTAGATTAAGCAATAAAAAGAGACTCCTTTTGTTAAAAAAAGTCATTAAGCAAACCAAATCTAAGAAAACATATAATAACTAAATGAATCAAGTAAAAACACTGAAATTAAATTAAATCAAATTACCAAATTGATCTTTCCAATGACCAAAAGGTCCTGATCAGAAGCCTTATTTTAGCTAGTTCTATACATAGATTCTCTTGGACCTTTGCCTATCCAAAATTTCAAAAATTTCTCTCCATTCAACAAAAAAAATCAGTGGAAAATTTTGAAACAGAAAAGGAAACCACAAAAACATAGAAGCTAAAATAGAACTGGACGAAGAATTTGAAATCTTACAAGAAGTGAGTTAAGAATTTTGTAATCAATTAAAAACAAACAAACAAACAAGAAAGAAATTTTACACGAAGTGAGTTGAAGTGCCTGAGACTATTCAACCACGTTTATCTCGATGGATCAATCTCTTCGCAAACAGTTGTAGAATCCATTTCAATTTCCATTGACAAATCATCAAAAAAAAAAAAAATAAAAAAAAATGAAAAATGAACCCTAGTTGAATTGAACTTACAACAAAATCTAGTTGATTTGGCCTTCAAGTTGATTTTCTTTTAGATTTGAGCGTGAGATTGTCGAATGGCCAAATAAAAAAAAAAAGGAACCGTTGAGAAATTTGAGTCTAAGGAAGGGTGTTTTGGAAGGGAAAAAAAGAGTTATTCGGTGGAGAGGCTGGAATAGCCAATTCAGCACCTCCCCTAAATGGCTATTCAACGATTTTTTGAATGATCCCAAAACTACCATTCTACGTCTTGAGCATTCAATGAACCAAACGTCTATTTTTCTGTAGAGTTTTGAACCGCGTCGTAATGGAATAGCCATTACATTGAACCAAACATGGTGTTAGTGGTATATAAAATATATGCTTTACTATGAAGCTTAGAATTTTTTTTATTAAAATAATTAGAATAAATAAGGATGTCAATTGTTAGAATAAATTGAAAAGGTTTGAATTTAAAATATAATATTAAAATGATTATTGTAAATATATATCTCAGGATTTTATTATAAATTTTGTACTAATAAACAAATTTATTTATGAAAATAATTTTATTAAGCAATAACAAAAGAACTTTATTATAAAAAATAATAATGAGATTAATTTTTAAAATTATAAACTATGCGTATAATAATTAAGTTATGTTTAAATTAAATTATCTAATATAATTTAAAAAGGTAAAGAGTAAAAGAGTAATTTACCTAAACTTAAAATAAATGTTTCAAATGGAGAGTGCCACTTGTCAAAAAAAAGTATGTGAACCCACTTGTTTATATAGAACCTTGTAATATATATAACTAGTGTGCATACATGTGCAACACACGAGCTATAGATTTTCGTTAATGCTAGTGCTTAATTTTATCTATGAAAATATTTGGAACAATATAACTTTGGTTGTACTTTTTTTGGTAAATAATGTGTTGTGTGTTTGAAAATATTATTTTCTTAAGATAAATTAATATATGAGTCACGTAGAAATGAGTAATTGTAATAATGAAATTGAAGAAATTACGAAATAAAAATCCCAAATATCTATAATCGTAAACGTGAAGTGTGGAATTTTAAAATGATAACAATTGCGACTTGAATTATTGAAATGTAATTTATCTTCATTCATTCTTCCAACGATTCCTTTTCTTTCCTATAGATCAAGCATGATGATAATCAATAATGGAAAATGTAGTAAAAGTGATAATTAAGTAGAATTATGTAACATATTTGACATACTTATGTAAGCGAGGCTTCTTTAATGGGGTTTAAAATCATTAGTATGTTGACTTGTCATACCAATATTTGAATGAATGACAAATATTAATAATAACAGGGCTTAATTTGATGTGAGGAAGATGTTGAATACCTAATACTTTTATTGGTGATATAAAATAGTAGAGAGATAGGAAAATGGGAATATAAAGGATATAAGCTATGAAGAAAGGGATTAGAAGATGGCGAAAGGTATGAAAAGACTATGTTGATGGCAACTTTTAGTAGGAATTTAAATATTTTAGAGTATATTGATGGTTGAAAATGGAGAAAGGAATGAAGTATGAGAAGTATAAAATTATATAATTTTTAAAGGTAAAGACTTAAATGTGTCTTAAATTAAATTACTTATTGTCTACTCTCTGTGACACGTTTTCATTTTGGTTTTGTCTGCTCTCTATGGCATGTTTTTCATTTCTTTTTCTGAGTTTTACGCTTGTTCGATTTTCTTTTGGATCTATAGAAAAGGAATAAGCGGCCTAGAGTATTGAAGACAATAAGGAGGAGGCATGGTAGTTTCATAGTGGATCAGAATCTCATAAATTGGTGTATGATTTTTTTTAGTCAGATGTTTCCTTACGATGAGCGTCGCCTATTTTCAAGCAATACAGAATACGATGGCTAATCTTTGGCACTTCCTTAGAGGGGTTTTGATTGCAGATTTGGGGGAAAATGTTATTTGTTTAATTGATGGTGTTATCAATGGGCCCCCATGGATGTTCAATAATCATCTCTTGGTGCTTCAGCTATTACAGAAGAATGATGACCGAATGCAGGTACGTCTGGTTTTTGCTTCTTTTTGGGTCTAAGCACATGATCTCCCACTGGGTTTTTTCTCGGAGAGTGTGGCAAAGCAGCTTGGTGATTTCATTGGTACGTTTTTGCACTACGATGCCAAATAGTTAAATTGGGGCTTTAAGAATTTTTTGCGAGTACGTGTTCAATTGGATGTTCGGATACCGCTTAAACAGAGGAAGATCTTGATCTCTCCGTCGAATTTTGTTTATGCTAGATACTGATACGAAAGGTTGACACATTTTTATTTTTTATGTGTATGCCTTGGACATGAGGATAACTTTTGCCCCACTCGACTCAATCACACCATAAAAGAGTTGGAATTAAAATGGGATTTGTCGTTAAAAGCACCATTGAGAAGAGCCACTACCACAATGAGTTTGTGGCTTGGTGATGATGATAACGAAGTTTTTTTGGGAACAAATTTGGGGATGAAAGAATTTAGGAGGAATTTGTGGGACAATCAAAGGCAAGAATCGGGACTGTCAATTAATCCTATTTTGGGATTTAATTTGGAATGAAATCTGAATGTGTCAGATAGGAAGAGGCAAGATATTCTAGTGGACTGGAAAAGATATTATGGAACACGATTTGTAGGACAGTCCTTTGGAAATCAGTGATGGAAAGGAAAGGCCTAGATTTGAAAAATCAGTTTCCAACATTTCTGAGTATACATATTATTTTGGAAACCATTGAGGAGCGTGATCAAGCTTGCTTTCAAAGAATATCGGTGGCTGCTATTAGGCTAGTCAACCGGTTACAATGAAAATTGTATGCTGGAATGCCTGTGGTTTAGGGAATCCACAGGCTATTTGAAAAATTTAGCATTTGTTGAAGTGGTATCATCCCCAAATTATCTTCTTTATGGAGACAAAGCTAAGTTTAGTTCAAATGGAAAAGGTCCGCAAATGTAATGGTTTCCAGAATGGTATTGATGTACTCAATGATGGTACCTGTGGTGGTCTTAATAGTCTTGGCTGGAGAGGTGGTAACTAGGTCATGTTAAGAAGTTACTCCAACAATCATATCAATGTTGATATTTAAGAGAAGATGGATATCTCAAGGTGGCAAATGACAAGGTTCTATGGTTCTCCGAATGCTCGTTATCGAGTAGAAACATGGGATATGTTAAGGTCGTTAAGAAGAAATAAGGCTTTACCGTGGATGGTCTGTGTTAACTTCATTGAAATTCTATACTCCTTTGAGAAGAAAAAGGGGTTTGCCTAGGGACGAAGGTTTTATAGAGGAGTTTCAGACAGTTTTAGCTGAGTGTCAATTGGACGATATGGGTTATCTAGGCACATGGTTTACTTAGGAAAGGGGCAATGTGTAGGAAACTAATATTAGAGAAAGGTTGGATAGATAAGTGGTGGAATCTTTTTCCAGGTTTCTCTCTTCGTCACTTACCACACTCGCTTTCTGTTCATTGTCCTTTATTTATAAGTATGGCCTTATAATAGAAAAGAGATGGAATAAGACGGTTTCATTTTAAGGCATGGTGGACTTTAAAAGAATCATGTGAGTTGGAGGTTTAACGCCTAGGGGGAACTAGCTCGGGTGATGTGCCTAACTAGCTTGTTGAATTAAGCGTTGGGCTACTAGATTGGGAAAAATAGTTAAAGAAGCAAATATTTGGCTTATCAAGAAATCTCATACAGCACCTCGACCAATTGGACAGGATGGACTGAAATGAAGAGACCCTAGCAAAACTAATAGAAGTCAAACTACACCTAAACTTGGAATTTGAAAAAGATGAACTCTAATCAGAACAATGAGTAAGAGAAAATTGGCTGAAAATGGGAAACCAGAATATGAAGTTCTTTTATAAATTTGTATCTCAAAGTTAACGTGCAAATCATATTCACGGATTACAGAAGAAGAATAGGGAGTTTGCTTCAAACCACCAAGAGATGAAAACTATTGCAAATGACTATTTCGCTAAACTTTTCACTACATAAGGTATCATATACATTCAGGTATAGAATGGTGTGTTTCGGATAGCATGAATCCACAGTTGAATGCAAAATATAATATAGAGGGAATTGTTTAAGCATTGAAGGAGATGGGTCCAACAAAATCCTCAGGGGCTAATGGTTTCCCAACATTAGTCTTTTAGAAATTTTGGCATATTGTTGGTCAGGATGTTGGATCGTTTTGCCTCGACATTCTGAATTGAGGTAGGTTATTGGAAACAATAAATCTCACTCATATTGTTCTTGTAGAAAAAGTAGCTCACCCAAGTTTTTTAATGAGTTTTTTTTCCTATCGGTCTTTGCATTGTGTTATATAAAACCATTTCCAAAATGGTTGCCAATCGTTTGCTAAAACATTTAGATGTATGCATTGATGAAGCACAAAGTGCCTTTGTACCAGGTCGGTTAATAACGGATAACGTTATTCTTGCCTATGATATTATGAATGCTTTTAAGCATTGAAGGACGAGAAAAAAGAGTTTTCTGGCCTTGAAGCTTGACATGATTAAAGCATACAACAAAGTAGAGTTGTCTTTTTTGAGAAGTATGATGCTGAAGCTAAGTTTGCTAGCTCATGGGTGAATTTTATAATGCATTGCATTAACACTTTTTCATACTTTGTAATCATCAACGGAGAAGTGACAAAGATCATCAAACTCATTAAAGGCTTGTGTCAAGGAGGTCCATTAAGTCCTTACTTGTTCATGTTATGTAGTGAAGGACTTTCTTCATTGATGAGACTAGCTAAACGTGAGAGTTTACTAGATGGAGCAAAGGTAAGTCAGCATGGACCTCCAATTTTGCATTTATTATTTGTTGATGATTTCATATTATTTAGTGAAGCTACAGAGAGGGGGGCTTATACGTTAAAGAATATCCTCAAGAGCATGGAGACTGTTCTGGTCAATGTATAAACTTTGATAAGTCACTACTCTACTTTAGTTCAAATGTTTCTAGCCAAAATCGATAGTGTGTAACAAGCATTTTAAATGTTCGATGCTCTAATGATTCGAAAAGGTATCTTGGGTTACCTAATATGGTGGGTCGAGGGAAGAAGTTGGGTTTTCAAGTATTGAAAGATCGAATTACCAAATGGATTAATAGTTGGAGTTGTAAACATCTTTCCTAAAGGGGGAAAGATGTTTTTATAAAATGTATTTTACAGGTTATCCAACATACTCGATATCATGTTTTATGCTTCCTAGCTCCATTTGTTTGGAGATGGAGCAAATTATTTGCAAGTTTCGGTGGATGAAGAATTATGGTAAACGTGGAATGCATTAGTGTGACTGGACCAAGTTATGTACACTAAAAGAGAATGGAGGTATGAGTTTTAGATGTTTGTCAAAATTCAATGTAGCTTTACTTGCTAAGCAAGGGTGGCGATTATTGTATTATCTAGATTCATTGTTATCATGCACATTGAAAGCAAAGTATTATAATTGAGAAATTCTTTGGGCTGACCCTTTGGAACTGACCCTTCTTATACTTGAGAAATTCTTTGGGCTGCAAAGGGTCACTTGCAATACGGGATGTGTTGGAGAGTAGGGACAGAGGCATATATCTCAGCTAGGACTGATGCTTCAATGTCTAATGGTCACTAAACTAACTATAAATACGACAAAGGCAAGCGCACCTATCGAGCAATAGTATAGCTATAGAGAGTAGGGAATATCGTATCCACGAGGATTAAAAGTACTAGTAATTACCGTCTTCTTATTATTTAGCCTACAAATTGGAGTGATGGAACCTCGTGGTAAAGAGTACAACCATTGGTTAACTTTGTTCCTCAATGAGAAAGGGAACAACCATAGGCGAATAGCGTTATCAGTGACACCATCAATTTTGAAAGTATCGCAGATTTCCAGAAAGCTGGCCAAATGAGTATATGGATCTTCGTCTTACAAACCATCGAACTGAACAAATTGTTAAATCATCTAAATAGTGTTCGGTATTAGTTCAACATTATTTACAACAATGTAGGTCTCACAATACTTGATTCAGCCTCAGTTAAAGTGGGCTTGACATAATCGTACATAGTACACGGAACAAGACCAGGCCTACAAGATTTGCAGGAACTGCAGGTGGTAGTTGGTTACTCTGATTATCACCCATCTCCTCAGTAATAAAGGACCCTCCTAGAAGCAAATAAAAGAAAATAAATTAGAATGTAAAAATTAAACTAAAAATGAAAACAAATAAAAAATGGCTAAATTAATAAAAATAAAGTGTTCCTAATATTTTAGTCATCGGTAACGGCGCCAGAAACTTGATGGCCACTAAACTAACTATAAATACGACAAAGCCAAGCACACCTATCGAACAATAGTATAGCTATGGTTAGTAGGGAATATCGTATCCATAAGGACTAAAAGTACTAGTAATTACCGTCTTCTTATTATTTAGCCGACAAATTGGAGTGATTGTTTTTTAATCTAAAAATTACTAAACTAATTTAACTAAGAACACAACAGAGAATGAAAAAGGAAAATAATCAAAGATGACCAATAAGATAGACAATACCCATGAAAGATTCCACCTAGGCCTCACCTATTTTTATGAATTTGAATTAAACGATTTATTCACTTGTGTCTTAATCTGTAAAAAATCTCTAAATTATGTTAATATCTCTTTCGAGAGTAAGAACAACTGACTCTAGGTTGATTAATTGAAATCTCTTTCTAATTAAAACCCCTATTGTCGCATTAACTCGATCTATGGATTCTCCTATTAGATTTGACTCTAATCCGATAGATTTATGTCGTCCTATTTCTAGGATTGCATGCAACTCCACCCAATTATGCTAGATCTACTCTTAAACAGGGCCTTTTACTCCATTGAATAAGCACACTAACATGAATTAATATCCCAGAAATATTAAAACAAGAAATAAGCATACATAATTGAGAACAAGAATCAAGTATTTATCATGTAAATCAGAAATCAAATTAAATTCATCATAGGTTTCATCTTCCCTAGGTATCTAGGGAATTTAGTTCATAATTCTGAATGAAAACATCTCAAAGTCAAAATAATCACAAGACATAAGAAACTCAATAAAACTTCGAAAGAAATTAAAAGGAGATCTTTGATCTTGATGGAGATCCGCTTCCGAGTTGATTCCGATGGTGTTTTTCGAGTGTTTTCTTCGATATTCTCTAATTGTTCCCTTTCTTTATTCTTCTAATTGGTATTTATAGTCTTTAAAATGCTCAAAAAGCCTAAAAATTGAGTTTTTCCACATATTTGAGAAGCAGAGTACGAAATCGACACGAGCTGGCACACGGCATAAAATAGAACAATAAGTAAATAATTTAGGAGAAGTTATAGAACTAGATTTGAACAACGAATCTAAAGAAATCTTATCTAAAGTTCATAATAAATTAGAATAAGTTATTAATAATAAAAATATAGAACAAGAAATAGATTTAGGACCTTTATATTATGGAAATAGTAATATAATATTAACTTTATCAAGAAAAGATACTTCCTCTGAAGAATCGTATTCTACAAACAAAAACATAAAAACTTGAAAAAAACAGAAAAGAAGATATACTCATCAACAAAATATGATTTTCAATCCTATAAACAACTTATAGAACATTGGAAGAATAAATTTACTACGACATCCGATAAAAATGAAAGAATAGAATATCTAAAACTAATAGAAAAACTTTATGAAAAATATAAAGATCTGCTTACATTATTTAATTATCATTATATGTTAAATTATGACACTGCAGACAGTAGTAGTAGTTCTAATAATTATGATACCTTAGAAGACATAAAGGTAACAAGTTCAAATTCTGATGAAGAAAATACTTCAACAGATGAGGAAGAAAATATACAAATACCAGAACCAATGGATATTGATCAAACAGATCCTCATGGAAAAAGAAAAATAGAGCCAAATCTTCAAAAAGATTATTATTTAAGATCTTTTAATAAAAGCTATGAACAAGTTGAAAATACAACTAGAATTTTTGGTCATCAAACCGAAAATATAGCTACAAATGATATAAAATCTGAAAATTTAGGAGAATCATCTACTCAACCAGACCCGCATAGAATAGATGATCTAAACAAAAGAAATGTTGCTCAATGAGGAATATATTTAGATTTAACTAATATTTTTATAGAAAGATGTGAAAAAACCGTAGATGATTGGGCACAATCTATGACTATAGTTGTTAACAATAACATGTGGTCAAACGAAAATTTTTTAAACTACTTTCTTGGGACATTTCAAGGAGATGTTTTAGAATTCTTATGAAGATGGGAAGAATCAGAAAAAAGGAAAAGAACAGAAAGGGCAGTTAATCAACCAAATTGGAACTCCCAAAGATTTATTAAAATGATTAACTTTTATTCTAAAAATAGAATTTTGTGTATATACTTGATAAGAAATATCAGGATTGTCTGTCTAGTTATGTATTGTCAAAAATAAAACTATGTGACATAAGATACCTAGAAGAATTTTCTAAAAATTTCTTCATGAATATCAAAAACTAAAAATGAAAATATAAATTTCGGAAAACCAATATTTTCATAAATTACCACCACCTTGGGATGAAATTTGTATAAAAAGTATAATTCTTATTTAGAAAAGAATAGTAAAATAGTTGGTGTAAAACCGTAAAAGTACAGACTCTATAGGAAATAGAATTAATTTTGCAAAAGAAAGAATAACTATGCATTGTTTACAAAGTAAGGCTTCTAAACAAGTTAAGCATAAACTAAGTAATAAGCATTGTACAAAAGTTCTAGAAAATGAATGGGGATTTGGATGTAAATCAAGAAGTCCTAATACTTGTAAGAAAAAAATAGAAGATATAAGCTAGTTAGATGGAAACCGGAAATAAGAAAAACCTTGGTTATAATAAAAGAAAAGATTTATTAGAAGAAAAACTTCTAAAAACCTAAAAACGAATATGTAAATGTTTTATATGTGATGAAGAATGACATATAGCACCAAATTGTCCTAATAAAGGAAAAAGTGCAAGAAAAATGATTAAAACACTTGAAGAACAAGATTTAGAAATATGTTCAAGAGAAAATAAATTCTAAGGAAATATTATATAAATTAATATCGAAATGATTCTCATACAGACTAAGAAGAATATATATTTATGTTTAATATAGGAAGCAGTTCTATTAAACAATTAGAAGAAATTCCTAAGAAAGAACAACAAGACATAAAATTAGGAAATATAATCGGAGAAGAAAAGACTTTTTCGATAAAATGATAGAAAAATTAATAAAAATCATATTTCTAAAGAATAAATTTATAAAATATCTAAATATAAGATATGGAGTCAAAGACATATAGAAAAATAAGTGGTAATACAAGAGCGAAAGATACTAAAGGTGGATTAACGAAATCCCACTATTTAATAAAGATGAAATTAAGAGGATTAAAAGAAATATCCCCAAGTTAGATATATACATTTAGGAATAATAATGATAACTATAAGAACTTTATTTAAAAAGGTCATGATATACCAATAATAGCAATTTTATTAGATAAAAGATTAGAAAATCCAATAAAAGCACCTATTGGAGGAATTCAATCAAATTTACATATAGGAGTAATAGGATTTAAAGTTAAACCAAATTATTTTATATCTATTATAGATCCTTTGATAGAAGAATGTTTATGTCTTAGAATTCAAATAAAAATTCTAAAATTAATGATTTGGCAAAAATCTAGTAATCAGTTGGACTTTTATTAATGAATACACGAATATAGCGTAAGTAGAAATCAAATAAATTAATAACAAAATTATTGTACTCTTTGAACCCAATAAAATCAGACTGAAATACAACCAAAATTATTACATTTAAGAGATTTATCAATACCAAAAGATTGGATGATAGAAAGGATAAGTAGTGCAAGTACTTATAAACTGTAAGTACAATAGAATATATGTCGTCGGTGATAAATTCTATTTTAAAAATACAGCTATAACAAATACAAATAATAATTTAGTTTTACCTCAAATGCTCAAATAGACGAAGATGAGGAAAATCCAAGTAGAAGTTTTATATCTTCAACACTAATAGGAATGAAAACAGTTCATATTCCTATTTCTTTTACAAAACCAAGTAGAAATTTTGTATCTTCTAGAAACACTAGAATGGAAGAAATACAAACTTCGATAATAATTCAACAAATGAAACTTGGAACAAGTGATGTAATTACATTTTAAATTTCCAATCCAGAAATATTACACATATATTGAAATTACATTTCAATTTAGAGAATATAAAACATATTCTATACATACTTTATAAGATACTAGAGCTACAACTAGTAGTTGCGAAAGAATGTCATTCCTTTAGAAAAATGGGAACCTATGAAACATCCAATAAAAGTCATAGGAATAGATGATAATGAAACCATAAAATATAAAGCTAGAAATATACCAATCTAGATCAATAAGGTAAGATTTGTAATACCTAAAATATTATGCTTTCTAACAATGCATAGAGATATATTATTAGGTAATAATTTTATATATCAACATTTACCATTTTCTATTGATAAAAATTTCATTATGTTATCAGTAGAAAAAACTTCTGTAGAAATACCATTTGTAACAACCCTAACCCGTATCCGTTGCCGAATTAGGGTTAAGAGCCATTACTAATCAAAACACAACTCAGAACAGACATTCATTAAAGTTCAATAATTATAACAGTTACATATGATAAGCTAGGTCTAATATTAAACATGCAAAATTTTAAGCTTCTCTTTTGACCATTTAAAACAAAACAAAGACATTACAAACTAGCAAATCCATAAGGAAATAAACCAATTTTGTATGGCTATTAAATTCATATACAATATAATAATTTTATATATCAACATTTACCATTTTCTATTGATAAAAATTTCATTATGTTATCAGTAGAAAAAACTTCTGTAGAAATACCATTTGTAACACCCCTAACCTGTATCCGTTGCCGAATTAGGGTTAAGAGCCATTACTAATCAAAACACAACTCAAAACAGACATTCATTAAAGTTCAATAATTATAACAGTTACATATGATAAGCTAGGTCTAATATTAAACATGCAAAATTTTAAGCTTCTCTTTTGACCATTTAAAACAAAACAAAGACATTACAAACTAGCAAATCCATGAGGAAATAAACCAATTTTGTATGGCTATTAAATTCATATACAATATAATAATTTTATATATCAACATTTACCATTTTCTATTGATAAAAATTTCATTATGTTATTAGTAGAAAAAACTTCTGTAGAAATACCATTTGTAACACCCCTAACCCGTATCCGTTGCCGAATTAGGGTTAAGAGCCATTACTAATCAAAACACAACTCAGAACAGACATTCATTAAAGTTCAATAATTATAACAGTTACATATGATAAGCTAGGTCTAATATTAAACATGCAAAATTTTAAGCTTCTCTTTTGACCATTTAAAACAAAACAAAGACATTACAAACTAGCAAATCCATGAGGAAATAAACCAATTTAGTATGGCTATTAAATTCATATACAATATAACAAATTACGACCTTCAAAACATTTATCTAGTCTGTACATGCCATAGTTAGAATTTAAACATTTTAATACCGAGACAGTAGATAGAGTGATGATCTTGCTGACGATCCCCGAGCTTGAAGCTTGATCTTTAAGTCTATAAAACAGAAAGACATAAACAAACAAAGTAAGCTTTTATAGCTTAGTAAGTCTATAGCATAACTAAACATATATATAATATAACTTTTAAATTTAATTCATTGAGATTGCAATTAACAGATATAACTAATATCCATACATTTGTTGTACTCAAACCATTTTATTTATAGTCAAATATGTGTATCTCATTGAATGCGTTTAACTAAATATATGTATATTTATACCGAACAACATTACAACCGAATGTATATAACCAAGCATATATATATGTTAAATACATATCATATCTCGATTGTGTATGTATACTCATGATAAACTTATACCCAAATACAAATCTAATACATATGACCGAATGCATTCATCTCCATCAAATACTTATAAACAAAGGTATATACATCTCAATTTCATATGTAGACACTTATCGAATACATATACCAAATATTTATACGTATACATTTATCAACTGCATAAATCGCAACCATATATGTATACTTTACAAATGCATAGATCGAATATATACATATTCATTAAACACACTTAACCAAATGTATATATGTTCATCAATTAAAGATAACCAAAATCATATAACTGTACACTTAATCTCATACTTTAAACAGATTCATCGGCACTTAGCCTGCTAGGCTTAAAGCCTGATTTAGAACACCGACATTTAGCCTGCGAGACATATAGTCTGAAATGTTTCACCGGCATTAAGTCTGCTAGACGTAAAGTCTGATATTATTTCACCGGTATTAAGCCTGCTAGACGTAAAGTCTGAAATTATTGCACTGACATTAAGCCTGCTAGACGTAAAGTCTGATATTGTTTCACTGCCAATAAGCCTGCTAGGCGTTAAGCCTGAAATCTCAATTTCACATACACAAAATAATTCCTCGAAAAATTCTTAATAGCAAACACATGTTCGTTGTAGTACATGTTCAATCATAAAAGAGTTTACAAATCATACTTTCAATTCAATTCAAGTATTTATAAATTTATAAACATATATATAATCAAACCTCACATATAAAAATATAAGATTTTATATCTTTAATTCAATCCAAGAACCTATATACTAATATACATATAGATATACTCGAACTCTCATGTATGTATTTAACATTTATACCTTTAGCTAAAATCATAAACTCATACATGTATATACATTTATATTCGAATCTATATGTATATATATACACATTCTTGTCTTTATCTAAGTTCATAATTTATTCATGTATATATATATAATTACTTAACTAAATTCAATACAAGAAATTTACATGTATATATACACGCTTATTCGAAAATAACATATATATATATATATTTAATTTCATACCTAAGTTCAATATAAAACATATACATGTATATTCATACATATTCAAAACTCCACATGCATACTTAACATTCATACCTTAAAATATATTCAAGATTTGTTCAAGTATTTTCATATACATTCCAACCCACATAAACATACTTATTCAAATTACCTATACAATTACAATATACATACCTTTAATTAAACCAAGAATTTATACATGTATATACATATATGTATTCGAACCTTGTGTATACATATATAACCCTCACACAATCAACTAAATTTAAGAACATATACATATAGATACCTATATAAATATTTGAACACTATATATATATATCTATATACCATTCATACTTTAACTTAATTCAAAGATTTATATAAGTATATACCTATATATTTGAACATTGTATATACATATATACCATTTATACTTCAATTTATTCAATCAAATTACTTTTATTTATAGCTCAACAAAAATACAATAGACATACATACATGCATACATATATACATACTGATTTAATAACATTAGATAGCTAATAGACTTACCTCGGACGGTGAGAAATCGAAACCGGACAATTAGTCGATGACTTTAGCTTTTCCCCGATCCAATTCCGATTTCTTTGCTTCTTGATCTAAATATATTCAAAATGAGCTAGTTTAAATATTATTACATTCAATTTAGTCCAAAAACACATAAATGGGAAAATTACCATTTTCCCCTAACATTTACACTTTTTGCAATTTAGTCCCCATTGCATAAAACACAAAATACACAAAATTTGCCCACACTATATAAGGGAAAAATATTCCTTGTACTCCTACAAGTCCACACATTTCATTTATTTCACATTTTAGTCCCAAAAAATTTAATTTCACAATTTAGTCCTAATTACTCAATTTCACCAAAAATTCAAAGACAAATCATGTTAATATTTCACATCTCTTTCATATCCCATCATTAATTAACAAAAATCTCAATCATTCATCAATGGCATAACACAAAATAAACACCAAATTCTAAAATTAAAGCATGGGTCTTGTAGTATACAAAGCAACGGTCTCAAAAACGTAAAAATTTTCAAAAATCAAACAAAAACGAACCTCTAATTTTGGATGAACATAGCCGAACCTTTCAAAGCTTCCATGGCTTTTTCTTCTCCTACTTTCGACTAAAAAAGATGAAGGCTAATGTAATTTTTATGTTTTAGTTAACATATATATTAACATTTAGCCATTTACTTAATTAACCTTGGTTTCTAAATATATAATATATAAACATTAAGGTTAATTTAGTCCATAACCATCCACTATCTATATAGTGGGTTAATTTCACTTTTAAGCCTCCTAATTAAAAAACCACAAATAGATGCTTTTAAATTAAAACCCTAAAATTTTCATTTTACGCAATTAAGGCCTTTTTATTAAATTGAGCACTCAAACGATCAAATTTTCAAACAAATTTTCACACATAGTAAATCACATACTGAAAGTACCATAAATAATTTTAAAATATTTTTCTAACTCGGATTTGTGGTCCTGAAACCACTTTGTCCGATTAGGGACGAAATTGGGCTGTTACACCATTGGTAGAAAATCATAAATTTGTTTGTGATAAAAACTTTACACCACCAATAAAATAACAAATTAAACAACTTGAAACAAGTCATTGGTTGTTTAAAATATTAGAAAATAATTTTAGTGAAGAACCATTAAAATTATAGCAAAATAACCCTAGATATTGTGAAATTAAATTAGAACATCCCAATAAAATTATTAGAGTTAAACCAATGATCTATACTAAACAAGATATGGATAATTTGATATACAAATTAAAGAATTATTAGAAAAAGGATTAATAGAAAAACTAATAGTCGACATTCTAGTCCAGCCTTTATGGTTAGAAATCATGCCGAAATAAAAAGAGGAAAAGCTAGAATGGTTATTAATTAAAAAAATATTAAATCAAAATATTACTTTTGATGGTTATTTTATTCCAAGAAAGGATGTTTTAATTAATCAAGATAAACAAGCAAAATATTTTAGTAAATTTGACTATAAATCAGGATTTTGGCAAATCATGCTAACAGAAGAGTCCAAGCCTTTGACAGCCTTTAGTGCACCTAATGGACATTATCAATGCAAAGTAATGTCATTTGGATTATGTAATGCACCACAAATATTTCAAAGATGGATGGATTCTATATTTAATAAATATAAAAAATTTTGTGTTGTTTATATAGATGATATTTTAATATTTTCATACACATTAGAATTACATAGAAAACATTTAAATATCATTTCTCAAGAATTTATAAAACATGGAATTATACTAAGTCCTAAGAAAATAGAGCTAGAAAAAAGTAAATAGAATTCTTAGGATTAAAATTATCGGTAGATGGTCTTAAACTATAAGATCATATTATAGTAAAATAAAAGAATTTCCTAAAAAATTGAAGATAAAAAACAGGTTCAACAATTTTAGGAATTATTAATTATGGAAGAAATTTCTTTCCCAACTTACGAAAAAATAGGTAAGTTATATGAAAAATTAAAAAAGGATAAACCCTTTATTTGGTCTAAAACAGACTCGTAAATCATAAAAATTTAAAATCTAAAATTAATCAAATTCCAAAAGTTTATTTACCTAAACAAGGTGATAAATTAATTTTAGAAATGTACGCCTCACAAAATTATTGGGGTTGTATTTTAAAAGCTAGAATAATAAATAACGAAGAATTAATATGTGGATATAGTTCGAAAAATTTAAACTAAATGAAATTAATTATGTCATATATGAAAAAGAATTATTGGCAATAAAGAAAGGAATAAAAACTTTCTTATATATTTAGCACTGAAAAGTTTATTATAAAATCGATAACTGTGCGATTAAACATTTCCTTACTAATAAAAGTTTGGAAACGGTACCTTGAAGAATTAGATGGTATAATGAATTATGTACTTTTAATTTTGAAGTTTTATATGTAAAAGGAACTAATAATATTATTACTGATTATCTTAGCAGGCCATATTGATAGAGGTAAAAAACCTCTAGAAAAAACCGGTCAATGAACTACTGTTCACCAAAGACCCAACAAAGGGAAACATTTAAATCAACAAATCCTCATCAAGGATTTATGACAATACCCTCTCAAGTATCTTTTTATCCTAACCAAGGATATTATATTCCATATCCAATGATAAGACAACCAGTTGGAAATCATTTATCATTTACACCACAATTGGTAAGTCAATTCTCTTGGTCTCAAGATCCAGATTTGGCATATCAAGCTAGTTATGCTGAAATTATAAAAAGAGCAGAAAAATTTTGTGCGTCAGAAAATTTGTTGAAACCACAACAAATTCAAGAAATAAAATATTTTTATAATCCAGGATTACCACCATAATTATATAATTTTATTAATGATATTTGGAAAACTCATATTACTGAACAAAGAGCTAATTTCAAAAGAACTCTTACTAAACTTTCACAATTTGTAGTTGAAAAAACAACTAGAGAATAAGAAGCTTATGATTTATTATTAAAATCTATTTTATATAGAGGTTGGGAAGAACTAGAAATCGTTATTTAGATATTAAAGAGATAAACAATCTTCTTGATATATTAAAATATATTTTTTAATAAAGGAACAAATAGTCCTATCATGAATAAAATGTTTAGGTTATGTTTATATAATAAGGCTAGAAAAATTTTACCAAGTGGAAATATTTACAAAAAAATGGAGCTATTTGAAAACAAGAAATTCAATTCCAAAAGCTTTTTCGAATACTTTTTACAAGCCTATGTTTTTACAAATGATTTAAATGAAAAATTTCCTAGTATAAAATTTAGACTTGATCATGAACCATTTGATATAAGTAGTATTTAATAGGGTTTTGTTAAAGAAATAACAGTTCAAAATTTTTCTTTTCATTTATTAAAAGATTTTTCGCATTTATTAAATCTATATTATTACGCATGATATATGAAGATGATTTTTACTATTATTTTCATCTTGAAATCAGTTGTCTTATTGGTATAGCTGAAAAAGAAAAATTTTATCAGCCATATCAAATTTGGATCATTCAAAAAATGATTGGAAGTCCCAAACTTTCAGCAGCCAAAGAAGACAAAAGACACTTGACAAAAAATATTGACAAGTGTTATAATAATCTCAGTTATTATCAGATCCAAATAGGAATAGATTTAATGACCAAAGCTCAATATTTACTTTAACAAAAAACTTATAGCCTATGGACTGATAGAAGAAGAATATTGGCATATGATACTGGAAACACTCAAGATGATAGAGACAAGAATCCCCGCAACTATTAAAAAAGATAGCTGACATGGAGATTGATGATTTTCCATCACACATAATAGAAGAAATCAAAAACGCATGGGAATGTTGGAACTCACCAAGACTGTCAATAGATTCATTACATCTAGATGAAATGGAGGAAATAAATCTAGATAATATTCGGGAAGGATAAAAGCCAATTGGAAAAAACCAATTAAAATATCAAGGAAGCAACTTAGGAAAATGATATCCAAGTGTAAACAAAAAAGGAAGCTACGTAGGAAAATGACATCTAAGGAAACAACTTGGGTAAACGACATCTAGATGTAGGCAAAAAAGGAAGCAACGTGTAATGCCCTAGAATTTTTATTTTTTTCTTGCGAAGGTGTGACACAACTGCGTATCTGCTTCAGTGGTTAAGTGCCCTGAGTGTGTGAGTGATCCCAAGTTCAAGCCAGGACTTAGGAAAATTTTGGTATTTTTATGAATAAGTCCTATCTTTGGTTAGTAGGCTTTTAAGTAAAAGTTGGCAAATAATTAACAGAATGGGCCTGTTAGTCTGATGGATAAGTGGAGTGTTGGTGTAAAGGAAGTCCTGTGTTCAATTCTCTGTGATGGCATGGAGCTAGTATTTTTGCTCCAATTTTAGCTAAGAGTTGTGTTGGGGCAAAATTTTGAGTAGTTGTGTTTTAGTGGGTTAATAAAGAGTGATTTTAGGTTATCAGAAAATAATCTGATTATCTTTTTGTTGCAGAAAAAAGTAGAGTTTCAGTTTTCTCTCCAATTACCCAAACTTTTTCTGACGTTTTCTTCTTCTTTTTTTCCCTCATTTGCCGATTCTTTCCCTTAGTTGCTGCCGAAATTTCCATTATTTTTCCCCTTCCGTTTCTTTCTTTATTTTCCAATTGATTTGGTTGTTCATCGTTGGTTATGTGTGTTCGGTAAATAACAGCTTTTTCTATTGTTAATCGTTCTTGGTTAATCTCTGAAAGGGGGATTTCTTTTTGGTGTTTAGGAGTTAATCAGGGGGCTAGTGGTTTTGAATCGACGTTGCGATTGTGCGAAGTCATGGTTACTCAAGCGAGGTAAGGATTTTGATAGGTTTTTAGTCGAGTTTCTTCTAAAATTGGTTGATTAAAAACGAATTAAGTGATTAATCTGGAGATTTGTTGGTCGATTTTTTAGTTCTGGAGGCTTATGAGTGCTTACGCATCAGAAATGATACTAGGTGTGTACCCAAAACGCAAAAAATGAGATGTGGCGAAAAGCTAAAATTACTTGTTGTCGAGAAATAAGAGAAATAAGAGAAAATGATGCGAAAAATTGTAGAGAAAGGAAATAAGGGTATAAACTTGGAAATCAACATTCTGCACTAAAATAGTTTTGGACAGCAGCAGTAGTCTAACTTTGAAAAATCATCAAAAATAGAGGAAATTGAGTTAGAGGTTGAATAAAATACGAAATTAAATTTTATTGAGTCTAGTTTTTCATGAAGAAACAGTGTAAGCAATGAAATTGTAAGTTATGAGATATAATGAATTTTTTGAGACAATGTCAGAATGGGTTCGGGTTCCCCTGTTCTGACTTTGGAAAAATCATCAAAAATTGTAAAAAGATAATTCAGGGCTTAAATTTATATTTTTAAATCCTTAATGAGTTTATTTTCAAAAGAAACAAACGGAACATAATCTGAATTCTGTACTAAGAGATAAATATTTTTTAGTAAGGAAAGGTTAAAGCTGTCAAACAGCAGAATCGGGATAGATTTGAAGATTTTACTGTACTTATTTGATAAACTATAAAATCTAAAAATTTTATGGTAGAAAGGTATTTGAGTTTAGTTTCGAATACATCAAGCGGATCTTAATTTGGAATTTGATCAAGATATAAATAATTTAGGGACAATGACTCAAGTAGACAACTTTGAATGAACATATAAGTAAATAGTGAAAACATATATGAATATTTAGTTAGCATGGGTTACATTAAAAATGGATCACACGACTAAGGCCAATTTGGGCCGAGTGGACCACACGGGCACACACGGGCGTGTGGGCCCATTTTTACCAAAATGTTTCTAAGGTTGCACGGGTCGTCCAAGTCGACTGTGAACCTACTGTAAGGTCGGTAAGCGTTACTTAAACCCCTAAATGTGTGAAATTAACTGAATGATATCTGTACTGAGCATGTTAATATCTAAACCAAATATATGTACTGAAATTGCATAATAGCATATCATCCATTGTATGTTGCATTGCATTGGGTTGGGGGTTTTTATTCGGAGGAAGTGTACTGAAAGGTTTTAAGCCTAATTTACTGGCAGCTCAGCTGAAAACTACTATTTTGTGCCGCATTCGGTACTACTTGGAGTGTAGGGATGGGTGGGATGATTATATCCCCACATGGAGTGTAGGGTTGGACAGAGATGGAGTGTAGAGGTTGGATGGGTAGGATCTTCCTACTGCATAACTATTACTGCTACTAATACTGTGATGGGCTAAGGCCCTACTGCATTTTTTACACTGTACCGATATGAGCTAAGGCCCAAACTATCACTGATACTGAAAAGGGCTTAGGCCCAAGACTGCTCAACTGTGCACTGCGAATACTGATTGTTTGTTTGTTTATGCGGGATTACATACTGAGTTTTCGTAAACTCACCCTTTTTGTTTAATGTGCACAGGTAATCCCCAGACTTAGACGGACCGGTGCGACGGAGGACTCAGAAATGATCACAGAAATATTTGGACTTCATGGTTTTCAATTTATGTTTTATAATTTAATTATTATTGATTATTTGGGTTGTAATTTAAGGACCCTCTGGGACTTTGGTTTTAAATTTTGGTTTTTTATTTATTTATTTTACTTTATGGATTTATATCTGTTGGTCGTAGGAAATTTGGTTTTCAAAAAGTTAAAGTAGTTTCTAAACACATGATCACTTAGACTGTTTTATTAAAGCTTCCGCAACGAGGGATGTTTCAAAACAAATGTTTTAAATGAATAAAGACGACTTCCTTTGTACTAACAAAGGTTTACTAAATATAATAATATGAAATGTTTTCAACGTAACAATGAGGTTTCAAAAATACTATCGTGTGACATTGCCAGATACGACCATAACGTCTAGGCTGGGTTTGGGGTGTTACACAACGTGTAAGCAACCATGTCAAATCAATGATGAGACATTATCCTTATCAAAACCACTGTGCGGGATTCAAAGAAAATTAAATAGAGTTCAAGAATTCTCCTATAAAAAGGAGATGAAGGAAGCCTAAAGAGGCATCGAAAAAAAATTAGAAAACCTTTCTCCATTCACTTCTCATCTACCAATCTCTCTTCATATCTACTTGTATCCACTATCATTTCTTACTTTGTAAAAACCTTTTTCTTTCTAGTAGTTTTATGTTGTAATTTTGTAATAATATCCACTGTCCCCCGTATCCCATTGTAATTGGTATAAGAGTTCAACAACTTGTTCATAACTCCATTCCTTCCTTCCTTTCCACCCCCATACAGTCGTATCTCCCTTTAGTACTTTCACACTAGTCGTATCTCCCATGGTAGAAAAAAAGAAAAGAAAATTTCCTTTGTTTTGTCTGTCCACCAGCTCCCCCACTCTCCATTATTTTTATTTATTATTTCTTTAAATTTTTAAGCCGAATTATGATGAAAACACCTACTTACCGTCCACTATTATTTCTAAAGTGGTATAATTGCCACTTTAGTCCGTGTTCCATCTCTACTTAATAAAATTTCATAATAATCAAACTTTTACTTCTTTTACAATTTAGTCATTGTACCTTAACTAATCTCAAATTTAGCAAAATTACCAATCCAAAATTTAATTTACTTATATATGAATTCGTAAATATTTAATAAAAATATTTATGGGTTCAATTTTCAGAAAAAGTCCTTAAAGTGCATTTTTGTTACCACTAATTTAACTCCTAATACAAGAATCTCTACGAGACTTTTACCTATTTTTACTCCCATTCCTATAAATATTGGACATTTTATAAATTTTATCTATACAACCACGCATTATCAATAAATCAAATATAGTTTTTAAAAATAAACTACAATAGAAGTCACTTCACTATAATTTTATCACCAATTATAAAAATTATAAAATAATCACCTTATTGCAAATCAGAGAAAAATAAAAATTATTTTAACCTTTTATAAATAAAAACTTTTAATAATTAAATCACCCTTTTATAAACTTATAGAGTTGACTTAAAAGCGTAGTTTCTCAACTACTAGGTAATTTACCCTTTTAAAAAATAAAGATAATTATTAATTTTTAACGCCTCAAAATATATAATCTTCACTGTCACAGAATCTCAGTCGTTGCATCCACACAGTAGAGAAGAGAGAGAAAGAACTTTTGCTTTAAGCATAATCTCAACGACTTTGTCAGTCTACTTTTTAATTTGGCATTACAATTAGTACAATACCTATTTACATCCAATTGCCCCAACCTACTCCAAAATATTACAAAACACCACTAAACTCTTTTTTTATGTATAAATTAACTTAGATTAATATTTGCTTATTATCACGTTGACTCGAAGTCCAGTCCATTCCCACGGCAGGAGCCATATTCTCCTGCATTGCGGGTTGAGTGTGTCGGTGCTCCCCTTCGTACGTTACAATCAACATTGACGGATCATCGGGGGCTCGCTCCACGTGTTTCCTAGCGGGGCACCCTCTAACGCTACTGCACTTATAATATCCTCTGAGAAAATAAGTCAAACACAAATTATCAACCGTTTGATCTAATGATATGAAGTTGCACATTGAAAAAGGAAAGACAGCAGGATACCGCGGGAATGGGGAGCCTTTGATTGGCTTTTGCCCGTATTTCCTCCATGAATACTCGTCTGGTGGAATATCGGCGATCTTCGAACTTATGGCAGGAACCCTTATTACTTTCTTCACCCTATTTTTCCTGAAAATTATTCAAGTAACCAATACACAAACCATAAGCAATAATTTGGCCTAAAATAATAAATAAAGTGGAGTAGGATTCCCTATCATGCACTGCCAGTTCTATGGTCCCATATATTTAACCAAAAAGAAAAGTCAAACTTGAAAAGCATCTCATAAGACAAAATAGTTGTAACACCGAGGTTCAGAAATTTGATTGCCACTCCCAATTAAATTTACAGTATCATTTAATATGCCTAAACTGTTGAACAACCCCCCAGGCTTTGACCAATAATTCGCCCCACGATCTACATGATATTGATTCCAGCTAAACTCGGCCGGTTTCAAAGCAACTCGACTCGAGTTATCTCATTAAGTTACTTTAAATTATTCGACTTTGAATTTTGTTTACGGTATCCCATAAAAGTCAAAAACCTAAACTGACGGTTAAAATATGCCATGAATTGGAGGATAAAACTAGGAAAACAATATTATATACCTTCGCTTTGAGCAATGGCACTTGCTGTTGCCGGAGCCAGATCTCTTGCCGGAAACGTTATCGGAGTGGTCATGTTCATGGCATCTCTTCTTGAACGGTGTCGACGATAGCGGCGGCTTTCCCGTCGAAACGGCCAGCGCCGGCGCCAAGAATAGAGATGATCCCTGCTTCCCGTTCGAGACGCTGCCGTCTCCGGTGATGGCAGAAGACATAAACGAAGAGTTAGAGGAAACGCTAAAGCTTTCTTTTGTGAACTCCAACTCGGTACTTTTACCGTTGGAGCCAAACAAATTAGGTTTTGTGAAGTCCAGAGTCAAACTCTGCGGCTGCGATTGAACGAAGCTAGAAGCACTGATAACCGAAGTACCGACCACCGCCGTATTTATGGTCGCCGGCGTTGAGATCGCAGCAGAAGTTAGAGTTAGATTGTTTTGAGAATTCGGAACAGACAGAGAAGCAGAGGATGATGTCGAGGGGGAAGACGAGGAAGAAAGGGGTTGAATCGGCCCGCGTCTGAACCGGGCGTGACCGGTTCTGTTGAGAAGTGAGATGACCTTTTTGAATTTAGAGACGGTGAGATCGGCGAGGTCGGTGCAGTCGACGTTGCTGGACTGGTGAGAAAGGAGACGGATCAGGTGCTCCATGCCCTTCAAGCCTTGCGATGCAGCCTCTTGTACCGCCATCTGATCATCCATCTTCGGAAAACTCATCAGATCCACCGCCATTTTGAGGTCAAAGAAACAGAAACGAAGCTTTGCAGGGAAGGTAACTTGAGAGGTCAGCAAGTCATTGAAGCCTGAGAAAAAGGAAGGGAAGAAGATGGAAGGCAAAGAGTTAGAGTTGAGGGAGCAACAAGGGTTGATTATAAAGGTTGAACGATGACCGGGTGACCGGGTAATAGAAATGATGGGAATCCATAGTGGAGTTTTAGTCCAACGGCTAAGATTGATTTTAAGAATTTCTTGGAGAAAGCTTTGATAATTGTTGGGTCTAAATTCTGTTCTCAGTCCCTGTACTGATTACACATTTTAAATTTAATCTCTAGTTTTACTTTCTAATTTAATAATTGACGTGCAATCTAAAAACTTTAATTAAACTGGCTTATATAGCATTTTTGTAAAATAAAGTTGATTCTATGGCCAATATAAAGCCACCCAAAATCTATGGTTCGTTATATATATTTAAAACCGAGTTAAAGAAATATAATTTTAGATTTAATATGTAATCCAATTTAAAGATAAATTTTTTATAATGATTATCAATTCAACTTGAATTATTAATTTGGAGTAGATTTTTTAGATTAAAAGGAAAGGGATTGAAATTGAAATGTGGAAAGAGAAGAGAGAGCAAGACCAAAATTAAACCAAATTGCTTTTGTATCGTGTTGTTGTTTTTCTTGGAAGTTTTGGACCCCAGGTGATGTAAGATTTGGTTTTGGTCCAAAGGAGTAAATGAGGGGTTTGAAATAACTCAACAACGTTGACAATGAACATATAAAGTAGAAGCTCTCGCTATTACTAATCAAATTTAGGTTTCTTTTATATTCGTTTTATTTCGAAGTTGGTACATGAGTTTTTCCTCCTTAGGCATGGAGAAGAGGAATCGTTATGTATCATACTTCATTTTAATTTTGCTTTCTTGACATGCAAATATTTATAGGCATGGATTAAGGTTTGATCGAACTCTTAGGTGATGGGTGAAGTCAATTTTAGCTTTTATATTATCCTTTCACCTTGAAACTGAGTCGCAAAATTTAAATCAATTTTCATATTAGACAAAACAAAACTTGAATGGATGATATCTAGAAACACTAGTGTTAGTTCTTTTTTTTTTAATTCATATTGAAAATGTCTTAAGCCAATCAAATCTGTTGATAAAAAGTTGAAATATGTTAGATTTAAACAAATATTACATGAACAAGAATTTCAAAGACAGGCTCAAAGCTGACTAAAAGTCGGGAATCACGTGTAGTCCTCCCCTTTTTATTAATATAAAACAGTTGACCAACTTTTTTTATTTTTATTTTTTCTACAAAACCGGATGGTGCCGGTAATTCTTTTCTTAACCCTCCGATTATTCCACCGTGAATCTAACGGTTGTTTAGCTCATGACAGAGTTGGCTACGTATTAATTCCTCTTTTAAGAGCCTCGGGGGGCTATTAAGTCAGCCACGTGGCATTACCTTTAATGAAGAAAATGGACCGAGTCCCTGCCTACTGTCTTTCACACTGCTTATCTCATTTCATTATTTTTTTTTGGGAGGTTAAAAATAATAGAAAGGGTAAAATTAGTTATTGTAATAATAATAAAATTATTGGATTAAAACATAGTTGTAGTAATAAATAAAAATGATTATTAAAAGTATTAAATTAAATATATTAACTTGAATAATATATATTATAATTGTTTGCCAAAAATAATATAATATTAAAATTATTTTTTAAACATAATTAAGATTATATATATATCATTTCTGAAAATTTTCATCCCGATCTTATATTTCAACATTGTTTCCTAATTGAAAATCATTGCATTTTGTAGCTATTATGAAAGAATTGCATTCCTATAAAATGCAATTAGATTTACAACATTGAGATCAAATAAAATGATAAAATAAAGTGTAATTATGATTAAGTTAATAACAGGTGTCCGGCAGTTAAATATTTGTATCTACTATATTTAAAATATTCGAATTTTAGTATTATTTTAATCTCGAATATTTAAAATTAAAAAATATTCCATATAAAGTTTCATTAGCCATGCAGTTAAAACTTTGTTTGGTTTTGTTAAACTGCTTTCCAAAATAGATTGTTTTAACTTAATCAAATGTAAAAGCACTTATTTTCATTTTGCATGCTTTTGCTTTTTAAAGCCAAGTGATAATTTTAACAATTATTTATAATTTAATGTATTTTATGAATTATTTAAATTATATATAAAATTATTTTTTATTGAAACTATTTCAAATACATAACATGTTGAGATCTAGTGCATTTAGTACTATCATATCGTCAAATGTACTTGTAATTTTTCAAATAAATTATCTTAATAAAATTTCATTATCCTCATAATATTCGACGATTTTTAGCACAAAGTAAAACGAAAACAAATATTAGCTCATTAATTATCTAATATTTAATTAATATTAATTAAAAAATCAATTAAAAGTCTGTGATTCAGGTTATCAAGTTGAATTGCTCCAATGATAAATGAGATTAAATTCTAATTTATATTTTATACATTTAAAAAGAAATATAGTATTCAAACAAGGCTTAAAATTGATCAAATTTTTAATTTTTCATTGAAGTTTTAAAATGCTAAGCACGTAGTGTTTCCAAATTAATTAAATCGCTCAAAAGTCGTCCATCGTTATAATATTACTCCTAAATCTTCAAATTTCCTCCACCATATTTTATAACAAATACAGAAAACGATAAAAATTAAACATAAGAAATACATATTTATTTCAGCCTCCAATTGGATGTCTACGCATCCAGACTTTGAGATTTGTATTCATGATTTGTTTCTATGTCATAATATATAATAACATTATTAATTAAAAATACTTCCACATCACAAAATCTAATGCTTATTTTCAATTCCCAATCCATTAAAAGGTTGTGCAAGATTGAGCAGTGCTAGAAGCAATATTACAGTGAATAACACACGTTATTATGTTTATATAGTCCGGAGCTTTGTCCAAAGAGATAATCTATTATTCTTTTAATCTCGTACAACAAGTTATTTAAGTCCTAACACACTTAGATTTAGCAACCTCACTTTTGTATTGAAAAATTTAAATCACTTGTTTACTTACAAAAATGCACTCTCAAAGGTAAATTCCTAATGAATAGATAAGTTCAAAGAAACTCTTAGGTCTTTAAATTTACATAAGCATTTAATATATAAGAGTTTTAGACTTGCTAAGATAAAGACCAATTAAAATCAAGAATCCACTAAAACAGCTTCATAAAAATGCTTTACAATTATCCTCATAAAGTTTAGAATAATCAAAAATCTCCTAAGTAGATTTTTACATCAATCAAGCCAATCTCCATCAAATAAGAGATTTGATTTGTTTGATCCAATCTTCAATATATGTTTCTTAAAAAGGTTTATCTTCAAAAATAGGTTGCACACATCCAAAATAACGATCACAACCCAAATATTTTGTTTTGAAAAATGACAACTCCAAATATTGAAAGTTATGAGGTTGAGCAGTGCTAAACACAGTGGGCATTGCTCTTGGCACTCCTTCCATAACTACCTCAACAATCAAACATCTATCAAGGTTGAACAAGCCTTTCGTATTTAGAGCAGAAATTCAACTTTTCTAAGTAAAATTCAATCTATCATGATTTTTCTAAATATCATAATTTTATTTCACTTTTTATAAGAATACAAATTGAGATAAATTTTCATAAAGTCAACCCATATTATCTTACATTGCACATCTCAGTATATAAGGTAGGTAGACCACATAAGAATCCTTCAAAGTAACATTGCTTGATTCAATCTCTTCTCCAATAAACACGAGATTGGTTGTAAAAAATCCATAAAAAAATGCAAGCAAATAACCAAGAGATTTTGGTTAAACATGCCAACACTACACCAAAACAGGTTTTTAACGGCCTTTTTTTATGCCTTTAGCGACGCTTTTTAGCGCCACTAAAAGTATCTGCGGCGTTTTTTAAAGCGCCGCAAAAAACGCCGCTGTTGTCAATGCCACAAACGTTTGCGGCGTTTTTAGAAATAAACGCTGCTATAGATCATGACCTTTAGCGGCGCTTTTGCAACAAATGCCGCTATAGATCAGGACCTTTAGCGGCGCTTTTGGACAAACGGCGCTATAGATCATGACCTTTAGCGGCGCTTTTCCAACAAACGCCGCTATAGCTTAAGACCTTTAGCGGCGTTTTTCCCACAAACGCCGCTATAGATCACGACCTTTAGCGGCGCTTTTTCTACAAACGTCGCTATAGCTCAATACCTTTAGCGGCGCTTTTCCCACAAATGCCGCTATAGAACAAACCTTTAGCAACCCTTCCCACAAAAACGCCAGTAAAAATATAACATTTAAAAAAATTATTTTAATCTAATAATATTTATTTTTATAATAAATATTATATTATGTTTTATTTTTTAAATTTGAACTTTAAATATACTTTTAAGGATAAAAATATTATTTAAATTAAATTTTCTATGAAAATTTAACTTTAAAACTAAATATAAAAATTAATGAATTTAGTTTTAGAATTTAAAATAATAAATTAATAACACAATTAAAATCCAAAAGTTAGAACTCAAGTTGTCGTAAATATTAAAGTAAAAATAAAAATTTAGAATCAAAACGAAAATAAATAATATATATGAGAACAGATCGACTAGTTGAACTCGCCTATGACTATACACATTGCAAGGTAATAAAAATACAATGCATTTTCTTAATCAAGTAAATCTTGGTAATAAAAATACAATGCAAACTACATCTGCTACATTCTCGGTTATCCAATCTTCATGTACCCTGCAGAATTGGGAAAATAATTATAGTGCATTAAAGCAAAAAATTGACAAGTTAAATATGAATGGGAAATAACATGAATGCAAAAATTAATACTTTAGGAAATTGACAACTTAGCTATCTCAACCATGGAAATGAATTAGATATTGAATAAGAGAGATTACAGCAATGAAACCAATGAATTCCTAGTTTATATATGTATGTGCCACTAGACTTGTTAAGTGAAGAATGAGAACCAAATTTTTTTCAATGACTACAGGACATAAGACCAAGAGCATCAAAATTTTCCAAACATGAAACAACTAATCTATTAAGCAAGTCAGAAAATCAACGAGCTTATTGTTTTAGCTAATAGTGGAACAAGGAGACAATTGAGATCAATTGAGACTAACCTTGGCTGAGATGCAGAAGTTTCACGACAATCAGAAAAGATCGCCTTGATATACTTATAATCTTCGCACCATAAATAATCAAAGTAATAATCATCGATATTATTCATCTTGTTGCCTAACCTCACATAATAATCAAAATAAATTTTAAAACCGCTCAGAAATTTTAAATAGATTACATCAACATATATTGAGCATAGCAACCTTCTAAAGAGAAAATAAAAAAAATCAACTAAACGAACATAGAAAAATTGATGCTTCAAACCAAAACACCAGAATTTACTTTACCTCCATCCCATGGGGTGTCATCAAGTCTGCAAATCCATCAAGTAAAGACATTAGCACAATTTAATAGAACTTTAATCTAAAAAGCAAGTACATAAAGATTCTCTAGTCTTATTTCATAATATACCCAAATATAACAACATTCCAAAGTATAATGTTGTTATCTTGAGGTGCACCACTAATTCCTGCACAAAATAAATGATAAAAAAGGCCACAGTTCTTTAGCATAAACAGCAAACAAATTAGATGAAAACTGAACTTGTACAACTAAACCGAGTTTAGAACATCAGTTCTATAGCTTCACATTTTGATTGACATTCAAATCTCAATATTCACTTTGAGGTGCATGCAAAGACCCGCTAAGTCACGAGCTACACAACAAGAAGAGACTATTTTCAATCCCATAAGCTCTAGTTAACATCGCAAGGTTCGAATTAAACTCTTCCAACTAGGAATCTCAAGCTCTAATCGCTGGGAAACATCGATGTTTTTTTCTTTTTACACCTGCTCAACTTCAACCATTTTTTTCTTTTTACACTATTCATGTTGTATATGTTATTTTACAGTAACAAGAACACATAAATAAATCAAGAAAAAAAATTATGTATAAGAAATTTGTTTGTTATCGTGTCATGACATGCTTCTATTGAACTTGATTTCGGAAGTTAGATTACCCCAAGGTGATTTCTATTATTGGTCTATACTTCGACAAACACTCTACTTACCATTGCATGTCAGAGCAATGCAGATTACTTTTTTATTCCAAATATTATGAACACAATTAATCAAGAGAGTTTATTTCCTCAATTATCAATATTTTAAAGTAATAAATATAAAATTTCCAAATATTATTAAGAAAATATATAGCATTAGCAAGACAAATTATGAGATTTATTCCTTCATACCATCTTGTAATTTGGATGGACGGATTTTCGATGAAGATGGATTAACCTATAGAGAAACAAATAAAGTAATCGACATTTTATTTCATTACCGTCTGGAAAAATCTAGCAGTGAAAAATATTTGAAATTAACCTTCCAGTGCCGATGCTCTAGATATAATCTCAATCAACTCCTTGGTGATTGAAGCTTGACGGGTTCTGAAACACAAATATGACCAAAAAAACAATATACTTCAACTATGAAAAAGGAATAAAAGGTAAAACAAATGTGGTTCCATGCAACATAAGTGACAACAGAATACTAATGAAGTGTATAAACCAATTCATATGAAAGTTAATGTATATGAAAACAAGGGAGGCACAAGACCTGTTATATGTAAGAGTTAGGCGATCAAGCATGTCGCCGACATTTCTGCTTGAGCTATCCATAGCAGATATCCTTGCTCCTTGCTCACTACAAGCATTCTCCAAAACCGCATTGAACATGACCTGGGGGAAATACAAGAATGCTTAGATGGCAAATTACAGAGACTATAGCACATTTATTTATTTAATCTCACAAATAATTTTATTTAACTGACGGATTTGAAAGGTAATTTTTTTATTTGAATATTGTCTTTAAAGAAACTATTTCTCACAAATAATTTAAAAAAAACCTAATTTAATATCAAAAGTAAAAAAAAAAAGGTAATTACGAATAGAAAAAATGCCTTGGTGCCCGGAGACCTAAAGGCAGTAGAACAATAAACATGGGTTAACAAACATGTCTGTCTTCTTACCTAAACAAACAAAAGGGCAAACAAAGCAAGGGGATCATATCTGTAATTCATGAACTAGAAAGTGAAAGTCTTAAGTTCGGGTTCGGTTGGCTGAGGGCTTCAAAGGCTAATAACATCATCATCATCATCATCATCATCATCATCATATAGGTGTGTGTTGGTATTGACGATGAATCTGCAGTTATCGTGTCTACCTTATTTCTGTTCACCAACCGTTCGTCTAAATGCTTAGTCCCTTGCTTCCTCTTCTTCCCAGTGCATCCCCTCTGTTTATATGTTTTTTCCCTTTCAGGTAGTAGTGGAGCTTATTACTGCATTTTGCCATGGACAAAATATCGGCTGCTTGTGCCATAGGAATTATTTGTATTAATCTTGTCACCATAAAACAACTCTCAATGACCTAGGGTATCAATTAAATTCAAAATTTTGAAAAATAGGGTTCATTTATTTAGTCTTATAGTTCATGCCTACATGGTATGACTTTCACGCAGAATAACAAGAAATAAGGACATTTCTTTCAAACAGCAGGGACTTACATAAGAGAACTGGAACTTAGCCAGATTTTGAAGTATTTCACCCTTTGTCTCATCACCCTCAACTTCATAGGGGTCTAGTTCACCAAGTTTTCCCCCAGATTCAGATTCCCTTTCAACAATCTATACAAATAAACACCAAATTAAAAAGAATAACAGAGAATAACCAGAGTAGCAACTAATTAGGGTTAAAATAACTATCAATCTGAAAGATTTACTCACTTCAGGTGATAATACAGTTGAGACTGTCGGCACAAATGAAACTACTGAGTGAAACTTGTTGAATACAATCCTCAAGGCATTATACTCCACTTTCTTTAAGATCTCATCAGCAAGAATAGAGACCTGAAAGTGCAAATATTGGTAAGTATGGCAAAAAGAAATAGAAAAGGTGCACGGTTAAATTTTAAACTTTGTAAAGCTTATTTTTTTGTGTAAGCAAGATACATTCATGGTTGAGAGATAGAACCTTTATGGTTGGCGGCGGAACAGAGGCGGTGGCTCAAATCACTTGATTTCTTCCTTCGCTTAGGGTTTTCAAAACGAGTTCCCTCTTTTGGAAGATGATCAAAATTATAATTAAAAATCTATATGGAATAAATAACACCCAAAATTAGAACATAAAGAGGAAAACTGGAACAGAAATAAAAGCGATAGGGATCTGGGTAATGAACACAACAAGATGAAACACACACACAAATAATCAGCGAGAAATTTGGGAAAAAATCAGCGCGAAATTTGGGCAAAGTTAGGGGTTTTAGGGGGAAATTTGGGGAAAAATCAGCGCGAAATTTTTTAGATAAAATGAATTTTGTGGCGTTTTTATAAAAAATGCCATTATTTCTTACCTTTTGCAGCGTTTTTATAAAAAAAATGCCGCAAAAATCATTTTATTTTGAACAAAACGATGTCGTTTTGCTCTTTTAAAAATTCTTTATTTTATCTGTTAAAATTATTAGTTAAGTGATTTTATTTATTTATCAACATTTTTAAATCTAATATTTAAATATATCAAATAGTTTAGATTAAATATTTTAAATATAAAAGCATTAATTGATTGTATAAAATTTTATCATTTAACAAATCTCAAGTAAACTTTAAATCCTAAACCATTTAATATATATAAAATTTATCTATTATCTCTTAAATAATTAAAACTATAATCATAATTTTAATATATTAAAATTAATATTATTTCTTTTATAATTATATAATAAATTATTTAATATATAAATTAAGAAACACCAATTAATCTAAACTCTAAACCTTTAACCCTTATCTCCTATCTCCTAAACCCATAACCCCTAACCCCTAACCCCTAACCCTCTTTTACAATTATATAATAACTTAATTAATATATAAATTAAAAAATAATAATTAATCTAAACTTTAAACCCTAACCCGACCCCAAATCTCTAAATCTTAAATCACTAACTCTTAACATCTAACCTCTAACCCTTAACTACTAACCCCTAAACTTTATTTAATATATAAATTAAAAAAACACTAATTAATCTAAACCCTAAACCCTAACCTAACACTGAATCCATAAACCTTAAATCCCTAACTCTTAATATCTAACCCCTAACCCCTAAATCACAACCCTTAAACCATAATCCCTAATCCATAATCCCTAATTCCATAATTCATAAACCTTAAAATTGTAACTCCTAAACCGACCTTAAATCCTAAATTAACCATATACCCTAAACCATATATATTAAAACCTAAACTATAATGATAATTAATTAAATATTTTAAAATTAATACTATCGTATCTTTTACAAATATATATATGAAATTATTTAATATATAAATTAAAAATCAATCAGTCATGTACCCAAAAATTTTAAAATTATTTTAAATAATAGTATTTTAATTTTTCTATTTTTAACAAATATTTTTCTATGTTTTCTATTTCAAATTATTTCTACGTGTCATTATTTCAAATTTATCCATTTTTAACAAATATTCAATTAAAAATAAATTGAATTTTTTCCCTTTTTCTTTTCTTTTTTTCGTATTTTTATTTTTATTTTTTCTGGCTTCATCTTTCTTCTTCCAAGAACCCCAAAAATTTTCCCTCACTTTCTCACCATCTAAGCATGTAACGCCATTGACCCAACTTGATCTATCGAATCCGAATCTCAGGTGTTACGCCTTATACAAATGTAACTTAAAACTTTTTCTTTCTTATTCAGTGACGTAAACGTCTTTCTATGAGTGTAACAGAATCTATTCTTGGCATACATTGTAGGGTTACATTTACATTTCCCCTATATACAGACTACTATCTATGACTACTATAGAGTTTCTTGTAAAAATACAATGTATGGTTATTAATTTGACTTAATAAAACTTCAGACTTTTCTACTTTATCTCTTAGTCTATTGGATATACTTTGGGATACTACTTAATGAACTTATACGCAGACACGAACTTGCCATTTGCCTTACTCTGTATGCATAACAGCCCAACGCGCTGTTTCTTTAGCGTAACCCTGGCATCATTTCTCAGCGTACATTCCTTTACAGACTTGAAAACAGAAACAACTTTTGTTAGTCCGTGAGAACCTAGTGAGTTAAACCTTAGAATACTGTTTTCATTCATTCTACGTTGCATATGTTATTTTGCACATCCTTGGGGTATTTCTTGACGTTTATTCCTTCTTTGGTGGGTACAATACTAAGGCTACCATGTTTCTCTCTTCAAAACCATATTCTCATCTCTTGAGAATACTATACTTAACATTTCTTTACTTTCTATAACATTTCTTAAATCTTACCTTATTATCATACTTAATATCTTTTTCCATACTAGTCTTATCATTTTTCTCAGGCGAGGTAGACTACGCCCAATACTTAACTCAGAATTTGCACTATATCTTCCTTACTTTAGTGCACGCTCTCTACATACTTTCAATACATAACCTTACCTTGCCTCACCGTCCAAAGGCATTATCTTCAAATGGTCATCATGAGACTCATCCTTCAAATTTTGCCATGAAGACGTTCATTTCCAAAGATAGCCACAGAGGCTTTCCTTTCAGAGTCTCGCCACGAAGGCATACTTTTAACAGAGTTTGCCACAAGGAATTCATTTAATTGAGACCACAAAGTCATCCTTTTAACAGAGATAGCCATAAAGACTTCCTTTAACAAAGATCGTTACAAAGAATTCCTTTAACAGAGATCACCACAAAGGATTCCTTTAACAGAGATCGCCACAAAGACTTCCTTTTAATAAAGATTTCCACAAAGGTGTTTTTTTAACAGAGATTGTCATAAAGGTGTCCTTTCAAAGATAGCCACAAAGGCTCACTTTTACGAAAATAAGTGTTTTTGACAATAGGGATTCGCTTAAACTCATCGCCATGAGGTTTTCCCCTTATCGTCGTGAAGTTTTCCCCTCATCGTTTGGTACTCACCCAACCGTCCTTTAAATCTTTTCCATATGATGTCATGGTCTTACACTAAATGGTCTTTAGAGTGCCATGGACTTTTCCTTTCAGAGATTTGTGTTTTTAGCCCGACGGACCCCTTTAGATGATTCTGGAGATAGATACAGACACTTCGCACAGACTCATACTTGATAGACTCATTCAATCTGACTTACTCATGACACCATATTCCATACGAATCATTCAGCTCTAAACACCATACATTTTTACAAAATCATCGCATTATACATTTCTCACAAAATCATCGCATCATATATTCTTAGTTCATTTTCATAGAAGGTTTTAACATATATAATACATTTGTAAGAGTTGGCTTAGGGACTCACCTAACTTGCGTCTTTACAGTATATCAGCAATCCCTTAACAAGGGCCATCTTAGAGCCTAGATCCATATCTTCAACTCAACTTGAAGGATGAGAGGAATTCTCTTCATTTCTCTCCTTTTTATAAACAAATATTACTTCTTGAAGAAGATGGAGAAAGGTCTCCCATTTCTTACTCGGGTTACCTTGATATGTTACCTTTATCCTTATGGATATTTGACACATGTCATATCCCTTACAATCCATCAGATAAATTTTTAACAAAAGAGATGTGTACGGGAATACATATATTTACATAACATGCCTTTAGGCCTTAATCCATCCATTGTCCTCCATCCATTGTCCTCGGTCATTACATTAAAGCATAACTGGTATCTTAACTAATCACACTTGGTGCATCACGCCTTATTGGCGATGGCCCTATTATTCGAGTTTCCTTAATACCTTACTAGGCTTCTTCTTCCTAATGATTTATTCTTTTCTAAGGCAATTTTTTGCCATAGTTCAATATTGGTTACGCACCCACTTAACACGCCAAGAACATCAATGGGGCGAACAACTCTTCACCATTTAAAGTAATACTTAGTTTACTTATTAAGTTCAGGGCTCACCCAAATCCCGGGTGTTACCCTACTTTTAAGGAAATCTTATTCAAACATCGTGATGTTAGACTTAGCTTAGAGGAGTACCTTACCTTTCTTCTAGTCCTATTATCTCAAGAAAAGGAAAAGACAATATATTTTCTTCTTACCCTATCTTAAACACTTAACTCAACCCAAGTCTTTATTGAAACTTGTTAAACATCACATCAGTCATTGGGTGGTATAATCCTAATATACAATTTCCAAGAAAACTAATTAAGTACCTACCTTTTGTCCTTAACTATCTCGCTTCTCGTTTGGTTGGTTTCTGACTATTGTTCCTTCCATCTTGATTGGCTCAAAGCCAACCTTATAGGATACTCTACACTACTGACATAAAATCGCATCATAAAGATCGTTTCCCTTATCCATAATGGAGTTCGCCCACTCTATGTGCCATCAAAGCTTTTGGGAGGATCCTTCCTTACTAAAGACACTTCTTGATCACTATGTGCCAACCTAATGTTCACCAACATCAAGGCGTCACAAACATACTTAAAGGGTTTTTATACTTAGTCTAGTTCTAACACTATACATATTCGAAATTTATCTCATCCGTCTTGTTTCCCTAAACAACATCCAGACATTAAGGCTTTGTTGGGCGGGGTGTTACAAATTAATTCTAAGTTGAAAAGCTTTGTTAATTTATCAAATTGTTGAACTAATACCAGAAAAAAAATTGCAATCAATTCATTTCCCTTGAACAATTTCTCCTATGTTTATTTTTCAGAAATTAAGAGAAAAAAGTAATTAAACATATGAACTACTGAAATAAACTCATCAGAAGTGTCTCTAGGCTATCCTTAGCAGTTATTTTACGTTCAACAAATATCTAAAATCAGAACCAAGATATTCATGGACTTCACACATTTCAACAGTAAGAACCTTGGAAGAAGAACCACTCCAAACCTTATATTCTTCCATTGATTCTTTCACTCTTCCTCTTGAAAAAAATAAAGGAAGAATATAGGATTCAAATAGCAATGATTTCAAAAACCCAGGTTTTAATTTCCCACTTGAAATCATACCAAGTTTAGTTTTAATGATTGGACGCAGCGATTAAGGACATACCCTTGTTCTCTTTCCCAAAAACTCAAGGACTAGAACCAAATTAGGCGGCAGGAAAACGAGGGAAGAAGAGCCGCCATAAAACCCATCTCCATTCTTGAATTCCTTGAGCTTAATTTTATTTTGCATCATTTCCAGATCTGGGCCCAATCGATTCATCGACCCCAAGCTCAAATCAACCTCATAGCCGCCCTTCGATCCATAGGAACATCAACGATCGGTCTTCTCCACGGTGGTGGCCAACAGTTTACTGCGTTTTAGGATCTTGACTTGGCCCATCACTAGATTCTTCCCTAAGGGTTTAGTTACCATGGATTCAGATTGCCTTTTATTAATCAATTTGAACTCTACGGGGCTCTTCTTTCTAGAAAAATCGTGGTTAGATTTGGACTCCAAAAAGACAACTTTCCTGTGGATTAGTTTGAAAATGGGAGGTGAAGCGCTAGGGGTTGGTTGATGGTGGCTGGAAAATGGCGAGTAAAATGAAAGGGGTTTAAGAGATGTGATTTTGGTGGTGATTGGATGGTGAGAAAGTGAGGGAAAATTTTTGGGGTACTTGATGGAAGAAAGAAAGAAGAAAGAAGAAAGATTAAGCCAAAAAAAGAACAAAAAAGAAAAGAAAAGATTGGAAGAAAAAGAGGAAAGTAAAAACAAAAAACAAAAACAAATACAAGAAGATAGTACATGACAACACGCGATTGGCCAACGCTGCCATGTCAGGAAAAAAAATTAATGTCATTAGTCTCAGGTACTAATATAGCGGATGGAAAAAAGTTTGGGTACCAACCTGGAAAAAAAACCCGATAAGTATCAGTCTAAGATAAATGGACAAATTCAAGTACCATTTTTTTGTACATGACGCGATTATTTTTGCTAATATTTTGTATTTAAATTTCTAAACGTTGATTTTTATGATATCAATCTAATAATAAGGTTTAACAGTATTAACATATTGAACTAACCTTTTAATTTTTATAAATTTAAAAATCAAAATTTAGCTAATTAAAATTGAAGAACTAATTTTATTTTTAAATTTTATAAAATAGAGTGATGAAAATATCCTAAAATAATGATGTACACTAACTTTACACCATTTATATTATTAATATGAAACCGCCTAATTAAATTCAATTAAATAGCTCTAAGTAGACCGGTATTAACTAAGGTTGTGCTGAAAAAAAACAAAGATCAATATCTATTATTTTATTTATTTTTAACAAATTTTAAATTATACAATATACAAGTTGGCATCTCTTAGCTAAAAAATAATATGTATATTAGTTTGACTTTGGTTAATTAAATTAAAGTAAATGCTGAAGGAGAATATAGATAAAAAAACTTTAGTTGGTGTCACTAAGCAACATTCTACAGGATTTTGTTGAGGATTTGATTCCTTTGATATGTTAATTCATACAAGTTGGCATTGAAACAAATGTAATTATATATTAATTTTAAAATAGTGCCAACCTAACATATCCATTAACAAATGATTCACTTTATTTACATACGATAGATATTATAGTACTTTGTGACGATTTATTCATACTATTTAGATCGTAAATGATTTAAGGTAATCGAAATTTTACATTTTCAAAAGAATAAAAAGAGATATAGCAAAGACGGTAAGAGGAGAGACAAAAGTTGTTCTATTTCAATGATCATAGGAGCCTCTTTCATCATTCCCAAAATGTCACGTGACTTTTCTGAATTGATTTTGTATTTTTTGGAGCTCAACCGATTTATGAATGTCTTGTTTTTATAAGTATAGGTTGTGATATCAGAATAATGGATGAATGAGATATATGAATGGCAAGTATTCTGTCTGTATCAAGAATGAGATCCCACGGCTTGTGATTTCAAAGTCTTAGGCTCGTAGGTATCCTTAGCTTGCAAAATGATTCTAGTCTATGATATTGATCAATAAAATTAATAAGATGTGAAGTGAGCTCGCTAGATATAAATATAACACGAGTTTTAATTTATTTACTTTTGAAATATAATTAATATTTTTTATTATTTTTTTGTTGGTTTTAACTTTCTAAAAGTCTTTATGATCTCTAGAAGTCAACTTAAAACATGAGGGTGAAATGAAAGAGCCCACAAAGGGGACTAAATTTATTGGTTAAACTAAGATGTTTCTTGGCCACTCCATTAGGCATCGTATATATTGCATTATTCTATGGTAGGTGGGTGAACAAACTTTCTTTTTGATTTTTGGGGCTTTAAATCATGTTTAACCTGTTTTGTAAATCCATCAATTTCCTCGTTTTTTGACTTTGACTTATAGGATAATTAAAGGTTATTCACGTCACGTGGCCTACACCATGCATGGAAATAAATATATAATATAGTTAATATATAGTCTACTTCTGGTTTAAGTCTGTACTATATGGAATTTAATGATTTAATTTACAATAATTTAATCACTCTATTTTTATAAGTATATGAGTAGGTGTAGATAGATAAATAAGATCATTAACTGCTATTGTTATGGTGAAAAAGAACTTAAAGTATATGCAAATATATTTTTAATTTGAATATAATTTATTAGATTTTCATGTGATGCTAATTGTGAGAATGAAGAAAAGAATTTATCATTTTAACAACAACAATTAATAAAGCTATAAATTTAAATATATCAACAACATTATAAAAGTAGAAAAATCAAATTATACCAAATCAAACTTAAATTTCAAGATAATAAAATTTATGAAATTATAATTAGGCCTACAATTATTATTGGAATTGGATGTTATTTTCATTAGTCCTTGTATTTTAATATGGTTATTTTTAGTCTTCATACTTTTGAATTTTAAAATTTCAACTCTAACCAAATGACTGTTGTTAAATTAATTAAGTTAAGTTCAACTATTTTCAAATTTTGGTGTGGCAAAATGTTTTATCACATATGTAATGCTTTACCAGATTGCTATTTCAACATATTACTTAAAAAAAAGCTAGCTAATGAGATTAACAATTTTGTTTGCCTCAAAATTGAAATTTTGAATTTCCAAAAGTATAAGAACTAAGAACGATCCAATTGGAGGAACATGGATTAAATTTAGAACTTTATGCATAGTACGTACATGAGTAATAAAAGAATTTAACCAAAAGGATTTAATTGCTATTGTTCGGTTATATTTAAAATTTCAAAATTCAAAAATATAAAGAATAAAACTAACTAATTTAAAAAGATACATGGATTAAATTTGATCAAATTAAATCTACAACATAAAAAATAAGGACTAATAATTGAAATTGACGGAATTTGGAAGCTATAACATTGCTGGGAAACTTTTGATGGTTGCTTTGGAATAATAGTGGGATTGCTTTATTGGAAACCCTTTAAAGAGATAAAAGATCCGACTTCTTTTTACAATATTTAATACTCATTGCTTTTGTGGATTCCATTGCCTTTGTGGAGGGCGAAATAAAGAGTTTAGCATTTTAATACTCATTTACTTACATGGTGGTTGTGTTAGTAAAACATCTTTTCTACCATGTATTCTTCAACGGTATCCCACCCCCAAAAAAATAAATAAAAATGCTTAAAGTGATTATTATTATAGCCAAAGCACATCTTCATATTTGACTCCAAATTTTAAATTAAATTGGTTCACTATCCACGAAGATTTAAACACGTTGATTTTCACTAAAATTTAAAAATTCAATTTAATTGATTTTGTTGATGTTGGATATCAACAAGAGAGGAAACATGAAGGAGGATAGGATGATGCTAGTAGAGGTCGATTCATCTAGTTTGGGCGGAGAGTCGGATGAGGAAAGTGAGTAAGAAGGCTAAGGTTCCGATGGAATATGCTAAAGGCAATAAGGATGCTTGAATGCTTGAGGGTTGATCCCTTCTTCATTTCACTAGGGGGTATTTATAGGGAAGGTTCCTTGTTTGGTGGTGTTGACGTGGTGGATCTGTTATCATGCCATTATTATGGAATGCATGGGGAATATGTTCGTTATGGGAAACATTTTGTCATTCACTCTGAACCATGGTGGAGAGTGATTAAGCTCACATGAGATTTGCTGGCCTAAAGAGTCACATTCTAAACAGAAGAGTAGGTGCTGAGTGAAGACTTTCCCCCCTCAAGTGGAGATGTAGATCATAAAGTGGCCTGCCTTAAGATAAATTGTTGTTGCGGTTTCTACAAAAGGTGCAACAACAGATGGTTGAAGATGCAAGTGTAGGTTGACATGGAAATTGAAGAGTCGCTATGAAAGCTTCTAGAGTGTTTACAATAATTATAATCTGGAGACCATGCCTAGAGAATAGGGATAATGATGAACATTAGTTTGCAATGACATGTGTTGAAGTATTATTGGTTGTTTAAAAAATAATGAAATGATGCATTTTAAAAAGAACCTCTATATATTCTTTGTTTGTTCTTTCATTGAAATTATTTTTCTTTTGCATATTTTTTCAAAATTCCTTTTTTTCTTCTTGATATGCAATTGTGTTCTTGCTTTTTAAGTTTTTTGGTTTCTAGGTTTTTTGCTCAATTTATGCGTCGAGTTCTTGTTTTGATTTATGGTGCGACATTTCCATTTTACTCTTTATTTTAGCATCTTTAGCGCTTTTTCTATGAAAATCATGGCGAGAGTGAGGAGTAGATCTAGTAATGTTCCAGCAAGAGATGATGGTAGGTCTGTGTTGCATCTGGTGCACTAAGTGTAGTCTATTTGTTTGTAAACTTGTAATTTTTTTGAACAAATTGGTTAATAAAATGATCCATGGATTACATTAATATTCTTTGTATAATGTCCTCATGTGGTTTTTGCATGCAAAGTAAATTAGAAGCAAATATTAGCTCACTGGTTCACTAATACTAAGCGGTATTACACGCTTGGATTGTAATACGAAAAGATTGCTTATATTAGTAGATGAACCTAAACACGTCCTTAGTCTAATTGGAAATGAGGAAACTGGTTGAAAGAATAATATGTTGTCTATCAAGTCTACCTAGGGAAATGCTTTATCTTGGGCATCGGAGCGGATGTCTCTCAGAAGATAGAGACGTATATGTGACTGACTGGACTAACAGTACATCATATTGGACCCAAGAAGAATAAATCTTAAATCTGTTTATGAATTTATTCACTTGTGACATTCATAGTGTGACATACCTTAATCCTGAGTGGATGATGGACTATGTATGCTTGACTCACATAATTTGATGTAATTAAAAGCTTGAGTTTAAATAGATAAGGAACCAAAAGCTGGTGCATTGGACATACAACTTCTACAATATGTAACATCATTCACAAAGTGGAATTCATAGCTCGATACATAAGTAAATGATATCATCTCATTGGCATTACATGATAGATGAAAAGTAAATGTGACCACGGGTCGTTCATCTTTGTGATGAATGACTTAATTACTATTTGGTAGTAATCGACTTTTATAGAGGAAGATGTAATAATTACCATGAGATAAAATAGGATCAGATTAGGAGAGTGGATTTATCCCAAAGAGATTAAGGATATCTTATGAGAGTAACACACTTATGATAAGGTTATTGGACGAGCATTCAAATTGTTTTTGTAATGGTATATCATTAGGGAGAGCTCAGTCACGATACTATAGTAGAATGACTCCGTGACTAAATGAGTTTATAAGTAATAGACAAAAACCCAAAACTTAAATTATAAATAATTTGATCCCTAATTACATATGTCCAATTAGTCCCTCCGCTAGCTCGTTAAAACTAAAAATAAATTCCATGTTGAATCAAATGAACAGAAACGGATAGAAATGGTAAAGTTAGAGAAATGAAAGACATTTAGAAAAGAATGTGATTTTCTCACTAAGGGTCCGTTTGTTTAGAAGTAAAAGATTTTACGGAAAATATTTTCTACACTTTCCTGTGTTTTTTTAATAGAAAACAGCTTGATCAATGGAAAATGACTTACAGGTCAATGTAAAATAAGCCATTTTTCTGTAAAATGACTTATTCTTTTGAAAAACGTAAGTCATTTTCCGGAAAAGAGCTCCTCTATAGATAATTTTATTTTTATATAAAAATTAACTTAAACCAAGCTTAATATTATTATATTGATAATAAATTTTATTTTTATTTTTAAAATATTTAAAATTATTAAAATATTATATTTTCAATATTATTAAACATACATATTTAATTATTTATATTTAGTCATATAATAAATTATTTAAAATTTCAATTTTATTTTAATAATAAAATTTTAAAAATAATTTTAAGTAATATTATTCACATATTATTGAAAATATTCAATATTAATATTTTAATAATAAATATTTATTACAATTATAAATATATTAATAATAAATGTTTTGTAGTATAAATGTTAAAATATGTCATAAGTCTATGTACACTTCATGATTTGCAATTTAGTCTTTGTACTTTTATTTTCAAGAATTTAGTCCCTTTACTTTTCAAATTTGAAAATCAAGTCTAATTGTTGACATCGTTAAATTTTTTGTCAATTTTGTTGATGTCACATTTTAAATAAAAATACTCACTTGGTTGTCATGTTATTAATTTATGGTTTTTAAATTATTAATTAATTAATTAATTTAATTTTAAAAATAGAATTAAATTAATTGGTAATTGTGAACCCATTGAATGTAGAAATATTAAATATATTTTTCATATATTCTTTTACGGTAAAAGTTTTCATGATTTTAATGGAATTAGAATCGGGTTGAGAAAACTATTTAATTTGGAAATTAATTTAATAAATTAATTTATGATGTTTAATTTGGAAAATAGAAAAACATTTATTGGGTTGGATTGAATTATAAAGTACTCGGTTAAAAGTTCAAGAAGCACTTATAATTAGACTTGATACAGGAGAGGCCAAAAAGCCGCTCATGTTAAAACATGAGATGACAAACCCTAGTATATTTAACTAAGGTTGCCACCCTTCTCTCTCATAGTTCAACTAGGAAGTTGTTTTTCTATTAAATAGACTTCTACTAATTCAACAAGGGTTTTACTTCTTCTCCATATAAATAGATAGCACCGATAGGGCTAAAAACATATAATAAGTTTGAAAAAACCTTGAGATATTTTTATTCTGCCCAAAAATAGTGAGAATTTATTTTCTGAGTTTAAATTCTCTTTTTTGGAATAACAATTTTATCGGTTTCTATTGAAGAGAGATTTTTGCTTTCTCACTGAAAGTAAAGCAAATAATTTATTGTTCTATGTTTGATTCGAATTCGTTCAAGCCCACACTAGAAGCAATTTGTGGTACGAGAATAACGAAGAAGGCCGTTCGGTTGAAAGCTAGGAATGACTAGGAGCTGTTTAGCTAAAAACATGGGTGCAATTTCGGAAAAAAAGTTTATTGCTATAAATATCACAAACCGACTCTATTTTCAAAATTTTAATTTTCTTCTATGTAAGAAAATCGTTTTCAAACCAGATTTTTTTTCCAACAATTGGTATCAGAATCAAGTTGTGCTATGTTTATAATATAAACTAATACTGAAACTTTTATCTTTTCTTCATCTATAATTTATTTTGATAAGGTGTGACATTTTTGTAATTATTAGCATGTTTATGGATATGTATGTGAATGAATGTATGCTATTATTTTATTATATATGATAAAGTAATTTTGCAAAACTTGTGATTTTTAGAAAATTGAATGTAATTATTATTAATTTTCGGGTATGTAAAATTAGAATATGGACCATCATCTCCATGTTGGATTGATTTTATTATTTTAGAATAAATTATGTGAGTCAGAAACAGACATACAACTTTTGTAACCTATAATTTTTGGCGAAACTCAGAAACCGAGAAACACCCAGGATGACCGAGACGAAGCAAACCTGACCCAGCCAAAATCGAAAATAAACCAACGGTAGTCTAGTAGCAGAGGATGCCAGTGCTCCGATAGGTGATGATCAATGGCAAAGGCCAACGGTGATGGCCGACGATTGTGGTCGACAGCGGTTCGTGTAACACCTTATACCCGACTTGAATTATTAGATCCAGATATCGGATGTTACAAAACTTAAACACTTAGCAAAATTTTTTCAACAGGCGTCAAACCATTTTAAAACATACTTCTTATTTCTTTATATACTGTTCTTAAAACAAAAGATTAAGAAAAGAGAATGTTTAAAAATTACATCAGGTTTTCAAAAGCAACATATGACGTTACAACTTAAAACCTTGTTAAAGACAATTTCTTTTCATGGCATAAAGTACTAAGCGCCATATCTCTATGGTGTCTATAAACTAAAAATATATAGGATTTTTCCTATATAATTCATCACCTTTTACTTAAATTTGTTGTTAAAACCAAGTAATTGTTTAATAAATTAATGAAATATGCGAAAAATGAAATTAGGACATAGAAATTATTAAAATGTGATTTTATACTTTATTATATAGTTTTCATGCATCAAATGACTTATTTTATGTTAATTTGAGCATATTATATTTTTAAGCTATAAAGTGGGCCATGCATGATTAAATTAAATAATAAAATATAAATTTATATTTAATAATTCATTTTTAATAATTCATTAATAAATTGGGTTTTAATTAATTAAGTAAATTGATTAATTAAAGTGGTTAAATTATATTATTTGGTCCTCTAAACTATCTACTATTTTTGGACAGGCTTGAGAATTTTCTTCTAATTGTAAAACCGTCCAAATTGGGGACCAAGTCAACCCAATTTTTTGCTGCACATGGAAGTCATAAACCATTTTTTGGTGTAATTATACAAAGTCCTTGAAGAGTTAAAGAAATCTGAGATTTTCCCGAAGATTTGCTGATGACAGAGTCTTAGTCCTGAGTTGTTGTGGCACTCAAATTGTCCAAAAATCAAGGAAAAATCAGCCACCTTTCCTCAATTCATGGACGGCTACTCTTGGCGGAAGTTTCAAAGGATGGACACTCCTATTTTTAGCAAACTAGCTCTCTTGTCTCACCTATAAATAAGAGCTCATTTATCACTTTTTCAATCATCCCTCATCCCATCATCTCTCACTCATTCATCATTCTCTCAACCGTTTTAGCTATCTTTCCCCTTCATCATCCTTACATAAAGATTTTAGCAGTTAAGCCTCTTAAAGAACCCTTGGTCAACCCCCTTGGAGAGCCATCAGCAAAGGAGCTACGCAAAGAAGTGAAGGAGCCTCAATAGTCAGAGTCTTGGGTGACAGCCACTCTGAATTGGGTTTAATCTTTCTTCTCCTTAAATCTAATTTAAAGATGTTTTCTATGTGTTCTTTTTTCTTGTTTACAACAATGATAGCTTAATTTTATTTAAGCTAGGATGATTATTTTGATTAAATAATAATTATTGATTCATGCTTATAATGTTTGTGCCTCAATCGATCATGTTTTCAATTAAAATCAAGTCTGTATTTTGTTCATACGTGATTGAAATGCACCTGAATTAGTTGAGCAATCCTAACTAGACAATGGCTAATAGACGCATAAGTGAAATGTGCATGCTCAATTTAGATCCTAACCCGATTGAATTGTAGGTTGCATAACAACTCTAACCAAGCTTTGTTATCTGCATAGTTTTTAGATTTGTGTGATTAAATTATTTCAAACCTAACACGTCCCTGTTACCTCACACGAATGCTAAGAAACCCTTAGTAAATAAGGATCAGTAAAATGCGTATTTACTAAGGAAAGGATTCCGAAAGGACCTAATGTGGTTTCCAAACTCATGAAAGATCGAGTTGCCATGGAATATTTTTCCGAAAGTTATTAAGCATGTTGATAATAAATTGAGTTTAATTAAAGTAATTGTCCTAGTTTATTTATGTTATAATTGTTGCAAGTTGAGTTTAATTTACTAAAATATATTTCATTCATATAGTTTGTATACTTAGGATAATTTGCATTATGGATCATTGCATTTAATTTAATATATTATAATCACCACTTTTCATCTATATTGTGTTTTTATTTATCAAATTGCTAATATAATTTTACAAATTAAGTGACTTAGCACAAATACAATCCCTGTGGAGATGGTAACTCAATACTTACTTATTACTTGATAACGACTATGTACACTTGGACAAACCCCAGTGTTACAAGTTTTTGGTGCCATTGCCAGGGATTGTTAACTGTTGCCATAGTCATTTTTTTGTGAAATTATTTATTTTCATTTTATTTATTTCTAACATTACTAACTTATTCTTTTTAATTTTTGTGATTTTCTTCTCAAGTGTTTATGAGCATAGATCAAATTGTCGATTTACTCCCTGTAGACCCTGAAATTGAGCAAAATTTTAGAAAAAGAAGACATGATTGAACAGCTCAAAGACAAGTCGAGATGGACCTTGGAAATCAGAATTAAGTCCAAGGCAATGAAGCCGATAATGTACGAAATCCTATCCTCATTGCCGATGATAGGGATCGATGCATCAGAAAATATGTTGTGCCATTTTTCAGTGAGTTAAACCCAAGAACTAAAAGGCTAGATATTGTGGCAATCCAGTTTGAATTGAAATCAATGATGTTTCAAATGCTACAAATGGTGGGCCAATTTAGTGGTATGCCCATGAAAGATTCACATCTCCACCTTCGATTGTTTATGGAGGTGAGTGATTCCTTCAAGATAGCCTATGTGACTAAACACGCACTGAGGTTGAAGTTGTTTTTGTACTCATTGCCAGATCGAGCACGAGCATGGCTCAATTCATTGCCACCAAGTTCCATATCTACATGGCAAGAATTAGGAGAGAGATTTTTGGTTAAGTATTTCCCACCTAGCAAAAACGCTAAGTTGAGGAACGAGATCACAACTTTCCAACAATTGGATGACGAGTCTTTGTATGAGGCTTGAGAGCGATCCAAGGATTTACTTCGTAAGTGTCCTCATCATGGGATTCCTCACTGTATCTAGTTGGAGACATTCTATAATGGTCTTAATGCACATACAAGATTGATGGTAGATGTTTCCACGAATGGTGCAATTTTGTCTAAGTCTTATAATGAGGCTTATGAGATCGTCGAGAGGATCGCGAGTAATAACTATCAATGGCCAACAAATCGAACAACTTCAGGAAGACATATAGCCGAAGTTCATGAAGTTGACTCCCTCACTTCGTTATTAGCTCAGGTATCGTCTATTTTCTCTATGTTAAAATAGTTAACCGCTAATAGTACTAATAATTTTGCAGCTCAGCCACCAAGTCCGTTTGAAGTAGTTTTCTGTGTGTACTGTGGGAAAGGTCATTCTTTTAAGAATTGTCCATCAAATCCCGAGTCAGTGTACTATGTGGGGAACCAATATCAAAATAGTAGTCCCTCAGTCTAACTTCTACAATCCTTTATGGTGTAATCATCCTAACTTTTCTTAAAGCAACCAAGGAAATGGACCGAACAATAACTTGTTACAGCAAAGACCCAACCAATCTCAAGGGTTTAATCAGCAAGCTCCAAAACCACATCAAGCTGATGCATCAAACAGTTTGGAGAACTTGTTGAAAGCATACATGGTAAAGAATGACGCTTTGATTCAAAGCCAAGTAGCAACACTGAAAAATTTAGAAAACCAAATAGGTCAATTGGCTACGGAGCTTCGTAATAGACCGTAAGGAACCTTGCCGAGCAATACTGAGAATCCAAGGAATTTGGGTAAAGAACATATCAAGGTAGTGGCAATGCGAAGTGGTAAGACTTTGGAACCCCGATTGATTGATGTCGAAGATGAACATGTTGAAAAGGAGGAAAGTCAACCAGATGTTGAAGTTCCTACACCAAAGGAATCAGAATCTACAAAGTCTAACAAGGTAAAACCTGAATTAATGAATTTAGATATTTTAACATCTTCTTTGGATGCAGATTTAGCTACTCAGAAAAGTTGTCCGGTTCAACCAAAAGTTCCATCACCTCCATATCCGTAAAGATTGCAGCAACACAAGCAGAAATGCAATTCAAGAAGTTTTTGGATGTTCTAAAGTAGTTACACATCAATATTCTTTTGGTGGAGGCTTTAGAACAAATGCTGAATTATGTGAAGTTTATGAAGGATATATTGTCCAAGAAGAAACGACTGAGTGAGTATGAGACTGTTGCCTTGAAAAAGGAGTGCAGTACGTTCCTACAAAACAAACTGCCACCGAAATTGAAAGACCTAGGAAGCTTTACTATACCCTGTAACATTGGTGAATCTTACTGTGGTAAAGCTTTGTGTGGCTTAGGAGCGAGTATCAACTTGATGCCTAAGTCTATTTTCAAGATGTTAGGGATAGGTGAAGTAAGACCTACAACTGTAACGCTTTAGCTAGCGGATCGATCTTTAGCATATCCCAAAGGAAAGATCGAGGATGTTTTGGTAAGAGTCGATAAATTTATTTTTCCTGCTGATTTCATTATTTTAGATTTTGAAGCAGATAAGAAAGTGCCAATTATCCTTGGGAGACCTTTTCTAGCCATGGGGAGAAAGTTAATTGATGTGCAGAAAGGCAAACTCACCATGCGAGTTCAAAACAACCAGGTAACTTTTAACATTCTTAAAGCAACGAAATTTCCCAATCCGGTAGAGAAGTGTTCAGTTATGGAAGAGATAGAAACCTTGGTTTCTATGAAAATTTTTTTTGAAGAAAATCCATTGGAGAAAGCCTTAGATCTTGAACCTTCAGAGAATGAAGAAGGTGAAGAAAACATGGCTTTAATGGAAGCCAATCTGAGAAATTTTATTCAATCCATATGGGTTGAACCGTTGGAGTTGGAAGTCAGAGAATTTGTGCAACTCAAGTTGTCAATCAACGAACCACATACACTCGAACTAAAGGTGCTTCCTTCTTATTTGAAATATGTTTATTTAGGTGACTGTTCTACTTTTCCTATGATTATTTCAACAGAACTAATGAAAGATCAAGAGGAGCAACTAATTGCTGTTCTAAAAAAATTTAAGAAAACAATTGGTTGAACCATAGCTGATATTCGAGGTATAAGCCCTTTTTTTGCATGCACAAAATTATTTTAGAGGAAGGTGAAAGAGCTCAGATTGATGGGCAAAGGAGGCTCAATCTTATTATGTAAGAAGTTGTGAGAAAGGAAGCGATCAAATGGTTAAATGTGGGAATCATCTATCCTATTTCAGATAGTTTGTGGGAAGTCCGGTGTAGTGTGTTCCGAAGAAAGGTGGAATCACGATTGTTAAAAATGAGCGTAACAAGTTAATTCCAATGAGAACTGTTACCGATTGGAGAATCTGTATTGATTACAGATAGTTGAACAAAGCCACTCGAAAGGACCATTTTTCGGATCAGATGTTAGATCCTAAGGTAGTCGTGCGATTCTTACATAAGCATGTGTATACACGATTTAGGACACCAAGAGCTATTGTTTGTGATGAAGGTTCTCACTTTGTGAATAAATGGCTTAAGTAGTTGCTTGAAAAATATGATGTGAAGCATAAGATTGCTACCGCCTATCACCCCCAGTCCAATGGGCAAGTTGAAAGAGTGAACCGTGAAATCAAAGGCATCCTTGAAAAGATAGTATGCCCTAGTAGAAAAGATTGGTCTCAAAGGCTCGGGGATGCATTATGGGCCTATTGAACAACATTTAAGACTCCGGTAGGAATGACTCCATATCGGTTAGTCTTTGGAAAGGCATGTCATTTGCCATTAGAGTTGGAGAATAAAGCTCACTGGGATTTGAAGAAGTTAAATTTTGATCTAAAGCAGGCCAATGAGAGAAGGATGTTACAATTGGATGGGTTGGAAGAGCTGAGGTTGTTTTCCTATGAGAATGGAAAAATGTGTAAAGAAAGATCAAAGAGATGGCATGATGCTCATATACAGTTTCGCAAGTTTAAAGAAGGTCAGAAGGTGTTGTTGTTTAATTCAAGGCTGAAGTTATTTCTTGGGAAGCTGAAATCCCAATGGAAGGGACCCTATACCATTTACTGAGTTTATCCTTATAGAGCTATTAAATTATATGACAATTATGGAGGTACGTTTAAAGTTAATAGTCAACGTCTCAAACACTACTAGGATGGTGAAGTTGAGCGAATTGAATCCTCGCTCATCTTGGTAGACCCTTAATTTTTCATGAACTCATTGTGTAAATAAACAAATAATTAGAACTTATTTTCTTAATTTATTACATTTAATTAATTCTGTCTTAGGAGATTGGAACTTAAGCGGGATTGTTGTGATCCCTCCAACCTTTCTTGGGAATGAATTTAATGTAATTTGTTAAGAAGAAATTTTCTAATTAAAATTTTGAAGTTTCATTTTGTTCAGTTTAAATTTTAAATTTTTATGTTAATAAAAGGGGTCAAATTTGACCCAAGTACTAATCAAGTTTTTTTTAAGATACAGTCTGAGTTTGAGGCCCAAGATAACAAAAAGGAGGGAAAAAATTAGGCCCTGCCGTCACACCCATTACTTGTAGCCCAAGTAACTTTAATGCAGCTAAATTTTTGCTACATGTTGTCCTAATTTTTCCCTATATAAACACCTATTCATTCTACTAATTTTTATATCCCTCAAAGTAATTTACTTCCTTCCTAAAAATCCCTAAATCTCTTCTTTGTGCCGTCAACCTCAAATCCTGAAAGAAACCCTAGTCCTTTTCTTTCTTTTTACCGAAATTCCCTATTACTGCCGCAAAGAGATCGCCGCTACACCATCCTTGCTGTCACAAGATATTTTTCGTAGCAAGTTATACCAACTTTGCCGATTTCTGTTTTCTCTCTTGTGTAGAAACTCTGTCAAATTTTTGGGAAAGTACCATGTCTCGCAAAAGAACTAGATTATCAAAGACTACTCCTGAAAACCTGATTGTGGTTGATGAAGAAGTGAAAGAGAGATTTGATTCAATTTTAAAGCATCAAAATATGATGCCGGAAAAAGGTTTTAATCTGAAGAGCAATGATGTGATGGTTGTTCTAGTGCCAATTAGAAAGATAATCAATGCTCTCAAATGGGAACAATTCTGTGATGCTCATTCACTTCTCGATGATGGACTAGTTCGAGAATTTTATACTAGTTTGACAATGCAAGATGCTACTGAAGTCATTGTTTGAAAGAAAAAGGTACCTCTTACTTCTAAGTCCATCAATGATTTGTTTAATTTACTTGATGTTGAAGAAGATGAGTACTACCCTATGATAAACAATATCAATTGGGATTTTCTTCAACAAGTGCTTGATGTGGTGACAAATCCAGGATCCCAATGGATTATAAGAAAGTATGGGTGCCATTCTTGTCAAAGAGAATACTTGAAACCAGTAGCAAAGGTATGGTTTTATTTTGTTCGCTACAGTTTTATGCCTATCTCACACAGTTCTACCATCTCGATGGAACGGATGCTTTTGTTATATGCAATTTTGACAGAAAAGTCCATTAATTTTGGGAAAATTATCCTCAAGGAGATTCATGGTTGTGCTAAAAAGAAGACAGTAAGTGCTTATTTCCCATCATTAATCACTTCAATTTGCTTAAGGGCCTGTGTTAAAACACAAGCAAATCTGAAGGGGCAGTATGTTCAAGGGTGTATTACAAGTCATGATCTTGAAAGGTTGGTAGAAAGAGTGCATGAGTTGAACCAAGGTGAGCAAGAGGAACCAACTGAGCTAGAAACCCAAGAGTCAACAAATAAAACAGAAACTAAAGCTGATTCAGTTACAAACACTAAAGAAGATGAATCTAATAAGGAACCAAATAGTCCTCAACCAGTTGAAGGAGCTGAAAAACCTGAACCTAGGGTTAAGACAGAAGAAAAACCAGTCAAGCTAAGTGTTGAACCTGAATATACTACTCCCATGCCGACTTCTACAAGTACTTCAAGGAAATCAGAGTTGTCAATTTTGATGCATATGTGCAAATTCATGCACAATCAACAACAAACTTACTGGAAATATGCAAAAATTAGAGACAATTCAATTCAAAATGCTTTTAAGAATGTCTCTAATACTTTTGTTCTTGAGTTCCCAGATGCTATCTTTGAGACATGGACGGAAGAGACTCGCGATGCAAGCGAAGATGGAGCTAAAGAAGACAAGGGGAATAAGCTAGAAAAATAAAAGGGGGGATTCTTGTCTTGTTATTTATTTAATTATTTTTAGGTCTTTAGGAATTTATTTCTTTAGTAATTAGGATTTAATTTTTTCAAAATAAAACATAGCAAGCATGAATAAATACTTCTTTAGAAAGAAATAGATTAAGTGATGTGGCAATGGGAATAAACATGTCTAAGATTGGGTTATTAGGAAAGACTTAGTATTTAAGCAGTCTTAATGACTCACCTCTCTTTCTTTACAACCCTACCTGGTGTTCAGTTTTCATTCATTACTTTATTCTCGCAATGAGGACATTGTTTCTTTTTAAAGGGGTAAGGCAAATAATTGCTCAAAATTTTTAAAATTTTCAAGTATGTTTCAAATCATTTCTTTCATAAGTATGTTTTAATAAATGAATGTTTAGAGGAATTATTTTTAATAAGATAGCTTGTATGCAAGGATGAATAATGATTTTATCTGAGTGATTGTATGTTATCATGAAAAATGGAATGTTTTTATGATCTTAGTCTTAGGTAATGTTTGCTATGAAAACTTAGTTTCTCTTGAGATTAGACATGCATGAAGGTTTATATCTTTAGAATTGACTTAATAACTTTCTTGAGGCGAAATCCTAGGTGACATAAAAATCTAAAATGATATATGCACCATTTTTCTTTGGATAATTTGAGCCTTTTCAAGCCCACCTTATGATATTAGACCCTTGAAACTATAATTTTGAGCTTAAAGGTCTGTTCATTGTAATAAACCTACATTATAAGCCAGTACCATCTTTTTAAAATTATCCTAATTTTGTGCACCTATCTTAACTAAAGTTGTCTTGGGAATCAACATTTGAGAAAATTTTCATAAAGATGAATGTGCTCATGCTTAAAAAAAAACAACAACAAAGACAAAGAAAGAGTGAAGAAAAATTTGCTCAGTCTCCAAAAAGAAAATGTATGAGTATGAGTTCAAAATAAGTTTGGGGGAATTCCTCAGGTTCACTTGAAGAAAAATGTTGAATTTTGAGAAATCCAAGACAAGTTAAAGGTTAAGATTTTGAAACCAAAATCTCCCATCTCTTAGAATCCCCACCTTTAACCAAGCCCCATTACAACCTTATAAAAGACCTATTGATTTGATGATTATGTCACCTACAATAGTGGAGAGGAAGTATTAAGTTCAACATATGAAGATCATAAATAAGCCTTATGGTTGTTTTGCTTGATTTATGAGAAATTGTGTTGAATGAAGAATATTATCTATAGCCGTGACATACATGCAAACTATGATTCATGTTGACATATCTTGAAACTTAGAATAAAAATTTCAAAATGTTTGTATATGAGTTACTTGTTAATAAAGAAGATCTATGAGCATGAATTTATTGATGCATGATTATGAGACAAAGATTGATGCTACTTACACTCTTAGCAAAATTTGCCTTAGCAAGACCTTGTGCTGTGCATGAACATTACTAGGGACGAGCAATGATTTAAGTTTAAGGGGTGTGTAAACTAAAAAATATATAAGATTTTTCCTATATAATTCATCACCTTTTTACTTAAATTTGTTGTTAAAACTAAGTAATTGTTTAATAAATTAATGAAATATACGAAAATATGAAATTAGGATAGAAATTATTAAAATTTGATTTTATACTTTATTATAAAGTTTTCATGCATAAAATGGCTTATTTTATGTTAATTTGAGCATATTATATTTTTAAGCTATAAAGTGGGCCATGCATGATTAAATTAAATAATAAAATATAAATTTATATTTAATAATTCATTAATAAATTGGGTTTTAATTAATTGAGTAAATTGATTAATTAAAGTGGTTAAATTATATTATTTGGTCCTCTAAACTATCTACTATTTTTGGACAGGCTTGAGAATTTTCTTCTAATTGCAAAACCGTCCAAATTGGGGACCAAGTCAACCCAATTTTTTGCTGCACATGGAAGTCATAAACCATTTTTTGGTGTAATTATACAAAGTCCTTGAAGAAATCTGAGATTTTCCCGAAGATTTGCTGATGACCAAGTCTTAGTCCTGAGTTGTTGTCGCACTCAAATTGACCAATAATAATGGAAAAATCAGCCACCTTTCCTCAATTCATGACCGACCACTCTTGGAGGAAGTTTCAAAGGATGGGCACTCCTATTTTTAGCAAACTAGCTCCATTGCCTCACCTATAAATAAGAGCTCATTTCTCACTTTTTCAATCATCCCTCACCCCATCATCTCTGACTCATTCATCATTCTCTCAACTCTTTTAGCTATCTTTCCCCTTCATCATCCTTGCATAAGGATTTTAACAATTAAGCCTCTTAAAGAACAGTTGGTCAGCCACCTTGGAGAGCTATCAGCAAAGGAGCTACGCAAAGAAGCGAAGGAGCCTCGTCAATCAGAGTCTTGGGTGACAACCACTCTAAATTGGGTTTAATCTTTATTTTATTTAAATCTAATTTAAAGATGTTTGCTACGTGTTCTTTGTTATTGTTTACAACAATGATAGCTTAATTTTATTTAAGCTAGGATGGTTATTTTGATTAAATAATATTTATTTGATTCATGCTTTTAATGTTTGTGCCTCAATCGATCATGTTTTTAATTAAATTCAAGTCTGTATTTCGTTCATACGTGATTGAAATGCACCTGAATTAGCTGAGCGATCCTAACCAGAAAATGGCTAATGGACGCATAAGTGAAATGTACATGCTCAATTTAGATCCTAACCCGATTGAATTGTAGGTTGCATAACAACTCTAACCAAGCTCTGTTATCTGCATAGTTTTTAGATTTGTGTGATTAAATTATTTCAAACCTAACACGTCCTTGTTACCTCACACGAATGCTAAGAAACCCTTAGTAAATAAGGATCAGTAAAATGCGTATTTACTAAGGAAAGGATTTCGAAAGGACCTAATGTGGTTTCCAAACTCATGAAAGATCGAGTTGCCATGGAATGTTTTTCCGAATGTTATTAAGCATGTTGATAATAAATTGAGTTTAATTAAAGTAATTTTCCTAGTTTATTTGTGTTATAATTGTTGCAAGTTGTGTTTAATTTTACTAAAATCTATTTCATTCATATAGTTTGCATACTTAGGATAATTTGCATTAGGGATCATTGCATTTAATTTAATATATTATAATCACCACTTTTCATCTATATTGTGTTTTTATTTATCAAATTGCTAATATAATTATACAAAGTAAGTGACATAGCACAAATACAATCCCTGTGGAGACGATAACTCAATACTTACTTATTACTTGATAACGACTGGGTACACTTGCACTAACCCCAGTGTTACAATGTCCTATGATGCATAATATCGTAACTTGAACTGGACATTGGTGCATTCTTGGCTTAGTCCCATTTTTCATACCTACTCTTTAATCAAAACCTGCATCACAAACAGACGCTTGTAAGTTTAAATGAACTTAGTGAATTTTAACCTAGGTCACCTTTGAGCATTTATTGTTGAATTCCTCAACTTGAAGATTTTGGATTTCTTTTCAGTCTTTTGGCGAATACTTTTCTAATACCGAATGTAGACATATAGGCTAATTCACTCATTAGGAAAATTACAGATTTTACCATTTAATGTAGATCTCATTTCCTCTTTGGAAAACAAATGTGTTACTCAGAAAGATATTCATATAGAATCTACCTTCTGCAGATTCTCACTTAGATGGATGTTGAACACTTCACCCAAGATGGTATACTCACAGTTGTTATTTTTGGAAGATACTTTTACTAATTGATCTTTTAAGATGAACTTTAGTCCTACCATTGGCGGATTCTCATACTGAATTTGGCAACTATCAAGATACTAGTTAGGTCATATCTTAAATCACTTCAGACCACAACTTATTCTGATGGATGAAACATTCTAAGTCATCCCATGGAATCCTAGACATCCATGTTACATATAATGAGAACGCCCATGTTTGGTGGAAAACTTAAACTCTAAATAACCTCTATACATAATGTAAAAATACTTAGGTTTGGTGGATACCACAAAATTTAGATAACTTCTATACATAACATAGACAAACTCAGTAATAGCGAGCACTTAGACCACCTATAATTATGAATACGCCAAATTCTGTGTATTGACGAGCCACTATGGTGAATTCACTTTTCTGAAACATTGCTGATAACTCTTTTCAGGAAATACCCCAAGGACATATTCAATTTTCTCCACAAGGCTAATTAGACAGGGATATCTTCAAACTTTCCCAAACCTCTGTCATAGAATCCACTAGCAAAAAAGTCTTAAAGCTTAGCCAGATCTCACGACAAAGGCAATTAACCAGATTTCTCCCTAAGGGAGTTAGAAAATACGCCACAAAGGCATCATAGAATACACCAGAAAGGCATCGCAGAATACGCCACAAAGGCATCATAGAATACGCCAAAAAGGCATCACAGAATTGATCTTATCATATTGATTTTTTAGAAAGTGCCATGGTCATGAACTTTCCACAGGTTTATTTCGTGATTTGCCAATCCGATTAGCATTATAGCTGTCCCACCGGGGGCTACACAATAAATCTACATTTTTACACTGATCTGCCTGTCTGGTTAGCAATGTACTTGCCTTATTCGAGGCAACACAAATGGATCCCTTTCTCACCTTTTAACATAACTCAGAATGGTCAGCCATTTCTCATTTAACATTGAACGCACTTACTTAGATTTCATTCATACTCTTGACAGATTCGTACTTTCCAATACCTAATTTCACATGAATACATACCACACATCATCTTATTCATGCAGCACATCATATACCTCATTTGTGAACATGTAGAACTTTACGATACTTTACACACACACACAAACTTATCAATTATCCTAGAAGACATCAACGTACGGACAACCATTGTAAATTAACATGCATGAGTTAGGTTAAAGACTCACATGAAACTCACCTTTACTTTAGCTCAGAGTTCTTATTCTGATAGTTCTACCAGAACCAACAGCAATAACTACTTAAGAGATCATGAAAATTCCATTAAAAATATATTTATAAACACTTTCCCAACATATCAATTTCATGCGACCCTTATGCAGGGCCTCCCACTCACACTATACTGTTATTACGCCTTATAACATCCCTATTCGTTAAAAATCTCAACATGCAGAGTTATAGAACTTACTAGGAGATTGAAACATCCAATGATAAAATAAAAAATCTTAGCTTCTAGTCCTAATGAAGAAGAAGATATTGTTTAGATTTAGGAAGAAAAACTAGAACGTAGAGCAGAAGGAAATAAATACCATTTGAAATGTTCCCTTCCTACTCTATATGCTCAATATCCTTTCAATGTATCTTGAGAAGTGTTAAATGAATATTGAAATTGTCTCTTAAATATAAAAGGAAATTAAGATGCAAATACTATTTAACTAGTCAAGTCCATTTAATTGACTCTGGACTAATCCCATCGTAAAACCCATTTGCACAGTGTTCGAGCAAACCGAGCATACCATACCCTTGGCAGTAACTCGAATGTGGTGTGGTCTTAAAGACACTTTAGTCCTCCTAAAACTTTCTCATATACTTAGTAGGCGTTTCATGCTCATAGGTTCGCGGGAAAAAGCATCGAGGTGAATGATGAAAATTGTTGCGAGCTTATTTTTGTTGTGGATCTTTAAAGAATTTCCCTCGAGAGTGTCCAAGAAGTGATAATGCTAATCTTGTCTCTACTTAAAAGTTTGCTCCTGCGATTAGGGGTTCTGGAATTAGTTGTGGTGGTTTTGTTTCTAGTGGTGGTGCGAGAAAAGGAGTGAAGCTGTTGTTCGTTAGACAGAGGCCAGAGTTCTGGCTTGAGCATATGTTGTATGAACTCACGATAAGGGAGATGCTATTGATGTTGTAGCAGATATTTTTTTACTATTCTCTACGCATGTTTACACTATGATAGACCCTGGATCCTCACATTATTATATAATGTTGAACTGGTTAAATCAGGGAATATAGAGCTTGAGACGTCGAAAGTAGCTATGGTTGTGTCAAGTCCTTCGGGGTAATCAGTGTTCGTCAATCAAGTGTGTAGGTGATGTCTTTTAAATATTAAGAACGTAACTTTTCTAATTGACTTGCTGATTATCCATTCGCGAGTTTGATCTGATTTTGTGAATGGATTGGCTAACTGAGCACAAAGGGATTGTGGACTACCATAAAAAGAAGTTTTTGGTTCAGAGTTTCAATGGTAGCATGATTGAGGTGAATGGTGTTAGAATGAGTGGTTCAACTCGTATTATTTTAGTAGTTTAAGCTAAAAAACTCCTTACTCAAGGTTATGAAGCTTTTCTAGCCTATGTTATTAACTCGAATGCTGGTGATAGTCAGATCAACAAGGTTCGAATTGTTTATAAATTCCTTGATGTGTTTTACGAAGTATGATTGGGATTACCACCAGATCGAGAAGTTGAGTTAACAATTGAAGTGTTCTTCGGTAAGGTTCTGGTGTCAATTTCCCCTTATTGTACGGCACTGACGGAGCTGAAGGAACTAAAAGTTCAGTTGCAAGATTTATTAGACCATGTATTTGTACGCTTTAGTATATCGCCCTGGGGAGCTCTAGTATTGTCCGTTCAAAAGAAAGATGGTTCGATGCAATTTTTATAGATTATCGACAACTGACTAAACTGACAATTAGGAATTGATACCCCCTACCTCATAATGATGATTAATTCGATCTATTGGAATAAGCTTAAGTTTTTTCCAAGATTGACTTGAGATTGGGTTACAATCTGTTGAAAGTGAAAGATAACGGCGTACCGAAAACAGTCTTTTGTACGTGTTATAACCAATACGAATTCTTGGTGATGCCTTTTGGTTTCACAAATGCACCTGCGACATTCATGGATCTCATTAACTATATTTTCTAGGCCTATCTGGATCAGTTTGTGGTAGTTTTCATCGACGACATTTTGATCTATTCGAAATTTTGAGCATGAGCAACACCTCCGAATCATTTTATAAGTGTTACAAGAAAAATAGTTGTACGAAAAGCTTAGTAAATGCGAATTCTGGTTACCCGAAGTTGTGTTTCTTGGGCATGTTATTTTAGCTTATGGGATTAGGGTTTATTTGAAAAAGATCAAGGCTATAATACAGTGGAAAGAACTGAGAAATGTGCCAGAAGTTCGCAGTTGTCTTGGATTAGTTGGTTACTACTGAAGTTTCCTAAATGGGTTTTTAAAGATAGTTTGCCATTGACGAAGTTATTTCAAAAGAATGTTCAGTTCTTTTGGAGTGATTTGTACAAGGAAAGTTTTGAGAAATTGAAAAAGATGGTGATTGAAATGCCAATTCTAACCTTGCCTGAATCAGGGAAAGACTTCGTGGTTTACAGTGACACTTCGTTGAATGGTCTAAGCAGTGTTTTGATGCAAGATGAGAAAGTGATTGAATATGCAGCCCACTAGCTTAATACACATGAACACAACTATCCGACACAAGATTTAGAGCTTGCAGATATGGTTTTTGTTCTAAAGATCTAGAACCACTATCTGTATGGTGAAAAGTCTCATATTTATACCAATCAAAAAAGTCTGAAATAGCTCCTAACCCGAAAGGAGTTGAATTAAAGACAACGTTGTTGGGTTGAACAGTTGAAACGTTATTAATTACCACCCTAGTAAAGCTAACGTTGTAGTTGACGCGTTGAGTAGAAAGGCATCAGTTGAGTTGCGAGCGATGTTCGCTCAACTCAGTATTAGCAATGACGATAGTTTGTTGGCTAAATTTAAAGTCAAACCAATGTTGTTTGACCAAATCAGAGAAACGCAATTAGTTAATGCCAAGTTGTTAGGAAAAAGAGAAATGGCTTAGAATGGCTCGATAGAAAACTTCAGTATTGATGATTGTAATTGTTTGAGGTGTCGTAATCAAATTTTTATTGCACACGTTATCGATTTGAAAGAGTTAATACTTCATAAAGCTAACGATATCCCTTTTGCAATGTATCTTGGCAGAACGAAATTGTATCGCGATTTGCGGGAACTGTATTAGTTGTCCGGAATGAAAAGATAAATAGTTGAGTTCATGGCTAATTGTTTAACTTGTTAGCAAGTTAAGACAGAACGTCAGGTTCCCACTGAACTTTTTCAGCCTATTTCGATTCCTTAATGGAAATGGGAGCACATAATGATGGATTTTGTGACAGGGTTACCTTTGTCTCCGAGCAAAGGAAATATTATTTGGGTAATAGTTGATAGATTTAGGAAATCAACTCATTTCATTATCATTAGAACTGATTGCTCACTTCCAAAGTTAGTTGAAGTTTACATTTAAGAAATTGTTAGATTGCACGACGTACCCATATTGGTTATCTCTGATTTAGATCTTCGATTTACTGCAAGATTCTGGAAATAGTTGTACAAATCTTTGGGTACTGAATTAGACTTTAGCACTTCTATTCACCAGCAGACGGGCATACAATCAGAATGTGTTATTCAGATTTTAAAGGATATGCTTTGAGCTTGCGTTATTGATTTTAAAGAAGGCTGGGCAGGTTATTTACCTTTGGCTGAATTTGTATATATTAACAGTTTCCAGCTAAGCATTCAAATGGCTTCTTTTGAAGCATTATATGGTCGTAGGTGTCGAACACTTGTTTGTTGGTAGGATTTGTTTGAAAGCAAAATTGTTGGGCTAGAATTGATTCGAGAAACATATGATATAGTTAATGTGATCCAAAATAGATTTAAAACAACTTTTGATAGAAAAAAATCATACGCGGATATAAAATGTCGAGACATTGAGTTTAATATTGGTGATGAAGTGTTCTTAAAGGTTTAACCATGGAAGAAAGTTCAACAATTCAGTTGAAAGGGTAAGCTGAACACTCGATTTATCGGCCCATATGAAATCATCAAAAGGGTTGGACCAGTTACGTATTGGTTGGCATTACCAGAAGAGTTACAGAAAATATAAGATGTTTTTCATGTGCCGATGCTCAAGAGATATCAGTCGGATCCGTCTCACATTATTTCGTTGGAAGATATAGAAATTCAGCCCCACTTGTCTTACAAGGAAGAACCGTTGAAAATTCTAGCTCTTGAGGTGAAAGAACTGCAAAACAAACACATTCCACTCGTGAAAGTTTTGTGGTGTTTCCACAGTGTCGAGGAAACAACTTGGGAATCAGAAAAGACAATGAGATCCTTGTATTCTCACCTCTTTTCAAGTAAATTTTGGGGACATAATTTTTTGAAGGAGTAAAATTGTAACGACCCAAAAGTCAGTAGGGTCAGATAGTGTGGTTTTGGAACCCCGATTCTATAATTCATTAAATATTTACAAAGTTATATTAGAAGTGGATTTAGTGTTGAATTATGGTATAAGAAATAAATTGTAAAAATGTCAAAAGTTGAATTATAATTAAATCATAATGTAGAAAATGATTAAAGGGCTTATAAGGCAATCAAACCATTGAATTTTGGATAGCAGACGATAGTATATAGGTTAAATGTTAAAAAGTGTGTTACAAATATAATAGTTAATAAACAAAATAAAACATAAATTATAATAAAATAAAGATAGTGAAAACATCAAAATTATTTTCATCCATTTCATATTCAAAAAATTGAAACCAAAAGAGAAAAGAAACCTCAACACACAGTTTAAGGTTTCAAAGTTTCAAGCACAACTTATTTAGTTCAATTTAGTCTTTTTCTTGTAATTTCTATGTTTTTCCTAATCCCAATAGTTCAGGATAGCTGACCCATGTTGTAATTTTTGATACTTTTAAAGAATTAGGATGTTACCATTGTTGATTAATTGAAACTTGAGGTGCTATTTTGTTAGAATTTAAGTGTAGTGTTGAGAAATGACTAAATTGTAAAGCTAATTGATGAATTTATGTAATAGAGACTAAAATGTACAAATTGTGAAATTTGTGGTACAATTGAAAAATAAGAAGTTTTATTGAGACTCTAGTAAATTCATATATTAGTCTCGATTTTAGGGACTAAATTGAATAAAATACAAAACTTGCATAATTTTGAATTTGAATGTGTAAATAGTTGAATATTGATGAAATACTTTGTTTATTGTAATCTAGCCAACATTGACCGACATTCCTCAAAAAAGAAAGAAAAGACAAAGTCGTCGATAAATAGCTTAGAGTTTATGATTTGTGTTACTATTATTCGAATTACTCGTAAATTGTTGCATTTAGAACTATTTGTGTATGTTAAGAATACGAGGTGAGTCATTTGTGATAATGAAATGAATTGGATTGAATTGATTGATATATATAACGACTACATTGAATATTTATGATAAGTGCTTATATTTATACAAATGTGAAATTGGGTATGAAATTGTGATGATCTATTGTTTCCATATGTTGCACAAATACGTTTATGATGAAAATAAGTGCAAATTGAGATACTTGTTAATAATGAAATGTGAAATGGAAATCCTTTTAACTGTTCGAGCAAAAGTGGATATAGTTGGCATGCCATAAGATAGGAAGAGTTCAAGGTTACTTAAACTACGAGTCGATGAGGCACTAGGTGCCAATTTGCTTCGGTTTAACTAATGAGGCACTAGGTGTCAACTTATTCATAGCGCTGGGTGCAACTATTTCCTTCAGATTTATCCAATGAGGCATTAGGTGCCAAACCGGAGTGTTGGTTGGATATGTGTAACCGTCAGAGTCTGAATCATGTTAATAGATAAATAAATGGTAAAATCGAGATATTGTTATTGAAATGGAAACTGATAAGAATTGGAATTGAATTGTGAAATAGGAAACACAATAGTGGATGGAAATGTGAATAATGAATGATGATGATCAATGAATGTATACGAAATTGAAAGGTTAGATGGAATACCTCCATGTATGAATAGATTTATCATATGTAATATGAGATATAATTTCCATGTAATGATATTAAAATGATGAATTGGTTGTGATCAAAGAATTGGTAATTTGGTAACAATGAATGGTTATATTGCATGTCATTCTTCGATTTAAATTTTGCATCTTAATGATCTCTATTATTTTTAATTATTCGGATTATAAAAATACCACTCACTTTTTCTCAGTGTACAATTTTGTTTTTCCGTACGTAGATTAGGTACTTAGCGATTTGATCATCAACTCAGCATTTAGGGATAATCCCAAACTCAAGTGTTGGCGACGTGATCATTTTGGGTATTGACATGTACCTAGGAATTCTTTTGATCATTATGATCATTTTGTTTCTTGTTGGTATTTTGGATATTAGGTATATTAGTGTATATATATGTGATGGTAATGGTTATGTTGTGGATGTCTTGATAGGTTGTTTGGGTTATATACCTAATGATCTAATGTTTGAGAAAATATCATGCTATGTCATGTGTTTTGATTAATGCTTGTAAATAGTATGATGGATAGTATGCTTAGGTTATGCCTTAGAAATGATTTGGTACATTTGATGTTTATACCTATGCTTTGCTTGAAAATATTTGGTACTTCTAGTGCTTAGGTTATAAGGCTAATATGAAATCAAATGTGAAACGATTGAATGGTTGAATGGATACATGTTTGGCTTGATTATTTTGGAGTGCCTTATGAGGCATATTGGTATGCTCTTGTTAAATGTTTTTCAGGTCTATAATTATATCTATGGTTGCCATTTGAGTTGTAGGTGATTTGGGCATGAAATTAACATTTTAAAAATGATATTTTAGCATTTCTAAGCTCAAGTATCAATATTTTGGCATTTGGTATCTATACTTGACCATATGAACAGTTTTAAGATAAACAGAATGCCAAAATGGTATTGATTTTTATATGAGTATCGATACTTTTCATAAATATCGATACGAAAATAAATATCGATACACTTATTTTTCCATAACAAACAAAACCATGATTCGGTATCATTATTTAATAATGGATCGATACAATATCAATACTCACTATAATTTATTGATACCAACTTTAAAACTTTGAAATTTTACAATTCAATCTTATATCATGCAAGAATGTCACAATTAAGTTGTTATAAACTTTAAAATGTTACATTGCATAGTATGTCAATGGAATTTATAATATAATTGTTTGTACTTGCTTGTAGCATCCTATTACTCATGTTCAGTGACCTAACCAAGTAAGGGGTGTTACAATTATTGGTGTCAGAGATATATGTTTAGCCAATTCTCAGACAAAATCGAGCTTAGAATCAAGTCTAAAGGTACATGCCAATTTAAGTCGAGTATGAGTCGATATTTGGATTCAAATTATATTATTTCTGTTTTATAGTGAATGATGTTAGGAGAATCTAGGAATGAAGTTGAATAAAGTATCCGTAGTAGCGGTCACTTTGTTGAAAATAAGATTAGGATCAAACTGGTGGCACCGAGCACTATTCAGTTGGTGCTCAACCATCTAGGACTTACAAAGATAGAAATGATGGGCAAGGTGATTCAACCCTTCTTCGAGCTATTTTTGATGCTCTCCAGCGGGTGGTGGGAGCTACTTCTGTGGCATTACTTGTGCCTGTTATTTGACGGGCTTCAATTAAGGAATTATGAAGATATGGTGCAACTGAGTTTTTGGGCTTCAAAGGGGTTGATCCTTCAGTAGCTGAAGTTTGGTTAGAATCGACTAAACGAATTTTACAATAGCTTGAGTGCACCCTGCATGAATATGTCATTTGTGCCATTTCTCTACTGCAAGGAGAAACATATACGTGGTGGCAGACAGTAACACTCCAAGTGCCTGATTAGCGAGCCAAGTGGGAGTTTTTTAAAAATAAATTTTAGAAAAAGTACATTAGAGAATTGTATTTAGAGGATTGAAAATAAAAGTTTTTGTTACTAAAACAGAATGAAACGTTAGTGGCTGATTACAAACGTGAGTTTCTATGACTCAGGAAATATGCCTCAGAGTTTCTACCTATCCAAGCTGAAAGTTATAAATGTTACGCGGTTTGCGCTATGAACTCAGAATATAGCTTGTATCACACCAAATCTCAAAATTTCAAGGTATTGTTGAACAAGTTAAAATGGTATAACAAGCTTTGGGTATCGATGAAAAGACTAAGACTACACGTGCTGCTGAAAAAGGACAAGGGCTGCTAGTTTGCACCCACTATCAAAGTGAACTAGGGATTCTCGTGGTAATTGGAGACAGAATTTTAAGTTTGATAGAAATCGAGATCGACAACCATCTGTGTCAGTGGGTAGTATGCAAGGTTCGGCTTGAGATGTTGAAGTACCAAACTGTGAGCATTGCGGGAAAAAGCATGAAAGTGAATGCTGGAAATTGTCGAGAGTCTATTTTTGTTGTGGATATGTAGAGCATTTCGATCTAGAGTGTCGAATAAGTGATAATGCTACTTTTGTCTCTACTCAAATGCCTGCACATGTGTTAGGGGTCGTGGTGGTTTTGTTTCTAGAGGTGGTGTGAGAAAGGGAGTGAAGCTGTTGTTCATCAGCAATAGGTCAAAGCATACGTTGTATGGACTCGCGAGGAGGGTAACCCTACCGATGTTGTAGCAAGTATTCTTCTACTGTTCTTTGCGTTTGTTTACACTTTGATAAATCCTGGATCCTCACATTCTTATATAATATTGAACCAGTTAAATTAGGGAATATAAAGTCTGAGACGTTGAAAGTAGCTATGGTTGTATTGAGTCCTTTGGGGCAATTAGTGTTAGGATAGGTTTGGATGGGTGATTGGGTGCGGTGCGTTTAGCTTACTTTTTGTCTCACGCTACAGTATCACTACAATATCTAATCTCACCGCCACTGCTGTTTTTACACTAACCGCAGGTAAACGCACCGCCCATCCAAACTCATCCTTAGTTGATCGAGTGTGTAGGTGATGTCCGTTAGATATTTAGAACGTAACTTTTCTAGTTGAATTGTTGATTATCCATTCACGATTTTGATCTAATTTTTGGTATAGATTGGCTAACCAAGCACAGAGTGATTTTGGACTGCCATAAAAAGAAGTTTCTAGTTCAGAGTTTCGATGGTAGCATGATTGAGCTGAATGGTGTTAGAACGAGTGGTTCAACTCATATCATTTATAGCCTATGTTATTAAATCGAATGCTGGTGATAGTCAGATCAACAAGCTTCGAACTGTTTGTGAATTCTTTGGCGTGTTTCGTGAAGCATTACTGGGAATTACCACTATATCGAGAAGTTGAGTTCGCAATTAAAGTGTTCCCTAATACGATTTCGGAGCCGATTTCCCCTTATCATGTGGCATTGATAGAGATGAAGGAAAGAAAAGTTCATTTGCAAGATTTACTAGACCACATATTTATACGCCTTAGTATATCGCCCTAGGGAGCTCCAGTATTGTTCGTTAAAAAGAAAGACATTTCGTTGCAGCTTGTATAGATTGTTGGAAACTGAATAAATTGACGGTTAAGAATCGATACCCCTACCTCATAATGATGATTTATTCGATCTGTTGAAAGGAGCTGCAGTCTTTTCCAAGATTGACTTGAGATCGGGTTACTATCAGTTGAAAGTGAAAGATACTGGCGTACCAAAAATAACATTTTGTATGCATTATGGCCACTACGAATTCTTGGTGATGTCTTTCGGTTTGACAAAAGCTCCTGCAGCATTTATGGATCTCATGAACCATATTTTCCAACCATATCTGGATTAGTTTGTGGCGGTTTTCGTCGACGACATTTTGATCTGTTTGAAATCTGAAGTTAAGCACAAGCAGCACATTTGGATTATTTTGCAAGTGTTACAAGAAAAATAGTTGTACGGAAAGCTTAACAAATGAGAATTGTGGTTAGCCGAGGTTGTGTTTCTTAGGCATGTTATTTCAGCTGATGAGATTAGGGTGGATCCAGAAAAGATCGAGACTATAATACAGTGGAAAGAACCGAGAAGTGGGTCAGAAGTTCGCAATTTTCTTGGATTGGCTGGTGACTTCCGAAGGTTCCTAAACGGGTTTTTGAAGATAGCTATGCCAATGATGAAGTTATTACAAAAGAATGTTCAGTTTGTTTGGAATGATCTATGCCAGGAAAGTTTTGAGAAATTGAAAAAGATGTTGATTGAAGTGCCAATTCTAACCTTGCCTGAATCGGGGAAAGACTTTGTAACAACTTATTTTTCTATTATGTTAGAAACAGTGGTTTTGGGACCACAAATTTGATGAGTTTGTTAGTAAATATAATTATTTCATAATTGCGAACCAAATATAATATTATAATAACTTTTTATTTGGTTATTTATATAATTTGAACAAATAATTTGGTTCAAGTGGTAATTCCTCAAAGTCAAGTGGTTTTAGAAATGGAGTTATCAGGATCTCGTTTCTATAAACCGATCCCGTAAATATTTATGAAGTGTTATTAGGATCATATTAAAGTTTGGTTAAGACATTTTATTGTTTAAATAGTTAATTAATTTAAAAGGACTAAATCGTAAAGGTGCAAAAGTAAGTTTCTATTAGTTAATGGGTTAAATTGTTAAAGAAATATAAAGTAATGGGCTTATATGGTAATTATATCAAATATTTAGATGATGGATGATTTTGGACCTTAATTTGTTGGATTTTAAAGGTTAATTTTAAGGGTAAATTGGTAATTAAATTAAAAATAAACTAAAACAAGGTAAAACAATTGTATCATCTTCTTCCTTCATAATTTTAGCCAAAATTCACCATGGAAAAAAGCTTAAGATTTGACCAAGCTTGATTCTTCAGGCATGGTGAGTGATTTTGTCCCGTTTTTAGTAAATTTTATGTTTTTGAACTCGTATTAGCTTAATCTAACTAACTTGAGGGTCAAACTGTAAAACTGTTAAATGTTATAAATTATTCCATGGATGAATTTGATATGTTTTTGAAGTTTTATGGTAGATTGTTAAGCTTGGTTGTTAAATAAACATGTTTTAAGTATTTTTTATGATTTTAAGGTTTAGGGATTTATTTAGGAAAATGGTAAAATTCAAGGAAAATATTGTGAATTGGTGATAAATATGGGTTTTTATAAGACTAGGTAAAATTGGCTAGCATGAGTTTTAATTAAAATTGTTAAATTGCAAATTTTGGATTTAGGGACCAAATTGAATAAAAGGTAAAATTGGTGGAAGTTTTGTTAATTTCTTATCGACAAGGTTGATAAGTTGAATTAATTATTTTAAGTTATTTGAATGGTTTAATTGAATGAAAATTATTATATAGATAAATAAACGAACAAAGTGGATCTAAACCGAGGAAAAACTAAAGTGTCAAACTAGTTGTCAGCTTCGTTTTTACAACAGTTATTGTCGAGGGAAGTTCATATTGTATATTGATATATTAAATTATTTGACATTTGATTTACATTATTAGTTAAGGTGATTTTAATTAAATAATGTTGGTTGATGGAAATTATTAATGCAAGTGAGTTATAGTGGAGATATTGAATCAGGCCTTGAGCTTAGCAGGCTTCGTACTGGTGTATTAAATCAGGCCTTGAGTATATTGGAAATTCAAGAGGTTGTAATTTTGTCAAGTCAAGTCAAGTTCAGCATATGGAATAAGTATGCAATCAGAAGAAATAGTTTGTAACAGAAGCTCGTGAGTTCAATAAATGTAGCACATCCAGAACATTTTCTACTATTCTATAAAAGAAAATGAAAGAATTGAGTAGTTGTTTTTCAACACCATCAAGGTTATTTGACAGAGATCGAATGAGACAGAATAGTTTGAGATCATTGATGCCCTTTCGTAGTCAGTGCTGTCATGTTCAAAATGTAAATAGACATGAATGCAACAATTGTGGCCGAAATATAGAATGTGTAGTTTAAAAGACACATTCTATTTTATTTGTGGATTTCCCTATTATTTTAAGGAAGATTGCCTGAACCGAACTTAGTTAAATAGAGACCTGAATGTAAGACCTGCTGTTATTTCTAGAAGAGGCAAATGGCCAGGAGATTGAAGCACAACTAGAGTCAATAGAAGTGGAATAAAAGATATAGTCGTTTGATCCGAAGGTCAAAATTTTGCTTAAGCTTATGTGATCCGAATACATAATGAAGCTTCAGTTCTTAATGATATTGTTGGTACCTTTTCTATCTCTGATGATAATGTGTATTGATAACTCTTGAGAAGAGTTATATTTCATGCCTTTAGACCTAGCTAATTGCCTGTAGTTAAGTACATTTAGTTGCATTTTTAGGACATTTTAGTTAGCATTTTTAATATGGCATTAGGACTTCGACTATGGTGGAATTACGTGCTTTTAATCACTTATGGTAGAGTTCTTTTTTGTATTGATGTGGCAAGGATAGGTTTTGGAACGAGGAAATAAATGAGTGAAGTTTAGTCAGGGCACAGTGCAGATAGCTTGCCAGCACGGATGCCATGGCAATATCGGGAAGATCAAGTTAACATTTTTCATGCAACAGTTCAAATTCAAATTCAAACTTGTACCAGATAAACTTGCTTAAAAGAGGAGAAGATAATCACGAGCTGTTAGCTGACCCTAGCCTAATCTATCTATAAAAATCGATGAAGAGGACCTCACAAACGACGAACAAAAAGTGGGAGAGATCCTAAAGCGTGAATAAGGGTTCGGCTGCGTAAAAGAAAGTAAGTCAAAGGCAGTCCTCCTTAGCTGTCATAGGATGCTATGCTTCCAAAGTGTGGACTGGGCATGCGAAAGCTATTTTTTGATGTTCTTCCGTTATTTCCATTAAGTGTTCTTTCAAAAAATTGAATTGTAGTGGTTGATCACCATGTCGGATGATATTTTGGTTTGAATTTTTATTACCATCTCACGAGCTAAATCTCATAGGGTTGGGATTACCTTTGATGAAACCGTAAGCTGTTTTTATTGATGCAATATATATCTGATTTACTTTATTGTTTCATTTGTGTGTTCTTATTTCTTAATTAAATTGTAATGATCTCTAGACATAGAAGACTGTTCGTATACTTATAAACTGATTCTAATTCCGAAAGGGTTGGATTGGTTGGATTAAAATTAAATGAAATGAGCAAGTATTCAATAGACACTTATAGTCGACTCTAGACATAGAGTCATGATCATACAGAAGAAACCCATGCAAGATATCTAAAAAGCCTCTAGATACGGGCAAGGTAACTTGAGGTTTTTTCCTCGCGAGAGGTAGACCACTTTAGAACTTTTCCGCGCAGTAAAGTAGATACGATTTTGCCAAAGCATTATTGACAATAAGGGTCGATTTTGGGTAATCCCGACCTTCCGAATCAACATCACTCTATCCTTATTCTTTGTCATAGTATCTTTGCCACAACATATTTAGTTGTTTATTTCTCTATTTACTTTATGCTAAGATAATCTCTCGTTATTACCATTACATTTCTGCTTTCACTTTGGCCATAATATTTCCAATTATTCATTAATTCCATGTATTACTTACATCATTAGTCCACTATTTGCCACTGCATATTTATCATTGACTTTGCCATAGCATTAATCGTATTTTATTATAGTAACCTAACTACATGTGTGCCTCAATCCGATCCTCGTGGGAACGATACTCACTCATCACTTTATTACTTGAACCGACGTGTATACTTGCATAGAATCGCAGATTATTTTGCATGCGACATGTATGCATTAATTGAAACTGGAACAACACATTCATACATATAAGAAAAACGTTAGTAACATAAAAATTTTATTGGTTGAGTCAACTTAATATGTGGTGACAAGTAATAAATCCTTCAGATCATAGACTTATAGTTGATTCGGTTTGTAACGCCCTGAATAAGTTATGTTGGTTTTGGTAAACTCTGACAAATAAGTATCTGTTTCAGTGGTTAAGTGATTTAGGCGTGTGTATGAGTTCTTGGGTTCGAATCCCACTTTTGGCAACTTTGTTATTTTTGGTCCGAGCCTTATCCCTGTTGGGTGGGCTTATATTATACTTTTGGTAAATTTATATCAGAATGAGCCTACTGGTTCAAGTGGTAAGGTGTTAGCTTGTTTGAGGTTCCATGTTTGAGCACTCGTGCGAGCGAAAAATGTAATTTTTGCTTTTGTGTGTATCGGTCGTGTCGTGGAATTTGGATGGAGTTGAAATTCTGAGAGTGGATAAGAGTAGTGGGTCGGCTTTAGGGGATTTGTTAGTTAGTGGGATAATAGGGGAGTTGGGATAATCTTTTTGATTATTTTCTTTTTCTTTTATTTTTCCTCTCTCTTCTAAAAATCAATCAGTTCTTTTCATGTTCTTTTTCTTTGGGTTTTTTTTCTTTTGTTTTTTCTTCGTCTACTTTCTTGTTCAAGAATTTCAAGGGGAAATCTTTGTTATGCAAGTTCGATTGCTATTGTTTTGGTAAGTATGTGACTTTATTTAAGTTTTGGTTATGGAAATTGATGAATAAGTTGGGGTTCGTTTGTGTTGTAGTGTGTTTAAGGGGTTTTCTTTTGACCAATTTTCCCTTTAGTTTATTTTTTGATAATCGATTAGGGGAGAATTACGAGTCAGTGGGTGTTTCTTCAGCAGAGTGATTGTTGTGGGTCCTGTCTTCAAGGGTAAGTGAGCCCACCAAATTTTGTATGGTTACGGTTGTTTGGGTTTTTCATCATGTTAAGAACATTGATGTTGTTGAATCAATAATTCGAGAGTTTATGTGGTTTGAATTGTTAAAGTATTGATGATTATAAGTACTGGGATCATCTCCTTTGGAAGTGCTTTGAAATCTAACCAGGTGTGTACATTAAACATGAAAAATTGAGATTCGACGAAAGCCAAAAAAAGGGCATTATCGACGACACACGGGCGTGTGCCTGGTCGTGTGGTTGGCCGTGTGCGAGGCATGATTGTGTGACTGACGAAGGTGTGGCATTACGCTTGACAAGGCTGTGTGACGGTGGGAGTATGGCCGTGTGGGCCACACGGGCTAGGCTAGGTTGGGGGTGTGGGCCACACGAGCTTGCCACATGGGCATGTGGGTTTTGGGCCAGGCCGTGTGGGCCACACGGGCAAGGCCATTCTGCGCGTGTGGGCCCACATGAGCATGTGGGCCCAGAATTCTAAAATTTTTCAAAGGGTCGTATGGGTTGTTCTGATCGACTGTGGACCTACCGTAGGGTTGGCATGGGATAACCAAACCCTAATTCATGTGATTTGATATTCTGATAGTCTGATCTGAGTAGGACTCTGATATGTATGTCTGACTGTTCCGTTTGAGTATATATATGTTATCTATATACGAGCATGTTTTAAGCATGTTAATTCTATTAATTATGTATTCTGTATTTTAGTTTGGGGTAGGATTTGGATATGTGGAGGAAGTGATCTGTACGACGACCTTTCGCCTATATTATGGCAGCTTGATTGCATATTATTTGTTATGTGTCGCATTGACACTATATGGTGTGTAGGGATAGGTGTGTGTTTTTAACCCCACATGGTGTGATGGGATGGACAGAGATGGTGTGTAGAGGATGGGGGTAGGATTCTCTATGTTTGATCTGTTATCTGATTCTGATAACTGCTACTATTGAGAACTTAGGTCCGAATCTATATCTGGCTGTATATGAAATTTTGTGTATGTTGCATGACTATTTCTGTTGGGTTACACATTTAATTTAATAAAACTCACATTTGCTTGTCTGTTCTGTTCAGGTAATCCACAGACTCAGGCAGGTCAATGCGACAGGGGCTTAATGGTGACCACTCGACAGAAAACTGTTTTTATTTAATAGTATCAGTTTTATTTTAAAATATGGTTTTTCTTGAAACTTTGTAATTTGTGTGACTCTCTGGACTGCATGGTTTTAAATTTTGGATTTGGATTTGGTTTTTCTTTCTTTTCTGCAACGTTGACAAAAACACTTTACGCAAACAAATGGTGCTTGGGAACACGAGCTTGGTTTCGAATAAAACGATTTTCAAACTTTAGCTGTAAATTCTTGATAACTTAAAATGGTTTCAAATAAGATTATAAACTCAAGTTTTTTCGAATATTAAGACTCCGATGGATAAAGTAATAAAACGATACATTTTAACTTAAAAGTTATAATTTAAAATCCTTTTTCGTGACATGCCCATATTTTGCCATAACGTCTTGGCCGGGTTAGGGGTGTTACATGGTTTGAAAATAGTGTTCATGGAAAATTTAGGGCTATAATTTTCTCATTGAATTAATGCTACTGCCATTTATCGAATTTGATGTTTTATAGAGACTAGATTGATTGTTTGTTCATGACATAGTGGTGAATTGCCAATAGAAACAAATTAATTTGAGACATCAAAGTCGTGAATTGATTTACATTAAAACCGATAAATCTGATGGTGATTCAAATGTAATTTCAACAATATTTGCACAAAAATTTATACGAAGAGGCTGTGATATGTTTTAATTTATATCTTGGAGTTTAGAGTATCTGAAATGAAAGTGGATCAGTTGTCAACAGTTTGCAAGTTTACATATGTTCTTCTTATGAAATTGCAAAGTCAATTGCCAGAGCAAGACATCGGGGTTGTCATAACATTAACACCCGGAACTGCTCCAGTCTCAATTGTTTTGTGTAGAATGTTTCCAACCGACTTAAAAGAATTAAAAGTTCAGTTGCAAGGATCAATCAAAAAAGGTTCTATTCGACTGAGTGAATTATTTTGGAAAACGCTTGTACTATATTGTGAAAAATAAAGACGATTCGATGAGTTTGTAAATAAATTATTAGTGGTTGAATAAAGTCACGATAGAGAATTAACAATCGTTACTTCGTATTGAAGACCTATTCGATTAGTTGAAAAGTGATACTGTGTTTCAAAGATAGATTGTAACACCCCTTACCCGAGACTGTTGCCGGAGTCGAGCACGAGGCATTACTTAGCTTATCTTACTAATTCAGAGTATAAAAAATTGTTTTGAAAATTAATTTCCCTATTTACAGCAAATTTGTCCAATCGCGCAGAAGTTACTAAATTGATTATAACTCAAGCTACGAGACTCAAAATTTAATTCCATAAATTTTCCATAAAACTAGACTCATATATCTTCCTACCATAAAATTTTTAGAATTTTTGGTTCAGCCAATTAGTACAGTTTATTAGTTAAAGTCTCCCCTGTTTCACCACTTAACTGTCCTGATCTCCTGCCACTAAAAAAAAGTTTTCTCACTGTAGGATTTTCATATGAAGTTCTCACTTGTTTCTACAGAAAATAGACTAAATAAGGAATCTATAATTATAAAATATAACTCATAAACATTTTTTTACAATTTTTAATGATTTTCTAAACTCAGAACAGGGGACTCCAAAAACAGATCTGACCCTGTCTCACTAAAATTCACATATCTCAAAATATAAAATTCCTTTTGTTAAACCATTATTTTCCATGAAAATAGACTAAATAAGATTTAAATATATATATATCATTCACATTCTAACTAATTATATACTATCCTAGGTGATTTTTCAAAGTCACGTCACTGTGCTGCCTGAATTCTGTTTTTTTGCAAAATTTTACCCCTTTGATGATTTCCATGCATAATTTATCACCTAGACTATTATAACAGCAAACACCTTAATACTTAACCATTTTAATAACCATTCATCATCAAATACTTACACAACATTATTTAGCAAAATCATAATTACAAACATGCAAAATAACTAAATCCCTATACATGCCATAACTCAAACGTGTTTCATCATAAAATACCGAGCAGTTGTGGTTGATAGTGTGGAAATCTCCGACTTCTTTAGGATACTTGAAGTAGCTTTGCAATACTATAAGAGAAAGAGAAATAAAAGAAGTAAGCATAAAGCTTAGTAAGTTTACTAGCAAATAAATAACAACATTAAACACAAATAATTAAACTCAAGTGTTTATATCTCTAGTTTACTCTTTAGTTAATCTCATTCTAGTTCTCTTGCTTGTTTACTTAGTATAGTTGTGTGCATAACTTACTCTTCTCTTGCTGCATCGTTGAATATCAATTGTTAATTTAATAAATTCTTAACTCTTATAACTCATCTAAGCTTGCCATTTTTGCTTTTAACTGAACTTTCATGTATATGATTCGTTTAATAGCCCGTTGAGCCACATTGGAATAATAAGGATACTTGGGTCTCTTCTGATCATAGCATGCCAAAGCCATGTCCCATACATGGTCTTACATGGGATGTTCTCATATCAGTGCCCTTTCCATGTCCCAGACATGGTTTTACCTGGGACCTCTCATCTCGGTGCCAACACCATGTCCCAGACATGGTCTTACATGAGACCTCTCATCTCGGTGCCAATGCCATGTCCCAGACATGGTCTTACATGGGACCTCTCATCTCAGTGCCAACGCCATGTCCCAGAAATGGTCTTACAGGGGACCTCTCATGATCTCAAGGATGCCAATGCCATGTCCCAGACATGGTCTTACATGGGATCTCTTTACTCAAATGTCATGACATTTGTATCCAATACATTCCTCATGTTTCAACGGGGCCACTTAACACTGATTCTCTGTCATCTCATACTTGATTTAGCATTAAATAATTTTATAAAATAAATATATAATTGTTGGAAATTAATAGCATTAATAATAGTTATTCAAATATTGCATTTCTTTACCGTAAACTTACCACGGTACCAAATATAACCCAATTCACCAACTTAGTCTTCAACTTTATTCTTCCCTTTGTCTAACCTCGAGTTTCATTCTTCTTGATCTAAAATAGAAAATTTAACTTATTTAATACTCACATTCATCAAAACAGACCTCAACTCTAACTTTGTCAAAATTATGATTTTGCCCATAAACTTTTACATAATTACATTTTTTCCCCAAGGCTCGGAAATTAAAATTCATCCTTATTCTTCTATTTTATAACTGCTGAACATTTTTCTCTTCTATGCCAACATCAAATTCCCACTCTAACATGTATTTATGAACATTAGGTATTTTACCGATTATGGGGTTTTACTCGTTTTCGCTTAAAATCGACTAGCAAAAGTTGTTTAACATAATTTCTAGCTTCATTTTCTATCATAAAACATCAAAATAAACACTTTTCACCTATGGGTATTTTTCAAAATATAAACCCTAGGTTAAATTATTGCTAGAATAAACTAAATTAAGCTACCGGGATCTCAAAAACGTAAAGAACATTAAAAACGGGGCTTGGCATCACTTACTATGGGGCTTGGAAGCTTGAAAACCCTAACTATGGCTTCTCCCCTTGCTAAATTTGGCCTAATGAAGAAGATGATCAAAAATTGGCTTTTAATTTTGTTTTTAATTCATTTTAATAACTAAATGACTAAAATGCCCTTAGTGAAAAACTTTGGAAACATGCCTAACCATGTCCATTTCTGTCCACCAACTTAACCAATGGCCTAATTACCATATAAAGCCCTCTAATTTAAGATTTCATAACAATTGGACACCTCTAACATATAGAACTCAAAATTTGCACTTTTTACAACTTAGTTCTTTTGACTAAATTGAGTGCCCAAACGTCAAAATTTTTGAACGAAATTTACACGAAATCTTTTCGTGAAATTGTAGGCCATAAAAATATAATAAAAATAAAATTTTGCTCATTGGATTTTTAGTCCCGAAACCACTGTTCCGGTAACCTTAAATTTGGGTTGTTACATAGATTACCAATCTGGTTACTATCAGTTGTGAGTTACAGATGTAAATGAATCGAAAATAGTGTTCAAAATTTGTTTTGAGCATTACGAGTTTCTAGTTATGTTTTTCATATTAAATAATTCTCTGTAGCATTTGAATTTTGGTGAATCGGGTTTCTTTTCAGTCACAGTTCGATGGATTCATGGATTTTCTACATTGATGAAGTAGTAATCTGTTATAAAACTAATTCAGAGCATGCTCAACATTTCAAAATATGTATTGTATATGATTTATTAAGGATTTCTCAACAATTTCATTGCCGATGATGAAGTTATTACAATAAAACATCGAATTTTTTTTGTCAGGTTAGTTAATTACTTCAACCTAAGCCAGGGAAGAATTCATTATTTACAGTAATGTTCTCGAATTATTTTAGTTCGATTATTATAGACTCGAAAGTTAAATCATTATTCTTTAGAGAATTTGTGGGATGCAAAGAAAAGACTCCAATTTGTTAGTTTAATGGAAGCAGATTCAGAATGATCAGATCACCAATTTTAGTGTGAATTGTGATAATATACAAATTATCTCTTGTCAATCACAAATGTACAATATACAAGATATAATATTTAATAAATATGAAAAATAAAACTCAGAAAAATTACAAATTTTGAATTACAATTAGAAATAAAACAAATTAAATTGGAACTTTCTCAGCTTAAAATGGAGCAACAAGAAATGAAAAAACAAATGCAAACTTTAAAACATGAAATCCCAGAAAATAGTTAACTAGAAATTGAACCCGAGCCTAAAGAAAATACATAGGAATATATGATGGTTCTCACTGAGGTATCTATCCAAAGATATTTAATAAAATAAATATTATTATAAAGAATGAATTTTAATTAGAAATAATAACCCTTTTGATACAGAGCATATCAAAGCGTATTTGAGAAGAAATAATTTCAACAAAGTATTGTGACAAAACATAAGAATCTCTTAAAGTCGCAAAGGTATAAAATATCGACATGTTTTCTAATGGTAAAAGATATTACCTAAGATGTCATATTAGAAACGTCATTCATATCATTACTCAAACCATATAAAGTAACAAATAATTCAATCTCTACCAAAGTTTTAAACACTAAAATAAAATTTCCTTTTGTAGAAAGACCCAAAATAAGAAATATCAACTTATTAAAATCTTTATCCATCTATAATGGGCAAATCAATAATTTAATTAATTATAAATGAAACAAATCTCTTTTTAAAAGAAGTAATATGTTTTAAAAATTGACTGAACAATTAGAAAAAGAGAAGTCCAAAAAGGATAAATCAAATCAAAGAAGAAATAGAATCAACAATTTGTTCTGACATTCCTAATGCTTTTTGGAATAGGAAAAAACATGAAGTAACATTACCATATGAAAATAATTTTGATGAAAGACAAATACCAACAAGAGCAAGGCCAAAACAAATGAACAAAGAAATGAAAGAATTTAAAAAATAAATAAATACAAGATTTTCTTAATAAAAATAATAATTAGGAAAAGCAGTTCTCCTTGGAGTTGCTCAGCATTTTATGTAATGAAAAATCCAGGACTCGAAAGAGGAATGCCAAGATTGGTAATTAATTACAAACCTCTCAATCAAGCTTTAAAATGAATTAGGTACCCAATACCAAATAAAAATTATTTATTATAAAAACTCTGCAATGCAAATATTTTCTCAAAATTTGACATGAAATCAGGACTTTGTCAAATCCGAAGAAAGATACAAAACGTCATTTATTGTACTATTTGGACAATATGAATGAAATATCATGCCTTTTGGATTAAAAAAAATGCTCCATCTGAATTTCAAAGAATAATGAATGATATTTTGTTTTACCAATATTCTCAATTCACAATAGTATACATTGATGAGTTATTAGTGTTTTTCAAAATTTAGAAAAAAACACTTCAAAAATTTATCCATATTTGTAAAAGTCATAAAAAATAATGGTTTAGTAGTTTCTACCAAGATAAGTTTGTTCCAAACCAATGTATGGTTTCTAGGTCATTACATTACCCAAGGAACCATTACTCCAACAGAAATGTCCAAAGAATTCGCCAACAAATTCCTAAACCAAATTCTTGATAAAGTCCAATTACAAAGATTCTCAGGAAGCCTAAACTATGTCATAGACTTTTTTTCTAGGCCTTACCAAATTATGTAAGCCCTTATATGATAGGCTCACAAAGAATCCACAACCTTGGACAAATGACCACACTAATATTCTCAACCAAATTAAAAAAAAAACAATTACTAGACTTTCTTTCTTATATTTAGCTAATCCGGATGCCCCCAAGATAGTAGAAGCAGATGCTTCTAAAATAGGGTATGGTGGAATTCTAAAAGAAGTTAAGGGAGGAAAAGAGCAAATAGTCAAATCTACCTCCAAACACTGGAATCCAGCTCAGAAAATTTATAATACTATTAAAAAAGAATTTTTATCATTTGTTTTATACATTACAAAATTCCACAGTGATTTATTAAATAAAAAATTTCTTTTGAGCATATTTGATTTTCACAAGATGTTCAAAATATTGCCTCAAAGCATATTTTCACAAGATGACAGGGAATTTTGAGCATATTTGATTTTGATATTGAATACATTAAAGTAAAAACTAATTCTTTGCCTGATTTTCTCACCAGAGAGTTTCTTAAAAAATGTGACCCAAACTTCGACACAAATGAGAAGGAAAAATAGGAGAACCATCAAAAACCCAAATTTTCTCAAAATCAATTAAGTCTTGGTATGAAATTTACCTTGAAGAAGAAAATGGGAGATCATCATCCTCATCAAAATCCTCAAAAAATGCATACCTTCAGGATGCATAGGATCCAAATAAATTTGGTTCACAAATCAAAAAATGGATTGACTCCCTTTTTTAATCTCCATAAGTGGAGTTAGCCTTTTCTCAAATGAAAGAGGAAACTCCTCTTGAACAAATTGCTGGTGAAGCAGCAAAGATTTTAAAAAATAGAGAGATTGTTTTACAGAAACCAAAATCTATCAAAAATATTTTAAAAGAAACATATCTCCAGTATGTTTTTCCAAAAGAAGTAGTAGTGTCTTCATAGACTGCTACATAAAAATCCTCACAATATTTTCCAAACAAGTGTTTTGAAAAAATTTATGATGGATGAAGAATTTGCAGAAAAACCTCCACATATACTTGCAAAAGAACTTTTCAATGGATGACGAATATATACTAAAATTATATTTAGAGTCTCAAAAACCTCAACAGTATTACGAATATATACTGGTTCAAAATGGATCAGTATTGTTCAAACACTACACAGACCCAAAAGACCCAAATTTTATCATCTATTCAACAACGCAAATACTAAAAATTCTTCGACCAAGAGATTGGGGTGAACCCAAAATATTCAAAGAAATTTCCAGCTAAATTTACCCCCAAAATAGACCACCACCCATATTTCACATATTGGGATTACCAAATGGCCTGGTGCAATGCTTTCCTAATGAACAATCAACATATGAGACAATCTTGGCTTACATATTTCAAATATGGTACCTCAAATTCCTATATTGGTTCCAAGAATGGTGGAATTGGTATGGACCATCATCTTTCGATATCCTACCATAAAAGATTCAAAACTTATGGCTCAAATTCTTTGACAAATTTCAGCCCGAACTAGACCAAAAGCACATCTACAGAATAATCCATTTTTCTCAAAATTGTGCATTTCTTGGATTGTTTACTGTGATTACTTTTATAACCAAGATCCATGTGTTGGGATTTCATTATTAGTTTGAAACTTCAGAACTAAAAGGTGAGAAAAATTTAATGATGAAAAATATGATTCAAGATATTTGGATAATTTTTTCAACAAGAATCCAAGATTATGTAAGTTCGCAGCCCCAAATCAAACCACAACAAAATTTCTTCAAGAAAAACCAACAGTTAGTCCAATGTTAGCTCAGGCCAAGACCAAGAAGGAATACAAAAAACTCATGGTTGAAATGCTTAGCTCAATGGATTCTGGATTAGAAGACAAGAAATCTTCAACGTCTTCAATCAAAACAGTGGATCTTGCAGACAATACCACCTTAGTAATTATTACGAGAACCAAGAAAAAATGATGGAAAGATAAGAGATCAATGAAGATGAACAGAGAAAATTCCCTGTAAGAAAAGACGAATGAACAATAAATATTCTCTGATGTGAATAGTAAATATTCTCTGGCGTGAACAGTAAATATTTTTTGACAAAAAAAGTTTGTAGTTTGTGCTTTGTAATAAGAGAATATATTCTATGAGAAGTAGCAATATGTAATTTTAGGACATGATGTAAGGGATAAGATCCCTCAAAGAAAGAGATTGTCAAAAGAAAATAGCCCCTCTATAAAAGACTCTCAGTTTGAAAATAAAAGGCACGACTTCAAATCCCCAATAGAGAGATAAAAAATTTGTTTCTCCAAATTTTAGCTTTCAGAACTTAAGTTTTTAAAATATTTCCAATCTTTCAAATTAAGTTTCAAATTTTCAAATTTTAAATTCAAATTACTACTTCCATCCTCAAATCCTCGGATTATCGACTTTAATAAAAATATTTATGAAGTTATATTAGAAGTGAATTGAAATTTGATCATGTAAATTTGTTGATTTAATGCTTAATTATGGTACAAGGATTAAACCGTAAAAATGCAAAAAGTCAAATTATAATTAAATCATAATGTAGAATATGATTAAGGGCTTATAAGACAATTAAACCTTTGAATTTTTGATAGTGTACGATAGTTGTATAGGTTAAATGTTAAAAAATATGTTATAAATATAATAGTTAATATATAAAATAAAACATAAATTATAATAAAATAAAGATAGTGGAAACATCAAAATTATTTGGGTAAACTACCAAAATAGTTACTTTTGTTTACCTTAGGTTACATTTTAGTCACTAAGGTTATCGCATTGTAACATTTTAGTTACTAAGCTATTAATTTTCGTTAACGGTGTAACGATAAGCTGACATGGCACGTTAAATCATCATTTCAAATAAAAATTTTAGGTTAATTTATGCAATCAATCCCAATATTTTTTTGTTTTCAGTAATTTAAGTTTTTTCTTTTATGTTCTCTTAACTTTCCTTTTTTTATTTTCCATTGTTTTCTGCTTCTCCCTCTGTTTTCCTCTCTTCTCCATTCTTTTAACGTAGTTTTTCTATGTTTTCAATTTGTTAAAACTAATCCCGATACTTCTTTTTTTTAAACAATTTAATTTTTTCGAGTGAGGAAAGTTTGTGGACTAGTTTTAACAAATGTAAAACATAGAAAATTCACGTTAAAAGAAATGAAGAAGAGAGGAAAATAGAGGGAGAAGCAAAAGAGAATGGAAAATAAAGAAAAAAGAGGAACGTTAGAAGAACATGAAAGAAAAAAATTAAATTTCTCAAAATGAAAAATAATATAGGGACCAATTATATAATTTAACCTAATTTTTTTGATTGAAATGATGATTTAACGTGGCACACCAGCTTTTCGTTACACCACTAACGGTAATTAACAGTTTAGTCACTAAAATGTTACAACATGATGACGTAACTGGCTAAAACGCAACATTTCAAACATAATTGACTAAAATATAACTCGAGGCAAACAAAAGTGACTATTTTGGTAGTTTACGCGAATTATTTTCCTCCATTTCATCTTCAAAAAATTGAAACCAAAAGAGAAAAGAAACTTCAGCGCACGACTCAGGGTTTCAAAGTTTCAAGCTCAGTTTGGTTAGTTCAATTGTGTAATAGGGACTAAAATGTAAAAATTATGAAATTTGTGGTACAATTGAAAAATAGAAAGTCCTGTGAGAAGCTAGTGAATTTGGCATAAAATTAGAGGGCCAAATGAAAAAGTTATGTTAGTCCTGATTTTAGGGACTAAATTGAATAAAATGAAAAAGTTGCATAATTTCTAATTTGAATGTGAAAATAGTTGAATACTGATGAAATACTTCGTTTGTTTTAATCTGTATCTAATGTCGACTCGGATTCCTCGAAAAAGAAAGGGAAAGACAAAGTCATCGACAAATAGCTTGGAGTTTACAGTTTGTGTTTCTATAATCCAAACTACTCTTAAATAGTTGCAGTTAGAACTGTTTGTGAAAGTTAAGAATATGAGAATTGGAATTGAAATGTGAAATAGGAAACGAAATGGTGGATGGAAATGTGAATAATGAATGATGAAGATCAATGGATGTATATGAATTGAAAGTTTAGATGGAATATGTCCATGTATGAATAGATTTATCATATGTAATATGAGATATAATTGTCATGTAATGATATTAAAATGATGAATTGGTTGTGATCAAAGAATTGATAAATTTGCATTAATGTCATTACTCGATTTAAATTTTGCATATTAATAATCTCTATTATGCTTAATTATTCAGATTATAGAAATACCACTGACTTATACTCAGTGTACAGTTTTGTTTTTTCGTTGATCATCGACTCAGCATCCAGCGGCAATCCCAGACTCAAGTGTTGGTGATGTGATCATTTTTTGTATTGGCATGTACCTAGGAATTCTTTTGATTATAATGATGTTTTGTATCTTGTTGGTATTTTGGATATTAGGTATATAAGTGTATATATATGTGATACTAATAGTTATGTTGTTGATGTCTTGATAGGTTATGATCTAATGGTTGAGAAAATATCATGCTATGTGATCTGTTTTGATTGATGCTTGGAAATAGTATGATAGATAGTAAGCTTAGGTTATGCCTTAGAAATGATTTGGTTTGTTTGATGTTCATACCTACGCTTTGCTTGAAAAGATTTGGTAGTTCTAGTACTTAGGTTATAAGGCTAATATGAAATCAAATGTGAAATGATTGAATAATTGAATGCATACATATTTGGCTTAATTATTTTGGAGTGCATTATGAGGCATATATGCTCTTGTTAAATGTTTTTAGATCTACAATTATAGCTATGGTTATTATTTGAGTTGTAGGTGATTTGGGCATGAAATTGACATTTTAAAGATAAGATTTTACCATTTCTGAGCTCAAGTATCGATAGTTTGTCATTTGATATCGATACTTGATCATATGAATAGTTTTAAGACAAACAGAATGCCAAAATGGTTCTGATTTTTATATGAGTATCAATAGTTTTTCATATAGATCGATACCTTATTTTCCATAATAAACAAAATCATAATTTGGTATCATTATTTAATAAGGTATCGATACAGTATCGATACTCAGCTATAATTTATCAATACCAACTCTAAAACTTTGAAATTTTATAACTCAATCTTATGTCATGCATGAATTTCACAATTAAGTCCTTATAAAATTTAAATTATTACATTGCATAGTATGTGAATAGAACTTATAATTAATTGTTTGTACTTGCTTGTAGCATCCTATTACTCATGTTCGGCGACCAGACCGGGTAAGGGGTTTTACAATTATTGGTGTCAGAGCTATACGTTTAGTTGATTCGCAGACTAAATCCAGCTTAGAATCGAGTCTAGAGGTACATGCCAATTTAAGTCGAGTCTAGAGGTACATACCAATTTAAGTCGAGTCTAGAGGTACATACCAATTTAAGTCTAGTTTGAGTCGGTATTTGGATGCTGATTATATTCTTTCTGTTTTATAGTGAATGATATCAGGAGAATCCACGAATGAAATTGAATAAAGTATCCATAGGAACGGTCATTCCATTGAGAATGGGAATAGGATCAAATCGGTGGCACTAAGCGCTGATTTAGCTAGTGCTCAACCATCTAGGATTGACAAAGACAGAAATGATGGTTAAGGTGATTCGACCCTGCTTCAAGCTATTGCTGAAGCTTTAGCGAGTGGTGAGAGCTACTCCTACGATAGTACTTGTGTCTGTTGTTCGACAAGCTCCAATTAAAGAATTACGAAATTATGGTGCTACCAAGTTTTTGGGTTTGAAAGGGGTTGATCCCTCAACTACCAATGTTTGGTTAGGATCGACTAAACGAATTCTGCTACTTGAGTGCCCCCACGTGAATGTGTAATTTGTTTCGTTTCTATATTGCAAGAAGAAGTGTATACGTGGTGGCAGATAGTAATACATCACGTACTTGATGAGTGAGTCGATTGGGAGTTCTTTCAAAATAAGTACGTCAAAGAATTGTATTAAGAGGATTGAAAATAAGAGTTTTTGTTACTGAAACATAATGAAATGTTAGTGGCTGATTACAAACGTGAGTTTCTGTGACTCCATAAATATGCCTCAGAGCTTGTACCTACCAAAGTTGAAAGTTGTAAATGTTTCCTGCATGGTTTGCACGATGAACTCAGAGTACAACTTGTATCACACTGAATCTCAGAATTTTCCAATCTTGTTGAACGAGTGAAAATGGTAAAGCAAGCTTTGGGTCTAAAAAAAGACTTGGATTAGAGATTTGCATCCGCTATCAAAGAAAATTAGGGATTCTCGTGGTAATTGGAGATCGACTTTGAAGTCTGACAGATCTAAGAAAATCGAGAGATACAAACCATCTGTGTCAGTAGGTAGTGTGTGAGGTTTGGCTCAAGATTTGATGTTCCAAACCGCGAGCATTGCAGGAAAAAGCATCAAGGTGAATGCTAGAAATTGTCACAAGCCTATTTTTGTTGTGGATATTTAGAGCATTTTGCTCGAGAGTGTCCAATAAGTGATAATGTTACTCCTGTCTCACCTCAGTGGTTTGCACTTGTGGTTTAGGTTTGTGGAATTAGTTGTGGTGGTTCTATTTCTAGAGGTGGTGCAAGAAATGGGAGTGAAGTTGTTGTTTATCAGCTAGAGGCTAGAGCACCAACTCGATCATATGTCATACGGACTCGTGAGGAAGTTGACACTATCGAATTTGTAGTAGGTATTTTTCTACTATTCTTTGTGTCTGTGTATGCCTTGATAGACTCTGATCCTCACATTCTTATATAAATGCTAAAATGGTTAAATCGAGGAGTATAGAGTCTAAGATGTCGAAAGTAGATATGGTTGTATCGAGTCCTTTGTAGCAAGTAAGTTGTGTTCATAACTCTCTAAGTTCCTCTGAATTTACTATTGTTATATTTATGTTTTAGGTATTGATACGTCAGTATAGGTACTTGAGGAAACGATGCTACGAATGTGCTAGAGCAATAGCAAGTAGGGATGCTATACATACAATAGGCATGTAGAAATAATTGATGTTTAGAAATACTACGCCTTTAGTGTCTATCTTATGTCACTTACAAGTTGTAATAAAAAAATTTTAAATTAGCAAGACCATTACAATATGTTATTGCAAATACTTCCCTTTTTCTTTAGATACAAATTTTTTAATCAAATTATATAAGAAATGTCTTTGGTAAGGAGTTTTTGTCAATTTTTTTGAGAATTTTATTAAGTTTTCTATGTAGTAATACCTGAAACCTGGACTTGATAAATCAGGTCAGGTGAGGGCATTACAAGTTGGTATATGCGTAGTATGTCGAACTTGATGAATCAGAGCCTGATTCAGTTGGTCCTTTGGCAGTTAACGTGAAAAGGAGCCCTATATGCGTAGTATGTCAAACTTGGCTTAGTCTCTCAGGTACGTTAAAATTTTGTATGTATGAATCATGTTTTTCTATGCTTAAGATATTGTAGTAAGAAGGATGATCAATGAGCAAAATGATAGTTTCATAAATAGATTAGAGAGGGTATTTCATGAAAGAAAGAAAGAGAAGTACAAGGTAAGACAAAAGAAATATTTAATTATCTCCTTTGGTAGGTTGATTTATGGATTCAGTTGGAATATTTTCTGTTGGAGGATGATCTTCAAGATTTTGTTCTACATCTACTACGTCCTCCTCCTCATCTTTAGCTTTAGGCGTAGTAGGAATGAATAAGTCAATTGATTGTTTCCACTCCCTTTGAAAGTTTTCCCATTCTTCACCCTCAAGGTGGTAAACACAAAAATTTAGTGTCTCAATAGAAATGTTACTTAGGTAATTTAAATCTATTTGACTACATTAAGAGGACCTGAAGCCTCTTAGGCGTGTAGAATTAGTTGGACCTCCATTTTGACAGAGCCTTATTTAGATTCTTTTTGGTATCCTTCTGGAATTTTCTGAAGACCTCTTTATTGGTTTGGCATAGACTCTCCAACTCTTCTTTATGATGTTCCTCTTAAGCTTTGAGTTTCTCCTTTAAAATAGATTCCTTATTTTTCAACTGATTGATCTCCTCTTTTAAATGCTCACACTCTATCTGAGCCTCGTTATATTTTCCCTTTAAAGTTATGACTCTGGTATAAAGTCTTCTAATCAAATTGTTAGACTCTTGATGATCCCGGCGTAATTTAGTCATAGAGTCTTCAACAATTTTTACAGCTTTCTCTAAATTTTCAACCTTAACATTGTATTGATCATTGGTATCTTGGAGGGCCGAACTCCAAATCCCATGCTCTAAGAATAAGGCTTGTGAAGCTTTTTCCATGAGGGAAAAAGGGGACTCATTTGGGTTGGAAGTAAGGTATGAGGAAAATCCCTTTTTTAACTGAAGCTTGTACTGACTCCAATAGATTGCGCCAAGGAAAAATCCTTTCTGCTTCAACTGAAGGAGCATTGTGTGGAAGATTACTAGAAGAAACTACTAACTGAGTTAAAGGTATTATTTCTATAGATTTCTTTGTCAAGAGAGGATCAGAGATATGAATTTGAGAGTTTACTTCACGAGAGGACCCAATAGGTTGTACTAGAATTTTGGGCAAAGTAGGAGTTGAAGAAATGTGAGAAACAGTAATGACAGGTTCTTTATCTGGTTTATGTCATGTTAAGGGAGGACATTCAATACTCCCAGTCTCTTAAGTACTCTCCTCTAATATGGTCCTTTTCTTAGATTTCTTTGCCGTTGTCTTTCTTGATAGAGCAGCTGTAGTCTTCTCCTTTGACCAAGCTTTTTTAAGGATGGTTGTAATGTCCATGTTATGAATTAAGACATGTGCAGAGTGTGAATATGATGAGGGTCCTATGCCTACAACAAGAGATTTAGCTTGGTTTGAAGAAGAAGTAGAAGCTGTAATAGGATTACATATGATGTTCCAGTTGTGTGGGAAAAGACCAAAAATACTGTAAAAATAGAAGGGAGGTTCACTTTTACGCCCCACTAAGATGTGTGCCAGTTCACTATTTGAGATATAAGGCCAAGCTTCAAAAGTAGAAGGCACAATGAGATCACCCAACCACTTTGTAGTATTATTCGACCGAAAACCATTTTGACTTAATTCTTGTAAACAATATTGGAATACATTTCTAACGGAAACAAGTTCCACCAAATCAAATATATGCCCCATTCTCAATCATTTATATTGTTTCTCAACAATTTGACAGTCTACTGGTTGATTATGTGCACAGATACTCTCATGAGGAAGGGACCATCTTATTGGAAAACCAAACCCGGATTCAAGCTTCCAAATAACTCTTATGTATTTGTATTTCCTTTGATGAAGATTTGAAATTCTATTATGGATAATGGGCTATAACATCCCATTTTTCAGTGGTGTCAGAAAGATTTGTTTCGATACCACAAATCTTATGAATAAGTCCATAATAATAATTATTTAAATTATATGAGTCAACTATAATTTTATACTAAATTTTGATTTGATGAATTTAAGCTAATTAAATAAATAACTAAGTATAAATGGTAGTCCCGAAAGTCAAGTGGTTTCGAAAAATAAGGTATCGAGACATCATTTCTGTAATCCGAGCTTGTGAATATTTTTATTAAATATTTATAGAGTTATTATATTAGTATATGAAGGTTTGGTTTATATATTTTAATGTTTGGTTAGTTAATTAAGAAAAAGGACTAAATCATAAAAGATGTAAAACTTAATCGCTATTGAATTTTATTAATTAAATACCTTAATTATTGGTTGAGGAGGACTTATATGGTATTGAGACCTTAATAAATCAACATGGACGGTTGAAAATTAAGTTTTTTTTTATATTTTATATGTTTTATGTTTTAGTTTAATTATTAAAGTGATAAAATTAATAAATTAATAAAACAAAAAGTAAACACATGTTTCCATATTCTTCATTTCTTCATTTCCATAACTGAACCACCATACCTTGGGAGCTTCAGTCAAGCTAAGTTCTTTGCATGGTAAGCAATTTTTCACCTGTTTCTTATAATTTTATATTTTCGAGATCGTTGCAACTAGGTCCATTGAACCTGTATTTCGTTTTCAAAGCTATTAAAGATTTTGGATTTCTCCATTAATTAATTTTATTTTTTTTCTTATGTTAGATGAAAGATTTATGATCTTGATCGTTGTTTATGACTATTTTGTAAAGGAATTTTTGTTAGTTTTGAACATAGGGACGAATATGAAAATTTGTAATATTTAGCTTGTTAAATTTTATATTTTCAAATGATTAAAGGTCGTATAGGGTGTCATTAAATTCAATTATGGATATTAGGGTTTAAATGTGAAATTTTTAATAGTTTCTACTTTAGGGACTAAATTGAAATAAATGTAAAAGTTTAGGAAAATATGAATAAATAAAAACTTAAGGGTTGTATGCATAGAAATGATTTTGAATATGTATTTGAATTTGATAAATTGAATTTAATAATTATAGATCAAGAATTGAATCATACGGAGGATAATCGAGGAAAAGGGAAAATCATGGATTAGTCCTTACGAGTCAACCGTTAGCATATTCTAGGTAATTTCATAGCATTATTGAATAAGGATATATGTTTATAAATTATGTTTTTTTTTCTAATTGTTTAAATTGATTACTTGATTTTTTCTTGTTTTCTGTAGTAACTGTTTTGCAAAATTGGTAGGACGGATCAACTCCAAGCTTACACTATCCAGACTCCTTTCTCGGTAGCTTTTCATTTGGATTATTTTAGTTGGTGGCATGTATATAGGATTTCAAATTTTCAAGGTTAATATGTTAGTTGAATTTGTAATATTTATGTGGTTATGAGGTGATAAATTATGTCCAATATTGATCTCATTTTGTATGGTAATGTTTTGTGCACTTGTTTTAGGCATTGTTTTGGTTTGGAATCTTTAATGATGGTTAAAATATGGTATGGCGAATTTGGTAGGTAATTCATGATAATGGACATATTTGAATTATCTTTGGTATGTGGTTTTGGTATGTGATATTTGGAAAGATTTTTGTTGATTGAATAACATGTATATGTAAATGATATCTTACGTGAATTGCTTGTTGTATATTCATAAAATTTGTGGTGTCAATGAGGGCATTCGGTTAGACACATAAGTTGTATGAATTTGGTATGTTTTAGACTTTATTATAGGTGTTTTGGAAGCATGTTTATGGCTGATTTGGTTTTGTCTTGGCACCTAAGGAATTGGCGTTGATTTACCTTGTTTTGGAAGCAATTTTAGGTACACACGGCCGTATGACACACGATCTGTGGCATGATAGTGTGACCTTATTTTGAATACACACATGATTTGGCACACGGTCATAGCCGTGTGACTTTATTTTGAATATTCACACGGTCGTGTGACCTATATTTCAAATTGTACAGGTTTGGCCACACGACCATGTCTCTATGCCAAATGGTCTCGGCCTCTATCACATAGCTTGGTCACACGGCCGTGTGACCCCTGTTCCAAAATTTTCAAGTTTTTCCATATTTTTCTATTTTGATTCAAATTAGTCCCTGATTGTTTCCAAACTATTTTTAGGGCCCCCGTAAGCTCGTTTTAAGGCCCATAAATGTGATTTTGCTATGAATGAAATGTAGATATGAATGTTTTTATTTATTTTAATAAATGAATGATTAATGTTGTAATTTTTTATATGTACTGTAATAGTTCTTAACCCTAACCCGACGATGGAGACGGGTTAAGCGTGTTACGTAGGCTCACAGCCTTGACGAACACTAAAATGAGCATTGCCAGCAGAAGTTCCGTCCCCCATTACCTTTAGTTGGTAAAATTTTTAAAAATCGCCCATCAGTGGTGGCTTGTTGTAAATGCAACAATCAATATAAAAAGCCACCAATGTCCACTAGGATAAGGTTGATAGCTGCCTTGGTGCAAAGACATATTCGTTAAGTATAGCACAAAGGAAAGGGTTGAGTGGCATATGGAAATCAACTTCCAACAAAATCAGGGGTAAAATGAAACCTGTGGAATTATCACATAGATGGCATCCATAGGGTCGCTAGAATTCATAAGTAAAGTTTAGGGCTTAAATGCCTCGGACTCCTTAATATCGGTTAATTTTATCCTGGGTAGTACTATAGTCGAACATCTGAGCCTCTACCTGTGCGGGAGTATCTTTGAGACCTTGTGGTCCAAATGTGATTGGATTTCTGGGGTTAGAGTTTTGATTAGCTTGGCCACGACCCCTCCCTCTGATAGTGGTTCGAACCATTTTGTATGCAGGGAAATGAAAGAAAAGAAAACGAAGGACAAAAAATTTACCTTTGAGAATTAGAGAGGCTGAAAATGAAGATCACAGAAGGACTGATCAGAGAAGAAATTAGGATTTTAGTTGTTTTAGCAAAGTGTTTGGAAAAAGTGTTTAAATGTCTATTGTATAGAGAAACAAACAAGTGCAAGAAGTTGAATTCATGGTAATTGTTCAGATTCTGTAATGTAAAAATGACATATGTCATAGATTAGGTTATGAGACATTTAAAATTTACAAGTAGCCACTAAGTCTTGAATGAGCCCATGTGAATAGAAATTGAGGTAAGTACAAAGAATAGTTTGCCAAATGGGAGGTTTACGCTTGGCGCGAACGGTCAATTTTAAATTTTGTAGTAAAATTGTTTCAAATTCAAAATTTTTGATGACGAAATTTTGTTAAGTGGGGAAGTTTTGTGGAACGAGGGAAATGTGCAAGTGTACACAATTGCAACAAGTAATAAAGTGACGTCGAGTTATCGTACCCACAGGGATTGTGAAAGAAAATATTTATGAAATGCAAAATTAAGCAATTTGGTGTTGGAAAATATATTGGTTTAAAGAGGTTTTGTAAAAACTAAATTATGGGTCAATATGAAATAAATGTGTTAGATCAATTTTATTCTTTAACTTTAAATAATTAAAGTTGTGTTCATTTTGTTATGAATAATTTCACGACAACTCAGTGAATTGTTAACTAATGCACATACTTACCTATTAGAACCTATTAATCTCTTGACCATATCTCTATGTCAATTCAACCGATTAATCAATTTTAATAAGCAAGTAAAAGATTAAGTGAAGTAACAATATATCTCTATATAGGAACAATTTAATCACAATAATCTTGTAAGTTATGCAAGGCTAATGTATTGTTTAATACCGTCGCTAATTTATCCCTTAGCTACCTTAGAAGATTAAACATACACCAATTAAATATTGTGTCCATTAATTACAATTTCAATCCATTTAACTAATTAATTCAATTGTTACCTTACAATTAAAATGCAAGCATAACATAATCATGATTTTATTTAATTGAACAATTTACTGAGACCTAATAACAACACAAGCACATTTTAAATAATCTAAGCAAACATAACGTAATTAATCTAACATGAAAGGAATTTAAGTCATTTTAATTAATTTAAGAACAAAAAAACAAATATTCATGTCCATGATAAAAAAAAAACTTAAAACAAAGTTTAAGAGAAGGGAACTAGAAGAACAAATCTCGGTGGTTTTCCGAAGCCAGACTAGTACGCTCCTCTCTTCTTTGCTCGTTCTACTGATCCAAGGCCTTCACGAACACTTGATTGCTACTACTCCAAGAGATGTGTAAGCTCTTTTTCAAGAAGGGAATTTGGTAAGGGAAGAAGGGAATTGAAAGGCAACTAGAAAGCAGAAAGAGAGAAAATGTGAGGGAGAGAGATGTGTGAAGTGAGGGATGAGAAATGAGGGAGTGAAGGGGGATTTTTATTGGTGGAGATGGTTGCTATAAGTAGCAGCCATTCCCTCTTCCCTTGGCTAGCCATGCATTGTAGGAGGGATGGTTTGACTTTAATTTGCTAATTTTAGCCTATGGCTAAAAATAACAAGCTTGAAAATGGGAGGGGTTTGAATGGAATTAAAGACAAGATCAAGGGCTGATTTGAAATTATAAAAATCAGCTACAATAGTTGATTGAGTCAGCTACATGGGACGACTTGGGCTGCCAATTTATTAGTGGATCAATCCTCTTCACCTAGCATAATTGGACCACATTTTCTCTTCATCAGGCTTGTAATTAATTTTAGCCCAATTTTTTTGGATTAAAATTAATTATAAAATATGTCCAATAATTATTATTGGAGCGTCCATGGCACTGGAAAAATAATTAGCTTCACTCTTGGATCACTTGATACAATAATTGCCTCAGCGGTTCAAGCTTCTCAAAGTGATTGCCGAGCTGATTTTTACCTTTTTTTTGCAATTTGTGTAAATTTATTATAATAATAATTAAAATTCAATATGTTTATAATTTTAGTTTAATATAATTATTTTATAATTAAAATATGAATTTTGACAAAAAGTACTACGAAATTGTAGGAATTAGAGTTGAAAAGGAGTTGAAAAAGTCTATTTATTTTTCTGTTTCCACACCCCTAAACTTACGTTACTCGTCCCAAGTGATGCACAAATTGTAAAAGAAGTTTCTTGAAATCACATTTGAAAAATTTCTTCAGAAATCATTTCTCCCCATAATTATGAGTTTAGTGTAATTATGCTCAATAACAAGAATTTTGAAATTATGCAATTCAAGTATACATACTATTTGAATTATCTTCAATTATTTTCATGATAATAAGAATAGGCTAAATGCTTTCTCAATAAATATATGCTAATTTTTTACTAATTAATTTTTATTTCCTCATTTAAGACTAAATTGCAATCACTATGTTTAATTTATGTCTTCATATGTTGAACTTAACAATTTCTCTCCACTAATGTAGCCAGCACAAAAATTTGAATCAGTAGGTTCTTTTAAACAGGTTGTAACGTGGCTTGGCTAGGGGTAGGTAAAAGATAGATAATTTTAAGCTAAAAACCCTAGACTCAGCTTGCATCGAACCTTTGGAATGAATACCTTCAAATTCACCATCTAATTTTGCATTTGAGTACACATGCTCCTTGTACATCTATTTTTTCAAGTACATATGCTCTCTCCTTTTCGTTTTCTTTCTCTCTATTTTTTTGAGCATTTGATACTTCTTCTAAACTCCCCCAAACTTATTTTCAGGGAATATTCTAGATCGACTAAGTCTAGTGTTTGGGACAATTTAAAGATAATTATGAGAGACGGGATGACTTAGTATTGCAAGGTTCAAATAAAATGGTTTGTCTAAATCATTTTCAAAATTCCATGCTTCCTAAGATTTCGCCTCAAGAAATTACTAAGTCAATTCTAGAGACTTAAATTTTCATGCATGCTTAGCTTTCCTAAGGAATTAAATATTTCATGGTTTGATTTACGTACTTTATTAAAGTAAAATTTATGTCATAATTCAACTAACATAACAATTATTGAGATAATAAAACTTTTATTTATACTAAGGTTTAGCATAATTAACAAAAATTCAAATTTTTGAACAAAATATAACTTAATCATAATTATAAGAAAAATGTATTATGAAAAAGAACAATATCAATTTTTGGCCCCCTACTTAAGATGAACAATGTCACCATTGTTAAAAATAACAGAGAAAACAAAAATATAACAGCGAATAGATACTGTACACCAAGTAGGATCCCAGGAAAAAGAGGTGAGTCAAGTTTGACTGTTTAAATACCAAACATTTCTTAGGAAGATCCAATCCTAGACATGTACATATCTATTGTCACACTTCTTATTTCGCAAATTGTTCACTTTTATTTATGGTTTTTTCTCTTATTTTATTATGCAAGAAATAGAAATATCCTAAAAGAACCTAATCCTAAAAACTTAAAATATCCTAAGAAATAAAATAAAATAAAGTAAAGATAAGACCTCCACCTTTTTATTTATTTGTAGACCCCTCAGAATCCTATCCATCTTTGGCTTCTTTATCCTTATTTTTTCTTGAACCGCCTCATTCCTTCCTCATCATTGGAGTCCATGGATCAAATATGAAGTCTGAAAATTCAAGCACAAAAAAAAAAATGGTCATGAAATATTTTCGTAAAAGAACCTCTCATTGCGTCATCCCGTATTTTTTAGTCTCTCCAATAAGCTTCTTACAACCACTGTATCTATTGCATTATGTCCATCAACTTTGACTTACACATCCCAAAAATTAGGGGTTAGTAGAATCGAGTTTGTGAACCGAGGGAGAGTGGCCATGCCCTAACTTTTTAGATTATTTGTGTGTTTTTAGGAAATAAATGAGTTACTGGTCTATTAGTTAAGTGTTAGTGAAACTATCATTGAAACCCAAGTTCAAATCCCTTCTTTCGCACCATTTTTACTATTTTATAAATTTTGCTTCAAACCCTAGTATGTGATACACCTTATTTTATAAAATAAATATTGTAAGGTTATTTCAAGAATGAGGGAATAACTTAGTGGTTAAAGAAAAAATAAGGAAGCATGGAAATCAGATAAAAGCCTCAAGTTTGATTCCATTCACTTGCAAAATAGTTTAATTTTTGCTAAAATTTTTGTTTCTCTTTATTTTGTGCTGCCCAAGCCTTGAACCCTAGGTATAAATACAAAATTTTCTTATATTTTTTAGCCTATAAGTTAATTTTTCCCTACCGTAGGCGTTCATCCTCTTCCTCTCCTCTTTTCTTTTCAATTTTTTTTCTTTCTTTCTCCTTTGTTGCCACATTCCAAGCCCCCTACACCACCATCTATTTTTCTTTTCTTTTTCCACAAGATCTTGCACCATCCTTCCCTCAATCTTTCTAAAATTTCCCCCTTAATTTTCCAACCCAGAATATGAAGTTTTGGACATCCAAGAGTGATTCTCGTTGTTGCCAAGAAGAGCCATTGCCGCCCCTTTCACTTAGCTTGTGTAAGTTCTTGTTTTCTTTCAATTTCCTGATTAATCTTGTAAGTTAAATACCAAAAATAATAGATCTTGAATTTGGGTGATTATTAAAGATTTAAAGGATATTTTTTCATCCTTTCAAGTGTTTTTAAATGTGCTGTTAAATCAACCCCAAATTGGCCACCGTTGGTGATGGTGCGAATGCCTAAGGCTCAAGAAAGGGGGTTGTTGTTTCTTTATTTTTTTCCATTTATTTCCAAAATCATCTTAGTTTCTTGAATCCTTCCTAATCAACCTTTAATCATGTGTAATTAGGAAAAAAATCAATCTTGATCAATCGGCAACTCAAATTTGACAGTTCGGGAAACATAATTGTAGTTGATTATGAACTACTGTATATTTTAGGTTTAGATGTTGGGGAAATTTTTAATTGTTCAAATTGAATATTTTATTCAAGGATTAACTACTTATTTTTCAGTATTTAACTATGTTAGGTGCCGACTGAATGCCCCAAATCAATAGTGGAGCCGTTAGACGTTCGTGCATATGATTCGTATCAAATCAGTGTAAGAAACATAACTAGGTTGGATCTAAAAAATTGTTATAATTGTGATGATTGGATTGAACCCATAAAAGGTGTTTGGGGTATTTTTAAGTGCCATATTTATTTAGTTAGATGATGATTTTTAATTTAGGTTCGTTTTGAAGTCTTAAGGAAAAACTGCGAGATTCGCAAATGTGATGCAGTAGAGCGTAAAATAAGGTGTGGGTCCTAACTCAAAAACATGATCGATAATAATAATTTTATTGATATAATCGATGATTTATTTTGCTGATGGGCTTGGCTAAAGAGCTAAGTAATTAAAATTGTAAGAGGCCAAACCAGGTACGTTTCGAGCCCTAACTGTTGGGCATGTTAGCAAAGTGGCTAAATTGACTGAATGGTTGCATGATTGATATTGTTGTGAATGGTTAGTTAATGTGATGTATGATTGGTTGTTGTATAGCATGATTTTGAATGAAAATAATGCTTATGTATGATAGATTGGTATGAATAATTTGTTATGTAATTTTTGAAAGACTGCTATTCATACAAATAGAAAAGTTTGTAAGAACACAAAAAATTGTGATTTGTTAAATGATACCACCTTGATGGTAAATTTAAAGTTGGATCAAGGATCCTCTTCACTAAAAGTATTTGATAATTCATGGGCATGTTGAACATGCCAATAAATTATAAAAGTATTGAATTATGACTATGTTTAAGATTGTATGACATGTTGCATGTGCATTGGGTGGGTTATTATTGTGGTTGACGGAGAAGTTTCATGGAGTATTGACGGCATATTAGGTCCATATTTATTTGTAGTCAGTGCATTACTCCTGGAGTATTGAAGAGATTGGCAATTTTATCGCATTATTCATTATTCGATAGATTTTGCGCATTTATGCTTATTCGGTGGTTTTACCACATCGAGCTTTGCTCGCATTCGTTGGAGTTTGGCAGATGGGTCCTGGGGTAGGAACAATTTTGAATTGCATCATGCTCACGACATACTAGAATGTTATTGATTTATGCTACATATTGTATTGTGTTATATTGAATGGTATCGAAATTAATGATTGTTAATCGAATGAATGATGGCCATGCTTATACACCAGTTGACATCGATTCATTAATGGCTATGTAATGATATGGAATTCCAACAATGGTTATGTGTTCTTCTGTTAATGCTAATATGTTTCACTATATTTGTCTTTTATGTTTGTTTAAATAATTGTTCGACTCAGGCTGAGCTTTCATAAGCTCACCCCCATAGTGTTTAACTTTTCAGGCAAACATCAAAACTAAGACTGAACCCGGCATACAGAGAATCACCTTGGACCTCAAACTATTTTTAATAAGTATTATTAAGTCTCTAGTGGTTTTGGTTTGTAATTTTTAATTATTTCTGGTCTGTGGCTTGGTAACTTTTCATTTGGGGATTTTTGCATGCATGGATTACTTAAGCTTAATAACCGAAAAATGCATGATATTTGGCTTAAGTAAAATTTGACATTGTTCCCTAATATTTGTTGCATTGCAAACAAACTATGTCTGAGAAAGAAAATTGATAAAGCAATTAGATTTCCAAAATTACATGAATAATGATTTTTTTTTTCGTTGCATTAGTTAACATCAGGTTTTTACAAAGTAAAGGGGCTAACAATTGATTTTTCTAAAACAACACTGTCAATAATAAATGAATCTTAAGTACAAATGACCTATTAAATGAATGTTTTTAAACTAATGCAAAGGACAACTACGATTTTTCTCTAAAATGAGTTTATTAAAAGTCTTCAAAAGTAACGTAAGTCAGCTTAGCCATTTTGGTGGCTAATGTAGCCTTCTCAATCTAGCCATAACATCTAGGCCAGGTTAGGGAGGTTACATTGATAGCTCATTACGAAGATCTGGGGGAGGCAAACAAGTTCTAAATTTTACAGTAGCCATGTCAAGTTCGGAGATTGCTTTATTTGGCTCTGCCAAATCAGGAATTTCAACTAGCTGCATTGGTTCTGTCTCTGTAGGAACTATTTCTTCTAAAGTTTCATTAATTTATTCAACTTTCTATTATAGAATAGAATTTCCTGTTACTTAAAAAAGGTCCCAATCTGTGATTGTGCCTTGGCTATACCCTGTCTTCATTATGTTTGCAATTATTTTAGCTTTCAAGCACAAAACTGTTATCGTAAAAGGAAAGTAGGATGGACCAGAACGTTTAGTGGCACAATTTCGAATCTCTCTTGGAATGATCTTTCCAACATCAATGGTCTTTATTATGATAATTCAATATAGCAAGACCATTCGTTCTACTGAAATCGTAGTCCCATGTGAGATAGGTATAAGACTGAACCGAATAAAATAAAATCATACCTTCTCTAATGGTGTCAAATATTCTCTACGACAAGTGTGAGTTCCATCCTTTGACGCAGTCCATTTAGAACCCAAAATTGTAAGTTTCTCTAAAATTTATTGCAATTTCTTGGCTTCAATATTTTTCATTAAGAAAGAATATTCATTGTCTTCGAAATTAGGTAAATCAAAGAATTCATTAATATTATTTGAGTTTATTGGTACCTTGATTCCTTGGACGGAGACTTCTATTAATTTGCTTGAGGTTAGATTTGCATAAAATTTTCGAACTAACTCTTCATCTACACTAGGTGTTTTCTCACAAAACACTTCATAATTTAAAGCTTCAGCAACTTTATGAATATTCGCCACGAAATTAGTGTAGTTGTTTTCTTTCAACGTAAAACCTTTATCTGGGAGCATTTATTGATTTTTGAAGATGCTGTTGTATTTGCTTTGGCTTCTTCATAATGGATTTCATTTTGTGATTCTTCAACTTGGACAGAGGCATGAGTTCTTTTGCGAGGCATCATTTAACTTGAATATTACACAAGATGGAAACAAATAATTATTTTCCAAAATTTAATTAGAAATAAAAGATCAACAATTCAATAAATTGAAAATTAATTATGTGCCACATTTGTAATTCACCAGGTAAAAACTCAAGAAAATTAGGAGAGGTTTAAGCAATTTGTGTTGGGTTAGGGTTGGTTGAAGGGAATTTTGATGCTACCTTAGGTGTTGGTGGAAGGTGTTCGATTGGGTGCTTGAAGGTTGTGGCGGTGGCATGTTGCAAAGGAGTAGGTGCATGTAAGCTGGTGTGTGCGAGCAAGGGTGTGCGAGGGCTAGGGAGCAAGGTGTAGCATCGCACAAAGGAGCAGGGTGGAAGGTTGGTGTTGCATGAGCAAGGGCTTGTGCAGGTTGGCTAAGTACGCTACACACGTAAAGCTACTGGTACTAGCAATTGGGGCTCGCGATTGTTGGTGAGTGCTTGGGTGCACGACTGCTACTATAGGGTTGGGAGGTATAGTGTATGTCAATGGAAAAGAGAAGAAAGATGGAGCTGAAAGTGATGTTAATAAGGAAGAAATGTAACACCCCGAATTTTGGGCCTAGAAGAAATAGGTTTTGAATAAGAGAACAGTTAGGAGACTGCACATAAATATTTAGTTGTGCAAGGAAGTGACATAAATGAATGTCTGCTTCAGTGGTTAAGTGATTTAGGAGTGTTTAGAAGTGATCTGAGAAGTCAGGGGTTCAAGCCTTGGCTTATGCAAAATTTTTATTTTAAGTGAATAAAATCCTTAGATGTAGATAGTAGGTTCTTAAATTATTGTGGTTAAAATATGATACAAAGGAGTTGTTGGTCTAGTGGTAAGGGGTGTGTGGAGTGTACATAGGGTCTAAGGTTCGAGTGGTGGTGCATAAAAAAGGGAGTATCTATTTTCCTACCTAATTCGTGTGGGTGATAGAGTTGAATTGAAATATTGCTAAATGGAGTTTGAATTGGTCATACAGAGAATTGATGAGGGATATTTGGAGAGATTTGAGGACAAAATATTAGGATTTGGGGAGGTTGTTGTTGTTGAGAGATATATATATCATCTCATTTGTTCCTTGTTCTCAATGGGAAATCGGCAAGGTTTTCAAGGTTTTCGTCGCTTTCTCCATCCTGCATTGCTTCCATTCCTAACTAGTGGGGGTTGAGGTAGATTGGCACATTGCCTGGGAACCAAGGGTGCGATGATTATTGATATTCAGAATAAGAGTCTTTGGAACGAAGGGAATCTGCAAATCACATCAGGTGTGTAGACACCTTATTTAACTGTAGAATGGTAAAAATTCGAAAAGCTGAAAATACGACGTTTGAGACCACATAGGCGTGCGATCGCTTATGTGGTAAGCCCAATTCGCGAATCATTGGCTTGGGCCGTAATGGGCCATGTTGGGCTGAGATGGGTCGTGTGGGCTCAAAGGGGCTCATGGGCCCCACACGGATGAAAGCCATGACTTCTGGCAAATACTGGACTGGGCTGTGTAGATCTCATAGTCGTGGCGAAATTTGGGCTGAACGAGCCGTACGAGCGTGTGGGCCCACTTGGGCTGAGTAATGGGCCTTAGGCCCATTTATACTGTTATGACCATTTAGATTACCTGAGCCAGTCGAGGCGACTGCAGACCTTTCGAGAGGTCGATAAATGATCGAAATACCCCCTACAGGGTAAAATGACCGAAATACCCCTATAAGGTAGAATGACCGAAATACCCCCATATGGTAAAATGATCGAAATACCCCCATAGGGTAAAATGACCGAAATACCCCCATAGGGTAAATTGATCGAAATAACCCCATAGGGTAAAATGACCGAAATACTCCCATAGGGTTAAATAACTGAAATACCCTTATAGGGTAGAATGACAGAAATACCCCCATAGGGTAAAATGACCGAAATACCCTCATAGGGTAAAATGATCGAAATACCTCCATAGGGTAAAATGACTGTTATACCCCTAGGAGACGAAATGACTGTTATGGCTTTATGTTATGTATATGACTGATTTGCTCTACGATATGTATCACTATGATTGAGCATGACATTTTGAATATACGTACGATGTTATGTCACGATATAATGCGTGAGGATAGGTTGTTATATTTGGAGGAAGTGTACCGTACTGATAAGGTTGCACGGGTCACCCAAGACGACTGTGGACCTACTGATGGCTATACGCCGTTTATTTTACTAGCAACTTTGCTGTAATACTATTTAGTGTTGCAACCGGTGCTAATCTTGGTGTGTTTGGCTGGGTGGGTCAATTTTATCCCCACATGGTGTGTTTGGCGGGACAGAGTGGTGTGTAGAGGCTGGATTGGGTAGGATTTCTAACTGCATATCAGCACTGATTAATGATTTTGTATTGTTACTGCATCGATTAATGATATTACATATTGTTCACTGCATGACTGATATTTGTCACTGTTATAGGACAAGGCCCCATTGATAATATTACTAAAATTGGGAAAAGGCCCTACTGATTACTGGCATTGTGATAGGCTCAAGCCCAATCGTTTACTGTTACGGGAAAGGGCTTAGGCCCACATTGAATTGGACTGTTACTGTAACAGGCTCAAGCGCAAACTGCATTTATCTACTGTTTAATTGATTGTTTTCTTATTATGGGATTACACACTGAGTTTTCGTAAACTCACCCTTCTATTTAACTATACAGGTAATCCCGAATTGTAGGCGGGTCAATGCTGCGAGGGACTCGAAGGTGGCCACACAACTGCAACTGTTCTACACTTGCTTTTATTTAAAATTAAAGTTTGTGTTGGGTTTTGTTTATGTAATAAGGCCATTTATGTTTGTTTAAATTTTTAATTGGGCTTTTGCTTACTTATTTTAAACTGCTAGTTTAGCAGAAGACGAATTTTCAAAATAATTACTGTTTTCAAATACACGAAATTTAAACATTAGAGTTTTCAAAAGCTTCCACGATTTTAGATCAACCTTTTATAGCAATAGCAGATAACAAGGTAAACATTTTTGACTAGATGATTTGTTAAATAATAATAAAGGGGGTTTTAAACCTAAAAACGAATTTTTACCAACGAATTCAATTTTCGCTAAACACCTCAATGTGACACCGCCGAATTCGGCCATAACTCCTAGGTTGGGTTTGGGATGTTATAAGAAAGGTGGTGGTATTTAAATTGAAAGAAAGGAGTTTTTCTAAAATTCTAAAGAAAAATAATAATAAAATAGTACTACTCCTAATGTTTTATAAATAATAAAAAACATATTAATATATTATTTGTTGTTATCTTATTTATTTAAAAATAAAAAAACTTAGGTAAAATAATGATAAAATAATGAATAATTCTAATCCTATACAAGGTTCGTAACAATTAATATATATTATATAAAATATAATTATTATTAGTTGTTATTATCCTATTTATTAAAAATAAAAATTAAAAACCTTTATTTTATTTGTTTTAAACTATTTACAAAAAGAAGTTAATTTCAATATTTACAAAAAAGACAGCTAATTATTGCAAATAATTCAATTTAGTACCTGGACTTAAAGATAATTTGAAAATTGAGTAGAAAACTAAAACTTGGACAAAAATCGACCCTTTTATTCAACAAATTAAAAATTTATTTTATCACTTAGGATACAATTTCTTGAAAGACTATGTTAAAATCAATTTGCAGGAAAGATTGGAGGGGTCACAAGCGGTCTCGCTTAAGTTCCAATCTCCTAGATAGGATTTATTTTAACATACTAATCCAAAAAATAGAGCCTAGGTCATTTATTTAAAAAGAAAATTGGAAAAAAGTTTAGGAATCTGATAAAATGAACGAGGTTTTATCCTGCTCAATTTTATCTCTCTAGTAATGTTTCAAGCGTTAAGCATTAACGTTAAAATTACCTCTCTTATTGTGAAGTTGAACAACCCCGTATGGGAAATTTTGATGAATAGTGAATGGACTGGACCAACGTGATTTTAACTTACCTAGAAAGAACTTTAATCCGGAGTTGAACAACAAGACTTGCTGACATGCTTCAAATTCTCGAACTCAGATGTGCTTGTCATGCCATCTTTTCAATCTTTCCTTGAATAATTTGACATTTTCATATGAGAACATTCAAAATTCTTCTAACTCGTTAAGTTGAAGCATCTGTTTCTCTTTAGCAAGCTTGAGATCCAACTTGAGTTGTTGGAGAGCCTAGTAAGTTTTATGTTCTAACTCCAAGGGCAAATGACAGGCTTTCCCAAAAACCAATCGATAGGGGGACATCCCTAAAGGTGTTTTGTATGTTGTCCTGTAGGCCCATAAAGCATAATCCAATCATTTGGAGCAGTCTCGTCAAATTGGACAAACTACTTTCTCGAGTATACCTGTTATCTCCTTATTTTCCAGTTGAGCTTGCCTATTTGTCTGCAGATGGTAAGCTATGGCAATCTTGTTCTTCACTCCATGACTATCGAGCAACCATTTCAACCATTTGTTCACAAAATGGGACCTCTTACCATTGATGATCTCCCTAGGAGTTCCAAACCTTGTGAACACATGTTTCTATAAAAACTTCATTACTATCTTGGCATCATTCGCTGGATATGCCTCGGTCTCAACCCACTTAGATACGTAGTCTACTACTACCAGTATATACTTGTGACTAAAAGAATAAGAGAAACGACAAAGAAAGTAAATACCCCAAACATTGAATAATTCTACCTCAATAATGTTTGTTCGGGGCATCTCATTTCTATTGGTGATGTTTCCAACCCTCTGGCATCAATCACAACACTTTACGTAGGTATACACATATTTGAATAGAGTTGGCAAAAGAATCAAACTTGCAACACTTTGGCCGCAGTACGTGGACCTTCGAAGTGTCCCCCACTTAGAGCTGTGTGACAATGATATAAAATCTTATGTACCTCATTTTTTGCCACGCATCTCTTGATCATTTGATCTGTACACTTTTTGAGCAGGCATGACTATTCCCAAAAATAGTACTTCACATCATGAAGAAACTTTTTCCTTTATTGATAGGTCTTATCAAGTACCATTAAACCACAAGCTAAATAGTTTGCAAAATCAGCAAACCAAGGGGTGTTATGGACGTGATTTACCTTAAGTATGTGCTCATCCGAAAATGTCTCCTGGATGGGTACCAGAGGATAAGTTCCCTCTTGTGGCTCTAATCTGGATAAGTGATCTGCTACTTGGTTTTCTACACCTTTTCGATCTTGAATTTCTAGATCTAACCTTTAAAGTAGAAGTATCCATCGGATCAATCTTAGTTTGGTATCTTTCTTCGAAAGTAAATATTTAATTATTGAATGATCTATATAGACAGTCCCTTTGGTACATAAAAGATAAGATCGAAACTTGTCAACAGCAAATACAATAGCAAGTAACTCTTTCTCTGTTACCATATAATTCAGTTGAGCTCCCCTCAGAGTTCGACTTGCATAGTAAATGTGATGAAAAATTTTGTTCCTTCGTTAGCCTATCACAGCTCCTGTCGTGAAGTCACTTGCGTCACACATTAATTCAAATGAAAATTCCTAATCTAGTGTGACGATAATTGGTGTTGAAACAAGCCGATTCTTCAAGTCATTGAAAGCTCTCAAACATTCTTCTTCAAATTTGAATGTTGTATCCTTATCCATTAATTTGCATAAGGCTTTCACAATTTTGGAGAAGTCTTTGATAAATCTCCGATAGAATTTGACATGTCCCAGAAATCTCCTAACACCCTTTACAGATGTTGGAGGTGAGAGTTTCTCAATGAAATCTACTTTGCTTTATCTACATTGATCCATTGTCTTGTTATTCAGTATTCCAAAAAAATACCTTCTCGTACCATGAAATGACATTTTTCCCAATTGAGTACAAGGTTTGTTTCTTCGCACCGCCTTAGTACCTTGGATAGATTAGCTAATAAATCATCGTAAGTGTCTCCAAACATTGAAAAATCGTGCATATAAACTTTCAAGAACTTTTACACCATGCTAGTAAAATCACCATCATATATCTTTGAAATGTAGCATATGCATTACATAAACCAAATGGCATACGTCTAAAGGCAAACGAACCGTATAGGCATATGAATGTTGTTTTGTGCTGGTCTTCTAATTCTACTGTGATTTGGTTGTACCCTAAGTATCCATTAAGAAAATAGTAACAGTCTTGCCTCACGAGTCTATCCAGCATTTGATCTAAGAATGGCAAAGAAAAGTGATCTTTCCTAGTTGCCTTGTTTAATTTTCGATAATCTATGCAAATTCTCCATCCCATAACCGTTCTAGTTAGTATTAACTCGTTATTTTTATTACCCATGACCGTAATGCCTCATTTCTTTGGCACGCAGTAGAATGGACTTACCCATGAACTATCTAAGTTGGGGAAAATTATATATGCATCTAACTGGACTTACCCATGAACTATCTAAGTTGGAGAAAATTATATATGCATATAACCACTTAATGATTTCTTTCTTTACCACGTCCTTCATAATAGGGTTCAATCTCCATTCTCCATCAATTGTCCCTTTCTCACCATCTTCTAAGATGATCTTGTGCAAGTACATGGATGGACTAATACCACAGATATTGGCTATAGTCCATCTGATAGCTTTCTTGAATTGTTTCAGCACTAAAATAAGTTTTTCTTCCTGCTCTTTAGTTAACTGCACTGAAATAATCACAGACAAAATAGAAGTGTTACCTAGATAAACATATTTTAAGTGTAAGGGAAGTACCTTTAGTTCCAATTTAGGTGGCTCATTGATTGATGCTTTTGGTTGGACATAATCTCTGCTCTATAATTCCAAAGATTGAAAGTGGGGTTACGGATTAAATCCAATTTGGATAACTTTTAGCAAAACTAAATATTCCTCTCCCTCCTTATCACTTGGAGGGTTTGACATCAATACCTTTTCCAATGGGTCCTCAATAGAATTGAGTTCCCACTCTACAGATAAATCTTCTAACCCAAATACTATAGACCACTCATCAATTGATTAGGAAATCGTATGGATTTAAAAACATTGAATGTTACCTGATCGTCCTAAATGTGCATGGTAAGCTCTCCCTTCTGCACATTAATAAGGGTCCTTCCAGTTGCTAAGAAAGGCCTTCCTAGGATGATTGACACATTTTTATTTGCTTTAAAGTCTAAGATAAAAAAGTCAGCAAGAAAAATAAATTTATGTACACGTACCAATACTTCCTCAATTTTTCATTTTAGATGTGTTAATGATTGATCTGCTAACTGAAGCGTAACCATAGTTGGTCTAACCTCACCTATCCCTAACTTTTTGAATATGGACATGGATATCAAGTTGATGCTCGCACCCAAATCACAGAGTATCTTACCACAATAAGATGCTCCAATGTGGCAAGGTATGGTAAAACATCTAGGGTCTTTCATTTTTTGGGGTAGTTTACCTTGTAGATATGCATTGCATTTCTTCATCAGAGCTACTGTTTCAAATTCTCCAAGTCTTCATTTCATGGACAAGATATCTTTCATGAATTTGACATAGTTTGGCATCTGCTTAAGAGCTTCTACCAACAGGATGTTAATAATAAGTTACTTGAGTAAGTCTAGAAATTTCTTCAACTAGACTTCTTGTTTCTACTTCTGAAATCTTTGAGGGTAGGTTGGTGGAGGATTCTTAACTTGAACTGGGCACTTTGTCTACTGTGGTGCTTCTGCATCTAACAAAGGTGTTAGTTTATCAGAATTGACTGGGTCAGAAGTTACCTTATCAGATGTTGCAAATTCTGGTTGAACTTCCACTACATCTTGAACATCAGCTGGCTCTTCTTCGACTTCGACAATGTTGGGTTCTATCATCTTTTCACTTCTTAGTGTTAATGCTTTGTAGTGTTTTTTCCCGAATGTCTTGGATTCTCCATATCACTAGGAAGAGCACCTTGTGGTCTGTTCCTAAGTTGAATTGCAAGCTAGCCCATTTGGTTTTCCAGGTTTTTCAATATGGCTGCTTGACTTTAGATCAATGAATCATTTTTCTCTATGTATGCATTCAACAGGTTTTCTAAGCCATTGGAAGGTTTAGCTTGAGTTTATTTCTAAATTTTTTGGGTAAATCCAGAGTGTTGGGTTGGTTTGGGTTGTGAGTAAGTGTTACTAGGTCCAGTCTCTTGGTTACTGCAAAAGAAATTTGGGTGGTTTTGCCAAGATAGGTTATAAAAATTAGAATGCGGTCCCTACCTACCTCAGTGTTGGTTCTGCTTACCCATGTAGTACACAAATTCTAGATTTGATGGGCATTCTTCAAACAAGTGTCTTTCCCCACAATAAAAACATGATACATTAGTAGTAAATTTTTTAAGGAAGATACCAAAGATACTTGAGATTCGAGTGAAGTCATAGCGTCCACTTTATGTATCCGAGTAAAGTTTTTAAGGAAAATTATTAAACCCATTAGTAGTAAATTTTTTAAGGAATAAGGACATCAAAGATACTTGAGATTCGAGTGAAGTCAGAGCGTCCATTTTATGTATCCGAGTAAAGTTTTTAAGCAAAATTATTAAACCCATTAGTAGTAAAGTTTTTATGTATCCCGTCCTATTGTTTCATGCTTAAATTGTTGTGCCTCGATTTCAGGTCTCTTAATACCCGAATTAATCCTATGAAACAATGGCACGAGATACTATCTCAAGACTCGATCCTTGTCTCCATTTCCCTGGTTTTGGTTCTCAAGGTTCATCTCTTCGGTCCTTTTCTAAGTTGCTTGTCTTCTTTTTTGTCGAAAAATCTTTTCTATTTCAAGATCTACGATGGGTAAGTCGATAATTCAACCAGTACTCATAAACACCTGAAACAATCACAGAAAAAAATTAATTTAAAATTAAACAGAAAAACAAACCAAAATGCAAAATTAACAATTTCACAAATAATATCTTTAAAAATAGTCTCTCGAAACGGTAACAAAAACTTGGAACGATGAAAATGTACAAGTGTACACAATCACAATAAGTGTATGCAATTTTGATTAGCAACTAAGAGTGTGTGCTTGGGATGTATGCTGTGAGATATAACCATGGTTATATGTGTGAAGAATGTAACGAAGTATGCTTTGGATAAATAAATGAGTTAGTCAATCTGAACGTGTGTTTACTTTGTGTAATATATAATTGGTAAGTGTTTGGAAAATGGGGGTGAATCTAAGTGTGGTGAGGTTGAGTTGTAGGTTGGTCATCGTGGTGGTATACGATGAAGTCCGATGAGACAGTAAACACAAATTCTGAAATTCAAGTTCTAAAGAAAGTCCATGGCCATGGCACATTTTGAAAAGGGCAAATAAGACGCATTTATCGACTGGCGTTCTCTGCATGTCCAAGGGAGACGATGGGAAAACCTCACGCGATGTGAGTTAAGAAAATCCATATTGCAAACACGACATTTATGGGGTGCCTGGGTGGCATGCTGCTAGCTTTTATGGCGTAATCTCATCTGGCCTTGACGACGTACACTGATCTAGCCTTTGTAATGTATTTTAATATGGCCTTTGTGGCATTATGTTGGCCTTTATGGCATTTTGTTAGCCTTTGGGTGTATTCTAATATGGCCTTTGTGGTATTCTGATATGGCCTCTATGGCATTTTGTCAGTTTTATGTTGTAATTTGTATGTCACCTTTGTGGTGTACTCTGTTTGGCCTTAATGGCGAGTTTTGGTAAGTTTATGATAAAGATATGATCTGACTAAAGCTCTAATGTGAAAGGTCTTATGATAAAATCAATTAAGTTTGAAGAAAATTTCTTGAAAAAAAGTATGATTCAACATGTTAGAAGAGGGTATTCATCGTGGTTATTTTTCAGATTAGTACATAGGCATAGCATTGTATTGGTATATCATTACCTATTGTTCCGGATTATGATGGAATTTGATCCGTTCATTATATGAGAATGTCTTAAGTTAAATTAGGGTATGGTCTAAATTATAATTCGACTTAGTAAGATCAGATAGTAAGTGGTAACCACCGAGGATAGTGTATATGATTTTCTATTCGAGATTCGTTGTTGGAAGTTATTTGAAAAGAAAAAGAAGGTAGTTTCAACTTCAAAACCTAAAGTCAGCCAAGTAGTTGAATGAATGAGAATATAGTACGAATGGTAAGTGGTGTGTAATTACGATAGTGTACAGCTAACAATGTGAAGGTATTAGCCAAAGACAAATGTGGAAAGTCCAAATATTCAAAAAGAAAAACTTATAAAGAAAAGTTAAAATGGTAAGTTGTGTTCATAACTCACTACTTATAAAGAAAAGTTAAAATGGTAAGTTGTTTTCATAACTCACTAAGTTCATCTGAACTTACTGGTCTTATATTTATGTTTCAGGTATTGCTATGTCAGTGTAAGTACTTGAGGAGACGATGCCAGGAATGTGCCAGAGCAGTAGCCAGTGGGGATACTATGCATACAGTTGGTGTGTAGGAATAATTGATATTTAGAAAGACTACGCGTTTAAAGTTTGCCTTATGACATTTATAAGTTGTAATAAAAAAATGTAAATTAGTAAGACCGTTACAATATGTTATTGCAAATACTTCCTTTTTTCTTTTGATACAGTGTTTTTAATCAAATTATATAAGAAATGTCTTCAGTAAAGAGTTTTTTTCAATTGTTTTGAGAATTTTGATAAGTTTTCTGTGTAGTAATACCTAAAACCCAGACTAGGTGAGTCGGATCAGGTGAGGGCGTTACACGACTTGTCTTATGAGGAAGGACCAGTTGAAATTCTAGCTTGTGAGGTTAAAGAATTGCGAATCAAATGAGTTCTACTAGTGAAAGTTTTTTGGCATAACTACAGTGTCAAGGAAGCAACCTGAGAACTAGAAGAAATGATAAGATCCCAATATCCCCACCTCTTTTTAGGTAAATTTTGGGGACGAAATTTCTTTAGGAGGAGAATTGTAATGACCCAAAAGTCAGTGGTGTCAGATAGTATGGTTTCGGGACCCCGATTTTGTAAGCCGAACTCATAAATATTTTTATTATATTTTTACAAATTTATATTAGAACTGAATTGAATTGCAGTCAAGTAAATTTGTCGATTTAGTGCTTAATTATGGTATAGGGACTAAATCAAAAAAATATCAAAATTTGAATTATAATTAAATCATAATGTAAAACATGATTAAGAGGCTTATAAGGAATTAAACCTTTGAATTTTGGATAGTGGATGGTAGTATATAAGTTAAATGTTAAAAAATTGTTATAATTATAATTGTTAATAAATAAAATAAAACATAAATTATAATAAAATAAAGATAATGTAAACATCAAAATTATTTTCATCCATTTCATCCTCAACAAACCAAAACCAAAAGGGACAAGCGACCTTAACGCACAACTTAGGGCTTCAAAGTTTCAAGCTCAATTTGGTTAGTTCAATTTAGTTTTTTTCTTATAATTTATAAGTTTTTAGAATCCCGGTAGTTCAGGCTAGTCGACCCATGTCATAATTTTTTATACTATTAAAGAATTAAGATGTCACCATTGTTGGTTAATTGAAGCTTGAGGTGTTATTTTGTTAGAATTTTAGTGTAGTATTGAAAATGGACTAAATTGTAAATCCAATTGATGATTTTGTGCAATAGGGACTAAAATGCACAAATTATTAAATTTGTGGTACAATTGAAAATTAGGAAGTCTTATAAGGACTTTAGTGAATTCGACATAAAATTAGAGGGCTAAATGTGAAAGTTTATAGTCTCGATTTTAGGTACTATATTAAATAAAATGCAAAAGTTGCATAATTCTAAAGTTTAATGTGAAAATAGTTGAATATTGATGAAATACTTTGTTTCTTTTAATCTGTAGTTGATGTCAACCTGAATTCCTCGAAAAAGAAAGGAAAAGATAAAGTTGTCAAAAAATAGCTTGGAGTTTACAGTTTGTGTTTCTATCATCTGAACTAATCGTAAATTGTTGCATTTAGAACTGTTTGTGTGTGGTGAGAATATGAGGTGAGTCATTTGTGATAGTGAAATGAATTGGATTGAATTTAATTGATTGATATATCTAAGGACTAAATAGAATATTAATGAGAAGTGCATACATTTATTCAAATGTGAAATTGAGTATGAAATTGTGGTGATCTATCGTTACCATATGTTGAACAAATTTGTTTATGATGAAAATAAGAGTGAATTGAGATATTTGTTAATAATCAAACGTATAATGGAAACCAAATTAACTGTTTGAGCAAAGTCAAATATTGTTGGCATGTCATAGGATAGAAAGAATTCAGGGTTACTTCGACTACGAGTTGATGAGGCACTGAGTGCCAATTTGCTTCAGTTTAATCGATAAGACATTAGGTGTCAACTTATTGATAGCGCTAGGTGCAACTATTTGCTTCGAATTTATTCATGAGGAACTGGGTGCCAAACTAGTGTGTTGGTTGGATCCGTGTATCCATTAGAGTCCAAGCCATGTTGATAGGAAAATAAATGGTAAAATCGAGATATTGTTATTGAAATGGTAACTGATGAGAAATTGAATTGAAATGTGAAATAGAAAACGAAATGGTGGATGGAAATGTGAATAATCAATAATGAATGATGATGATGATGATTAATGAATGCATATGAAATTGAAAGTTTAGATGGAATATGTCCATGTATGAATAGATTTATCATATGTAATATGAGATATAATTTCCATGGAATGATATTAAAATGATAAATTGGTTTGAATTGGTGAGTTGGCATTAATGAATGGTTATATTGCATGTTATTACTCAATTTAAAATTTTCTTCTTAATGATCTCTATTATGCTTAACTATTCGGATTATAGAAATACCATTGAGTTATACTGAGCATACAGTTTTGTTTTTACATGTCCAGGTTAGGTACTTAGCGATTTGATCATTGACTCAGCATCCAGCGACAATCCTGGACTCAAGTATTGGTGATGTGATCATTTTGGGTCTTGGCATGTACCTAGGAATTCTTTTGATTATTATGATCGTTTTGTATCTTGTTGGGATTTTGGATATTAGGTATATAAGTGTATATATTGATCACCTTCGCGTGTGCGCGCATAAGATAATGATTTTAGAAGACAACTTTTAAAGCACGGTTTTACTATAAGCGTACAAATCAGTTGTAATATTTATAGAGTTACAATGGAACACTAGAGTATTCCAAGGATCAAACCTAAATGAGATGATGATTGAGTGATAATTGGCAACATATTTAAAGTAAAAGAAACTAAAATACATTAAACTAAAGCTAAAAATGTCTTGCAACCAAGGTACAAGGACTGAAAGTGTAAATAAACCTAAGCTACAGTGATAACTAACTTAACTAACACTAAGAACATCAAGAACAATAAGTAAATTCAAAAAAAATAAACTTTAAACTAAGAAAGAAGAAGAGAAAATGAAATCCTTAGAAAAAGTGCAAAAAAAAAACTAAGAGAAAACCTGGAGAAAACTAAACCTAAAACTAAACTAATGTGTGTGTCTCTCCTTCTTAGCCAATTTTGACTATTTTTTGCTATCTTCTGATGAGTTTTCGTTGTAAAAAATGTCCTTACACGAGCTTTTGGTGATTGGTGGATTGGGTGTACAAAGACTACCCTTTTTGTCCAATTTTGTCCCCCTGACAATGTCGATGTCGTGATACCTAATAGTTGATATTGCGATACCTCAGGCAATGTCAAGCCTTGGGATCTTCTTGGCAAGGTGGATATCGCGATACCATTGAAGGGTGTCTCTAATCTTCCATATTGTTGGAGGTACCGCAATTTCAAGGTGTTGATATCGCGATACCCTTGCCTTTGGTATTGTTCTCACTCATTTTCGACCTCTAACATGTCCCTACAACATTCAATCACATGTTAGGCCTCCCAGTGGCTCTATTTGCCAAATTGGGTCACAAAATGGGCACAAATGAGACATTTTCACTTATTAAGTAAAAATCTAAAAATAACAATAAAATTATGCAAAAGACGCTATTTTGCTCAAGAGTAGGCTTCTTAAATATACCAACAAAGCCTAATTTTCCACATCATTTTGTGGCAGATCATATATATATGTGATAGTAATAGTTATGTTGTTGATGTCTTAATAGGTTACTTGGGTTATATACCTAATGGTCTAATGGTTGAGAAAATATCATTTTATGTGATGTGTTTTGATTGATGCTTGGAAATAATATGATGGATAGTATGCTTAGGTTTTTCCTTAGAAATGATTTGGTAAGTTTGATGTTTATAACTATGCTTTGTTTGAAAACATTTGGTAGTTCTAGTACTTAGGTTGTAAGGCTATTATAAAATCAAATGTGAAATGATTGAATGGTTGAATGCATACATGTTTGGCTTGATTATTTTGGAGTGCCTTATGAGGCATATTGGTATGCTCTTGTTAAATGTTTTTCCGGTCTATAATTATAGCTATTGTTACCATTTGAGTTGTAGGTGATTTGGGCATGAAATTAACATTTTATAGATAAGATTTCACCATTTTTGAGCTCAAGTATAGATATTTTGGCATTTGGTATCGATACTTGACCATATGAACTATTTTAAGACAAACATAATGCCAAAATGGTATCGATTTTTATATGAGTATCAATACTTTTTCATAAATATCGATACTAGAAAATATATATCGATACCTTTATTTTTCCATAACAAACAAAATCATGATTTAGTATCGTTATTTAATAAGGTATCGATACAATATCAGTACTCAACTATAATTTATCGATACCAACTTTAAAACTTTGAAATTTTACAATTCAATCTTATGTCATGCATGAATTTCACAATTAAGTCTTTATAAACTTTAAATTATTACATTGTATAGTATATGAATAGATTTTATAAAATAATTGTTTGTATTTGCTTGTAGCATCCTATTACTCAAGTTTGACGATCGGACCGAGTAAGGGGTGTTACAAGATCAATGTCGCCTCCAAGTATTTTTTGAAAAATTAACTTAAACTTGTCCCAAGCTTGTCCCAATGTTTTAGTTTGTTCTTGCTTGAATTCAAGTAGTTTGACTTGAGTTTTTAGCACAGACGGTCTTGGTATGATCCTATGTAAAAATGATTGGATGAATTCTTCCTAGCATGTGATAGTGTTTGGAAGTAATGCCTCTAAGCATTCTTTGATTTGGCTGCCAAGTGAAAAAGCAATCAAAAATAATTTAACTGCTTCATCTGAAATTCCAGCATACCCTACTGTATCTGTTCAAAGTGTCTCAAAAATGCCACTGGATCCATGTCAGTATAATCACAAAATTGCAAGTTCATGGTCACCCAAGTCAGCAATGCAAGATTGATTTCAAACTAGGAATTGATAATAACTAGTTTAGCAATTCTAGGTTTTAACCAACTTGTATCGTACCAATTTTGCCTAATGATTGTTGCCATCGTCTTAGAAATTGTTCTAAATCAGGATATGACTCAATTGGAGTGCTTCCACTTCGAGTCATAAACTGAAATCAAAGACAGAAAATAATAAAAAATATTAAACCTAATAAAAATTAAAAATAGAAAAAAAGAAATCGTATCTATAATTTTTAATTTTCTTATTTATCCTACTAGTTGTGTAACACCTCAAAATAGGGCCTAGGAGTTTTAAAGGTATTTTAGGAATTTTAACCTTCGAGTGTTCGAAATTTTATGACATGGCATATCGGTAATGTTTTTAATTATGGTTTTTAGAAAATTAAATCAATTTCTGAAAATGAGTTTTAAATACCTTTAATTTTGAAAATAGGATTGATTTGTAAAAGGCTCAAAATTGTGAGTCTTTATAAAGCAATTAAACCAAATTTTAAAAACCAACCTATTACTTCCTTTGCACCTACAATTTTGACGTCAATTTTTCCCTAAAATTTTTGTTTGCCATCCCTTAAGTCTCTTGCTATTCTAATCAATTTTGAACTCCAATTCCTAATCCTCTTTAATTTCTATCACCCTTGATCCTTAAACCTCTATAAAAGACCAAGAAAAACACCCCAAAATACCATAGTTCCTCCATTGTCAAGCTTTCGAGTTTTTTGCAACAATTGTATTCGTTCCTTTGACACTGTGGTGTTGTAGGTGGATGGCATTAGTCGACTTTTGAGGAAGTGGTACCAAACTTTACCTATGGGATTTAGGGAAGCCCTTTCAATTGTATGGTATTCTTGGCTAGAGATGGTCTATCGAGTGCCTACAATACAGAAATCATCTAATACTGATTTATGTCATCGATAGCAATGGTTTCGATAAATGGAGTATGTTTGTCTTGAACATCAATTAACCCAAATTGGGCATTAATGCGGTCTTCATCAAATGGGACTGAGGTTCAGCGAACATAAATAAAAGGATTGTCAAGAAAAGTGATGTGCGCATAGAACTCGCAAACAACTTTCCCTAAATTATCATCAAGATGTAAGTAGAAAATTTGCCATCTATGCTTCTCAACAATAGAGGAAACTGAGTCATCATATCCCATTTAAGGCTTATCTTTGAATAGAAAACCTTGTCCGAAGCAAAATGGTCGCTTGGAGATGTCGTTGTTGTACTTCGCAACAACAGCACTGTTAAAGAAGGTTTTGGGTTGGGTAACACCTACTTGTGAAAATTCAACACCTTTGGAAGTGGTTTTTACTCTTGCCATTGAAGAATGTTGACAAATCTTTGAGAATGTGGTCTAGGTTAGACGCGAAAATAACACTAATAAAGAGAAGTTAAATGAAGTTGAAAGTGTAAGAGGAGAGGCCAGGGAGGTTTCAGAAAAAGAAATGGTAAACGCAAAGGAATTATGGAAAATGAAAGAGGCGTGGGTAGTTGAAGAGAAGTAAATGAGGGTACTAGTGTTGAAAGTTCAGAAAAGATTGTAGAGTAAGTTTTGTGGAATGAAAGAGGAAAAATAAAAATGTTTTGGAGGGAACTCTAGAATGATCTAGCCCTAAAGCAACACGTTTGGCATTTTCTTCATGGTCTACTTAATTAGAAGAATAGGCCCAGTTGTCCAAAATCTCTTCCTTGAACCGTTCTTTCTTATCAACCCTCATTTTTTCTTGCTTTAATATCCAATATCCCAGTTTGTCGTGGCATAATTCTTTTCCAAAATGTTGGGGCAAACACCCCTTGGTACTACATCTAACAAGCTTGCACCTTCATTCTTTCCCTGCAATTCTTGCTAAAGCTGTACATTAATTTAAAAGATATATCCAAAAATGAAAATAACGTTAATTAATTAAAGATAAAAACTATAAAAAATGAAATTAAAGTAAAGTAACTAAAGAAAATAAAGATAGATAAGATTTTGAGCTCAAACATCTCGAAGGTCAATGGATTGTTTGTCTCAATCCATATGAGCACCCCAGTAGTGCTTTAAATGTTGACCATTGAATTTAAAAATTACCCAGTCTTGGCATCTTTGATGTCCACTGCACCATGAGGATATGCCCCGATCACATCAAAAGGCATTGACCATTGTGATTTCAACTTACCAGGGAACAGTTTCAATCTTAAGTTAAATAGCAACACTTGTTGCCCCTGTTCAAATTATCTTGGCATGATCCTCTTGTCATGCCATTCCTTGATCTTTTCTTTATAGAACTTAGCGTTCTCATAAGCTTGGGCTCTGAATTATTTCATTTCATTCAACTCAAATAATCTTTTATGTCTGGTGGTTATCAAATCCATATTCAACTTTTTAATGGCTCAAAATTCCTTGTGCTCTTACTCAATAGGAAAATTAAATGGCTTACCATAAACAACATGAAAAGGAAACATTCCTAACAGTGTTTTAAAGGCAGTATGATAAGCTCACAAGGTTTCATCCAATCTCAAGGATCAATCATTTCGAGTTGCTTTCACCACCTTTTCCAGAATTTGCTTAATCTTCTTGTTAGAAATCTTAGCTTGTCCATTTGTTTGTGGGTGATATGTTGTGGCAAGTTTGTACTTCACCCCATACCTGTGCAAAGTATTACTATCAAGTTTGCAATCAAAATAAGACCCCTCATCACTGATGATGGCTCGAGTTGTACCAAATCTCATTAGGATGTTCTTGTGAAAGAACTTCATCACCGACATGGCATCATTGGTAGGAAGCGCTACAACTTCTACCCACTTGGAGATGTAGTCAATTTCCAGTTACGTATAGGTTGCCAAATGAGAGTGGAAATGGACCCATAAATTTTGTTCTCCCTACATCAAACAATTCAACCTCTAGAATGTTTTTGCAATGACATTTCATGTCTTCTTGAAATATTACCAGTTCTTTGACATTAATCACATGCTTTATAAAAGCTATGGGCATCCTTGAATAGACTTGACCAATAAAATCCTGATTGAACTACTTTGGCAGCAGTTCTCATTCCTCCAAATTGTCCTCCATAAAGGAATAAATGGAAATGTTGCAAAATGCTGTGTATTTCATCATCAGGGACATACTTCCTAATTATCTGATCAGCACACTGCTTGAATAGGAAGGGTTCCTCCTAGTAATAACATCTTTTATCATGAAGGAATTTCCTTTTTGTTTGGCTGCTAAGATAAAGTTGCAACAGACCACTTAGTAATAAGTTCACTATTTTAGCATACTAAGATAATGTCGTGGCGGCTAACAGTTGCTTGTCTGGAAAGTCTTCCTTAATAAGCTTGACATTTACATCCTCATTTCTAGCTTCTAACCTAGATAGGTGGTTTTCTACTTGATTCTCTGTTCTTTTTCTATCTCGAATTTCTAGATTAAATTCTTGTAGCAAAAGAATCCACTTGATCAATCTCATTTTTCCGTCTCTTTTGGCTACTAAGTATTTAATTACAGAGTGATCGGTATACACTATGACCCAAGTTCCTACTAGATATGATCTAAACTTATTAAATGCAAACACAAAAACCAATAATTCATTCTCAATGGTAGTGTGATTAAGTTGTGCTTCTGTTAGAGTGTAATTGACATAGTAAATAGTGTGGAAAATCTTACCTGTCAGTTGCCTAAGCACTGCTCCAACAACAAAATCAATCGCATCTTAGATAAGCTTAAATAGTTGTGACCAATCTGGGGCCATTACTATTAGAGCAACAACCAGTCACTTCTTCAACTTCTCGAAAGCAGACAAGCAAGCATCATAAAAAAGGAAAGGTTTATTTTGTTCCAACAAGGTACATAAGGGCTTAGAGATCTTAGAGAAGTCTTTAATAAATCTCCTATAGAATCCAGCATGCCTTAAGAAGCTCCTAATTCCCTTAACACTCGTTGGAGGTGGGAGCTTCTCAATCATTTTGATTTTTGCCTTGTCAACTTCGATTCCTTTATGAGAGACCTTATGCCCTAGGACAATGCCTTCTTGTCCCACGAAATGACACTTCTCCCAGTTTAAAACAAGGTTAGCCTCCTAACAACGTTGAAGTACCAGATCTAAGTTGTGCAAAAAACCTTCAAAATCATTCCCAAATACAGAGAAATCATCCATAAACACTTCGAGGAACTTCTCAACCATATCTGAGAATATTGACATCATGCATCATTGGAATGTTGACGGTGTATTACACAAAACAAAGGACATTCTTCTGAAGTGAAATGTACCATATGGATAGGTGAATGTTGTTTTTTCTTGATCATTTAGGGCAATTGCAATTTGATTGTACCTAGAATATCCATCTAAGAAGCAATAGAAATCCTTACCAGCTAATCGATATAACATTTGATCAATGAAAGGCAGTGGAAAATGTCCTTTCCTTGTCGCTTTGTTGAGCTTGCAATAGTCCATGCAGACTCACCATCTTGTGACAGTTCGTGTAGGTATAAGCTCATTATTATCGTTATTGACCATGGTGACACCTGCCTTCTTTGGCACACATTGGACTGGACTCACCTAAGAACTGTCTGAGATTGGGTAGATAATGCTAGCATCCAACCATTTGATTACCTCATTTTTCACTACCTCCTTCATAATGGGGTTCAACCTCCTTTGCTGCTCAATAAAACTGCCATGGCAATTTTCCTGCAAAATTTTGTGCATGCAGATTGTGGGGCTGATTCCTTCAGTATTTGCAATTTTTCATCCTAATGCTTTTTTGAATTTCCTAAATACAGCTAACAATTGAACCTCTTGCTCATAAGTCAGCTCAGCACAACCATAGGCAGTGTATTATCCTTCCATAAATAAGCGTACTTTAATTGTGCAAGTAGAGGTTTTAACTCTAACGTAGGTGGTTCTTCTATGGATAGTTTAGCAGGGCTGAAGGTATGAGCATATAAATCAAATGTGTCAAACCTCTTTCCCGGTCTATTGAAAATTGGTTTGAGTGTCAGCAACTACTTGTGGTGTCCTAATGGCCCTTTATCATCAATATCAACTGAATCCAAATTCACTATGCTCTTTATCATTGTAACACCCCTTACCCGTATTCCTTACCAGAACAGAGTATGAGGTATTACTAAATTTTTAAAAAATTTCGACAGCATTCCTACTTATTTTTGCTTAAACCTCCTGCAAATTTAGAACACATTCCAATATACCAACCAATTTCATTTGTATAAACACACATACAGATTAACTATTAATAAACACTACATTTAAAAGGAACCATAACATATATTTACATGATGATCCCACATTACATAAATTGTCTATACATGCCATAAAATTTGAACACTAGTAGTAAAATACCCCAAATGTGAAGGATAGTGTAGATGATTGTCTGACTTCGTTCCAATTTCCGAGTTGTTGGAAGTCACTATAATCAAGAGAAAAATAAAATCGAGTAAGCATATAGCTTAGTAAGTAAACACATGATAAATAAGTAATTACTCCCATAACTACACCAAAATATAAACTTATTCATGAATAACTTTATTGTTTAGGCAATTTCCAGCAAGATGTTTTTCTGCGTCATAGTCGCTAATTTATTTTTAGCTGGAGCTACAGGGCTCCAAATTGAGTTCTGTAAATTTTCCCTGAAACTAGACTCATATACCATTTCACCATAAAAATTTTAGAATTTTTGACTCGGCCAATTAGTACAGTTTATTCATTAAACCTTCCCCTATTTCACTGCCCAACGGTTCTGACCCTTCCTCACTAAAATTTACTTAACTCTCTGTAAAAAATTTGAAAATGGTTTCGCTTGTTTCTAATAAAAATAGACTCAATAAGGATTCCAGGGATATAAATTTCATGCCATAATTATTTTTTACAATTTTGGTAATTTTCAAAGTTAGAACAGGGATCTCGAAATCAATCCAGCCCTGTTTCAGTAAAATTCAGATATCTCCAAAATACAACTCTTTTGCTTATTCTATTTCTTTCATATGAGAATAGATACATTAAACTTCAATTTCATATATTATTCAGCTTCCCATTCATTTTCCACCATTTATGGCGATTTTTTTCAAAGTTACCCAATTGCTGTTGTTCAACATAGTTTATAATTAAATCGTTCCTTTTGCGTTTTTGATATTTTCTCCCATCTCATACATGGGTCGATTCAGTATTCAACTCAATATTTACCCCATAAAATTTTCCACCATATGGCAATATTCACCTTCCATACTTTTTCGTTGAACACTTGGAATGTTAACCGTTATTGGTGGATCCCGCACTTAGCACCACCACTGAATCGGGGAATCAGCACTTAGCAACCCCTCGAGGGAATCAGCACATAGCAACCCCCTTTTCATTTCAAAGATATGGTGGATATCGCACTTAGCACCACCAATGAAATCGGGGAATCAGCACTTAGCAACCCCTCGGGGGAATCAGAACATAGCAACCCCCTTTTCATTTCAAAGATATGGTGGATATCGCACTTAGCACCACCAATGAAATCGGGGAATCAGCACTTAGCAACCCCTCGGAGGAATCAGCACATAGCAACCCCCTTTCACATTTCAAAGATATGGTGGATCACGCACATAGCACCACCCATGAATCGGGAATCAGCACACAGCAACCCCTTTTATATACAACATACTCAAACTTATTCCGAGTGTTCAACCCATAAACCATATATTGCAACCCTTTATCACCTTTCCCAATTTAACAACATTTTTAGGATATTGCCAAACATTTATTTTAATTCCAAATAAATCTAAACATATATCAAATAATATCAAAATAATACATTAAGTCACGTGTTTACTTACCTCGGTGCAAAATATCGTAATTTTGCACTTTACTCCACTATCTTTTCTTTTCCCCGTTTGATATACTCTTCACGTCTTTCTTGATCTATAATAGCAAATTTAACTCGTTTAATATTCACATTTATTAAAATAATCCACCACCCAACTTTTGAAAATTACAATTTTGCCCCCAAACTTTTGCATAATTACACTTTTGTCCCCAAGCTCGGAAATTAAACTTCATCACTTATTCTTAAGTTTTATAACATGCTGAACATTTTTCCCTTCTATGGCAACATCAAATTCCCACTCCAACACATACTTTTGAATATTAATTATTTTTACCGATTATGTCTATTTACCCGTTTTCGCTTAAAATTGCTTAGCAAAAGTTGTTTAACATAATCTCTAGCTTCATATTCCACCATAAAACAGCAAAATAAACACATTTCACCTATGGGTATTTTTCCAAATATGAACCCTAACACGAATTAATGGTAGAATAAGCTAAACCAAGTTAAGGGACTCCAAAAATCGAAGAACATTAAAAACGGGGCTTAGAATCACTTACTATGGAGCTTGAAAGCTTAAAAACCCTAAATATGGCTTCCTCCTTGCTGATTTCGTTCACCATGAAGAAGATGAGCATATTTTGCCATCTTTTTCCCATTTAATTCTATTTAATAACCAAATGACTAAAATGCCCCCATTTAAAAAAATCTATTTCACCCATTTCTTATGTCTATTTTTGTCCATCAACTAACTAATGGTCTAATTACCACATAAAGACCTCCAATTTAAAATTTCATAACAATTAGACACCTCTAAGATGTAGAACTCAACTTTTGCACTATTTACAATTTAGTCCTTTTGACTAAATTGAGTGCCCAAACGTCGAAATTTTCGAACGAAATTTTTACAAAATTTTCCGTGAAATTGTAGACCATAAAATATAATAATAACCATATTTTCCTCGTCGGATTTGTGGTCCGAAATCACTATTCGACTAGGCCCGTAATCGGTCATACAACTCTCCCCCTTAGGGATTTTCGTCACCGAAAATCTTACCGGAAAAGAGGTTTGGGTCTGTTTCCTCATAATTTCCTCCGGTTCCCACGTAGCCTCTTCCATTCCATGTTTTTGCCACAACACTTTCACTAAGGCTACACTTTTATTTCTTAACTGTTTGACCTCCAGAGCCAAAATTTTTATGGGTTCTTCCTCATAAGTCATATCCGGTCGAACCTCAATCTCTGTAGGAGAAACTATATGTGAAGGATCCGAACGATAACGTCATAACATCGACACATGAAATACATTATGTATCTTTTCCAACTCTGGCGGTAAAGCTAACCGATATGCTACTGAGGCCAACTCTCTCGGTAACTTCATATGGTCCAATAAAACGTGGACTTAGTTTGCCTTTACGACCAAATCTCGAATCTTCTTCCATGGGGATACTTTCAAGAACACTTTATCACCCACTTGAAACTCAATTTCTTTTCTCTTTAAATCCGCATACGACTTTTGCCGATCCGAGGCGCTTTTAGGCAATCACGGATTATTTTCACCTTTTCTTGATTTCTTTCACCGAGTCGACTCCATGAATCCGATTCTCACCGAGTTCGGTCCAATATAAAGGGTTCTACATTTACGCCCATATAATGCTTCATACGGTGCCATTTGTATACTTGATCGATAACTATTATTATAAGCAAATTCAACCAGTGGTAGATATTTCTCCCAAGCTGTCCTTCATTTCTAAAATACAACACCGAGCATGTCTTCAAGAACTTGAATCACCCTTTCGATTGCCCGTCGGTTTGGATGAAATGCGATCTTGAAATTCAATTTCGTACCCAAAGCTTCCTGTAACTTTATCCAAAACCTCAAGTAAATCTCGGATCTCTATCCGATATAATAGATTTAGGCACCCCATGTAATCTCACTATTTCAAAGAACATATAATTCCGCCAACTTTGTCAAGTGAATAATCAATGCGTATCGGAATAAAATGGGTGACTTTGTCAATCTATCCACAATTACCCAAATAGCATCTTTCTTCTTTGGAGTTAAAGGCAATCTGTCACGAAATCCATCGTGATATCTTGTCCCACTTCCATTCGAATCGTTATCGGTTGAAGTAAACCCGATGGCACTTGATGCTCACCTTCACTTGTTGATGATTAAACACTTTGTTACAAATTCGAGATATCCTTTTCATGCCTACCACCAATACAACTTCTTCAAATCATTGTACATTTTCACACTACCCGGATGGACTGATAAATCACCACTGTGTGCCTCACCTAAAATAGTCCGAATTAGCTCATCATTTCTCGGTACACATATTCTGTCCCTGAACATCAGGCAATCATCTGAACCAATTTGAAAATCTGAGTCAACACCTGCTTCACATTGAGCTCTCTTGGCTTGCAATTTACTGTCATTCTTTTGAGATTCCCGAATTTGCTGAAGAAATAACGGTCTAGCTCTCAATTCAACCAACATTGAGCCATCATCAGATAAAGTTAACATCGTACCCATAGCTCTCAAAGCAAATAAAGATTTTCTACTCAAGGCATCAGCAACCACATTAGCTTTCCCGGGGTGATAATCAATCACTAGCTCATAGTCTTTGATTAGCTCGAGCCATCTTCGTTCGCAAATTCAAGTCTTTTGACTCATCAAATATTTCAAACTCTTATGATCGGTGAAGATTCGGCACTTTTCACCATACAAATAATGACGCCAAATTTTTAAAGCAAAAACAATGGCGACCAATTCTAAATCATCGTCGGATAATTCTTCTCATGCGGTTTCAACTGTCTCAAGCATAAGCTATTACTTTGCCCTCTTGCATTAACACACACCCAAGGCCATTCAACGATGCATCATCAGTAAATTACAAACTCCTTCCGGACTCAAAGTTGCACCAACACTGGCGCCTCGATCAATAATGCCTTCAACTTTTCAAAACTCGTTGACATTTATCGGTCCATTCAAACTTGACATTCTTCTGCAAATAACTTAGTCATAGGAGAAGCAATCATCGAGAATCCTTGACAAACCGTCTGTAATACCCAGCTAAGCCCGAAAGCTTCTAACTTGGTCACATTCTTTGGTGGCTCCCAATCAACAATTGCTGAAATTTTGCTTGGATCAACCGAATACCTTCACTTGAAACTATATGTCCCAAGAATCCAACCTCACGAAGCCAAAACTCACTTTTGCTGAATTTAGCATACAATTTCTTTTCTCTCAGAATCTGCAACACAGTTCTCAAATGTTCTGCATGTTCCGATTCATCCCGAGAATAGATTAAAATATCATCTATGAACACCACCACGAACTTGTCTAAGTACAGCCGAAAAATTCGGTTCATCAAGTCCATAAAAATAGCTGGAGCATTAGTCAACCCAAAAGGCATTACCAGAAATTCATAGTGTCCATACCTCGTTCTAAAGGCGGTTTTCGACACATCAGACTTTTTAACTCTCAACTGATAGTAACCAGACCTCAGATCGATCTTGGAGAACACTGTTGCCCCTTTTAATTGATCAAACAAATCATCAATTCTCGGCAAAGGATACTTGTTCTTTATGGTCACCTTATTGAGCTGACGATAGTCAATACAAAGTCTCATAGAGCCGTCCTTCTTTTTCACAAATAACACAGGAGCACCCCAAGGAGAAAAACTCGGTCTCACAAATCCTTTATCTGTCAACTCTTGTGGCGAGCTTTTAATTCCTTCAACTCATTGAGCCATTCGACACGGTGCAATAGAAATCGATGCAATGCGAATGTGCAGATCAATAGAAAACTCAACTTCTCTAATCGGAGGTAACCGGGCAATTCCTCCGAAATACATCCGGAAATTCACGGACTACCAAGACCGATTCAAGCTTTGACCCGCTTATATCAAGATTCAACACATAAGCAAGATAAACTTCACATCCCTTTCTCAAGTATTTACGGCGGACATATGCGAAATCACCGTAGGTAACTTATTCGGCTCCTCTGTTTCAATCCGGAGAATTTCACCATTTTCACACTTTAATTCAAGAATTTTCTGTCTACAATTCACCTTGGCATCATGCAATATCAACCAATCAATCCCCAAAATAACATCAAACTCATCAAATGGTAACAACATCAAATTAGCCAGGAAACAGTGACCTTGAATCATCAGGGGACAATTCTTGCAAATCTTATCAACTAAGACATATTTGCCTAAAGGATTTGATACTTTAACTACATATTCAGTGTTTTCAACAGGCAATTTCTTACTAAATACCAATTTCATGCATACATATGAATGAGTAGAGCGGGATCAATCAAAGCAATAACATCAATATCATGAAGAGAAATGTACCGATAATCACATCGGAGATGAGGCATCCTCTCGAGCACGTATGGCATAAGTCCTGGCAGCGCCTAATTTCGATCCTCCATTGCATCTTTCATCACACTTTTACCACCGACTTTGCTTCCCATATTTCTCGGCGGTCTCCTCTACTAACAATATCACCCGATCCACTCTTGGCAAATTTTCTTCCTCTCTTCTCTCGGGCAATCTCTTACATAATGCTCTTGGGAACCACACGAAACAAGCTCGTTTAAATCCCCAACACTCACCAATATGTCTTTGCCACACTATTGACATTCGGTAGGGTGTTTCCTACATTGCCCACACTTGCTCAGAGGTAGCTCGAGTTGTAGCTCGAATCGACCTCCCTCGGTCTCTGCGTGAATACCCAACCGAACCGGTTGGTCGTGGATCCATCCCTTTAAACTTCTTGGATGAGATTGAAATGTTCGCCCATTGTCCTCTTCCTTACATCTCGAGATTCCATCTCGCCTTCTCTTTCTCTACTCGGTTCTTGACTTCTACAGGCCCGATCAACTAACACCACAAATTCTTTTAACTCTAAAATCCCAACATGCAATCTGATGTCTTCATTTAGCCCTCTTCAAATCTTTTACACATAATAGCCTCCGTGAGGCACACATTCTGGGCATATTTACTAAGCCGAACAAACTCCGTTCATATTCGCTACGGACATTCTACCTGTTTCAACCAGAAACTCTTTGCGCTTTTGATCAATTAATCGTTGGCTTACGTATTTCTTTCTAAATTCTTCCTGAAAGAAGTCCCAAGTAACTCTTTCTTTTGGAACCACCGATATCAATGTTTTCCACCAACGGTATGCCGAATCCTTCAATAAAGACACAGCACATTTCAAACATTCTTCAGGGGTGCAAGATAATTCATCAAATACCCGAATAGTATTTTCAAGCCAAAACTCGGCTTTTTCCGGATCATCATCAACATTGGCCCTGAAATCTTCAGCCCCATGCTTTCGAATTCTATCAACAGGTGGCTTACTTGATCTCACTAATTCGGCACTCCGTGGAGCTACGAGGACCGGTTGAGGAATAGGAGGGGGTGGAGGAGGAGGAACATTCGGATTTACATGGACATATTCTGTATACCAATCACTCATCATCCGGAGGAAGGCTTCCCGAGCCTCATCCTGTCCATGTGTCTCATGTCTACTCTCTTCCTGCACGGTCACTTGCGCGAGAGCCGGCGCGTTACTTTCAACATCATCTGCCACACCTTGATCAGGATCCATTTACTATATAAAACAAAATTTTAAATTGTCAGAAATCATCACACTATCACAATAATTTTATGGCATGTATAGACTGACTTCCACACGTATTTTATTGGTCCGAGAACCGACTAAACCGTAGCTCTGATACCACTAAAATGTAACACCCCTTACCCGTATTCCTTACCGGAGCAGTATGAGGTATTACTAAATTTTAAAAATTTTGACAAACATTCCTACTTATTTTGCTTAAACCTCCTGCAAATTTAGAACACATTCCAATATACCAACCAATTTCATTTGTATAAACACATACAGATTAACTATTAATAAACACTACATTTAAAAGGAACCATAACATATATTTACATGATGATCCCACATTACATAACTTGTCTATACATGCCATAAAATTTCGGAACACTAGTAGTAAAATACCCCAAATGTGAAGGATAGTGTAGATGATTGTTTGACTTCGTTCCAATTTCCGAGTTGTTGGAAGTCACTATAATCAAGAGAAAAATAAAATCGAGTAAGCATATAGCTTAGTAAGTAAACACATGATAAATAAGTAATTACTCCCATAACTACACCAAAATATAAACTTATTCATGAATAACTTTATTGTTTAGGCAATTTCCAGCAAGCTGTTTTTCTGCGTCATAGTCGCTAATTTATTTTTAGCTGGAGATAAAGGGCTCCAAATTGAGTTCCGTAAATTTTCCCTGAAACTAGACTCATATAACATTTCACCATAAAAATTTTAGAATTTTTGACCTGGCCAATTAGTACAGTTTATTCATTAAACCTTCCCCTGTTTCACTGCCCAACGGTTCTGACCCTTCCTCACTAAAATTCACTTAACTCTCTGTAAAAAATTTGAAAAATGGTTTCGCTTGTTTCTAATAAAAATAGACTCAATAAGGATTCCAGGGATATAAATTTCATGCCATAATTATTTTTTTACAATTTTTGGTAATTTTCCAAAGTTAGAACAGGGGATCTCGAAATCAATCCAGCCCTGTTTCAGTAAAATTCAGATATCTCCAAAAATACAACTCTTTTGCTTATTCTATTTCTTTCATATGAGAATAGATACATTCAACTTCAATTTCATATATTATTCAGCTTCCCATTCATTTTCCACCATTTATGGTGATTTTTTCAAAGTTACCCAATTGCTGTTGTTCAACACAGTTTATAATTAAATCGTTCCTTTTGCGTTTTTGATATTTTCTCCCATCTCATACATGGGTCGATTCAGTATTCAACTCAATATTTACCCCATAAAATTTTCCACCATATGGCAATATTCACGTTCCATACTTTTTCGTTGAACACTCGGAATGTTAACCGTTATTGGTGGATCCCGCACTTAGCACCACCATTGAATCGGGAATCAAGCCTTAGCAACCCCTGGGAATCAAAGACATAGCAACCCCCTTTTCATTTCAAAGATATGGTGGATATCGCACTTAGCACCACCAATGAAATCGGGGAATCAGCACTTAGCAACCCCTCGGAGGAATCAGAACATAGCAACCCGCTTTTCATTTCAAAGATATGGTGGATATCGCACTTAGCACCACCAATGAAATCGGGGAATCAGCACTTAGCAACCCTCGGGGAATCAGCACATAGCAACCCCTTTCACATTTCAAAGATATGGTGGATCACGACATAGCACCACCCATGAATCGGGAATCAGCACACAAGAACCCCTTTTATATACAACATACTCCGCTTATTCCGAGTGTTCAACCCATAAACCATATATTGCAACCCTTTATCACCTTTCCCAATTTAACAACATTTTAGGATATTGCCAAACATTTATTTTAATTCCAAATAAATCTAAACATATATCAAATAATATCAAAATAATACATTAAGTCACGTGTTTACTTACCTCGGTGCAAAATATCGTAATTTTGCACTTTACTCCACTATCTTTTCTTTTCCCCGTTTGATATACTCTTCACGTCTTTCTTGATCTATAATAGCAAATTTAACTCGTTTAATATTCACATTTATTAAAATAATCCACCACCCAACTTTTTGAAAATTACAATTTTGCCCCCAAACTTTTGCATAATTACACTTTTGTCCCCAAGCTCGGAAATTAAACTTCATCACTTATTCTTAAGTTTTATAACATGCTGAACATTTTTCCCTTCTATGGCAACATCAAATTCCCACTCCAACACATACTTTTGAATATTAATTATTTTTACCGATTATGTCTATTTACCCGTTTTCGCTTAAAATTGCTTAGCAAAAGTTGTTTAACATAATCTCTAGCTTCATATTCCACCATAAAACAGCAAAATAAACACATTTCACCTATGGGTATTTTTCCAAATATGAACCCTAACACGAATTAATGGTAGAATAAGCTAAACCAAGTTATCGGGACTCCAAAAATACGAAGAACATTAAAAACGGGGCTTAGAATCACTTACTATGGAGCTTGAAAGCTTAAAAACCCTAAATATGGCTTCCTCCTTGCTGATTTCGTTCACCATGAAGAAGATGAGCATATTTTGCCATCTTTTTCTCATTTAATTCTATTTAATAACCAAATGACTAAAATGCCCCCATTTAAAAAAAATCTATTTCACCCATTTCTTATGTCTATTTTTGTCCATCAACTAACTAATGGTCTAATTACCACATAAAGACCTCCAGTTTAAAATTTCATAACAATTAGACACCTCTAAGATGTAGAACTCAACTTTTACACTATTTACAATTTAGTCCTTTTGACTAAATTGAGTGCCCAAACGTCGAAATTTTCGAACGAAATTTTTACAAAAATTTTCCGTGAAATTGTAGACCATAAAATATAATAATAACCATATTTTCCTCGTCGGATTTGTGGTCCCGAAACCACTATTCGACTAGGCCCCAATCAGTCATATAATCATGGTATGTTTTTTTTTTTTAAATTCCTCTTCCACAACAGAGTCTAACAAACTGACAGCATGACACTCTTCTATATTATCAGCACATTTCAGAGTCTGGAAAACATTAAAAGTAATTTGTTAATCGTTCATAATCATAGTAATTCACCCTTTTGAACATCAATCATAGTCCTACCTGTTGCAAGAAAAGGTTTACCTAGAATAATAGGCACATCTTTGTCAACTTCGCAGTCTAAACAATGAAATCATTAGGGAAAATGAATTTATCTACCCTTACCAGGACATCTTCGATTTTTCCTTGTGGGTGTCCATATGATCGATCTGCCAATTGCAAGGTCTCAATGGTAGGTCTTGCTTCACTAATTCCCAACATTTTGATCACAGACATGGGCATAAGGTTTATACTCACTTCTAAATCAGACAAGGCCTACCCAACATATTGGTTACCAATTGATCAATGTATTGTGAAGCTTCCTGGGTCCTTCAACTTTGAAGGCAATTTATTTGTTAGCATAGCAGTACACCCTTTAGTGAGTGCGAAGTTTCTTAAGGAAATCCAAGAATTGCCTAATTGTTGGTCTTGTCTGTGATTCTAAAATCGTTCAAGAAATAATGGGGGTGGGTGAACTTCAGGCTGCAGTATTTGTTTTTCCCTGAGCTTTGTGTTCAGAAATGGTATTTGAGTTTGCTTTAGCATTGCTTGGTCTAGTTTTCTCACTTATGGTGCTCTTCTTGTGTTGTTCAAAACTTTTTCTTTGATCAGATTTTGAATTCGCTGTTTCAACAACACTCTTGCCAGCTCTATCTAGCTGTGTGCCACTTCTAAGAGTGGTTGCTTTACAATTTTTTTCCCATGTGGTCTTGCATTCCTAGTATCACTAGGCAAATTTCCTTGTGTTCTTGAGTTCAAAGTACTAGCTATCTGTCCTACTTGGTTCTTTAAAACTCGTAACACTTGGCTTTAGATCACAACATCGTAATTGGCCATATACTCCTTCAATAGAGATTCAATAGATGAGAAAGAAGATGATGTCTTCCCTTGTTGAATTCGTTGTTGAAGCAATATAGATTGATGGAAACCAAGTGGGACATTTAGATATTGGGTCTGACAGCTATGTTGGAATTTCCAACTCTTTGATTGTTTCACCTGAAATTTGGGTGTTGCTTCCAACCAGGGTTATATGTGTTGGAATAAGATTTCTTGTTCTTATTGAAGTTGCCCATATAGTAGACAGATGTTGGGTTCGAGGCACACTCTTCAAATACGTGATCCTCACCACAATAAACACAAGATAACCCAACTGATTTTAGCTCTTTCACCTCACTAGGCATCTGTATGGTCTTTATCATGCTGTTTATAAAATATACCTGAGCAGTAAGCGATGTAATTGCATCCAACTCAAATGATCTAACTACAGTCCTACTAGTTCCAACTCTTGTTGTGGGGTATCGATAATCGTTATTCCAATTCTCTCTAAAATCTCATATACCTTATTGTAGGACTTGTCCAACAGAATTCCATTAGTTGAGGCATCAACCACCATCCATGTCTGTGTATTCAAAACATTATAGAACATCTCCATTTGGGTCCGACGTTGAAATCCATGCACAGGACATCTCCTAAGCAGATCTTCTAACCTTTCTCATGATTCATACAGTGTTTCAGACTCTAGTTGCATGAAGGAAGCCATTTCTCAGTTTAGCATTCATATTAGGTGGGTTATATCGCAGCATGACTCTTTGACAAAGATCCTTCCATGATTTTACTATTCTAGATGGAAAAGTGTTGAGCCATGTTCTAGCACGATCTCTTAAAGAATAGGGACAGAGATTGAGTTTTAAGGCAACTTTAGGGACACCTTGCTGTCTGAAAGAATCGTAGACCTCCAAGAAAAGTTTTACGTGCAATCTAGGGTCTTCAGTTGGCAAATCACCAAACTGACCAATTGATTGAAGCATCTAAAACATTACAGGTTTCAGCTCAAAGTGAGGGGCTTGAATTTTTGGTCTGACTATTCTAGGATTCAGGTTGTCTAAGATAGGAATTACATGATCTCGAATTGGTCTATCCCAATCATCAAACATCTGAGTAACCTGAGGATTACCATTGCCTGCTCCTGGATTAAGTAGCTCATTCAACGAGGTTGATTGTTACCACCTTGATTCATTGCTCATTGTTTTGTTCTCCTTCGTTGCAAGGTCCTTTCAATTTCTGGATCTAAGGGATAGAGTTCTTCAACAGGAATGCCTCTACGCATACAACTAGTAACAGATAAAAAATTTAAAACCTAAAAATATAAAAATTTTAATAACAAAAACTAAAGTTTCCAATCGCAACCAATCCCCGGCAATAGTGCCAAAAACTTGTCGTGTGTTAATATGATGTGCAAATTGTGCAAGTCTACATGTTGAATCAAGTAATAAAGTGATGAGTGAGTATCATTACCATGAGGATTGGGTTAGTATTCTTTGTCTAAATTATCACAATTGAGTAGAAAAGATAAATGAATCGAATGATAATTTTAGAAATAACAATGCAATTAATACACTAAAATGAAAGTAATAAAATGTACTATCGTAGATTGTAATTGCAACAAATTGAATAAAAGCACTAAAGATTCTAGCAAGATTGGAATATTGATTGAAAAGGTTGGGATTAGTAATGAATTAGTAATAACCCAGGAACAATGCCATGGAAAAAATATGATAACCTACTGCTTGGTTGGGTACTTATGTGGTCTACCTTTGTAAAAAACAAAACCTAAAGCTACTCACTCCTAAGACACTATACATCTATAGGCTAAGAATTAGCAACCATGACTGAAGAAAAATCCTGTAAATTGTATAAGGTAAAGCTCTATTTCTATAGTTTACACGAGCATTTCACTCAATGTTCTATTATATTACCCAATTTTGGTCCAAGCAACCTAACTTTGTTGAATTAAGCTACTTCCAGACTTATCAAGCATTTATCAATACCCTAATAAGCATATAAATATAAATAAACATTGGGTAAAGTAGTAAACTGAATCATATTCATCCATAAACAATCATCAGAGTTAAAACATCATCAAAAGTAATCCCAAGTTGTGCTAAGTTTGTTCATGACTAGTCTACGCAAATTCAAGTATTTTAATATCATCTACATCCCAAAATAAAAATTTAAATAAGTATATTTAGAACAAATTGCAAAGGAAGAAATCTGGGTCTAGAACACGAATTCCCCCAACTTGGCGTCTGCTGCACGTATTCACCCAAGCTCCCAATAGCTCAAACTACCCTCCTTATCACAAAAAGACCTCTTTCAAAGCTCCGTATTTGCAATCAATTGTACCTTCAGCTTTCATTAATGGCAGACCTCTCTTTTCGTGTAACACCCCAAACCCGGCCTAAATATTAGGGCCAAATCTGGTGATGTCACATTGTAACACCCCTTACCCGTATTTTACACTGGAATAGGGTAAAATGCATTACCAGAATAAATACACTTATAAACATATTAAACCGAGTTATAAAATTTCATCCAAATTAAAAACTTTCAAATTATTATCTTCGAGTCGCTAATTAGGGTTTACGAGGCCCAATACATACCCATTCATATGCTCAATATATCCGTTAAATCAATCCAATATTGAAGAATCCACTTTAAGTCAGAATCAATATTAATCACAATCATAAATCTTTTCATGTTATTTTCATATATCAGTAACTAAACTTGAATGTCAATTTATGAATATGTAATTCACTAACACATTCGGTATACACAATGTTTAATTGATGAAATCATTTAATTGAGCTAAATTTCATATTCACTCCAAATTTTCTTCTATATCCATAAATGCTTTCAGTTACCATTTACTTAACCAATTTCTCGAACCAAGCTATCACACAACAATAATATATCACCTGTGCTTCATGAATTCAATGTTCGAATCTTATCATCATCAAATCTATGTCATTCGAATATGTAAAGTTTATTCAAGCATATATTATTACGTTTCATATACCAAGCATATGTCAAAATTACGAATACGCAATCAATTCATTTGTCATTTATTTAACTAGCAAATTAATCTCAAAATTCATAACATTCCATTACTTAAGATATGCCATAAAACACTCCTTTAACATAACCTAGCACCATGGCCGAATTTTCAGTATGTTATTTATTCCCCATTTTCCGAATCACATAGCAAAATATTACAAATATGTATATATTTGAATACTATAATTATGCATCAACTTACCAACATGAGTTAATTCATGAGCCACTCATGACACCGTTTCATGCCAAATATACCACACGCATATGCTATGAAACTTTATTTTCTCTCATGAGCTTACTATGACCAGTAATGGACCAATATAAGCATCACTGCTATTTCAACATTTATCGATTATAATCAAACATTTAACCAATTATACACAATTCATTCATATACTTTATTGTCCTCCTCCTCTCCATCCCACATCCTTTATGTATATAACATGCTTAAATAGCATTATACATAATTTTACTATTCACTTATATTTAAATTCAAAGCTGTCTAGTCGATTTATAGTCACTAAATTATTTTTATCTAGAGCTACAAAGCTCCAAATTAAGTTCAGTTAATTTTCCCCAAAACTAGACTCACATATCTTCTTATCATAAAATTTTCAGAATTTTTGGCTCAGTCAATTAGTACAGTTTATTCTTTAAAGCCAACCCTATTTCACTGCTCAACATCTCTGAACTCTCTTCACTAAAAATGAGTTATCTCATTGTACAGAATTCAGATGATATTTCCGTTTATTTCCTTTGAAAATAGACTCATTAAGGATTCTAAGCATATAAATTATAACTCATAATTATTTTTGTACAATTTTTAATTATTTTCCAAATTCAGGATAGGGGATTCTGAAATCAATCCAACCCTGCCTCACTAAAGTTCAAATATGAATTTCACTCAAAATATGAACCCTAGGTTAAATTATTGCTAGAATAAGCTAAATCAAGTTACTGGGACTTTAAAAACGTAAAGAACATTAAAAACGGGGCTTGTAATCATTTACTATGGAGCTTGGAAGCTTGAAAACCCTAAATATGACTTCCCCCTTGCTGATTTCGTTCACCATGGAGAAGATGAACAAATTTTTGGCTATTTTGGCCATTTTAATTCTTTCAATTATTAAATGACCAAAATGCCCCCAACTTAAAATTTTCTTATTTCACTTATCTCTTGTCCATCTTTGTCCAACAAGTTAACCAACGGTCTAATTACCATTTAAAGACCTCCAATTTAAAATTTCATAACAATTGGACACTTCTAACATGTAGAACACAACTTTTTCACTTTTTACAATTTAGTCCTTTTGGCTAAATTGAGTGCCCAAACATCGAAATTTTTTAACGAAATTTTCACGAAATCATTCTGTGAAATTGTAGACCACAAAAATATAATAAAAAATAAATTTTTCCTCATCAGATTTGTGGTCCCGAAACTACTGTTTCGACTAGGCCTAAAATCGAGCTAACCTTTAGGGATTTTCATCCCCGAAAATCTTACCAGATAGTAGATTAATGATTTGTTTCCACACAGTACATTCCAATTTCAGTCATATTTTTTTATTTTCATATCTTTTACAGATAATCACATAAATTCATAAGAAAATCAGGATAGCGATATTTCAGCATCTGAAGCTACACAAAGTATCGAAAAATTACAATCCATATAGAATGATATCTATTCCTATGATAAAAAAATGTCTAGAAAGATCAATGTCACTCATAATTAATGGAATCCAAAGTAACAGAAGCAATATAATCTTCACGTATATTCAATAGAATAATAACCAGTAGAAACAAAACATTAGCCTCACTCAGACTTTATCGTCGATTTTCATATTCACACAAGAGAATAAATACAAAAAAAACATGGCAATGTCGAACATAACCCAAACAAACCAATAATTCTTTCATCTATTAATATGTTTAGCTAATGTTCTCATACAATAAGAATTCTTTTTGAAACTAAACAGTCACATATATTTCTGAGGATAATTGTACACGCAGAATGTCTAAAAGGAATCATAGTAATTACCCCATTATAGCTACTGTACTCAGCTATTAATACAATACAAACATTACTCAATTGTCTAATTCTGTCATCAGAATTTTCACATTATCTCTTTACTAACAGAAATCGATCCCGACAAACTTCCGGTTAATTCTTTCTTTAAATAGCATACCTGAATAAATCATTTAATCGGATTTAACTTCTTTTGTGACAGTAGCTTTACATAATCTGAGTAGTTTTCAGAACTATCCAATCTCTCTCTCTCTTTTTATATTATCTTCATTTGCTAATTCATTCACTTTTCCGACCACATTACTAATCTTCCGTACACAAATTTCTGTAACGCTGCACTTATAAGGTTATTCAACCAAAATCTTACAAATTTCATTGTAACATTTTACTAATATGGGGGTGAGTGTAGTAAAGCCTCAAATTTCTCTTACACATAAATGCGCATAACACATACTATCACAAATAGCCATTCATTACTAATTTCAGATTCTCAAATCATTTAATAAACATTTGATTTTAATCACTTTTGGTCTTAACACATAATTCACATTCCAACTCAAATCACTATTCACAATCGAAATTTCTATATAGCATCATAATCTAAATATCATAACTCATGTGCTCATATAATTATAACATTTATCAATAAAAAATGTTATACTCTTTGATCCATGCCTTTATGAGTTTCAACTCATAATCAATACATTTTAACTCGAACATTTAAGTGTTTACTTCTATACCTCGAATTAATTAAGTTGAAAACATATTTGTCTCATCAAGATAATTTTCGTCATAAAAAATACTTGATGAGGGGTGATGGTGAAGACATAAAGCTTTTAACTTACTCTCATAGATACACATATATATATATATATATATGACTTTGCATTCATCATCAATGTAATACCATCATAACCACGCATTCATTCCAAACAAATTAACATATCTATTTATTATGAATATTTTCTGTCACCCACAATTTCACACAATGAATTTACTTACTTAAGCTCAATATTAATATCTATTTAAATTCCGATACTTAGCTTCTATTTTACTTACCGACATTTATTCAATTAGAAAACGTCTTACAGAATTGAGTACTTCATTTTCTTTATGCCATAGTCCAACTATGGTCTTACACATATTTACATATTGATGCCATAGCCCAGCTATGGTCTTACACAGTAGCAAATATCACACCGATGCCATAACTTAGATATGGTCTTATACGGAAATCACATATCACATGTTGCCATGGTCTAACCATGGTCTTTTTCATTAATTCATCACATATCACTGAACGAAAGTACTCATTCTTGCGTTCTACTCAATTTAATCTTCCAATTCAATTTTCATACTATTATAATATTCATGGTTTAATAGTAAAGACATAAAACAAAATATCTTATTATCTTTAACTTAACAATTAAACATAAGATTCTACCATATGCACGTACTGATTTCACTTATTCTAACAGATATACATAAACACACATTCCATCGATTTAAGTAAATTCGCTTACCATATTCACTTAATCAAATATATTGAGCACATAGCATCATATAATCACCAACATGCTTGGATGAGCTTATCACAATATAAGCTCTTTTTTTTTAACTTATGATCATCTCTTTTCATACTTTCTGAAATATAGAATTTTTTGTTTTCATTCCGACTATCTATCTTCATACTCATAAGTGCACCGAATTTATTCTCTTAGCTGAGGACATGTTTAGTTACATATAACTCAAATCACATCTCGATAATTCAATTCACTTTAATAAAACAACTGTATTGATTTCAACTATCAAACATTAACATATCAAGATACTATTTTCTTCATGCTAAGGGCACAGCTCAAACACACAATCTTTCAACATTCTTTATGCAAACCAAAGATCCTTTAACTGTATTAGTTTAAGGAAGCATATATTTTGATTCAACTCATTAACCATATTAGTCGGAATAGTGGTTTTGGGACCACAAATCTGACAAGAGAAAATTTATTTTTTATTATATTTTTATGGTCTAAAATTTCACAGAATGATTTCGTGAAAATTTCGTTCAAAAATTTTGACGTTTGGGCACTCAATTTAACCAAATGGACAAAATTGAAAAAGTGTAAAAGTTGAGTTCTACATGTTAGAAGTGTCCAATTGTTGTGAAATTTTAAATTGGAGGTCCTTAAATGGTAATTAGACCATTGGTTAACTTTTTGGACAAAATGGATAAGAGATAAGTGAAATAGGAAAATTTTAAGTTGGGGGCATTTTGGTTATTTAGTAATTAAAAGAATTAAAAAGGCCAAAATAGCCAAAAATTTGTCCATCTTCTCCATGGTGAACGAAATCAGCAAGGGGGAAGCCATATTTAGGGTTTTCAAGCTTCCAAGCTCCATAGTAAGTGATTCCAAACCCCGTTTTTAATGTTCTTTATGTTGTTAGAGTCCCGATAACTTGATTTAGCTTATTCTAGCAATAATTTAACCTAGGGTTCATATTTGGAAAAATACCCATAGGTGAATTGTATTTATTTTGATGTTTAATGACATAATATGAAACTTGAAATTATGTTAAATAACTTTTGCTAGCTGATTTTAAGTGAAAACGAGTAAATTGACATAATCGGTAAAAATACCTAATGTTCATAAGTAAGTGTTAGAGTGAGAATTTGATGTTGCCATAGAAGGAAAAAATGTTCATAATGTCATAAAACATAATAAAATAGAATAAATTCTAATTTATGAGCCCAGTGGCAAAATCATAATTTTGTGAAACTTGAGGGGCAAAAATGTAATTTTGCAAAAATGTGATTTTTGGACTGGATTGAATAATGTGAGTGTTGAATAAGTTAAATGTGTTATTATAAGTCAAGAAAGACAATGAATTGACTTTGATTAGTGAAAAAGAAAAAATTGAGAAAAAGTGAGAAATTTCCCGATTGAACATTCGGAATAAAAAGGGATACAAATGAAGTGACAGAAATGATCACATGTGTGGCATGGACTGTGTGTAGGCCACTATGTGAAAGTGAAAGTGATGGTCACGTGTGTAGTACTATGTGTAGGCTACTACGTGTACCAGAATGATAGGTCGCATGTGTAGTACTATGTGTAGGCTACTATGCGTACCGGATAGCTTCGATCACGTGTGTAGTACTATGTGCATGCTACTACATGTATCGAATAATGATGGTCACATGTGTAGTACTATGTGCAGGCTACTATGTGAACCAGTATCATTAATTATAAGGTGGTTGCTATGTGTTGATCCCACCGGATATCTTTGGTTACAAAGGGTGGTTACTGTGTGCTGAATCCACCGTGTATCTGTTATTATTCCGAAGTGTTCATCCGGAAATTGACTAAGTGAAAATACATCAGATCATGTAACGAATAAGTGTGATTGAATGATGAATATATGTGTGGAATTGAATTGAATAATGATTGAAAGTGAAAAAGTGAAATTATGCAAAAGTAAAATTAGCAACAAAACAATTTTGGATAGTAACAATAGTGTGACTTTGAAAAATCACCAAAAATGGTGAAAATTGAATTATAGAGTGACTAAGATATGAAATGAAAGCTTAATGAGTCTATCTTTATATAAAAGAAACAGATCAAGCAAAAGATTTATATATTTTGAGATATTTTAATTTTAGTGAGGCAAGGTTGGATTGATTTCGGAATCCTCTGTTCGATTTTGGAAAATAATTAAAATAGTAAAACAATAATTATGAGTTATAATTTATATTCTTAGAATCCTTAATGAGTCTATTTTCAAAGGAAATAAACAAAAATATCATCTGAATTCTATACAATGAGATAATTAATTTTTAGTGAAGAGAGGTCAGAGATGATGAGTAGTGAAATAGGGGTGGCTTGAAAGACTAAACTGTACTAATTGGGTGAGCCAAAAATTCTGAAAATTGTATGGTAAGAAGATATGTGAGCTTAGTTTCAGGGAAAATTAACTAAACTTAATTTGGAGCTCTGTATCTTCGGATAAAAATAATTTAGTGACTATAACTCGACTAGACAACTTTGAATTTAAATACAAGTGAATAGTGAAATTATGTATAATGTTCTTTAAACATGTTATATACATAAAGGATGTGAGATGGAGAGGAGGAGGAGGAAAATAAATTATATGAATGAATTGTGTATAATTGGTTAAATGTCTGATTATAATCGATAAATGTTGAAATAGGAGTGATGCTTATATTGGTGCATTACTGGTCATAGTAAGCTCATGAGAGAAAATAAAGTTTCATAGCATATGCGTGTTGTAAATTTGGCATGAAATGATGTCATGAGTGGCTCATGAATTAACTCATTTTGGTAAGTTGATGCATAATTATAGTATTCAAATATATACATATTTGTAATATTTTGCTATATGATTCAGAAAAAGGGGAATAAATAGCATACTGAAAATTCAGCCATGGTGCTAGTTTATGTTAAAGGAGTGTTTTATGGCATATCTTAAGTAATGGAATGTTATGAATTTTGAGATTAATTTGCTAGTCAAGTAAATGAAAAATGAATTGATTGTGTATTCGTAATTTTGACATATGCTTGGTATATGAAACGTAATAATATATGCTTGACTAAACTTTAAGTATTCGAATGACATGGATTTGATGGTGATAAGATTCGAACATTGAATTCATGAAGCATAGATGATGTATTATTGTTGTGTGATAGCTTGGTTCGAGAAATTGGTTAGGTAAATGGTAAGTGAAAGCATTTATGGATATAGAAGAAAATTTGGAGTGAATATGAAATTTAGCTCAATTAAATGATTTCATCAATTAAATATTGTGTATACCAGAATGTGTTAGTGAATTACATATTCATAAATTGGCATTCGAAGTTCAGTTATTGATATATGAAAATAACATGAAAAGATTTATGATTGTGATTAATATTGATTCTGACTTAAAGTGGAGTCTTCAATATTGGATTGATTTAACGGATATATTGAGCATATGAATGGGTATGTATTGGGCCTCATAAACCCTAATTAGCGACTCGAAGATAATAATTTGAAAGTTTTAATTTGGATGAAATTTTATATCTCGGTTTAATATGTTTATAAGTGTATTTATTCTGGTAATGCCTTGTACCCTATTTCAGCACAGAATACGGGTAAGGGGTGATACAATGTGACATCACCAGATTTGGCCCTAATGTTTAGGTCGGGTTTGGGGTGTTACGTTTCGTCTACCAATTCCCCATTTTCTTTTATACTTAGGTCCTCTTCTAGGGTAAAAGTCATCAGCCAATGATTGTTGTTTCCCTAATTTAGAGGTGGATATTTTCCATTACACGTGCATGTAGGGGGAGGGCAACTGTTGAATGCTCTAATTGATGATTTGATATTTTTCACTTTTTTCCTCAGCATTGCCATGGCAATCTCTCATAATGCCTCGGAAAATCTCCATCCTTTACTATCTTTCTTCCTCAAACCTATCATTCAACCACCAAAAAACATTTTCACCAACAATTAGAAGTACAGATGTACTAAAGGAATCACCATTCCAAGTCTTTACATGCAATGCTCGATTAACTAAAAATAATCATGCAATTACCTAAAATGAAACTAATTTTACTTAAGTACAAGCAATTAACTAAGTCTAAAAGTATGAATTATAACTCTTTTCAAGAGTTATCAGAGGCTAATAGTGCCTTTTCCCGTATGATGTATGTCATGTTTTTTGCATATATGAGAGCCATTTCCACAACTCAACAATCTCTACCTCCTTGTCCTCGAAGCCCTAAACAAAGAAATATTCATCGGATTTCTATTGATAATGTTCAAAAATGCGGAGTTGAAGACTTTTATGGTAAGGTGGGTGATGATCCGGCCAATGCCAAATACTAGTTAGACTTTTATGGTAAGGTGGGTTATGTTCCCTGGAAGATTTTCTGAGATGTGCCATGTCTGTGTTAAAAGATGAGGCTTTTTACTGGTGGTCGACTTTAATTGTGGTTGTGCTGAAAGAACGGGTTAATTGAAAATTTTTTAAAACTGAAATTTGAAAGAAACACATCGGTAAATGATACCTTGATAAGAAGTAGAAGGAATTCCTCGAATTAAAACTGAGAAATAAATCAGTTGCGAATTACGAGGCGAGTTTGCTCAGCTTAGTAAATATGCCTGTGAAATTTTATCTACAAAGGAAGAAATGTGTATTCATTTTGAAGATGGATTAAAATACGAGATCAAGCTACTGGTTGGTGCAAGAGAAATTTGAGATTTCATAGTTTTGTCCAATCGAGCTAAAAAAATAGAATAAGTTTACAACCACAAGAAATAGAATGAAACGAAAGCTCGTGACTTCAGTAAATGTATCACACCCAGAACATTTTTTGCTTTCCTACAGAAGAAAATAAAAGAATCGGGTAGCCATTTTTCAGTGCCATTAGGGTTTTCAAGTAGAGATCGAATGAAACAAAAGACTATGAGATCAGCGATGCCTTCAGTAGTCAGTGTGGATAGTGTTTGAAATGTAAATAGACTTGAATGCAGCCACTGTGGCTGAAATCACTCTCAAGTGTGTTGATTGAAAAATTGGTCCTGATTTATTTGTGGACCTTTCGATCATTTTATGGAAGATTGCCTGAATCGAGCTTAATTAAATAGAGATCAGAATGCAAAACCTGTTGTTACTTCCACTAGAGGTAGATGGCCAGGAAATAGTGGCACCGCTGGAGTCAGTAGAAGTGGGACCAAAGATACAACAGTTTGACCTAAAGCTCGAGCTCCCGCTAGAGCTTATGCGATTCGTGTGTGAGAGGAGGCCTCAACTCTTAATGTTATTGTTGTAACAGAAAATATTTTATCGGTTGAGTCAATTGATTTTGTTGTTAAAGTAACAAACTCTTTAGGCCAAAATGTCATACTTAATATGGTTTGCAAATAGTGTCCACTAATAATTTAGGGTTATGACTTTCCTGTTGATTTGATGTTACTGTCTTTTAATGAATTTGACATTATTCAAGGGATGGATTGGCTAATTGTATATGGTACTGTAGTGAATTGCAGAAAAAAGTGAATTGAATTGAGCTGTCAGAATGGTGAAGCAGTTTCTGTTGAATATGTTAAGTTTGATTGTGTTTCAAATATGATTTCAACAATATCTGCACATAATTGATTCAGAAAGGTTGTAATACATTTTAGCTTATATCTTGGATTCTAGAGTATCTTGATTTCTTCATACAAAATAGCTCCAAAATAATTAAAAGAATTAAAAGCTCAATTGAAAGAATTGATCTACAAAGGTTTTATCCAACAGAGTGTATCACCTTGGGGTGCACCTATACTATTTGTGTAAAAGAAAGACAAGTCAGTGAGATTGTATATAGATTATTTGAAATTGAATAAAGTCATGATAAAGAGTAAATATTTGTTGCTTTATATTGACGATTTATTCGATCAGTTGAAAGGTGCTATACTGTTCTTGAAGATAGATCTCCAATCTGGTTACTATCAGTTGTGAGCTAAAGACATAGATGTACTGAAAAAAAATTCAAAACCGTTACGAAGATTACGAGTTTGTAGTTATACCTTTCAGATTGACTAATACTCCCGCAACATTTATGGATATGATGAATGGGGATTTTCAGCCACATCTCGATAGGTTCGTTGTTGTTTTTATTGATTATATATTGATATGTTATAAAGTTTATTTAGAGCGTGCTCAGCATTTAAAAATTTGTATTATAGATGATTTATTAAGAATTTCTTGATAATTGCATTGTCGGTGATGAAGCTATTATAGGAAAACGTTGAATTTGTTTGTTCATATAAGTGCTAGCAGAGTTTTGACCAGTTGAAAACTTTGTCGACAAAAGCTCTGGTACTAATCAGCTTAATCTAGGAAGGAATTAATTGTTTATAGTAATGCTTGACTCAGATGATATTGAATTATGGTGGTTCGATTATTACAGAGTTGAGAGTTAAATCATTAATTATTTAGAGAATTTGTGATATGCAAAGAAAATATTCAAATTTTTTAGCTAAACAGGAACATATTCAGAATGATCAGATCACTAATTTCAATATGGATTGTGAATATAGTCTATATTCCTGAAATCAAATATGTGTGCTAAAAAATTTTGAGATTATACGAGACATGTTACTCAAGGTTCATAACAACGTCCATTTGATTTAAACCAGGCAACGAAAAAAATGTGCAATGACTTGAAACAGAGTTACCGGTGTTCAGGAATAAAACGTGATATTTTAGAGTTTGTACTAAGTGTTTGGTATGTTAACAGGTCAAAGTTGAATATCAATTTTTGCCTAAGTTATTATGGCCTGTTATGTTTTCCGAATGGAAATGAAAACGAGTCACGATGAATTTTGTATCTGGACTACCTTTGACGTTAAGAAAGAAAGACTCGATCTGAATTATTACTATCAGACTGATTAAATTGTCTCATTTTATTTCATTTAGAACGGATTACTCCTTGAAAAGCTAGATGAGTTATATGTATCCAAGATTCACCTCTAGATTCCGGAGTAAACTTCACGAAGCTATGGCACAATCATATGGATAGTCGAAATAGGTAATTCAGATTCTTGAAGACATATTACAATGTTGTATCATTGAGTTCAAGGGTAACTGGGAAAATATTTACCGTTGGTTGAATCCGTTTACATCTATCAGTCTTGTATTAAAATGGTATCGTTTGAAGCTTTTTATGAATAAAAATGCAAAACCCTGTTATACTGATCAGGATTGAGTGAGAACAAGTTAGTTGGGACAAATTTAACATGGAAAACTAAAGAGTCTATGATAACACAGTAACCAAAATTATTTTTCAGGTGAGAAATTTTGAGGACAAAATTTTCAGAACCACAAATCTGACAAGTGGGTTTTTTTTAGTTATGTTAAAAATAGTGTTTCAGAACCACAAATCTTACAAGTGATTTTGTAGATATTATTATTTAATATTTATAAGTCAAATATAGTATTATATTCAATTTTTAATATGATAAACTTTGCTAATTGAATGAATAGTTTTGTACAAGTGGTTTATCCCTAAAGTTATGTTATTTCAGAAAATGAGGTATCGGGAGCTCATTTTTGTAAACCGAGCCTGTAAATATTTTTATTAAATATTTTCCTAAGTGAGTATATTTGTGTGTTGAAATTTGGTCCAGAAATTTTGACGTTTAGATAGTTAATTAAGAAAAAAAGGATTAAATCGTAAAAGCTGCAAAATTAATCACTATTGGTCTATAAGGGCTAAATGTGTTTAAATTAGTTGTTGGATGGTTTTAACTGGAAAATATGTCATATTTACTTAAGTTGGCCAATAAATGAATGGTTTAAGTACAAAAATTATATGTTTTATTATCATTTAATAAAGTTAAAAGTTAATAAAATAAAAATAAGAATAATGTGGCCATTTTATTCTCACCTTCTTCAACCAATAACCATTTTTGAGAAACCAAAGCTTCGGCCAAAGCTTGTTTCTTTTGCATGATCAAGAAATGGATCAATTGGATCATAATCACTGGAAAGAAAAAGTCGTTGAGTAGTCACCACTGAGGTGCCGGTAACTACTGTGTTTTGGTAAGTTCATAAATTGGTTGAACAAGTCAATTGATTTTTTTTATTTAGTACCTATTTATGTATGTTGTGATTGAGTTTATTTTCTTGATAAATGGTAAGTGATGAAATGGATTAAGTTGCAACGTTAATTAAGTTAAAAGTCATGCCTGTAAATGTGAAACTACATGGATAAAATTTTTATATGAATTAATGTGTATATCATTAAATGATATAGATATGAAACATGGTCCTTATGAACCTTGTGAATACTTAGGATACAAATGACATGTCATTAGGGTTATTACTATTTCGGGTGCTGGTCTTAGATGTCCTACCGATTCCTAAGATCCTGTATTTGTTGCAGATTCTTCACAGCTTTTGTGAGCAGCATCGTGTTGCTTAACATCCCAACCCACAGCTTGTGTGAGCATTTACAATTACAACTTGTGTGAGCATTGTTCCCAAGTATCCAACGTTATTTAATTTTGGTTCATCGAGTGAAAAATGAGTAAATTAGAATGGTTATATGAAATGGTTTATGGAAATATATATATGAAAGGGGACATTTTATATGGATGATTTTAGCACATGTTACTTGTGGTTTAGAAGATGAATATATAAACGTGTTAAGTTAGCTATGTTTTACTTTGGATGGTTAAATTTTATGCTTGAATTGTGGTGCCAATGAGAGCATATTGGTTAAGCACTTAAGTTGAATGTTATTTGGCATGTTTTTATACATTTTGAATAGGTTTAAGTAATGATAATTACATGGCTTGGTACCTAAGGAAGTGTAGGTGAAAAGGTTTGTGTTTGAAGGTATTTTTGAGTGTACACAACTTGTGACATGGTTTGCCACATGACCTTGTGCCTCACTGGAACTATGGAAATGTGCAAGTGTACACAATCGCAATAAGTAATAAAGTGACAAGTAAATGTCGAGTTATCGTACCCATAGGGACTGTGAAAAGAATTATTTATGAATCCAATTTAAAAACACTTTGGTGAAGAAAAATATTTTGATTTAAAAAGGTGATTAAAAACTAGGATTTTAACTAAGTAAAATAAATTAAAATAAAATAAAATTTCCAATGCACGATTTCAAAATAAGATTTTAATCAAGATGACATTATTGTGTTAGATTAATTACATTTCTTAATTTTGAATTATTAAACTCTAGTTCATGTTGTTATGGATAAATTCATGGCAACTCGGTAATTTGCTAACTTATGAACATACTTACCTACCAAATTCCATTTATCTCTTGACTATATCTCTATGTCAACTCAACCGATTAAACAAATTTTAATAAGCAAATGTGTTAATGATCATACATATTTATGAGATTAAAATAATCTTTTGTACATATCTCATTAAGACATAAAAGATTACTTGAGGTAACAATGTATTTCTACCCTGAAATAGTTAAATCACAACAATCTTGCAAGTTATGCAAGGCTAATGTATCATTAGATACTGTTGCTAATTTAACCCTCAGCGATCTTAGATGATTAAACATGCACTGATTAAGTATTGTGTCAATTAATTACAATTTCAATCTGTTTAAATAATTAATTCATTAGTTATCTTACAATTGTAATGCAAGAATAACTTAGTCATGGTTTTACTTAGTCAAACATTGTACCGAGGCCTATAACAACACAAACACAATTTTAATAACTCAAGTAGACGAAATGTAATCAACTTAACAAAAATTAAATTTAAGCTATATTAATTAAATTAAAAATATCAACATCACAAATATTCATAGACATGTTCATCATAACAACAACAAAATTAAAGGGATAGGGAACAAGAATCAAATCCGGTGTTTTTCTGAGTCTTAACTAGTTTGCTCCACTCTTCATTCTCCGCTTGTTCCTGTTAAACTGAGGATTTAAAAAACACTTGAATGCTGCTCCAAATGGTGGTTGAATGACTCCCTTTCAAGAGGTGAAATCGGCAAAGGAATAGGGGAAGAAAATGAAGAACAATGGAAGGGAATTAAGAGAGAAAGGTGATAGAGAATTGAAGAAATGAATGGGTTTGAGATGTGTTTGAAGTGAGCAGCCAATGGGGGTATTTAAAAGTTGAGAAAGCTACTAAAAATAGCCAAAATCAGCAGCCAGAGACTCCCCCCATGGCCAGCCACACATGTGGCATGTTTGAAGATTTCAAACATGCTATTTTTAGGTAGGGGCAAATCTTGAAAGGCATGAATAGTTGAGGGGTTTGAATACAAATTGAAGGAGTCTTCAAGGGCCATTTTTCAAGAAAAAGAATCAGCCAAAAAAGCTGATTGGGTCAGAATGTGGGACGGTTTTGGGCTGCTCGATGCTCAGTTGGATCAGTTTTCTCAGTTCAGCTCAACTAGGCCCTTTTCATAATTAATTAACAATAATTTTTTTAACCCAATTAAATTGGATTAAAATTAAAATTAATGATATTATGAATTAATATTAATAATTTGGACCGTCTTCGTCTAAACATATAATTCACCTTGATGCTTCAAAATTGCTTCTCGGTATTGTGCTTCTAGTAGTGTCTGCCGAGCCATTTTTCGCCCTTTGTGCAAATCTATCAAAAATAATCAAAATTAATTAAAATTCAGCATGTTAATAATTTATGTATAATTTAATTATTTTATAATAATTATTTATTTTTTGACAAGAATTTTACCGAAACTGCATGAATTTGAGTTAAAAGGGCATTAAAAAGTGTGTATATTTTTGTGTTTCCACACCCCCAAACTAAATTCATTGCTCGTCCCGAGTAATGTACAAATTTGAAAAGAATTTCTCAGGAACACCTTTGAAAAATTCTTTCAGAACAACATTCTTCTCAAAATTATGATTTTAGTATACTTATGCTCAAAAATAAGAAATTTGATATTTAGGCTACGTATGTATACATATCATTTAAATTAATCTCAATTATTCTTATGATAGCAAAAATAGACTAAATGCTTTCTCAATAAAGACATGCTAAATTCCTACCAATTTGATTTTATTCCCTTATTCAAGATTAAGTTACAATCATCAAGTTTAATTTATGCCTTCATATGTTGAGCATAGCAATTTCTCTCCACTAATGTAGGTAGCATAGAAACTTGAATCAATAAGTCTTTTAAATAGGTTGCAACGTGGCTAGGCTAGGGGTAGGTAAAAGATAGATAAATTTAGGCTTAAAACCCTGGACACAGCTTCAATCGGACCTTTGGAATATTTACCTTCAATACACCAACTTATTGTGCTCTCACATGCTCATATATACATCTATTTTCTTTCAAGTATGTATGCTCTTCTCTTTTTTTTTCATTTTCTTTTCTTTTCTTTTTTTTTCACGAGCATTTTGCTGTATGTACTACAATTTTTTGAGCATTTGATACTTCTTTTCAACTCCCCCGAACTTTTTTTCAAAGAATGTTTTGAATAATACTGAGTCTAGTGTTTGGGATAATTTTACAGATGATTAAGAGAAAAGTGATGGCTAAATATTGAAAATCAAGAGAAAAGTGATGCCTAAATATTGCAAGGGTTTGAATAAAATTAGGGCATATAGTTTCAAAGTTGGGTTTCAAGGGATAAAAATTCATCAAGGTTGGCTTGGAAGGCTCAAACGGTCCAAACAAAAGTTGCCTAAATCATTTTCAACATTCGATGCTTCCTAGGATTTTGCCTCAAGAAACTACTAAGTCAATTCTAGATACTTAAACTTTCATGCATGCCTAACTTTCCTAAAGAACTAAAAATTTTATGGTATGATTTGCGTGCTTTATTAAAAATACATTTATTTCATATTGTAGTTAACATAACAATTATTGAAATAATCAAACTTTATTCATACTGAAGTTTAGCATACTTAACAAAATTTCAAATTTTTAAACAAAATATAACCTAATCATAACAGAAAGAAAATTTTATTTTGAGTGGAAATAATTTCAATTTTTCGGTCCCCCTTCTTAAGATGAACAATGTACTCGTTTTTAGAAGTGAATAGACACTATACAGCAGGTAGGATTCTATAAAAGAGGAGGTGAGTCAATTTGACTACTTAAGTACCAAGCTCTTTTAAGATCCAATCCTAAACATGTATATATCTATTGCCACACTTTATACTTTGCAACTTGTTCATTTTTATTTATGATTTCCACCTCTTGTTTTATTATGCGAAAATAAAAATTCCTAATAAAACCTAATCCTATTAACCTAATAACAGAAATAAAATATAGTCAAGATCCCCCCTTTTTATTTATTTGCAGATCCTTCCGAATTTGACTCATCTTTTGCTCCATCGTCTCTGTTTTTGCATGAATCGCTTCACTCTCTCTTCAATAGTGGACTCCATGGTTCAAATATGAAATCTAGAAACTCAGGCACAAAAATAAATTGGTCATTGAATAGTTTCGTAAGAACCCTACTCATTGAGTCATCCCGTATTTTTGAATATTTCCAGTAAGCTTGTTGTTGCCATTGCATATATTGCATTATGTCTAAAAACTTGGACAGGTCATCTCGAAGATCTGGGCGAGGTGATTGAGTCCTGAACATTGAAGTTGTGACGTCAGGTTCAGTTACTGGTTACATTGGTTCTGCCTTATCAGGGATTTCAGCTGATTGCACTGATTCGATCTCTGTGGGATCTTCTTCTTCTTCTTCTTCTTCTTCTTCTTCTTTTTCTTCTTCTTCTTCTTCTCCTTCTTCTTCTTCTTCTTCTTCTCCGAGATCCTCACTTTCTTTAACTTGTTTTGTAGAACAGAGTTTCTGGCAATTCGGTAGAGGTCCCAATCTATGATTGTGCCCTGGCTATAACCTGTCTTCTTTACGTTTGCAAGAATTTTAGGTTTCAAGCATAAAATTGTTATCGTAAAGGGAAAGTAAGTTGGGCTAGAACATCTAGCGGCACAATTCCACATTTCTCTCAGGATAATTCTTCCCACATCAATGGTCATTCCAGTTAAAATCGAGTATAATAAGACCATTCGCTATAATGAAATTGTAGTCCTATGTTAAATAGGCATAAGGCTGAATCGAATGAAATAAAACTATACCTTCGCTAGTAGTGTCAAATATTCTCTGCGACAGGTGTGAATTCCTTGCTTTGACATAGTCCACTTAGAACCTGGAATTGTAAGTTCCTCAAGAATTTCTTACAGATTTTTAGACTAAATATTGCTCATCAAGGAAACATATTCGTCGTCTTTGAAATTAGGTAATTCAAAGAATTCATTAATAGAGTTTGAGGTTATTGGTACCTTGGTTCCACAAATAGAAACTTTCGTCAATTCACTTGAGGTCAAATTCGCTTAAAATTCATGAACTAACTCCTCATCTGCACTAGGTCTTTTCTCACAAAATAACTTCCAATTAAGAGCTTCAGTAATTTGTCGAATGCACTCCATGAAATCGATATAGTTGTTTTCTTTCAACGTAAAGCCTTTTTCTAGGTGCATCTGTTGATTCTTGAAAACGCTTTCGTATCTTGGTTTGGCTTCTTTCTGGTGGAATTTCTTTTGTGATTCGTAAATTTGGGTAGAGGCACGAGTTCTTTTTGCTAGGCATGATTAACCTTAGCATAAGATGGAAACAAATTTTTTCTCAAAAATTTAATTCGTATAAAATATTAATAATTCAATAAATTGAAAATTTAAATAATTAAATAAAATTGAAATTTGAGAGAAAAATTTATCTTACCACCTTTTTATAGAAGTTAAGGATTTAAAGAAAATAAATATAAAGCAAAAGAGGTTGGTTTAGGGATGGTTCTAGGGTGTCTTGATGGTGTGGTGCGATAAGAAAGGGTGTTGGTCCGAGTAGCAAGGCATGTTGTAAGCAAATGCGCGGGCAGCAGGCAGCACTATTGGTCGAGCAGAAGGGCTGGTGCATTGGCAAACATGAACGGGTGCGTGAGAGTAGGTCCCCATGAATGAAGAGCAGCGCGTGATTCATTGGGTGCATGCATAGGTCATTGGGTGCATGCGTGTGGAGGAATGAGTGATTAGGTACTTGGTAGGTTTTGGATGCTAGGATTGATGGAGGGATGAGTGAAAAAAAGGAAAAAGGTGGGTAAAATTTATAGTGAAGGGAGTATGAGTTTAATTAGAATTCTTAAAACAAATTATTATTTGCTATTAATTTATTAAAATAAAAACTTATTAAATAAAATATGATCAAATTTAAACTAATTCTAATTCTCTGCAAAGTTGATAGTAATTAATATATATTATAATAAATATAATTATATACTAGTTATTATCATCTTCTTTATTATACTAAATTAAAAACATCTATTCTAGATGTCTTTTGAAAATATTTACAAAAAGAGACATCTAATTTTTAATATTTACAAAAAGAACAACCGAATTTTGAAAATAGTTCAATTAAGTACGTAAACTTAAAGAAAATTCAAAAATGGAGTTGCAATTAAAACTTGGATCAATTTTTCTGCCATGCATCTCCTGATCATTTGATCTGCACACTTTTTAAACAACTATGGTTCTTCCCTGAAATAGTACTTCATAGTGTGAATAAACTTTTTCTTTTGATGATACATCTTATCAATCGACATCAAACCACAAGCTAAATAGTTATCAATATCAGCAAACCAAAGGGTACTATGGACATGATTTACCTTCAGTATCTGTTCATCTAGAAATGTCTCCTAAATGGGTATAAGTGGAGAATTCCCTTCTTGCGGCTCCAATTTGGACAAGTGGTCTACTACTTGGTTTTCTACTCCCTTTCGATCTTGAATTTCTAGATCGAACTCTTGAAGTAGAAGTACCCATCGGATCAGTCTTGACTTATCGTCTTTCTTGGCAAGTAAATACTTAATTATCGAATGGTGTTCGTATAGACAGTCACTTTGATACCTACAAGATAGGATCGACACTTGTCAAAAAGCAAACACAATAGCTAGTAACTCTTTTCCTGTTACCGTATAATTTAGTTGAGCTCCTGTTAGAGTCTGACTTGCGTAGTAGATGGGATTAAAAACTTTGTTGCTTCACTGGCCCATGACAACTCTTATCGCGAAGTCACTTGCGTCACACAACAATTCAAATGGCAAATCCTAGTCTTGTGTGACGATTATGGGTGCCAAAACTAGCCGACTCTTTAAATATTTGAAAGCTCTTAAGCACTCCTCATCAAATTTGAACGTCGTGTCCTCCTCTAATAATTTGCATAAGGGTTTAGCAATTTTGGAGAAGTCCTTGATAAATCTTTGATAGAAACCGATGTGGCACAAAAAGCTCATAACACTCTTTACAGATGTTAAAGGCGGGAGTTTCTCAATAACGTCTACCTCTACTTTATCTACCTCGATTCCATGTCTCGTTCTCCGATGCCCTAGAACAATACCTTCTCGTACCATGAAATGGCACTTTTCCCAGTTGAGTGTTAGGTTTCTTTCTTCGCATCGCCTTAGTACCTTGGCTAGATTGGCTAGGCAATCATCATATGTATCTTTGAATACGTACGGTCAGGTAAATGCTGTCTTGTGTTGATCTTTTGGTGCTACTGTAATCTGATTATACCCCGATTATCCATCAAGAAAATAGTACTAGTCTCACCCCGCGAGTCTATCCAGTATCTAGTCCAAAAACGAAAAACGAAAGTGATCTTTAATAGTTGCCTTGTTCAGCTTCCGATAATCGATACAAATTCTCCATCCCGTAACCGTTCTAGTCGGTATGAACTCATTATTCTAGTTTTCAATGACCATAATACCTCCTTTCTTTGGCACGCACTAGACTGGACTTACCCACAAACTGTCTGAGATGGGGTAAATTATACCCGTATCTAACCACTTGATGATTTCTTTCTTTACCACGTCCTACATGATAGGGTTCAGTCTTTGTTGTCCATCAACCGTCCCTTTCTCACCATCTTCCAAGATGATCTTGTGCATGCATATAGACGGACTAATGCCGTGAACATCAGCTATAGTCAATCTGAAGCCTTCTTGAACTTTTTCAATACTAGGATGAGTTTCTCTTTTTGCTCAACGGTTAAATCTGGTGAAACAATCACAGGCAAAGTAGAAGCGTTACCTAAATGAACATATTTTAAACGTGAGGGAAGTACCTTCAGTTCTAATTTAGGTGGCTCCTTGATTGATGCTTTTGGTTGGGCATAATCTCTGTTCTCTAACTCCAAAGACTCAAAGCGAGGTTGCGAATTAAATCCCCTTTGATTAGCTTTTAGCAAAGCTAAGTATTCATCCCCCTCTTCATCATTTGGAAGGTCTGATGTCAAAATTTGTATCAATGGGTCCTCAACATAGTTGAGTTCCTTTTCCATGATTAATTCCTCTAAATCAGACACTGCAGAACAATCATCAATTGTGTCAGGAAATCGCATAGACTTAAAAGCATTAAATGTTACCTGATCATCTTGAGCATGCATAGTAAGCTCGCCCTTCTGCACATCAATAAGGGTCATTCCAGTTGCTTGGAAAGGCCTTCATAGGATGATTGACACTTCTTTGTCTGCTTCAAAGTTTAGAATAACAAAGTCAGTAGGAAAAATAAATTTATCTACACGTACCAATACGTCCTCAATTTTTCCTTCTGGATGTGCTAAGGATCGATCTGCTAATTGAAGTGTAATCGTAGTATGTCTAACTTCACCTATCCCCAACATCCTAAATATTGACATGGGCATCAAGTTGATACTCGCACCCAAATCAGATAGTGCCTTACCACAATATGTTGCTCTAATGTTGCAAGGCATGGTAAAACATCCAGGATCCTTCAACTTTGGAGGTAGTTTGTCTTTAAGATATGCACTGCATTCTTTGTCAGTGCTACCACCTTAAATTCTCTAAGTTTTCATTTTTTTGACAGGATACCCTTCAGGAATTTGACATAGTTCATCATTTTTTCAAGTGCTTCAACCAACGGAATGTTGATATAAAGTTGCTTTAGTACTCTAGGAACTTCTTGAATCGAATTTCCTACTTCTGTTTCTAAAGTCTTTGAGGGTAGGGTAGTGGAGGCTTTTTTACTGGAACTGGTTTATTTGTCTTCTATGGTAATTCTGCATCTAACGAAGTTGTTAGTTTATCAAAATTATCTAGTTCAGAAGTTACCTTATCATATTTTACAGATTCAGGTTCCAGCGAAACTGAAATTTCAACACCCTGTTGAACTTCCTCCAAATCTTGAGCATCAGCTGGCTCCTCTTCAACTTGGACAGTGTTGGGCCCTAGTTTCTTTCCAATCCTCAATGTTAATGCTTTACAATGCATTTTCTTGGATTCCTCAGATTCTCTGTATCACTAGGTAAAACACCTTGCGATCGGTTTCTAAGTTCAATTGCAAGCTGGCCGATTTGGTTTTCCAAGTTTTTCAATGTAGCTGCTTGGCTTTGGATTAAGGTAGCATTCTTGGCTATGTATACCTTCAACAAATTTTCTAAGCTATTGGATGGTTCAAGTGAGGTTGTTTCTGAACTTATTGTGTAAAAATAGGTGGTTGGGTCGGTCTAGGTTGGGCGTATGTGTTACTGGGTCCAGCCCCTTGGTTACTCCAGGAGAAATTAGGGTGGTTTCACCACGATGGGTTATAGGAATTTGATTGTAGTCCTTGCCTTCGTCAGTTTTGGTTCTGGTTACCCATGTGATACACGAATTCTGGTTCGATGGACATTCTTTGAACATATGTCCTTCCCACAATAGACATAGGCTACATTTTCAAATTGATTCGGTGGTGTGCTGTAAAACTTTTAAACCCATTAGTTGTAAAATTTTTAAGCATTGAGGAAATCGAAGATACCTGCGATGTGAGTGAAGTGAGAGCGTCTACTTCATGTATTCCAATGACTCATCTTTCTGACGCTGCTCGATTGGTTGCCCATTGATAATAGTTGCTGGCAATCCTCTTAATGATTTCATAAGCCTCATTATAAGACTTAGAAAGGAGAGCACCATTAGCAGAAGCGTCCACTACCATCCTCGTGTGAGCATTGAAACCATTATAACACATCTCAAGTTTGATGCAATGTGGGATTTTGTGATAAGGGCACTTTCATAATAATTCTTTATACCTTTCCCATGCCTCATACAAGGACTCATCATCCATTTTTTGGAAAGCAGTGATCTCATTCCTTAACTTATCATTCTTGCTAGGCGAGAAATGCTTTATGAAGAATCTTTCTGCTAACTCTTGCCATGTGGAAATTGAATTTGGTGGCAATGAGTTCAACTAGGCTCGAGCTGTGTCCCTTAGCGAATATGGGAACAACTTCAATCGTAGTGCATCTTCAGGTACTGCAGCTAACTTGAATGAATCTCTCACCTCCATGAATAGTCTTAAGTGCAGTTGAGGATCTTCGATAGGCATTCCACTAAATTGGCCCACCGCCTGAAGCATCTGGAACATGACTGGCTTCAACTCAAACTGTTGTGCCTCGATTCAAGGTCTCCTAATACCCAAATTAAGATCATGAAACACTGGCATGGCATACTGTCTTAGAGCTCTATCACTATCATCATCAATAAGGATAGAATTTGTAGCTGGGTTTGCTCTGTTTCCTTGATTCAGATTTTTAAAGTTCATCTCTTCGGTCCTTCTCTAACTTGCTTGTCCTTTCCGCTGTTGAAAAGTTCTTTCAACTTCAGGGTCTACAATGAGTAAATCGATGATTCCATCAATACTCATAAACACCTGAAACAAATACAAAAAAAATTAATGAAGTTAAAATTTGAATAGAAAAATAAACCAAAATGCAAATTTAACAAATTCACAAATAATGAATTCTTAAAACAATCCACGGCAATGACGCCAAAAACTTGGAACGACAGAAATGTGCAAGTGTACAAAACCGCAACAAGTAATAAAGTGACAAGTAAATGTCGAGTTATCATACCCATAGGGACAGTGAAAAGAATTATTTATGAATGCAATTTAAAAACACTTTGGTGAAGAAAAATATTTTGATTTGAAAAGGTGATTAAAAACTAGGATTTTAACTAAGTAAAATAAATAAAAATAAAATAAAAGTTCCAATGCACGATTTCAAAAGATGATTTTAATCAAGATGACATAATTGTGTTAGATTAATTACATTTCTTAATTTTGAATTATTAAACTTGTGTTCATGTTGACATGAATAAATTCACTAACAACTCAAGAATTTGCTAACTTATGAACATACTTACCTACCAAAATCCATTTATCTCTTGACAATAGCTCTATGTCAATTGAACCAGTTAAACAATTTTAATAAGCAAATGTGTTAATGCACATACATACTTATGAGATTAAAATAATCTCTTGTACATATCTCTATGTCAATTCAAATAATTAATTCAATCTCATAAGCATATAAAAGATTACGTGAGGTAACAATGTATTTCTACCTTGAAAATACTTAATCACAATTGTCGAAACCATTTCTATTTAAAAAAAAACCAAAAAAAAGTAATTGATGAAAATTGGAGTTTGGGAGTCGCCACCAATCTTTTATTAAGGTGTGATTGGATCACCTAAAAAAATGGCTTTGGTCTATGATTTTTAGAAAATGGATCCGAAAGTCGGTTACGTACAAGGATGGATTAGCACCCTCGTAACGCCCAAAAAATTGGTACCTAGTTGATTAATCAGTGTCTTAATGTCGAGAGTTGAAAAATATGATCCTTAGTGAAAACTTAGAAAAAAAAGTACATTACTTATTAAGACTCTTCTCATTTCGGAGAAAGAAAATGTCACACCCAATGCGTTAGGGCACAATATTCTACTTCCTCAAAATGAGTTTGTCAAAAATACTCGTGTAATAAAAATTTTAAAAAAAATATTCATTTGTTTAAGATTTATAAAGAAATCGCGGCCCAATACATTAGGGCACAATTTCTCAAAATTCTAAACATTGAATATTTCCTTTATTATTATTTTTTTAGAAAAAAATCTTCATCTCGAGAAATCAACGCGTCACATCCAATACGTTAGGACACGACATGTTGAATTCTCGATAGCAAGCTTTCATTTTGTTTGATTAAAGAGCATTCTCGATAATTAGATTCAATGAAGAAAGTTGGAACCCAATACATTAGGGCTTAATCCTTTCGAAGATCCTAAATACGAGTATTGCCTTTACTTTTCAAAGTTTTCTATTTTTAAGAATTCGAGTAAAAAATATCGGTGTAATGCTACATTTGATGCATGAATAAATGCAGAGGGGGTGGAAAGGAAATTTTCCTTTCTCCTCTAAATGGAGTCGTTCAAATAGAATCAAATTGAAATCAAAAATAAATTTAAGGGGTAAATTTTAAAAATAAAAAAAAACTCAATTGCAATAAAAATTAAAAGGCGGAGGGGCTAAAAGCGCAATTTACCCCTCCGCATAAAAACACACTGATCCTAGGCTGGATTGGGTCGGATTCGGGTCGGCCTTTCCAAAACGACGCCGTTTTGGGAGTTTGGGGCCTCTCCAAAACGGTACCGTTTTGGTACCCTATAAAAGCCCCAATCTTTCCAAAAAAAATCATTTCAAAGCCAATTTTTTAAAAAAAAAACCAAAACCTTTTAAAAAAAACTCTCCCTCCAGTTCGTCCGACCAGGGATCCGGGCATCGGCCAGTCGTAGGCCACCATGCCGATCGCCAATCTCCAGCGACGGCATCGCCGTCTGCGGTGGCCGAAAAAAGGGAAAATGACCCTTTGGGCTCTCTCGACCCTTCCAAGCCCAGATCTGAGTTCGACCCCTTTCAAAAATAAACAAAAACACCCCAAAAGCCCGTTAAACCCTTCGGCTTCTGGTTGTTTGTCCTCGGAGACAACTTCCTCAGCCGTCCCAGTGGCGTTTCAGAATCGAATGGGGGTAAGTTTCTTCACCTTTATTTTATTTTATTTTCGTATGTAAAAGATAAAAGAAAACATATATAAAACGAAGCAAAAATATCAACCTTCGCGTTTATGATTGATTCCCTGTTGGTGTTTTCAATTGCTCTTTTTGTGAAATGCTGCCTTTTTTTATTGATTTTCCGATCCTCTTTTTTTTACAGTATCTCAATAGCTTTTTATAGCCATAATAAAATAAAATATAAATAAGCAAATCTGTTTGATATCTACTTGATTTGTAAATCCTTGATTTTCTTGCCATATGTTGTTTATTTCTTGCAGGTGGAGATTCAGCTCATGCGGGGCAGCGGCGCTAATAATCTCCTTAGAAACCCTAGGGTTTCTATAACTGTTTTGGGCCACTAGATTTGGGCCTCTATTTTATATTGGGCCATGTATTCTGGGCCAACTGCTTTGTTTTGGATTTGGCTTTGTAAAAAAACACTAGACTTTTTATTATTTTTTTTATTTATTAAGGGCCGGGTAAAAATTAGGCATTATAGCTGCCCCTCTTTGCTCGTTATCGTGTAACAGGAACGGAGCAAAGGCTTTAAAAATGCCCAATTTTGCCCGGTCGTGCTGGACCTTGGTACTCTTCTTCTTCAAGTAGCCTCATTCCTTCCTACTACATCTTCAGAGGTATAGGAACTAGTGCTTCAATCTACTCCACTGCAATGCCAGGGAGATAGGATTTCTATGTTGTAGTTTCTCAAGAGAACAAAATTTGCTATCTTTAATCTTCTCCACTGCAACTTCAAGGAGATAAGACTTATAGCTTCAACTTGATCCGCTGCAACTTAAAGATAAATTTGATGTGATCTGCTCTACTGTAATTTCAGAGAGATAAGATTCATCATTCTAATCCACTCCACTACAACTTTAGGGAGATAGGATTTGTTTATTCAGTCTGCCCCACTGCAATTTCAGGGGGATAAGACTTGCTTATTCGGGTCTACTCCACTGCAACTTCAGGGAGATAAGACTTGCTTTCTTGGGTCTGCTCCACTGCAACTTCAGGGAGATAAGACTAGATGCGATCTGCTCTCTGCAACTTTAGAGAGATAAGATCTATCATTTTAATCTGCTCCACTACAACTTTAGGGAGATAGGATTATTGGCTTTAATTTACTCCATTGCAACTTTAGGGAGATAAGATTCGCCATCTTGGGTCTGCTCCACTGCAACTTCAGGGAGATAAGACCTGATATGATCTGCTCTCTACAACTTCAGAGAGATAAGATCTATCACTTTAATCTGTTCCACTACAACTTCAGGGAGATAAGACTATATGCGATCTGCTCTCTGGAACTTCAGAGAGATAAGATCTATTACTTTAATCCGCTCCACTGCAACTTCAAGGATATAGGATTATGGTTTCACAGATCTTTTCTCTGGGGAACATGACCTATAAAAATTCATTTTATGAACTTAATTATGCCTAGTGATTAGGATGTCATGCTCAAAATGAATCAAATGCTCCTAACTAGACATGTATGAATGGCATTTGAATGAATGCAGAATGACATTTTTTCGAGAGTGATGCTTCTTTATCACTTAGGTTGTCATTACTCAAAGTTTATTAAGGTCTTATCGCTGACATGCTACAACACCGTTTTTCTGAGCTGGCGTCTCCCATAAAACACTTAGTCAGATTACCCCACTGTAACCTTCAAAGTTTAATCCACTGGGATGCAAAATTTTTATCATCTTTCTTTTGTTGTGACCCAAAGGTAGAAAAATATGGCTTTTCCTCAATTCTCTCCTATTGTAATTCAAGGATGCAGATCCTAAAACTCTTTTGGTCCTTTACACCATTCCCAGGGTGTCATATCAAATTCTTATGCACAAATGAAGAATTTTCTTTTTAAAGGGAACTTCTTCTTATCCCTTGGTGATCACTGTTTGTTTGTTCATTAAAGCTTTGTCACCAACAAGATATCTTGACAAAATCTTAGACATTTCAACTTTTAAACTTGGCATGTTCTAAACAATAGTCCTGTTTCAGGTTACTGTATTATTTAGAAACTTCCAGAGTAATATGAAAAACTTCCTTTGTGAAAGTTTATTAGTCCATTAATCATTATTCTAATGCAACATGCTTGCACAAAGATCAAAATACTGACTAAGAAATGAATTAATTCAGGCATAGCTCGAAATTTGTTTTTTTTAAAAGAATTTATTGATAGCAAGTGTCTTGAAAAAAAAGTATTCAAGAACAGCAAAGAATAAAGTATTGCAAAAACAAACAAATTCAGTACAAGTAATATAAAGAGTAGATGCCTTGAATATCGCAACCTGAACTTCTCCGTGCAAACTAAGAATCATATTGAATTTAACATGTGTTTAGGAGATCTACAGTACTTCGTCGATGCCCCCCAGATGTCGCGTATCCTTTCCTGTTGATTTAGGTATCGCCAGATCACCACATGCCCCAAACTGATCAATATCTGAGCCGCCCTTTTTGGGTTTTCAACTCAAATCCCCTTTGGTCTCAAGGCGTCCTTTGAGAGTTTTCACCTTGGCCTCTCCTTTTTTTTATTCAAAGCGCTTTTTGCAGGTTTTCACTTTAATCCCTCTTTCAAGTGAAATATTTCTTGACTGAATCTGAATTTACAGGATTCGGTAAATTTTTACCATCCATTTCACTCAAAATCAAAGCACCTCCAGAAAAAGCCTTTTTTACAACATAAGGTCCTTCCCAGTTTGGCATCCACTTCCCTCTAAAATCCTTTTGTAAAGGGAGGATCGTTTTCAACACCAAGTCCCCCTCATGAAATTCTCTAGGACAAACCTTTTCTTTATAAGCTCGCATCATTCATTTCTGGTACATTTGACTGTGATGAACAGCTTTTAGTCTTTTAGCGTTATCCAACTTTAACTCAGCCAATACCCGGAGAGAAGAGATTTCAACTTCAATGGGTAAAACTGCCTCCATCCCATAAACCAAAGAAAAAGGCATTGCCCCAGTAGAAGTCCTGATAGATATTCTATAAGCAAGAAGAGCGAACGATAACTTCTCATGCCAGTCTTTGTAAGTTTCAGCCATTTTCCCCATAATTTTCTTGATATTTTTGTTGGCTGCCTCTACTGCACCATTCATTTTTGGGTGATATAGTGATGAATTATGGTGTCTAATATTGAATTGACTGCAGACTTCCACTATTGTGCTGTTATTTAAATTCAGCGTATTGTCAGATATGATTCTTTCAGGCATTCCATATTGACATATGATTTCTTTTTTCAAGAACTTACTGACTGCAGACTTCGTGACATTAGCATATGAGGCTGCTTCTACCCACTTAGTGAAGTAGTCAATAACCACGAAAATGAAACGATGTCCATTAGAAGCCTTTGGCGATATTAGCCCAATGACATCCATTCCCCACATGGAGAAAGGCCATGGAGAAGTCATAACATGAAGAGGTGAAGGGTGCGCGTGCATTTTAACCCCATAAATTTGGCATTTATGTCACTTCTTGGCATAATTGATGCAATCTCTTTCCATGGTGGACCAGTAATATCCGAATCTCATGATCTGTATAGCCATGGTGAATCCATTGGCATGCGTTCCACAAACACCCTCATGGACTTCTTCTAAAATTTCTTTAGCTTCTACAGCATCCACGCATCTCAACAGTACTCGATCCTTTCCCTTTTGTATAGAATCTCTCCATCTAAGACATAGTCAATAGCTAGTCTCCTCAATGTCCTCTTATCATTCTCCGTTGATGATCAGGATATTCGCCATTCTTCACATATAGTAATATATCTTGGTACCAAGGACGATTATCATTCTCCACTTCTTCAATACTGTAGCAGTGGGCCGGGATTTCATAAATACTAATTTGAATGGGCTTCATGCCTTCTAATTTGTTCACTTTAATCATGGAAGCTAATGTAGCCAGAGCATCAGCCATCTGATTTTCTTCTCGTGGGAGATAACAAAAGGTAATGTTGTCAAACTCTTCAATCAATTTCAGAACCAATCTCTGATAACGAATTAACTTGGGATCTCTCGTTTCCCATTCTCCTTTCAGTTGGTATATTACCAATGCCGAGTCTCCATATACTTCTAGCATCTTAATATTCTTCTCTATGGCTGCCCGGATACCCATGATGCAAGCTTCATATTCAGCCATGTTATTGGTGTAATCAAAGTCCAATTTACTGGTGAAAGGATAATAATCTCCATTTGGAGATACCAAGATTGCCTCAATCCCATTACCTACCGCATTCGAAGCTTCGTCAAAGTTTAACCTCCAAGAATGATTTTCTTGAGAATCATCTTCAGTATTTGCTACACACATCAAGTATTCATTCGAGAAATCAAAGTCCAGAGGTTCATAGTCTTCTAAAGCTTTGCTAGCCAAGAAATCTGCTATCGTACTCCCTTTGATGGCCTTCTGACGTACATATACTATATCAAACTCGGAGAGAAAAATTTGCCATCTAGCCATCCTCTCATTGAACACAGTTGATTCCATCATATACTTTAAAGGGTCTAATTTTGAAATTAGCCAAGTCGTATGGTAGAGCAAGTATTGCCTCAATCTCTTTGTCGTCCAAATCAGGGCACAACATAATTTTTCAATAGATGAATATCTCATTTCAAAATCAATGAATTTTTTACTGAGATAGTATATCACCTTTTCTTTCTTTCAAGTCGCATCATGCTGACCCAACACACATCCCATTGAATTGTCAAACACCGTTAAATACAAAATCAATGGTCTATTCGGGCTAGGTGGCGACAGCACTGGAGTATTTGATAAGTATTATTTTATCTTTTCAAAAGCTTCATGGCACTTTTCATTCCAGACACCTGGATTATGTTTCTTTAGAAGATGAAATATGGGGTCACATTTCTCGGTCAACTGTGAAATGAACTGAGCAATATAATCTAGTCTTCCTAAGAAACCTCAAACTTCTTTTTGAGTATGTGGTGGCGGTAAATTTCGAATTACCTTGACTTTTTTAGGGTCAATCTCGATTCCTTTTTCACTGACTATGAAGCCCAACAACTTTCCTGACCTGGCTCCAAAAGTACACTTTGTTGGATTAAGCTTGAGTTGAAACTTTCTTAGTCTTAAGAACAATTTCATTAGTACCTGTACATGTTTCTCCTCTGTTCTGGATTTAGCAATCATATCATCAACATAAACCTCAATCTCCTTGTGCATCATGTCATGAAACAAGGCTACCGTGGCTCTCTGATATGTTGCTCCCGCATTCTTTAATCCGAATGGCATCACTTTATAGCAAAATGTGCCCCACAAAGTAATGAATGTAGTCTTTCCCATATCTTCAGGATGCATCTTTATTGATTATATCCTGAGAAACCATCCCTGAAAGAAAACAGCGAATATCCTACCGTATTATCCACCAAAGTATCAATATGTGGCAATGGGAAATTGTCTTTTGGGCTTACTTTCTTCAAATCTCTGTAATCCATGCACATTCGTACTTTTTCATCTTTTTTAGGGACTGGAACGACGTTGGCCACCCATTCAGAATATTTGACCTCCTGTAAAAACCCAACATCAAACTGCTTATTGACTTCCTCTTTTATTTTAAACACAATATCAGCCTCATTCTTCTGAGCTTCTATTGAACTGGCTTGCAATCCTCCCTTATAGGTAGGCGATGCACTACAATGTCAGTGCTCAATCCGGGCATATCCTGGTATGACCATGCGAAGACATCTTCAAATTCTTAGAGTAATCCAATGAGGTCTCGTCTTGTCTTTTGGGCTTGCTTTGTTCAAATCTCTGTAATCCACGCACATTCGTACTTTTCTTTCTTTTTTAAAGACTGGAACGATGTTGGCCACCCATTTAGACTATTTGACCTCCTGTAAAAACCAAACATCAAACTGCTTATTGACTTCCTCTTTTATTTTAAGCACAATATCAGGCCTCATTCTTCTGAGCTTCTGTTGAACTGGCTTGCAATCCTCCCTTATAGGTAGGCGATGCACTACAATGTCAGTGCTCAATCCGGGCATATCTTGGTATGACCATGCGAAGACATCTTTCAATTCTTGGAGTAATTCAATGAGGTCTCGTATTGTCTTTTGGGCTTGCTTTGTTAAATCTCTATCATCCACATGCATTCGTACTTTTCCTTTTTTTTGAGGGACTGGAATGATGTTGGCCACCAACTCAGAATATTTGACCTCCTATAAAAACCCAACATCAAACTGTTTATTGGCTTCCTCTTTTATTTTAAACACAATATCAGGCCTCATTCTTCTGAGCTTCTGTTGAACTGGCTTGCAATCCTCCCTTATAGGTAGGCGATGCACTACAATGTCAGTGCTTAATTCGAGCATATCCTGGTATGACCAAAAGAAGAAATCTTCAAATTCTTGGAGTAATTCAATGAGGTCTCATGTTGTCTCTGTGGAAATCTCAGTTCCAATTTTCACATCTTTTCCTTTTTCCAAGCTCACAATTTCTATTGATTCCTTGTGAGGTAGGGTTTGTTTTTCTTCCTATTCTACCATCCTCAACAAGTCCAAAGATAAACCACAATCTACGTGACCTTCAAAGTCATGCGATCCCTCTAAACACATGTTTCGTTCAAAAGGAAACTCTAAGTTTGTAGCAGCGTCATTCACGTCATTGATATATAGGGATCTAATATGGTTGCAAAAGAATGTATGAATTTATGTACAATTATTTGTGCAAATGTGATTATAAATGAAAGAATAATTTAATATATTTACTCGTATGGAAAGAATGAAAGAATATTTGCTCAAAACAATTGTAAAGATGTATTTTATTAAAATAATGATGTTTGAACATAAGCCTATTTCACAAAAGAGTTCTTATTGTCTCTAGGCTAAAACAACAAGTTTGTTCCGAATATTACTCTGAGAATGTTCTAAAGACTTCAGGTATTTCTTCCGCAGTCCAATTGTTTAGAACACTCCCAGGCTCATAAGGACAAATGTCTAACAAGCTCCATTCTTCATTTGCATCCTCATATAGGGCATTGATGTGCATACTTTCCAAAGTCTCTTCGACGCTTTCCTCAACCAGTATCCTTCTCTCAGAATAAATGACCCCTCCAAATACGAAAGTTTTGGATATGTGGGGAATTATCATTGGCTTCCATTTAGTTTCTCCCTACTTAGACGCGCCCTTCTTCGTTCCTGCCTTTTTTTCTAACTACTTCTTTCTCTGTCCTCTGTTTGGCTTGTATCCTAAGCCAAAGTGATCTTGTTTTTTTTTCAGCACTGGAACCTCTGTCTGGGTAAAGCTCCTTTTCCTACCAACAATTGCAAACTCATCTCTGTAGTTTTGGATATTTTGGGCAGCAATATTTTGCTCCCTTAAGGAATAAATGTTGCATTTACAAACTCCAAATATTGAAAGGAGCATTCCACTGACTCGTCATTAGTTTCCACATACGGCGCACCATGGGATACAGCCGCTATAATATCCTCTTCAGCGTTTATTGTCACCAATCGACTTTCTGACACTAGCTTCGACCTCTAATGTAACGATGATGGTACAGCCCCCGCCAAATATATCCATGGTCTCCCTAATAAGCAATTGTAGGAGGGTTTGATGTCCATCACGAGAAAATCCACCTCGTAAACTATTGGGCCAATCAGTAAGGGTATCTCAATTCTTCCCATGACCTTTCTTCCTGCACCGTCAAATGCCCTCACTATATTTAGGCATGTTTTCATGTGCGAGTTGTCTACAGGAAGTTTGCTAAGTGTGGATAATGGCAACCCGTTCAATGCTGATACATTGTCAATCAACACTCCTGGCAAGGTATACCCCTTGCATCGTGTAGTAATATGCAAAGCCTTAGTAGACCCCATGCCCCAAGGTGGTATTTCATCATCATTGAAGAAAATGAAATTATTAGCACTGAAATTGTTAACCAACCGATCCAATTTGTTGACAGAAACATCATTGGCCACATAGGTTTCGTTCAGCACCTTCATCAACGCACTTCGATGTATTTCTAAATTCAAGAGTAAGGCTATTACGGATATACGAGTCGGTTGTTTATGCAACTGTTCAATGACATTATACTCACTGTGCTTCAAAAATTTGAGGAATTCCACAGCTTCTTCCTCTTTCACTGGCTCGTTGATAGGTAACACAGGCTCAACTATTTTCCCCTTCTTTTGTTCCACTGTTATGGCCCTTCGTTTCATAGGTTCTGGATAAGGACCTATACCTTGATCCTCTATAATCTCTTTTCCAGGGACAGTTGTATTGCACTCGTAGTTCCACGGAACTTTCCTACTATCTTGGTAAGAAAGGTTGTTGGTTTCTTAATTATGATCTTTGGCATTGCTAGTGTTCTCACTTCATCATTCTTTGGTCGCGAGATAATGACTACAGGATAAGTTACTTTTGGAACCTTCATTGATTCAGATGCGCATATACTTCCTTCTTCCTTAACTTCTTCGTAGAACTCCACCTCCTTGTCATCCATCATGCTTTGAACTAAGGCTCTAAATTCTATACACTATTGAATCTCATGTCCCTTCTCGTGATGGAACTCACAGTAGTTTTTTACCCCTCCAAAGCTTCTTTCAGAATCCAATACAAACAACCCCCTTTCTACCATCTTCTTCCAGACCCATCTTAAACGAATTTTCACTTCTGCGATATCTTCCTTGATTTTTCTATCCATGTTCCCACCTATCATGTTCACTCTATTATCATTATAATTAGGTAACAGATTCTCTGTACTGGGTGAATCATCCAATTTAACAACGCTCATGCCTATGAGTCTTTCAACCAGCTTTTTGAACGTCGTACAATGTTCTATAGAATGCCCCACGATTCCCGCGTGATAATCGCATTGTGCATTTGCATCGTACCATTTGGGGTACGGAGGCTGTAGAGGTTTTATGTAGTAAGGGGAAACAACATGTACATCAAATAGATTTTGATACAGCTCCCTATACGACATTGGAATTGGCGTAAATTGAAGCTTCTCCATGTTTTGTCTTGTGTCGAATCCCAGTTTTGATGAATCTTGTTGATTAACAGCCACCTTTCTCGGCTGATTCACCGTAATCGTCTTTGAATAACCCTTGCTATATGAGCTTGTGTTGTTGACCTCATTTTCTTTCTTCTTTGAGGCCGACCTTCTGCTACTTTCTCTAGTATCTATCTTCCCACTTCTGATAGCATTTTCTATCATTTCACCATTCATAACTTTGTCAGAAAAGCTTTTTGTGGCATTTCCTAACATATGTGTGATAAATAGGGCCTTCAATGTGTTAACGAAAAGCATGGTCATCTCTCTTTCTAGAAGAGATGGCTGAACTTGGACGACAACCTCCCTTCACCTCTGTGCGTATTGCCTGAAACTTTCACTGGGTTTCTTTTCCATGTTCTGTAGAGTGATTCTATCAGGTACCATGTCGGTCACATGATTGTACTGCTTTATGAATGCCTGTGCTAAATCTCTCCATGAATTAATCTTGGTACGGCTCAATTGATTGTACCACTTGGATGCTGGCCCTGTGAGGCTATCCTGGAAACAATGTATCAGCAGTTGGTCGTTATTAACATACCCAGTTATCCGTCTACAAAACATGGTAATATGAGCTTCGGGGCCACTAGTTCCATTGTACTTCTCAAACTCTGGCATTTTGAACTTGTAAGGGAGTACTAAATCTGGAACCAAGTTTAATTCTTTAGCATCAATCCCATGGTAGCTCTCAGTATTTTCCATCACTCTAAATTTTTCTTCCAACCATTTATACTTTTCTTCTAGCTGTTTGGCAATTCATCCTTCATTTTTCCTTTTCCAGCTGTTTCATCGAAGTCAGGGATAGCAGGATTAACAAGGTTGTCTCCAGGGTTAGAGCCTGATCCAACTTGAAAATTCATTGGTATTGAAGCACCGGCCTGAAACTGTTGAGGCTTGATGGTAACAGAGGATTTGCGCGGATATACCTCAACATGCTGAGGAGTAAAGCCTGGAGGATAAACCGGTCCCTCACTGTCTCCTTCTTCATCATTGAGCACAGAGCCCTTTCCTTTATCAACTTCTCCATTCAACAACTGAGTTAACTGATAATCATTTTCCCCTGAGATTCCATCATTTTGTCCATCATATTTTACTGAATCTTCTCGAGCTGCTCGTTCATTTGTTGTTGAAGCTGATCTTGCATTTCTTTTTGGAACTGTTCTAGCCTTTCTATCCTTTGGTCCATGTCTTTAGTTTTTGCTCAAGTACTGTAGCGGTGTTTGGTAGGTTGGTTTGTTTCCAGATTAACTGAGGAATGATTTATATCAATTAGAATCTTTTAATATTTTTTAATGCATATGAAGCAATGCAATGCATGAAATGAATGCAAAAAAAGGAGTCAAATTTGATTCAATTCCATTTAAGAAAACTTTACTAGAAAATAAATTTCTTTACATAAAGTGAATTACAAATAAAGCTTTGTCCTATAACTCAGAATTCTAATCTTCCCAAGTAACAAAGCTAGCTCTTGCCCCCGATCTGATTCTAATTCATACTTCACACTCAGCATGTCAGCCTGTACTGCTAAAGTCTGTATGTGATCAGCTACTTCTCGAATCTGGACCATAGCTTCCTCCATAATATGATCTCTGCTCTTAACTTGATTCTGAAAGTAGTGAAGCTGTTCATTATTACGAATTCCAATTGCTTCCAAGCATTCGATCTGGATCTCACAATTTCGCAATGTCGTTTCTAACTCTTCTATTCTTTTCTTCATTTCCTCAATCTTGCTCAAGCTTGCTCTCAATTCTATTGCAAAGTTTCGATTTCGATACTGACGCAGAGATCTTTCCAACTTGGTCACCCTGTTCTTTAACTCGCCTTATTCTTTTTGGCTTTCTGACAAAATCTTCTCTAAAGCCTCATTTCGTGTCTGAATCTCTTTGAATTTCTGTTCCCATCTATCGACTTTGTCATTTTCTTCTCGAATTTCTGCTCGCCACTGTTCTGAAGTTTTTCCCAGCCCGGCAGTTCTCATTGACAGACGCAACTTTTTATAATCTGCCTTCAAACTATCCAACTCCTCCTCAGCCTTGTTTTTCTCTTTTCTTAATTTCTCAGTTTCGAGCTTTTGAATGTCTATCTCTAATCTTAAGTTCATCTTCTCTTCCTCCATTCGTTCTATCTTCTTTTCTAAATTTGCATTTCTTCTTTCAAAATCTTGTCTTATGATTTCCAACTCAGAAGGGACAACCCGCAAATAATCCTCTATTAACTGGCTATTTTCCTGATTTGACTTGGGTATATTATCATTGATTCTCCTAACCCACCATTCATTATACTCAGGAGTTGTCATCGGACCCACAGCTAACCTCTTCATTCGACGAGTTTGATTCCATGCACTGGATATCTCCTGGATATTTTTTCTATAACCATCATCCCTGTATGAAAATTCGCAATCAGCTATTCCTTGGGTCGCAGTTATGAATTTCCTTAACCTATACTGCCTTAGCACTAGCAATGGGACATATCCAACAGCTCCCCAAATTCCAATCAGAGGAACCCAATCAAAATTACAACATTTATACAAGATCTCATCCGGAAGCAACCAATGGGCTCTCCACTCAATGTCCTCTTCTTCAAGATTCTGAAGAATTGCCATCCACTTCTCCTCCGAAATGTCGTCTCTCCTCGGTCTGGCTACAATCTTCTTTAGTGGCAAATAATTTTCAGAGAAAACCCGATACGAAACCCTATCAACCTTCCAAAAGTGACTGTGAAACCACGCGAGTAGGAGCTATGCACATCCAATGAATCTACCCTCTCCCGCTTTCCGGCATGCACTCAATGACATGAAGGTTTCTGCCAAAATTGTCAGAATTGGTGTAACCCTCTTATCAAGCCGGTCAAATAAATCAGTGACTGCTTCATCAACATGTCCCAAATCTTTGGGGAAGACAACTAAGCCATATATACTCAAAGCAAAGACGTCTACCCTATTCCTCACATCTGGGTGTGTTAGAATTAAATCTTTTAAACTCCTCCAAAGAATGCACTTGCTATCCCCCTTTTGCTTAATCCGTGTAGCAACCCACTGCTCACTCATACCCGTTATATTCATAAGCTTCTTCGAAAAGGTTGGCACATTTACATATCTCGAGTAGACTTTATCTATTTGAAACTTTGAACATCGAAGTAAAGCCACATATTTTTCTATCGTAGGCACCAAATCGACCTTCCCAAATGTGAAGCAACTGTTAGCAGGATTCCAAAACTGGGCGAGGGCTCGAAAGAAATGCTTGTCTACCTTCACATCAAGAAAATAAGGCAAATCCCCATAATTATTATAAAATAGTTGTCTAACGTCATCATTCCACTGGTCCCAGATTTCCTTCAACTCTTGCAAATTGTTTTGAGTTACACTGATGCGAGTAAAGTCCCATAATTTCGATACATATCCATCAGCCAAACTATCGCCTTTCTCTTGCTGTGTTGTTTCAGACCAAGTTCGGACAGCCACATTATCCTCCACTTTATCAAGAAACCCTTTTTCCATGATAAGCTTTCTATCTAGCAACTGAATATGAACCGACGCCTTTTAAAATGAAATGAAATGCCATGTCATGCAATCAAAATAAAACACAAAAAGTCAGTATCATAGAATATAATCAAGAAATAGTAAAACACCTATTCGGATATCTACTAGGGTTCAGTGTAGTTCTACCTAAGGCGGATTCCTAAGGTTCATTATATGAAGTTCGGCTTCTAGGGCAAAGGTATTCAAATCTCACGAAGGCATAGGTACAGATGTATCCCGAAAGTGATCCACTATCCTATATGGAGGTGAAAACCTCACGAAGGAATAGTTTCTCACTCCCACTTAGAGGGTAAAATTATCCAACACATGTAATGTACAATGCAAAAAAAAAACTAAAGTAGTTAGATCAATTAAGCACGAAAATAATGAATGCAAAAGGATCTTTAAAACAAATTTCATCTCTTCGACCATAAGACAGAAATTAATCAACTTTTTGGCTCGGCTCTCAAAATCAGTCCCCAGCGGAGTCACCAAGCTGTCGAAACCATTTCTATTTAAAAAAAAACCAAAAAAAAAGTAATTGATGAAAATTGGAGTTTGGGAGTCGCCACCAATATTTTATTCAGGTGTGATTGGATCACCTAAAAAACGGCTTTGGTCTATGAGTTTTAGAAAAATGGATCCGGAAGTCGATTACGTACAAGGAAGGATTAGCACCCTCGTAACGCCCTAAAAAATGGTACCTAGTTGATTAATTAGTGTCTTAATGTCGAGAGTTGAAAAATATGATCCTTAGTGAAAACTTAGAAAAAAAATACATTACTTATTAAGACTCTTCTCATTTCGGAGAAAGAAAATGTCACACCCAATGCGTTAGGGCACAATATTCTACTTCCTCAAAATGAGTTTGTCAAAAATACTCGTGTAATAAAAATTTTAAAAAAATATTTATTTGTTTAATATTTATAAAGAAATCACGGCCCAATATACTAGGGCACAATTTCTCAATATTTTAAACATTGAATATTTCCTTTATTATTATTTTTTTAGAAAAAAAATCTTCATCTCGAGAAATCAACGCGTCACATCCAATACGTTAGGACACGACATGTTGAATTCTTGCTAGCAAGCTTTTATTTTGTTTGATTAAAGAGCATTCTCGATAATTAGATTCAACGAAGAAAATTGGAACCCAATACGTTAGGGCTCAATCCTTTCGAAGATCCTAAATACGAGTATTGTACTTTTCAAAGTTTTCTATTTTTAAGAATTCGAGTAAAAAAAATCAGTGTAATGCTACATTTGATGCATGAATAAATGCACTTTAACAAATAACAATAATAAATACAACGATGGTATAGAAATAATATAAAGAAATGAATAAAAAATCAATGACATGCAAAGTATCAAATAAATGAGCAAAATAAAAAAAACATTCTTTTAAAATTATAAATTAAAATATAAATCAATAAACAAATGAAGGAAATAAACAAAAAATATAAAGAATAAAAGGTACATATAGAATATGTGTTAAAAATATAAAGAATAAAAGGTACATGGATTTACATATAGAATTTATATAACAAAATATATAATGCATTTATGAAAATAAAGAAAAATATATAAAATGTATATATAAAATTACAAAATATGTGTTAAAAATATATGTATTTAAGCATTTTCAAAAATAAATTAAAAATAGATATATACACATATATATATAAATATAAAAAATATTCGTTAAATATATATATATACACATGTACATATAAAAAGATAATTACATATATAAATTATAAAAATAGAAATAATAATTACATTATTGAAATTAATTAATTAAAAAAAGGACTAAATTCAATTGGAGATGAAAATCTGGGGAGAAATCCGCAAATAAGTGAAGATAAAGGACCCTATTGAACACGCCCATAATACAGAGGGGCTGGAAAGGAAATTTTATTTTCTCCTCTAAACGGCGTCGTTCAAATAGAATCAAATTGAAATCAAAAATAAATTCAAGGGGTAAATTTTAAAAATAAAAAAAAGAACCTCAATTGCAAAAACATTAAAAAGCGGAGGGGCTAAAAGCGCAATTTACCCCTCCGCATAAAAACAGGCGGATCCTAGGCCGGATCGGGTCGGATTCGAGTCGGCCTTTCCAAAATGGCGCTGTTTTGGGCGTCTAGGGACTCTCTAAAACTGTACCGTTTTGGTACCTTATAAAAGCCCCAATCTTTCCAAAAAAATCATTTCAAAGCTAATTTAAAAAAAACCAAAACCTTTTAAAAAAAACTCTCCCCCCAATTCGTCCGGCCAGGGGTCCGGGCATCGGCCGGTCGTCGGCCACCGCACTGGCCGTCGATCTCCGGCGATGGTACCGCCGTCTACGGTGGTCGAAAAAAGGGAGAATGACCCTTTCGGCTCTCTCAACCCTTCCAAGCCCAGATATGAGTTCGACCCCTTTCAAAAATAAACAAAAACACCCCAAAAACCCGTGACACCCTTCGGCGTTCGGTTGTCTGTCCTCAGAGACAACTTTCTCGGCTGTCCCAGCGGCGTTTCAGAATCGAATGGGGGTAAGTTTCTTCGCTTTTATTTTATTTCTTTTTCGTACGTAAAAGATAAAAGAAAACGTATATAAAACGAAGCGAAAATATCAACCTTCGCGTTTATGATTGATTCTCTATTAGTGTTTTCAGTTGCTCTTTTTGTGAAATGCTGCCTTTTTTTCATTGATTTTCTGATCCTCTTTTTTTTACAGTATCTCAATGGCTTTTTATAGCCATAATAAAATAAAATATAAAGAAGCAAATCTGTTTGATATCTACTTGATTTGTAAATCCTTGATTTTCTTGCCATATGTTGTTTATTTCTTGCAGGTGGAGATTCGGCTCGTGCGGGGCAGCGGTGCTGATGATCTCCTTTGAAACCCTAGGGTTTTTGCAACTGTTTTGGGCCACTGGATTCGGGCCTCTATTTTATATTGGGCCATGTATTCTGGGCCAACTGTTTTGTTTTGGATTTGGCTTTGTAAAAAAACACTGGACTTATTATTATTATTGTTTATTAAAGGCCGAGTAAAAATTAGGCATTACAACAATAATCTTGCAAGTTATGCAAGGCTAATGTATCGTTAGATACCGTTGCTAATTTAACCCTTAGCTACCTTAGATCATTAAACATGCACTGATTAAGTATTGTGTCAATTAATTACAATTTCAATCCATTTAAATAATTAATTCATTAGTTACCTTACAATTGTAATGCAAAAATAAGTTAGTCATGGTTTTACTTAATCAAACATCTTACCGAGGCCTATAACAACACAAATATAATTTTAATAACTCAAGTAGACTAAATGAAATCAACCTAACACGAATTAAATTTAATTAATATTAATTAAATTAAACATATCAAAATCAGAAGTATTCATAGATATCTTCATCATAGCAACAACAAAATTAAAAGCATAGGGAACAAGAATCAAATCCGGTGTTTCTCTGAGGCTTAACTAGTTCGTTCTGCTCCTCCTTCTCCGCTTGTTCTTATTAAATCGAGGCTTCCACTAACACTTGAATGCTGCTCCAAATGGTGGTTGAATGACCCTTTTTCAAGAGATGAAATCGGCAAAGGAATAGGGGAAGAAAATGATGAACAATGGAAGGGAATGAAGAGAGAAAAGTGAGAGAGAAGTGAAGAAATGAATGGGTTTGAGATGTGTTTGAAGTGAGCAGCCAAGGGGGTATTTATAGGTTGAAAATGCTGCTAAAAATAGCCAAAATAAGCATTCAAAGGCTCCCCCCATGGCCGGCCACACATGTGGCATGTTTGAAGATTTCAAACATTTTATTTTTAGGTAGGGGAAAATCTTGAAAGGCATAAATAGTTGAGGGGTTAGAATGAAAATTAAAGGAGTCTTCAAGGTCCATTTTGCAAGCCAAATAATCAGCCAAACAAGCTGATTGGGTCAGCATGTGGGATGGTTTTGGGCTGCTTAGTGCTCGGTTGGATCGATTTTCTCGGTTCAGCTCAATTGGGCCCCTTTTCATAATTAATTAACAATAATATATTTAACCCAATTAAATTGGATTAAAATTAAAATTAATTATATTATGAATTAATATTCATAATGTGGACCATATTCGGCTGAAAATATAATTCACCTTGGTGCTTCAAAATTGCTTCTCAGTTTTGTGCTTCTAGTAGTGTCTGTCAAGCCATTTTTCGTGCTTTTTGCAAATCTGTTGAATATAATCAAAATTAATCAAAATTTATTATAAAATTAATTAAAATTAAACATATTAATAATTGAAGTACTATTTAATTATTTTATAATAATTATTTATTTTTCAACAAGAATTTTACCGAAACTCCATGAATTTGAGTTAAAAAGGGCATGAAAAAGTGTGTATATTTTCGTGTTTCCTCTCACACACTTGCATGACACGACCATGTGGCCTATTTGATTTTAGTATAGGTTTATCCACACGGTCACAACGAGTTACATAGCCTGGGGACACGACCATGTAACTCTGAATTACACGGGCACAAATTATTGTACTTCTTCATATGGCCGTGTGACCCCTAATTTCACTTTTTTTTCTAAATGGTTGTAAAGGTTTCATTTTAGTCCAGAATTTTTCCTGATTTATTTTAAATTCTTCATATGCTCGAATTAAGTCCAGATATGATTGATTAGTAAGGAAATGATTGTAATTTAATTATGAAATGATCTATTTGGATATTTTTGTCTAGTTAGTGAACAATGTTAATGTTTTACAGTTGTAATACCTTATAGCTTGGGTCGGGTGACCAGACCGGGTATAAGGTGTTACGACAACTCACTAAACTAGAATTACAATGCCTTTGGAAGTAATCCCCTACTTATAAGGTTCTCAACACTCTTACTATATCTATTATTCTTTACAACTTAATAACACTATGCCATTCAGGTTACTTTCGTTTTACCCGTCAAATCAAGAACTCGGCCAAAGCTGGGTGTTACAACTCTCCTCCTCTTAAAAAAAATTTGTCCTCGAAATTTTCTGTTCTCTTAGAATAGAAATATCTACTAATAACTAACCATCTGCGCCAAGTGCATACTCAAGGTTGAGCAAATCTCAAATTCTAATCATCGCCACAATTTCTAACGTCACACTTACAAGTTTATGAAAAATGTCCACCTTACATTGGAGAATCCAAATAGTTTCCTTTAAAATAAACTTCTCGTGCAAGTTTATTTCTATAAAATAGGTATTCGAATACTTCATTAGTTACCTTGAAAAGTCAATTGAAACCTTAACGTTTTTGCATCCTTCATCTTCTATCTCTAATTTTTCAAAGGTAATCTTTTCTTCTTTCAAATTTTTATTTCTAGTTATGAGAAGAGCTAGTATCAGAGAGAGGGGTCGTGACCAGAATATTTGTACCGTCACTCATGAAACTTCACCATGCATGGAGACTGGGATGTGCGATTGCATCACCACCAGAGAAGAAATGAATCGATACTTAGGGGCTCAGGGTTTCCGCAACAAAACTTTTCCTATGATTTCCAACTTCCCAACATTGTCGTCTTCCAGCTTATTTTGTTGGAGACAGGTTTCCATCTTCCCCTGAACCCCATCTTTTGTGCTGCATTCAAAAGTTATGGCATTGCACCAAGACATTATCAACCCTATGTTGGTGAACATTAGTGGCTTTCTACATTGACTGTTGTATACACCGCAAATGACCACTGTTTGGTGTTTTCCATAAAATTTACCAACTCAAGATATAGAGAACTGGAGCTTCGATTAGCAGTGCACATTTTAGTGTGAGAAAAGGATATGAACCTCTCATTAAGAACAATATCTCAAACCTTCATCTAACAAATGATAAGTTCATAAGGGTGGTCAGTAAGTTGAATTCTGGTTTTGGTTTCCCAACTAAATGGCCCCTTCCTCTAAAAAGCATCTGCACTAAACACCAGTTAGAGGATGCCCACCTTGTTGAAAGGAAATACCAAAGGTTGAAAAGGAGTCGCACTGTAAGACCCCTAACTTTTCTCTGTTACCAAATTAGGGTTACAAAGTATTACGATATACATTCAATTTACTGATATCATAAATTAATCTAATATGAATATCCAATCCATACATTCAACGTAGCATATATACACTTACAAGTCTTAAATTGAGCTTACGGGACCTTAAAAATAATTTGAAAACAATTTAGGACTTGTTTGAAACAAAACAGAAAAATATGGAAAATTTTGAAAACAGACAATGTGGCTTAGTAACATGGCAGCGTGGCCAAATCGTGTACAATTCAAAGTTTGGGTCTCACGACCGTGTTGTAGCCTGTGTGAGTATTCAAATCATACACAAATCGAAATAAGGTTACACGTCGTGCCGCAGGCCGTGTTCCAAACCATATGAGTATTCAAAATAAGGTCACACGGTCATGTCTCTAGGTCGTGTAATAGCTTGATGCCATGTGGAAAAACCTACACTTAAAATCATAATGACACACGACCGTGTGAGGAGACCGTGTATGGCACACAGCCGTGTGACAGCCCGTGTCCTAGGCCACGCGCACATAAAATGACTTCTAAACAAGCCAGAACACTACCCATATCTTAGATGACAAGCCAAACCAAAATCATTCATTTAGATGTCAACAAAACACATTTAAACAAGCTTAAAACATGCCAAATTATTCAACCTAAATGCCTAAATATTCCCTCAATGGCACCACATTTTCATACACCAACCAAATCAAATTGAAAGATCATAAGTATTTACTTTAAACACATACCAAACTTACAATTCATCCATACCATTCATATCTACTTCTACCATAACCTATTCATTCACAAGTATCATAAACCAAAATGACCAAAACTTTTATATATGGACCTTTACAAACCAAAGATAAACACATATACAAGTGAGCTAAAAACCAAGTTAAAACAACATTGCCTTAGTACAAAATGCATCACAAGTAATAAGTATCCAAAACACATACAAGACATTTATTACATGCCATATAACCTATTGATAAACTTGTCAAGATATACTAATAGATATCCGGATAGTGTAATCTTCAGGTTGATTCGGTCTCCCGATTCCACAATATGTTATCTACAAGGAAACAAGAAAATGGCACGAGCAAGCTTCTATAGAGCTTAGTAAGTTCAACGGTTAAAACGATAAAACTTATCGTATAAACATAGCAATTACATTAACAAGATTAACAAATAATAAATCATGTCAGCCATAGTCGTTCAGCAAGTGAGTTTACACATATACATATACCAGTTGCATAATATATTCAATCACATGAGATCATTCAATATCAAGTCATGATAATACCAGAAAATCATGCAATCCATTATACAATTCAGTAGCAAGTGATTTATCACTGGAAATTTTACCCGATAAACGATATAATATATACGAGTACACGGTCATCCACCTGACACATGCCAAAAAGCTAAAACGAGCCAATCCAACCAAAAACACGCCTTGGTGCCATGTTCCTAACCTATAGGCTATCATCCCTACGAAAATACATCTGGGCACCAAGTGCCAGGCCCAAAAGCTTTACATCAGCCCCTGGTAACACGCCAGATTCCCTGTAAATATAACGCGATAGTCTGCAACAAATGTTGAACTTCGGTATATTTAGTGGTACTTTATCCTATGTTCATCCAGCTCAAAACATATCATCGATTAACAATGTTTAAAACAATTGCTTTCTCAATTCACAACAGTTTATAACAAATCAATTATACCAAAAATATTCAACAACCAATTTCACAATCAATATAACATTTCAAATTATACTAAACTAAACCGAATGAACTTATTAGAGATAGTAAAAGTCAAGGGACTAATCAATATCTTTCCATTTTCCCCAACTTTCTATTTGTTCTTGATCTATAAAATAGTTTATTTAAACTTATTAGCGTCAATCTCATATAATATTCAATGTAATGCATACGACTTTCCATTTACAAATTTTCACATTTACTCCAAACTTTTACCTTTTATTCAATTTGGTCTTTAAGACCAAAATATGATTATTTTCATAATTAATCCCTATACCCATTGAACCAAATTTATAACTACTCTAAATAAACCGTTGCATGAAAAATATTTCACAAGAAAAACATGTCATATTTTTATTGTTTTCAATTAAATCCCTAGGCATAAAAATTATACCAATTTACTTTACAAATTAACTCAAAATCACCATTAAGCTTCCAACCCAAGCATGCACATCAAGAAAAATTCATGAACACCAATGGTAAAATTTTCTAAACTTTGATAATTTCAAAAAATAGTCCCTAAACTAGCTAGAGACCTTTACAACTATCAGAAAAACATAAAATTCACAAGAAATGGCTCAAAAACGGACTTACATGCTAGAGGTATTTGTGACCAAACCTTCAAGCGTTCTGGGGTTGCGGTAATGAACAAAATAAAATGAAGAAGAAAACCATCATGTTTTTCCTATTTTTACTTTGAACATTATTATAATAATAATAATTAACATAATATAACATATAATATTATTAAACCATTATGTATAAACAGGCCACCATGACAATTATGGTCTAATTACCTATTAACTCCCACAATTTATAATTTCATAACCATTTAACATAAATAAACTAATAGCAGTTAACTTTTTAAGCTTTTACTATTTAGTCCTTTTTACTTAATTATCTATCTAAATTTTAAAATTTCTGAACCAAATTTTAATACGACACTAATGATATTGTAAATATTAAATAATTAATATTTATGGACTCACACGTTAGAATTATGGTCTTGAAGCTACTATTTTTGACATCATTGGAAAACGGGCTGTTACAACTCTCTCTCTTAGGAAATTTTGTCCTCGAAATTCTTTCCTAAGAATAAGTTTGGATATTGCGATTTCATCGACTCCTCTATTTCCAAGGTATCTTCCTCGATACCATGCCGATGCCACTAAAATTTTACTAAAGGTACCCATTTATTCTGAAGTTCTTTTACCTCATGACCTGAATTTCTTATCGACTCTTCAGAATATGACAGCTGAGGTTGTAATTCAATCTTGTTGGAAGTAATCACATGAGAAGGATTTGATCTTTACTGCCTTAGCATCAAAACAAGAAAAACGTTGTAAACCTTTTCCAGTTCAGGAGGTAGAGCTAATCTGTAAGCTAAAAGACTGATTTTTTCAGTAATCTCATACGACCTGATGAACCTCGAACTTAGTTTTCCTTTCTTTCCAAATCGTAGCACCTTTTTCTAGGGTGAAACTTTCAAAAACACTCGATCGCAAATGACAAATTCTATATCTTTTATTTTCAAGTCTACGTACGATTTTTGACGATCTGATGTGGCTTTCTGCCAATCACAAATAATACGAACTTTGTCTTTAGTTTTATGAATCAAGTCGGTTCCAACTAACTTGGATTGACTCAACTTTGACCAGTATAAGAGTATAACAGTCTTTAGCTTTAAACGAGGCCATTTTAATATTCGAATGTTAACTATTATTATAATTAAATCTAGCCAACGATAAATAATTTTCTCAACTAACTTCAAACTCGAGAATGTAACATCGTAACATATCTTCCAGATCTGTATTATCAGTTTTGATTATCCTTCTATCTGCAGATGAAATGTCGTACTAAAATTGAGTTTAGTACCTAGAGCCTCGTGAAGTTTACCCCAAAATCTAGAAGTGAATCTCAGGGCTCGATCAGAGATAATAGATATCGATACTCCATACAATCTAAGAATCTCAGACACATCCAACTCGGCTAATCTTTCGAGCGAATAATTGGTGGACTAAAATAAAATTAGCCTATTTCGTTAATCTATCAACAATAACCCTGATCAATCTTTCCTTCTTGGTGTCACAGGCAATCCCGATACAAAATCCATCATAACTCGCTCTCAGTTCCACTAAGGAATCACAATAGGCTGTAATAACCAAGACGAAACTTGACGCTCGACTTTCACCTATTGGCAAACTAGACATTTAGCCACAAATTCTTAAATTTCACATTTCATACTCGGCCACCAATACATCTATTTCAAATCACCAAAAATTTTAGTATTACCCAAATGAATAGAGTACGTACTACTGTGAGACTCAAATAAAATGTCTTATTTTAGCTCCAGATTATTCGGAACACACAATTTGTTACGAAAGTACAACATACCATCAGTATCAACTTTGAAATTCGTAGATTGATCACTCTGAATCTGCTCTCATTTAGCTAATAATTTTAGCTCATTTTGCAACTCCCGAATTCTCTGAAGAAACAACGGTCTAGGTTTCAATTCCGCTAAAATAGAACCATCAAAATTCATGTTCAATTGAGCATTTAACACTCTCAAGGCAAAAATTGATTTTCAACTTAACGCGTCTACGACCGTATTAGCCTTCCCCGAATGATATTCAATAACTAGATCATAATCTTTCAATAATTTGAGCCACCGTCGCTACCTCAGGTTTAATTCATTTTAAGTCATGAAATATTTCAGGCTTTTGTGATCAATAAATATGTAACATTTCTCATTGTATAAATAATATCGCCAAATCTTCAAAGAGAAAACAATCATGACCAATTCTAGATTGTGAGTTGGGTAATTCCTCTCGTGTGACTTTAACTGTCGAGAAGCGTATGCTATAACTTTTCTGGCCTACATCAACACACAACCTAATCAACTAAGTGACACATCACTGTAAACAACATATTCCTTCTTGGATTTACGCTGAGTCGGTACTGGAGCTTCTGTCAATAGTGATTTCAGCTGATTAAAACTCTACTGTCACTTAATTTATGAAACAAACTCAACATTTTTCTGTAACAACTTGGCCAGCGGTAAATCAATTATTGAGAAGTTCTTAACAAATCGACAATAATAACCAGCTAAGCCTAGAAAACTACATACCTCTGAAACATTCTTCGGAGCTTTCCAATTAAAAATTGTAGAAATGCTCAGATCAACACGAAACGCATCCACTGAAACTACATGACCAAAAAAGTCCAACCTCTCTGAGCCAGAACTCGCATTTACTAAATTTCATGAACAATTATTTCTAGCACAAAATCTATAAAATAATTCTTAAATGTTGAGCATGTTCAAATTCTGTTTTAGAATAGATTAGTATATCATGGATAAACACAACCAAAAATCTATCCAAATGAGGTTAAAAAAACTAATTCATTAGATCCATAAAAGCAGCAGGGGCATTGGTTAATCTTAACGGCATCACTAGAAATTCATAATGACCATAACAAGTTTGGAAAGTAGTTTTTGTCACGTCGACATCTTTAACTCGACACTAATAATAACCCAAACTAAGATCTATTTTTGAGAACACCGTCGCACCTTTCAACTGATCAAACAAATTTTTGATACGAGACAAATGATATTTATTCTTTATGTAACTTTTTTCAGCTGTCTGTAGATCAGCCCGTCTTTCTTTTTCACGAACAACATAGGTACACCCAGAGAGGTACACTCGGCTGAATAAAACCTCTATCTGAAAGCACTTGCAACTGTGCTTTAAGTTCTTTCTACTTAGCTGGTGCCATTCAATACGGTGCAATCAATACTAGAGCAGTCCTAGGCATTAATTCAATCACAAATTCAACTTCATGTTCTGGAGGTAATCCCGGTAACTCTTCAGGGAACACATCAGTAAAGTCATTTACAATCGGTACTTGATCAAGCTTTGATTCTGATTCCTGAGTATCTAGTTTATAAGCCAAAAATGCCTTACAACCTTTATGAATCAATTTTTGTACTGAAATAGATTAAATAGCTTTGGTAATACTCTTCGATATATTAGACTCAACTGTAATCATTTCACTCATCTGACATCTCAAATCAATCTGTTTCAATCTACAGTTCATCACAACATCATGTAATGTCAACGAATCCATTCCTAGAATGATATTGAAGTCGTGAAAGGGTAACAACATCAAATCAGCATGAAAGTGACAACCTTGAATTCTCAGTGGACATTACAACATATTAAGTTAACTATCACACTCTGACCCAGTGGATTTGTAACTTGAATATCAAATTTTGTTGACTCAACAGATAAATTCTTATCCGTTACTAACGCAGTACAAATATACAAATGAGTTGACCCAGGGTCAATCAATGCATACACATTAACATCAAAGAGATAGAATGTAATAGCAATAACATCAGATGTAGTAGCTTCCTCCCTATCTCTGATAATATATGCTCGTGAAAGTGCTCTAGGTTCATATCTAATAGCTATATCTTCGGTCCCACTGCAATTTGCTCTAGTATTACTGCTCTGACCAAGACGTCTACCTTTCTGAGGTGTAGACACTTGTTTATCACTTCACTCATCATTATCCCCGGCTATTCTCATACAATTTTGCACAAAATGATCTATCAAATTGCATCTGTAACACGCACCCAATTTGGTCCTGCATTCACCTGCATGAAGTTTTCCACAATGTTTACACATCGGTCTTAGGGCACTACAAAGACTTTCCACACTATTAGTAGGTTTAACCTCATATTTTGAATCATATTGCCTCAATTTATTTTTACCCGAAAACCTAGATGGTGAAGTGACGCGATTAAAATCATCTTTTGATTTCATTGATGGTGGTACAGAAAACGACTTAAAGAAACTTCTTTTAACAAATTCTTGAACCTTCTTTTCCCTTTGTTTCTTATGGTTATAAACTTCATTTATCTTCTGTGCCCGATAAGATAAAACAGTGAACTCTCAGATTTTCGTCCCTCTAATTAGCATTTTAATTTCATCATTTAGTCCATTTTCAAAATGAATGCACATTTCTTCCTCATTTGACACAATTTCACAAGCATACTTGCTGAGATGCACAAACTCTCTATCGTATTCAGCTACTAATTTATTTCCCTGTTTCAATTTAAGAAATTTTTTCTTTTTCCGATCCATATATCGTTTGATAACATACTTCTTTTTAAACTCAAATTTGAAGAAGTCCCAATCAAGATTATCTCTCGGTACCACCGCTCTTAATGTCGACCACCAACTATAAGCTTCATCTCTAAATAATGACACGACACATTTGAGGTAATCACTAGGAGAATAGGCTATTTCATCAAAGACTCACTAAATATTTTCAAGCCAATACTCAGCCTTAGCTAGATCATCTTTCATTCTACCTCGAAACTCTTCAGCACCATATTTTTTAATTTCATCAATAGGAATCCATTGGCCCATTTCAGTCATTTGAGGAGGTGGAGGTGGAGGTGCTAGAGCATGTATAACAGGGGTGGAGGTTGTTGAACCACAGGGTTGGCTCGCATAAACTTCGTGAACTACTGACCCATTAAACCAAAGAAGACATTTTAACTTCATTTTTAGACATTTGCGGAATCGATAAACTATGACTTCCTATTCGAAATTCGGAACATTGTTATTTACTTCATCACTGTTAGCACGATCAGATTCTATCGACATCTTTTAATCTATAAGAAAAATAGGGGTTAGATCGGATCTCTTATTATCACACTATCGTAGGTTTATATGGCATGTAATTTCTAGACTTTAACATGCTACTCTCAGTTCGATAATCGACTAAATCGTAGCTCTGATACCACTAAATGTAACACTCCTAACCCGTCTCCGTTATTGGATTAATGTTACAGAGTATTAAAAAATACATTCAATTAAATGACATCATAAAATAATCAAATATTAATATCCAATCCACACATTCAACATAGCATATATACACTTACAAGTCTTAAATCGAGCTTACGAGCCTTAAAAAAAGTTTTAAAATAATGCAAGACTTGTTTGAAATAAAAAAGAAAAATATGGAAAATTTTTAAAATTTTTAAAATAAGGGTCACATGACCATGTGGTTCAGTAACATAGTGGTGTGGCCAAACCGTGTACAATTTGAAGTTTGGGTCACACGGTTGTGTCACAGCCCGTGTGCTTGCTCGTGTTCAAATCGATATAAGGTCACACGGTCGTGTTGCATGTCATGTTCTAGATCATGTGAGTATTCGAAATAAGGTCACACGACCATGTCTCTAAGCCGTGTAACAACTTGATGTCGTGTGGAAAATCCTACACTTAAACTCAAAATGACATACAACCGTGTAAAGAGACCGTGTATGGTGCACGGCCTTGTGATAGCCCGTGTCCTTGGCTGTGTCCACTTAAAATGATTTCTAAAACAAGCCAAAACACTGCCCATTTCTTAGATGACAAGCCAAACCAAAACCATTCATTTACATGCCTAGAAAACACATTCAAACAAACTTCAAACATGCCAAAAATAGTCAACCTATATGACTAACCAGTATGCCCTTAATGGCACCACATTTTCATACACCAACCAAATCACATTCAAAGATCACAAGTATTTACTTTAAGTACATACCAAACTTACAATTCATCCATACCATTCATATCTACTTCTACCATAACCTATTCAATCACAAGTATCATAAACCAAAATGGACCAAAACTTTTATATATGGACCTTTACAAACCAAAAGATAAACACATATACAAGTGAGCCAAAAACCAAGTTAAAACAACATCGTCCAAGTACAAAATGCATCACAAGTAATAAGTATCCAAAACAGAACAAGACATTTATTATATGCCATATAACCTATAGATAAACTTGTCAAGATATACTAATAGATCTCCAGATAGTGTGATCTTCAGGTTGATTCAACAGCCCGATTCCACAAGATGTTATCTACAAGGAAATAAGAAAATGACACGAGTAAGCTTCTATAAAGCTTAGTAAGTTCAACTGTTAAAACGATAAAACTTACCGTATAAACATAGCAATTACGTTAACAAGATTAACAAATAATAAATCTTGTCAACCACAGTCATTCAGCAAATGAGTTTATACATATACATATACATTACCAATTGCATAATATGTTCAATCACATGAGATCATTCAATATCAAGTCATGATAATATCGGAAAAGCATGCAATCCATTATACAATTGAGTACTAAGTAATTTATCATTGGAAATTTTACCAGATAAATGATATAATAGATACGAGTACACGGTCATCCACCTGAAACATGCCACAAAGCTAAAACGAGCCAGTCCAACCAAAAACACGCCTTGGTACCAAGTGCCTAGCCTATAGGCTATCATCCCTATGAAAACACATCTAGGCACCAAGTGCCAAGCCCAAAGGCTTTACATCCGCCCCCGGTAACTTGCCAGATTTCCCATATGCGATAGTCTGCAACAAATGCTTAACTTCGGTATATTTAGTGGTACTTTATCCTATGTTCATCCGGCTCAAAACATATCATCGATTAACAATTTAAAACAATTACTTTCTCAATTCACAACAGTTTATGACAAATCAATTATACCAAAAATATTCAACAACCAATTTCACAATCAATATAACATTTCAAATTATACTAAACTAAACCGAATGAACTTATCAGAGATAGTAAAAGTCCAGGCCTAATTAGTATCTTTTCATTTTCCCCAATTAACTACTTGTTCTTGATCTATAAAATAGTTTATTTAAACTTATTACCATCAATATCATATAATATTCAATTTAATGCATATGACCTTCTATTTAAAAATCTCACATTTTCCCCAAACTTTTACATTTTATTCAATTTGGTCCTTAAGACCAAAACATGATTATTTTCACAATTAATTCATTTACCCCTTGAGGCAAACTTATAACTACTCCAAATCAGTCCTTCCATGCAAAATATTTCACAAAAAAACATGTCATATTTTTTATTATTTTCAATTAAATCCCTAGGCATAAAAATTATACCAATTTACTTTACAAATTAACTCAAAATCAGCATTAAGCTTCCAACCCAAGCATGCACATCAAGAAAACTTCATGAACACCAGTGGTAAAATTTTCTAAACTTTGACAGTTTCACAAAATAGTCCCTAAACTAGTTAAATACCTTGACAACTATCAGAAAAACATGAAATTCACAACAAATGGCTCAAAAATGGACTTACATGCAAGAGGTATTTGTGAACAAACCTTCAAGCTCTCTATAAGGGGTTGCGATGATGTATAAAACATAATGAAGAAGAAAACCATCATGTTTTTTCCTATTTTTACTTTTAACATTATAATAACCTTATTATAATAACATTTAACATAATATAACATATAATATTATTAAACCCCAGTGTATAAACCGTCCACCATGACAATTATGGTCTAATTACCTATTAAGGCCCACAATTTATAATTTCATAACCATTTAACATAAATAAACAAATAGCGATTAACTTTTTAAGCTTTTACTATTTAGTCCTTTTTACTTAATTATCTAAACATTACAATTTCTTAACCAAATTTTAATACGACACTAATGATCTCGTAAATATTAAATAATTAATATTTATGGACTCATATGTCAAAATTTTGGCCCCAAAACCACTATTTCTGATACCATTGAAAAACGTGTTGTTACACGCAAACTTAATTTAGTGGAGTTGGTTCCGGTCAGAAATTTATTTCAACACTGCTTTAAATTTCTAAGTCCAAATGGTTACAATCCAACATTTTCCACCACTAAAACAATCAATCCTTCTATGTTGTTCGCCTTCAAGACGTGGCCATATAACTTAAACAATAAATTGACACATATCTTTTTAGGACGTATGAAAGAGCCGCCATCATACTTTTATATTATTTGTAATCTATGCCTAAGAAATTGGAAGATTATATCTTTAGGTCAACCTAACTCTCTTGTTGGTGGTGCAAGATCCTCATCACATCCCCATCATCAAGACATGGACATTTACTCAATTCTTAAGGGAGCTCGAGGAATGGAGAAGACCATTGCTATGCTACCATGTAAAAAATAGCATATATCACCAAGAAAAGAGCCAGATCAAATGTGGGTACCTAAGAATCTGAGAGCAGTGAATGCCCTCCATTAGTGAGGCATATGTCAAAGAAGGAGCCTATTTTTAAAATCACTCACTCATCCCCATTCTAGTCCTTCCCGAGATTCCTTCAACGCCTGATGGCTCCACCCCTCAAATAGGCTCTCTCAGGTGTGCTTCTGATCTCTCACCATCAAAGAATCCCATGGAGGACAACCCTTAACCCAATAAATTGTCCTTCCTTCTCAAGCATAAGTTGCATCCCCCACTGAATTAGGTGGCAAATTTTCTTAGCGTGGTCTAATAGAATCAATGCCATCTTCCACATCTCTCAGTTCTTATCTTTCAACAACAACTAAGCTTGTTGCCCCAATAGTTAAAAGAAGCTTTCTCCTCTTACCTTGCATCTAATTATTTAAAGCATCCTCTATCTCTCATGGCTCAAATCTTAGAGATCACGTCTCTCAAACATTGTCTTTGGAGTAGGGCTATCAAAGAGGCTAGTACGCGTTACAACAACAAAAATAGCAGATTTAAAAAAATATATGAAATCTGGCAAAGATATTTTGGTTGAAATTTTCCAGAAATATCAATATTCAAGAAACTTGATCACAAGGTTGTCTATACAGATCATAACTTTGAAGAGCAAGCATGGGTATGTTCGGAAAAAAATATAATCAGTTGAAAGGTGAGATAATCCACTTGAAGAATGAAAATTTTATCTTAGAGGAGAAGCTCAAGACATAAGAAAAAGGTCACAAGGCAAAGTAGGAAAGGCTATGCCAATCCTACGATGAGACCTTCAGAAAGTATGAAGAGGATACTCAAAGGAATCTCATTAAGGCGCAGCCAGAATGGATATCAAATCTGATTCTGCACGCCAAAGTGGCCTCTAGAACTCTTGATCTTAGAAAAATAGACTTTTATCATCTAAAGGATAACTCTACAGAGTCACTTAACTCTAACATCTACCATCTTGAATGCGATGAGTGGGAAGCCTTTTAGAGTGAGTTGGCACAATAAGTTGTCTTTTCTATTCCCAATACGCCAGGAGCTGAAGATAACCAGGGAAGCTTAGCAGATGCAGAGCAAAATCCGATCCTCAAGCAAACGAGGTTTCTATTGGGCCTACCGACTAGCACAACATGTCACAGCCCGAATTTGGGGCTTGCCGGAATAGTGGTTTTGGGACCAAAAATTCAATGAGAAAAAAAATTATTTTCATTATAGTCTTATGGTCTATGATTTCACAAAATGATTCCGTGCAAATTTTGTTCGAAAATTTTGACGTTTGGGCACTCAATTTAGTCAAAAGGACTAAATTGTAAAAAGTGCAAAAGTTGAGTACTATATGTTAGAGGTGTCCAATTGTTATGAAATTTTAAATTGGAGGTTTTTATATGGTAATTAGAACATTGGTTAAGTTGGTGGACAAAAATAGGTATGGTTAGGCATGTTTCCAAAGTTTTTAATTAAGGGCATTTTGGTCATTTAGTTATTAAAATGAATTAAAAACAAAATTAAAAGCCAATTTTTGTCCATCTTCAACCCCTAGGCCGAAAATTTCATGGAGAAACCATGTCTAGGGTTTTTCAAGCTTCCAAGCTCGATTGTAAGTCCGTTCTATCCCCGTTTTTAATGATTTTTACGTTTTTAAAATCCTCGTAACAAGATTTACCTATATTTACCATTGTTTTGAACTAGGGTTTCTGTTTAAAAATTTACCCATGAATGATATGCATGTATTTTGATGTTTTATGGAAGAATATGAATGTTTAGAGTGTGATAAACGATTTGTAAACATTCATATTCTTCCATAAAACATCAAAATACATGCATATCATTCACACACTAAGTAATTTTCAATGAAAATGCCTAAAAGGATTAATTTGTAAAAGTTATAAAATATCTGACAAGTGTGTGAATAAGTGAGTATTGTGAACTGCTATAGTTATGAAAATGGTTCAGCTAGGCCTAAAATGTAAGGAAATTGAATAAAAATTATTTTACGAGCCTAGGGGTAAAATCATAATTTTGTGAAACTTTAGGGGCAAAAATGTAATTTTGAAAAGTATGATTTTTGGACTGGAATGAATAGTATGAAGGTTATATAAGTTAAATGTATTGTTATAAATCAAGAAAGATGAGAAATTGAAATTGATTGATAAAAAGAAAAGTGAGAAAAAGTGAAAAATTCCCGAATGAACCTTTGAAATAAAAATGGATACGAATGAAGTGACAGAAATGATCACATGTGAGGCACAGATTGTGTGTAGGCCACTATGTAAAAGTGAAAGTGATGATCACGTGTGTAGTACTATATGCAGGCTACTACGTGTATCGGAATGATAGGTCGCATGTGTAGTACTATTTGCAGGCTACTACGTGTGTCAGATGGTAATGGTCACATGTGTAGTACTATGTGCAGGCTACTTTGTGAATCGAACATCATTAATTAGTAAGGTGGTTGCTATCTGCTGATTCCACCGGACATCATTGATTAATAAGGTGGTTCCTATGTGATGAATCCACCGAGTATCTATTATTATTCCAAAGTGTTCATCGAGAATTTAACTAAGTGTAATTGTATAATGAATATAGGTGTGGAATTGGATTGAATATCGACTTAGAAATGGAAAAGTGAATTTTGAATTGAATTGTGATTGAAAGTGAAAAAGTGAAATTATGAAAGAGTACATTTAGCAATAAAACAGTTTAGACAGCAACAGTTGTGTGATTTTGAAAAATCACCAAAAATGGTGAAGATTGAATTAGAGACTAAATAATATATGAAATTGAATCTGAATGAGTCTATTCTCATATAAAAGAAACAGAGCAAGAAAAAGAGTTATATATTTTGAGCTATTTGAAGTTTAGTTAGACAGAGTCAGAATGAGTTCGGAATCCCCTGTTCTTACTTTGTAAAATTGTCAAAAGTTTTACAAAAATAATTATGTGATAAATTTTATATTTTTAGAATGCTAAATGAATCTATTTTCAATAGAAACAAACGGAAACAATATTCGAATTCTGTACAATGAGATAATTAATTTTTAGTGAAGAGAGGTCAGACCTGTCTAGCAGTAAAATAGTGGAAACTTTAAATAATAAACTGTACTATTTAGCTAAATCAAAAATTCTAAAAATTTTATGGTAAGGGTATATGTGAATCTAGTTTTGAATAAAATTTTTGGATCTTAATTTGGAGTTTTGTAGCTCTAGGTAAAAATAATTTAGTGACTCTGACTCGAATAGATAGCTTTGAATATACATGTGAGTGAATAGTGAAATTGTAGTTAATGTTGTTTAAGTGTGTTATACACATTAAGGATGTGGAATGGAGAGGAGGAGGAGGAAAATTGGAAGAAAATATGAATGATTTCTGTATAATTGGCCATATGCTCGATTATAATCAGTAAACGATTAAAAAGAAATGATATTTATAATTGTGCATTATTAGTTATAGTTAAAGTTCATGTAAGAAAATAAAGTTTCATAGTATGTGTATGTGGTATACTTGGTATATGATTTGGTATGTAGCAATGTCAGAAATGGTTTATGAATTAACTCATGTTGATAAGTTTGATACATAAATAAATGTGGTGCTTATCCATGCTTATAATGCTTATACTATATTTTTATTTGGCTAGCATGTTTGGTGTGTATGCTTAGGCTTTGGCAAAGTTGTGGCTGGATTACGCCACATTAATTTATAAAATTATGCATTGAGATGGTAAATGTCTAGATGAAAATATGCTTGTGATCATAAAAGGGTGGTAAGGTTTAAAGTTTGTAATCTTTATTAAAATGGTTTATCATGTGGTTAGTCTTCAAAAAGGCTAGCTTGCGACTACGGTTTAGTGTAATGTTTATGTCTTGTGTGATATGCATAGGAAACGAGATTGGAAAGGAAATGAAATACTAGGTTCATGCTTGAAGTGTAAAATGATGCAAAAAGGGGACGTTAAGTTAAACGATAAATATGTATTAGTATTGAACTTAATGAAATTGAATTGTACGTGAATTAAATGGAAATTGCAAATGATATGATTTGAACTAAATGAACTATTGTGGTATTGAAATGTATATTGGATTGAGAAATTGAATAGAATCGTGAAAATGAGAATCATGAATTAAATGAAATGCAAATGAAGTACTGAATTGCATGAGTATGTATTGGGTCTCAAAAGTCCTATTTGTTACAAATATAGTATTTTGAAGTTATAACGTGAAGATTTATAAAAGCATGTTAAAAATTTGAAGAGTTTAAATTTGAATGAAATTTTATAACTCGGTTTAACATGTTTATAAGTGTATGTGTTCTGGTAATGCCTCGTACCCTACTCCGGCGTCAAATACGGGTAAGGGGTGTTACAATGTGACATCTCCAGATTTGGTCATAACGTTTAGACCGGATTTGGGGTGTTACACAACAACTTGCTAAACTAGGCGTACACTACCTTTGGCAGTAATCCCCTACTTATAAGGCTCTCAACACTCTTACCAAATCTCTTCTTCTTTATAACTTAATACATTTTAGGAACAACCCTCAACTAATAATTTGATAAATATTATGCGTCCAATCTATAAACCAAAACAATAATTAGGTGGATAACACTATGCCACTCAGGTTGCTTTCAATTTACCTGTCAAATCCAGAACCCGCCCAAAGTTGGGTGTTAAAATTGTGTTCATTTTAAGTCCAAATATTATGGCATGTATATAAGGGAACCACAAGGGGCATTACAATCAAACACTAAGTTTATTCTCAAAACTTGGAAAAAAAAATTTGGTTTAGCCCATAAACTAAAATTGCACCTTTAATCTTAATTCTAAAACCAAATTAAAAAATAATTCAATTCTAAAATTAGATTAAAAAGTATATTTAACTCAAAAGTTTCAAATAAGACCCTATTTTAATAAAATCAAGGCCAAGTAAATTCGAAATTGAAATGCTCGAACAAAATTGTCTAAACTTGTAAAATAATTGTTGAGCTACAAGATGTTTAGTCGATGATAAAGGGGTAGCATCCACAAACTCCCAAAAGTATACAAAGTTGCTTTGATGGTAAGAAATAAATTGAATAGAATAGGGAAGCTCTAAATTGATCTTAAAGATGCTTTGGAGAATGACTTGGGTAGCAAGAAACAATGTTAGACTAGAAAAAGATAGGAAAAATAAAGAAAGAAAACTAAACAATGGAAATCAAATCGAAAAATGAAGGAAAATTTAAAAATAAGAAACAAAAGAATTGACTTAGGAAGAAAAGATGGAGTTCGAATAGAGCTGATGGTTTCCTAAGGTCATCCGAGTGCTTAGATGTGCTTTCTTGAATTTGAAATTTGATAGTCAAAGTTAGAAAAATTCAAGAAAAAATAAAATAAGTAAGTTAGAAAATAAGGAAAATGAAATTGATGGAAAGACAAAAAGATAGATTGATGGATATGATGACAAGGATAAGTGTCTGATTGAACCTTTCGAGAAAGATTTTCTAAAAAACTCAATAAATGTCTCTAATAAACTCATCAAGAATGAGTAAGGATGAGCAATACTCGATTTGATTCGGAAAAAAAACTTAAAAAAATTGAATTTCGAATTAATTGAATAGAGTTATCTGAGTTTCGAGTTTGGGTTCAAGTTCGAGTCGAGTTAAATTTTAACAATTCAAATAATTTAAATAATTCGAATAACAAATTGGTATAAATATCCCTTTGGTCCTTTTCAATTTTGAAAATGAGAAAATCGATCTCTCTCAACAAAATTACAAAAATTAAAATAATATTAAAATTCCAAAATATTTATAAAATTCCAAAATTTATTTTTAAAAAACTATAAAATTTTTAAAAATTCTAAAATATATAAAGAAAGTTAAAATTAAAAAAATTCTAGAATAATAATTTTGGGACCTAAATAAGTTATTAATGATTCAAGTTTATCATACTAAAGTCTTTTATTATCATTTTGCTTTAAAAAGTTTTCAAATATATATGGTTTCAAATTTATATATTTTAACAGGAATTAGTTATACGGTATCAAGATTTTAATTTACATGTTTAATTTTTTTAATTCAACTCGAACAATTTCACTCGATTCGAGTCGATGCGATTTAAAAATTTTTTCATATTGTGTTAGGATGATAAAATAGGACTCATCAAATCAAAAATTTTTTCACTTGATTCAATCGAACGTTCACCACTACGAATGAGTTCTTAGGAACTCGGGGTTTGAAGAACTTCCCTCAAAATCATGAAAACTATTAAGTAAAAAAAATGTTCTTAATAAAAACAAGAATTGAATCTTGCAAAATAAAATAGTCCAAAAAATTCTTTAATTAATCAAACCCAAAATACAAAGTTCTCTCAAAATTTCTACAAAACTCTCTCTTAATTATATTGTTGAATCCAACTCTCTAGTGTTGCTAAAAGCCCTATTTATAGACTAAAATTCGTGGGCTAATCTAATTAAGATATCCTTGAGTTATTATAGTTCGACTAAGAAAAGTTAGCAAAGTTTAACTAGGAGAAGAAACCCAATTTAGTAGGTAACACATCAAGACGTTAAATGTCGTGTCATTGGGACGATGGGTTCTTCTTGTCAGGACTTTGTGTGTCTCGTCGTCAGGACTTTGGCTCGTTGTCATCACGACGTCGAATCCATTTTTGCCATAATGCAAGGCACATTCCAAAAATCTCCACCTTGACTTGTATTTCCATAACGCCTTCTTTGTTGAGCCATATCTAGGGCCCAGCTCTATCTTTGTAGAATGCTGACCAAGTCCAAACAATGTTTGAACTTGGAAACTGGAAGGATTTGGGTCATCATATCAGCTAGATTATTTTTCATGTTGATTTTGTGAATATGAACATGTCCTTGAACAACCACCTCTCGAAAAAAGTGATACTGAATAGCTATATGCTTTGGTTTTTCATGATGCATCTGATATTTAGTGAGATGTATACACTTTGACTATTGCAATATACAATAGTCTTTTCATTTTTATGAACCAGCTCCTTGAATAGACCTCTCAATCAAATGGCCTCTTTCACAGCCTCTATGACAACCATATATTCTACCTCTATAGTTGATAATGCCACAATGGCCTGTAGGGTGGCTTTCCAGCTAATAGTGCAATTGTCGAAAGTGAACAGATGACCTGTGGAATTTCTTTTTTTGTCTAATTCTCCTACATAATCCAAGTCTACATAGCCAACTAGGCCTTCTGAACATCTTCTGAAGTCCAAACAAGTATTGGATGTCCTCCTCCAATATCTAACAGTCAGTTAACAGCTTGCCAGTGCAATTTGTCAGGTTTGACCATGTATCTACTTACAACACTAACAACATGTGAAATATCAGGACAAATACAAACCATTGGATACATTAAACTTCCGACTTCACTAGATTAAGGAATCAAGGACATGTACCTTTCTTCGTCTTCAATTTGTAGTGATTCTAAAGCCGAAAGTATAAAGTGTGCAACTAAGGAAGTACTAATTGGTTTAGAATCTTACATTCCAAACCGCTCGAGCATTCTTTTGATGTATGTCTGTTGTGACAAAAATAGCTTTCAGAGTCCTATCTCTCGAATTTTCCATCCCAAAAATTTTCTTGGTTGGACCAAGCTCCTTCATCTCGAACTTAAAGTTAAGCATGGTTTTAAGTCGATTTATTTTTTATGGATCCTTAGCCGAAATTAACATATCATCAGCATAAAAAAGCATATAAATAATTGATCCATCATCTAAATGTTGTAAATACACACAAATGTCATACTTGTTTCGAATGAAACCAATACTTAACATGGAGGAATCGAACTTCTTATACCACTGGCGAGGATACTACTTTAGGTCGTCTAATGATTTCTGAAGAAGATAAACATGATATTCCTTTCCTTCAGCCCTGAAGGCTTCAGGTTGTTGCATATAAATATTTTTATCCAAATCCTCGTGCAGGAATGCAGTCTTTACAACTAGGTTTTCCAATTCAAGGTTGTATGATACAACAAGAGCTAGAAATGCCCGAATGGACATATGCTTAACAACTGGAGATGTAACACCCCAAACTCGGCCTAGACGTTATGGCCGAATCTAGTGATGTCACATGGTAGCGTGTTTGTAAACCATAGGTTGTGTTGGAAAACTGTAACTTTGCTTAAAACAATTTCCATATAGAAACTTTGAAGTATTACTTATTAATTCTAAATTCATGTTAATTAATCAGTCGAAAATTTTCAAAACGTTTATTCTATGCGGAAGTTTTTAAAATAGTTTGAGTGTGCATGGTATTTTGATAAAACATTCATCTCTTTTGGAAACCTGATTTTTACCTATTTCTAGCAGATATAACCAGAAAACAGTATAAAATCCAAATATTAGGTAAAAATCCTTAGAAACCATTATGACAGAAAAATACCCTAAAATAAAACTTAAAATCGTAAATAAGTATCAAATACCAAAAAGGAGTCATGTGTCCACCGCTGAGGCCTCCGTCGCACCGATCTGCCTATGTCTGGGGATTACCTGTACAGATTAAACAAAAAAGGTGAGTTTACGAAAAATCATTGTATAATCCCAATGCAAACGAACAGACAATAACAGATAATCTCAGTTTGGGCCTAAGCCCTTTTCAATATCAGTATCAGTATCAGTTTAGGCCTTAGCCCATTTCAGTAACAGTAAGCATTAAGGCCTTAGCCTATCATAGCAGTAACAGTGATAGTTATGCAGTTATAAAATCTTACCCAACCAGCCTCTACGCTCCATCTTCGTCCAACCCTACACTCCATGTGGGGATATAATCAACCCACCCATCCCTACACTCCAAATAGTACCGAATGCGGCACTAGACAATAGTTGCAACTGAGCTGCCAGTAAGTTAGGCTTGAAGCCTTTCAGTACAGTTCCTTCAATCAATATCAATTCTCAACCCAATGCAATGCATCATACAAACATGTCATGGTATCATGTATAATCAGTATAGTGTATATAGCATGCTCAACATACAAACATACATAGCTATCTTATATAGGTATATAACAGTCCTTTAATCATTTCAGTCAATTAGGGGTCTAGGTAAACTTACCCACCCTACAGTAGGTTCACAGTCAACTTGGGCGACCCGTGGTACCTTAGCAATCAAACAGTGAAATGGGCCCACGGCCCATGTGGGCCCACACGCCCGTATGGCCTACACGACCGAAAATGGCCTTGGCCGTATAGATCTCACGGCCTGGCCCAATATTCCCACAAGCCCGTGTGGTTCACCTATGTGGGGCCCACGTGCCCGTCTAGCCCACACGGCCTAATTGAGCTCGGCCCATGAATCCCACATGGCTAGCCTAGTCGGTCGCCTGCTCATGTTTGATCACACGGCCTACCACACGGGCGACCGCATGCCCGTGTAGCGTCGACAATCACATTTTTTGGCTTTTCGCTGATTTTTGTTTCTAGAGTTATGTTTACACACTTGGTTCATTTCTCACTTAAAAGTACTTCCGAGGAGGCCACCAACACCTTCAAAACCGAGCAACCCCCAACTACGAATCTGAGCAAGATAGGTCACCACTCCCACAATTCGTTGCCGACAATTCAGAAAGACCTAATGTTAACAACAATTCACATATTCATAATCAAGAGAATAGAAAAACTTCCCCTAATTCACAAAACATAACCATATTACCTATTAAACGAGTAACAGTGGAACCACACCGCTCCAACGCTAACCGAATTGCTCTAGCCCTTAACCTTCAACAAAGAAACGATTGACTGATTTAACAAAAATCCATAAATCAAAATACACTACAGTTATGAAACTTACCACCAAAGCACGAAAGCAAATCGGAGATGAAAAAATGCGGCAACAAAGATTAAAGAAGGAATGGACTAATGGTGAAACTAAAGCAGAGAGAAGAGAAGAAAAAATTCAACAAGCATTCGGCAGCAAACAAAAAGAAGAAAATGAAAGTTGGCAAGAGAAGATTCAAGGAGAATTTTGACAGGAGTGAAACAAAAGAAAAACAAGACTGAAGAGGGAGATCAAAGAATTTTGACAATGTGCAAGGTGACACAAAAAAATCAGAATTTGGAATTGGGGAGAGAGAAAATAAATTTTCCAAAAAGAGAGAAAAAAATCTGAACTAAACTAAATAACCCCTCAATCCCTCAATCTACTCCCACACTCCTCCACTACAACTCAAACACTACAAAACCATCCACCACTCTCTCTCCCTATCCAAAATCTCTTAATTTTTGTCTCCTAGCTTCCTACTACACCTCCACCACATTGGCATTTTAGTTCTACTCAAACTCTTCACTGCACCACTAGCAAAAATATATCCCCCTTGCTAGCGCAGGGAGTTGAACTTCAGACCTCCCACATGCCAACTAACACCTTAGCCACCAGACCAACAAGCCCATTCTGACATATTTTACCAACATATATTTATAAGCATACTGATTAGAGATAGGGGTTTATTCATTGAAAAACAAAAAATTTCCAAAGCTGGGGCTTGAGCTTGGGACCTCTCAAACACTTCCCAAAACACTAACCACTAAAGCAGACATACAATTTGTGTGTCACAAACATACGAAAAAATATATAAGATATTTTGGGGCGTTACAAGAGAGAAAATATCATGGAAATAAACTCTCTCCACTTGGTAGTAGCCTTTTGTGACCAACCTTGCCTTATACATAGTGTCATCTTGATTCAATCCTTCTTTCTTTTTGAACACCCAATTGCAATTAACTATTTGCTTTCCACCCGGTGGTTTAACGAGTTGCCAAGTCTCGTTCTAATGAAGGGACTTCATCTCTTCTTCCATAGAAACAAGCCATTTGCTAGAATTAGAATCCAGAACTACATCTGAATAATTCGAAAGGTCAGTTGAATCAATACTCTCCGCAACATTTAGAGCATATGCCACTAGATTTCCTTTATAATATTTTTACGGTGGTTTGATCTCTCGCCTTTTTCTATCCCAGGCTAACTTATAATTTTGAAATTGAGATGTAGGGGTACCTGATTGGGATGGAGTGTCTTCGAAAACCTTTTGTTGCACTAAAGAGACGTCGGATTCATGATTTCATTATTATGTCTAGACGTGGCAATTCTCCTTGTCGAGACATCTCCACTGTTTGTTGTGTCGTTGCAATGTCGAGCTTCGTAACATCACCGTCTGTTTTTGTTTTTGATTCCATGTAACACCCCTCTACCTGACCCAATCATTGGGTCTGGGTACCAATTGTCACAAGAAAAACTCGTGTTATTTAACATATTTAGTCAAGCACTTAGAAAATATTGAATTTCATAATGCAACCCCTACTACAACTTATATTATGTGAGAATTAAAATTCTTACACGATTGGTGCCTTCTTAGACTTAGCATTTATTTAAAGTTTAAATATAGAATTTAATACGAATATAACAAACTTTAACCCTGAGGCGTGGCCTCTAAGGGTGCCCCTCAATATATATGAACACAGCTACCGCACCCATCTCTTAAATCTGACGGTGTCTGGCTTGTTCCCTCACTCGATTCCCGAGTCTTCTTCTACCCTGCATTCAAGTAGCAAATCTTGTAAATTCAAAAGAGCCTAGTGAGATATGTGCATTGGTAACAATGAAAGAATTCATAAAAGAAAATTAGGAATATGAGATTTTATGTGCAATATTAGAACTTCTTGGATTTTATAGAAGAATTCAAAAATTTTGTGGCGTAGCCAGAGCCTTGTTCTTTATTAGTCAACTTTTGGAAAACATAACCACAAGTTTGATCATAACCATGGTCCGTTTAGAATTATTCTCTTAGGGGTCTTGACCCTGTTTATCATTGTTCTAGACCTTCCTGGTATGCCTCATTACCAATACCCATATTCGCCATTGCGACATGGCAACAACTATTAGCATTTAACCAAGTATTCGCCAAAATTGTGTACCCATACCTTGATCTCTTACCTGAAAAAGGTCTCTTCATAATATCCTTTTTCGCAGACTTAAATATGATGCTTGTCTAATTAAACAACACCCCTTTGTTCCTGGTGAACACATGTCACGGTGGCACCCCAAAATACTTGTTCACTTTAGTCTAATCTTTTAAGAAACTCAAATAAATGGATAGTTTCCAGTGGACTATCTCCAGCCTAGGTATCCTTGGACCGTTTCCACCTTTAGTATTCTCACATGGTTTTTCCTATACAATATGGCCTCGATGAACTTTTAGACCCCTTCTATTTCCTTTGCCTTGTTAAGATCACATACACTAACTCCTTTCTCTTTAAAAATTTGGCAGAATCCCTTATTTGCAGGATTACCTGCATTCTCAGACACTTTTACTAGCTTCTCTTATCTTTGAAATTTGGCAGTTTCTCTTACCTTCTCATCTATTCACGTTTTCAGACGCACCACATTCATCCAATCATGCTACTCGCCGTAAGAGTCATACGATGATCTCTTTTTTCTTGCCTTGTCAGCTACCTGGTTCACCATCCTGGTAGACCTTTTCTATTTTCATAGCCCAACTATGGCCTTACACAGCATGAACCCATGTTTAATGCCCTGGCAGACTCCATATTTTGTCATAGCCTAGCTATGGTCTTAGAAATTAGTAACCCATGTTTAATGTCCTGACGAACCCTATTTGTTACAATAGCCTAACTATGGTATTACACATTATGATCTCATGTTTACTGTCCGGACATACTCCTAATTCTGAGAAATCACTAAACCTCTTCCGAGGTGTCGCTCAGAATGACTTATCGATAACCACCGTCGCGGTGTCACTCCATAGAGTTGATAGACTATTTTCACGGTGTCGCTCTAGTGAGCCAGTCGATACCATTCCACAATGCTGCCTAACTCTTTTAAATCCCATTTCAATCTATCTATTTCTCCATTACGCCAATTTTTCTTATCTTCATCTACCCCGTCAAGGTATGTCCCTTCTTACTTCATATCATATACGTACAAGAATTTTACGTAATTAATTTCATTTATTCCTATAGCATATAGTATGCCACCAATTAATATTTCAATTCATAACTAATTGACATCCAACATACATGCATGCAAGCGTACTCAATCACCATGTTCATATACAATTATGGTTTTCGACAACACAAAATAGACACAAAGACATATCATTCCAGCAGATCAATGTCATCGATCACCCAAAGATGGATCATAACAACTCACTGTACTTCCTTTATCCTCATTAGCTTTACAAAAACCTAGTAGGAAATCCTTACTCACACCCTTCCTCAAATCGATGAGTACAAAAAATTAAGAAAAGCTTACCATTTTCTCAATTTCTCTACTTCTAAACCTCGATTCTCACAACCATTGCTCCATGCAAGGCTCTCCTAAACTTTTCTTTTCCTCGAAACAACTGAAGAACACGATGGAAGGAAGAAAAAGGTTATGAACTAATTGAAGAGAGTTCCTTTATCCCTCACACAAATATATATTAATCTAGGACAGTCTCCATAGTCCATCTTAGCCATCAATCACAAATTATTTTTCCCCCACTAACAAACTAGTCGATTCAAACCTAACCAAACCAGGATTGAAACCTAACTATTTGCCCGAAGACCATAATATTTTTAAAGATTCCCAATAGAGTCCACTGAATCACTAATTTGCTCAATTATCTCCCAATATATCTTTAAATTTGAATGTTTAAAAGAAATCTACGTGTGACAAATCCCCCACCTTTAAAGAAAATTTCATCCTCGAAATTTCCTCTCATGCCTAAGCTATGAGGTGGACTCCGAACAAACTTCTCTTTACTTTGATAATTCCCTTCATAAAATATAGGTATACACCTCTAATATTCCTAATGCCTTAGCGCTGACCTCTCATTTATAGATTTATTTTGAACCTATTCCACTCATACGACAGGTCTGTCCTTACTCCATATAAGGCGAGTAGTTGCACAATGATAATTTCATAGCTATTATGGGTCCTTGGCTTATACCTTGATCTGGACATTCTCTTAGCATGACACTAGCAGACGGTTCCTAAATTAACGTGTGCCACTTGACGGGTACCTGATAAACAAATAACTCTAGCGAACATTCCCGTTTTTCTAGTTATCAAGAGGTTTAAGAGAAACTCTCTCCATCTCCAACAGGTGTCAAATACAGTTTGAGATTTTGAACCTTTCTGGCCATTTGAAACTTAACTTCTTATGGACTTTTTACTATTTAAATCAAGATAGGGAAAACGAATTTCTTTTGCCAGATATAATATTTTCTTCTAAAATTTTTATTACCGATTATGTTTTCTTTAAAATCCTTAGCTTGAGTCACCGGAGTTCGTCACTCCTTAGACATTACCCAGCTTCTAGGTAACTCTTTCTTCATTTTTTCCTTTTCAATAACATACTACAATCTCATTGACCTGTCGATATTTAGGCCTTAGGATTAAATATTAGTAAAATAAGTGTTTTTTAACACATTTTATAAGTGTTGTGACCCAATAGGCCACCACGAGCCTTAGGTAGTACTAATATGCTTAATTGAGTGTGTAGGATGAAGATTTATAGGCCCAATTGATGTGCAAGCAAGGGAGAAGTGATACATAAGTTTCCCTATCCGTCAAAGCATGAAACAAATGACACAAGCTGCATTTTACATGTCGTGTCGGGCCATAGACATTCTGTGGCATGACATAGGCCGACTTTCTGCCCAAGTATGTCGAGGCTATTTTCGTTCGCACAATCAAATTTATATAAAGACCTAGGACATGCCAAAGACCTATTTGGGCTGTCAACACTTCTATAAATAATACATTAAGGTTTTGATGTAACTAAGTCTTCTTAGACACACTCAAAAACCCTAGTAGTTTAGGAGTAGGAGTAGATTAATTTTCTTTTGACTTTTCAATAACTAGTTGTTTTTCCTCTTGGAATCAGTTTTGACCTAAGATTTTATTTATTTTATCGAAGTATTTCAGTTTACTTGTTCTTGCATTTGATTTATTTCATTATTTCAATCAATAATTTGCTACTTTCTCCTCTATTTGACATCAAATCCACGATTATTCAAATTTCTTTTCTCTTCTGAATCAATTGTGTTCTTTGTAACACCCCAAAATTAGGCCTATAAGTTTTGGGGGTATTTTGGAATTCTATCCTTAGAGTGTTCAAAACTTTGTGTTATGGTATCTCGGTGATGTTTTCGATAGTGGCTATTAGGAAATTAAGTCAATTTTTGAAAATGAGTTTTAAATACCCTTAATTTTGAAAATAGGACTGATTTGTAAAAGAGTCAAAACTGAGATTTTTATGAAGCAATTTACCCAGAATTTTATATTCACCTAAAAACCCTCTTATCTAGTTTGCTTTCACGATAGGTTGCTCATCACCTTGCTTGTGTTGTCCCTTCCATTCTCCCAATTCTCTCAATCAATTTGTACTTCCAAATCATAATCCTTCTTGATTTCCAATTCTTTGAACCATAAATCTCCATTGAAATCAAGAAAAACACCCAAAAACCTCATTAATTTCTTCTTTTTCTTCACTTGTGGGTTTTTCAGATTTGCATCGAAAACTCATTTATTCTCCCATCGAAGGTAAATTTTCAACTTCTAAATAGTTTTAAATGTTATTTAGTTCTTTAAATTGAAATATTAGCCATTAAAACACATGTTTTAAATTAAAGTAAAAAATTTGGTTGTTAATGATGGATTTTGAGATTGTAGATTAAAAATGTAGTTTAGAAGTGTTTTTCAACTTGTTTTAGCATGACTAGAAGGTTTCTATAGCTACTTTGAAGTTTTGTTAAAAATTTCTCGATTTCTAATGAATTTTCGTCATAATGGCCAAAACTTGTCGAAAAATGTCAATACCATGAACTGAGTAGTTTTGTGTAGTTTAAAGGTTGGGAATTAGTCGTAGATGATTATTTAGATGAACAGAATTTGTTTCATGAGAAAATATTAAGTGTAGGCTGAGATATATGATTTTAAAGTTTCCATGTCGAAGGTTTTGATTAAAAGAGAACGTAGCTTAGACTATTGTCTTTGACTATTTAAGGTGAGTTAATGACTAATTGTTGATTGTATGTTTGTGTGGTTTGTCTTGTTGAAGTGTCAGATTCAATAGGACTTTCAATGAGAAAGACAAAGGTAAAGAAAAAGGCAACGAAAAGCATGTCTGAGCTTTCGGCTTTTTGGCGAAAGCATATTTTGGTGAGTGTTTTGGAATCGCTGCTCGTAGATGATTCATTATTTAATTGGGAATTTAGAGGTAGGCTAAACCCCTACTCTAAATTTGAGTTTAAGTGTTCTCACACCAATGACTAAATGTGATATGTGTGTGTGAAATTATGAAAACATGAACATATATGAGATGCTATGACATGTGCCATAAGCTTGTGATGACTATTGTGAAAGAGAATATGTGGGTATGTTATTCATGTCATGTGACAGTAAATATATGAGTATATTTCTATACCATGTGATAGTGATTATAATGTGCTAACGATGTGAATATGCAGTGAATATGTGTGAAAAATTGGTAAGTAAATATGTGACAATGATGTGGATATTTTGGGCTTCTAATCTTATTAGATCGTTGGATATAGTTGGCATGCCATAGGATTGTGAGTACTCACCTTTGTGATGTGATTTTTAGGGCGTGGAGGCCTAGGGATAGTTTTCAGATAGATAAGGGAATATGAGCTAAGCTCCATTCTCAAGGCTATGTGTGTTTGGTGTGTTGGAGAGTGTTAGCTATATGCTTCTCTTATGGGATATGTTCAACTCTATGAGTCATTTTAGTGTGCTGGAGATCCATGTATCCGATGTGTGGTGATAAATTCCACTTTATGTTTCATAACCTCAAGAGCAAAACTATCATAAATTGTGACAAGTGCTAATAAATATGATTTATTTGTGTTGTGATATATGCTTAAATAATCATGTGATTAATGTGATAAATGTGAAATAGAATAAATGGAAGATGAATAAACGTGTGAAATATGATATTAAAGTTAAATATATTATGAATATGTGACATGTTTGCTTAATCGATGCATAATGACTTGTTTGCTTAGTGGTTGTTCTAAGTATTCATTGAGCTTGTTAAGCTCACCCACTCCTTTTTAACCTTTGCAGATAAGTAGTGTCAGTGTCAGTGGTGTGGTCTTTAGGGGTGATCCAAGCCAAATACTTTAGTTGCTATTAGTAGGTGTTATTTGGTTTTTTTTTTTTGGGGGGGGGGGAATAAAAGGCAATGTGGTAGTTGTTATGTTGGTTTTGCTATGATTTTTAGTTGTTTGCATGCCTATTATACTTGGAAATTGTGGACCTCAAGTATGATGTAAGGACTGATATTTGGGGCATTTTGGTGCTAAATTTATATGGTATTTGATGCATGATGTTTTGAACTAGTTGGAATGGTCTATGTGATGATATATGTTATGTTTTTAAGGTTTGAAATAAAGATATCGATATTCGGATTTTAAAAATGATAGCCCTGGAATTTTCGAAGTGCAGGAAGTTAGTTTCGCTAGTTGGCATCGATATTTTGCCATGAGTATCGATACTCAAGGTAAAACTATCAATACTTTTTTAGTGGTACCGATATTTTCAGGAAGTTTGGTTTTTAAGATGAGAAATAGTAAGTTAATTTGGTATCGATACCACTTGAGAGAATTACCAATACCACTCTACTAGTATCGATACCTATGTAACAATTTTGGGATATTTTGCTAAGTGATCCTAATGCTTGTTTGTTGCTTATTTTATGATTTTACAATGTATGTTACACGTTTTATACACGCTAGGGTAAGTATGACTACAATTCGTATGAATGCCATAATAATAAAGGAAACAAAAATATGTATGTTTAATAATGAGTTGACTTATGTTTTATATAATGTGATACGGTGGTGTAGCATCTTGTTCTCGGGATTGACGATCAGGCTAGGTATAGGGTGTTACATTCTTCACATGATTTTTTCAATTGAGATAGAGATTATGAATAAGATGAATGACTAAATCCCTTACGAGAGATTAATGAGTGGATGAGGAAGTGATTAACGAAGGATTTAGGTTTTCCTGAGAGGGGTTAGTTGGTATGAATTACATATTCTTAAACAACTAAGGAAGTTATTATGGGCTAGACGACGTTGGGATACAAGCTAGTATCAACCAACCAATTAGTTAATTAGAGGACAGAAGGTAATAATTGGTTAATTGGTAGTTAATCCATCCTAAACCCTAATCCAAAGTTAGTTACAAACACTGAAGCGAGTTAATATTCCTGATTAGTTTATTGATTTTTATCATTTGTTTATTTTTCTTATTTATTTATTTTCTTTGTTTAATTTTATATTCATTAATATATTTTATGGTTCATCATAATATAGGCTTATTATTGTAAAAAAAATTTCATAATTTATTCCATCCTCCCTTGGGTACGAGCATTTGTACTAAACTATATTATAATTTGACTTGCTCACTTGTGGACACTGCCTTTTTAATTTTTATATTATTTTGGTGTTATATTTTACTATAATCGATAACTCGTTTATAGGCAGTCACTCATCATTCCCCGAATCAGGCCAATGTTAGGAATGAGGAGGAGCGATTATAATGGTGGGAATCGAAGGGGTTAGGGTAGTAATAGGTCCACTACAGCAAGCGGCTATAGGCCATTAAACAGTAGAGCTAGAACGTCGATAAAATCATCGTTTTACAGATGTAAGACCACTCCGGAGAAAATGTTCAAACATTTATCAGCTAGAGGAATCAAATTGCCCAATTTTGCCTATGATTTTGAAATCGTATAAGGAGAATGTCGCTTGAGTGACTCTCGCTAGACTTATTAGAGGCATGCTTCCATCTCCCCTTACATCATTTCTTTTGTATTGTTTTAAACAACTAAGGGATTGCACCCGAACAACTTATTGGTCCCTCTTGGTGGATGCTAGTGGCTTACTTCCTTGATTGCAGTAAATAGTGCTAGCCACCATTCCTTAGCATATTTCAATAGTTTTACCAATTGAAGGTCATCACTCAAGGGGTCTCAGCTGAGATGGTACACTTCTGCACTAATGAAGGTGACAAGTCCATTATTTAGAGTTCTTCTTCAATCTTCCACTTCGACTGCCGAAAGTTCATATAGGTGAGAAGGAAACTTGATGGCGGATTTGGTTTTCCTACCAGGTGGTTCATCCTTCACAAGGTCGCTTGTCTCTAGCTCTAAGCAATCATTTCTGATCTCTCCAATGCACAATATGACCACTTAAGGTTGGGATATCCCCTAAAACTAGAAAAACTGCTAATAGTAAAGAGCATCTTTCGTTACTGTATAGAAGAGCAAAACCCCAATGGCTTTAGATCAGCAGATCAATCGTTGGTTGTGGATCCCCAAAGGGTAAAACTTGTCAATGAAGCGTGACCTTATGGAGCCAATAATGAATTGGCCCGATCATTGGTGAGGAGAAGAAGGGAGCCCTCTAACCTCCTTTTCCCAGACTATAATATTATACCTCTTCAAGGCTTGTCTCCCTCAGCACCTGGTTGTAGGGGTACCTCACTTGATAGAACCCTTGCTGGCATTGTAGCTGACCCTTCTATAGCTATTCGTAGGTTCTCCTTCTTCCTTTATGTCTTCCCATAATCCATCAAACATAGATATGGAGACCCATATGAAGAGCACACAAAAGGCTGTGGAGGCAACTGATGCAATGGCATGAGTGGGAAATGGTAGTCGTAAGAGGCAAAAGTTGTACAGAGAGTACTCGAGTACAAGAGAAAAGAGCGAGACTAGGTTAGTTCACCATTGATCGGGTAAGGAACCCTTAGTTTCGAAAAGTGTGCCTTATATTCCTCCCTAACCTATTGATGTACCTCCAACTGAATCCGCCAATATTGTGGACTCTTTTACACTTATTTCAACGTCTCTCCCCCCAGATGCCAAACTTGGACGCCGCTAGTCCTATCGGATCTACATCCTCATTTGGCGCTCTCTACTTTACTCCTATTGGTGAGGTGCAAACTTTCTTCTCTTGGAGGAAACACATCAGTGTGGGTCAGTATCCTTTCTCCCCCTTTCTTATCCGGTAGAAACATGATAGGAATTTACCCCTGAAGTTGAAAGAATGTGCCTACCTTTCCTCTTCTTCCTAGAGTGTTCACAAATCTACCTTTTCGGAGTTGGTGGGTTCTTTTTCTGTGATGGTCGTGAAATAGGGACTTATGAGTTGGGCTATCCAATAGGCTTGTGAAGAGATTAAGGCTAGGTGGGTGAAATCTAAGAGAATCATTCTCTCTGGCGACCAATCGCTAGCCCAACTTCACAAATCAAATGAAACTCTTGCCCACCAAAATCATGACCCCTTACAATCTTCCTCCTCCTGGAAGAGCAAGTATCATGCCTCGACAACTCAAGAAAAAGAGTTAAAGGAGAGGGTTCGTCAGTTGGAAGCCCTCAAGAAACACAAACTCGTTGAAAAATAGCAAATACAAAGATAGAGCAATGAGGCCTTGAAAAATTTGTGGCGGATACCAACAAGGGTATTAAGGCACATCTACCCATTTTAAGGTCCAACATAATGTTGCATACTCAAGTCGTTGTGGGTCCCTTTGATCTGTGCCGCTTGAACTTCAAATGTATGCAACATCTCACCAAGACTGACATTGGCTTCGATGTCCTAAATCCCAAAGGGTTGTATGGGAAGAATTTCAAAAGAAATGGAGAGAATCCAGTGAGGTCTTCTATGATTAGGATTTTGATATGTACGATTCTAATTCTTCGAATGGTACCACCTTAGAGGATGAAACCCCCGGCGACGCCGCCACCTTTCCCACCCTAAGGGAGTCTTGAAATTTATCATGTTGTAAATTTATACTTTCTCGCAACTATTCTCTTAATAAGATTTTTCTCTTTCGTTCTTTATTTGTCTTTTGCATTTAGCTTATTCATTCCCTTTTACTATTTTAATATGGCCAGTTCCAGCTTATAGCGTTCCGTACAACTGAACCAAATTTTCGTAATTCACATTAACCATATGTTAGCTTAAAGAACTAAGCCAAACCTAACTTAACATTTATATAGGGGTTATTCCATCACTTCCTATGTCCATAGGATCGACTAAATCAAAGCTCTAATACCATTAAACTTGTACACCCTCTACCCGACCCGATCGCTGGGTCCGGGTACCAAGTGTCATAAGAAAAACTCGAGTTGTTCAATAGTTTTAACTGATTTATTCAACCGCTTAGACAATATCAAACTTCATAATGTAACCCCTAGTACAACTTATATCATGTGAGAATTAAAATTCTTACAAGATTGGTGCCATTTTAGCTTTAGCATTTATTTATAGTTTAAATATAGACTTTAATACAAATATAAACAACTTTAACCCTGAGGCTTAGCCTCTAAGGGTACCCCTCTATATACAAGAACACAACTACCTCACCCATCTCTTAAATCTGGCGGTGTCTGACTCGGTCCCTCCACTTGATTCCAGACTCTTTGTCTACTTTGCATTCACATAGCAAAAATTGTAAGTTCAAAAGAGCCTAGTGAGATATGTACATAGGTAACCATGAAAGATTTCATAAAAGAAATTTAAGAATATGAGATTTTATACACAATAATAGAACTTCCCGGATTTCGTTGGAGAATTCGCAAATGTTGTGACGTAGCGAATGCCTTGTTCTATCTGAGTCAAATTTTGGCAAACGTAACCACCAATCTGATCATAACCATGGTCCATTTAAAATTATTCTCTTAAGGGTCTTGACCCTATTTACCATTGTTCCAGACCTTCCTAATATGCCTTATTACCAATACCCATATTCGCCATTGTAGCATGGCGACAATTATTGGCGTTTAACCAAGTATTCACCATAATTGCAGATCCTTACCTTGATTTTTTTCCTTAATAAAGTCTCTCCCTGATATTCTCTTTTGCGGACTTAAATATGGTGTTTCGCTGACTGAACAATACCCATTATTCCTGGTGGACACATGTCACGATGGAACCTCAAAATACTTGTTCACATTAGTCCAGTCCTTTATGACACTCAAATAAATGGATAGTTTCTAGCAGACTATCTCCATCCTAGGTAACCTTGGATCGTTTCCACCTTTTTAGTATTCTCAGATGGTTTTTCCCATGCTATATGGCCTTGATGGAATTTTATTTCTTCCACTGCTTTCCTACTAACTTTTCATCCAAGATAGCAGACTTCCTAATTTGATGGCCCCCATGAATTCTCCCGTGCCACCAAATCCTATCCTGACGTCCTTTTTTTCTGTAGATCTCTAGTGGACTTTACCAATCAGACCGTTTTTCCTAGAATCTGCTTCATCGGCTTACTCTACTACAACCAATGCTAGTTTACTCATCAACCACTAGCGAACTCAAAATGGCGGATAATTTATACATTGAAGAGGGTATTTGTTATATTTCATTTGCCTTATTAATATCGCATATACCAATTCCTTTCTTCGTAAAATTTTGGCGGACTCCCTCATTTGCATGATTACCCACATTCTCAAACACTTCTACTAGTTTTTCTTATCTTCATAGTTTGGCCATTTCTCTTAGTTTCTCATTTACCCGTGTTCTCAGATGTAACATATTTATCTGCTCATGCTACTTATCGCGCGAGCCATACAATGATCTCCCTTTTCTTGCCCTGTCAGCTTTCTGGTTCACCATTCTAGCAGACTTTTTCTGTTATCATAGCTCAGCTATGGTTTTACACAGTACGAACCCATGTTTAATGTCCTACCAGACTCTATATGTTCTCATAGCCTAGCTATGGTCTTACACATTATTAACCCATGTTTAGTGTCCTAGTGAACTCCATTTGTTTCCATAGCCTAGCTATGGTCTTACGCACTATGATCCCATGTTAACTATCCTAGGAGACTCCTGATTTTAAGGAATCACTAAACCTCTTCTAAGGTGTCATCTAGAAGGACCTATTGATAATCGCCATCACGGTGTCGCTCTGTAAAGTTGATAGACCGTCGTCAAGTTATCGCTCTAGCGAGCCAGTTGACACCATTCCACGATGCCGCCTAACTCCCTTGAATCCCATTTCAATCCGTCCATTCCTCTATTATGCCAAATTTTTTTATCTTCATCTACCCTATCAAGGTCTATCCCTCCTTACTTCAAATCATATACAGACAAGCATTCAATGTAATTAATTGTATTTATTCCTATACGCCAACCATTAATACTTCAATTTATAACTAATTAACATCCAACATACATGAATGCAAGCGTACTCAGTCACCATGTTCATACACAACTATTCAAACAATACAGAATAGACACAAACACATATCATTCCAGCAGATCAATGGTATCGATCACCCAAAGATGGATCATAGAAACTCACCTTACTTCCTTTATCCTCGTCAACTTATCTTGTCGAAACACTAGAGCCTCCTTCATCCTGGCAGCTAAGCATGAAAACCATATATCGGTTAAATCAAAGTCATTCAAACCTTAAAACCAAGAACCCATTTTACAAATACCTAGTAGGAAATCCTTACTCTCACCCTTCCTCAAATCCACGAGTACAGAAAGATAAAAAAAAAGCTTACTAGTTTCTCAATTTCTCTACTTCTAGACTTCGATTCTCACAACCACTGCTCTATGTAGGGCCAACCTAAACTTTCCTCTTCCTTGGAATAACCGAAGAAGACTATGCAAGGAAGAAGAAAGTGATAAACTAATTGAGGAGAATTCCTTTCTCCCACACACACACATATATATATATATTAATTTAGCAAAGTCTCCATAGTCCATCTTAGCCATCCATCGCTAACTATTTTCCCCCCACTAAGGAACCACTAGCTCCAACCTAACAAAACTAAGATTGAAACCTAACTATTTGCCCGACGGCCATAATATTTTCCACAATTCCCAATAGAGTCTGCCAACTCACTAATTTGCTCAATTAGCTCCCAAGTTTCCTTTAAATTTTAGTCCTTAAAAGAAATATGGATGTGACACTCCACCTTGCTTGAAACACCCAGTTTTTCTATGTTGTTTTAGCCTAGTGACCCCATTTTTGAAAGAATCATTATTGTTTCATCAAATATAACATATCTATTGACAATGATCTTACTAGTTTATGAGAACCGTAATTTATAGCCTTTTAGTAGCAAAACCCAGAAAGATGCATTTTACAACCCTTGGTTCAAGCTTTCCTTGACTGACTCGTGCGCAAGCAAGACAACCAAATACTCTAAGGTTAAATTAATTAGGAGGATTACCTGACCAAATCTCTTCAGGAACCTTTTCATCCAATGCTCGATGTGGAGACCAATTCACCAAATAACTATTGGGAAATGTTGTCCATATTGTAGTAAACATGTAATTGTTTTCTATGTATTTGAACGATGAATAAATAAATAAACTTAATTTCATATTTCACTATTATATCTTTTGTGTTTTTTTTCTTTCATGTTTTGCATACATAGAAAAATTGTGACAATTAAATATTAGCTCATTGATTGTCTAAGTTCAAACTGATGATAAGTGGCACTATAAGAACGTTTACATTACGAGAAAGACAACTTACTTTAGTAGATAATCTAAACGAGTCTGTAATCCTATAAAAGAATCAAAGTGAGAATTTGATTCAAATACTTAAAAGGATTATTATGTCGTCTACAATTCCAATTGTGGAGATTACTAGTCTTGGCTATCGGAGCAGTTGACTTCACATGTAGATACATAGATGTGTACATTGGAAGAATGATACATTGGACTGGACCCAAGTTGAATTAATTCTGAACCTGTTTGTGAATTTTTTTTCACTTGTGACATTCATGGTGTGATTTACAAAAATCTTGAGTTAGTCATTGGTCATGCGTATGTAACTCATGTGCTTTGATATAAGTTGAAGCCTATGCTCTAAACATGATCGAGCCCATAACCAATATGTTGGGTACATGACTTGTGTATGGCATAGCTTTACTAGAAACAATGGAATTTATAGCTCGATTAAAGAGCAAACGATATCCTCTCATTTGCATTGTGTGGATTGATAAATATAGAATGTGGCCACGAGTTACTTGTTCTTTTATGAGAAATTTATCACAGCCATTTGTTGACAGTGATCATATTAATCATTAAAAGAACACAATGGTGAAAATAAGATAAAATAAGATTGTTTTGAGTGAACGGATTTAACTCAAAGGAATCAAGAATATCATATGAAGGTAACACACACATGACGAGGTCATTGGACAAAACAGTTGGATGAATTGCTTTCATAAATAGTATACAATAGGGAGTTCTCAATCTTGGTACTTCTGGTGGACTGACTCCATGATTAAGTGAATTGCGAATTATCTAAACAATACTTTTGGACATAATTGCAATTACTCGAGTCTAATTTTATATGTCCGATTGGTCCCTCTACTAGCTCAACAAAAGCTTGACCGGACTGCATTTGAATTAAAAGAAAATTCTATGACTTTGGAAATAATTTAATTAAGTTGATTTATTCAATCTAGAATTAAATTAGGCAGTCATGAGAATTGTTCAACTAGAGAATTTGATTAAAAAATTTTCTTGAAAATTTAATTTGGAAAATCTCAATGATTTTTCGAAAAATTAATTTTGATCAAGTAAAATTAAATTAATCAAATTAATTAAAATAAATATGATAGTTTTGGAAATTAATTTTCAAGTCAAACAATTGGTCCAATGGGTAACTGAACTTGAAAATTAGACATGAGATCGAAAATTGGGCCCAAGAACCCAAAAACTAGTTGAACTAGGCCTGGTATGTGAAACCGGCCCGACGATCCAACCAATGGCTAGACCTGATCAGTCGATCTGTCACTAGGCCAGACCAAAATGGAAACAGTAGAACCAGCTTGGGGTGTCGCACTTGCAATGGCACCATTGGACATGACGATGCCAGTGGCAACGATGGTGACATTCGGGTGGCCGATAGGCGGTCCTTTGTCGGTTGAGCAGTGGAAGAATAACACTCCTACTGGGACTCTACCAGATAATTTGATTTCATATTAACTATTCTAAAATTAATATTATTTTAATAGTTTTAATATTAAATTTAATTCAATACTTAATTTAATAGTATTTTATTAATTTAATATTAAATTTCATTTAATATTTATCTTGTAGATAAGTATTCTATTAATTCAATATATTTAATATTAAAATTAATCTAATATTTATCTTGATAAGTATTATATTAATCTAATATTAAAGTGATTAAATATAATCATAGTTCAACTTTCTAAACTCTCCCTATATAAAGAGAGTCATGGGTCATTTTACAAATTAACCCCAAAGTTTAGAGAAATTAAAAAATTACCCTACTGGTAATTTTGTGAAAAATTTTCTAATTCAAAGCGAACCCACACTTGGCAAACATGAGCTTGAGGATAGTGGAAAAGACTACTCGATCAAAGCGTTCATCATAGACGAATAAAAAAGGTACAATTTTGATCAAGTGTTTATTAATTTAGATATCACAATCAAGTTCTTGTTTTTGGAAAAAAAAATTAAAACTTTGGTTTTTCCTTTAAACTTATTTTTCTTCGAGTTTTCCAAACTAATTTTTCCAACAATAAATTGTCAAGTTAACTGCTTCAGCCTAAAAATCATTTTCTAAACTTGTGTTTGAGAAAATACATCGGGATTTCTCAAATAAATTTTTGTTCATCCTTTCAGCAACACCATTTTGCTACAAGGTAACAACTGTGCGATGTCTTTCCGTTCCTTTTCATTTGCAGTAATCATTAAACTCAGTTGAATAGAACTCAAGACTATTATTCGTTCTTAACCATTTTACGAACTTCCTAGTCTACTTTTTTAAAAAGGTCTTCCACTATTTAAAGATCCAGAAGACTTCATTCTTGTGCTTCAAGAAATAAACCCAAACTTTCATGAAGTGGTCATTAATAAAAGTTAGAAGATATTTGCTACCTCACTGTAGACGACTAGATTCGAATCCCATAAGTCAGAATGAATATAGTCAAGGGTCCCTTTTTTCCTGTGCACTGCCAAATCAAAGTTGAATCGAGTATGCTTCCCATAAATGCAATGCTTTCAGAAATCTAACTTTTCAACTCCGGTGCCTATTGGAAAACCTTTTTATTTAAAACTTTGACACGCCACCCGATAAAGCTTTAATATTTGAATATTGCAAGAATTTTAGAATAGGTCCTGAGAAGGCGAGATGTTAGATTCGAATAAGAGTTCAAGTTCGCGAGTACGCCCTTGGGCGAAGTCTTTGAAGAGAATAGGTTAACGTGTATCTATCCGCCCAAATGATGTTTTTGGTAGAAAAAGGTAAAGCAAATAGTTAGCTTAGGAGTAATGAAGGATCTCTAAGATATGAACTTAGTGAGTTGTCAAGGAATTTTGACTATTAGAGATACCGTCGAAATACATTGCACGCTAACTTGATTATGATTGTAACATGTGTCAAGTTATCATATAGAAAAAGGGTTGTATAAATATGGGTGACCAGGACTGAAAGGAAAGAGTTTTCTTTCCTTCTCTAACAAGTATTTTCAGTTTGAGTCTAAAGAAAAACAGAACATACCCTTTCTCTCTCTCTCTTCAAAAATCCTACTATCTTCAAGTTAGAAAAACAGAGAGAATTTATTTCTTATAATAGAGTATAAATCCTAATCTTTATCGGTGATTTCTTCATACCAAGGTAGTGGTTGTTGTAATCTCTAAGAAGAACTTAGAACTAGAGCCCAAGCTGCATGGTTAATAGGTGAGTATCTAGACTACTTTTACATGTATATTTGTAATCTAGATATTTATGTGCTAAGTGACTAAAGAATGACTCTATGACTCTGATAAGGAAAGGAACAGTATGCGTGCATATATGTCTAAAAGCATGAATATGTCTATTATGAGTTAGTCGTTGTTCGAATGGGTCTGGTGTGAAGGGCATTGCATCGTAAGCATGAATGCATCTGTCATGAAGGAGTCTAAAGGGAATAAGTTTGTCAACTATGAGTCTGCATGATAAGCATGTGTCTGTCTTTGGAGTCATTTAAAAGGGTCCGTCGGGATTAAAAATAGGAATCTCTTATAAGGATAAGTCCATGGCCATGGCATTCTGAAGACCATATAGTGTAAGACCATGGTTGCGCCATGACATCATATGAAATATGTAAAAGACGGTTGGGTGAATACCATATGATGGAGGGCAAACCTCATGACCATGAGTTTAGGTGAATCCCTGTTGTCAAAAACACCAAGTTCCATAAAAGTGAGCCTTTGTGACTGTTTCTATTAAAGGAATGCCTTTGTAGAAAATCTCTAATAAGGAATGGCTTTGTGGCAAATCTCTGATAAGAAATACCTTTGTGGTAATCAATAAGAAGACACCTTTGTGGCGCAACCTAAAGAAGTGCCTTTGTGGCAATTTCCATAAAAAGACGTCTTTATGGCTATCTTTGTTAAAAGGAAACCTTAGTGGCAATCTCTGTAAAATGACGCTTTTATGGCAAGACTTTGAAAGGAAAGCCTCTTTGGCTATCTTTGGAAAGGAACGCCTTAATGGCGTAATTTGAAGAATAGTTCTCATTATGACTATTTGAAGACAACGTCTATGTCAGACTCTGAATGAATGTCGAACACGGTATTCTGAGAATTCAGTAAGTGTGGATTAGTTCTGAAAGAAAAGCCAATATGGAAGGTTATGGCGAAGTCTGTACAATTGATAGGGTTAAAGTTATGAACAAGAAATAAATGATGAAACCCTTGAATAAGGGCTCAAGTAAAATAGGGTTCTTTCACTAAGTTCTATTAAAATTACCCCTTTGTGTTTTATGTCTCAAGTAAAGGAAGCACAAGGAGGGACGATGCCAAGGTTACGCCAAAGAAGTGGCAAAGTGGGCACTTATGCATACAGAGTGGGGGTTGCACAGGCATGTTTGAGTCTGATAAAAATGTTTCGAATAAGCCTCTAAATTTTTTTGTAAGCCTTATAGAGTGAATAAATCGTGTTGGTCAATAAATGAAGTCAACATTATTTTTTTTAAAGGTTGAATGAGATGGATCGTATAGGCCAATGTGACGTGTAATTATATTTGTATGTTTTGTAAACATTGTTCATCCAAACGCAACTTTGTTGGGTAGTGTTACTAATAAGATGTATTTCTTTGAAAATTTGTATATCTTAAGCATGTATAAGTCTGTAATAGTAATGTAACACCCAATATCCAAATTTGGTGAATCGGGTTGGGTTTAGGGTGTTACAGAAATAGTCATACCTTTTTTGCTTATATGACCGAGTCGCATGGGCCACAATTGAGTTGATTCAAAATCTGTAAAGAGAGAATTTTGTCTGTCGTCGCAACATCATAGGAGTCCTTGTCACGACGTAGCGACAATTTCGCCTCTATTTTTGTAATTGCTACCAAACCGATCACCATCGAACCTTGCAGAATGTATAGGCTGTCAACTTTTTGTCCTCTCATCAAGGCAAGAGCTCCACCAGATATTTTCAAACAGTTTGACTCAATGATGATCCTGCAACCATTCAAGTTTAAAATACCTAGAGAGATGAGATTCTTCTTTAAATAAGACACATGCTTGACATCTGATAATGTTTTGATTATCCCTTCATGCATCCTAATCTGAATGGTACCAGTGCAAGTTATTTTGCAAGGTAAGTTATTTCCCATAAGCACTTCACCTTCAATTGAACTGTATGTGAAGAACCAGTCCCTGTTGGGACACATATGGTAGGAACACCCTAAAGTCACACCCTAAAAATTAGGTCAGTAGAAATTGGGTTAATGAATCGAGAGTGGTCATGCCCGAATTTTTTTAGTGATTGAGTAGTGGTGGAGTTGTCCTTGATGACCTGTGTTCGATTCCATTCCCTCACATTATTTTCTATGTGGTGCAATTTTTTCTCAAACCTTAGCAAAGGTCACACCATGTTTTTAAAATAAATGTTGTAGGAATTATAATAAGGAAGGGAGTTGGTTTAGTGGTTAAGTGCTTAGATAATTTATTAAAGTCCTATGTTCAATTCCCCACATTCTCGTGTTTTTTATTTAATTTTTGACTCGTAGAAATTTGATCAAAGCTTTTATAATAGTTCACTCTTGGTTACTATGCAAAGAAAGATTATTTCCTCCTTTAGCTGCTCAACATTCCCTCAATAGCCCCTTTTTCACTCCCATGATACCCCTTTTGCTCCTTTGTCCCCTCAACATTCCTATTTTTCCACCCATACCTTGTGTGACATACATTGAACCTGGACAAGATGAATGACAACATTTTGTTCATCTTTTATTTTCCTATTCATTTTTACCACCCACTCTTTTGCTCCTCCGTATTTTCCCATTTTTTTCTTTTTTTTAGCCATCAACCACCATTTGTATTATTTTTCCTCCTCTCCTCCACCACTCCTTTTCCTTGAACCACCATCGTCACCACCGAACCTCCACCTTGTCGCTACTTGTCTCCTCCATTTTCTCCACCGTCGCCTTTAGCGCCATCCTCCTCTACTGTGTCAACCATCGCGAGCCACCGCGCATCTTCGCTTTCTTTTCTTTTATTTTTTTCTTTTCTTCTCTCTTCTCCTTTAAGAGAGTGACCAAAACCATAACCTTTTTTCTTTCTCCCCTGTCAAACCGTCGCCTTTAACGCCAAACCGCCACCATCACCGCCATCGTTGTTGTCATAGCACCATTACCAATGGTTGAGATTCTTTCTCCCTTCTTCTTCATTTTCAATTATTCATTATTACTTTTAGTAGTCAAGAAAATTTTTCACTAATTATTTTGTTTAATTCTTAATTCTAAACTCTATTTTCTTAGATTTATTTTCAAATAATCCTACTTTTTAGATCATTATTTCCCCTCCTATTCGTGATCAACACGATCCATCCATCCTTCTGTTCCAATCGTGATAGTGTAAGTGTAAGGGTGGTGTACAAATATTTTTGAATGTTTTTGAAGGTTTTAGTGATTTATTCTCTCAAATATTAACATCTCATATGTCTAATTTATTGAAAGGCCCATTGACACCAACTCGAGAGATCATTAAAGTAGGAATCGAAATCACTAATCCAAGTGATTATTTTTCTAAGGGTAAGTGTTAATAGGAAAATTGATACCAACTAACGTATCAACCTTATTAATGATCGTTATTGATGTAAGATCACCATTTGTTGATTGAATAGATAATCTAATTGTTAGATCCAAGTGTGGGTGTTCTTAGATAGTTGTTGCACACCAGATCTACGATCAGGTGTGGGTTTTAACACTAAACTAAATTAAGTCTTTGTTTTATATTGATAACAATGTTGTTATTTAAATAATGTTATTAACAAGGATATTTTATGTATCCATAAAGAGAGATAACCCCTCAATATGAATTTTATCAAGTAAGTATTTCCCCAAACCGTATATGTTGTGAAAAGCATGTTGTGTGATATTGATTTTTATTATTGATTTGAAAAATATGTACATCTCATTCTCATGTTATGTGATTATATGGCATACGTAATGTTCGCATGAAAATAAATTGTGAAATTTTGGTACCATGTGTACATATGAGATTTGCATGTTAAACAGTCCTATATAATTTGAGTGATTTTGGCCATATCACATGCATGGGGTGGGATATGTGAAAGGTGGAAGTATGTGGTAGTTTATCTACATTAATGTGACACTGTTCACGATTTTGATTATGTGGCAGTATATCTTCCATTTTGGTGGTTTGTCCACGATATTGATTATTGTCAGTTTACCTGCGATTTTGGTGACACTGTTTACAATTTGGTGTATTAGATGGACGAGTTCTGGTAAAAACTCGATTATGGTGTGTAGCATAGATGAGTATGACTATTTTCACAAAATCTACATTGTTTTACAAAATGTGCATTGACATGATCATGCATAGTATAAGTGTAAAATATTGAGTTATATGAAACTGGTACGATTATTGTGATTGAATAATGTATATCTTTATATGTATGTGATTGTGTTTATGTTAATCTCACACTGAGCTTTATAGCTCACCCATTTAGTTTTCTGATTTCACAGATAACCCCGATGTTAGAATTCAATGATGGCATTTGAAAGAGTTTCTCGTAAATCTTTTTAAATTAAATTAATTAAATTTTATTTTGATATTTTGATATTTTGTGTTTGTAATAAGTTTGTGCATGGACTGTGGCATGGGACTTTATTTTGGGGATTTTTCATTCTGATTTGCATAAATTGCTTGCATGTTTAAAAACTGGATAAATTAGTACTTGATAAGATTTCGCTTGAAACTTGATTTTTAAAATAGAATCTATTAATAACACATTTTTCCGCTGCATTTAAAAATGAGTTTTTAATAAAATTAGACTTAGATTTCAAAATTATTAATATTTACAAATGAGTTTACGAAGACATTTGATTTATGAAGTTAATATGTTTTTATTTTTGAAATAATGACGAATAATCAAGTTCTCCAATTTTGAATAAAAAGACAAATGATTTACAAGTATGATTGAAAATTGAACTAATTTTGAATAAATGATTGAATATTTACAATTGAGATATTATTTATTTCGATTCACGAAATTTGCATGGTTGTTATGAAATTAAAATAAAAGTTTTATTTCATTTGTTTTGAAATGATAAGCCAATAGTTTTAAAAAAAAATTCAAAATTCTGAAAGTTTATTTTGGTCATATTTGTGGGCAAATAGTTTTTGAAATGATATTGAAATTAAAGTCAAACATTCAATTTTACTATTTTTGAACAAAGTGTGCAAATAGTTTAAAAAAATACGTCTGAAATCAAGAAAGTTTTTTTGGGTCATTCTGGTGGCCAATGTAGCTTTCTAAATTCGGCCATAACGACTGGGTTGAGTTTGGGGTGTTACATTGAACCTAAGATCCACTCAGATGAAAACTTAGACCTTCGGTTATTGACGCCAGCAACAAATCATCACCTCTATCATGAGTGACACTAGCACCGGCTACATCAACTTTCTGCTTCCCTTTCTCGTCGTTTTCAGTAGCCCTCTTATTTTTATTTTGAAGTTTATAGTATTCTACTTTGATGTGACCCATCTTTTTGCAATAGCCACATTTCTTGTCACGGTTTCTTGATCGATTTTGCCCTAGGCATGTTATTATCTGATTTTATAGATTATTGTTTGCCCATTGCAACCGAAACTGAGGCTTGTCCATATAACTTATTCTTCGCACCTAACTCATTTTCAAGTTTATCATTGCTCAACAAGTTTCCCTTGACATCTTCGAACGAGAGTCTCTCTCTACCATAAATCAGGGTTTCCCTAAAAGTTTTATATGAATGGGGCAAAGAACACAACAATAACATAGTTTGATCTTCATCTTCTATGTTGGCCTTGGCATTCTTCAGGTCATTTAGGAGAGTAACAAATTCACTGATGTGAGCCCTAATAGACACACGTTCGGTATACGGAACGTGTATAATCGTGATTTCAATACCAAGCAATTTGTGAGAGACTTTGTCATATGAAAGACTTCTAATTTTCTCCATAAGGCTGCTGTCATTTTCTTTGTAAGCACCTCCTGCAATACATTGTTCACGAGGCACAATTGAATTGTTGACAAAGCCTTCTCATCATTATCCTCTCATCCGTCTAATTTACATCTACAGGCTTTTTCCCTGTAACGACCTTTTTCAAACTGTTCTGAACCAAAATTATCGTCATTCGAACTTACCATAAACTGAAATTTGTGATTCCATTGAACTTCTCAATATCGTATCTCATTGCCATCTCTGAACGGGTTGAATGCAGAATCTGAACTAAGCTTCGATATCAGTTTGCTAGGGATAAACCCGGATTAAACAACGAACATGAATGAATAGAGAAAATTGGACACAAATATTTACGTAGAATAACTTCTGTTAAGAGGATAAAAAACCACAAGCAAAGAAAACTTCACTAAAACGACAAATAATCAATAATGAGTACAAGATGGAGAAACAAAAATAAACCCAAACCCAAGATACAAAGTTCTCTCAAAATTCCCACAAAACAATCTCTTAATTGTGTTGTTGAATTCAACTCTCTAGGGTTGCTAAAAGCCCTATTTATAGACTAAAATTCGTGGGCTAATCTGATTAAAATGTCTTTAGAGTTATTAGAGTTATTGAGAAAAGATAGCAGAGTTTAACTAGGAGAACAAATCCAATTTAGTAGGGAACACATCGCCACGTCGTGACGTCACTATCGGCTCGTCAGGACGTCACATGTCGCGTCACATGTCGGCTCGTCGTCGTCACGACGTCGGATCCATTTCAGCCAAAATGTGAGGCACACTCCACAACAAACTTAATGAAAAACAAACTAATTCAATAAAACTTCTAATTTGGCTAAACAATAAGTAATTTTAGTTTAACTAAATCTTCTTGCCAACTAAGAAATATAAAACTTCTAAGCAACATAAAATATTTTAAAATATCCTAAAATTCGAAATAAATAAATACAAAAAATATATAACTTATTAAATAAAAATCAGGGATTATATATAATCAAAATTAAGCCTTAAAGTCAAACTCAATATCATTTAAACACGAATAAAAGCCCAAAACTCATAATTCCCATAATAATCTCGTCCAAAAAATTATGCTTGTGCAATCTTCACTAAAATGGTCATAACTCGAGCTACCGAGCTCAAAATAAGATGATTCAAAGTGAGTTTTGAATCTAAGAGATCGATCTTTCATCAATCAGAAGACATCTTGACTAAAAAAATACCTAGATTTCATTAAGAAATGCATTGCAAGTTAGCTGATTTTTAAAATTTTAAAATTAACAACTTCAGTGAACTAAATTTAAAGGATGTCACCCTATCTGCGCATGCATTAATCTAAGTATTAAAATTAAACATTAAAATCAAACTCAAATATTAAATTAAGATAAAAAATTTAAATATCTAATTAAATATTAAAACTAAACTCAAACATTAAATACCACGTTAGACTTAAATCATTCTGAGCTTGCAAGTTGTAAGAAGTTCTGATTTCGGAGGACAATAAAGATGATGAGTGAATATGTTATTGTTAGTGGGTCAAATGTTTAGTCATTGATGAGTCAGCCATGCCATATTCAATTTGTCGTTATGATAGATTGATGTTACAATGCCAGTCTGTATGTTGCAGAACATACTGAATATTCAAAATCATTTCAATTGTGATTGCATTAGGTCATCCAAGACCCTCCATTTTTAGAACCTGGTTAAAACAAACACCATGTTATTAATTTCTAAGCATACATGCATAAATACACTGAGCTTATAACTATTAAATGTATCAAATAATAATACTAAAATGGGCCATCATAGAAAGCAAAAGATCAATTAACCATAAAAAAAGAAAAAAGAAAAAAAGAAAGGGATAAATGGATGGTGACAAAAAAATGAGGGTTGTTGCACAAATAAAGCTGCCTAATATGACAAAGGGATTGGCTTTCCAAAAGATTCTCATTATCAACTCTTTTTTTTAAATGATAATGCCCCTTTTTTTCAATAAAGTCTTATTTCATCATTAATAAGACTTCATTTCAACCTTAATTGTGGTGGCCATCAATGTGCAGCAAAAGTATAATGTTTTCCTTGCACTTGATTTTGATGCCATTCACAAAGCGAAATCATACGAGCATTAATTATGCTCATTGTTCTTGTATTTCTGTTATATTTAGTGCATTGACTTAACTCAAAATTGAATTATGTGATTTGTTTTTTTTTAAATGTTTACGTGGTTAAATAAGCAAATATGGTGTTGTAAGATTATTCATACTTTTATTAAAGAAAAATTAATTTCAAAACATTGGGTTTTATTAAGAAAACACAAGATCTTTTTATTAATAACAATAGTCATGGGTAAAAATAATCATAAAATTCAAAAGTTTGAATCTTTGAATCTTTTTATTGTGCAAATCAAGCTTAATTCAAGTTTAACTCGAACAGAAAATGCTTACAACACACTTTAATATAAATATTTTAATGATTTTATTAAATAAAATATAATTATTAAATGAACAGAATTGAGGGATTTTATAGGATTAAAAAGAAAGGACTGAATTTAAAATGTGAAAAAAATACATGAACTGGGAGCATAATTAGAACATGAAACGTTCCAAATATATTGCTTACCAACTTTCGTATGGATTACGGAATTTAGCATTAATCTTTAGTCAAATCAGGAAGAACCAAACAACATATGGCAATAATGAAATTACCCCCCAAATGTGGGCCTTTTTTTACATTAAAATATCATTTTAGATGCCTACTGCTATTGGCTAGTACTACTATATATGCCACACTCTGCGAAATAATAACTAAGCCAAGTTGAAAGGAATAGCTAAACCCCCTTTCTGTCACTGTAACAGTGCGATGAATATGGGATATTCGGACAATGAATTTGACGTAATCGTCGTAGGGGCGGGCGTCATGGGGAGCTCCACGGCGTACCAACTAGCCAAAAGAGGCCAAAAAACGCTACTCCTCGAGCAGTTTGACTTTCTCCACCATCGAGGTTCCTCTCACGGCGAGTCACGCACCATACGAGCAACGTACCCTGAAGACTACTACTACGGCTTGGTCGATGAGTCCTATCGGTTGTGGGAGCAGGCTCAATCTGAAATCGGGTTCAAGGTTTACTTCAAGGCCCAACAGTTCGACATGGGCCCATCCGACGCCAAGAGTCTCCTTTCTGTGATCTCTACTTGTAGAAAGAACGGCATCCCGTACCAAGTCCTCGATCACCGGCAAGTCGCTGAAAGATTTTCGGGACGGATCGATATACCAGAGGACTGGATTGGTGTGTCGTGCGAGCTTGGCGGCATCATCAAGCCCACCAAGGCAGTGTCAATGTTCCAAATGCTGGCTTTCAAGAATGGTGCATGCCTTAAGGACAACATCAAAGTGGTTAGCATAAACAAAGATGGTGACCGAGGATTGAAGGTAGCTGCAAGCAATGGTGAAATTTTTTGGGGTAAAAAATGTGTGGTGACAGTGGGTGGTTGGATGAGAAATTTGGTTAAAATGGTGTGCGGCATTGAACTTCCTATCCAACCATTGGAAACCAATGTATGTTACTGGCGGATTAAGGACGGACACGAGGTCGAGTATGCAATTGGAAATGATTTTCCGACGTTCGCTAGCTACGGACACCCATACATTTATGGCACACCGTCACTGGAGTACCCGGGATTGATTAAAGTAGCAGTACATGGAGGCTATCAATGTAACCCAGACAAAAGGCCATGGGGACCAGGACTTGTGCCCGATTCATTAAAGCAATGGGTTGAGCAAAGATTCAAAGGGAAAGTCGATTCGAGCAAACCAGCCATGACTCAATTGTGTGTGTACTCGATGACACCTGATGAGGATTTCGTGATCGATTTTTTGGGAGGGGAGTTCGGGAAGGATGTGGTGATCGGAGGTGGATTTTCAGGTCATGGGTTCAAGATGTCACCTGCGATAGGGAGGATATTGGCTGATTTAGCGCTTATAGGAGAGGCAAAGGGAGTTGAGCTAAAACAGTTCAGGATAGCAAGATTTGAGGAGAATCCTAGAGGGAACATTAAGGAATATGAAGATCAAGTTGAGTTATTAAAAAGTACATTGTGAATATTTGATTCTGTATGTGTTTTTGTTTCAGTTGCCACCAGCATCACCCTACCAATCTTAGCTTCTTTTTCTTTAGCTCTAGAATGAATAATCATCAAGAAAAATAAATAAAACTTCTATCATGTTGATAGAAAAAATTGCTCTTGAAAAGTGATTTAAGTATAGACACCCAAGTATTTTATCCAATCTACTAATTATTTAGATTAGAAGAATTTTTATTGCATTAATTTAAATTGAGTCATGTTTTAAAAGTTTTGGGCTTTAACCCAATGGTATGTATATATAAAAAGCCCTTTGACTTTCACAAATTATGCATTTCGGTCCCTCACATAGTCACCACCTCATCAACCGATTACTGCCACCACCATAACCTCTGCCGACAAATCCCATCAACCACCCTACTGCACACACCAGCTTCACCAAAGTCCCACGCCAATGCTCCGTTATAAGCACCCTGCAACAAGAAGAAGTGGAGGTTAGCAAAATTTTCAGAAAAAAAAAGAAGACAGCAACAGCACAGCAAGATTCTTGGTTTGTCTGAGCTAACCCAGAAGCCAAAACCTCCATTACCAACACCAATCAAGCACCCCACTGCCTTCACCATTCAACACCTTGCCTCGTCTATACACTAGCTCCCCTCCCTCAATTAACCATTACCATCTCTAAACAGCAACCTCCTCAACTCGCCCAACTCCACCATTTCCATAGCCCTCTTGCAACACATTACCTATCCATCATCATACTTCAGCACCAAGCCTAGCTCCCCAAACCATAACTCACAAACCCAGCAGCAAGCGAACAGAGACCAATAGAGAACCCAACCACAAATTCAACAAAAAAAAAAAGAGAAACGGACCTGAATCGAAGCCTGCAAAACCGAAAAGAAGGAAAAGCTTCATCCGAACCGCGCCTCCAAACAGAGAAAAGTCGGTATTCAAAAAATAGTAAAAGAAGCCAAAAAATAAAAAGAAACGCCACTAATCTTTCGGGTTCGGAGCTCCAGTGCGGAGAATAACATACTGGAAAATCGAGGCGGTTGAACGGCGGGATTTGCAGATCGATCGTGATCTGAAGGGTAGATTAGGAAGGGTTTTAGGCCATTTTAAAATATCTAAGCCTTAAATGAGGAGAGGGTGAAAAGATCTTCGGTTTTGTGTTAATGGTAGGGACCAGCCGGAGAAAGCCATGGACGGCGGTGGCTCATGGTGGTAGGGTTGTGAAGGGAAGGACAAGTAGAGAAAGAAAAGAACGAAGACAGTAGAAAAGGAAAGGGCTGAAAAAAAGGGAAAAATAATTATAAAAAGGAAGTGGCGGGCCCATGTTGAAGCCTTAAATATATCATTAGTCCCTAAATAGTGGATGAATTTTTATCTTGATCACTTGAATTAAAAAAATATAATTTAATTATTAAAGTTTTCGAAATTATTTTTATGTTGCTCAATCATTAAATATATTTTTTAGTTGATATAAAAATTTAGTTATTCAATTTTATATTTTTTATCAATTTTACCTTGATTCTATATTACAATTATTTAAAAATTTTAAAACTAATTTAAAATAGAAAATTTTAGATAAAAATTTTGAAAAGATAAAATCTCGAAATATTGTTGTTGAAGAACTAATATGTATGAGAAATAAAGAAAATGATCATTCAATATAATCTAATAACAAATTAAAAACATAACAAAACCAAAAGGAGTGAGATCATTACATGATTCCTAAGTGTTTCTCAAAACAAATTAGTAATATCTTAAAGTCAAGTTTCATGCCCTAAAAACATTCAAAATTGATATTAGAAAGGCTTATGAAATTGCTTCTAATATTTTTTAGTAAAAATAAAATAAAATACACCTCAAAATTTTCTTTTCCAAACTCAATTCAAAATTTCAATTCATTTAAATTGTTTATCAAATCTAAATTATAAAAATAAATTATTTTTCTTTTTCTTTTTTTTATATAACAAAAAAAGCTATGTCAATAAATAGACAAGATAAAAACAGAAAAGTAATAATTTTGTTTAATTTTTATTTTTTATTTTTTATTGCAAAATTGACATGCTTTATTAATATTGCAAAAAGTACCTGTCAAATAGCAGAATAATAAATAAATTAGTCCTTCCTTTTCCAGCCCTAGAGCCTCAACATGCTAGTAAACGTTTCAGATTGATGAAAAAAATCAATAAACCACTCTTAATTTGAAACATTTGTACCTCTGTTAGCTAAAGATTAAGTCTTTTAGCTTCTTACTGCCACTGAGCCGTGAACCTCAATTGGGGTGATATATGGTCTGCCTTTCCAACGTCACCAATTCCTGAACTGTCATCGAAGCTTCCTCCACCCACCAGACATCCTGTTTTCGATTGAATCCTTCATTGGCCAACAGGTGAGCTACTTGATTTCTCCCTCTCTTTATGTGTTGGACTTAATGACCTGCCACAAATTGTAGTGACAATTTAAGTACTTTTTGACACTTAACGAGCTTGTTTTCTAATCATTTTATTTTCTTTTATTGCATTTTCACATTTCCCAGTTTAGATTCAAATTATTACAAAATAAGTATTTTTATGCATTATTTCAAATTAGTTGACCTATTGGGCCAATATCGGCTTTAAGGTACTTTTAACAATCTAATTGAGTGTGTAGGACACCTTTCTTTTAACCCAAGAGCACCAGGAACGACAGTCGAGTCGTGGCACAAGCTTTCGGAGTCGCAACACAACTGAGGCAATTTAAAATTTTCATATTTGAAGTTGTGTCACGACACACATAAGTCTGTGTCGCGACACAGGTAAAACGTGGTGCAGAAATTGAGCAAGGGTGTTTCTGTCTGCATAACTCATATTTTATATGATTAAGGCTTGTATTTGACCTAATTAGGGCTGCTAAACTTTGCCTATAAATAGCTAAGTTGAGGCAAAGCTAGAGAGCTTTTTGCCAAGCCGTTCTAAGGTTTTAGTTTAGTAGTTTAGAATTTTAATTTAGTTTTATTTTCTTTTAATACAATTTTATTTTCTTTTAAAACAATTTTATTTTCTTTGTTCTTCAACTTGGATTCAATTTGAGTCCAAGTCTTCGTTATTAAATATTTTCGCAGTTTTCTTTTACTTCTTGTTTGCAAAAGACGATGCCTCAACAACTGTTAAAAGATTTCGTAGATCCGAGCATATCCAGTTTACCAGTGGACCAATTTCTATCTCTTTCTTGTGTTAATTTAATTTTTGTTTTGCATGATTAATTTAATTCTGATAAAGATGGTAATTGAATCAATTAGTGACTAAGTCTTTTAGGGAGATTAACGAGTGGATGTGAGAGTGATTAAAGAAAGATCAAGGGTTTTCCTTACGCATTAGCTTACATAAATTCATGCGTTCTTAAACTTTATGATTGATGACCCTAAGAAGTAATCTAGGTTAAACGAATTTGACGACGAGTTTGCCGAGTAAATCATGATTTATCCCGGTCAAGAAAGTGAGGTTGGAAGATAAGTGAGTGTTGGTTGATTAGTTAGGTAGTAGAGGCCGGAAGGTAATATTATCTAGTTAATAACTAATTCCCTAATAAAACTTGAGTTTTGAAGTTAATTACAACCATTGAAGCGAGTTAATCTTCTGTTTGTTATTTGAGAATTTTTTTTAACTTTAATTTAGGAATTTAGTTTTTATTTTATGACCTTGATGTTTAGGTTTAATTTTTGTAATATAGGTTTTAGTGATTACTGTTTAGACCTACTGATGCGGACAATATTTTTAGATTTAATCCAACCTCCCTTGGTACGATCCTCGGAGTACTTCTAATACCCCATTGTACATTTTCTATATTGCAATTATATTTCTATATCTTTTTGTTGTAGTATTTCTAGTCAAACGTTCTCATGTTTGGTGGCAGTCAAGTTGTTGGCGTCGTTGCCGGGGAGGTTTCAGTATTAAATTTAAATTTTTTTCTGCAATTTGTAACACCCCATACCCGGCTTGGTCGCCAAGCTCAAATATCAGGATGCCACATCACCATCTTATGTCATACAAAACATTTTAAAGTCTTGTTGTAAAAGAATTGTCTTCTTATTTTAGTATTCGTATAGGTGTTAAGTCATTCTTACTTTTTAGTTATCATCGTTACATGCTAACATACATCAATTAGCCTTAAAAAATAGTAATTAAGTATGCATGTGGTCCGATTTAGTAAAATCTCAAAACATCAATGTAGGTACCGATACTAAAGACATGGTATCGATATTTTGCTCAAGAGGTATCGACATCTCATGGAAAATTGGTACCAAACTAGCTTACTGTTTCTCAATCAAAAACTCAACTATCAAAAAATACCGATACCACTGAACAAGTATCTATAATTTCACCCTCGAGTATCGATACTCGGGCAAGGTATTGATACCAATTAGCAAGACTGACTTCCTGCACTTTGAAATTTTCAGAGGTATCGTTTTTAACATACGAATATCGATACCTCTGTTCCAGACTCGAAAAATACAATATTTTAAAGCATACAAGTCATTCCAACTCATACTAATTTAACATGCTATCATATTGTCATCAAATAAACACTGAAACGGCCATAATAATAGCTTCAAACATCAAAAGCAAATCCGAGCAATAACTAACATATTACGAAACAAATCCTATAATCCTAAGAACAATTAAATCATGGAGACAACTCAAAATATCATGTCCAATATTAGCACAAAGACTACCACATATCCTTATTCCCAAAACATACCCAAATAATAAACACCTACAAATAACGAAAATGGGCTTGCTTAGATCACCCCTCAGAAAGCCACATTACTCACACCGACACACAACTAATCTACAAGGTTTAAGAAAGGAGCGGGAGAGCTTAGCAAGCTCAGTGAAGGCCTAGAATAACTACCATGCAAACAATTTATCAAGCATCAACGAAACAACCATATAGCACAACCTCAATGGTTCCAACTTTAGTGTTATAATATACTTATTCGTGCATTATTTTCTAGTTCTTTTACATGGTAAACATATTCACTGTTAAGCATAAATCTTATTATACATATAATCACCTAACATTCAAGCATATATCACAATATTCAAAACATGTTTATAGATAAATTACATAATGGTCACATGTCATATAAACATATATCACAATACACACTTTACACGTATATACAATTTAAAATAATTTGCATAACAACCACATACTCATTTAAGCATACATCACATTACACATATATCACAATACACGCAACCATATTTATCGATAATTTGCATAATGGTCACATGTCATATAAACACATATCACAATACACACTTTACACATATATACAATTTAATATAATTTTCATAGCAACTACATCCTCATTTAGGCATACATCACATTACACATATATCACAATACACATAATCATATTTATAGATAATTTGGCACTTGAGCTATGAAACATAAAATTGAGCTCTACCATCACTCATCGGATACACAGATCTCCAACACACCAACATAGATTCATAGAGTCAAACATGTCCCAAAAGTGAAGCATAACGCTAACACACTCTCCTTATTACCCCTCTCATGTCTCGTTGAATGAAGCTTAACTCACATTCTCTTATCCCTCCAACATGTCCTAGGGCCTCAATGCCCAAAACCACTGTACATATAGGTGAGTACTCACAATCCTATGGCATGCCAACTATATCCAATGGTTCCAAGATCACAAGGCCAAAATATTTGAAAAATAATACATATCTCTTATCGATTATCCGTGTACTGTCACTGCATATTAACATCTTTTGCAAAACACTAGCATAGTCATATAACATATAAATTACACATTTATTTTATGTATATAATTGCACTTTACACAATATTTTTCATATCCACATATTACATGCTATAGCATCTCATCCCAGTTCACATATTCACATTCTCATAAGTACATAAATTACAAGATAAGCATAGGTATGAGAAAGCTTACACTCAGAATTTAAAGTACGGGTTTAGGCTACTACTAAATTCCCAAATAATTCATTGAATCATGTCCACAAGTAATTATCCCAAACACTCACCGATTACGCTTTCGCCGAAAAGTCGAAAGTTCAAACTAGCTTTTCCTTGCCTTTATCTCTACTCGTAGAAGGTTTTATTGAATCCGAAACATCAAAAAAATAAATTCACACAACAAAAAATCCAAAAATCAGCTAATGACTCATTACAAGCATGCAAAACATAAGCCTAAACTAGGTTTTCATGTAACCAAAACTTATAACATAGCAAACTTTAAATTTGAATATCTCGATCTATACTTAATATTTTTTCCTAAAATTAATTATGTTCATCTTATAATTCACTTATGACTAATTCTCAACCTTTAAACTACACAAAACTACTCAATTCAAGATATCGACATGTTTTATGGCTATGTTTTAAAAATTCATTAAAACTCAAGAAATATTTAACGACACTGCAAAGTAAGTTTAGAAACCTTCTAATCATGTTAAAACAAGTTGATAAACACTTTGAAACCACATTTTTATCCACAAACCCAAAATTCACCATTAAAGACCTAATTTTTGACTTTTATTTAAAACATGCAATTTAATGGCTAAAAACTTGGTTTTAAAGACTAAATAACATTTAAAACTAATAGGAAGATGAATCATTACCTTCGTTGATGAAAAAATGAGCGTTTGATCAAAAACCAACATTGGTCAGTCACTTTTCATGAAGTGCATCCTCGATTTCCCTTCCCTCATCATTTCTCTTTGCAAAATAGCTTAAGTACCTCTAAATGCCAATAAGGACGACACACCAAGCAAGGGAGGAATGTCCAAGGCTATATTTTCCAAGATCAAATGAGTGGACACATCAAAACAACCTCAGCACAGTAAGGCACCCATCTCATATGCCAAGCACTTACCCACAACAGAAGCCTCACCATCTTAGAGCTCATTTGAAAAATAAGTGCTGCAATCATTAGAGAAATTGGAGCAGAGAATGTCCCTATTTGAGATTCAACAATTTTAACTTGCTGAAGATATGATAAAGGCCTAGGAACAGTAGGCATGCTACTAGTTCTATATGAGGGACAAAGATGTGGCTCTAAAATGGTCCTTGCAGAAGAACTTCACCAAGCCTATGCTTGACTTCCATGGTTTCCCCAAACCTTTGCTACCATTTTCCGAGGCTGAGGAGGAACCAGTTGAAATCGACTCTAACAAGGTTGAATATGCAAACATAAGAGCTACTCCTGACATTGTGAAAGCAACTGAGGAGGAGCTTAAGAAAACAAAATCTCTGAATATTGAAAGTGACAAAAATGAGCAAAATGAACTTACAGCTACCGTTAAAGCCACCGAGAAAGGAAAAAAAGTTGTTCAACCCACACCATTTGAAGCCATGACTACCCAAGACCGTAAAATTGATCGTATTATTAATGAGATCACTAAGTCTGATAAAGAAGGGGAGGATGTGCCACTCCATTCAATGAAAAGGAAGCCATGTTATAAGTACAGTGCATGCAAATCTACCTGCAAACAATGAAAAAATAATCACTAACATCCAAGTCAGGGAAGTTCTCTTCCCCTTATATATTCATGCATTCATAATTTTTTACTATGACATTTTTTGTATATATATTCCTGCATTCATGTTACATAGATGTTCATGCATTGAGGACAATGCATCCCTTAGGTTTGGGGGTGTATCGAGCATTGAAGATGCATCATGTATTTAGTAAGCATGCTCATTTTAATATATGCATTCTAATATAGCCAAATTTTTTTTACCACATAACTACCAAGAACTAGTTAGACTATAATGAGTACAATTTTTACTTGTGATGTTTGATGATGAGCTTAATTCTTCAATAAACCTAGTACATGTGATAGTGGATTAGGTGAATTTAGTTTATGTTAGGTTGCTTGAGAATCGAATCCTAAAACTGAGATATCCTAACCGCAATTACCATTAGACTATATTGAGTTTTTTAATGAATTTAGAGATTCTTGAAGCTAAACTAAGTAAAATTGCCAAAGCATTACTTAAAGAATTACCAGTAGACACTTCAATGCTTAAAATTGTCAAATAGGTCAGTAACACTTTGTTTGCTCCATTGTGTTGTTGGCTAAAAAAAAAGCTTAAGCAAGAGTGTGTAATAAAGAAAGAGGATAATTAGGGGCACTCCACTATAGTAACAAGCTGAGTAGCTAAGGAGGTAGTTGTTTGCTCCATCCATCTTTTAAGTTAAAAGCCTTAGCTTCATGAGTAAATTCCATTCAAATCGTAATATGATTGAGTTCCTGGTAATTCGGTGTATGCTCCATTGTGATTGTCGAGTCAAAGAATTGTGTGACGAGCTGAGCCCCTATTAATGCTTTAAAAAAATGAGTTTAGATAAAAGACGAGCTAAGTAAATTTGGAGATACTAGCTATAGCCAAAATGCACACATGAGCACTTAGGATTTTTTTAAGGTGAGATTCTTTACACTACCTTTGCAAAGCAATCCTTTGAAACTAGAACAAGTTTTTAAACATAAAAGATTGCTGAGAACTAATGTATAAATTGTTCTTTGAGTGGACTGGTAGTACAAGGTGGTTATGTACAATGGCAATTTTTGCATTCATACATTCATGCATATTTGCTTGACGGCAAGCAATGATTCGGGTTTGGGGTGTGATAACTCTTAAAAAGAGGTATAATTCATACTTTTAAACTTAGTTAATTGCTTGTACTTAAGTAAAATTAGTTTCATTTTAGGTAATTGCATGATTATTTTTAGTTAATCAAGCATTGCATGTAAAGGCTTGGGATGTTGATTACTTTAGTGCATCTATACTTTTAATTGTTTGTGGAAAGGCTTTGTGGTAGTTGAATGACAGGTTTGAGGAAGAAAGATAGCAAAGGATGGAGATTTGTCGAGGCATTATAAGATATTGCCATGGCAATAATGAGAAAGAAAATGACAAATACCCAGTCATCAATTAGAGCATTCAACAATTCCCCCCACATGCACGTGTAATGGAAAATATCCACCTCAAAATTAGGGAAAAAAATCATTGGCTGATGGCTTTTACCCTAAAGAAGGACCTAAGTATAAAAGAAAAATGGGGGATTGACGGATTAAAAGAGAGGTTTGCCATTAATGAGAGCTGAAGGTACAGCTGATTGTAAATACGAAGCTTCGAATGAGGTCTTTTTGTGACAAGGATGGTAATTTGAGCTACTAGGAGCTTGGGTGAAAACATACACTAGAAGCCAAGTTGGGGGAATTCGTGTTCTAAACCCAGATTTCTTCCTTTGCACTTTGTTCTAAATATGTTGATTTAAACTGTTATTTTGGGATGTTGATGATATTAAAATATTTGAATTTTCGTAGACCAATCATGAACTAACTTAGCACAGTTGGGGATTACTTTTGATGATGTTTTAACTCCGATGAATGTTTATGGATGAATATGATTCAGTTTACTACTTTACCTAATGTTTATTTATATGCTTATTAGGGTATTGATAAATGCTTGATAAGTTTGAAAGTAGTTTAATATCGATAGAGTTAGGTTGCTTGGACAAAAATTGGGTAATATAAGAGAACATTGAGTGAAATGCTCATGTAAACTCTAGAAATAAAGCTTTAACTTATACGATTTACAGGATTGTGCTTCAGTCATGGTTGTTAATTCTTAGCCTATAGATGTATAGTGTCTTAGGAGTGAGCAACTTTAGGTATCGTTTTCGATAGAGGTAGACGATGTTAGTACCCAATCGAGCAGTAGTTTTTCATATTTTTGCCATGGCATTGTTCCTGGGTTATAACTAATTCATTAGTAATCCTAGCCTTTACAATCAATATTCCAGTCTTGCTAGAATCCTTAGTGTTTTTATTCGATTTATTGCAATTGCAATCTACGATAGTACATTTTATTACTTTCATCTTTAGTGTATTAATTGCATTATTATTTATAAAAATATCATTTGATTCATTTATCTTTTCTACTCAATTGTGATAATTTAGACAAAGAATACTAATGCAATCCTCATGGGAACTATACTCACTCATCACTTTATTACTTGATTCGACATGTATACTTGCACAACTCACACATCATATTAACATCCTACAACCTCTTCCTCGAGCCCTCGATACTCGGGCACATTATGAGCAGCCCTTTGATCGGTGTCTAGAACATAACTATGTACTCCGTTGGAATCTGCTCGATTGGATTCAGTTGACATCTTTGATCTATAAGAAACAAGTCAAATTGATTAGGAGTTATCACACTATCACAGGTTATAAAGTGGCATGTATTTCTAGATTCAATATATGTTATGTTTAGTCCTAGATTCGACTAAACCATAACTTTGATACCACAAAATCTAACACCCTATACCCAGTCCGGTCACCTAGTCTAAGCTATAAGGTATTACAATTGTAAAATGTTAACATTGTTCACTAACTAGACATAAATATCTAAATATCACTTCACAATTAAATTACAATCATTTCCATGCTAATCAATCATATTCGGACTTAAATTGAGCGTACGAAGCATTTAAAACAATTCAAAAATAATTTTAGACTAAACTGAAACTTTTACAACAATTTAGGCAAAAAGTGAAAACAAGGGTCATCAGGATGTTTGACAGAACTTAGCCCATGTAGTTTCCAATTTTCAAACATGACTTTTAACTTAATTAACATTGCAACTTGATCCATTTCATCACTTACCATTTATCAAGTAAATAAACTCAATCACAACATACATAAATACGTAATAAATCACAAAAACAAAAATTAATCAGTTCAACCAATTTACGAACTTACCAAAACACAGTAGTTACCGACACTTAAATGATGACTACTTGACAACTTTTCATTTCCTATGATTATCAATTGACTAATTTGTTTCTTGTTCATGCAAAAGTAACAAGCTTTGGCCGAAGCTTTGGTTTCTCAACAATGGTTTTCAGTTGAAGAAAGGTTGAAGAAGGTGAGAATAAAATGGCCACTTTTTTCTTATTTTTATTTTATTAACTTTTAACTTTATTAAATGATAATAAAACATATAATTTTTATACTTAAACCATTTATTAATCGGCCAACTTAAGTAAATATGGCATATTTTCCAATTAAACCCATCCAACAATTAATTTAAATCCATTTAGCCCTTATAGACCAATAGCGATTAACTTTTACAGTTTTACAATTTAGTCCTTTTCCTTAATTAACTATCCAAACGTCAAAATTTCTAGAACAAATTTGAATACACCTATATAATCACTCCGTAAGTATTTAATAAAAATATTTATGAGCTTGATTTATAACAACGAGGATCTGGTACCTCATTTTCCAAAATCACTTTAGGGATAAATTACTTATACTTAACTATTCATTGAATTAGCAAAATTTATCATATTAAAAATTCAATATAAAACTATATTTGACTCGTAAATATTAAATAATAATATCTACAGACTCACTCATCGAATTTGTGGTTCTGAAATCACTATTTCGACATCAATGAAAAATGGGTTATTACAATTGTTCTAGTTACGTTTTAACGAGGTAGTTGGAAAGGAAAAAAGGGACGAACCAAGAAATATAAAAATATTGGGTTTCTATTTACAGTTGTAAACTATTTATAAAAGTATCTTTGAAAGTGTATGACACGTGGTAGGTTCTAATAAGAGCTCGGGTTCTATATATAAGTATTTAGGTTTAAAAAGATGGAGCTTTATTCTTCCTTCTTTAAGAAGTATTTCTGTCTAGATCTAAAGGAACCCAAAATATTTCTTTCTCATTCTTGAGCTAAAGATGAAGACTTAGATCTATACCAGTGATTGCACCATGGCAAGGTAAGATTTAAAACTCAGCATACTATGTTGCAAAGAGTAAATCTGTTAGACTGGGAAGATCAGTAAAATAGAGGATAAAAGGGGCCCTCATTGAGGATTTTTAATGTTAAAAATGATGGAAAAATGGGGTATATGAATATATCTTGATGAGCTTTTTTATTTATAGTAGTAAATTCTATTGATTGTAGAATAGAAGTCTGGATATGAAGCTTTGAATTGAAATAGGAGAGAATTAGATGAGTCTCTATGCTGACTCTTGTTTATAAGATGATAGTACTTGTAGATCTGTTAGAGAGTGGCTGAAAGATGATGCTGTGATCCTTAAAGTTACAATATATTATGTGTGTGACCTTATGTGTGATTATTGATGTATGTTTATGGCTGTGCTAATGTTTGATAAGAATGATATGTATACTTGGTATAGATTTGTTGAGTTCAAGTACGTCGATGTGAAGTATGGTTGCATCTGGATGTATGGATTGTGTATATGTGTCTTAGTTGTATGTAATACGATATGTCCTGATAAGAGTGGGAGCATGATGAGTCTATGTCTATCTCCGCGGAGTCGTTTAAAGGGGTCTATCGGGACTTTACACATGATCTCTTAAAGGAAAAGTCCATGGCCATGACCCCATATTGTGTAAGACCATAGTTGGGCTTTGGCATCATATGAAAAAGAACTAAGGAATGTGATTACCCAAAAAGGTTCTCTGTGTGACCCAAGATGATGAGGGGAAAACCTCACAAAATGTGAGTCTAAGTGAATCCCTATCGTGAACACGCCAGAAAAGGGAAGTCTTTGTGGCAATCTATGAAAATGAAGCCTTTGTGGCGGTCTATGAAAAAGAAGCTTTTGTGGAAATCTATCAAAATGAAGCCTTTGTGGTAACCCATGAAAAGGAAGCCTTTATGGCGATCCATGAAAATGAAGCCTCTATTGCAATCCATGAAAAGGAAACCTCTGTGGTGATCTATAAAAAGGAAGTCTTTGTGGCGATCTATAAAGAATGACCCTTTTTGCGTCCATCTAAAGGAAAAGCCTCTATGGTGTACCTTGAGAGTAAGAAATCGTATTCATAGGAAACTCTAAAGGAACGATAGTTGTAATGAACTCTAAAGGACAAGCCCCTGTGGTGTATTATGTTACACCTTCGATGAGATATTCTAATAAACTTCTCTTGTGGCGAGCTTCTTATGAAATGTAATGACGTATCCTACATGACCTGAAGACAAGAACGGAGAAATTGGAATGCACTAGAGTATGTAGCAAATTCAAAGAATGTGTTAATTAGACTTGAAGAACAAATCTAAGTAAGGGCTATGTCTGGCAAATTGAATAACGTTATTTGTTTGTAATTATTAGAAGAAAAAGGGTATTCTCTATAAAGGATCAAATCGTATAATTAAAGAATGTATCTTCTATCTAAGTATGAAGTCATTCATGGATTTCGAAAAAACGATGGCTTAAAGTATGTATGCAAGAATAACAATATTTTGTCTGTATGGGCCTCAGGAATGGATATGGTTAAGGAATAAAAAAAATACAGAGTGAAGAACATGAGTAACGTATCAAAGATGCGGAAAGTAAGGCATGACTTCAGAGTTAGGGGTGACAACTATGGTACGAAGAATGGCATTTTGAGAAGGAAATCACCAAAGACAAGTTGAGGAACAAAGAACAATGAGATGGTGAATTGAATTGCTAGATGTGAAATACAAAAACGATTTAGGTAAATTGGTGTTTATCTCACTAAGTTCTAATGAAATAACATGGATTGTGTTTTCTATTTCAGTTTGAATGTGAGGCTACACCTGGGGGACATAATGTCGGGACTATGCCCAAGGAACAACGTATCAAATTATTATGCATACAAAGCAAGCTTTGATGGCATGATCAAGTCTGTTTGGCATATAAAAACCTTTGAATCAAGACAATTATGTTAGACCAGGACATTATATTAGTGATACTTATAATCAAATTCCCTATGTATTATACTCGAAATTTATCATTGTTTATACTTATGTATTGTATTATGAAGTATGGTAATTAAGCAGTTGAAGTCAATTGTAATTTATATAAATAGAGTTAAGTTATATCTATATTAGTGTGGTAACACCCAAGATTCGGATCTGATTCATTGGATCAGGTTTGAAGTGTTACAACAATTTTATCATCTTTTGATAATGTGTGCTTCACACTGATCTGGCTCGGCAAATTTCGCAAGCTGATGATCTACAAGTAGAGAAACAACTAGAGTAAACATACAAATGCTTACTAAATTCAAATGGAAATACTATGCTTACCTTGATCACTTAAAAGTATGATAACTACCAAACATTTTAGCATAAAATTTGGTTATCCTTGGAACATAATGTCATAACTAGTCACATGCCAACATTAACATCCAAATAAGTTAGACACATTTTTATATCATAAATAACATCACCTAATACTGGAGTACTTACATACCATTTATCAAGTTATAAGCATATACCATTTCAATTTGAAAACACAATTCATGATAACATATAAGTGTCACATTCCATATTCAATCTATAAAGTCACACCATTTGTGAGATATCCATTTCAATACATTTTCAAGCTTCCATTTTCAATTATAATGTTTTGTCTAGTGGAACCCTGGTAAAACGGGCTCAGATACACATGAAAATTAAATTGCTCGTCCTAGCTAAAATTACATCAAGTTATCCATCCGAGCTAAACTTATATCATATATTACCCAAGAATCCACAACAATTGCTAGATCTCATTATATTAGTTGAGGATCTGCACCAAATGCTAAATCTCGTTATAATATGTAATTATCTGTGTATAAGCACGCATATTACCCTATTATCATGTCAATCGTATCCTAACATTTCCCTAAGTTCACATGGGCACCAATTACATATATTTCATTATCATCCTTATAATCAATCATTTTCATACATTTATACCCTGTAGTTGTTCACATGTTTCAATTCAATCCTTTCTAGCCATATGTGCCAAATTATTAGTATATTAATTTATACTCAAACATACATATACATTTATATACCAAATTAAATACTAGTACACATACCACATAAGATGAGTTAGTAAGTTCCATATGAACTTAACTATTCAAAACACCAAAATTAGTGGATTCTTCAAGGACTAATCCGTAATTTTAGCCTTTCCCTTATTAGCTCCACTTTGGTCCAAATTTTGATCCATACAATTGTTTTATATAACCATTTAATACCAAACATTTTCATGATATGCATGATCCTATATAATTCTACTTTTTGATTCCTCTTATATTTTACATTTTATTCAATGTAGTCCTTGAACTAGGGATAACATAACTTTCAATTTCTAGCTTGGGTTAAAATCATATTTCATATATTCTCATTAGGGACATTATATTTTATATTTCTAACATAATTTCATAAAAAGTTTTGCATTTATTCAATTTTGTCCCTAATATAACAAATTTAACAAACTAGCTAAATTAACTTTATAATCTAGTCATTTTCATAATTTAAGCTTAAAATCTATCAATTCCAAGCCTAATTCTTCAAATAATCAACAATGGAAATTTTCTAAAACTATAACAGTTTATCAAATTGGTACATGGGCTAGCTAAATCAAGCTTTCATTATCCCAAATCTATAAAAAAATTACAAGAAAATGACTTAATGTCATACATAAATCAAGGATCGAATGCTTGAAGGACTTTAAACCCATTAGAGATTTTCCAATATGCTATTCTCCGTAATTGGCTCTTTCTTTTGATCGGACCGATGTTCAACTGGAGCTCTGAACCCGAAAGATTAGTGGCATTTCTTTTACTATTTTTTGAATACCGACTTTTCTCTATTTGAAGGTGCAGTTCAGATGAAGCTCTTCATTTTTTTCAATTTTGTAGGCTTAGATTCAGGTCTTTTTCTCTTTTGGTTTTTTTTTTGAATTTGTGGTTGGGTTTTCTATCGGTCTCTGTTCTCGGGCTGTTGAGTTTGTGAGTTATGGATTGGGGATCTAGGCTTGGTGTTAAAGTATGATGATGGATAGGTAAGGTGTTGTAAGATGGCTATGGAAATGATGGAGTTAGGAGAGTTGAGGAGGTTGCTATTTAGATATGGTAATGGTTAATTGAGGGAGGGGAGCTAGTGTATAGACGAGGGAAGGTGTTGAATGGTGAAGGCAGTGGGGTGCTTGATTGGTGTTGGTAATGGAGATTTTAGCTTCTGGGTTAGCTCAGACAAACTAAGAATCTTGTTGTGCTATTATTGTCTTCTTTTTTTTTATGAAAATATTGCTAACCTCAACTTCTTATTGCAGGGTGCTTATAACGGAGCATTGGTGTGGGACTTTGGTGAAGCTGGTGTGTGCAGTAGGGTGCTTGATGGGATTTGTCAACAGAAGGTATGGTGGTGGCAACGTAGGAGTGATAGGGCAAGGAATGTAATCAATTGATGAGATGGTGACTATGTGAGGGATCGAAATGCATAATTTGTGAAAGTCAAAAGGCTTTTTATATATACATACCAATGAATTGAAGCCCAAAACTTTTAAAACATGACTCAAATAGTGAAAATGGATCAAATTTAAATTAATGCAATAAAAATTCTTCTAATCTAAATAATTAGTAGATTGGATAAAATACTTGGGTGTCTATACTAGGAGTTGATGGTTTGGACTTGAAATTTTAAATCACTTTTCAATAGTAAATTTTTCTATCAACATGATAGAAGTTTTATTTATATTTCTTGATGATTATTCTAGAGCGAAAGAAAAAGAAGAAAAGATTAAGATTTGAGGGGAGGAGGGTGATGTTGATGGCAACTAATATGAATGAATAAAAAAACACATACAAAATCAAATATTCACAATGAAGTTTTTAATAACCCAACTTGATCTTCATATTCCTTAATGTTCCCTTTAGGATTCTCCTCAAATCTTGCTATCCTGAACTGTTTTAGCTCAACTCCCTATGCCTCTCCTATAAGCGCTAAATCAGTCAAGGATCCCTATTGCGGGTGACATCTTGATTCCATGACCTGAAAACCCACCTCTGATCACCACATCCTTCCCGAACTCCCCTCTCAAAAAATCGACCATGAAATCCTCATTAGGTGTCATCAAGTACACACACAATTGAATCATGACCGGTTTGCTCAAATCGACTTTCCCTTTGAATCATTGCTTGATCCATTGCTTTAATGAGTCGAGCACAAGTTCTGGTCCCCATGGTCTTTTGTTTGGGTTACATTGATATCCTCCATGTACCGCTACTTTAATCAATCCCGGGTACTCCAATGATGGTGTGCCAAAAATGTATGAATGTCCATAGCTAGTGAACATCGGAAAATCATTCCCGATTGCATACTCGACCTTGTGTCCGTCCTTAATCTGCCAATAACATACATTGGCTTCCAATGGTTGGATAGGAAGTTCAATGCCGCACACTGTTTTAACCAAATTTCTCATCCAATCGCCCACTACCACCACATATTTTTTACCCCAAAAATTTTCACCATTGCTTGCAGCTACCTTCAATCCTTGGTCACCATCTTTGTTTATGCTAACCAGTGTGGTATTGTCCTTAAGGCATGCACCATTCTTGAAAGCCAACATTTGGAACATTAACATTACATTGGTGGGCTTAATGATGCAGTCGAGCTCGCACAACATGCCAATCTAGACCTCTGGTATATCGATCTGTCTTGAAAATCTTTCAGCAACTTGCCGGTGATCGAGGACTTGGTACGGGATGGTGTTCTTTCTACAAGTAGCGAGCACAAGAAGGAGACTATTGGCGTTGAATGGGCCCATGTCAAAGTGTTGGGCCTTGAAGTAAACCTTGAACCCAATTTCAGATTAAGCCTACTCCCACAACCAATAGGACTCATCGACTAAGCCGAAGTAGTAGTCTTCAAGGTATGTTGCTTGTATGGTGCGTGACTCACCATGAGAGGAGCTTTGATGGTACAGAAAATCAAACCGCTCGAGGAGTAGCGTTTTTTGGCCTCTTTTGGTTAGTTGGTACGCCGTGGAGCTCCCCACGACGCCCGCCCCTACGACAATTACGTCAAATTCATTGTCCGAATATCCCATATTCGTCGCACTGTTACAATGACAAAAATGGGGTTTAGCTATTGCTTTCAACTTGGCTTAGTTATTATTTCACAGAGTGTGGCATATATAATAGTACTAGCGAATAACAGTAGGTATTTAAAATGATATTTTAATGTAAAAAAAGGCCCACATTTGAGAGGTAATTTCATAATTGCCATACGTTGTTTGTTTCTTCCTGATTTGACTAAAGATTAATGCTAAATTCCGTAATACATATGGAAAGTTCGTAAGCAATATATTTGGAACGTTTCATGTTCTAATTATGCTCTCAGTTCATGTATTTTTCACATTTGAAATTCAGTCCCTTTTTTTAATTCTATAAAATCCTCAATTCTGTTCATTTAATAATTAAATTTTAATTAATAAAATCATTAAAATATTTATATTAAAGTGTGTTGTAAGCATTTTTGTTCGAGTCAAACTCGAATTAAGCTTGATTTGCACAATAAAAAGATTCAAGCTTTTGAATTTTATGATTATTTTCTACCCATGACTATTGTTATTAACAGAAAAAGATCTTGTGTTTTCTTAATAAAACCCAATGTTTTGAAATTAATTTTTTATATTTTCTCAAATTCGTAAATTTATTTTTGTTTAAAATTGATTATGACGCAGTGAATTATGTGATATTTTAAATTAATACAATGAAAGCCATGAAAAAAGTATGAATAATCTTACAACATCATATTTAATGTTTTTATTTGCTTATTTAACCTCTCACAAATATAATATTAACCAAACAATTTTAAAAAAAACAAATCACATAATTTAATTTAATAAAAATCATGAACTGAATCATCAATTAAAGTTTTTTTTGTGACACTCATCAATTAAATTTTAATTATTAAGGTTGAAATGAAGTCTTATTAATGATGAAATAGGACTTTATTGAAAAAAGAAAAAGAAAAGGGACTTCATCATTAAAAATAAAGAGTTGATAACGAGAATCTTTTGGAAAGCCAATCCCTTTGTCATATTAGGCAGCTTTATTTGTGCAACAACCCTCATTTTTTGTCACCACCCATTTATCCCTTTCCTTTTTTTTTCTTTTTTTATGGTTAATTGATCTTTTGCTTTCTATGATGGCCCATTTTAGTATTATTATTTGACACATTTAATAGCTATAAGCTCAGTGTATTTATGCATGTATGCTTAGAACTTAATAACATTGTGTTTGTTTTAACCAGGTTCCAAAAATGGTGGGTCTTGGATGACCTAATGCAATCACAATTGAAATGATTTTCTATATTCAGTAGGTTCTGCAACATAACAGTCTGGCATTGTAGCATCATCCTATCATAACGACAAATTGAATATGGAATGGCTGACTCATCAATGACTAGACATTTGATCTACTAACAATAACATATTCACTCATCATCCTTATTGTACTCCGAAATTAGAACTTGTTGCAACTTGAGAATGATTTAAGCATAGTATTTTATATTTGAGTTTGATTTTGATATTTAATTAGATATTAAAGTTTTTCTTATCTTAATTTGATACTTAAGTTTGATTTTTATATTCAATTTTAGCACTTAGACTGATACATGAGTAGATGAGTTGACATTCTTTAAATTTAATTCACTGAAGTTGCCAATTTTAAATTCTGAAAGATCAGTTAACTTGCAACGCATTTTTGAATAAAATATAAACATTTTTTTAGTCAAGATGTCTTCTGATTGATGAAAGATCGATCTCTTATATTCAAAACTCACTTTGAATCATCTTATTTCGAGTTCGGTAACTCGAGTTATGACCATTTCAGTGAAGACTGCACAAGCAGAATTTTCAGGACGAGATTATTATAAAAATTATGAGTTTTTGGCTCTTATTCGTGTTTAAAATATATTGAGTTTGGTTTTAAGGCTTAATTTGATTATATATAATCCTGATATTTTATTAGTTAAGTTTAATATTTTTAAATTTATTTATATCAAATATTAGGATTTTTTTAAAAATATTTTAGGTTGCTTAGAAGTTTTATATTTCTTAGTTGGCAAGAAGATTTAGTTCAACTAGAATTACTTATTGTTTAGCCAAATTAGAAGTTTATTTGAATTAGGAGTTTGTTTTTCAGTAAGTTTTTTGTGAAGTGTGCCTCTTATTTTGGCCAAAATGGATTCGATGTCATGACGACGAAGAGCTGACGTCTCAGCGACGCGACACACAACTTCTTAACGACGTGACATGTGACGTCCCGATGAACAGATAGTGATGTCACGACGTGGCGACGTGTTCCTACTAAATCAGGTTTCTTCTCCTAGTTAATCTCTTCTATATTTTCTCAGTCGAACTTTAATAACTCTAAGAATATTTTAATCAAATTAGCCCATGAATTTTAGTTTATAAATATGGCTTTTAGCAACCTTAGAGATTTGGATTCAACAACACAGTTAAGAAAGAGTTTTGTGAGAATTTCGGGAGAACTTTGTATCTTGGGTTTGAGTTTATTTTTGTTTTTCTATCTCGTACTCATTATCGATTATTTGTTGTTTTAGTGAAATTTTCTTTACTCGTGGCTTTTTTATTCTCCTAAAAGGAGTTTCTACGTAAATATTTGTGTTCAATTTTCTCTATTTGTTTGTGTTCATTGCTTAATTTGGGTTTATCCCCAACAAACTAGTATCATAGCTTGGTTCAGATTCCGCATTCAACCCGTTTAGAGATGGAAATAAGATACAATATCGAGAAGTTCAATGGAATCATAAATTTTAGTTTATGGTAAGTTTAGATTACGATAATTTTAGTTCAGAATGGTTTGAAAAATGTCATTGTAGGACATAATCCCACAGATGTGAATCAGACGGAATGGGAGGATATTGATGAGAAGGCTCTATCAACATTTCAATTGTGCCTCACGAACAATCTATTGTAGGAGGAGCTTACAGAGAAAATGAAAGTAACCTTATAGAGAAAATTAGAATCCCTTCACATGACAAAGTCTCTCACAAATCGCTTGGTATTGAAATAACGATTATACACGTTCCATATGGCCGAATGTGAGTCTATTAGGGCTCACATTAGTGAATTTGTCACTCTCCTGAATGACCTAAAAAATGACAAGGCCAACATGAAAGATGAAGATCAGACTATGTTATTGTTATGTTCTTTGCCCCTTCATATAAAACTTTTAAGGAAACCTTGATTTATGGTAGAGAGAGACTCTCATTTGAAGACATGAAGGGAAACATATTGAGCAAGGATAAGCTTGACAATGACTTAGATTCGAAAAACGAGTCAGATGGGAAAGTCTCGATTTTAGTTGCAAAGGGTAAGCAACAATCTAGAAAATCAGATCAAAACAGGCCTAGGGCGAGATCGAAATCAAGAAACTAAGACAAGAAATGTGGCTACTACAAAAAGGTGGGTCACATCAAAATAGAATGCTATAAACTTTAGACTAAAAATAAGAGGGCTATCGAAAATGATGAGGAAGGGAAGTAGAAAGCTAGTGTAGCCGATGCTAGTGTAGCCGAGGACAGAGGTGATGATTTATTACTATTGTCAATGACTGAAAGGTCCAAGTTCACATCCAAGTGGATCTTAGATTCAAGGTGTTCCTATCATATGTGTCCCAATAGGGACTGGTTCTCCACATACAGTTAAGTTGAAGGTGGAGTTGTGCTTTTAGGAAATAACTCACCCTGCAAAATAACTAGCATTGGTACCATTCAAATTAGGAAACATGACGGGGTAATCAGAACATTATCAAATGTCAAGCATGTGCCTGATTTAGAGAAGAATCTCGTCTATTTGGGTATTCTAGACTCGAATGGTTGCAGGATCGTCATTGATTCAAAAGGTTTGAAAATATCTTATGGAGCTCTTTTCTTGATAAAAGGGTAAAAATTTGGTAGCCTATACATTCTACAAGGTTCAATGGTGACCGGTTTGACAAAAATTACAAAAACATAGACGAAATCATCGCCATGTTGCAACAAGGACTCCCATGACGTCGTGATGACTCGACAAAAATTCCCTTTTTATGAAGACTATATCAACTTAGTTGTGGCACATACGACTCGGTAATATGAGTGAAAAATGTATGACCGCTTTAAATAGAAGAGGTCTTCCAATAGACACCAGAGTTGGAAAGTTAGATTTCTGCGAGCATTGCGTTTATGGGAAGTAGACTTAAGTAAACTTTGATTTGGTAGTACACGGGACAGAAATGGACTCTTAACTACATTCATTCTGACTTATGGGGTCCAATTCTAGTCGTCTCCAAATGAGGTAGCTGATATCTTCTAACTTTTATTGACGACCACTCTGGGAAAGTTTGAGTTTATTTCCTGAAGCAAAAAAATAAAGTCTTTGGGATCTTTAAATAGTGGAAGACCTTACTAGAAAAATAGATTAGAAGTCTATAAAGTGGTTAAGAATGGGCAATGGTCTCGAGTTCTATTCGCTTGAGTTTAACGATTACTACAAATGGGAAAGAATCAAAAGGCAACGCGCAGTTGTTACCCCGCAGAAGAATGGTGTTGCTGAAAGGATGAACAAAACTTTACTTGAGAAATCCTAATGTATGCTTTCAAACGCAGGTTTAGAAACGAAGTTTTAGGTTGAAGCAGTAACCTGGCAAATTATTGTTGGAAAAACGAGTTTGGAAAACGGGGCAGAAGATAAGTTTAAGGGAAAAACTAGAGTTTTAAATTTTTTTCCAAAAACAAGAACTTGGTTGTGATATTTAAAGTAATAAACACTTAATCAAAATTTATCTTTTCGATTCATCTAGGATGAATGCTTCGACCGAGTAGTCTTTATGTTATCCTCAAGCTCATATCTACCGAGTGTGAGTTCACTTCGAATCAGAAAATTTTCCACAAAATTACTAGTACGGTAATTTCACAATTTCTCTAAACTTTAGGGTTAATTTGTTAATAGGAAAAATATCTTTAGAAATCTTCTGAAATAATTTCTTCAAAAAATTCTCTTTACAAATTTCTCCTGAAATAATTTCGTAATTTCTTATTGTCCTTCAAAATTAGAGCTTGTTGCAACTTGCAAGTTGAGAATGATTTAAGCCTAATGCAGTATTTGATATTTGAGTTTGGTTTTAATATTTAATTGGATATTTAAGTTTTTTTTATCTCAATTTGATACTTAAGTTTGGTTTGAAAGTTCAATTTTAGTACCTAGACTGGTACATGCGTAGATGGGGTGACATTATTTAAATTTAGTTCATTAAAGCCGACAATTTTAAATGCTGAAGAATCAGTTAACTTGCAACGTATTTTTAATAAAATCTAGACATTTTTTAGTCAAGATGTCTTTTGATTAATGAAAGATCGATCTCTTATATTCAAAACTCACTTTGAATCACCTTATTTTGAGTTCGGTAGCTCGAGTTATGACCATGTTAATGACGACTACACGAGTAAAATTTTCAAGGTGAGATTATTATGGGAATTATGAATTTTGGGATCTTATTCGTCTTTGAATCATATTGAGTTTGGTTTTAAGGCTTAATTTTGATTATAGTAATCCCCGATATTTTATTTGTAAAGTTTTATGTTTTTTTTGTATTGATTTATTTTGAATATTAGGATACTTTTAAATATTTTAGGTTGTTTAGAAGTTTTATTATTCTTAGTTAACAAGAAGATTTAGTTTAACTAGAATTACTTATTGTTTAGCAAAATTAGAAGTTTATTTCAATTAGGAGTTTGTTTTTCGTTAAGGTTTTTTGTGGAGTGTGCCTCACACTTTGGCTAAAATGGATTCGAAGTCATGGTGACGAAAAGCCAATAACGCGAGACACAACGTCCTGACGAGAAGAACCGGAAGTCCTAAAGATGCGACATGTGACATCCCAACGAGCCGATAGTGATGTCATAACGTGGCGACGTGTTCCCTACTAAACTGGGTTTCTTCTCCTAGTTAAAATCTGCTATATTTTCTTAGTTGAACTCTAATAGCTCTAAGGATATTCTAACCAGATTAGCTAACAAATTTTAGTGTATAAATAGGGCTTTTAGCAACCCTAAAGAGTTAGATTCAACAACACAATCAAGAGGGAGTTTTGTGGGAATTTCGAGAGAACTTTGTATCTTGAGTTTGAGTTTATTTTTATTTCTCCATCTTGTATTCCTTATCGGTTATTTTTCGTTTTAGTGAAATTTTCTTTGTCCGTGGTTTTTTATCCTCTTAAGAGGAGTTTTTCTACATAAATATTTGTGTCCAATTTTCTCTATTCATTCATGCTTGTTGATTAATTCAGGTTTATCCCCAACAAACTGGTATCAGAGCTTGGTTTGGATTTTGTATTCAAACCGTTTAAAGATAGAAATGAGATACGATATTGAGAAGTTTAATGGAATCACAAATTTCAATTTATAGTAAGTTCGAATGACAACAATTCTTGTTCAGAACAATTTGAAAAGGGTCGTTACAAGGTAAAAGCCCTCGAATGTGAATCAGACGGAATGTGAGGATATTGATGAGAATGCTCTATCAACAATTCAATTGTGCCTCACAAACAATGTATTGCGGGAGGTGCTTACATAGAAAATGACAGCAGCCTTATAAAGAAAATAAGAAGCCCTTCACTTGACAAAGTCTCTTGCAAATCACTTGGTATTAAAATAATGATTATACACATTCTGTATGGCCGAACGCAAATCTATAAGGGCTCACATTAGTGAATTTATTTCTCTCTTGAATGACCTGAGGAATGTCGAGGCCAACATAGAATATGAAGGTTAGACTATGTTATTGTTGTGTTATTTGCCTCTTTCAGATAAAACTTTCACAGAAACCCTAATTTGTGGTAGAGAAACATTCTCATTTGAAGATGTGAAGGTAAACTTATTGAGCAAGGATAAACTTAACAAGGAGTTAGGTTCAAACAATAAGTCAGATGGGCTAGCTTCAATTTTGGTTGCAAAAGGCAAGCAACAATCTAGAAAATCATATCAGAATAAGCCTAGGGCGAGATCGAAATTAAGAAGTCGAGATAAACAATGTGGCTACTGCAAAAAGATATATCATATTAAAAAAAGTGGGCTACCAAAAACGACGAGAAAAGGGAAGCAGAAAGCTTATGTAGCAGGTGTTAGTGTAGTCGAGGACAGAGGTGATGATTTATTGTTGGTGCCAACGACTCAAAGGGCTAAATTCACATCCAAGTGGATCTTGAATTCAGGGTGCTCCTACCATATGTGTCTCAACAAGGACTGGTTCTCCACATATAGTTCAATTGAAGGTAGAGTTGTGCTTTTGGAAAATAACTCACCCTACAAATTAACTCGCATTGGTACCATTCAGATTAGGATGCATGACGAGATAATTAGAACATTATTAAATGACAGATGTGTGTTTGATTTAAAGAAGAATCTCGTCTCTTTGGGTGTTATAGACTCGAATGGTTGCAAGATCATTACTAAGTCAAGCGGTTTGAAAATATCTCATGGAGATCTTGTCTTGATGAGAGGGCAGAAAGTCGGTAGCCTATACATTCTACAAGGTTCAACGGTGACTGGTTCGGCAAAAATTACAAAAACAAAGAAGAAATCGTCGTCGCGACAAGGACTCCCATAATGTCGCGATGACGCGACAAAATTCCCTCTTTACGGATTCTAAATCAACTTAGTCATGGAACTTGTGATTTTGGTCATATGAGCGAAAAAGGTATGCCCACTTTAAATAAAAGAGGTCTTCCAACAAGCACTAGAGTAGGAAAGTTAGATTTCTACAAGCATTGCATTTATGGGAAGCAGACTCGAGTCGACTTCGATTTGGCAGTGCAAAAGACAAAAGGGACCGTTGACTACATTCATTTTGACTTATGGGGTTCAACTCTAGTAGTGTCCAAATAAGGTAGCATATATCTTTTAACTTTTATTGATGACCACTCCAGGAAAGTTTGGGTTTTTTTCCTGAAAAATAAGAATGAAGTCTTTGGGGTCTTTAAACAATGGAAGAGCTTACTTGAAAAGCAGATTGGGAAGTCCATAAAGCGCTTAAGAACGGGTAATGGTCTTGAGTTCTGTTCACCTGAGTTTAACGGTTACTGTAAATGGGAAAGAATCAAAAGACAACGCATAGTTGTTACCCCGCAGCAGAATGGTGTTGCTGAAAGGATGAACAAAACTTTACTTGAGAAATATCGATGTATGCTTTTAAACACAGGTTTAGAGAAGGAGTTTTAGGCCGAAGTAATTAACTTGGAAAATTATTGTTGGAAAAAAACGTTGCAAAAAATAAGTTTAAGGGAAAATCTAGAGTTTTAATTTGTTTTTCCAAAAACAAAAACTTAGTTGTGATATCTAAAGTAATAAACACTTAATCAAAATTTTACTTTTTCGATTCGTCTAGGATGAACACTTCGATCAAGTAGTCTTCTCTACTATCCTCAAGCTTACGTCTGCCGGGTGTGGGTTTGCTTCGAATTAGAAAATTTTCCACAAAATTACTATTAGGGCAATTTTACAATTTCTCTAAACTTTGAGGTTAAGTTGTAAATAAGAAAAATATCTCCAGAAATCTTCTGAAATAATTTCTTCACAGAATTTTCTCACTTTCTCTTGAAATATTTTCTCAATTTCTTATTGTCCTCTGGAATTAGAACTTGTTGCAACTTGCAAGCTGAGAATGATTTAAGCCTAATGCAGTATTTGATATTTGAATTTGGTTTTAATATTTAATTGGATATTTAAGTTTTTTTTTTATCTCAATTTGATACTTGAGTTTGGCTTCAATGTTCAATTTTAGTACTTAGACTGATACATACGCAGATAGGTTGACATTCTTTAAATTTAGTCCACTAAAGCTGCCAATTTTAAATTCTAAAAAATAAATTAATTTGCAATGCATTTTTTTTGAATGAAAGCACTTCTTGGAGTATTTTATTTTACAAGATTCAATTGTAATTTTTATTCAAAAGATTTTTTTTTTACTAAATATTGTTCAAGATTTTGAGAAAAGTTCTTCAAACCCCAAGTTCCTAAGAACTCATTCTTGAATAGTCGATTAAAGTCTTGAGTTTGTCAGGAAATATTTCTTGAAAGGTTTAATCGGACACTTATCATTATATCCATATCCATCGGTTTATCTTTCCATCTATCAATTTTGGTTTTCTTATTTTCTAAATTACTTAGTTTATTTTTCTTGAATTGTTCTAATTTTGACTCTCATTTTCCAGATTCAAAAAAGCACATCTAAGCACTCGGGCGGCCTTGGGAAACCATCAACTCTATTCGAACTCCATCTTTTCTCCCTAAGTCGATTCTTTCTTTTCTGATTTTAAAATTTTCCTTCATTTTGCTATTTGATTTTGATTGTTTAGTGTTTTCTTTTTCAATTTTGTTCAGGTCTACCATCATTTCTTGTTATCCGAGTCATTCTCCAAAGCATCTTTAGGATCGGTTTAGAGCTTCCCTATTCTATTCGATTTGTTTCTTGCCATCGAAGCAACTTTGTATACTTTTGGGACTTTGTGGATGCTACCACTTTATCATTGACCAAACAACATTATATAGCCCAACAAATGTTTCATAAGTTTTGACACCTAATTTTATCCAGACATTTCTATTTTAAATTTACTGGGCCTTGATTTTATTAAAATAGGAGCTTAGTTAGACTTTTTGAGTTAAATATACTTTTAATCTATTTTTAACTGAATTAATTTTTTAATTTGGTTTTAAAATTAAAATTAAAGTTTCAGTTTTAATACAAAGGCTAAACCCAAGTTTTCCAAATTTTGAGAATAAACTTGGGGGCAATTTTTTTATTAAAACTCAAACCGAACATAATGTCCCATGTTCGTTTTAAGTTAGAATTGGCATAATTTTGGATTTGAATTAATTTTAAATCCATTCAAAAATTTGATGAGGTGGGTAAGAAAACAAGAATAATAATGAAAATTTGATTTTTTTAATAAAATAATAACAATTACACATTAATCATAATATCCTAAATTAGAGGAAGAATGTTCTCTTCATAATTGTTTCGCTACCACTAAAGGTATATCCTAAAAAACATGTGAACCAACAGAAAATTGCTTCATCAATCCGGCAAGCATATGTGCAATCATATTAACCTGCCTTGAGACATATTGGATCACTATCCTCCATTGTTTTCGACACAATTCAATAATTTTTATAGTTAAATTGCCATTCAGTTGGCCTTAAAATCTACCCCGATGGATTCAATAACAAAAATACAATCCGTTTCTACTATGACAGTTTTTCTTTTTAAATAAATTTTAAATATTACTGACAACCCATTAAAGATTTTACTTTTCCGGGTCCAAATTTAAAGTCTGAATCCAAACAATCAGTCTATTTAGAGGTTCCAGAAAGCTTAAACACATTCTTTTAGTGGCCATATTTTAGGCCTGAATTTATGGGATTACTTAAGGTTTTGAGACTAGTCGTTGTTTGTTATGGGAATGTGGAAAGTGCATAAAATGGTATGGGCCAAATCACAATGTCGACCATGGTAAAAGGCGGAAAACTAAAATTTGATCAAAAGATAACAGTTAAAAAAATAGGTGTCAACTCGTTAATAGAAACATAGAAATGTCAAATCCTTTCCTACTTCTCAGGAATCTTAAGCAATCTCTTCTCTCGATGGTGGTACAATGGCGACACCCGGAGAGAGATCTTCGCCGTATGCATCCAGTGTTATAAGTTTCTTAGAAAGCGTCGAATTTCCACTACCAACATGAAAAATTATAGTTCAGAAGACTTGTCTTGTGCAACCCCTTAAAGACCAACACTGTCCGACTTGGCCACATCACCTGCTCCACCACTGTCAAGCCCACTGTAATCGTAATTCCCTTTTCCCATTTTTATGGAACTTCTATTCCTTATAATTCATAGTGTTTTCAAAACCTTAATAGGAAGTAATTATAGCAAAAAATTAGTCAGAGTTTGACTAATGTATATTGTTTTAAAATCAGTATTTAAAAATTGAAACAACCCTTAGCTGTGTTTTAATACAAATAGAGGAAAAAAACTGGAGGCACTCAACGCGTGAGAATGTTCCTTTGGCTTGTTTGTAAGAACCGGCTGCACACCAATGCCGATAGAGCAAGGAGCACCACTTGTCAACTTTGTGGAGAGGATATTGAAGATATTAATCATATTTTTCGCAAGTGCGTTGCTGCTGTATCGGTTTGGACTCGAGCTGTCAGACAAGATAAGCTGTTGGAATTTATGACTATTCATATGCAGAACTGGGTAACTGTGAACATACCAAAACTGACATATTTTGCCAAGGAGGAGGAAGACTTGGGACCTACGATTTGGACTGCTGCGCTGGAAATTATGGAATCGAAGGAACAAATTGCTATTTGATACGGAGTACATGGAGGACGAGGAAATCTGGTATGCCTACAATAACTGGCTTGTTTCCTGGAGGCACGCGCGTAATATGGAAATAAGGAATGCAGCTGGAGGTAGGGAGGCAGCGAGTTGGGAAATTAAATGGCTGCCGCCGGTAAGTGGATGGCTGAAACTTAACACTGATGGGGCGGTTAAAGGAGTGAATGGTTACGCATATGCAGGCGGGGTATTGAGAGACTATAGAGGAGAGTGGGTAACGGGCTATAACCGGAATGTTGGCTGTACTACAGTGGAGGAAGCTGAGTTGGCTTGGTCGATGGTATGTAGACTAGTGTTTGTTGGAATATTTTCAAATATTTATAGTATCCCAATAACTATAAATGAATGGGTGTAATTAATCAAAAGATAAATCTTTTGGTCATTGGTCAAAAGTTATATCATTTGATTTTTAAAAAAAAAAGAATTATAACTATTCAAAAATATTATTTGAATAGTTACAAAATTAAATTAATAATTTTATTTATTTATTTATTCATAAAGACACCTATTGAAAGATGTCTATATGAAGAGACATGAAAATTCCTATAAATAGGAATGGAATTTCATTTGGAAATCATATCAACAAATTCTAATACTCTTTCTTTCCTTCCTTCATTTTCTAATATTATTAGATTATTCTATAAAGTATTCTGCAGAAATCCTTTGTAGAAATTGAGTTTTGTTATACATTGCTTAGTGCATAGTGGACTATTCTCAAATCGATTGCAAAACGCAAATAGTCATTGGCTTCATTGTATCCTCGAGGTTAATTTGCTTGGAACTCATTTGCACAAGAAGGTAGGTGGGGCGAATATAACCTTAAAGATAGTGGCTTGATACACGCCTTGGAGCCTGTCCTATTTCTTCTTTTTCTGTTCGAGTTTCGATCGTGTGTTCGAGATTTTCCTTACCGGAGTTTTGAACTAACAATTTTAAGGTTATATTTCATGATGACTACCATAACACATGAAAGTGGAACACTAAGAGAGTTGGCTTCCAATTTTGTTAAACTTGATCGGTTTGATGGTGGTAATTTTCGACGATGGCAAAAAAAAGATGCACTTCTTATTATCAACTTTGAAGATTACTTATGTTTTAGATACTCCAAGACCTGAAGAGAATGAAAACGAATCTGTTGCTGCAACCCTAGAAAGACAAAAATGGGACAATGATGACTACATGTGCATGGGCCATATATTGAATGGTTTATCTGATGGTTTGTTCGACACCTACCAAAACGAGGTCACTGCTAAAGAATTATGGGACAAATTGGGGGCAAGATACATGACCGAAGATGTTACAAGTAAGAAATTTCTTGTCAGTCGTTTCAATAATTATCAAATGGTTGATGGTCGTTCTGTTATGGAACAATTTCGTGATATTGAAAAGATGCTGAATCAATTTAAGCAATATGATATGAAAATGGATGAAATGATTGTGGTATCCTCCATAATAGACAAACTTCCTCCATCTTGGAAAGACTTTAAAAGAAGTCTAAAACATAAGAAAGAGGAAATATCTCTTGAGGCTTTGGCAAATCATCTTCGTATTGAAGAAGAGTATAGAAAACAAGATCAGAACCTAAATTCTGAAAATGCCAAAGTACATGTTACAGAGGAAGTACAGACTACTAAACCATTCAAGAGAAAGTTCAAACAGATTAATAGGGCACCTAAGTTCAAAAAGAAACAAAAGGGCCCATGCTGTCATTGTGGAAAGCCGAGACATTTCAAGAATGAATGTCGATTTTTAAAGAAGAAATCATCTTCTAAGACTGATAATAACGAAAAGTTCGTTGCAATGATATCTGAAATTAATATGGCACAAGATGATAATACATGGTGGATTGATACAGGAGCAACCAAACATGTGTGCAAAGACAAAAGCATGTTCACAAAGTTCACACAATGTGAAAATGACAATGTCTTGTACATGGGAAATTCTTCCACCGACAATTAAAGGCAAAGGGTCATTGAACTACAATTCACTTACGGAAAGGTTTTAACATTAAATGATGTATATTATGTACCAGAAGTTAGGAAGAATTTAGTGTCTGGAAGTCTGTTGAATAAGTTTGGTTTCAAACTTGTTTTTGAGGCAGATAAGTTTATTTTGTCTAAGGGAGGAATTTTTGTGGGGAAAGGCTATATGTATGAAAGCATGTTTAAACTCAATATTATTAATAAGAATAAAATACTATTTACGCTTATATGGTTGAATCTTTTGTTTGTGGCATTATAGATTAGGTCATTTGAATTATAGAAAATTGAATGACATGTATAAATTAGATTTAATTCCTATTTTTAATAATAATATTGAAAAATGCAATACCTGTATGTTGACTAAAATTACAAGAAATCATTTCCCTAAGGTTAAAAGGAAAACAGAATTGCTTGATTTGATACATAGTGATTTATGTGACTTGCATAATACTCCTACATTAGGTGGAAGGAAATATTTTGTTACTTTTATTGATGATTGTTCTAGATATTGTTATGTACATTTATTGCATTCAAAAGATGAAGCGCTTGATAAATTTAAAGTTTATAAATCTGAAGTTGAACTTCAGTGTGAATCATTTATCAAGTGCTTAAGATCGGATAGAGGTGGAGAATACTATAATCCAAGTTATTTTGAACTCACTGGAATTGTCCATCAAGTTTCAGCCCCTTACACACCACAACAAAATGGTGTAGCTGAAAGAAAAAATAGAGTCATGACTGAAATGGTAAATTCAATGTTATCATATTCAGGTCTTGGACAAGGTTTTAGGGGAGAAGTTGTTCTAACAGCTTGTCATATATTGAATAGAGTTCCTAATAAGGAAACTGAAATAACCCCCTATGAACAATGGAAGAAAAGGAAACCAAACCTTAATTATTTGAAGGTTTGGGGTTGTAAACTATTGTAAAGTTCCAACACCTAAGCGTAAAAGTTAGGTGAAAGAGGAATTGAATGCATATTTATAGGTTATGCACATAATAGCAAGGCATATAGGTTCATGGTAATTGAACCAAATGGTTCAATTTCAATTAATCATTATTGAATCAAGAGATGCTATTTTGATGAAAATAGATTTAATTCTATATCAAGACAATTACAACCACAACAATTGATTCATTCTTCAAATGAGAATGAGATTCCATTGAAACAAATTGATAATAATGATGAATCTTGTCAAGAATTAAGAAGAAGTAAGAGGATTAAAAAAGTCAAAGATTTTGGACCAGATTTCATTATGTTTCTTGTAGAAGGAAAAGGTGAAAGTATATGCAATAAGGTACCTTACTGTTATAATATTGAATCTGATCCTATTACATTTGAAGAGGTAGTGAAATCTCAAGACTCTGCTTTTTGGAAAGAAGCAATAAATGATGACATGGATTCAATAATGGGAAATCAAACTTGGATTTTAGTTGATCTTCCACCAGGTTCCAAACCAATAGGTTGTAAATGGATCTTCAAAAAGAAAATGAAGGTCGATGGAACCATTGATAAATTTAAAGCAAGGTTGGTAGCAAAAGGTTTTACACAGAGACAAGGTATTGATTACTTTGATACTTATGCTCCAGTAGCAAGAATTGCTACAGTTAGACTCTTAATATCACTTACCTCTATATATAATTTGGTTGTTCACCAAATGGATGTTAAAACTGCATTTTTAAATGGTGAATTGAAGGAGGAAGTGTACATGGAGCAACCGGAAGGATTTTTTGTTCCAGGACAAGAGCATAAGGTATGTAAGCTTGTTAAATCTTTATATGGGCTTAAACAAGCACCAGAATAATGGCACCAAAAGTTTGACAAGGTTGTTTTAGCTAATGGCTATAAAATAAATGAATCTGATAAGTGCATATATAGCAAATTTGAAAATGGAAAAGGTGTCATAATTTGCTTATATGTAGATGACATGCTTATTTTTGGCACGAATTTGGAACAAATAGAAAACACTTAGAAATTCTTGTCAAACAACTTTGCTATGAAGGATATGGGTGTAGCAGATGTTATTTTTGGGATTAAAATAACTCGAGATGAAAGCACTATAGCTTTATCACAATCACATTACATTGAAAATGTGCTTAAAAAGTTTGATCTTTTCAACTGTATACCAGCATCTACACCCATGGATCCTTAATTAAAATTAGCATCTAATGCTGGTAGGAAAATTGATCAATTGAAATATGCAAGTCTAATTGGTTGTCTTATGTACATAATGACTTGTACAAGACCAGATATTGCATATGCTGTTGGAAAATTGAGTAGGTGCACAAGTAATCCAAGTAGTTTGCATTGGCAAGCTTTGAATAGAGTACTTAGGTACTTAAAGAAAACTTTTAACTATGGATTGTGTTATAATGGATATCCTCCAGTTTTAGAAGGGTATTCGGATGCTAGTTGGATTACAAGTTTGGAAGATCATGCATCTACTAGTGGATGGATCTTCATTCTTGGTGGAGGAGTCATTTCTTGGGGTTCCAAGAAACAAACATGTATTATCGATTCCACCATGGCGTGAGAATTTATTGCATTAGTCTTGCATCTAAAGAAGCGAATGGTTAAGAAATTTGCTTTATGATGTACCTTTATGGCCTAAGCCAATTTCACCTATTTCTATCGGTTGTGATAGTGAGGCTACTCTAGCAAAGGAATATAGCCAAGTATATAATGGAAAGTCTAGACACATTGGATTAAGACATAGTTATGTCCGGCAATTAATCTCTGATTGAGTGATCACTATTAATTATGTGAGGTCAAGTGAAAATTTGGCGAGATCCTTTAACAAAAGTCTTGCTAGAGATGCGAGAAAAGGACCTCAAAAGAGATGGGACTCAAGCCTATTAATTAGAGTCACCCATGATGGAAACTCGACTCAACGCTTGGTATAACGTCAAGTCTTGAGTTCAATGAGACAAAATACATCATTAGTATGTGACTGTTAGCACTATAAATAAATCCATCCTAAGATTAAAGTGCTAGGTACCCGTAATGATAAGGGAAGGATGAGTAATGTACTCTTAATGGACCCATAACATAAATATGTTAGAGTGTTATAATTACGGGAACACTTTTGATGGGATCCACCTATGTGAGTGGAAGTGTGGCCGCTTCTAGGAGCTTAAGTGCTTGGCTCTGACAGCACTCATGAAAAGAGGACATAGACACATGGCCATAATAGTGTCCCTAGATACTATGCATTGACCGATGTTGAAATCATTGTGTGAGATGTGTACAGTTAATCAAATGGAATAGTTGGTTCAAAGCTTAGTCTACCATGCAATTTTGATTAACTTTAACATGTTTTCACTAAGTGAAGGTTCAATCGTAAGACACCTTTATTTATGCAAATTGATTTCCAAGAATATCAAAATCTAAATATGTTGAAAATGGGGGAAGATTGTTGGAATATTTTCAAATATTTATAGTATCCCAATAACTATAAATGAATGGGTGTAATTAATCAAAAGATAAATCTTTTGGTCATTGGTCAAAAGTTATATCATTTGATTTTAAAAAAAAAATTATAACTATTCAAAAATATTATTTGAATAGTTACAAAATTAAATTAATAATTTTATTTATTTATTTATTCATAAAGACACCTATTGAAAGATGTCTATATGAAGAGACATGAAAATTCCTATAAATAGGAATGGAATTTCATTTGGAAATCATATCAACAAATTCTAATACTCTTTCTTTCCTTCCTTCATTTTCTAATATTATTAGATTATTCTATAAAGTATTACTGCAGAAATCCTTTGTAGAAATTGAGTTTTTTGTTATACATTGCTTAGTGCATAGTGGACTATTCTCGTCAGTGCAAAACGCAAATAGTTATTGGCTTCATTGTATCCTCGAGGTTAATTTGCTTGGAACTCATTTTCACACCGAAGGTAGGTGGGGGCGAATATAACCTTAAAGATAGTGGCTTGATACACGCCTTGGAGCCTGTCCTATTTCTTCTTTTTCTGTTCGAGTTTCGATCGTGTGTTCGAGATTTTCCTTATCGGAGTTTTGAACTAACAGTGTTGAAGGTGGATAATTTAACTGTTGTTAAAGAATTCACTGATAGAATTTGAAACATCGATCGACTACAACAAGCAAGTTCACAAAGCTAACCAAAATGGATATATGGCAACAGTAAGCTACCTCTTGAATAAGCGTGTGAAAGATAGGTTCTTCAATGTAATGTGTGTTTTGTGCAAGTGTACACAGTTCGTTATCAACTAATAAGTAAGTAAAAGAGTTATCGTCTCCATAGGGATTGTGTATGTTAATCAATTAATTGAAAAAATTAAAGTTAACAATTTGGTGAGAAAAACACAAAAATTTTTGATTGATTGATGTAAAAATAAATTACTAAATGTAAGATGATGCCTAATGCAAATTAATCTAAATGCAAAGCATAAAATGAAATGTATGAGATGAGTTTAGCAGCAAAAACACAAACTTCAACAATCAATAACATGAATAGGTTAGAATAATTACATCATTCAATTCTAATTTATTTTTCTCATGTTTAACAGTGTTCGGAAAATATTTCATGGCAACTCGATCTTTTATGGGCTTGAAACCAAATTAAGTCCTTTCAGAATCTTTTACTTAGTAAAACATGTATTTTATTGATCATATTAAACTAAGGGTTTCTTAGAATTCATGTGAAGTAACAGGGACTAGGTCGATTTGAAACAATGTAATCACATAAATCTAAAAGCCATGCAAAGTAATAGAGCTCGGTCAAGTTATTACAAAACTTTAATTTATTGTAGGTCAGATATAATTTAAGCATGCAAATTTTCAATTATTTTGTCTATTAGCCATTGTTTAATTCAAATCGTTCAACTAATTCTAATGCATCAAATCACGTATTAACGAAGTACAAACTTGAGTTTAATTGAAAACATGAATGACTGAGGCACAAACAGTATAAACATGATTTAAACAAACATCATTGAATTGATGCAATCATCCTAGCTAAACAGATTTAAGTTGCCATTGTTGATGACAAGATAATAAAGCACATTGCAAAAATGATTAATTAAAGTAACAAAGTAAAGGAAGAATAAACTTTGTTCGAATCAGTAGTCTCGCGAAGTACGATTGAAGAAGTTTCCTCCAATCCTTTTGTTGCTCCTTTGCTAATGGCTTCTCAAGGTGGGTGGCTAGGAGATAATCTTGTCAAGGTTTTCTTGGCTAAAAAAGAAAAGGAATATGGGATGCTATGCGTGGAGATGAAGAGAGGGAATGAGATAAATGAATAAGGGAAGTATGTAAAGATGAGTAAGGGATGCAGTGATGCTTTCAAATGGAGAATGGATGTGAGTATTTATATTGAAGGTTGGTGGATGAGTTTACTAAAAATAGTGTGAAAAATCCCCCCATTTACTCATTTGCTTGGCCGGCCACATATTGTGGAAAGGAATGGATGTTGGTTGATTGATTGATTCAAGCATGAAATCATGTTTGAATCATGTAACACCCCAAACCCAGCTTGGATGTTATGGCCAAATCTGGCGATGTCACATGATAGTGTGTTTGAAAATCGATGCTCGTGTTGAAAAAATCGTAACTTTGCTTAAAATATTTTTTGTTTAGATCTCGTCGTTATCTTTTATTAATCCTAAAATAGTGATTTTTATTCAATCGTTAGTTTGCAAAATATTATATGTTGTGAAAGCTTTTTAAAACAGTTTGTGTCCTTGTGGGTATTTTGCTAAAACACATGCATTTCTTTTTAAAACCCGTGTTTTATCTACCTCTAGCAGATATAAAACATAAAGCAGTATAAAATCCAAATTTTAAGCAAAAACTCATAACGGCCATTATTACAGAAAAATACCCCAAATAAAGCTTTAAAAAATAAACCTAATTAAATACGAAACAGTAAAAATGAGTCGTGTGGCCACAACTGAGTCCTCCGCCGCTTCGATCAGCCTAAGTCTGGGGATTACCTGAACAGATGAATCAGAATGGTGAGTTTACAAAAAGTCAGTGTGTAATCTCCATATAAACAAGCAAACAATATGCAATTATAGTCTGGGCCTAAGCCCATTTCGGTAATAGTTTTAGTTTCAATTAGGGCCTTAGCCCAGTACAGTACAGAAGCAGTTATGCATTTGGGCCTTGGCCCATTACAGTATCAATATTCAATACAGTAATAGATATGCAGTATCAAATCCTACCCAACCAGCCTCTACACTCCAACTTTGTCCAACCCTACACTCTATGTAGGGATATAATCAACCCACCCATCCCTACACTCCAAAAAGTATTGAATGCGGCACTAGACAGAAGTTTGTAGCTGAGTTGCTAGTAATTTAGGCTCGAGGCCTTTTAGTACACTTCCTCCGAATAATATAACCCCACCCCACCCCACCCCAATGCAATGCAATATACATATATGACATGCTGAAACATAATATCATGCATAAAATCAAGGCATATAGTATCAAACCAGTGGGACTTCATCACGCTTAATAACATGCATAATCGTATCAGTCATATAGTCATTTCAGTCAATTAGGGGTCTAGGTAAGCTTATCGACCTTACAGTAGGTCCACAGTCGACTCGAGCGACCCATGGTACCTTAGGAGTCAAACAGTGAAAATGGGCCCATGGCCCATGTTGCATGCCCATGTGGGCCCACACGCCCATGTGGCCCACACAACCCAAAATGGCCTTGGCTATGTGGATCTCACGGCCTGACCCAATATATCCAAAGCTCGTGTGGTTCACCCGTGTAGGACCCACTTGTTCATGTGGCTCACGTGGCCCAATTTGGCCCAGCCCATGAATCGCACATCGCCAGCCTCGTCGATCACACACCCATGTTCGATCACACGACCTACCACATGGGCAACTGCACGCCCGTGTGGCGTCGACAATCACATTTTTTTGGCTTTTCACCAATTTCCATTTTTAGAGTTCTGTTTACACACCTGGTAACAAAAAACGCGCACACAGTCCACGAGCACTTCAAAACCTATGTTCAATCATAAACACTCGATTAATCGCATACCAATCATATTTAAAATGAACAATATCCAAATCACTTATGCACTTGGTCGACAACCACTTACCTTTTTTGAGCAACCGAGGCCTTACACCCTCAAACTATTGGAAAAGAATGATCACTAACTCTTCGGTTATTACCTTCATTCCAACCAGTACCCCTATTAACAGTTATTCACATGAACAGTTTGAACCAAATCGAATATCAAACTTACCGAAAGTGCAAAACTGCGTAAAGGGGATGTGCCAATTGAAAAAAATAAAACCAAAAAGAAAAGAAACCAAGGTAACCGCAATTCAGCAAAGAGCAGAAATGCAAAGAACAGCAGCAACGAGGAAAGAAAGAGACGCACCAAGAGGGAAGCAGAAGAAGAAAAAGAATTGGTAAAAGAGGAGGAAAGAACGTCGGTCGTAGAAAGGGATAAAGCCGAAGGGAACAAAAGATATAACAAATATACACCTAGCAATATTCGGCAAAGGTAATTCGGTAGAGAGAACAAGGAGGGTGTGGCGGCAGCAAAGTTGAAAAAGAAAGAAAAGAACTCTATCAAAAATTGAAATTGGAAAAGATGAGGGGAGGGAGCCGAATTCTAGATCCCACCAAATCGGGATAACTTCCCTAATCCCATAATTTTCTCCTAAAATCACTCCAGCCTTCCCACCACTCAAACATTTAATAAAACACAAACTCTAGCCATACATAACAGCAAAAATTTGACCCATTTTCCACAAGTAGGGATTCGAACTCCAAACCTCTTGCAACATTAACACTCCACTTAACCACTAGACCAGCAAGCCCATTCTAACATATTTTACCATCATATACTTATAAGCCTACTGATTAAAGATAGGGCTATATTCAATTAAAAACAAAAATTTGCCCAAGGAAAGGCTTGAACTTGGGACCTCTCAAACACTTCCTAGAACATGTAACCATTAAAGCTAACAGATATTTGTGTCACAAACATACAAAAATAAATATATACAAGGAATTTTTGGGGCGTTACAAATCAAGCAAGGGTTGGACGGTTTCAAAGCCAAATCTTGTGGGTTGATTTTTGATTCATTTGCAACTATAAGGACCTTCAATAAATTTCCCGAAAACTGGTTTTTGGCAGCTCACAAGTTTCATGCCGAATTAGGCTTGTTCTTCTCTTGTTAGACGGTTTGGTGACCCAAATCTATCAATTGATCCATGTTCAATTGGGTCAAAAACAACTTCTTCATGACCCATTTGCATGTGTTTGCTGTCCATGTTGAGTGAATTTGGGCATGTCCATGTAACTTTATTTTGTAAATAAATCATGCATAATTTCTTTGATCCAACTATATTAAATAAATTCAAAAATTAATATGTAGCAAAATAATTAAATTATGCAATAATTTAATACAAAATAACATAAATTGACATTCTTCCTTAAATCATGTCCATTATTGAAATATGAACAAAATTCACTCAATTAATAATAAAATACTCGAGATTAATATTAATTTTAAGTAAAAAGGTGTTATAAACTACTAAAATAAACTTATATAAATTAGAGTTTAGACACCCCCAAACTTCATCCACTGCTCGTCCCGAGTAATGCAAAGCTAAAATTTCGATAGAGTAATCTCACAATAAGTTTAAATAAAATCATTAAGTAGAATCAACTTTTACACATACACATACTTCAACAAAATCATGCTCACAAACTTTTTTTATTGATAAGTCGTTCATATACAAACATTATTTCAAAATTTTATTCTAAGTGCGGAAAAATTCTAGCATAAGTCATAGAGTTCATGCTTTTCAAGATCATAAATAACATTCACCATTCAATCAAAGTTTCATTATCAATCAAACTAAATAATCACAAGGTTTAATTAATGGTCCTCATATGTTGAACTTAGCAATTCCTCTCCACTAATGTAGTAGGCATAATTATCAAAATAAATAGGTCTTTTATAAGGTTGTAATGGGACTAGGCTCAAGGTAGGGATAAAGAGAAGTGAATTTTAGGTTTAGTAATCTTAATTCTAACTTAGCATTGGATCAATTCGAGGTACATCATTCCTACTAATGGGTTTTACTCCCTAAACTTAATTTTGAAGCGTATGCCCAACAAAATTTCTTAATACTTTGAGTATTTATTTTGCTCTTTTTGCTTGACATTTGAATAAAGCTTTTTTTAAAAAAAAACAAATGAAGAATATGTACATCTTTTTGAAATTCTTTCTTGATCTTTGCTCACCAAGACAAGTATAGTAAAGATAGGTGCAAAAATAAGATAAAATTTTAAAAAAAATGGTAGCATGGCTTATTATGTTGGTAATTGACAATAAAATAGGCTTAAAGGCTCAAATTAAGGTTTCAAATGTCAAATTCATATGGTAAGCTTGAAAGGCTCAAACGATCCAAAGAAAATGTGCCTAAATCATGTTTAGATTCTTATGCCTTTTAGGATTTCGCCTCAAGAAAGTTACTAAGTTAATTCTAAGGACTTAAACCTTCATGCATGTCTACTTCTAAGGAAGTTCAATTTCATGGAAAAATGCTACATAAGACCTAAGAACATACAAGCATTCCATAACTCAAGATAACATAAAAAAGCTCAGATAAAATCAGTAAATAATATTTGAATTTAAGCTAACTTATGAACAAAAATTCTTTCTCAACATCATTTTATTTTAGCATACTTATGCGAAAGCATTGAAACATACTTAAGAAAAATTTAAAATTCATGTTAGTATTGCCCTACTGTCACCTTAAAAAAAAAGCAATGTTCTCATTTGTAAGTAAAGTAATGAATGAGAACTAAATACTATGTAGGATAGTAAGAAAAAGAGGTGAGTCATGAAGACTGCTTAAATACCAAATATTTATCAACAATCCAATCCTAGACATGTTCATTCACATTACCACATTACTTTGCTATTTATTAGAGAAGAGGCATTGAACTTATTTTATTAATGTTTGCAATTTTGATTGTATGAAAGCAAAATACTAACTATGAAAGAAATATAAATGCCTAAAAATAAATAAATGCTAAGAAAAAGAAATTTTCCCTTTTTATTCGTGTCATCCTCCATGTATTTTTCCTTTCCCTTTCTTTGTCGCACTTGATCCCACAATCTCCTCTTGTCATGTCTTGAAGATATGATCTGAAAACTCAAGAAAGAAAGTGTTAGAGATATTATTAAAATTATTTCGTACGGAATCATCTCTAATTTTCACATAACTTTTGTAAACTTGTTGTTGGTTATGCATGAATTTCCACATATCCATTATAGTTGAAAATTCTAATTTATTCATAGCATTTGACGAGGTGAGTATTAGAATAGTCAACTCAGGATTAACACTTGGCTCAACTGGTTCAGCAACATTTGGTTCCACCCCCAATTCAGGGTTGTTTGGTTCCTCTTCAGTTTCTACTTCTTCTGTGTCATTTATTGAGTCAGCTTCCGATTCAGATTTGGTTGATGACTCATCAGATTCTGGTTTGTTCGGTTCATTTGGTTTAATCATTCAACACTCTCCATTAACCTTTCAAGGTCATGCCTTGTTATGGAACCTTGAACATAACAGTCATTCAAGTTTGTTTTTGATCTTACTTGGGCCCTCAAGCAAAGTGAAGTAATCAATGATGGAAAGTAAGCACTTCTTGCCTTTTTTCAAGCACAATCTTGAATTTTCTTGAGAATAATTATCCCAACATTGATAGACCTTTTTGTTATAATCGTATACAACAAAAGCATTCGTTCCATCGAGATGGTGGAACTATGTGAGATAGACATGAAGATATATAGAATAAAGTAGAACCATACCTTAGCCATTGAATTTAAATATTGCCTTCGGTAAGAATGACTACCATACTTTCTTATAATTCATTGGGATCCCGGATTTGTAACCATATTAAGAACTTGTTAAAGAAAATCTCAATTGATATTTGTCATCATAGCAGAGTATTCATCTTCTTCAACATTAGGTAAGTTAAACAAATCATTAATTGACTTAGAAGTAAGGGGTACCTTCTTACAAACAAGAATTTCATTAGTGTCTAGCGTGGTCAAGTTGGCATAGAACTCTCGCACCAAATCCTTATCAAGCATTGGCCATGCATCATAGAATTGATTCCAATTTATAGCATTAATCGTCTATCGAATCGACAAAGGCATGACCATCTTTTTATTGTTTTCCAAATTAAAACCTTTTCCAGCATCCTGGGTTGATTTTTGAAGATAGAATCAAATATTTCCCTTACTTCCTCATCTCGAATCATAATTGAATTTTCGGTAAAAGTTTTGGAAGATCTGGTTCTTTTGCGAGACATGGTAACTTTTCTCGAAAAAATAAGAGAATTTCGACAGAGAAAGAAGAAAGATTAGAAATGTAAAAGATTACGGCAGTGATGGAATTGTGACGGCGATGATGTTGCGACAGTGACGGTATTACAGTAGCGGTAAGGTTGCTTCAGTGACGATGTTGCTGTGGCAATAAGAGGGTTGTACAAAAAAGAAAGAAAATTGGAGAGATCTTTCAGAATTTGAGGCCGACAGCAAAGAGAAGAAAAATAGGTGGCTAGAGTTTAAACTAATTGCTTGAATGGTGTGAAAAATATGATGGTAAAGAGAGGTTTATATAGTGGTAAATTAGGTGTAATTTGTAGCAAAAATTTAGCTACAAAGGATGCTTGGACAGCAAGGTAAGGAGGGAAGGAAAGTGGCGGCAAAAATTAGGGTTTTGGGAAAATATATGGATAGCATTTACATGGGTAGATTTCTCCTCTTCACTGTTTTGGGCCTCAAGCCCAAACTGCAATTATTTGCTATACTGAAAAATTAAACTGAACTAAAAAAATAAATTTATTAGTACTTAGGCCAATTTGACTCTCTTAATAAACATAAAAAACTAACTTGAAATTGGCAAAGAAAAATAAAAATTAAAAATATTGGATTACTTAGAAAATTTCTTCTCGAAGAATTACATCAAATTAATATCCCAAGAAAGGTTGGAAGGGTCACAAATGGTCTCGCTTAAGTTCCAATCTCCTTAAGCAGACTTAATTCAATGTACTAATTCGAGAAAAATAATTTCTAAGTATTATTATTGTTAATAATAATCGGTAGAAAAATAAAAATATGAAAAATCAAGGGTCTATTAAATTAAATAAGGTTTCAACTCGCTCAATTTCACCATCCCAATAGTGTTTGAGACGTTGTCCATTAACTTTAAACGTACCTCCATTGTTGTCATACAATTCTACGACTACGTATGGATAAACTTTATGAATGGTGAAAGGTCCAGTCCATCGGGATTTAAGCTTCCCCAGAAATAACCTTAGCCTTGAATTAAACAACAACACTTTTTTTCCTTCTCTGAATTCTCGAGGTTGTATACGGTTGTCATGCCACCTCTTAGACTTTTCTTTATACATCTTGGCATTCTCATATGAAAATAACCTCAACTCCTCAATTTCATCAAGCTGTAACATTCTTTTCTCACCAGCTTGCTTTAGATTCAAATTAAATCGTTTCAAGGCCCAGTGAGCTTTATTGTCCAACTCAAGCGGAAAATGACACGTCTTTCCAAAGACGAACCAATAAGGAGTCATTCTTATCAGTGTCTTAAAAATAGTTCAATAGGCCCATAGAGCATCATCGAGCCTTCGAGACCAATCTTTTCTATTAGGTCACACTACCTTCTCAAGGATACCTTTAATCTCACGGTTTACCCTTTCAGCTTACCCATTTGACTTTGGATGATCGGCAATGGCAATTTTATGTTTCACATCGTACTTGTCAAGAAATCACTTAAGCCATTTATTTACAAAGTGAGGTCTTTCATCGCTTGTAGACACCCATTTTTTCTGAGCCCAATTGGAGATCCCTTTAAATTTTTGTTCTCTCTTGGGCTGTTCTAAGCCCACCCGATTTTGGTTAATGTGAGACCTTTATTTTATTTTTTTCTTCTTTCCTCTTTGGGCCTGTCAAGGGCCCAAATTATTATTATTTTTATTATCACTACTACTATTATTATTAAATATCATTATTATCATTTTTTACAAATAAACAAAATTAAAAATATATATATACATGAAATGAAAGAAAAAAAAGGTTTTTCATATTTTTGTTCTTAAAAAAAAATTAAAAAACAAACAACAACAAACATTCTATTTACTTTTTTTTTCTTCTATCCTTTTTTTTAGCCATAGACATGTAATGAAGGATCGGGTTTTGGGCTCCAATGAGGGGGATGTCACCGGACCGTCCATCCTCTACCCCTAGGAGCCCCCAAAAATCCCATTTTTTTTCTTTTCCTGTCTAGAATAAAGGTTTCTTTTTTTAAAAAAAAAAGGCTTGATCTTGGGAAAAATTTTGATTCTTTTTAAAAGGAGAAAGTTTAGATTTAAAAAATAAAAATATGTTTTTAGTCATTTTTAAGGAAACTTTAAATGTTAAAAATAAAGTTTTGACTTTTTTCAACTATTTCAAAATAAAAGTTTTGATATTTAAGAAAAATGATGTTTATTTTTTAAAAAGAAAAAGAAATTTTAGATTTTAAAAATAAAAATCTATTTTTAGTCATTTTAAAGGAAATTTTAAATTTTAAAACAAAATTTTGATTTTTTTCAACTATTTCAAAATAAAAGAATTGATCTTTAAGAAAAATTATTTTTTTAAAAGAAGAAAGTTCAGATTTTTAAAATAAAAATTTTTTAGTCATTTAAAAGAAAATTTTAAAATAAATTTTTAATTTTTTGAATTTTAAAAATTTTAAAATAAAATTTTAATTTTTTAAACTATTTCAAAATAAAAGTTTTGATCTTTAAGAAAAAAATAGTTTTTTTTAAAAGGAGAAACTTTAGATTTTTAAAATAAAATTTTGTTTTTAGTCCTTTTAAAGGAAAAGTTTAGATTTTGTAAAATAAAGTTTTGATTTTTTCAACTATTTCGAAATAAAGTTTTGATTTTTAAGAAAAGTAGTGATTTTTTTAAAGGAAAACTTTGATTTTGCAAAAAAAAAAAAAATTTTGGCCACCATACACAGCGGTTTCACCATCGGAGGCTGGAGAGCCGTTGGGCTCTTCGGTGGTGGAGCCATGGCCAACATAGAAGGAGGAAGAGAGAGTAAGAGGTTTTTTTTTTTTTGAAAAAAATGAGGTTAAAATGAAAGAATGAATAGTTTTTTTCATTTATAAGTGCCAAAAATTTATAATTTATTCTCACCCCTTACTTTTTAAATTTACAAAAAAAATACCTCGTTTTTTGTATCACCGCCCTCACTCTTTGGCCTATTTACACTCGTAACCTTTTTGTTTATTAAAACATTCGATTTAATTTGAAATTTCAAAATTAAAAGCAAATTAATTCCTACATCAGTCCTTTGTCTTCCACATTTTTTTTTATCTTTTAGTCCCAAAATCAAGTTATGTCATTTTGTTTCCATCTTTAATAAATTATTTACACTTATATATTTCATTTCATTTGCATTTATAACTTACATATATTTAATGTCAATTATACACTTTATTTTAATGTTTTATATTTATTCACACTTGTATAATTTTATTTATTCTTATTTTGCCTTTATTTATTTTCATGTCCATTTATATTTATGTTTTTCTTTACACATTCCCTTACATATATTTTAATATTATTTATTTATATTACTTTGATTCTTTTATTGTATTATGAATTATGTGTATTATTGTTATTATTATCATCATCATGTCAATATCTTATTTATTACATTTATTTAAGTTCTCTTTTTATTATTGCCATTTTGAAAAAGTTTTAACTTTTCATTAACTTTAGCCAATTTAATTAATTTTCCTATTTTATTATTACTATTTCATTAACTTTAGGTAATTTTTCTATTCTATAATTTTTGACATGAAGTTAGTTAAGTAGGTGTTACATTTTAATGAAACCATAAAGTTTTTACATTTTAATGAAACCATAAAGGTTTTTACATTAGGATTTAGGTTAGTCTTTAAGATCTTATCTACCATTTACCTAGAAAATTTATAAATAATATGTAAGATATTTTTTAGGGTTTTAAACTAATTTTAAATATAGTATAGGATTAGAATCTTAACTTAATATGTAAATATTCTTTAGGACTTTATTCAAAATTAAAACTAAAGATTTTTGTAGGTGAATTGTAAATCATGATTAGGTCTTTCTAAGTATTTTATTTTAGAAACTTTTTAAGAAAACTAATAAATATTACTTAAGATATATTATTTTAGGATTTCACGAATTTAAACATTAGATCAATAATTTTAAAGTAAGATAAATCATAAACCCGACATAGGATACTTTCGTAAGATCTTTGATAGGTTCAACGTTATTAATTAAATCTTTTAAATAATAATAATAACAAATCAAATAAGTTGTAGATGGATTTTAATATTTCTCTTTATTCATTGGTAATATCTAGTTTTTTTTTTAGAATTGAAGATAGAATTAATTTTAGGAATTGAAGGTAAATTATTTAGGTATCCTTGAGGGTTCCCGTTAAAAGTAAAAATCTCTAATTTAAATTTCAAATTAGATAAGTTTGGTGAACACATCTTAATCGAGTTACAAGTAAATCGAAGACATTTTCTTTAGAGTTTTTATTTAAGATTTCCATAAGATTTTAGCCTAGATTAAAACATTAATATGCTTAAATAAAAAACCTAGATCCTAAGACCCCGTAGGACTATCCCTGGATAGGCGTTGTGGGGATGCTATAACCTTTCCCACACGTAATTGGACTCTTGAACTCGAAATTTGGTGATGAGATCGAGTCTAGACTTTTAGGATTTTTCATAGTATTAATTCTAAACTTTTAGATGATAGGTGGCTAACCAACCTAGCCTTAATTGGTTAGTGGCGACTCTACGTTAATTTAGGTCCTCCGTGTCTAACTTTGCTTACTCGGTGCCCGTACCCTTATGTAGGCAACGTTATGACAGCTTGGCGACTCCACTGGGGATGTTAGTTAGTCGACTTACTTAGGTTTGAGAGCTAGGTTTTTTAGTATTTGTGCATATTAGATTTATTTATTCGTGCATTAATTTATTTAATTGTCTAATGTCATTTTAAATTGTTGAATATATGTTAAATATTGATTTATTTGTTCATTTTATTTACTTATCCTATTTTGATATGTATGCCAATGTGTTTGTTTATTCTTTTATCAATGAAATTGATTAATTTGTATGTTGACTCTACCATCGTGGGGCAGCTATAATTGTCATTCATATTGCATCTTGCTTTCGATCCTATGCTCAGGCCCAACCCGTTTAGAAGGAGTAGCATTAGGCTTTCGTGTGCAATATGCCACTGCATAAGTTTAAGGACTACTCCATGGTTAAGATGGACATAGATGTTCATGTAGTAAATGGTACCGTGTACGCTATGTAATACCCCGAAAAATACTATAGTAAGAAAGTAAGATGATATCCCTGATATGGTAAAATAAGGAAATAAAATGATAAAAAGGGTAATTTTGAGTTATGTCAACATTGGGAAGTATATTATGACATATTAATTCAAGAAAGAATTAAATCGCAAAAGTGAGAAAAGTTTTGTTGCCCAAGAGTAAATACTCAAAATTTGAGGGGTTAAAGTGTAAATACGAAAAATTTGAAGGACCAATAGTGTAAATATTTTAAGGGTGGAATAATCTAGAAATTAAGGAAAATGGATGAATTAGGATCAAATTGAAAAGGTGAAGAATTTTAAGGGACTAAATTGCAATTTTACCAAATTAAGTGATAACTCAATGATGGAATTTCAAAAGATTATAAAGGGCAAAATGGTCAATTAGAGAGAGAGAATTCTAGAAGGTAATGATGATGTTGGTGATATTTTTAATTAATTAATTAGATAAATATTATTTAATTAATATTTTATTAAGATTTTTAGTATTATTTTATTATTAAATGATTAATATAAAAGGGAGGAAAGATGAAGAGAAATCATCATCTTCCCATGCATCCAACGTGAGAAAAAGAGAGAAAGAAGGAAAGTTTTGCTTTCTTTAAAATTTGGTCCTTCTACCAAAAATTTACCATTTTCACCTAGAAATCAAAAGAATTTCCATAGCCATCAAGAGAGAAAGATAACAAGGAGACAATGGGGAGCTAGAATATCAAGTTAGATTCAAGAAATAGAAGCTGGAGGAGAGAGAAAATCAAGTTAAAGATTGAAATTAATAACACAAGGTAAGAACATCAAGATTTCAATATACTTTTGAGTTTGATATTATTGAAAAGTAGGAAATTAATGTTAATGTAGAGTTTCATTATATAAGGTTCTATATTCTTGTTATGTTGGTAAAGGAAATAAGAGGAAGTGATGGAAAATATTGAAGAGAAAGGAAAGGAAGGTGTTATAAATTTAGTTATCAACATTTTACACTAAAAGCAGTTTTGAGACAATAGCAGTAGTCTGATTTTGAAAATTTACCAAAAATCGTAGAAATTGAATAAGGATGTCTTTAAAGAATAAAGCGTACTTATTGGATAAACCAAAAATTATGAAAATTTTATGGAAAGATGATATGTGAGTCTAGTTTCGGATAAAATTTGAGGATCTCAATTCAAAGTTACGTAGCTTAAGATATAATTAATTTAGTGACTATGACTAAAGTGAACAGCTTGTTATGAGTAAACAAGTAAATAGTGGTATTATGTATATATCAAGGATGTGGAATGGACTGGAGGAGGAGGAAAATATATCTAAATATATGGGTTTATTTTAAAATAGCTAATTTACATGTTTTAGGTTTGAGGACTAAATTGAATAAAAGTAAAATTTTAGGAAATTTTGTAAAAATGTCAAAAAGTGACCAAATTGCATGAAAATGAATTGTTTTATTATTTAAATTGATAAATTGAATGAAATATTAATTTAGATCAAGATTGGGTGAAAATTGAGGAAAATAGAAAATTACCAAAATGTTTACGAATTTTGGTATTTACGTAATTTAGCTTTGATAAGTTCGTATGAACTATATTCATATAATTTTAATTAAAGTGAATGTTATTTGGTGATGAATATTATATAAATATGTGTTTTATTGTTGGAATTGAATTATCATTGGTAATATATATAATTATTAGATGCATTGAAATGATTATCGGAAGCTCGATTGGGTCCATTGGTTCTATCGGTAATTTTGGATGATTTGATTTTAGTTATAATGACATGTATAAGTTAAATTGGCCAACGTTAGCTCATTAATGTTTTGATTTTGATTGGTTATAAATATGAATGCTTGATAAAATGAAATGTTTGTAAATTAATTTGTAAACTCCGATAATGCTCTATAACCCTAATCTGGCGATGGATACGGGTTAGGGGTGTTACACGCTATGGAAGTCTTACCACCAAAGGGCCAACCCTTTTAAAAGGGGAACGGATCCCTATGGATGTCGTATTTAAGCCTTGGGTTCCTCGTGCATTAGAGTCAGGCATAAGCCAGCATGTAATGACCATTTTAAATGTAAAGCCTAGACATATTAGCCGTACCTTACCCTTGGTAATAATACCCTATAGGACATCATAAGCATTTATTTGTATGTTTTGTGTTTGATTTTTTTTTTTGCAATGCTTTATGATTTAATTTTGCATTTTTTCCTTTGACTTTATTGTTTTTTTTTACTGACTTTGTTTTCCTTGTGTCTGTGTATCTCCATGGCATAATTCATGCATCATTTAAATAGTTGGGGCACAGCGTCACATCTATATTCGACATGAACACATTTCAAGAAGATTCAGTTGTTCGGCATGGGGTAGAAAATATAGCGGATAGGATACTTAGAGCAGAGAAGGTGATTTCCAGATAGCTAGTTTTGACTCAAGCCCACTTCAGATAGTCTGCATGGACTGTAGGAGGAATCGTGAAAATGAGTTAAATGAAATATGGAAATCATGAGATGAGGCTAAGAAAACGCGTTTTCGGGACAAGTATGGCGATGTAGCACAGCTTCTGTGCGTTAAACCGGATGATGCCCTGTTGAAGGCTACGGTACATTTTTGGGATCACACTTATAGGTGTTTTACGTTTAATAAAGTGGATATGGTACCGACTATCGAGGAATATTCTACCCTTCTCCACTATGACTTTAGAAATCTTCTTAGGATATATTAGAAACAGAACGTCAATTTCCGGGGACCCTTAGCCAATCTGATGGGATTACTTGTAGATATGGTGAAAGTAAGATTAAAAGATAAAAATGGTCCCTGCATTTCCTGGTCTGACATTAGGGATGTTATGGGAAAGGCCTGCGGTGATAGACATTTGTCACTCATTTTAGAGAAAACCGTAGTTGTACTTTGAGTTAGCTTAAAAACATTCATTCATTAGGTCGTGTATGATTAGGATTCATTTATTGTTTATAGTGTTGTCTTAGAAAAATCATTTGCTTGTCGCTTTTCTTAAAAAAACTCAATGTTAAACTAATGCAGTAAAAAGAAAACCACTTTTCAAGTCATTTGGAAACTTAGTTGCCTTATCGATTTGTTTCTCAAAATCGGTTCCTTTGCAATGCAGCAAAAACTAGGGAACAATATCAAATTTTACTTAAGTCTGATATCATGCATTATTCGGTTATTATGCTTGAGTAATCCATGCATGCAAAAATCCCCAAAAGAAAAGTTACCAAGCCACAGACTAGAAATAATTAAAAATTACAAGCCAAAACCAATAGAAACTAATTAATACTTATTTAAAAAAATAATTTGAGGTCCAAGGTGATTCTCCGAATGCCGAGTCTGGTCCTAATTTTGATGTTTACCTGAAAAGTTAAATAGTATCGGGGGTGAGTTTGTAACACCTTTAACCCGTATCCATTGTCGAATTAGGGTTACAAGGCATTACCGGACATAGCACAGATCGGGACAGACATTTACTATTTCTATCTCATTAAAAGAATGTCAAACATACCATTTAAAAACTTCTGCACATACGCATATTTCAAAATTTAACATAACTTATGAAACCCTAATAATATTACAAGGGCCGAATAATGCACTGAATAATGCACCATTTCATATATCTAATTTATCATGTTCAAAATAAAACTCTTGATCAAGCACCAGTCAACTTTAAGCACAAGTCATATTCTTTATTATTCAATTATTAAATATTCAAAACATCTATTTTCCGAACCATTATTCACATTTTTTATACAATCACCATATTTAACCACAAATAATAGATTAATGATATGTATAATCTATTAGCATTTTATATGCACATACACAATTACATATTATGTAATTACCATTACAATGATATTCGAATAATAACAATAATAATTTACTAAATACCTTTTTACTTAATAGTATACTTACTCTTAGTAGATTAAACAAATCATAACAAAAAGCCTAATGACCAAGATCAAAAGTAACATAAACAATTATTGAACATTTCAAAGAACAAAAAACATGCATATTTTCCATTTACCAACTTGCGCACATGTGTACACAATTGAGTCATTTCCGAATATCCATGTTTCATTATCACTACAAAGCTAATCATTACATATTCGGTCACTGTATATAAATCATCCAATCCATAGTATATTTATATAATGCTATAAACCGAATATCATGCTTATCATCTTAGCACATCTCCTTAGCTTAATATACCTTTACACTTAATTTTTCAGTTCTAAACCAAAATTTTCTTTTAAAACATGTCATTTCAACTCAATAATAAAACCACAAATCTTAATCCAATTATTATCACCTAACTTAGTACACATATGCCCAATATCATAAATGTGACATATTTTCAACTCAAATATTAAACCTAACATTTTATCTTTAATTACCGATCTTCAAGCAAGCATATCAAGATAACCAATACACATTCAAACATATGATCATTCTTTTACTACTTTAATAAGTCGAATTATAAATAGCTTCCAACCTTCATATACATATTACATTTTATAAGCCATAACCAACCTCACTTAATACCAAAACCAAACATACCACACATATCACATATATATACCTTACCATGTGATTACTAACCATATAAGATTAAACCATGACCAAAATAAACTTAAGCCATAGTTAAATCAAAACCGAACACAAGCAAGGAAATTAAGCCTTTTTCGAATGACTTTTATACATTCACTTTCGAATTAAACTAACTCCTAAACTAGCCTATACATGCCATAGTTTCAAATAAATTTAGCTTATAAAATACCGAAAATAGTCGATAGTGTGATAGACTTTGCTGACGATTCCCGAGCTCGTAACTTGACTCCAAAATCTATAAAACAGAGGTAAACAAGAACACACACAAAGTAAGCTATTTATGCTTAGTAAGTTATAAGCAAAAACATTTATACATACATTTGCATATTAACATTAGGTTAATAAGACCGATTACACATATTTTTCCAATACAAGTATATCATTTACTACAAAGGTCACACTTTAATCACATATACATATACCTTATGGTCGAATATAATCAATCATTTACACACATATATATATATTCACTTTTATTATCACAAATACATCAATAGGCCGAATCACTTATATGATCAAATATGCTAACACATAATTCATATTCATAAAACTTTATATCATTTCAAATAATCAACTTACCTTGTTTTCATTTAAACAAATAACTAACACATACCTGAACCTGTAATTCAATTTCACATTTGGTCTTTACTTCATATTGCCCATTGAACCATTCGAAATTAATAAGGATACGCGGATAGTCAGAAGGCTCGTACAATGCCAACGTCCTAGACGTGGTCTTATATGTAATCACATATCGATGCCACTGTCCCAGATAGGGTCTTACACGAATTAAATACAATGCAAATGTCCCAGACATGGTCTTACACGTAAACACAAATCGATGCCAACGTCGCAGACGTGGTCTTACATGAAAACACACATCGAAAATCCTATGTCATGACATATGTATCCTAACTATTCTTAGGGTTCGTACGGGACTTTCGGACATTGAATCTCGATCGAATCGAACTCAAAACATAGTCCCTATCTCAAAATCACATTCGGCCAAGGCTTATATTTATTCAAACAATTCAATTTATCACATAACATTTATATATTCTCGAATTTAACAACATTTAAATGCTTATAGACTTACCTCAGATATCGACAGACGAAATCGATTATTTGACTACTTTCGATTCCCCCGATCTAATTCCATTTTCCTCTATTCTTAATCTAAATAAATTCAAATTTAACTAATTTAACCACACATTCATTCAGTTAAATCCAAAAAACACATAAATGGACAAATTACTATTTTGCCCCTAACATTTTACACTTTTTACAATTTAATCCCTATTTCATAAAACATGAAATACACAAAATTTTCATATACCATGCTAGGGCCGAATATTCATAAGCTCCATACAAGTCCATATATTTCATTTTTTTCATATTTTAGTCCCTCAAAATATTATTTTCACAATTTAGCTCTAATTGCTCAAATTAATCAAAAATCCAAAGAGAAAACATGTTAATCTTTCACATAGCTTTGATATTTCATCATCAAAAAACAAAAATCACAAGCTATCATCAATGGAAAAACACAAAATCATCATCAATTTCAAAAATTCAAGCATTGGTCTTGTAGTACTTGAATTAAGCTTGAATTAAGCTTCAAAATGGCCGAATGTTTCAAGCTTTCAAACCTCATTTTTCTTTTCTAAATTCGGTGAAGAAAGATGAACATTAAATGGTGGCTTTTAATGTTTTGTTTTATTATAACATATATTATTTATTCATTTACTAATTTAACCTTTATTACTAAATATATAAAACATATAATTTAAGGTCATTCTTGACCATTTCCGTCCACTCATTTTAATAGTGGGCTAATTACCAATTAAGGACTTCACATTATAAAGACATTAGCAAATTAGCACTTACACATTAATTAGCCACTTTTTCATTTAACGAGATTAAGTCCTTTTATTAAATTAAGCACACAAACAATAAAATTAATTCACTAAAGTTTCACACATGTAAATCCACACATAATAAACATAGAAAATAATATTAAAATATTTTTCAGACTCGGATTTGTGGTCCCAAAACACTATTCCGATTAGGGTAAAAAAATCGGGCTATTACAGAGCTTATGAAAAGCTCAGTGTGAGTTGAACAATTATTTAAACGGACATAAATAGCAAATACAGTGAAACAAAATAGCTTTAATAGAAGAAAACAAAACCATTAGTGGAATTTCATATCATTACATAGCCATTATCAAATTAATGTTAAAAGGTGTATGAGCATGGGACATCACTCATTTGAGTAACAATCATTAATTTCGATTCCATTCAACACAACAAAATACAATACGTAGCATAAATCAATAACATTCAAATATGTTGTGAGCATAATGCAATGCAAAAAGGTTCCTAACCATACCATCCATTACACACCACGAGTTCTTCAGAACCCGTCATCCGAACTCCAAAACATTATGGGCTTAAGCCCGTTGTGGTTAAAACCACTGAAAACAAAATGTAGATAATACTACCAATAAAAATACAATAAATCGACATTCCCCTTGGTACTCCAGTGATGTGCACTGACTACAAATAATGCAGACTTAATATGCCGCCGGTACTCCAAGGAACTCCTCCGTCAACCACAAAATTCCAACCCAATGCATATGCAATATGTCACACAATCTCATACATAACCATATTTTAATATTTTTCACATTCATTTGACATGCTCAGTGTGTCCCCAATAATCACATACTTTTAGTAAATGGAAAAAAGTGTTCCAATATTTCAAATTACCATTGTGTTGGTATCAATCAATATCATTCAATTTCTCATACTTTATGGATTTTTATTGTGCATAAATAACAACCTTTTCAGTATACAATATAACAAACATTTCATGCGTTTAAATCATACATAAGATTAATATCTCAAAACATTATATCATTTAGTCAAACATTTTCGTATCTCATAACTCAAATATGCAATTACAAACTCAATCAAACATTCATACTATCAAACTAGCAATTTTGCCGACATGTGAATCTTTTAAGGCTCGAAACATACCTGGTTCAGCCACTCACAAAATAAATAATTTGGATATTAAGCCAACCCAATCAACGAGCTAATTTATCAAATATAACATGATATTTAACATTTTCAAACAATTTTATGAGTTTAGGAGCCACACCTTATTTTTCGTTTCCTCTCAGCACACTAGCGAATCTTCCAATTTTCCTTAATAATTCCTTAAACAAACCTAAACCAAAATTTAGTATAAATTCAATAAATTTACCATGAAACCAGTCCTCAAACACCTACTTATGAGTTCAGACCAATCGTTGAAATTATAACTATTTTATGAATCCAAACTAGTTAGATTCCTTACATTGTATCGATGCGAACCGTACGTACAATCGTTCTTCACCCTTACGATTGATTTGGGGCGTTTGGGTTAGCACCTAATTCAATAATATACTGGAAAATAAGTAGCTAATTAATGATTAAATTCCTTCATTTAATCAATTCATGACCTTTACCCAACAACTATGTCGAAATAACAAACTACTTACCCTTAATTGCACTTACGCTTGACAATTTGTGGGATCTGAATGGCCAATCGATCAAGAACATTTTTACCTAATTGAAATAGATTTAAAAGATGATTAGGAGGGTTCAAGAGATCAAATTAACTCTGGAAAAAATATAGTCAATAACCAAGAAACAAAACAGCCCCCTTTCTTGCACATAGGCGCACGTACCACCATCCATGGTGGCCAAAATTGGGGCTGAATTTTAAAATGGTGTGAGATCTCATTAAATTTTGGAAAAATACCTTTGAAATCATTTAAAATCCCCCAAAATTATATATCTATAATTTTTAGTTTTTAATTGACAAAATTAATCAATAAATTGAAGAGAAAAGAGATCTTACCCAAGCTAGTCGAGAGAAACAACAATGACACTTTCTCGGTAATGTTTGAGATCAATCTTGGAGTTCAAGATTTCAGATTTGGGGCTGATTTTAATGAGAAAAATGACAGAAATATGGTGGGGAATATGTTAGCAAATCTTGTGGCAAAAAGAAAAAAAAGAAAGAGATGGTAAAATTAGGTGTAGGCGACGACAACAACGGAGGAAAGGAAAAAAAAATAAAATCAAAGAGAAAGAGAAGAGGAGAGGAATGAGTAGGGAAATAAGAAGGATGATTATTATTGAAAAATTAATATTTATACCTAGTTTAACTAGGCTTGGATGGCCCACACATTAAAACAAAGGGTTTTTGTCAAAAAATTAAATTATTTGCATGAGAATGCAATTGAAGTTGGGACCTCAAGGATAAATTCACTAATGTTTAACCACCAATCCAATAACTCATTCTTGATATAATTTTGAAATATTTATTTTTTTTAAAAAAATACATGTCACAAACTAGGGTTTAAGGCAAAATTTGCAAAATAATAAAAATGGTGAGGGAGAAGAGATTTGAACTTGGGTTTCAAGGAACATTTCACTAACACTTAACCAACAAACCAATACCTCATTTATTTCCTAAAGTGCATAGATAAATTTAAAAAATTAAGTTATAATCACTCTTTCTCAATTCACAAACTTGATTCTACTAACCCCTGATTTTTGGGATGTTATAGAGAAGGATGTTTCTTAGGATGCGTACAATTATTGTTCGTATGGATGAAAAGCCATTTTAGGTGCCTCTATAAGCGCTTTCGTCAAGTGTTTACTCCTTTGACTATGCCTATATAGGAATTTCTGGAAAGTGAGTGGCCTCGAAATCAATCGATTGAGGAGTGGCTTCAGAACTTTAGTACATCGATATACCAAGAAATAGAACGGAGGGATCCATTGATGATTTAGAGCACGGTACTCATTGGGTGGGTGGTCGCTTGTGGCTTCCCTTAATTGACATATAGGGAGCCATCAATTATTACTCGTTGATGGTTTTGATCCAATACAGGTATGATTAATGCATACCTGCTACATTTGGTTTAAACAAGGTGGAAGCTTTAGTTCAGGACCCAAGATTTTGGAGGAAATTGGAAGAGATACAAATCAGGTGGGGTCAAACCTTAAGCTTGCAATCAGGAACCTTTTTCAACCATTCCCCCTCAGAAACGTATATCCAGTGGAGCCTAAAAAGAAGGAAAATCTCAGTTTTAGTGCAATTCGAAAGAAAGAGGAAGGTTTCAGATGACATAGCTGAGCTAACAGAAAAGATACGTGATTTAGAGATGCGTTTGAGGGGGAAAGATAAAGAGGTCAGACAGCAACGAGAGCAGCATTAGGCATATGTAAAGGAAAATGAGGAAGAAATCATGAAACAACAACATCAACACCGATTAGACATAAAGGGAAGAGAGGAAGAACTAACAACACAGTTAGAATGACGTCAATGAGAAATATCTGACTTGTTCGCTTAGATTCAGAGGTTGGAGGCAGATTTGAGTCTGCAGGCTATTGAACTCCAGAAAGTACGAGAATAAGAGAGAATTTGGAGGAGGGTGTCTAACAAAAAAACTGCTAAAATGGAGGTGTTAGAGGAGGAAATTTGTCTTCTAACTAAAGAATTAAAGACAAAAGAAGAGCAAAACAAAGAGGTCATAAAAGAATATACAAAGCTTGCGGAGCGTTTTATCGCGGTGGAACAAATGACAGTAAGCTGACAAGAGGTGTTTGCAACAATGCACAAGGATGGTCAGATTTCATGAGCCTGTAATGAAACTTCTGGAGGTGGCTCAGGCACATTACCAAAATTTTATCAAGCTCATGAGGAGGAGAAAGAAGAACGGTGAGTAGAGATTTGCCCTATGGCAATAGGATCAATTAGGATTTTTTTTAAGTATGAATGAAAAATGGAAAAAAAAGAACTTTGTAAGCCGAAAAGTTCTCAAACCTTCCATGAAAGAAAATGTTTATGTTAGAGTATATTTACGACAATATACTCCAATTTCAATCATTCATTAATTCATTTATCCATTCATTCACTCATTCGTTCATTTGTTCATTCAGAAACATTATTTAAAAAAAAAGAACACTTTTTATGACAAATCCAAATAAATTTCTAACTTTCGAAATAAATTTCATTTTAAAAAGGACTAAGGATAGCTCATCGGTATAATACTCGCCTTGGACAATTGGCAACTCATACCGTTACTTGCTATCCTTGAGTCCTCCGAGATATAATTGTTTTTAAGAGTTTTTTTATCAAATTTTAATATCATTCAATTAATTTAATTTTCTTCAAAAGTCCATGTAAAATTATTTTCTCTTGAATGAAATCATATTTGGATCATGTCCCTAGTCACTTGTATTCATTCAATCATTTTCATTCATATACCAATATACATAATCATAATTATTTTAAGGATATACCTCATGAATTGATAAATGATCCAAATGACATCTTTGAATCAAATTCTTATAATTATGTTCACTATAATGATCATGGGATGGAAGAGGAGGAAGTTGCACCAAATGAGCTTTTTAGGCTAGTTGAACAAGAAAATAAGCTTATAGAACCCCACTTGGAGGAAACAAATTTAATCAATTTGGGTGATGAAGAGGTAAGAAAGGAAATTAAGATTGGAACCACTCTCATGCCAACGGAAAGTCAATTGTTGAAGGATCTACTTATTGAGTTCTCAGATGTGTTTGTATGATCATACCAAGAAATGTTGGGTTTGGACACTAATATCGTGGAACACGAGCTACCTTTGAAATCAGATTGCAAGCCCGTATACCAGAAATTGAGAAGGATGAAACCTGAGATGCTATTGAAGATTAAAGAAGAGATTAAGAAACAAATTGATGCGGGATTTCTAGAAGTAGCTAAGTTCCCAGAGTGGGTGGAAAATATTGTACCAGTGCCTAAAAAGGATGAAAAAGTCAAAATGTGAGTCGATAATAGAGATTTAAACCGAGCTAGCCCCAAGCATAATTTTCTGTTACCTCATATAGACATATTGGTGGATAACACTACTAAACATTGTGTTTTCTCTTTCATAGATGGATTCTTGGGGTATAACCAAATCAAAATGGCGAGGGAAGACATGGAAAAGACCACGTTCATCATGACCTGGGGAATTTTTTGTTACAGGGTCATGCCATTTGGTCTAAAAAATGCAGGGGCCATGTATCAATGAGCAATGGTGACACTGTTTCATGACTTAATGCATAAAGAGATTGAAATTTATGTTGACGATATGATAGCAAAGTCCGCTAGGGAGGAAATTCATGTGGAAAACCTCCACAAACTATTTGAAAGATTGAGGAAATACAAATTGAGATTGAATCTAGCAAAATGTACTTTCGGGGTAAAGTAGGGGAAGCTGTTGGGTTTCGTAGTGAGTGAACGGGGAATTGAAATAGATCCAGACAAGGATTGAGCAATTCAGATGCGACACCCCCTAAAACTCAAAAAGAGGTAAGAGGTTTTTTGGGACGGTTAAATTATGTGTCTCGTTTCATCTCACATTTGATAGATAAATGTAATCCCATGTTCAAGCTCTTATATAAGGATAGCGATGGTGAATGGACTGAAGATTGTTAAGAAGTGTTCGAGAAAGTAAAAGAGTATTTGGCTAAGCCACCAATTTTGATTCCCCAGGTGCCAGTAAGACCTTTGATTTTGTATTTGGTAGTGCTGGATAATTCTATAGGTTATGTTCTGGGGTAAAGAAATGGTTCAAACAAGAAACAACATGCAGTCTATTATCTGAGCAAGAAGTTCACTGAATATGAAGCCAAGTATTCCCATCTGGAAAATATGTATTGCACCTTAGCATGGACTGCGCGTTGACTAAGGCAATACATGTTGTATCACACCACCTTCCTCATTGCAAAGTTAGACCCTTTGAAGTACATTTTCGAGAAGCCATCATTGTCAGAGAGAGTTACTCTTTGGCAAGTGGTATTATCCGAGTGTGACATCGTCTACGTGTCTCAAAAGGCTATAAAAGAACGTATAGTCGCGAAATTTCTAGCGGATCACGTAAAAGAGAAATACGAGCCTATGAGTTTTAATTTTCCAAATGAAAAGATCATGTCAATTTCGAAGTGCAAAGAAGAGATTTGAAGGTGTATTTCGATGGAACATCCAACATGATGGGGTATGGGATTGGGGTAGTACTAATCTCCCTAAGTGGCCAGTATTTTCTCGCTATAGCTAAACTAATGTTCATCTATATGAACAATGTAGCTAAATACGAGGCATGCATTTTGGCACTTTAGATCGCCATTGAGAAAAAGGTCAGGGTTTTAAATATTTTTAGTGACTCAACGTTAGTTGTTTACCAATTAAGAGGAGGATGGGAAACAAGGGATTCCAAACTGATTCACTATCAAACATATGTGCATAGACTAATCAAAGAGTTTGATGATGTTCAAATTTGTCAATTGTCGAGAGAAGAAAACCAGTTAGTAGAAGCATTAGCTACTCTAGCCCCCATGTTCAAAGTAGGATCTGAAACAGAAGTGCAACCTATATAGCTAAGGGTGAAGGACTCAACGGCCCATTGCGCGGGAGTAGAATCAAGAACGAATGGGAAACCATGGTATATTGACATTAAGTTATATTTGCAATACCAACAATACCCAGATTGCGCCTAAAAAAATAATAAACAAGTAATTAGGAGGCTGGCCATGGGTTTCTTATTGGACGGTGAGTTTTTGTACAAAAGAGGACACGACTAAACCCTGTTGAGATGTGTCGACACAAAAGAGGTGAATCAAATAATGAAGGAAATCCATGATGGAGTATGTGGAGCACATAGTAACAAACATATGATGACAAGGTAATGAGGGTTGGATATTTCTGATTGACGTTGGAGCGAGATTGTTTAAATTATGCTTGGAAATGTCATAAATGTCAGATTTATGCAGATAGTATTAACGCTCCTTCTACCAATCTTCATATATTAGTGCCTCCTTGGCCGTTCTCAATGTAGGGTATGGATGTCAGTGGCCCTATCTCATAGAAAGCATCAAACGGGCATCGCTTCATCTTTATAGTGATTGATTATTTCACCAAATGGGTTGAAACCGCTTCATATGTCAATGTAACTCGATCAGTGATCTATAAATTTTGAAAAAAGAGGTCTTTCTCAGTACAGTTTACCAGAAAGAATCATCTCAGACAATGCCAAGAACTTGAAAAATGTTTTGATAGAAGAGGTTCGCACACAATATAAGATCAAGCATCACAATTCTGCGCCATATCGTCCAAAAATGAATAGGGCAGTCAAAGTCGCAAACAGGAATATCAAGAAGATCATTTCAAGACAATACAAACGTATAGGGATTGGCATGAGCAACTCCCTTTTGGACCCCATGCATACCACACATCAGTGTAGACTTTGACTGGAGCTACTGCATTTTCATTAGTGTATGGCATGGAGGTTATTTTACCTATCGATACGTAAATCCCATCTCTATAAGTGGTAAGGGAGGTGCGACTAGAGAAGGTTGAATAGGTGCAAGAGAGATATAAACAATTGAATTTAATTAAGGAAAAGAGGTTAGTAGCTTTATGTCATGGCTAGTTGTATTAGCAAAGAATAATGAAGGCCTATAACAAGAAAGTGCAACCAAGGCAGTTCAGAGAATGGGATCTGGTACAAAAGAAGATTCTACCATATGTTCATGATCAACGGGGAAAATGGACGCCAAAATGGGAAGGACCATATGTGGTGAAGAATGCTTTCTCTGGTGCAACGTTGATTCTCGCTAAAATGGATGGAGACAAGATGCCGAACCTTGTAAATTCTGATGCATTGAGAAAAATACTTTTCCCAAAAACTAAGCTTCACTTTTAATGTTTTACTTTTCTTTTTGCATCACGTTTGAGGTTACATTTTACCTTGGTAACTTGCATTCTCCTTAAGGTTAATTACTTAATAAGTTTGCCATGTTCAAAGTGACAAATGGAATTTTTGAAGTATCCTTCATTTGAAGAAAATTCCATCCTCTGTTAACCACTTTGGACCATCTTGTTTGTTCAAAATTGACCCTTACTGAAGGATCACCCTCTACGTTGGAGGAAAAATTGTGAGGTTTTAGGTATGGATCGATGATTTTACAACTTTGTGAGGCAAACATGAGATTATGTGCAATTCAAATTGAAAAGATGGCGCATTCCCAAGAATGACCTTTGTGATGAGATTAACCATATTTTGAAATGATAAATGGCATTCCTTTGTTCTCAACGTCACTTGGAGAAAATTGTATCCCTTGCTACCCCATTTTGAGCATAATGTATCATCTTTCTGAACCCTAATTAAAGTCATCCATTGAACATCATGGATTGACTAGAAAGATCATGAAAAATGAAAGCAAAATTCTGAATTCCTAATCTCCTTCCAAAAAGAAAAAAGAAGAAATAGCGAAAGCAAATAAAAAACAAGAAAAGAAAGGAAATGGGAATGAGTAAGAAAGAAGAAAGTGATTGGGAGATGGAAGGAGCAATCAAAAATTCAAAATAACTCATCATGATTTTTATACTCTTTCACATAATATATATTAGCTTGAAAAACCTTTCTCTGATTGACCATTAACCCTTAGGCCACATTATAACCCTTAAAAGACCATTTTGATTGAATATTTTGTTCAAAAAAAGAAGTTAATTCTTAGGAAATTGTGACGTCTTCAAGAGCATAAAAGAGGGAGATGAACTTTGGAGTGAAAACTCAGAAATGAGGAGTCTAGAGAGATTTCTAAAAAAAGTTAAGATATCTTGGAGGATAATGAAGAATTCCAGAAGAAATTGATCCTTCAGTATGAGCCCTGAAGTCATCTATTTGAGCCTATTTTAGCCCTTTCTTTGGCAACAAAACTCAAGCCGACACTATAACCCTGGAACAAGTCCATTTGATTGCTCATGGTCGGTTTAAATTAGGGAATTAATCTACTTGGAGAATGTAAAAGTCTATATAAAGAAGATTTTGCTTAAATCAAGAAAAAAAACAATAAAACAATAAAAAAACCAAAATAATATAGAGAGAGCAAGAGAAAGGAACTATATATATCTACTTTAAGACGCAATTTTGCAAAAGAGCATGGTACAAGGTTCATAGTCAGAACAATTCAAAGTCAGAAGGAAATTCGGCTTCATGAGAATTAATGAGTTGACTCTTGATGCAAGAAATTTATGTTTCAAGGGTGGATTTATTGAAATCTGTTGTACCAAGTTTGTTAAGTGAATTATCATTTAAGAATTTAATTTACGAGTCATAAAATCATTTTGATATTTGTTAAGGTGATATCCCATGGAATTTGATTTTCATGATTTGTTGTGTGTGGATAGAGATTTGATCTTTTTAAACCTAAAAACATGGTTCTCAAAATGATTACCTTTTATGAAAAATTCAAGAAAGGAAGAAAGGAAAGCATTCATTACATTTAGAGGCCCAGGTGTGGAGGTGCATTTACTTTTCATTTCATTTAGAGGCCCAGATGTGGAGGTCCATTCAGTTTTCATTGCATTTAGAGTCCCAGGGGTGGAGATCCATTCACTTTTCATTGCATTTAGAGGCCCAAGTGTGGAGGTCCATTTACTTTTCTTCTGCATTCTCATTTCGAAGATTTGGTTGTGAGGTCTATCTTGCTTCATTCTTCATGTTTTGATGGTTTGGTATCTACTTTTCTAGTTTTAGATCAGGTGATATGTTTTGATTTGTTTCAATTTTGGTAATTGTAAAAATATGTTATTCCTTTTATTGCGATGTTGAGTGGGATTTGATAGTGGTTAGTGTCTACGTCTTTGTACGTTCCTTGCTACGAAAGCCATGAACAATGAGGGACAACTGTAGACACCCAATTTGCTCGAGCCCAATTGGGGGCCCATTTAAGTTTTTGTTCTCTCTTGGGCCGTTCGAAGCCCACCCGATTTTGGTCAATGTGAGACCTTTATTTTATTTTTATTTTTATTTTTTTCTTCCTTCCTTTTTGGGTCTGTCAAAGGCCCAGATTATTATTATTATCATCACTACTACTATTATTAAATATCATTTTTATAATTTTTTACAAATAAACAAGATTAAAAAATAATATATATGTGAAATGAAAGGAAAGGGAAAAACAGAGGTTTTTCATATTTTTGTTATTAAAAAAAAGGTAAAAAAAATCAACAACAATAAGCATTCTATTTATTTTTTTTTCTTCTATCTTTTTTTAGCCACAGACATGTCATGAAGGATCGGATTTTGGGCTCTGATAAAGGGAACGTCACTGGATCCCGCCTTCGTGTATCGAGTTTAAAAATATTAATATTATAATTTCAGGAGTTACTTTAGAAGTTAATTGAATATTAAATTGATAATTTTAATTGTTAGGGACTAAATTAATTATGAGAAAGAAATAATAGTTATTATTAAATGGCAAAGTAGGACTTGATTAAAGGACTTATTCAATAAATAGGCCATTACTTATATAGGTTTTTATAGTGGAAGTTTATGATGGTATATATATACTATATATATAAATTATTGAAACAATTGGTAATTAGAATATATAATAAATTATAAAAAACTAAAAGAGATGGTTTAATAAGAAAAAGAAATAATTGCAAGGACTATTTAATGAAATAGTCCATTTTTTTAGTCATATGGGGTTAGTGGATGAGTATGAGAATAATATATATAGGTGATATCATTAATAATTATAATATGATAATTATTATATGTAAGAGATAAAAATAAAAGCAAAAGAAAATATTAATGACTATAGGAAAAGAAAATAATAAAGAAAAGTAAGTGAGTGGGAGGGGGGGGAATGTTTTTCTTCTTCCTCGTTACTGCCGAAAAACCATTGAAGGCAAAAGGGAAAAGCTTGGTTATTTTATTTGCTATCTTTGAATGCATGTAAGTATTTCTCAAAGGGATTTTCATTTTTGTTATATTTTTGAGTTGGGAATAGATTAATTTAACTAATCTTTATGCTAGAATGGAGAATTTTTGGAAGTAGTGGATAATGCCATAGATGTAGTTTAAATTTTCTTTTGGATTTAATGGTGAGCTTAAATGCATGGATGTTTTAGGGAAAACCTTGTTAAGGATAATCTTATAATTTGCACATTGGTAATATATTGAATAATGAGATTGAGTTTAATGTTGTTGGGAGAAATTTGGCAGGCAAAGGCTGTTTTGCTTTGAATGTTTATGAGCTGGAAAAAATAATTAAATGAAGTAGAGATGTTCATTTCAATTGTCATTTTAATGTATTTGTATGATGATTTGAATGGGATTAATGGTTAAGGATGTAGCTGCTGTTAAATTTTTAGATGGCATGGTAATGAGTGATAAATTCCAAGAGTATAAGGATTGTTGAGAAATAGATATATATATATACACATAAGTATATAAATATACTCGGTTGTATGAGGACATTATTGTAGAAATCGGATGTCTAGTTATATTCGTGGCTAGGGTTAAAGTTGATTGAATAACAATTGTTAATGGTTAAATATGTAAGCATAATTGTTGAGTAATTGATTTAATTAAACTAATATTTCTAGATCGAGTACGAGAGCTTCTGTTGCCAATAGTGGAAAAGAGAAAGCTACTGAATAATTGTTCTCAAGCATAATTCCGATAAGTTTGTGGACTCGAACTTAATTTTTCTAATTACTATTTAATTAATTAATGCTAAATTAGCTTTTGATATAAAATGTATGTATATTATCGATTTAACGTTAAGGAAAATGAATGAGGAAATTGTGGAAGTAAATAATTGTACAATGCACGATATATTCGACTAGAGCTGGGCTCACTGTGGATTTTTGTCGATATATTTGACTAGCATTGGGCGCAATCTTTGTCAGCTTTTCTGACTAGTGCTAGGCACACAACCATCGGTTTATATGACTAGCGCTGGGCGCAAACACCGTTGGTTTATCCAACAAGAGCTGGGCTCATTTTTATTATCGTCGATATATTCGACTAGCACTGGGTGCAAACATTGTTGGTTTATCCAACTAGAGCTGGACTCACTTTCAATATTGTTGGTTAACCTGACTAGCGCTGGGCACAAACTCCTCTACGGTTTATCCGCCAGGCACCGGGTGTCACATAGCTAATAGATCATACAACAAGGTTACTTGAATTATCAAAATAATTGAAGTTTCATTTGGTTAAGTGAAAATTTTATATTATTGCCGATTGTTCTTGTGATTAGCTAAATAAATGAATTCTAGTGAATGTAATTTGATTTGTATGTTTGTAGGTTAGATAAATAATAGAACCGGACTCGTCATCCTTCAAGTATCTTGTACTCAATGTTGATGATGTTGTCTTTTGTGTTTCTTTTTGGCGTGTACCTAGGAGACAAATTTAGTGATAATGTCCCTTTTGTTAGTAAGTCCTAGGGAATATGAACTTATAAGTTTAAATAATTGTAAATACATGTTTGAAGTTTTATGCATTACTTAAAAGTAATGATTGCTTAAATGATTTGATCATTTTGATGATTTACCTAATTTGAGTTTGAGTATAATGTTGATTTGGTATGTATATGATCATATGTTGTGTTGGAGCTATAATTGGCATGTTGATTTGAAACTAAGATGGTTAGGTGTATGTGAAATTTTCTATTGATGTATAAGTGGTTATAAACTAGGTTAAATGGAGTGATTTTGGTATGTTTTAAACTTTGATTTGAATGACACATTGATGATATGTTTTGATGATATAAATTTGGTACCAACGAGGGTACATTGTTTAGGCACCTAGGATAATTATTTTGGCATGTTTTGAGTGTGTTTGAACGTGTTTTGAATAGATTAAACAAATGATTTTTGAGTTGCTTAATGCCCAAGTAAGTAGGAAATAGTAAACTTGTGGTTTAAGGCACAGTTTTAGGTCCACACAGCCAGACACACGGGTGCGTGACTTGACCATGTGAGACACACGGCTAGCACACGGGCGTGTGAGGCCATTTTCGAGGGTTACACGGTCGTCTGTAGCCAGAATTTTTTCAACTTTTTCTCTACTTTTTCAAATGATTTCTATTTAGTCTTGAATTGTTTCTAAGGAAATTTTAATATCTTTAAGCCTCGATTTAGGGACAAATTCGCATTTTTGTTGATGTATTAATTTATTCTTATGATTGTTTATGATATGTATGTTTAATGTTTCTATTAGTCGGTAATACTCCATAACCCTACTCCACGACGGATACGGGTTTAGGGTGTTACAAATTATGTTTTTTCTTTACATATTCCCCTTATATACATTTTAATATTATTTATTTATGTTACTTTGATTCTTTTATTGTATTATGTGTACTATTGTTATTATCATCACCATCATGTCAATATCTTATTTATTTCATTTATTTAAGTTTTTTATTATTGTCATTTTGAAAGAGTTTTAACTTTTATTAATTTTAGCCAATTTAATTAATTTTCCTATTTTATTACTATTCATTTTAAAAGAGGGTACTTTAGGTCATTTTTCTATCCTGTAATTGTTGACATGAAGTTAGTTAAGTAGGTGTTACATTTTAACAAAACCATAAGTTTTACATTTTAATGAAACCATAAGGTTTTGACATTCGGATTTAGGTTAGTCTTTAAGATCTTATCTACCATTTACCCTAGAAAAATTATAAATAATATGTAAGATATTTTTTGGGGCTTTAAACTAATTTTAAATATCGTATAGGATTAGAATCTTAAATTAATATGTAAATATTCTTCAGGACTTTATTCAAGTTTAAAGCTAAATATTTTTGTAGGTGAATTGTAAATCATGAGTAGGCCTTTCTAAGTATTTTATTTTAGAAACTTTTAAGCAAGCTAATAAATATTACTTAAGATATATTATTTTATAATTTTGACGAATTTAAATATTAGATCAATAATTTTAAAGTAAGATAAATCATAAACTCGGCATAGGATACTTTCGTAAGATCTTGATAGGTTCAACATTATTAATTAAATCATTTAAAAATAATAATAACAAAAGATGAAATAAGTGGTAGATGGATTTTAATATTTCTCTTAATTCATTAGTAATATCTAGGGTTTTTTTAGAATTCTAAGATAGAATTAATGTTAGGAATTGAAGGCAATTTATTTAGGTATCCTTTAGGGTTCTCGTTAGAAGTAAAAATCTCTACTTTAAGTTTCAAATTAGATAAGTTTGGTGAACACATTTTAATCGAGTTACAAGTAAACTGAAGACATTTTATTTAGAGTTTTTATTTAAGATTTCCATAATATTTTAACCCAGATTAAAACATTAATATGCGAAAAATAAAAAATCTAGCTCCTAAGACCCCATAAGACTATCCCCTGACAGGCATTGTGGGGCTGCTATAACATTCCCCACACGTATTCGTACTCCCAAACCCGAAATTTAGTGATGAGATCGAGTCTAGACTTTTAGGATTTTTCGTAGTATTAATTCTAGACTTTTAGATGATAGTTGGCTAACCAACCTAGCCTTAATTGGTTAGTGGCGACTCTATGTTAATTTAGGCCCTTCGTGTCTAGCTTTGCTTACTCGGCCCCCGTACCCTTATGTAGGCAACATTATGACATCCCTAATTATAGCTCTAGGAGTCCTAAACTGTGTAAACATATGCTTATGTAAAAATTGCATGACAACCTTAGCATCATTCGTTGGGTATGCCCCGGCTTCAACCCACTTGGATACGTGATCCACAGCTACTAAGATATACTTGTTACCATAAGAGGAAGGAAACAGGCCTAAAAATCAATGCCCTATACATCAAATAATTTTACCTCTAAAATGTTCGTCAAGGGCATCTCGTTCCTCCTTGATATGTTTTCGGTCCTTTGGCATCTATGACAATTTTTCGCATATACATATGCATACGCATCCTTAAACATTATAGCCCAAAAGAATCTTGCTTGTAAGATGTTTACTGTAGTTCGAGAACCACCAAAGTGTCCCCCACTTGAAGATGAATGGTAGTGATACAAAATCTCATTAATTTTACTTCCAGCTACGCACTTCCTGATTATGTTATCTATACATTGTTTAAACAAAAACGGATCCTCCCAAAAATAATACTGACTTTCGGGAAGGAATTTCTTCCTTTGTTGGTATGTCATTTCTCGAGGAATTATTCCACATGCTAAATAATTTCCATAATCAACAAACCAAGGTATTTCATGAATTCGGCTTACCTCAAAGATATGTTCATCTAGAAAACTTTCATTAATTGGAATAAGTGAATTAGTTACCTCATTTTGTTCCAACCTCAATAGATGATCAGCTACCTGATTTTCAACACCCTTTCTTTTTTAGATCTCAAGGTCAAATTATTGGAGTAGAAGGATCCATCGAATTAGCCTCGGTTTAGCATCTTTTTTTGTAAGTAAGTATTTAATGGCCGCATGGTCAGTAAATACTGTAACTTTGGTACCTATAAGATATGAACGGAACTTGTCAAAAGAAAAAATTATAGCAAAAAATTCTTTTTCAGTTACCATGTAATTTTGTTGGGCTTCCGTCAAAGTTATGCTTACATAGTAGATCTAATGAAACACTTTGTTTCTTCTTTGACCCATCACAGCTCCAACAGCAACATTGCTTGCATCACAATCAAATCAAAAGGTGAGTTCTAATCAGGTGTAACAATTATTGGAGCTAAGATTAACCAATTTTTCAACTCTTCAAAAGCTTCTAAACATGCTTTGTTAAAATAAAAAAGTGTATCTTTTTCTAAAAGCATTCACAAAGGTTAGGAAATTTTTGAGAAATCTTTGATGAACTTTTGGTAAAAACTGGCATGGCCTAAAAAACTTTGAAATCCTTTAACAGTGACTGATGTTGGTAAATTTTCAATCACGTCCACTTTCGCTTTATCAACTTCGATCCCAGTTTTAGAAATTTTATGTCCTAAAACAATTCCCTCATTAACCATAAAGTGACATTTCTCCCAGTTAAGGACAAGAATTTTCCCCTCGTATTTTTTCAGTAACTTAGTCAAATTACTCAAAAAAATATCATAAGTATTACCAAAAAAAGAAAAATCATCTATGAAAGCCTCAACAAAATTTTCAACTATATCAGCAAATATTTTCATCATGCATTGTTGAAATGTGGCAAGTACATTACATAAACCGAAAGGCATTTGCCTAAAAAAAATACCATACGAGCAAGTAAAAGTGGTTTTGTGTTGGTCTTTCGGGGCTACAACTATTTGGTTGTATCCCGAATATCCATCTAAGAAACAGTAATATTCATTACTTGCTAGTCGGTCTAACATCTGATACATAAAACGCAGCGAAAAATGATCCTTCCAAGTGGCTTTGTTCAACTTCCTGTAGTCAATACAGATTCTCCAACCCGTGACCGTCCTCGTCGAGATTAACTTATTACGTTCATTCTTAACAATCGTAATTCCACCCTTCTTTGGTACACATTGTACTAGACTTACCCATGAATTATCTGAGATGGGGTAGATAATTCCTGCATCTAACCATTTGATAACTTCCTTTCAAACTACCTCTTTCATGATAGGATTGAATCTCCTTTTCCCATTAATTCTAGCTTGCTCACCCTCTTCTAAGATAATTTTATGCATACAGAAAGAAGGGCTTATTCCTCAAATATCAACTATGGTCCAGCCGATTGCCTTTTTAAATTTCTTTAAAACTTCAATCAGTTGCTCCTTTTGGTGTTCTGTTAGTTCTTCTGAAATAATCACAAACAAAGTAGAAATATTACCCAAATAAACATATTTCAAATAAGAATGAACTTCCAACTCTAATGGTTCAAACCGAGCTGGTTGAACATATTTCCTCAGATCAGCTTCCATCAAAGCTATATTTTCATTACCTTTTTCAACTTCCAATGATTCAGACCCTAAGGTGTTCTCCAATGGGTCCTTTACAAAATTATTCTCCCATTCCATAAAAACTAAAGTTTCTAACTCTTCCATCACTGAACATTTCTCCGTCAGGTCAGGAAATTTCATTACTTTAAGAATATTAAATGTTACATGATCGTTTTGATCTCTCATGGTGAGTTCACCTTTTTGCATGTTTATTAACGTTCTTCTCATGGCTGGGAAAGGTCTCCCCAAGATGATCGGCACTTCCTTATCTACTTCAAAATTTAAGACAATAAAATCAATAGGAAAAATAAACTTATCTACTCTTACATAAACATCCTCAATCTTTCCTTCTGGGTATGCTAAAGATCGACCTACTAGTTGGAGTGTCACAGTCGTGGGTGCTACTTCACCTATTCCCAACAGGTTGAAAATAGAATTGGGCATCAAGTTAGCGCTTGCTCCTAAGTCGTATAAAGCTTTACCACTATAAGACTCTCCAATATTACAGGGTATAGTAAAGCTTCGAAGGTCCTTCAGTTTTGAAGGTAGCTTGTTCTATAAGAACACACTGCACTCCTTCGTTAAAGCTATAGTCTCATACGCACTAAGTCTCTTCTTTTTGGATAGAATGTCCTTCATGAACTTGACATAGTTGGGAATTTGTTTGAAAGCTTCCACCAGTGGGGTGTTGATGTGAAGTTACTTTAGAACGTCCAAAAACTTCTTGAATTACACCTCTTATTTCTTCTTAATTGGTTGGAATTTTTGAGGATACGGAGGTGATGGAACTTTGGGTTGGACTGGACAACTTTTCTGAAGAGATAAATCTACATATAAAGAAGATGTTAGCTTATTAGAATTCACTAGTTTAGATTTCACATCATCATATTTTGTAGGTTCTGGCTCTTCTGGTGTAGGAATTTCAATTGTTGGTTGACTTTCCTCCTTCTCAATAGGTTTATCTTCAATCACAGCTTCCTTGGGTTCCAAAGTCTTACCACTTCATAAAGCAACTACCTTGCAACGTTTTTTACCCAAATTTCTTGGATTTTCTGTATCGCTTGATAAGGCTCCTTATAGTCTATTATAAAGCTCCGTAGCCAACTGACCCATTTGGTTCTCTAAATTTTTTAGTGTTTCTGTTTGACTTTGGATTAAGGCATCATTCTTCGCCATGTATGCCTTCAACAAATTCTCCAAACTGTTGGATAATTCAACTTGTGATGGTTTTGGAGCTTCTTGACTAAACCTTTGGGGTTGATTTGGTCTATGATACATGTAGTTGTTCGGTCCTCCTCCTTGGTTACTCCACGAAAAGTTTGGATGGTTATGCCGTGAAGGATTGTGGAAGTTGGACTGTGGTCCTTGTCCATTACTATTTTGGTATTGATTCCCTACATAGTAAACTGACTCGGGATTTGATGGATAGTTCTCAAAAGAGTTACCATCCCCACAATATACGCAGGAAATAAACTCGAATTGACTAGGTGGTTGGGTTGCAACAAGATTAAAATCGTTTGTAGTAAACTGTTTCAACATGAAGAGGTAGAAGATACTTGAGCGAAGAGTGAAGTAAGGCCATCAACTTCATGCACTCTGGCTACTCGTCTTCCTGAAGCTGCTAAATTTGTCAACTACTTGTAATTATTCCTGGCTATTCTCTCGATGATCTCGTAAGCCTTATTATAAGACTTCAACCAGAGAGCACTATTCAGAGAAGCATCTACCACCAACATTGTGTGCGCGTTAAGACCTGTTGAGATCGAAATACATTAAGAAGGGGGAATTAGTCTATTAAAACTTTTTCAAGAAAGGGAAAAAATAAAACAACTCAAGTATTTATAATGGTTCGACCTCAATTGCCTACATCCACTACCTTAGATTTCCTCAACTAAGGATTCCCAAATCCACTTGATTTGAACCTTTAAGGACAAAGTTTAACCTTACAAATCCCTATCTTTTCAAAGGTAAGATAGAACCACTTCCCCTTAAGGTTTTCTACGGAAAACCTTAAGTAACACCTCACAAATGAGAGGAAACTAATGATGAATAAGATGATACATCTAAAAGGTAGATAATAAAAAATTAAGCACTCTCACACAAAGTTACAACACTTGAAAAAATGATAGAAAACTTAACCCACAAGTAATATTTAGTAAAAGATTGAGAAAAATTAGAAAATTGAGTTCTTAGAATTTAGGTACTTGTTTCTTGTCTTTTCTTGACTACAATGGGGAGCCTTGGCCTTGTATTTAAGTCCTCTAACAACCTTGTGCGCATTTGTAGTCATTAGAAACAAATTAGAGTCGTTGTAGCCATAAAAACCAACATTAAATGTAGTTTGCAACTTTGTTGTATCGGTAGAAGTCTTTCCAAAATATGACCGTGGGGCTTGTTCTATAGGTAGAAGTTCCCTTGAATTGGTAGAACTCTAAAAGTTTCATTCGGTATCAATAGAACCAATCAGAGTATCTGTAGAAGTGCAGGGGATGCTAAACTTTGGCTATTGTCTTAACTTGTTTCGGTAGAAGTCCTCAAGGTATCGGTAGAGGTCTGGTGGTTTCAACTCATATCAGTAGAAGCCATCAGAGTTTCAGTAGAAATAAGGGAGAAGCTGAACCTTGGCTACTGTTTTGACTTGTTGCGGTATAAGACCTCAAGGTACCGGTAAAACTCTGAGAATATCGGTAGACCTAACTAGGGTATCAATAGAAGTCCCAGGCCAAAACTATCTTGCTTACTGGAGTGTGTTCTACTGATAGAAGTTTGGGTTATATCAGTAGAACTTCTAGTTCTACCAGTAGAATTCAGTAGCGTTTTCAAGGTTATTTTCATCTTGAGTTCCATCAATACTTGTCCACCTAAGTATGGATAGAAGTCCTTCAGACTTAAAAAAACTCATTAAAAATCAAGTTAATTCAAGGCTTTTTGAAAGTTTATTTTGTCCAACACTTTGAAAATAATTTTTAGGACTTATAAACAATTTTTGGAAATTTAAGTAGGGGATTTATAATATTCTTTTTGTTATATCAAAATACTTGAAAAACTAGAGCTAACAATCTCCCCTTTTGATATAATAAAACATTTTGAAAAATTTTCTAACTCTTATTTTAAACATTATTTTCAAAATAAGATCCATTTTTGAAAAAAATAATTTAGACATCATTTCATTTAAATTTCCAACTTAAGAATTTGGCTTTAAGATTAAGTTGAAAGAATTTGTTGTGAAGCAAATTTTGCAATGTTCTCCCCTTTTATAATATCAAAAGAATGTTTTCTTGGAAATCTAAGGGAATAAGTGCACAATACTTAAATATTTGGAGACCTAAGAATAAAAATAGAAACAAAATAAAAATAAAGCAACCAATATTAATATCTCAAATATCCAAAGAAAGACAACCAAACAACCAATCGGAAAATGGAAAATACATCGAAAAAGGTACAAAACAAATAGATAACATATGTAAAATCATATAATACCATGTTTAAAAAATATCTACAATAAAATCAAGTAAAAACATGCTTGGAGGTAATCAAAAGGTGGAAAATACATTTACTAACATACTCAAATTCTAATCTATGATTTAAAATCTTGTCTAACTTAATTATATCACATATTAACAACATTTCAAACATGTGAGAATAAAGAGAAATAAGGAATTTACAGGTTTACAAGTATAATCAATTAATGTACACAAACTATGCATAAAACAATGCAAGTGTCCAAGAATGTCAAAAAATTATACAACAAGCTTATTAAGGCATGTTAATTAGTCCTAACTCTCCCCTAATTATTCAAAATCTCTCCTTATCTAAAGGCTTTGTAAAAATATCGGCTAGTTGAGGCAAAGTATCTACAAACTCTAGAACTATGTCACCTTTTTGTACATGATCTCTAATGAAATGGTGTCTTATCTCTATATGCTTTGTTCTAGAGTGTTGGATAGGATTTTATGTTAAGAAAATAGTAGTAGTGTTATCACACCATATAGGAATGTGATCCATATCAAGTCCATAGTCAAATAATTATTTTTTCATCCAAAGCATTTGAGCACAACAGTTACCTATGACAACATATTTCGCTTTGGTTGTGGACAAAGCTACACTATTTTGTTTCTTATAGAACTAAGAAACAAGCATGCTTCCTAAGAATTGACATGTTTCGAAAATGTTTTTCTATCTAACTTGCATCCTCCAAAATCCGAATCAGAGTAAGCATGCAAACTAAATGATGAATCTTTGGGATACCAAAGTCCTAGATTTGGAGTGTCCTTAAGGTACTTAAAGATTCTCTTAATGGCTTGTAAATGTGACTCCTTAGGGGATGATTGAAATCTAAAGCATACAAACACTAAACATTATATCCGCTTTACTTGCGGTAAGATAAAGCAATGATCCTATTATAGACCTATAAAGTTTAGTGTCAACACATTTATCTCATTCATCTTTATCAAGCTTTGTTGAAGTGCTCATTGGTGTTGGTTGAGGCTTCAAGTCCTCCATTTTAAACTTCGTGAGCATTTCCTTGATGTATTTAGCTTGATTGATGAAGATGCCATTTTGAGTTTGCTTGATTTGGAGCCTCAAAAAGAAGTTGAGCTCACCCATTATGCTTATCTTAAATTCACAATGCATAATCTTAGAAAATTCTTGACAAAGAAGTTCATTAGTAGCACCAAATATAATATCATCAACATAAATTTGTACTACTAAAATGTCTTTGTCTTTAGTTTTTATGAACAAGGTGGTGTCTACTTTGCCTATTCTAAAGCCATTTTTACTTTAAAACTTTGAAAGTCTTTCATACCAAGCTATAGGAGCTTACTTCAAACTGCATAGAGCTTTAGACAATTTGAAAATATGATTTGGAAAATTTAGATTTTCAAAACTGGGAGGTTGTTCAACATAAACTTCTCTATTTATGAAACCATTTAAAAATGCACTTTTGACATCCATTTGAAAATTTTTGAAATTGTTTGATAATAACATCCTAATGGCTTCTAACCTAGCTACTGGTGCATAAGTTTCATCATAGTCTATACCTTTCTCTTGGCTATATCTTTTGGCAACTAATCTAGCCTTGTTTCTAACAATGTTACCATTTTCATCAAGTTTATTTTTTAAGGACCCATTTATTTCCTATAGTTGGATGATCACTAGGTCTATCAACTAAATTCCATACTTGATTTCTTTCAAATTGATTTAATTCTTCTTGCATAACCATTATCCAAAATTCATCATTTAAAGCATCATCAATGTTTTTAGGTTCTATACATGAAATGAAAGTAACATAATTAAAAGTATTTCTAATTCAAGATTTAGTAATTACCCCTTTAGATGGATCACCAATGACGTGTCCATCCTTAACATATGAAAGCTCTCTTGGGTGGCTAGATTCTCTTTCAACGTGAGTTGGTTCTTGTAGTTCATCAATTTTGAGTTCTTGAACCAACTTACTTATGCATTGATCTTCATGTGATGCTTGATTTTTTTCAACTCGATATATTTCTACATCATCAAAATCAATAGATTCTTTTCTAGAATGAGAGTTAGATTCATAAAAAATTCTATAAGCTTTAGAATTTGTGGAATAACCAAGAAAAATGTCTTCATCACTTTTGGCATCAAATTTTCCTAAATTTTCTTGTCCATGAAAGTGACTTATGTTAGACTTTCTTCCTTTAAAAATTTCATAAGGAGTTTTCTTCAAAATAGGTCTGACCATAACTCTATATATAATATAGCAAGAAGTGTTTATGGCTTCCGCCCAAAAATATCTTGGCAAATTATTTTCACATAATATGGTTCTAGCCATTTCCTCTAAGTTCCTATTTTTCCTCTCAACACATCCATTTTGTTAAAGGGTTCTAGGTGCCAAAAAATTGCGCCTAATACCATGTTCATTACAAAAATTATCAAAGCCAAGGTTTTCAAATTCTTTTCCATGATCACTTCTTACACTTGAAATTGAATATCCCACTTGGTTTTGAATCATTTTACAAAAAGTAATAAATTTTCTAAAGTTTCATCTTTTGAAAACAAAAGGAAAACCCGTGTATATCTAGAATAGTCATCAACAATAACAAGTCCATATTGTTTACCTCTTAAACTCATAGTTCTAGTGGGTCCAAAAATGTCAATATGAATGATTTGGACTACTTTAGATGTAGAAAATATATTTTTAGATTTAAAATATGCTCTCCTATGTTTACCTTTATCATTTGCATCACATACTTTATCAAAGTCAATAGGAAAGTTAGGCATGCCAACAACAAGTTCATTTTTCATAAGCTTTGAAATAACACTCATGCTTGCGTGTCCTAATCTTCTATGCCATAGCCAACATACATTTTCATTATGAGCCATAAAACAAATATTAGAGGAAGATATGTCATTAAGATGCATCATAAAAATATTACCTACCTATGTCCTACAAAAAGAATCCTATTATTTACAATATCTATAACTTTGCACCCGTTAGACTCAAATATTACTTTGAATCCCTTGTCACACAGTTGACTAATGCTGAGGAGGTTATGCTTAAGACCATTGACATAAAGCACATTTTTAATGAGAGTGGAAGAATTTATACCTATAGAACCAATACTTTCAATAAGCACTTTGGAGTTATCACCAAATGTGACTTCCCCTCCATTCTTTGGCATTAGTTCTATGAAATGGTTTTTGTCATAGATCATGTGTCCAAAGCATCCACTATCAAGGTACCATGAGTTATTCTTAAAGTTGCTTGCCTTGAAGCAATGTTCTTCCTCCTACAAACACAGTTAAATTTTGGATTTTGGTACCCAAACTTTCTTGGTCTATTAGCATTAGTGTTAACTATTTTTGTCCCCTTAGGAATCCACTTCTTTAAAGCACTCTCATTTTAAGATGTGCTTAATTCTTTTGGAACTGATACACTCTTAGTAAGTTTGCTCCTAGATGTGAGCTTCCTTAAAGAACATACTTGTCTATTATGCCCCTTTCTATGACAATGTGTGCATGAGAGTGAGGCATCATAAATATAGCTTGATTTCTCAAAAAAAATTTTAAATTTTCTTTCTCTTTGAAAATTAACAAAACCTAAGTCACTTTTCTTAAAGAAGGCTCTTTAAGATTCAAGCATATCATTTAGTTTTTGTTGCCCTATATGAAACATAGAAAATGAATTATGCAAGTTTTAATTCTCTAAAATCAAATCATCAATTCGAGCTTGCATATCATTAAATTTATTTTCTATCTCCTTTTTAGCTATGATCAGAGAATTATTTTCCTCCTTTAATTTTGAAATCGTTTTCTTATATTTGGAGTTCATAGTCTCAAAATCTATAGCCAATTCATCAAAGGCATCTTGTAATTCTTCAGATGTATATTCATTTAATTCACTAGAATTTAGGATTACCTTTGGTTCTTAAATAGCCATAAGACATAGGTTGGCAACTTCATTGTCCTCATCACTATCGAATGAATCACTATCGCTCCAAGTTGCCATCATGGCTTTCTTCTTTTGTTTTAATGCCCTTTTCTTCTGCAAATATGGACAATCAAATTTAATGTGACTCAGCTTTTGCACTCATAGTAAATGATTGATTCATTTTTCTTTTTGCTTAGTTCACCTTTGATGATGTCTCTTACTTGGAATCTTTTGGCTTTGTTGAACTTCATGAATTTTTTGAATTTCTTTGCAAACATATCCATCTTCTCATCATCATCATCATTACTAGAGCTTTCGTCATTCTCACAAGTAGTTGATTTGAAGGCAACTCCCACTATCTTTGGAGCTTCTTTGATTTATTGTGCATTGTGGTTGATCTTCATTTCATATGTCAACAAAAAAACCCATGAGCTCATCAAGTGAGAGTAAGTTGAGATTCTTTGATTCTTCTATTACTGTCACTTTAGATTCCCAAGACTTTGGGAGACTATTCAACATCTTCTTCACCATTTCCTTGTTGGGATATATCTTTCCAAAGGCTTTGAGACCATTGATGATATGGGTGAAGCGATTGGACATCTGATTGATTCCTTCTTCTAGTTTTGCATTAAACAACTCATAATTAAGGGTGAGAAGGCTTATCTTGGACTCTTTAACTCTACTTGTCCCTTCATGGGCGACTTCAAGCTTGTCTCATATTTCTTTTGCATTATTACACAAGGAGACTCTATTATACTTATTTGGACCAAGAGCACAAAATAGAGTATGCATAGCCTTTGCATTTAATTTCACTTTTTTGATATCATTATCATATCATTCACTCTGTTTCTTTAGGACAAAAACATCTTCGACCCTCTTTATTGGAATGGATGGACCATTTGTAATTATCCTCCAAACTTCATAGTCATTAGCTTGGATGAATAGCTTCATTCTTGTTCTGCAATATGAGTAGTTGGTGCCACTGAATAAAGGAGGCCTCATGGTGGAATGCCCTTCTCTCAATATGGTGGAATTTTTCTCCAATGCCATGAAACAAATTTCTTGACTTGTGGCTTCCATCTTGAGTATCTTGAGAATCTTCTCTCTTGGTGGTAAAATCGTCTCTAGAGTTCTAACCCTAATGCCAATTGTTGAGATCGGAATACACTAAGAGGGGGTGAATTGGTCTATTAAAACATTTTTAGGAAAGAAAAAATAAAATGACTCAAGTATTTATAATGGTTTGGCCTCAATTGCCTACATCCGCTACTTTAGCTTTCCTCAACTAAGGATTTTTCAAATCCACTAGACTTGAACCTTTAAGGACAAGGTTTAACCTTACAAATCTGTATCTTTCCAAAGGTAAGATAGAACCACTTTCCCTTAAGGTTTTTTACCCAAAACCTTCAGTAACACCTCACAAATGAGAGAAAAATAATGATAAATAAGATGATACCTCTAAAAGGTAAATAACCAAAAACTAACCACTATTACACAAAGTTACAACACTTGAAAGAATGATAGAAAACTTAACCCATAAGTGTGTACAAGAAATATTTAGTAAAAGATTGGAAAATTGAGTTCTTGGAAGTTAGGTACTTGTTTCTTGTCTTTTCTTGACTTCAATGGGGAGCCTTCACCTTGTATTTAAGTCCTCTAACAACCTTGTGGACATTTGTAACCGTCAGAAACAAATTAGAGTCATTGCAACCATAAAAACCAGCACTAAATACAGTTTACAGCTTTGTTGTACCAGTAGAAGGAATCTTGTATCGATAGAAGTCTTTCCAAAATATGATCGTTGGGCTTATTTTATTTATAAAAGTTCCCTTATATCGGTAGAAATCTGAGGGTTTCATTTGGTATCGGTAGAACCAATCAGAGTATCGGTAAAAGTGTAAGAGATGCTAAACTTTGGCTACTGTCTTGACTTGTTTCGGTAGAAGTCCTCAAGGTATCGGTAGAACTCTAGTGGTTTCAACTCGTATCTATAGAAGCCATTAGAGTTTCGGTAGAAATATGGGAGACGTTGAACCTTGGCTACTATTTTGACTTGTTGCGATAGAAGACCTTAAGATAGCGGTAGAACTCTAAGGATATCAGTAGATCTGACCAGGGTATCGACAAAAGTCCAATGCCAAAACTACACTGCTTACTGGAGTGCGTTCTACTAATAGAAGTCCAAGTTATATCGGGAGAACTTCTAGTTCTACAGGTAGAATTCTGTAGCCTTTTCAAGGTTATTTTCTTTTTGAGTTCTATCGATACTTGTCCACCTAAGTATTGATAGAAGTCCTTCAGAATTCAAAAAACTCGTTAAAAATCAAGTTAATTCAAGGCTTTTTAAAAGTTTATTTTGTCCAACACTTTGAAAATAATTTTCAGGACTTATAAATAATTTTTGCAATTTTAAGTAAGGATTTTTAATATTCTTTTTGTTATATTAAAATACTTGAAAAACTAGAGCTAACAAGACCATTATAAAATGTCTCCAATTGAATGCAATGTGGAATCCCGTGGTGAGGGCATCTTCAAAGTAACTCTTTGAATCTTTCCCATGCCTCGTATAGGGACTCGTCATCCAATTGTTGAAAAGTGGTGATCTCTTTCCACAACTTAGCTTTTTTGTTAGGTGGGAAATACTTTACCAGAAAGCATTCAACTAATTCTTGCCATGTTGAAATTGAATGTGGGGGCAACAACTTAAGCAATGCTCTCAATCTCACAATGAGTATGGAAACAACTTCAATCTCAATGCGTCTTCAGTTACACCAGCTATCTTAAAGGAATTGCTCACCTCCATGAAAAATCAAAGGTGAAGGTGTGGATCTTTTGTAGGCATTCCACTAAATTGGCCCATGGTTTGAAGCATTTGAAACATTACCGACTTCAATTTAAATTATGGTGCCTTAATTGTCAATTTCTTAATTCCTAAATTTAACTCATTAAAATGTGGCATAATGTACTGTCTTATGGCTCGATCCCTATCATTAGCAATAAGGATTGGATTTCGAGCATTAGTGGCTCTATTCCCTTGAAAATCATTTTGAAATAAATCGATTTCAGGGTTTACAGGTAATAAATCGATGATTCGATCTATTCTTATAAACACATGAAAATAAATCAAAAAAATTAAAGAATAAAGAATTAATTAGTAAATTTAGAAATAAAAAAATAAAAACCAAATCGCAAAGAATAATTTCAAAAAAATGATTAAGGCGTTAGTCCTCGGCAATGGTGGCAAAAACTTGTAATGCATGGTTTGTGCAAGTGTACACAGTCATTATCAAGTAATACGAAAAAGAGTTATCGTCTCCACAGAGACTGTGAATGTTAATCAATTAATTGTAAAATTAAAGTAAACAATTTGGTGAGAAAAACAGAACAATTTTTAAGTGATTGATGTAAAAATAAATTATTAAATGTAAGTTGATCCCTAATGCAAATTAATCTAAATGCAAAGTATGAAATGAAATGTATAAGATGAGTTTAGCAGCAAAAACACAAACTTCAACAATCAATAACATGAATAGGCTAGAATAGTTACATCATTCAATTCTGATTTATTTTTCTCATGTTTAACAGTGTTCAAAAAATATTCCATGGCAACTCGATCTTTCATGGGCTTGAAACCAAATTAAGTTCTTTTGGAATCTTTTACTTAGTAAAACATGCATTTTACTGATCATATTAAACTAAGGGGTTTTTAGAATTCATGTGAAGTAACAGGGACTGGGTTGGTTTGAAACAATTTAATCACACAAACCTAAAAGTTATACACGGTAATAGAGCTCGGTAAAGTTATTACGAACCTTTAATTTATTCTAGGTTGGATATAAATTAAGCATGCAATTTTCAATTATTGTGTCTATTAGCCGTCATCTGGTTCGGATCGCTCAACTAATTCCAATGCATTCAATCATGTATGAATGAAATACATGCTTGGGTTTAATTGAAAACATAGACGACTAAGGCACAAACACTAAAAACATGATTTAAACAAACTTGATTGAATTGGTGCAATCATCCTAGCTAAATAGATTTAAGCTACCATTGTTGATGATAAGAAAACAAAGCACATTACAAACATGATTTAATTAAACTAACAAAGTAAGGAAAAAATAAACTTTGTTTGAATTAGCAATCTCGCGAACTACGATTGAAGAATTTTCCTCCAATCCTCGTGTTGTTCCTTTGCTAATGGCTTCTCAAGGTGGCCGACCAAGAGATAATCTTCTCAAGGTTTTGCTGGCTAAAAAAGAAAAGGAATAGGGGATGCTATGCCTAGAGATGAAGAGAAGGAATAAGAGAAATGAATAAGGGATGTATGTAGAGATGAGTAAGGGATGTAGGGATGCTTTCAAATAGGGAATGGAGGTGGGTATTTATAGTGAAGGTTGGTGGATGAGTTTACTAAAAATAGTGTAAAAAATCCCCCTATTTACTACTTTGCTTGGCCAACCACATATTATGGAAAGGAATGGATGTTGGTTGCTTGATTCAAGCATGAAATCATTTGCAACTGTAGGGTTGGACGGTTTCAAAGCTAAATCTTGTGAGTTGATTTTTTTTTTCATTTGCAACTGTAGAGATCTCTAATAAATTTCCCAAATCTAGTTTTTGGGCTACTCACAAGTGTCATGTCAAATTGGACTTGTTTTTCTCTTGTTGGATGGTTTGGTGACCCAGTTGTTTACCAGACTTGTCCATCAATTGATCCATGTTCAATTAGATCAAAAGTAACTTCTTCATGACTCATTTGCATGTGTTTGTCGTCCATGTTGAGTGAAGTTTGGCATGTCCATGTAACTTTATTTTGTAAATAAATCATGCATAATAAATTCATTGGTCCAGCTGCATTAAATAAAGTAAAACAATTAATATGTAGCAAAACAATTAAATTATGCAATAATTTAATACAAAAAAACATAAAATTACATTCTTCCTTAAATCATGCCCATTACTAAAATATGAGCAAAATTCACTCAATTAATAATAAAATGCTTGAGATTAATATTAATTTCGAGTAAAAAGGTGTTATAAACTACTAAAAAAACCTATATAAATTAGAGTTTACATTCAACACCATCAAAACCTTCAGCTTCATCACTAACACGAAATCCTCTCTCTCGATTCTTGACCCTTTGGTCCAAATCTTATCTCATTTAGACAAAGGCCTCGCGTGCAAGCACTCATTCGGTTCGCTCATCACACGTCTCTACAAGATTAAAAGGATTGTGTTTTTTTTACTATGAGGGAAAACTGTGGATTGAATGTCACCACCTTTTCACTCGATCGTAAACGTGTTGACGAAGAAGAAGGTCAAGGAGGCATGGCTAATGGCGGATCTGATGAGAGTCGTTGGAGTTTCGCCAGGCATGATGACATATAATCTTTTTACTGATGGCATATTGTTGGAAGTGTAAGTTGATGGAGGTGAGCACGGTGGAGAAATAGAGGTTCGGGTGTTGGGCTTTTTTTAAAAAATTACGAAATTATTAAAAATTAAAAATTTTTATTTTGTAAATATTGATAGCTAAATTAATTGAATTATTTAGAATTTTACCTAAAATGTCAAATTTTGTAAATATTAAGGGTAATTTTTTTGAATTTTTATATTTAGGATAAAATTGATAGAATGTGTACACATTAGAGGGCTAAATTTTTATTAGACTAATAAAAAAAGCCCACGCCAAACACTTTCATCTAATTTAAAATGTCTATTGACATTCGGTGATAAAATTTTTTATTTCAAATAGTTTAGTGACTAAATTAAAAAATAAAACTTCATGACTAAAATAGAATACGACAATAGTTTAGTTATCATTTCGACCCTAAAATATTGCTTTAAGCTTATGTAATATATTTAAATTTCAATAAGATTCTTTTAAAATGTATAAGACTTTTGATAAATTATTTTTGAGCGTAAAATATAAAGCAGTTTAGAAAAATTTTAAATCAATTTTAAATTTTTAAAAGTTTTAAAAATGTATACAAAAATTTTATTTTAATTGTATTTTTAAAACTAATTTTAATATTGTTGGTAAAGTGATTTTTAAAAAAATTTTGTTAAGCATTTTAGATTAAAAAATATTATATGTTTGCATGCGAGTGTTTTTAGGTTAATAAAAACATTACAATAAATTACTAAAATTAAAACCCAAGCCTCTTGGAGGCGTTTTGAATATCTGGATACCACCACTATTACCAATAGTTATTTTAGTTAGACTATTAACCTCTTAATTATACTCTTGAAGTATGTTATGAATCAACTAATGCACCATTTTATCCAATAATATTTCAATTCTTCTAGCCAAAGCGGAACTTGATACCTTTGTAGAGCTGCCCTGTAAAACTTGTACCACCTCTTGACTGTAATAGAAGATAATCAATCTGTTGAAACCTCTATCAAGTGCAATCGCCAAACCCTCCCAAATACCCCACAATTTAGCATTTAGAATAGAAAAAATTACCACAAACCAATTAAACCCAAGAATCCATCTACTATACTTGTCACGCAAGACTCCCCCAATCTTAGCAAACCCGGAATTATCTTTTACTGTACCATCAAAGTTTAATTAATTAGATCCAATTCCCGAACATGGATGGAACTGAGATCTGAGCTTACCTATTGGAAGCATTTATCTTATAAAAAGAGGTATATTGTTTGGCTCAACTATAAGCGAGTTTTAAAAGTAAGTAAACATCCATGTAAAATTCTAGAAAAATTTCAAAATTGTTTGAAAATAATGAATATTGGGAAAAAAAAAGAAGAAGAAGATAATTTTCAAATTTTATAATAAATGTGAAGACAAACGGACTTATTAGTCAAATAATCAAGCCATGATTTCAAAATTCTAAAGCATTTAAAACCTTGGAGGACTAAACTGATAAATTTAAAAACAAAAACCCTTGAAAATTATCCTCAAAAGCATGTAGGGTCAAATGCTGCAATTAATTATGCTGGAATTTCGAAATTTCAAATAAATCTAAAATAAGAAGGACTTAGGTTGTAATAAAAACGGCAGAAAGCCTTACGGAAAAAAGGAAAACACAGAGGGACTTATTTTGTAATTCTCCATTAACTCCAACTACAAAAGCCAAACTTTCACCCTTTTGTTCATTAATCTTTTTATATATATATATATATATATATATATATTAATTTCTCTTTTCTTCTTTATTTTACTCGTAGCTTTTATGCTAAAAAAACCATATTTCTTCTTTATTTTAGCATCATATAGTTCAAGTTTCATATGGAAAATCATGAATACTTATCTTTTATATTTTAAATCATTCAAAAATAATTTATTTTGATTACTTTTCATATGGAAAATCAGGAGTTGAAATAAAACTTCCAAAATTATCCATATATTTAGTCTTTTAAATTAGTTTAAAATTATAAAAATAATTTATTTTAAAACCAGAAATAATTTTAAATATGTAAAATCAGGAATACTTATATTATACACTAGTTTTTTTTCTTGTGCGATGCATGGGTTTATCATGTGTATTATTTATTTTTAAAAAAAATTGTAATATGTATAAACTTTTTGCTAAAATTGTAATAAAAATTAAAAGTATATTTTTGTGCGTGTTTATTTATAAAATCGGAATTCGGAACATAACAATAATAAATTTACTTTTCTTTGATAATTATTTTCAACAAAATAAAATTTATAATTACTTAATTAATTTATTTGATTTTTGACTAATTGGTAGTTTTTAAAACAAATAAGAAAATGATATGGTCTAATTTTGTGATTTTAACAAGGAATTTTTTAATTTTAAAAGGTTGGAAACAATGAGGACTTAAATTCTGATTTAGGAATATTGAGCACCTTTAAATACTTTAACAAAATGTGGATTGGTTTAAAAGGAATTTACCCATTCAAAAAGTTATAAATCTTTATTTTATTGCCTTAAATTCATTTTACATACTATTGATTATTCTAATTGAATGAACGAATTTCTTTTCTTGTTTATTTATTTTGAGAATTATTATTTTAATTTGAAAAAAAGTTAACAATAAGTTTATTCATTTAAATAAGTGAATAAATGCTTGTGATTAAAATAAATAATTTATATATAACTATTAATTTAAGAAAATAATTGTGCAATGATAACAATATGTATTGATTAATATGTGATTATATAATTTTACATAAAATAACTATAGGATATATATGATATGATTTGCCATAGCAGTATCTACATTTGTAACGAATGCATCTAATATAATTTGATAAGTTTGGTGATTTTAGAGAAATATATCTACAATATTTACAAGTTATATATATATATATATATATATTGAAAATATCAATTGGCATTTTATTCATTTATTCAAAAATAAAAGCCTAGACAACAAACGAACTAATCAATTAAAATTGAGGTAACTCAATCAACCCAATAATCCAGCAAAGAAATGAGCTTGCTCTATAAGCATCCAAGCCACCAGCCAAAACAATTAACTCGACGCAACTCCTGAGGACCAACAACTAGATAGAAATCCCTCATTAATTAATCTTTTCTTTTTCCAGATTCTTGAAAACCTTCCATCTTCCATTGCTACTCTCCTCTCTAGATGCTCTTTCTCCCCCAGGTTGCCAAATCTAAGCGAAGAACTTAGTCCATCAGCATTATCCCTTTACGATATCACTTTCCACCTCTTCTTTAGCATATTCAGAAATCCCATTTCTCATCAAGCTTTGATCCCCTTTCGTCAAACCTTCTGCAGTCAGCAAATGAGCAACAGCATTCATCAATCAGTTGCCATGTTTGAACTGACAGGTTTGAAATCTTTTACTCAGCCCTTGCCCATCTCTAATATAAGCACAAATTTCTGATTTATCATCCCCTCCTCTTTTTAGTATTTTGACAAGAAAAAGGCATCGCCTTCAACTTCGATTGCCGTAAACCCCAGATCCAGACCCAATTGAATACCCTGAATGAATGCAAGGGCCTCCGCCAAAAACACCGAAGGTACGTTTTCATTTAATATTTCTAATGTTAACTACTTCGGAATAGACTGCAGGTTTAATTTAAGGCACAATGATAAATTTATCCCAATTCTTTTTTTAGTTAAATTTGGCTTTAACCTTAAAAAAAATTGAATTTGATCATCAATCTTACAAAAGGAGTTGAATTTTTTTAACAAAAAGACTTACTTAAACATTAAAATTTTAAACATGACAACTTGCATAACAATTCACTTGCATTTCATTCTAATTATTTTGAATTTTTATGAATTTTTAATCTTAATTTTTATCTTTTGAATATTTTATTATTTTTAAATTATTTGTTGACATGATATATAAGACAAATAGTGTCATGTTAGCATGAAATACATTTGGACTATGACGTAGGTTGTGACACTAACATCGTTAAAAAATAATGTTTTAGTTAGTACTTCCACTAAAAACAATTTGATTCTTTTGAAAACTTAATGACTAAATTTAGCTAAAAAGAAAAATAATGACCAAATTGATAAAAATATAAATGATGAGGACTAAAAATAACATACACATTAATTTTTATTTTTATTTTTCAAGATATCTACCAGAACAAGTTAAATAACTAATCTTTTATATTTTGTAGACTCATTAGCAATACTGTATTTTGATTTTGAGACCTGAGTAGTGTTTCGCTAATAGCTAGTAGCAAGTAGATTAATTGTTGACTTTCAATACTTTATAATATAAGAAGGAAACAATCATTTAAAAATATTAAATTATAAAATAAAATTAATTTAATAAAATAAAATATAAAAAACATAGTAGTAATAAAAATATAAACTACTATATGAAAATAATTAGGAAATAGTTCTAATGGACTAAAATCAAAGATATTCCTAAATATTTTGTAAAAGTTTACCGTTGTAAATAGAATGTAGGACTAAATTAGAAAGAAAACAAATAAACAATTATATCTACAAATATCTTCATTAAAATACTATTATTATTTGAAATGAACCCTACATAATTTATTTATTAAAATTAAGATTTTATTTTAATTATTATTTTAATTTTGGTTTTAATTTTATACTTAAATAATCAATTTTCTTATTGATAACTTCACCTACATAATTTTAATAATAATAAAATTAATTTTTTAATTTATAAATAATATGTATTTGAAATAATATTATTTAAAATTTTCAAATATTTAATTGTTTTATAAAATTAAAATTCAATCCATTAATATGATCTTATTTTTAATTGTTAAAATTTTATCAATTTTATAAAACTTGTGCATGTAATTTAAGCATTTTAAATATTTAAATTTATAAATTATTGATATTATTCAAATAATGTATTGTAATTTTAATATTTTATTTTATTTTAAATAAAAATGGAAATAAATAATACATTATCACGTGTCATCATAATAGGTATGTCACGTGTCAATAAATTAAACCTCCATGTCACTTAAGACCTAAGAGCTTATATATATATATATATATATATATATATATATGATTTCAATTTTATTTAATTTAAAATGTTAAAATAATTTATTTTATAATTCATCACAAAAAATTAAGAATTCAAATAAATATAAAGATGTTTATGTGTCCTCGAAATAGTATGCCTATATCAACTTTGATCTTAGATATTGTAATATATAATATATAATATATATACGTGTGAGCGTGCGAGAGTATATATATAATATGATATACTAATTTTTATCCCATGCGATGCATGGATGATAAATTTTTGTCAATCCTATTAAAAAACATAATTTTTTTAATTTAAAATAAATTGTTCTGTTTTCTTTTAAATATATATTAAAACGTGGTTATTGGAAACAAGAGTGTGTCATAATTAGAATAATTGTAAATTTTGTTATATGTGATGAATTAATTTATGTTATTTAAAAAATATTTTCTTGATTTATATATATATATTAATAAATGTGTACTCTTAATTTTTTATTAATAAACAACTTTATTTTATAAGTCCAATTGAAAATAGGGTGAGGAATACATTGTATTGAATAATTAAAAATATGTAATTAATCTATACTTTATTAAGTTAATTACTTGTAATTTATAGTTTAAAGTAAGAAAAGGTAAATTATTTTAAAGATTAGTGAGAATTATTAAAAAGTAAATTAGTACCAAAAATATTTAGTGTAATATCAGGAAAATGTAATAGTGGAAACAATATTATTAGATAAAATAATATTTTCTTAATTATTTGTAGAATTATAAGAACCATAGTTTACGTTTATATACTGATATAATCTTTAAATTTTATATTTAATGTTGTTTTAATATTTTAATGTATAAAATTATATAAATTTTATATATGAATCCCAAGTTGTGATTTATTAGCCGGTGTTTACGGTACTTCAAAATAGCTTAGATTTGAATCATAATAATTAATATATGAATTTGACATAGATAATTTTTGTCATAATAATTAAATAAATACTTACATTTAAATCTAATAATTATGTTGAATTAATTTAAATAATATTTTGTTTAATTTATTTTATTACTTAATGAAAATTATATAAGTTTTATGATCATATTAATAAATTATTTTATTTTTTCAAAATTATTTAATTTGTAAAACATTATTATTTCTTATTTACTTACAAATAAGTTACAACGATGATTTAAAATTTAAAATTCACCTTATAATATAATATATATTAAAAAAGTAACAACTCTTAAAAACTTATTTTTAATTATAATAATAAGCTAAAACTATTTACATTTGCCACATGTAAAATTTTAATAATTGACCATGTTGAAAACTTAAGAATCTTATAATATAATATATATTAGATTTCGCCACTTAGAAAGCATATAAGTCACCAAAATTGAAAGTTTACATAATTTCTCTAAAACCTTACTATATTATATATATATATATATATATCAATATACCAGTTTTCTATTCCATGTGGTGCATGAGTTGTTGGTTTGTTTTGTAAAATTATTATTATTTAAATTTAATTTTTAATTAAAATTGTTAATGAAACACTATTGAAAAGATACAACCAACTTTAAAAAAAATACTTAAATTTAATATATATTAAAAATATGTAGATATAATAAAATGTAATTTCACCTTAATTTTTAACTTTTTATTTTCTTTTATTTTTATCATCAAAATTTTATACATTTATATCGTATTTGTGTTTTTCCATTTTATAATCATGTATTAATTTATATTTAAAATATTATTTACACTTACAATTTTTTATCATTTTTACAAATAACAACATAAGATTAATTGCTACAAAATATATTTTCTCTATAGAAATATAGAGTATTTTAAAATATATATTAAATTAAAAATAAAAGATACAAATGTAGAGTATTGTTTTTTTGTTTTTATATTGAAATTTTATTTATTTTAATTATTTTTGTTGTGTTCATTTCACTTAATTCATAACCAACTTTGCAGTTTTAGTATTTGCATAAACACTAATAAAAAGGTATCATATGATCCTATAATTATCACTGATAGCCATGTTTTATTGGTTTCTATTATTGTTATTATTATTATTATTACTGTAACACTCCAAATCCGGCCTAGAAGCTAAGGTTGGATTATGGAGGTTACAACGCTCATAAAAACATTGTCGATTAATTTACGCAAAAACTTAGTTTTAATTCTAGAGTAATAAAGTTATTAATTTATCGAAAATAAAAGTTTTCAGAGGAATGTGCGTAAGCACTTGGACGAAAATCTTATTTTATTAATTTTATAAAAAAAATCCCAAATGTTTAACCGATTTAGTTGTAAAAAGTCGTAATTAATTTAAAAACCTTGTAGCGGAAAAATACTTTTAAAATTTTTATCCCTTAAAATCATAAGGTCTATTAGTTATGTCGTATTGGGTGAGTTTACAAGTTTTAAATAAAACATTCGTGAAAACAAATACCAAGACCAAGAAGTTAACGTTCCAAAACAAATTAAAATCTGAAATATTGTGAAGTTCGAAATTAAAAATCAAATAAACTTATACCAAAATGTGTGAACCCAGCTTTGAAGTCGCCGCTAAGTCCTAAGTCAGAAGTACACCTGAAATGAATCAAACAAATGAGTGAGCTAGAAGCCTAGTGTGTGACTTGGTCCACAAACAGATGTACATAAATAACAGACACATTATCAGTTATAGACTTAATATATACTCAAATACAAAATCAGATATATATATTTTTATAACCAAATACAAATGCAGACACCAGTATCGAAACAAATTCTTATTCATAACGTACACATATGCAAATAACATATCAAAATATCACAACAAATCCAGAAACATATATCGTGTAGTACAATAATAATTTTTAGAAATATATATTGGATCATAATGTCATATTAGAATAGAACAAATCTTATTCCCATTCGCTACACACCAACACCATCCAACCAATCACATTAAATAGGACTACAAGAGTCCATCCATCTAATCACACTGGGTCGTGGTGGTTTGCCACTCATAATGATGCAGATGAGCTGCCAGATAGATATTGCGGTTTAACTGCCGAAATTGTAGTAATACTGTCAGAAAACACTTCTTCCATCATATCAAAATCCACCCCAATGCAAAAGCAAAATCATATTAACTTACATACATAACACATAGGTGGAATGCCATACATACCTAAACACATATTTTACGGAGTATAACATAACACATAACTTATACATATTGTATCATATCTTATTTCTTATACTAACAGTTATTCCACATAAAGATGTCATGTGTAATCAAACACAATTACGTTTTTAGAGTTACCAGGACACAGATTGTATTTACAATTTTCACATACCTTAACCATATCACGTACTAACACATATTGACAACTGTTACATTTCGGGTCTTATAATGTCAAATGGACCCAACGAAGGATCTAATCACACATTTCTATGTCAAATGGGCTTAAGTGATTTTTTTTGAAAATAGGCCTACACGGCCTAATTGGCCAGCCTGTGTGGCCTACACGACCTACCTAACCAGCCCGTGTGCCCCACATGACCTACCTAAGTTGCCAATGTAATCGCACATGCCTATGTGCTCCACACGACCTAGCCCACGACTGACCACACGCTCGTGTGGCACACACATCTGTGTGATGCAGATTGCAGTTCAAAAACAACTTAAAGTTTTTTTTTTTTTAGATTTTCTAAGTTTGAATCAATGTTTTTGGGTTTGAAGCACATACTTGAGTTGGTTTTGATGAAGATTCACAAACGAACAACCCTGTAACCCTTATATGAAACAACAACTTAAAAAGGGAATTTAATTCGTCGGAGGATCAATTGTCTCATAATCTTCTTCTAATTGCACCAAATCACATAGACCCTACACTTCAAAAGCACCGCATTCGGATCTAAAAAGAAGGAAATACAAAGAAAGGCTTTGCACGATAGCCATCTTTGGGAAGAAAAACAAATTTAAACAGAAGAAAGAAAGAAAGAGAAAAAATAATAAAGAAAAAGAAAATGGGAACGTGGGTACAAAATTGGAGAAAATTTAGGAAAATAATTAATTTTTATTATATTAATATTATGTTTTAAGAGAATAAAATAAAATGAAAAATTAAAAAAATTTTAATTTCCACTTTGTACATATGAGGATTTGAACACAAGACCAAAGGATAAGCTTACTCCTTATCACTGAAACAGAAAGCTCATTCTTATTATTAATTGAGTGAAAATATTATTTATGCCAGATGGTTAACGATAAAGGTTATAACAAAATTACTAAAAATTCAAGGAAAGTGATTTGAACATAAAACCTCTCACCCCACACACATTACACCTATCTACTAAACCATATTAACCCACTTTTAAAAATTTTCACAATAATAACTCAAAATCAAGATGTGACCACTCTTGGTATCATTAGCTCAATTTTATCTAACCTGGTTTTCGGAATGTGACAACTTTTCCCTCTTTAAAAGAATTTTGTTCTCAAAATTCTCGTTGTCACACCATTTGCTTAACCACAAAATCTAAAATTTTCTTATTAATACTGATCACCATGCTATCGCTACGCAACTCTAATTTCAATGCAAATCCAAATAATATTTTACTCTCAAAACAGTCAATTTTTTTTCAAACGAATTTTCCATTTATTTCCTCGGAATGTCTAAAAAAAGATTCTATAGAAATATCAATAACTATCCGCAATCTCAATGTCTTAGAAACTCTAATGACAATTAAACAGTTAATCTACGCAGAGTACAATTGACATGTATAAAAAATGTACCCGTATTGTTGCTAGATGCGGCTTAATCCTCTCGATGCCTAGATGGACAAAGCGGTTTCTGATTACCTCTCTGAGTCGAAGCTTGCATCCGAATAAGAGAATGTTGTGAAAAATCCTTGACACGATGCTCTTCATATCCAAATCTAAAACACACTCATATTCTTCCAACACTCACTCGAATGATGCCTATCACAGAAAACATAAATCGAAACCTAACATATGCTCACAACTGCGTCAACTTGTTGAGGCCTACTACTTTGGCCTGTTTCCTAAATCGCAGATTCAAGTAAACAGGACCAGCATTGCTCTTACACCGCACTTATTCCTTATTTTTCCTTGCTCTCTAAGCGATTAATCTTATCTGCTAACTCGGTTTCATTTGATCGAAGTCACTCAATCACAGATCCTCAACCCACAGATACAGATTAAACCCCAATGACCCTCTATAAATCCTTAAACATAACCTATTATACATCAACATTCTCAACTTCATGATTATCACCGTCAGATATGGACGTCTTAGCAAACTTGCAAATTCCAGATTGGGTATGATTTCTTGAAAAGAGAACTCGGGGTGAGCCACTTGACAACGTCCACCACGTCATTGCGCACTGTGATCATAGATATTGGATAAACTCATTTTGCTTAACGGCAGATCAGAATTCTAAAGTGTAGCTTAAATTGTCTTTAGATCTTAAGTCTAAAGTTTAACAGAGTTAACTAATCTGAAGCATATATTCTTTAATTTCTACAGCTTCTAAAGTTTACCAATTAGCTAAAGTTCTAAAGTAAGTATAACTAAAGTAACTAAAGCAACGAGTTTTTTAACCTGGGTCAGCGCTGGAGACTTGGACTCATATTTCATAACCAGATATAAAAATTTATCAAAATTCCAAATCCCGAATCAAAATAATTTTCATAAAAGAGAAGTTGGAACCAGAAATCACACCCTGAGTTTTCCAGCCTAGCTCTGATACTACTAAATGTAACACTCCAAATCCGGCCTAGAAGCTAAGGTGAGATTATAGAGGTTACAACGCTCATAAAAACATTGTTGATTAATTTACGCAAAAACTTAGTTTTAATTCTAGAGTAATAAAGTTATTAATTTATCGAAAATAAAAGTTTTCAGAAGAACGTGCGTCAGCACTTGACGAAAATCTTGTTTTATTAATTTTATAAAAACAATCACAAATGTTTAACTGATTTAGTTGTAAAAAGTCGTAATTAATTTAAAAACCTTGTAGCGGAAAAATACTTTTAAAATTCTTATCCCTTAAAATCATAAGATCCATTAGTTATGTCGTATTGGGTGAGTTTACAAGTTTTAAATAAAATATTCGTGAAAACAAATACCAAGACCAAGAAGTTAATGTTCCAAAACAAATTAAAATCTGAAAGACCGTGAAGTCTAAAATTAAAAATCAAATAAACTTATGCCAAAATGTATGAACCGAGCTTTGAAGTCGTCGCCAAGTCCTAAGTTAGAAGTACAGCTGAAACGAATCAAACAAATGAGTGAGCTAGAAGCCTAGTGTGTGACTCGGTCCACAAACAGATGTACACAAATAACAGACACATTATCAGTTACAGATTTAAGATATACTCAAATATAGAATCAAATATATATATTTTTATAACCAAATACAAATGTAGACACCAATATCAAAATCGATTTTTACTCATAACGTACACATATGCAAATAACATATCAAAATGTCACAACAGATCCAGAAACATATATTGTGTCGGATAGTAATAATTTTTAAAAATATATATTAGATCATAATGTCATATCAGAACAGAACAAATTCTACCCCCATCTGCTACACATCAACTATGTCCAACCAACCCCATCCGCTACACACCAACTCTGTCCAACCAATCATACCAAATAAGACTACAATAGTCCATCTATCCAATCACATCGGGTTATGGCGGTATGCCACTCATATTGATGCAGTTGAGTTGCCAGACAGATATTGCGGTTTAACTGCCAAAATTGCAGTAATATTGGCATAAAACACTTCCTCCATCATATCAAAACTCACCCCAATGCAAATGCAAAATCATATTAACTTACATACATAACACATAGGTGGTATGCCATACAGACCTAAACACATATTTTACAAAGCATAACACAACACATAATTTATACATATTGTATCATATCTTATTTCTTTTACTAACAATTATTTCATATAATGATGTCATGTGTAATGAAACACATAATTACGTTTTCAGAGTTACCAGTACACAAATCGTATTTATAATTTTCACGTACCTTAACCACATCACATACTGACACATATTGAAAATTTTCACATATCGAGTCTTATATAAGTCAAACTGACCCACGAAAGATCTAATCACTCATTTTTATGTCAAATGGACCTAAGTGAAAGTTTTCTGGAAAATGGGCTCACACGGCCTAATTAGGCAGCCCATGTGCCCCACACGGCCTACCCAAGTTGCTAGTGTAATCGCACACACCTCTGTGCTCCAGACGACCTGGCACACGGCCGACCACATACCCGTGTGGAGCACATGGTCGTGAGATGCAGACTGCAATTTGAAATCAACTATTTGGTTTTCAATTTTTTGAGTTTGAATTAATGTTTTGGGGTTAGAAACACACACTTGAGTTGGTTTTGATAAAGATTCACGAATGAAGAACCCCGTAACCCTCATACAAAACAACAACTTAAAAAGGGAATTTGATTTGCCGGAGGATTGATTGTCACACAATCTTCTCCTACTTGCACCAAATCACATAGACCCTACACCTCAAAAGCATCGCATTCAGATCTAAAGAGAAGGAAATACAAAGAAAGGCTTTGCACGATAGCCATCTTTGAGAAGAAAAGCAAATTTGTGAAAGACATTTTGAAAACCAAAAACAAATTTAAACAACAAAAAGAATAAAGAGAAAGAAAGAAAGAAAAAACAAAAACAAAAAGAATAATGAAAAAGAAGTGAGGACGTGGGTACAAACTTGGAGAAAATTTAGGGAAAATAATTATTTTTTATTATATTAATATTATTTTAAGAGAATAAAATAAAATGAAAAATTAAAACAAATTTAAACTACCAATAACTCCACTATCTAATCCTTATATAAGGAAATTTTTCTTCAAAATTTAAAACAAAACATAATTTCAACTTTGCACATATGAATATCGAAGACAAAACCAAAGAGTAAGTTTACTCTTTACCACTAAACCAGCAAACTTATTCTTGTTATCAATTGAGTGAAAATATCATTTATGCCAGATAGTTAAGGAAATGGTTACAACAAAATTACTAAAAGTTCAAGGGAAGTAATTTGAACAAAAGACCTTTCACCCACACACATTACACCTATCCATTGAACCAGATTAACCCACTTTTTAAAATTTTCACAATAGTAACTCAAAATCAAGACATGACTACTCTTGGTATCACTAACTCAATTTCATCTAACCTGGTTTTCGAGATGTGACAACTTTTATTATTATTATTATTATTATTATTATTATTATTATTATTATATTTTTATACTATTGTTGTCACAATAAAAGTTGAAATAAACAACCTTCAAATTATATATATTTTTTGGTTAGATATTTAGATTTATTTATTTGTCAAAAATGAGATAAACTATAATTTCATAACTATTATAGCCTATACTATTATATTTTTGAGAAAAATTCTTTCAATTAATTAAGAGTTGATACATGACATTTTTAATAATATTAAAAAATTAAATTAAATTATTATTTAATAATATCTCCCTCACACACACATCTTCATTACTCTTTCTCGCTTTATTCACAACACCAAACATGGGGAAAGATATTGGTAAAAGAGTAAGTAATCCCACATTGTCTAGGAACAAACTACAAATTGGGAAATGAGACTTTGGGTCTATATAAACACCTATTTTGCTAGTTTTATTTCCACATTAATAGGAGACACTAGAAAAAAAAAATATTGGTGTTGCCACTTTTAGTACTGATGTGGTAGAAAGCACTTCTAGCTGGAAGCGTTTTTCTGTCAATACGTTGAAAATTCTTCCAGCTATAAGCGTTTTCGTAAAATTGACTTATTCCCCTAAATTTTCCAAAAAATGACCTATTTTAGTAATTTTATTTTATTTTTTTAGTATTTTTAAGTAATTTACTCTAATAAGAAATTAAAAACCATGCTTCAATATACTTTAAAATATACTAATTTGACTAAGCCAAATAAACAAAGCAAATATAATTTATCATAATTAAGCAAAAGAAGTATACATACATAGTTAACTTGATTAATTTAACTAAATAAAAATCAAATATATATAATACCATTAATAATTAAAATCCTATAACATAAATATTTAGATTTGGACCTACATAAATAAATAAAATAGAAGTGAATAAATTGATATAATATTTATAGTTGATTTGTTGGTTAACTTTATCACGTAAATTGTTAACCCTTTTTATGTAATTTTATCATTTAAATTTAACTTTTTTTTTATTTTTTTAAAGTGAATACAAAAATATTTATTAGATTATTTGAGATAATATTTATCAGATTATGTAACACCATTTGTTCGACCCGATTGTCAAGTCCAAGTAACAGTATATTACATTTGTTGTCAGAGTAACTACGAACACAAAACATTTAAATCATAGCATAATTCAAGCAAACATATTTAAGTTCATAATCATGATATACAACCTTTTCTAGGACTTATACGAGCCTGTGTACGCTCTAAAATTAACTCGAGATCAAACAGGGACTATTTTGAAAAGAATTTAAAATACAGGGCCAACGTCGTGATGTGAGGGGGTTCCTTGTCATGACGTGACGTACTGACTTGACCTTGTTGCGACGACGAGGTTCTTTGTCGCGTTGAGGCCTGAAGATCAAGCTCGTCACGACGACCGTCGCTTGACATCGAAACGTGACATACTTGGCTAAAAATGTACCATTTGATACCTAATGCCAAGCCAACCTTTCATTTCCTCAATTCATGCCTAAGTCAAGCATTTTTACCTGCAGCAAACACCTCAAAAACATAATCACACATAATGGTCCCATTCATCCTCCCAACATTTACAACTTGATTTACCCATCCAACATGTCATTTTCACCTACCAAGAACTACAAATCAAACACTAATAACATACTAACATGTTACATATTAATAGTATATCCTAAACGCATGCAAGTAACTATATGCATCCTTGCTACAATCTCAACATTCCATTATTCAATCATTCATTTAACCAATCAATTCCTTAACAAGAACACGTGTTATGCATAAATCAACTAATATATAGTTCCATACCAATTCACATGTTGGAATACCAATTCTTATGCCTTATATGCATTCCAACCATTTCCAAAACATGTCATCTTTAACTATGCATCAACAAAATGTACCATACTTCCATATACTAACATTTGCATATACATAACTATATACATTTCACAACTTCCAAATCAAACATTCCAAACATAGTAAAATACAAAAAGGACTCTACTAGGTACATGTCAATTAACTAACAAAAGAATTTCACCTACTTTGTTGAGCTTGAGATTTCTTTTGGATGTTGAATTCGTTGATCGAGATCTCAAATTTGCCCTAACCTATGCACAGAAAACAAAATTGTACGGTGAGTAATAAACTCACTAGTAAGTTTATGATTCAACAAAGTAAATAAACATATGCAACATGCAAAATTTCATTCCTAATTTAATCTCATACCATTTTATGAAACATAAATTCATCTTCTCAAAAGCAAGTATATAATAAATTTACATCCTAACTGGTTAGATTTGTTTTCAAGTCAACCAGTTTCATATTCCATTTGACTATATTTAGTTACAACTATATCCATTCATTCTTCATACTTAGCATGATATACAGACATACCTCTCATTTCCTACCACATTTCGTATCGACTTCACCTATGCCAATCTACATTAAAACAAGTAATTTCACACACCATACATCTCAAACTTAAATGTCAAAATATATCAATTCAACTAAGCATCACCAATGCCAAATCATGCATTTCTAAATCACATATCTACCATATACTTATAACTTGGAGTTATCGAGCTTTACATGTTTAGTATAAATGTGTTAAGTGTACAAAACTAACACCAATTCATTTTACTTCAGTTCAATCTATATAAACACTTCATTATGCTTGTAGTAACAACATTTCAAACATATCAATATCCAAACATTCCATTATCAATCCTATTTCGATTTACCACTTATAATATCACATAATTTATTTGTTTCTAGAGTCTTCCAACCCATTTGAATTCATTGTGTCCTTCATGATTCGATTTCATTTGATTTACATACTCTATCGTATTATTACAACATTTAGTTTGCATTAAATCACAAAACAAATTAATATAATCCTAATAACCTAACTTGGACTTTCAAGATCGATGCTCATATTAGTCAATGTACATCTTAAGCTGACACTGTAGTATATCATCGACTAACCCAAAGTATAGACTTGTTCATTTAATAGAGTAACCAATTTGCAATATCATCACACAGTGTTAAACTAGCTTTGTTTAATAATATGTTTTCATATAACAAATTAATTTTTTGAATAAATGTTAAAGTTGAAGAGAATTGACAAAATGATGAAATCAAGTTAAAATGGTTTCAATTGAGTTAAACATTTTCAATCATGTTAAATCTATTTTAAAACAAGCCATTATTGATCCAACGATATCGATAGTTTTAAAAAGTATTGATACTTTTTGGCCAAGTATTGGTAGTTTTAAAAATATCGATAACCATTCTAAAATGGATACCAAATTGACATTTTGTTTTCAACCAATTTAGCTAAGTATCGATCCGGTATCAATTCTTTTCATAAAAGTCCATTGGTATTGATACCTTTTTAGCTAGTATCGATACTTGTTGTTACAGGTGAATTAAATGCATTGGTTTTCACATCCCTAGTAGATCTATTTATATGTCCAACAACCACAACAGTTGGAAATCAATTAGGGAGTATAAATACCATCTTCCAAAGATCTTACAACAATAAGAGAGATTATCAAGCTTAAAGATCAATCAAAACAACCTTAGTGCTTAATATTTCATACTTTTCTTGTACACACTTGTGAGCTTTCATTGTAATTCTTTAGCTCAAGTGTATTCTTGTTTATTTGAGTTTTATCGATAAACATTCTAATCTTTCAGAGGGTTGTTTATTTATTTGTTTCTTTGTATATCTTTGAGAGGGTCGTATCTTAAGGTTTGGGTAGAAACCTTAAGGGAGTTGCAATCTTAAGATTTTGGGTAGAAATTTTAAAAGAGATTGTAAGGTTAAACCTTGTTCTCAAAAGTTATCAAATTAGTGAATTTGGGAAAAATTCTTAGTTATGGAAAACTAAGGTAGTGGAGTAGACAATTGATTCTGAACCATTCTAAATTCTTGTGTTCATTGTTTCATATTGTTTCATTGCTTCACCATTTTTCTTAAAGGTTAATTATCCTTCCTTCTTGGCAATTTCAAGTTAAATTATTGAGCTAAGAATTGGTATCAGAGCTAGTCTCTAAAGCTGATTTAACAACTTTGCCTGATTTGGGTGCTTGTATAAATCTTATACCTTATAAAATGTTCAAACAACTTTGTCTCGGGGAACCAAAACCTATTAGGATGAGTATTCAATTAGCTAACATATCAATCAAGTATCCTAGGTGCATTATTGAAGATGTACTTGTTAAAGTCGATAAATGTAAATTCCTTGTTGATTTTGTTATATTGGACATGGATAAGGATATTGAGGTATCCATGATCTTAGGTCAACCCTTTTTAGCCATTTCTACAAATTTTATTGATGTGGGTAATGGTGAACTTGTGTTGGGGGTAGGTGATGAAGAGGTTACTTTTTAAGCACCTGGTGCTGTGAGAGTTTCTAGTAAGCGAGATGGTACTAGTTATTCTGTTGAAGTTAGTAATCATGCAGCTCAACGTTCTTTGCAAGAAATCACTCATGAAAACATGTTAGAACCAGATCATATTCAAGATGATAAAAATCAAGGGACAAGTGAAGAAAGAATGGTGCAGCTCGATGAATTAGATGAGTGGCAAACAAAGGCTAATGAGAACTTGAGAATGTTCGAGGAAATAAAAAGCAATGCCATGGTGTGCATGTAAAGAGGATGAACCAAATCAAAGCTAGAGACAAAATGTTACTAGATAATTTAGATCCACGAATGTTCCCTAAAGAGCTTAAATCGAGATAGTCAAATCCAGTTTTGGTACAAAATGTATTCCTATACAGAACCACTGATGTAACACATTCCGATTTCCACACATTTAAGGTAAATTGTCATCATATTAAACTTTATTTTAGTAGTGATATTGATAACGGGAGAGGAGCTTTAGCTCCAAGATTTGACTTAACTGTGAGCTTTAAGGGGAAAGTTGAGCTTAAACTCTAAATAAGCGCATCTCGGGAGGCAACACGAATGTTGTTTTATTTATTTATTTCAATTTTGTCGCATGCTTAGTATGTTTATTTTTATTTAAAAGAATAAATTAAAAAAAAGTGGTCCACACAGTCTAGGGTAGGCCTACAATAACGCTGGGGTTTTTGCAAGTGTACACAGTCGTTATCAAGTAATAAGTAAGTATCAAGTTATCGTCTCCACAGGGATTGTATTTGCGCTAAGTCATTTAATTTGTAAAATTATATTAACAATTTGGTAAATAAAAAAACAATATAGTTAAGAAGTGGTGATTAAAATATATTAAACTAAATGCAATGATCCCTAATGTAAATTATCCTAAGTATGCAAACTATATGAATGAAATAGATTTTAGTAAAATTAAACACAATTTGCAACAATTATAACATAAATAAACTAGGACAATTACTTTAATTAAACTCAATTTATTATTAACATGCTTAATAACATTCGGAAAAACATTCCATGGCAACTCGATCTTTCATGAGTTTGGAAACTACCTTAGGTCCTTTCGGAACCCTTTACTTAGTAAATATGCATTTTACTGATCGTTATTTACTAAAAGTTTCTTAGCATTCGTGTGAGGTAACAGGGACGTGTTAGGTTTGAAACAATTTAATCTCACCAATCTAAAAACTATGCAGATAACAGAGCTTGGTTAGAGTTTTTATGCAACCTACAATTCAATCGGGTTAGGATCTAAATTGAGCATTCACATTTCAATTATGCGTCTATTAGCCGTCGTCTGGTTTGGATCGCTCAGCTAATTCAGGTGCATTTCAATCACGTATGAATGAAATACAGACTTGATTTTAATTGAAAACATGATCGATTAAGGCACAAACATTATAAGCATGAATCAAATAAATATTATTTAATCAAAATAATCATCCTAGCTTAAATAAAATTAAGCTATCATTGTTGTAAACAAGAACAAAGAACACATAGAAAACATTTTTATATTAAATTAAAGAAAAGAAAGATTAAACCCAATTCAGAGTGGCTGTCACCCAAGACTCTGACTGACAAGGCTCTTTCGCTTCTTTGCGTTGCTCCTTTGCTGATGGCTCTCCAAGGTGGCCGATCAAGGTTTCTTTAAAAGACATAATTGCTAAAATCCTTATGCAAGGATGATGAATGGGAAATATAGCTAAAAGAGTTGAGAGAATGATGAATGAGTGAGAGATGATGGGATGAGGGATGATTGAAAAAGTGAGAAATGAGTTCTTATTTATAAGTGAGGCAAGGGAGCTAGTTTGCTAAAAATAGGAATGCCCATCCTTTGAAACTTTCTCCAAGAGTGGCCGACCATGAATTGAGGAAAGGTGGCTGATTTTTCCTTGATTTTTGGTAAATTTGAGTGTCACAACAACTCAGGACTAAGACTCGGTCATTAATAAATCTTCAGAAAAATCTCTGATTTCTTTAACTCTTCAAGGACTTTGTATAATTAAACCAAAAAATGGTTTATGACATCCATGTGCAGCCGAAAATTAGGTTGACTTGGTCCCCAATTTGGATGGTTTTGCAATTAAAAGAAAACTCTCAGCCCTGTCCAAAAATAGTAGATAGTTTAGAGGACCAAATAATATAATTTAACAATTTTAATTAATCAATTTATTTATTTAATTAAAACCCAATTTATTATTGAATTATTAAAAATGAATTATTAAATATAAATTTATATTTTATTATTTAATTTAATCATGCATGACCCACTTTATAGCTTAAAAATATAATATGCTCAAATTAATATAAAATAAGCTATTTTATGCATGAAAACTATATAATAAAGTATAAAATCACATTTTAATAATTTCTATGTCCTAATTCCATATATTCGCATATTTCATTAATTTATTAAACAATTACTTGGTTTTAACAACAAATTTAAGTAAAAAGGTAATGAATTTTATAGGAGAAATCTTATATATTTTTCAGTTTACACTTATACGGCATGGGCACATGGGGCATAAAAAAATCTTTTAGGAGCCACACGGTTACAGAGAGTTACTCGGCCTAGAGACACGATTGTGTGACCCACACACCCTATGGCATGATCGTGGGAGAAGTGAATGATAAAACCACACGGCCTGAATGAATCCACACGGCTGTGTGGTACACACGACCTAGCTAAACGGACCTGTTATGGATTGAGTGACTACTGGACCTAATTTTTTCATTTTATTGTGACACACACGGTTTCAGTAGAGCCACACAGTTTGGAAAGATGGCTATGTGCCCCAAATACCCCTGTACACGGTCGTGGGAGAAGTGAACGAAAACATCACACGGTATGGGATAGGCCACATGGCTTAGTGACATGACTGTGTAGTACACACAGCCTGGATACATGGGCATGTCCTGGGCCATATGAATACTGGAGCTTATTTTTTAAAATTTTCGTGTGACATGCGGGCTTTATAAACATACATTATTGCAAGACACGATTGTGTGGCCCAACACGGGCCAAATACACGATCGTACTTCATTTTTAAACCTAAAACCCTAATTTTTTTCTTCCTTCTCCCTTATCTTTTCACCCTCGTCAACCCCCATCGCTGTCGATCCTCCCTTCTCCTTAAACTCACCATCCTCCTTTCCCTTAACCTTAAACTCACTGTCGTTCTCCTTTCTCCCATCGTCCCTTTTTTTATCCCTGCACCACCATCCAGGCCCATCCCCCATCACATAGTCTTTGTCGACTATCGTTTCCCCCTAATCTGCCTCTCTACCTTCGCTCGTTGTCTATCTTCTCCCTTCCCTCACTCTCCTTCCATTGCTGCTGACCACTGTAACCATCACATTCGTCTCAACCATAACACCACCGGTCGTAACCCTCTCATCCATCATACATAATGACAAATACTACAGGTAAAACCAGGGTAGTTGTCCTCACCTTGAAAAACCAAAAAACACCGGATGCAAATTTGTCCTTGGCCCCGACCATAATCATGAGACATCTATGTCTCCAATTTAGTCCAAGTCCACATAAGGACCAGTATCATCATCTTAAGGAGTGACCCTTGGGGTTGGGTCGTTGCATTAATTGAGAGGCTCTACAGGCGATTCGTTTAGCTGCCAAGGTTTGGGTACTAATCGATATGACATTGTGGGACCGATTTTTCACCACTATGGAGAATACATATACAAAACTCATATTGGGGTTCTATTCAAATTTCTTCTTACAATCAACGATTTCACGTTAAGATGAGCCTTGTACGATTTCTTTCATACTTGAAGGTATGACGGGTTACTTGAGCATCCCGGGTTTCAAAGCCACCATTAGGCTTTATCTCAAGGATTTTATGAGTACCCTTGAGTTCCTGACATTGTCCAGGCACATCCATCGACCGGCTCCACTCTGTTGGTTTGACATTACCAAAACTAAGGCGCATTATAACTCGAGTCAGTCAAAGGCAACATGTTTACCTCCGGCTTTACACTATATTCATGCCATTTATGCCCACACATTGACTAGTTGAAGGGAGAACACGGGGTCACTGGTACTTCAGACGCTTATTTTCTATGGAGCATGGAAACGTGCCACCCAATTGATGTCACTTACTTCATGGCTCTCTGTTGTTGCCACTAGTCTGATCGGAATAGGAAGGGCCCTACTTGTATGGGTCTCTATGTGACTTGACTGGCAAGATACTTTGAGCTACTTGACACCCTAGAGCAAACTTTTTCCTTCACCTTGGTTGGACATATGATCCCGCAAGGATTATCTATTATAAGCCATATGAGGATGATACAACGCCAGGATGGAGCGGGTCCACACTGATATAGACTATTTCATCCGAATCTTATGAATTTTATTATGCACATTATTATTTTATCGATTGTTTTTCTATTTTGTTATCTCTTTATCTTATCTATTTTTGTCTATTTTCTTAGTAGCGTGCTCGAAAACATGTACTTTATTTAGAATCTGCTACGATTCTGAATTTCACTATTCCGGTGAAATCATCCAAATTCAGGGCAGTTTCAGTTCTCTCCGTCCTTATGATTTTTTGCTTACTATGATTATATTTGTTTGTACATTGAGGGTAATGTACATCTTAAGTATGGGGAGGATTTTATATGTGTAAAATGGAAAAAATTGATTGAGCTTGAATCTTTAATCTTATATTCTATGTAAAAGCTCATTTCCTCTCTTTCTTTCTTGTTGGTGTAAATTATTTTTTATCCAGCAACTGATTTTTTTTAGTTTTTTAATTTATCAACTAAACTCTCAATTGTAATTAACTCTTTTGACCTTTTTCGTACCCTTAATCTAAGCCCCAATACAATCTTGTCAAGACCTTTTGATTGGTGTGTCATCTCGATCTATAGTGGTGGAGATTTAATTTTTAAGTAAGCTTATGGTAATAACATTTCTTGTTTGATTGTTGGGTGCACATTACTTTAGTCGTAAACACTTTGAGTGTTTTGAGTGAATCATTATTGAGGATGTTAATTCTTGTTGAGTTTAAATTTCAGGTAATTATTGAGATAGGGGAGATGCCTAATGTTTTTAAGCCTTAAAAATCTCTGCTTGGATTGCTTGTACTTTTTAGTGTCATCTTAGTGTGAATTTCCAATGAATGATTATCTATAGATTATCCTAATACATTGTCGACGAAAACGATAAATTGTGGGAGGTTAACTTGAATGTGGGTTGAGAATTTTACTTGAGAACAATCAAACGCTTAAGTGTGGGGATATTTGATAAGTGCTAAAAGTAGCATGTTTTAACATTATTCTTAATGCATTTTTGGATGATTATTCGATGTTAATTGTTAATTTTATGCTCCTAATCCATTAAATTTATGTTTTGATTCTCAATAGAGCACTTAGGAGCAAAATGAGTGAAAAATGAGTGAAAATCGAAGCACCAGAGCAAGCTATATGAGCCACACGGGCTGGACCATTCCACAAGGCCTGGCCACAAAGCAATGTGACCCACACGAGCATGTAATAGGTCATGATGATTTCACTAGATTTCACACTGAACTTCAGAAAATCATGATTTTTAGGTTTTTCAGGCATTCTAAGACGTATATATGACAAAAATAAGAATATATGAGTGATCTGCCTTAGGATATAAAAGAAAACAACCCAAAAAACACCATAAAAGAAGACTTTAAAGTAGATTTTCGTCAAGATTGAAGATTTCCATTTGATTTCTTAGGAAGTTATCATGAGTTTCTTTATTTCTTTTGGTTATATTGTGTCTTGGATGTTTTTATTTTCAAGAACGAACTAATTTTATAAATACCTAGGGGAGATGAACCCTATGATGGATTTTGTCATTTGATTTTTATTTTATACAAAAAAAAATTTAGTTTCTTGTTCTCAATTATGTGTGCTTAATTCTTGGTTTGATATTTCTAGATTATTAATCCATGTTTGATGTGCTTAAATCAATGGCTGAATAGACCATGTTTAAGAGTAGATCTTGCGTGATTGAGTGGAGTAGCATGCAATCCTAGAAATAGGATGACATAAATCTACCGAATTAGAGTCAGATCTAATAGGGGAACCCATAGCATGAGTTAATGCGATAATAGGGGTTTTAATTAGAAAGAAATTTTAATTAATCAACCTAGAGTCAGTTGTTCTTATGCTCGAAAGAGATATTAACATAATTTAGGGATTTCTACGGATCATGGTGCTAAGTAAAGAAATTGTGTAATTTAGATTATTAGTGACAGATAAAATCTAGGCGAATTCTTTCCTGGGTATTATTTCGCTTTTTGGTTGTTAATCTGTAGCATCTTTTACAAACAAATTATAACTTAAATCTCAATTAATTAACATATAATTCATAAAAATAAAATTAATATGTGTTTCAATCAATTTCGATTTAATATCAAGCTTGCGGAAGGCTAAACTAAGCATGCAATTATTAGGGATCAATTTGAAACAAATTTAAAAAGGAAGGAAAAATCTACATACAAGGGTCACATGGTCGTGTCCCTTAGCTGTGTGCGAAAGCTAAACCCATGTGTAATGAATCACACGGTCGTGTCACTAACCGTGTGCGAGAGCTCAGCCCGTGTGAGATAGGTCACACGGCCGTATCCCTAGATCGTGCAACTAATTGTGACTATGTGTACCAAAATTACCTAAATTATTGCATACTACACGATCGTGCCACGAGCTCGTGTATGGCACACGGTCGTGTTCTAGGTCATGTCTCAGGCCGTGTATACCTAGAAATGCCTTGCAAAACAAGTTATTCAACCATGAAAAACTTATGCCACAAGCTACCGTTTAAGCCACATTTCAACCTATTGAAAAACATCCAATTCAAGTCAATATCATCATTTAAAACAACCATCCTAAGTGCCTAACCAATATACCACAATTGATGCCTCAATCAACAATTCAAAAGTAGTGAAATGACTACATTCAATCATGCCAGTATACCTTCAATGGTACCTCAAATGATCAAGCCACACATATTTATATTCAACGGTTCAACTATCACATGTTTAAGTATCAAACTTACCAAAACATAACCTAAGCATATCATCCATCAAACCAAGACCAAGCATCAACCAAAACACAATGCCTAGCATGATATTTTCTCAACCATGAAGACATTAAGCCTATAATCAAATCAATCTATCAAGTCATCAACCACATGACCATTGCCATCACACTTATACATATTTATATAATCTTGAAAAGTCCAACAAGATGCAAAATGACCATTATAAGCATTAACCATCCTAGGTACATGCTAAGACAAATTGAACAATTCACCAAAACTTAAGTTTAGGATTGCTGTTGGATGCTAAGTCAATGATCGAATCAATAAGTACCTAACCTGCGCACGGGAAAAATAAAATCGTACGTTGAGTATAACTCAATGGTATTTCTATAATCTGAACATTGAAACATATTGTAATTCATAAGAATGCATAAATTAAAATAGAGATCATAAGGAATATACAAGATCAGTATACCGAAATTAAGGCATGACAATCTCATTCTATAAATTATTTGATAACACAACTCATATAATAGCACATTTCATCTCAAATTTCAAATTTCTTGGATTCATTCATCCTAATAATTCAATATTCACAATTCAATTCACGATTTCATAGTCCCTTTCACATTTCAATTCCATTTCTTATCGTTTTCCATTTCAATATCGAATATATCGATTTTTACCATTCAATTCCCCTATTAACACGACTTGGACTCTGACGGATACACAGATCCAAACAACACACCAATTTGACACCCAGTGCGTCATCAGATAAATTCGAAGCAAATAATTACGTTCAGTGCTAAACTAAGTTGACACCCAATGTCTCATTGGTTAAACTGAAGCAAATTTGCACCCAGTGCCTCATCGACTCGTAGTCGAATAACCCTAAACTCTTCCTATCCTATGGCATGCCAACTATATCTGACTTTGCCAAAACACTTAATAGGGTATTCATTTCATATTACATTATCATTTGACATCTCAATTCATAATTATTTTATTATAAATACATTTATCCAACATATATGCCAACAAATGCTCAACAAATGCCAACAATCATTATAAATACATTTTTTGTCGCATTCAGTACTACCTAAAGTGTAGGGATGGGTAGGTTGATTTGATCCCCACAAGAAGTGTAGGGTTAAACAGAGATGGTGTGTAGAGGCTGGTTGGGTAGGACTTTGTTACTGAATACTGCCTGGCTGCTACAAATACTGTAATGAGTTAAGGCCCTACTGCTTATTTGATATTGTACTGAGATGGGCTAAGGCCCAAACTGCTACTAATACTAAAAAAGGGCTTAGGCACAGGATTGCTTTAATTGTGCACTGTGATTTGCAATTGTTTGTTTTCTGTGGGATTACACACTGAGTTTTCGTAAACTCACCCCTTTTGTTTAAATGTGCACAAGTAATCCCTAAATCTAGATGGATCGGTGTGGCAGAGGACTCGGCGGTGACCACGATTTTGGACTTTCATGGTTTTTAACCCATATTTACGATAATTGGTTTTATTTCTATTCTATTTTTATTCCTAAACACACGATAAGATATTAAGATAAGGAATTCAATGGAAATGGTTTTAACACGACAACACGGTTTTCAAACACCCTATCATGTGACATCGCTAGATCCGGCCATAATGTCTGGGACGAGTTTGGGGTGTTACATTTAGTGGTATCAGAGCCATGTTGTAAAACTCAACTATGGATTATTGGTTTTATAAAAATTGGGCTTTCAAAAAATTTATTGATTTCCAGATGATTTAAAATGTTTTTAACTGAGTAAGTGGTACACCGATTCTCCGGAGCCGATCCTATAAGTATTCTGAACAGTGATTTGTTTTAAATTGAAACTGTTATGGATAGTATATTTTGAAACTAATATAGGTAGTAAACTTAACTAAAAACACTTTAGTTAGTGTATACTAAAAATTGTAGAGAAATTAGAAACTGTAGTGAGACTGCGATTTACGAAAACAAATTTTGAATAACCGATATTGTTTTACATAAAACATTTTTTAATAAACACTGGAATTGTAACTGATTCATAAAACTTATAATACCAGATAAACTTGATTAAATATGAGTACACGAAGTGTCCGCGGACGGGGTACTAGAGGCCTAGGTAAAGGCCGTAGAGGGGCTCGAGCTGAGTTCTCGTTATCAGGCAACCTGCCAAATTTGGATAAGAGTGAGACGCCAATGTCACCCGCTACTGAGACTGGGTCTCAAAATCACATGGCTAGGGACGATGCATTGTCCCATGCTATGCTAAGGATTTTAGAGAAGGTCGTTGGGCCCAATATTAGATTTGGGGGTTGAAGGTCGGTTACGGAATGACTCCGGTCCAATAGAGTTGTGCTCTTCAGGGGTGTCACTAGGGTCGCCCCTAATGTGGCCGAGTACTGAATTGAGGCCATGGAGAGGATCATGGATAATCTAGATTGCACCTCTAAGCAAAAATTAAAAGGATGTTCCAGACGTCTTTCTTGAGGAGCTACCGGGTTTACCTCTGAATTGTGAAGTGGAGTTTGGGATAGAGCTCCTTCCTGGTATAGCTCTAGTGTCTATCGCCCCCTATCGAATGGCACCGAAGGAGCTTACGGAGCTTAAGGCTCAGATTTAGGAGTTATTGGATCGTGGGTTCATCCGCCCTAGTATGTCTCCGTAGGGAGCACCGGTACTGTTTGTAAAGAAAAAGGATAGATCCATGCGGATGTGCATCGACTACCAACAACTGAACAAGATGGCCATTAAGAACAGGTACCCCCTACCAAGGATAAGTGATCTGTTTAACCAGTATCAAGGAGCTTTGGTTTTCTCCAAGATTGACCTCCGATCTGGATATCATCAATTAAGGTTTAAGGAGGCTGATGCTCATAAGAGGCTGTTTAGGACTCGTTATGGTCACTACGAGTTCCTAGTGATGCCATTCGAACTGACTAATGTACCGAAAGGTTTCATGGATTTAATGAATCGAGTGTTCCAGCCTTATCTGGATCGGTTTGTAGTGGTATTAATCGACGATATACTGGTTTACTCGAGGACTGAGAATGAGCATGATGAGCACCTCCAAGTCGTTCTTCAGACTTTGAGGGAAAAATAACTCTATGCTAAGTTTAGAAGTGCGAGTTCTAGCTACGTGAGAAGACATTTCTTGGTCATGTAGTTTCGACTGAGGGGATTCAAGTTTATCCTCTAAAGATTAAGGCTGTGTTGGAGTGGAAGTAGCCTAGGAACGTGTTTGAGATCCGTAGTTTTCCAGGACTGACGGGATATTATCGATGATTTGTAGAGGGTTTTTATTAATTGCAGCACCCTTAACTAAGTTGCTACGTAATGGTGTGTCATTTAACTAGACTGATGCGTAGCAAGAGAGCTTTGAGAAGCTCAAGACTGTACTAACTGAGGCCCTTATTCTGATACAGCCAAAATTTGGAAATGAGTTCACTATTTATAGTGATGCATCATATGTCGGTTTGGGATGTGTGTTGATGTAGGATTGTAAGGTGGTAGCCTATGCGTCTCATCAGCTTAAGACCCATGAGGCGAATTATCTGACGCATGGCTTGGAGTTGGTCACTGTGGTATTCACACTAAAAATCTGGAGGCATTATTTGTATGGTGAGAAGTGTATCATCTACAGTGATCATAAGAGCCTCAAGTATCTTCTCACTTGGAAGGAAACTAATCTTAGGCAGCGCAGATGGATTGAGCTACTTAAAACCTATGACTGCACCATTGGGTACCACTCTGGTAAGGCCAATATGGTGGCTGATGCAATAAGCCATAGGACTATGACTGAGTTAAGGGCGATATTTGCTCACTTAAGTTTATTCGATGATGGTAGTTTATTAGTCGAGCTTCAGGTTAAGCCGTCATGGATTGAGCAGATTAAAGGTAAGAAGTTGGAGGATGAGTCGTTGGGTCTTTGATTCCGGTAGATTGAGGGTGGTAGTACTACAGATTTTGGACTGAACAGTGATGGGGTACTCTGTTTCTGTGGGAGAATCTGTGTTCCAAATGATACTAATTTGAGACAGGCCATACTGAAAGAGGCGTATATTAGCCCTTATGCTATGCATCCTGACAGAAATAAGATGTACCGAGACCTCCGTGAGTTATATTGGTGGCTAGGGTTGAAACATGAGGTTACTAATTTTGTGGGCAGATGTCTGAATTGCCAGCAGGTTAAGGCTAAGCATCAGTTACCTTCGGGTTTGCTGCAGGTGGTTAATTGGTTGCTTGTGACACCCACTAAGAAGGATTTAGTATGAGTCATCATGGATTGATTGACGAAGTCCGCCCATTTCATACCGGTTCGTACTGATTATTCTTTGCAGAAGTTGGCAAAGCTTTATAATTCTGAAATAGTGAGAGTACATGGAGTACCGATTTCAATCACCTCTGATAGGGATCCTCGTTTCGCGTCTCGATTTTAGAGGAATATGAGGCTTTGGGTTCAAAGTTGGACTTTAGTACTACATTCCATCCTCAGACCGATGGTCAGTCTAAGAGGGTGATTCAGATACTGGAAGACATGTTAAGGCGCTACCGCTCTGATCCTACTCATATTGTCCCTGTTGAAGAGATCGAGGTTAGGCCAGATTTGACCTTTGAGGAAGAGCCAGTTCAGATTCTAGATTGAGATGTTAAGGTTTTGGGAAGGAAATCCATTCCACTGGTAAAGGTTCTATAGCGTACTCATAGCACTGAGGAGGCCATATGGGAGCCTGAGGATGCAATGTGTCAGCAATGTCCTCATCTGTTCTGACAGGGTAAATTTCGAGGATGAAATTTTCTTTATGGGGGTAGAATTGTAATGCCCAAAATTTTAATTTTTCGTATTGTGAATGTGTTACACAAAATATATGTTTGCTTTAGTGGTTATGTGCTCTGGGTGTGTTTGGGAGGTCCTAAGTTCAAGGTAGGACTTGGGCAAATTTTGATATTTTTATGAATAAGATATATCTTTGGTCAGTAAGCTTTTAAGTAAAAGTTGACAAATAATTAATAGAATGGGCCTACTGGTTTGATGGGTAAGTGAAGTGTTGGTGTGAAGGAGGTCCTGTGATCGAATCTTGGCATGGGCATTATTTTTGCTCTTGCGTCCGGGAGAGCTTGATATGGACTAAAAATCTAAGTAGTGGATTTAGTGGGGAGTTTGATAGAGAGAAATAAGGGATTGGGTGATTATTAAATATTCTATTCATTTTTTCCTTTTTTTTTAATTTCCCTAAAATCCCTCCACCCTTTTGCCATTTTTCTCTTCATTGCTGCCGAATTTTTGCTCTCTTTCACCCTTCATCTTCTTGATTTTTCTTTTCCCACTCTGCCTCGTGTTGCTCCATGTTTGTCTGCGATCGTTCGGGGAGGATTAAAGGGCTCGTAATCACCAATCAGAGTCTTAGTTTGTATCAGAATTACTGTTAATTGGTTGAAGGCTTTGGAGTGCTTGGGGACTATTTTATCATCAAATGAAACCAAGTGTGTACCTGAAATGTAGAAAATGGGATTCAGCGAAAAGCTGAAATTGCTTGTTGTTTGGACAGCAGCAGTAGGCTAAATTTGAAAAATCACCATAAATTGTGGAAATCTAATTAGAGGTTGAAAAAAATATGGAATTAAATCTTATTGAGTCTAGTTTCTCATAGAAGTAATGGAATTGTAAATCGTGAGATATAATAAGTTTTGTGAGACAATGTTAGAATGAATTCGGGTTCCCCTGTTCTGGCTTTGGAAAATAATCAAAAATTGGAGAAAAATAATTAGGGGTTAAAATTTATATGTTTAAATTATTAATGAGTCTATTTTGAATAGAAACAAATGGTAACAGCATCCAAATTTTGTACTACGAGATAATGAATTTTTAGCAAAGAAAGGCCGAAGCTGTCAGACAGCAGAAAAGGGGTAAGATTAAAGATTTTACTGTACTTATTGACTGAACCAAAAATTCTGGAAATTTTATGGTAGAAATTTATTTGAGTCTTGTTTCAAAGACATCAAGCAGACCTTAATTTGGAATTCTGTACCTCAAGATATAAATAATTTTGTAATAGTGACTCAAGTAGACAGCTTTGAAGGAACATATAAGTAAATAGTGAAAACATATACGAATATTTAACTAGCACGAGTTACATTAAAAATGGACAACACGGCCAAGGCCAATTTGGGCTTAGTGGGCCACATGGGTGTGTAGGCCCACACAGGCAGACCACATGGGTGTGTGAGCCCATTTTCACTAAATTGATTGCTAAGGTGGCACGGGTCACCCAAGTCGATTGTGAACCTACTGTAGGGTCAGTAAGCATCACTTAGACCCTTAATTGTACGAACTGACTGTTTGATTTATATATGTGTTGAGCATGACGATAGTATGCTTGTATACTAAACTGGTTATATGTACTGATGTCTTGAGATAGCATGTCATGACTTGTATGTTGCATTGCATGTGGTTGGGTTCATTATATTTGGAGGAAGTGTACTGAAAGGCCCTTAAGCCTAACATGCTGGTAGCTCAGTTGCAAATTACTATTTTTTGTCGCATTCGGTACTACCTAAAGTATAGGGATGGGTAGGTTGATTTGATCCCCACAAGAAGTGTAGGGTTGGACGGAGATGGTGTGTAGAGGCTGGTTTGGTAGGACTTTGTTACTGAATACTGCATGACTACTATTGATACTGTAATAGGCTAAGGCCCTACTGCATATTTGATACTGTACTGAGATGGGCTAAGGCCCAAACTGCTACTGATACTGAAAAATGGCTTAGGCCTAGGACTGCTTTAACTGTGCACTGTGATTTGCTATTGTTTGTTTTTTGTGGGATTACACACTGAGTTTTCGTAAACTCACCACTTTTGTTTAAATGTGCACAAGTAATCCCTAAATCTAGATGGATCGGCGCGGCAGAGGACTCGGCGATGACCACGATTTTGGACTTTCATGGTTTTTAACCCATATTTACGATAATTTGTTTGATTTCTATTCTTTTTTTTACTGGCTAAGTTTTTGGGTTGTAATTGGACTTTCGAAATTTGGTTTTGGGTTTTAATTATCTTTACCTTATGGATTACAACTGGTAGTAGTAGGAAACTTCGGTTTTCAAAAGAAATAAATTATTTTTCCTAAACACACGATTGTTTAATCTGTTTTAAAAGCTTCTGCAAACGAATAACATTTTGAAACTATCGATTAAATGAGCAACATAATTTTTGAACTAATAAGATATTAAGATAAGAAATTAAATGGAAATGGTTTTAACGCGACAACACGGTTTTCAAACACCCTATCATGTGACATCGCTAAATCCGGCCATAACGTCTAGGCCAAGTTTGCGATGTTACACAACCTATGCATTATGACCATCAATGATTCTAAGGTAACTTCTAACTTATCTACTTCAAATTATTATTCTTTTGATGAGTTGCAAGATTACTATGATGAATTAGGCTTGGAGTTTGAATTAATGGTTTCAAAATATAGGAAATTATTTCAAAACTAAAAGTTGAAAATAATTCTCTCTTCAAAGTCAATCATGAACTTGAAAGTAAAATAAATGATATGCAAGTTATTATAAATGATTTTGAGAAAAAGAATTGTAACTTGCATAATTTACTTTTTAAAGTTCATGATAGGCATCAAAAGCAACTTAAGGTGCTTAAGATTGAAAAATCTCACTCTAACAAAGTTTTTGAAAAAGGAGAAAGTTCAAAACAAAACTTTGTTAAAACAAGCTTTAATTTATATAAACAGAGAGGTCCTCCAAGTTTTTACAATGGAAAATTTTTTAGAAATATATGGGTCTCTAAAGGACTCATAACTACCAAAGATAATGATATTCTTTCTAAATGGATACCTAAAGGGACTAGAATATTAAAATCTAATGCTTATGGGCCCAAAAGAAATTGTACCAAAAACAAAAATTTAATTCTATGTTTGTAGGAAAAGGTGCATTACTTCAAGGAGAACATCACTAATGCAAATTCTATGTGATTGTACCTTAATGTTTACTTGGTATGTTAGTTCCTTCTTCCTTATTTTTAATATCTATCTCGGTCTAACCACTTTTTTTTCTTTCAAGTTTTATTTGATTATTTTTATATAAGAAAAAGAAGGAGAAGAGAAAGGTAAATTTAATAGTTGATTGATTATGATTAATTGATTTTATGCCAAATTTAGTGACCATGTTTTCATAGTAAACTGAATGTCAAATTTGATCTTATGTCAATTTTTTAAGCCTTAAATTGAAAATGACTTTTATATAAGGGTAATCTATTCAAAATAAATTTAAAAATGTTTTGTTATATCAAAAGGAGAGATTGTTAAACCAACTTTATTTGATAATATGTTTTGATATAATAAATTAAATGTTTTGGAATAAAAGTTAAAGTTGAACAAAATTGGCAAAATGATAAAATCAAGTTAAAATGGTTTCAATTGAGTTAAACATTTTCAATCAAGTTAAAACTATTTTAAAACAAGTTAGTATTGCTCTAGGTAAAAAAGTATTGATACTTTTTGGCCAAGTATCGATACTTTTCAAAATATCAATACCCATTCTAAAATCGATACCAAATTGACATTCTATGTAACACCTTTAACCCGACCCGAATCTCTGAATCCAGATATTAGATGTTACAACATACAAATACTTTGCATAAACTTTAAACAATTTGCATATAATTCTTTTTCCACACAATTTGTATTATTTTTTTACTATTCCTCTATATATAAAGAATATCAAATAATTACAACAACGTTACAACACATCAATTTGCTAAAAACAGGCTCTCTTGGCATAGAGAACTATACATCGTACTTCTAAGATATTTTCTGATGCATAGTATCCCAGCTCGTTGTTTCCTTGGTGCAATCCTAGCTTGGTCTCTCCTAACGAACTCATATATACAACCACACCTGAAACATGGACCAAACGCTTATAATTTCGCATGCACTTAGTGAGTTTTAATACAAAATACCTTGGAACCTTTGTTATTGAATTCTTCATCCTGAAGATTTTGGATTACTATTCTATCTTTAGCTAATACATTCATAATATCGGATATATATAGTTATACGCCAAGTATCGTACTTAACGTATCATCTCTCACTTCATTACTTAGCTAACTCCAGACCTTACTAGATGATTTCTACCTTTCTTTTCTCTTAGGCAAAAAAGGTACTTCTCAGAAGAATATCTATACAGAACCCACTTTCAATTATACACTTTATATTTTCCCCAGAATTGTTACTCATAGATACTATTTCTTGCCGGATACATACTAATTGATCTAGCATCTGGTGAAATCACATATTGAGTTGGATAACTATCAGACTACCAATCAACTCATACCTTGATTCTCTCTCTCACGTCCCAACCCCTTTTTGTTTCCATTTCTTTCCCAAATTTCTTTCTGGAGAATTTTTTATGCTAAGTTTTCTCTGACACCATTTTTCATTTTTCTTTCTTTTTTTTCAATTCTGTCTTATGCTTCTTTCCATTTTATTCCTATTTTCTATTTTGGTTCCATCGTGTTGCGCTGACAAACGGTCGATCTACTCCAAGTAACTGTTGGTATCAATTTTTTTATAAATATGGTGTGTTGTTATTTTTCAATATGGAGTTAGGGGTTTATGTTCATGGTTTAAGTTAAAATTGGTTTTTATGAATATCATTTTTGGTTTCCAATAGGAGATGAAAGTGGTGCGTATGATGTCTCATCGACGACTTAGGAACTGCTTTAGGCTACCGCTTTGCAAGGGTAAGTGATTAATGTTTCTGGATTAAGGGCTGTTTAGTTTGGTTAAGATTTAGTATGGCGGTTGTATTTGATTTATGACTTGTTTTTAAGTGTATGATTGATAATTTTCACTTACTGGGATGTTGATTTAGGTATTAGGATTCCCGTGGTTGAGTTTGCTTCAGAAACTAATCAGGTGTAATGAAAAATCTGAAAAACAGTGAACGATGTAAAGCCGAAAAGCATTTTATCAACGTCACACAATCGTGTGGTAGATCTTGTGAGTCACACGGCCATATGGCAGGTCACACTACCGTGTGGTTGATCGTGTGGGTCACACGACCGTGTGGCAACTCGTGTAGGTCACACGGCTATGTGGCAGGTCGTATGGCAGCCCTTGTGGGTCACACGGGCATGTGTGAGGTCGTGCGTCAAGCCGTATGGACCACACGATCGTGTGGACATTTTTTTTTAAATTTCCACTTAGGCCTGTTTGACTCCAAAATTTGTAATTAGACCTCCCATGATATCTGTGGATATGTGTTTGTATGTGATATAGGTTAGGTAAGTGAAAAATACATGTATTTTCTGTGTTTAGATAACTCTGAAAGCATGATTACGTATGGAAAGCATGCATGACAACTATTTATAGGATATATGTTAATTTATTTATGCATGTGCATTGGGGCGGGTGTTATGTGATGGAGAAAGTGTATTCTGGCAGTATTATTGTCATTTTAGCGGTTAAACCGCAATAAATGTCTCGTAGCTCAGTTGCACCTTATATGAGTGACATACCACCACGACCCAGTATGATTGGATGGATGGACTCTTGTAGTCTTAATTGGTGTGATTGGTTGGACCAAGTTAGTGTAGTAGATGTGGGTAGGATCTGTGACTGCTTCTGTATCGGAATCTGTGTCTGTATCGACATCTAAATTTGAATATGCCTCTGTATCTTATTATGAAAATCCATTTGATTTTGATATGAGAATATGTTTGAATCTATATTTAAAAATGTATCTATTTCTTTATGTGTATCTGATTTGTTGCTTAGGATGTGTTTCACACTGAGCTCGTAAGCTCACTCTTTGTTTGTTTTCCACTCAGGTAACCAACAAGTTTAGGATTAGACAGTGTTCAGGAGCTCGGATTAGTTTCTCACTTAAGATGGCTTGAATCATTTTTAAATAAGTTTTCTGGACTTCTGATTTTGGACTAAGGTTTTAGGTTTGGATTTGGTTTTGGTTTTGGTTTTGGTTTTGGGTTTTGTTATGCTTTATATTTTTTGCATGTTTTATGTTAAGTTCATGGAAGGCTTGCTTATTAAAATTAACCAAATATGGGTTTTCCGCTACAAAATTTGAAATAAGTTTTACATAAGTTAACATTGAAAGTTTCAGATTATGCACAACCGATAAATATATATACATTTTCTCTAATCTAAATCACGATTTTCAAATTCGCTACTCTGAAATTTTCATCTGCAAATATAGATATCAAAGTAAGAGTTTTTCTATAAAATAAATAAATTATGTGTGTGATTCCATAATGAAATTGTAAGTGTTTCGATGTAAATAATATTTTCAAAATTTGTGATTTCTAAAGCTAGATTTAAATTTCTGAGTTTTAAAACAAACTAATGTAATTTCTCTAGATTCAACCATAACGTCTATGCCAGTTTGGGGTGTTACATTTAGTGGTATCAGAGCTAGGTTGTAAAACTCAGGCTATGATTTTTGGATTTAAAAAAATTTATGCATAATTTGTTTGTGAAATTTCTAATTTTTAAGAAAATTTTTTAAATTTGATGTCGATGCATTTGTACAAAAATTTACTAAGAATCTAGAAATGTGAATCCAAGTCTCCAATGTCTATCCAAGTAAGTATGTGTACTTGAGTTATATTTTCTTTAGTATTTTAGTAAAATTGTTAGATTTAGAGACTATAAAACACTCTTTACTATAAATTAGTTAAATCTGTTAAACTTTAGACTTAGGATCTAAAGAAAACCTAAGCTAAACTTTAGAATTTTAAATTGCAGTTAAGTAAAATGAGTTTACGCGGTATCTATAGTCATGGTGTGCGAGGATGTGGTGGACGTTGTTAAGCGGCTCATGCCAATTTCTCTTATCCGGGCAGTGTGCCCAATTTTGAAATTATCAAGTTAGCTAAGACACTCGAATATAAGGGTGGTAATCAAGAAGTTGGGGATGTTGTTGTGTTCCAGGTTATGCTTAGAGATCTACAAAGGGTCGTTGGGGTCCAATCTGGATTTGTGGGTCAAGGGTCAATGACCGAGCAGCTCTGCTTGAATGAGTTCAAGAAATAAGAAGAGAGTAATCACTTGAAGAGTGAGGAAAAGGAAAGGGACAAGGTATGGAATAAAAAGAGTTTTGGTCTCGATGATTTGAATCTGCGATCTAGGAAACAAGTCAGAACAGTTAGGCCTCAGCGGGTTGAGGCAGTTGTGAGTGTAGGATTAGATTTTGATTTGTGCTTACTGTGATAGGTGTCATTTAGGTGAATTTTGGAGGAAACAGAGCATGTTTTAGATGTGGGTCAATTTAGCATCATGTTAGGGATTGTTCTTGACATTTTCTTAGTCGGATGCAAGCTTCGGCTCAGAGAGGGAATCGAAGGCTAGTTTGTGCAATTAGACGTCGAGAGGGTCAATCTGCATCTTGTAGCGGTACAAGTACTTTTGCAATCTATTCCGAATGTACCTTGCGTTGATAAGTATTGGTTGTGTCAAAGTGCATGTTTTCAATGGTGTATTTAAGAATCTGGGGCAAAGGGATCGTTAGTGATATTTTCTTTGTAAAAAGTTTCTTGAGACTATTCAAGGTAGTGAATAGAAAGTTCGTTAGAAATATTGACTGGATTCGGAGTGAAATATTATTTGGATTGTGTCACATCCCACTTTTCTATTAATTATACAAGAGTGATAATGTCATCTCCTATGTTTTAAATTAATTGCGCAATAATAAAAGTAAGGAAGTGTTGTGGCTTAGTGGTAGGAAGCTTCTTAACCATCCTAGAGGTCCCTAGTTTGAATCCCCTTGTTCCCTTCTTTTATTTTTCTATTTTTGGCACAATTCTTATGTGCACAATAGATGCCAACCGTCCACCCCCTTGTTGCCTTATGTGGAGGATTCTTTTCCTCCTTTAGCAAGTCAAACTTGCCATAAGTTGTGAGACACATCCCCCTTTTTTCTCCTTTGTTCCCTCTCCTTCTTTACACTAATTTCATTTCAAAACAAAGTTGTTGACCACCCCAAAAGCCTTTAAAACCGTCCACCACCCTCATTTCCTCTAATTTTCTCTTTTCTTCTCTTTTCCTCCACCATTTTCTCTCTTTTTTGGCAACCACCACCATTTCTCTTCATCTTTGCTTCTATTCCTCCACCGTGAGCCTTAGTTGCACCACTACATCACCACTGTGCACACCCTTATTCTCTCCTTCTACTCCTCCGATCACCACCCTTTGCCGTTGTCACCGGACCGCTACCATTTCTACTGTCGCCAACGCTGATTGCCACTAAGATTTGGGTTTTTCTCCACTTTTCCTATGTTTTTCGATTTCTTTCACCTTTTTCTTTCAATTGACTCATTCTTTAATTTTTTCACTCCTCTTATTTACAAATCTCACCGATCACATGATCCCTTGTAGATCGTTAAACCTTCGAACTTTTCTCTAGGATTCATCTTTGACTTCATTGTACTATTTAGTAGTGTAAGTTATGCAAAGTGATGGAATCATCATCTTTCCTTATTTTTCCCTCCTTCTCAAATAATGACTCAAATATAATTACTTTCTTGAGATTAACTTTCAATCTCCATGTGTTATGAAGAATCGAACAACAACCTTCTAGGAAACCAATAGTGTGGCATCGTGAGAGTAACAGATCTAAGCATTCGAATTAAGGGAAAGTATTGGTGAGATTTCTTTCATTAGATCTAATATTAAAGTACTTGTTTTTCATTAGATCGTGAATAAAAATATATATTTGTGTGATTAGATTTCCGATTGGGACTAGATCCAAGCGGGACCTCTACGAAGGGAGCGTACAGTTTAGATCTACAATAAGGTGTGGGATCTTTAACTTATGTCCCGTGATGAGTGTTTACTTTTATTATATTAGTATGTTAATAAATTTTTGTGCACGGGTATGCTACATACTCATAAAGAGGGTTGAAAACCCCATCGATGAGAAACCCAAGTAAGTGACCCTATCTGTTGTTCTTGAAAAAGTATATTGTGTGATGTGATGATATTATGTGATTGTGGTGCTTGTGAAAATTACATCTATGTGATATTGATATATGTGTAGATCTTATTCTCATGACATATGATGTATGGCTTGTGTGTTATCATTATGATTCCATTATGCAAATATGAAAATATGAATATGATTATGTGATATATAATCCTATGGGTAAAGCATGTTTACAACATGTTAACATGAATTGATTAAAATGAGAAAATGGTCATATCATATGCATCTGGCAAGACTTGTGAAAGGAGGAAGATATGTGGCAGTTTATCTGCAATTATGTGGCAGTTTATCTGCAATTATGTGGTGGCTTGTCCATAATATGCTATGTGGCTGTTTTCGACATTTATATGGTGACTTGCCCACAATATGCTACGTGGTCATTTTCGACATTTATGTAGTAGCTTGTCTACAAATGGTGTGTTATTGGATGGACGAGTTCTATGGAACTCGATATTGGTGTGTAGGAGATGGGTAGAAAATTATTCAAAATGTGCATTATTACAAAAGCACGTCTCGATATGTTCTTTTATATGTAATATTGATTTCTGTGAAAGTTGTATATATATTGTTTTGGATCTGTTACTCGATGTGTTGAAATGTTTGTCATATTGTATGTGTATATATTTTGTATCGATCTCACACTAAGCCTTTTAAAGCTCACCCATATTACTCGTGTGTCTCAAGTAATCCTCATAACTACAACTCGAAATCGGTCATCGAAGAGGCTCTCAGAATAATGGTTTATTGGTTATGGATTTTTAAGACGATTTAGGACTTTTATGGACTTTATGATTATATTTGGGATTTTATTTTGTGGAAAATTATTAAATTGTGGCATGAGATATTTTGTTTTTAAAACTATGGGCATTGAAAACATGGAATTTTATATGGATTAAAAATTTTAATGGTTTTCTTAATAAAATTTGCTTTCCGCAAACTCAATTAATCGAATAATTTCTGATGATCAAAACAATGTTTTGCAATGATAAGTAAGTCTTCCTTCGAAGTAATTTTTTACTACAACATATAAAAAGGGAATATTAAAGCATGTTTTTAAAGATTAGATCCATTTTTTTTCAACTCAAAGTTTTCGCCATTTTTATGGCCCATGTAATCGCTTAGATTGGGTCGTAACGTCTGGGCCCAATTTTGGGGTTACAAATTGTACTAAAATTAGAGTTGTGCAACAGTAGTGTGATGGTCAATTTGGAATGGAGAGTTTCGGATATTGTGTTTAAATGTTTGGTGTGACAGTGGGAATTTCGAGGACGAAATTCTTTTAAGGAGGGGAGAGTTATCACATCCCAAAAATCGAGTTAGAAGAAATTGGGTTAGTGGAATCAAAAGTGGTTGTATCTTGATTTTGAGTTAGGATTGTGAAAATTTTGAAAAGTAAATTGATCTGATTTCGTGGTTAAGTGTTTATTTGTGTGTGTAAGGTCCTATGTTCAAATCCCTTCCCTTGAATTTTTTTTACTTTTTCCCAAATCCCTATCTTTGAACACCTGGCATAAATATTATTTTTGCTCAACTAATGATAAAACAAGCCTGCTAGTTCAGCTTACCCTTTGGTCTTGTGTTCGAATCCCTATGTATGTATAGTAGAATTTTTTTTTAAACCCTGAGAAAAATCTAATGTGGATAATTAAGAGAAGTTAATCGGTACTTTTTTAAAAAATACATAAGGGATTTTCTCTTGATTCTTCTCTTCCTAACCATCCTTTTCCCACTTACCCACACTCTCTCTTTCACATCCCAATCCCTTTTTGTTTCCATTTTTTCCCAAATTTCTTTCTAGAGAATATTTTATGCAAAGCTTTTTCTCTAGCACAATTTTTCTTTTTCTTTCTTTTTTAATTTTTTCTTGTGTTTCTTTTTTATTTTATTCCTATAATCTGTTTCGGTTCCATTGTGTTGTTCTGACAAACAATCGTTTTGCTTCGGGTAAGTGTTGGTTGCAATTTTTTATAGAGATGGTGTATTGCTAGTTTTTAGTATAGAGTTAGGGGTTTATGTTGATGGTTTGAGTCGAAATTGATTTTTATAAATATCGTTTTTGGTTTCCAATAGGAGAAAAAGATGGTACATACGACATCTCACCAATAACTTAGGCACTATTTTAGGCTGCCGCTTTGCAAGGGTAAGTGATTAATGTTTTCGTATTAAGGGTTGTTTCGTTTGGTTAGGCTTTAGTATGGCGGTTGCGTTTGATTTGTGACTTGGTTTTAAGTGTATGATTGATAATTTTCACTTTTTGGGATGTTGATTTAAGTATTGAAATTCTCATGGTTAAGTTTGCTTCAGAAACTGATAAGGTGTGTAACAAAAAACCCGAAAAATAGTGAACGATGTCAAGCCAAAAAGCATTCTGTCAACGTCACACGATCGTGTGGCAGACCATGTGAGTCACATAGTCATGTGGTTGACCGTGTGGGTCACACAGGCGTGTGGCAACCCATGTAGGTCACACGGCCATGTGGCAGGCCGTATGGCAGCCCATGTGGTAGACAATATGGCAGACTATGTGAGTCACATGATCGTATTGTAGGCCGTGTGATAGCCCGTGTCGTGTCGACCTATTTTCTAAAAATTTCCACCTAGGCCCATTTGACTCCAAAATTCATAATTAGACCTCCCATGATATTTATGGATATGTGTCTTTATGTGATACAAGTAAGGTATGTGAAAAATACATGTACGTTCTATGTTCTGATAACTCTGAAAGCATGATTATGTATGGAAAGCATGCATGACATTTGTTTATAGGATATATGTGTTAGTTTATTTATGCATGTGCATCAGGGTGGGTTTGATATGTGTTGGAGGAAGTGTATTCTAGCAGTATTACTACAATTTTGGTGGTTAAACCAAAATATACGTCTGACAACTTAACTGCACCTTATCTGAGTGACATACCACTACGACCTGGTATGATTGGATGGATGGACTCTTGTTGTCCTAATTGTTGTGATTGGTTGGACGGAGTTGGTGTGTAGCAATAGGGGTAGGATCTGTGACTAAATTTGTATTGGAATATGTGTCTACATTCGCATATGAATCTGCGTCTGCATCTGCATCTAAATCTGAATATGCATCCGTATCTGATTATGAAAATACTTTTGATTATGTATATGAGAATATGTTTGAATCTATATCTGAAAACGTATTTATTTATTTATGTGTATCTGATTTGTTGCTTGGGATGTGTTACAGATCGAGGGGTTACAGATTGCATTGAAATCAGAGTTGTGAAACGGTAGTGTGATGGTCAGTTTGGAATGAAGAGTTTCAGATATTTTGGTTAAGTGTTTGGTGTGACAATAGGAATTTAGAGGACAAAATTCTTTTAAGGAGGGGAGAGTTGTCACATCCCGAAAATCGAGTTATAAGAAATTGGGTTAATGGAACCAATAGTGATTACATCTTGATTTTGAGTTAGGATTGTGAAAATTTTGAAAAGTAAATTATATGATTTTGTGGCTATGTGTTGTGTTTGTGTGTGAGAGGTCCTGTATTCAAATCACTTCCCTTGAATGTTATCTATTTTTGCTTAAACTCCTGTCTTTGAACATCTGGCATAAAATTTTTTTTCTCAACTGATAATAAGAATGAGCCTATTGGTTAAGTGGTACGGCTTCAGCTTACCCTTTAGTCTTGTGTTCAAATCCCTACATATGTAAAGTGGAAATTTTTTTTAAACTCTGAGAAAAATCTGATGTGGATAATTAATAGGAGTTAATGGGTAGTTTTTTTAAATAAAAAACATGAGGACTCCTAATTGTCCTTCTCCCACACACACACACACACACACTCTCTCTCTCTCTCTCTCTCTCTCTCTCACGTCCTAACTCCTCTCTATTTCCATTCATTTCCCAAAATTCCTTTTGGATAATTTTTTATGCTAAGTTTTTCTTTAGGACCCTTTTTTTTTTCTTTTTCAATTTTGTCTTGAGTTTCTTTCTATTTTATTCTTAATTTCTGTTTCAGTTCCATTGTGTTGTGCTGATAAAAGATCGTTCTGCTCCGAGCAGTGGCGGACCCACGTTGAGGCCCAAGGGGGCCATTGCCCCCCCAAAGTTTACTTTTTTTTCAATTTAGTCCTTTGTAAATTTACGCTATGGACCTCCCAAAAATATAAGTAGTACCCCCAAGGTTTATAATTTTTGCAATTTTCCCCTTTGTATATATATTATAGCCCTCCTAAAAATATAAATAGGTCCTTCTAATATTTTTATAGGATTAAAAATAATATTAAAAAATTTATTCTTGATAAAAACAAAGAGAAAATCTTCTTGAAGAAGCTAAATTACTCATGATAATTTTTGAATGATATTATTGTTAAATAATAATAAAATTAATGTTTATTTAATAGTTTACTTATCATAATAATATTTTATAAGTAATATAATAATATATATAAAAAGAAAAGAAAAGACGAAGAGACTTTTATCATCTTTCTTCTTCATATTGGTGCTTAACAAGAAAAGAAGAAAAAATTTCTTAATCATTTTCCTCCAAATTTGAAGTATAAGGTATGTTTTTCTTCAAATTTTCATAGATTTTGAATATTTGAAACTTGTTTTATATATATGTACCAATAGATTTTGTTTTACCAAGTATATTAAAAGTTGTCATTAAAGGATAATGATGGAACTTGGAAGCTTATAAAATTAAGTGAAATGTGTATGTTTTTTGATGGAAAATGATCAGGAGACAGTTTCTAACTTGTTAAAAGTGTAAAAATGAAACAAAAATAGTTAGATAATGTTATAGTAAGTTTCGGCTAAAGTGAAGGGGAGGAAAAAAACCTTGGTCACTTTGTTTAAAATTATGTCAAATGATAGTTTGTGAAGCAATGAGCATTCCTGTGAAAACGGAATAAAAAATGATTAACCGAGGAGAAAGTTATGTGAATATAGGAAACTTAAGTTGTCAACTTGATAGACCATGTATATTCAAGCTTGCCATTAGTAGTTGATTTACTATATCTAGCTATATTAATTTTATTTTTATGATTTTGAATGATTTAATTAGTATTTAAAAGATTATTTTTGAATTGAAAACTATGATTTCAATTATAAAATTAGTAAATTCTTGATTTTAAGTTGAATTTGAATATTATGATTTTGAATGGTTGAACAAGCACAAGCATGAGTATGTTTCATTAAAAGTAAAAATTTTATATTATGCAATTTATGATTTGAATATGAAATAAAATTGAAATGAGAATGATATGAAAATGGAAATGAAATGGATATTATAGTCATTTTACATTTTTATAATTTTATAAAATTAAATTCTAGGTCAATTACAAAAACTGAGGAAAGTAAAGAATTTTTATACTTTTTTAAGAGGAATGTAACAATCCAAACCCGGCCTAGACGTTATGGCCGAATCTGGCGATGTCACATGGAATGAGATTTGAAGACAAGATTGTCGAGTTAAAACAGTTACAGTTAGTTAGCTTTTATTTAATTCGGAAAAAATAAGTACTAGTTGATTTGCTTTAACACTTGTGTCTTAGCGGAAGCTTTTGTAACCAATTAATTTAAGGAAAATCGTTTCTATTTACGAAAACCTTAGTTTTTAGAAAAACCGTGTTTTGTTGAGTTGCAGTTTCAAAAAAAATCCATAAAAAAGTATAAAGTCTCAAATTTAAAGTCAATCAGTCCATAGTCTAAGAGTTGCACCAAAAACCCCAAATAAGTAATAAATTCTAGACATTAACGGAAGACAGTCTAAAATTTACGTGTGGACACTGTCGAGTCCTCTACTGCACCAACCCGTCAAGGTTGGGGATTACCTGTATAGATTAAACAGAAAAAGGGTGAGTTTTCTCCAACTCAGTGTGTAATCCCCACAGAAAACATGCATACAGATATTCAACAGCATTCAGTTAGATACAGTCTGGGGCCTGGGCCCATCAAAGATCAGTTTGGGTCTTAGCCCGTTCAGATACAGTCTCAGAAATACATTAGGGCATTGACCCATATCGATCTGAGAATGCGAGATCTGATAAATCGAATCCTACCCACCAGCCTCTACACACCATCTCCGTCCAACCCTACACACCATGTGGGGATTAAATCAACCCACCATCCCTACACACCATGCTGTACTGAAATACGACACATAATCAAAAGGATGCAGCTGAACTGCCAGATAATAGGCTTAATAGCCTTTTAGACACTTCCTCCAAATATCATCAACCCACCCCGATGCAATGCAACATGCAAAATATGTCTTGCCATTATGCAATTAATAGTACGTACATTCAGATATCATAAGTCATGCTCGGTATAAAAATCAGACAGACTTATCACACATATAGGGGTCTAAGTAAAGCTTACCGACCCTACAGTAGGTCCAGAGTCGACTTGGGTGACCCGTGCAACCTTACAGAACTTTTCAGAAAAATGGGCTCACATGCCCAATTGGCCTGCCCGTGTGGGCCCACACACCCATGTAGCCCACTCGGCCCAAATTGGCCTTGGTCCCGTGATCCATTTTTAATGTAACCCATGCTAGCTAAATATTCATATATGTTTTCACTATTTACTTATATGTTCCTTGAAAGCTGTCTACTTGAGTCACTATTACAAAATTATTTATATCTTGAGCTACAAAATTCCAAATTAAGATCCGTTTGATGTCTTTGAAACTAGACTCAAATAACTTTCTACCATAAAATTTTTAGAATTTTTGGTTTAGCCAATAAGTACAGTAAAATCTTCAAACTTACCCCTGTTCTGCTGTCTAACAGCTTCGTCCCTTCTTTGCTAAAAATTTATTATCTCCTAATACAAAATTTGGATGATGTTTCCATTTGTTTCTATTGAAAATCGACTCATTAATAATTTAAACATGTAAATTTTAACCCCTGATTATTTTTCTCCAATTTTTGATGATTTTCCAAAGTCACAACAGGGGAACCCGAATTCATTCTGACCTTACAATTCCATTACTTACACCATTTCTTCTATGAGAAACTAGACTCAATAAGCTTTAATTCCATATTTTGTTCATCCTCTAATTCGATTTCCACAATTTATGGTGATTTTTCAAAGTTAGCCTACTGCTGCTGTCCAAACAACAAGGAATTTTGACTTTTCGCCGAATCCTATTTTCTGCTTTTCAGGTACACACCTAGTTTTGTTTGATGCTAAAATAGTCCCCGAGGACTCCAAAACCTATAACTGAACAAATAACACTAATTTAATCTCACATAACGTGATCCCAAATCGAACTCGTATCGAGGTTTTAACCCATAAGCGAGTAAACTTTACCTTCAACCAATGAACAGTAATTCCCACACAAACTAAGATTTCGATTGGTGATTACGAACCCTTGAATCCTCCCCTAACTAGCATAAACAAAAAACTTCAGAAGAAAGTTAAAAAACGAAGACAAATCACTTATCTAAAACTTACCAAATGATCACAGACAAACGTGGTGCGACACGAGGCAGAGTGGGAAAAGAAAATCAAGAAGATGAAGGGTGAAAGATAGCAGAAATTTGGCAGCAATGAAGAGAAAAACGGCAAGAGTGTTGAGGGATTTGGGGGAAAATAATAAAAGGAAAAAAAAGATGAATAGAATATTTGATAACCACCCTAATCCTTTATTTCTCTCCATCCAACTCCCCACTCAATCCACTACTTAGATTTTTAGTCCATCTCAAACTTTCCTAGACGCACGAGCAAAAATAATACCCACTCCATGATTCGAACACAAGACCTCCTTCACACCAATACTCCACTTATCCACCAGACTAGCAGGCCCGTTCTGTTAATGATTTGCCAACTTTTACTTAAAAGCATACTGACCAAAGATAGGGCTTATTCATAAAAATACCAAAATTTGCCCAAGTTTTGGCTTGAACTTGGGACCTCCGAAACACACCCAGAACACATAACCACTAAAGTAGACAGATGATGACACTACTAACACATCGCATCCTCAGGCTCCCATGTGGCCTGCTCAGCGCTATGAGTACGCCATAGAACCTTTACCAGTGGAATAAATTTCCTTCTCAAAACCTTAACGTCGTGATCCAGAATCTGAACCAGCTCTTCCTCAAAGGTCAAATCTGGCATAACATCGATCTCTTCAACAGAGTGGTAGCGCCTCAACATGTCTTCTAGTATCTGAATCACCCTCTCAGACTGACCATCGGTCTAAGGATGGAATGCAGTATTGAAGCCCAACCTTGAACCCAGAGCCTTATATAACTTCCTCCAAAATCGAGACGCGAAACGAGGATCCCTATCAGAGGTGATTGAAACCGGTACTCCATGCAGTCACGCTATCTAAGAAATATAAAGCTTCACATTCTTCTGTAGAGAATAATTAGTACGAATCGGTATGAAGTAGGCAGACTTGGTCAATCGATCCATGATGACCCATATTGAATCCTTCTTAGTGGGTGTTAGAGGTAACCCATTAACGAAATTCATAATTACGTGCTCCCATTTCCAAAGAGGAAACTTAACCAGCTGCAGCAGACTCGAAGGTAACTGATGCTCAGCCTTAACCTGCTGGCAAGTCAGACATCTTCCCACAAAATCAGTAACCTCACGTTTCAACCCTGGCCACCAATATAACTCACGAAGGTCTCTGTACATCTTATTTTCCGTTAGGATGCATAGCATAAGGGCTATTATGCACCTCTCTCAGTATGGCCTATTTCAAATCAGTATCATTCGGAACACAGATTCTCCCACAGAAACAGAGTATCCCATCACTGTTCAATCCAAAATTCGTAGTACTACCACCCTCAATCTACCGAAATCGAAGACCCAACGACTCATCCTCTAACTGCTTACCAATAATCTGATCAATCCATGACGGCTTAACCTGAAGCTCGACTAATAAACTACCATCATCAAATAAACTTAGGCGAGCAAATATCGCCTTCAAATCAATCATAGACCTACGGGTCAATGCATTAGCCACCACATTGGCCTTACCAGGGTGGTACTCAATGGTGTAGTCATAGTCTTTAAGCAGCTCAATCCATCTGTGCTGCCTAAGATTAAGTTCCTTCTGAGTAAGGAGATACTTGAGGCTCTTAAAATCACTGTAGATGATACACTTCTCACCATACAAATAATGCCTCTAGATTTTTAGTATGAATACCACAGCGACCAATTCCAAGTCATGCATCAAATAATTCGCCTCATGGGTCTTAAGCTGACGAGACACATAAGCTACCACCTTACCATCCTGCATCAACACACATCCCAAACCGACATGTGATGCATCACTATAAATAGTGAACTCCTTTCCAGGCTCCGGCTATATCAGAATAGGGGCCTCAATCAGCACAGTCTTGAGCTTCTCAAAGCTCTCTTGTTGCGCATCAGTCCAGTTAAATAGCACACCCTTACGTAGCAGCTTAGTCAAGGGTGCTGCAATCAATGAAAAACCCTCTACAAATCATTGATAATATCTCGTCAGTCCCAGAAAACTATGGATCTCAGACAAGTTCCTAGGCTACTTCCACTCAAACACAGCCTTAATGTTTCGAGGATTAACTTGAATCCCCTCAGCCGAAGCTACATGACCAAGAAATGTCTCCTCACGCATCCAGAACTATTACTTACTAAACTTAGCATAGAGTTGGTTTTCCCTTAAAGTCTGAAGAACGACTCGAAGGTGCTCATCATGCTCATCCTCAGTCCTCGAGTAAACCAGTATATCATCGATGAATACCACCACAAATCGATCCAGATAAGGCTGGAACACTCGATTCATTAAATCCATGAAAGTTGTCGGTGCATTAGTCAGCCTGAATGGCATCACTAGGAACTCGTAGTGACCATAATGAGTCCTAAATGTCGTCTTATGAACATCAACCTTCTTAACCCTTAATTGATGATACCCAAATCAGAGGTCAATCTTGGAGAAAACTGAAGCTCCTCGAAACTGGTTAAACAGATCATCTATCCTTAGTAAGGGGTACTTGTTCTTAATGGTCATCTGGTTCAGTTGCTGATAGTCGATGCACATCCGCATGGATCCATCATTCTTCTTTACAAACAGTATCGGTGCTGCCCACGGAGACATACTAGGGCGGATGAACCAACGATCCAATAGCTCCTAAATCTGAGACTTAAGCTCCGTAAGCTCCTTGGGTGCCATTTGGTAGGGGGCGATAGACACCGAAGCTGTACGAGGAAGGAGCTCTATCCCAAACTCCACTTCACGATTCGGAGGTAAACTCAGTAGCTCCTCAAGAAAGACGTCTGAAACATCCTTTACCATTCTAATATCCTTAATTGTAGATTCCCCAGAATCTGAAACACTTACATAGACCAAGAATGCCTCACATCCCTTACGAACCAACTTCTCCGCCACTAGTGTAGAGATCACATTAGATAAGTAGTTCCGACGTTCTCCAATCATGACTACCTTCATATCTTCCTCGACGATTGTTTCCTTCTCGACCAGGGCCAAAAGATCTCACTCCCTCTGTGGGGCTATCAAAACTCTCAAATTATCTCTGAGGCCATCCTCAAAGCAGACACATCGCTCATACTCAAATCTACCATACCTCGCGCATAGCGGCTCAGTCTCAGAAACTAGGCCTCGTACTCGGCCACTAATCGATCCCCCTGTGTAGGATTCAGAAACTCCTTCTACGTGCATCCACATAACTAGCTCTGACCTATTTCCCCTGGAAGGTAATCTTAAAGAACTCTCATGTTAAACGTTCGGGCTGAGTACCCTCCTTAACGGTCAGCCATCATTGATAAGCCTCGTCCCGCAGCAGCGAGACTGCACCCTCATTAATAATTTAAACATGTAAATTTTAACCCCTAATTATTTTTCTCCAATTTTTGATGATTTTCTAAATTCAAAACAGTGGAACCTGAATTCATTCTGCCTTGTCTCACAAAAATTATCATATCTCATGATTTAAAATTTCATTAGTTACACCGTTTCTTCTATGAGAAACTAGACTCAATAAGGTTTAATTCCATATTTTTTTAATCCTCTAATTCCATTTCCACAATTTATGGTGATTTTTCAAAGTTAGCCTACTGCTGCTATCCATACAACAAGTAATTTCGACTTTTCGTCGAATCCTATTTTTTGCTTTTTGAGTACACACCTGGTTTTGTTTGATGCCAAAACAGTCCCCAAGGACTCCAAAACCTATAATTGAACAAATAACACTAATTTAATCTCACATAACATGATCCCAAATCGAACTCGTATCGAGGTTTTAACCCATAAGCGACTAAATCTTACCTTCAACTGATGAACAGTAATTCCCACACAAACTAAGACTCCGATTGATTATTACGAGCCCTTGAATCTTCCCCTAATTAGCATAAACAAAACACTTCAAAAGAAAGTTAACAAATGGAGACAAATCACTTATCTAAAACTTACCGAACGATCGCAGACAAATGTGGAGCGACACGAGGCAGAGTGGGAAAAGAAAAATCAAGAAGATGAAAGGTGAAAGAGAGCAGAAATTCTGCAGCAATGAAGAGAAAAACGACAAGAGTGTTGAGGGATTTTGGGGAAAGTAAAACAACGAAAAAAAAGATGAAAAGAATAGTTGATAACCACCCTAATCCCTTATTTCTCTCCATCAAACTCCCACTAAATCCACTACTTAGATTTCAGTCCATCTCAAACTCTCCTGGACGCACGAGCAAAAATAATGCCCATGCCAATATTCAAACACAGGACCTCCTTCACACCAACACTTCACTTATCCACCAGACCAGCAGGCCTATTCTGTTAATTATTTGCCAACTTTTACTTAAAAGCATACTGACCAAAGATAGGGCTTATTCATAAAAATACCAAAATTTACCTAAGTTCTGGCTTGACCTTGGGACCTCCCAAACACACCCAGAACACATAACCACTAAAGTAGACAAATATTTTGTGTCACACATTCACAATACCCAAAACTAAAATTTTGGGGTGTTACAAGGAAAAGTAGTGATACTTATGGTGCAAGTCAACTAGTGAACAATAAAGATTCTCCAACTATTGAAGTTAATACTTCTAAATGTCCAAGATTTGTAAGTGAAGATCATTCAAATCTTTCTTTTGATATCAATAATCTAGAGCGAGATCTAAGATTATGTCCTCAAATATGGAAATATCCTGTTAATCAAAGAGATGAAGCCATTCGAGCATATTTAGAAATGGGGCCATATCAAATACTGTAACACCCTTAACATGTTCTAAATGTCCAGACCAAGTCCAAAGAGTTACATCAACGATACTAAAAACATCACATTACTAACGCAGTCAAAATGAACCATTAGCACATAATATCAAACACAACAATTAACTAAGTATATAATCTTTCCAAACATCATAATATCATAGAATATCGAAATTCCTAATAGTAGTATTTAAAAGAAATATAAAAGCTTGACCGATCTTCTGGGGCGCCGACCCGTTCAAGTCTAAGAACTACCTGAAATCCAATCAATAACAAAGTGAGTTGTGAACTCAGTGCGTAAATGAAGTTTGTTCAATTAGACCACATTTCTAAAATAGTTTCTAAATTTAAAGTCACAAATAGAGAGTTACACGGTCTAGACACACGCCCGTGTCCTTTCCTGTGTGAACCCTGCACTAACATGGCCATACACGGCCTAGACACACGGCCACCTACACAGCCATGTGGTGTTGACTATCATATTTTCTGGCATCTGAAATTCACAAAATTTAAGGTTTTCGGTACGCACCTGAAGGGACTTTGAAGCGATAATAGCGTGGAGAGTCTCCGAAGCCTAAAACAACTGTACAATCATTCAATCAACCAATTTTAACGACAAAAAAGTACAGTTACACATAGAAACTTATGTCCAAAACTTCGACATGTAAACCTTCAACGAAAACAGAACTTACCGAAAGATTAACTGAAGTTAATCAAATTGTCCTTCCGAGACTCGTTACTTCCAACTCCTATTCCTAAAAAAAGGAACCAACATCGCTTAATAATGAGAATTCATCCATTATCACAACTATCACCCATTCCACACTGTTGTTTCTTAGAACTTTAACAAATTAACACAATCAACATCATAGAGGACTTACTTACCTGACCCGTGCAACAAATCAGAATGAAAAGTTCAATAATCGACAGGGTACGGTCAAACGATGTAAAACGAAAGCGAAAGGGGAGAAAAAGAGAACAAAGGAAAAAGAGAAAAAAAAGAAAAGAAAAAAGAGGAAATGATGACAAAAAGAGAACGTTTAAAAAAAAAGCCTTTGTCTTAACCACAAACATATTTCCAACAACAAGCAAATTTTTTCCTAACGCACACGATGAGACTCGAACTCGGACCAAACAGAATACAGATGCTTAACCAGTGAACCAGCAGGCTTATTCTTGACACAGATTTACTTAGAATTGCACTTAACTATGTAACGCATTAATAGGGGTTGTTTTAAAAATAATAAAACTTTTAACTATGCAACTCGAACTCCAGACCTTAAAGAGAATAGAAAAACACGGAGCCATAGATAAAAAAATTAATTATTATAGATTCCACAATTAAATTCTCAAAATTTTGGGGTGTTATAACTCTCTCCCCCTAAAAAAAATTTCGGCCTCGAAATTTACTTGACTTAAATATATACAGATATTGTTGCCAAATTGAATCTTCAGGTTCCCAAGAGGCTTCCCCATTCCTATGATTTTTCCACAAAACCTTAACCAGAGGAACATTTTTCTTCCTCAGTACCTAAACATTGTGATATATGATCTGAATAGGTTCCTCCTCGAATGTTAAATTCAGTCGCAACTCGATTTTGTCAGCAAGAACAATGTGCAATGGATCAAATCGATATCGTCTCAACATCGAGGCATGAAACACATCATGAATTCACTCTAACTCTGGCAGTAGTTCTAACTAATACATAATAGGTTTGACTATTTTCAAAATGAGGTAAATTCCAATGTAGCTCAGGCTCAGCTTGCCCTTGCATCCAAATCAAAAAACCTTTTTCCATAGCGACACCTTCAGGAACACCAAATCACATACAGAAAACTCGATATCCTTTCTTTTTAAATCAGCATAGGGCTTCAGTAGATCAAAGGCGGCTTTCAGTCTATCTCAAATTAATTTCACCGTGTTCTCAATTTTAAAAACTAGCTCAGGACCCAAACCCAGCCTTCACTTAATTCTATCCAAAATAGAGGAGTATGGCACATACGACCATACAAGGCCTCGTAGGGTGCCATCTAAATACTAGATTGAAAACTGTTATTGTATGCAAACTCAGCCAACGGTAGATGATCCGCCCAACTACCCCAGAACTCTATTACACAACCCCGAAGCATGTCCTCTAAAATTTAAATGACTCGCTTAGACTGTCCGTCAGTCTGAGGATGATACGCAGTACTAAAATTAAGTCGGGTGCCTAAAGCCTCATGGAGCTTCTTCAAGAACCTAGATCTGAACCAAAAATCTCTATCAAAGATGATTGACACTGGAATCCCGTGTAGTCTCATGATTTCTGCAATATACAATTTAGCTAACTTTTGCAGGGAATAATTTGTTCTAATAAGGATAAAGTGAGCGGAATTGGTCAATTGATCAACGATACCCAAACTGAATCTTTCTTAGTGCGGGTTAAACGCAACCCACTAACAAAATCCACCTTTACATGCTCCAACTTTCACTGAGGAATCTTAACTGGCTGAAACAAACCAGAAGGCAACTGATGTTCAGCCTTAACCTTTTGGCATGTTAGAAAGTGGGAGACAAAAACAACTACCTTCCATTTCAGCCCGAGTTAACAATAGAGTTCGCGAAGGTCCAGATACATTTTGTTCCCACCAGGATGCATAGCATAGGGACTACTATGCACCTCCTGTAGGATCAACTGCCTTAACTCTTTATCATTAGGTATGCAAATCTGACCTCTGAAACACAGAACCTTGTCGTTGTCCAAGCTAAAATCAGAAGTTTCGTTCGAACCAACCTGTTGTAGTCGCTGAACTAAGGACTCATCGCTCAACTGTTTAGCTTGAATCTGCTCAACCCAAGTCAGTTTAACCTACAATTCGGCTAACAACCCACCATCCTCAACCAAACTCAGACGAGCTACCATTCTCTCAGATCAATCATCGCTCTACAGCTAAGGGCATCAGCTACCACATTAGCCTTGCTTGGATGATACTCTATCGTGCAGTCATAATTTTTAAGTAACTCAACCCACCTACGTTGCCAAAGATTTAACTCTTCCTGAGTTAATAGATATTTGAGGCTCTTATGATCGGTGTAAATGATATAGTTTTCACTATACAGATAATGCCTCTAGATCTTCAGAGCAAACTAGATCACAGCCAGCTCAAGATCATGTGTAGAGTAGTTACCCTCGTGTGCCTTAAGTTGTCGCGATGCGTAAGAGACCACTTTACCATCTTGCATCAAAACACATCCTAGCCTGACTTGTGACGCATCGTTGTATACCACAAACTCCTGACCCAATTCCGGTTAAACTAGAACAGAAGCTTGTGTTAGAGCAGGCTTAAGCTTATCAAAACTAGATTGTTGTGCTTCAGACCAAACAAACAGAGTATTCTTATGTAGCAACTTCATAGAGGTGACGCAATTAGAGAAAATCTTTCGACGAACCTTCGATAGTAACCGACAAAGCCCAGGAATCTACGAAGCTCAGATACATTTTTTGGTTGCTTCCACTCAACTATAGTGTCTATTTTCTGTAGATCTAATTGGATCATTTCCACAATTACCACATGACCCAAAAAAGTAACTTCCTGTAACCAAAACTCGCACTTACTAAACTTAGCATACAACTATTTTTCTCGGAGTATCTGGAGTACAATGCGAAGGTGAGTATCATGTTCAAACTCAGTTTTAGAGTAGATCAGGATGTCGTCAACAAAAACCAACACAAATTGCTCGAAGTACGATTGGAACACCCGATTCATTAAATCCATAAACACCGATGGGGCATTCGTCAAGTCGAAAGGCATCACCAGAAACTCGTAGTGTCCATAACGAGTCCTAAAGGCGAAGTTGTACACATCATTCTCTTTGACCTTGAGTTGATGGTAACCAGTGTGCAGATCAATTTTTGAGAAAATAGATTCCCCTCGAAACTCGTTAAACAAGTCGTCAATCCTCAGTAACGGGTATTTATTTTTTATTATTAACTTGTTCAACTATTGATAATCTATGCACATCCTCATCAATCTATCTTTCTCTTAAAAAATAACACTGGTGCCCCCCATGGAGACACACTCGGTCGGATGAAACCCCTATCAAGAAGTTCCTGAAGTTGGGCTTTTAGCTCGATCAGCTCCTTCGGTGCCATGCGATAGGGTGCAATAGACACCGGAGCGATACTTGGTAAAAGATCAATACCGAATTCCACCTCTCTATTTGGAGGTACTCCGGGCGATTCCTTAGGGAAGACATCAGGGAATTCTTTCACAGTGCGGATATCTCCCACAGAAAGCTTTGTGGGAACCGAATTGGATACATAGGAAAGGTATGCCTCACACCCCTTTTGAACTAACTTGTCTGCTACAAGGGCATAGATTACATTCGAGAGATAATCTCGACTCTCACCAACCATAACCACCTCGTCATTCTCATCCGTTCTCAGAGTAACTCTCTTGGTTGCACATTCTAGACTGATCTGCTATTCTACGAGTCAATCCATTCCCAGAATCAAATCAAACTCATTAAAGGGTAACTCCATTAGATCAGCTGGAAACACTGTACCATGGATCTCTAGATGTACCCATCTGTATACTCTATCAACCTGAACTGACAAACCCAAAGGACTAATCACATAAAACTCTCTAGCAAGATTTTTAACAGTTAAACCTAGATTTACAAAAACAACACTTGCTATATAATAGTGAGTAGATCAAATATCAATGAGAGCATAGTACAAAATATAATGCATGAACAATGTACCTATAATAACATCAACATTATCACTATTCTCGCAGCGTCTCACCGCGTAAACTAGTTGACTATCGAGTCTGACTGGCACCCTCTACCCGGTGCTCTTTGTACTCTCCCCCAACCATTACCCCCTCTACCAGAACCACGACCTCTAGGTGGTTGCTGAACCACTCTCGAAGGCTGAACAGAACCTGGAGCCGGAGTCTGTGCCGTAGTTGGCACCTGATCTGGTTGATAGGGGCAATCCCTAACTCGACGCTCCATAACCCGCAAGGAAGGCACACTCCTAACTTCCTCCAGCACTCGTCCGAATAGTGTTTCCCATAATCAGTGCACAGCTGAATCTCAGTCACTGCAACTGGTGCCTTGGGCCTCGAAAGCCTATCAAATCTCGCCTGTTTCTTAGGGCGTTGTCTAGAACTAGAGGGAACCAAATCCCTCTTAATCTTACTCTGATCCCTCTCGCGATAACACCGCTCACGCTCTTTGTCCACTATTTTTACTTTATCAACCAGAGCCGTAAAAACCCGCTCCCTTTGAGGAGCTATCAGAACCCATGGATCATATCTCAATCTTTTCTTAAACCTCACGCACTTGTTGTAGTCAGACGATACCATTGTTTATACATACCTACTCAGGCGCAAAAATTCAGCTTCATATTTAGCCATAGATTAGTCCCTGGAAACATAAAAATTTATGTGTTTTTACATGCCCTTTTTAACTTAAATAATGCTCTTTCTGTTAAATTCTTATCGAAAAATAATTAAATATTATAAAATAATTAAATTATGTTAAAAATATGAACATGATGAATTTTAATTATTTTATAGTTACTTTTGATTAATTTTGACTATTTTCGACAAATTCGCACAAAAGAAAAAAATTGGCTCGGTAAACAATGCTCGAAGAATAAAATCGAGAAGTAATTTGAAGTATCGAGGCAAATTTATTTCCAGCCTAAGATGGTCTAAAAATCTGTGTTAATTCATAATATAATTAATTTTAATTTATTCCCAATTTAATTTGGGCTAAATAAATTATTATTAATTAATTATGGAAAAAAAAGGTCTAGTTGAACCGCATTGGTTGAACCGAACCAGCCACCAATTGGGCTGCCCAGAACCGTCCATATGCTGACCCAAATCAGCATTTTAGCTGACTAAATAAGCTTACAAAGAAGCCCTTCAATAAATTTCAACCTTGCATTCAAGCCCCTCCAAAAAATGTGGCTTTATGGATTTGCCCCGGGCTATTTTTAGCAAAGTTGAATCTCTCAACTTTGCCATGTCTGTGGCCAACCAAGGGGGGCCTCTGATGGAATTTGCTATTTTTAGCAACCACAATCAGCTATAAAAGCCACCCCTTGCTGATCATTCAACACATCCCTCACACTCTCATTCTCTCTTTTCCTCTCTCACTTTCTCTCAACTTTTCCTTCCCATTTTCCCTTTTGTTCAAGTGTTGATTTCTTCTCTTGGGAAAGAGGTCCTCATCAGCCATTGTTGAGCAACAATTAAAGTGTTCATAAGCCACCTTGATAGCCGAGGACAACGGAGAATGAAGAACAGAGAAATCAGTCAAGCCACGGAGAAACCCTGGATTTGCTTCTTGTTCCTATCTTTTTAAATTTCGTTGTTGTTTTGACAAACATGTTTCTGAATATTTATGCTATTGAAATGGTTATTTTAATCAATCTAGTTTGAGTTTAATCCGTGTTGGGTTGATTATATTTTTCCTGCTTGAATTATTGAAATTGTGTTTCCGCTGTTATAGGCCTCGGTTAGATACTTGATTAAGTAAAATCATGCTTAAGTTATTCTTGCAATATTAATTGTTAGATAACTAATGAACTAATTATTAAATCATATTAAAATTGTAATTAATTGACACAATACTTAATCAGTGCATGTTTATTCTTCTAAGGTAGCTGAAGTTAATTTAGCATTGCATTTGGCGATACATATGCCTTGCATAACTTGCAAGATTATTGTGATTAAACGGTTTGAAGGTAGAAATACTCTGTTACCTTACTTGATCTTTTATATGCTTGTAAAGATTGATTAATCACTTGGCTTGACATTGAAAAATGTTCAAGAGATTGATTAATTTAATAAGTATGTATGAGCAGTAGTTAGCAAAATACCGAGTTGCTGTGAATTTGTTCGTAGCAGTATAAACATAAGTTTAATAATTCCAAGTTAAAGGAATGTAATTAATCCAACACAATTATATCATCTTGATTAAACCTTATTTGAAATCGTGTATTAGAACCTTTTTATTTTTAAATTTTTTTACTTAGTTTTCAACCCTTAGTTTTTAATCATCTTTAAACCAAAATATTTTCCATCACCAAAGTGTTTTAACATTAATTTCCTAAATATTCCTTTTTACAGTCCCTGTGGATACGATAACTCGGCATTTACTTGTCACTTTATTACTTGTTGCGATTGTGTACACTTGCACATTTTCCTCGTCCAAAGTTTTTGGCGCCGTTTCCGGGGACTATTTTTAAAAAAAAGCCATTATTTGTGAATTTATTTTTACATTTTGGTTTATTTATTTTCCTGTTTAAATCTTTACTTACTTAATCTTTCTGTGATTATTTCAGGTGTTTATGAGTATTGACCAGATTATCGACTTACTCCCTATGGACCCTGAAATAGAACAAACCTTTCGATAGCGAAGAAGACAAGTGAACCAGAGAAGGACCGAAGAGATAAACTTTGAGAATATGAATCAAGGAAACGGAGCAAACCTTGCTCAGAATCCTATTCTTATTGCTGATGATAGGGATAGAACTTTACGACAGTATGTCATGCCAGTATTTAACGATGTTAATTCGGGTATTAGGAGACCCAAAATCGAGCCACAACAATTCGAGCTGAAGCCAGTCATGTTCCAGATGCTTCACACTATGGGCCAATTTAGTAGAATGCCTACTGAAGATCCTCATCTTCACTTAAGACCATTTATGGAAGTGAGTGATTCTTTCAAGCTAGCCAGAGTCCCCGAAGATGCATTACGGCTAAAGTTGTTCCCATATTCGCTAAGGGACAGAGCTCGTGCCTAGCTGAAATCATTGCCATCGAACTCTATTTCTATATGGCAAGAGTTAGCCGAGAAATTCCTCATGAAGTATTTCCAGCCGAACAAGAATACCAAGTTGAGGAATGAGATCACTGCCTTCCAACAAATGGATGATGAGCCCCTGTATGAGGCATGGGAAAGGTACAAAGATTTATTACGAAAGTTCCCTCATAATGGAATCCCACATTTCATTTAACTTGAGACATTCTATAATGGTCTCAATGCTCACACGAGGATGGTAGTGGACGCCTCTGCTAATGGTGCTTTCCTTTCTAAGTCTTATAATAAGGCTTACGAAATTATTGAGAGGATTGCCAACAACAATTATCAATGGCCAACCAATCAAGTAGTATCAAGAAGACGAGTCACTGGAATACATGAAGTGGACGCTCTCACTTCACTCGCATCTCAGGTACCTTCAATATCCTCAATGATTAAGAATCTTACCACTAATTGGTCTAACAGTTTTGCAGCCGAACCACCTAACCAATTTGAGAATATAGCATGTGTGTATTGTGGAGAAGGACATTTGTTTAAAGAATGTCCATCGAACCCCGAATCCATATATTACATGGGTAACCAAAACCAAAACCGATGGAGGCAAGGATTGCAATCCAACTTTTATAACTCATCGTGGCAAAATCACCCGATTTTTTCTAAAGTAACCAAGGGCCTGGAACCAGTAACACTTACGCCCAACCTAGACCAACTCAGCTGCCTAGTTTCCCCTAACAAGTTCAGAAACCAACCCAAGCAGAACCATCCAATAGCTTAGAGAATCGATTGAAGGCATACATGGCGAAAAATGATGCCACTCTAAGGAATTTGGAGAATCAAGTGGGCCAGCTTGCTACTAAACTTAGGAACTGACCACAAGGTGCTCTACCTAGTGACACAGAGAATCCAAGAAATATGGGGAAGGAACATTGTAAGGCGTTGACATTGAGGAGCAAAAAGACAGTAGAGCCCAACATTTTCGAAGTTGAAAAGGAGCCAGCTGAGGCTTAAGATTTAGAAGAAGTTTAACCAAGTGTTGAAATTTCAGTTTCACCGGAACCAAAATCTGCAAAACCACACAAAGTAACCTCAAGACCAGCTAATTTTGATCAACTAACAACGTTGTTAGATGCAAAATTGCCGCCAAAGAAAAATCAACCAGAATCAGTGCCAGTAATGAAACCACCACCACCCTACCCTCAAAGACTTCAGAAACAGAAGCAGGAGATTCAATTCAAGAAGTTCCTTAACATGCTCAAGCAACTTCACATCAACATCCCGTTGGTTAAAGCACTTGAGCAAATGCCAAACTACGTCAAGTTCATGAAAGATATCTTATCTGATAAACGAAGACTTGGAGAATTTGATACGGCAGCTGTGGCGATGGAATGTAGTGCATATCTTCAAGACAAACTACCCCCAAAATTGAAGGATCCTGGATGTTTTACCATACTGTGCAACATTGGAGCAACATATTATGGTAAGGCATTATGTGACTCAGTTGCAAGTATCAACTTGATGCCTATGTCAATATTTAGAAAGTTGAGGATAGGAGAAGTTAGACCAACTATAGATCTTTAGCACATCCAGAAGGAAAAATCGAGGACGTATTGGTACGTGTTGATAATTTATCTTTCCTACTGACTTTGTAATTCTAGATTTTGAAGCAGATAAAGAAGTACCAATCATCCTAGAAAGGTCGTTCCTAGCAACTGGAAGGACCCTTATTGATGTGAAGAAGGGCAAGCTCACTATACGTGTTCAGGATGATCAGGTAACATTTAATGTCTTTAAGTCTATACGATTTTCTAACACAATGGATGATTGCTCTGCAGTGTCCAATTTAGAGGATTTAATAGTGGAGAAGGGACTCAACTGTGTCGAGGACCCACTGGAAAGAATTTTGACATTGGATCCTCCAAATGATGAAGAGGAGGATGAATAGTTAGCTTTGCTAGAAGCTAATCAAAGGGGATTTAATTCGCAATCCTATTTTGAATCTTTAGAGTTAGAAAAAATGGACTATTATCAACCAAAAGTGTCGATCGATGAGCCACCTAAATTAAAACTCAAGGTATTACCTTCTCATTTAAAATACGTTTATTTAGGTAATGATTCTACTCTGCCTATGATTGTTTCAGCAGAATTGACCACTAAGTAAGAAGAGAAACTTATCCTAGTTCTGAAACAATTCAAGAAAGCCATCGAATGGACCATAGCCTATATTTGCAGTATTAGTCCATCTGTATGCATGCACAAGATTATCTTGGAAGATGGCAATGGACAACGGAGACTGAACCCCATCATGAAGGACGTAGTAAAAAAAGAGATCATCAAGTGGTTATATGCGGGTATCATCTATCCCATCTCAGACAGTTCAAGGGTAAGCCTGGTCCAGTGCGTGCCAAAAAAAAGAGGTATCACGATCGTAGAGAACGAGAACAATGAGTTTATACCGACTAGAACGGTTACGGGATGGAGAATCTACATCGATTATCGAAAGCTAAACAAGGCGACTAGGAAAGGTTACTTTCCTTTGTCGTTATTGGACCAGATGTTGGATAGACTCGCAGGATGAGATTACTACTATTTTCTCGATGGATAGTCAGGGTATAATCAGATTACAGTAGCACCGGAAGATCAACACACAATGACATTCACCTACCCGTATGGTAGGTTTAAATTTAGATGCATGCCATTTGGTTTATGTAATCCACCTGCTACATTTCAAAGATGTATGATGTCTATTTTTACTAACATGGTTGAGAAATATTTGGAAGTTTTTATGGACGATTTTTCAGTATTTAGAGATACTTACGATGATTGTTTATCCAATCTAACTAAGGTACTAAGGCGATGCGAAGAACGAATCTCGTACTCAACTGGGAAAAGTGTCATTTTATGGTACGAGGAGTTGTTCTAAGGCATCGGATAACGAGACATGGGATCAAGGTAGACGTTATTGAGAAACTTCCACCTCTAACATCTGTAAAGGGTGTGAAGAGCTTTTTGGGCCACTCCGATTTTTATCGAAGATTTATCAAGGACTTCTCCAAAGTTACTAAACCCTTATGCAAATTATTGGAGAAGGACTCTATATTCAAGTTTGATGAGGAATACTTAAAAGCCTTCAATGATTTGAAGAGTTGATTAGTCACGGCACCCATAATCATCACACCAGACTGGGATTTGCCATTCGAATTGATGTGTGACGCAAGTGACTTCACAATTGGAGCTGTCTTGGGTCAGCGAAGGAACAAAGTTTTTTATCCCATCTATTATGCAAGTCGAACCCTAATAGGAGCTCAACTGAATTATACGGTAACAGAAAAAAATTTTACTTGCTATTGTGTTTGCTTTCGACAAGTTTCGATCTTATCTGGTACGTACCAAAATGACTATCTCTACGGACCACTCGGTAATTAAGTATTTACTTGTGAAGAAAGAAGCTAAGTCGAGGCTGATCTGATGGGTACTTCTACTTTAAGAGTTCGATCTAGAAATTCAAGATCGAAAGGGAGTCGAAAATCAAGTAGCAGATCACTTGTCCAGATTGGAGCCACAAGAAGGGAATTCTCCTCTTATACCAATTTAAGAGACGTTTCCAGACAAACATATCCTGACTGTAAATCATGTCCATAATACCCCTTGGTTCGTTGATATTGCTAACTATTTAGCTTGTGGTTTGATGCCAATTGATAAGACGTATCAACAAAGGAAAAAGTTTCTTCACGATGTGAAGTACTATTTCTGGGAAGAGCCATATGTGTTTAAAAAGTGTGCAGATCAGATGATCAGGAGATGCGTGGTAGAAGATGAAATACCAAAGATTTTATACCACTGTCACTCATCTCCAAGTGGGGGACACTTCGGAGGTACACGTACAGTGGCCAAAGTATTGCAAGCCAGATTCTTTTGGCCAACACTATTCAAGGATGCATATGCTTACATGAAGAGCTATGATCGATGTCAAAGAGTTGGAAATGTCACCAACAGAAATGAGATGCCTCGAACAAACATCATTAAGGTAGAGTTGTTCAATGTATGGGGTATTGACTTTCTTGGTCCTTTTCCTCCGTCTTGCGGTCACAAGTACATACTAGTAGCAGTAGACTATGTGTCTAACTGGGTCGAGGCTGAGGCATATCCGACAAATGATGCTAAGGTTGTGATGAAGTTTCTGCAGAAGCATGTGTTCACAAGGTTTGGAACCCCAAGAGCTATCATCAGTGATAAAGGATCCCACTTTGTGAACAAGTGGTTAAAATGGTTATTAGACAAGTACGGAGTGAAACATAAGGTTGCAACAGCTTACCATCCGCAGACAAATGGGCAAACTGAACTGGCAAATAAGGAGATCAAAGGCATACTTGAGAAGGTAGTCTGCTCGAACTGACTAGATTGGTTCACAAGATTAGATGATGCTTTATGGGCTTACAGAATAGCATACAAGACACCGTTAGGAATGTCGCCGTATAGGTTGGTCTTTGGGAAAGCCTGCCATCTACCATTGGAGTTAAAGCACAAAGCTTACTGGGCAATTCAACAGCTTAATTTGGATCCTAAGCTCACGAAAGAGAAACGGATGTTCCAACTCAATGAGTTAAAGCACAAAGCTTACTCGGCTATTCAACAGCTTAATTTGGATCCTAAGCTCGTGAAAGAGAAACGGATGTTCCAACTCAATGAGTTAAAAGAGTTCCGAATGTTCTCATATGAAAATGCCAAATTACTTAAAGAAAGACTCAATAAATGGCATGACAACCACATTCGAGTTCGAGAATTTGAAGTAGGTCAGCAAATCTTGTTGTTCAATTCCAGATTGAAGTTCTTTCCAGATAAGCTAAAATCACGTTGTTCCGGTCCATTTACGATTCACCAAGTCTATCCATACGGAGTTGTTGAACTCCAAGGTAAGGGAGGTAATTTTTGAGTTAATGCTCAGCGCCTGAAACATTATTGGGGAGATAAAATTGAACGGGATAAAATCTCATTCATTTTATCGGATACTTAATTTTTCATTTTTCTTTTTGAATAAATTATTTAGGGTATATTTTCGGGTAAAGTATGTTTAAATAAATTCTGTCTAGGAGATTGGAACTTAAACGGGACTGTTTCTGACCCCTCCAATCTTTCCTGGGAATTTATTTTGACATAATTTTTCAAGAAATTATCCTCTAAATGGAAAAATAATTTTTTAGTTTCAAATAAAAGGGTCAATTTTGATCCAAGTTTTAATTTGCAGCTCAATTTTAAATTTTCATTAAGTCTACGGACTTAATTGAATTATTTTAAAATTTAGTTACTCTTTTAGTAAATAATAAAAAAACTAGGTGCCTTTCTTTGTGAATATTTTCAAAAGCATCTAGAATAAATATCTTTAATATTATTAATAATTTGATAAACTTTAATATATAATTATATTATTTATAATTTATATATTAATTTTATCAACTTAGCTTAAATTAGGATTAATTAGGAATTTTTATTTCGCACAATAAAATAAGAGATGGGAATCAAAAGCAAATATGGACAAGTAGTAAAGTCTAAAGTGTGGCAATAGGTATATATATGTCGAGGATTGGATCTAGGAAGAGCTTGGTACTTAAGCAGTCAAATTGACTCGCCTCCTCTTTTCCGGAATCCTACCTGGTGTATAGTATCTATTCACTTTAAACAATGATGACATTGTTCATTTTAAGTTGGGGGGACCAAAAATTGAAATTATTTCCACTCAAAATAAAATTTTTCTTTTAATTATGAATATGATATATTTTGTTCAATAAATTTGAATTTTGTTAAGTATGCAAAATTTAAGTATGAATAAAATTTGATTATTTCAAAAAATTGTTATGTTAGCTTAATAATGACATGAAATGTATTTCTAATAAAACATGCAAATCATACCATAAAATTTTAGTTCTTTAGGAAAGTTAGGCATGCATGAAAGTTTAAGTCTTTAGAATTGACTTAGTAGTTTCTTGAGGCGAAATCCTAGGAAGCATGGAACGTTGAGAATGATTTAGGCAACTGTTTTTTGGACCGTTTGAGCCTTTCAAGCCAACCGTGATGAAATATTTATCCTTTGAAACCCAACTTTGAGCCTTTATGGCCTAATTTTATTTAAACCCTTACAAAGTTAGCCATCACTTTTCTTAATTATCTTAAAATTTTCTCAAACACTAGACTCAGTACTATTCAGAGTATTCTTTGAAAATAAGTTTGGGGGAGTTGCAAAGAAGTATGAAATGCTCTAAAAATTGTAGTACATGCAGTAAAATACTCAAAAAAAAACATATGTACTTGAAGTAAATTGCACTAAAGAGTATGTGAAAAGGAAAGAAAAGTTGATGTATTAAAGGTAATTATTTTGAAAGGTCCGATACAAGCTGAGTCTAGGGTTTTTTTTTAAACATAAAATTATCTATCTTTTACCTACCCCTAAGCCCAGCCACGTTACAACCTTGTTAAACACCTATTGATTCAAAGTTCCAATGTTACCTACATTAGTGGAGAGAAATTGCTCTGTTCAACATATAAAGACATCAGTTAAGCTTAATGATTGCAGTTTAATTTTGAATAAGGGATTAAAATCAAATTGGTAGGGATTAACATGTCTTTATTAAGAAACATTTAGTCTAATCTTTCTATTGTAGTGATTATTGAGATTAATTTGAACGATATACATACTTGAGTAGCATAATTATCAAATTTCTTGTTTTTGAGCATAAGTATATTGATTTCATGGTTTTGGGAAGAATGTTGTTCTGAAGGAGCTTTTCAAAAAGTGTTTTCGAGAAAATTCTTTTCAAATTTGTGCATTACTCGGGACAAGAAATGAATTAAGTTTGGGGTGTAGAAACACGAAAAATTAGATGTTTTTACATGCCCTTTTTAACTTAAAATCATGCTACTTCGGTTAAATTCTTTTCGAAAAATAATTAAATATTATAAAATAATTAAATTATGTTAAAAATATGAACATGATGAATTTTAATTAATTTTATAGTTAATTTTGATTAATTTATTTTCGACAGATTAGCACAAAGGGAAAAAATTGGCTCGACAGACAATGCTCGAAGAATAAAACCGAGAAGCAATTTGAAGCATCAAGGCAAATTTATTTCCAGCCTAAACCCCTCCAAAAAATGTGGCTTTATGGATTTTCCCTAGGATATTTTTAGCAAAGTTGTTGAATCTCTCAAATTTTCCATGTGTGTGGCCAGCCAAGGGGGGTCTCTTTGGCAACTGGAAATTTCTATTTTTAGCAACCACAATCAGCTATAAAAGCCACCCCTTACTGATCATTCAACACATCCCTCACACTCCAATTCTCTCTTCTCCTCTCTCACTTTCTCTTAACTTTTCCTTCCCATTTTCCCTTTTGTTCAAGTGCCATTTTTGAGAAGCAATTAAAGTTTTCATAATCCACCTTGATAGTCGAGGACAATGGAGAACGAAGAATAGAGAAATCAGTCAAGCCACGGAGAAACACCAGATTTGCTTCTTGTTCCCTATCTCTTTAAATTTCGTTGTTGTTTTGACAAACATGTTTATGAATATTTATGCTATTGAAATGGTTATTTTAATCAATATAGTTTTAATTTAATCTGTGTTGGGTTGATTATATTTTGCCTACTTGAATTATTAAAATTGTGTTTCTGTTGTTATAGGCCTTGGTAAGATGCTTGATTAAGTAAAATCATGCTTAAGTTATTCTTGCAATATTAATTGTTAGATAACTAATGCAATAATTATTAAATCTTATTTAAATTGCAATTAATCGACACAATACTTAATCAGTGCATGTTTATTCTTCTAAGGTAGCTAAAGTTTAGCATTGTATTTGGCAATACATATGCCTTGCATAACTTGCAAGATCATTGTTATTAAACTGTTTGAAGGTAGAAATACTCTGTTACCTCACTTGATCTTTTATATGCTTGTAAAGATTGATTAATCGCTTGGATTGATATTGAAAAATGTTCAAGAGGTTGATTAATTTAATAAGTATGTATGAGCAGTATTTTGCAAATTACCGAGTTGCCGTGAATTTTTTCGTAGCAGTATAAACATAAGTTTAATAATTCTAAGTTAAAGGAATGTAATTAATCCAACACAATTATATCATTTTGATTAAACCTGATTTGAAATCGTGCATTAGAACCTTTTTATTTTTAATTTTTTTTACTTAGTTTTTAGCCCTTTGTTTTTAATCATCTTTATATTTTCCATCACCAAAGTGTTTTAACATTAATTCATAAATATTCCTTTTTACAGTCTCTGTGGGTACGATAACTCGACATTTTCTTGTCACTTTATTACTTGCTGCGATTGTGTACACTTGCACATTTTCGTCGTTTCAGTCGCCCTAAAATAGGCTCACAAACTTGGGTCGGCCAGCCTTGACATAACTTGCCCCCACATAATTACTCTAGAAGGCGTTCTTGAAATAATCCCAGTTGATATGTTCAGGCTAAGCACCCTGCTCAACCGTAAGCCACCACTGATAAGCCTTATCCCAAAGTAGGGATACCACACCCCTCAATTTCTGAGTGGAACTTCAATCAAGACCAGTCATGATATGCTCGATAGCCTCGAGCCAATATTCAACAAAAGTAAGAGTGACTCCTATGACACCCCTGAACAATTTAGCCCCATTCGATCGGAGTCATTCAGTAACCAACCCTTAGCCTCCAGATCCAGAATGGGTCCCTGCGACCCTCTCTAGTGCTCGAATCATGGCCTGGGACAGTACATTGTCCCAGCCGTCGGAGTCTGAGACTCCATCTCAACAATGGGAGTACCAACTATCTGCTAGTCTCTAGGTTAGGCATATTACCCATAGAGGATGATTCTGTTCGAGCTCTTCCTCGGTGTCCTCGACGCCCACGAATTCCACGTCCACGACTACCCCGCGAACTCATTTTTCTAATCTAGCTACAATGTCAAAATGCACAGATCAATTCAGACATCCAACATGATAATTTCACTAATTCACATCAATACATTTAACCATATAACAGTTCATGTAATACAATCATTATAACATAACAGAAATACTTACAGGTTCGGCGTTAGAGGCTCGATCATTTACTATTATTTCAGTTTTCATATTGAATCAAACATCATGTTCTCATGTAACCACTTTTTATCACACATTATTAGCCCAAAAATAGTCTGAGTGTTGACTAACTTGACTCTGATACCATTAAATGTAACACCCTAAATCCGACCTAGATATCCAGACCAAGTCTAGAGAGTTACATTAATGATACTAAAAACATCACATTTATAATATAGTCAAAATGAACCATTCATCACTTAATATCTAACATAGCAATTAACTAAGTATATAATCTTTCCAAACATCATTATATTATAGAATACCGAAATTCCTAATAGTAGTATTTAAAAGAAAGACAAAAACTTGACCAAGCTTTCGCGGCGCCGACCCGTTCAAGTTTGAGAACCATCTGAAATCTAATCAATAACTAAGTGAGTTGTGAACTCAGTGCGTAAATGAAGTTTGTTCAATTAAAACACATTTATAAAATAGTTTTCGATTCAAAGATTCGGTTTGGTAACAGAAGCAATTTCAGTTCAAATTCAGGACAGATTAGTTACATATGTAGAACCAATTAAAATTTCATATACACAACAGATTAGATTCAGATGTAGATATTCCTAACCCCCTTCTGCTACATACCATCTTTGGCCATCCCAACACACCATTAAAGGCGGTCAATGCCCAACCAACCCTACACACCATAGAGTGTCTTTCTGACACGTTTACAAAGACGCAGCTTAGCTGCTAGATCAAAATACGACAAAGTGCTAAAATCAGATTTATACGCATTATGGCTTAGCAACTAATTCAAAGCAGATAACTTCCTATTTCACAATATCCCAACCCATGAAAATGAAGAGTACAAATGTCCAATATGTATTCAGTCATTCTAAATTGTTTCACAAGTAGGTAATACAGTTCGATATCAGAATAAGTATTACAGTACACATACAGTTCTGCTATCCATACGTCAATTACAGGGTATCAGAGAGTTCTCATACAATTAAATTCAAATCATTCAAACATTGAGGAAGTTAATATCAGTGTTAGGCCACACTCACGACCTTAAAAATAGGTTTCGGGCCTTATTTATATGCCACACGGCCTGGGCACACGCCTATGTCCTCTGCTCGTATGACTCTAAAGCATAAACAGTGAGTTACACGGCCTGGACACACGCCAGTGTGCCTTGACTATGTGGCTCTAAATCGATGAACAGTGAGTTACACGGCCACCCTCATGACCTGGCACACGCATCAACTGTCACATTTTTCAGCATCTGAAATTTACAGAATTTAAGGTTTTCAGTACACACCTAAAGGGATTTTGAAGCGATAACAGCGTGGAGAGTCTTCGAAGCCTAAAAAAATCATATAACCATTCAATCAACCAATTTCAATGACAACGAAGTAAACTTACACACAGAAACTTATGTTGAAAACTTTGGCATGTAAACCTTCAACAGAAACGACACTTACCGAAAGATTAACTGAAGTTACTTGGATTGTCCTGCCGAGACTCGTTACTTCCAACTCCTATTCCTAAAATAAGGAACCAACATCGCTTAATAATGAGAATTCATCCATTATCACAACTATCAACCATTCCATACTATTGTTTCTTAGAACTTTAACAAATTAACACAATTAACATCACGGAGGACTTAGTTACCCAACCCATGCAACAAATCAGAATGAGAAGTTCAATAATCAACATGGTACACTCAAACGATGTAAAAAGAAAGCAAAAATGGAGAAAAAGAAAAAGAAAACAAAGGAAAAACAAAAACAAAAAAAAAAGAGAAAGGATGAACTGATGAAAAGAAAAAGAGAATGTTTTTCAAAAAAGCCTTTGTCTTAACCATTAGCGTATTTCTGACAACAAGAAAATTTTTTCCTAATGCACACAATGGGACTTGAACTTAGGACCAGAAAGAATACAAATGCTTAACCAGTGAACCAGCAGGTTCATTCTTGACATAGATTTACACAGAATTGCACTTAACTATGTAACATATGGATAGGGGTTGTTTTAAAAATAATAAAACTTTTAACGATGCAACTCAAACTTCAAACCTTAAACACAATAGCAGAACATAGAGCCACAGATACAAAAATTAATTACTGTAGATTCTCACAATTAAATTCTCAAAATTTTGCGACGTTACAAATACGTTCGTCTGAGTACCCACTTTCTGGTGACAAGCATCCCCAAAGATTTCAATCTTCTTGGTTTTGTAAATTTCCTTGGTTGGAGTATTCCCCTACTAAAGATGCAACATATTATTTCTCATGCTATCTTTTCTCAAAACAAATTGTTCATCATGGAACAGATGCATTCACTATTTAAGGTTTTAATAATTGAAAAAAATTTAATGATGGAAAAAGGTGTGCTTTCTTGAATCATGTTGGCCAAGATCCATGCTCTCCACATAATAATGCTGAGAAAATTTTTCACGATTTGTTAAATCAATCTCAACACATTAACAATGTTATCAATGCACAAAGTTTAAGAGTCAAGACTTCAATTGATATTTTTCGCTGGTTAACTTTGCAAGGATGTGCTTTTAGAGGTCATGATGAAACCTCTAATTCAAGAAATCGAGGTAATTTTCTTGAATTGATTACATTGTTAGCTTTCTATATTGATAAAGTTTCCAAATTTTTTTTGGAAAATTCTCCAAGAAATGTTAAATATACTTCTCATATGATCCAAAAAGAGATGTTACATATTCTTACAAATAAAGTGCGTCATAAGATTCGTGAAGAAATTGTAGATTCTAAATTTTATATCATTATTGATGAGGCACGTGATAAATCTAAAATGATGCAAATGGTTATTATTTTGAGATATGTTTATGAGAAAGGATTTAATAAAATAGAGTTTCTTTGATCTTGTACATGTTCTTTCTCGGCATTGTCTTGATGTTCAAAATACCTGAGGTCATGGATATGATGGTTCTAGCAACATGCAGGGTGAATGGAATGGTTTGTAAGCATTTCTTTTAAATGATTGCCCCTATGCATATTATGTTTATTGCTTGGCTCATCAACTCCAGTTGGCATTAGTTGCTACTTCTCGAGAGGTAATTCCTATTCATAATTTTTTCTATGATTTGAATTTCATTATTAATATAATAAGTGCCTCTTGTAAATGTCATGATCAATTACAAGCTACCCAAGCAATTAAAATTGCAAATATGTTAGGAATTGATGAACTTGAAATTGGTAAAGGACTTAACCAACTTGGCACTGTGAAACAACTAGAGAAACCCGTTGGATCTCTCATTTTAGTTCTGTTTGTATCCTGATAAGGATGTTTGATGCTACTTGTTCTGTTATAGAAAATATTATTGAAAGTTGTTCTAATTATTCTATCTGTGGGGATGTAGTTGCAACTTATAAGAAGATTACATCTTTTGATTTTGTTTTTATCTTACAACTAGTGAAAGAGATAATGGGTATTATAGATATTCTTTGTCAACATCTACAAAAAATCCCAAGATATAGTAAATGTTATGTACTTAGTCTCAAGCACCAAAACTTTTATACAAAAGTTGAGAGAAGATGTTTGGGACAATTTGTTGGAAGTTGTTAAAGCATTTTGTGAAAAGCACAATATTGAGGTTCTTGATATGGATTTTCCATATGGGGTAAAACGTTGTTGTCACCAACATGTTGATTTCAATATGGAGCACCATTATCAAGTTGAGATATTCAATGCTGCTATAGATTCTCAACTTCTTGAGCTAAATAGTAGATTTAATGACGGACAATTGATCTTCTTACACTTAGCTCCGCTTTAGATTCGAAGGATGCTTATAAATCCTTCAATATGGATGATATTTGTTGTATTGTGGAAAAATATTATCCTCTTGATTTCATTAAGGAAGAGAAAGTAATTTTAAAGTATCAACTGCAGCATTATAAGCAAAATGTTCCAAATCATCCTAAATTGCAGAATTTTTTATATTTGTCCAGAATTTTTTATATTTGTCAAGGATTAGTAGAGACACAGATTTCAAAGGTATATTTTCTTATTGATAGAAAGAGCATTTTCGACAATGAAAATTGTCAAAACAAGGCTTCGCAACAAAATAGAGGATGAGCTTCTTAAAGATAATCTTGTTTTTTATATTGAGAGAGAGATTGCTAAAAATTTTGATTCAGACTCTATATTTACTGATTTTATTTCCTTGAAAGAACGTCGTGCACAATTTTAAGTAATGATATGTTATTTCCTCTTAATTATTGGAATAGTGCTTTTTTAATATATTTTTTATATGTTTAAATCGATTGTCATGTTGGAATATTGCTTCTTTTTAATTGATTGTTTATATTTTTAAATCAACTGTTACATAGCACTTCTAATTTTAGCTTGGCCTCCACAAGTTTAATATCCTAGCTCCACTCCTAACTCTAGGTAAGTATTGGTTTCAATTTTTTTGTAGAGATGGTGTGTTGTTGGTTTTCGGTATAGAGTTAGAGGTTTATGTTGATGGTTTGAGTCAAAATTAGTTTTCATGAATATCATTTTAGGTTTTCAATAGGAGAAGAGGGTGGTGCGTACGATGTCTCACTAATGACTTAGGCACTATTTTAGGCTGCCACTTTGCAATGGTAAGTGATTAATGTTTTTGGTTTAAGGGTTGTTTCATTTGGTTAGGCTTTAGCATGGCAGTTGTATTTGATTTGTGACTTGGTTTTAAGTGTATGATTGATAATTTTCACTTCCTGGGATGTTGATTTAGGTATTGGAATTTTCGTGGTTGAGTTTTCTTTAGAAATTGATCAGGTATGTAACGAAAAACCCCAAAAGTAGCAAATGGCATAAAGCTGAAAAGCATTGTCAATGTCACATGGTCGTGTGCCAGGCCGTGTGGGCCACACGGTCGTATGATAGGTCATGTGGCAGCTTGTGTGGGTCACGCAGCCGTGTGGCAGCTCGTGTGGGTCACACAGTCGTGTAGTAAGTTGTGTGGGTCACACGATCGTGTGGTAGGCCATGTGGTAAACTGAGTGAGCCACACGATCGTGTTGTAGCTTGTGTGGGTCACACAGTCATGTGGTAGGCCATGTGGTAGCCCGTGTGGGTCACGCAAAAGTGTGTGAGGCCATTCGTCAAGTCGTGTGGACCAGACGGGCTTGTGGGCCCATTTTTTGAAAATTTCCACCTAAGATCGTTTGGATTCATAATTCATAATTACACCTCTCGTGATATCTATAGATATGTGTCTGTACGCAATATAGGTAAGGTATCTAAAAAATACATGTACGTTCTATGTTCTAAGAACTCTGAAAGCATGATTACGTATGGAAAGCATGCATGACATCTGTTTATGGGATATATGTGTTAGTTTATTTGTGCATGTGCATCGGGGTTGGTTTGATATGTGATGGAGGAAGTGTATTCTGGCAATATTACTGCAATTTTGGCGATTAAACTAATATATATATCTGGTAGCTTAGCTGCACCTTATCTGAGTGGCATACCACCATGACCCAGTGTGATTGGATGGATGGACTCTTATAGTCCTAATTAGTCTGATTGGTTGGACGGATTTGGTGTGTAGTGGATGGGGGTAGGATCTGTGACTTCATTTGTATCAGAATCAGTGTCTACATCCATATCTGAATCTGCGCCTGCATCCACGACTAAATCTGAATATGCATCCGTATTTGAATATGAAAATGCTTTTGATTTTGAATTTGTATCTAAACATTTATCTATTTATTTATGTGTATTTGATTTGTTGCTTGGGATGTGTTACAGACTGAGCTCGTAAGCTCACTCTTTGTTTGTTATCCTTTCAAGTAACCAGCAAGTTTAGCACCGAATGGTGTGCAAGAGCTTCAATTGGGTTTTCACTTAATATGGTTTGAATCATTTTTAATTATATTTTCTGGAATTTTGATTTTGGACTAAGTTTTTGGATTTGGTTTTGGTTTTAGGTTTTGTTATTTGTTTTAAGTTTTAAGTTTTTTGCATTTTTTCTGTTAAGTTGATGGAAGGCTTGGTTTTTAAAATTAAACAAATATGAGTTTTCCCCTACAAATTTTGAAACAAGTTTTATGTAAGTTAATATCGAAAGTTTTAGATTATGCACAATCAGTAAATATATATATATATACGTTTTCTCTAATCTAAATCACAATTTCCGAATTAGCTACTCAGAAATTTCCGCTGCAAATCTAGATATCAAATTAAGCATTTTTTTACTAAAATAAATAAATTTTGCATGTGATTTCATAATGAACTTGTAAATGTTTTGACGTAAATAAAATTATCAGAATTTATGATTTCTAAAGGTGGATTTAAACAATAACTTCTATTTCGAGTTTTGGGTGTTACAATTTCTCTGATAAAATCTGGTCCCACTAACTTATTTTCACTCAATTCTTTCTAGTAAACAATAGTTCTACACTTCCTTGCATATAATGTTTCATATGGTGCCATTGTAGTGTTGGATTAATAGCTTTTCTTATAAGTGACTTTTACTAATGGAAAATATCTTTCTCAACTTACTTAAATTTAATGACACAAATTCTCAACATATCTTCCAAAATATGAATTACCTGTTCGGATTAAGCATTAGTTTGAGGACAGAATGCAGTACTAAAATTTTGTCAGGTGCCCAAAGTTTCATGTAACTTCTCCCAAAATCTTGAAGTAAGTCTTGGATCTCTATCAAAAATGATAGATTTCAACACTCCATGAAGTCTCACTATTTCTTCTATATATAATTATGCATATCTCTCCATGGAATAATATGTTCTAACATATGGAGAATGAGAAGATTTTTTCAATCTATCTACAATCACCCAAATTACATCTTTCTTATTTGGTGTGAGTTTAAACCAACCAAAAAATCCATTGTAATCCCCTTCCACTTCCATTTGGGTATTGTTATATGTTGTAACAATCCTAATGGAACTTGATGTTCCGCTTTCACCTGCTACACGTTAAGCACTTGATGACATATTTTGCTATATCCTTTTCCATTCTCTTCCACCAATAAAAATGCTTCAAATCATGGTACATTTTGTTACTTCCTAGATGCATAGCAAATGAGCTACAGTGAGCTTCCTATAGTATAATTTGCTTCAATTCATCATTTTCAGGCACACAATGCCTACCTTGAAACCATAAATTTCCTTCGCTATCCACTACAAATCCACTGCTCTTTCCATCTTCAACTTGTTTCTTAATCGAATTCATTTTCATATCTTCCTTTTGGGCATCTTTCACATTTTGCAACGAAGTTTTTTTCACGTTTAGCTCAACTATTAACACTCTATTTTGTTCCAACTTTAAATGCACATTCATTGCTTACAAGGCCATTAATGACATCCTACTAAATGTATTGGCACTACATTTTCTTTTCCCATATGGTAATCGATGATACAGTTGTAATCTTTCAATAATTCAATCCATCGTCTCTATCTAAAATTTAGTTCTTTCTGAGTCAAAAAATATTTCAGACTTTTTTTATCTATAAAAATATGACATTTTTGTTCATAAAAATAGTGTCTCCAAATCTTCAAAGAGAACACTACTGCTGCCAACTCTAAATTGTGTGTGTGGTAATTTCTTTCATATGGTTTCAATTGTCTAGAAGCATACACAACCACTTTTCCATCTTGTATCAATACACATCTGAAACCACTGTAAGATGCACCACTATAGACTACATATTCTTTTCTTGGCTCAGGTTGTGCTAGTACTAGAGCTTCTGTCAACGCTGCTTTTAACTTTTCAAAACTCAACTGGCACTTTTCTTTCCACTCAAATATAACATCTTTTTTGTAGTAATCTAGTCAATGGTAATATAATTATAGAAAATCATTCTACAAATCTTCTATATTAACCCGCCAATCCAAGGAAACTTCTCATTTCAATTACATTCTTTGGTGGCTTCCACTTTTTTCAGGTCAACCCAAATACCATCAGTTGACACAAAATGTCCTAGAAAAGCCACTTCTTTTAACTGAAATTCGCATTCTCTTAGCTTGGTATACAATTGTTTTTCTCTCTAAATTTGTAACACAATTCTCAAATGTCTATTATACTCTTCTTCATTCTTCGAGTACACCAAAATATCGTTAATAAACACAGCAAATTGGTACAAGTAAGGTTGAAAATTTCTGGTCATTAAGTCCATGAATGTAACAGCCTCATTAGTTAGCCCAAATAGCATAACTAAAAATTCATAACGACCATACCTGGTCCTAAATACGATTTTTGGCACATCTGATTCATAGTGTAACAGGCGCATTAGTTAGTCCATCAATGTTCGAGTCCATAAATATTTATATTTACGAGGTTAGTATAAAGATTAATTAAATTTTGGTCCCTCAATTTTGTCAAATTCATAGTTAATTAAGGTATAAAGACAAAGTTGTAAAAGTTCATCGCTATGAATCCTTAATTAACCAAATGACCAATGAACAATTGGGCCACTATATTATGACCAAACGATGGTGGATGTTTGGTGTAGTCACTAAATTTACTAATTCATATTTAGGTTAGTTAATTATATAATCAATTAAGTTAATGAAGATTAATTAAAAATTAAACAAATTAAAAGAAAACATAAGCTATTTCTTCTCCCAATCGTCTTCACCACCGAAACAAGAAAGAAAAAAATAGCGTTCATGCATTCAACATTTGGCTTTAGATTTGTGAGCTCAATTTAGTCATTTTCTTGTAATTTTTATGTTTTTGAGGTCGTGAGAGCTTGATTTACCTAGCCCATGTATCAATTTTCAAAACTGTTAAAGTTTCTAAAATTTCAATTTATGAATGCTTGAAGAAATTGGAATTAATTTGTTAGATTTTAAGCTTATATATGAAAAGGACTCATTTGTAAAGTAAAATTTGTTAGTTTTGAACATAGGAATTAAAGTGTAAATATTTCAAACTTGGTATGAAATTTCTATAATTATGGATAGTAGAGGGTCTTAAAAGGATGTAATTGAGATTAATTTCAAATTGAAGCTCAAATTTGAAAGATATTGCAATTTCAATTTTAGGGACTAAATTGAGTAAAATGAAAAATTTAGGGCATCCAAAAATAAAATTGTACTGATATATACAAATAATAGGATGATATAAGATGTTTGGAATTGATAAATTGAATTGAATTATTATATTGATCAAGAATTGAACCAAACGAGGATAATTAGGAAAAACAAAATTATCATTTAGTTTTTACAATTCAACATGTTTGTTGATTTAACCTGTAATTTCATATGGTATGATTGTATTTAATTTTTATATATTTGAATTATGAATTTTGTATGTTTGATAATAATTTGATTTGTTTAGAATTTGGAACAAAAGATGAGATTTGGACTAAATCATAAAAATGATCAATTGATTGATAAATTAAATATGATGAATTGCAATTTAAGATAATTAATGAATTTATAGTTTTTTTTTATGATTGATCAAATCATATTGGTGTGAATTTGATTGATTATTGAGATAGAGGATTAAATTGAAGAAAATTGAAAATTGTATAACTTGGTGAAATTGTGAAATTGGCTTGGAATTGAGATGAATCATGATATTTTGATTGATGAATTGATGATATTGAAATTGATAGAATAGGAATCGAACTTAAAATAAAATTGTATTATTGGTTACCCTATTAATTGTTCGGGCAGAGTCAGTTATAGTTGGCATGCCATAGGATAGATAGAGTGCGGGTTACTTCGACTACGTGTCGATGATTGTTGGGCACAAATTTTACTTTGGTTATACTGATGAGCACTAGGCACAAACTATTTACTTTGAAATTGCCTAATGAGGCACTATGCCCCAAACTGGTGTGTTGGTCGGATGCATGTATTTGTTCGAGTCTGAGTTAGTTTAATAGGGATATAAAATGTAAATTGGATAAATGATATTTGAATTGTGTTGATATTATGATTTGGTTATACAAATACATATTGCGATATACGAATATCGATAGCATGTGAAAGATCATGCAAGCCTATTATTCGAGTCCGTAGGACCAATATGGAAATGTGATGAATCAATGAATTCAATTCAATATTCAAATAATGAAATAAAATAGTGATTGAAATTAAATTGAAATTGGATATATTGTTGATAAATAGATGGAATATTATATGATATTGATATTAAATTGAATAAACGTTGATTTATTACGTGAACGACATTGAAATGTTGAATATAAGTGAATTGGAATGTTATATGCTTGAATGATGCGATATATGTTGATACTCACCTTGTTGATCTGTGGTTACCATATTTAAGCAAACTTGTCAAGCTAGTCGCTCATAGTAGTAAATTGTAAATTGAGAAAAGTTTTTGTTTAATGCCTACGAACTTACTAAACATTTGATATGCTTTCCCCATTATTTCTCATTTCCCTTTGTAGAACACTTTGTGAAACACGTCAAGCGGATCGCACAAAGCTCACACTGTCCCGCTATTGAATTGGTATCTTTTCGATAGTTTTAAGTTCAGAGTTATGACATGTATATAAGTGTATTGATGTATATAAGTCCTTGTGATGTGTTTATAGCAATGAATTTTATATACACATATATGTGATCTAATGTTTGATTTTGCATATGATTTAAAGATGCATGAATTGGCTATTATGATTCCTAGATAAATGGATATCTTGGTTAGTATGTTTAAGGTAAGCATAGTAAAGGTATTATCATGTGAATAGTTGGATTGGTATGCAATGACATGATAAAGGGTCTATTTGGTTGATAGGGTTGAAACATATGTAATGAATGGTTAATGGTATAATATGTTATAATTGTGTGGTATAAGGTAATATGTCATAGGTATAAATTAAATATAGGGATGGTTAGATTTGTTGGTTAAGTAGGTACTATAATTAATGTAAGGATGTTTATACATGTTTTGGTACATGTTTGAGATGTTTTTGTGCATGAAAGGTTGTACAAATATGCATCAATTAGTAAATTGAATGTTGGTTAGAAGATAGGAACCAAATGGCCTAATTTGTACCAAAAATAGAGTCTACGTCGAGACATCGGGTGATGGTCGTCGTGATGAGCTTTGAACTTCAGGCCATGGCATGATGAAGAATCCCATCACCACATGAGGCTAAGTCAGCATGTCACGTCGTGGTGAGGAACTCACTCACGTCGCGACGTTGACTTGAAGTTTTGAAACTATACAATTTAGTCCTTTTTTGTTCTCGAATCAACAAATGAGCTTTTGTAAGCTCAATTAAGGCTCGAATTTGATTATGAATCATATTGTAAATGAGCTTATGAAATTTTTGTATGTTTGAATGATCATTTTATTGTATAAGTTATTGTAATTGCTCTGGCAACGAATGTGGCATCCTGTTGTTCAGACCCGGCGATCGGGTCGGGTAAGGGGTGTTACATCCCTCCGGAGTCTTCAAGGAAATTTTTTTATTTTACAATCAACCACTAATCCATGCTTTAACAATCAAAAAATTCCAAGTATCACATCAAATTCATGGAATGGAAGAACCATCAAATTCATCAGGAATTCGTGACCTTGAATCTCTAAAGGGTAATGTTTATTTTCTTTAATTACTTTCTCATTCTGTCCAAAAAGGTTAATGACCATCACATCAATATCAATAAACTCTACTGGTAACTTTCTTTCTTTTACTAATGTAGTGCAAATGAATAAATGTGTTGAACCATGATCAATTAATGCAACTACTTGAGAATCAAACAAAGAGAAAGTACCAATGATCACAACTGGTGCATAAACTTATTCTCTAGTTCTGATAGCATAAGCTTTAGCTTTTCGAGACTCATTTCTATTGGTCACATCTCTAGCAATCCTAGACCTTCTACTCCTTTGTTGAACTCGGGCATTCTTTGATGACTGTTCAACGGTATTTTCTACAGCCTTTGGACAATCTCGAATCATATGGTCATTGGATCCACATTTAAAACACGCCCTAGTAACTAGCTAACATTCCTCAAATGATTCTTACAACAATGCTCAATTGGTGGTATAAGTCTCATTCTCGATCTCCCAATGCTAGCAACTGAGGTTATCTGTTGATTTTGCCTTTCTTGACCTTCGATTTTCGTCCCAATGTAGGAGACAAATATCCAGAAACTCTGAAGTCTTTGGTTCTCTTTGTGGATGGTGGGGCCATAGAACTAACAACCACTCTCTTTCTCGAACTCTTGTCTTTCTGTCTATTTATTCCCTCTTCAATTCTATGAGATTTTTCGACTAAAACTGAAAAGTCTTGTAAATTCAAAACTATGACAAGGACAAAAATGTGTCAATCTAATCCCCATTCAGTACTTCTACACATCTTAGCTTTGGTGGTCACCAATTCTCTGACACACTTTCTCAATCTGACAAACTCCTTTTCATACTTCATTACTAGCATGTTGTTTTACTTCAAAGTAATAAAATATATTTTCTTATTTTCAATATACAACAAGCCAACATACTTCTTTATAAACTTAGTAAGAAAGAAATTCCAAATAATCTTTTCAGCAAGATTTACACTTCTAACTATGGTCCTCCACCACTGATACACTTCATCTTTCAATAAAGATATACCATACCTCAACTTATCTTCATAGGTGTATTGTAGTTCTTCGAATGCCCCTTGGCTATTTTCTAGCTAATATTCAGCCTCTACAAGGTCATTTTCCTTCCTTCCCATAAATTTCTCAGCCCCATGTTTTCTTATCTTTTCAAGGGGAGATTGATTACTAGGAGCAAGAGGAGGAGGTTGAGGTATTGTTATAGGTGAAGGCTGAACATGAGGTAGAGCCGAAGCTGGGGTTGGAGGAGTGGTAGCAGTTTTCATGAACTACTGAAGTAACTGATCTAAGGTTTGGAAGAAAGCCTCATGAGCTGACATTTCTTCCCAGCGTGTCATTTTCTTGAGTTCCACTCCTATGTCTCCACTGAATTCAGGTCTTTATTCTTTCCTGCCTTCGCTAGCATGGCCCAAATTTACAGGCCCTCCTAGCTTATTTCGAGTTCGGGGTAAAGGTCTATTGCCTTATCAATTTGCATTCAAAGCTCTACTTTCTACCTCTTCATATGTTGCTTCTCGAGAATTGTTCGACATCTTCAATCTATAATTCAAAATTTGAAACTTTGTTAAAAGAATCTCATCTCATTACATTGATATATCTGTTAGAGTATGCCCAAAGATCAATCATGAGATGGTTGTAATAACATACTTGATTTATCATGTTTATTAATATAAGGCGTTACCATTATTATTTCAGTTTCTTTTTCTCGTATATAAATAAACTATTTTATAATAATGTCACGAGAATAATATGATTATTCTTAAAAGTTCCTTAGTCAAGTATTATTGTTGGATAGGACAACGGTAATGCATTAAGACTAACATGTAGTTGATTGATGATAAAGAGTTGTCATTGATATGGAATGTCAGAATCATTACATGAATATGTGTGTTAGAGAACAACATATTGGACTGACCGGTTATGAGTATGTTTCTTGGATTATTATGTAATTTTCACGACATTACTCATAATGATTAATATTTATATGATCCTCAGACTTGAGATCATCATAATCCCAACATCGTGAGTTGTATATTTTGATACAGTCAAACGTACACCATAACTGGTTGTTCTATAAAGACTGATGTTGGATATACCACAATCTATGTAGAGGATATGGTTGGTCGATATAGGATAAGTCCTCCTACATAATAGGAGTAATATCTTAGGCCACTTGATTAAGTGAGACTAGAAATGCATGGCCATGCTCAAATAAGTTGATATTAGATGTCATATTTATTTGTATATCGTAGTCTGCTTAAGATATCAAGGAACATGGAATGAACAATGCAAGTGTGACTATTCCATGACTTGTGTCCAATCCAGAGATAAAGGACTTAAGGATTATTGCATAAAAGGTTAATCATAAAAAAAGGTTATGTCGAATCATGATCTCTTGTGACTTAGGTAGCAATGATGCATTGCTAGATGCCACTCATTGTTTGTAGCATTAGAATCATTCTAGTGTTACTGCTAACGTTACAGGAACCTACAGGGTCACACCCTATAGTTGAAATAAACGGAATAAACCATAGTTGGTATTGTTTTTGGGGTCGCTTGAATTAAATTAATTATAGAATTAATTTAATTCAGTAATCAAATTTCCAACACATTATGTACAAGGTTGTTGTATGTATAGTGAGGACATGAATTTGGTTAGCATAAGAATTCAAATAAATATATGGTTTACCGAACTTATATTATAATTAATGTAATTATAATTTTCAGTTTAAAAATATTATTATATTTATTTATTTCCTAAAAACCCTAAAACAAAAGGATATATATATATAATCCCGTTTTTCTTTGTTTGTGCCTAGCAGCCGTCAAAGAAAAATAACTCTCAAAACTATTTTGGGGATTCCTTCTGTTCGTAGTCAACTGGGTGGATTACGTAGAGGCTGGGATCACGATAGATTACGGCTTGGTTCGACAACAGATCAGACTACTCGTTGTTAAGGTGTTGTTGTCTACTCTGAATAAACATTAGGTAATTTCTTAACCTTGATCACCCCAATTCGTTCCTCACACATGGATCCATGGTTAGGGTCACTGATTTTATTTTTTTTTCGCTGCGCCGTAGGGGTGCCGGCGATCCAACAATATCATATATGGCATGTACTTCTAAAATCATTTTTAGCTCAGGAATTAGAAATCCTAAACTCGAATACCACTAAATGTAACACCCCTTACCCGAAGTGAACCAATTCCTTACAAGCAAGGGATGTCACATTAATAACTAAGCTATTCAATTCAATCATAAATTTTGAAGCTTTGATTTAACATAGTTAGACTCCTTTAGAGTTATTTAAGTCATTTCTAAAGATTTCCCTAAAATTTGGTTTCAATCGGGGCTAACCAAGGCTTATGCGGGTCTAAATAAGACAAACAGAGTTAATGTCGTGACGCTGGGAAATGGGTGTCACGTCATTGAACCGATGCCATGACGCTGAGCTGTTAGTGTTGCGACACTAAAAACAATTTACTCACTTAAACCTCCCATGCTCCAATGTCGCGACATTGGGTTTCAGATGTCACAACACCGCAGACAAATTCCCTAGGACAAGTTTAAAACACATAAACCAAGTCTAAACAATTATAAATCATTCTATATCACTTCCAAAACATATTCAACATAATTCTCCATCAAAACATCATATAATTCAACTTAAAACTCAATCGTACATAACCAAGTTTACAAAATATATCAAGGAAGATCAAAACTATCATATGCTTCCATTATAATTTTTCCATATATATCAAGTACATGCCATGAGCTAAATAAAAAAATCAATCAAAATTATACTCTCTTCCAAGATACGGTTTGTGATGATATGAGTCGAAAACGACCTTTACTCTAAAGCTTTAAAACAATCTTCACCAACGCATTAGAGAAACAACACGATAAGTCGTGAAACCTTAGTAAGTACATCATGAATTAAACTTTTCATTTAAATTTATTCATTACTAATGTATGTAAACATATGAATTATTACCTTTATATATATATGTATAAACTTATTGGATAGCATCTATTATAAGCAATCAAAATAACAATCCATAAATCACTTATCATTTTCATTACTAAATTCACTTACCTTGAAATTTAAGCCCAATTGTAAACTCAATAGAACATATAGGATATACAGAAAAAGTCAATAATTTGCACCAAAATGCCGCTATCACTTGCACTATAATGCCACAGACACTTGAACTATAGTGCCACTATCACTTGCGCATATAAAATGTTTCCTAATGGCATGCCATTTATATCCTACTAGTTCTCGTTTTGTCTACATTCACATTTAAATATAGAATTTCACTACATTTTCTCAACAATAAAAGTAATACAAACTTTACTCATTTTACGATTTAGTCCTTAATTATATAGAAATAAAAAATCATCACATTTCACTTAACATTTTATTTTACTAACATTTAACACTTCATTTAAATACTTTATCTTACTATCTATTTCCCCTATCTAAATTTTATACCCTTTGCAATTTATACACACATCATATTAGTTCTAGATTCTTACAACCTGACACGTTTAATGATTTATCAGTTATTTTCAATTTACAATTCGAATCCGAATAAACCTAGTCAACCTCCAATCTAAGGCGTGGCCTTTGTGGGTGTGCCTCTATATACATGAAAATCTACTGTGCCCACTTATTCTAGCAGAGTCTGGCTTGGTCCCTCTTGATTTTTCTGAGTCTTTATCTAACTTGAATTCAAGCAAAAATTTTATAAGTTCGGAAGAACTTAGTGAAATCTATACATAAAATGAGTGTTGCATAAATTTTAGGAAATTGAGATTCTTGGCTCAGAATTAAACTCTATAGATTTCATAATAGAATTTGCAAACTTAGTTGGCGAGGCTCGTGCCTTATACACTCTAAGCTGTTTATTGGCGGATTTAGACCCTTGTCTGGTTCTGACCATGTTCCCTCATGGGTCTCACCCTCTCCCTATATCTTATTATTTTACATCCCTAATACTCGTATTCATTATTTCTGGCTAGCAACGCTTAACAACTACCCAAGTAATTTCCATAATTGCAGTTTGTACCACAATATAATATCCTTACTAATTTAGAGAAATAGTGCCCACAACGCAACACCATAGTACATGCCCTTTCAGTTTGTTCCTTTAAGATGCTCCATTAGACATGTGGTACCGACATACTATTTCCTACTAAGATGTTTCGTGAAGGTTTCCAACCCTGGGTAGTTCGACAAGACTTTTACCTTGTTTTGTGGTCTAGATGAGCCTTTGCTTTTCACTATTCTGGCGGACTTTATTTAGCATTCAACCTTGGGTTGGCATTTCCTTTCATAAAAACTCGTATAGGTCTACCCAATCTTTTGCCTACCTTTTGCCAAGTTACAATTTAAGATTGCTCCTATTATAGCCTATTTCGTATCTATTCAAATAATGTGGGATCTGTGGCTTCCATAACGGACTCACTTTAATCTACATTACGTTTACCTTTTAACCTCAAGAGGCTCTCTCATTATCCCATTGGTCTGTAGGTATACCAAGTTCATTCAGTAGAGTACGCCAGCTTTCTATGAGTTCAATTTAGTCCCAAAATTGTTCTAAATTAGGGTTTATAAAGAGATTCAGGTGTGGCAACTCACCCGCCTTTAAATGAAACTTCATCCCCAAAATAAAAACTTTAGGGTTTTTCTAAATCAGTTCAAAACACATTGCATGTACTTTAAAAATCCCCCAAGTATTGATACTTTTTAAAAAAGTATCGATAATTTTTAAAAAGTATAAATAAATTATATCGGAATCGATACCAAATGCTGAAAATATTCTTCGAAGTGCAAAAATTTTTCCCAACATGAATTTTAAGTTCTAACTAGTTCTATACTAACTTAGGATGACTCAATAACAATTTCTAATGAGTTCATATGCTTGCATATGCCAAAATTGAGTATGATGCATATGAAACATAGAGTATTGTGAGGTATGCAAAAAATGAACATTCTCATCAAACAAAGTCTAATTGAGCACATTCAAAGGTATTCAAAATTTTATGTTAGACAATATTGATCAAAATAGATTAATCATGCAACAACTAACTCCCCTTAACTAATTGCATATAGAAGACATAAAATTCATGCATGGATACTTTTGCAATCAATTTTAAGTCATAAAACATTTTGAAAACAACAAAGTGAAAAAAAATCATTTGAACACAAAATTAAGGTAATGTAGTACTACCTAATTTTCTCTTTAAGTGTCTAAAATCTTTCTTTGTCTAAAGGTTTTGTAAAAATATCAGCTAATTGTTTTAAGGTGTCAACATAATCTAGAACAATCTCCCCTTTTTGGACATGATCTCTAAGGAAATTATGTCTAATTTCAATATGTTTAGCTCTAGAATATTGGATGGAATTTTTAGTGAGACAAATAGCACTAGTATTGTCACACTTGATAAGAATGATATCTATATCAATTCCATAGTCCTTAAGTTGTTGTTCCGTCCATAAAACTTGAGCACAACAACTACTGACAGAAATATATTCCGCTTCGGTGGTGGACAATGCAACACTATTTTGTTTCTTTGAAAACCATGATACAAGCATGTTGCTTAGGAATTGAAAAGTATCGGAGATGCTCTTCCTATCTAGTTTGCATCCTCCAAAATTTGCATTCGAGAATGCATGCAAGCTAAAGGATGAGTCTCTAGGATACTAAATGTCTAAATTAAGAGTGTCTCTAAGGTATCTAACTATTCTCTTAAAGGCTTGTAAATGTGATTCTTTAGGATATGATTAAAATCTAGCACACAAGTAAACACTAAACATGATATCGGGTCTGCTTGTGGTAAGATAAAGTAAAAAGTCAATCATAGACCTATATAACTTTAAATCAACATATTTTTCTTCCCCATCTTTGTCAAGCTTTGTAGAAGAGCTCATAGAAGTAGCTTGTGGTTTGAGAATGTTCATCCTAAACTTCTTGAGCATTTCCTTTGTGTATTTAGCTTGATTGATGAAGATGTCATCCTTTTTTTGCTTTATTTGGAGTGCCAAAAAGAATTTAGTTCTCTTATCATGCTCACCTCAAATTCACCTTGCATTAGCTTAGAGAATTCTTGACAAAGAAGATCATTAATAGAACCAAAAATGATATCATCAACATAAATTTGAACTACTAATAAATTTTTTCTTTTCTTTTGATAAAAATGTTGTGTCAACCTTCCCTTTACAAAAACCTTTTTCAGTGAGGAAATTTGATAATCTTTCATACCAAGCTCTAGGAGACTGTTTTAAACCATATAAGGCTTTTGAAAGTTTGAAAACATGATTTGGAAATTTTGAGTCTTCAAAACCAGGTAGTTGTTCAACATACACTTATTCATTTATAAAACCATTTAGAAAAACACTTTTAACATATATTTGATATAGTTTACACTCATTAAAACATGCAAAAGCTAAAAACATTCTAATGGCTTCCATCTTGGCTACGGGAGCATAACTTTCATCATAATCTATTCCTTCCTCTTGAGTGTAACCTTAAGCAAAAAGTCTAACCTTGTTCCTCACTACATTACTGCTCTCATCTAGCTTGTTCCTAAAAACCCATTTAATACCTATAGTAGATTTATTGAAAGATCTTTCAACTAGGGTTCATACTTTACTTCCCTCAAATTGATTAACTCTTCCAGCATAGCCAATATCGAATATTCATCATTTAATGCTTCTTTGATATTTTAGGCTCAATGCATGATATAAATGCAACATAATTACAAGCATTTCTAAGAGAAGATCTAGTAGTTACCCCTTTGGATGGATCTCTCAATATCTTACCATCCTTTACATAGTTAAACTCTCTTGGATGAGTGACTTCCCTTTCCTCTATTGTAAGCTCCTCTAGAACATTTTGTGTTTTTTCTTGAATCTTTTCACTTGATGATTACTCCACTTTACCATTATTATTAAAAAATTTTGCATCATCATCATTATCATCAATACAAGAATCCTTTATAGGAGGAAGGTTAGAGTCATAAAAGATAACATGTATAGACTCTTCTACTATTAAAGTTCTTTTGCTAAACACTCGAAAGGCTTTAGAATTTAAAAAGTAACCAAAAAAATCATTCATCACTTTTTGCATCAAATTTACCAAAATTGTCTTTTCCATTATTTAAAACAAAACAATTGCATCCAAAAAGATAAAAGTAGATAATGTTAGGCTTTTTTTTTTTTGAAAAGTTCATATGGATTTTTCTTTAAAATAGGCCTAATCATCACTCTATTAACAATGTTTGTGGCTTTTGCCCAAAAATGTTTTGGTAAATTATTTTCACAAAGCATGGTTCTACCAATTTCTTCTAAAGTTATATTTTTCCTCTTAACAACTTCATTTTGTTGAAGGGTTCTAGGTGCAAAAAAATTCTGACTAATTCCATTTGAGTTGCAAAAATTTTCAAAATCAAGATTTTGAAATTCAGTTTCATGATCACTTCTAACACTAGTGATAGAGTAACCTTTTTTATTTTGATTCATTTTTGAAAATGTGATGATTTTTTCTAAATCTTTATCTTTAGTACTTAAGAAAAGAACCCAAGTAAATCTAGAATAGACATCAACAAGCACAAAAGCGTATTGTTTTCCACCCAAGTTAGTTGTCCTAATAGGACCTAATAAATCTATGTAAATTAGTTGGAGAATTCTACTAGTTGATACATCATTAATAGGTTTAAAGGAAACTCTTTTATATTTACCCTTAACACATGTATCACAAGCTTTATCTAATTCAAATATAATATTAGACAATCCTCTTACTAAATCATTTTTAGCTAGTTTATGCAATATGATCATGCTATCATGTCCTAGTTTTCTATTTTAACTAGTTTATGCAATATGATCATACTAGCATATCTTAGTTTTCTATGTCATAATAAAGAATTACTTTCATTTTAACAAGACATATGAGTAAATCATGCAAATCATCTAAATGTACCATATATATTTTTCTTATCCTATGTCCTACAAGTATAATCTTATTAGACACAATGTCAACTATTTTACATTCATTAGACTCAAAAATGACATTGAGACCACTGTCACACAATTGGCCAATACTAAGTAGATTATGCTTAAGACCGTTGTCATATAGAACATTTTGAATAAGAACTGAAGAGCTTGTACCAATAGAGTTGATTCCTTCGTCTCTTTTAGATTTGTCACCAAATGTAACTACTCCTCCATTTTTTGGCTTCAAATTGATGAAGTGGCTCTTATCATCGATCATGTGTTTTGAGCATCCACTATCAAGGTACCATGAGTTTTTGAATGATTCCTCCACCTTGAAGCAATGCTCCTCTTCCTACAAACATAGAATTAAGCATTGATTTTTGGCACCCGAATTCTTTTGGATCCATAAGTATTAGTTCCTATAATTTTATTCCCTCTAAGTATCCATTTTGAAAAGATGTATTTATCTTCAGTATTTATGAGTCCTTTAGGGACCCATACACTTTTAATAATCTTTCTTTTGTAAAACCTTAAGAGACCTCTATGTTTATAAAAATTAAAACTAGTTTTGCCAGAGTTTTGTTTTGAGCTTTCTCCTCTAAAAGATCTTTTTAAGATAAGGTTTGTTCAACCTTTGCAGATAAGGTTTAACCTTACATCTCTCTTAAGATTTCTACCCAAATCTACAAACCTTCTCAAATAATTACAAAGAAGTAAACTAATAAATAATCCTCACAAGATTAGAATGTTTGCCAATAAAGCACAAATAAACAAGAATACACTTAAGCTAAAGAATAACAATAAAATTTCACAAGTGTGTACAAGAAAAGTATGAAAAAAACTAAGGTTGAATTGATTGATCTTTAGGCTAGATCATGTCTCTTGTTATTGTAAGACCATCAGAAGTTGGCATTTATACCTTCTAATTCATTTCTAATTGTCATGGTTGTTGGGAGAATAAATAAAACCATTAGGATGGAAATACCAAACTATTATATTCACATGTAACAAAAAAGGATCGATACTTTTTGTACGAGTATCAATACTAGAGACATTTAATGTCTGATTCAGTGGTTGTTAAAATTAGTTTCCAATGATACCAAAGATGTATTATCAATACCTAGTAAAAGGTATCGATATAATTTTATGGGTATCGATACTTTTGACATTTTTAATAGATTATGAAAAATGAATACAAAATTGGTATTGATATAATGTTAGAATTAAGTGACTCGAATCCTTATTTAAATCAAATACAGTGGTAAAATAAAAAAAGTAAAATCCTATAGAATTATACTTCTTTTATTTTATTTTTAGAATAAGATTTTTTAAATCATATTAAACTCCATCTATTTGAAATTGATTAGAATAAGGTGTTTCAATCTTATTAGAATATGGTTTTACAAGCCTATAAATAGACATAGTCTACTCCTCTTGTAATTATTCGAATTCGACATAGTGAATTTTTTCTCCTCTGCCCGTGGCTTTTTTCCCGAAAAGGTTTCCACGTAAAATTTGTGTGTTCTTTATTTTTATTTTTTTGTGATATATTGTCATTACCGACATTCTATTTTTACAAATTGGTATCAGAGCGTCCAAGTTGTTCATCTCAATCACGGTAATGGCGTCTTTAAAGTATGAAATTCTGCTATTGGATCGCAACACCAAATTCGCGTTGTGGTAGATAAATATGCATGCATTTCTTGCACAGATGGACTAAGAGGAAGCCCTGCTAGGGGTAGATAAGATGCCTTCAAAATTGACGGAGGAAGAGAATTAGCGCAAGGATCGAAAGGCGTTAACACAGTTACATCTACATTTGTCTAACGAAATTTTGCAGGATGTGATGAAGGAGAAGACCGCCGCTGGATTATGGAAGAGGTTGGAACAAATATGTATGTCGAAAACTCTAACTAGTAAGTTGCATATGAAGCAGCATCTTTATGCTCATCGTTTGGAGAAAGGTGCGTTTGTGCACGAACACTTGACAGTATTTAAACAAATTCTCTCAAATTTAGAGGCCATGGAGGTTCAGTATGATAAGGAAGATCTAGGGTTGATTCTACTTTATTCATTGCCTCTGTCTTATTCAACCTTTAGAGATACAATTTTATATAGCCGCGAGTCTCTCACAGTTACTGAGGTTTATGATTCTTTAACCTCGTATGATAAGATGAAGCATCTTGTGGTTAAAACTGACTCTCAAGGAGAGGGTCTCATTGTTCATGAGCGATAAGATCGGAATGCTGATGATGATCGTGGAAGGACACAAAAATGAAATCCTCATGGTAAATCTAAGCATAGATCGAAGTCTTCAAATAGAGGTAAAACTTGTAACTTCTGTAAGAAGACAGAGAACATTAAATATGAGTGCTATAAGCTACAGAACAAGATCAAAAGGGAGGCTGCGAATCAAAATAGAAAACAACCAGAAAATTCTGGTAAGGCTGATGTTGTAGAAGACTATAGCGATGGTGAACTTCTAGTCGCTTCTGTTAACAATTTTAAAGTGAGCGAGGAGTGGATCCTTGATTCGGGCTACACCTTTTACATGAGTCCCAATCGAGATTGCTTTACAACTTACGAAATAGTGTCTGAAGGTGTTATTTTGATGGGAAATAATGCTTCATGTAGAATTGCAGGTGTTGGAACAATTAAAGTTAAGATGTTTGATGGAGTTGTTAGAACACTTAGTGACATACGACATGTTCCAGAATTGAAGAGAAATTTAATTTTGTTGAGTACTCTTAATTCAAAAGGGTACAAATACACAGCTAAAAGTGGGGTTTTAAAGATTTCCAAAGGTTCCCTTATTGTGATGAAAGGGTAGAGAAAGACTGTCAAGTTATATGTTTTGCAGGGTTCTACTGTTACTGGTGATGTAGTTGTCGCATCATTTTCCTTATCAGATGAGGATATTACTAAACTTTGCCATATGCGCCTAGGGCATATGAGTGAGAATGGCATGGCAGAATTGAACAAAAGAGGACTTCTTGATGGGCAAGGAATTTGTAAACTGGAGTTCTATGAGCACTACGTTTTTGGGAAGCAAAAGAGAGTTTGACTCACCAGAGGAATCCATAACACGAAAGGAATGTTAGAGTATATTCATTCTGATCTGTGGAGGTCATCCAGAGTGCCTTCGAGAGGTGGAGCTAATTATATGCTAACTTTTATTGATATTTTTCCAGAAAAGTCTAGGCGTTCTTCTTGAAGCAGAAAAGCGATGTGTTTTCCGCATTTAAGTCTTGGAAAACCATGATTGAAAAATAGACGGGAAATCAAATAAAATATCTCCGCACAGATAATAGCTTAGAGTTCTGTTCTGATGAGTTTAATAAACTGTGCAAGTTAAAAAGGATCGTGAGACACTTGACAGTTCGCCATACTCCACAACAAAACAGCGTTGCAGAATGAATGAACAGAACAATCATGGAGAAGGTTCGATGTATGTTATCAAATGCCAAATTACCAAAGTCATTTTGAGCCGAAGCAGCCTTTACTGCATATTTTTTTATCAACCGATCTATATCCGTTGCCATTGAGAAAAAGACTCCACAAGAGGTATGGTCTGGTAATCCTGCTGACTATTCTAATTTAAAGATCTTTGGTTGTCCTGCGTATGCTCATGTTGATAATGGAAAATTGGAACCGAGATCCATTAAATGTGTTTTTCTTGGTTATAAAGCTGGTGTAAAAGGGTATAAGTTATGGTGTCCTGAAAATAGAAAAGTTGTGATTAGCAGAGATGTTGTTTTTGATGAAACTGCTATGCTACCTAACTTATCTCTTAAAGACTTGTCCAATAAAGAAAATCAAAAGCAGGTGGAGTATCAGATTAATCCAGAATCTACAACAGAGTCGACTACTAAAACAAGTACAAAAATTCAAAATAGAGTTGCTTCTTCACTACAATACTTTATTGCCAAAAACAGAACTAGAAAAGAAATTAAACCTCTAAAGAAGTATGTCGAGGCTGATGTAGTTGCTTATGCTTTAAATGTGGCTGAAGATATAGATGCAAATCAAGAGCCGTCTAATTATTCTGAGATGGTTAGTTGTGAAGACTCAGAAAAGTGGATGTTTGCTATGTAAAAGGAGATGGAATCACTACACAAAAATAAAATATGGAATCTTGTGAAACTTCCTAAAGGTAAAAAGGTTGTTCGTTGTAAATTGGTGTTTAAGAAGAAAGAGGGGACTCCAAGAGTTGAAGAACCCAGAAATAAAACAAGGCTTGTTGCAAAGGGTTACAGTCAAATTCCAGGAGTAGACTTCACAGATATGTTCTCCCCAGTTGTGAAGCATAGTTCAATTCGAGTTTTGCTTGGTATTGTGGTCATGCATGATTTGGAGCTTGAGCATTTAGATGTAAAAATTGTATTTTTGCATGGAGAACTTGAGGAGGATATTTACATGCAACAACCAGTGGGTTTTACAGTCTCAGAAAAAGAGGACTATGTTTGCTTTCTGAAAAAGTCCCTTTACGGTTTGAAATAGTCACCAAGACAGTGGTACAAGAGGTTTGATTCCTTTATGACTTCTCATTATTTTAAAAGAAGCAGCTTTGACAATTGTGTTTACTTTAAGAAAAACAGTGATGGTTTTTTGTGTATCTACTCCTTTATGTTGATGACATGTTGATAGCGGTTAAAGATAAATGAGAGATAAGAAAGGTTGAAGCCCAAATAAGTGAAGAATTTGAGATGAAAGATTTGGGACCAGCAAAGAAGATACTTGGTATGAAGATTCTCACAGATAGAAAAGCAAGTAAATTGTACCTAAGTCAGAAGGGGTACATTGAGAAAGTTCTTTGCAGATTCAATATGCAGAATGCTAAGCCTGTTAGTACTCCTTTAGCAGCCCATTTAAGACTTTCATCGGCTTTGTCTCCACAATCAGATGATGAGATTGAGTACATGTCACATGTTCCATACTCTAGTGCAGTGGGATCTCTCATGTATGTCATGGTTTGTTCACGTCTAGATTTATCATATGCAGTCAGTGCAATTAGCAGATATATGGCAAATCCCAGTAAAAAATATTGGAAAGAAATTCAGTGGGTTTTAAGATACTTACGAGGTACTACCGATGTTTGCTTATAGTTTGGAAGAACTAGAGATGGAGTCATTGGGTATGTTGATGCTGATTTTGCTGGAAACCTCGATAGAAGAAGATCTCTCACAGGTTATGTCTTTACAATCGGAGGTTGTGCAATCAGTTGGAAAGCCACTTTACAAACTACAGTCGCTTTGTCTACCACTGAAGTTGAGTACATGGCGATTACTGAGGCTTGTAAAGAAGCTATTTGGTTGAAGGGACTCTTTAGTGAACTCAATGAAGACCTTCAAATCAATACGAGATTTTGTGACGATCAGTGTCATCTTCCTTACAAAAGATCAAATGTTTCATGAGAGAACAAAACACATTGATGTTCGGTATCATTTTTTTCATGATATTATTGCTCGTGGTGATATTGTTGTGAGCAAAATTAGTACTCATGAAAATCCTGCAGATATGATGACTAAGTCACTTTCTATAACCAAGTTTAAGCATTGCTTAGACTTGGTTGGTGTTCATTGTTGAAGTTAAACCCTTAAGGGGTTTTATGGAAAAGGTAGAGAACTTGTTCGTTGAGAGTTCACGATGAAGAACTTATTCATTAAGAATTCGTGTCAAGGTGGAGATTGTTAGAATTAAGTGACCCGAATCCTTATTTAAATCAAATCCAGTGGTAAAATAAAATAAAAGTAAAATCCCTATAGAATTATACTTCTTTTATTTTATTTTTAGAATAAGGTTTTTTAAACCTTATTAAACTCCATCTATTTGAAATTGATTAGAATAAGGTGTTTCAATCTTATTAGAATATGGTTTTACAAGCCTATAAATAGACATACTTTACTCCTCTTATAATTATTGAATTCGACATAGTGAATTTTCTTCTCCTCTACACGTGATTTTTTTCCCAAAAGGTTTCCACATAAAATTTGTGTGTTCTTTATTTTTTTTGTGATATATTGTCATTATCGACATTCTACTTTTACATATAAATTTTTGGTATCGTTAAATTTTAATAAGTATCGATATAATTTTCAAGGTATAGATACTTATTGTTTGTGTTCAATTTTTATTCAAAACAAAAGCGATTTGGTATCGATAAAAGATGAAGTATCAATATAATTTTACAAGTATATATATATTTTGGAAAACATCGATACTTCTTGTAAGGAATAGTTTTTCCAATTGATTAGAAATGGTTTTGATTAAGTTCAAAAGTTTAAATTTATTTTCAGAATTTTGTCAAAAATATTTTTAAGTGTTTAAAGCTTTTCTAAGATGTTTAGAAGTTATTATTTATGCTTTGAATTCTTTATTAAAAAATTATATTTTAAAGATATATTTCTTATATTAAAATAATTTATGAAATAAAGTTAGTTCAACAAAATTATTTTATATATTTCTAACTAAACTATCCTTTCAAAATATTTAATTTTGAAATATCTTTATAAATTTTCCTATTGAAATTTAAATTTAATTTTTAAATTATTCCTTAAATACTTTTTATTTTTCACATAAATTCAAACATAGTGATTTTTTAAAAAAATAACCGCTCCATCTATTTATAAAGATTGACAACTTATAAGGAACACATAAAAACAATAAAAATAAATAAAATTTACCAAAATGTCACTTTTAAAAAATATAGTTGAAAATAAAAATCAAATTTTAGTAATTTGATAAATTTAATTATCTTAAATTTGAAATTTAAATGGAAGGACAAACATATTAAGATAATTAATATAAGTAAATATTTTGTAATTTATTATATTTATTTATTATTTTATCCATTTAACTATTTTTAAATGTTTGATAATATATAATCAAGATGTAAAAATGTAAAAAAATTGTTAAAAATAATTTAAAAATTATAATATTTAGTTTTCTAAATGTTAAAATTTTATAATTTATTTTAAAATTAATAAAACAGTAATAATTAATTGATAGATCAATATAAATTAAAAACCATGAAAAATAATATAAAAGGTGAAAAATAAATATAAAATTTATATTATTATTATTAAAATATTTAATATTTTAAATGAAATATAAAAATTAACAAAATTATCTATCTAAATTTATCAATTACTTTAAAATTTTAATACTATTTAATTTCTAAATATAAAATTTAGTATGATAATAAGATATTATATAAAATTAGTCATTAAAATAATATTATACATATTATATAATTTTAAAATTTTACAAAGATATTGATTTTATTTATTGATTTTAAAATTTAATTATTTATACATTTTTAATTACGCTTAAATAGTGTAAAATTTTAAAATTATAAATACGGAATTGGAGTTTTACTTTACAACAAATAAATTTTATTAATATAAATATATATTTAATGATTTCATATAATTTATTTTTTTACAACACATTAGAGGTGCTCATGGGCCGGGCCGGGCCCATAAAAAATTTGGCCCGGGTCCTAGGCCCGAGCCCGGCCCGGCCCGAAATATGGGCCTAAAATTTTGCCCAGGCCCGACCCGGGAAAAAATCATAAGCCCGAGCCCGGCCCGGCCCATTTTTTTAATAAATACCAAAAATTTATTTTAAAAATTAAAAAAAGTATTTTAAAAATATTTTAAAAATATTTTAAAATTTAAAAATATTTTAAAAATATTTTAAAAATATTTTAAAAATATTTTAAAAATATTTTAAAATTAAAAAATAAAAAAAAGTATTTTAAAAAATAAATATATTTATTATATCGGGCCGGGCCGGGCCTCGCCCGGGCCAAAAAAGTAGTGCTCGAGACTCGGTCTGTTTTCTAAACGGGCCTCGTTTTTTGCCCAAGCCCATATTTCGGGCCTATATTTTTACCCAAACTGGCCCATGAGCACCTCTACAACACACAAAGAAAAAAAGCTTCTCTATGACATATAATTTAATAATATTCATAATATCTTTTTTGTCGAAACCATTTTTTGAAAACAAAAATCTAGTTGTCGACTTTAAAAATAAAACTGGAGTCGCCACCGATCCTTTATTAAGGTGTGATCAGCTCACCTTAAAAATTATTTTGGTCTACGAATTTTGAGAAAACGAGTCCGGAGTCGATTACATGACGAGGAAGGGTTAGCACCCTCGTATCGCCCAAAATCGGTACCAAATTGATCATTTAATGTCTTAGTGTCGAAGGTTAAAAAGATTTTAAAATCAACTCAAATGATGAAATTTGAAAAAGGATAATCAATTGTTCAAGTCATGTAAAGAAATCGAGTCCCAATACGTTAGGGTACAATTCCTCATAATCCCCGAACTTTGAATATCACTTTTATTTTATGTGAAAATCTTCATTTTGAGAAAGTAACATGCCGCACCCAATGCGTTAGGACACAATAAGTTAAGTTCCCAAAAATGATTTTTATACTCATGCATTTTGAATAAAGAATATCCTCGATTATCTAGGATTAGCAAAGAAAATCGGAATCCAATACGTTAGGGCTCAATTTCCTCGAAAATCCCAAACCTTGAATATTGCTTTTATTCAAAAAAAAACTTTTAAATCAAGAAAATGATTTTGATGTATTGTCAAAACCAAAATGTATTTCCCAAAAGGTAAGTTAAAAGTTAGTGTATAATATGAGACAAAAACTTTAAGTTAAAGCATATATGAATATATATTTACAAAATAAATAAAAAAATAAACGTATATGTATAGGTAAGTCATGAAAATACGCTTATGTATATATCCAAATATTTACATATATGTACAATATATAAAATAATAAAAATATTTATAATGATTTATAAATATGAAAATGTATACATAAATATATCATGGAAAATGTATGTGTATTTTAAATTGTAAAATATGGGAAACATGTAAGAATTCTAAAATGTATATGTATACATATATATATGTTTGTAAAAAAGAATTTATGAAGAATAATATATAAAAAATACGTATATACATATTTACAAAAAAAGATTTTCAAACTAAAATATAAGAGTATATATATAGAAGTTAGGAAATAAAATTGAAATAAAAACATATGAATAAAATATATATATATATAAAATACGTATACTACAAAAAAATGCACATATGTATATTATATAAAAAAACTATGCGTATGTACAAATATAAGAAAATAATAATAATGATGGTAATAAATAATATAACAATAATAATAAATGATGGGAGAAAATAAATTTTAAAAAAACAACAAATTGCAAAAAAAAGGACCAAATAGTTAAAAAACTAAAATAACTAGAAATAAATGAAATTTATGCAAAATAATGGGCCAAATCGCGACACGCGAATTACATGGAGGGCCAAATCGGAAATAATCCGCCTCCCCAAAACGGTGTGCAGTGATATGGGCTGAAATGAACAAAGGCAGAAACATGCGGGCCAAATTAAAAAAAAAACAAAAACTGATTTAAAAACGATTTGAAATTTTAAGGACCAAATGCGCAAATAGACCATTTAAAGGAAAACGCGTGGATCCTGGAACCGGGATGGGTCGACGTGCGGATCCCCCCAAAACGGTGCCGTTTGATCCTTACTATTAAAACTAAAATTTTTCTTCAAATCACTTTACTTCACTTTTAAAAAAAAAACAAATCAGAGGGAGAGGGGTTTTCTCTGCTAGGGTTTTCCCCTAACCCAAGCACCCTCATGCCACTGCTGTCGTGTCCACCGTAGTGCCTTCGCGAACGGCTCTCGGATCCAGGTAAGTTAACTCCTTTCTTTTCTTATTTCTTTAAAGAAAATGGAACGAACATATAAACAATCAGAAAAAAACGAAGATAGAGAAAAAAAACAAATAACCTTTCAAAATCTATTTGATTCTCTGCTTTTGTATTTTCAATGGTCTTTTTTTGATACAATTTTCGTAACCCCTTTTACCATCCCCCCCATTTAAAATCCCTTTACAATCAGTTTATATAACCGAAATAAAGAAAAATAAAATACAAAAGAAAATCATTATTTTTGTTATTGTTGCCTCTACTCTGGTGTTGGTTCTGTTTTTCTCACAGGTACGGGAGTCGTGGAAGAGGCGCACGTGCGCGGAGGGTCGTGCTGCGACATTCGCGGTGGCGTGTAAGGGTGAAATTGTTGCGGTGGCTACTAGGGTTTTTGATTTTTGATTTGGCTGAAAATTTGTTAAGCTTTGGGCTTGTTGGGCTGTTGGTATTTTGGGCTTGTGTTTTTTGTTTGGGAAATGTATTTTGGGTCAATTAATTGGGCCTGCTGTTGTAATAATGGTTGGGCATTTATTTTTTATTTGCATTTGGTTTTATTATTGGTAGGGCCGGGAAAAAATTGGGCCCTACAGCTGCCCCTCTTTGCTCGTTGTCGTGTAACGGGAACAGAGCAAAGACTAAAAGCCCAATTGTGCCTGGCCTTATTATGATTTAGCCTCTTCAGTGCTTCAAATATCCTTATTCCTTCCTACTGCATCTTCAGAGTTATAGGAACTTGTGCTTCAATCTACTCCACTGTAATATCAAGGAGATAGGATTCATACGTTGTAGCTTCTCAAAAGAACTAAATTTGCTATCTTTAACCTGTTCCACTGCAACTTTAGGGAGATAAGACTTATAGCTTCGACTTATTCTGCTGCAACTTAAAGATAAATCTGATGCGATCTGCTCTACTGCAACTTCAGAGAGATGAGATATGTGGTTTTAATCCATTCCACTGTAATTTCAGGGAGATAGGACCGGTTATTTCTGTCTGCTCCACTGCAACTTAAGGGGGATAAGACTTGTATCTTCGATCTACTTCGCCACCAGTATGGAAAGATAAGATCTGCTTTCTTTGATCTACTTCATGCCAATACATGAAGACAAGATTTGCTTTCTTCGATCGATTCCACTGCCGACCAGGGAGATAGAATTATTGGCTTCAATATACTCCACTGTAACCTCAGGGAGGTAAAATCTGCCATCTTCGATCTACTCCACTACTGCCTAGGGAGATAAGATCTGTAATCTTCAATCTATTCCACTGCTGCCCAGGGAGATAGAATTACTGGCTTCAATGTACTCCACTGTAACCTCAGGGAGGTAAAATCCGCCATCCTTAATCTGCTCCACTACTGCTTAGGGAGATAAGATCTGTAATCTTCAATCTATTCCACTGTTGCCCAAGGAGATAGAATTACTGGCTTCAATGTACTCCACTGTAACCTCAGAGAGGTAAAATCTGTCATCCTTGATCTGCTCTACTACTGCTTAGGGAGATAAGATCTGTAATCTTCAATCTATTCCACGGTTGCCCATGGAGATAGAATTACTGGCTTCAATGTACTCCACTGTAACCTCAGGGAGGTAAAATCCGCCATCAACCTGCTCCACTGCAACCGAGGGAGGTAAGGCTGGTATCTTCAATCTGCTTTACTGTCAATGCAGGAAGGCAAGATTTGTTATTTTCACTAATCTGTTCTCTGGAGAACATGACCTGTATAATGAACCTAATTATGCCTAATGGTTAGGATGGCATGATCAAAATGAATCAAATGCTCCTAACTAGACATGTGTGAATGACATTTGAATGAATGCAAAATTTTATTTTTTCGAAAATGATCCCACTTAGGTTGTCATTTCTCGAAGTTTACTAAGGCTTTAACACTAACATGCTACAATACCTTCTTACTTGACTGGCTTTTCTTCAATCCTCTCCTATCGTTATTTAAGAATACAGGATTTAAATCTTTCTGTCTCTTACACCATTCCCAAGGTGTCGTACCAAAGGCTCATGCACAAATGAAGGCTCTATTCTCCGAGGCAACCTCTTCCTATTGCCTAATGATCATTGCTTGCTGGTTTATTTAAGCTTTGTCATCAACATGACCTTCTTGTCCCTTTGTTCAGTCAATGTTTTTAATGACAAAATGTGAAGGGATAGTCTTAATTTAGACTCTCCCTCTTAGATATTCAACCTTTAAGCTTGATGTATTCTAAATAATAGCCCTATTTTCAGTTACCGTATTATTTAGAAACTTCTAGAGTAATATGCAAAACCTCTCTTGTGAAAGTTTTATTAGTCTATTGATCATTATTCTAATGCAACATGCTTGCAAAAAGATCATGGATAAGAATAGAGTTGGTTCTGAGCATAGCTCAAGATGAATAAATTGTCGAGGATAACAAAGATGGATAACAAAGAAATTGATTTAGGAATGCGTATCTTGGAAATGAATTAAGTGTTCCAAGAATAACAAAAATAGTATAAGGATTAGGTGCCCCAGATATCGCAGCTTGAACTTCTCTGTACAGACTTTCTGAAGACTATTCTGAGCTTAACATGTGTTTAGGAGTACTTTGACGATGCCCCAAGATGTCACCTACCCTTTCCTGTTGATTCAGGTATAGCAATACCATTGCATGCCCCCATTCTGATCAGCATTTGAGCTGCTCTGAAAATTTCAAGCGTCATTTTGATCAACATTTGAGCCGCCCTTTTTGGGTTTTCAACTCAAATCCCTTTTGGTTTAAAGCGCCCTTTGCGGGTTTTCACCTTAGCCTCTCTGGTTTTACTTCTTCATTTTTCATTTTCATCTCTTCATTTTCCACATCACTTTTTTCTTTTTCTTTTTTGGTTGGGACTCAAACTGCCCTTTGCGGGTTTTTACCTTGGTCCTCTCTTTCTTTAAGCGGAGTATTTCCTGACTGAATCTGAGTTTATGGGACTTTGCAGGTTTATCACCCATCTCATTCAAAATCAAAGCTCCTTTGGAAAAGACCTTCTCTATAACATAAGGTTCTTCCCAATTTGGCATCCGTTATATTTTTTGTAGAGTGAGGATCTTCTTCAGCATTAGGTCACTATCGTGGAATTCTCTGGGACAAACCTTTTGCTGTAGGCTCGCATCATTCATTTCTTGGTACATCTGACCCTGATGAATAGCTTTTAGTCTTCCTCCTTCTATTAAGTTTAATTGATCACATTGTGATTGGATTTGTTCTGCTTCATCCAACTTGCTCAGCCAATACCCGGAGAGAAAGAATTTCAACTTCAATAGAGAAAACCGTGATGAACTAAAGAGAGAGGCACTGTTTCGATATTAATCTTGACATACTGCAAATTTTTGATATCGTGCTATTGTTCAGATTGTAATGACAGTGCTTAACCTGGGCATATCCTGGTATGACCATGCATAGACATCTTTGAATTCTTGAAGTAACTCAACAATGTCATGCTTTGTCTTTGAAGTCATTTCCATTCCAATCTTCACCAAGCTCACAACTTTTAATGATTCTTTGTGAGGTAGGATCTGTCTATCCTCTACCATCCTCAATAAGTCTGGAGATAAGCTATAATCCATGTCACCTTCAAAGTTGTGAGATCCCTCTAAACACATGTCTCACCCAAAAGGAGATTCTGAGTCTGTAGCAGTGTCACTCATGTCATTGATATTTGGGGACCCATGGTGGGTACCAAAGAATATACAAAAGAATGTATGAATAATATGAATGAATGAATGAAAATTTTGGGAGAAAAAATCTGAAAGAATGAAAAAAAATCGTAAAGAATGAAAGAACATTTGCTCAAAGATGTATTTCATTAAAATAATAATGTTCAGACGTGAGTCTATTTCAAAAAGAAATTCCTATTGCTTCTAGGCTGAAAGCAACAAGTGTGTTCTGAACATTACTCTAACAGACTCTAAATACTTAAGGGGTTTCCTCTGCGGTCCCATTATTTAAAACATCTCTAAGGCGAATATCTAACAAGGACCCTTTTAATTGTGTCTGCATATATGGCATCGATGTGTAAACTTTTCACCACTTCTTCATACATTGCAGTCCCTCCATCCTCAATCATGATTGGGTAACAGATTTTCTGCACTTGATGAGTCACCCAACTTGACAATACCCATATTGATGAATTTTTCAACTAGCTTTTTGAAGGTAATGCAATTCTCTATTGAGTGCCCGTAATTCCGCGTGGTAGTCACATTCATGCGTTCAGCATCATACCACTTAGGATACGGAGGTTGTGGAGGTTTTAAGTAATGAGGAGCAACAACATGCGCATCAAACAAGCTTTGATACAGATCCTTATATGACATCGGAATTGGCGTGAACTGGAGCTTCTCAGTACCTGGTTTCACTCTAGATTCTTGTCTTAATAAACCTTGTTGGTTAGTAGCCACCTTTCTTGGCTGACTCACAATAATTGGTTTAGAGTAACTCGTGTTGTTCACCTCATTTTCTCTTTTCCTTGAGACTGACCTCTTGTTACTCTCCTCTGCATCAATTTTCCCGCTCCTTATAGCGCTTTCAATCATTCACCATTCATGACTATGTCAGAAAAGCTTTTTGTGGCTCTCCCTAACATATGTGTAATGAATGGTGCTTTCAATGTATTTATAAAAAGCATCGTCATTTCTTTCTCTAAGAGCGGTGGTTGAACCTGGACTGCGACTTCCCTCCATCTTTGTGCGTACTGCCTAAAGCTTTCGCTCGGCTTCATCTCCATGTTTTGAAGGGTAATTCTATCAGGAGCCATGTCTGTAACATGACTATACTGTTTCATGAATGCTTGTGCCAAGTCCCTCCATGAACCAATCGTGGTATGGCTCAGCTGATTGTACCACTTAGATGCTGCCACTGCTAGGCTATCTTGGAAACAGTGTATTAATAGCTGGTCATTGTTAACGTATCCAGCCATTCGCCTGCAGAACATGGTGATATGAGCCTCTGGGCAAGTCGTCCCATTGTACTTCTCGAATTCTGGCATCTTAAACTTATGAGGGAGTGCCAAATCAAGAACTAAGCTCAGCTCTTTAGCGTCAATCCCACGACAGCTTTCAGTGACTTCCATTGCCCTGAATTTCTCCTCGAGCCATTTGCACCTTTCCTCTGGCTGCTTTGGTAACTCCTCCTTTATTCTTTCCTTTTCAGCCACTTCATCAAAGTCAGGAATGGCAGAGTTAAAAGGGTAGTTTTCGGGGTTAGAGCCCAATCTAGCTTGAAAGTTCGAAGCACTGGCCTAGGACTGCTGAGGCTTGATTGTGACAGTGGGTTTGTGCGGATATTCAGCTTGAGTTCGAACATGTGGAGGAGTAAAGCCTGGAGGATAGAGTGGTTGATCGACATCAGCCATGGGACCCTTTCCCTTATCACCTCCTCCAATCAACAGTTTGGTTAGCTTCGCCATCATATCATATTGGGATTCTCGCATCTTCTCAGACATATCCTATTGCATCTTATCTAACCGCTCCTGCACCTGTAGCTGAAGTCGGTCTTGCATCTCCTTCTGACACTGTTCGAGTTTTTCCAATCTCTGATCCATGTCCTTAATCTTTGCTCGAGTGCCGTTGCGGTGTTTGGTTGGTTGGTTGGTTTCCAAGTTAACTGAGCCATGATTTCAGTTAATTAAGATCCTTTAACTGTGTTTAATGCATATGATGTAATGAAATGCCAATGTATGAAATGAATGCAAAAAGAGACGTTGATTCTGGTTCAACTCTTTATTAGAAAACCTCACTGGAAAACAAATCTCTTTACGCAAAGCGAATACATATAAACGGCTTCGCCCTTGTACTCCCAGTACGTTAGGGCTCAATTTCCCTCGAAAATCCCAAACTTCGAATATTGCTTTTATTCAAAAAAAAACCTTTGAATCAAGAAAATAACTTCAATGTATGGTTAAAACCAAACTATATTTTCAAAAAAAGGATATGTTAAAAAAATAATGTACAATATGATACAAATATTTTAATTTAAAGCATATATGACTAAATATTTACAAATATATATACAAGTACAATATACAAGTAAATTTGCAAATATGTGTACACATATATTTAACACGCATATACAAAGATACATATAAAAGATGGAATGGAATATATCAATCAAAACTAATAAAACATGCATGTATATATATTTGAATATCGTGAAAATAAAATAAAATATAAAAGTATGTATATGTATATGTATATGTATATATATTTACAAAATAAGAACAATATATATATATAAATATAATATATAAATAAACTATGAAAAATATATTTGTGTGAAAATCAGTATGAATATAAAGGTACATATAAAATGAAGTATAAAATGTAAGTGTATATAAACTATAAAACAATATGTATGTATATAATATATACGAAATTTCAAAAGCTTAGAATATATATATATATAAAACATGCCTATATAAAGTACGCATATGTATAGGTATAGAAAATGTGGCAGTAATAATGATAGTAAGTAATATAATAATACTAATAATGGTATAATAATAATAAAAATAATAAAATAATTGAAAAAAATGATCCAAATTGAATTAAAACGGAAAAGGGGGGCAAATTTAAAAGAAATTAAAAAAATAGGACCATCTTAAATGCGCGCATAACAGTGGAGGACCAAAAGGGAAATTATTCCCACCTTCCCAAAACGCTGCTCATCAATGGGTTAAATTGGAACACACAAAAAAAAATGCGACTCAATTTGCAAAAAAACAAAATCGGTTTGGTAGGCGAATCACAAAAACAGGGCCAAATGCATAATTAGACCTTTAAAGCCAAGCGCGGATCCTCCTTTGGTCGGGTCATCACTTGAGTCAAGGCCTGGACAAAACGGCGCGTTTTGCTCTATTATTTAAAACAATTTCCTTCCTCTAAAATCATTTGAAAACCGAGTGAAAGAAAAAAAATAAAAATAAAAAAAATCAAATGCCCTCTGTTAGGGTTTTGTCCCAACCCCTTGCGCCGCCGTCCGTCCGCCGTGTTTTCGTCGCAACCAGTGGCCGGAGGCTCGCCGAATTGGGTTTTTTAACCCTTTTCGGAGCAGATTCGAAGGCAAGGTAAGCCTCACCCCTTTTCCCTTTTGTATTACTTATTTGAAAAACAAAATAAAAAAATAGCAAATAACGAAAAGAAAAACAGAAATCCAATTTCACCTTGAAAAATCTTTGTATTCTCAGTGTTTTTTCAATTTTTGTATCCTCCCCTCTGTCTATACAAATCTAGGCTTTTATAGCCTACGAAAATACATTTACAATCCCTTTCTTTTGTGGACTCTTAGTCCGTTTTTATTTGCAGGTAGTTGTGCATATGGCGCGCGTGGGGAGGCTGATCTCCTAGTCCTGCGGCGGCTGGAGGCTGTTGGGCGTGGAAGCAGGCTCGCGGCGCTAAACTAAATGTGCGGCTAGGGTTTCTGGAAGCTTTGTTTTAGGTTTTAGTGGTGTTGGGCCATACTAAAATCGAGCTAGGGTAAAGCCTAGGCTTTGGGCCTGCATTTGGGTAGTTAGGTTTGAACTGTTTTTTTTTGTTTTGTTCGGACCCAGGCCGATTGGGCCTTATTACAGCTGCCCCTCTTTGCTCATTGTTGTGTAACGAGAATAGAGCAAAGACTACAAGCCCAATTGTGTCTGATCTTACTGAGCCTTGAACTTCTTCAGTGTTTTTCTTCTTTAAGTACCCTCATTCCTTCCTACTGCATCTTCAGAAGTATAGGAACTAGTGTTTCAATCTACTCCACTGCAATGTCAAGGAGATATGATTTGTTTATTTAGTATGCCTTACTGCAACTTCAGGGAGATAAGATTCGCCATCTTTAGTCTGCTTCACTGCAACTTCAGGAGGATAAGACTTGATTACTTAGTCTGCTCCATTGCAACTTCAGGGAGATAAGACTAGATGCGATCTTCGATCTACTTTGCCACCGATATGGGAAGACAAGATCTGCTGTCTTTGATCTACTTCACGCCAATATATGAAGACAAGATCTACTTTCTTCGATCTACTTCACCACCAGTATGGGAAGACAAGACCTGCTTTCTTCGATCTACTTCACGCCAATACATGAAGACAAGATCTGCTATCTTCGATCTACTTCATGCCAATACATGAAGACAAGATCTGCTTTCTTCGATCTACTTCGCCACCAGTATGGGAAGACAAGATCTGTTATCTTTGATCTACTTCACGCCAGTACATGAAGACAAGATCTGTTTTCTTCGATCTACTTCACCACCAGTATGGGAAGACAAAATCTGTTATCTTTGATCTACTTCACGCCAGTACATGAAGACAAGATCTGTTTTCTTCGATGTACTTCGCCACCAGTATGGGAAGACAAGATATGGCGATGAATTGTGATGTCTGATCTTGAATTGACTGCAGACTTCTACTATTGAGCTGTTGTTCAAGTTCAACGCATTATCGGATATGATTCTTTCAGGCGTTCCATATCGACATATGATCTCTCTTTTCAAGAACTTACTGACTGATGACTTTGTAACGTTAGCATACGAAGCAGCTTCTACCCATTTGGTGAAGTAGTCAATAACCACAAATATGAAACGATGCCCATTTGAAGCCTTCAGTGATATTGGCCCGATGACATTCATACCCCACATGGAGGAAGGCCACGGAGAAGTCATGACATGAAGAGCCGAAGGAGGTGCATGCATTTTATCACCATAAATTTGACATTTATGGCACTTTTTGGAATAATTGATGGAATCCCTTCCATGGTGGACCAGTAATACCCGAATCTCATAATCTGTCTAGCTATTGTGAACCCACTGGCATGTATTCCACAGATGCCCTCATGGACTTCCTCTAAAATTTTCTTTGCTTCCACGGCGTCCACACATCTTAATAGTACATGATCTTTTCCCCTCTTGTATAAGATCTCCCCATCTAAGACGTAATCAATGGCTAGTCTTCTCAGAGTTCTATTTTCATTTTTAGTTGCCTGGCCAGGATACTCACGATTTTTTACATAACGTAGTATATCTTGATACCAAGGGTTATCATCGATTTCTCCTTCTTCTATATTGTGATAATGAGTCGGGTCTTCATAGATACTCATTTGGATAAGCTTCATGTCTTCTTGTCTGTTCACCTTGATCATGGAGGCTAGAGTAGCCAGTGCGTCAGCCATCTGGTTTTCGTCTCGCAGGAGATAGCGAAAAGTAATGTCCTCAAACTCTTTAATCAATTCAAGGACCAACTTTCGATAACTGACTAATTTGGGATCTCTCGTTTCCCATTCACCTTTAAGCTGGTATATCACCAATGCCGAATCTCCATAGACCTCTAACACTTTGATTTTTCACTCTATAGTTGCACGAATACCCATGATGCACGCTTCGTATTCTGCCATGTTGTTTGTACAATCAAAATCCAATTTGCAAGTGAAAGGATAATGATCACCATTCAGGGATACTAAGACTGCCCCAATTCCATTGCCCACAGCGTTCGAGGCTCCATCAAAGTTTAGCTTCCAACTGTGACCTTCTTGGGGATTTTCTTTAGTAGCGGCTACATACAACAAGTCTTCATTCGGAAAATCAAAACTTAATAGTTCGTAATCTTCCAAAGCCCTGCTGGCTAGAACGTCAACTATTGCGCTCCCTTTTACAGCTTTTTGACTCACATAGACTATATCAAATTCAGACAGTAAGATTTGCCACTGGGCTATCCTCCCATTCAAAGCAATTGACTCCATCATATACTTTAGCGGGTCTAACTTTGAAATTAGCCAAGTCGTGTGGTATAACATGTACTGCCTTAATCTCCGAGTTGTCCAAATCAAAGCACAACACAACTTCTCAATAGGCGAATACCTCATTTCACAGTCAGTGAATTTCTTACTGAGGTAATATATCGCCCTTTCCTTCCTCCCCGTTTCATCATGTTGACCTAGCACACACCCTATGGAATTATCAAACACTATCAGATACAATATCAGCGGCCTATCCGGGCTAGGTGGTAACAGCACTGGAGTACTAGACAAATACTGTTTCACCCTGTTAAAGGCTTCTTCGCATTCTTCATCCCAAGTACTAGGATTATGTTTCTTCAGAAGACGAAATATTGGGTCACATTTCTCGGTTAATTGTGAGATGAACCTAGCGATGTAATTTAGTCTTCCTAAGAAACCTCGAACTTCTTTCTGAGTGCAAGGTGGAGGTAAATCTCGTATTACCTTCACCTTGTCTGGGTCAATCTCGATTCCCTTTTCACTGACTATGAAGCCTAGCAATTTTCCTGACCTGGCCCCAAAAGTGCACTTCGCTGGATTAAGCTTGAGCTGAAACTTTCTCAATCTTAAGAATAGTTTTCTTAAGACCTGCACATCTTCCTCCTCCGTTCTAGATTTTGCAATCATATCGCTAACATAAACCTCGATCTCCCTGTGCATCATATCATGGAACAAGGCTACTATGGCTTTTTGGTATGTCGCTCCCGCATTTTTTAATCCAAACGGCATCACTTTATAACAAAACGTCCCCTATAATGTAATGAACGTAGTCTTTGTCATGTCCTTAGGATGCATCTTTATCTGATTATACCCCGAAAAACCATCTATGAAGGAAAATAATGAATAGCCTGACGTATTATCTACCAATGTGTCGATGTGGGGTAATGGGAAATTGTCTTTCAGACTAGCCTTGCTCAAATCCCGATAATCCACATACATTCGTACTTTACCATCTTTATTTGGAACTGGTACGATGTTGGCCACCCACTCAGAATACTTGACTTATTGCAGAAATCCGGTATCAAACTGCTTTTGGACCTCCTCTTTTATTTTCAACACGATATCAGGCCTCATCCTTCTGAGCTTTTGCTGCACTGGTTTGCAATCTTCTCTTATAGGAAGGCGATGGACTACAATGTCAGTACTTAACCCAGGCATATCTTGGTATGACCATGCAAAGACATCTTTGAATTCTTAGAGTAGTCTAATGAGGTCTTGTCTTGTCTTTGCAGAGATATCAGATCCAATCTTCACCTCTTTTCCTTCCTCCAAGCTCACAATTTCTATTGACTCCTTGTGAGGTAGGATTTGTTTCTCGGCCCGTTCTACCATCTTCAACAAATCAAGAGACAAACCAACGTCTTCGTCATCTTCAAAATCCTGTGACCCCTCTAAACACATGTTTCGTTCAAAAGGAGATTCTGAATTTGTAAGAGTGACATTCGTATCGTTGATATCGAGGGACCTGTTATAGGTATAAAAACAATATGGATTCAGGAATAACTACTTGTGCAATATGGTCATGAATGAGATGCAAAAGTAATTTGAAAGAAAAACTCAAAACAGCTACTCATATGGAAAGAAAGAAAAGTTTACTCCAAGAATGATTGCAAAGATGAATTTTATTAAAATAACGATATTTGGACATGAGCCTATTTCACAAAGGAATCCTTATCACTTCTAGGCTAAAAGCAATAAGGGTGTTCTGGACATTACTCTTAGGAAGTCCTAAAAACTACAGGTATGTCTTCTGCAGTCCAATTGTTTAACACACTTCCTAGTTCATAAGGGCGGATATCCAATAAAGTTCCTCCCTCTGATGCTCCTTCACTCACGGCATTAACACTTCCCCATTTTGTACTAATACATCCAACTCCTAGCATTCCTTGATAAATAAACCCTCCTGATACAAAGGTTTTGGATAGGTGAAGAAAGGCCATAGGCTCTCATTTGACCTTTTCACCCGTCAAACGAGCCCCTTTTCTCTCTCGCTTCTTCTCTTGCTCTATCCTCCTTTGCCTAACATCTGGCTTGTATCCTAAGCCAAAACGGTCCTACTTATCCTTCAACACTGGAGCCTCAACTAGGCCCTGAAGATATTTCCCCAATCCTTTCTCTGGCAAGGCTCCCTTTCCAACTATTAACTGAAGACCCATCTTTGTGGCCTTTGATATTCTCGGCGTTGGGTTCTTGTTTCCCTCAAGGATGAATGTTGCATTTACGAACTCCAAGGATAGGAAAGAGCACTCAATTGCATCATCACTTGCTTCCAAATAAGGCGCATTGTTGGTCACAGATGCAATGATATCTTCTTCAGCATTTATCATCACTAGCCGACCCTCTGACACCAACTTCAGTTTTTGATGTAACGATGACGGTACCGCTCCTGCTGAATGAATCCATGGCCTTCTTAATAGACAATTGTAAGAAGGCTTGATGTCCATAACCAAGAAGTCCACCTCATAGACAGTTGGGCCAATTAACAAAGGAATGTCAATTCTTCCGATGGCCCTCCTCTCGGTGCCATCAAATGCTCTCACTATATTCTGGCATGACTTCATATGTGAACTATCCACAGGTAGCCTGTTGAGCGTGGATAGGGGCAACACATTCATTGTCGATCCGTTGTCTACCAGAACTCCTGGTAATGTGTACCCTTTACACCTTGTAGTGATGTGTAAAGCTCTAGTAGATCCCATACCCCCAGGTGGTATTTCATCATCGCTGAAGAAAATGAAGTTATCATCGCTTATATTACCGACCAGTCGATCCAACTTGTTAACAGAGATATCGTCGGCCACATAAGTTTCATTTAGCACTTTCAGTAATACATTTTGATGTCCCTCCGAGCTCAGGAGTAAAGCTAGCACAGGTATGCGAGCTGGTTGTTTGTGCAGCTGTTCCACAACGCTGTACTCGCTATGCTTTAGAAACTTTAAGAACTCTCTAGCCTCTTCCTCTTTTACTGGTTTATTGACCAATAGTTCGGGTTCGACCATATTCTTCTTCTTTCTAGCCGAAGCTTCTTCTCTTGTTGGCTCTACTCGAGCTTTCATCTGTTCGTAGCGCCCTCCTTCATCCTGATCCTCTTTACTGATTATATCCTCCTTCCCCGGGTTGTCACATTACAATCGCAATTCCAAGGAACCCTTCTGTTATCCTTATATGCAAACACAGCCAGTTTTTGAATGATAACCTTTGGTGTTACTCGTGCCCCAACCTCACTATTCTTAGGCCGCGAGATGATGACCACATGATGGTTAGCCTTTGGAACTCCCAATGCCGACTCTGACGCGCATATAAGACTCTCATTCTGAACTCCTTCACAGAATTCCATCTCCTTATTATCCATCATACCCTGTACCATGGCTCTGAACTCCGTACACTCTTGGATTTCATGCCCCCCTTCCTGGTGGAACTCACAGTAGTTTCCCCTCTTTTCACAACTTCCTTCTGAGACAATTAGTCCCCTTTTCACCATCTCCTTCCAGACCCATCTCAAAGGAGTTTTCACATCCGCAATGTCTGCATTGATTCTTCTGTCTTCGCCCATCATATTTACCCCATTGTCAGTGTGGCTCGGTAACGGATTTTCCGCTTTAGCTGCTTCATCAAATTTAACAACACCCATACCAATGAGCCTTTCCACCAATTTTTTAAAGGTAGTATAGTTTTCTACGGAATGCCCCGTGATTCCCGCATGGTAGTCGCACTATGCATTTGCGTCGTACCATTTGGGGTACGGGGGCTGTAAGGGCTTCAGATAGAAAGGGGAAACTACGTGTGCGTCAAATAAATTTCGGTATAGCTCCCTGTACGACATAAGAATTGGCGTGAATTGGGGCTTCTCAATATTTTGCCTTCTATCGGCCTCCCGTCTTGACGAGCTTTGCTGATTGGCGGTCACTATTCTTGGCTGGTTCACCGTTATTGACCTCGAGTAACCTTTGCTGTACATACTCGCGTTGTTCACCTCGTTCTCCCTCTTCTTCGAGGCCGATCTCCTGTTACTCTCTCCAGCATCGATCTTTCCACTCTTTATGGCATTCTCGATCATCTCACCATTCATGACTATGTCAGGAAAGCTTTTTGTGGCACTCTCTAACATGTGCGTAATAAATGGTGTCTTCAGTGTATTAATAAATAGCATGGTCATTTCCTTCTCCAAGAGCGGTGGCTGAACCTAGACTGCGACCTCCCTCCATCTCTGTGCGTACTGCCTAAAGCTTTCACTCAGCTTCTTCTCCATGTTTTGAAGGGTGATTCTATTAGGAGCCATGTCCGTCACATGACTATACTGTTTCATGAATGCTTGGGCCAAATCCCTCCATGAATCAATCGTGGTACGACTCAGTTGATTGTACCACTTAGATGCTGCCCTGCAAGGCTATCCTGGAAACAACGTATCAAGAGCTGGTCTTTGTTAACATATCCCGCCATTCGTCTGCAGAACTTGGTGATATGAGCTTCTGGACTTGTCCCATTGTACTTTTCGAACTCAGGCATCTTAAACTTATGAGGGAGTACTAAATTTGGAACTAAACTCATCTATTTGGCGTCAATGCCTCGATAACTTTCAGTGACCTCCATCGCCTTGAACCTCTCCTCGAGCCACTTGCACCTTTCCTCTAACTATTTCGGTAACTCCTCCTTTATTCTTTCCTTCTCAGCTACTTCATCAAAGTCAGGAATGGCAGAGTTAACAGGGTTATTTTCAGGATTAGAACCCGATCCAGTTTGGAAGTTCGAAACACCAGCCCAAAACTGCTGAGGCATGATGGTGATAGTAGATTTGCGTGGGTGTTCCGCTCAAGTTCGCACATGTGGAGAGGTGAAACCTGGAGGATAGAGAGGTTCATCATCATTTCCCTATTCGACATTTACCATGGGGCCCTTTCCTTTATCACTTCCCCTAGTTATCAGTTGGGTTAGCTTCGCCATCATATCATCTTAGGATTCCCGCATCTTATCAGACATATCTTGTTGTATCTTGTCTAATCGCTCATGCATTTGTAGCTGCAGACGGTCTTGCATCTCCTTCTGGTATTGTTCGAGCTTCTCCAATCTCTGATCCATGTCCTTAACCTTTGCTCGAGTGCCGTACCGGTGTTTGGTTGGTTGGTTGGTTTCCAGGTTAACTGAGTAGTGATTTTGACTTATTAGGATTAAATAAAGGTCTTTAATGCATATGATGTGATGCTAATGCATATGATGTGATGCATGAGATGAATGCAAGAAAGGCATTAATTATAATTCAATTCCACTCAGAAAACTTTACTACAGAAAAAATTTATTTACATAAAATGGCTATAAATAAAGCATTGCCCTAACACTTAGAACTTTAATCTTCCTAAGTAACGATGCCAACTTCTGCCCCTAATCTGATTCCGATTCGTACTTCACGCTTAGTATATCAGCTTGTATTACCAAATTTTGCAGGTGCTCAGCTACCCCTTGAATCTGAACCACAGCTTCTCCCATAATGTGATCCCTTATTGCAACCTGATCCTGAAGATAGTGAAGTTGTTCACTTTGATGATCTTCATTTGCTGCCAGATGTTCAATCCTGGCTTCACAGTTCTATAATGCCATCGCTAATCCTTCTACTGTTCTCTTCATTTGCTCGATCCTGCTCAAGCTTGCTTGCAACTCCATCACAACATTGCAATTTCGATATTGATGAATGGTTTCTTCCAGTTCGGCCACCCTAGCTTTTAATTCATCCCTTTCATTCTGGCTTTCTGACAAACTCCTCTCAAGGGACTTATTCTGCTTCTGGGCCTCCTGAAATCTCTTTTCCCACCTATCAGCCTTGACCTTTTCTTCTTGAACTTCTTGACGCCACTGCTCTGAGGTTTTTCCTAACCCAGCAGTTCTTACTAACAGACGTAGTCTCTTATAATCCGTCTTCAAGCTATTCAAATCTTCCTCGGCTTTGCGCTTTCCTTTTCTCAAGCCTTCGGTTTCTAGCTTCTGAATATCTATGTCCAACTTTAAATTCATCTTCTCCTCTTCCATTTGCTCTATCTTCTTTTCGAGCTCTGAATATTTTCGTTCAAAATCCTGCCTTATAATTTCTAGCTCGGAAGGGACAACTCGTACACGCTTTTCTGCTAGTTGATTGTCTCCCTGACTTGGCACAGGTATATTTTCATTGATCCTTCTGTTTAGCCATTCGATATATTCAAGAGTAGTTGATGGACCTATTGTCAGCCTCTTCATTCGGCGAGTCTGCCTCCAAGCATTAGTCATTTCTCATATCTTCTTCTTGTAACCATCACATTTATACGAGAATTGACATTGAGCTAATCCTTGGGTTGTAGGTACGAACTGCCTTGACCTATACTGTCTCAATACCAATAACGGTGCATAGCCAATGGCTCCCTAAATCCCAAGCAAAGGGACCCAGTCAAAATCTCCACACCTATATAAGATCTCATCTGGCAGCATCCAAGGAGCTCTCCATTCAATATCCTCCTCTTGAATATTCTGAAGAATTGCCATCTATTTTTCCTCTGAAATATCATCCTACCTAGGTAATGCCACTATTTCTTTCAAAGGCGAATAATTTTCAGAAAAAACCCGATAGGAAACCTTATCCACCTTCCAAATGTGACTGTGAAACCATGCTAAAAGGAGCTGCGTGCATCCAATAAATCTACCCTCACCTGCTCTTCGGCATTCATTCAGAGATCTGAAAGTTTCTGCCAAAATTGTTGGAACCGGTGTAACCCCCTTATCAAGACGGTCAAAAAGATCTGTGACTGCTTCATCAACATGTCCCAAGGCTTTGGGAAAGATAACTAAACCGTAAATACCCAAGGCAAAGACATCAACCCTCTTCCTCGTATCTGGGTGTGCTAGAATTAAATCTTCAGGTTCTTCCAAGGAATGCATTTACTATCTCCCTTTTATTTGATTCGTACCGCGACCCATTGTTCACTCATCCCCATAATATTCATCAATTTCTTCAAAAAGGTTGGGATATTAGCAGCTCTCGAGTAGGCTTTGTCTACTTGGATCTTCGAACAACGAAGTAATGCAGTATATTCCTCCACTGTAGGCACTAAATCAACACTTCCAAAGGTGAAACAACTATAAGCAGGGTTCCAAAATTGGGCTAAAGCATGAAATAGGTGCTTATCCACCTTTACGTCGAGCAAAAAAGGTAGATCTCCATAGCTAGGATAAAAGAGCTGTTTGATCTCATTATCCCACTGACATTTCTTTCAGTTCCTGTAGGCTATTCTGAGTCACACTGATGTGAGTGAAGTCTCACAACTCTGACACATATCATTTGGCCAAACTATCACATTTCTCTTGTTGTGTTATCTCTGACCAAGTTTGGACAGCCGCATTATCTTCCACTTTATCAAGAAACCCTTTTTCCATGATAAGCTTTCTATTTAGTAACCGAATATGAACTAACGCATTCTAGGATGAAATGCTATGCAATTCTAATGTCATGCAATCAAAACAAAACAAACCCAAGTTAGTATCACACCAAAAAAATACAATCCAATACAAACATGAAACAACAAAAACACTTATCAAGAATCCGCTAGGGTTTTGGGATAGTTCTACCTAGGGCAAGTTCCTAAAGCTCACTATATGAAGCTTAGTTTCTAGAGTAAGGGTACCCGAACTAGCAGATTCCTCGATCCTCACCCATTATAGGCTCATATGGATCGAGTTCAGTTCAGGGGGATACATTTCCCTATAGCTGCACGGAGATGAAAATCTCACGAAGATATAGGTACGGATGTATCCCGGAAGCGATCCACTACCCTGCACGGAGATGAAAACCTCATGAAGGACTAGTTTCTCGCTCCCACTTAAAGGGTAAAATGCAAAATGCAAATGCAAAGTTACCAACATACCAAGATGAAAAATCAATGAATGCGAAGGGAACTCATGAAATTTTTTTAAAAAACTTTTGATTTTCGACACAAAGACAAATATAACCAGTTTATGGCTCGACTCTCTAAAAGTCCCCAACGGAGTCGCCAAGCTGTCGAAACCGTTTTTTGAAAACAAAAATTTTAGTTGTCGACTTTAAAAATAAAGTTGGAGTCGCCACCGATCCTTTATTAAGGTGTGATCGGCTCACCTTAAAAATTACTTTGGTCTACGAATTTTGAGAAAACGAGTTCGGAAGTCAGATACGCACGAGGAAGGGTTAGCACCCTCGTAACGCCCAAAATCGGTACCAAATTGATCATTTAATGTCTTAGTGTCGAAGGTTAAAAAGATTTTAAAATCAACTCAAATGGTGAAATTTGAAAAAGGATAATCAATTGTTCAAGTCATGTAAAGAAATCGAGTCTCAATAAGTTAGGGTACAATTCCTCATAATCCCCGAACTTTGAATATCACTTTTATTTTATGTGAAAATCTTCATTTTGAGAAAGTAACATGCCACACCCAATGCGTTAGGACATAACAAGTTAAGTTCCCAAAAATGATTTTTATACTCATGCATTTTGAATAAAGAATATCCCAGGTTATTTAAGATTAACAAAGAAAATCAAAACCCAATACGTTAGGGCTCAATTTCCCTCGAAAATCCCAAACTTCGAATATTGCTTTTATTCAAAAAAAAAACCTTTGAATCAAGAAAATAACTTCGATGTATGGTTAAAACCAAACTATATTTTCAAAAAAGGATATGTTAAAAAAATAATGTACAATATGATACAAATACTTTAATTTAAAGCATATATGACTAAATATTTACAAATATATATACAAGTACAATATACAAGTAAATTTGCAAATATGTGTACACATATATTTAACACGCATATACAAAGATACATATAAAAAGATGGAATGGAATATATCAATCAAAACTAATAAAAATGCGTGTATATATATTTGAAAATCGTGAAAATAAAATAAAAATATAAAAGTATGTATATGTATATATATTTACAAAATAAGAACAATATATATATAATATAAATAAACCATGAAAAATATATATGTGTGTGAAAATCTGTATGTATATAAAGGTATATATAAAATGAAGTATAAAATGTAAGTGTATATAAACTATAAAACAATATGTATGTATATAATATATACGAAATTTCAAAAGCTTGGAAAAGATATATATAAAACATGCCTATATAAAGTACGCATATGTATAGGTATAGAAAATGTGGCAGTAATAATGATAGTAAGTAATATAATAATACTAATAATGGTATAATAATAAAAATAATAATAAAATAATTGAAAAAAGTGATCCAAATTGAATTAAAACGGAAAAGGGGGAGAATTTAAAAGAAATTAAAAAATAAGACCATCTTGAATGTGCGCATAACAGTGGAGGACTAAAAGGGAAATTATTCCCACCTTCCCAAAACGCTGCGCATCAATGGGTTAAATTGGAACACACAAAAAAAATCGACTCAATTTGCAAAAAAACAAAATCGGTTTGGTAGGCGAATCACAAAAACAGGGCCAAATGCTAATTAGACCTTTAAAGCCAAATGCGGATCCTCCCCTTCGGTCGGGTCACCCAGACAAAGTCAAGGCACTGGACAAAAGCAGCGCTGCTTTTGCTCTATTATTTAAAACAATTTCCTTCCTCTAAAATCATTTGAAAACCGAGTGAAAGAAAAAAATAAAAAAAAATAAAAAATCAAATGCCCTCTGTTAGGGTTTTGTCCCAACCCTTTGCGCCGCCGTCCGTCCGCCGTGTTTTCGTCGCAACCAGTGGCCGGAGGCTTGCTGGATTGGGTTTTTTAACCCTTTTCGGAGCAGATTCGAAGGCAAGGTAAGCCTCACCCCTTTTCCCTTTTGTATTACTTATTTAAAAAACAAAATAAAAAAATAGAAAATAACGAAAAAAAACAAAAATCCAATTTCACCTTGAAAAATCTTTGTATTCTCAGTGTTTTTTCAATTTTTGTATCCTCCCCTCTGTCTATACAAATCTAGGCTTTTATAGCCTACGAAAATACATTTACAATCCCTTTCTTTTGTGGACTCTTAGTCCGTTTTTATTTCCAGGTAGTTGTACGTATGGCGCGTGGGGGAGCCGATCTCCGAGCCTGCTGGGCTGGAGGTCATGAGGCGTGGCAGGGCTCATGCGCTAAACTGAATGTGCGGCTAGGGTTTCTGGAAGCTTTGTTTTAGGTTTTAGTGGTGTTGGGCCATACTGAAATCGGGCTAGGGTAAAGCCTAGGCTTTGGGCCTGCATCTGGGTAGTTAGGTTTGAACTGTTTTTTTTTTGTTTTGTTCGGACCCAGGTCGATTGGGCCTTATTACATTTTTGTTATATTAAAATTTATTAATATTAAATTATAAGATAATATTTTTTAATTTTATTTAAAATACTTTAATTAACTAAAAAATATATATTAAATAAATAAACTAACACATGCATCACTGGGTAACAATATATATATATTTTATAGTTGGGACCTAATTCGATGGGTTAAAGCATAGGGTTGATGGATTAAATCGATTTTCCAACATTTAACAGAATCAACCGACTGCTGTCCATCGAGCATAAGGGGTTGGGTCAAATAGTTGAGCAAATTGGGCATTCTACAGGGGCAAAATCGATATTTTAGTTTTGAACTGAATCTGAAATAGAGACTGTCAAGCAAGGGTAATCTTGGAAACTTCGTATGCGCTCTAAACTCTATTAAGAGTTTTTCTTTTTTAATTTCGACGTTCATAACTCTTTTTTCTTTTTCTAAAAAATCAAAATCCCTAATTTCCCCCGCTGCTACTGCTAGGGTTTCTTTCTCTTCTCTCTCGCAACTCACCAGGTTTAACTTTTAGATCTCTCTTTTACGTTCAATTTTGGCAGTTTATTTTTACATCTATCTTGATTTATTTCGTTGTTAGGTTTTACAATTGTTTTTTGGGGATTTTGGTATCGAAGTGAGACTTGAAATAACGTGAAATTTGTTTTGATAGGTTTCTTTGGAGAAAAAAAGAAATGTCTCGAGTTTACGTGGGTAACCTTGACCCACGAGTTTCGGAGCGAGATCTTGAAGACGAGTTTCGTGTCTTTGGAGTTATTCGAAGGTAGAATAATATTGTTGTACCTCTCTTTTCTTTTTGTCTTCTTTTTTACTGCTACATTGTGAACAACAATTGTTTGTAATATGCACCTTTCCAGCACGTTTTTCTGTCATAATTTTATCCAATTTCGTCTTTCTGATTTGATATATATTGCAGTGTGTGGGTTGCTAGAAGGCCACCAGGTTACGCTTTCATTGACTTTGATGATCACAGAGACGCCGAGGATGCAATTCGTGAATTAGATGGTATTCCAACCAGATTTTCTCATTCTGATTATGACACTAATTGCATCCTAAATTTTCCGTCTTGTTAGTTGTAGGTTTTTATTTTTTTATTTTTTTGTATTGGAAACAAATTATGCCAACCTAGTTTTTATTTTTCTAAGTATTCCTCCTTGGTTAGGAGCTAATGCATTGTTAATGATCTGCTCCTTTATGAATAAGAAAGATTAGTGATGAAAGTCATAATTTGGTAGTCTCATAATTCTTTAGATTTGGATTTTTTTTAATGAAGAATGTGCCTTTAACAGCGTTTAACCTTCATGTCTATTTGTGGAGGAAGTTTGTGTGAGCTGTTAGACCAGAATTAAGCTGCCCATGTGGTTGTGTTATGTTTGACATTTCTCCAGTTTAGTTTTATATATTAATTCAAAATTCTGTAAAACTTGTTGGTGGGACATGGTTTTATCTCATTCATCCATCCAGTTGCTAGTTTCTGATTTTCGTTTTCTTAATAGCATCTTTTTACAAGCATACGGTTATCATTTGAGATTCAGACTATACTAGCTTTATAAGTCTCATATTTGGATTTAGGCAAGAATGGCTGGAGAGTTGAGCTTTCTCATAATTCTAGAGGCAGAGGAGGACGTGGAGGCGGAGGTGGAGGTGGTCGGGGACGGTCGGGTGGTTCTGATTTGAAGTGCTACGAGTGTGGTGAGGCTGGTCATTTTGCTCGAGAATGTCGTACACGTGGTGGTTCCGGAAGACGTCGCAGCCGCAGCCCTAGATATCGTAGGAGCCCAAGCTATGGGCGCAGGTAAGGCCTCCTAAGCAAAACATTGCCTTCTATTCATGATTGATTGAAGTTTTACAATCGAGTGATACTTTTTAATTCCAAACAGAAGTTACAGTCCTCGTGGACGATCCCCTAGGCGTCGTAGTCCCTCTCCTCGTGGTCGTAGCTACAGCAGGTCTCCACCATACCGTGGTCGTGAGGAATTGCCATATGCTAATGGGTGAACTTCCTTGAACTTTATGCTAGTAGCTGGAAAGGCTTTTTTTAATGTTGTCTTTTTCATCAATAATGAGCAAGTGCATCAAACTAGTTAAATTTTGGTTACCCATCTGATTTGATCACGCTCACAGCTTTGTTCATCCTAGTTTAATTTTTTGTTATGCTGTTTGAATTATGATATGTGCATGAAAGATTGCTACTGAATTTGGTGCAGAAATGGTGCAAGGGAACGCCGACGGAGCAGGAGTTAAGTGCTGCAAGGATGTAACTCTTATGTGAAGGGACTGATTAAGTGTGTTTAGTTTGTTGACTTCAGTGCTACTGTTTTAATTGGGCAACGCCCGCAGCATCTTGGATTTGGTTAAGTTACTTTCTGTTTTTCCTTATTTCTATGATGGTTTTATTTGCTTTATCTATGCTAAGTACTTTTTATGCGTAGGGGGGAAAACTTAATATGACCTCTATAATTTTATTGAGAAATCATTAAAGAAATTCTGCTAAAAAGTTCATGCTTTTCTTTTGTGTTGAGGTGTCTTCTGGGTTTGCCTCGTTACTTTTCTGCTTCTACACGTCTGGGATTTGCTTCTTTGCTGCCCGTCTATGGGATCTTCAATATTTGATCATTGTGGGTCCCATTTGTCATCATCTGTAGTTGCTACTGTTTGAATGAATCTCTCCTGCTGTGATGCACCTTCGTCAAACTCTAGTGGCTTTACTTACTTTATCTTAAAAGGATTGAGGGAGCTGCCTCAAACGCTGCTTCTGGCAGGTACCATATCTGTTCTACAGAAGTTGATGTTTTAGGGTCCTTACAAGAGTGGGATTGGTAATTTACAGACCTTATTTTTTGTGTAAACTTTTTTAAAAAAAAATGACGGTAAAATATTTTGAAAGATGCAAGGATATTTTGCTTACTGTTTTTCTTCAACATGTTTGTGGTCATTCAGCTGACAAGCAAGAATAAATTTGGAGTCTTCTACTTCTGTTGGGTTGGAAAGTTGGGAAGCTGTACTCACTTTTCTTCCTAGTGTCTGCATCTAGTTCCAGATGATTATGCTTGACAAAAAGTGTGTGCTTGCTATTTTTCTTTCGAATATTTTGAGTTTTTTTGTGTGAGTGTCTTTGGCGGTACATAAATTCGGGAGTGTTCTGGGATGGTTGACTCTTAGTTGCAGAACTTGATGATCTCTGACAAAGTCACAATATCCTCACAAGTTAATCATGATTCGCCGACCTTGCTATATATTTTTGGGTCCCTTGGTAGGCTGCAAAACAAGCATAGGTGAAGTGACTGGCCTGTTATCTTTGGTGTGACTGGATGATATTTAACCTACCAAAATAGGTTGGTTTCTTGTCTAGCTGTATACCGTCTTTGAATAGGAAGACTAATCATCATTTGGCGTCATGAATTTTTTTTTGCTGTATTCGAGATGCTAATGTTGCTCAAATGTTCCAATCATGTTTTTGGCCCTCTGGTTAACTCTGAAACAAGACTTGGGACAAAGTTTTCATGTCAGATATTTAAGAGTGAGGTCATGTTAGATTGGGTGTTGTTTTGTTTTATAAACAGTTGGAATGATAAAATGTCCAACAAATTTAATGTTCATGAGTTTAATTTAATTTCTGAAATTATTGTATGCAATGTTGCAATGCAAGTCAGATGGATGCACTTCCATTTTGTTCCCGGTGATTAAGTTTTTTCTATGCATGGTTGGAAGTATGACTGCTGCTATGTTCATGGTGAACCAATTTATAATTTAAAATCTCCATTGAACATATTCTCTATTGTGTGATTTGCTTGAATGTTTGGTTTGTTGGAAGAAATATGAACGTAGTGTGTTTGTATGTGTGTCAGCCTCCGTTATGGATACTGAACTTGGTCCATCTATGATATTTATATGTATATTGGTACACTGGTGATTACGATTTTTTATTTTACATTTGACAAGTGGCTTAATTGATAATTTGGGAAGTGATGTAGAAAAGGGTAATGATTTGGTTTCAAAGTATCCTTTTGATGTCAATTTTTTGTTTGTCAGATGAGCTGCCCAAGATTTTTGACTTATTTTTCATGGCGATATCTCTAACATTATTAAATTTTAGTTACAGTGGTTTGTGAAGCCTGAGAAGGTATTGAAAGAAATTAAATTTGAAGGGTTTTACGTTTTAAAAAAAGAAATTGAATGGTTGTTGGTATTAGAAGTAAGCCCTCCCCAATAAAAAATTAACTTATTGCTGCATAGCCAGCTAATTGAAAGAAGAAAATATTCTTTCTCAATTAGAAATGCCTGTGCTTGGAGGCGAGATAGCTGTAGAACTTTGTTATTCCTAATTATCAATTGTAGTCCTTTTAATTTTATGTCATTTGAATTTTTTTTTTTAAATTTACGTAAATTAAAACAAAAAATTAAATCTCAAACTTTTAATTGGTGAGACTTACCACTAAAAGGGCTGAATTATTTGAGTTTTTAAATTGTTCTTTTAATTTTTTATTTCATTTTGAATAAATGAGTTCTGTTTGATTATTTTAGATATTAAAAAATAAAAATTCAAGTAAATAAAAATATAATGAATATCTTTTAGATAAATTTTATGGTTTTAAAATTAAAATAGCATTTAGATTTGAATTAGGTGAGGTCAAAGTATGAACATGAAATTAGAAAGGAATCTAAAATAGTGGTAGGCCTCTACGGCTCCATCACTGCCGATGTGGCAAGGACCACTCAACTGCGGGATCTAAACTTCCAATAACGAATCGGGATCCTGCCTGTTTTTATTACGAACACAAAACAGAGAGCCGGCAACAACCCTGTCATCAAAATTGTTATTAAATTTTCAATTATCTTCGACCAAAAACTTTCAATTATCATTAATATAAAAAATAGTTTTATTAAATGTTGGGTATAATAATAAATTAAATTATTGTATAAACAATAAAAGGGAAGCAATGAATATAAGTATTGTTTGATTGCCTCCAATCTCCAAAGTCAATGGTATTTCGTGCGTTTTTTCACATTGAATCCTCTTTTTAATTTCTTCCAACAACACAAACCAGTTAAAAAAAAAAAAAAGCACTCTGAGCTGTTCTTCCTTCATTTTGCTTTTACTAGTATTTCTTTATTGAAATTCCTAGTTTTGGGATTTGCTTTCCTTTTTTCCTCTCCTTCTCGTTCATTCCTCCAAAAATCTTGCATCCGATTACGTCAATATCCTTCTTCCTCTCTTCATTTGAAAAAAAGAAAACGACCTTTTTGTTGGTATTTTCACTATGTTGGTCGATACGAGGAGGCAATGAAAGATCTATCTTGTTTGCTTCTTTTTTCTAAACAGTTCCACTTCCACTTCCTTTATGATGGGTTTTCAATATAATTTTTGTTGCAGTAAAGCTGCACCCATTTCTCTGCTCACTTTACTTTTATGACCAATTTCACAAAAAAGGATGGAGTTCAAAACAGAGAAGCTAGTGAGGTAATATTAGCAACCCACCTTTCCTCATTTTTCTTCAAATTTCCATTGATGGGTCCTTTTTCGAATTCTCAGGTTCAACAACAATGGCACAGCACGTACAGAGAAGCCGCCACTGCCCGTATTCAAAGCAACCGTCCCTTTATTGAAAACCGAAGGAGTTTCCAAATATGGAAAGTCAAAGGTTCTTTTTCCAGAGGATCACAAGCCATGGAGGGTAAGGATTCTAGATCCTGGTACTGAAATTTACTTGCAGTGGAACAGGATTTTTCTCTTTTGGTGCTTAGTGGCTCTCTTCGTTGACCCATTGTTTTTCTACCTGCCTTCATTGATAAAAAAAGACACCACCTCTTGTTTGGATACTGATTTGAATCTCGGAATCGTTGTAACTTGTTTCCGTACACTTGCCGATGCATTTTACGTGTTGCATATATTCATCAAGTTCCGAACGGCTTATGTGTCGCCTACCTCAAGGGTATTTGGTAGGGGTGAACTTGTTACTCACCCAGATTTGATTGCTAAAAGGTATTTGAGATCGGATTTCTTCATAGATCTTGTGGCTGCTCTACCTCTTCCTCAGGTACTTCATTCTGTAAATGTCCCTATTTAATCAAATGAAGGGCCTTTTTTGAATTGTTTAATTTGCAAGTGATGTTGATGGCGTTTTTGGTAGTTGAGATTGATGTAAATGCTGCAAGCAACCACTGGAATCTAGATATGTTTTTATGCTGTTGCTGAGAGAATGCTGATTTCTTTCGGGGAGGTCTTTTAACTGTCATGTGTTGTAAGTCGAAACATCCTTCAATTGGCCAGTATTATTTACGTCGGGGGATTTTATCTCTCAACTCTGATAACCTAAGTGCCTAAAGACAGCGAGTTCAAACAGAGCGAGAGATTTTCGTCAGGTGGCTAAGAAGGTAGACCATGTATGTGTGCAAGTATGTCAAGTGGTTGTGTTGTTATCCAACAATGCCTAATAGGGCATAACCTTAACCCTTCCAACCTTTAACCCTTCCAAGTGCAAATTTTGAGATTTCTATGGTGGTGACCATGTCACGAGCATCCAATGAGTCATTTCCGCTTTATTGAACCCACAATTTTTTTTGGGTAGTTTTTTTAGCCACTCGCTCCCTCATAGAGTTAGGAGACAAAACCTTCCATCGGAAACAATACCAACCCACTAAGAGAACTGTCAATTCTCAATACATAATACTTTAAAAACTTCTCCCTAAAAGTTGATCTCCTCTCTAATAATTTTCTTTCACAAGGTTCAATATTTAGTAAGGATAAATTGTCGAAATAGTCACTTTTGTTTTTATCATGCTCCATTTTAATCATTTATGTTTGAAATATTACATTTTAGTCACTTACGTTGTCGTATTATAACATTTTAGTCAGTAAGCATTAATTGGCGTTAACGATGTAATGGTAAGCAGACGTGACACGTTAAATCATCATTTCAAACGAAAATTTTTGGTTAAATTATACAATTGGTCCTTATATTTTTTCATTTTGAGCAATTCAATTTTTTTTTCTTTTATGTTAAAAGAGATGGAGAATAGAGGAAAATAGAGGCAGAAAAGAATGAAAAAAAAGGAAAGTTGAAAGAAAAAATAAATTGCGCAAAACGAAAATAATATGGGGATCAATTGTATAATTTAATATAAAATTTTTGTTTGTAATGGTGATTTAACGTGCTACTTCACTTACCGTTACCTGTTAATAACAATTAACAACTCAATGACTAAAACTTAACATTTTAAACATAAGAAACTAAAATGTAACTTAAGGAAAACAAAAGTGATTATTTTGGTAGTTTACTAAATGGATTTTTGATAAATGATGAAAAAGTGGTACAAGTTTTTTATTTGGTTTAAGGAAAGATATTTTGCTCAAGCTAAAACTGATTAACATATTGGTTTTTTTTTTTTTTTCTTTTACTTTTGTTCGCAGATTGTGATATGGTTCATTATACCAGCAATTAGAAGCTCCCATGCTGATTATACTAATAATGCACTTGTGCTGATTGTGCTGCTCCAATATGTTCCCAGATTGTATTTAATTTTCCCTTTAAGCTCTCAGATTATCAAAGCCACTGGTGTTGTCACAAAGACTGCCTGGGCTGGTGCTGCATACAATCTCTTACTTTACATGTTAGCTAGCCATGTATGTAAAATTTCATACCCCAATATTGTCTGTGGCTATCATTGTTCCCATTTTGATTGATTGTTCGGCTTCGCTTCTTGCAGGTATTAGGGGCGTCGTGGTATTTACTGTCATTCGAGCGACATGCATCCTGTTTGAAAACTGAATGCAGAAATGAGACTAGCCCTCTGCGATGTGATCCTCGTTACCTCGATTGCGGCACATTGAATGATGCCGGTCGCCATAAATGGGAAAACAGTACTGTCGTGTTTGGTAAATGTGATCCCAATAATGATATTAGTTTTGACTATGGGATTTTCGAGAATGCGTTGACGAAGAAAGTATTCTCCTCGGGCTTCCACCGGAAGTATTTCTATTGTCTGTGGTGGGGTTTGCAGAATTTGAGGTATGCATGCATCATGAACATTCATACAACATAATTTAGATATATTGGGGAACTTTTTGATGAAACAACTCTGGTTTCTGAATTTTCAGCTCTTATGGACAGAATTTAGATACAAGCACATTTATGGGGGAAACCCTGTTTGCCATACTGATTGCTATCTTGGGTTTGGTTTTGTTTGCCCATTTAATTGGAAACATGCAGGTATTTGTCTAAGCCCTAACATATAATTCTTATTTCTTATAACATGCATAGGCTTTGATCATATATTCAATGACGTTGTTTATCATGTCATGCAGACCTACTTACAATCCATCACCGTGAGACTGGAAGAGTGGAGGCTTAAACGGCGGGACACAGAGGAGTGGATGAGACATCGCCAACTCCCGCAAGATCTGCGAGAGCGCGTTCAGCGTTTTGTTCAGTACAAGTGGCTTGCAACTCGAGGTGTGGATGAAGAATCAATCTTACGTGCTTTACCTCCAGATCTCCGCCGAGACATCCAACGCCATCTATGCTTGGACCTTGTTCGGCGTGTAAGTTCTTCATACTACTTTCATTCAGATTTAGTCCTATAGGTCTGAATGCCCACATGATTTTTCCCCATATGCATATAGGTCCCCTTTTTCTCAGAGATGGATGATCAGCTACTAGATGCCATATGTGAGCGCTTAGTATCCTCCTTAAGTACTCAAGGAACCTACATTGTTCGGGAAGGTGACCCCGTCACCGAGATGCTTTTTATTATCAGAGGGAGGCTAGAGAGTTCTACCACAAATGGAGGACGGACAGGTTTCTTCAATTCAATTAATCTGAGACCAGGTGACTTCTGCGGCGAGGAGCTACTTTCATGGGCATTGCTTCCAAAATCCTCTCTGAACTTACCTTCATCCACTAGAACGGTAAGAGCCCTGGTTGAAGTAGAGGCATTTGCATTAAGAGCAGAAGATCTCAAATTCGTGGCCAATCAGTTTCGACGTCTTCATAGCAAGAAGCTTCAGCATACCTTCCGCTATCATTCTTACCATTGGAGGACATGGGGTGCCTGCTTCATTCAAGCAGCTTGGCGTCGACACAAGAAGAGGACGGTGATGAGGAGTCTCAGCACAACGGAGTCTTTCTCATGTCCTCCTGATGAACAAGCTGCCAATGAAACAGAACAAAAGAAAGAACACAATCTTGCATCTTCGAATTCTTCCCAAGTAAAACAGAACTTAGGTGTCACAATACTAGCTTCAAGGTTTGCAGCAAATACCCGGCGTGGAGCTCAGAAGGTGAAGGATGTTGAAATGCCTAAGTTGCAAAAGCCTGACGAGCCAGACTTCTCAGCCGAGCCAGATGATGAGTAGTTCTCCTGTATCAGCAGCAATGGTGGTTGAAGGGAAATTCCATTTGACTATGCCTGTTCTAAGTACTACAATTCAAAGCTATGCATATACACATATAACTAATTTCAATGTCATGATAGCAATTTCAAACAGGGAAAGTATATATGGGCACTAAAGAACAGCATTTGCAAAGAGCCAAAAGCAGCAATGTGGCCACCAAAGATCTCTTGGCCCCAGCCATGTCAACCTTTTAAATGAGAAGGTGAATATGATGACACACCAACCGAAACCAGCAGCCACTGTCACATTTGCTTGCCGACACTTTTCAACATTATTGAATCACAACCCACCAAGCATTAACAAAATGCAGACTAAATGCACCCAACATCACTAAAGGACTAAGCTCATTCTTATGCCTCATTCTAGCTTTCCGGCTTTCAAATACAATATGGCTTGAATCTTTAGTGCCTAACCACACTCGAGCAGTAATCGAAACGTAGAATACGAGTCCTTACCTATATATAACAACGAAGATGGTTGAAATGTCTAATGAAGATAAAAATGACTGCCATCCATTGTGAAAAATTATAAACATATAAAATATGAAATAAAATGTGTGACTACAGAAAAGTAGGGTTACTGATTAATTAAAAAAAAACCCTTATATTTGGCATCTCAAAGCTAGTATGGAAAATGAAACTTTGGTTATTCAACTGGATGGAACCCTTGAATCATTTCTCCAAACCCGAAATCCAGCTTTTGTCGATGAATATTGACAGAGTTTTAGCACCTTACGCTCGCTCTCTCTAGCTTCCATGCAGAGCAATATTAGCTCATCTGCTCTCCTATTAAATCAAGACCCACTAGGAGAAAGGTCACCCCTTGGAAGAGGAGGAAATAGAAATGTACTCCTTGGGCTGATAACAGGCTCCTAACAGAAGCTGCTAGGAGGAGGAATGCTAGAGTGAGCTCCTTCCTGTATATCTTATTGACCTTCTTAATCAGTATAGGGGCGGCTTCTTTCTGTTCCTTTAATTCATTATATTCAGTGAACTCACTTTGTGAAGCTCCCCTCGGGATATGCTGCTGGTTTGTTATCTTTGATTCCCTCTCGGTAGCAGCCTCTAAGTCAGATTCTGATGACCTGCCAGCCTTCTTGGTTACAACCCACTCATTGGAACTACCCAACTGGAACAATCCAGATACCATTGCATTGAATTTGGTCACGGACATGGTGTTCTCAAATAGAAGGTAAGGAACAATGAAAGGGAACGATTTGGGGGACGGAAGAATGTTGAGGAATGACATAAAAACAGGTACGTAACAAATCACCCAAACAGGAAGCTCAGCCTCGGGAACAAACAAGGTTAGAGGAAGAATTATGCAAAACAATGTGAAGGAGTAGAAGGGAAGGATAAGTTTCCTCAATAAAAAGAATAGTAGTATTAAGTTTGCTTTCTTCCATATTGCTATCTGCAGAATTACAGCATTGAAAGGTAATTTTAATATACCGTAAACATAGCATGACCGTGAAAGATTCGGGGTTGCCTACGAGTGTACCTTGGAATTTAAAATTGCTGGAAGGCATAAGCGGAAGAGCTGCATAGGTCCCGAATGCCATCGGTGTTGCTGCTTCCTGTATGCTTCATATGATTCTGGAACTTCACAAAGGACCTAAAAAATTTTCCACAGTAACTATCTGTTGTAATCAGTTTAACTTTGATCATTTGTAGTTATGGTTCTTACACTCAAAACTTTTACTGATAAACAGACTACTCAGATTAATTACAAGCTATGTATTGTTTAAATGACGCACTTATCTTGCTCGAGTAGTTCTACATCGTGTCAGTAACCAGTTCGGCCAAATAGGTGAAAACGAAAATGAAAGTCTATTCAAGCAAAAGGAAATGGAAATGTGAATGAGGGTACCTTTACATCATTAAGGAAGATGAATTTCCAACCATTGAGATGTGCACGAATGGCTATGTCCATATCCTCAACGGTTGTCCTTTCAAGCCAGCCTCCAGATTCCTCAAGAGCTTTAATTCTCCAAACACCAGCCGTTCCATTAAATCCAAAGAAATTTAAAAACACACCATTAACTTGCTGCTCAACTTCAAAGTGGAAGCACAAATTAATGTTCTGTAGTCGTGTCAACAAATTCTCATCCTTGTTCACAAAAGCCCATCTAGCCTGAACTAAACCTAACTCGGGATTGTCCTGCAAGACAAAGGAGAGACACAATGTATAAAGCCCGATAAGCTAATTGTAGGCAAGTAACTTAAAACCAAAAACAATTCAGGTTTGTTTCTCCTCACCTTGAAATGTGGCACCGTCTGCTTTAGAAATTTCGGACTAGGTTGGAAATCAGCATCAAATATCGCTACAAACTCATAAGCCTTTACATACTCGCAGCTCATTGCAGACTTAAGATTCCCAGCCTTGTAACCAGTTCTTTCCAAGCGATGGCGATAAATTATGTTGATACCCCTTTGGCTCCATGTAGCAACCTCTGCCTTAATTAAATATCGGATGCTCTCATCATTGGAATCATCAAGAACCTGAATCAATAACCGATCCTTTGGCCAATCGAGTTGGCAGACAGCAGAGATAGACTGCTCGTATACCTGTATGAGGTTGATAAAGAAGTCGTAATCAACAGAAATAGAATATGCTTAAAATTTATTAGATTCCACGCTTCGACGTCTACCATAGGGACTTATTTACTACTCCATTAGTCGGCTAGCCCAAAACAATAGTAATGAGAATTGCAACATGATTTGGCAGTCAATTATTCTCATATGAAACAACAAAAGTATTTACTTCACATACATGAACTCATGTCCATAATTCTTAAACATTTAACAATCATAATTTGACATGATCCAATATGTTAAAGATGAAGTTCTATAAGGGATCAGATTTCCTTTTCCTCATGAATTTTTTACTTCAATGACACTTACCATGTCTATATATAATGCATACCAAGAAAAAGATGAAGCTTTAATAAAGAAACCAGATGAGGCATTGATATTACCTCCCTCTCATTACACATTGGGATTTGAACAAGAACCATGGGGTACTCATAGCTACACCCTTCAACATCACCCGACTCGAATGGATCCCCCTCGATTCTCGGCTTAATCTTCTTGTATTTAATCCAAAAGCAGCCTAAGCTAAGCATGAAACGATCTGCAGATTGGACAAGGAACAGAGCTACACAAAACTTAGACAATGCTTGAATTAATGGTGCAATGTAATCGGCTCTAAACGGCAACCAAGTAACATAAACCAAGTGGGGCAACCCCTGGATATCATCATCACTAGGAATGTGCAAACTGGGATTTTGAAAACAATGCCAGCCATTGAAATAAGCAACAACCTCAAAAGAGAGAATCGCCAATGAAGTTAGGAGGAAGGCTTTAATGGCTGCAAAGAGCAGTTTCCCTTTCCCCAACTTTTCAGTAGCCATTACAACGTCTTGCCTGAAGATCAACCTTCTTTTAATGGTTCCAAGCAAATCCCAGAAGAGTGTAGCAATCCAAGCAACACGACCGACAGCACGGTGAGCCTTGAGAAGTAAAACCCGAGTCACTTGCTTTGGGTTTTTTCCTCTGGTTTTTTCCATAGGCTTGAATGCAGCATCTGGGTCGTCGATTTTCATCACCGAGTAGCTTGGGTTGTCCATTTTAACTACCACCGGCGTGCCTTTTGGAGCCATTCTAATTGTAAATGCTGGGTCTTGGTCTTTCTACTTTGACAAAAACAAAATAAAAAATGCTTTACAGCAATGGTTGGAAACTCATATCTTAAGTAAGAAATAAAACTAAAAGAATGTTTGCATTTTGTAGTAGCAAAAGGGATACCCAACATTGGAAAACAATGTTATGAGGAAAAGTATCTGCAGCTGGAAGTAAGAACCCATTTTCCTTTTTTATGGTTTAATAACCAGACAAGCTCTCAGGCACTCCATTTTTACTATATATATATATATATATATATTAGCTTTATACAGCAGAACAGACTCTGGTAAACCAGTTAAACGAAAGAAGCGTTCATTAAATACACTACTTTAATTGGCCTTCACTTCATCACCGAAAGCTAACTTACACTCGTTATTAGTTTTCAACGAATCTTTAATGGATAAAATTGCGCAAAATTAAGATTAAAATAATCTAATGGGGTTATTGTTATCTTTATCTACTAAAAGGGAATGTTAACCTTATCTCTCCATTGAATTTCTTTATCAAGTAAAAATTTATGGTTTTCACTTTTTCACAAATATTTATGTTAAAACTCAAATATAGCTGTCATACTCCCAAACACATGAAGGAAATAAATGCAAAACAGCTTTGTCTGGTGAAGTCATTAATAAGAATAATATATATATATGCTGTAAGGTCACCCTTCTTCAATATATTTGCGCATTCACAATAACAATGTTCTTATTTTTGCTAAAATTTAAATTTTAATCTAATCTATTTTATAATATTATTAGTTAGGTAAAAATGTAATTTTCTTAAATTACTACTAATTAATATGATTAAATAGATTTTTTGGTACAATCTTGAGGAAAACTAACACCAAATCCACAACCCAAAGCTGAACTTACTAATAAGAAAGATTAAATTTCAAGAAACTAGCCATGTTGCAACATTAAAATCACAATTGAATATTAACGAGAAACACATAGGCAGCTACCAATTGTCAAAGTTAGACATGTTGAATAGTGTCTAAAATACATTGTGAAAAAAAAAGTATTAATTAAAGGGCTGATCTAAATTTATTAGCAAATAAATAGCTAATAATCGCAACCACATTCTTACATTATGTCATTGTCAACCTAAAATGGTTATATGAACCATCTAAAAATTGGTACAATAGCATCTAAGATTTCTGTAAATAATGAAACCCCAGATAAAGAACCCACCCACCACCTTCATCCATTTCCTTTTGATCATGGGATGATGATTAAATTTTTAAAAATAAAGATAAAAAAATATGATTTAACTAGAAATTGCAGCCAATTATTGCAAACTGCCATCTGCAATTTCAGCTCTCTCTACCCCATTCCCTTCCAAAAGTTTCTGAACCCTGTATCAACACTTCATGTTTCAGGCTGTTATCCCCTGCTATAGAAGAATTTGATTCAGAATTCGCCATATTTATGTCTTCTGAATCTCCCTTTACATAATTGATCGCTACCTGAGGATCTTGCTCGCAGCTTTTTATTTCTTTTGAAACCGGTAAATATTGCGGCTTCACTTCAACCATCCTTGAATTTTCTGCCTCTCTTTCAGCTTCAGAACTCATATCTTTATCGCAGCTGGGAGCCTCCTTTGTATTAGAAGAACATGGCTGGCTACTTGTCCAGTCCATGTTCTCCACATTTTCTCTCACAGCTATAGAATTAACACTATCCCTATCTTCACCGTTTGTTCTGATAGCTCCCAAATCAATCTGGAAACACGATCCATTCTCTTTGGACGAAACTTCCTTAGAAAGAGATGACGTTGAGTTAGCCACATCACCGTTCTCATGCCCAGGAACAACATCTGCATTCATTCCAATAGATGACCCAATTTCACGTCTAGGGACTTCTGAATGCAAACTACCATTCATTGACAGGGACATGCGGCGACTGGGAGAGCTAATGGACTCTTTTCCAGGTACACATTCAATCTGTTCCTTTGAGCAATGATCTGCTTCAGAGTTGATTCCAGAGGTTCTAAGACACGATGGGCGTGCAGAGACCCTGAACAAAAATAGGAAAACAGGATGCCTCTCAGGTCACCAATATAATCAAACACTTAGAAGCCAAAGCACAGGACACTGATATTAATATGTATCTTTTACTTGGCCCCATAAGAGCACACACACGGAATGCATATTTTAGCAACCAAAAACATAGGCATCTGAGAAAAAAAAAGAAACCATGTATGGCTCTTTTTTACCATTTTACCGTACTATGACATATACAAGAGGAAACAAAGGGTCAGTACACATATATCTACAGTTACAGTTAATGAGTGATGAAAAGGATATACAGATGTTAAATCTAACCATAACTGCAAGTTTATCTCAACAAGTTATTTCACATCAAACCTTGGACATTTATAAGGCAGAACCTAAACATTTTTTTTAGTTAATGGCAAACTCTGGTAATTCTTTTATAATATGAATGGCAGAAAAGTAATAAAAGTTTTAAACAGCAGAGCTGGCTTTCAAGTGCCAATACTGGTGGGGGAGGAAAAAGGTACCTGCTATATAAAAGCATATATGCTCCCTGAGAAAGTACCTCTTCCAATTCAGCCCTCGCAACCTGGAAAAAGAGGCAAAACAGGTTAAGATAAAAAAAATCAAGTACAATAGACATGGCATGCAAAATTATGCGTCTACCCCATGTTCTAATGATGATTGAATGGGGTCTGGGGATGACACAGAGGCTTTGGCATAAAGAGAACTCCACAGAGATGTTATTGTAATAGGCATGACACACAATAGAAGAGAAATGACAATGACAGAGAGAGAGAATACCTTACAGTCATCAATTCTGTACCAGTTTCCAGAGAAATCTTTGGTATAGCAGATGTAATGACCAAAAAAGGATGCATTCAACATATCCACGTGGACAACAACCGCATAAAGTTTGTAAATATTGGAATCATCCCCATCTTCACTCTCACTCATGTACGGGCTAAGATCCAACGTCTCAGGAAAGCTGACTCTTTTGTTGAGTTTTCCAAATCGGCCGCTCTGAAAAAAGTTTCAATATGAATTTTAGTATCATAAAGCAAAGCTTCAATCATCTGGCTTACCAGCAAAAGGAAAAGACATCAAGCATTCATTGCCATGTCAAACAAATTAAACATGCATTTCAGATGTAGGATAAGACCTGAAATCTTTTCAAGGCAATTGTAAGAATGTTAGGAGCCCATCGTATGGTAAGGCGCTTCCATGCCTTAACGTAGTCATTGCAGCTGAAACGAGAAACGAAATATCATTGTTAACACCAGATCCAAAAATGTGAATAACAATGTAGTTAGAAATCAAAGTACAATAAAAATATATAAAATATGGGTAAAGATTCTGGCTGTATAACTTAAAATCATGCAAACTAAACTATAAACATCTTGAGATCAAATGGAGAGCAATCATACCCATCACATTTGTACATATTATCTCCATGAAGCCACTCTTTAACGGTGAACTGGTCAAGGCATTCCTCCAATGATGAAGCATCTCCATGAATTTCAACAGTCAAATCCATCATATTTTCATACTGATTTGAAATCTTATTGCAATTAGTACAAATCACCTACAGGTTTCAACACAATGATAAGTATTAGATATTAGAGTGCAAACTTGAATTTTAAAACACTAAGCAAGGTGATTATAAAAGACATTAGACCCTAATCATCTGAAATCACCTTTAATTGATTGGATATTTTACTTCCAAACTCACTAGGTTGAGGTGTAATACTCTTATTTGCTAAAACATAGGTATAATGTTTTGGGGGATAACTTAAACCAAACTTTCAAAAGTACTTCTTTAAATCACTTTTCCACAGCACTTCTCAAAAGAATGCTAAACTAGCCCAAAAACTAAATTAAGAAAGCAAACTGAAAAACAAAAAATGTTTCAGAATATTCTTCACTAATATGATCCATTGACACTGTATCCTTACCAATGGCCTAAGTTAAAATGGAAAAGGAGAAAGAAAAGTCAATTATTCTAAGCTAATGAGATGCATCACCTGAGACTGCAGATGACCACCAAATATATGCTGAATAAGAGTTGTCTCTTGAGAGCTGCGGTCAACAGCTTTTTCTCCACCAAATTCATCAAGGCAAACTGATTGCATCGTGTCAATAGCAAACCTGAAAGAATAAAAAGAAAAAAAAGATCCAGTAATCCATAATTTCCTCAAGTTAATTTCAGTAGATGTTAAAAGAGAATGCAATCACATACAAAGTAATACCAACCTCATGAATTCATGAGCATCCTCTTGTCTTCCATAACCAAGATTACCTCCAATATTAGGCAACCGTGACAGAATATTGATTGGTGAAAATGGATGCAAACTTTGTCTTGATCGTTCGACATGAATTTGAAATTCGCACATAAAGCACCAATCATTGCGTCTGCCTGGAGAATGGAAATAAAAAATATAAAGGTCACATGCTGTTCAAGAACCTAGAGATGAAAACCTATTAGCTCTAGTTTCTCAACTTACATTCTTTCCGATGGCCTTTCTCCAACAAGTAAGCAACAAGCGGACGAGTGGAAACAAGGCATTGCAGAACAACATTAGCGAAGCAACTGCAGAAACAAACAGGAAAAGATAAACCAAATAGAGATGGAACACAAACTGATCTAATCTAATCATATGTAAAGAAGGCTTCAACTAGAAGAATTAATAAGCATGGTAAACATGAACCTGTTTCCACAATTTAAGAGTCCACATGGAGGGAATCCTGGTTTCTCCCAGTTGAAAAGCTTTACAAACTCATCGTATGGGAAAAGAACCTGAAAATTTTGAATATGAATTTCATATTTACTTATATTGGTTTTACAAAGGGCCAAAAGATTAACCTTTCTCGGTTTCTTGATAATCTTAGAGGTTCCACTGACAGGAACCAGAGCAACTCCTGAAAACGGTTTCGTGGTTGTAGTTTGTGTTGAATTTACTTTGCACTTTGTCTTATGCCCATCCTTCCAGTCCACCTGTTGGCAGGCTGAGGAGCTGAAAAATGAAGCAAACATAAAGATTAAACCATCCACTTGATAGAAGAATTTATGTAACCATAAGTTGACGAACTTATAGGTTCGCAAATCATAGCCCACTGGCCTGTAAACTGACACGTCTCATTTTCTAATACCAGAAAGCAAATGCAGAACTTTTAAAGTCAAGGCAGCACCGGGAGAAAGGGGCCTTTGTTAAGTTAAGCAAATATAACTACAATCAAGGCATCTTTTTGTATAATTGACTGATAGACTGATCAAAATTTCAACACTGAACTAGCTGGGCATTCAGTTTATTGACATAATCAGTGTCAATAAGTAGGCTCAACCTAGATTAAGCACAACAGTACGTTTATAAAGAAAAAAAAATTCAAGCCAAATGCTTTATTAAAAGAAGAAGCTAAATTCCTGGAAAACGTTCTAACATCGACAACAAAAACACTTCTTTCTAACCCATAATTAACAACATGCCAAACTAATAAAAAGCAAAGTAAATTAAGAAAACTAAAATAGATAAAGAAAACCCACGAATGTCAACAATAAGCACTTAAACCACTGTGTCGAGAAACGCCACCAGTAAATAACAGTTAGAGAAACTTCAAAAAGCAGTTAATCACTAAGATGCTTACGAGTATTAAAAACATAGAAAAATAAAGAAATAACCCTTTTTATCTTCTTTTTTTTTACTTTTCGATAATCCCGAAACGTTAAAGAAACAGCTCAAACAATATTAACAACAGTAATTAACAGCCAAAAAAAAAAGCAATCAAGGTGTACGATCATACAAGGACAACGAATTCTTCTGGAGAAAAAAAAAAGGCGTGCGTACCAATAACGAACGGATTTGCAACGAGAGCACTTCTTGAAGGCGGGATTAGAGCATACGGCGCAAGGGAAGTGATCGGCGTCCATGGGGATGGAAGGCATTGGTTGGTCCCGATCGAAATTGGCGTCGACCTCGAAGTATTTCGACGCCGTGTTCTTCAGCAAGCGAAGAGACACAAATGCGAAAATGAAGAGCGTGAAAATGAATTGCAGGAACCAATTCAGATCCAACGTTATTCCGCCGACATGCATCTACACAGCCTTCTCGATCCCGGTTCTAGGGTTTTTCTTCATCGATTTCTTTTTTATTTTTTATTTTCCTTTCTGTACCACTCTATCACAGTTCCCCTTTACCAATTTTATCTCTTTTTTTTATTTTTATTTTTAATTTAATTACTCTATTTCTCTCGAAACCCCTAAACCAAAATTAGCAAACCCATTCCCTATTTAACAGGATATTTATTTTCTTTTTTTTTATTTTTCTTTTAATTCTCCACAAGTGTATCTAATTTCTAAAGTACTAGTAAGTAATAATAATTATTGATATTGTAATAAAATTTATAAATAATTGTGTTAATTAAATTTCGATTGTGCACTCAAATTCATTTTATTTTTTAAATAAATTATATTATTTATATAATTTTTAATATATTTTAATAATTTTTAAGGTGAGTTGATATCCGATTGATTTATCCCAACAACTCAATTAAAGATTTAAATTTATATGATTGATATGATAGTATAGATACATGTGTATATATTGTAAATACTTTTATGTTCATAGTTGCTTTTGTATCTCTTTTATTAAATATATACATATTTAAGTAGATTATATTATTAAGGGTAACCTAAATTTATAGCCACTTTAAAATAGTGTTTGTCCTATTTTGATTACTTTAAACTTTTTCTTAATAATCACTCTAAATAAAATAATTGTGTGAACTAGTCACTGTTGTTAAAATTTTTGTTTTCTTTTAACAGAATACTGATGTGGCACAATAGCACATTGAGTGATTGACATGTGGTATTTTTTATTTGACTTTTGATTAAAGTTTAAAGATCTCTCTATAAAGTTTAAGGAGAAAAGGTTTTGGACTAATTAAAGGGAGGTCCCTAAACTTTAGTAAAAAATCAACAAGAAAATGTCATGTGTCAGTCATTTAATGTGCTAATGTGCCACGTCAATAATTTGTTAAAAGAAAATGAAATTTTTAACGGCTATGATTAATTCACACAATTATCTTATTTAAAATACTTAAATTAAAAAAATAAAATGACCAAAATAAGACAAATCCTATGGATGTAGTTTTTGTAATAAGTTAATATAAAGTAGTCTACAAATCAAGTGATACTATATATAACCCTTCTTTTAACAAGTGACGTGAATGGTTTTTTATGCAATTAACTTAAAAGAAATAATTATTTACGAAAATAATCCTAGTCAAATTTATGTACGAAAATTATATGTTTTCTACAGTGACCATCAGTGCCACCTGACATACTGGCGACATCGCCCCCTTATCATTAGCCAATCAATGACTTTTTAAAAAAATTTTGGATACCACCACCGTGTTAGGTGGTACCAATATGTAATTTTCCAAATATTCATTACAAATACGGATATTCAAGGAGGGAAAAATGAGAGTAGGAAGAAAGAGATATAAGAAAAATATAGAGGGATGAGAGAGAAAGAAATATGGGAGAAAGATAGAGGGATGAGAGAAGAAAAGAAAGAGAATAATAAATATATAGAATAAAAATATGAAAGGGAATTGAATATTTTATGAAAATAGAGAATCAAATATAAAGAGGAAAGAGAATAACATATATGGAAAATAAAGAATCGAGATATGGAAAAAAAAGAAAATAACAAATACGGAAATATGTATTTTCCATAAAATATTAAATACCCTTTTATATCTCTATTTTTCATATATGTTAGTCTATTTCCTTTCTCATATTTGATTATCTATTTTCAATATATGTTATTCTCTTTCCTTTTTCCATTCAAATTTCTCTTCTTTTTCTCAATTGGAAGCTTTAATCGCTGTACTTAATAACCACCAATTTTTTCGTTTACAATAGCCTTTCGTACCGATTTCAAGACCAAAAAAGAGATTTCCTTCTTCTCATTGACTTTTATAGTTCAGATCTCCTAGTAGCTCAACTCCAAATGTTTTAAAACAATGACTAAAGTTTTGAACTACTTTTTCTACAATGTTTTTTTTAAATATCACTGGTGCCACCTAACATGATGAGGAAACCTAAAAATATATATATATATTTTTAAAAAATTTCAACGGGTGCCGTCTGACAGCCTGACGACACCCATTAAAATTTTTTTCTTTTTTTTTCCCTTCCTGAATACCCATATTTTTAACAAGTATTTTGAAAAAATACATACTAGTGTTGTGTTGTTTGACACAATGGTGACACCCAAAAAAATTATGTTAAAAAAAAGATGATTGATTAATTATGAGGGGGCGGTGCCGCCTATGTGTCAAGTGACACCGACGATCACTGTAGAAAACAGATCATTTACGTACATAAGTTTTAACTTAAGTTATTTTCATAAATAATGAATTATTTTGGTTAGTTAAATAAAAAAACTTGACATAAATAAATGATTACAATAAATACAATTTTAATATAAAGTGAATTCGTGGGAAAATCAAAGGGTAAACATTAGTGCATTTAAATTTAAAAAAATATAAAATTATAAGTTATAAGTTATTATAATAATGAAATTTCATTTTAACCTTTAAAATGTATAGTTTAATTTTAGTTCTCCAAAATTATCTTTTAGCTTTTGTTTTGATTTTTTAAAACTCAAATACTCATCGTAGAAGCAATTTATTATTAACACATCACGATTCAAACTCATAACTTAAGTGATAAAATGAACATTTATAATCACTAAACTAAACAATAGAATTCTAAATTTTACCCTTGAAGGCACTATTTTTTTATTCACAATATTCAAATTTAAAAGCAACGGTGAATTTAATAACCTAAAAATGAAAAAAAATATTAATCATTTTAAAAACAATAAAATTACATCTTAAGTTCACCCGTTTTAAAATTTCTTATTGCTGGACAAAAGAAAAAACGTATAAGATCTGTAAGCATTGAATAGAGGTAGCAAAATACCTATCCTTTTTTCTGCATGGCTTTAGGTTCATAGCCAATCAAACAAATAGCAACAATAAGGGCCCCCCCACCCCGCAAAAAGAAAAAAAACCATTTGGGCATAACATCCTTCTCTGCCTCCAAAAACATGGGCTTAGTACAATGAGGAAGGCAAATAAAACGGGAAAATGGCCCAAGTACTTACATGGTTGCCACATTTCAAATAGTACTTATGATTTAACCCCTGAACTTAACACTTTCTCTCAAATTAGTACTTATTATTTTTTGATCCCTAGAATTTTCATTCCAGATACTTGTAGACAGTGACATATGGCAATAATGATGTCATTTTGATGTCATAATTCAATTTTAAAATTTTAAAAATTTTAAAAATTCAAAAGTATATGTAAGAAAATTTAAAATCATAACAAGTTTATAAATAAAATAAAAATATATTAAAATTTAAAAATAAAAAATTATGTTTAATTTTTAATTCAATTTATTTTTAAAATTTTAATATACATTTTATTTTATATAAAACTATATATATTCCATAAGACTAAATTCTTACGATCTTTTTTTCTTAACTCCTTGATAAAAAGTCAAGTTTCATTCAAATTAATCACTTTCACTGACAATTTTTACGTATATTATAAGTAAAAAAGCGGTAGGAACTAGAATGAACAGCGTTGTAGCAATAAATGCGAGAATATTTACTTCCATAATTTTATTTTTTTTTTACTTCGCAATAACTCAGGATTTAATCCCATAGGGATTATAAATTTGTCGCTTGTAAATTCAATGCAATGACTTACATTTCAATGACATCAAATCGGATCAATATCATGAATAACAATAACTAGGCTATCAAACCGATTCACCGTCGAGAATTGAATTGTATAACATAGGAAGATCTTTTATCCACACCGAATACAAAAAGTGATGATGAATCAACAAAATCCTCTTATTTGAACTCTCAAATTTTCTCTTTTGTAGAAATCTCTCACTCTTTTGTATCCCTATACGAATCAAATCGAAACCCGAATTGATTAATTTTATTTGAAAAAAATGATAAAGTTCATAACGAACTTAAAATCATTGTGTATATCAAAATGACTGGTATTATTATTACTAATCAGTAAAATTCAGATTCAAAAAAAGGGGAAAATTTTTTAGTTTTATGGTAAAAAATTCATTCATCTCAGTTATTTTTCAAGAAAAAAAGAGAGAAGAAAATAGGGGGGTCTATTGAATTTCAAATAGTTAGTTTCACCAATAAGATACGAAGACTTACTTCATAATTGGAATTACACAAAAAAGACTATTTATCTCAGAAAGGTCTCGTAAAATTCTAGGAAAATGTCAACGATTGCTATCTTATTTATCAAAGACAAATAAAATACGTTATAAAGAATTAATTGGTGAGTTGGATATTCGGGAATCAAAAAATCGTTAATTTGCAAATTTTGAATTAGTCAATTTATAAGATTTTCATTTTGATGTACTTGTTTTCGTTTTCAACAATTCATGTAAGAATGAATCGAGGAAAAACTTATGAATCTATCAGATACAAAAAAAGACCTTATGATAGTCAATATGGGGCCTCAACACCCATCAATGCATGGTGTTCTTCGTTACTCTAGATGGTGAAGATGTTGTTGACTGTGAACCAATATTAGGTTATTTACACTGAGGAATGGAAAAAATTGCGGAAAACTGAACAATTATACAATATTTTCCTTATGTAACGCTTTGGGATTATTTAGCCACTATGTTCACGGAAGCAATAACCGTAAATGGACCAGAACTGTTGGGGAATATTCAAGTCCCTAAAAGGGCTAGCTATATCAGAGTAATTATGTTGCAGTTGAGTCGTATAGCTTCTCATCTATTATGACTTGGACCTTTTATTTGCAGATATTGGTGCACAGACCCCCTTTTTTTTTCTATATTTTCAGAGAAAGAGAATTAGTATATGATCTATTCGAAGCTGCCACCAGTATAAGAATAATGCATAATTATTTTCGTATCGGAGGAGTGGCGGCCGATCTACCTTATGGCTGGATAGATAATTGTTTGGATTTCTGTGATTATTTTTTAACAGGAACTGTTGAATATCAAAAACTCATTACGCGAAATCCTATTTTTTTTGAACGAGTTGAAGGTATAGGCGTTATTGATGGAGAAAAAGTAATAAATTGGGGTTTATCCGGCTCAATACTACGATCATCTGGAATCAACTGGGATCTTCGGAAAGTCGATCATTATGAGTGTTACTACTAATTTGATTGGGAAATCCAGTGGCAAAAGGAAGGAGATTCATTAGCTCGTTATTTAGTCCGAATCAGTGAAATGACAGAATCTATAAAACTAATTCAACATGCCTTGGAAGAAATTCCGGGTGGTCCCTATAAGAATTTAGAAATCTGATGCTTTGATCGAGAAATGGATCCAGAATGGAATGATTTTGAATATTGATTCATTAGTAAAAAACCTTCTCCCATATTTGAATTACCGAGACAAGAACTTTATGCGAGAATGGAAGCCCCAAAGGGAGAATTAAGAATTTTTCTAGTAAAGGATCAAAGCAGTTTTCCTTGGAGATGGAAAATTCACCCGCCGAGTTTTATCAATTTTCAAATTCTTCTGCAGTTAGTTAAAAAAATGAAATTGGCTGATATTATGACGATACTAGGTAGCACAGATATCATTATGGGAGAAGTGGATCGTTGAAATGATAATTTATATGAAAGAAGTAGAAGATATCAATTCCTTTTACACATTGGAACATTTAAAAGAGGTCTATGGGATCATATGGATGTTGGTTCCTATTTTGACTATTGTATTGAGAATCACAATAGGTGTACTAGTAATTGTATGGTTAGAAAGAGAAATATCTGCAGGAATACAACAACGTATTGGACCTGAATACGCCGGTCCTTTGGGCATTCTTCAAGCGCTAGCAGATGGAACAAAACTGCTTTTCAAAGAAAATATTCTTCCATCTAGAGGCAATACTCGTTTATTTAGTATTGGACCGGCTATAGCAGTCACATCAATTTTACTAAGTTTTTCAGTAATTCATTTTAGCTCTCACCTTATTTTAGCCGATCTCAATATCGATATATTTTTATGGATTGCCATTTCAAGTATTGCTCCCGTTGGACTTCTTATGTCAGGATACAGATCAAATAATAAATATTCCTTTTAGGTGGTGCATGAATTGCTGCTCAATCGATTAGTTATGAAATACCATTAACTTTATGTGTTTTATCAATATCTCTACGTACTATTCGTTGAAATATAAACTTTTATTTTACCTATTCCTTTCGTTCTAGAAAATAAGTTGAGTTGATAAAATAAATTAGATAATTATATATGAGGGAAAGAAAGCAGCTTATAAATTCACAGTAAATTAAACAGAAAAATAGAATCTCATTTCCTATGTACAAGAGTTAAGTGGAAGAAAACGTAAGCAGAAGAAGTCTTTACCCCAAGACAGGTTTATTAGTCAATCTAGCTTGAAGCGGGCTCAAAAGATCAACCGTATAGAGTTTTCACTATCCTTTGTATGGATTCCCATACATGTATTGCTAAACAAACGGGAGATTGAACAAAAAACGAGTGGATGGTTAGGAACACCAAAATACATAAAAGATTGGTAATGGAGATTATGCAAATTATATAAAAAAGAGACTTCTGGATAACATAAAAAGAATACTAATTAGGGCTTTAAATTCGTAGAAATGACTAGGCAGTACTCCCCGTGATTTCGGTCAATAGTATCCTCCTATCTGCCGGTTAAAGTAATGACTATCAGGAACGAAATAATCCTTTACTATTTTTTAGTTTAAGCCCCATTCGTGGTTTTATCAGATCCGAAAGCATAATAGGAACGAAAAAGAAACAATAAAGAATAAAAAAGAAATCTTGTTTTTATTATTCTTTTTTCATAGATATAGAGAGATCTAATCTTTGTCATGATTTATGAGCTAATGGAATGTTTCATTTTTTTCGTAATAGAAAACAATGAGTTGAAATATCTATTGATATTCTATAAGAAGTATTTTATTGAAAGCTTAAGTTATTACTCAACAAATAAAAATTGAAATTATGAACGGGCGAGATCAATTCAGAAGCACTTATTTTTTGTTCTTCAGAATATAGCAGACAGAATTCCATTGGTATAATTTTGGACCTTCCAATCTATTTTTTCTCTATCTATTCTACAACCATACGAAGATAAATAATACTGCTTCAGTCCTAAAATTTATTTGTGACCTACGAGGAGCCGTATGAGGTGAAAATCTCATGTAAGGTTTTAGACTAGTGATGTAAACAGTGATGTCATCATCGACTATAATTATCTAACAGTTCAAGTACAGTTAATATAGTTGAGGCACAATCAAAACATGGTTTTTGGGGATGGAATTCTTAGCGTTAACCAATAGGGTTTATCGTTTTTCTAATTTCTTCTCTAGCAGAATGTGAGAGATTACCTTTTGATTTACCAAAACCGGAGGAAGAATTAGTAGCAGGGTATCAAATCGAATATTCAGGTATCAAATTTGGTTTATTTTACATTGCTTCCTATCTAAATCTATTACTTTCTTCGTTATTTGTAACAGTTCTTTACTAGGGGGGTTGAAATATTTCCATTCCGTATGTATTCGTCCCTAAGCTATTTGACATAAATAAAATAAATGGAATCATTGGAACAACAATTGGTATCTTTATTACATTAGCTAAAACTTATTTGTTTTTGTTTATTTCTATCGCAACACGATGGACTTTACCTAGGTTAAGAATGGACCAATTATTAAATCTCGGGTGAAAATTTCTTTTACCCATTTCTCTGGGTAATCTATTATTAACAACTTTCCAACTTCTTTCACTGTAAAGAAAAAAAGAATATGAGATTCATGACTTGGTTCAAACAAGAGAAAGAAACAAACATTTGGTAGGAGTATTATATTTTATACACATTTTAGTATATAAGTTAGCAATAAACTAATTCAATTTGTAATATTTAACCACTTCCTTGACTTATTTTTAACAAAGAGAAGGAAAATTTTCACTTATTTTGAAGATGTCTTATTTTTTAGAAGAGTTTTTACTTATCTTTTAATTTCAAGTTTAAAATTGTACAAACTATCCTTAATTTTAAGTCTAACAATTGTAATAAATAAGTTTTTTTCTTCATGTTCTTACGTTAGTAACTAAACGAGTTAGATATCGAGGATGCCCATGCAGAGAAAGCAAGCACTATATTTATAAGGAAATGGTTTCACAGGGAATCAAAGAAACTGGTCCTACATTTTCGTCTGTGATTACTGTTTGTGTAAATGAGGGGTTTTATAAAGAAGGTATTCAAGTTCATTGCAGGGTGATTTCACTTGGGGTTGGATTGAAGTTGTTTGTTGGGAGCTCATTGGTTAGCCTTTTGGAATCTGGATTTTTAAGACAGATAGTCCTTTATCTTCATATGGGACTTATTGATGTGGCTTGAAAGTTGTTCCATCAATTGCCTGAACAGAATTTAGTCGTATGGAATATATATACTTTATAATAATATATATTATTTAAAAAGAATTGAATTAAAAATAAATAATATTTAAATTGCTTTTTTAATTTTTAAAAATTATTAATATATTTTTATATTTTATTTATACAATTTTATGATTGAAATTTTTTATATATACTTTTAATTTTTATAATTAAAAATAAATTATGACATTATAATGGCATCATCATTGCACGTGTAACAAATTTAATACTGTTACAAAAAAAAAACACCAAAAGCCTTGACGAAATTACAGTTTAAATATCAAATGAGGACAAAAAAATCATATGTACCAACTTGGGGAAGATGATAAATTTAGGTCCAAATGTATATTTAAGCCTAATATTAATATGTCAAATTCTCCAATTTGAGATTTAATCATGTACTTTAATTCGATATAACTTCATCCCTTTACTTTTATAATGTGACTAGTTAATTCAAATAGTCAATACTAGTAACAATCTCGGTTAAAATGTTGGCATGTTAAGTCACAAGTAGACCTATCCATAAGAAAGTCACTTGGCTCAATTTGAAAAGTGAGAGGATTTGAGCAAAAAATATAGGTCCAAAAAATGGCTTCGACAAAAAAATAAACCCCATTTAAAGAATGAGTCAAGTCTCGGGTAAGGCTTTTTTGGCCTCGAGCCTGGCCCAAATTTGCAAAAAGAAAAAAATGTTTTTTTTCTTGTTGTTTGCCTGCTGTTTTCTCACTATTTTGCCATCATTTCACTATTATGTTGTTATTATTTTTTGGATATTGTGTAACTCTTATTTTATTATTAATTTTACTACTATTTTAGAGAAATTTGCTTGTTAAGTTGCATCTATCTTAATGTTATTTAAGTATAAATATTTTTTAATTTATTTAATTTCAATTTGTTGGTAAACATTTATTTTAATGTTTTTAGTGTTTTTTTATGTATTCTATTTTTAAAATATATATATAATTTAATACGGTCGAGTCGGGTCAAGCCTCAGTTTTAGCATTTTTATTCAGGTTGAGCTTGGACAAAAAATTAGGCCAATTTTTCAAACAAGGGCCCGGCCGGTACTCGGCCCGACCTGGTCCATGGACAGGTCTAGTTACAAGGACAACTATTTAGAAAAAAGTTGAAGTTAGTATTTTAAGGGATGAGCAAATGGTTAATTGAGGCTGGTCTAACCGAATTGACTTACACCAGTTAGTTAAATATGTTAACCAACTTATTTTAAATATATTATAAAATACATTTAAAATAAACATATCATAAAATATAATGAAAATATAAATATATTTAACCGACTTAATCAATTTATATATTATAATAAAATAATAATATATTTAAATAATCATAAATATTAAATATTAAGATAGTCGATTCAGCTATGAAATTCAATAATAAATAACCAATTGACATAGTCAAATAAATTGATCCTACAACTAAATCAACCATTAAAACCGTTTAAATCGAAATGATTTATGCTCTCCCTATGTATAATAACTGAAATAGTTAGTATGGCTAGTTATTTGGATTAAAAATTATATATTATATCAAATTATGTCAAATTAAAATACAAATACTAAATTACAAATTTAAACAGAATAAAAGAACCAAAATTAAAATTTTACCATATTAACATCCTTGTTGAAGACTAGCTAAAATTTGATCAACTCGAGGTTCCCACTTACCTTTTATTGTGTTTGTTATATGACATTCAGGAGTTCGATAGCTACATTGGGTCTTGAATAAATCCAAAGTTAAGTTGGATCAAACTTTTTAAGTGATATAAAACTCTTTTAGCATCACTTTTTTCATTCACAAAACTAGAACTCGAAACTTTACATAAAAATTATCGCATTTTTTACTACTCAACTTAATAGAGAGGTACACAAGTCACCTACTTACATTAATTTTTGCTCATGTCTGTTGATCAAGTTTTGTATTCAGTTAAAAGTTGCCCACTTAATTGCCTTGTAACACCCTTCGCTCTGTAATGCCCTGATTTATTTATTCCTGTTTTTGTAAATTTTGACATAAATGTGTATCTACTTCAGTGGTTAAGGGTTCTGGGTGTGTGTAAGAGGTCTCGGGTTCAAGTTTCCCTTTTGCCAATTTTTGTTATTTTTAGATCCAAGCCTTACCCTTGTTGAGTGGGTTTATATTAAATTGTTTGTTAATTTATATTAGAATAAGCTTGCTGGTTTGAGTGGTAAAGGAGTTAGTATGTTGGAGGTATCGTATTCAAGACCTTACGCAAGCGTGGAAGTTAATTTTTGCTCGGTGGTGTGTTAGAGTTTTGGTGGAGTTGGGATTCTGAGAAAGTTGTTTGTTAGTGTTGAGGGATTTGTGGATATTCATTTGATTTTTATTATTTTTTGATTATTTTTTTCTCTCTAGTAAACTCCCAAAAAATTTTTAACGTTCTTTTTTCTGTTGATTGGCAAAATTCTTTTTGTTCCCTTACTTCTGAAATTCTATCGCAATTCTGTCATTCAATTCTGGTTTTTCAGTTCTTCGGTGTTTTTGCGCGGTTTGGTAAGTGTAAACGGTGTTTTTAGTGTGGGTTGGGAAAATCGTTTTAAACTATTCAAATCAATGCTATTGTTTTCTTTCCGTTAGTTGATTTTGAGTTTTGGCAGCAGTGTCTTGGGAAGAAAAGGACTCTCCTCTTGCGGAATTGTAGTTAGAATCGTCTAGAGTTTTGGGGTAAGTGATAAATGCTCGTTTTGAACTACTTATCGATTTTTGGGATTCGGTTAACTGTGAATCAAGACTAATTGTGGAAGATTTGTTGTATCGATTTTAGGTGCTGGTTGGCTCGGGAGTGATTTTACATCAAAATCGTACTAGGTGTGTACCCGAAACATGAAAAATTGAGCTTTGATGAAAGCCAAAAGTGTATTCTGTCGATGCCACACGGGCGTGTGCCTGGCTGTGTCTGAGACACGGCCATGTGTTTGATGAGGGCATGGCCGTGCGCAAGACACGGCCGTGTGATGGTGTGGGTGTGGCCGTGTGGGCTAAACGGGTGTGTGGGCCCATATGGGCATACCACACGGGTATGTGGGTTTTGGGCCAAGCCGTGTGGGCCACACGGGTAAGGCCAATCTGGACATGTGGGCTACATGGGCGTGTGGGCCCACATAGACATGTGGGCCCATATTTTTGAAATTTTCCCTAGGGTCGTACGGGTCACTTCGATCGACTGTGGGCCTTAGGTGGGGTCGGTAAGGGCTAACCAAACCCTAAAATTATGTGATTTAATAGTCTGATATTCTGCTTTGAGTATGACACTGTTATGCATGTTTGATTATTCTTTTATATATATTTGATATCTGTACATGAGTATGTAAGCATGATAATTCTGAATATATGATTGCAGTGGGATTTATATACGTGGAGGAAGTGTTCTGTATGACGACCTTCGCTTATATTTTGGTAGCTTGACTGCATATTATCTGATATATGTCGTAATGACACAATATGGTGTGTAGGGATGAGTGAGTGTTTTTAACCCCACATGGTGTGATGGGATAGTCAGATTTGGTGTGTAGAGGATGGGTGTAGGATTCTATATATCTATTCTGCATATTTGATTCTTTTATCTGTATCTGTAAAGGACGTAAGTTCGAATCTGAATCTAACTTTATATGAGATGTCTGTGTATATAACATGTCTATTTCTGTTGGGTTACACACTAAGTTTTCGAAAACTTACATCTGTCTGTCTGTTCTGTTCAGGTAATCCACGGGCTTAGGCGGATCGGTGTGATGGAGCCTCTCGATGACTACAAGTTCGTAAATGGTTTATGATTATGGTTTTATTTTTATTTAAGAATTATTCTGGGAGTTTTGTAATAATTGGACTCTCTGTACTATTTGATTTTATTTTGGGATTTGGATTTTTCGTTTTAACATTTTATTTGTGTCGGATATAAAAAAAATGTGGTTTTTACTAAAGCATAAGTTTTCCAAAAATATGAACAAGATTTTCAAATATAATGTTTTCTATGACTTTCGCTGTAATTTATGTTTTGACAAATGAACCAACTAAATAAACGCTTTCAACATAAGTTATAAAACTTGAAAGATTTATCGAAACGACTCAGTTTTCAAAACCGTTCTTTGTGACATCTCTGGATTCGACTATAACGTCTAGGCCGGGTTTGGGGTATTACGTTTAGTGGTATCAGAGCTAGGTTGCAAAACTTGGACTACGAATTTTGGGTTCCAAAATTGTGTTTTAAAAATAATTTATTTTTAAATAATTTGGATAATTTGAGAGAGTATGTGATACACTGAGTTTCCGGTGCCAGTCCTGTAAGTACTTCTGAATTTAGATAGAACTTTCTAAAAATACTGTAGTTAGTACTTTCTGAAAACTATACCAAGCTAGTTAGAGACTAAAATCTCTAAAACATTTTTGAACTTCTGATAATTTAAGCATAAAATATCTGCTAATAAATACTGGAATTGATGCATAAAATTTTATAATATAGATAAAATTTAAATTTACGATGAGCCCTCGTGGAACTTGCGGTCGTGGTATTTGTGGGCGCTGTAGAGGCTGCAGGGGGGCTCGAGCTGAGTCTTCTTCTTTGGGAAGTATGCCAAATTTAGACACGAGTGAGACATTAGTTTCGCCTGCTACTGAGACTGGGTTTCAAAGCCGTTCGGCTGGGGATGACGTATTGTCCCAAGCCATGTTGAGGGTGTTGGAGAGGGTTGTTGCTGGACCCTATTCTAGATTTTGAGGTTGTGGGTCGGTAACTAAACGACTCTGGTCCAATGGAATTGAGCTGTTTAGAGGTGTCACTGAGGTATTGGAGCTGAGCTGTTTAGGGGTGTCACTATGGCCGATTATTGGTTGGAGGCCACCGAGAGGATCATGAATGATATCGACTGTACTCCTGAGCAGAAACTTAAGGATGTAGTCTCTTTGCTTCGCGACGAGGTATATCAGTGGTGGTTATCGGTTGATGAGGGTACTCAACTAGATTGTCTGAATTGGGACTTCTTTAAGACTACCTTCCAAGGGAAGTAAGTGGAAGCGAGCTATATAGATGCTCGTAGGCGTGAGTTCATGAGTCTCACGTAAGGTGATAGATCTGTGCCTGAGTATGAGGCCTAGTTTCTAAGGTTGAGCCTCTACGCTCGAGGCTTGGTGGTGTCTAAGTATGAAAAATACGTTCGTGTTGAGGACGGTTTGAGAGGCAGTTTGAGGGTTTTTATAGCTCCATAGAGTTGAGTTTGATGTTCTAGTGGATAAGGCGAAGATTGCTGAAGAGGTTAAGCGCATGGAGTGCCAAAATAAGGATCGAGAGAGAGGTAAGAATAAGAGGGATTCAGAGTCCTCTAGTTCTGTTCAGAGGCCTAAGAAATAGGGGTTCCTGTTGCTCTACTAGGATTCAGCCATGTGAGGATTATGGTAGGCGCCATCCGGGTGAGTGTTGGAGGAGGTTAGGGGCTTGTCTGAGGTGTGGGTCATTGGACCATCAGATTCAAAAGTGTCCACAGCGGGCTGCTCAGATGCAAGCTTCGAGATAGTGTTTTATACGACCTTAGAAGTTAGTTCAACAGTCACTTAAGGGCCGTGGACCGGCTAGGGGTGGTAATTGTATGGGCCAAGGGTAGAGAGCATTGGGCAGAGGTACTAGTCAGACTGAGGCGAGGCAGACTGCACTGGTTTATGCTGCTTGACACGGAGAAGATAGAGATGTTCCTAATGTTATCACGGACATGTTCTTTATTTTTGATGTACCTTATACTACTCTGATAGACATAGGTTCTACACACTCTTATGTAGCGAGCAATGTTTCTGAAGACCTGGGGATTTCTGTTGAGAGTAATTTTAGTAAGGTTACTGTATTGAGTCCATTGGGGCAGTCTGTTTAGGTTAATAAACTTTATAGGAATGTTCCGTTAGAAGTGCAAGGGGCTGTATTTTTGGCAAATCTGATGGAGCTTCCATTTGGGGAGTTTGACTTAATTTTGGGTATGGACTGATTGGTTGAACACCGAGTTAGTTTGGATTGTACGACTAAGAGGGTTGTTTTGAGGACCGAGGATGATAAGGAGGTGGTTGTGATCGGTGAGAGTCGAGAGTCGAGATTATCTGTCCAATGTGATCTCCGCTCTTGTGGCTGATAAATTAGTTCGGAAAAGGTGTGAGAAGTATATGGGTTTCGTCAGTGTTTCAGTTTCTTAGGACTTTTTTGTCGGGGATATCAAAACAGTGAGAGATTTTTTGGATATCTTTCTTAAGGAGTTCCCAGGTTTACCTCTGAATCGAGAAGCTGAGTTTGGCATTGAACTTCTACCGGGTACAGCTTTGGTGTCCATCGCTCCTTATCGAATGGCACCGAAGGAGCTTACGGAGCTTAAGGCTCAACTTTAAGAGCTTCTAGATCATGGTTTCATCCGTTCTAGTGTATCTCCGTGGGGGCACTAGTTCTGTTTGTAAAGAAGAAGGATGGTACCATGAGGATGTGTATCGATTATCGGCAGTTAATAAACTGACTGTGAAGAATAAGTATCCACTCCCGAGGATCGACGATTTGTTTGATCAGTTCCAGAGGGCTTCAGTGTTTTCGAAAATTGATCTCCGTTCTGGGTATCATCAGCTTAGAGTTAAGGAGGTCGATGTCCATAAGACGTCGTTTAGGACACGTTATGAGCACTACGAGTTCCTAGTTATTCCCTTTGGTTTGATGAATGCTCTGGCTACATTAATGGATCTGATGAACTGAGTTTTTTAGCCATATCTAGATTAGTTCGTCATAATTTTCATCGATGATATTTTGGTTTACTCTAAGACCGAGGATGAGTACAATAAACATCTTAGAGTGGTGCTTCAGATACTCCGAGAGAAACAACTCTACTCTAAGTTGAGCAAGTGTGAGTTCTGGTTGCAAGAGGTAACTTTTCTAGGTCACGTGGTTTCTGCTGAGGGGATTTAAGTTGATCCTAGAAAGATTGAGGCTGTGTTGGATTGGAAACAGCTTAAGAACGTATCTAAGATTCGCAGTTTTCTGGGTCTTGCAGGATATTATCGGCGGTTTGTCGAGGGGTTCTCTCTGATTGCAGCTCCTTTGACTAAGTTTCTGCGTAAGGGAGTTCCTTTTTTCTGGACTGATGCTCAACAATCGAGCTTCGAGAAGCTCAAGTTTGTTCTGAATCAGGCTCCTGTTCTGATACAGTCTGAATCTGGTAAAGAGTTTGTGGTCTACAGTGATGCGTCGCATGTCAGTTTGGGATGTGTACTGATGCAAGATGGTAAGGTTATGGCTTATGCATCCCGTTAGCTTAAAACACACGAAGAGAATTATCCGACACATGATGTCGAGTTGGCTGTAGTGGTTTTTGTGTTAAAGATCTAGAGACATATGTGTACGGTGAGATGTGTATAATCTACACTGATCACAAGAGTCTCAAGTATCTCCTTACCTAGAAGGAGTTGAATCTTAGACAGCATCGATGGATTAAGCTACTCAAAGATTATGCCTGCGTGATAGAGTATCATTCTAGTAAGGCCAATGTGGTGGCCGATGCTCTTAGTCGTAGAGCAATGACTGATTTGAGAGCGATGTTTGCTCGTCTTAGTCTATTTGATAATGGGGGCCTGTTATCTGAGTTACACGTTAAACCGACTTGGATTGGGCAGATTCGAGAAAAGTAATTTAGGGACGAGTCTCTAGGTTTCTGGTTTCATCAGACTGAGAGTGGTAGTACTTCTAATTTTAGACTGAATAAGGATGGAGTTTTATGTTTTTGAGGTCGGATTTGTGTGCCGAATGATTCTGATCTGAGACAGTCGATTATGAGGGAGGCGCATAGTAGCCCTTATACTATGCATCCCAGTGGTAATAAAATGTATCGAGATCTCCGTGAACTGTATTGGTGGCCGAGATTGAAATGTGAGGTTACGAATTTATTTGCTCGTTGTCTGACGTGCCAGCAAGTTAAGGCTGAGCACGAGTAGCCTTTGGGTTTGTTACAACCTGTTAAGATTCTTTTATGGAAATGGGAACGAGTGACGATGGACTTCGTTTGTGGGTTGCCCTTGACACCCACTAATGAGGATTCTATTTGGGTCATCGTGGATCGATTGACCAAGTCTGCTCATTTTATTTCGATTTGAACGGACTACTCTCTACAAAAGTTAGCGAAGCTCTATATCTCTGAAATTGTAAGACTGCATGAGGTTCCTGTTTTGATAATTTCTGATAGGGATCCTCACTTCATTTCTCAGTTTTAGAAGAAATTGCATGAGGCTTTGGGTTCGAGATTGGATTTTAGTATTGCGTTCCATCCTCAGACTGATGGTCAATTTGAGAGGGTGATTCAAATGCTGGAGGATATGCTTCGGAGTTATGTGATAGATTTTGGAGGTAGTTGGGAGGATTCTTTGCCGCTAGCAGAGTTCGCCTACAATAACAGTTTCTAGTCTAGAATTCAGATGGCACCTTACGAGGCTTTGTATGGTCGTAAGTGTCGTACTCCGCTATGTTGGACAGAGTTGGGTGAGCGACGGATTTTAGGTCCTGAGTTGGTTTCTGAGATTGAAGATAAAGTTAAATTGATTCGGGATCGTCTGAAGGCAGATTTTGATAGACAGAAGTCTTATGCAGATCTGAAGAGGAGAGATATTGAGTACTCTGTGGGAGACTTTGTATTTCTTAAGGTTTCTCCATGGAAGAAAGTTCTGAGATTTGGTCGTAAGGGCAAGTTGTGCCCTAGGTTTATTGGGATGTATCAGATTCTAAAGCGTGTGGCACCGGTCGCTTATCAGTTGGAGCTACCTTCAGAGTTGGACCGTATCCACGATGTGTTTCATGTCTCGATGTTGAGGTGGTATCGGTCTAATCTATCTCACATTGTCTCTGTCGAGGAGATCGAGGTTAGACCGGATTTGACTTTTGAAGAGGAGCTGGTTCAGATTTTTGATCGAGATGTTAAGGTTCTGAAGAGGAAGTCCATTCTGTTAGTAAAGGTTCTGTGATAGAATCATGGCATTGAGGAAGCCACGCGGGAACCTGAGGGCTCGATGCGTTAGCAGTATACTCATCTGTTCGGATCAGGTAAATTTCGAGGTCGAAATTTCTTTTAGGGGGTAGTGTTGTAACGCCCTGAGTTATTTATTCATGTTTCTGTAAATTCTGACATAAATGTGTATCTGCTTTATTTGTTAAGGGTTCTGGGTGTGTGTGTGAGGTCTTGGGTTCAAGTATCCCTTTTGCCAAATTTTGTTATTTTCAGATTCAAGCCTTACCCTTGTTGAGTGGGTTTATATTAAATTGTCTATTAATTCATATCAGAATGAGCCTGCTGGTTTGAGTAGTAAGGGGATTGGTGTGTTAGAGGTCTCGTGTTCGAGACCCTGCGCGAGCGTGGAAGTTAATTTTTTCTTGGTGGTGTGTTAGAGTTTTGGTGGAGTTGGGATTTGAGAAAGTTGTTTGTTAGTGGGTTAGTGGTGAGGAATTTAAGGGATTTGTGGATATTCATTTCATTTTTATTCTTTTTTGATTATTTTTTTCTCTCTCTGGTAAACTCCTAAAACAATTTGACGTTCTTTTTTTCTGTTGATTGGCAAAATTCTTTTTGTTTCCTTGCTTCTGAAATTCTATCACAATTCTGTCATTAAATTCTTGTTTTTTAGTTCTTCAGTGTTTTTGCGCAATTTGGTAAGTGTAAGGGGTGTTTTTCGTGTGGGTTGGGGAAATCGTTTTAAACTGTTCAAATCAATGCTATTCTTTTCTTTCTGTTAGTTGATTTTGAGTTTTGGCAACAGTGAATTGGGAAGAAAGGGGCTCTTCGCTTGCAGAATCGTAGTTAGAATCGTTCGGAGTTTTGGGGTAAGTGATGAACACTCGTTTTGAACTGTCATTGGTTTCGAGGGTTCAGTTATTTGTGAACTAAGATTGATTATAGAAGATTTGTTGTATCGATTTTAGGTGTTGATTAGCTCAGAAGTGATTTTACATCAAAACCGTACCAGGTGTGTACCCGAAACACGAAAAATTGAGATTCGGTGAAATTCGAAAGTGCATTTTGGCGATGTTACATGGGCATGTGCCTAGCCATGTGGTTGGCCGTGTTTCGTGTTTGATGAGGGCATGGCTGTGCGCAAGACAGAACCGTGTGATAGTGTGGGTGTGGCTGTGTGGGCCACACGGGGTAGGCCAAGTTGGGCGTGTGGGCCAAATGGGCAAGGCCAATCTGGGCGTGTGGGCTACACGGGCTTGTGGGCTCATATTTTTGTCAGAATTATGTGATTTGATAGTATGATATTCTGCTTTGAGTATCACACTGTTATGCATGTTTGATTATTCTGTTATATATATTTGATATCTGTACATGAGCATGTAAGCATGATAATTCTGAATATATGATTGCGGTGGGATTTATATATGTGGAGGAAGTGTTCTGTATGGTGACCTTCTCCTATATTCTGGTAGCTTGACTGCATATTATCTGATATGTGTCGTAATGACACAATATGGTGTGTAGGGATGGGTGGATGTTTTTAACCCCACATGGTGTGATAGGATGGTCGGAGTTGGTGTGTAGAGGATGGGGCTAGGATTCTGTATATCTATTCTGCATATCTGATTCTGTTATCTGTATCTGTAAAGGACGTAGGTCCGAATTTGAATTTGACTTTATATGAGATGTCTGTGTGTATAGCATGTCTATTTCTGTTGGGTTACACACTAAGTTTACGAAAACTCACATCTGTTTGTCTATTCTGTTCAGGTAATCCACGAGCTTAGGCGGATCGGTGTGACGGAGCCTCTCGGTGACCACGAGTTCGTAAACGATTTATGATTATTGTTTTATTTTTATTTAAGGATTATTCTGGAAGTTTTGTAATAATTGGACTCTCCGGACTGTTTGATTTTATTTTGGGATTTGGATTTTCGTTTTAACATTTTATTTGTGAAGGATATAAAAAAAATGTGGTTTTTATTAAAACAAAGGTTTTTCGAAAATACGAACTGGATTTTCACATATAACTTTTTCTATGACTTCCGCTGTAAGTTACGTTTTTGCAAATGAACAAACTAAATAAACGCTTTCAACATGAGTTATAAAACTTGAAAGATTTATCGAAACGACTTATTTTTCAAAACTGTTCTTTGTGACATCTCCGGATTCGGCCATTTTACAGGATGCTATATTTTTTGCTGGAGCAACTACAGCCAATTTACATCAAAATATTATTACACACCTGTAATTCAATGCCAAACACATTTATTTATAGATAAACAATTAGAATCGAGTCTTAATCGAGCTTAAGAAAGATCTTTTATCAACCAAGCACAAAATATGACCAAATTGTAAAGTTTTAAAAGTTTAGGGCCGATGTTATGATGTCACCAAAAAAGTATGTATGTCACGCCATGATCTCAGGGCACTCGACGACGCAACGTGACTCACTGTTGGCAGATGTTGTGACGAAGTAGGTTGCGCATCAGAACATGACCCTATTTTTGGTAAAAATGAACCATTTGGTACCTATTCCAAAGCTTCTATACATTCCTGTCATTATGATCAACAAAACTTCACTTTCACCTAATTTCAAACTTGCCAAAATCATGCCAAGCAATTCAAACATTCAATTCAATATTTAAACAAGCATTCAATACATAATTACCAACTAAACTTAACAATTCAAAGGACATTTCATATCAACATTTAACCATTTAAGTACTATCCCCTACTTATGCCATAACATCTTGATACATATCATTCCTTTTTAAGTTCATGCATTTATACCATTTTCCACATATCAATGGCTATTGACCCTTAAGTGATCTAAGTCAAATACATGTCAAAACACAAGTTCAAACAAGACATTAGCATGTGCCATTTCAAATAAGCTTCAACCATTGCCAACTACCATTTTTAACCTATTTGTTGCCATTCCATATGACATATCTATAATTATAAGTCATCACATCTATATACTCAACAACATGTATGATTTAAGTCACTAATTCAACATGATAAGTAAAGGCTAAAATAAACTTGTCATACGAAGCATATTTACATGCTAAGTTGTACCATAAGACACCTTATATACATGCCACAATATTTAAGTCTAAATGTTCAAAAGCTACCAATTCAATGATAGGATAGTGTGAGCTTCGAAATGATCCGTCTTGATGCATTCCACAAGGTAACGATCTATAAGGAAAAGAGAAAACAACTGGGTAAGCATATAAAATGCTTAGTAATGAAAACTAAAGCTTATCTCGATCAATTCAACAAGCTACACTATTATTCACATTAACATTCAATATGACTTTCCTTGATATACATCGATTCAACTAATGCATATCATCATATACAACTAGCGATGAGCAAAATCCAACTCGATTCGAAAAATTTGATAAAAAAATTTAAATTTTGAATTAAATAGTTTGATTTATTCAAGTTATTCGGATCGACTCGAAAAAAATTCAAAATTTTCAATTTAACTGGGATATGAATTACACAATTCGAGTTATCCGAAAATCCAAATAAGAAATGACAAAACTACGTCGTTTTGATAAATTTTAATTTTTAATTAAAATTTTTTTTCATCAGCCTTTCTTCTTTACTTCAAGATTTTAATTCCTTCCCCACACCTGGCGACCCCCTTCCAATTGTTTACTCTTTTCTGATGTCTTGTTTTGTCTCACGAGGCCACGACCACGGTTCCACTGGCCACAACCACGGTTCCATAGGCCACAACCACCATCAGTTGTTTAAGGTGAGACTATATATATATATTTTTGCCTTTGTGCGTGTGAGTGAGTGAGTGTTTTCAGTTTTTACCTTTACATTCTAAAAACAATTACTGTGCTCTTTTTGAATCTTCTTCTTGCTCCTTACGGCAAGAAAAATTGAAATTCCACCTTTGAATTTGGTTATCAATACTAGAGAGAATCCCAACTGAGTTAACTCATCACACATTTAACAAATTCTCATTTGAAAATCGCCTCACCTGCGTGCCTTGTATGAATTTAAGGGTCTGTTTTACTAATCAAAGTTTCCAGGTTTCTGCTATTCTTTCTCATTATTCCAGGTTAATTAAATTAACCATTATTAGCAGGTTTAGTTTCATTTAAGTCATGCATATATATATATATACCTTTATTAGCAGGTTTAGCTTCATTTAAGTCATGCATATATATACTGTTTAGCTTCATTTAAGTCATGCGCATATATATATATATTAATGCATATATATTCCATTTAGCTTCATTTAAGTCATGCATATATATTATATATATTATAAAAACCAATTCAAATTAAATTAATCAACTCTTTAAATAAATTAATTTTGCAAAAGCAAAAAGAAACAGATATAACTACTTTAATGCAACATTTCAGATGAAGACCAGGCCATGGATGGAGTTGTTGTATTCACGTTTATTAAAGTTGAAAATGAATGCGACCCATTGCATTATTTGTTTCTGATAAGTATTAGTTAGGCATGCACTTTTTGATCTTAAACATCACGTGAATCATAATTCTTCAAATAATGTGTTTGAAAAATAGACGAAGACACAGGCATCAAATGTGCCAACATGAAAGAAAAAAATGCTTTACGCTAACTTGTCACTCAGGTCTTCAACTTAATCCAATTTGTTATATTGTAACAAATTATGTATTGGCCAAAACTAGAAATTACAAACCTTTAAATAATGTTATGTTTATTACATTTTTTTAAACAGTATGTGACAAACGTGATGGAATTTTAGTTCATTCAAATTCTATTCCTAAACATGTGGATGGGAATGATTTGTAGGCTAAAATAATTTGTTAATCTCTATCCATTATAAATATTAGTTGAAATGATTGGAAATCTCACTCCAATCTCCCAAAATAAGTGTTATGGACTTATGGCTTCTTTCATCTTTGACTATTGATTTATTTTATATTATTTATTGTAGACTTTATTTCTTTTTATTATTTATGTGAACCACAACTGTTCAACTAAGAGTTTTAAAATTTTGGCTTTTATTCTCATTTTTAAAAACTTTTGTTACGTTTACTCAATTATAAGTTTCGTTAATATATTCGATAAGTTAAATTAGTATATTTTATAAGTAAGTTACTCCATTTTTTTTTGTTTTGAGTTAATTTTGAACACTTTAATTTGAATTGTTGATGGATATTTGTGTGGAACATATCTATTAGTTTAAAACTTTGATGGAATTATGGCCCTTGACCATTTTGTAATTTTAATTGATTATATTTATTTTTATAGATGAATGACTCAATAGCATCCCAAAAGTCCCGAAGCAAAAAATCATTACAAGAAGCTACACCTACTTCTCCTACTAAAGTTGTTCGCATAACAAAGAAGGGAAATACTCGAAGAAAGACCAAACCAAGGGCACCTTGTTGGCAACATTTCAGAAAATACTCAACAGAAGATGAGGAGAATAGGGCAAAGTGTAATTATTGTGATGTCACTTACATAATGGAAATCGGGGCTTCTACCACCAATCTAAATAACTATTTGAAGACTTGCTCAAGAAAACCCCGAGGTAATACCTCTGATCTTAAGTAAGCAAAACTTGCATTTACAAAATCTAGCCAAGAAAATGTAGATTTGTCAACTTGGGTGTGTAATCAAGATGATATTAGAAATGCATTGATTCATATGATCATTGCCTTTTAAATTTGTGGAAGGGGAAGGTTTTAAGTTCTTTATTTCTATAGCATGCCCAAGGTTTCATCTTTCGTCTCGTTGGACAATTGGAAAAAGGTTGTCTTGTTTTGTTTAATTCCATGAAGAATAACTTAAAGTAATCTTTTCAAAAAGAGACAAGTAGAATTTTTTTGACGACAGACACTTGGACGTCATTGCAAAGGATATCCTACATAGTTCTAACAGCTCATTGGATAGATGATGAGTGGAAGTTACAAAAGAGAATTATAAACTTTTGCCCAATTTCTGCTCATAGAGGTGAGAGCATTGGTCAAGCCTTTGAGAAATGTCTTCGAGATTGGGAGATTGAGAAGGTATTTGCAATTACTGTTGATAACGCATCTTCTAACAATGTTGCTGTTGATTATTTGAGAAAGAAGTTGGTTCATTGAAAAGCTTGTATTGCGAATGGTAAATATATACATATGAGATGTGTGGCACACATTATTAATCTCATTGTTCAAGGAGGGGTTAAGGACGCTTTTATTTCTGTGGATCTAGTTAGAGGAGCTGTGAGATATATTAGAGCATCACCATCAAGGTTATCTAAATTCAACCATCAGACAGAAGAAGAAATGGTAGGTACTGAGGCTTATTTATGTCTAGATGTGCCTACTAGATGGAATTCAACTTATATGATGTTAAATGTGGCTAAAAAAAATGAATGTGTTTTTGAAGCTTATGTTCATGATGATCATAACTTTTTTCTAGACCTTAGTGCTGGTTATGGAGCCCGTACATGTAATGATAGGAAAATGTTCGAAGAGTTACGAAAGTGCTTGAGCCTTTTCATGAACTTACATTGAAGATGTCTGGATCATTACATGTCACCTCTAATACTTTTTTTGAAGTATTTACAGATGTGTATTCTCTTCTCAATGGGTGGAAACATTGTGGGGATTTAGACATAATGTCTATGGCTTCAAAAATGAATGACAAGTACAAGAAGTACTGGGGTGATTCAAAAGTGATGAACTTGCTTATTTATCTAGTAGTTATCTTTGACCCACTACGCAAAATTGATTTTCTTTCATTTGGAGTCAACTTGCTTTTTCCTACTATTGTAGATGACATTATAAGGATGGTCAATAGAGAATTGCATTATTTGTTTGTTGAATATTCTGCAATTGTTGAGGGAAATCATCACGTGAACGTTGAAGTTGAATGTAATTTTCCTACTAGAGCTCCAAGTTCAAGTGAAAATAAAATAGATCAAGTAAAACCGAAGATAGGCTTAGTCACGCAACAATATATCAAGAAAAAGCAACGTGTTGGCTTGGAAAGTAAATCTAACTTGGATAGATATTTAGGAGAAGATTGTGAAAATAATTTAGATTCATTTTGTAACACCCCTTACCTAATACCGTTGCCGGAGTCGAGCATGAGGTGTTACTTAACTGCGTTACTTGACTTAACTTAAAAGTTTGGGGCATAAAAATTTACTTTCAAATTTAATTTCATCATTCATAATAAAGCTATCCACCTGCGCAGCAGTCACTAAAATAATTATAACTCAAGCTACAAAACTTGAAATTTAGATCCGTAAATTTTCCTGAAATTAGACTCATATATATATTCACCATAAATTTTTCAGAATTTTTGGTTTATAAAATTAGTACATTTTATTATTTTAAATCTACCCTATTTCACTGATTGACTATCCTGACCACTCATCACTAAAATTTAATTATCTCTTATTACAGACTTCATATGGTGCTTAAACTTATTTCTACTGAAAATAGACTCATTAAGGAATCTATAAATATAAATTATAACTCATAATTCCTTCTGTACAATTTTTAATGAATTTCTAAAGTCAGAATAGGGACTTCAAAACATTCTTTCCCTGTTTCACTAAAATTAAAATATCTAAAAGTATATAATTCTTTTGCTTACTCCACTTCTTTCATGTGAAAGTAGACTAATTCAACTTTAATTTAATATCTCACTCAACTTCTAATTCTATTTCCACTATTTTTAGTGATTTTCAAAGTTACATCAATGCTGCTATCCAAAACTATTCCATTGAAATTTTTTTAAAAAATTCAATATAACCCCTTTATAATTGTCTAACCTTCCCTGCAAATTTCAAATCACAACCAATTCCAGTATTTCATCTACTTCATTTAAATACTAATGAAGTTCAACCAATCAACCATTTCAAACTAAAAACATGTATATGTTTCGATATCTAACACAACCATAACATTCAAAATTTACTTTGCATACTTAGTCATTCATTCTATTACTTTTTACTTCAATTCCCTATACATGCCATATAAATCCAAAAAGTTGCTTAACATAATCTACCGGAGTATATCTGGATAGTGTGATTCTTGATGTAGATCCGATCCTCTGAATGTATAAATACGTTAATCTACAAAAACAATAAACACACACATGTAAGCTTATAGAAAAGCTTAGTAAGTTCATAGGCATAAAACATAAATCTTACCAAACATTTGTACACTTATACAATATACACCATTACTAAGTTTACCTGTCAACCACAATCTTTGGTGAATTCCTTGGTATAAACTCACTACTACTTATTCTTTTACCATAATTCCTTTGGGCCCATTTGTCACTTGCCATCCGTGATCAAAATTAAGGAACGGTTACGGAAAATTGAGTACTTCACTTTCACTTTGCCATAGTATAACTATGGTCTTATGTATGATCACTTATCATTTGTCCCTGATTAGATAAGTGTAGCTAAGCTACCATTTATCACTTTGTCACTTGATCAGATAAGTATAGCACTTATCACTTTTTCACTTGATCAGATAAGTATAACACTTATCACTTTTTCACTTGATTAGATAAGTGTAGCTAAAGCTACCACTTATCACTTTGTCTCTTGATCAGATAAGTGTAGCACTTATCACTTTTTCCCTTGATCAGATAAGTGTAGCTAAAGCTACCACTTATCACTTTATCTATTGATCAGAAGTACTCAAATCCGGCGTTCCGCTTAATTTGATCATTTATTCGATTTTCGCATTTTTATTTTACTCTCTTTTCAACACTAAATACATTTCATCATACATTATATAATTAATGAAATTAACATTTAATCATTAAATTTCAGCCATATGAACTTACCTGGGTCGATTTGCAGAATTTGTAAAAGTTTAGGGACTAATCAACTACTTTTTCTTTTCCTCGGCTTGCTTCGGGTTCTCGATCTAAAATACAAATTTATTCATTCATCAGCATATAATTCAATTCTAATTCATTTCACAGTTTCTGCCCTTAAATTCTCGAAATTACACTTTTACCCCAAACTTTACAGTTTTACAATTTGGTCCCTACTCAATTAACCCCTCAATTGATCTAATTTTTCTCAATTAACACCTTTTCCAACTATTTTAGACTACTACATAGCCTTTCATATTCAAAACCTCAACACCAAACCCTAATTCCCAACTTTTTCACAATTAGGTCCCTAAAATCAATTTCTATCAAAATTACTTTAATAGAATCATCATATAACAAAATAAAAGCTTTAATTCCATGTTTATTCATCATAAAAATTCAGTACTCATCAATGGTAACTTTCAAAATCAGCCATAAGATCAATAACTAATGAAACAATTAGTTGGACCTAATTGTAAAAGTATCAAAACCACAAAAATTAGAAGAAATAATCAAGAATTAAACTTACATGATTCAAATATATGAAAAACCAGCTTGGAGGGACTCTTCAATGGCGTTTTTTGGCTGATAATTATGAAGAATTGCCTAGAAACTCTTTTAATTGAGATTTTTATTTGTTAACTTTTACAAAATTTCCAATTGTACCCTTATTACATCACTTTTCCAGATTTTTCTTGCCCAACCGTCCAGCCCATATAGTCTGGGCCTAATTTCCTTTTAAATCCCTCGTTTTTAATCACTTAAGCTATTTAATCACAATTTAACAAATTTTACACTATTTTCAATTTAGTACTTTTTAGTTAATTGACTATCCAAACGTTAAAATTTTCTAACGAAACTTTAATACCAACTCAATGACACTCTAAAAATATTTCTAAAAATACTTATGGCTCGGTTTAAAATCTTTGAGGTCTCTATACCTCGTTTTCAATTTTAATTATTTTAATATTTATTCCTAGTACACTATTCACTATTTCAAAAATTTTCTCAACTTCACATTTACTTATTCTCACTAAATTAATAATATTTTCTACTCATTTTTCAGATTTAGTGATCTCGAATCACCATTCCGACATCACTGAAAATTCAGGCCATTACACATTTAATTTGTTATTGTGGTGGAAAGTTAATAGTCCAAGATTCCCAATTGTTGCGCAAATGGCTCGAGATGTGTTATCCGTTCCTATCTCAACTGTTGCATCCGAAAGTAATTTTAGCACGAGTGGACATGTTCTAGATGATTTTAGAAGTTCTTTGACTCCTTTTATGGTTGAGGCTTTGGTTTGCACACAAGATTGGCTTCGAAGTTCAAAAGGTCCTATCAACCTTGAGGAGTATATGGAGGAACTTCAAAATATAGATGATGGTAAGGGACTAACTTTAACTAACATATTTTATTTATTTTTATAAATATTCTCACAATTTAACTAACATTTTTCTCTTTTGATATTTATTAGAATTGTCAAAGTTATCGAAACATGAAGATAGTAACATACTTAACTACAACTCACAAAATTGAATGTTTATTTTTAATTTTTCTAGTAAAGATTTTCATAATTTAAAAATACATTTGTATTTTTGTTACAGAATTGTTGGTACTATCTACAGTGTTCGAAGAAGATGAAGCTTGAAGATAGTTTGATTTTAACTTTTTGGAATAGATATTTTGTTAATCCTTATGAAAAATTCAACCTTGCATTTGCTTTGATTTGGTCAAAAAAATTGGTTAAACTTTGGAATTTGTGTGTAGGAAGCTTGAATTTATTTTGTTGAATTCGAGTCTTGGAGCGTCACACCATGACCATCTATATCATACTTTTAGTGTATCATTTTGTTTTATCATATTTTGTGTAGTAGTGACATGTATCCCTATATCATGCTTTTGGTATATCATTTTGTTATCTTGTATATAAGATAGTTCTTAACGCATAATTATGCACTATGTAAATATAATTATACGTGTGGTGTAATAGCTTATGTAGTTGACTCAAATTATGGCCACAATGATCATCTTGCAACGTTATATATAGTTATTTTGCATGCCTAAAATAGTTATTTACATGTAATTATTTAGTAAATTATATTGTTTATGTAGTTAAATAATATTGTACTTCGTTTACTAGTTAAATAATCGGTCCATGTAAATGCAATATTGAGTATAAAAAATAGGATTTGTTAACTCGACTCGACTCAAAATTTTTTGACTCGATTCAAAAAAAATTCAAATTGGGTTCGGTAGCTAAAATAGGATTCGCCAACTCGATTAACTCAAAATTTTTTGACTAGATTTAACTCGACTCGATCAAATACTCACCCCTATATACAACCAAGTAGGTTAGTCAAATTGCATGTCAATTTGAATGCATATGCAATCCATTTCCAAATCCTTTCAAGTTTCCTCTTTCATTAGATTGAAATTTCGCCTGAGGGAACTATAGTAAAATGAACTCGGTTACACAGGAATGTTTTGCTCACACAAGCTGACATAGATTAGGGTTGCTCACATAAGTTGACATTTTATTGGAATTGCGTATAGAAGTTCACATTATATCAAGGTTACTAATATAGGCTAAACCAACAGTACGTATAACTCGAGAATCTACAAAAAATGCTCGATCTCATAACATCATGTAATCCCTGATTAATTACATGTATAACTCTAATGACATGTCATATGTATCCTAATCCTTTACCAAGTTTACACGGGCATTGTTGTCGTATACATATCATTAACAAACCCTGTACCAATTTACATATTTCATTCCAGTCCTGTAAACATTCAACATTTATATTGATACTCTGTACCTTCTTGTAATAGCCAATAATCTCATTATTTTCAATTCAATCCATGTTTAGCCAAATATTCCAAATGCACTAAATTTACTTCAAACTAAACATAATTCAAGTTCCATATGAACTTACTTGGCCAAAAAAAAAAAAAACAACCTGAAACTTCAGAGACTAATCTACAACTTATGCTTTTCCCTAATTATCTCGGTTTGATCCAATTCTCAATCTATACAGTTATTCTATTCAATTCATCAATATTAAACATTTATATATTATACCTTGGCATGTATGAACTTATAAATTTTATTTTTGGTACCCTTAAAGTTTTACATTTTATTCAATTTAGTCTCTAAAACCAAATAACCATATATTTCAATTTTGAGTCTGATTTTAAAATTGATTTAAATTACATACCTTATAGACCCTCTAATATCTATTATTATTGAAAATTTACCTCAATTTTTAAATTTATTCACTTTAGTCCTTAAGTACACAACTAAATGATTAAATTTTACAATCTAGTCTTTTTCACATCTAAGCTTAAAATCTATCAATTTAACACCAAATTATTTAATAAATCATCAATGAAAACTTTCAAAAACTTTAACTATTTTACAAATTGGTACATGGGCTAGCTAAATTAAGCTCCCATAACCTAAAAACATAAAAATTGTAAGGAAAAAAAAACTTTAAATACTTTACCTAAAGTATGGTGGAATGCTTCAAGCTCTCAACCATAGAGTTTCTTCATGTTTCTCTTTAATGGACGGTGGAAAAGATGACAAGTCTCATCTTTTCCCACTAACTTAACTTATATACTAACATTAATATTTAATTAACTTAGTTTAGATTAAGTAAACATTAGTTTATTAACTTAATCTTTAATTAATTAATTATAATGACACCCACCTCATCAACCACTATGCACAAGTTTTATAATGGTTTATTTTTAACTTTTGTCCTTTGAATAATTGCTATTTAAGTCCCTAAGTCTTTGGCCAATTAAAAATCTATAGTAATAAGACTTTTACAATTTAGTCCATGTACCTCAATTAAACTATTAATAAACAAAATTGAATGAGTAAAATTTAATATTCTATTATAAAATTTCATAAATATTTATATTTAATATTTACAAACTCGATTTATGGAAATAAAACCGTCTTTTATGATACTACTGAAAATCGGGCTGCTACATGCCTTCTAAGTTATAACTGCGTGTTTAATAATTGCAAACACATAAACCTAATTAATTTGCTTGGAAAACCTTTTTAAGTGCCTTTTATGTTTAAGAATTAAGACTTAAACAAAAAAATGGTACCTAAGCTATACTAGTTTCCTCACATTGGTACCTAAACTTTTTTTGGTCAAAACTGGTACCTAAACTATTAAACCATTACCAATTTTACCCTAGCTGTTAGTCTTGTTAGAAAAAATTTTTAGGCAATCACAACTTGCCATGTAGACTTTGATTTTTTCTTCTTCAAAATATTAGTAAAATTCATAAATTCATTGAAAAATAGTAAAAAAAAAATTAAAACATATTAACTTAAATTTAAATGGTAAGTAAACTTTTACTCCAAAATATCCTTTAAAAATTTCATTAACTCTATTTCGTTCAAAAAAATTGACGAACCCTATTTCATTCAAAAAATTTCAAAAACTCTCTTTGCTTCAAAAAATTCACCAACCCTTTCAATCATCTTTTGGGAACCTGCAATCCCTTTGTAGAATTGATAGGAGGTAAGTTTGAAGAACCATTTTTTTTTACTGAAAACTTGTTTGACTAAAGAACTTTTTTCTTCATGGAATCCTTGTTTTCCATTTTTATTGTTGAAACCTTTCTAATTTCATAATTATTTGATTTTTATTTTAGGCAAACCATAAAATCCTAACTGATTTGGGCAAACTAAATGAGTTGTAGAAATGCATGGTTTAAGCTTAAGCTAACGCTATTTGTTAAGTGTTTTTATAGTTAATTTGTATAATCTAATTTTTGTAATTTTTTGGCAGATAGTGGGTTCTTGAAATTTTTCAGTTAAAAAGTTGTTTTGGGTGCAAAACAGAAAATTCATTAATTTTAATATTTATTGTTAAACCATTAATATAATTTTGTTATTATTGTTTTTCCTCATCTTGATTGAACCAATATATATACCAGATTACTTAACAATGGAGTTTATTTCTTTAAATTATTTAATTAATGTAAATAATAGTTCATCTATTCTGATTTCGTTCCACAATGGAATGGATCTCTTCAAATAGTGGTTGCTCAATTCTCCCAATATGATGCCACTCAACATTCAAAACAAGTAACATAACAATGAGCTCCTATGTTTAGTTTTTTGTATAATATAATTTATGTAATTTTTTAGTGGGTAATGGGTTCTTGAAATTTTATATTAAGAAAGTGGAACACACCTTTTAAGAGACAATGCCAAAAAAGGCACCATATTTGTTCTCTAATCTAATTCATATTTTTTACTAAATAATTTTATTTAAGTATGGTTTAGGTTGACTATTTGAGATATTTGTTGACAGTTGGTAAGCTAGTGGTATATTACGTTTTTTAATTTATTTTTTTTAAACTCAAGCTATTGGGAAAATGTCTTGGGTTAGTGTTGATAGGGCTTCAATTGAACTTGAGTTAAATGGTGAAGGTGTTAGGCTTAAAACTGAGTTAGAGGGAGAGAGGATTAGTGGTCCTACGAAATTAAATAAGGAAATTGTTGTTGCTAGTTGGGTAGAATGAGTAAATACTAAGAGGGTAAGCAGTGATATAAGTGAAGATGCAAATGAGGATGATGATGATGATGATGATGATAGTCACTTTCAAAGCAGTGAACCAGAAGAGGTAGGTACGAAAGGATGGGTTAATAATGATGATGGTAATGAGATAAAGAATATTAGAAATAAGTATAGGGTTTTTATAGAGAAAAACAAAAATAGGTTAGTGGGAGTTGAAGATTTGGAGCTTGTTGTTAACCTAAGGCCAAAAGGAGAACAAAGGAGGTTAATGGTGAGGGTATTGGGGATGAGACAGATTATATAGTATCTGATGATGTGGTAGCTATGATTTAGATTCTAATGGTGAGTTAGGTTGTAGGAAAATTTTATTTAATGAGGGTAGTGTTGAGCCTAGGTTTGAGATAGGAATGATCTTTGAGAACCCCAATTAATTTAAGGAAACCCTTTTAGCTTATGCTGTCCACCATAGATTTGATTTTAAGTTAGCTAGAAATGAAAAATTTGGGACAAGAGCTAAGTGCAAAGATCAATGGTGGCCATGGATGATATATGCTGCCAATGATAATAAGGATGGATGCTTTAAGGTCAAGACATTTGATAGAGGACATACTTGTTCCATAATCTTCAAGAACAGAATAGCAAATTATAAGTTCATAGGGAAAAAATTTCTTAGCAAGGTCAAGATTATCCCTAGGTTAAAGATATTTGAGATGCAAAGACTAGCTAAGGAAGAGTTGAAAGTAGAACTAAACAAGAATGTCTGTCAAAAACTAGGTCTTGGGTTATATAACAAATAAGGGGTAGCTTAGAGAATGAGTTTAACCACTTATTTCATAATGTTTTTGCTTTGAGAAGTGTAGATCCAAATGGTAACTTTAACTTATTAGTTATGAGACCAATTCCTATTGAGAACTCTAAGTTTATAAGGTTATATATTTGTTTCAGTGCTTTAAAGGGTGGATTTAAAAACTTTTGTAGACTAGTTTTATCTTTAGACGGTTGCTACCTTAAAGGGTCATTTAAGAGAGAACTCTTAGCTGCTGTGGGTAGGGATGGTAACAACCTAATTTTCCTTATAGCTTGGGCAATTATAGAGGTAGAGAACAGGGAACCCTAGGCTTGGTTCTTGAAGCATCTTCAATCAAACTTGGAGATAGGAGATGGGAAAGGCTTCATTGTAATAAGTGATATGCAGAAGGTTAGAAATTTCTATATATATTTTTCTTTATTTGACTACTGTTATATTTGTATTAATATTATAATAATAATCAATTTTATTTCTTTTGAAGGGTTTTCTAGAAGAAATGCTCTTGATATTACCACATGTTGAGCATAGATTCTGTGCAAGACACATGTATGCAAACTGGAGGAAAGAGCACAGGGGGTGGTGATTTATAGAAACTATTTTGGGCTTGTTAAAAGTCAACAACTAAAGGTCTCTTTCAAAAATATAATACAAGAATTGGTTAGTTAAAGAAAGTTGCTTTGGAAAGTTTGATGAGGAAGGAACCAAAAAGCTTTTTTCAACACTTATTCAAAGTGTGATGCGATCAATAACAACTTCGGTGAGGCCTTCAACTTCGCACTTGTGACAACTAGGTTTAAATCTATCATTTCTTTGTTTGAGGATATTAGACACTACGCCATGAATAGGGTAATGTAAAATAAGAAAAAGTGTGAAGATTGGTCCCCTGATTTATTCTAAAACATAAGTAAAAAAATTGAAGAACATAAATATTTAAGTTATTACTATCATGTGTGTTGGAATGGGCAAGATGGTTATGAGGTTGACTATAATAGGGATACTTATGTTGTAGATGTTAGGGGCTGGAAATGTGCATGTATATCTTGGGATCTAACAGGCATGTAGATGTTAGAGGCTGTATCTAAAATTTTGTTTAGAGAACAAATAGTTGAAGAATATAAGGGATACTTACAAAATGTTGTACAATTGTACACTTTCCACTATCCTAAGTGAGAATTTCTAGAAAGACACTAGAATGGGGCTGATCAATCCCCTTTTGAAAAAGAAAGCTTCCTAGAATACCCAAACATAAAAGAAGAAGAGAAGAGGGTGAGACATCAAATAGAAGAAAGCTATCCAAAAGAGGAATCAAAATGACTATCAAAGATGCGGGATGGTTGGCAATAACTCTAGAACCTGTCTAGCTTAAAATACATCAGTAAGCCTATTTCAAACTTCTTATTTTCCTTTATACATGTGGTTTGCTAATCTTGTTAGAAATGAATTCAATCACTCTTACTTTTTTTTGTAGCAAATGGGCCAAAATGAAGGAACTAGCTCACAACAGTATCCCCAACATAGTCATCGATAGATGAAATGGTACTGAATGATATAAACTCTGCAATTGTTAAAATTTCACTTTTATTCAACTTTTTTGCTGATTTGTTTGTATAGGTACCTCAACGAACAAGTAGAAAGAAAGTTCGTGCCGCAAGGATGAATACATCAACTATTTCTAACTCACATCTTGAAGCTGAATGAACGAAGAGTAAATCCTTTGGTGCAAGAGGGAGAACAAGAATGCAAGGCATAGGCATCTACAACAACATTACAACAGTAATGCAAATTCTTAATGTAATCCTTGAACCTTCAAAACTTAACTTTTACCACTTTGATATTGGTTTGTTTGATTTATAAATGTTTCTTAGAAAAGAAAATCCTTTTTTGGCAGCCTGGGAGACGAGGTCAAATGATGATAAAAAAGCCTCAATCTAGGCTTACAGTCACCTCATCAATCGCTCTAGCAACCCCCAAATTTGTTGCCTCTTCAACACCTATATCTTCTAATACTTCCTTAATACCTGAACCATCTCAACTTGTAGCCTCATCAAGATTTGCACAACCATCCTCGTCAAGCCATTGGCCTGCTTGAAAGAGACAATTCGTTAGATTGTAGTTGTGAATTGCTCAAAATTTGATATTTTTGGTGTTATGTTATTTTTGTATTATTGGAAAACATCAATGTCAGCATGTCAAATTTTGAGATTTTTAGTATTATATTATCTTTGTATGCAATGTTATGTACTGATTCTAATGCTGCTGTTGCCATGATTTATTTCTTCTAGCTATTACTTCTTGAGGTATCTGTGCTAATAGAAAGTAGGATATAATTCTTGTTTTTACTATTATACTTAATTTTATTTTATTATCAAAATTTTTAAATCATAAAGATGGACTGTTGAACTTTTAATGAGAGACATTGGGAACTTGTAGCAGGGGTTGAACTTTAAACTTTGGTCCATTGTCTTATATTTTTTTATTTGTGTAAGTTGGGCAAAACATTTAAATTTATTAATCAATTGTTATATTTTTTAATATGGTACTTTTTTCTGGGGTATGTTTTTGTTTGTAAAATAATTAAAGTACATAGTTCGAAGTCTATGCCTTTATCAGGGCAATATGTTGAACCTGGTTCCCATTTCTTGTGGGATTTTGGTTGTTTCTTGTCATCACATCTGCAAGAGGGCCACTGTTAAGTATTTTGGCAATTACATCAACCATATTTGATCATTACTTTCATGTAATCCGACATCTGCAAGAAACTTATGCCTTTCAATGAGGTTTTACATCAATTGTTAATAATTGTAAGTGCAGTTCTAAAGTCTTGTTTGTGTTGCTTTCCAGTAAAAGGGGATGCCAAATTTATGTAATTCAACATAAATCTACTCATAGACATATTTTCGAAAGCTAAATCATCTTATTACATTTTATAAGTCCAATAACTTCCATTCCATTCCAAAGTTAATAAACCATGCAAAAGAATTACAAATAATTATTCTACTCTCTAGACCACAAAATTAAGAACAACAAAAACTATCCCTGATGTAATGAAGGCAACCTTATAGAAGTACACATCATTCTCAGTCTTTGTCAAAAACAATTTATACCCTCTTAATTTCTCCTTTTGCTTTGCAACCTTCCTCACTAACTTCTCTATTTCATCTACTTTCACTATTTTCTTAAATTCGGTGTTCTCAATCTTAATTTCTCTATTCTCAATCAATAGCATTTTTGAATTAAATCAATAGCATTTGGATATGCCCTTTCCATTCATTAAGATTTCTATTGCCATCTTAATTTTCAACCCATTCAAAGAAATCACAGCCACCCTACACCATTCGAATATACAAATCAATTTAATTCAAAAATGAAATCGCTCATTTTAACTAAATAAAATCATTTAACTAAACTTCATTTCAAACAAAAATCATTTAAAAATCAACCCTATAATATTAACAGTAAACATTCCTTAGCCAATTTTTAATACATCTCAAAGTCAAAACAAAACTAATTTTTTGTCAAATTAAGTCTTCAACATAAACAATCATAGATATATACAATTACCCAACATTTATTTATGTCAAATATGGTGTGAAACAAAAAAAAAAAGAAAACAAATTAAAATACCTCTTTATACTTTGAACAACCATAGAATTTCTTCCCTTTGCTCTAAGGGGTATTTGAAGTACAAATAGGTGCTCTTATTCCACAGGAACAATGAACAACCCTCAAGCACCATGAGTTTTTGAGCTTGCAGTCGCATCTATTACATCCAACCAAGTTAGAAAGAAAGAATCATAAGTTTTTGCTCTACACCAAAAAATATATATTGGTTTTACAAATGGTTAAAAGATTAACCTTTCTCGATTTCTTGATAATCTTAGAGGTTGTATTGACAGGAACCGGAACAACTACTAAAAATAGTTTTGTGGTTGTAGTTTGTGTTGAAATTTCTTTGCACTTTGTCTTATGCCCATCCTTCTAGTCTACAAGTTGGCTAGCTGAGGAGCTAAAAAATGAAGCAAAGATAAAGATTAAACCATCCACTTGATAGAAGAATTTATGTAACCTGAAGTTGATGAACTTATAGGTTCGCAAGTCATAGCCCACTGGCTGATAAACTGACACGTCTCATTTTCTAATACCAGAAAGAAATTACAGAACTTTTAAAGTCAAGGCGGCACTAGGAGAAAGGGGCTTTTTTGTTAAGTTAAGCAAATATAACTACAATCAAGGCATCTTTTTGTATAATTGACTGATAGACTGATCAAAATTTCAACACTGAACTAGCTGGGCATTCAATTTATTGACATAATCAGTGTCAATAAGTAGGCTCAACCTAGATTAAGCACAATAGTACGTTTATAAAGAAAAAAAAATTCAAGCCTGTGCAAGGTGCATATGAAGCAGCGTCTTTATGCTCATCGTTTGGAGGAAGGTGCGCCTGTGCATGAACACTTAACAGTGTTTAAAGAAATTCTCTCAAACTTGGAGGCCATAGAGGTTAAGTATGATAAGAAAGATCTAGGGTTGATTCTACTTTGTTCGTTGCCCCCGTCTTATTCAACCTTTAGAGATACGATTTTATATAGCAGTGAGTCTCTCACAGTTGATGATGTTTATAATTCTTTAACCTCGTATGATAAGATGAAAGATCTTATGGTTAAAACTGACTCTCAGGGAGAGGGTCTCATTATTCGTAGGAGACAAGATTGGAATGCTGATGATAATCGTGGAAGGACACAGGAATGGAATCCTCGTGGTAAATCTAAGGGTAGATCGAAGTCTTTAAATAGAGGTAAAACTTGTAACTTCTGTAAGAAGAAATGGCATATTAAATCTGAGTGCTATAGGCTACAGAACAAGATCAAAAGGGAAGATGCGAATTAAAATGGAAAACAACCAGAAAATTCTGGTAAAGTTGATGTTGTAGAAGACTACAGCGATGGTGAACTTCTAGTCACTTCTGTCAACAATTCTAAAGTGAGCGAGGAGTGTATCCTTGATTTAGGCTGCACCTTCCACATGAGTCCCAATGGATTGGTTTACAACTTATGAAACAGTGTTTGAAGGTGTTGTTTTGATGGAAAATAATACTTTGTGTAGAATTGCAGGTGTTGGAACAATTAAAGTTAAGATGTTTGATGGAGTTGTCAGAACACTTAGTGACCTACGACATGTTCCAGAATTGAAGAGAAATTTAATTTCGTTGAATACTCTTGATTCAAAAGGGTACAAATACATAACTGAAAGTGGAGTTTTGAAGATTTCCAAAGGTTCTCTCATTGTGATGAAAGGGCAGAGAAAGACTGTCAAGTTATATGTATTGCAGGGTTCTACTGTTACTGGTGATGCAGCTATAGTATCATCTTCCTTTTTAGATGATGATATTACTAAACTTTGGCATATGCACCTAGGGGATATTAGTGAGAATGGCATGGAAGAATTGAGTAAAATAGAATTTTTTGATGGGCAAGGAATTTGCAAACTGAAGTTCTGTGAGCACTGCATTTTTGGGAAGCAAAAGAGAGTTCGATTCACCAGAGGAATCCATACCACGAAGGGAACATTGGAGTATATTCATTTTGATTTGTGGGGGCCATCCAGAATGCCTTCGAGAGGCGGAACTAATTATATGCTAACTTTTATTGATGATTTTTCAAGAAAAGTTTGGGAGTTCTTCCAGAAGCAGAAAAGGGATGTGTTTTCTGAAAAATATGATTGAAAAATAGACGGAAAAATAAATAAAATACCTTTGCACAGCAAAATGGTGTTGCGGAATGAATGAATAGAATGATCATAGAGAATGTTCGATGTATGTTGTCAAATGCCAACTTACCAAAGTCGTTTTGGGCTGAAGCAGCCTCTACTGCATGTTTTTTGATAAATTGATCTCCATCCGTTGTCATTTAGAAAAAGACTCCACAAGAGGTATGGTCTGGTAATCTTGCTGGCTATTCTGATTTAAAGATCTTTAGGTGTCTTGCGTATGTTCATGTTGATAATGGAAAATTGGAACCGAGATCCATTAAATGTGTTTTTCTTGGTTATAAAGCTGATGTAAAAGGGTATAAGTTATGGTGTCTTGAAAATAGAAAAGTTGTGATAAGTAGATATGCTATTTTTGATGAAATTGCTATGCTACCGAACTTATCTCTTAAAGACTCTTCCAATAAAGAAAATCAAAAGCAGGTAGAGCATCAAATTAATCAAAAATCTACAACAGAGTCGACTCTTCAAGTTAGTACAAAAATTCAAAATAGAGTTGCTTCTTCACCACAATACTCTATCGCCAAAAACAGAACTAGAAGAGAAATTAAACCTCCAAAACATTTTGCCGAGGCTGGTCTAGTTGCTTATGCTTTAAATGTAGCTGAAGATATGATGCAAACCAAGAGCCATCAAATTATTCTGATGCGGTTAGCTGTGAAGACTCAGAAAAGTGGAAATTTGCTATGCAAGAGGAGATGGAATCACTGCACAAAAACAAAACATGGGATCTTGTGAAACTTCCTAAAGGTAAATAGGTTGTTCGTTGTAAATAAGTTTTTAAAAAGAAAAAAAGGGACTCTAGGAGTTGAAGAACCCAAATATAAAGCAAGACTTGTTGGAAAGGGTTATAGTCAAATTCTAGGAGTGGATTTCATGGATGTGTTCTCCCTAGTTGTGAAGCATAGTTTGATTTGAGCTTTGCATGGTATTGTGGCCATGCATGATTTGGAGCTTGAGTAGTTCGATGTAAAAACTACATTTTTGCATGGAGAACTTGAGGAGGATATTTACATGCAACAACCAGAGGGTTTTACAGTCTCAGAAAAATGGCTATGTTTGCTTGCTGAAAAAGTCCCTTTACAGTTTGAAATGCTTACCAAGACAGTGGTACAAGAGATTTGATTCCTTTATGACTTCTCACAGTTTCAAAAGAAGTGGCTTTGACAGTTGTGTTTACTTTAATAAAAACTGTGATGGTTCTTTTCTGTATCTACTCCTTTATGTTAATGACATGTTGATAGCATTGAAAGATAAATGAGAGATAAGAAAGGTCAAAGCCCAACTAAGTGAAGAATTTAAGATGAAAGATTTGGGACTAGCAAAGAATATACTTGGTATAGAGATTCTCAGAGATAGAAAAGCAAGTAAATTGTACCTAAGTGAGAAGGGGTACATTGAGAAAGTTCTTTGCAGATTCAATATGTAGAATGCTAAGCTTGTTAGTACTACTTTAGCAGCCCATTTCAGACTTTCATCGGCTTTGTCTCCATAATTAAATGATGAGATTGAGTAAATGTCATATGTTCCATACTCTAGTGCAGTGGGATCTCTCATGTAAGCTATGGTTTTTTCACGGCCAGATTTATCCTATGTAGTCAGTGCAATTAGCAGATACATGGTGAATCCTGGTAAAGAACATTGGAAAATAGTTCAATGGATTTTAAGATACTTAAGAGGTACTACTGATGTTTGGTTATAGTTTGGAAGAACTAGTGATGGATTTATTGGGTATGTTGATGCTGATTTTGCTGGTGACCTTGATAGAAAAAGATCTCTCACAGGTTATGTCTTTACAATCGGAGGTTGTGCAATAAGTTGGTAAACCACTTTGCAAAATACAGTTGCTTTGTCTACTACTGAAGCTGAGTACATGGCGATTACTGAGGCTTGTAAAGAAGCCAATTGGTTGAAGGTACTCTTTAGTGAACTTAATGAATACTTTCAAAAAGTACAGTATTTTGTGACAGTTAGAGTGTCATCTTTCTTACAAAAGATCAAATGTTTCATGAGAGAACAAAACACGTTGATGTTCGGTATCATTTTGTTCGTGATTTTATTGCTCGTGGTGATATTGTTGTGAGCAAAATTAGTACTCATGAAAATCCTATAGATTTGATGACTAAGTCACTTCCTATAAACAAGTTTGAGCATTGCTTAGACTTGGTTAGTGTTCATTGTTGAAGTTAAACCCTTAAGGTGTTTTATGGAAGAGGTGGAGAACTTGTTCGTTGAGAGTTCGAGATGAAGAACTTGTTCATTGAGAATTCGTGTCAAGGTGGAGATTGTTAGAATTAAGTGACCCAAATCCTTATTTAAATAAAATACTTTGGTAAAATAAAATAAAAGTAAAATCCATATAGAACTACACTTCTTTTATTTTATTTTAGAATAAGGTTTTTTAAACCTTATGAAGCTCCATCTATTTGATATTGATTAGAATAAGGTGTTTCAATCTTACTATACTCCTATTAGAATATGGATTTACAAGCCTATAAATAGACATAGTCTACTCCTTTTGTAATTATTCGAATTTGACATAGTGAATTATCTTCTCCTCTACCAGTGGTTTTTTCTTGAAATGATTTCCACGTAAAATCTGTGTCTCTTTATTTTTCTCTCTTTTTCTTTGCGATAAATTGTCATTACTGACATTCTATTTTTAACAACTAAAATAGATAAAGAAAACCTACGAGTGTCAATAATAAGCACTTAAACCACTTTTAATGCAGAATCGAGAAACGCCACCAATAAATAACAGTTAGAGAAACTTCAAAAAGCAGTTAATCACTAAGATGCTTACAGGTATTAAAAACATAGAAAAATAAATAAATAACCTATTTTTATCTTCTTTTTTTTACTTTTCGAGAATCCCAAAATGTTAAAGAAACAACTCAAACAATATTAACGACAGTAATTAATAGCCAAAAGAAAAAAAAATCAATGAGTACGATCATAAAAAAAGCGTACGTACCAATAACGAACGGATTTGCAACGAGAGCACTTCCTGGATGCGGGATTAGAGCATACAACGCAAGGGAAGTGCTCGACGTCCATGGGGATGGAAGGCATTGGTTGGTCCCGATCGAAATTGGCATCGACCTCGAAGTATTTCGACGCTGTGTTCTTCAGCAAGCAAAGAGCCACAAATGCGACAATGAAGAGCGTGAAAATGAATTTCAGGAACCATTTAGATCCAACGTTATTCCGTCGACATGCATCTACACAGCCTTCTTGATCCTGGTTCTAGGGTTTTTCTTCATCGGTTTCTTTTTTATTTTTTATTTTCCTTTCTGTACCACTCTATCACAGTTCCCCCATTACCAATTTTATCTTCTTCTTTTTAAAAAAAAAATTAATTACTCTATTTCTCTCGAAAGCCCTAAACCAAAATTAGCAAAACCATTCCCTATTTAACATGATATTTATTTTCTTTTTTTTTTCTTTTTAATTCTCCACAAGTGTATCTAAATTCTAAAATATAATAATAATTATTAATATTGTAATAAAATTTAAATAATTGTGTTAATTAAATTTCGATTTTGCACTCAAATTCATTTTATTTTTAAATAAATTATATTATTTATATAACTTTTTTAATATATTTTAAAAATTTTAATAACTTTTAAGTGAGTTGATATCCTGTTGATATAAATCCTAACAACTCAATTAAAGTTTTAAATTTAAATTTAAATGATGGTATAGATACATGTGTATATATTATAAATACTTTTATATTCATATTTGCTTTTGTGTCGCTTTTATTAAATATATACATATTTAAGTAGATTATATTATTAAAGGTAACCTAAACTCATGGCCAGTTTAAAATAAAATAGAGTTTGTCCTATTTTAATTAATTTAAAATTTTTTGAGTCACTTTAAATAAGGTAATTGTGCGAACTAGTAACTACTGTTAAAATTTTCGTTTTCTTTTAACAGATTACTGACATGACACAATAACCTATTGAGTGACTGACATGTGACATTTTTTGTTTGACTTTAATTAAAGTCCAGAGACTTCTCTATAAAGTTTAAGGAGAAAAGGTTTTGGGCTAATTATAGAGGGGTCCCTAAACTATAGTAAAAAATCAACAAAAAAATGTCATGTGTCAATCATTCAATGTATGAAAGATAGATGGATGAGAGAGGGAAAGTCAAAACTGGGAAAGGAAAGAGAATAAAAATATGTAAAATATAAATATGAAAGGGAATTGAATATTTTATGGAAAATAGATAATCAAATATAGGAAAGGAAAGAGAATAACATATATGAAAATAGAGAATCAAATATAGAAAAGAAAAGAGAATAACAGATATGGAAATATGTATTCTCCATAAAATATTTGTTAGAATTAAATGACCTAATTCTTTTCTAAATCAAATACGGTGGTAAAATAAAATAAAAGTAAAATCCCTATAGAATTATACTTCTTTTATTTTATTTTTAGAATAAGGTTTTTAAACCTTATTAAACTCCATCTATTTGATATTGATTAGAATAAGGTGTTTCAATCTTACTACAGTTCTATTAGATTATGGTTTTACAAGCCTATAAATAGACATAGTCTACTCTTCTCGTAATAATTCGAATTCGACATAGTGAATTTTCTTCTCCTCTGCCCGTGGTTTTTTTTGGAAGGGTTTCCACGTAAAATCTGTGTGTTTTTATTTTTATTTATTTGTTATGATATATTTTCATTACCGACATTCTATTTTTACAAATTGGTATCAGAGCTTCCGGGTTGTTCATCTCAATCAATGTAATGACATTTTTGAAGTATGAAATTTTGCTGTTGGATCGCAATACCAGATTTGTGTTGTGGCAAATAAAGATGTAGACAATTTTTACACAGATGGACTTAGAGGAAGCCCTACAAGGGGTAGATAAGATGCCTTCAACATTGACGGAGGAAGAGAAGAAGTGCAATGATCGAAAGGCGTTAACACAGTTACATCTGCATTTGTCTAACAAAATTTTACAAGATGTGATGAAGGAGAAGACTGCCGCTGGATTATGGAAGAGGTTGGAACAAATATATATGTCAAAAACTCTAACTAGCAAGCTACATATGAAGCAACGTCTTTATGCTCATCGTTTGGAGGAAGGTGCATCTGTGCACGAACACTTAATAGTGTTTAAAGAAATTCTCTCAAACTTGGAGGCCATGGAGGTTCAGTATGATAAGGAAGATCTAGGGTTGGTTCTACTTTTTTCGTTTCCCTCGTCTTATTCAACCTTTAGAGATACGATTTTATATAGCCGTGAGTCTCTCACAGTTGATGAGGTTTATGATTCTTTAACCTCTTATGATAAGATGAGGTTCATGGGAGACAAGATCGGAATGCTGATGATGATCGTGGAAGGACACATGAGCATAATCCTCGTGGTAAATCTAAGGGTAGATCGAAGTCTTTAAACAGAGGTAAAACTTGTAACTTCTGCAAGAAGAAAGGGAACATTAAATCTGAGTGCTATAAGCTACAGAACAAGATCGAAAGGGAGGCTACAAATCAAAATGGAAAACAACTAGAAAATTCTGGTAAGGCTGATGTTGTAGAAGACTACAGCGATGGTGAACTTCTAGTCGCTTCTGTCAACAATTTTAAAGTAAGCGAGAAGTGGATCCTTGATTCGGGCTGCACATTCCACATTAGTCCCAATCGGGATTGGTTTACAACTTACAAAATAGTGTCTGAAGGTGTTGTTTTGATGAGAAATAATGCTTCATGTAGAATTGCAGGTGTTGGAACAATTAAAGTTAAGATGTTTGATTGAGTTGTCAGAACACTTAGTGACGTATGACATGTTCCAGAATTGAAGAGAAATTTAATTTCGTTGAGTACTTTTGATTCAAAATGGTACAAATACACAACTGAAAGTGGGGTTTTGAAGATTTCCAAAGGTTCCCTCGTTGTGATGAAAGGGAAGAGAAAGACTGCCAAGTTATATGTTTTGCAAGGTTCTACTGTTACTGGTGATGTAGCTGTCGCATCCTCTTCCTTATTAGATGATGATATTACTAAAATTTGGCATATGCGCCTAGGGCATATGAGTGAGAATGGCATGGCAGAATTGAGCAAAAGAAGACTTCTTTATGGGCAAGGAATTTGCAAACTGAAGTTCTGTAAGCACTACGTTTTTGGAAAGCAAAAGAGAGTTCGATTCACCAGAGGAATCCTGACACGAAAGGAACGTTAGAGTATATTCATTCTGATCTGTGGGGGCCATCCAGAGTGCCTTCGAGAGGTGGAGTTAATTATATGCTAACTTTTATTGATGATTTTTCCAGAAAAGTATGGGCGTTCTTCGTGAAGCAGAAAAACTATGTGTTTTCCGCATTTAAGTCTTGGAAAACCATGATTGAAAAACAGATGGGAAAGAAAATAAAATATCTCCGCACAGACAATGGCTTAGATTTTTGTTCTAATGAGTTTAATAAACTGTGCAGATCAGAAGAGATCGTGAGACACTTGATAGTTCGTCATACTCCATAGGAAAACGGCGTTGCAGAACGAATGAACAGAATGATCATGGAGAAGGTTCGATGTATGTTGTTAAATGCCAACTTAACAAAGTCATTTTGGGCCGAAGCAGCCTCTACTGCATGTTTTTTATCAACCGATCTCCATCCATTGCCATTGAGAAAAAGACTCCACAAGCGGTATGGTTTAGTAATCCTGCTAACTATTCTGATTTAAAGATCTTTGGTTGTCCTGTGTATGCTCATGTTGATAATGGAAAATTGGAACTAAGATCCATTAAATGTGTTTTTCTTGGTTATAAAGCTGGTGTAAAAGGGTATAAGTTATGGTGTCCTGAAAATAGAAAAGTTGTGATGAGCAGAGATGTTGTTTTTGATGAAACTGCTATGCTGCCTAACTTATCTCTTAAAGAATCTTTCAATAAAGAAAATCAAAAGGAGGTGGAGCATCAGATTAATCTAGAATTTATAACAGAGTCAACTACTGAGGCTAGTACAAAAATTCAAAATAGAGTTTCTTCTTCACCACAATACTCTATCGCCAAAAACAAAACTAGAAGAGAAATTAAACCTCCAAAGAAGTATGCCGAGGCTGATCTAGTTGCTTATGTTTTAAATGTGGCTGAAGATATGATGCAAACCAAGAGCCATCTAATTCTTCTGAGGCGGTTAGTTGTGAAGACTCAGAAAAGTGGATGTTTGCCATGTAAGAAGAGATGGATTCACTACACAAAAATAAAACATGGGATCTTGTGAAACTTCCTAAAAGTAAAAAGGTTGTTCGTTGTAAATGAGTGTTTAAGAAAAAAGAGGAGACTCCAAGATTTGAAGAACCCAAATATAAAGCAAGCCTTGTTGCAAAGGGTTACAGTCAAATTCCATGAGTGGACTTCACAGATGTGTTCTCCCCAGTTGTGAAGCATAGTTCGATTTGAGCTTTGCATGGTATTGTGGCCATGCATGATTTGGAGCTTGAGCAGTTAGATGTAAAAACTGCATTTTTGCATGAAAAACTTGAGGAGGATATTTACATGCAACAACCAAAGGGTTTTACAGTCTCAAAAAAGAGTACTATGTTTGCTAGCTAAAAAAGTCCCTTTACGGTTTGAAACAGTCACCAAAACAGTGGTACAAGAGGTTTGATTCATTTATGACTTCTCATGATTTTAAAAGAAGTACCTTTGACAGTTGTGTTTACTTTAAGAAAAACTGTGATGGTTCTTTTGTGTATCTACTCCTTTATGTTGATGACATATTGATAGCAGCGAAAGATAAAGGAGAGATAAGAAAGGTCAAAGCCCAACTAAGTGAAAAATTTGAGATGAAAGATTTGAGACCAGCAAAGAAGATACTTGGTATGGAGATTCTCAGAGATAGAAAAGCAAGTAAATTGTACCTAAGTTAGAAGGGGTACATTGAGAAAGTTCTTTGCAGATTCAATATGTAGAATGTTAAGCCTGTTAGTACTCCTTTAGCAGCCCATTTCAGACTTTCATCGGCTTTGTCTCCACAATCAGATGATGAGATTGAGTACATGTCACATGTTCCATACTCTAGTGCAGTGGGATCTCTCATGTATGCCATGGTTTGTTCACGTCCAGATTTATCATATGCAGACAGTGCAGTTAGCAGATACATGGCGAATCCCGATAAAGAACATTGGAAAATAGTTCAGTGGGTTTTAAGATACTTATGAGGTACTACCGATGTTTGCCTATAGTTTGGAAGAACTAGAGATGGATTTATTGGGTATGTTGATGCTGATTATGCTGGAGACCTCGATAGAAGAAGATCTCTCACAGGTTATGTCTTTACAATCGGAGGTTGTGCAATTAGTTGGAAAGCCACTTTGCAAACTACAGTCGCTTTGTCTACCCCTAAAGCTGAGTACATGACAATTACTAAGGCTTGTAAAGAAGCTTCATGAAGACATTCATGACAATTACAGTCGCTTTGTCTCTTTAGTGAACTCAATGAAGACATTCAAATCAATACAATATTTTGTGACAGCCAGAGTGCCATCTTCCTTAGAAAAGATCAAATGTTTCATGAGAGAACAAAACACATTGATGTTCGGTATCATTTTGTTCATGATATTATTGCTCGAGGTGATATTGTTGTAAGCAAAATTAGTACTCATGAAAATCCTGCAAAGATGATGACTAAGTCACTTCCTATTACCAATTTTGAGCATTGCTTAAACTTGGTTGGTGTTCATTGCTGAAGTTAAACCCTTAAGGGGTTTTATGGAAGAGGTGGAGAACTTGTTTGTTGAGAGTTCGCGAAGAAGAACTTGTTCATTAAGAATTTGTGTCAAGGTGGAGATTGTTAGAATTAAGTGACCCGAATCCTTATTTTATTCAAATACAGTGGTAAAATAAAATAAAAGTAAAATCCCTATAGAATTATACGTATTTTATTTTATTTTTAGAATAAGGTTTTTTAAACCTTATTGAACTCCATCTATGTGATATTTATTAGAATAAGGTGTTTCAATCTTACTACACTCCTATTAGAATATGATTTTACAAGCCTATAAATAAACATAGTCTACTCCTCTTGTAATAATTTGAATTTGACATAGTCAATTTTCTTCTCCTCTACCCGTGGTTTTTTCTCGAAAGGGTTTTCACGTAAAATCTGTGTGTTCTTTATTTTTATTTATTTTTTGTGATATATTGTCATTACCGACATTCTATTTTTACAATATTAAATTCCCTTTCATATATCTTTTTTCCATATATGCTATTCTATTTCCTTTCCCATGTTTGATTCTCTATTTTCAATATTTGTTATTCTCTTTTCTTTTCCCATTCAAATATCTCTTCTTTTTTTCAATTGAAAACCCTAGTCATCATATTTAATAACCATCGATGCTGCCATTTACGGTGGCATTTTATATCGATTTTGACACCAAAGAAGAGATTTTCTACTTTTCATTGACTTTTATGGTTCAAATCTCCCAGTAGTCGGCTCTAAATATTCTAAAACAATGACCAAAACTTCGAACTATTTTTTCTACAATAGTTTTTTTTAAATATCACCAGTGTCGCCTAACATGACAAGGACACCTAAATATATATTTTTAAAAAGATTTAACGGGTGCCGCCTGACAAACCGACGACACCCATTAAATATATATATATTTTTAAATTTTTTCCTCCCTGAATATTCGTATTTTTAACGGGTATTTTGAAAAGTATATACTGGTGCCGCCTGACATAGTGGTGGCACCCAAATTTTTTTTAAAAGTCAATGATTGACTAATTATTAGAGGTCAGTACCGTCAATGTGTCAGGAGGCACCGACGATCACAGTAGAAAATGAGTCATTTACGTACACAAGTTTTAAGTTAAATGATTTTCGTAAACAATGAATTATTTTGGTCAATTAGATAGAAAAACCTGACATAAATAAAAATTTTCAATAATTACAAATTTAATATAAAGTGAATTAGATCAGACTCGTGGGCAAATCAAGGGGTAAACATTAATGCTTTTAAATTTAAAAAAATAAAAGTATAAGTTGTATTATAATGAAATTTCAGTTTTAACCCTTAAAAATGTTTAGTTCAATTTTGTTCTCTTAAAATTATCTTTTAGCTTTCATTTTGATTTTTTAAAGCTCAAACGCTCATCGTAGAAGTAATTTATTATTATTAACACATCACGAGTCGAACTCAAAACATGATTGATAAGATAAATATTTATGATCAATAAATTAAATAATAGGATTCTAAATTTTTCCATCGATTAAACCAATAATATGAAATAAAATTCACGAGACACTATTTTTTTTTCATTTACTATCACATCCCAAAACCCGACCTAGTAGTTTTCGGTTAGTAGAATCGTGTATTTCTTTAACCAGAGGTTGAGTCTGATATCGAAAAATAGGGTCTTAAATGAGTAATTTAAGTACGTGAGTGTTATAATCAAAATTTTATTTTATTGTTTAGCTCAAAACAAAATTCAATTTTGAGGTCTTGTTTGAAGAAAATGAGTTTTAATTGATTTAGGACTTATTTGGAAAAGAGAAAAGTTAGGAGGGACCACAAGGGCAAAAAGCCCAATTTTTGCAATTTGGCTTTCAGAATTTCAGCCATTCACGTCTTCCCCTCCCCTTTTCCGTCATTCAAAATTTTTTCCCTTAAACCTCAAATCCACTTATTTTCTCTCTCATTAAACCTAACCCTTGTGATTTTCTCATCTCCCAAATTCTAAGATCTCTCTCAATTTTAAGAAAACCCCCACAGACATTATCAATTTCCTCATTCGATTTCCAAATAGATTTTCTGAAATTCAATCTTCCATTAATTCTTCTTCTCAATTGCGGTAACGTTTTGTTTCCTTATCAAGTTTTGATATATTCCAACTTCTTAAATCAAGTTTTGATTCATTGTAAAAAGAATTTAATGTTTTGATCGAGATTGGGATATTTAATGGCGAAATCTGGGTTTTTAATTAAATTGTTGTTTCTAAGTGTTTTTTGACTTTTTTTGATGATATTAGAAGGTTTTTATACTCGTTTTAAAATTTCGTTAAAATATTTGAAGGTTTTGTTGAGTTTTCATTAAAAATAGCCATGGATGTTGAAATTTTTGAAACCATAAGTCTGAGGAGTTTTTGGTGTTTTGAGGGTTGAGATTCATTCTATATTGAATAATTAGATTTTTAGAATCAATTTTAAGAGATAGTAATGAATTTGGATTAAGATATTCAAGTTTCGACCAATCAAGAAAAAAAATTCAGCTATAAGAGGAGCTAGTCTTAGATATGTGTTTTTGGTTTGATTAGGATGTGTTTTGGTTGCTAATTGTTTGTACATATTGTGTGGTTAATGCTTGTGAAGTTTTGGAACCGTTGGATCCCGCTTCGAGCAAGGCGAAAGTAAGGAAAAGCTAGTTTGAACTTTCGACTTACAAGAGGAAGCGTGAACAGTGCGTGTCCAGAGCCGCTACTAGTATGCACAATTCATAGCATTAATCGAGAGCTTAGGAATAGCCTAAACCCCTATCCTAAGTTCTGAGTCTTTGTTATACTTTTTGCCTTGTTGTGAAACTAGCTTAATGAATGTCAAGTTGTGGAATGTGATGATAAAATGACAGGTAATGTAATTGAATACTTGTATGTGGTATGAGATAATCTGATTTTAATGCACAGATATGTGGTTGGATATGTGACAACTCAATGAGCATTGTTATGGCACTTAAAGTGCAACTAAATGTGAACTCTGTAAGCATGTATTGTGTACAAGTTTGTGATGTGAATTGATGATTATGAATAGAGATTATATGCATTAAAACATTAATTAAATGTGTGTATTTGTGGATTTTTGGCCTTGTGATATCTTGAAACCGTTGGATATAGTTGACATGCTATAGGATTATGAGTACTCACCTTTGTGTTTTGTGATTTGGGCGTTGAGGCCCTGAGACAGGTTGGAGAGATAAGGGAATGTCGAGCTAAGCTCCATTCATCGGGTCATGTTGGTGTGTTAGAGAGTGTTTAGCTTTATGCTACACTTATGGGATATGTTAGACTCTTTGAGTCATTGGTGTGATAGAGATCTGTGTATCCTTATAGATAGTTAGCATTATCAGTTTGAGCGGTGTGACTATGGAAGCAATCCAAGCTAAGCAATAAGTTTGAGTAGGTGGCTTCAAAATTATTTTGGACATTTGAAATAAGGGCAATGTGGGTTTCGAATTTTGTTTGGTTATCATTATTATTTTATTTGTTTATTATTATTATGGATAATTGAGTTTTGGTATAGCTTGGAATTATATTTATGAATATTTTGATGATTGGTATTGTGCTTAATGATGCATGTTGAAAGGATTATATGTTAAGCATGAGTAGAGGTGCTCATGGGCCGGGCCAGGCCGGGCCTAGTAAAAAATTTCGGCCCGATCCCGGCCTAACCCGAAATATGGGCCTAAAATTTTCTCCAGGCCCGACCCAGCCCGGGAAAAATTTCATAACCTCGAGCCCAGCCTGACCCAGTCCGTTTTCTAAACGGGCCTCGTTTTTTACCCAAACCCATATTTCGGGCCTATATTTTTACCCGAACCCTCCCATATTTCGGGCGGGCCGTTAAGCTGGGCCGGGCCACCCGGCCCATGAGCACATCTAAGCATGAGTGTGCCCTCTATTTTGATGGTTTTTTTCATTTTGTATAGAGGTATCAATACTCGGGGTATAAATATTGATACCTCAATGTTGTAATGTATGTGCTAGAAAATAGTAGCTCAATTTGGTATCGTTACCCTTTGTTGAGTACCGATACTCGGTGTAAAACAATAGATACCTTTGTTTAGGTATCAATAAAATGTTTGGTTTCAAATTTAAGAAAAAATAGAATGCTAAAATGGTATCAATATTCTCAATAGTATCGATACTTGTCTTGATAAATATCGATACCTATGTTTGAGTATGGATACCTACGTGGTTTCTTTGTAATCTTTCTAAATGGTCCTTAAGTACGTATTTAAATTTTTTTTAGTGATGATTCATGTTTGTTAAGACGTGAACACATTTATAATTGATTAAGTTACTAAGAGTTAACCTTGCTTGAATGTTATGTGTGTATGTGTAAGTTTCAATGGTTGAATCATGTTACTTGGATCCAGCGACCGGACCAGGTGTGGGGTTACGTGTGTATGTGTGTATATGTAAGTTTCGATGGATCTCTAACACTCGGACCTAGGTTATTGATGTATGGACTAGGGTTATGTAACCCATGTATCCATAAACTCAAGTGTTTAAATTTTCTTAATACTTGAACTGTCTGATTTAGATATATATATTTGAAATTGTATGAATTTGCTTGAAATTGGGGTAGGATATGGAATGCATTGCCTTTATTTAAAATTTTTTCTTTCAAGAGCATGCCTTGGATCATTTCCCCGCCACTCACACCCTTGGTTTATGTGTGTTAGGTTAGATAAAAAATGCCTCGTAGACGTGTGAATGTGAATGCGAACACTCAAAAGGATGATACATCCTCTGCACCTCTTGTGCCGCTGCATTAAGTGAATATTCTTGATGAAGGTTTTGTCCCTCTGATGGAAGCCATGATTGGGGCGTTTCAGAGGATTGCTGGTGCTAACCTATTCCTACACCTGCCAAGCCTACACCTGTTAATCGAGGACTGCCACTTAAACGTCTATGGGCGTTGGGTGGTAAAGAGTTTACTGGAGTGAAAGGAGTTGATCTAACTGTAGCGAAATACTGACTTGAAGGTGCTGAAACAATCCTCGAATAGATGTCCTATACTGACGAGGAGAAATTGGGCTGTACCGTGTCCCTACTCTATGATGAGGCTCATCGTTGGTGGAATACTGTAAAAGGAGGTACTACTGCAGACCAATTGACTTGGGGTTATTTTTTGTAAGTGTTTAAAAGGATGTTTAGACGTGAGTTTCTAGACCTGGTTCAAGGTAATTTGACTGTGGCTGATTATGAGTCAAAGTTTGTGTGACTCAGTCAGTACATGTCTGGGATGGTTCTTTCTGAGAGGGACCGATGCAAGAGGTGTCACGCCCCATATTTATTTACTTTAATTCGCTAGTGCATGGAAAATAAATTCAAGTAGCCTAGTGGTTAAATGAGTAAAAGGTCCCAAGATCAAGCCCCCACACATTCAACTTTTTAATTAAATTTTTCTGACAGCTTTTGCATGAAGTCAACATCCTTGCCGTCCAACCCATGAGTTGCCATGCTTGGGAAGATTCTTTCCTTGTTTGCATAGTCAACATTCCCTTTTTGTTCTTTTATTTCCTCCATGATCCACCATTTGCTCCCCTCATCCCCAAACTTGCCTTTCTCCCCTCCATTGACTAGTTGATGCCGTCCAATGCATGTAGACACATATTTAACTTTTAAAATTTTTCATTTTGCTCTCCTTCCCTCTCTTTGTTGTCTTCCTTCTTCCTTCTATCCTTTTCTCTCATTTTCTTTCATTTTTATCACATAATCACCCTTTTTATTCCTTTCTTCTCCACCTAACCACCACTAGTAGCCAACCAAACCACCACTTCACCACCACAACACCATCGCTGTGTCGTCACTGTCCACCACTGAATTTCTCTATTTTTTATTCTCTTCTCCCCCTCTACTTGTAATTGATTTTCTAATCATTCAATTTTATTACTTTGATCTTAAAAGGGATTTATTCATGTTTTATTTCTTTCTAATTAGTTGCGAATCCTCCTCCCTAATCAGTTCGTCATGGGAAATCATTGAACCCTACCCTTTCGATATTGTGTAAGTATTGAAGATCCTCCGATCACAATATATTATCTTACTTTTATACTCGATTAGGATGTTTCTAACTTTATGATTTATTGTGTATTTTTGAAGTAATATAAGTAAATCTTGGATCCATACTCCAAATTTTGGAAGAGTGCGTTTAGACAACTGATAAGTAAGTATCTTACTTAATCACTAAAAAGAGAGTTAGTCCTTAAAATAACATTATTCTGACACAATAGAAAATTTGGTTTAAATTAATGATTCAAGGATTGATCTCTTCCCTGAGAATCGGAAACAAAATCGATATAATCGAAATTCACAAAATTAGGTGTGGGGATTTATCTTTATCAAAATATTTGAAATTATTGTTAATTGTAAAATTTAAAAACATTAAATATTCGTGAAGAAAACTCGAAACACAAAAATGGACGAATACACTAATTATTCAAATGGATAAATAAATTTGTTAAAAAAGAGGATTCTAAGTAAATGATTCTAAACTTTCAGATCTGTGATAACATGAAATTGATTGTGTGATTTTTTGATAAATGCGATATTATATGATTTCCTCACACTCATGTATTGTGACATATGACGTTATTTGATAATACCGCTATTTTTGTTGATATTCTAATTTGCATGTTAAGCATGCCATTATACTGATTCTGATTCGCATGTTAAAGCATGCCACTATACTGGTTTTGATTTGCATGTAAAGCATGCCTACAGAAAATTTTGTTCTGTATGTCATATCACATGCATGAGGTTGGGATATGACTGTACGGAGGAAGATTCTAGCAGTTTAATAATCTACACATTCTGGTGGTTTAATCACACTATTTGGTAGTATATTTGCAATTCTGGTGGCTTGACCATAATATTCTGTATCAGGCAGCAATATTCTGTATCTGGCAGCACGAAGGAAGGTATTCGATTTTAGGAAAAGAGAAAGAAGTGAACAGAGTGAAGAGTATAACACTTACCGGTAGTCGGTAACACTTGTAGCACTAGAATGAAGAGGAGAAGAAGAGATGAGATGAGTAGAGAAGAGAAAAGAGAAATAAGCAAACCTGGGAGGTACTTCCCAAGACTTAGCAAATATCAGCACCAAAAGCTAATAGGAGAACATGAAACTAACCCAAAATCAAAACTCTTAGTACCTAAAAACCAAATTCGGCAGATGCTACCCCAAGAAGTTCTTTCAAATGCCGAAAATGACAAACTTTTACCCCCTAGCTGAAATTTCAAGGGTTGAATAACCCCAAACGGCACACACTTCCCCCATTCTCAAATTCCTTGATTTTCTCCTAGAAATCCTCCCCTTATCCCTCCTTGATTTTCTCCACATAATCACAATCCCACTATTCTCTCCATGACTCACTCCTCCATTCAAATTCCACAGCATTTCAGTCAAACTCTACGACCTCATTGCACAGGTGATAAAAATAAACACTCCACAGTGTAGCACAGGACTCAAACCTCAGACCTTAAGAGTACTTCACACGCCACCTACCACTGGACCATTAGGCTCTTTTTATCATAAAACAAGCACTAAAATTTATAAAGCCTATGTGCCAGTGTCCAGATTCAAATAAAAGAAAAACTAAAAATTCTGCAAAAGCCAAGACTTGAACCTAGGCTTCTCAAACACTTCCAAACACACCCAAATCCCTTAGCCATTAAAGCAAACAAGCAAATTGTGACAATTCATGCAAAAATTAAAGACTTGAATTTTGGGGCATTACAGGGATTGTTCGAAGAGAGTCAAGGTTTCACAGACTCAGAGTTTTGCACATGCACCTGTGCCTGCTAGAGGTCGTGGCCGAAGTAGAGGTGGTAATGAGAGACAAGTTGGGTAGCGGGTTGTTGCTCATACTGTTGCTACTCAAATTGATACCAGAGGACCAGCTACTGTATATGCTATTAGGGAGCTACAGGATCAGGATTCGGTTGACGAGATTACGAGTATTTTTGCCTTGTAATCAATCCCTTTAACCTGAGGTTGAGTCAAATATCGAAAAATAGGGTCATGAATGAGTAATTTAAGTATATAATCATATTTTTATTTTATTATTTAGCTCAAAACAAAATTCAATTTTAAGGTCTAATTTGAATAAAATGAATTTTAATTGATTTAAGACCTATTTGGAAAAGGGAAAAAGTTAAGAGGGACCAAAAGGGAAAAAAACCTAATTTTTGGAATTTGGCTTTCAAAATTTCAGCCATTCACTTCTTCCCCCATTGCCGTCATTCAAAAACAAATTTCCTTAAACCCCATATCCACTTATTTGCTCTCTAATTAAACCTAACTCTTGTGATTTTCTCATCTCCCAAATTCTGAAATATCTCTCGATTTTAAGAAAAACCCCAAAGAGATTATCAATTTCCTCATTTGATTTCTAAACAGCTTTTCTAAAATTTAATCTTTTTTTAGTTCCTCTCAATCAAGGTAAATTTTTTTTCTTATTAAGTTTTGATGTATTCCGGCTTCTTAAATCAAGTTTTGATTTGTTGTAAAAAGAATTTCATGTTTTGGTCGAAATTGAGATCTTTAATGGTAGAATCTAGGTTTTTCAATTAAAATATTGTTTCTAAGTGTTTTTTTGACTTGTTTTGATGAGCTTAGAAGGTTTTTAAACTCGTTTAAACTTTTGTTAAAATATTTGAAGGTTTTGTTGAGTTTTCATTAAAAATAGCCATGGATGTTGAAATTTTTGGAACCATAAGTCTAAGGAGTTTTGGGTGTTTTGAGGGTTGAGATTCATTCTTTATTGAATAATTAGTTGTTTAGAATTGGCTTTAAGTGATAGGAATGAATTTGGATTAAGATATTCGAGTTTCGCCCAATCTAGTCGAAAATTTCAATTATAAGAGGAACTAGTTTTAGACCTGTGTTTTTGGTTTGATTAAGATGTTTTTTGGCTGTTAATTGTTTGTACATATTGTGTGGTTAATGCTTGTGAAGTTTTGGAACCGTTGGAGCCTTCTTTGAGCAAGGCGAAAGGTAAGGAAAAGCTAGTTTAAACTTTCGACTTACAAGCAGAAACGTGAACGGTGAGTGTTTGGAGTTACTGTTGGTAAGGACGATTCACAGCGTTAATCAAGAGCATAAGAATAGCCTAAACCTCTATCCTAAGTTTTGACTGTATTCTGACTGTAAGTCTTTCTTATACTTTTTGCCTTGTTGTGAAATTACACTTAATAAATATCGAGTTGTGGAATGTAATGCTAATATGACAGGTATTGTAATTGAATACTAGTATGTGGTATGGGATAATTTGATTTTAATGCACACATATGTGGTTGGATATGTGATGGCTCAATGAGCATATTTGTGGCACTTAAAGTGAAATTAAATGCAAACTTGATAAGCATACATTGTGTACAATTTTATGATGTGAATTAATGATTATGAACAAAGATTATGTTTATTAAAACATTAACTAAATGTGTGTATTTATGGATATTTTGGCCTTGTGATATCTTGAAACCGTTTTATATAGTTGGCATGCCATAGGATTTTGTGTACTCACCTTTGTGTTTTGTGATTTGGGCGTTTAGGCCTCGGGATAGGTTGGAGAGATAAGGGAATGTCGAGCTAAGCTCCATTCATCGGGACATGTTGGTGTGTTGGAAAGTGTTTAGCTTTTTGCTACAATTATGGGATATGTTAGACTCTTTGAGTCATTGGTATGATGGAGATCCGTGTATCCAATATGTGGTGATAGAGTCCACTTTTATGTTTTGTAATCTCAAGTTGCCAAATTATCATTAAATGATTCATGTATGAAATATGTTGTATGTAGGCGCATGTGAGTACCTAAGCTATATATGTGAGATAATGTTTTATGAATATGATATTTTGACTTGATGAAAATATGAATGACTTGATGAAAATATTAATGCGAATGAGTCGTAGTATGCTTTTTCTTAACATATGTCGCCGTGTATGCTTGTAGTAATTCTGAACATTCACTAAGCTTGTTTAACCTAACACGCTCCTCACTAAATCCTTACAGATAGTTAGCATTACTGGTGTGAGTGGTGCAACCAAGGAAGTGGTCCAAGATATGCAATAAGTTTGAGTAGGTGGCTTCAAAATTTTTTTGGGCATTTGAAATAAGGGCAATGTGGGTTTAGAATTTCATTTGGTTATCATTATTATTTTATTTGTTTTCTATGATTATGGACAATGGAGTTTTGGTATAACTTGGAATTATATTTATGAATGTTTTGATGATTGGTATTGTGCTTAATGATGCATGTTGAAAGGGTTATATGTTGATCATGAGTGTGCCCTCTATTTTGATGGGTTTTTTTCATTTTGTACATAGGTATTGATACTCGGGGCACAAATATCGATACCTCTATGTTGTAATGTATGTGCAGGAAAACAGTAGCTCAATTTGGTATTGATACTCTTTCACGAGTATTGATACTTGGGGTAAAAATACAGAGACCTTTGTTTAGGTATCGATAAAATGTTTGGTTTCAAATTTAAGGAAAAACAAAATGCTTAAACGATATCGATTTTCTTGATGGTATCGATACCTGTCTTGATAAATATCGATACTTTTGTTTACATATCGATACCTACGTGATTTCTTTGTAATATTTCTAAATGGTCCCTAAGTACGTATTTAAATTGTTTCTAGTGACGATTCATGTTTGTTAAGCCGTGAACACCTCTGTAATTGATTAAGTTATTAAGAATTGACCTTGCTTGAATGTTATGCGTGTATGTGTAAGTTATGATAGTTGATGTGGCATCCTGTTACTCGACTCCGGCGACCGGGTCGGGTGTGAAGTGTTACATTCACAATATTCATACTTAAAAGTAAGGATGAAATTAATAGAATAGGCAGAGGTTTTGGCCTTCTATAAATTTATAAATAATAAATTTGTTGTTTGATAACTTAAATATAAAAAAAATTAATCAATTTAAAAATAATAAAATAATGATAAATGATAAAATTATATTTAAACATTTTAAAAATTTGTAATTCAATTTTCACTTGTGTAAAATTCTTAAGTTCACCCAATTTAAATTTTCTTACTGCCGGACCGAAGAAAAACTTATAAGATCTGTAAAGATGTCTAGAACTTTGGAGAAGCGAGAATATTCTTGGAATTGAATAGAGGTAAGCAAAACACCTATTCTTTTTCTGCACGGCTTTAGGTTCATAGCCAATAAGCAAATAGCAACAATAAGACCACAATGCATGACATATCGACCCCACTCATCCCATAGGAAAAAAATAATTTGGGCTTAACAACCTTCTCTACCTCCAAAAACATGGGCTTAGTACAATGAGTAAGGCAAATAAAACGGGAAAATGTCCCAAGTACTTACATGGCTGCCACAAGTCTAATATTAAGGCTTAAATATATATTTATCCCCTGATACTTTATCTCAAATTTTAAATCTGTGATACTTTTAGAAAGTGACACATGGCAATAATGATGCCATTATGATGTCATAATTCAATTTTAAACATTTTAAATTTTAAAAAAATCAAAAGTATATATAAATTTAAAATTATACAAATTTTATAAATAAAAATAAAAATATATTGCTAAAAAACGAGTAAGGTTTTTTTAGCCTTGATCCCGGCTTAAATTTGCAAAAAAAAAATTGTTGTTTTCTTATTGTTTTCTCATTGTTTTGCTGTCACTTCATTATTATGTTGCTATTATTTTGTTGTTATTTTTGGATATAGTATAACTCTTATTTTATTGTTAATTTTGCTACTATTTTAGAGGCATTTGCTTGTTATGTTGCACCTATGTTAGTGTTATTTAAGTGTAAACATTTTTTTAAATTTAGTTTCAATTTGTTGGGAAATATTTATTTTAATGTTTTTAGTGTTTTTGATGTATTATATTTTAATATATATAAAATTTAATACGGGCAAGCCGGGTTGAGCCTGAGTTTTAGCATTTTATCAAGGCTGGACTTAGATAAAATTTTAGGCTCATTTTTCGGGTAAGGCCTAGTCCGGCTCGATCCACAGACAAGTCTAGTTACAAGGACAACTATTTAGAAAAAAAGTTCAAGTTAGTATCTTTAGGGAAGAGCGAACGATTAATTGAGTCAGGTCATTTTTCAATTAAATCGACCTTCATATACCATAACCTAATAGAACGACTTATATGTTATAAACTGATTTAACCGAATTGTCTTACATCTGTTAGTTAAATCCGTTAACCAACTTATTTTAAATATAGTATAAAATACATTTAAAATGAACATATCATAAAATATAATGAAAATATAAATATATTTAATCGACTTAATCAATTTATATATTATAATAAAATATGAATATATTTAAGTAATCATAAATATTAAATATTAAATTAGCTGGTTCGATTATGAAATTCAATAACAAATAATCAATTCACATAATCAAATAGATAAATCCTACAACTAATTCAACCATTAAATATCGAAACTCTTTAAGTGAAGTAAAACTTTCTTAGCATTGTTTTCTTCGTTCACAAAACTAAATATCGAAACTTTACATAAAAATTATCACAATTTTTACTACTCAACTTAATAGAGAGGTACACAAGTCACCTAGTTACATTAATTTTTGCTCATATGTGTTGATCAAGTTTTGTATTCAGTTAAAAGTTGCCTACTTAATTGCCTTGTAACACCTTTCGCCCGACCCAATCTCTGGGTCCAAGTTACAGGATGCTACATTTGTTGCTGGAGCAACTACAGTTAGTTTACAGTAAAATATTCTTACACACTTGTAATTCAATGCCAAACACATTCATATATAGATAAACAATCAAAATTGAGTCTTAATCGAGCTTACGAAAGATCTTTTATCAACCTAAGCATGAAATAGGATCAAATTGCAAAGTTTTAAAAGTTCAGAGCCGATGTCGTGACATCGCCATAAAAGTATGTCACGTCGTGACCTTAGGCCACTCAATGTCGTAACGTGACTCATTGTTATGTCACGTCGTGACCTCAGGCCACTTGATGTCGCAACGTGACTCATTGTCAACCGACGTTGGAACGAGGTAGGTTGCTCATCGGAACGTGACCCTATTTTTGATAAAAATGAACCATTTGGTACCTATTCCAAAACTTCTATACATTCCTGTCATTATGATCAACAAAACTTCACTTTCACCTGATTTCAAACTTGCCAAAATCATGCCAAACAACTCAAACATTCGATTTAATATTTAAACAACCATTCAATACATAATTACCAACTAAGCTTAACAATTCAAATGACATTTCACATCAACATTTAACCATTTAAGTACTATCCCCTACTTATGCCATAACACCTTGATACGTATCATTCCTTTTTTAGTTCATGCATTTATACACATTTCACATATCAATGACTATTGACCCTTAAATGATCTAAGTCAAATACATGCCAAAACACAAGTTCAAACTAGACATCAACATGTGCAATTTCACATAAGCTTCAACCATTGCCAACTACCATTTTTAACCTACTTGTTGCCATTCCATATGAAATATCTATAATTATAAGTCATCACATCTATATACTCAACAACATGTATGATTTAAGTCACCAATTCAACATTATAAGTAAAGGCTAAAGTAAACTTGTCATAAGTAAGCACATTTACATGTTAAGTTGTACCATAAGACACCTTATTTACACGCCACAATCTTTGACTCAAAATGATTAAAAGCTACCAACTCAATGATAGAATAGTGTGAGCTTCGAAATGATTCAACTTGATGCATTCCGCAAGGTAACGATCTACAAGGAAAAGAGAAAACAACTGGGTAAGTATATAAAATGCTTAGTAAGCTCATATGGAATCTAAAACTTACCCTGATCAATTGAACAAGCTACAATATAGCTTTCCTTGAAATACATTAATTCAACTAATGCATATCATCATATACAACCAAGTAGGTTAGTCAAATTGCATATAAAAACATTAAGCAAGAAATCATATAACATATCTCAATTTGAATGCATATGCAATCCATTTCCAAATCTTTTCAAGTTTCCTTTCTCATTAGATTGAAATTTTGCCTGAGGGAACTATAGTAAAATGAACTCATATACACAAGAATAGAATTGCTCACATAAGTTGACATTGTATTGAGGTTACTAGTACAGGCTAAACCAACAATAGGTATAACCCGAGAATCTACAACAAAAGCTAGATCTCGTAACATCATGTAAATCCCTGATCAATTAAGTGTATAACCCTAATGGTATACCATTCATATCCTAATCTTTTACTAAGTTCACACGGGCATCGTTGTCATATACATATCATTAACAAACCCTGTACCAGTTTACATATTTCATTCCAAGTCCTATAAACATTCAACATTTATGTTGATACTCCGTACCTTCTTGTAATAGGCAATAATCTCATAATTTTCAATTCAATCCATGTTTTTCCAAGTATGCCAAATGCACTAAATTTACTTCAAACCAAGCACATTCATGAAATAAAACACAATTCAACATAGCATAAATATGGTAGTAAGTTCCGTATGAACTGACGTGGCAAAAACAACAAATAAGTTGAAAATTCATAGACTAATCTACACTTTTTTCTTTTCCCAAATTATCTCCATTCTAATCCAATTCTTGATCTATACAATTATTCCATTCAATTCATCAATATTAAACAATTATACATTATACCTTAACATGTATAAACCTATAAGTTTCATCTTTTTATACCCATAAAGTTTTACATTTTATTCAATTTAGTACTTGAAATAATAACCATATCTTTCAATTTTGAGCCTTGGTTTTAAAATTGATTTCAATTACATACCTTATAGACCATCTAATATCTACTATTACTGAAATTTTACCTTAAATTCTCAATTTATTCACTTTAGTCCTTAAGTACAAAACTAACAATTAATGTGGTTTTATTAAATTCTCATGCTTAATTAATTGTTATGCGTGTAGGTAATACTCGACTATAAGGTGTATTTAAACCAAGTTTTAGTAGCTAAATTGCATGGTTTAGCTACTGTACGAAATGAAGAAAATTTTAGGATATAAAATCCTATAAGTAATTACTATTTGCTACTGTCCAGAAAGAAGGAAAAATTTATGAATTAAATGTTATATTAAATTGCTATAAATTAGTTAGTTACTGTTTAAATTAAAGGAAATCTTTGTTGTTTGAATGTCAACTGTAACTACTGTTCGATCTAAAATGGTGGATATACGAATGTTGGAAATTCAGAATTTATCTTGCTGTTTTAATGTGTCTCACCCCTGTTGTAAATGAAATTATTTATGCTATTCACATGTCTAAATTAAGCCATTAATGTACATAAGCTATGTTGATTTTCTTTACTAAATTTAGTTGTCCAAATGTGCTGGTCCATGTCAAATTTAGATGCTGTTATGCTGCCAATTTTAGAGTTAATTAAGTTGTCTGTTTTGGGCTAATGACACTATAACACCTCTAACCCGCCTCTATCATCGAATTAGGGTTACAGTGTATTACAATGCATAACAAACAATTTACAACACTAGTCCATTCAATTATTAATTTCAATAACAACATTCAAATATTCATTTCATTCACAGAAAAATCACATTTACAGGCCATAAGCTGAGCTTACGGGGCCCTAAAAATAGATTGGAGACAACCAGGGACTGATTCGAATAAAAAAATAGAAATATGGAAAAAATTAAAAAAAATTGGAAAACATGGGTCACATGACTGTGTGGCCAGGTTGTGTGACAAAACCCAAGTCGTTTGGCTTAGAGACATGGCCGTGTGGCTAATCGTGTGACAGACCGTGTAACTTTCGAAATTCCCTCACACGGCCATGTCACAGGCTGTGTGCTAGACTGTGTGTATATTTGAAATAAGGTTACACGGCCATGTTACAGACCGTGTGTTACCCGTGTGCCAGTCCGTGTTAGTTTCGATGTTGGGTCACACGATCGTGTCGCAGGCTGTGTCCCAAATCGTGTGACATGCTGTTTTGAAACACACGGAAGTGTGAAGAGACTGTGTGCAGTGTACGACAGTGTGACAGCCCGTGTCCCAGGCCGTGTGCCCCTAATTGAACCTTTAAATGCAAATTTACCAAATTGAACTTACTTAGACCACAAGCAACTCATTTACCAGCAATTAAACCTACTTAAAACACACCTAAATGAACCCAAAACATGTGAAAAACATTTAACCTAGATGCCTAAACAATGTGCCTTCATTGGCACCGCAATTTTTATACATGACAATCAAGTAATTCACCTAAAACATCACATTCATGTTCATGTCAATCAATTACAAACAAAGCCCCAAAATACCAAATACCAAATCACATACCAAAGACACCTCAAACATGTCTATTATCATTATCTACCTACCAAATTGACCATATTTTATCATCACAAGAGAAATCAAACCAAAACAATGCCAAATAACAAGTGTACCGAACGTAACCACATCCAAAATAACATCAACATAAATCATATATTAACTATCCAAAACCATATAAGCTTAATTTCAATTCAACTAAATTTTTAACCTTGACAACATCAAACCCTATATACATGCAAAAAATTATGATAACTCAAACAATAGCTACTGAAAGAGTTTGGATAGTGTGAATTCCGAAGTTAACCCGCCTGACAAGTTTCACAAAACATTAACTACAAAAACAAAAATGAAAATAGGATTAAATTTTCTAAAAAAGGATTAAATTTTCTAAACCTGACAATCGTTTCTAAAATCACATAATGCCAGTACCAAAACTTTCAATTAAGTGATCATAAACCACGATAGTTCAAATCAAAACAAATCATCCTTTGTTAGTTAAATACATAACTTTGTCACCAATATCACATTTACAAAGCGTGTGTTTCATACATATAAGCATAAACTTTCCCTTCGTTTCAGTATTGTTACAAACAACTTGTAAGCATATAATCATTAATTATTCAATTTCATCACTTAACATCTACAAATAGTTTATGAATTCAATATCAACTTACCTTAATCAAATAGATAATTAAGAGTATAAATTTCTAATTCCTGATAATCGATTGCAAAATCACCCTACATTAGTATATAATCATATATAGCCTAAATGATACTTTTCAAAAGAACTAACCAAACTCTATCAATCACCATATCTCAAATTAATTCTCAATATTTATAAACAAGCACTTCATAGTGCTATTTACCACATAGTAGCAATTTAAATGTTCAATAGAATGGAACAAGTAAATAAGTTTTAAGTCAAATAATACATAGCCCAATGAACTATAGTAACTTGACTCGGATACTAGGGTAACTATACCACATAGCACCAAAGGCATCAAAGATGCATAACAGAGACACTGAAGTACAGACAGAGGCACAAATATGCAATCAGAGGCATCGAAGTGCAAATAGAGGCACCAAAGTGCAATCCTATACAAGCGCGCGTTCTAACCGTATTGGCATGCCAACTGTATTCTAATTGTTACTACGTTCAAACAGGCATTTAAACTGAATTCATCACATTAGAAAATTAGAGTCACTTCCACAATATCTGTACAGATACCATATGTTTATTTCATTCATTTGAGATAATATCATTCATTTTTCACTACTATTTCTCAACTTCCGAATAGTACACTTTTACTTTATACTTATTTGAAACATGTAATAATATTTATAACTAATGAAATTTAACATTTGTACAATTAAATAGTTAAAAATTATATAATTATAAAGAAATACACATTTACAAAATCATTACACTATGAACTTACCTAATTTATGTTTTCGGTTGACTCGTAGAGACTAATCTAGAATTTTCTCTTTTCCCCAGTTAACCTCCGTACGATTTGATTCTTGATCTATATAATAATTAAATTCAATATATCAAATTCAAATAAATATTCCAACTCATTTTATGCATATAACCCTTAATTTTTATTATTTACATATTTTCCCTGAACTTTTACATTTTTGACAATTTAGTCCCTAAACTCGAAATTCCAAATTTATCAAAATTTCATAATTTCTCATGTTAACCGAATTTTCAATTGTACAACTACAGCTCATAATTATTTCAAAATCACAAGAATTACCTATCAATTTTAATATCTTAACAATTGAGTCCTTTAACTAAAAAACTAACAAAAATCACTTTACAAAATAATCTTAATCAATAACTAAGGCTACAAATTTATCATTTAACATCAAGAATAACTAAGATTCATTAATGGTAAACTCTAAAATCTTTAAAAATTTCAAAAACGAAGGTACGGGGTAGCTGGAACTAGTTGCAACTATCTCAAAAACATAAAAATTATAAGAAACGGGCTAAGAATTCATATCATGCAAGAGGAATTTGCTATTGCCGAAACTCAAACCCTTCAATGGTGTTTCCCAATTCCATTTTTCGGTGGTAAGAAACACCAAGGAAGATAATGCTTTATTTTTATTTTATTTACTTAAGTTATATTTATTTAATTACAAGATTACCCTTCAATTAAACATACAATTTTAGCATTTTTCATGCCTTAACCGTCCATGCTAAAATAAAAATGGTATAATTTCAATTTAAAACATTCCACTTATGTGATTTAAACCATCTAATCACTATAATTAAATTATAACTAGATTTTACAACTTTCACAACTTTGTCCTTTTCTTTAATTAACAAACCAAACAATAAAATTATCAAATTGAACTTTCACTTATCAAAATAATAAATCAGTAAATGTTAAATAAAAAATATTCAAGGGCTCGATTTTTAGAAAAGAGGTCTCGTTATCTCATTTTCTGAAACTACTTGACTTTTGAGACAACCACTTATACCTAACTTATTTATTTAATTAGCTAAAAATTATCAAATCAAAATTCTATATAAAATTATAATTGACTTGTGTTAATTAAATAATATTACAAACTTACTTGTTGAATTTGTGGTCCCGAAACCACTATTTTTGACAGCACTAAAAAATGGGCTATTACAGACACCGTCCAAATGTGATGTTGATATGTTGATTTAATGAATGTGTTGTGGATGATTTATGCTGTCCAAAACATTATGTATATTAGGTATAACCTTACAAATTAGGTCCCTGCTCTATTGATGAGTTAATGTTGCTGAAATCATTTTAATTATGTATTGATGAATTGTAAATAAATGGGCTTTTCGAATTGTATTTTAGAAAGTGGTCCGAATATTTGTTGGATCGATATTGACCGAATGACACGTTCAAGGTTGTTTCGTTGTATCTAAATAAGTTGTTTGATTATGAATAAATTCATTACTTAAATGTGCTATTTCCAATGTGGTCTCGTATTGTTCATGAATGTTATATTGTTCGGATATGATGTTGATAATTAGGACTGTATATTGTATGGTTGAGGCTATCCAAAGTAGCCTCTAAACGAGATGAAATTTTAGTACGTAAACTATGTGTTGCAAGTCTTTTATGCTGCTCATAATGAAACTTTTAAATACAAATGTTATCATGAGTTTACTTCCAATTGATGGATGTAACACTCATAACCCGTACCTGTCACCAGATTAGGGTTATGGCGTATTACCGTACGATCTAGAACAATCAATAGCAAATAGCATCAACTTTCCAATTTAATTAAAAGAATTTCATGATAATTTATGTAAGAGTCATACATACATTTATGGGCCTTAAATTGAGCTTACGAGGCCTTAAAATTAGTTTAGGAACAATCAGGGATCAATATGAAACAAATTAGAAGATTTAGGGTAATTATGAAAATTTCCAAAACAGGGTCACACGACCATATATCTAGGCTCTATGACAGAGCCCAGATCATGTGGTTCCAAACATGGCCATGTGGCCAAACATGTGTCAGACTGTGTAGCTTTCGAAATGCCCTCACACGATCGTGTCGCAGGCCGTGTGGTTGTCCATG